>NC_047047.1:70045229-72545229 GCF_011762595.2 Tursiops truncatus | reverse complement strand
CATTAATTTTGTATCCTGCAGCTTTACCAAATTCATTGATTAGCTCTAGTAGTTTTCTGGTGGCTTCTTTAGCATTCTCTATGTATAGTATCATGTCATCTGCAAACAGTGATAGTTTTACTTCTTCTTTTCCAACTTGTATTCCTTTTATTTCTTTTTCTTCTGTGATTGCTGTGGCTAGGACTTCCAATACTATGCTGAATAATAGTGCCGAGAGTGGACATCCTTGTCTTGTTCCTGATCTTAGAGGAAATGGTTTCAGTTTTTCACCATTGAGAATGATGTTGGCTGTGGGTTTGTCATATATGACCTTTATTATGTTGAGGTAGGTTCCCTCTATGCCCACTTTCTGGAGAGTTTTTATCATAAATAGGTGTTGAATTTTTTCAAAATCTTTTTCTGCATCTATTGAGATAATCATATGGTTTTTATTCTTCAATTTGTTAATATGGTGTATCACATGGGTTGATTTGCATATACTGAAGAATTTTTGCATCCCTGGGATAAATCCCACTTGATCATGGTGTATGATCCTTTGCATGTGTTGTTGGATTCTGTTTGCTAGTATTTTGTTGAGGATTTTTGCATCTATATTCGTCAGTGATATTGGTCTGTAATTTTCTTTTTTTGTAGTATCTTTGTCTGGTTTTGGTATCAGGGTGATGGTGGCCTCACAGAATGAGTTTGGTAGTGTTCCTTCCTCTGCAATTTTTTGGAAGAGTTTGAGAAGGATGGGTGCTAGCTCTTCTCTAAATGTTTGATAGAATTCACCTGTGAAACCATCTGGTCCTGGACTTTTGTTGGTTGACTGTTGGAAGATTTTTAATCACAGTTTCAATTTCATTACTTGTGATTGGTCTGTTCAGATTTTCTGTTTCTTCCTGATTCAGTCTTGGGAGGTTATACCTTTCTAAGAATTTGTCCATTTCTTCCAGGTTGTCCATTTTATTAGCACAGAGTTGCTTGTAGTAGTCTCTTAGGATGCTTTGTAGTTCTCCGGTGTCTGTTTTAACTTCTCCTTTTTCATTTCTAGTTTTATTGATTTGAGTCCTCTCCCTCTTTTTCTTGATGAGTCTGGCTAATGGTTTATCAATTTTGTTTATCTTCTCAAAGAACCAGCTTTTAGTTTTATTGATCTTTGCTATTGTTTTCTTTGTTTCTATTTCATTTATTTCTCCTCTGATCTTTATGATTTCTTTCCTTCTGCTAACACTGAGTTTTGTTTGTTCTTCTTTCTGTAGTTCCTTTAGGTGTAAGGTTAGATTGTTTATTTGAGATGTTTGTTGTTTCTTGAGGTAGGATTGTATTGCTATAACCTTCCATCTTAGAACTGCTTTTGCTGCATCCCATAGGTTTTGGATTGTCGTGTTTTCATTGTCATTTGTCTCTAGATATTTTTTGATTTCCTCTTTGATGTCTTCAGTGATCTCTTGGTTATTTTGTAACATATCGTTTAGCATCAATGTGTTTGTGTTTTTTAAGTTTTTTTCCCTGTAATTGATTTCTAATCTCATAGCGTTGTGGTCAGAAAACATGCTTGATATGATTTCAATTTTGTTAAATTTACTGAGGCTTGATTTGTGACCTAAGATATGATCTATCCTGGAGAATGTTCCGTACGCACTTGAGAAGAAAGTGTAATCTGCTGTTTTTGGATAGAATGTCCTATAAATACCAATTAAATCTGTCTTGTCTATTGTGTCATTTAAAGTTTGTGTTTCCTTATTAATTTTCTGTTTGGATGATCTGTCCATTGGTGTAAGTGAGGTATTAAAGTCCCCCACTATTATTGTGTTACTGTCGATTTCCTATTTTATAGCTGTTAGCAGTTGCCTTATGTATTGAGGTGCTCCTATGTTGGGTGCATATATATTTATAATTGTTATATCATCTTCTTGGATTGGTCCCTTGATCATTATGTAGTGTCCTTCCGTGTCTCTTGTAACATTCTAAAGTCTATTTTATCTGATATGAGAATTGCTACTCCAGCTTTCTTTTGATTTTCATTTGCATGGAATATCTTTTTCCATCCCCTCACTTTCAGTCTGTATGTGTCCCTAGGTCTGAAGTGCATCTCTATTGTAGAGAGCATATATTTGGGTCTTGTTTTTGTATCCATTCAGCTGGCCTGTATCTTTTGGTTGGAGCATTTAATCCGTTCACGTTTAAGGTAATGATCGATATGTATGTTCCTATACCTTTTTTTTTTTTTTAAGTTTTTCCTTGATGTTGTATGATTGCAGGTTTTTTTCTAACATCTTTATTGTAGTGTAATTGCTTTACCTATTACCATTTTCTTAAATGTTTGGAGTTTGTTTTTGTAGGTCCTTTTCTTCTCTTGTGTTTCCCACTTATAGAAATTCCTTTAGCATTTGTTGTCAAGCTGGTTTGGTGGTTCTGAATTCTCTTAGGTTTTGCTTGTCTGTAAAGCTTTTGATTTCTCCATCGAATCTGAATGAGATCTTGCTGGGTAGAGTAATCTTGGTTGTAGGTTCTTCCCTTTCATCACTTTAAATATGTCATGCCACTCCCTTCTGGCTTGTAGAGTTTCTGCCTAGAAATCAGCTGTTAACCTTATGGGAGTTCCCTTGTATGTTATTTGTCGTTTTTCCCTTGCTGCTTTCAATAACTTTTCTTTGTCTTTAATTTTGGCCAATTTGAATACTATGTGTCTCAGTGTGTTTCTCCTTGGGTTTATCCTGTATGGGACTCTGCATTTTTGGACTTGGGTGGCTGTTTCCTTTCCCATATTTGGGGAGTTTTTGACTATAATCTCTTCAGATATTTTCTCGGGTCCTTTCTCTCTCTCTTCTCCTTCTGGGACCCCTATGATGTGAATGTTGTGTTTAGTGTTGTCTCAGTGGTCTCTTAGGCTGTCTTCCTTTCTTTTCATTCTTTTTTCTTTATTCTGTTCTGCAGGAGTGAGTTCCACCATTCTGTCTTCCAGGTCACTTATCCTTTCTTCTGCCGCAATTATTCTGCTGTTGATTCCTTCTAGTGTATTTTTCATTTCAGTTATTGTATTGTTCATCTCTGTTTGTTTGTTCTTTAATTCTTCTAGTTCTTTGTTAAACATTTCTTCCATCTTCTAGTTCTTTGCCTCCATTCTTTTTCTGAGGTCCTGGATTATCTTCACTATCATTATTCTGAGTTCTTTTTCTGGAAGGTTGCCTATCTCCACTTCATTTAGTTGTTTTTCTGGGGTTTTATCTTGTTCCTTCATCTGGTACATAGCCCTCTGCCTTTTCATCTTGTCTATCTTTCTGTAAATGTGGGTTTTGCTCCACAGGCCGCAAGACTGTAATTCTTCTTGCTTCTGCTGTCTGCCCTCTGGTGGATGAGGCTATCTAAGAGGCTTGTGCAAGTCTGATGGGAGGAACTGGCGGTGGGTAGAGCTGGCTGTTGCTCTGGTGGGCAGAGCTCAGTAAAACTTTAATCCACTTGTCTGCTGATGGGTGGGGCTGTGTTCCCTCCCTGTTGATTGTTTGGCCTGAGGCGACCCAACACTGGAGCCTACCCGGGTTCTTTGGTGGGGCTAATGGCTGACTCTGGGCGGGCTCATGCCAAGGAGTACTTCCCAGAACTTCTGCTTCCAATGTCCTTGTGCTCACAGTGAGACACAGCCACTCCCATCTCTGCAGGAGACCCTCCAACATTAGCAGGTAGGTCTGCTTCAGTCTCCTATGGGTCACTGCTCCTTCCCCTGGGTCCTGATGCACACATTACTTTGTGTGTGCCCTCCACGAGTGGAGTCTCTGTTTCCCCTAGTCCTGTCAAAGTCCTGCAATCAAATCCTGCTAGCTTTCAAAGTCTGATTCTTTAGGAATTCCTCCTTCTGTTGCCAGGCCCCCAGTTTGGGAAGTCTGACATGAGGCTCAGAACCTTCACTGCAGTGGGTGGACTTCTGCGGTATACGTGTTCTCCGGTTTGTGAATCACCCACCCAGCAGTTATGGGATTTTATTTTATTTTGATTGTGCCCGTCCTACCGTATCATTGTGGCTTCCCCTTTGTCTTTGGATGTGGGGTCTCTTTTTTGGTGAGTTCCAGTGTCTTCCTTTCAATGATTGTTCAGCAGTTAGTTGTGATTTCAGTGCTCTCGCAAGAGGGAGTGAGGGCACGTCCTTCTACTCTGCCATCTTGAGCCAATCTCCGAGTTTGTTGATTTAAATTGTAAAAATCATGCACTTATTTGGGTGTGTATAATACCTCTTCACTGGTCATAGTTTGTACCTCACAATGTGTGAATCACCTGCTAGGACCTGAATCTGGTTACAGCTAAAGAAGTAATGAAAGGTGGTGAGGATATGTCCTCAGGACAATCAGCAGGCAGCTCTATTCCAGGAGAGGCCATTAGAAGTGCATTAAGCAAGGGAAAATTAACCCCCTCAGGCTACTTGACAAACTGTAGGAATTAATGTTCGCCACCTTTGCTGAAATCACCTCATATGTCCTCATCCCAATTTCCAGAGCCCCTCTTATATCCATTCAATGCCTTAAATTTAATATGAGAGCTTACAAAATTGAGAATTCAATTTTAATTATAATTCAGCCATCTGTAGGATTAAACTTTGGGTTTGGTTCTTCAAAAACTGTGAACCTGTAGCTCTAGGATGTAAGTGGTTTCCTTAAGGCAGCCAATGAAACCTCCAAGCCCTTGCTGTATTAGTTTTCTCTTGCTGCATAACAAATTACCACAAACTTAGCACTTTGAAACAACCTGCATTTTATTCTATCTCACAGATTCCACGTGTCAGTATTCCAGGTACAGCTTAGCCGAGTCCCTGGTTTAGGGCTGCACAAAGCTACAGTCAGGACTTCTGATGGAACTGGCACCTCAGATGAGGTGCAGGTCCTCCTCCAAACTCACATGTTTCTTGGCAGAATCCATTTCTTTGCAGCTGTAGAAATCATGATGGCTTGTTTCTTTAAAGCCAGCAGAAGGATCTCTCTCCAGTCTGCTACGATGGAGTTTTCTATAACATCATGTAATTGCATTATGATGGGATCTGTACATTTTCATGTTCTAGTAAGTCACAGGTTCCACGAGGACTCAAAGGATGAAGATCATACAAGGGTCCAATTCACTGGGGATCACACGCAGACCTTGAACTGGAAATTTAAAGCCCCAAATTCATCATTTTATTTTTCCAGTTTCTCTGGTGCACTTAGACCTAACCTGTCAACTATATCATACGACTTATTTCTCCTACAATTTTCTGTGACTGCAAATACTTGATCACATTCTATGGGTCCTTAATTAAAGGTGTATACAGGGCTTCCCTGGTGGCGCAGTGGTTAAGAATCCGCCTGCCAATGCATGGGACATGGGTTTGAGCCGTGGTGCATGAAGATCCCACATGCTGCGAAGCAACTAAGCCCGTGCACCACAACTACTGAGCCTATGTGCCACAACTACTGAAGCCCAAGCGCTTAGATGCTATGTTCTGCAACAAGAGAAGCCACCACAATGAGAGCCCGTGCACCGCAACAAAGAGTAGCCCCTGCTCACCACAACTAGAGAAAGCCATGCACAGCAACAAAGACCCAATGCAGCCAAAAATAAAATTAAAAAAAAGGTATATACAGGTGATTGATTAAATAATTGTGTTAATGCATGGCATGAACTAATAGAGTATCCGTTACCATTGTAGATAGGGTCAGGAACACCTTTTAACTTTCTCTTCAAGTCAGAGGATCAATTCCAGAAACCCAGAACCAATTCAGAGAAGTCATTATTTTATTTTATTTTAATTTTTTTAAAGTGTTCTTTGATTTTTCTTTTTTGTTTTTTTTGGCCATGCCACTCGGCTTGAGGGATCTTAGTTCCCTGACCGGGGATTGAACCCGGGCTTCTGGCATTGGAAGTGCAGAGTCCTAGCCACTGGACTTTCAGGGAGTTCTCACCATCATTTTAAAGAATACGACTTGCTGCTTCACATTGGTCCTTTAATCTTGTGAAAAATGTCTTTTGTGGCCCACATGAACCCAGAACTCTGCAGGGAAGGGTAGTTTTCACTTAGCTACATTGACACAATACCAGTCCAGTACAGTGGGACACTAAAGGCTGACTAGAAGTTGGAGTTGTGCGTGTACTATGACAACTGAGGTCAAGTCCTCTGTTCTAGTCACTGCTATGGTTCTTGGGCCATGTGTCTGCCCAGATGTAGTGATTTCATAGAGGTGCTAAGATGCTACCTTCTGTGAAGAAGGCTCTTTACCAACTGTCCAGATTCCTGGTCAGGGCTGATTTGATTTAGTCAATCAGGCCCTTTCACAGAGGGCTGAGACACCCCAGGTGAAGGCACTGGGATAGACGCTTGAGCCCATTGCCCTAGGAGAGGGCTGTGGGCTGTGGAGGAGGAGTGCTGCCCCAGGGTGAGGTCATGGAAGGAAGGCTAAGCTGACTAGTGATTTCAAGGCTATGCAAATCAATACCAATTTTGTATTAATTCCAGAATAGGCCCCTTTTGATCAGGTCTGCAAACGTGAAATGCAAGTTAAGCATAGTATACTCCAGACTTTCTATGCATTTACCACTATGTAAGTTGTATATATATTGGGGTAGAGATGATGGTGAGTAATAATACTAGTTATGGGACTTCCCTGGTAGCACAGTGGTTAAGAATCCACCTGCCAGTTCAAGGGACATGGGTTTGAGCCCTGGTCCAGGAAGATCCCACATGCCACGGAGCAACTAAGCCTGTGCACCACAACTACTGAGCCTGCGCTCTAGAGCCCGCAAGCCACAACTACTGAGCCCACATACCACAGCTACTGAAGCCTGCATGCCTAGGGTCCACGCTCTGCAACAAGAGAAGCCCCTGCTCACTGCAACTAGAGAAAGCACGCATGCAGCAATGAAGACCCAACACAGCCAAAAAATTTAAAAAAACAGAAAAGAAAAAAAAATAATACTAGTTATTATTTATTTGGTTCTTATCACATGCCTACTTTAGAATAGGAGCCTTTTCATACATTATCTCTATATTTTTTTAAAAATAACTTTATTGAGATATAATTCACATACCATATATTTTACCTATTTAACATGTATAATTCAATGGTTTTAGGTATATTAACAGGTATGTGCAACCATTATTACAGTCAACTTTAGACTCAATTTTTCATCTCCTCAAAAAGGAGTTCTGTACTCTTCAGCTATCACCTCTCTATTCCCCACCTCCCCAGCCCTAAGCAACCATTAATTTACTTTCTGTCTCTTTATATTACCCTTTTCTGGACATTTCATATGAAAGGAATTATATATAATATATTATATAATATTATATTTATATTTATTATATTTATATACAAATATATTTATATTTATTATGATAAATATTCATTATATTTATATTTATAAATATGTTTCTATTTATTATATATAATATATATAATTATATATAATATATAATATTATTATAATATATTGTCTTTTGTGACTAGTCTCTTTGACTTAGCATTGTGTGTTTAAGGTCCATGCATGTTGTAGCACTTACCAGTGATTTATTCCTTTTTATGGAGCAATAATATTCCATTGTATGGATGTACCACATTTTGTTTATCCATCCATCAACTGATGGATATTTGGGTTGTTTCCATCTTTGACTATTATGAATAATGCTTCCATGCATATTAATGTACAGGTTTTTGTACAGGTTTTGTTTTCATTTCTCTTGAATAGATACATACAAGTGAAACTGCTGGGTTCTGTATTTTTAACAATCCTGTGTGTAAGTAGTACAAACTGTGTTTTACTGATAAGGAAACTGAGTTTCAGAGGGGTTAAACCACTTGCCCAATGTCACAGAGCAAACTGAAGATGAGATTAAATCTCTATACTTTTTAAGTCCAGAGCTCATGTTTCCCGCACTGTGCTTCTGTCAGGGGTGAGCAGTAAATATGCAGCTCTGTCCACGCCTGCCATGAACACCATCCCCCAAGTGCAGACACGTCTAATTATCAGAATGACATCAGGCATGGTTTAAGACAAACCTGACATCGCCATGACCACTCTCTCTCGTCCTAACTCCCCTGCTAGAAACAGGCATTCGAGCTCCATCTACCTCCCTTCCATGGGTTTTTAACAAAACAAACTCTGGCTTGTCTTTAGGGAGCAGAGTCAGAATTATCTTTCATGTGAACTAGGCTTAGGGGTTGAGCAGGGAGAAGCACAATAGCATCCCTAGCTCTAGAATCTCTCTGAGGCCCACACAGAATGAACTTGCCTGGACGCCGTCTGCATGTTTATCTACTGACAAGGAGGCTTCTAGTAGATCATCAGGCAATGCGCTTCCCAGAGCCTCTGGCTTCATTTCTCAGCCTGGGCCCACTACTGCTATGCACACACTAGAGGTACCGAGGCCTCAATTATCCTGAAATATTGCTCTTCAGGATTGACTGCCATCTCCCCAAATAAGATGCAGAAATCTTGCAAACTTTTATATTTCTTTAAGAGCAAGCAGTTCAAAATTGGATTACCTTTCCACATTTTCATACAAAGTGCATTAATGTGCCCCTGTCTTTATTACATTTTCCACCCTTGTCATTTGTGATTAAGCCAACACTGTGAAGATGTATTACAGATTGGTATAAATGGGAACATTAAAATACTGGCTATATATCAGAGAAGCTCAAGGCAAGTTGATTTGTGCTACACATACCCTCAGTGCAATACATCTAGAATATTTCACATGCCTTTGGACAGAACAATCTTTCTACCAAAAAGTGCCCAAAGCAATAGGCGGTAAGAAGGGAAAAAAAGAGAAGAAAGAAGGAAAAGTGCCAGCTTTTGTCTGAAGACAACGGAGGGAAGCTCTGGTCCTGCAATGATCTCAGTGTGGAATTTCTCATGATTAGGTTCTGAAACCAAACACATGACTTGGGATCAAGGAAGCAGGAAAAACATTGTCCATAACTGAGATTCCTCATTCACACGAGGAAGAAGGGAGTTTAACCAGGCCCCCATCCTGCTGCCTGAATTTATGTTCCATCTCAGCCAGGTCATTCCTGCTTTGAGATTGTATTTCCAGCTCAGGCTTTCTGTGGAAGCAGCTGGCCCTAGAACAGTTCAAATCTGAAAGGCAGGGCCTGTGTCTATGCAGGTGCCACTGATCCTTAGTCACATGAGACATGAACCCAAGGCTCCAAGGCTCAAAACAGGGCATGAGGCAGTTCTGGTCATCGGAAGAAGGGATAATGGCCACTGAAGTGCTGTTTCTGAGCACAGGATCATCCTATTTCTTTCCTAAAGAGACTCCTACCTACAACACCTTCTTTCCTTCACTTCATAACTTCTTTCCCAAGGATGTTTATGGGAAGAGATTTGGAGACCTCCAGTCCTTCCTAGGGCGTGACGCCTCCTGGCTCTCCCTGGCCTACGGTTGCCTCCCCTTCTGCTCTTCTGCTCCTCTGGGACCTGGCAAGGAAGAACATGTGAACAGATGAAAACAGCTCTCCCTCCAGCCACCTCACTTACGCTGAGGACATAATCTCATGGACATGGTTCAAATTGGGGCTGTGACCTGTGGAGGGTGGTATGACTATATTGGAAAAGGACTTCTCTTTGGTGATATTAGTGCCCCTGGAGCAAAATGGTGCTCAGCAGCTCTGAATCTAGCCCGTCTTTCTTGATAAGGAGGAGATGGCTCTATATTTTACCTCTCATTTTAGTCCAATCCTAACCAACTGTCCTCTGTGATTGGATATAGTGGAAACAAGACAGGTGGGGTCTCTTTGTTCAAGAACTTTGTGGAGAGTCAAACAAATAATAAGGAATCAATAAATTGTGTTAATTATGAAGAAGAAAATAAAACAGGGAGATAAGATATAGTGAGTTGAAGAGGCTAATTTATCGATATCAGGGAGGTGACTTTTAAGTCCAAAATAACCAGAACCTAACTGGATTCTAAATTGGTTGGGCGGCGGGGCTGGGGCTGGGGGCAGTAAACTGATAGAGCCAGCATTCCTGGAGGAGATGGAGTCCTTAACATAAAGCTATTGTGGGCAAGGCCCAAATCTCTATTTCTCATGCATGCTGGGAACTGTAGTTTTTCTCATATACAAGATGCTTCTTTGGTACGGCATGAGAGAATTAGCTTGAAATCCTGCTTGAAATGGATTGAATTAGGAGTTACACACTTCAGCCTGCTTTCAAACTGTAGGTCTGAGAAGAGGACACAGAGATGCAATTATTAATGCAACAAATGTTGATCAAAACAGACAAAGTTACTACATCATGGAACCATTAGATGGAAAAAAATGGTACTCAAAAAATGGCAGAAATATAGTTTATACATTGTGAAGTGTATTACAGAGGAAAATGAGAGTATAATCTTGAAATATGTAACAGGGGCACTAATTCTTATCTAAAATGTCAAGGAACTTTTCCCCAAAAGACATAATTTGAGCTGAAACACTGAAATTTGTGTAAGTATTAGCCAGATGTTTTGTATGGGGTGGGGGTTGGGAGCTTTTCTGGAAGAAACAGTAAATGTAAAGATCCTGTGACAGAAGGGAAAAGACTCTGTTTAAGAACCTGAAGGGAAATCTCAGCTAGAGAGGGTGCCAGATGAGTCTGGTGACTTGAGCAAGCGCCAGCAGATGCAGAATCTGGTAGGTAGTCTGAAGTTAATTGATTGTTCATTCTAAGCACGAGCAGTGGGAAGCCATTGAAGAATTTTCATCTGGGAATCCCAAGTTTATCTGCATTTGAAAAGGTCACTTTGGGCAGGAGAAAAGTAGGTTTAGGAAAACCAGTTAGGAGACTGTCTAAACTGTCCAAGCCAGAGATCGTGAGACTTGGGCTAGGAATATGGCAGCACAGAAGTGGAGAAGTAAAGATATTCATGATATATTTATCACGTTAAACCCATAGGACTTGCTAATGCACCAGAATATAGCAAGTCTGAGAGAAGGAAGTATCAAACTTGATCCCTAAGTTTCTTGTTTGTTTGTTTGCTTCTTTTTTGTTTGTTTTGTTTTAACTACAACTGCAAAGTTGGTAGTTCCTTGATAGAAACTAAGAAGGGATAAACTTTAGTGAAAGAAGACAAGCTGCACCCTCTGTTGACAAATAATGACTGTGAATTTATGAATTAATCTTTCCTGGTTCAAGGATGAGAAGGGGAAGAATGGTGGAGGGTGGGGGAGATGCTTCATCTGTCCAGTGAAGAAATACTACAGACTAAGGGGAGACCAGAGGAAGGTTTCTGAAAATAATGTACTCTAAATTCCAGGAGAAAGTTCCAGGGCACTGTTTGGCATTCTTATTAGAGTGAAAGAAGATTATACTTTATAAAATAGGATTATACTTTATAAAAGCTTTTAGGAGAGAAAGAGTAAAATGATGCATTGGAGAAGAAGCAAGGAAAGCTAAAGAAAGAGGAGATGAGAAAGAATCAGAAGGGGACTAAGAATGCAAGAGAGTGGTGAGGTCATAAGAAGTAGGTACGATGCTGCAATAATTAATCTGTGATGTAGATAACAAATTTGAGAAGATCTCTGAAAATGTAGAATAATAAAATAAATAAAAATAAGAATAATAAAAACATGATAAATATGGTGGACAGAGAATAACAACACAAGATAAGACTAATTAATAACCAAAAATGTAGCAAGGAAAAAAATCACGCATACTTTTTTTTTCCCCTGAGTAAAGACATAGACTGAACTATCTTACAATATTACATTATCAGTTAAAGAAAATCCCTAGACATATCATAACAAAATTTTGTATTGCAATAAATAGAGAGAGACACTGTGACTCATAAGCATTCAGTAAAAGGAAAAAAGCAAAACTAGAAATGGAGTTTTAAAGAGAAACCAATTTAAGGGTAGCCTCAATTTTTTTTTCTCTGTAACACCAACTGTCAGAAGATAGTAGATGAAAAATCTATAGAATTTTAAAGAAACGTTTTTGCGGTTTGAGGATATTTTGCCCAGTTTCCTTGTTTTTCTCGTTTTTATGTAGAAAAGCAATAGGAAAACATATTCAGCTATAAAAATATTTCAGACTCTCTACCAGCCAAGTACACTCAACATACACACACACATACAGGCTCTTGAAGATATAGTTTTCTGATAGGGAGATAAAGGAAGAAGAAAAAAAGAAGCAAAAGGTCAGGAATGTAGATGCTGTGACATAAAAAGGTAGAAGAGCACCCACTTAAAAAGTAAGAATAAATATTTTATAACTTTAGTTTTAAAACGGAATGTAAATTTAAAAAAAAAAAAACCATATTGTCCAATTAATGACATTAAGAATAAAGTGGTTATAAGTTCCCAGATAACTGACAAAGGGTAACAGGAGTATAGGAAAGAACAGAACTCAATGTTGTAAAAGGGTAGGAAACTGAAAACATTTCATCTTAACTACAATATCAAAAAACATGATTAAAATGATAGGATTTGATTTTCTTTTCCTCTCTCCCTTTCTGAAGTGTGATTAACACTGCCCTCCTCTTCCACTATATTCTTCTATTTACATCCTAAATTAAACTAGACTTTTAGGAAGTTCTTGACTTACATTTAACTGTACTCATCAAGAGCTGAAAGGGAAAAGACTTGTGAATCCAACTGTATACTGTGAGGGCAAACAGAAGCACAAGACTTTTATATTATTAATAAAACAAGTTGTTTTCACATAAATTGCAGTGAAATGAGGTTCCACATATCCTATGCTTGTTCTGATGTTGTGTCACGCCTAATATATGAAAGTTTATGTTTCTGTTATTGTTCTTTTTAGTTTCGGTTCGGCATCGCTGCCCGCCCCCATCAAGGTTCTCTCAACAGACATTGCTGTATCCCTCTTAACTTTGCGCCATCTGGAAATTTGGCCAACAGCCGCCCATACCTTCATTTAAGTTAGTGTTTTGCAAACTTTAATCATCTGAGGACCAGCATCACAATTCTGACACATTTTTCATATTCACACACATGTTATAAATTTAACGTTTGTCCTTGTCAACTCACTTTTTTACTTATATAAATTTATCATAAAAGAATTTTATAGAACAGATTTGATGTACACGATATCTATATAGATAAACCAATATTGGCCTGTGTACCAAATAAAACTCTCATGTGAGCCACTCACCAATAGTACCATACCACCTTGCAGAAACAGTTTATTCCTGTCATCAATAGAGTGGTGGGTAGGTTGATGACCAAATGTTTGCTCATCTGAGGTATTACCTTCTGTCCTGGAGCCAAAGAACAGATCTCTGGATGGTGTAGGAAGCCATAATCTGAGCATGCTAACTGATGTAGTGAAGGCTGGGTAAAAGTTCTTCCACTCAGAGGCATTTTCAGTCTTGTCAAGTCTTGCTTGGCTTTAAAAAGCTCAGATTATTTTAGGTAGTTTATTTGGCTCTTTGATTAGTATCTGACACAAAAATTATTCCAACTGAACTTATATCTGATTCCGCATTTCAGTGGTCTTTTCAGAACCTATAAATATTCTGATTCAGGTACAAATATGTTTGTAGTACGTCGTCAGATTCCACTTGCATTTTCGACTAAAAATTCCAGATTCAGTAGTTTGTCAAATTCAATAGTGTCTTTGACCAATATGTATATTACCCCATGCAATTAAACAAAGATGAAATATACTTTAATCTTTCATGCTGGCAGAGACTTGGAAGGAAGAGATTCTTGTGTGTTTGTTTGTTTTATTTTCTGCCTTTTTACCCCAAACTAGTTCATCCTCATTTGGCTACAAGTTAGTATTGAAGTATATTTCTTCATTATAATTTCTTTGAAATGAATTTAACCCTTTCATAAGGATGGCGATGATAATTTCCAATGTGATATCGAAATGACAAGAGCTATTTATTTTCATTGTCCAGGGTACCATCTGATAATCAGCTGGGGTCAGGAAGAAATTTCTCTGTCCAGATAAAAAGTGTCCTATAATTCACTCTAATTGGTGCCTAATACAAACATTTTTACCTCTCTCAGACCCAGCAGGTGTGGGCTGTTCTTAATGATGCTTCCTCCTGTTTTCCTACAGCAGTTTTTCTGTTATGTTATTGTCCCTTCCTCTATCCACTTCCTGTCTCAGTATCTTTTTCTTACATTACTTTTCTTCTTCATTTCCTACCCTTTTCCTCTCCCCTTTTACTAACAAATTGCATTGCAGCCAGGCTTGGGAGCTCTCAGAAGCTACACTTGTCCATTCATCCCTGTTGGTGTGTTGGCCACCCATATCCTCTTGTCATTATTTCTTCTGCCCAGCCATGAATTCACTGATGTTCTGGTTTGAATTGCAGAAGCCAGCTGCTGTTTTGACAATGCTACCAATGAGGGTATAAAATGGAAAGTGGCAACTTCTATGCTAATGGGAGACACTAGCTTAAAAAGAGTTTTCAGGGTCTTGGGTTAGAGGCTAATTTCAGGTAAAATCTTTTGTTAGGATTGATGTTTTCATGGAGCATAAAGATAAGTAGCCAAAGTACTATATATGTGCTACAAAAATTTAAATCCGTTTTGAGATAGACTATCTTACAATAGTGTGTTTCATCACATGCTTTACCTGGTACTGAGATATTTGGAATGTCATATTTCACAGATTACACTGCAAATATTATTGATGGAGAATAATGGTTAGGATAATAGTAAGAATAGCAGCGGTAGTAGTAGTAAAAATAGTCATACTTTACCTTTTTTTGCATAGTTTCTTCAACTTTCAACGTGTTATATTTAGTTCAGCATCCAATAAGCATTTATTACAAGTCTAGGATTGTGGTTGGTGAACCATAAGATATATTTTTTTTGTACAGAAAAATATGCCTGAATATCAGGCAGTTCAGTGGCTTAACAGTTTCCATTTAATTCTCACAATTCCTGTTCCACGCTACTCCAGCTTTTTATCCTGGTGGATCAGGAGCTTTAAATGGACATGATCTGCTTCCACTGCAGTTTTAAATTGCTGCACCACTGCAGCTGAACACTTAGGACTATTTGTGGTTTTTGTAGCATCCTCAGTTTTCCAGATGAATAATAAATATAATTCTTCAACTATTTTGGAAAACCCATGGATTGTCTTTATTCTTTTTTTTTCCCTTGGGAAACAAGAAATCTATTTGCTTTTGCATGGTATATGGCAGTTACAAGTACCTCATTCATTCACTTTTTATTCATTTGATGCATGAAAAAAAGGCATTGAATGTATTTCAGCGTGTCACCTCAAATTCTGTGCAGCCAACAGTGATGAATATGCTCAGTTCCTCAGCTGGGGTACTGTTTCATTTTTTGGTGACAATATCATTTGACAAGCCAATTCTGTATTGGCAATATTGTATCATATTTTTGTCTGCATGTAAATTATGTTGACAGTCTCATAAACATAAATTGGCAGGCATGCTATCCCAAAGCAATGTTTGTTAAAATACACTAATGGCATAGAATAAATAAATTTTTCCAAAGCATTAATAACTCAGTGGGGTGTCACTACATTGTGCAGGAAGGTCTACAGAGTATGTTACTGTCTGTGCTAAATTAATACAGTGTATATTTCTTAACATATATTTCATTCCATTTCATGCTTATGTTTATTGATTAGTCATCCCATTTCATGGAGCTTTGTGTGCCCGTGGCCACACACTTGCGATACTTTGGAGAAGTCAGCATTGTCTGGGGCTGATAGCTGTAATGGAACGTGTGTATGGTGTCATTCAAGTCTTGCACTGTTATTATATTGCTTTGTTCCTGACTGGGCTTCCTCTTCCCTACCTGCCAACCTAACTAGTTTCTGTACTGGAGGACCAGACAGATGCTAGAGTGGTAGATCCAGAGCAGGTCTCTAAAACTCCAAGAAGATGGGGCATAGGTTTTATTTATTTATTTTTGACCCCAGTCATAAGAAATTCCCCCTCCAGGTGTTTGTGGACAGACAACATGGAGCATTGGGAAAAGTATGGACTATGCCATACTGTTGGTTCTTTTACTTGCCAGCAATGTGACCTTTGGCAAGAAATGGAAAATCTCTAAGTCTCAATTACTGTACAGTAGGGACAAATAAGGACAGGTGTTGTGAGGATTAGATGCATTGAGATGCAGAATGCAAAGCAATTGGTATGATGTCTAGGTCGTAACAGGCACTCACAAAAGGGTATATCTAACCATTCAGAATGGAGGGAATGAAGGGAGGGAGATCCAACAAGAGAAAGACAAAAACAGAGAAAGAATATGAATTTAACCATTTTCTTTGATGAAACAAAGGATGGAAAATTCATATGCTGTGTCTCCAAAAATATAAGTACTTGGAGCAGGGAGAAATGTACACAATTTTGGAATTCTACAAATAAATTCAAATCATTGGATTCCACATGTACCATGACTTGTGTGCCTCCCTGGATAGCAGTGCACACACCAGACTTCTCAGTTTTATCTTTCCTATCAGCAGATGCCTTGCATCTTCTGATCTTTGGAGAGAAAAGATGAACTGAGAAGCAGAATCTGGGATTCCATTGCTGAAAAAGAGCTGGAATTCCACTGAGAAAAAATTTTAGGAAAAGCAGTAGGGCTGGTCCCTAAAGGCTATACCTTTTGATCAGAGTTAGACCAGAATCCTTGTATGGCTTGCCTCAAATGCCTGCTGCTATAGCTTCATCCAGTCTCCAAATGTCTTTTACCTTGAGACTTCATGTGAAACATCATATAAACTATTCATCTTACCATCCACATGTTTGGACTTGGGTGCTAAGCAAAAATGGTTAGGCAGACACAGCTCTGGTCACCAGATGCATAAATCCAAGCCCAGTAAATACGCAGTTTATGCAAAAAGAGAAAGATACATGGCCCTACTTTAAGATATCGTGTTCAAAGTGTAACACCCATACTGATTAACCATCAGGACAACATCCACCATCTTCCTGCTAAACCTGATTTTACTGAAGAGGTAAAATGTCAGAATTGCTTATAAAATTTAAAGAACAATCCAGGCAACAAATTATGAATGCTTAGACTAAGATGGTGGCTATAAGTGAAAAGGAAACACAGGGATATTCAGTGTTTTACACAAGTAAGAGGTAGGATTTTGTAAACTTAAACAGCAGGTATTATTGAGCACTTAATACTTATAAAGTATTATGCTAGATCTGTGGGTAAACAGAAGTTTCATATACCCTCCCTGATCTCCAGAAGTTTAAAATCTATTTGGAAATATAACACTAGTTAATATATATGCAAGTTGTTGATATAAATACAAAAACTAGAACCCAGCTCAATAATACAAGTTAGCTTGGGCTGTGTAGCGGATGTTGTAGCCTGCCTCCCAGATTCTGCCTCTTTACAACCAAATTACTCATTCCTCAAGAGTACTGCCCTTCGATTACTCACAGATGAGTGTTCCCCAGGAACTGCCCTAGGTAGTTGCCATACCCAAGGCTACTCATTTTCTCCAGGGGCAATACACATCCACTGACTGGTAGATGGGGATGTGCGAAGGCTCAACCCCTTGTCTAAATTGGAGACATCACTGAGGGCCATTCTAGCTGCAGAGCTCCCCAAGGGACTAGCTATAGCCTGTGTTGCAATGCATCACTGTTCAGCATTTCCTTGTACCCAGTCCTGCTTTCCTCACTTGGTTACAGTCGTTGTTCCTAAGAGCCCTCCTGGATAAGCCACCTGCACACAAATCTCCGTCTCAGAGTCTGTTTCCTGGGAAACCTAATCTACCTACCACAGCTTGTGTGTTTTAAGGTTCAAAGTGTATACAGATAATAAATGCTACAGGAATATCGAAGAGAGAGAACTCTCTACATTAAAGTATCTCTTTATTTCCCAAACCTTGCAAGTGCTACTTGCATGGTCAGCCCAATAGATTTTTACTAGGTGAGTAGCTTGTGTGCTCAGGAAAATTGGCTGGATGTTGATAAACAAGAGGAAGAATAACTGTAAAGTGATTGACTTGGGTAGCAGAAAGAATATTATATCATTCTCAGATATAAAGAATTGAACAAAGAGAGGAAATTTGAGCTGATTGCTCTTTTCTGTGTCCAGTCTCAGGATGTTTAACAAGACTGAAATGTATGGAACTGAATTTAGTGTGAGTTCAGGGCTCATTGTATCCGTGTGATATCTGCCTCTTACAGTCAGTGAAGAATTATAGAAAAAGTCACTTCTGGGTTCAACCTCTTACACTTGGTGGTGTTATGAAATTCTCTCCTAGAGAGTGCTAGAGAAGAAGTTTCAAAGACCATTTACCAAATTTATAGATATAGACAGAAAAAATACAGAGAGATATGTAAAGATAGATAGATAGATACATACATAGATACATAGAGATAGATATGGGTGCAAAGAAATAGACTTTTTCATACCATACACTGGGTGAGAGCATATATTAGTAAAACTTCTTAGAGTATCACCTGTAGTTAAAATGTACTAACCCAGGGCTTCCCTGGTGGCGCAGTGGTTGAGAGTCCGCCTGCCGATGCAGGGGACACGGGTTCGTGCCCCGGTACGGGAGGATCCCACATGCCACGGAGCGGCTGGGCCCGTGAGCCATGGCCGCTGAGCTTGCGCGCCCGGAGCCTGTGCTCCGCAACAGGAGAGGCCACAACAGTGAGAGGCCCGCGTACCACAAAAAAAAAAAAAAAAAAAAAAAAAAAAGTACTAACCCTTTAATAGAATCTAAATCTAGGGAATTATTCTAAGAAATTAACTGAGATTTATCAAGACTTAATCTCAAAATTGATTATTACAACAGTGTTTATAATAGCAAACAAATTGCTAACAATATTAATGTCATATAATAGAGAATAAGTTAAATTATTTTTCAAAAAGGGAATATTATCTGTTAAATCAATGCTAGATGAGTATTTATTGACTTGGAAAGATAGTTATAAAAGAGGCATAAAGCATTAACCACAGTGTAATACCATTTTATTTTTGCTTACGAAATGAACGCGTATGGAATGCATGTGTATGTAAATATGTGTATATGTATATATACAAATATAAATATATATGAACATACACCTCTCTCTCTCTCTCTCTCTCTCTCTCTCTCTCTCTATATATATATATATATATATATTTTTTTTTTTTTAAGGGTTCAGAAGAAATACACCAGTGTGTCAATACTCGTTATTGTTGGGTTGAGGGATTGTGAGCATTTTTTTAGTTTATACTTTCCTGTATTACTACTGTCTTTCTGTCACTCCCCTATATTCTTAGTTTGCACTCTATCCAGATTAGAGTCTCTGTTCTTTTTTTTTTGCAGTACGCGGGCCTCTCACTGTTGTGGCCTCTCCCGTTGCAGAGCACAGGCTCCAGACGCGCAGGCTCAGTGGCCATGGCTCACGAGCCTAGCCGCTCCGCGGCATGTGGGATCTTCCTGGACCGGGGCATGAACCCATGTCCCCTGCGTTGGCAGGCGGACTCTCAACCACTGCGCCACCAGGGAAGCCCGAGTCTCTGTTCTTTTACTTTAGTCACTCTCTTGGCAATATGCACAATGAACTTGTGATTATCTTTATCACATACACCTGACAAAATCTCATTGTGGTCGAATCCAACTAACTATAGAACTGTGTGGTTCTATATCTCTACCTGAACTGCTGATAACAGCCTGAAGAATTGCACCCGTGGTCAGTTGGGGTCACTAGCAATAGAGGGTTACCTGCATTAACACTGTAGAGCCATCTTGCTGTGTACACCCATTGAGCCCTCTCTTCCATTTCACACGCAGCGATTTCAAACTTACTCTGTCGTCTTCAGATCTCTAGCCACCTTGATCTTCATGTTCTGTTACTCTTCTTAATCTCAGTAGTCAAACTGCATTCCAGGTTGACAGAGAAAATAGAAACCATTGGTTGGGAAACCTATCATCCTAAATAAGCCATGGAAGGAAATCTGTGTTGGTAATATGTGTTTTTCTCCACTAACACCCATGAAACCCACAGGCAAAGGCTGTAACCATCTCTCTTGTGAAAGGAGGTCCGCTCTTGGGAAAGTCATATTCATACCTTTGCAGGGCCACTCGTCCAATATCACGCACTGCTTCTTGGGTACTCTCCTGGGTTTGCTGGTGGCAAATACAAACTTTTGTCCTCATAAGGCACTCAAATGCATGAGAAGTGTGCATTCATAAGTAAATAATAAAATTAAATGCCTACCTATGTAGAGATACTCCAAATTTGAAGATAATTCTTTTCAATATCAAATTCTGAGCAAGAAATTAAATTTCACATATTAAATCCCCTTGTATTTTACAGTTCAAAAGAATTAAAGATGGAAATCAATTTTTTTTTCTTTTTATACTAAGAACAAAAATCCAAAGAAATTAAAATTAAATCAAGCTTCACAAGGCGTGTGAGGCTGCATGAGGCTGCCTGTACCTGCTGAAGTTTGATTGCTATGCCTATGCGGCCAGTGTCCTCACAGGCCACCAGCCTGGTCAGCACTTGTCTGGCCCTCGTTTCCTACCTGGTGCCTGTGCCTTTTCTGAGCCTATGCATCCTGTTCAGTTTTTCTGAGGATAATATTGCCTTGCTTAGGGCCTAGTTCTGTAGAAACAAGCATTCGCCTATGGACAAAAAGCTACAGAGACCAACAAGGTTAAAATCCCCTTGTTTAATTGAAACTAAATATCTATTAGTTGATGAATGGATGGACAATGTGTGGTATAGCCACACACTTGAATATTATTCAACCATAGAGAATAATGAAATCTTGATTTATGCTATAACATGGATAAACCTTAAAAAATATTATGCTAGGGCTTCCCTGGGGGCACAGTGGTTGAGAGTCCACCTGCTGATGCAGGAGATACGGGTTTGTGCCCCAGTCCGGAAGATCCCACATGCCGCGGAGCGGCTGGGCCCGTGAGCCATGGCCGCTGAGCCTGTGTGTCCGGAGCCTGCGCGTCCGGAGCCTGTGCTCCACAACGGGAGAGGCCACAACAGTGAGAGGCCTGCATACCGCAAAAAAAAAAAAAAAAAAAAAAAAAAATTATGCTAAGTTAAAGAAGCAAGACACAAAAGGCCACATATTATATGAATCCATTTATATTAAATTAAATTAAATTTCCAGAAGAGGCAACTACATGAAAGTTGACTAGTGGTTGCCAGGGCTAGGGGCAGAGGGGATTGCTAATGGGTATGGGGTTTATTTTGGGCAGTGATGGAGATGTTCTGGAATTAGATGGCAGTAATGATTGCACCACTTTGTGAATATAGTAAAAGACATTGAATTATACACTTTGAAGAAATAAATTTTAGAGTTGTGAATTGCAACAGAGAAAGAAGAAAGGCTTAAAATCACATCATACTCGTTTTAAAAAACCTTCTAAACTGACGAGCTACGTGAAAACCAAGTTTACAGAGGCTTTGCCCTCAAACGTCTGGCATTCTTCATGGGTTAAGCTATTCCCCAGCAAGTTAGCAAGGTATAAAGCATCCATGATTAGCTCAAGCTCAGAGAAATTCTCTAAGTTAGGTGGGTCCAAAAAACAAAGAAAGCAAAGGATGCTATAAGGGATATCATCCTTAGTCATTGTTATCCAAATGTCAGCATGAACTGTCAACAGCACAATAAAGACAACAAATATTTGAACATGGAATAGGAAGTAGAATTATGTTCACATGAAACAATAAATAGTTTCGTCTAATCTTGGAACTCTCATTTTACTCTTAGAAACATTAAAGTCTTGTAGAGTTTAGAAGCATTCATAGAGTTCTCTCTTAGAAGCAGTAAATATATAGTTATCATAACAAATGAAAAAAATCCCATGTAGCCATTGCCTAGTATAGGATCTTCTAGACTGACAGCCACACCCTTCGGCTGTGCCATCAGCTTCGAACTCCAGGTGTTAGCTTGATCTCCCATAATTCATTCCAAGTTTTTTGTTTGTTTTTTTCTGAAGATTCCCAGCCTAATGAACCAGATATTGGGAATTTAAGATGGCCCAGTCAATAACTTTCTTCTTTTCCACCTGAGTTTGAACCAATTAATTAAAAGAAAAAGTGCAAAAACAATAAGGAAACTAAAATAACACATTTATTAAAAACTTAAAGTTAGCTAGTAGCAATTAAGAACCCATGCTTCTCTCTTCAAGGAGGCAGGAGATCCCAAGAGGAAGAGAGACAAGGAGGCTGGGAATTTCTCCCATATCAATCCTTTAAGTACCTTTAAGGGAGGAAGAGGGATGGGAAAGACAGGGATGGAAGCATTCCTCTATTAGATGCTCTTCAACCTGGAAGGAAATATTAGCAGTGGGGAATGCATGTTCCTTCCTGAAACGTTATAATGTGCCCAACTCCAAGTGCTTTCTATATTTTGTTACATTTAACACTCACAATAACTATGAGGTAGATATTATTATATCTATCATTTTATAGATGAGAAAAGAGTAAATTATTTGCAAGACATTACACACACCTGATCTCTCTACCACCAAACTAACTAGACTATCTCCAGAGCAAGTGTTCTTAAGCAGTGTGCTATATGGAAATACAATTAAAAGGAAAAAAAAAAGCTAACGTACACTAGAAAACAAAAAGCAGAATTATAATCCTCACAGGATACAATAAATTATAAAACTTCCACTGCACAAAATTAAATCAGTGTTGTGTAATAAAAATCAGAATGTAAAGTAAAAGGATAGGAATGAATATGGAGGGAGCAAAGAAAATATGTTTGAAGACAAAGAGCAGATAGCTAGCAGATAAATGATAGGGTTTTCTAGAGAGGAAACCAGAAAAAATGAACCTGAAACAAACAAAAACTAACAAGGATGTGGAACAGTGAGAGGGAAGTAGTTACCAGAGAAAACAAGTTGGATTCAAGGGATAGGTAGGAAGGAAAATAGGTAGAAATTGGTATTTCATTGAAAGTGCTGATGGGGAAGAAAGGGGAAGGGAGGACACAATGATGCTGTCAGTAGTTACGGCTCAAGTGATTGGATTATAAGGATGGATCATGTCAGGAACTAAGTTCCTAATCCTCCCTAGGAAAAGATACAGTTATTGCTTTATTCTTGATTTTGATAATTCTATAAATATAGGTTCTTCTAGGTTTTTTTAAGATCTAGTAGTCACTAGGAGAATTTGGCATCCCAAATTCCATTAGAAGCTTTAAAAAAAATAAGTAAAAATAGCCCATGTGGTGAAAGGCAGAGGAAAGAGAAAAGTATTGTAGCAAAAACAAAACAGAATATACCCACCTGGAAAGCATAAAACAGGATGACAGAAATAAACGTAGGCAGAGTTTTAAATCAACATAAAACTTTAAATACTGCTAGTAAAGAAAAAGGCTCTCAAATTGGGTCGACAAAATAAGACTTCCTGAATAGTGTGGCAGCCAGGTCGTGCCTGAGTTATGTTTCATCCTATTCCAGTTAAAGACTCCAAAGTGTCCAACTTGAGATGAAAAGTGACAGCTACACAGCTGATTAATGAAGACAGGCCCATATGCAATTTCTAATACTAAGGATGTTTTGATGAGATGATTCCAGAAAAATAAGCCTGAACTGAGTGCACCCTTCTCTCTGGACTAGAAATTGGTTGCCAAAGTCACCTCCCAAGCACTATGTGCCAAACTGAACTTACTGGCAGCCTTATCAGACACACACTACCTACATCATCATTCTGGGCACGTTGCAATGTTCGCTATCTCAGTCAATGACACAATCACCTGTCCAGTTTTTATAACCAGTTCTTGACGCCTTTCCTCACACACCCTCTCCAGTCTGTCACCAGATGTGATGATTTTACCTCCGAAATATCTCTTGTGTTTGACTGCTTCTCTCTGTCTCCATCACCATTGCCATAGTCCAAGTTCACCCATTAACTTCTTTTTTTTTAAATTTATTTTATTGAAGTGTAGTTGATCTACAATGTGTTAATTTCTGCTGTACAGCACAGTGATTCAGTTATATATATATATATTTATGGTTTATCAAAGGATATTAAATATAGTTCCCTGTGCCATACAGTCGTCCCTTGTTGTTTATCACCCTTTAACTTCATAAGCAATTCCCTCATATCTGCTCTAGATGTCTTACTCTTCCAAGTATTCATATTTTTCACATGCCCTGCAGGATTACATATAATGTAATATATACCTGTCACTTTTTGACACAAGAGATGCAAAAGTGATCAAGATAAAATCCCTGATGTGATGGAGCTTACCTTTTAGTCACGGAGACTGACATTCAGCACATGCCATATAACTTAATGTCAGGTAGCGATATGCTGAGAGGAAAACTAAGGGCAGGAACTAGAGTGGCTGCCACTGTAGGTGGGGCGGTCAGGGTAAGTCTCTGAGGAAGTGGCATTCGAACAGAATGACCCAATGGCCCTATTGAGATGAGGAAACTGCACTTCCTGGGTAGAACAGTAAGAACCAAGACCTTGAGTAAGCCTGCTGGGGGAAGGAACGGCAAGATGACCTGTTTGGATAGAACTGAGTAAGCAAAGGAGAGTAAGGCAGGGGCTTAATCATGCAGCTCGTGGTAAGGCATATGGATTTTTATTTTTCTGAGCACATGTATTTTTGATCAGGAAGTAAATTATATAATTTATATTTAATTTTTTTTTTGTATTTTAAAAAGTAACACTGGGTCCTTTGTGAAGAAAAGACTGTGGTGGGAAAAGTGAGAGTAGGGAGGTTATGACTGACATCTTCAAGGAGAGAACCATGGCTTGGACTGGGAGTGCGGTGGAGCTGGTGAGAAAAGGATCAACTCAAGACAGATTTTCAAAGGGGAGACAGGGAACTGGAATTGAATGTGGAATGTGAAGGAAAGAGGATTCATTATTGAATGAAAGAGAATCAATACCTAATTGGTTAACTATTTATTAAGTGTAAGAGTTAGGAAAGAAGTTTGATGCAGAAGTGGAAAGAATTAAATGATATTTTTGAGGATTTTTTTTTGAGAGTAGGAAGATAATGATATTATAATTTGTACATATCAACTTTCATAGAAAAAAGTACTTTAAATGTCTTAATCCACTTGTGTGCTTTTTTAAGTGGAGTCTGATGAAGAAATTGGGTATTTCTTTCACGCATGACGCTCCTGTGGGTTATTGTCACCATTATTCTGAATATCGGTTGTCACTATTCAGGGCTCTGACGTAAGGCATGAAAGATGAGGGTGACTCTACACAAAAAGAACAGACCATAAAAATGAGCTCAGATATTTCAAATAGAACAACCTGTATAATGTACACTATGGTTTCTGTGGGTGAATTCTGTAGAATTTTGGGTGATTTTTGTTTTTCTTTTTATTATTTTTTATTTTCTAAATTTTCAAATAGTGTGATTATTGTTTTCATTTGTATTCAGAAATCATATGTAAATATATTTTCACTGTTTAAGATCCAGGTGCTACTTAAATATTCAGAATCAAGAGATGAAAGTCCGCCCCAAGACTCCCCTAAATGTATCAAGAAGTACAGATTTTAACATTTTACTATACACTGTCCTGGGTTTTTTCTGTGCCTTTAAATGTGTCTATCATAACATCATCTTACGTTTTTCTTCATATCTATCTATCTATCTATCTGTCTCTACATATATCTAAAAATACAAATACATATCTTTTCAAAGTAAATGAGCTCACATTGTATGCATTATTATATAACTTGTATGTTTCCACTTAATAATATGTCTTGGATTTACTTCCGTGTTGGAAGATGTAGTTATACTTCACTATTAAATAAATAAACAAAATAGAACTATATCTGACTCATAGCCCATAAAATGGATGGCAAGTCACTTATATAACTATTTCCCTATTGAATTACAGTTGTTTCTCATTATTCTGAACTTTGTATAGTATTTGTACTTGTATGAGTATTGCTTTAGGTTAGTTTTCTAGAAGTAGTACTGTTAGATCAAAAAGTATATACATTTTAAATCATTATAGATGCTGAAAAGCAGCCCTTTAAAAAGATTTACCCTTCATAAAAGGGTAGCCCTTTAAAAAACATTTTTAGCCCTTTAAAAAAGATTTTTAAAAGATTGATGCAAAGTCCCATGAATGGTACATGAGAATGTTTCTTTCTCCGAAGCTGGTCACTATAGCTTACTTTATTACTGTGTTTTTTGTTTTTGTTTAGTTTTTCATTTTTGGAGGGGCTGTGATGGGAGGGTAGGGTCGGGAAGGAATTTAACTTTCCATAACCCCACCAGTGTCTCCTTATGTTTTTCTTTAGTATGGAAAGAGATTTTTCTACTTCTTATATGAAGTGCTTTGTAAATACAGTTTTCAAGCTCTCCCTTTCTAACCAGATTGTTTAGATTGCCTTTTCAACGCAATAGTTGTTTAAAAGACAGTGTAAAACTTTGCAAGTTAATAGATTCTATAGGTAGTCTAATTTATGTTTAATTTCTGTATTTTGTTGTATTATAGTTAGAGAATATGGCTGCAATTTAGTGAGCCCTTTTTTACAGCCATCATGTATGGGTATATGTTTCATGTGTGTTTGAAGGAATGTTTATTTATTTTATTTTTTTCTATTTGCAGGGTATAGTGGTTTATTTTGCATGGTAGAACTTTTTATTTGCAAGGCTACTGTTTTATTTAATCCTTGACACCCTTATTTACTTTTATTTATCTATTTGTTTTGTCCAGTACAGGGAGATGGCATTACATTCTCCAACAAGTTATGGATTTCTCAACTTCTTCTTGTATTTTTTATGAGATTTGTTTGAAATATTTCAAAGTGATGTAGCCATGTGAAAAATATTTTAAAATGGTATAGCCTTTCGGGTGGATCAATTTGTATGTTTCACTTTGTCTAGTTTATAGCCTTTCTTACCCATTTAATCTTATTTTGACTCTCTTGTATCATCTTTTTCCCCCTTATCCTTTGCTTGGCATGTCTTTCTCTAAACCATTATTTTCACACATCAAATTGTCTACATACCTTTTAAAAATAATCATGCTTGGCCTTTGAATCAGAAGATTTGTATTTTTATTTTCAGTTATTTGTTGATGTTTTCCTATTCTATTCCCTGTTGTCTCTAGCTGGAATTTCTGGGTCTCTTCTCCATTGTCTTTTAATTTCACTGTGAGACTTTCCATCTCTTTTCCCTTTTATCCAGGAGAATTTCTTGGCTCTATCTTCCCAGGAACGAATTCTCTTTCTACCTATGTATGTTCTGCTCAGCCTGACTGCTGTGACTGATTATGGCAGTCCATAATCGCAAATGGGTATATGCTGAGGTACGGCATGCCTCAACATATACCCATTTGAGTGTCAGGGATTCTCAAAACTCAGCCAATGAATAGTGCTTTGAATTTGGATTTCTTACACTTCATGAGCAGCAGTGTACCACAAAACGTTCCCAGCTTTTCAGTTGTTTTGTGTGGCATTATGTACTTGACTAAAAATATTCAAAGTTGCACAATCTATAGCAGTGATAACAGTGACCATTGTAATAAAAATATTTGTTTGAAAGAGTGATACCATTTACATTATTTCCATTGATTGACTTTGTCCTTTTAAAATTGATCCAACCTTTAAATTAGATGTTGACTTCCCTGATCTTTGGGCCAAATGCTTTGCTTGTGTGTACAGTTTCTAATATCTACAAAACAGCTTATGGAGAAAACTAATCAGCTACATCATAGAGTAAAAGTTCAAAAAAATCCATTGTTATGTTACATAACAATGACTAATATGAACTATTGATGCAAATCTTCATTTGAATGGGATTTGACGCTCTTTTAGTATCAAGGTATGTCAACTTAGAGGCTCAGTAATTGAAACAAGAACAATTCCCTGCAAGTTTTTTTTTAATAAAATAAATTACTCTTATAAGGTGGGAAATACATCTTCTCTTTGTTCTGGTATTGACTTTGGGCATTATAATTGCTAATGAATTTTCGTGATACTGTTTGTCCTGTGTGTGGCAATCTTGGTTGTTTTCTCACCTTTGCTTTTATGATTCTCACTTTGCCATTGAGTGGGTGATGACTTTGTACAATCTGGTTTGCCTTCAGTTATTCCATGGGAAGGAGGGACTTGGCAGAGGTAGAGGATAGTAATTACTCCACTACTGGGTGTGCCAGGATCTCCCTGGGGATTAGGAGCTATCAGGGGCAATGCCCTGCTGCAGCACCTCTCTACTTGCCTCAGTGAAGACAAAAATACCTCTGCACCCCTCTCTGCACTTAAGCCAGAAAGGACCACTTGGCTTAGCTGTTCTGTAGAGTTCTCTGAATCATCACCTGTTTAAGGACTCAGCTCTTCTGAAACACCCTCTCTGATTCTACTAAGTCTGCATTTGAAGTTCCCCAGCACTGCCACTGGCTCTGCAGCAGTCTTCATCTGCTTCCTCCAGGGTTGCTTTTACATAGATCCAATTCTGGTTTTTACCTCTATCTCAGGAACTGAAACCTTCTGGTTTGTTAATAGCACTTGTATAGTCATTTGCTATAGAAATGCATTTACCACTTTTTCATGTGATTTGTGTGTGGCTGGGTGGAGGTAGACTTAAATGCTCAGAGATCATCTAGCCAATCTCTTCCACATAACTATGTCTTGTAATTAGAAGAAATATCCTTATCAGATGTTTATAATAAAAATAATCATAATTACTACACATACTCTTTCAAAAAAAAGTTGAGCAAAATCTAACTGAGCCACTGTCTGCTCTCAGGAAGGAACCTGGCTTTCTGTGTAGAACTGATGAGTATTTGATACTTGTGATGAGATTTAAAAATGCTTTTTATTAATAACTAATTAATGACTGCTCTGGCATTGTCATCCTGAGTGAGTAGAGAGCAGTGTGAAACTAACCTGAGTGAATATGAATAGGCAAGAATACTTGAAGGTGACAGATTTTATTTTTAGGGTTTCTGTGTGCTTCCCAGCACCACAAATTACAACCACTGTGAGATGAGCTGCAAAGGGCTGCCTGGGCCCACTTCCCCAGGTGCACTTTGAACAAAGGCGGCGTCGGGCAGAGCTGGCTCCATTTGCTGTGCTGATTTTATGTGAGGCGCATATAACTGCATCAACGGTAGCTCAGAGGCACAGTGATTTTTCCTTTTCTCTAAAATGTGTCCCGGAGACACATTTTAGGAAACTTACTGCTTCATGTTCTGCATGTCCTGCAGGTTGCTTTTTTTCTAGGCACTGTTTGTAAATCCTATAATTTTTTTTAAGCAGAACTTCCATGGGAAATGTTTTATTTTGCTTTCTCAGCAGGTGTATTTCTGTCAACTTCAATTAACCAGAATTTAAGGAACCATGTTTCAGTTTAGTGGTTTGACTTTTGTTTTTAGCTACCTTTTCTTCTTAAGATGAAGAGAAAGTCTCAGCAAAAAAATCATGATTTAGTTCAATACAATACAACACAACAACATATACACACACACCCCATACACATATTGAAACAAGTGATAGAGCATGTCAGTTAAATTTCTCTGAAATGTTCTATGTTTTTTGTGCCTTGAGCAGTGAGGAATGATGCTCAAAAATGATGCCTTTAAAAATATGCAAGATAGTCAACTGATCGGAAAAGAAAGATTAAATATTGTTTTTTAGAGTTTCCTTATTCAGTAGGGATGTGAATAAAGAGAGTTGTAACTATGAGAAGCTTTGCCTGGTAGGAGCTCTGCTCTTAGAAACACTATCACTGGCAACTCACGATGTGACAGGAAGCCAGCCAGGGGGTAAATAGTGTGACCTCTCTCTTCTCTGCCCGTTGGTTTTGGTTGGTGTCTCACAATGGCTGAAACCAACTAGCAACCAGAGGACAAGGGGCCCTGGTGTTGGAATTCACAGGAGCCACCATTTCAGGGTCTAGAACAGGGTGAGAAAGGTAGAGAGAGGTTCTGATATATAAGCAGAGGATGTCTATGGGTGGTCATGATAACCTCGCTAATACTTGGGTATCCTTCCTTCTAGCATCACTGAGTGGTGGGGTTGCTCGCGCCTTTTAGTTCTATTAGTGGCACTTCTTGCCTGGAGGTGGCTGATCCCAACTTCCGGTGGTTCACTTAACCTAGTCCGTGGGATACTCCTTAGCTGTGGGCTGGAAGAACAGCAAACATCTCAGTTTCCAAACCATGGGATGATACTTATTTTCTAGTGTGAAAATCAAGTTTTTGAGTAGTTAGTAAATTCAAGTCAGGTCACAACTAATATATGGTAGTGAAGCTGTGATTAGAACTGAGGTCTGTTTGGTTCCCATCTATCTCCCTTGTCAGTGGTCTTAAAAGCCTACCTTTTTCCTTTATCTCCTGAACTTGTTTTTTATCCTCTTCATTTTTTAGAGTCAGTCCCTTAAAATTTCCCAGTGGAGTATCTCACTCCACATTCTCTTGCCTTTCTGCCCTGTCCCTGTATGATATTTCACTCTTTTTCTAGCATCCTTAGTTCTTTTGACCATGAACCCAAGTGTGTGGTAGATTCCCACCTTGAGGTCATTGAACCATCTTTCTTCTCTGGAAACGAGCCGTATAACCAAACCTAAATGCTCCATTTTGCAATAATGCATTCTGTTCTCATCTGGACATGAACTGGAATTTTAAATGCCTCCCTAACCCCACCTCATTTCTACTTTAAACTTTTTTTTTTTTTTGCATTTTTCAGGCCCAAACCTTTACTGATTTCCTTAAGAAATCAACATAATTTATGTTTCTCTCCCTCACAATAGATGACTTTTTTCCTATCACACTGAGAAAATAATGATCATCAGACATGAAATTTCTGAACTACTTTCACTCTATGAAAAAGACATCAATATTTTCATCTGTCCTTGTCTCCTTTCCTGTGGATTCCATTCAGTGAAACCCAATAGACCTTTAGTTGAGCACTTACTGTGAGCCAATCAATATGCTGAGTGCTTGGATATAAAGATTAAGTACATCAAAATGACAGTTACTGTCTCCAGTTGTTCACAGACTGATTTTTGTGGGGTAGAGAAAGAGAGAAGACAAACTGAGACAGATACAGATACAGGCAAAGTAAAACACAATATACTAAGTGCTGTTATGGGCACATGGGAATGTTCTGTTGATATAGAGGAAAAGCAACTACCCTCACCTGGGGGAGGGTGGTGTCAAGGATGAAGCAGGAGGTGATGCTCTCTCAGTCACCCATGACATCCCCACCAACATGTTCCAATTCCTCCCCTACTCCTCTCACAAAAGTATTATTTCCATTTCACTTGGAAATTGTGATCCCTCTTCAATTCCTGTCAAATAAAGTCTGCACCCTCAGGTGTGCCTTTAAGGGATGCTAGTAGCCTTGCTGCCTCTTCACTTCCACCTAACTTCCTCACCATTCCTTCTTGGACCCTAGAGGCCAGCCATCCTACGATACCCACAGCCTCCCAAACGTCTTCACTGTCCTCGTGTGGTATCCTTTGCATAGAATCCCGTCTTCCCAGTTTCTCTACCTGTCCAAATCCTCTTCTTCTCCAGGGCTAACTAAAATAGCCCTGAGAACATTCATCTGATTTCCCACCCCTAGACATAATTACTGTCTCCCTTGCCCATGTTCTTATATTTTATTTACATCTCTATTATGATACCTGTGACTCTGGAAAATTGTGTTTTACATGCCTTTCTCCATAATCTGGGTGTAAAGTCCATAACTCAGGCACCTCTACACATTGTCTGGTACGCTGTGAGTGCTCAGTCAATGTGTGTCTGACTGACACTGAAACACACACACACTCACAAACACATACATACACCCCTGCATTTTGGAGTGAAGTCCTGACTCTGTTATTGGCTGAATAGTGTTCAGAAGAATTTTGACTCCTTTGACTCAGTTTTTTTTTCTGCTGTAAATGGGCATTATAATGCCCTGCTGACTTTACATAACTGCTATAGAAAAATCTATGTGAAATTACTTTGAAAAAGGTAATCCAAAATACATGAACATTATTATAAGAAAGGATGTCTGTAGCAGAAAAGAAAACTTAGTGAACTCACAAATAATGCTTCATTAATTTTATGAAAACTTGTCCCCTTTTCCTTATTCAGTAGCTAAGTGGAAATGTTGCCTGAGCTACACTGTTGAGATTGCATAAAAAAAGGCAACTGGAGAAGCTCAAACAGATTTGTTCATGCATAATATTGCTTTGAATAAGAGCATTGTATTTAGGTTAGTGAACATGGGAAGCCTTTGGAAATGAAAGGCTAGCATAACTCTCAATCTTTCATTCATTCGTTTCTCACAAATGAAGCAGGCCAGTCTCTTGCATTGGACAAGGCATTTGAAAAGCACTAGTGTGCTGGTTTGCCAGTTGGAAAGCTAACTTTTTTTCAGCCAAATATATTAGTTATGATAAACACATGAATATGCATACATATAGCGTGCATTTTACGTGAAACACACCTACCTACAGCCACAAAAACCCATATGTTCAAAAGTGTTCAGTGTTATATATTTGCTGAATATGAGTAGAAATGTGGTTAGGACGAAGGGCTCTGGAGTCCGACCTATCTGAAATCTTGACTAGCTCTTCTAAGCTATGTAACCATTCTGAGCATCAGTTTCCTCATTGGAGAAATGGGTACAGTGTTATTTGATGAGTTTGTTGTCAGGATTAGGGGAATAATGTGAAGCACTTCACTCTGTACCTGAATCTCACTAGAGATTACTTGATGAGCTCTGGATCAAAATTAACCTAAAAATTTCACACACCAGACTCAGGCTTAGACAGCTGGCACTGCCCAGTCCTTTTGCCCACAGAGCCAGAATCACACTTTGTGGCCTATGTGACTTAAGTCAAATGTGAATTTCCCTATTATTTCATTGCTGTGCTTTCAATATAAATCCCACTTGCAGGAATTTATCCAAGACCAAATTCACGTACCATGTAACTCGACTGGGAGCTCTGGAGTGAGCAAAGTTTAGGATTTGCCTAGATTCAGATCTGCACACAGTTCCCTGTGTATGGTGTGTGACCTGCACCTTAAGGCTGTCTTGAGGGAAATACTTCCTGCCAGAGCTCCAGCCACCTCATGCGGAAGGAAGGTTTGAGCCCCAGCGTATTTGAAACTCTTCCTTGGTGTGCTTCATTAATCTTCTCCTGGAATCCCATGCTTCTATATGCTGAGCTTAACTTGGTGTGGCCGGGGTTGATGGAAACCAAAGAGCAGAGGCAATTTACATCCTGTAAACCACAGAGCACTGGAAACTCACCTGTGGCACATCTGGAGAGACCTGCATTATTTAGTGCCTCTACCCTTCCCCGCTGTCTCTAAAGTCTTAAAGCCAGCAGAACAGCTGTCTCTCAAACTCACACCTGATTATGCACTGTCTTATTTTATTCTCTAATTACAGCACGAGAGTCACCCTTTTCTCCCTGCAGACTCTAAACCTCCCCCGGACAGGCCCTGGATCTGACATTTCTTTCATTGCCTACTGACAGCACTAAGCTCAGTGCCATCAGCAGCTAGATTGACATTTGGCTGTTTAATCAGCCAGAGTCAGTATGTAATAAGGACATAAGTTAAAAAAAAAAAAAAAAGTAATACTTGCAAGGACTTCTTTAGTAATTTTTCCAGAAGAAATGGCAGTGTCCTTAACCAGAGATCTCTCCCACTCTGTCTTAGATAGTGTTCCGTCAAAAGCAGATGCTGAAGCAAGACATGGGCACAAGTACTTTACTTAGGAGGTGATCTCAGGAAACATAGCTGAGGAAGGAGCAAAGGTCACAGGGAAGGGTGAAATGCCAATAATGAGTGTGTTAATGACCAGGTTACCCTTGAGGGCTCAGTCTCCCAGGGGATCCTCTGAGGAATCCTATAGAATGTAGTTCGATGTTGTCTCGCCAAGGAGCAGGGGTACTTAGGTGCATATCCTTTGAGTCCCGTCCTTCATTGACTGAGCATCGATTCTGGCTAGGTGAATCCTTTAGCACTCCAGGCTGCAGGATCCTGGCTGCAGAGAGAGCCCTCAGTGCCTGGAGTGGGCAGCTTTTTGAATGCACTCTGGGCACAGGTGGCACCAGCCCTGGCTTGAGGGGGCGGGGAACAGCCACGTGCCTGTCTCTGTGAAGAGGTCCTGAGGATCGGGAACCACGTCCCAAAGGAGCAGAAAAATCCAAAGAGGCCTTGTAGTCTGACAGCCTTGAGGTTGTGCTTCTCTGACTGTATGATCTTGGACATAGGACTTCCTCATCTGTAAAATTCAGATGATTATATTGCAGGAATATTATGGGTATTCAATGAGATGGTGAGTGTGAAGCACCTGTTGTGTGTCTGGTACACAGAAGATGCTCCAGAAACCGTAGCTGTCATCGTCATCATCATCACCATCATTATCATCATTTGTCTGATTTATGCCCTTCACATAATGTATCAGAAAAAAGTTTGGTGAATCAATGAATTTACTCGAGTTCTAACCAATTTTTGCTCATGGTTTGAAAACATAGTAAAAGTTGGTGACAGAGTAGGTGAAACTCTCAGCAGTGGCAAAGGTGCTGGGCAGGGATTTCAGAACTCCAGGTGGTATTTGTCCCTCAGAACCACTGTTGGAATTCCTTGCCCTACTGTCTAGAGGCTGAATCCCCATAAGGGTCTATGACTGACTCAGTTTCCTTGTAGTTCCAGCATCTCTCAAACAGAAGGAGAGGCAGACAGGAAGTCATTGGAGAAGGCTACAGACCCATCACTGTAATGTGGTAGACGATAATGTTAATATTTTGAGTGCTTATTCTGTACTAGACACTATGCAAGTACCATATATAGACATACATATATATATATATATAATTGCTAAAACAAATGTATGAGGTGATGCTTCGTTTGCGTTGGTTTGGAGGGTTTGGCCTTGCCCAGGCCATACAGCTGCCAAATGGGGGAGCCTCAGTTTGAGCCAGCTGTGAATGTGTGCAGAAGCCCAATACACTTGGCCATGACACATATGGAAAAATAGAAAACAAACAAATCCTTGTTTTAGAGACAGTCAATAAAGTTTAATAAGTATACATGTCTATTCTCCCAGGAAGTTAGTCCTGTGACGAAAGCCTAGACCAAAAGCCACAGGATGTGTCCTGGACGTCTCTCCACTAGCCAGCTGATGACAATGCCTGAAATAAAATGGTAGTTAAGAGCATAAACTCCAGCACCAGGCTGTTGGGCTTGAAGGCCAGCTCTGCTTCTTATAAGGCATGTGACCTGGAAAAGGTGTTTCACTTTTCTGCTTCTCAGTTTCCTCAACTGTCAAACAGAGATGATGGCAGTAACTGCCTCATAAGGCTGTTGAGCAAACACGCAGGCACATATTGTGCATAATCTTAGAACGATGCCTGACGAATACTGTGTGACATAACTGTTTGCCTATTCTTCACTAGAATGTATTCTCCATGTGGTCAGGGAGTTTTCACTGTTTTGCTCATTACTATATCCGAAGAACTTAGAGTAATGCCTCTTACATAGTGAGCACCCAAAACTTTTGCTCAGTGAGTGGGCATATCTGTTTCACGTTTCTGAGCCTCTATAGACTCACCTATCACATGGAAATAGTAGCATGTCTCTTACAGACTCTACCACTTCACTATAATGGCCAGAGAAGCTGCTGGCTGCCTGAAGCCCTTTAGAAAAATCTCAGAGGTCAGATAAATGGGAAACTCTGAGATCTTTGCTTCTTTTTATTTTCAATGGAAATGCATAGTCCAGGAGAGAAGGTGTTAATAAGAATGTCCTGAAGGTACAGATGGTTCTTATGGAGAAAAAGTCTATTTTTCAATTTACAAAAATGATTAGCTGGGATCCCACTGAGTTCACTGCACGGGCCACTGCTAGTTTTAATTTGTGCCAATAGGATGGAGAGTTGGACTTTAATGAGGATGTGTGTTTTCTAATCATGGGCAAAGTTAGGAGAAGTGGCAGAGGGGGTAGGGAGGGTGAAAGATAATTGAGGGATTCAGAAGACAGGGCTGCTTCTTGGGGATGGATGGATGCTTTGCTGCCTTCCCAGCTAGAGTCCTATCATAGTAGCTTTCACCTGACTGAGGAAGGAGATGGAAATGTTATAATTACCCAGGGAAGCAAGTAGTAAGGGGATTCCAGACATACTCTCTGGAGTCAGAAGGTCTGAGTTTGCCACTTACTGTGTGAACTTTGTGTTTCCATTTCCTCATTTGCAAACTATGGAAATAGTGATATCTATTGTTGTAGGATTATTGTGACTATTAAACATGATAATACAAACAAAGAGCTCAGCATCAGGCCCTGCATATATGAAGTTCTCAGTAAATTTCTTTATAAATTCATGAAATTATTTTAGTTAGAAATGCTCATCCATCTGGAGAAGTGGCCCAGGATTCCTTAGCCTCAGGAACTCACTTCTTTCAACACAGCAGCCCCTATTCTTTGCGTGTGCGCTACTCATGGGAGAGGGAGATGGAGTATGTGCCCTTTGATAAGAGCCTCCTGAGTAATTTTGATATATCCCCCACCCTTAATATCAGTTGAGAACCATTCCACACGTATAGTGGAGAATTATATGACAGGTGCATTGCTGGTGATAATAGCAAAACACAGATTCAGTCCACCAGTGAGAATTTCCTGTAGAAATGATTTCAACTGAGGCCAAGAGTCTAGACTTTTTCCTCCCAGCATTTCTCTGCATAACTCTGTGGGGTTCACAGGGTGGCCCTATATGCTGGAGCAGCCCATGTGTTCTTCTATGAATTTCAGAAGTGAATATCTACACCCTGAAGACAGTGCCAGTCACTTTCCCATGGGATTGAAAAACAACTAGATTTCGCTGTACCTCACCAGAACTCAGATGCAGAACCGTGGTTGCCTTTGGTCAGCTCATGCCAGACTCTCAGGACGATTTGGGGGAAGAGGGCAGAAATGATGCAAGGATTTTTCTGGAGCAAGTGTTTGTGTTTTGAGTAGTAGAAGGAGTCCATAAATTTCCTGAAACTCTATGAAAAACTCATGTATATATGCATTTCATTTGGGAGTTAATAGACTCATGGGGTCTGAGATCCAGAAAGTTTAAGGACCATTGACTTAACAAGTGACATATTTTCCTATTCCTTTCTTTCAACCAGGCAAAGAGATTAGATGAGACCCTGGTATACTGGAAGAGACAGACATATTAAACAAATCATAAAGATATAGGTCAACTAAATGCTGGGTGGGCACAGAGTCCATAGAAGGTCAATAAGTCTTCAAAGCATTTGAGCAAAATGAGAAGGGCTTGTCGGACAGGGAAGATTCCCAATGTCACTCTACAGGTGAAACCATAGGGTTTGACAGTTCTCTGCCTCTGACATAATCACAGGAGAGTTGACAGCTTCCCTGTAGCCCAGTCACCTGTTTGCCCCAGCTCAGGGATTACAGACTTATCCCAGGCTACCTCAGGGGAAATGTCCCCTTATCAGTCTTCACTCAGTGTCTTTCACCCTTCAGGATTCTGAGTCTTTTTTTTAATATATAAATTTATTTGTTTATTTATTTATCTATCTATTTATTTTTGGCTACTTTGGGTCTTCATTGCTGTGTGCGGGCTCTCTGTAGCTGTGGTGAGCGGGGGCTACTCTTCGTTGTGGTGCACAGGCTTCTCATTGCGGTGGCTTCTCTTGTTGCGGAGCACGGGCTCTAGGTGCACGAGCTTCAGTAGTCGTGACATGAGGGCTTCAGCAGTTGTGGCTCGCGGGCTCTAGAGCGCAGGCTCAGTAGTTGTGGCGCATGGGCTTAGTTACTCCACGGCATGTGGGACCTTCCCGGACCAGGGCTCGAACCCGTGTCCCCTGCATTGGCAGGCAGATTCTTAACCACTGCGCCAGCCCTGAGTCTTTTCTTGAGGACACTTCAATTCATTAGCTCTGGGGACAGGAGTGAAAAGAAAATATAAAACAATCCTCTGAAAACACATCCAGGAAACATATTGTTGTGCAAGCTAATTACCTTTTGAAAAAGCAGTAGTCTAATCAAGATTTCCATATATCGTGCACAGCCTAATTATAGTGACAGTAATATCCAGGATTTACAAAGAGCTTTTCAATATGTATCTCTGCAATTATTTCAGTTATTCACCAAATATCCTTAGGAAAAGAAAAGAGGTAGATGAAGAAGCTGAGTTTTGCGGGGGGCCAGTGTAGCACATGCATTATTTTCGTGGTTGGAGCTAGAGTCTTGATCCTATTCCACCCTCAGGGTCTAAGGTTGCTTAACCCATTACTGTTTACAAAAGACAAAGGAAAAAAAATCATGATAATACCAGGGATTATGCTAGCCTTGATTATTTTTTGTTGCTGATCCAAAGATTCCAGGTATATAGTCTGACTCATGCTTCTCTCTCAGTTATTTTCTGAATGAATAAATAAATTAATGAATGATTCAATCAAATTAGTCAGATAGACCAAAGCCTTGGCAGGTAAAGCTGATATAAGCATGATGGTTCAGGAGTCCAGACCAGACATGTCAGGTCTAAGTCAGTTGAAAAATTACTGATATTCAAACTGGCTAACCTGTGGTAGTTTAGAAAGGACTTCTTGGAAGAGAAGAAGCTTCAAAGAGGAGAGTTCAATGAGAAATTAATGGAAAGTTGCTTTACATGTTCAAAGCCACAAAGAAAATATATGGACCGTGAGTATGAGAAGTTGAAGGAAAATAGTGAAGCACATAATAGGTACTTAATGAATGGTACAGAGACTTAGAAAATATGTCTTTTCTTGAATGACACCACTGCACTTATTTTGTGGTTAAAGTGTGGAGTCTCAGTAGCTTTCCAGGAGAGTTCAAGAGATCCTTGTTTAATGAGGTATTTCCTTCAGTTTGTACTCAACAGGTTATGCAGTAATTTCTTTCATAAGCTTTCCGTTTCAGTCATATTTGTGCATTTGGGGTGACTTGGCCTTTTTAGTTAAACATGATACCTAGGAATACAGTCTTCAATTCCTGTTCTCAATCAAAGCCCATGCTTGAAAGTCTCTTGCTTTGATACTGTTAAGCATATTTTTTTCCCAGAGACACCATTACGTGGGTGTGAGGAGGTGGCTGTGGGTCAAAGCTGTCCCCTGGATGCCATCAGTTGGCCAAGCATATGGTATCCTAGGTTCTACCAATCAGATTAACAAGAGGTTGCGTTGGGAAAACTGGACAGCCACATGCAAAAGAATGAAACTAGAGCCTATCTCATACTGTATACAAAAATCAACTCAATAGAAATTAAAGACTTGAATATAAGACCTGAAACCATAAAACTCCTAGAAGAAAACATAGGCAGTACACTCTTTGACATCAGTCTTAGCAATGTCTTTCTGGATCTGTCTCCTCAGGCAAGAGAAACAAAAGCAAAAATAAACAAAACTACGTCAAACGAAAAAGCTTCTTGCCCAGCAAAGGAAGCCATCGACAAAATGAAAAGACAAGCTACCACATGGGAGAAGATATTTGAAAAACATACCTCTGATAAGGGGTTGATATCCAAAATATATAAATAACTCATACAACTCAACAACAACAAAAACCAAACAACCTGATTAAAAAATGGGCAGAGGAGATGAATAGACATTTTTCCAAAGAAGGCATACAGATGGCCAACAGGCACATGAAAAGAGATGAAACCACTAATTGTTAGGGAAATGCAAATCAAAATTACAATGAGCTATCACCTTATGCCTGTTAGAATGGCTATTATCAAAAGGACAAGGAATAAGAGAGAAGAGAACCCTCATACACTGGGAGTGTAAATTGGTGCAGCCACTATCAAAAACAGTATGGAGAGTCCTCAGAAAATTAACACTAGAACTACCATCCAGCTATTCCACTTCTGGGTGTTTATCCAAAGAACATGAAAACACTAATTTGAAAAGATATATGTACCCCCTATGTTCATCATGGCATTATTTACAATAGTGGATGAATGGATAAAGAAGATGTGATGTGTGTGTATGTATATGTATGTGTGTGTGTGTGTGTATATATATATATATATATACACACACACACACACACACACACACATACACACACACACGCACACACAAGGTATACTACTCAGCCATAAGAAATGAAACTTTGCCATTTGCAACATGGGTGGACGTTGAGGGCATTATGCTAAGTGAAATAAATCACATGGAGATGATTTCATTCAAACGTGGACTATAAAAAGCAAACAGTAAGCAAAATAAATTCATAAACCAAACCCAACAAAAGCAAACATAGATACAGAGAACAGCATAATGGTTACCAGAGGGGAAGTGGTGGGTGGGGTCGGGAGGCAGTGGTGAAAGGGTAAAGAGGGTCAACTGTATGGTGATGGATGGAAACTAAACTTTGGTGGTGAGCACACTGTAATGTATAAAGAAGTTGATATATAATGTTGTACACATGAAACATATAATGTTATAAACCAATGTTACCTCAGTAAATTTTTAAAAAGTAAAAAAATTAAAAAGAAGAAGAGGTGATGAATCTTAGAGGTCAAGGACTGGAAGGAAAGGTAGAAAAGTCAGGCAGGGAATTCAAATAGTAGAAACTTGCACTGAACATTAACCTATGTAGTAGAGCCAAGCCAGCACAAGTAGAAAAGACAGAGCAGTTGATGATTCGATATTTACCCAAGGGCAGAAACTAGGATCAGGTAATTGGGTAAAGAGGGCTGAGTACCCACATCCTTCATGAGACATGTCAATAGACACTGTCTTGAAGGTGTACACTAACAGCCAAAACACAGGATATGCTTCAGTGAGGTAACATTGCTCCTGATTAGATCAAGGTAGACAGCTGTTTCCTCTGGAGGGTCTAATATACACCTTACAAATTATAGGTAACAGGGTGTAGACTATAAAGTGTTGAGAAGACCAGTTATGAAATGACTGTCTTTACATGTGAGCACCTGTTCTCTGTGGCATCCTGATGCAGCTATTATTTTTCTCCCTGGAAAATAACCCCACAAAAACCTTTCTGTTTTTCACACGGAGGATGTATATTCCAGTTGTATCCCTAAATTCTCAATCTGTGAAGTGCTCTTTTCAATTTAAATAAAAAAAGAATGTATCCTTTCCTGGCATCTCTCTAGGATCAAGGTAAAAAGACAAATGAAGACTACGTTACAGATGAAAAATTACCAGGAAATTTCAATAGAGATACTCTGTTACAGAAAGAAATGCCAGCAGAGCAAACTGTTCATACATAGCGTGACTCTGAGAATGATTGATGGGTCAGCTTCCAAGATATTTGCGACTCTGCAAACTATTCAGAAAATAACTTGCAAATGAGTACAATTTTATGTATTTGGAGCTTACAAAGTAAGCTCTGATTTTGACTGTTCATTAATGCCAAGAAATAAAATTTTAAATTGTAAACAATTCATAACACCAAAGGATTTTCCTCCAATTGAACTCATAGTAATACATTTTGCTCTACTAGATAGATACATCCTTTGTAAGTTGTTCTGTGACATTTGACTTAAGGCAAATGATGCAAGGTAATCGTGGGCAGAAAGGCTGCCAAAGGGAGAAGCATTGTGATCAATAGCCGTCTTTTGTTGTTGGCAAACACTGTCAGGGGATGATCAGCGTCAGAGCTTGGAGCCAGAGAAAGCTAATAAGATGAGTGGCGTGTTTCCCACAATATGCTCTAAGTATTTATGTGCTTTTCAAAGCGAGATCTGTAAACATGATGAGGACAAAGAGAATACAACATTATTGATGATATCCTCCTGATTTATGTTTACAGCATCTGTGGATAACAACTCCATTTGTCAGAGGGACCCTCATGAATACTAATTTGGGGTGACAATCCAACCATGACCAGACTAGCTTTGGGCGATGCCCTTTCACTCTTAAGTGTTTTGCCAGGATTATAGTATGTGGAGTGTCCTTTATCTCTGAAAAAGCACACTGGATTTTGGAGATTTTAGGTATAGTCATTTGCAGAAGTTTGCAGATGCTCACAAGGTTGCATTTAATAGAATTAGAGGCAGGGCAATATCTTTGAATTCAAGTTTGTGTTTCCTGAAAGCAATTCTGAGTTTAATTCTAAATGTCTCTAAATCCAAGAGAAGAAAAAAGGCTTAATGCCAACTTTTGCTTTGGAGGAAAGATGACAGCAGAGAAAAATCCTTCATCTGATTTTAAGTAAATAAGTGATCTCTTTTTCTCCTAAGGTTTGCTGTGATATTGTTAAGCCGTTAGAGACAGCATCTTGGATATTAGGAAGGTATACACTACAGGGATAGAGTATAGAGTTAGTGGGTCATTGGAAGGAGTGAAATAAACCCTTGACTGCACTGTGAATCCACCATAATATATCCATACTGCTTGAGAATCGTAGCCAAAATGCAAGCAACCTAATTTACTATCTGTGATTCCGAAAATTCCCCTATGTTGTAAGATTCTTAATCCATATTAGGAAGAAATAGTTCTACAAGGTATGCATATTTTTTTCATTAAAAACTTGAGTTTTTTGTCCATATGCAAGTGCACTGTCTCTTGCCAGTCCTACCTTCCAGAGATGGTCCCCTCTGCACTTCCCCTTGCCCTGTTCCTTGGTACATGGGTATGTGTGTAAAGCAGGCTAATCATATTCGAGATGGGAGAAAGAAGAAATAAGGTAGCAATGTAGACCATAAGGAGGCCATCCTAGAGGTGTCTGTCAAAGAAGAAGCCAACATCCCAGTTGCACTAGCCTACTGCACACTTAAATTGGGATCTATTCACCAAAGAAACAGGTTTTCTTTGTTTCCCCTAAGCTCACCCAATAGAGTAATATCTACTAATCATATAGAGGATGTTTATAAACACTGATATTATTCATGCATTTGACACCATTTGACTTTTTTCAAGCCGGGTTTCCACCAGTGCTCTTCAGACAAATCCTAATTTACAAATTTTCACGTCTATTCAGTTTACTGATGTGGTATCTATTGTCTGACTACATCCCCATCTCTGGCTTCCCTGCTCAGTTTCTGGGAGCACCCTAGACAACCTTAAATGTTCTGTATCCTTACTAGTTTCTTTTTATGGAGAATTTTACTGATAAGGACAAAACATGGGGGTCGATATCTGTTGGGTCTTCTAGTCCCTTGACCAAGTCTCCAAATTCTAAACTATGTGAAACAAAGTGCATTCTTATGCTAAGTATAGAAATCCGGGCCACGTGAGATTATTTTTATTTCAAATCACATTGGAGAACACCAGTAACACCTACCCCAGAGCACACTCTCTCCAGGCCTGAGTTCGGGCCGAGCTTGTTTTGAAAGCTGCTCCTTATTGTATCTCCACAGGAAATAATTATGCTCAGAAAACATAAGAAATTGTTTGTAATGCTGGGTTGACTGATCTTGAACCAGACTGTAAGATATGTCATTTCCCATCTTATTTGTTAAAGCAACGGCCTTGGATAATAGTGGATATGACATGTCAAGTAGCTTGGCTGGAAAGGGAGAGCAAATTACATGTTTTCTGAAGGAGGAAATCTTATTAGCTCTATTATGTAAAGGCTTAATCCTTTTTTAGTAACTTCTCTATCATACCTCTCCTTCTTCCTTCTAGTCCATCTTAAGAACATCTGCTGTGCCCACAGCTGTTAAGCCCTGACTTTATTATCCCAGCCTCAGTCCCTGATGCCTCCAGTTGGATGGTTGGCAGCTGTAATTCGCTCACAGCTGCCACAGCTGTTGCTACCGCAACAGAGCGAATGCAACTAGCAAGTAAAAGCCGGGAGGTAGGGATGTTAAGGCCAAAATGACCTAACTGTCCCCAATTGCTAATGTCTCAGAAAACAACTCTATTGCAATTTCAGAATCAACAACGGTCCTGTTCTCTTCTCCTGACCTAAATTACGTTGTAATTGAGTCAGAATCCCAGAGACTTGGACAGTACATTGAGGAGAGAAAAATGAGGATCACACTGGCTTTTTGTTGAACTTTGTAGACTTTATCTGACCCTGACTGAGAAAAAAGGTGCTATATGATTGTCTTCCTGGGGCTTGTGTTAAGTCAGGTGTGGAAATCGCAGTAGAAGCATGATCTGTCTTGCCTTTAACAGTTTCTGAGCTGGGAATGGGCCCCTGGCATCTAACTTTGTATTCATCACCTCAACCTTCTCTTCAAAAACACGTATTACACTTGGAAAGTTGGGTTGTCCACAGGTTACTCACACCTTCCAATTTCAGAGGTTGAAAGGACCTTAGGGGTCTAGTCCAATCTCTTAACAAGGGTAGAAATCCCTTTTATGGCATTTATAATAAAAAATGTTCAAGTGTCCGAGAACTTCTAGTGACGGAGCCAATTTCCTTAAAAATCAGCCATATTCTAAGGAGATTTCAGAACATTTCTTTCCTCCCAACATCAGTCTTAAACCACTGCAGTGATGAAGGGAGTTGGGTTTATAAAGGAAGACAGTATACAGTTGTTAGGGGTTGGATGGGATGATGCTAATTGGATAGGCATTTGAACATGATCTGGAGGTTTTCCTAGTGTACTGACTATTTGGAGTTTGGAGAAGACAATTCCAGGGTACATGAAAGAGGGACACAAATTATGATTTGAGGGACCAAGAAAAAAAGAAAGGAATCTTCTGTCGTCAAAATCTATTCTGAAAAAACATGTGCCCCACACTGCCCAGCACTTCAGAGTGATGTACAACAGTAAGGTGAGAGGTCTTTGAAGATTTTACTGGCATAGCTGTTGTGCCTTTGCAGTTTGTTACCAATGTCGAAGTGCTTTCCCAGGGCATCTTTGAATCTAGTTAGGGGCTAGATCCGTGGGATTAGAGAGAAGCGTTCTGCATTAACAAGACTTAGATTCATTGACCTCAGTGCTGGGATCTATGGATGGCCTCCACCTGGGAGCCAAAGATGAGTTTTAAACTTTCCAATTTCTCTTTTGGATTGATCATTGTATTTATACAATTCTCTTTAGTCCTCACTTTCCTGTAGGAATGAATCATTTGAAAGCATGAACTGCATAGGCTGTAATGATTTCACTTTGGGTCAGGTCCACTGGAGCATTAATCATGCCTAAGGGCTGAATTAGGTATCTGAAGATAGAAATGGCTTTTTAAAAAGTCCATTTCATCAAGTTCTATTTCTTTGAATTAAAACAGAGTCTTATGACAGCATTACCTATGGTGAGGATATGAACCAACGTGGTCAAACGCTATTCCCCAAAGCCTCTTTTATTCTCTTTTTTTCATCATTCTTATCTATCTTACTAGCTCTTTTATCTCTGATCTTAAAACACAAATATGCATGTGCACACCCACTTTCTCCAAAGTCTCTCATTTAACACTGTATCGTCTTCCAGGTACTCTCTCTGTTTCTCTTCCACTTTATAAGGTTTTATTTTTTAGAAACAAAACAAACAAAAAACATCTACACATTGATATTTTTGCAGTTCTTCAGCTCACCCTTTCTGCTTCAATAATAATCGGTGGTGTGCTCATGGAAAGTTGGGCAGTGACACTAAAATTGGAATAATGGCTAAAAATGGAAAAGAGTTATGCAAAATAGTGGCCAGACTGAGACTGCAAATGGTTATAGAAGTATGTCGCTTCTGTTTGCACAAAGTGGTTATTAGTATGATCACCACTGATTTAGAAAACTAAAAATTTGCATACTGAAAAAGGTTAGAAAATTCAAAGGCATCCTCTAGAGCTAATTATCTGGGAAAATTAAACCGGAAAATCCTTAATTGTTTTTTTAGAATTCTATGGCATGGTCTGGTGCTTTCTCTGACCTGCATCACTCGGGGTCCCAAGGCAGTTGTGACTCCTGTGGATTTTGGCTGATGGAGAGAGCAGGGCCAGCTCAGTCCTCAATGCATTTGACCTCTGTTCCACCTTACGGATGCCTCATCGTGACCAAACTTAGCTTGCTCTGACCTTGCTGTGAACTTTTTAGAGTGTTCACAGAAGATTTCTTGATTTTCTTGCTAAGATGCTAAGCCATGAACTTAATGGCAACCAAGGTCCCAAGCCCTTAGGTGGACAGTTCAGGGGCATGTCCTCCTCTGTTACTCTGCTGCAATTTCTAAAAGGTTTGAATTAGTTCTCTCATATCAAAATATGAGAGAATGTATGCGGTCCTTATGATGGAAAGAGAGAAAAGGATACATTTGTAATATGAGGAATAACACTCAAAGCCCAGCTGATGGCCCATTTATTAAGAAAAAAGTGCTGACATATATACTATAGAAAATGTGTGGTTTTTGTAATTCTTTGGAGTTTATTATAACATTAATTAAATGTTAGATGATAAAGGGATCATACTGAAAATTATAATATATGGGACGTCTAGTCATTTGTTTCATTATATTTCTCTGTTTTATATAAATGCAATCGGCAGTAATTAAATACTCTCCTCCTGTGCATCTGTACCTGTGGGAGACAACAGAGAAACAGATGTTAACAGGTGATGAGTATGTATGTGTGTGCTTTAAATTATGGATTTAAGTGCCTGTTCCACAAACCCTGTGTTGGGAAGTGCTCAAGTGTGGGAAACAGAATCAACTTTAGCAAATTTAAGAAGAAACAGAGTTATTATAGATTCTTAAATGGCTTATACAATTATTGACAAAGCTAAAAGGACATTCATTCTAGGATTGACTCCTGAAGTTACACAATAGGAAAGAACCATCCAGGAAGTTGATTATTCTGCCACATTAGGAAATTTCCCTGTTGAATTGGGGATCCACTGATGCCACTGTTACTTCAGAACCCTGCCACTTCTCTTATGATTTGGACCAGCGAAATGATCTGTATTTCTCCGTAGCCCATAATTCAAGTCTTCTGCTCATGCATCTAATTAATAAGACTAAATCATCTCTGAAACCATATTTGGGGGAAAGTAATTTTCAGTATTAGCCCTTTGCAATATAGGAAAGTAGTAGGAATAGATGCTGTGTGAGCCAAGCTGCAATATCTGGTTTGCACACAAATCGTCTACCACTGATGGCCAATAAAAATAAAACGCAAGATACATGTGTAATTTTAATTTTTTCTGATAGCCACATGAACATAGTAAAGAGAAATAAGGGGGGTTAATTTTAGTAATGTGTTATTTCATCCAATATATCCCAAACGTTAATATTTTAACAAGTAATCAAGATAAATTTATAAATGACATGTTTTATGTTATTTTTTCATACTAAATCTTCAAACTTAGGTATACATTGTACCTGCGCAGCATGTGTCAATTAAGAGTGGTCACACTTCAAGCGCTTAATAACTACCTATGGCTAGTGGCTACCATATTGGAAAGCATATATATACTATTTCCCAGTGTTTGTATTTTACATATATACTCAGTAGAGCAATTCCACTAAGTTCCTCTAAGCTTGATGTTTTTTCTGTCTTTGAAAATGTCTGTTAAGGCAATTGCTTTCTTTACAGTAAATTGCAGGTATGTGTGCCCTTGACCTCTGTGGGACCTCAGGCTCCTGAAGGTTAAGGACTATGTTGATAAGCAATATGTGCCTTATACATCATCATATCCATAATAAACATTCAATATCTAATTTTATTACATAATTGATTAAATGAAGCAACAGGTAAATTAATTAATGAGTATAAATCAACAGTGGGGATTGGCTGTTAGTATTATTCCAAATTAAGCACTTAAATTGAAATTATATATCTTTCATAATGCCAAATAACCTTATAGAGAGAGTGTCAATTGCTCTAACTTCATGAAATTCTTGTCCCTTCTGGTTGGAGATTCCAGGCAGACATAGTGCAAATTATTCACACAATAGATGAGTGCCTACTCTACTCAAGTAGAGTGCCTACAGCACTCGACAGCACCCAGGAACAAGCTTCTGGGTGGGACTGTCTGAATATCTGAGTTGATAATGATAGTTGAGATCTGAATTGATAGTGATAGTTGAGGAGTACATTTTTCAAATGGTTTAACAAAGACCTCTGATTTGCTGTGACTTGTCAGATATACTAGTCCTTAATAACAGGGTGACTAAAAGAGAGCACATTGAATATTTTTCTTCCCTATACATGGGCATGCTATATCCATTTGGGCCTTCTATGTGTCATCATGATGTCAGGTGAATGATACTGCTGGAAACTTTAAGAAAATTTAAGGACCGAAGAAGTATAAACTACTGTTTATACTAGATGCTAGAGCAATTTCTGATAGTGTCCCCCACACAAACTTGTAATTACTGCCCATGAAGATGCTCACTTCTGCCTTCCGTGAAGGTAGAGAACAATCTTTACAATGCACCAACCATCCTCAGGAGACTTGGAGGCTCATGAATTTATGGCTCATTGTCAGTTTGTTTTTATTTACTTCAATAAATGCAAAAAACGCACAATAAAACTTGCATTTTAATATATTTTCTTTAAAAGACAAAAAAATAAACCACAAAAAACTTCACAACAAATAAGAAACAAAATTGGTAGAACTAGATAACTTGAATGGCCCATCTAATTCTGAGAGTTCATGGTTCCATGGCTCGAGTAACAGCCAAATTAATAGAATGACCAAGATATTTGGGCAAACAGACTTTTTATCATATCTGTAGGGAATAATCAAATGATTCTTGTTTGTTTTCTGTTAAGACAACACAGTGCAGTCTTAAAATATTTCAAGGAGATGCACAGTCAGAACAGGATGCGTGATATTTACACTCCTTACAGCTTAAAGTAATTTTTTGGATAAGCAAATGAATTAACTTATAAAATAGACATGGAATGCCTTCTATGTGCTAGACACTGTGTGGGTCGGTAGGTATAAAACAATTGATAAGATATGGTCCTTGACCTCTAGGAGAAAACAGTCTAAAGAGGGAAACAGACAGATGTATAGATAATATAGTGTAGATAGAATGTTATAAAGGAACAAATACAATTCTGGGGTAACCAAGATGTAAAGAATAGAAAGCTTGGAATCTTTCTAGGAAAGGAAGATTGGCAGGTCTTGCTGACTAGCTATTGTATGAGCTGTGGGTGAAGGAATATGTGGAGATTTGCAGGTGACATTGATGAAGAATGTTTTAAAGATAGTAAAGAGCCCATGAAAAGACTTGGGAGTATTATAAAGCACTTTGTGTTCAAAGAGGCCTAAGACCTCATATGAATGAAGTTAGTGTACCTGGATTGGAGATGGAGGTGGAGAGATTGGGAAAGAGCAATAGGGAGCAATAGGGAGATGACCAAAAACCTATGTTGCGTCTAGAGCATTTTCTGAAATGCCATTCCAAGTGCCTTCACCTGTGTTCTATCACAGTGCTTTCCAAATAATTCTGCAGAAATAGTAATGGGCACTCCATTAAAAAACAAAACAAAACAAAAACCCCTGATTCTGTGGTCAAATATATTTTATAACCTTCAGTTAAATAAGGTGAGTAAGGTTTCTTTTTTTTGGCTGTGTCGGGTCTTAGTTGTGGCATGCGGGATCTTTTTTGTTGCGGTGTAGTGGCTCTTCGTTGCGGTGCTTGGGCTTCTTTCTAGTTGCAGTGTGTAGGCTCTCTAGTTGTGTTGCAAGGGCTCCAGAGCGTGTGGGGTTTGTAGTTGTGGCATGCGGGCTCCAGAGTACTTGGTCTCTACAGTTGCAGCGTGCGGGCTTAGTTGCCCTGAGGCATGTGGGATCTTAGTTCCCTGACCAGGGATCAAACCGCCGTCCCTTGCATTGCAAGACGGATTCTTAACCACTGGACCACCAGGGAAGTCCCAGTAAATAAAGTTTCTTAATGCAAAATTTCTCCAAGGGTTTAATATGCTAATATTCATACGTATTATGAATCTTAAGTGGAACAAATGCAAGAAGTATTTTTCAAATGTATTTGACTGCAAAAAAATAAAATTCTAAGCATACTTATTAATAATCTAAGAGTTCTAGGTTCCATGGAGCACCAGTTAGGAAATACTATTCTATAGACCATAGAAAATCCTGTTTATCTATCTATCTACCTATCTATCACCTGCGTTCCATGGAGCACCAGTTAGGAAATACTATTCTGTAGACCATAGAAAATCCTATTTATCTATCTACGTACCTATCTATCTATCTATCACCTACCTAATCTATTTATTTATCCACCTAAATAAGTTGACAGTGTTCAATATGAGTTTGTAAGGACATTAACTGCCGTCTCATTGTAATTTTTCAAGCCTACATTTTCTACAGAGCACTACTCCCTTGGATAAATTAAGCACTGTAAGGATCAGAAAATGATTTCATATTCAAGTCAGTTGTGAAAAGATGGGATAAAGGGTTTTGTTACCAGTTGTTCTCTGAGTGAGATCGATGACCTAACAGAGAGGAGACGACTGGTGGAAGAAGGGCCTGGATGAGAGAAAGGAATTGAATAAAAATGCAGGGCTCATGATTAGATTATTCTCAGAAAGGAGGGACCCTCTTCCTTGCTCAACATTGAAGGAAGCAAACCCACAATCAGTAATTCTGTGATCTTTGATCTATTGCTTTTTAGACCCAGTAGGATCTTGACTGGCCTCATTTAAAGGCTGCACAGAGATAAGACCCTGACCATTTAAGTTACTTTGACAAATTCTGAGAAAGAAGTTAGATATAAAAGCCTGCTTTAAAATAGATGGCTGCCAGACTGGATAGTTCCTCCAATAAAAGTTGACAAGAAAATGAAATATGGACTAAAAGACGGTGCAATTTGGCTGACTTGTAACTAGTTGAGTCGTTATACCCAAAATGTGATCATTCATTCTTTCATGTGTTCCTCATTCATTGATTAGCAAGGAAAATGAACAGGTGATTCACAAAAGATATATACTCTAATGGCCAAAACGAGTATAGAAAAAAAAAAAAAATTAACTTCACTTTGGCTGCACATCAATGTTCTAGGGGAACTCAGTTCTTTCCTATCCCATGTACAGCACCCTCACCCCACCTTCCCAGAAATTCTACTCCAGGGAAGGAGTATGGATGCTTCACAGGAATATGCCAAGGTGACAATGTGGCCATGGTATAAGGGGTTACATTTTGTGTGTGTGACAAAGAGTTTAAAGGATCTTTAGGAACCATGCACTTTTGGAGCTGAGTGCAGTACAGTGAGTCTGGGGCTGCATCCTGATTGAGAAGCTTCACCATTCTAGACAGAGTAAGTAAGAGAAATACTATATTTTTTAAAAGCACTTAAACTTACTTCAAGACTAAGAAAAAAATCTTAATTCTGGCAGTCATAGACTCACCAGGGCCAGAATTTCCACTTAAGTCTAGTAATAAAAATCTGTGTTTAAAGGGCCTTGCCGTTTAAACATACATCTCCTTTGTGGACTTACCAGAAAGTGGTTTGGTGGCCACCGTAAGCACTGAACAAGGATTCAAGGATTTAGGGCAGTCTTTCTTACTATTAATCCAAAAAATGCAAATTAAAACAGCAAGATATCTTTCTTGTCTACGAAATTGGCAAATATTTAAAATGAAAATATTATGCAGCATTGATGAGGGTGTGGGGACACAGGTAGCTCCTATGGCTGGTAGGAGTGTAAATTAGCTCAATCATTTTGAAGAGTAATTTGACAAGCTGTATCAAAAGCTTAAAAAAAAAAAAACCCAAAAACCCATGAGGCATTCCACTTCTAAGAATTAATCCTAATAGGATAATTCTAGGTGTGCTCAAAGATTTGTCTGTATGCAGATTCATTGGCACGTTGTTTAATAGGAGAAAAATTGGGAATAAGCTAAATGCTCAATAACAGAGAACTGTTTGAATAAATTGTGTTTTATCCATAGCATGGAATATGATGAAGGCTTTGAAATGCTGCTATAAAATAATGACAGGGAGAAAAATAAAACGAGATGAGATAAGAAATGTAAGAAACAAATCAGCCAAATTCAGAATGAAGACTTTGGACACTGATTCAACAAAGTACCTGTAAACAGCCATTGATGAGACAATCAGGGAGATTGCTGCACTGATTGTATTAAGAATTATTTACAATAATTTTGGGTGATATGGCATTGGGCCTTTTTTCTAAATGTTCATCTTTTAGAAATGCATACATACTGAAGTATTTACTAATGAAACAGTATGATGCCTGGAATCTCCTTTAAAATAACCCAATGTGGGGAGTGAATAAATGGATGGGGATATAATGAAACTTAAAACATTTGCCAAATGTTGATAATTATTGAATTAGGTGGTAGGTACATAGGGATTTATTATACTACAGTCTCAATTTTCAGTATATGTTTGAAATGCCCATAGTGCAAATAAAAATAATTCTGTTGTTGAGTAATTATTTAGGTGAAATATTTTCACAGTTTGCAGAATTATTTTCATAGTGAAATAATTTCACAGTCCACATTTTCAGTAATACTGTTGTTTAAAAAGTGTATTAAACAGAACATATAGTATAAACTGAAGTTTTGATATATAAGGAAGAATAAAGCACATGAAAATATTAGGGCTTCCCTGGTGGCGCAGTGGTTGAGAGTCCACCTGCCGATGCAGGGGACACGGGTTCGTGCCCCGGTCCGGGAGGATCGCACATGCCGCGGAGCCGCTAGGCCCATGAGCCATGGCTGCTGAGCCTGTGCGTCTGGAGCCTGTGCTCCGCAACGGGAGAGGCCACAACAGTGAGAGGCCTGCGTACCACACACAAAAAAATATATATATATTAATAATAGTTATATATTTACTTTTATCATGTTTTTTATTTTTGTTTATCATTACTTTCTAAAGTTATTTTTTCTTTCCCAATAAATGTACATTACTTTAATCATAAAAACAAATCTAATAAGAACACTTACTGAGCTCTTATAGTGGAGTAGACACTGCACTTAGATTGAGAGGTGTAGAGATAAAAGCCCTAGCCACTGGCTCAAGGTACCCAAGGTCTAATGATGAAAGCACATGTGCTGATACATAGGCACTCTCCACTGTGCTAAGTGCAATAATAATGGAATGAACACAGGACTGTGAGGACTGCCAAACTCTGCTGAACAGATTTGGGAAACACTTCACACAAGGCCTCTTTGAATCGGTCTTTGAGGACAGCAGCAGTTTGGGGAAAGATTACAGTTGACATTCAGTGAATACCCAATGGAGAAATAGGAAGGATTTAATTCAAAAGGGTTTTTCAACAACAAAATTTACTTTATCTCAAATAAAATTATACAATTTCTATATGTTTTACTTTAAATGTGTCATCAGCATGACTATATTTATTTGAAAGATTGGGATATCATGGCATCAAAAAATGACAATTCTTCAATCTAATCCCCAGAATGTTACACATCTCGGGTAAATGAAGTATAGCTCCCAACCGGTATGTCTAGACCTGATGTCTTTGTAAGAGATACAATCCAATAACACATTGCTAGCAGGATGAATAAGTACTAAGTTGCAATAGTTTAATATAATGTTAATGATGGACTTGGCCACTGTGTTACATACTTGAGTTAATAGAAGCTCATATTTAATCTTTGTTTCCCATAAAATTTCAACATGCATTTTAAAAGTCAGGAAATACATATGCAATTAGATTATACCCAATTTCGCATCATTTTGGCTTAGTTTTTCATAATCCTTATTGGTCAAGTCTCCCTACATATCTCTGCCTAAAGTATTGGCTGTTAATTTTCTGAACTTCATTTTCATAATTTGTAAAATGTGTTCTAAAACTATATAAGATATTTAGTCAGTTTAAGAATAAATTACATATGGTTTATGTAAAATTACTTAGCACAATGCTCAAAGTTCATCTTCCTTTTTCCCTTTCTTCCTTTCATATGAAAATATTTAATAAACACACCCTTACCATATAATAATTTGACATGTGATTTTTTAAAAGAAGCATCTGAAAACAAAGAGAAAGGAATGTACTCAGCAAATGGAATATAGAACATTTACTATGTGAAAGAAAATTAACTAGATTCTCTCCTCATGTAATATAACAAAATAATATCCGAAAAGTCTAAAGAGTTAAATGCAAAGGAGTTAAATATTGTGAAAATATTAACACTGTCAAACTTTGCAATACCTGATAATAAAAAGGGGAATTTAAAGCTTTCTAAAGAGCAGAGTTGACATTAAAAATTACAAAATATTTATGCAGATTTTTGACTACAGAAGAGTTGGCATGCTCAGTTACTGGAGACTCCAGTCTTCAGAAGTTCTTCCTCCAATATTTGAAAGTTTGCAAAGTTGTTTGCATCCAGCCTCCTCTTCTAAAATGGCAGTTTATCTAACATTGCTCACAGAATTTTAGTGCCATTTTAAATAGCTAATCCAAGGCCTTGATTCAGAAGATTTGCTTCATTCATATGGTGAAAAATATCTTCCAAGGATTCTATGAATAAATCTTTCCCTTATAAGTGTTCTGAGAATGGGCTTTCACTTCACTCTCAAAAAAATTCTAAAATTCAGTGACGTACTCTCTTTTCTTTTTTAGAAAACCAGTAAAGTTTTGTGTAGGCAAGTAACTTAATATTAGATTTTGACTTTTTTCTTTTTTAACAAAAGCCTTTGTACAGGCAATAATTTAAGACCCTGGCTCTGATAAAGTTAATCAACCTTCATGACCTTAGGCCCTAATTCTTACAGGATTACGGCAGAGATTTTGCAGATCCTGAAGCAAGGAACTAAGATGAATACGTAGCTCCTTTCTTCACCAACACATTAGCACTACACTGCTAATTAAAGTTGTTCCATATGTGCCCAAAGTAGTGCAATGTTTCTACCAGTAGAAGTTTGATTGGCAAGAAATATTTTCATAATTCAAACATCTCAACAGCCTATGTATGCAGTTTTCAAAATGGTGTCTTGATAGAGAAAACTTTGGAGCTATCCATAGTTTTGTCCAGTCGAGTATTGATAATAGGCAGTTTGGCTGTCAATCCTCCATTACCTGCTACACAGTCTTAGAGGGATGTCCCTGATTCTGAATGGTAATGAAAAAAATGACTCACCTTTCTTCGTTCTGACCAAAGTGCAAATCAGTTTTCAGATTTCTAAGGCGTGTGGTTTCAATATACAACATTATTCATGTGTTTAGCTTGGCCATGTGATAAGAAACCTTACAGAATGTTGCAAAACAAAACTTTTGTGTTGTGCCAATTTGAGTTTCAGTAAAACTCTAGCCCTTAAAATCCAGGTTTGAGCTCATGGAAAAGTTGTGAACTGTCTGGTTCTCTCTTTTGAATAAAAGAAAGTGAAGTAGGTTTCAGGTTCATAAGCTTCCCCTGCTGAAATTTTGCCTTGTGAAAATACCATCATTTTTATGTCCCAACACACTGAGATTCTGACTAAAGATACGAAATGCACTATCTTCCTAACTTAAGGCATGCTTGCTGTTAACAAAGATAGTGACCATAGTCTTAATAGCAGGGTATGTCTTCATTACTTTCTAAAAATGGGAAGATATACGATGCATCAAAATAAGGCAGTGATACGATTCTATGTTCTCTAACCATGGAAGTATAATCAGATGCCTTCATTTGTTTACAGTAAAATATTCACCAATAGCATAATTTTAAGCAGAAAGAAGTATTTCCTTATAAAAAATTTCAAAATTAGATGAACTAAATCAAATAAAATTATTTTTTACTGGCTTATGGATACCCGAGAGTTGAGGATCCTTCAACTTCTTGAGCAGAGGGCTTCTAATAAGATCACGATGGCAGCTTAGTTTTTCATTTCTCAGTTCTCTTGAAAATTCTACAAATGCATAGAAGATGAAAATAAAAATGAAACTCTTATATTCGGTGAAATTACAAGTTTTTTTTTGTAAAACTTGTAAACTCCAAGTTATTTTTAAGTACTTTTAGAAGCACTGGGGCCAGCAGATCAAGCAATCTAGGTTTAAGTGCTGCAGAAAGTGGAGTATCTCATGCAACACCAATAAAACGATATATAAGTACTATAAGTGAGTGGCTCACTTAAAATTCAGAGGCTGTGTCCTTCAGTGACTGCAACTGGCGTTAGAACCAACAAGAATAAGTAAATCATAGGACTGATGGTAGAAATCCTAAGAAAGTTAGATTTTAAATTGCAAGGAAGAAAGCAATTATACAGAGGCACCTTTAAAAAAAATGGTTTGTTATTATAGCAGCCAATATGGGTGAATCTTCCCTCCCCTGCATTATCCCTCACCTCTTAAAAATAGCTGGTTCAGTGAAAATCCTCCTTGTTGGTATTTCAAACTAAAGGTACCAGTTTTACAGCTATACAAATATGCTACAGAAAGGAATGTGCAAAATAGCAATAGAAGCTTCCCCGTAAAAACAAAACAAAAAGTTAGGAGTAAAATGTAGCTAGAAAGCAAAAATAAATTTGTTATTTGATATTCCAATAAGAATTTTAAAATATAAGAACAAGCCATTGCTGCTGTGAAGGAAGTCACTCAGCAGAAATAAAGAACTCAGGGAAGGGAAGGCCTGAGATAAAGGCTAAATAACAGAAGGAGGTAAAATTAATATTGGAGGAATATAGGGAAAAAAACCCAGAAAAAGACAGACTGTTTAAGAAATGAAGATTAAATTTAAAGGAGCCAAAGGGAGATGCAAAATACAGTAAGGAATTCTGTAATCTGTTATATGATAAACCATCTCAGATCTTAGGGATCTACAATAATGATTGTGTATTTTTTTACTGCAACTTTGTGGGTTGGCTGAGAGTTCTTCTGTTGATCTTGCCTGGGCTCCTCATGTAGCTGCATTCAGCTGGCGGGTTGTCTGGGGGCTGGGAACAACTAGGATGGCTGGTAAAATTAACCTACTCTCTGTGGTTTTTCACTCTCAGTGACTCTAGACCAGGCTTCTTGAAATGGTAATGACAACATTCAAAAAGGGAAAGCCGGGGCTTCCCTGGTGGTGCAGTGGTTGAGAGTCCGCCTGTCGATGCAGGGGACGCGGGTTCGTGCCCTGGTCTGGAAAGATCCCGCATGCCGCGGAGCAGCTAGGCTCGTGCGCCATGGCCGCTGAGCCTGCGCGTCCGGAGCCTGTGCTCCACAACAGGAGAGGCCACAACAGTGAGAGGCCCGCATACTGAAAAAAAAAAAAAAAAAGGGAAAGCCCAGATATGCAAGTACTTATTAATCCCCCTCCTATGCCGAAGTTTTTGGTGTCCCAATGGAAAATCAAAACAAATTGAAACCAAAAATGACATGGCCATGTTCAGAGTAAAGGTGAGAGATGCCTACACAGAGTAATAGAGGGAGGTGTGATTCACTGAGGTCCACTGATGTAACAATATAACACAATCTGCTATCTGGCCCTGATGATTCATGTTAAGTCCATTCAGGCTCAAAGGCTATGATTTTGTGCATTAGATCTGGATACAGAAAATAATACTCAGGTGTAGCTCCTTGGATGTAGCGCCTATTGACCCAGAGACTCAAGACGAAAAGGCAAGTCATCTACCTAATTTCCCCCACAGACTCAGTGTGGGATGGTGAGCCAGGAACAGTATAACCACAATAGACATTCTCACTTAAAAAGGAAAATAATTGGAAGTTTACAGCAATCATTAGTCTATAACAGGTCTGAAATCCAGCTGAGCATATGTTGTCAGGAATCCTTACTTGGCGGCAAGGAATGTTCCTTGATTAAGACCTCCTTCTGCTCCCTTGGAGTTGTTTTCTAATCCATTGTTTTCCCATGGTTCCCGGTGCTGTCCTTGGCTCAGATCTCTTAGAGATTTTTTTTTTTCCTAAGAAATACGTGAGTAGTTTCTCCGTGTGTTTTCTGTACGTAGAAAGGTAAATGCCCAGAGACTTCTTTTCATTTTAAACTCTCTCTCTTCTTTTTAGTCCAAGCTGATACAACTACCTTAAAATTCTAATGATTTCCTGTGACTATGGCTGGGATTCACTTCATGCCTCAGACTCACAACCATAACTCTTTTAAGTTAGAACTCACTCTAATTTGGGTGTTTCAGGATGCTGTGGGATAATGTTTTTAAAGGTCCTAGAAGCTCTTCTGTTTAGCTGAGAGTGTCCTAAGAATCACTTTAAATTGTTGTGAGGTCTAAAAAGGGGTTTTACATCAATATTCTTGATCGCTTCTTTACCCTGAGACCATTTGTTATACTGAGAATATTTACCAACCGGAAACTCTGGAAATGTGAAGTGTTTTATTTTCCAGTCCAAAAAGTTCTGCCTCTTCTTCGTGTCTAAATTCCTCTTGCAAACTAAACAGTTCTATCCTTAGCTTATCTGTCTCTTCTTATGCCTTACCATATGCACCTAAAAGAAGCCAGTTGGCACTTTAAAGATCCTGCCAGGAAACCTCCTTAGCCAGATCCACTAGTTCATCAGGTACAATTCTTTCTTCTGTGTACCAGCACTTGACAGGTTTGCCAAATGTTTTGCTATTATAAAATATGGGCTGCCATTTTTCCTGCCACTATTGATTGCCTCAGCTCATTTCAAGCCTCTGCCAACAATTTCTTTGCCATTCCTTCAGCCGTTGCCAATAGCCTCCTTGCACTTCTCAAGCCTCCATCTGCTGCCCAGTTCCAAAGCCAATGCCACATGTTTTGAGTTTTGTTATAAGCCACACCACACTTCTAGGCAACAATTTCTCTATCTGTTATCTAATAATGCCTAACAAAAACCCTGCAATTTTGTGGCTTAAAACAATGATTTAATGTTGCTCAAGATGCTGTGAGTTGGATGTGCCCAATAACACACTTATACTAGTTTCACTCCCACGGCTGAATTTAGCTGTTGAATTGGCTGGGAGCTATGTTAAGCTGAGATGGCTGAGCCTCTCTCTACACGTGGTCTTTCATTCTCAAGAAGTTTAAACTAGGCTTCTTCACATGGTGATGGTAGCATTTCAAAAAGGCAAGCTCCTAAGTACAAGTATTTATCAAGCCTCGACATTTGTCACATTTGCTCGTGCCCTGTTGGTCAAAGCAAGTCACATAGCTAAGTCAAGAATTGGCGTAGAAGGGGCTATAAAAGTGTGTGGGTATCAGGAAGCATAACTAATTGGGAACCATTATTTAACAATATACCACATGAACAATAAAGACATGAAAAAATGAAAGAACATGAATGAAGAAGAGAAATTAGAGGGGAAAATGATGGCTATAGAATACAAGTAAAGGAGAATAGAAAAAGAAACAAAACATATCATAGATTTTTAAATTATAAATCAAGAAAAATTTTCTAAAATATAAAGAAAATAATCTACATATTGAAAAGTTACTAACCAAAAATTAGGAATTGTCAACACAAACATAATTTAGGTGAAAAATGAATGAAAGAAAAATATCTTTATTTAGATGGATGATAAATGTAAGGTAGGTAAGATAAAGAATATTATAGATAAGATGATGAGAAAAAGGCTATTTTAGGGATCTAAACCAAAAGATCATGCCATGTATAGGTGGGAAGACCATATATGGCTCAGTTACCCTCAGATAATTCCAGTTTATGCTTATTGTTTCATAAACATCAATCAGTATAAATAGTGGCCTCTTTCACTCTCAAAATGTGGCTTGGACAAAAATTAATGGTCACTATTGTTTTAAGGGAAATAAAATAAGGTTTTCAACAGATTTCTTAATGGTAACATTCAATACCAGGAAACAAAGAAGCGACACCTACAATATATTCCAGAAAAAGTCAGCCAAGATATTTAAATGCAACCAAACTTTTCTTCAAATTTAAAAACTAGAAATAAATTTGACCCAGGGTCAAATTTTATTAATATATAATATCTTAATATTTTAATTATAATTGAGATGATGTCTCTCTTATGATTCTGTCTAAAAAGAAGGGCAAAAGTATTACATAAAGGTATAAGCTAAAGGTAAGTAATCACTCTAATCTAAAATACTAACCCTTGTAAATGTCAGAAGAGCTATATAAAATACAAAGAAAACACATTTCACAAATAAATAGGAGAACAGCAAGTTAATATGAAAGTAAAAGGAAACATCTGTGTCATGTTAATAAATATAATTATATATAAGCTTAATTCACTTATTTAAAGGAAACTAAACTAAACTCTAAAGTCATATGAGACACACTTAAAACAAGGTGACTCAAAAGAAGCAAAAAAAGAGGAAAAAATGATAAGTAGGGCAAAGCTATACCAGATCAATGCAAACACAAAGAAAGCAGGAGTCTTGATCTTAATTTCAGCTAAGGTAGAATTCAGGTCAATCCACACTATCTGAGCCAAGGGAAAACAGTTTAAAATGTTCCATGGTATAATTCAGAGTACAGATATAACAGTTATGAACACCTATGCACTAAATAGCATAGCAGTAACTTTCATAGATCAGAAATTATGGGAGATACCAAAATACACTTTAAAATAATCAGAGACTTCTATTCACTGCTCTCAGGTGAATGGACAAAAACACATTTAAGGTTATGGTATTCCTTAACAACATAAGCAAGAAAATACATGCGGAACTCTTTACTTTAAAAATTCAGCACATACCCATGTGACATTTAAAACTGTCTTTCTAGACTATAAAGATGGTGTCTATATATCTGAAAATGAGAAATAATGTAGAAAATAATACATCTTTGTGATTCTAATGCAATAAAACTAGACATGATAACAAGATATAAAAAATACATATGGTTAAACAAAATCTTTCTCAAATGCTTTTGGATTAAAGATGAAAACAAAAACCCCTAGACTTCAGAATTTCCAGAAAACAATATAATAAACAATGGGACAGAGTTAAATCAGAGCCCAGAGGAAAATTCATAGCCTTGAATACTTATACAAATAAAAAATAATGAAAGTAAACTAAACTTCTGACTAGATATGTTAGCAAAAGAACAGAACTTTTGTATATTTAATAATTTATATTCTTGCAAATATAAATATTATTTTTAATGGAATATGCTTGGTTAGGAATTCTCAGAATCCAGAGTAGACTAATCTAAGTCAGAAATCAATGGGCCTAGGGAATTTCAGGGAAAGGTCAAAATATTGCATATCTGTTTCTCTTGTCTGTGGAGGAACTCACCAGAATTCATTTCAAACACTCTCCAATTCTCATTCTTAATTAAAATCCTGCTTTGGGATTAGACTTTAATAATTCAAAAACAAGTCCAGTTCTTAAACTTTATTACAGTACTTCATATACTGTATTTGTAGACAATCATGAAAATGATCAAATATCATAAGAGTTTTATGTCCATTTTGTACATTAGGTAGATTTTTAACATGAGAAAACATTTGGTTAAATTTTTGTGCATTTTTCTCAGAAAATAGTCATTCTACTTTGAGTATTTTGAAAGTCATGTGGATCTAACAAGAGCTACTGGTGAACTTAATATGTTTTAATTTAAATTATTCTTGAAAAGCAAATTGTCCCCCATACATGCCATGCTTATTCTTTGTGCTTGTTGTTCCTCTACCTGAATGCCCTTTCTCTTCCCAAGTCCTTCTTTCTCTTTGATTGTTCAAAGCATATCTGTTCTTAAAGACCTATTCAGATCTCTCTTTTTGCAGGAAGATTTTCTAGACTATTTGAAAATTCACAATTATGTTTGTTTCCTGCTCTGCTTTATTTCATAATTTACATGGTAAATTCTACCATTTTATCCTGTGCTTTCAGACAGGCATCATACATACGAGGAGTAGCCAGCAAGACAATGCCCCAGTGATTTTAGGATTTCAAAAGGTCTCCTTCTTTGCAAGTGGTTGCCTATGGTGTGTGAAGTTCCACCAGGAGCAATTATTCTGTTGGTATAAACAGTGTTTTCTCTGGTTGGTTCTGTTGAACCTCATATATACTGCTATAAAGTGTAGCATATTAAACTTTCCACTGTATTAATTCATTTCCTCTCTCACAATGAGAAAGACTCAGAGTTTTGACCAGCATTGTTATTTGGTAGTCTGAAGATTATCATGCATAGTGAAGAGAGAGAAAATAATTTGAGGAAATTAGGAAATAGTACCAAAAGGAAATTTAAAGATATTAATAATGAGCTTCATCGATTTCAAAATTTCATAATCAAACCTATCTACTTTTATGTATAATTCTATAATTTTTTTTTCCTTTTCTCTCTATAAACTTGAACACTCCTTATGGAAAGAAATATATCCAAAGATTATACCTAGTACAGTATCTGATATAGTTTTAAGTATACAGAAATTTCTGAGAACATGATTGTTGAAGTAAAATGTTTTTGGTTATTTCTATTTTATTTATTATATGAAAGAAATTTAGTTTTCCAAAATGGAAATGTTACAAATAGTAGTTTATACTTAATTTAAACATTGATTAAATTTTAAAAATATATAGTCTGAGAAAAAAATACAAAATGGAGAAAAAAAAAAAACTGGATCTAGTATTTTGGCAAGAATGGGAGCAGTCACACAGTGGTGATGTCCATTCAGGTAATGTTCATTTAACAGTTCTATGGTGCTGATCAAGTCTCTTTTAGTCTTGCTTTCGTGCAGGAAAGTGTGATGGGGAAGGTTTGGTGTGCTGTACATTTCTGGTGTATTTGCATTTTAAGTGATGGGGCTGGACAGAGCACTGATAATGAATTATTAATGACAGTCTTCTGTGTGACAATTAAAGTACTGAGCCGTGGGTCCCAGTTTATATTTTCAAGACTATGTTGCTAAGATTTTTATTTTTATTTTTATTTTGAAAATTCAGTTCTTGGCAAGAAACAAAAGGAGAGGACAGGAAGAACCAAAGGGAATGGCCCAAACAATGTTCTCCCTTCTTCCTGGTATATTTATCCTTTTTCCCTACCACTTTGCCTTCCAGGGCTTTTCCCAGCAAAGAGATAACCATCCTCTTTTGCACTGCTGTGCTGCCAGTACCTACCTCTAACATAGTCCTTGTCACATTGTATTGCACTTCCTTGCTTCTGAGAAAGTATCCTCCTCAAAGTAGATGCTATATCATATTTACCACTAATCCTTAGTGTAAAACACACAGCCTGGGACACAGTAGGCACTTAATGAGTGTCTACAATAAATAAACTAAAAATGACACAGGGAGATTAACTAGATTAGCCATAGATATACAGGTTCTCCTGCTCTCAAATGTTGCTATGTACTATGTGAAAGAGTTTCAAAATTCTGGGGTTTTAGGGTCAGGGGATACAATTCTTAAAGACTGAAAAAGTGGCACACAGATCCTTATCACATAATGAATAGTGACTTTTACTCTAAGAGTTATGTATACTGCAACAAGAAATAGAAGGTTTAAGAAAATCAATGGGTGATCCATAAGAAGTTATTTTAAAGATCACTGGCACATTCCACAAGTAACCCGCATCTCTCATTTGAGGCCAGTTTCCCAAAGAGAGAACATTGTTTTGGTCCCACAAGTGCTGGGCTCTCCTTGCCTCAGAGAGGTCTAAGATTCATCATTGGGTTGAAGAACTCTTTTGCCATATTTTTTTAATTCTTTCCTCCATTTTGGGGGTGATAAATGACCTCGTAAGAGCTGCTCCCTCTCCATTTCTGCTTTTCTTTTCAGTGCTTTTTTCCCCCAGAGTTAGCTCAGTGCAGTGAGTAATAGTTGTCAAGATGAGTTAGAATTACTTTTTTAAATACTTAGTTTTTTTTTCTCTTAACCTTCCTTTTCACATCAGCTATTTCCATAGCTAATAAATTTTAACAGTGAAAATTGCTTTGATCAATTATGTATTTAGGTTTTTCATAAACATGCTGATTTTGTTACTTACAGAAACGATTAAGAACACATTTGTGTAGTATTTCTCCTGTATTGTCCCAAGTGATTTTTTTATGTTTGCAGAGATTGTCCTATTTACTGATTTTGTGAGGATCTTGCAGATATTTTTATTTTCATGAAATAAAGATGTGGGCATGGCTTAAAAAAATTTTTCAATACATTCATATGCATTCTGATAAATAATGGGCTAGAAACGCAGCAAATCTCTAATTCAAGATAAACAGCTGATTCTACACCTACCCCCGAAATCACAGGTGGCGCTCAGGGTTGCCTGTAGGTGGCAGCAAGAATGTTGCAAATTGTACCTACAAAATAATACCAACGCTAATTAAACTGAAAGGACAAATTAAAAATAGCCTCATTGTCATGTTCAAAGTACTGTATATTTAGCTTTGGGCAACAGGTTTATTTTAAAGACAGAGAAAGAGCAGGCATGATGTGCATCTGGGAATGGAAATTAGATACCCTCACAACACAAAGGGCAAAAGACAATACCCTATTACTTTTATATGGCTGGATTTAGGAAGCAAACAATAAGACGTTCTATAAATGGTTCAGTAGGTACTGAGAGTGGCTCAAAGGCACGTGGCAAAAGCTTGACGTTTCAAACTGTGTCTTGCCTTAGGTTATTTCAGCTCCATTTTCCACAGCAATGAATTCAGAGTGCTGAGCACACACATGCCACAGAGTTAGGCTACCCAGTGCATTTAGAAAAATCAAGTGCAGCGTGAAGAAAAAATATACCTTATGATATTTTTGCCAACTTGTTCTTAGACATCAGTATTGTCCATCATTTTAGGCCAGAAGGAAAGAGTCCTCATCTGATACCGTGTGTCAGGAATGTCACAACCCCTGAGTGGTGAGGCCTTAACATTGCCTCAGGCCTTTCTCTATGCTAACCAGGTTGAGCTATCTGGGAAGTTAGGTGTGGTTGGTAAGCAGGGAATGTTAACTCATAACTGCTAACTTCAGAGGTGGATCATGGTATAATTTTCTGGAGACTCATGGATAGGTTGTTGGGAAAATTGACTTGTGCAGTGGTAAGGCAGAAGGAGGAAAAGGTGCTGAAAAAAAAATCCAGAATGAATAAATATACTAAGCATTACCAGCCAAGAAATGCAGCTCAGTCACTGCAAGGAACAGTTAATTATCCATTAAGCACCCATAGTATGTGTGTCTTGGTGTGGGTGATGTGGAGGATAAAACTTATGTAACAGAGGAGCACTCCTCTCCATTAAAAAGGAATTAACTTTGATGTCAAGGATAGTTCCTCTGCTGCTATAGAATGAGTTTGTGTCCCTCACCTAACATTCATATATTGAAACCTAATCTCCACTGTGATAGTGCTTGGAGGCGGGGACTTTGGGAGGTGATTAGGTCATGAAGGTAGTGTGCCCTCATGAGTAGGATTAGCGTCCTTCTAAAAGAGATTCCAGAGAGCTCCCTGGCCCCTTCCTTCTTGTGAGGGAAATGAAAGCCTCCTGTGAACCAGGAAGTGATCCCTCACTGGACAATCCGCCAGCACTTTGATCTTGACCTTGGACTTCCAGCCTCTAGAACTGTGAGAAATAAATTTCTGTTGCTTATTGGCCACCCAGTTTTTGGTACTCTGTTATTGAAGCCCAAATAGACTAAGACACCTGCAATTTGCTGAATTTCAAACACAGATTCTATGGTCATATTGCATACCTAATATTCTAATTGCTGGTGTTACCCTCTAAAACATAATCTGGAAGTCCCTATGTTGTCTCAGATGGGTTGAGGGCAGCTGCTTAGTCACAGTAGATCTCATTTGTGATGATTTTCTTACTTGAAATTTACTATCTTTAAGATATTTACTATCTTTAGGATATTTACTAACTTCAGGATATTTAGGAGTAAACAGGAACACTTGTGAATTCTGAAAATGAGTGAGGAAGAGATTGGTGGAGCAAATGCTGGCAGACATCATGTGTTTCATATCTCCTCCTCCATTTTCCAAAAGGTCAAAATGGTTCAAGAGGCAAAGGACATCTGTTCTCTTCATCTTTTTTTTTAATTTAATTTATTTTTTATACAGCAGGTTCTTATTAGTTATCTATTTTATACATATTACTATATATATGTCAACCCCAATCTCCCAATTCATCCCACCACCACCCCCCCATTCTCTTCATCTTATCTTGGTAGACCATTCTGTTTTTATGAATGGTCCTTTCTTTTTTGGTGGTATGTATTGAAAAGCAGGATCAAGGGGTTACCAAATGATACGGAAAATTTCAAAGTTGATGGGGAGATTCAGTCAGATGGAGTGATTTATATTTTTATATGACCGGCACTGACCCAGCAGACAACAGAGAATGGCATTCTAAGTAGAGGAGGTGGCTATAATTCTCCTGTGTTACCTGAGAGTGTGCCACAGTGATGTACTGACAAATATGTTGGAAGTGCAACTGAGCGGTAGAAAGAGAATAACTCCCCACTTCATATTATGGCAGGTTGTTTTGTCTTGCCTTGTTTTTGCATGTGTTATGAATTATCCTGAATTTCATCACAGGGGACCTAGGGGATGTGGCCAAGGCCCTACACAAACTGCTGGCGCCAGGGTTTGATTTCTGAGAATGTAGCAGTAAAGGTGGGGTAGGAGGAACAGGCTGGGCCAAGTTCAAGCTGGAGTTTGTTAGGGAAAGTTGCTCCTCTGATGCTAAGTAGGCTGAAAGCCTGGAAGGCTAGGGGTGTATCAAGAGTGAGAAATGGAGCCAGGAGCTCTGAGTTGGCAGAGACTGAATAGGAGAGAGAGCCGGTGAGGAACAAGTGAAAAGCCTCTGAACAATCAGAGCAAATAATTTTGGGCAAATGCAATGTTGCTCTGTCAGCTGGTGGGTCCTAGTGTAAGAATCTGACTGTCTGAAAAGGCCAGATCCCTCTCTCTAAGCAGCAAACATATTAAAGTCACATGTGGAACAGGGAATTTTATCCACCTTTGGGAACTGTGGAATTGCATTTCTACCCTGGCACACCCTCAGATTTTTGACACATAATGATTTGGTATAAATTGTCATCTCTCGGAGACAACCTGACAACAAATACTGCTAATCTTTTCATTCTGAACTGCTCCTGGATGGTAAAGGGTAATTGGATACATGCCTGTTGGAGACTTTACTAATACAGTATGAAGTGTATGGGAATTTGTTTTGAAGGGGAGAAACAATTAGAGATGGAGATTTACAGAAGACTGTAAGAGGCAGGGGGTCTCTTAGGTTTTATTTCCTAAAGCCAAAAAAAAATTTCTATAAAATCCCTACTTAACTCACATTCTTAAGCTACAGATCAAGGCTTCTGAAGAATAGGCATACCTTAAAATCAATCCGCATGTCTTGCTGGGATCAAAGAAAAGATAATGCTCTAAGGGCCTGGCTACTGGTCTACCTAAGTAGACCCCAGCTGACCTGCAGGCATGAAGGTCGTCTAGAAAAAAATAATATGGACTCTTTCTTCATCTTTATTTTTAAAAAAATTTTATTGAAGTGTAGTTGATTTACAGTGTTGTGTTAATTTCTGCTGTACAGCAAAATGACTCAGTATACGTATATATATATATATATATATATATATATTCTTGTTCATATTCTTTTCCATTATGGTTTATCACAGGATATTGAATATAGTTCCCTGTGCCATACACAGGGAACCTTGTTTATCCATCCTGTATATAATAGTTTACCTCTGCTAATCCCAAACTCCCAATCCTTCCCTCCTCCATCTCCCCTCCCCCTTGGCAACAAGAAGTCTGTTCTCTATTTCTGTGAGTCTGTTTTTTTTTTTATTATTTATTTTTTTGCGGTGTGTGGGCCTCTCACTATTGGAGCACAGGCTCCGGATGCGCAGGCTCAGCGGCCATGGCTCACGGGCCCAGCCGCTCCACGGCACGTGGGATCTTCCTGGACTGGGGCACGAACCCGTGTCCCCTGCATTGGCAGGCGGACCCTCAACTACTGCGCCACCAGGGAAGCCCTGTGAGTCTGTTTTAGTTTTGTAGATATGTTGATTTTTGTCATATTGTAGATTCCACATATAAGTGATATCATATGGTATTTGTCTTTTCCTGACTTACTTTGCTTATTCGCTTAGTATGATTATTATCTGGGTCCATCCATGTTGTTACAAATGGTATTGTTTCATTCTTTTTAATGGTCGAGTAATATTCCATTATATATATCTCACATCTCCTTTATCCATTCATCTGTCAATGGACATCTAGGTTGTTTCCATGTTAGCTATTGTAAATAGTGCTGCTGTGAACATAGGGGTGCATGTGTCTTTTTGAATTATAGTTTTGTCTGGGTATATGCCCAGGAGTGGGATTGCTGGATCATATAGTAACTCTATTTTTATTTTTTTGAGGAACCTCCATACTGTTTTCTATAGTGGCTGCACCAATTTACATTCCCACCAGCAGTATAAGAGGGTTCCCTTTTCTCCACACTCTGTCCAGCATTCATTATTTGTAGACTTTTTAATGATGGCCATTCTGACAGGTATGAGGTAGTACCTCATTGTAGTTTTTTGCATTTCTCTAATAATTAATGATGATAGCATCTTTTCATGTACCTATTGGCCATCTGTATGTCTTCTTTGGAGAAACGTCTATTTAGGTCTTCTGCCCATTTTTCAAATCCGTCATTTGCAAATATTTTCTCTCAGTTGGTAGGTTGTCTTTTCATTTTGTTTATGGTTTCCTTTGCTGTGCAAAAACTTATAAGTTTGATTAGGTCCCATTTGCATATTTTTGCTTTTATTTCTATTGCCTTGGGAGACTGACCTAAGAAAACATTGGTACTGTCTCCTCTTTAGATAGATGCTTTTGTGGATCAGAGAACTGACTCTCTTTTATTGCGACCCTGGGACTTTCCAGAGATCTGGGTCTTATTCTCAGGAAAATGAATAGGAGTATCTATGTGTCCATATTATAATTGATATATTGGGTTCACAGACATGGTTTTCAAGGAAGTCATCATTTGAGAAAATAAATTGTTCTTTTCTCAGTTAAGGCAAAATCCATTGTGAATCTCAGGAGGGGTTTGTGCAGGTGGTGTTGGAGCCCCTCCTTCTCTGCTCTTAGGTATGAGGTGACACAACTTAGTGTCCCAAAACGTACTTTAAGTTGAGACTTTCTTAACTGTTGCCCCTTTCCTTAATATCACATCTGCATGATCCCACGGATGTTCGACCACAGAATACATATGTTCTTTGAACTCAAGAAATCATGCCTTGTTTTGGTATCATTCCTAATAAAGACAACTTGAAAGTCTTCAAAGTTTCCAACTTTCTGGCATCACCTTTTTCTCTAAATGTTTATTTAAATATTGAATTTCCCATTCTGCATGACCAGAAAATTATTCTATCATTATAATTATCATATGTCCCTCCCTCAGGATTTCTGTACATCCTTGATGAGGCGATAACAAATCCAGAGTGCTTCCTGCCACTTTTTGCTCCTACCCTATGCTCCCCCTTCTCTCCTGTCACCTCTGGTGGTTTCTGAACTTTCTGTCGTCCACTTTGTCACCTAATACTTGGAGAGAGGTCTGACAATTTACTTCCAAGACATCACTGATAAAGGTTGTATGTTTAATTTCTAAGATGTGAAGATAAAATGAATCTGAAGGCAGAAAAGAAATTTTTAAAAATAGATACTAGGTATGACAGCTCCTAAATTTCATCATCTCCCACCCCCACAGGATCTCTACTGAAACTTCTATGACATGTGACAATAAGGACGTTCTTGAATATGGCCCTCCCTCAGATCACAGCTTCCTTCTTGGTCTCTCTTGCAAAATTCCAGGGTTCTCTGTCCTGGACTACCCCCCAAATCCGTGTCCCACCTTGAAGCTAGTTTATTGTTTAGAACATTTTTCCCCCTCTTTGTCTCAGCCTTAGGTAGTGTTAGGGCCAGTCCTTTGCATATCCAAAAGGCGCATTCTCCTTCCTAAACAAAAGGAGCATGAAGCTAAAGAACAATTTGGCTTTCCCTTCTACTTCACGATAACATCAGTCATATGAACTACAGCTGGCCTTGAAACAGCAACTTTTGCATCGCCTCTGATTAATAATAATAGAAATCATGTGAATAAATGATCCAATTTCAACTGTAACCTTAGTGATACTGACCTTCCTTTTACTTCCCATCTGTCAGCATTCTTTCCCATTCCCTGTAACAACTTTAAACATTCATTGTTTTACTTGAGACCCTCCCACCCAAACCACAATCCCAGAATTTGCAACACAAAATTTCTTTTTCGTTTTGGAGGGAAATGGGCAGATTTTGCATGATCACTCTCCACTTTCAGCTTTTCTGCTTCATACTTTACCCATGCTCTCCCCACAGTACTACTTGCCTTGCAAATCTCAGACGGTGAGCTACTCAAGGGTGAATCTCCATGTGTGCTCTGGATTTCATTTTTTCCTGTGATGATCCTAGGCTTGCACCTTCTCTTTACTCTCTTTCTCTTGGTTTTCATCCTGTCCTCTGTACTGACTACTTTCCCAGACGATCAACCACGCTCTAGTTTTCTATCCTAATATTGACCAATACTTAGACTACGAGGTTGAATCCACTTGGTCTCTATGTATTATTCTTTGTGTTTTTATATTTTATACTTTTATTTTCCACCTAAATTCTATTCACTCCTATTTTATTTAACATTTTTTTCATCTATCTTTGTAAGTGATATTAACTTATAGTTTTATCTTTTGGTGCTGCCCTTGTCTTGTTTTTACAACATAGTTTTGCTAATCTTTTAAACTATTTTGGGAAGCTTTCCATCAATATAGTACTCATTAATTAACTGGATGATTGGGATGAGGATCTGGAAAAAGTTGTAATACATATGAATAAACTATTTCCTGAAAATTTGGTAGAACACAGCAGTAAAAATATGCTTAGTGACATTTTAGAGACGTATTATTGACACCTTTCCATATTCTAAATAGATATTTGTCTATTCAATTTTATCATTCTTGAATGAATTTATATACTTTGTTTTTCTCATTACTTTTCATGTTGAATTTTAATTTTTATAGCAATATCTAATTTTATAGTAATATCTTTAATTTTTATAGCAACATTTTTTCTTACTGTTAGTCTTTTCCTGATATAAATAAATATATATATATATATATAATATATATATAATGTATATATTTTTCCATTTGTTCAGTTCCACCTGCTCACTGCTAAATCATTTTAGGTATCAGTGTTGTCATTAGAATATATTACTTTGATAGTTGATTGGAGGGTCTCTGTTTAATAGGGGATTTAATCTATATAAATTTATGGTGAATGCAGTTTACTTTTACTATCTTGATTTTTATTTGAGTTTACTTTGATTTGTTGTTAATTTCTTTCCTCTTTTTTGTCTTTTTTTTAGTTGAACAGGGTTTTAATTTTTTAAATTTTCTTGCACTGACAGCATAACAGTTGTACATGCTCATTATCCCTCTAATGATTATCATAAAAAATTTAACATACATTTTCAATCTTATATTTTTTATTAATATCTAAGGTTAATTTTTAGTTATATCTTCCCCTAGATAAGAGAAGAGGCTTAAAATTCTTATATTTATTTGTCTTTTTCTTCCTTGCTCACTTCCTATGTTGAGATCATTTGGTATTTTATTTCAAGGTTTATTGCTTTATGTTATATATCACCAAACGTTACTGTGTTACTAGTGTCTTTATTCTCACATCCCATATTTTCTAATTCTTGGATATTTAAAAAAATTTGATGGCATACATAACCAAGAGTGTGTGTAGGTTAAAACTTTTTATGACCATGCCCACATTAAAAATTCTGAGTTTTCTTCTTTCCCAAGTATTGATACTATTTGGGTAGATACAAAATTTTAGGTTTGAGATAATTTTCTGTCACATCTTTACAGAGATGATTCAACTATCTTACAGTATCTATATTGCTAATAATGATTTGTTTTATCTTTTTAATTTGAATGTGCATTTTTTCCCCCTCTGACCACATTTTGGGCGTTACCATTTATTGAAGTTCTAAAATTTCACTTTAGTATGTTGAAGTGTCATCTTTTTCTTTTCTATTTATCTTCCTTGAAACTCAATTTTTTTGTGTTTGTTTTCAGTTTAAAAGCTGATGTCTCCCCTACAATGTAGAAAAGTTGATTTTCCTTTTTTTGTATTATATATCACCTCAATTATATTTGTTCTTTTCTAGAAATCATATTAACTATATAATAGAACCCTGGACCTATCCTCTATGTCACTTAACTTTCTGTCATATATTCAATAGTTGGTTTATAATACACTGCCCTCCAGAAGGACTTTTTGGCTCATTCTTCCAACTCTGTAATTTATTCTTTACTTGTGTTGAGGAAAATATGATTTAAAAAAAACTTTCCTACCACCCAAGAAAACCTCTCCATAAGAGTAGAATAGAAAGAAAAACATTTTTTATTTAAATACGCATTAAACCAGAATGTGATGTGCATCACAGGTAATCTTCTAAGAATTTGCAAACACAGAAAGAAGTCTCACTCTTTCATGTTGCCTAGCACACACAGCCCATTACACACATGTTTTCAAGATAAATAATAACTAATCCTCAAGTAAGAGAACTTACAGCACCACTTGTCACACATAAGTCATCCTAAATTCACTCAGTAGTTGGGATGACCACCTATGTTAGCTAATTGGCTTTATCCAAAGGAAAAAAGAAACTTCTTATATTTTTATGACAGAAGGTAGTTTTACAACTTGGTGGGGAATCTAGGTTAGGTGTCTATCCTCCCACAGAAATGGGAGATAGGGGTGTGCTCTCTCTTTGGATAATTACATTTTAAAGATATGGCTCCCAGGTGCTTGATAAAGATATTCCTGGGTTGTAAAGTGGGCAAGAGGCTTATTTAACTTTTGAAAAGATTTTCATACATTTCAAAGAGATTGAAAAAGAACTTGTAATTACAAGTTTTCCAAAGTAAATGCTCTAAGAAAAGGGAGGAGGGAAGTCTATGCCTTTATTTTCAACAGAGAGAATTTAGCCTCTTATTTTAAATTTGTCTTTGCCCTTACAGTTGTGACTTTACTTTTATTTTTCCAGATCTCTAATTGGTTCTTTTTTTTTTAGCAGCCTGTTCCCATTTTATGAATATGATAATTGTTTTAAGTTCTCTGGAAATATCAAATTTGCTTAATTTGTGCTTATCCTGTGCTTACACTTTTCAATCTGTTTTTCAGTTCATTGGGTTTAGTTTGGTGCCTGTCTTTCATGTTATTTTTTTTTTTTTAACATCTTTATTGGAGTATAACTGCGTTACAATGGTGTGTTAGTTTCTGCTTTATAACAAAGTGAATCAGTTATACATATACATATGTTCCCATATCTCTTCCCTCTTGTGTCTCCCTCCCTCCCACCCTCCCTATCCCACCCCTCTAGGTGGTCACAAACCACCTAGCTGATCTCCCTATGCTATGCGGCTGCTTCCCACTAGCTATTTTACGTTTGGTAGTGTATATATGTCCATGCCACTCTCTCACTTTGTCACAGCTTACCCTTCCCCCTCCCCATATCCTCAAGTCCATTCTCTAGTAGGTCTGTGTCTTTATTCCCGTCTTACCCCTAGGTACTTCGTGACCATTTTTTTTTTTTTTTAGGTTCCATATATATGTGTTAGCATATGGTATTTGTTTTATTTCTTTCTGACTTACTTCACTCTGTATGACAGACTCTAGGTCCATCCACCTCACTACAAATAACTTTGTTTCTTTTTATGGCTGAGTAATATTCCATTGTATATATGTGCCACACACAGATTGCCAACAAACACATTAAAGAATGCTCAACATCATTAATCATTAGAGAAATGCAAATCAAAACTATGATGAGATGTCATCTCACACTGGTCAGAATGGCCATCATCAAAAAATCTAGAAACAATAAATGCTGGAGAGGGTGTGGAGAAAAGGGAACACTCTTGCACTATTGGTAGGAATGTAAATTGATACAGCCACTATGGAGAACAGTATGGAAGTTCCTTAAAATACTACAAATAGAACTACCATATGACCCAGCAATCCCACTACTGGGCATATACCCTGAGAAAACCATAATTCAAAAAGAGTCATGTACCAAAATGTTCATTGCAGCTCTATGTACAATAACCAGGACATGGAAGCAACCTAAGTGTCCATCAACAGATGAATGGATAAAGAAGATTTGATGGTTTTTTAACCATATTTTGTTAGAGGCTCGGGTTGCCTCCTACTGGAGGGAAGCTCTGTCTATAGGAGTTTGCTTTCATTATGTGTAGTAGAGGAAGGATGTACTGATGTATGGAATTTGCTGATAATTTGTAATCTGGGCTTTAGGGTCGCTGCCCCTTTTGGATTAGGAAGCCACCTAGGGCCCCCTACCAGCCCAGTTTCTCCTTTCCACTGCTTTATCTGCTTGCGAGGCAAGCAAAGAACACTGTGAAACATAAGCTGGAAAGATGGAAAGGATACACAGACCTAGTTATTTCAATATAGTTCTAATAACAATCGTCCCGACATTTATTGCCAGGTTACTTCCAGCTCCTTATGCCATGTGACCCTAATCTGAGTTCCCTATGCCTGGCACATTTAGTTATCCACCCATCAGATTGTACCCCTTATTTCTTACTACCAAGACCTTCATTTTGGGGTTAGCTACGATGTGTCCAGTCCGAGTTTGAATGATCATTAGTTTATCTAATCATAGCAGGCTCTGTTGTCTTCGTCTGTGCTTAGTCAAGAGGAGAACATGTAGCCCAAATCTGGCTGCAAAGGATGCAAGAACTAAGGGGTTCTCATGTGTGCTCTGGTCTCTGGGAAAGATTTTTCTCCTTCCATTTTAAAAGAAAGTGATATACAAGAAGAAAGTCTTTCTTCCCTGACTCTACTTTTTCCTGCTTGGGAGATTTCAAGTCAGGAAATAGTGTTTGGAGTTACAAAAAACTTTATCTAACCTTGACAACAGAAAATATTAGCAAACAAAGACTACAAGAAGAGCCTGAGGGTCATTGATGCCGTAGTGGATCCATGGAACCAACCTGGATTGGAGCATATCCTGAATGTTTTGTAGGTGAATTGATTATGTGGCTCTTAATTTCCTCTTCCCTTATTTGTATCTCAAAGCACAGTCCACTTACTGCATCTACTTCAGCAACTCTTATTTTTCTGCATGTTTTGTAATTTTCTATTTTGTTTCTCTGTAGTTGTGATATTATCTGCTTTTTTATCTTCTAAGAATTCTTCATTCTTGATCTCATTGAGGCACTCTTCATATTTTCAGCCTTTTAATAGATTTATTCTAAATAACAATTATGAAAAAGTTTGTACATACAATTTTTCTGACATGTAAGGGTTTTTTTTTTTTTTTTTTTTTTTGAGCAGAATGAGACTGTGGAGAAATATGCCGAGTCTGCTGTCTTCCTGCGCTTGTCTGCTTCCAGCTTATGCTTATCCAAAACCTTCCTGTCTTTTAAGATTCAGCTGTGTTGTCATCTCCCCTAGTAATCTTTCTGTGATCTCCCCAAATTTCCATTGTATCCTATGTATGCCTCTAATGTACTTAGTACACAGTGTTTAAATTGTCTTACCTAAGCCTGTCCTTTTCTTGGATTGGGAAGCTCTCCTGTTACACTCTAGGTGTTACTCATATTTTAATTTTGCAGAATGACTTATTCATGGTCATTCCTCAAACTGCTTTGTTAAATTGAACATATTCTGGTTCTTGAAGGGCTTATTTTCTAGAAGGGACTTAAAATCTACAGTGATACTTCTTATCAAATTCTGAATTTTTCTTCTTGATTTATCCTGCTTGAACCTAAGAGATTTGTACTCAGATCTTCAAGATAAACCTTTCATGGAGAATTTCACAAACATAACTATAAAGTGACCTTCTTTCTCTTCCCCTGTTTATCTTAGTCTCTTTTTGTGTTCCTCTGTTTATAAATTAAATTGTCTTGAAGTTCTCATTGACGTCATATTAAATAATTCGCAAGTAAAATTTCCAGGCAACTGTATTCAATTTGGTTGTTTTTACCTTAAGTTTCAAGTTCACAAAACCTTCATTAAAACATATTATGTGATGAGCTTTTTGCCAAACTTGTTTATAGATGACAATTTATCCTTGTAAGGGAACACATCTATATTGCTATCTAAATCTAAATCTATATCTACATCTATATCTATACCTATGCCTATTCTATGTCTATATTGACATCTATATCTATAGAGTTAAATAAATATATACAATGATATATGTATTTCTGAATTTCAATGTAAGTATGTTAAAATGTGACATATGATTTTTTTTCTAAAATAACAAAAAAAATCTGTATATCCCATAAACAGTTAAATCTGTTAAGGGATATAAATTAGTTAAATTAGCACTATCTATGGTCTTAGTTGGGCTACTGTAGCAAAAATATAGTCTGGGTGGCTTATAAACAACCAAAACTTTATTTCTCATAGTTCTGGAGGCTGTAAGTCTGAGATAAGTGTGCCATGTGGTCAAGTTCTGGTGAGAGTACTTTTCCAGATCTTAGACTTTGGACTTCTTGTATTTTCACATGGCAGACAGCAGAGAGGGGAAAACTGTTCTCTTGTGACTCTTGGAAGGCCGCTAATCCATTCATGAGGGCTCATTTAAATCTAATCACCTCCCAAAGACCCCACCACCTAATCCCATCACATTTTATATGGGGCAGGGGAAGGGGTGTTAGGGTTTCAGCAGACATTTCGTTCATAACATACAGTAACAGTCCGTCCTTGAAATTTGAGGCGCTTAATACATAGAAACGTACTTCTTGCTCATTTAAAGTCCAATTAGTGACTGTTTGGCAATGTGAAACCGATATCCATGCAGTCCTTCAGGAATCCAGGCTAAAGAAAGGTCTATTATATTTTATATGTGGTTTATAAGTTACCTGAGCCAAAAAAATTTAGGAAGCAGATAAGACAGAGAGAGAGACTGGAATTGCGCATGTGCATGTGAAGGTGTTTGATTGCTGGGATCTGAATGTAGCATGCCTCATTTTCCTCAGTTGGATGGAAGATGGAAGATGGCAACTGGGTTGCCGGGGAGGCTAGGAAATGAGGCTAGTTGTGTGCAAGAAGGAAAACCTTTAGGTTTTGGTGAATGTACTGCAATCTCTGCCACAGACCTCTGCCACGTAAGTGGTCAGCACATCTGGCTGAGGATGAAGATTGTATGAGTGGTTCAGACAGAGCTGCTGCTTTTCTCTACTAATTTTAAGTCTCACCTCCATTTGTTTTAATAAAACTTTCCTAATCAGGCCAGCTTGGGGAAACTGACCAGATGAATACATACAAAGTCAGAAGCAAAAATGGATCCTTACTCAGCAGGTGGCTCTCTTCAAATTCTCTGAGCTCCAATGATCAGTATATGAGAATGTATTTTCTCTTATTAGCCTCTGTAATGAGCCACCAGTCAACAAGGATGTAGTGCATTAGTTGATTTTGTTTATTCTTTCATTAAATGAGGAAAGAGAAGGAAGCTATTTTGTTGATGTTGTAACCATTAGCCAACTGCAAAGATTTTTCAGGATAAATTGGAGGACTGGGAGGAGGTAGTGTTGGATGGCTCTATGGATTTTCTACACTTTCTTTTTTTCCCCTAATTTTTAATAAAAAAATCATTGTGAGGGGCTTCCCTGGTGGCGCAGTGGTTGAGAGTCCGCCTGCCGATGCAGGGGATGCAGGTTCGTGCCCCGGTCCAGGAGGATCCCACATGCCGCGGAGCGGCTGGGCCCGTGAGCCATGGCCGCTGAGCCTGCGCGTCCAGAGCCTGTGCTCCACAACGGGAGAGGCCACAGCAGTGAGAGGCCCGTGTACCGCCAAAAAAAAAAAAAAAAATCATTGTAAGGTATTGTTAAGAAAAGCACCTAAGAAATGAACATAGCATTTGAAGAATTAGGAGGGAGGAGTTTAAATGTATACACTTTTTCTTCCTAGCAGAGAAGACAGGATTTCATTTCTCCTGTTCTCCAGTTCTGTATCATGATGGTGTGGATAACAGGCTTGGTGTTTAAGACATAATTAGATTTGAAGCCTTAATTTGTTCCTTAAAACTCCTGTGCATTTGAGAAGTGACCTACATTTCCTGACCCTCGATTATAACATCTTTAAAATTGGTAAAACTATATTTACATAGAGTATATTTACGTGACGAAATGATTTGAAGGATTACACAGAATGAGTTGGAGCGCCTGCCGTGGGGCCTGCCTCCAGTAAGCACTCTGGAAATGAGACATGTTTTTGGTTGCAGAAATCAGGAACAGGGCAGCTTTCTGGAAAATTATCTACGTGCGACAACAGATCCAGAGTGTGAAACCCCTCAGATGATTTCTTCGACATTTATTGAAACACTGCTATGTCCAGCAGGAACTCCATCCGCAGTGATCCTGAAGTGCATTGAATGTACTTCTGTGAAGGCATTACCGTATTTACGTGCTAGTCTTTGAACATTGCGTCTCTTTAAAATATTGTGAACTTGTAGATGAACAGACTACATTTCCTCTTCTTTGCTTTTCCTGCTTATTCCAGCAAGGACTAAGAGCGAGTCTTAAGTTTTGATGCCAGGCACTGTGCCAGGCACCATAGGGATCAAGAATGGAAAGATGGGTCTCTGCTTTTACGGAGTTTATACTTGGCAATACCTTTGGCTTAACTCTGCTTTCTTAGGTATATTTAAATCTGGCACAGGAAAGCTAGGATTGTTCAAGCATGTCTGGTGAAAGGAACCATGTTTATGTTCAACCCATGAGGATGAAGAGGATGGAAACAAAAAGAAGATGAAGGTCCACTTCTTCACTGCACTCACTGCACTCACCAAGCCCAAGGTGTGGCGAAAGAGAAGAGTGGGAGGGAGCCGCCCTGTTAAATTGCCCCCAGTGCAGAATAGCTGTGCTGATGGCCCCATTGCCTCCTGTCACAGCTTCCAAAGTTCCAGGCAGACACATGGCTGGGTCCACTGTGAACACTACAGCAGTTATTTTTATATTACCAGTTTGAAAAAATCTTTTTTGGTGAATGCACCAAGGAATTTCCTCCATAAAAATGGTGGCCCTTCAGGAAAACTTGTGAACTGGAACTCAATATATAAATATTTCTACTAAAAACCCACATCGTATTTACCTTGAATGCGGGCATTTTTAATGTGCCTGGAAAAGCCATTCATGCCTGTGCGTTATGCGTGATCTGTCAAAATACCTTGACAAGTGTCAGAGTGCATCCCCACGTGTACCTGTAAGAGAACAGAAAAAGGAAACAGGATGGCAGGTGGTTAAGAAACAGGAACTCGGAGGTGAATTGAGACTGTGCCCAGGCCCAAGTAGTAGCAGTGGAATATTTATATTTTTGAAGTTAATTTTTTAAAAATGTGCTTGTCTGTACATTAGGTTTTAGTTTCTGTCCTTTTTTCTGCACCACATGCACCAGATTTGGTAATTAACTTTTTAAGCAGAGTTCAGCAATTTATTGGGCTTAGTTTGCAGTCCCAAAACTGATCACATACCTACCCTAACAAGACAGTCTTAATGAGTCTGAAACCAGGAGCTGAAGCCCTAGATGAACTAATTCTGCAACCCGAGGCCCTGAGCCAGTTGCTGGAAATTATCGCAAATGGACCCGGAGTTTTGCTGCATAATCCCCCATGAATGCCCCTCCCAAAGCTTGGATGGTATGGCATCACTGAAATGCCCTCAGAAGAATTTTTTTTCCCTCTATTTTAATTGCATTTTAGGAGAAAGAAAAAAGTAGAGCTCTGCAATATTTATTGCTCTGTTCAACTGGAGAAAGAACCCTAGTAGTATTGTAGCAATTACAAAGGTCAAAAGATTTTCTTTCCTCAGGCCATTTGATGGTACAGAGAAGCAGCACTTCTGAACACATAATGAACACCACAATCTCCATTTGGATTGGGAAGAAACCCCCAGCTCCCAGGAAAGGGGTTCTAATGAGATCCTGTATTAGTATAATACTGCTTTCAAAGCAATCCCCAGCATGCTGATTGTTCCCTGGGCAGGGCCGAATTCACGAGCCCTATTTTGTAACAAGATGAAGGCATATTCGACAGAATAGATTGGTTTTCAGAAGCAAAGAAGTCACTGGGATGTGCACGGCTGAGCCCAAAGAGCCAGTGCCCATGCCTGGGGCTTTTAACAGCTTTGTAAAGGATGAAAAAATTATATATCAGAATGATAAAAGCAAGATACCTTGGCAAGTTTCAGGATACAGGACACAAAGATATCAGTTTTCCCTGTGGCCCAAAATTTTATGGACTAAATCACTACACCTGGGACAACAGACAGAGGTTGTTCTAGATCCAGGACCACCTTTGGGGACAGGGAGCTTTGTCTAACCTGACAGCCTCACCAGGACCGACCCATCAGGGATGTGCAATGCCTTCTCACTCCACCTCCATAGGCTTGGAAGTTCATGTCAGAGGGAGGAATTCTGCTTTCTTAGATGGAGAAATGATGTGCCTTAAAGGAAGGGTCTTGGGAAGTCAGCCTAGAATTGTTCTTTACTAAAGAAAGCAGGCTAATTGACTTTCTGCAAGGCATTTACTGAGTCTAGGTGTGCTTGGCTTCGGTGCAAAGCATGATCACAGACTGAAAAAAGATGTTTCATTCCTGCCCTAAAGGGCATATAATGCAAGATCAGGTGAATCGGTTCTGATAGAAGCATTTGCTGATGTTACAAATGATGCACCGAGTGTGTGTGATGGAAATACCTGCTCTCGGTGGCAGCTCAGACATTGCCCAGTGGGTTGGCCAGATGGAAGAGATTGGTTTCCACAAAGGCGTGCAGGGTTGGTAGAGTTTATGGGAGATGACATTATAGGAGGGGTAACGGAATGAGCAAGATATAGAAGTGAAATGATCGTAGCCTACTTGTAGGATGGCTAAAGCACTATTAGGTAAATTCAAATACTTCTTTTCCTTAGCCTTCCTTTCAAGCTAAATATTCCCAATTTTAAGCCAACCTAACACCCTGGTCTGCTGCTCTCCCCATAAGGAATCATTCCTCTCTCTGTGCCACCACAGTGCTCTGTAGACTATTCCATTCCAGTGCATAACATTAGAAATATTTATCTCTTTCTTCCTTATTCAACTGAGAGTTTTTCAAGAGAAGAAGTAAGGCTCTATATTTCCATGATCTTATATAGTTATCAGTACTTAATGTGTGAAGGAAGTTTTTGGTGAATGACTGGGTTTCTTTCAACTACAGTTTGTTCATATGTCTCCAGACTCTGACATCTTTCGTCCCCCATATCTGCCTGCCTCTTGCCCTCTCGGCTCAATGCTTTTTAGTTGACCAACAGTCCTCTAAAAACATAATACCTGAACTGCAAAACTCCCAATACAGTGTTAACCTTCAGACTCTCTATGACTCGGTAAACTTTATCTATGAATTCATGCAAATTCAGTGTTAGAATATATTTGCTACGTGAGATCACAGGCTCATGTAGAGCCTGTTTTAAAAATAAAACTCTGAGACATCTATGGTCGCTCTCAGTTCTCTACTGATGAAAATGGATTTCTGATCCTAAATATGTTTATGCATTTATTAAGTGTCAGATTTTATTTTATTGGCTGAAAACATTACAGATTTTCAAGATAATTTTAAACTCCGATTTTGCCATTGACAATACCAAGTGCTTTCTTCAAACTTTACCAAGGATTCCATTTGATAAGCCTATATCCTACAATTTTTTGTCTGTTGGTGGTCTGAGAGTATTGAACCATATAGATCCAAGGAAGCAACCTTAAGTGGGACCACTGGAAGTGTTATCCAGGCTGATAAGAAGCTGTCAATGAGTGAGCACACCTTGGGCTTCTTGTTTAAACATATACGTGCTCTGGCTAACATTTTGTAATACTATCAAAGAAAATGTAATGAAAACAAACAAACGAACATTTTTTATAACACCAAGATATACCTACTTCAATGGCCTTCATCTGGGTAATAAGAAAACAGATTTAGTGTGACCTGATATTTTTTCCCCATATTTTTCACCAATGGCCACTGCCATCTTACTCCTCCTATCTTTAAAGCAATTAGCAAGAACTGACCATCAGATATTTCCACAGTACATCTTCTACCCATTTCTGAAAATTCAGACAATATCTTTCTTATGTTTTCTGGTATATTTCCCATGCTCCAGAGATTGTCAGTTAAAAAAAAAAAATAGCAGTAATCAAAGTATTATGATTTTTTATTAGTAAGATAATCATCCTGAGCATGATAAAAATATTAATATAACAGACAGATAACTTTTGTGAGTCAAGAATTCTAAAGGTTTTATTTAGCATTGTGGCCTTTGTTAAAACAGCTAAATTTTTCAAGTCATAGGTTTTATGTTTTTTTTTTTTTTTCCCAAAATGAGAGAATCAGCAATGAATGCAATAGTTCTTAAAATTTCATTTAGTCCTAAAATTTTGTAATTTAAGTTTAGCTACTGTAGACAGCCAGGAAGTCCTTTATAACTTACCTGTCATCTATAGTGGCAGGGATCTGCCACCGATATGGAACTGAATCCACATGAAGATCTATTACTTTGAAGAATTTTAGTTAGAACTTCTGCTTCCTTTATATAAAGGGAAGAACAAGTCTGAGAAAAAGGAAATGCTGCTTCTCAGCCTGTGCATGCCTGCCAATCAGAAAGACCATTTGGGGATTTGATGCAAAGTTATTTCTGGTTGATGACTCCACATGCCTGAATTCTCACTGATATTTTTAAATCCTGCAATAAAGTCTCAGTAGACGAAGCCACAAGATGAATTACACATGCTTATAGATCTGTCTCTGACAAACTTCAGGGTTTTCATTCATCTTCATAATTTCAGCACTTGGTGTCCCAGAAAATCTTTGGGGAATAGAATTGAGAAACAAACCAGTGATCTCAGCCAATGGTAAAGACCAGGGGTTAAATATATTGTTTCTCTAATTGGAGGCAGAAAAAAAAAAAGTTGCTAAATCCTCTACAACAGTTATTTTCCCTCCAATTCCCTTAGGCTTTGGTTGATGAACTATTTTCTAAAAAATTTCCTGCGTAAATGCCTTTTCATTTACTGAAAAGGACTAATTGTTTTTCCCAGAGTTATATAAAAATACAGTGGGCTCAACTCACTACCCTGTATCAAGGCTCAGAAAAATATTGTTCTCAAGGAACTCTATTCTGAGGAAATTTGCTTTTATAAGGTGGTTTCATAGCAGAGTCATCATTAGGAACCATTTACATATGTTAGCCAAATCAAGTTGATTATGCATATCCTATAAATTATCAGGAGGAGCAAATGAAAAGCCACAGCCACACCTTTAACCATGCCGAGACCAGTGTTCCATTCTTGTTCTTGGAGTCTCTTGACACTTAGGCAAGACCTGGATTTATTACTAAGCCTAAGTATATCCCTTTCTGCCTCAGGCCACATTCATCTAGAGGAAAGCAACTGTGTAGCTGGAAGCAGTGTTCTTCCTCTCTCACTGTCCTACCTCCCCAAGTGGTGTTGCTTATGAGATTGTTCAGACACCAGGATGCTAGCAAAGCTCTGATTTCCGATAGGTAAGGACCATATGTGTTACAGGGATATATACATATACCTGTGGCTCATTTATATTGTAACTGAAAGTTTCTACCCCTGAATTTGCCTCACCTGTTTCTCTCCTCCTCCCACCCTCCTCCCCTCTGGCAGCTACCTCTTTGTTTTCTCTATGATTCATTTGGGGAATATAGTCAATAACTAGTATCTTTGTATGGTAACACATGCCAACTAGACTTATCATGGTGATCATCTTGAGATGTATAGAAATATCCAATCGTTAACACTGTGTGCCAGGAACACACCATAACACTATATAGTCTTACAGGTCAATTATACTTCAAAAACAAACTCACTCATTGAAAAAAGAGATAAGATTTGTGGCCACCAGAGGTGGGGGTGGAGGGTGGGTGTAGAAGGAATTAGATGGAGGTTGTCAAAAGGTACTCACTTCCAGTTATAAGATAAATACATACTAGGGATGTAATGTACAACATGATAAAGATAATTAACACGACTGTACATTACCTATGAAAGGTGTTAAGAGAGTAAATCCTAAGAGTTCTCATCACGAGGAAAACATTTTTTTTCTATTTCTTTAATGTTGTATCTGTATGAGATGATAGATGTTCACTCAACTTATTGTGGTAATCATTTCATGATGTATGTAAGTCAGATCACTGTAAGTGATGTATGTCAATTATATCTCAATAAAACTGGGGGGGGGGGGAAGATATATACGTATATACAGGATCTGCATCCTCTTTAAGTGGTTTTGCTCAAAGCTCAAAACTTGGATAAATTGCTCATTGGTAGTTTTCTATTATTCTTCACTCATGAGGTGTTGGGATCCTTGCTTTCCAGGACATGGTCAGTAGTAAGATGGGCAAAGAATTTGACCAGGCCTTGAGATCAAGCCAGTCCTCCAGACACATCTTAGAAAGTCCTGTGTTGTATGAGGCACATATTGTACTAATAATTGAGTAACCCTAATAATAAAGTAGCATGTTGACTTCATGCTATTTGCATTTTTACCTTCCTTTGGAAACTAACAGAGAAGTGGTAAAATGCCTTGCAAAGGTAAAAACAATATCAACAAACAAAAAAACTGACTTTGATAAATTAAAACAACAAAAGGGAAAAACCTATGGCAGCACTGTAAATTAGAAGGGATTGATCTCCTTGTAATGGAAAAAATTTCACTATATGTAGCACAGTTTGAGCAGATTGAAGGAAGCTAAGAGTCTTCACAATTCTTCATTGTGAGAAAATGCAGCATTATCAGGCAGTCTCTTAGGTCACTATGATTTTTATGCCTTTTGATCTTCATCATGTTGCATATTTATATTTTCTTTTTCTTGGCTCTCATTAGTAGACTTGATATATTTGCATCCATATTATTGGTTTTAATTATAAAAGTTTTCAGATGCATTTAAAACTTTTTTATTTTCTAATTTAATACCTTATAATTTATTAGGTTTATTTTGCTGCAACTTTTCTGGTTTCTGGAGTTGAATATTTATTTCATTTAGTTTCATTATTTCTTATGTAATGAAAAATATAATTAAGTAAATTAATTTTCCTCTTTTTAAAGTTTCAACCACGCCTATAAGTGACTAAACAGCTACAATGAGATTACTATGATACATAAAATCTTATTGTAGTAAATTTTAATAACTTGTCATAGGAGCTTTGGTTAAGCTTTTGATGCAAAGATTATGTAGCAGAGGTTTTTGTTCTTATTTCCAAATGATTAGATTAGTTTCTTTATCATTTTGTAATAACTTTCTGGTTTTATTACATTGTGAATATAGAATTTATGATTATAACTGTGATCTTTGGTTTGTAAATGTATTGGAACAATGTTACAAAATGCTTGTTCTATATAAGGGACACATTTTGATGTCATTTATTTGATTTAATATATTAATTGCATTATTCTAATACTATATCTATTATTTTGTCCTATTTGTGCTGTAAAAAATATGACAATATATGTCAGTCCAAGACTGACTTATATTTGTTTTCATCTTGCTGGTTGTATTCTAAAGTTTTTTCTTATATACCTTGAGGTTCGTAAATTTGGAATACAGATCCATGACAATTGCATCTTCATTGTGACTTGCCCCTCATATTAAATGATTTCATTTTACAGATATATGCTTTTTGCATAATTTTACTTTTAATATTAAGAATACTTTCTCTGTTGTATATAAAAAAGTGCCTATACGTAAGCATTTATCCACTATTTGCCCATCTCTTTATTAGTATCCTTTGTTATTTTGATTTGGTTTTGATTCTTACAGAAGTTGTAAACTGAATTTTTTTAAACCAAAACCAATCTCAGTTTTGACCTTCATTACAAGGATTCAACCTGTTTTCTTATTTATTTATTTATTTATCCATTTTATGCACATCAGTGTGCACATGTCAATTCCAATCTCCCAATTCATACCACCACCACCACCTCCCCCTGCCACTTTCCCTCCCTTGGTGTCCATACATTTGATCTCTGCATCTGTGTCTCAATTTCTGCCCTGCAAACCAGTTCACCTGTACCATTTTTCTAGGTTCCACATATTCAACCTGGTTTCATTTATTTTGATACTATATATGTTGCTGTGGGGGTTTTTTTGTAAACTCTTTGTAAATTTTAATGGAAAAAACTATAAAAATTTTACAAATCGTAAGTGAAAAACTCAATGACATATTTCAAAGTGAATATACCCATGTAACTACCACCCAGGTTAAGATACAGAACTTAACAGAACCCCTTCTTATGCCCCATCCCAGTCATTAGTTCCCTGAATGTCACCGTTGAGACTACTATCACCACAGATTAGTCTGAGCTATAATAGAATACCATAGACTGGGTGGCCTATGAACTGAAGAATTTATTTCTCACAATTCTGAAGGCTGGGAATTCCAGCATCAAGGTGTCAGCCGACTCCGTGTCTAGTGAGGATCCGCTTCCAGGTTCATAGCCATCTTTCCACTGTGTCCTCACATGGTGGACATGGGTACCTGAGCAAGCTCTCTGGGGTCTCTTTTATAAGGGCACAACCCCATTTCTGAGGGTTCCACCCTCATGTCCTAATCACCTCCCAAAGGGTTCACTTCCAAATACCATCACGTTGGGGCTTAGCTTTCAACAGATGAATTTTAGGGAAGCACAACCTTACTGTCTATAGCAAATAGTTTCCCTGATTTTGAGGTTTATATAAAAGGAATCCTTGGATCAGCTTTTTAAATTCATTCTTTTTGTGAAAATCCTCCTTGGTATTGCAAGAAACAAGGTTGTAATTTCACTGCTGTATAGTGTTTCATTTTCTATCACAAAATGTATTTATTCATTCTACAGCCCTTTTAGTTTTTTTTTTTTTTTTTTCCAGTCTGGGTTATAAACTTATTATAAAACTTGTATAAACATTATTGTACATCTCTTTCAATGTACAAGACATAAATGGAATGGATGGGTCAGAGAAAGAGAGAGTTATATATACAGTATATGCATATATATATATATATATATATATATATATATATATATATATATATTTCCTTAGTGCTCTTGTTAAATTTTTATCAAATTCTTTACATTGCATATTTGTCCACAGTGGGTTTACTGTATTCTGCTCTAGGCATAAATGGAAACACATAACCTTATTCTACCCAGGCACCGATTGTGCCTGGTTTGTAAGTCTCAGTCTACATTCTGTTCATCCGTGCTCCTAGGATGTAGCTCTCCAAGGGTTCTGCCTGACAGATTAGGATGTTTACTAGAGCCTCTATTCTTGGCAGGCCCTAGACTCTAATTTTGCCTCCTGAGTACAATGAGACTGCTGAAAACTCAGCTCTACATTTCAGTGGCTTTCTGTTTAGTCTCTTAACTTCTACCCTGCACAGCTTGAAATTCAGAAAATGCCTCACGAAGGACAACCACCAGTGTTGGGCTAGTCTCTCTGCACTTCCCTTTCCTACGGAATCTTGGCCTCTCACATTCTGTCTTCTTTTGTGGCCCCAACTCCTCCAATGATTCTCTCTCCTGTTCTGTAAGATGGGTAAATATTAATCACTTAGCTGTGACCCTGTGACTCATTTGCCATCCATTCGCCCTCAAGAATGAAAAAAGAGCCTAAGAAGGAAAGTGGTTTACAGAATGTTGCCTCCTGTGCTCTACTTTTCTCTTCTCTTCCACCCTCAAGTGCTGATGGCTTCACAGCTCTCATGCATATGATGATTTTTTCTTTTCCTGTTTTATCCCAGTTTACTAGCTGTTCTTGACAGAAAGAGCTAACTGGAATTGAAAGTCCAAGTTCAACCTATGTTATGCTTTCTGTTTCTTTGCTTTTTTTTTAGAAGTTAACTATCTTTACTATTGTTTAAATTTTTGTTCTTCCTTATTTCTTCTCCTAACTTGAAAATTGCATAGCACATTTTAATTCCAGTGGTAGACTCTTTTATGTTTTAAACACACATACTTAAGCTTATATTTCTATATTTATCAATGTCAAGAAAAAGAGCATCTATAGAACTCTAGTCTTCTTGCTTCCTCAAAAATTTCTTCGTATTCTTCCATTGTATTTAAAATCATTTTTAACCAATAGATTTCTTTTCCTTTGTAATGTAAGATTTGTTTTCTCTGCCTGGATGCTGATAAAATATTTTTTCTCTAGTTTTGCGTAGATCTAGGCCTTCTGTTGTTGTTGCTGTTTTGTCTGTTTCATTCAGTTTTTCCCAGCTTACTTGACTAATCTTGTACTGGGCAATGTCTGTATTAACCTGATTGTCAATTTAAAACATTAAGTCAGGGCTTCCCTGGTGGCGCAGTGGTTGAGAGTCTGCCTGCCGATGCAGGGGACACGGGTTCGTGCCCTGGTCCGGGAAGATCCCACATGCCACGGAGCAGCTAGGCCCATGAGCTATGGCCACTAAGCCTGAGCGTCCAGAGCCTGTGCTCTGCAATGGGAGAGGCCACAACAGTGAGAGGCCCGCATACTGCAGGGAAAAAAAAAAAAAAAATTAAGTCATCTTATGTGTAAGTGCCTTTATGTCTAATGCTGAATCATTTTTAATTTAGATGAGTCATATTTGTCACAGGCCAATTTTCTCACAGTTATGGTCAGAGAAGGGAAATGAGGGTATGAAAAACTTTTTTAAATGAAATGTAAGACACAGATGTAGAGAACAAACGTATGGGCACCAAGGGGGGAAAGCGGCGGCGGGGATGGTGGTGGTGGTGGTGGGATGAATTGGGTGATTGGGGTTGACATGTATACACTGATGTGTATAAAATGGATGACTAATAAGAACCTGCTGTATAAAAAAATAAAATAAAATTCAAAAACAAAAAGAAATATAATGTGAACCAGATATAGAACTTAGTTCCTGCTTTCAAAGCACTCAAAACCATTTAGGCAAATGTAGCCCAAGACATTGGTTGCCCACCCAGTACCCATTTACCCCTTCTTCCTTACAGACAGAAGAAGAAGCTTCCCGTGCAGAATGGGTAGCCATGTGGCATAACCTTTCCACTGAGATATAATTAAATCTGTGGGGTATTCTGGGAAGATACTTGCTTTTAATAATCCATGTAAATGAATGCATTCGGTGTGGTTTCCCCCATCCCCTTTCCTTTCTGACATGAACATGAGTTTTGAAGTTGCGGCAGGCACCTTGCAGTCTTAATGTACCAACAGAGAGAAAAATGTCAAGAACATCACAGGAGTGCCAGTCCTGAAAATGTTGTGCTTCTAAACAAATACCCACAACTGCTTTCAAACAGACTTCTTGTTGTTTAAGGAAATAAGCCTCGACTTGCTTAATTCACCATCAGTGTATGCATCTAACTGAGACATTAAGAAAATTAATTTAAACAGCCACACAAGAAAAGTCATAGTGAAGAGCCAAATATGTGCTGTAGCTGAAAATGGTTAAGTTTTTCCCTGGCTCCTTTACATGCAGGGCATCCTTTATGCAGCTCTGAGAAAAGCCCTGTTGGCCTTGGGCTCCTGCACACCTGTCTTTCCAACCACAGGCAGTTGGTCTGCACCTTCTATTAAAATCTCTTCACTTATCTCCCTAGAGATAAGTGAAGAAAGCCCTTGCTTTCTCTTTACTAGAGACAAGATTGCAAGGTCATTAAATGTGTTCCCTAGCCAGCAAAACTAGGATCAGGGGGTGGGTAGCACCTTCTACAGGGAGCTGAGAATTTTTTCCCTTTCAGGAGAGTACATTGAGAGATCTTTCTTTTCTCTGGTGGATTACCGGAGTGAAACACAAATGATCAGAACTGCTAGAGAGTGTGTCTCCAGACAATTTCATTAGGGAACATAAGGAATCCTGACTAAATACTAGCATGTAAGAAGGGAGAAATGAAATTCAGGAAAATAAATAAATGTAAGAACTCAGTAATCACTGGGACTTCATTTTACCCCCTAGCCCTGTAGAATCCTGGAATCTCAGAACTGATAGTACACGAGGAATCAACTTTAAGTTCTGAATTATTTAATTAGATTAATTTTAACTTGATTTATCATAATTATTGGTCCACAATAATGCTAGGCACTTTGCTGAGAATTCAAAGGAGAACAGGTATATAAACTGGACACCAGATGCTTTGGTCTTAGTACTGTTGGAAATTTCGGTAATCACTGTGATGATAACTAGTGATGGGAGAACTGTGCCCTAAAGTCTATTTTGGAACTGTAATGAAGCCCAACTCATTTGGAGGTTCTTTTCATGCAAACGGAATTTTCTGGGAAAAAGTCAGTACTTATCATCTTGTGCTCTCCACACATATACACCATGTTTTTCATTTTTGAGCCTCTCATTTACTCATTAATTCATTGTTTTGAGCATGTAAATACATTAGACACTGATTTTCGTAATTGAATTACCTTCCCCCAGTTACATCCCCCACCTACATACTCCAACCTATCACGCAGTATGTGCACTGATCAGATCTCTTCGAGGTACAAATAGAAGAAATGCAAGTTGAGTTGGCTTAAGCAGACAAAAAGATTTATTGGCTCACACAGCATAAGAAAGATGAACATTCCTGTCTCAGACCAATAAGAGTCAGAGACTCAACACTCAACTGGAGTTATTTCTTAAGCCCTTCCCCATTCCTCTCTCACCCAGGCTTTACTCTAGGTGTCATCCTTTCATTTGTTAGAATTCTCAGTGTATGGTTCTTGGATGGAACTAGCCATCAAAGGCATTTCAGAAGGTGGGTGTAGGTTCAGGTGCTGTTGAAATTAGCACATATTGTTATAGGTGTGCTGGCTCACCTTGTGGGTAAGAGTTAATCACCAGGCATGCAGCCTCCAGCAACCTTCTTCAGCTTCTCCATCTCCTGGGTCAAGTATGTGTTTCGATTCATGAAGAAGGGCACCGTCTTTTGTAAGTAACCCACATCATCAAACCTGAACACTTACAGTCAGTGAGAAATTGATGAGGGTCCAGTTCATCATCATCAAGGGTTATAGGCCATCTCACGGCTCCTGTTTGTCCTTTCTCTCTAGAGCTTCATTTCCATCTTTCCTTCCTGATGTCCTGACCTGTGGACTTTAGGCCCCAGCACCATGTGCAAAAGCAGCAGTCATACATAAACTAATTAACCAGCTCCTACGATCTCATCATCAACTCTCTATAATCCCGCAAGGGATTTTGGTTCTCTAATTAAACCCTGACATAAATTGCCCGTTTGTAGCTTAAAAAAATAATAACAATATTTTACTTTCAATGTTTGTTGAATTAATGAATCAACATGGTAAATGAAGTTATTCTTACACAACACACATTCACTTATTTACCCATTATAATTCATCCTCCTATCCATCCGTTTATTCTCTATATCATTTATCCACCCATATGGCTAAGTACTGCTTTTAAGTATTCATGAAAATAACTGTAAATAGTGTAAAGGACTCTTACACGTGCACCTGCACTCAAGTGGAAGAGGGCAGCAGACCTAGGTCAGTAACATTTGGCAACTGACTTCTAACGGGGGAAATGAAGACTAGCTTTTCCAACTGGAAGTACTGGAGAATTTTAGGTTGATGAAGCGTAATTACCTGGGTGATGAAGCAGCATGAAGTGCTATAATTGGGGGTCAGCTGATTTCTTGGGTGAAATTTTCCGTGAACCCTCAGCTGAAATATCACAAGATACAGGGCAATTTTCTTCCTTTCCTCCAACCAATATCCTTCCTAGAAGGATTTTATTTCTCTGTTTTTATGTATCTGTTGTCAAACTAGATGTGTGCTTGATCAGATTTATCCATCCACATCCTGTTTGACTCCTTCATTAAGCCATCATTGCAAGTGTTTGCAATGATTCCTGGCCTTAGTTCTATTTACCACTGGACTGTATGTAACTCACACAGAAGCTCCAGTAAGGCTCGAGGTCATGACACACGAGAGATGAGAGTCATTTTGCTGCAGTCTCTCTCCTGGCCTTGACCATTCACTCTCCTTTCAGTCTTTGAGCTGCCTTTTCTTGCCAAACATAGTGGAAAAGTACTCCTACCCCATGAATAGCCTTTTCCTACATTCTCTTCAGAGATCTCTCATACTTCCCATGGCTCGTATCTTTTTCTGACTTCCAGGCACATACCTTTGAGTAAAACTGCCAGAAGCAAATGTCATCCTTTTTCTTTTATCAATAGCCTCTCAGAGTTTGCACTAGTGACTTGCTTCTCAACTGCTGCTGAGCAGTACAGAGAGCACAGGAGGATTTTACATGGAAAGAGCATTTCAACTGCAGAGAGACTCCGCAACTCTCTGAAACACTATTCCTGGGATATGCAGCCTGGAAAGCTTGTGTGAAGCATGGAAATGAATGGTGTCAAGTTCAGCGGCTGCTCGGTGTTCTTAATGACAGTTCTTATTTCTGGATTACAGAAGAGGAAGGAGAAAAGTGACTTGCTGGATTACATATTCATTTAAAAAACATTGAGTCTCTACTCATGTTCGGGATATGTGAAGAAGACCTGATCCTTGACCTCAGGGTGCCTACAGTCTAGACAGAAAGACCATCAGAGAACAACTAAAAAGACAAGTAAAAAAAATAAGTATAAATTCTAATAAGTTCTGAGGAGATGTGAAGAGAGTAGTAACTGGGAGGAGAAAGAAGGAAGGGGCCCCTATCTTAGTTAAAGTCTCCATGGCTAGCTTCTAAAAGAGGTGACATTTAGCTGAGCCATGAAAAAAATCAGCAGTCTTTGAAGAACCTTAGTCTTAGGTGTTCCTAATCATCCTTCTGAGACTGGGGAGGGACCATATAATACGGCTTCCTCTAGGACCTCCTGGTGCCTGGCTGTGCACTCTGTCTGCTGCCCCATCTGCTAGGCCAGATGCTCACAGCCAAGGGGTTGTAACTAAGTGTGCATCTATTTTTTTCCAAAGAGGCAAGAATCCTTATCATTAATGATGTACATACTGTGCACCTACTGTGTACAAGTCACTGAACTGGGCACATTGATAAATGCATTAACGGTGTAAAAGGCAGATCCTGATATCAAAAAATGACCTTGATTATTCCATACAAGGAGGAAAGGGGAACCAGGATATTATGGAGAAGTAAAATCTATGATTCATTATAGCTAAAGAATAAAACAAGGTGCTTTCCTAAGACCACACTACTAGTGGAAATGTGATTAAATATATAATATTAGCATGAATTTATGGTTCCCCAATGGGTAACCCTTTCAGCTCAACACATGTTTGTTAGCTGACTACTCTGCACCTAGTCTCACAGGCTCTTGAAATAAGAGCATATTTAAGATGATGTTTCTGCCTTTGGAAGATGTATAGCTGCACTTTACTGTTAACAACAATTTATTCAACAAAAGTACAGTATTACACAGATTGTAGCTTTTCTTGGAAAATTATAGATTCACACACATTTGTTTTCTGTGTTGTCTCTCCATAACCTCCTTATCTTCCCTGTTACCACTACTGTTTCACTTCAAAGTAAAATTCTTGTTCACGGTCCCTAGTGTTACAATGCAGTGTGCCTGCTGTGACATTCATCTGCCTGAACACAATAGGCATTTTCAGCAGAAAGTAGGGAATAAATAGAAAGTCAGTGAGAAGGGAAATAAGGTATTTATTAGACGCTGTTGAATGAGCGGAGAGAAAGCAAATCATTGGCAAGTGGCATTGCCTGAACCAAGTATCAGGATAGCACCATGTCTTAGACACTCTCTACCCACACCTCTACCTGTACATATAAGCGGGCACGCACGTGTGCATACTCACACACATGTGCACACCCACACACATGGCTTTGCATCCCCTTCCCCTGGGGGCAGCCGGCACGTCTCTATAGGCTTTATTCTTTCTCATGGGAGATTGTTTGGTTTACCATAAATGGGCTTAGGAGATGGGCAAACCTGGTTTTAAATTCCAGGTCTACCAATTCTTAGGAATAGTGTGAGGATGAGGGGCTGGCCCACAACTAGCACTCAATGAATGGTCACTGTTGTATTAGGTGGATGGAGAGGCGTGGTTCTTGGAAGGTGATAGACTAAAAGTTAACTGTGAAATTCACCTAGAACATTTTACAAAGCTAGATAAAATTGAACAAAAACACTGTTAAAATATATGAAATACAGAGATGAACTCTTAAAAGTTAAATGACTGAGAATTTTATCTAGAAGTGATGAGGGAACTGAAATTAAGAGCGATGAGCATCTGAATTGACGCTTTGGCCATCCAGGTGGAGGGATGGAAGGAGGCAGCTATGAGGCTGAGAGCAAGTGGTGTCAATTTTGGCTTTTGAAGTCTCTAATGGGAAGGTTGAAGGGACCCAGGTTTGTGAGAAACAGGGAGTTTATACTGAGACCCCTTCATAGATCCAGTGACCCTTACAGGCCTTACACTGTGTAAAGTGGAAAAGAAAAAAAAATTCAGTAATCTGTACAAGAATGGGACAAATACACACCACATACCTCTGAAACTGGAAGTGAATGAGGAAGGGCTAAGAAAATGAAGATTTGGTAAAATCTGTGTAATAATGTCCTTTCACATCCCTTAACTCTGGGCACTAACTCATCCCCACTCCAGAGAAAGTCAGGAGGTTTATTCTCTAGGGTTGTTAAAATGGAAGGTGTCTGAAATGGGCGAATCCAGGCACAATCATGGGATGTAAAGGAGCACGTACATGAATGCCAAACCTGAGTCCAGAGCCCCCTCCCAACCTGGCTTCTGGAATCCTGGAAGCTATATCCTTACCCAGGCAGAAGGTTGGGAGATGTTTCCCTAGACCACTTAGCTAATCCCAGAGGAAAGGCCAGAAGGCACTGTGGGGTGAGCGGCCAATTTCCAACACCAAGCACGGTCACCCAGATCACCCTGCGTGAAACTGGAGTCAACACCCTGCCCTCCCCCATCAGTGCTTCTATCCACGTGGTAGTTTTTCACTCTTCTCCTCTTAATTATAAGAATGAATGATCACCAGACATTGAAGAGATTCTTCAGTAAGGAACATCGTTACCAAAATAAGGAATAAAAAGCAACTTGGAGAAAACAGAGACTATGGAGGAAGGAAAAAAAAAGGAAAAATAAAAGAAACTATCATTAATGTCTTCAAAGAGATAAGAGAGAATATTGCATCCTGGAAATTACAGTAAATTGTAACAAAAAAAGAAACAAGAGGTTAGGATAAAGTGAAGGAGAATGATATATATTTTCAGAAAAATAAAGTCTGAGAGAGTTTCCCATTCATAAATTCTTATGGAAACGATTTCTAAATGGATGCACTTCAGAAATAATTACTTTAAGGAACCTCCATACTGTTCTCCATAGTGGCTGTATCAAGAGCGTTCCCTTTTCTCCACACCCTCTCCAGCATTTATTGTTTCTAGATTTTTTGATGATGGCCATTCTGACTGGTGTGAGGTGATATCTCATTGTAGTTTTGATTTGCACTTCTCTAATGATTAATGATGTTGAGCATCCTTTCATGTGTTTGTTGGCACTCTGTGTATCTTCTTTGGAGAAATGTCTATTTAGTTCTTCTGCCCATTTTTGGATTGGGTTGTTTGTTTTTTTGTTATTGAGCTGCATGAGCTGCTTGTAAATTTTGGAGATTAATCCTTTGTCAGTTGCTTCATTTGCAAATATTTTCTCCCATTCTGAGGGTTGTCTTTTGGTCTTGTTTATGGTTTCCTTTGCTGTGCAAAAGCTTTGTAGTTTCATTAGGTCCCATTTGGTTATTTTTGTTTTTATTTCCATTTCTCTAGGAGGTGGGTCAAAAAGGATCTTGCTGTGATTTATGTCATAGAGTGTTCTGCCTATGTTTTGAATGGATAAAGAAGATGTGTCACATATATACAATGGAATATTGAGTTATTTGTAGGGAGGTGGATGGACCTAGAGTCTGTCATACAGAGTGAAGTAAGTCAGAAAGAGAAAGACAAATACCGTATGCTAACACATATATATGGAATCTAAGAAAAAAAAAGTGTCATGAAGAACCTAGAGGTAAGACAGGAATAAAGACACAGAACTACTAGAGAATGGACTTGAAGATATGGGGAGGGGGAAGGGTAAGCTGTGAAAAAGTGAGAGAGTGGCATGGACATATATACACTACCAAACGTAAAATAGATAGCTAGTGGGAAGCAGCCGCATAGCACAGGGAGATCAGCTCAGTGCTTTGTGACCACCTAGAGGGGTGGGATAGGGAGGGTGGGAGGGAGGGAGATGCAAGAGGGAAGAGATATGGGAACATATGTATATGTATATGTATAACTGATTCACTTTGTTATAAAGCAGAAACTAACACACCATTGTAAAGCAATTATACTCCAACAAAGATGTAAAAAAAAAAAAAAATGAAATAATTACTTTGTAAGCTAAATGGATGAAACAGAATGCCAAAAAAAAATGGGAACAAGTAAATTAGTAAGCATTCTATTAATATATATGCATTAAATTTTTTGAAAGCAAGAATATATTTAACTTATTTTATGATATAAAAACAAACTGAAGTTATGTTATCCAAAAATGATTGCAAGGAAACTGGGAGATTGATGAGAGTTAAAGCATCCCAAGGTCTCTGCATCATTCAGGAGGAGGGTAATAATGTGATTAACTTTAGCTTTTGATAAGCATGCATGCTACAGTGTATAGATATAGATATATTCATATATATACATACACACATATGTGTGTGTGTATGTATATAAAGAATGTAGAACTTTTAAATTAGTGAATGGGAACAAAACAACTAAAGAAAATATAATCCAATGGAAATAAAAAATTGAGACAAAACTGAAGCAAAGAGAAATCATGGTAAATGAATAGCACAAAATAAGATGGAATAGATTTCATACACAAACACACACATATATATATTGTATTTATGTTTTTGTGTTTATATATAAAGTAAATTTTACATGTAGAAATGTAAAGACAATAAACTAGTAGTTTGAACAAGAACAAGAAATGCCAATTAAAATTACTGTGATATAATATTACATTCATCAAATTTATAGAAATTTAAAAATCTAACAAAACTGAATTTTGGGAAAATTATGTGGACATAAGCAGCTTTATGCGTAGTTAATGTGAGAATAAACAGACACAGTCATTAGAGAGTAATTTGACAATATCTAGTAAAGATAAACATACCTGATAACCCAGCAGTCCCAAATACTCCATAATCGTGTTCTCTAGAGAAACTCTCACACATCCACAAAATATATGTTGCAATAGTATTCACTGTAGAAATGTTGGTGAGAGTAGAAAAATTGGAAAAACCTAACTGATCCGCAATAAAATAGCTGAATAAACTGATTTGTTCATATGTCAGAGTATATTGTCATTAAAATGCATGACCTATATTTGTATGAACCACTGGAAACCTAATTTGGGGATGGCGTAAATGTTGGTATAAAAGTATAAAACAATGGATGACAAACATCTCAGCCATAGGGGACCAAGTATCTCTAGAGAGGGAGGAAGGGGAGGGGAGAGATAGGGAAGGAGGTATTTTGCTGAATTTATACAGTTATCTTTATCTTAAAACAAAAAGGAGAGCTGAAGCCACTTAGCAGAATATAAATGTCTTTCTCATCTTGGTGCTAAATGTACAAATGGCTATGATATAATTTCCTGTGATTTTCTATATTCTTGAAATAACTCATTTTTTTTCTCTCCTTTTTAAAAAGAATTTTAACATCTTTATTGGAGTATAATTGCTTTACAATGGTGTGTTAGTTTCTGCTGTATAACAAAGTGAATCAGCTATACATATACATATATCCCCATATCTCCTCCCTCTTACGTATCCCTCTCACCCTCCCTATCCCACCCCTCTAGGTGGTCACAAAGCACTGAGCTGATCTCCCTGTGCTATGCGGCTGCTTACACTAGCTGTTTTACATGTGGTAGTGTAGATAGGTCCATGCCACTCTCTCACTTAGTCCCAGTTTACCCTTCCCCCTCCCCGTGTCCTCAAGTCCATTCTCTATGTCTGCATCTTTACTCCTGTCCTGCCCCTAGGTTCTTCAGAACCTTTTTTTTTTTTTTAGGTTCCATATATATGTGTTAGCATATGGTATTTATTTTTCTCTTTCTGACTTACTTCACTCTGTATGACAGTCTCTAGGTCTATCCACCTCACTACAAATGAAATAACTCATTATTTTAAATTAAAAGAATACAGTAAGTGAATGAAAAGGTAGATTAGTGAGAGGAATTAGCATCCTCAGAGTCATGTAAATTATATATTTAGCCCGCTGCTTCACAATAGTATAATTAAAATTACAACTGTCTATTGATATTTCCTTTGCCATATCATTCTACGTACTAAGGATTGTCTCTATATAAATGACTTAGGAAAGCTCATTGTAGATGCTACCAGCAAAACAGCAAATTACTCCTGGAATTTAGAATTTGGAGACAGAATTTTCTGAGTGCGATCAGCATTCTTTCCTAACATGTGGTTTATTGTTTTTTGTTTTTTTTGCGGTACGTGGGCCTCTCACCGCTTTGGCCTCTCCGTTGTGGAGCACAGGCTCCGGCCGCGCAGGCTCAGCAGCCTTGGCTCACGGGCCCAGGCGCTCCGCGGCATGTGGGATCTTCCCGGACCGGGGCATGAGCCCGTGTCCCCTGCATTGGTAGGCGGACTCTCAACCACTGCGCCACCAGAGAAGTCCTAACATGTGGTTTTAAGAGACACCTGAGGGTGAATCTTTTTTAATATCACTCATGCATGTATGTGTGGCTTAGTTCCCAAAGAGTACATTTTAAGATATTCTGATGAGGTGCAGTGTTGATTTAACCACACTCTTCCTAAGGGGTCTATTGGGAAGAGGAGTGAGAAGAATGCAAGTTCTAAGGTTTGTGCTAAACCCATAGCCACAGTCTTATATTTGTTAATGATCCTGGCATCTCCCTATCCTGAGTAGGTTCTTAATGAAACGAAAGGACATGTACACGGTCCCTGTGTTAGGACAACCATAATGCTTAGCACTAGCTTCAAAGCACCCTGAAAATAGCTCTATTATAGTACTGACCACACAAATACTGTGAGTATGGCTTATTTAGCTGATTCTTCCATTGATTGTGCAATGCGCTGGGTTTTTTTAAACAAACTTTTTATTTAAAATAAACATTTATCTAGAATTCACCATGTGTGGGCTAGGGACATATGAGATCCAACATTTATTCACTAGCAACTTACAGGTTAGCACAATCATCCTTAATCCTAGCTGCCGACTGAAAATCTTGTGGGAAGAGCATATGTATATGTGTAGATATGTTGTCCACCTCCCTAGAGTATTCTAAAGTTCAGGCAAGACAGAGAAAATTAATGAGTGATAATTGTACATAAGTAATAACTGACAGGATTTGTCCATCTTCATTGAAATAGACTGTACATTGAAAGTTAATTTCAGTTATGCTGACTATACCAATATATGTGATTTTTTTAAAGACAATTTTTTTAGAGTAGTTTTAAGTTTAAAACAAAATTGAGAGGAAGGTACACAGATTCTCATATATGCCCCTGCCTCCACACAGGCATAGCCTTCTGCATTATCAGTATCACTCACCAAAATGGTACATATTCTTATCAAGGATGAACCTACATTGACACATCATAATCACTCAAAGTCCATAGTTTACCTTAGGGTTCAATCTTGGTGTTATAAATTCTGTGGGTTGGGAGAAATATATAATGACATATATCTGTCATTATAATATCATGTGGAGTTTTTCACTGACCTAAAAATCCTCTGTGTTCTGCTTGTCTCTCCTCCTCCTCCCTTCTACCCCTGTAATCCCTGATCTTTTTAAGGTCTCCATAGTTTTGCCTTTTCCAGAATGTCATATACTTGGAATTATACAGTTAGTAGCCTTTTCAGGTTGGTTTCTTTTACTTAGTAATATACATTTAAAGTTTCCTCTTTGTCTTTTCATGACTTGATAGCTTATTTATTTTTAGTGCTGAATGATATTCCATTGTCTGAGTTTATCACAGTTTATATATCCTTTCACCTACTGAAGGACATCTTTGTTGCTTCCAAGTTTGGGCAATTATGAATAAAGTTGCTACAAATATCCATGTGCATGTTTTTGTGTGGAGATAAGTTTTCAGCTCTTGTGGGTAAATAAGAAGGAGTGTGAGTTCTGGATCATATGGTAAGAGTACATTTAGTTTTATAAGAAACCACCAAACTGTCTTCCAAAGTGTCTGTAACATTTTGCATCCTTAAAATCAATGAATGAGAATTCCTGTTGCTCCACATTCTCACCGGTATTTGGTATTATCAGTGTTCTGCGTTTTGGCCATTTTAATAAGTGTATAGTTGTATCTCATTAATTTGCATTTCTCTGATAGCATATGATGTGGAACATCTCTTCATATGCTTGTTTGCCATCTGTATATCTTCTTTGGTGATGTGTCTGTCAAGGTCTTCGGCCAATTTCTTAATCAGGTTGCTTTCTTATTGTTGAGTTTTAAGAGTTCTTTGTATGTTTTAGATTACAGTCCTTTATCAGATGTCTTTTGCAGATATTTTCTCCAAGTCTGTGTTCTGTTTTCTAATTCTCTTGATATTATATTTTGCAAAGAAGAAATTTTTAATTTTAATGAAGTCCAGCTTATCAATGATTTCTTTTATGGATTGTCTTTGGTAAATCCTAAAAAGGCATCACCATACCCTAGATCATCTAGGTTTTCTGTTATGTTATCTTCTAGTAGTTTTATAGTTTTGCAGTTTATGTGTAGGTCTGTGAGCCTTCTTAAGTTAACTTTTGTGAATGGAGTAAGATCTGTATATAGATTCAATTTTTTTGCTTGTAGATATCCAGTTATTCCAGCACCATTTGTTGGAAAGACTGTCTTTGCCCCATTATATTGTCTTTGTTCCTTTGACTGTATTTATGTAGGTCCATTTCTTGGCTCTCTATTCTCTTCTATTGTTCTATTTTTTTTTCTCATCTTTTGCCAGTACCACACTGTCTTGATCATTGTAGCTTTAAAGTAAGCCTTGAACTTGGGTAGTTTCATTCTCCAACTTTGTTTTTCTCCTTCAAAATTGTGTTGGCTATTCTGGGTCTTTTGCCCCTCTACATAAACTTCAGAATCCATTTGTCAATATCCATAAAATAACTTTCTGAGGTTTTGGTTGGGATTGCATGAATCTATAGATCAAAGTGCAAAGAACTGACATCTTGACAATATTGAGTCTTTCTACCCATGAACATAGATAATCTCTCCATTTATTTAATTCTTCTTTGATTTATATAATCAGAGTTTTGTAGTTTTCCTCATATAGATCTTGTACATATTTTGTTAGATTTATACCAAAGTATTTTATTTTTGAGGTTCTAATGTAAATGGTATTATGTTTTTAATTTCAAATTCCACTTGTTCTTTGCTGGAACAAAGAAAGCAATTGACCTTTTATAATGATCTTGTATACTGCAACCTTGCTCTAGTCACTTATTAGTTCCCGGAGCTTTTTCATAGATTCATTAGGATTTTTTAGATAGATAGTAATGCCATCTGCAAACAAAGGCAGCTTTATGTCTTCCTTTCCAACTTGTATACCTTTTATTGCCTCTTATCGCCTTATTGCATTTAGCAAGAACTTCCAGTACGATTTTGAAAAGGATCTTAGTGAGGAAGCTATATATGTGACTTCAACCAACTGAACTATAATGTTTTACCCTTTATTGTGCAGTGCTTCACAAAGACAGTGAATCATTCTGTAGTGCTGCACAGGGTTCTAAGGAATTAGAGAACATCTACTCTATATTCCCTCTTCCAAGTGTGGCAATTTTTCAAATGCCCCAGACCAAGGGCTTTTATTTTAGGCCTTGTAGTTCTACAGTGATCTCCTCTCTCATGCAGCTGAGATTTCTTGGAGAATGCAAGAACCTAAAAAATGAGCCAGTGGGATTCAGCCAGAACAGCTGTATCTTTCCACACAACTGTGGGGAACTAAGATGCCCTCCCCTTTGTTCCTGTCTTTTCTCTGCATTGCATAATCATTTTTACTTCCCCCTATAGTCCTCCAGATCCATCCTTTTAGGATCCTTCTAGCATAGTTAGCCTACCTGCCTCTTACTCTCATTCCTCTTTGCCAGCTCCCAAATTTCTGCATATTCTGCAACAGGAGTGACTACTTGGGTTTTGGCTCCTTTTAGAGACCAGTGATTTTTCTGGCTGCAGCATGGCTGACCCAAAGACCCTTTGAGTCCAAGTCTGTTCTACTTTCAATGTTCAGGCATGGAACAGGGTCTCTCTCCTTCCTTCTTCCCCTGTCCTTCCCTCTTTTTCTCTCTCTTTCTCTCTTTCTTTCTTTCTTTCCTTCTTTCTTTCTTTCTTTCTTTCTTTCTTTCTTTCTTTCTTTCTTTCTTTCTTTCTTTCTTTCTTTTCTTTTCTTTTCTTTCTTTCTTTCTTTCTTTCTTTCTTTCTTTCTTTCTTTCTTTTCTTTCTTTCCTTCTCTTTCTTTCTTTCTCTTTCTTTCTTTTCTTTCTTTCTTTCTCTTTCTTTCTCTTTCTTTCTTTCTTTTTCTTTCTTTCTTTCCTTCCTTCCTTCCTTTCTCTTTCTCCTTCCTTCCTACCTCCCTCCTTCCCTCCCTCCCTGTCTCTCTCTTTCTTTCTCCTTTCCTCCTGAATACTAAATAGATAGCATAAACCTAGGAAAAACACAGTAGTATAATTATTTAAATGTCCATTCTCATACCCTGATATGAATGGTATTCTGGAGTTGTGGGATGTGATTGCCATGCTTGGAAGCATACATCTGGCTGTTGGGGGCTTCTACCAGCTTTTAATTAAGAATGTTACACTTGGGGACCTTTAATTGTCTGCAAGCATATCTAGAAAATTTAGACCCCTTGCATTCTCACTATTTCTTTCCTAGTCATAGCTATGTAAAGGATCAAATTATAAACTATGTACTAACATTAGCTTTCCCAAAGTTCTTAAAATGATACATTCTCATACCACATTAGAATCTTGTAACAATAGAATGTTGTAGGATTAAAAAGCCTTGGAGATCATGTGGTATAGTCTCCCTATTTTATAAATAAAGGTGGTGTTGTAAATTGCAATGAATGTCATGTAAATTTTTTTTAAGTTATAAAATCATGATGTCTGGGATCAGTGTGCCTCTTTCTTTTTACGATGTTGCATGATTATATTAAGTGTAGGTTTATAGGCAATTTTGAAATACTGATGGATGTAAAACCAGTTGTCTCTGAAACAAGAAGAACCATAAATGTGATGGGACCTCCTTAACTGGAGTGGCAGTTTAGTTTGGAAGGTGTGTCCTTAAGTTATCTTACATGGGTTAACACTGAGCCTAGATTCTCTGCAGTTTCTTTTTAAGTGTTAAGAACTGACCCTAATTTTGACTAGATACTTCATTAATATTCATTTGTATATAATTGCCTTAATTTCAGTGATAATGACTTCAGCTACCAACTGTTTGATTGATGGAACTTGTATCTTTTCTGGAAAAGAGCTAAGATATAAAAATCACACCATTCATGCATGCCTGGTATTTTTAGCTGCCTTTAATTACTAACCAGCTAAATAAGCATGCAAACCATGCTGTGATTGATAGGATCTCTTCGTTGAAGTGATTTTTTTTCCTCAGAATTTGGAAGATGCTTGAATCAATTGAGTGCTAAAAATAACCAATGAAAGCTGAATCTCCCAGAATCAAGATGCTCTTGAATAAAGCATCTAACAAGAAGGGGGGATTAACCTGCAGTCTTTAAGATATTCTGACTGGAAAAAAGAACCAACGGAAAGTTCTCATTGCATGTAGCGGCATGAAAAAAGCCTGTAACATGCCAAATATTTATTTACTGAAGGTATGTTAAGCAGTATCATGCTAGAAACAAAAAGAGGCATGAACTGAAAGTCATACAGGGCAAGGAAAGGAATAAGACAGAGAGTTTGAAGTGTACAGTTGAGCCTTATGACCTGAAAGCTGAGAATGCCTCCTCCTAGTTCAGAGCTCTGTCACTCCTGGGTGGATGACAGCATTTCCTACAGCAGAGCCCAGTGCTGATTAGCAAAAATTTGAGGGAGAATCTAATCCAGAGGTCTTTGGATATATCTCCTATGGGAAAATCAAAATGCTTTCTGGGCACATTATAATGATTTAAAAAGCAACAACAACAGCAACAGAACGACAACAACAATCCAGTGATAAACCTGGAGAAGGTTATTCTAGCCAAGAATCTACTTGGCTAGAAGGTGTTTCCAGACACTTCCTTTGTTAATAATAAACAACATTATTCTAAAGAAACATAGTAATTAGAATGTTGCCACCCTCTGAAAGTGTTTTTACTGTATTGAATATCTAGCATCTAAGAAGTTGCCTTTTGGTACTTCCCACATTCCTTTAACATTCTCTCTTCACTGCCTGACCCTTGGTTATCACAGGCAGAACTCTCCCTCTTTCTCGCTCCCTTTTTTTTCCCTTGGTTAAAGTCCTAGACCCCAGTGTCATATCTAAGTTCAAAAATCTCCAAGATAACCCCCACACCATAATATTCTTTCCTCCAGCCATTTATAACCTCTGTCTGCATGGTGGTTTTGTAAGGGTTAGGAGAAAAGCAATCTGCTGATTTAAATTCACATTTGGCTGTTCTTTCTTCTTCAATGATACCTGGACTTTTAAAGAAAGTAAGTTATAATACCTTATGAATCTGCAGTGGTTGAATTTGGGAAATATTAAAGGCAAGACAAATAAGTTTTAGATTATTTTTTCTTAACTACATCACCCAAGTGACTCAATGGGGTCATGTAGGGAGGGAGACTCAATAGGGAGAAGGTAGCGATGCTTGATACATCAATCCCCATTTAATAGTTATCAGTTGTTTATTTGTGTTAGACTGTGGGTTCCTTAGCTTTGGTGGGACCTCTCTAAAGGCTGGTGGGCAAACATAATGAACAGGTGATAAAGTCTTTATTGGTCTTTCCATGAAGTGGGCTCTAGCCCCGTGGTACTCATTGACTTTCTCATCACTAATTCTGTAAAAGTGGGGACTCATGGTGGTTTTTCTCCTTCTTGTCTCAGAGAAACTGTATAATATAGAATTGGGGGGAGGGGTGGAGGAGAAAGAGATAACAACGTAAAAATAAACAAAAAAAATTGGCAAAAATAAAACTGTATTTATAATGATCTTCATGCATGATTTTCAAGGCTTGGTTCCGAGGAAGCTGACGCAGTGAAATGGGCTCAGGACCTTCGCCTTTTGGCACACAGGGGAAAGGATTCTTCCAGGGACCCCTCAGCAGTGGCTTTGTTTGTCAGACACCTTCACTGATTCTTTACCACTGTGTTCCTTTCTTCTCTCTGTCTAGTGAAAATAGCCCTACTTTCTCCTTTCCTTGTAGCACATACTGAAGGGAAAAAACAACAACAGTGAGATGTTGCATTTAGAGCGTCTGAAGGCTGTGTGGGAAAAAAGGGAAGCTGCGATTATGTAAACATATGGAGAAAAATGAGTTGCTAATGCGCTTGGTTTCTTTTATTTATAATCTTCCTTCTGTTCCAAATGGCCTTCCTCGGCTGTGAACACCTGATGACACTCTCACACTGTGCCAGTGTGTGTTCTTCCTGGAACCAGTGCTGGATTATGCCAGGATTTTCAAGTGACAAATAAAAATGGGAAATTAAATCCCACAGCCAGGGTTTGCTGTCTGTATCAGCTCAGAGCTGGCTAAGTCAGGATTCTTCCAGCCCTTCTGGGCTAAAGAGGGACAGAGAGTAACCACTCTTCCCAGAGCAGGCTTCCTGCCTGGATTCTCTTGTTTACACATGGCTGTCACTCGCATCTGCCTCTTCCGTAGGTCACCAACGAGTCCTAACTCGTGACCGCACAGACTCTCAGAACTAGGGTAGACAGAAAACATTAACACTTCTCTGTGCTCAAGGTAATCGCTACACCAAATTTAAGTGCAGTAGCTATTAGGAGAAGAAAGTGAATGATACAGAAGGTGCTCAATAAATATTTGAAGAATGAATAAATGAATGTAGGCCGTATGTCTTTCTAGAGGTGGTAGAATGGAGTTTGTTAAGCAGAGGTAAGTGGAGGAAACTGCAGAAGGGGAAATAATAGGACTTACCATTGGCCAGACTCTAAGTATTTGCGTATATCACTTCATTTAATATTCAGAACAAACCAGTTAATGTTGGTTTTATTATGTAAAAATTCTCATTTCACATAGGAAAACAATGAGGCCTAAAGAAATTAAGTAATCTTTATTTAGTCCAGATAGCTGAAGAGCCGGGGTGTGAATCCATTTTTGTCTGATGCCAGTTCTTGACTTTTTTCACCACTATATTGTCTGAATGAGCCTATCCACAGCCTTCTTTTTATTCATTCTAAAATGCATTCTCCCCACCTTCCTGTGTTGAAGTTCTTTCTATCCATTTATCTGGGAAGCAGCTGAAACTTCAACTGTTTTTGAAGCTTTTTCTGATTCTCCAATCACATAAGAACTCCATCTTTTCTCAATCACATGGCACTTATCTATGTCATACCCACACCCCACCTGGAGTCAGTCATTCAGCTATGGCCTTATACTCCACAGCAGACCGTAACTTCCGTGAGAAACTATGTTCTATTCCTCTTTGCCTCTGCTTCCCTAGAATGCCTACTACTAAGTTGTGCTAAATGTATTTTAAATTGAATCACGTTAGACAATCTGGAATGTTGTTGTTGCTTATATTATTTGTTTATTAGATTTTTAGATATAATTTTTATAACCTGTTCCTCTGCTTTAAGTAGAGATTATAAAATTATCCCTATGGGTCTATGTCTATAACTTGATGACAGTGCTGGGAAAATATGGAAGTGGTCACTTTAGGGAACGCTTATATGTACAGAGCTCATGAATCAGCCATGTCTGTTGGTGCCATGTGACAAGAAATAGTGAAACCAGTAAGAGGGTGTTTTCAAACATGATTTTGAATGAACTAATAGTTGTTACAAGAGCTTCATGAAAGCACAGATGATATGTAACCATGTTCAATATAATATTATGCCCTCCTATTTAAACTCTACTACACTCTTCATTCACATAATAGTACTTAGTCACAGCTATCTGGGTAGAAGGAAGACAAATGGTGACTTACCTTTCATGGGTAAGGGAAGGTTATCTTGACTGAAGGGTTCAAGTCTTTTTTCCCCTATCTCCCAATCTCAGTTGTGGAGTATAATATATTATCTTCCTGCCATGAAGAGAATTATTAGTATGGAAGTAATATTACTCACTCCTTCTAGTTCCCTAAAACACTAAGAGCTTAACAAATATTTCATTCTTACACACTGCATATTCTTCCCAAGGGGGAAGAAAGTTCATGTGAAATATGATCTCCTATAGGGATGGGGATAGAAGGAATCTTGAAAGACACTATGCCTCTTCAGTGGCAGGTCACTGCCTACAGATAGCCTAGGGAAAATGTGTGAGTGTTCAACTGAGGATCATAAGTCTTTGATGATAGAAGGTACCCCCAGGGTAGTGGAGGAAGAGGCCACTCCTCTATTCAGTCAAGCCACATGAATCCAGCTTGGTACATCTTGGGGTGATTAAAGATGCATTTAAGATACTTTCATATCCATTGGGACAATAAACTATTTACAGAACCTTAGACATTTCCACCTCTTTGTGTTATTTCCCAAGATTTTGTCATCACTAAAAGTCAAGATCTCATTGATGCCTAAGTACAATATATGTTGTTGCTTGTCTTTATAGAGAACTACTCTCCTGCATTCCTCTCATACACATTTTTCATTGTTATGAAATCAGTCATTTCTTCCTAAACTCCCATTGTCCTTCATTCATCTCTCCTACAATGTTTATCCATTTCCACTTTGAGTTTTAGGTAACTGTGTGTGGATTAGCTTCTGTTGGAGATAGCAAGAGTAGGACCTGTTCTCAGTCAGCTTTGTGTCCTTCATAGTTGCTCTAAATATGTTATAAAGAATGAAGAAATATTGAAAGAAAAAAAATGAGAGGAGAAAAGAAAAATAAAGAAGAGGAAGTAAAAGAAAAGAAAAGACCAAAAGAAGCCTCTCAGCATTCTTTCCTCTGGGCTTATTAGCTCAGGAAATAAGATATAGAAAAGGACAAGTATCCTAAGTCAGGCATGCTGGATTCATCTTCTGATGCCGTTTAATTACTAGGTGTGTGATCTTGGACAATTTACTTAAGCTTTTTGAAACATAGTTTCTTTCCTAGAGAAATGAGTTTAATAAAACCTAAATTGTGGGGTTGTTTAAAGATTACGAGATTCTGATACATTATGAATCACAGAAGACATATAGTTAGCAGGCTATGGATGGTAAGTACATTGCATTAACCCTTTCTCAATAGACCTGCTTCCTATCAAACCAACTAATTGAGTTCATTTATTCTTTCTCTAAAGCATACCCCCTTAATAGAACAGGCTTTCCCAGCTCCCATTACTAAGAAATTAGGATTGTACACATTTGTATTACAGCATATATGACAAATGCAGTAAGCTTCATGATACTGGAAAACAACTTTACTGTGAATGTCACATTTAGTGTGAGGGGAGCAGACTATGTCACCCCAAAATGTGCTACTTTGGCATGTGGATTATTTTGAGCTGAAGGCAATCAAGACCCTGCACACTCAGAAAACAACAGCAATAACAACTATAACAAACCTTTTACTTCTCCCTTAACTACCTAAAAGAATTGAGATAGGGGGCCTGGCCCAGAAAGAGAGCTATTACCAGAGATAACTTTTTTTTTTAATCCAAAAGACTTACCTGCATGACAGGGAAAACATATGATTATCAAACATCTGCTCTTATCTTCCTGTGAATTTTCCTCCTCCCCTTTGAAGCTCCAGGCCCCTGTCCCATTCCTTAGCTCAGAATGGCATGTAAGCTTCAACTACCAGACTGTCTTTGCATCTCATATTTTTATGGAGCTCCCATGCGTATGAAATTAAATTTGTTTTTCTGCTGTTAATCTGTGTTATGTCAGTTTAATTATTAGACCAGTCAAAGGACCTAGAAGGGAAGAAGGGAGAATTTTTCTGCCCCTACAAGTGTATGTTATCAATAGACTCTAATATGAATCCTTTCTTTGGGAAAGCAGGAAGAACATGCAGGTTGGCTCTTCAGGTTGAGTTAATTCTAAAGAATTAGGATGATTGCTTTGTAAGGATATACTGTTACCTCTTTCCCCAAAGCAAAACAATTCACTTGTCTCTCTGCCCCTGTTTTGCTTTGCCTCTTAATAGAAGCTGTGAGCAGAGTAGCCTTTCAGTTTCTCAAAAAAAAAAAAAAAAAAAAAGAGAGAGAGAGAACATATTTTTCTAACTAGCTACATCAGGACTCATTTGGTAGCAAATAACAAGAAATCCCAACTTAAATTGGCTTTCACAGCAAGGAAAACCATGGTCTCAAATAATAAGAAGTCCAGAGGCAGAGCAGGTTCTGTGCAAGGTAGGTCATGAATTTGGCTCTGAATATCTGTTTCACTTGGTTATTTTCCCAAGTGATAGCCTCATTCTTGGGTAGCATGGTGACTAGAGCAATTTTAGGCATCATATTTTGTCCTAGTAACATCCAGGAGGTGAAGAGGTGAACATGTCTCTTTCCATGTTTTCCAAGAAGGACTCCACAGGCCTTCTTTCAAATCTCATTGACCAGAGTCAGTTCATACGCTCACTCTAAGCCAATCTGTGACAAGAGGGAGGGGGGTGGTAGTAATAAGTATAGGCCAGTCTGGTTGTGCACGTGAGGCACATGCTGTGTGACATAAAGATGGTTACATGAAGCAAAAGAATTTTCTGTGGTTTTTTTTTCGGCCATATGGCATGCAGGATGTTAGTTCCCCAACCAGGGATCAAACCTGTGCCACCTGCAGTGGAAGTGCAAGTACGGAGTATTAACCACTGGACCTCCAGGGAAGTCCCAAGAGTTTCCTGTTAGAACCCAAACTATACAAACATATGGGTCAGCCAACCAATAGTGATGACTTTAGTAATGACTCTATATTCTTTCTGAATGTCAAAATGACTTTCTACAACTTTAAAATGGGAGTCATTATTCTTTGATGATACAGTGGGAAAATGGATGTGGAGTTAATTCATAGTTTTTAGTGCATAAGCCAAACAAGGGTTGGTATAGGTTTTTCAGGAGCAAATCAGGCGTCTCTTGTTCCAAATTTTTTTTTCCCATTTTATAAACAAATGCTGGACCAAACACTTTACCTGATCGATTGGTGATATGGAAGAAATTATTTATAAAATTAAGTAGTATTTCACTGTTTAGATATATTCAAGATATACCTTAATGGCAATTTAAGCTGTGAGTTACTTTCAGGATTTCTTTTTACCTGGAAAGACAAATGCAGAAGCAGATCAGGAGTTGTTTTGTTCTTTCCTGTCTTCGTTCTTTTTGTACTTGTATATGTAGTTCTCATTCAGTGTTTTAGCTCTACAGGATCTGGGCACCCTCTTTATTTGAAGTCATCCCCTAGAGTGGAATTCTTATGGAAGGCAGTGCCTATTTCCCGTTACAGAAGCCTAAAGAGGTCAACCAGGAAGCTAACAAAGGAACATGTGATCTGGGCTCAGCTAAGCTAAGACTCCTGCCCAGGACTTCAGATCTGGAGGAAGAAACTGAAACACCCAGATGCAATTGAGAAATTATTCACAAGTAATAGACGTGTAGAGATTCTAACACATGAGTTGCCAGGGGCATGACCTAGGGTGTATCCTGCCGCCTTGTTTTCTTGATTCCCGCCTGTTTTCTGAGTCTGGTTCACCAGACTTTTGTTGAATCTATGAGCTGCTTTACATCCTTTGTTACATAAATGAGCCAGATTTTGTTTGTGTGCTTGGATGTACTTTTTAATATGGCTGGCTTCAGAAATAAGAGGCTGGGGGGTATTTAAAACTGGAATTTAATGTCACATGGCTGCCTCTTTCACTCCCTGAAGACTGAAAAATCGTGACTATTTTTGAACCACATACCCTCTGCCTGCCAGATTGGATCCAGACCATTTCTCTCCCTTTTCAGCTTTTCTCATCAAAAAGAAGTTCATAGCTAGATGGCATGTGGGTTAAGATTACGGTCCAAGAAAATGGGTATCTCAGATGAAAAACTTCTTTTAAGGCCGTTCTTGCTCTGGAAAAAAAAAAAATGAAGATAAAGAACCACAGTTATTTTGTGGCTCCAACAATTTTAGAAGCCTCTTGTTGGCAGGAGAGACCTTTATCCTCAGGTGAACGAACCTATCTGCTGGAGGAGAGCAAGAAGCCCACTGGCCTTGCAGAGGGCACTAATGCTTTGGTCCTACTGAAATTCACGTGTTCTGTTTGTGAACAAAGCAACATTCTTACTAATCGTGCTCCTTATTATTTTACCAAGTTCTTTTACTCACAATGGATAAATATTTTACTCTTCAAAAAACAAGCAAACATAAAAACATATCTTCTGTACTGGAGACCAAAAAAGAAATGTCTTTAGTCTGTGAAAATCCATTCAGTAAAAATTTATCGAGTACCACCTGTATGTCATCTCCTGTGCTACGTGCTCTTCATAAACATGCTGGTGTTGGGGGCAGCAAGAAGCTCCGATTTGTAGCACTTGCCAATTTCCATGGTGTAAGTACGGTACTCCCACCACCAGGGCTGATTCTGAGCTGCCAACCTTGACTTGCCTGAACATAGAATTGGGAAGAGATATGCACAATCTCTAGCACACTAATCGAGCTCCAGAGTTCCAGAGTTTGAGAGAATAAAAGAGAGTAAAAGTCAGTAAAGGGAATGTTTCAAAAAGGAAACAGTTTTTCTGGGCAGGTTAAGAGTAGGCAAGCATTAGCCATGAGAGGAGCAGGTGAACAAAATGATGTAGCTAGCAGAGGGCGGTGAATCTTCAGAAATGGCAGGAACAGAAGGTGGGCGAAAGGGAGCGGAGACGAATAACGCAAGGAAACTGGGAAGGGCCTATGTTGGGAAAATGGGTGTGACATGTATGGCAGGAAGAGGCACGTCAAGGTCAAGGAGAAAGGTGCCGAGTCAGTGTTCAACATCGGGAGTGTTAGAGTGTGCATGGATGTCACCACGGGAAAAGTCACAGATCACGTTTCTTGGGAAGCACATCAAGGAGACCCGTGGCAGGAGACCCGTGGCAGAAGCCCCGGGAATTACACTTTCCAAAGGTCTCCCCACCAGCCTTTGGCGGTTAGTGAATTCAGCATCTCTGGGCCCACATTAGGTTAAGTCTATTTTGTGTCTAAGAGAGGTGCCAGCACTCAGGTGCAAGGTCCACATCTGCATCTTTGAGCATGTGTTAGTGTTATAACTTCAGGATGTGGATATTGCCAGAGGGATTTCCCTGGAGAAAAATAACTGAATTATCTGCGTCCCTTAGCCATTTTGGACCTAGCCAGGCAGACGGTCCAGCTGCAACGCCAGGCCAGTAATGGTGTGGGTCCAGAATCTCCAGACAGCAGACGTTCTTCAGTGAGGTGCATTCTGAGGCCAGAGCTCCCTGAACAGGGAAGAGAATGTGCTTCTAGTGTGCGTTATCCCTTCTGCTACAGGGACTCATCTTCACTGAGGTAGAGCAGGGTAATGATGATGATCTTTTGTTTGCTGTGGAGCCCAAGGCACATGAGGAAGCATTCAGCCTCTCCTTTGTTTTCTCTGCTCAACTGTGCGGAGGACATCCAACAGCTTCAAGACACATTGTATGTTTACTACCTCTTTTCTCTTCCCTCCTACCCCCCTGCGGCACTGATGTTGGGCTGCCTCCCTCCATTGTAAAATCGTAAAGTTGGATGCTATCTTTGAATCAATATTTCTTTACGGCTTCCTTGGAAGGGATCTTACTCCATGTGCCATGGCCTTAGGGGATCTCAGGTAGGAACTAAGGCCCAAGGAAAGAGTCTTTGCCCAGGTTCAAAAATCAGAGTCAAGCTCATTTATGTTTTCAACTGCTTTGACCCTAAAGGGTCTTGACTCCCAGTGGTTCACCATACAGAGCATAGAGGGACTTTATGGAGGTGACGGGCCGAGGGCCCAGGTGAAAGCAGAGTAGCAGCTCATAACAGAAGCAGGTGTCTGAAAAATTGAGCTGTCTTTCTTTGCAGGCATCATACCTATTTTTAAGCACGGACTGAAAACATAAACAATGCCGCAAATCTGTTTTGATGCCCACTTGTTGCTGACAGCTGTATTGCTCCCAGCACCCTAGGGTCCTGTTTTTATTCCCCAGTTGAAGAGGACCTTAGTATCCTACACCACATCTCAGCTTTTTCAATAGCAAAGGTGTTTTTTTTGGGGGTGGTGGCAGAACCATGTTACCCTGCAGCTAGTTCCTGGAGCCCAAACTATACTGATACTGGGAGGTGATCATGGCTGGAGAACTCCCTCCTCTTGTCCTGGTGTCATTGAAGGAAAGACCACTTGACCCCCTGTAATAACACTTCCATCTCCTCAGCTGTACTGGCTTATCCTTGGACAGAGGTTCTTCTTACACAAAAGCTCTGGGATAACTCTGTTCCCTCAACTGGGAGGGTTCATTGCGGTCATGAATGAGGTCTGTGTCTTGTCCTCCTGTACTGAGTCCCTCTCAGCTGCTTCCTCAGGACCACATGCTACTTCTGTCATGGCACCACATGGTTCTGAAGTTCTCACTGTACATGTCTGTCTCTTTCTTGTGGGCAAGGAGTGTTACCCATTCATCTCTGTACGTCTATCATGAGCACAGGGTACGGCAGACATTAAGATCTTTAGTAAGTGGCTGTATTTCATTGCTTTGAACTAGATAGGAAAAAAATCATATTAGATTAAGGCTCTACCTTGCAACATCCTCCAATCTAGTCCTTCAGTCCCGGGTCTGGAGGGGCAATAATGGATTAAAGGCACAACCCGCCTATCAAGGCCTAACTAGTAACAATCCCCACCCAAATCAGTATCTGTTTCCTGACACTTGATTTCCCTGTTTCCTGGATAGCCTCCTCTTTGTCTGTTGCGAGATTTTCTCTGGTCATGAGTCCCACATGCATACCCCATGGAAACTTTGGTTCCTGACACACAACCTTATCTAGCTGTTTACATCATTAACCCAACCCAAGGGTAACTGGGGAAAGCTGGATTCTGAGACCAAATATAGAAAGGAAAATGTGGGTGTTTATTTGGCTTCTTTTTGTCATTTCTAGTTCACTTAAGCATCCTGCTTACTGGGGCTTTACAAAGCTCTATCTACCTCATCCTTCTCTTATGTGGTATAATTAGGAAATTGACTTCAGAGCTTCCCCAAGTGCTTTGAGGCAGTGTCGTGCAGAGGAGAGAAAAGTCTTTGCACATGGAAGACCTAAAGGCTTTTGAATGTTGGCTTTATCCTTCCCACAACCAGCTGAGCAATTGAACAAGTCATTTAACTCCCTGGGCCTCAGTTTTTTCATTTTTTATTTTCAAGTAGTTGCATTAGATTATTCTTACGATACTATATAGTTCCAGATTCTGTAAACCTTTGATTCTAGTTCTTCTTCTAAAGCCATCAGTGCACTTAATTAGGTTATTTGGGTTTAAATGAACTCATTTTCACCCATGTGAGCAAATGTGTTAGTGCTGATAATTGTCTCCTTTCAAGACTATGAAGCTAATATCTTCTCTAAGTCAAAGATACTGGTATTTTATTTGCTCAAGCACAGATTTATTAGGTGTTCCAATAAGATACAACATGATCACCCATGCCCTAAACCAGCAATTATTATGGTCTAAAAAAGAGAATTGAGCAATCCAAGGCAGTGGCCAAGTGGAAGAAAAGCCAGAACTTTTGTACACCCTTTGTAAAGTGCTTGCTTACATGCCAGTGTCTGGAGTTGCTCTTTTCACTGGGCTCTTGATCTCAGGCAGTATTTTTAATTCCCAGAGTTAAAGCCAGCTGAGTTTGAAATCTGTTGCAACAAGTCACCAGAGGGACTATATATCTCTCTCTTTCAGAGGAGAAGCCAAGCACAGCAGTTCAATTAAACTAGCACTAAGTCCTGCACTCCAAAGACTGAAGGACCTGAGGGAAAGGCATCAAGGGGAGAGTTATATGCTCCTGTTCACCCCTCTTGGCTAGAAAAATCATAGTGTTTGTGACCAGAAAATTGAAATGGAATGAGATCCAAGATGGCAGCCACTGACTTCTTTTCTATTAACCTTCAGGCTGGAGTGCTCTGCAGAAGGAAGGGTGACCAAGATGAATTACCTCTTGGATTTCAGCGCATTGTTTCACTAACGTAAGAAGGCTATCTGAGAAGTTTGTGATTCCCACCAGACCAGCCAAGCAAACCAGGTATCTGAAAAAACCCAAAAAACCTGCTTCTAGGGTTTCAGAATAAGCGAGAGATGAAATGATAGAACTGCTATGATAATTATTGGCTCTCAAATTAACAGTAATAATTACCTTAGCAAATTGCTGTGTAACTGTTCACTGAATACGTTCATAATCTAATCCTACATTGTTGTTTTTTTTTCTTCCTTTGAGCCAGTTTCTCTCTATTTTTATGTCTTAAGGCTAAAGCTTCTTGCTTTAGAATACTTCTTTCTTTAATCCCTGCTCACCTAAGCCCTTGTTGTGTATAATGAGAGTAAAATGGTTGAAGGAAAGTATTTAATGAATGTCAATCCTGTGTCCTGCTCAAAAGAATCCTGAACATCTGATCCGGACAGATCTGTCTTCACACTGCTGTCGGGTATCTGGTCTTTGAGAATTAAAGAATGTATTGTGATCTCTAGGTCACACTGTAGACTTGTATGAGCCCAGAGAAGGTAGCTGACATGGAGCATAGCTGTTTCACTTCACTTTGTGTAAAGGACTAAGTGGCCTTGTTCTCAGCTCAAGCTACAACCTCCGGTTAGAAGATTTTTTTCCCTAATGTAAAAGTGGAATCATTGACTTTACTCTGCCCTGGACCCTTTCTGATTCCCTGTGTTCTTACAGGAATCATTCCTTTGGCTTCGATATAGGGCACCATTTTCCCCAAAGGCATCAAAGCTTCTTTTAAAAATTGTTACTGCATTTTATTTGTAGTTGTTGTCATTGCTGTTCGGAGCATGCATCTTTGGGTTACTTGTTCAGTCATCTGATTATTCAACAGGAGTCACCAAGCTTAAACTGGGCTCCCAGTTCTGCGCTCAAGAAGGACCTTAAAATAAGTCTGTACAGTATTAAAACCCAGAATGAACAAAAAGACATAGGGTTCAAATTGACAATTGCTAAGTGAAATACCAAAATCTCAAATGTGGGAGGGATTTCTGTAGGTTGAGATGCTGAGAAGAAACATGAAAATGAAGCGAGATTTGAGTTTCTCAGTAATTTGTCGTGGCATAATAGATGAGTAGATGGAAGAGTACACAAATAAATGCTACCTTACATTAAAAAAGACAAGAACTGGGAGAATTTTTATAAGAAACATACTTCAGTGTTACTGAGGGTACATGAGTGACAGTAAATTTGAAGTGGGAAGAGGACTGTGTGTATGGTTGGAAGTGCAAATATTTAAAGAGGCATATAGCATAGTGCTTGACACACTCAGTAAATAGCTGTTGAATGAGTTAATGTATCAGGTAGAACTATCGACTGGTTAAATGCATGGACTTTGGAATCAGAGAGGTTACACTTTGAAGTTTTTCTCTGCTACTGATGGGAACTTGAGCAGTTTACCCAACCTCAAAGATTCAACTTTCTCATGAGTAGAATGGGCATAGTTATTGAAGTTATAGCAAGTAGGCGTTTTGTGTGGTAGATATGAGTTAAGGTATATGAAATGCTTGGCAAGTTGCTTGGACATTGTAAACACCAAATAAATATAAGTTATTACTACTATAAATTATCATTACTATTACACATTTGCAAAGATTTGTGAGTATGTGTATGTTGGGGAATATATAGACAAATTTGAAGAGAGAAGTACATAAACAGAATATTATGGAAATGAGTATGTGTAGATGGGGGTTAATTAAGTGCATCATGGTAGTAGTACCAGTTGGTCGATGAGAAAAAAAGAGCTGATACCTCTTGATATTGAAAAGCTGAGGAGTCCTTCACTTAGCACGGAGCACTGGCTTGGGAGAAGGATTCCTTGATATTAGACTACAATAACAGCACCAGACTTAGGCTTCCCAGTGTCCTGACTACCTCTTTTGCCAACAATTAATATCACAGAGCCAACTTTACTGAACTTACCCAGGTAGTTGTTCGCAGGTGATGGGATCACGAATTAGGACATTATTTGTCTCAAAGCCATTTCAGTTTCTCAAATGTGTCATAAAGATTAAGAGTCATCCTGACAAATGTCATTTTACCCATATTTGCTAGATAACCTTAGATCTGCAGGTCCTTTAGGCAACTGTAAACTTCCTGTACTGTAATTCTATACAAGTTTCTTATCTTTTTAACACAAGAAAACCTTCAAATGAAAATTAATTTAGGGAAATTGAAAGTCTTTTTTCTGTGTTCACCTGTTTGTAAATGATAAGGGCTATAAACAACAGTTTTAATCATTCGGTCCTTTGCCCAGGAGCAGCAGTTTATGATCCCAGCCACCATCTCATACCCACATGAGCTGATCCTCCATTTCAAGCCAACACTCACTTTCTGTGATGAAATGCAAGGGCTCATCCCAATTTAATACATGGCTTCCTTCATATGGAACATGTGAACCAGAATATCTGCTAGATACCTGGGCTGTGAGGGTTCCTCTCCACACCAGACTACAAGGGAGGAAATTAAACAGTGAAAGAAGTTTCAATTATTTTTATTTGTTAAAATGATTTAAGTATTGTGATTTTTTTTTAATTTTTGGAATCTCATTTCATAGTATAGTTATTGCTGGAGGAATATGAGACAAAGAGGACAGTGGGCAAAGGAACCAAGAAAAATATGACCAAAAGGATTCATTAAAGTCTAAGACAGATCGAACTTGAATGATGAAAGCAAAGTATAAGTTAGGATGGTCGTCATTTCGACAGTAACAATGACTGTTTTAAAGGACAAAAGGTACATTTGTTTATAAAAATCAGGACTCAAATTAATCAGTATTTTACTAATGCACCCATCCAAGCTCCCACACATCAAATTTTCATTGAAGGCTGGAAAACTCTGGGAGCAGTGGCTGGGTATTAACTCATTTCTTCCACCTTTTATCTTCTCTGGCTTGGCTTGGGACCCTTAGAACAGGTGCTGTGGTAGTTCTTGTGCCCTGCTCATGCTAGCTCAGCCATCTCTGCTGCTTCCTTCAGTTATGACAGACCTGGCTGGTCTCTATATGGACCGTTTCCACTGAATTATATAGCACTTAATTTTAAGCTTAGGGAAAGAATTCCATGTTAAAATGAGTTTATTTTTTAAAGTAATGGCATAGACCAGTTTCACATGGGACACCGAGACAAATCCACAAGCACTCTCTGAGCTCAGAAGTAGTTGTCCTACCTTCTGGACTTACAAGAGATATCCATTGATTAAATTTACCACTGATGTAAATGGCCATTCCTATTTCCCTACTGAAGTTCTCTAAATCAGAATGTCTGTCCTTGGAAAAAAATCATTTCACTAGAATTATGAGTCTTCCAATTTTTATTTTAAAAATCTGAAAAAAATGAATATAATTATCAAAATTATTATATTATCAAAAAAAGGAGAAAAATAATCTCAATAGATGCAGAAAAAAGCATTTGAAAAAGTTCAGCATCCCCATTCATGATAAAAATTTTGAGCATGACAGAAATAGAAGGGGGATTTTTTTTTTTTTTTTTTTTTTTGCGGTACACGGTCCTCTCACTGCTGTGGCCTCTCCCGCTGTGGAGCACAGGATCCGGACGCGCAGGCTCAGCGGCCATGGCTCACAGGCCCAGCCGCTCCACGGCATGTGGGATCTTCCCGGACCGGGGCACGAACCCGTGTCCACTGCATCGGCAGGTGGACTCTCAACCACCGCGCCACCAGGGAAGCCCAGAAGGGGGATTTCTTGACCTTATAAAAAGGCATCTACCAAAAACCTACAGCTAACATAATATATAATATGAAAGAGTGAATGCTTTTCCCCTAATATTGGGATCAAGGCAAGAATTTCCTTTTTCACTAATCCTTTCAACATTGTACTGGAAGACCTAGCCAGTGAAATAAAGAAAGAAAAATAAAAGACATACACATAATAAAAGAAGAAATAAAACTATTCATAGAAGACATAACTGTCTTCATAGAAAGTTTCAAAGAATCTATAAAAGACCCTTCTAGAATGAATACATGAGTTTTCCAAGGTTGCAACATACAAATAACATATAAAATCAACTTTTTAAATATTCTAACAATGAGCAATTGGAACTTAAAATTTTTAAAAACTACACCATTTACAATAACACCAAAATAAATGAAATAAATCTAACAAAACATGTGCCAGGTCTATGTGCTGAAAACCACACAACAATGATGAAAGAAATCAAAGAATATAAGTTTTGACTAGTTGTGTAGCTTTGGGTTAAGTCACTGACTCTTCCTTTACCTCAAAAACCAAAACTGTTAAACAAAGTCCCTTGCAATTCTATGCCTATGCACTGCTTTTGTGCAACTTCAGTAGAAGCTGATAATGATACTTAAGGTTTATTGTTACTTACTATAAAGCAGGCACTACGCTCAGCTGTTAACATGAAATATCTAATTCCATAATCACAGTAACTCTGTGAGGTTGATATTATTATTAGCCCCAAATTACAAATTAAGAAACTGAGGCTAAAGGAGATTATATAATGGGCCCAAAATCACACGGTTCGTTTCCATATGTTTCCGGCTTTATGGGCCAAGTTCTCATTGCACCCTATTTATGTGGTGAGGCAGGCTGGCAGGAGGTGGAATAGGGCCCTTTTAAAACAGGAGCAGATGGAAGTGTGCCTTCTGCCACCTCAGGAATCACTGGGCTTATGGTTAATTAGCATTTTCCTATTTGCACTCTGGTTTGGGGATCACCGTCAGCTTCTGTATGCTGTCATTTTCAGGGCATATACCAGAGGGCCTTACTCTCAGGAAGAGCTGTTACGGTTTTTATATGTGCCCCTTTTGTATGATCTTCATGTTCTCTCCTCCATACGTCTTGACTTGCCAGTTTTTCCACATTCTCCAAATTTGCCTTTCTTGTAGGCCTTTAGGGTTGAAAGGAGCTTGAGTGTATCTCTCCTCTCAGCAACTAATTCCAAGTCTGGAATGGGGGCACTGAGCCTGCCACTGGGATCAGAATCGCCTGGCCATCCTTTCTCCCTATCAACCCCAAGATTGCACAAAGTCCCGTGTAGTTGTGTGAGCCTGCTCTGCAGTAAATATAGCCCAGCTGATGCTCCTAACCCCTGTATTTATTGTCAACGATTGGTGTTTGCAGCCGACTTCCTAATCTTGAAATGCAAAGTGCGATATAGCTAGAAACTGACAAGTGAAGATTTTTATCCACTTGCCGTGTCTGGTGTGATAGCACAAGCAGTGTGTTTTATACTTAAAACACAAGCTGGTTTTATATAAAAATGCATGCGAGTCGAAAGCTCAGGCCTAGGGAAGCTAGTTGATGAATGCATCCTGGTAGGCAATTAAGAAAGTGACAAGATAATGCAGGGAAATTATATTTCTCTCGTTTTGCACAAGATTCAGTGTCGTTCCCTTCTAATATAGCAGCTGCTTCTATCCTCATGCCACATTGGAATTTTCCTTCTTGAAATTTATGGGTGCACATTGGCTGTGTATCATTGCTCTTATTTAATTTCATGGCAAACACCAGCACATCCACACTCCCCTCTAAGGTGCATCTTGCTGCAAACAACAAATCCAAGAAACATATGCCTTCTCTGAAGGATGAGGCAGGGGATAAACACTGTTCCAAGAGAAGTGGGTAGACGTCTCCAGATCCCTCTTTCTGGAGCACACAAGGAGGACACACAGCTCAGCAGGGCTCCCTGAGCTAATAAGGAGTCCACTGAAACTCTATCGGATGGTTGCTCAAAAAATGATATCTCTAGTTATGCTAATACACACCAAATTCCCCAGAGACTAGATATGGCCTGGAAATTCAGCTACCTTTCAACTGCAGTATATGTTTGCCTCTTTACAAATACCTTCCAAATTCCCTATTCTGCAGGCTCTTGTGAGACCCAGATTTTAGAGTTGGTCTCCATCCTTTTGCAGTACAGTCAGTTTCCCAACAGTTTCCAGTCATACCTGAGCTGAGAGGAGATTTCACTTATAAGTGGGAAGTGGGACCAGGGACAGGGGAAACTGTCCCCTAGGGCACAGGGGATACCACTGTTCTTGCACTTAATGGTGATGTTCAAAATATTTAAGAGTGTATATGGCACAGGGCCAGTCCACAGGACAGACACTGGTCTTAGTGTTGGAAAGAGGCCCTGAAGGTCCCCTATGGGGAGGTCTGTAAGATCCTTGAGGAGGAGCTGGGGTGGGGAGTGGGGGGGGGCGGGGCTTGGACAGTGGTTATTTACACACCAGGAAGAAAGATTTCTCCTATTTTAACCATCACTGTGGGTGCACACCACCTGAGTTTCAGTCCAGCTTGTGCAGAAGGGAAGCCTCAGGGTCTATATTTGAGAAGGTGAGGCTCCAAAGAGCAGCAGGGACAGCTGGCGCTCTTCTATTTGGCCCTTGGCAGGGAGAGCTTTGGCTGATTCAGATGAACGCAGCATTACCCTTCACCACACCTCTGTCACCCCTGGGTGTTGTTAGGACCCGCCTCTCCCTTTTCTCAATTGCAAGAAGTTATAGCCTTCCATAGGTCAGTCCTAGCGGAGGGAGCCAGGACCAGAGTCAGCTCAGAGATGCTAAAGTAGTGTCAGGAAATAAGTATAAATGAAATAAGTATATTCTTCAGCCCTCAGTGTGGGGTTCAGTGGCCTCCTGGTCAGCCCCATCCTTCCTCTCACCCCCTGCAAACCAACCTGGTCTTTATGACTTCACTCCCGGCAGGTTGCTGCGTTTTCTTTCTGAGTCTGGAATCTGTTCTCAATCCAGCCGCTCTACAGGGGTCCTGACCCTATGAGAAAGGGCCCTTGCTGGCCTCACCCCAGCAATTCTTAGATCTTAACAATTACAAAATGAGGTCATACATATACTGATTAAGCCACATGGTTGAAATCCTAGCTCAACTAGGATTCTAGCTGGCTATCCTCAGGCAAGTTACTATTTTCCTTCTTTTTATAAACCATACCACTTCAATTCCAGAATGCAGCTGTGATTTGGGAAACAGTGTTTTGTTTTCAGCATGTACCTATGATACTCACACATCAGTAATTATTCCCTGGAAATCAACCCCTCCAAGCTAGTTACGGTGGAAAAAAATAATTTATGTACCTTGTTCCCTTGAACGTTCATCTATCTGTTAAAAGATGTTTGCCTTCCAAGATTCAGTCCCAGGAGTTTTCCCTGCCAGCCCACCAGGGCTCCTCTCCACCTCTGCCACACAAGACATGCCTCCTAGGGACGCCAAGCTTTAACCTGTCTCCATACTCTTTACATAGACAACTTCTGTGCTAGGTTGTGAAGTCCTTTGAGATCAGAGACTGTCTTTTCTAATCTTGGTTTTCCGAACACTGCATGTCATGGCTGGCATGCAATACATACAAGAATGAATGAATAAAAGAAAACACATAATAAATAATTTTAAAAATTTTCTATGTGATCTTCATATGAATCTTTTCAACACAGCAGAAATTAGCTTCACATGATGAAAGAACTAGGGCCCAGGTAGGCGAAATGATTTGCTTAGCTAGAATAAAAGGGAAAAACATCAGTAAGACTGTGGGCTAGAACTCAAGTCTCGGTGTCTCCCACCTTCCAGTCCTGTATTCTTTCAATTATATTTTGTTACTAGATAAGTTGCCTGAAATTTGTGTTTTCTGCTGCAATAATACTTCACTGATCTGCAGTATTATCTTGAGCCAGATATAGGTCCTTGATGTCATGAAGTGGTAATTATTGCAACATAGGAAAAAAGAAGTGCACTGTGTTTTTGGAGGCTTGCTCCCTGTTACTAATTCAGCTGTTGAAGGTTGTGACACTTGTCATCTGAAAGATAATTTTCCTCAGATTTAATAATCGCAGTTAAGTCTCAGATTTGATTTTAACTTCAGACCTTGATGTCATGAAGTATTAATTATCTCCATTACCTACTGGTAATATTCCTGCAAACATGCACATGTTTGATTGGCAGGAATTTTTATTAATTTACAAGGATGAACTCAATTAGAAAAGCTCAGTTACTGGCACAATTCCACTTACATACCTGCTATTTTGAATGGAGCAAAATCCTAGCCAACTCACAATTCCGAGTATCGAGGGTCAAATCGTGTAAGTAGGATGGCCAATTCTAGCAGATCTTGATTGACAAGTATTTCATTGTCTGATCTACCTGAGTTTGCTTTAAAATGAGTGAGAGAAACCTTCGGGACTAATTAAGATTCTTATAGTAGAGTAATGAGAGAGGTTTTCCATGTCTACTTGGCTTTTTTCTCCCCCTTCACCACCATGCCTAGGGTTTTTTCTTGGGACTGGCACAGTCACGCCCCATTTAAGGAACTACATTTGTTTCCACGGTGCTTTAATCACAGAGTAAAAAAAAAAAATGTCCTGATGAATGCTAATATTTTATTTAAGTGAATCGGTTCCTTTTAGCTACGCACCATACAGACTAGCAGAAAGGAAAAACTACATCAGTGACATGTCGTTCCATCACTTGACAGGGTAGGAACCTTGGGATTTGAGGAAGCCAACCCTGCTTATCCCTTGCCCTGTGTCACTTACAAGAGTGTAACATAGTTTGACTTGGATAAATTCCTTCCGATGAAATGAATATTTATGAAATTAAGGAAAAGTGATTTAGCTTGAGCTGGATTCTCCAACACAAGAATATTGTAGGAATAGTTTCTTGACCCTCCCACTGAAGCATATCTTTGCCAAATGACTTTGTAAGAACTGCATTCTGGTTCCGCATCAGCAGAGAAAACTCTATGTTTAGTCTTGGGGAATAACAATGCAGAATAATAAAACAAAGAAATTCCAACAATGCCTTTTACTTACATAGTCGTTCCCTAAGGAGTATAGCTGCATGGTATGCTTACTCATAACCAAGCAATGCAACCTGAGATAGTGTTCAGGAAAAATAAATTAGTAATTCAGTCCTGCTCAATCAACTATAGGGCAAACTGGAATTAGGGGGATAAAGTCCAGCCAGAGTAAAAATGCTGTCAAAGAGAATCCCCAATCAATTTAAAGGAATGAACGATGGTTGTTTGTGATTTGGAACTAAGGCAAACAACATATTTTTACTTTAAATATTTGCCTTCAGAATTACTTTAGTCTCAGCTATGATGAAAGGATCCACATCCTTTTTGTCCAAAGCTAACTGTATAGGCTTTCTGAAAAATAATACCTGTTACTAGAGTCCTTTTCAAGCACCTTTTAAGATATTTAAAAGGGAGCTGCTGGAAGCATGGTCCCTGGCCCCTGAACACAGCCTCGCTCTCCTCCACTCCTTCCTCATCTCTGTCTGCTCGCTCTCCTGGCCAGACTGCTGCTCAGGCCTATCAGATACTGGTCAAGAGCTACCTTCGACTTGGTGGTCATCCCACCAAAAGACCGTGTTCAGGACCTGATATATGCTGATATATGCTTCCCTAAGATCTTGCAATAGTCGATCAGTACTCAGGTAATCAAGTTCGGTTTAACACTTTGCATCTATCTTTGCCCTTCGATTTTCGTATTGGTAGTATCCCGTCCTTAGCCTGCATATGATCCTCTGGAACAGTACTGTAGGACAGAAATAGAATGTGAGCCATGTACTTAATTTTAAACTTTCTAGTAGCCATATAAAAAAAAATGAAAAGCGAGTAAAATTAATTTTAATAATGTGCTATACTTAAAATATCTAAAAATATTATCATTTTACCATATAATCCTATACAAATTAGTATGGTATTTTACATTTTATTTCTGTACAAAGTCTTAAGAAATCCAATGTGTATTTTACACTTACGGCACATCTCAATTCAGTCTAGCCACGTTTCATGTACTCAGTAGCCACATGTGGTTACTTGCTACTTTATTGAACAGCACAACTTTAGAACAAATGGTTATCAAACTCGGTCCCTGGACTGGCAGCATCAGAATCACTTGGGAGTATTGTATAAATACTCGTTATTGGTCCTTAGACTAGGCCACTGAATAAGAAACTTTGGAGGTGGGAACCTGCAACCTGTGTTTTTACAAGACTTCCAGGGAATTCTGATTACCTGTGAAAATTTGAAAACAACTGCTCTAAAACTTCAGGAAAAAACATTGTGTGTAGAGTGCCTAAGAAAAAAAATTATGCAGAGAAATCATCTCCGTACCATAATGCCTCACTGTATATATATTTCACTAAAACAAGTAAATAATGGAGGTTGTTCATAACTTACAGAAAAACTAATGGAATTAATGACAGCATTTTTTCATTTTAATGCTCTTCCACCCATAATTTTTTAAACATTGGTGCTTACAGCATCGGTCTCTATTTTGAATAAGAATTAAGTCCAGTTCAAGGGCAAAGAACATCTTGGGCATTTGTGAAGTGAATGAAATCAGACTGGGCAGGGCCACATGTGGAAGGATGGGCATGCCAGGCAGAAGCTTTTGGAATTTGTCCTGCAGAGAGAATGTGGTACTATTTCCGTTCTAGTCAGTGGTTTCTTGCTCTCTGCCTGACACTAGCTTCCAGGAAGGGGCAGATTCTCTCCTGGGAAATGCAAATAGTTTTGTTTACTTTGGGATAATTGCTTATTTTGAATAATATATACTGTGCATAAGTAATGAGGGGAGGCACAGTGAGCAAACATGCTTTTCTCCAGTTGGCTCCCATTTAGGCACCAGGAGAGTGATTCCGGGGTGGACAAGCCCCACCAACCCCACAGAAGTCCTTTTAGTCCCCGAATTAGCACATTAGCATTTGCGGCCACAGTCTCTGCTGGGCTTGGGAATGGCAGGCTTCAACCTGCTGCCTTGTTTACTAAATGGAATCAGCAGATAATTTCACGGTTGTATAGACAGCATGAAAATCCAGCTCAAGATTCATAAATCCTGCTTTAAATTTGGGCAGCTTACACACAGGCTGCCCTCTCAGCCCCGTCCAATTGGAAGCTACAGAATCACCCCAGGAATGGAAGATGAAGCTTGGGGAAGAGAAGTGTATGCCTAGTCTCCCCATGAGCCCAGGGGAGGATGTAGAGGGGCTTTGGACAAAATGAGTGGGAAGAGAGGCATTAATCATAATCCGGGGGCTTCCCTGGTGGCGCAGTGGTTGAGAGTCCGCCTGCCGATGCAGGGGACACGGGTTCGTGCCCCGGTCTGGGAAGATCCCACATGCCGCGGAGCGGCTGGGCCCGTGAGCCATGGCCGCTGAGCCTGCGCGTCCGGAGCCTGTGCTCCGCAACGGGAGAGGCCACAACAGTGAGAGGCCCGCGTACCGCAAAAAAAAAAAAAAAAAAAAAAAAAAAATCATAATCCGTAGTCGCTAAGTGGAAGAAATGCAAATCAGACGGTGAAAAACTTCTCCCGTCTGAGAACCGGGATCCCTGAGTTCTTACTGCCTCAGGCCAAGAGGAAGCTAGGTTCACCCTCCTCCTCCACATTTATTTGTACTTAGGTATTCTTGATTAAAATACTCATAGTTCAGATGAGTTAGATTTTTAACTGAAAGCACTGAATTTGGGAAGGAAAGAGGAGTGGGGGGGACCAATTGGAAGAAATCTATGAGAAGGAAGAAATCTAATGCTGATTGAGCTCCTGAAGTGTGGGAGGCTCTCTTAACTCTGTATTGGGTCTTTGACTCTCCTCAGTTTTCAGTATACAGGATGTTTCATGCATGCCTAAAAACGATAATTCCATTAAAAGCCTCCTAGACCACATGGAACACACCCAGAGAGAGAATCACGGACACATACCCCTAAAAAAAATGAAGCTATATATCTTGAATCTATATTAATATGTTAGGCAAAATTTCCCAGTAATTTTCCTGGACTGAATGGAATTATTTATTAAGCCAATATGGGTCAGTTTTGCTGGAGAATTTCTTAAATGACTGTGGACTGAGTGGCCACAGAAGGGTCGTCCTCACCCAGCAGTGTCTGGGGCTCTGCTCTATTCTTTGCGTTCACTCTTCTTAGGAAAGCACAGCCACTAAACTCTACAATCTAATCAGCCTAACAACCAAGGTCCAGGAATTGGGAAGAACTTTTGTTAGAAAAAAAAAACAAAAAATGGGGAATTGGTGGGTTTGATCAGTTTTGAAAGTGAATATAGAGGGTGTCAAGAATTAACAGATTGTCATCATAGCCTTACCTTGGCAAAATCTTAAGAGCTCTGATATTGCCTCTGGACACAGTGGACAGACCACTGATTAGGAGAAGATTTTTTTCTTTCCTTTTGGCTATTTTGTGTTTATTCAGAATAGTCAAAGAAGCAATATTCAAAGTTTGGAGTGAATGTACTCATGAGTATTTGCCCGATGCTGCTTAATCTAGGACTACATATCTACATGTATTAATTTCTTGATTATGTAGTTTTGAAGATGGTGTTTTGTGTATGGAACTAAGTCCAGATTCATCTACAGCTTCTTTGGTGAGAACCTTAAGATTAAGATGTTTTTTTTTGTTTTTTGTTTGTTTTGATTAAGATGGCTTTTAAAATGACATACATGAGTATGCATTAGTCTTTTCAGGCTACCATAACAAAATATCACAGACTGGATGGCTTAAATAACATAAATTTATTTCCTCACAGTTCTGGAGGCAGAGAGTTTGAGATCAGGATGCCACCATGGTCGGCTTCTGATGAGAACTCTATTCCTGGCTTATAGAGGGCCCCTTCTCACTGTGTCCTCACATGGTCTTTCTTCTGTTCATGTGTGCTGGGAGAGAGCATTCTCTGGTGTATTTTCTTATAAGGATGCTAATCCTATAGGATCAGGCCACCCTTATGCCCCATTTAACCTTACTTCTTTTTTTCAATTAAAAATTTTTAGAGTTTTATAAAAAAAATTAAATAACAGTTGCCCACATTTAAGGAGTACAAAAAAATAAACAAAAAAAAAAACCCAAAAAACAAAAAAAGGAGTACAACATGATATTTTGGTGTACAGCATGATAACTATCATTAACAATACTGTGTTATATACTGGAAATTTGTTAGGGGAGTAGATTCCAAGTTTTCTTACCACACACACACACACACACGCACACACACACGCACAATGGTGACCTTAATTACTTCTTTAGAGATCCCGTCTCCAAATACAGCCACACTCTGGGTTACGTCTTCAACACATGAATTGGGGCTGTGGGACACAAACAGTTCATGATAGAGTATATCCAAGTGTTGAGCTGCAGGAAGATTTTAAGGTAGCGTTATTCCACCGAATGAGGATCATAAATGTTCATCTAGTGTCCGTTTCACAAATCTGAGTGCTGTAGTATAAGGACGTGAGATCTGCTGACTACGGGAAGTGATTTCCAGTAGAAAGTGCCTCCACCTGGCCACAGAGAAGAGGCTGCGCCAGGCTGGATTTCAGAGTCTCTATCCACTCTGTCTTGGGATCACGTCTTATTGATCATGTAAACCTTTCGAGGAGAAACACCATTCAGTCCTAGCAAGTCTGAAAAATCTAATCATCAGGGAATGGATTAAAGCCGACAGATGAAGATGAAAAGAGAGCACCATCATTCTTATAGATTCTTGGATAAATTACAAAATTCAGTTCCGAGGGACTCGAGGGCTGATTGTCATATGCCTAATGGGTACTGAACACTCGTCTTTGTGGTAGGGGAGCCTTCACCTTGACTACAAGGGACAGAGTGAATCACATATGTCCAAATGGGGTTGCCCACTTCACAGGCGATACATTTGTCTGCATTCATCTGCCTGGATTAGAACAAGTGATGTGTCTCATTTACACAGCAGTGGGAAGCAGTGAGGGTCTCTACAGAAGATTGGAGTTACTGCCCAATTCTGAGTGCAATAGATAAGAAAGAGATGTGGCTAGTGATGAGAAATGATGAATTCTAGGAGAAAGAAAAAATGCATTTATTTGGAAGATGGTTTGGAAGATGCAGAAAGGCTAGTTTTAAACATCTGAGTTAATGTACTGTAGACTATTAAACTATTTCCTAAACAAAGGGAGTGCATAAATGGCACATTGATTGGTTTTGGTTGGTACATTGTGTGCTCTGGGTTACAGCTTGTTTGTAACTGAAAGCAAACAGTAGCTGTGTGATGGATTTGCCTATGTGTGAAACGGATCTTCAACAAGGGAATCACAAAACGTTTACACTTCTAGACATGAGCACTCCCAACACAGCACAGGCTGCCTTTCCAATTTCATCCAACTGCGATGGAAGGAAGAAAAAATTCCATAACATCAATGTGCACTTAATTGTCAGAGGGAAATAAAATTACAAAGTTTAGTAATACCATAAAAATGTGTGCTGTTATGCAAGAGCCTAAAATTACATGCTCTCTAAAGGAAAATCATTATACTACAGGGACTCACAAAAGCTTTCCAAACAGAGCTGCATAATCTCACAGTTAAGAGCAGTTACTTCTGGTTGAAAGAGACTAAAAACAAACAGAAAAAGCAGTCACTGTCAGGTTGTAAGGGTGGATGAATTCAAGGTGACTTTGGGTCATTCTGCTGTTTGGAGCCCATGGAGTTAAGGGTGCAAAGGTAAGAGTAATTCATTTTAAGTATAAACTTGAACTGTGTCCTCTTATTTGATTTGCACTCCAATTAGCACATTATTTTACATTTTAATAGGTGGTTCAATCTTCTGTTTAAGACGAAAAGACAACTCTCAGAATGGGAGAAAACATTTGCAAACAAAGCAACTGAAAAAGGATTAATTTCCAAAATATACAAGCAGCTCGTGCAGCTCAATATCAAAAACACAAACAACCCAGTCCAAAAATGGGCAGAAGACCTAAATAGACATTTCTCCAAAGAAGATATACAGATTGCCAACAAACACATGAAAGGATGCTCAACATCACTAATCATTAGAGAAATACAAATCAAAACCACAATGAGACATCACCTCACACTGGTCAAAATGGCCATCATCAAAAAATCTAGAAACAATAAATGCTGGAGAGGGTGTGGTGAAAAGGGGACCCTCTTGCACTGTTGGTGGGAATGTAAATTGATACAGCCACTATGGAGAACAGTATGGAGGTTCCTTCAAAAACTAAAAATAGAACTACCATACGACCCAGAAATCCCACTACTGGGCATATACCCCAAGAAAACCATAATCCAAAAAGAGTCATGTACCGCATTGTTCATTGCAGCTCTATTTACAAGAGCCAGGACATGAAAGTCACCTAAGTGTCCATCGACAGATGAATGGATAAAGAAGATGTGGCACATACATACAATGGAATATTACTCGGCCATAAAAAGAAACGAAATTGAGTTATTTGTAGTGAGGTGGATGGACCTAGAGACTGTCGTACAGAGTGAAGTAAGTCAGAAATAGAAAAACAAATACCGTATGCTAACCCATATATATGGAATCTAAAAAAAAAAAAAAAAAAGGTTCTGAAGAACCTAGGGGCAGGACAAGAATAAAGATGCAGACGTAGCGAATGGACTTGAGGACACAGGGAGGGGGAAGGGTAAACTAGAATGAAGTGAGAGAGTGGCAAGGACGTATATACACTACCAAATGTAAAATAGCTAGCGGGAAGCAGCCGCATAGCACAGGGAGATCAGCTCGGTGCTTTGTGACCACCTAGAGGGGTGGGTTATGGAGGGTGGGAGGGAGATGCAACAGGGAGGATATACGGGGAATATATGTATATGTATATCTGATTTACTTTGTTATACAGCAGAAACTAACACACCATTGTAAAGCAATATACTCCAATAAAGATGCTAAAAATAAAAGCAATCAGATTCTCTTAAAGGTGATCATAATTTAGGGGGAGAAAAAGAAAAACAACACAGATAACTAGCTCATATAAATTGGGTGATTTTCTTAAAGGTGGGAAGCTTGAGTCTTCTCAGTGAAGGAGAGCAGGTGGAGGAAAGGGCACTGGGTTTTGTAAATGGATCCTTTGCTTTAGAATTTGGGCTTTGTTTTGTTCTATACATGGTGACTAATGCAAGAAGATGTAGGATGGCTTATTCTGGGCCTCTGGGTATAGGGAAAAGTAAATGGGGTTTCAAGTTTCTGCTTTGAGTTTTTCTTCTCCCTTCACTTGCCGGTTGAAGGTAGGTCTTCAGTGTTGGGATCCCAGGAGATGACCTATAAGAAGCAGCACAGTGGGCTCAGCTATGCAACTTACAGTGGTACAGGCACCATTGCTCTGGGGCAGCCTGGGATCCCAACATCATTATCTGGAGTTCTTTGAGAATATGTCCCACTTTGGTCAAAACTCCTTAATCGGTGGAAAAATACTGCCCCACTCACCCATCCCAGTGTACTACCGAGTCTTTGAATTTCTCCTTTATTCTTCCTAATGGGCAGTATGGTGAAGTGGAAAGGGAATGACTTGCGACTCAGACTACCCTGAATTCTTAGATTCCACTTGCTAGCTGTGTGATCCCAGGCGCAGTTTTGAACATATGTGAACCTCAGTCTTTCTTCTCTGTAAATTGGGGGTAATAATACCGACATCATAATTTTATTGGAATTAAGGAAAAATTGCATGTTTCCTTCTTTTGTCTTGGCAACAGATTTGGGTCTGTTGGCAGTGAAATAATTAACAGAAACATGAGAGTCGGTTCAGGCAAAAGTGAGTAGAAAGAAGAGAATGCTAAATCTCAACAGCCATGATGTTTAAAGCCAGGCCAATGTATTGAGAGGAACACAAGCAGAATTGCCAGATTTAGTATAGATATATCTCATGCCATATTTGGGACATACTTACACTAAAAAAATTCCTTATCTGATATTCAAATTTAACTGGAGGTTTTGTATTTTATTGGCAACACTAATCACAAAGTGTCATGAATATGTGGCAGAAAGGATGTGTGTCTATGTGAAGGTCACCAGGCAAGGCTAATGTACGTGGGGAAACCGCGGACTGATTATGACTGAGTTGAAAAGGCACCATGTGGAGAGGCACTTGCTGAGGTTCATGTAAGAATCAGTTTTAACTAATCATTATGATATGTTAGCACTTAGCCAATCAAATAGGTAACTGCTAACAGATCTTAATTATCATATTGTGTTTAATTGGCAGTTAATTTCTCATAAGAGATTACTGTTGTTGATTTGTTATATCCAGTTACATGATGGATGTGGGTTATCTTGAGCCTGGTGTTTGCTGCTTAGGAAGAGAGGACCCACCACATTCAGAGTTTACTCTCCTCTCAGGAAATAAAGCATGGGGAGAACAAGCCACTCACCCCTAGGGCATCACCGAGCAGCGTTAGAGACTGGGGACTCCCGGGAGGACAGAGTCTGAGATCCTGAAGATACTCTGAGCCTCTGGGACAGGTGAACTATGGGAGGCCTGCCCTAACCTCTCTCCTGGAGGGAGGGGGTGGGACTTGTATTTTTCCTCTCTTATTGTCCATGCTATTTTTTCTAGATTTGAAGTAAAGCACAGTCTGAATGCCAGCCCAGATCGCCTAGGACAAACTGCTTTTCAGATCTTTGCACTTACTGTACTTCTGCTGGCATATCTCCTGGCTGAGATTGTGCCCTCATTAGATACTGGTGCTAGTGCCAAGGGAGCCTGGGTTTCTTCGGGACATTGCTTCACCACTTGCAGTACAACGTGTATACATCTCTTCTAATGAGTTATAGCCAGTAAAATTTTATTTTTTGGCCTTTCTTATGGATATAAAATAGTATCTCATTATTTTCATTTGCATTTCTCTGCTTGCTAGTGAGTTTAACAGCTTCTTCTGACACGTATTAGTCATCTTGTCCTCTTCTTCTATTACCTATTAATATCTTTGCTCGCATTTCTGTTGGGTTCCCTGACTTTATAGACATTGTCCTAAAGGTTTTAAACATGACACCTATTCTCTCCCTGCTGTCATTGGTGTCCTTCAATGAACTAAAGTTCTTAATTCCTGTGTAACCACATCCATTAATATCTCCATACTGTGTATGCTTCTGATCTTTTTTTAATTGAAGTATAGTTGTGTTAGTTTCAAGAGTACAGCACAGTGATTCAGTTACACACACACACACACACACACACACACACATTCTTTTTTAGATTCTTTCGCCTTATAGGTTATTACAAAATATTAAGTATAGCTCCCTGTGCTGTACAGTAGGTCCCTGTTGGTTATCTGTTTTATATATAGTAGTGTGTATATGTTAATCCCAACCTCCTAATTTATCCCTCCCCTGCCTTTCCCCTTTGGTAACCATAAGCTTTTTTCTATATCTATGGGTCTAGTTCTGTTTTGTAAATAAGTTTATTTGTATTTTTTTTTAAGATCCCACATATAAGCAATGTTATATTTGCCTGTCTGGCTTACTTCACTTAGTACGATAAACTCTAGGTCCATCCATCCATATTGATGCAAAGGGCATTATTTCATTCTCTTTTATGGCTGAGTGATATTCCGTTGTTCTACAAAGCTACAGCAATCAAAGCAGTATAGTACTGGCACAAAAAGGGACATATAAATCAGTGGAACAGGATAGGAAACCCAGAAAAAACCCATGCACCTATGGTCAATCTACAACAAAGGAGGCAAGAAGATATAATGGAGAAAAGATAGTTCTTCAATAAGCAGTGCTGGGAAAACTGGACAGCTACACGGAAAAGAATGAAATTAGAACATTCTCTAACACTATATACAAAAATAAACTCAAAATTGATTAAAGACCTATATGTAAGACCAGATACTATAAAACTCCTAGAGGAAGACATAGGCAGAACACTCTTTGATATAAATTGCAGCAGTATGTTTTTGGATCTGTCTCCTAGAGAAATGATATCTTTTTTCATTTTTAAATTTTATTTATTTATTTATTTGTTTGTTTTGGCGGCACTGCCTGGCATGCAGGATCTTAGTTCCCTGACCAGGGATCGAACCCATGCTCCCTGCAGTGGAAGCGCAGAGTCCTAACCCCTGGACCGCCATGGAATTCCCTAATGATATCTTTTAAAGTGTGTTTTTTTCCCCCATTCCTAGGTATCACAATTATTTTTCAATAGTTTTTCTATCACCTGCTTAGATACCCACTCAGCATTTAGATCTTTTTTTAAAATTAGATTAAATTAGCTTTGTTTTTCTAGCTTTTATTGAGATATAATATTTTTTTTTGGCTGCACCACGTGGCTTGCAGGATCTTAGTTCCCTGACCAGGGACTGAACCTGGGCCCTCGGCAGTGAAAGCAAGGACTCCTAACCACTGGACCACCAGAGAATTGCCTTGAGATATAATTGACATAAAACATTGTGTAAGTTTAAGATGTACAATATTATGACTTGATATGTGTATATACTGCAAAATGATTAGAACAGTAAGGTTAGTTAACCAATCTATCACCTCATATAATTACTATTGTGTGTGTGTGTGTGTGAACTTTTAATATCTCACATTTAGATTTTTAATTTATCTGACTCTACCTTTACATGTGATGTGAGTTACGGTACAGATTTTGTTTTTCCTTATTGTGAGTTTCCATTACATCATTTCTCTAAACAGTATGTTTTCAGTTTTACTATTTATCAATTAAGGATGCTATTTCTGAGGGTCCAGTTTTCATCCATTGGTCTATTTGTTTCTTTCTGGGCCAATCTCAGTTTTTTTTATTATTTTGTTTTTTTAGTAAGTCTTCTTATGATCTGGTAGAGTTAGTTTTCTCTTTTTCTTTTAATTTCATAAAATTGAAATTCATGGGATTTTATTCTTCCATAATATTTTTTTTTAAATAAGTGTGACATGTCCCTCAAAAGTTCTACCTAAACATTTTAATAGAATTGCGTTTGTGTTTGTAGTTTACTTTGGAGACATTTTCTGTTTTGTGGAACAATTTGTTTAAAATAGGAATTAACATTTTCATAGAGGTTTGGTAGAATTCACCTATAAAAGTAGTTGGACTGGAACTTTTAGGGGAGGGTGGTCTTTAACTACTATTTCATTTTTTTAAGTGTTTATGTTATGCTGAGGGTTTTCATTTTTTCCTAATTCTGACCTTTATTCAAGGAATTTATTTCATTTAGGGTTTATTTTTTAACGACTGGTGTCATGTTTTTATATCTATTGTTATCTATTTGTGTCCTTAGTGATTTACTCTTTTCAATATATGTACTTTTTAAATTTAAATTCTCTCTTTTTTCTTGAGTTATCATATTAGAGTTGTACAAAAATCAGTTTTCCAAAAATCAGTATGGAATATTAGTTAATATTTTCTGTGTTTCTAAATGCACTGTTTCATTGAAATCTGTCCTTACATTTCCTCCTTCTGATTTATTTGACTTTATCTGTCTTTGTTCCAACCTCTTGAGTTTTAATTTTAGCTAATTTTTAAAACATGTCTCAGAGATTGGCTCAAGATGGTGGCATAGAAGGATGTGCTCTCACTCCCTCTTGCGAGAACACCGGAATTACAACTAACTGAACAATCATCGACAGGAAGACACTGGAACTCACCAAAAAAGTTACCCCACATCCAAAGACAAAGGAGAAGCTACAATGAGATGGTAGGAGGGGCGCAATCACAATAAAATCAAATCCCATAACTGCTGGGTGGGTGACTCACAAACTGAAGGACACTTATACCACAGAAGTCCACCAACTGGAATGAAGGTTCTGAGCCCCATGTCAGGCTTCCCAACCTGTGAGTCTGGCAATGGGAGGAGGAACTCCTAGAGAATCAGACTTTGAAGGCTGGCGGGATTTGATTGCAAGAGTTCAACAGGACTGGGGAAACAGAGACATCACTCTTGGAGGGCACACAAAAAATAGTGTGTGCATCGGGACCCAGGGGAAGGAGCAGTGACCCCATAGAGACTGAACCAGACCTACCTGCTAGTGTTGGAGAGTCTCCTGCAGAGGCAGGGGGTGGCTGTGTCTCACTGTACCGTGAGGACAAGGACACTGTGAACAGAAGTTCTGGGAAGTAATCCTTGGCGTGAGCCCTCCCAGAGTCTGCCATTACCCCACCAAATTGCCCAGGTAGGCTTCAGTGTTGGGTTGCCTCAGGCCAAACAACCAACAGGGAGGGGACCCAGCCCCACCCATCAGCAGACAAGCAGATTAAAGTTTTACTGAGCTCTGCCCACCAGAGCAACAGCCAGCTCTACCCACCGTCAGTCCCTTCCATCAGGAGACTTGCACAATCCTCTTAGATAGCCTCATCCACCAGAGGGCAGATAGCAGAAGCAAGAAGAATTACAGTCCTGCAGCCTGCGGAGCAAAACCCACATTCACAGAAAGATAGACAAGATGAAAAGGCAGAGGGCTATGTACCAGATGAAGGAACAAGATAAAACCCCAGAAAAACAACTAAATGAAGTGGAGATAGGCAACCTTCCAGAAAAAGAATTCAGAATAATGATAGTGAAGATGATCCAGGAGCTCGGAAAAAGAACGGAGGCAAAGATTGAGAAGATGCAAGAAATGCTTAACAAATCTCTAGAAAAATTAAAGAACAAACAAACAGAGATGAGCAATAAAATAACTGAAATGAAAAATACACTAGAAGGAATCAATAGCAGAAGAGACAGAAGAAAGGATAAGTGACCTGGAAGACAGAATGGTGGAATTCACTGCTGCAGAACAGAATAAAGAAAAAAAGAATGAAAAGGAATGAAGACAGCCTAAGAGACCTCCTGGACAACATTAAATGCAACAACATTCACATTATAGGGGTCCCAGAAGGAGAAGAGAGAGAGAAAGGACCCAAGAAAATATTTGAAGAGATTATAGTCGAAAACTTCCCTAACATGGAAAAGGAAATAGCCACCCAAGTCCAGGAAGTGCAGAGAGTCCCATACAGGATAAACACAAGGAGAAACAGACCGAGACACATAGTAATCAAATTGGCCAAGATTAAAGACAAAGAAAAGTTATTGAAAGCAGCAAGGGAAAAATGAAAAATAACATACAAGGGAACTCCCATAAGGTTAACAGCTGATTTCTCAGCAAAATCTCTACAAGCCAGAAGGGAGTGGCAAAATATACTTAAAGTAATGAAAGGGAAGAACCTACAACCAAGATTACTCTACCCAGCAATGATCTTATTCAGATTCGATAGAGAAATCAAAAGCTTTACAGACAAGCAAAAGCTAAGAGAATTCAGAACCACCAAACCAGCTCTACAACAAATACTAAAGGAACTTCTCTAAGTGGAAAACACAAGAGAAGAAAAGGACCTACAAGAACAAACCGAAAATAATTAAGAAAATGGTCATAGGAACATACCTATCAATAATTAGCTTAAACGTGAATGGATTAAATGCTCCAACCAAAAGACACAGGCTTGCTGAATGGATACAAAAACAAGACACATCTATATGCTGTCTACAAGAGACCCACTTCAGACCTAGGGACACATACAGACTGAAAGTGAGGGGATGGAGAAACATATTCAATGCAAATGGAAATCAAAAGAAAGCTGGAGTAGCAATTCTCATATCAGATAAAATAGACTTTAAAATAAAGGATGTTACAAGAGACAAGGAAGGACACTACGTAATGATCAAGGGATCAATCCAAGAAGAAGATATAACAATTATAAATATATATGCACCCAACATAGGAGCACCTCAATACATAAGGCAGCTAAGAGCTCTAGAAGAGGAAATCAACAGTAACACAATAATAGTGGGGTACTTTAACACCTCACTTACACCAATGGACAGATCATCCAAACAGAAAATTAATAAGGAAACACAAGCTTTAAATGACATAATAGACGAGATAGATTTAATTGATATATATAGGACATTCCATCCAAAAACTGCAGATTACACTTTCTTCTCAAGTGTGCATGGAATATTCTCCATGATAGATCACATGTTGGGTCACAAATCAAGCCTCAGTAAATTTAAGAAAATTGAAATAATGTTAAGCATCTTTTCTGACCACAATGCTATGAGATGAGAAATCAATTACAGGGAAAAAAACTTAAAAAAAGCAAACACGTGGAGGCTAAATGATACGTTACTAAATAACCAAGAGATCACTGAAGACATCAAAGAGGAAATAAAACAAAAAAACCTAGAGACAAATTTCAATGAAAATACAATAATCCAAAACCTATGGGATGTGGCAAAAGCAGTTCTAAGATGGAACTTTATAGCTATACAAGCCTACCTCAAGAAACAAGAAAAATCTCAAATAAACAGTCTAACCTTACACCTAAAGAAACTAGAGAAAGAAGAACAAACAAAGCCCAAAGTTAGCAGAAGGAAAGAAATCATAAAGATCAGAGGAGAAATAAATGAATTAGAAACAAATAAAAAAAAATAGCAAAGATCAATAAAACTAAAAGCTGGTTTTTTGAGAAGATAAACAAAATTGATAAACCATTAGCCAGACTCATCAAGAAAAAGAGGGAGAGGACTCAAATCAATAAAACTAGAAATGAAAAAGGAGAAGTTACAACAGACACCGGAGAACTACAAAGCATCCTAAGAGACTACTACAGGCAACTGTGTGTTAATAAAATGGACAACCTGGAAGAAATGGATAAATTCTTAGAAAGGTATAACCTCCCAAGACTGAACCAGGAAGAAATAGAAAATCTGAACAGACCAATCACAAGTAATGAAATTGAAACTGTGATTAAAAATCTTCCAACAGTCAACCAACAAAAGTCCAGGACCAGATGGCTTCACAGGTGAATTCTATCAAACATTTAGAGAAGAGCTAGCACCCATTCTTCTCAAACTCTTCCAAAAAAATTGCAGAGGAAGGAACACTCCCAAACTCATTCTGTGAGGCCACCATCACCCTGATACCAAAACCAGACAAAGATACTACAAAAAAAGAAAATTACAGACCAATATCACTGATGAATATAGATGCAAAAATCCTCAACAAAATAGTAGCAAACAGAATCCAACAACACATGCAAAGGATCATACACCATGATCAAGTGGGATTTATCCCAGGGACACAAGGATTCTTCAGTATATGCAAATCAACCCATGTGATACACCATATTAACAAATTGAAGAATAAAATCCATATGATTATCTCAATAGATGCAGAAAAAGATTTTGACAAAATTCAACACCCATTTATGATAAAAACTCTCTAGAAAGTGGGCATAGAGGGAACCTACCTCAACATAATAAAGGCCATATATGACAGACCCATAGCCAACATCATTCTCAATGGTGAAAAACTGAAACCATTTCCTCTAAGATCAGGAACAAGACAAGGTTGTCCACTCTCACCACTATTGTTCAACATAGTTTTGGAAATCATAGCTATGGCAATCAGAGAAGAAAAAGAAATAAAATGAATACAAATTGGAAAAGAAGAAGTAAAACTGTTTGCATATGACATGATACTATTTATAAAGAGTCCTAAAGATGCCACCAGGAAACTGCTAAAGCTAATCAATGAATTTGGTAATGTTGCAGGATACAAAATTAATGCACAGAAATCTCTTGCATTCCTATACACTAATGTTGACAAATCTGAAAGAGAAATTAAGGAAACACTCCCATTTACTATTGCAACAAAAAGAATAAAATACCTAGGAATAAACCTTCCTAGGGAGACAAAAGACCTGTATGCAGTAAAGTATAAGACACTGATGAAAGAAATTAAAGATGATACCAACAGATGGAGAGATATACCATGTTCTTGGATTGGAAGAATCAATATTGTGAAAATGACTATACTACCCAAAGCAATCTACAGATTCAGTGCAATCCCTATCAAATTACCAATGGCATTTTTTACAGAACTAGACCAAAAAATCTTAAAATTTGTATGGAGACACAAAAGACCCTGAATAGCCAAAGCAGTCTTGAGGGAAAAAAAAACGAGCTAGAGGAATCAAACTCCCTGACTTCAGACTATACTACAAAGCTACAGTAATCAAGAGAATATGGTACTGACACAAAAACAGAAATATAGATCAATGTAACAAGATGGAAAACCCAGAGATAAACCCACGTACCTATGGTCAACTAATCTATGACAAAGGAGGCAAAGATATAAAATGGAGAAAAGACAGTCTCTTCAATAAGTGGTTCTGGGAAAACTGGACAGCTACATGTAAAAGAATGAAATTAGAACACTCCCTAACACGATACACAAAAGTAAACTCAAAATGGATTACAGACCTTAACTGTAAGACTAGACACTCTAAAACTCTTAGAGGAGAACCTAGGAAACACTCTTTGACATAAATCACAGCAAGATCTTTCTTGACCCACGTTCTAGAGTAATGGAAATAAAAACAAAAATAAACAAATGGGACCTAATGAAACTTCAAAGCTTTTGCACAGCCAAGGAAACTATAAACAAGACGATAAGACAACCATCAAAATGGGAGAAAATATTTGCAAACAAATCAACGGACAAAGGATTAATCTCCAAAATCTATAAACAGCTCATGCAGCTCAACATTAAAAAAACAAACTACCCAATCCAAATATGGGCAGAAGACCTAAATAGATATTTCTCCAAAGAAGATATACAGCTGGCCAAGAAGCACATGAAAAGCTGCTCAACATCACTAATTATTAGAGAAATGAAAATCAAACTACAATGGGGTATCACCTCATACCAGTTAGAATGGGCATCATCAGAAAATCTACAAACCACAAATGCTGGAGAGGGTGTGGAGAAAAGGGAACCCTCTTGCACTGTTGGTGGGAATGTAAATTGATACATCCACCATGGAGAACAGTATGGAGGTTCCTTAAAAAACTAAAAATAGAACTACCATATGACCAAGCAATCCCACTACTGGACATATACCCAGAGTAAACCATAATCCCATAAAGACAGATGCACTCCAATGTTCATTGCAGCACTATTTACAATAGCCAGGTCATGGAAGCAACCTAAATGCACATCGACAGATGAGTGGATAAAGACGATGTGGTACATATATACAATGGAATATTACTGAGCCATTAAAAGGAATTAAATTGGGTCATTTTTAGAGACTTGGATGGATCTAGAGACTGTCATACAGAGTGAGATAAGTCAGGAAGAGAAAAACAAATATCGTATATTAACGTATATATGTGGAACCTAGAAAAATGGTACAGATGAACCCGTTTGCAGGGCAGAAATTGAGACATAGATGTAGAGAACAAATGTATGGACACCAAGGGGAGAAAGCGGCAGTGGGTGGTGGTGGTGGTGTGATGAATTGGGAGATTGGGATTGACATGTATACACTGATGTGTATAAAATGGATGACTAATAAGAACCTGCTGTATAAAAAAAATAAATTAAATTAAATTTTTTTTAATTAAAAAGTCTCTTCTGATCATTGTAATTAAATTTGGCACTTAAGTTGGGTCCAAAAACTCCATTTAGTTTTCACTGTCCATTTCTATTTTTTTATAATATCTTTATAAGTACAGGGTTATCTGCTAGCATGAGATTTTACTTCCAAACACATTGCATTTTTAAAGTTATTTTTGTTACTAATTTTTTCTTGAATTGTGGGTATAAAATCTATGCATGATATTGTTTTATTTCTCTTTTTCTTTTGTTCTCCCCTTCCTTCATTCTTCCCTGCCTTCATTTTTTCCTTTCTTTATCTACTTATTTACTTTAAGAATTTATTCTAGTTTTCTCTCTTTTAAACACATAGTTAATTTTCTAAATGTTGTATCTACACCCCAAAGGAATATGTACCCTGTTGTTTGTTGGATGCAGAACTCTGAATTATCCCATAGATTAACTGAATTTATATATTTCATTAACTAGATTTTCCATATTTCTATCTATTTTGTCTTCTGGCTCTGTCCATTTCCAGGAGGACCGTGATAAAATCTGCAGCAACAATCGATAATTTATCTTTTTCTCTCTTTAGTCTTTCCCATTTTCACTTTATATATTTTGTGATTTTATTGTAGTAGTGATAGCTGTTTATAATGGTTTTATTTTCTTGTTCAATTGTACTTTTTACCAATATAATGATCCCCTATTATCTCTTGTGGGTTTTTTTGTCTTAAATTATGTTTTTCTAGATACCAAGAGTACTTTCCCAGATTTCTTTTGGTTAATATTTACATGACATATCTTTTTTTCACCCTTTATTCTCAATTCTTATTTTATTTTCAAATATTGTAGATGTTATACTGTTGGAAGTATTTTATTTTCAGTGTGAGTTATTCTCTTTCATTGGTGAGTTTAATCCAGTTATATTATTGTAATTATATTAGTTTTTTTGGTTATCTTATTTAATATTTTTCCTTTAATATCCTTTGTGTTTACTTTGATAAACATTAGTCATGTTAGGTTTTCTTGTCTTGGTTTCAAAATTACACATTCTACCTTTGTTTTTATGTTAGTAATCTTTAAGTAAAGAATCCTTCTCATGTTTATATACATGTTGATTTCTTAAATTTATTATTATCTCTATCTTTCCTCTAACAAATTAGGAAATTTTTAACATTTTCAGGATGTTTTGGTCTTTTCTGCCACTTTATCTTCACTGAATTTTAGTTCTGGGTTCATTGCAAAATGTAGAGTACTATTTTGCTTTTTTATCCTTGTCTCAAGAGGTAACTTTAATCTGTGCTAACAGAGTAATCACCCTTACTTCTCACATGGGTTGCTGCAGCCCCCTGGATATATGTTTCTTCTTGTTTGAATGTTTTGTCTCAAAGTGTTTTCTAAGTGAATGTTTGTATGACAAATCTTCTGAGGCTGACATGCCTGAGGATATTTTTTTCACCCTCATATTTTAATGGCAATTCTGTTGAACAGAGAATTTTAGGATCTGATGTCAATTTCATCATAGGCAGCCTACATTCTTTCTGGATAATGTCACTGCCTGTTGGGTGTTTCTAACAGGTTTAGGTGCAGATGTTTTCTTACCTTTCCTATCTGGCACTCTTTGGACCCTTTCAGGCTGAGGTCTCTCATCTTATTTATAACTCTAGGAAATTGGTCTCCATTCTTTTTGCAAATATCTCATTTCTCCTGTTTGTCATCTTTGGTTCTTTTGAAACTATTACAGATATTGACTCTTGTATTTCTAGCCTCTGTATTCCCCATCTTTTCTCTTACATCTTCTGTTTCTATGTCTTTTTTTGGTGTCTTCTGAGAGAATTTCTTTGATCTGATCTTTCAGCTTGTTCACTCACTCTTCAGTTGTACTCATCCTATTTCAGCCATTTAAAAAAATGTTAGCTACTGTATTCTGCACACTTAATATTTCTAACTTTTCTATGACTTTTTGCTCTTTCTTCATATTAACAGTATACTCCCTTCTATCTTGAGAATATTTATGTGCTTATTTTATATTTGTAGATCATCTATTTCAATAATTCTGCTTCATGTAGCGTATGCTGTTTGGTTTGTAGTCTTTCTTGTATAATGATTATACCATGTAGGTGCATGTCAGTTCATATTTTCCTGAATGTTAGTTATCTCTTGTGGTAATGGACAGGCTTAAATGTGAACCTACCTTGGCAGTCTAATGAGGGAGTTGAAAAACCCTAGGTGCCTGTGATGGACACACCTTAGGTCATATTCTTTTATAATTTCCTCCTCTTCCATGCCAGTAGAACCTGTGACTTCCTTCTAAGCAATAGACCATGGCAAAGGTGATGGACTGTGTCCCAACTTCATCTTTGCTGGCTGGAGGGAGAGATTCTCCTGCTGGTCTGAAGAAGCAAGCAGACATGTTGTGAATTGCCTCTGGAAAAGGAATCACAGGCAGCCTCTAGGAATGGAAAACAGCCCTTACTGACAGCCAGCAAGAAAATGGGAACCTCAGTCTTACAGCTTTTAGATGATCTTCCAGCAACCTGAGGGAGATTGGAAGCATATCTTTCCCTAGTGAAGCCTCTGATGAGACTGCAACCTCAGTTAACCCTGGATTCCGGCCTGATGAGAATCTAAAGCAGAGGGCCCAGTTAAGCTGTGTCTACCCTTCTGACCTATGGAAACTGGGAGATAATGAATGTGTGCTGTTTTGAGCCTCTAAGTTTTTGGCAGTTGGTTAAACAGCAGTAGAAGTAGTAGTATCCACCATCCTCTGTTGTGTGCTCCTCTTGGCTCCCATACCACCTGGCAACACTTTGGGACAGATTCTGCCTTTAAATGGTTACAGGAAAGAAGCATTGAGAGAGGCAATTGATTTTTTAATTTTTTTTTTTATTTTTGGCTGTGTCCTGTGGCATGTGGGATCCTAGTTCCCCAACCAGGGATCGAACCCACACCCCCTGCAGTGGAAGCGCAGAGTCTTAACCACTGGACTGCCAGGGAAGTCCCCTAGGAGGCAATTGCTTTAGATTGTTATTCACTAGCTAGGAAAGTTTGAGAAAGATGGAGAGATGGAGTAGATGTCCCCACGTGATTAGTAAACTCCCATCTGTTTTCATCATCACCTCCTCTAAGTTTTCATCATGTTCTTCATTTTTAGACAGTATTCAACTTTACTAAAATATTTGATTACACTTATTTCCCAAATTTCACATAGCATAGTGCAGGATTAATTTCTTGGTGTTTTCAAAGAAGGATTTTATTACTGAAGGAATCATCTGCATTCTAACTTTTTTTTAATTGGTAGATATAGAGTTGGAGTTCTTTGAACACTTTGAAAATGTTAGCCCTCTGTAGATACTGAAAAATTTGGTAACAATCTGAAACTTTTTTCTCTAACATAACTTCGCTCTCTGAAAGCATTTAGAATTTTTTTTTAAAGTTTCCCTATAATGCACGTGTGTGGGCCTTTCGTTATCTATACTGTTTTGTATGTTCTAAGGTCCTTTATCTTAGGTGTTCATATGTTTAAATCCTTAGAAATTCTGGTGCATTATTATTTTATCTATTTCCACTTCTTCATTTATTTGTTTTCTTTCTTTCTGGTACTGTTATAAATCGTTGATGATGCTGTGTTTTTATCATCTGCGTTTATTCTCTTTAATATTTTCCATTATTTAATGACTTTCTAATGCCTTCTAAATAAGTTCCTGGATCTGATCTTTCTGTTCACTAATTTAATTTGTGTTTCTATTAATTCTGTTAATTATCCATCTCTTGTGATTTTAAAAATATATTTATATTATTATATCCAGTAAATCTACTTGCTTCTTCTTGATAACTGCTTATTGTTGCCTAATGCCATCAACATATCCTATCATCACTCTTTTAATCTTTTTTTTTTTTTTTTTTTTTTTTTCCGCGGTACGTGGGCCTCTCACTGTTGTGGCCTCTCCCATTGTGGAGCACAGGCTCCGGACACACAGGCTCAGCGGCCATGGCTCACGGGCCCAGCCACTCCGCGGCATGTGGGATCTTCCCGGACCGGGGCACGAACCCGTGTCCCCTGCATCGGCAGGCGGACTTGCAACCACTGCGCCACCAGGGAAGCCCCATCACTCTTTTAAGAGATTTATTATTCTTATTCTTTAAATGTTGACCTCTGTATTCCATCAGTTCTCAATCACAGCATATACATTGTTCTGTATGTTGCCATTCTATTTGAAAAATTGTACTCAGATGACTCCTTAGTTTTCTCTTTAAGCTCATTTATTTTAGCTAGTCTTGTTTACGAGGGGATAAGGGCTTCTGCTCCTCCTGGTGAATTTAATGTTGGATAGCCTGACATACCCATTTGCTGTGTCACTACCAATCTTCTGTTCTCTTCAGGAAAATCCTGGGACTTTTCTAAGAATTTCTTTCTCTTGGTTGTAACTGTCTACACTTAGGGTTTAGAGCAGAAGACGGAAATACTCACAACTGCCGTTTTACAGAGACGTTTTATCCATTCCTCACCCAGCCAGGCTTCTGCTTTGCCTTGTTGTTATCTTGGGAACAGAAAAATGCTTAGCATAATTTCTGAAACCCAAGTGCCTGGTTTGGAATTCTGGCTCTGCCACATTCTAGCTGAGGAAATTTGGATAAGTTTCTCAACATCTCTAGGCTTTAGTATCCATGTATGTAAAATAGGATATTAATATTCACTGACTGCTACAACTGCTGTGATAGTTAGATGAAATAATGTATACAAAGTGATTAGGACAGTACCTGATACAAACTAGGGCCTAATAAACATTTGCTCTCAATATCATTACAGTGTCCAGCATGTACATGTTCAGTAAGTGCCACCCATTACTGCATGCTTATTACGCTCATCCACAGAGCCCTAGAATCCTTGCACAGATTACTATCAAGATGCACCCACACTTCAAATCTCTAGGACTCCTATGTGCTTCCTGCCATGATTTACACCTCTAACCATCCTAGCGACCTGGAATTTTTTGGTCACTAGGGACTATTTAGACAAGAATACGAGATCAAATGTTGGTGGAATGGAAACAATATTTAAAATCAGTAATATCTTATACCCATTATTTCCATGCTGCAAGTCTTTGCCTCATAGACAGTATGTGAACCGACTTCTTTTGTGTGCATACAGACCTTCACAGGTTTTAAAGTAGTTTTACATCCATTATCACATTTCATTTTACATGACTTCAAAAAGTGTGAGAGAGGCTTACTGAGCCTAATTTCAAGAGGAAACCAGTTCTCAGACTGGAGGAGACTAGGAACTAAATTCCGACAGCTTGAGTGTGGCAGACGTGAAGTCAGCCCAGTTGTTGTGGCTTCTAGTAGCACACACCCCCTGCTCCGGTCTCTACAGAGGGACCCGAGAGAAATAGAAAGAAACCTGGGGCTTCTTTAGGAGGTAGATGTGTGAATAAAAGTGAGTGGCATTTTAGATATTCGTGATTTTATCCCACCCCATCATACCCGGAGCTTGGGTTCCTGGTGCACCCTGTCTTTTCTATGAAGAGCACTCCTTGTGATGAGTTACTTGCCCTCAGCTGGTTGGGGTTGGTGCTGGGCAATAAAGATCGTGATGGCCATCACAAAGGGCATCAGGTTTGCAAGTCCTTTCCTGTAGTTCAAGCTCTGACCAAAGCATCTAAAGACATAGATCCTGCTGTGACCCTTACAATGTGCTGTCTAATACTTTCGAGGAGTTTTGGGAAATGGATGCTTACATTCATACTTAATTCAGGTAATGAATATGGTTCCTCAAAACTAAACCATTCTGTTAACCCCCAGGTTTTTTTTTTGTTTTTTTTTTAATTATTTATTTATTTATTTAATTTATTTTTGGCTGCATTGGGTCTCAGTTGCGGCATGCGGGATCTTTGTTGAGGCATGCAGGATCTTCCATTGTAGCGCGCGGGCCCTTTGTTGTGGTGTGTGGGCTTCTCTCTAGTTGTGGCGTGCGGGTTTTCTCTTCTCTAGCTGTGGTGCACAGGCTCCAGGGCATGTGGGCTCTGTAGTTGTGGCACACTGGTTACAGAGCACGTGAGCTCGGTAGTTTGCGGCATGCAGGCTCTCTAGTTGAGGTGCATGAGCTCAGTAGCTGTGGCACACGGCCTTAGCTGCCCCTTGGCATGTGGGATCTTAGTTCCCTGACCAGGGATTGAACCCATGTCCCATTCATTGTAAGGAGGATTCTTTACCACTGGGCCACCAGGGAAGTCCCAACCCACTAACTTTTACACACAGTTGACAGTAGAGTGTGTTGTCTGTTTATTAGAGAGGTGGCATGTGAGCATATGCCAAGCAAACATACTATTAACCAGAAGATGTGGTACATATATACAGTGGAATATTACTCAGCCATTAAAAAGAATGGAATAATGCCATTTGCAGCAACATGGATGGACCTAGAGATTGTCATGCTGCGTGAAGTGGGTCAGACAGAGAAGGAAATATTGTATGATATTGCTTGTGTGCGGAATCTAAAAAAAAATGATACAAATGAATTTATTTACAGGATGGAAACAGGCTCACAGACTTAGAGAATGAAGTTGTGTTTGTTGGGGGGAAAGGTGGGAGGGAGGGATAGTTGGGGAATTTGGGATTGACATGTATATACTGCTATGTTTAAGTGGTTAACCAACAAAGACCTCTTGTATAGCACAAGGAACTCTGCTCAATATTATGTAACAACCTAACTGGTAAAAGAATTTGAAAAAGAAGAGATACATGTATACGTAAAAAAAAAAACCCTCTGTGATGACCGGTATGGGAATAGAATCTAACAAAAAAGGTGGATATACATATATGTGTAGCTGACTCACTTGCTGTATAGCAGACACTAGCACAACATTGTAAATCAACTGTACTCAAATAACAAAATTAATTTTTAAAAAGTGTGTATTGAGCACTAACTCGGGGCCCCAGTTTTATGTGAGACATTGCAGAGGATACCAAAAGGGACCAAGACACATGAAGCCATTAGTAAATATGTATATGATAAATCATGTTTCTCAATGTATGTGACATGCACAAGAAAGTCAAACAAGTCATACCTCTTAACCCTGTTTACTTAGACAACAGCTTGTCAACTGTAGTCATCAACGCATGTTTGCAGAATAAAGAAGGCAAGATCAGGGTAGGCAGATAATTGTACTTGTGCCAGACTTTTTGCAAGAGATATGATCTGAGATATTTAAAAAATACATGGGGGAGAAGGCAGGCATCCTAAAGTGAGGTACAGAAATAAAAGCAAGAAGAGAATTTAGAGAGGAGAAAGGTGAAAAATGTGGGCATAATATCATCCATTATTAGAATATAGATATTGTATAAAGCTCCATTAAATTTACAATAGTCACATAATAACTTCCTAGAATTTTTCAGTCGTATTTCCTCCACTTTGATTTTTGAATGAATAGCTAAGTCTTTTCATGCTGGCAAAATACGGTCGTTTCTTTTTTTCTTTTTACCTCTTTTCTCTTTTTCTCTCTTTTAATTTAGGTGTGTCTTATGGCTCAGAATGTGGTCTGTTTTTTTTTTAAAGAAATGCTGATGATATAATGTTCTTTCACCTTTATTGTATATGACTTCAAAGTTATATATGGTTAAAAAAATCAGAATGAAGCACCTCAAGTGTTCATTGATGGATGAATGGATAAACAAAATGCAAATGTAGTGTATGCATACAATGAAATGTCGTTCAGCATTTTATAAAAAAGGAAGGAAATTCTGACATACTACAACATGGACGAACCTTGACAACATGCTAGGTGAAAAAGAAAACAGTCACAAAAAGACAATATTATATGATTCTACTTACATGAGGTACCTAGAAAGTAGTCAAATTCATAAAGACAGAAAGCAGAAGGGTGGTTGCCAGAGGTTGGGGGAGGTTGAATGGGCGCTAATGTTTAATGGGTACAGAGTTTCATTTGGGGAAGATTAAGAAGTTCTGGAGACGGGTATGGTAATGGTTGCACAACAGTGTGAATGTACTTAATGCCGTAGAACTGTACACTTAAAAATAGTTAAGGTGGTAAATTTTGTTATGTATATTTTACCACAGTTTAAAACAATGGAAAAAATAAGAATACTCCTCACAGAGAAATGGTTACTTTTAAAATTTATTTTCTTCTTTATTTTATTCCAAAGGTTTGTGTTATTTTAGGACCAGTTTGATTTTTTTTTTTTTTTTTTTTGCGGTACGTGGGCCTCTCACTGTTGTGGCCTCTCCCGTTGCGGAGCACAGGCTCCGGACGCGCAGGCTCAGCGGCCATGGCTCAGGGGCCCAGCCGCTCCACGGCATGTGGGATCTTCCCGGCATGCACCTGCATCGGCAGGCGGACTCTCAACCACTGGGCCACCAGGGAAGCCCAGGACCAGTTTGATTTTTTAATAGACTTTCCTTTTTAGAGAATTTTTAAGTTCATAGCAATATTGAGCAGAAGGGAAGCACCTGGGTGGCGGGAGGTCTGGCTTAAAGATCTCTGTGAGCATTTCAGCCAGAGCCCTCTGGTTTATTCATTTTACCACATTGGCTTTTTGACCGATGAAAAGCATCTGAGACAAAACACAGGTAGAAAGCCAGTGTTGTAAAATTGTTTATTGATTCAGACCTTGTCAATTCAATCATACAATATGTCTGATATCTAATTTTTTCTTCTTTTACTTAATAAAACTGACCGCTTCACTTGACAGTGTTTAGGAAATGTGTGTATACACAGTATGTGGATGCAGTCTTTAAAGATGAACCGAGGAAACTGAATGAAGGGAAGGCTGGAGGTGGCACTTTAAACTTGGGTGCATTTTGCCAAAGGTAGAATAAGAGTAAGGGGAGATGAAGGTACAGAGGCACCCTCAGAGGCATCCTCTCTTTAGACTTAAACATGGTAGCATGCTCCCATAGCAGTTTACAGTGAGAATTTACCCAGACTGGTTTTTGTTGTTTTTGCTGTTGTTGTTTCCCCTGAGTCCTGAAAAAGGTTGGCTCAGGGCCTGGAAGCTCTGCAATTTTTCACGTTCTGGCAACCTATGAAGAGAAGGTATTTTGCAACTTAGCTCGGTTGTTTCTTCAAGTTTGGAGAGAAATATGTCTTCTTGTAAATTGTTTTTTAAGTTGAAAAGAAGCATACTTTCTCATTGTACTGAAATACCTCTTCCATATTCATACTGTATTTGCATCTGAGTCCAAAAGCAATACAATGACTTTGTTCCCTGATAATTCTCAAGCTCAAAAATTAGGGTGAGCCACACTCCCAATGGGATTCCAATGAAAATTTGATTTGCAATAACTAGAGGGAAACACAATAAAACCTTCCACATAGAAAGACAAGATTTATACTCTCTATTTACCTTAATTTTATGTCCTGGGGAATAATCATCTTTGACATTTGTAAACTACCCTTCCTGGAATAGTCCCCCAGGTGTTCCTCATTCAAGAGCTGCTCTCTGAATGTCACTTCTCTCCTCAGTGACATGCTATTATACCATGGTGGGAGGCCGGGGCCTTTAAATGGGAGGGAGCAGTATGATGTGCTTAAAGCAAAACCTGAATCACATCCCTCAGGGGAGGAAACTCTGGGACTGAGAGTTCCTGTGCGTGTGAACTATACTGCCAGTCTGTATGGCTGGCTGGGAGAATGTGCTTTGCAGGGCAGCTTCACTCCAGGGAAATTAGTAAGTGTACCCTTGGGTAATTTCAGCCTTTGGGAAGAGTCCCTTAAAAACCTGGTTTAGGTAAACTTCAAAGTTGTTGGTAGGAGACTAACAGACTGTGGTTCATAAGAGAGCAAGAATTTATTAAAATCATAACACCTTTCTGAACACAAAATCAGACATGGTAACTATTTCCAGTAGTTCTATTTTGGGAGCAGCTTCCAAAGTGATGAATACAAATGACAATTATCATTACCCTAGCTTATTCACTGCATCACACTGTCCTGGGAAACTACAATTATGGAAATCAAGGGAATATTGCTTAATATTACTATTAATAAATTACATGCTAGAGTAGCAGTGGCAATAGCTCACCAAGTTGATGTAACAGAATATGTAGGTGTGCATATGATTCATATTCTACAGAACTCAATCTTACTCTTAAGTCATTTGCGATAAAAGATGTCCAATTATAATTTTGCCTTTCACATACTTTGAATTATAAAAGCTTAACTATATGTTAGCTAATTCATAATACTTCAAGTATATACATGCGTGCATGTCTCTGTATCTCTATCTCCCTGTCTATCTATCTATCTATCTATGTTTCCCTTAAGTTGCTTTAACTTGAACAATCAAAATAGAATTATCTACTTTTAGGAACTCATTTTTTCACTCTACAGCTCCTAAGATGGCTAAACTATTCTGTCTTGCCTGTGGTTTCAGTGTATGGAGAAATAATCATTTTTCATCTTTCACTCAAATTCTCAAACTTTCTAAGGAGGGAAAATCATATTTTTTTCTTTTAGAAAAAGCATTCTTTAAGGATGTCTTTTCCACAGCTTCTTCAAAATATGAGATGCGTGCTTTTCTCTCCCTTAAAATTTCTAGTTAGTACCAGTCCAAATTTACAGCAAAGTTTGATTTGAGGCTTAATGAATAAACCCAAGTATCTTATATTTTGTTATACTACAATAAGCACAAAAATTTAATTAAAAAAATTGAAAGCATGTTAACTGCATTAATATCGATCCAGTTCAATTAATTTTAATACTTGAATTCAGAAATTAATAATAATTTTAACTTAATTTGAATCAATTGCTTTTTTAATTCTTTGAAGGTACTTTCAAAATTAATGTTACTGTTTTAAAAATCCTGAGTAATTGAGACAGGGCAAGCTGCTCATCTGATTCTAGGCTTTGCCACATTTTGGGATTTGGAAAGGCTAAGACCAGTATTTTAGAATCCAATGCAATAACTCTGCGTGTCAGATATTCCTTTTTTTTCCCTCTACAGTATCAATAGCATTTATGCAGCTTGCAGTAAGCATCTTATTCTGTAAGGGAAGTGATCAGACAAGTAACTGATGCTAGTTTTCTCTGTTACATCTTGTTGAAATATACACTTGATGCACTAACACTCCCACCGGAATACCTGTGGTACATTCGATATAACATCGCATAAGACATCAAATCAAATCCAAGTATCCCCCCTACCCATCTCACCCCTCACCCCCAGCGTGTCCTTACAGTTAAACATAGAGTCTGAGACCATAGAATAGAAGCACACTTTCAAACCCAGATGATGTTTATGGTCTTGCAATGAGAAGTTAACCTTTGAATAAAGCATTCATTTGCAACTGATACTCCCAGGTGAAAAGTGAATGAATTAATATATTCATTCCTTTATTTGCTGCATAATTATAGCTACTTTTTAGATTCTAGTTATGGAGTACCAATAATATCAAAAGTGCAAGAAAAATGAATAAGGCATTTTCTGCTCTTAATGTGTTAATGACTTTGAGCATGAGATAGAAACGTAAACATGTAATTAAAATCCAGCAAAACAACTTCCACATCTGGTCAAGATGGAGTAAAAGGAAACTGAATTTATCCTCCAAATACTCGAAAGGCAGATAAAGTGTATGAAACAATTTTTTTCAAGGCATTAGACTTAAACCTAATCATAACAAAGTCATATTGAATGTAAATGGTTTAAAAATCCCAATTAAAAGGTGGAGATTATCAGTTTGAATAAAGAAGCAAGACCCAAAAGAAATGCACTTTAAATATAATGACATAAATAAGCTGAAAATAAAAGGATAGAAAAAGGTATAGCATGATAACATTAATCAAAAAAAAGCTCTAGTGGCTATATTAACATCACACGAAGTTGACCACAGAGCAAACAAACATTATTGGGGAAAAAGAAGGTTACTTCATAATGGTAAAGGGATCAATTCATTGAGAGGCCATAACAATCCCAAACATTTATGTTCCAAAAAATATGGCTTCAAAAATACATGTGCAAACTTGATAGAACAAAAAGAAGAAACAGACAAGCCATAATTATATTTAAATGTTTCAATATTCCTACTTCAATAGTAGACAAAAAAGTAAAAAGAAAATCTTTAAGTATATAAAACACTTCAATAACGCAATTGCATTAATCAGGATTCTCCACAGAAATAGAACCAACGTGATATGTATAGATATATAGAAAGAAACTTATTGTGAGTGATTGGCTCACACAATTATGGAGGCTGGAAAGCCAGTGGTGTAGTTTCAGTGCAAACCTGAAGGCTTGAAAACCAGGGGAGCTAATGGTATAAGTCCCAGTCGGGGTCCAAAGGCCCAAGAACCAGAAGTGCTGATGCTCAAGATTAGAAGGTGGATGTCCTGGCTCAAGCAAAGAGCGAATTTGTCCTTTCTTCACTGTTTTTGTTCTATTCAGGCCCTCAGTGGATTGGATGGTGTTCACTTGCATTGGTGAAGGCCATCTTCTTTACTCAGTCTACTGATGTAAAAGTTTTCCAAAAATACCCTCACAGATACACCCAGGAATGCATAATGTTTTACCAGTTATCTGGACATCCCTTAGCCCAGTCAAGTTGATGCATAAAAGTAACCATCATAACAATCAACCAACCTGAACTTTATAGAACACTCCACCTAACAACAGCAGAATACACTTTCTTTTCAGGTGCACATGGGGCATTTACTAGGAAAAAACATATTCTGGTTTTAAAATAGGTCTCATTAATTTAAAAGGATTTAAGTCATACAAAATATGGTCTCTGACCAAAAGGACACTAAATCAGAATTCAGAAATAGATCTCTAGAAAACTCCAAATATTTGGAAACTGAATACCATGCTTCTATGTAATACATATCAGAAAAGCAGCAAAAAAGAAATTAGAAAACATTTTGAACTGAATGTAAATGAAAGTACAACATATTGAAATTTATGTAAATAAATAAATATATGTATTTATATATATATAAAGTTTAAACAATAGAGGGAAATTTATAGCATTAATGCCTATGTTGAAAAACAGAGAAATGTATAAAGCCAATGACCTTAGCTTCAACCTTAAGAAACTAGGAAATTAAGAGCAAATAAAATGCAGAGTAAGTAAAAAAAAAAAGGGGGGGGGACTGAATAAGTATTGGAGCAGAAATCAGTATACTAGAGTACAGAAAAAAATAGAGAAAGGCATTAAAACCAAATATTTTTTTTCTGATCTTTGAAAAGGCTTTTTTAAAATTGACAAATCTTTAACCAGACTAATCAGAAAAGTAAAAGAAAGGATACAAAATTGTCAATATTGAAATTGAGAGAGGTGACATTGGCACACATTCTACACATACTAAAATGTTAATAAGATAATATTTTGAACAACCTCACACCAGTGATTTCTACAACTTAGAATAAATGGACACATTCCTTGAATGACTCAAACTAGAAAACCTAATTTAAAAATAAATATAATAGCTTAATATCAACCACAGTAATGTGATTTCTAGTAAAAAAAAAAAAAAAAAAATCTTTCCACACAGAAAATTCTACTCCCAGATGGATTCACTGGTGAATTCTACTAACATTTAAGAAAGGAATACTGCCAATTCTACAAAACTCTTCCAAAAAGAAGAGAATACCTCTCAGCTAATGTTTTAAGGCCAGCATTACCCAGATAAAAAGACCAGACAAAGGTATTACAAGAAAATAAAGCTGTAGACCAGTATCCTTCATGACAAAGATGGAGATATTATAAACAAAATATCAGCATACTGAGTTCAACAGTATATAAAATGAACAACAACACATCATGACCAACTGGACCATTCAACTCTGGTTGGATAGACAACCATCATATTGTTTTTTACTATCCTGAATCCATGTCTATAAGATTACCCTTTCCCTGATATGAGGCTTATATAAACAACATCATTTTTTAGGTCATCCACTGCACTTCCTTCCACCAGAGAAGACCCCTGAAGTGTTAGATACCCAAGGCTTTTCTTCATTTCCAAGGCTGTGGGAAACAATTGTCATGGGCTCTCTCTTTCCATGTCAGTGTCAGTCTGGCCTTCTTGGAGCTGATTCAGTTCTTAGGGAATATGCCTCTTTCGTTGGAAATAGTCTCTCCGGTGGCACATCCAAAGATTTATGAGTTCAACTATTCTTCTGGTGTCAGCACTCCAGGCTCATCTGCTATGTTCCTTTCTCCAGAGATAAGTTATTATTTTTTAACCATTCAACTTTCAAAACACTGACTCTGAAAACTTAGCCTAACACATGTAACATTTATTAAAATTGCTCGGACTTTTAGCCTTGAATGTTCTTGAAATTGCTCCAGAATGACATTGCTGGTCATTCCATCTTTTTATACCATGCATTCTCGTGGGTTGTACACTGGGATATTTTTTTCCGGGTAACTGGTACTTTAAATGATATAACTTTCTCTTATCTGTGGAAGATTTGTCTCCAGTTAGTCTCAGTGCTTCGTTGTGAGCTTTCCTTGTAGATACTCTTATTTCTAGACCATCACTTGGACTCACCAATATGCTTATCCTGAAATGTTGTTTGTCACCCTTCTGATCCTGCCTTTTCTTCTTTTCTCTCTGGTCCATCACCTGAAATGACATTATTACAGCCAACATAAAAGAGCTGTTCCTGTGAATCACAGTCCTAGTCCTATGGCCTAGTCCTCCTTTTCTTTCATCTTGAGTCTAATTCTTCAGAGAGTCAATTAGAGGAAAAAAAAAAAAAAAAAGCAGGGCATAAATTTGGGATTCCTGTATTTTAGGGACTCTAATTTCTTGTAGTCCTAAGTAATCATTTTACTGTCATCACCCATTGTGTTCCAAAAAAGGAAATAGGCAGAGTTGGCAAACACACATCCCTATGTACACAACTCACACACGTTAATCACGTGTAATGCATTGAACAGCCGAGTAGGTAAAGGAAAGGTCATAATGTCTTATTCAACTGCTGTACTAAACACCAAATCCAATTTATAGACACCCTGTTGTATCTGAGCCCATCCATATGTGGCCATTTTGGAATCACACCTCATAAAATATCCCTACTGTTAAACTGGAGGAGAAAAATCTTCAAATTTTCATAACTTTATATCTTCCTCTTCAATGTATTCTCCAGCTAAGGAATTTAATTGTTATAAGAAGAGGTGGGAGGATTTTTTTTTTTAAACTCAAGTGCTAAATAACAAGACACTGACAGGGTGACTCATTATCTGAATCCATTAATCTCAGCTGAATAGAAAGATCCAGATGGAATTGAGAGGAAATGGGCTATTCCTTTCCAAGAGTTAGCATAAGGACTACCCAGCTCAGGGTGGCAGATTTTATATTTAGTTTTGGCTAAGGAAGTATAGGTCACATTTTATGTTTCTTCTGAGGATTACTAAAGAAGTGAACACTGTAGAGAATATTTTCTTTTTCTTAATTCCTAAGGATATAAGAACTATAAAAATCTTAAAATCTGTAAAAAGTACACAAATATTTTCAAATTATTTATAATATAAAAGGGACAATAATTTATAGGGACCTCAGATTTAGGACATGCCTGTACACACACACACACACACACACACATGCACGCACGCACGCACGCACACCCCAAACCTTTTTTTCCTATAAACTATTTACTGATTCCCTAGCGAAGTCCTCATAATAAAATTGTATGGGCTTTCTTTAAGAGAGTTGAATCTGCCATACCCAAGATTGGCAGTTTTATCTTTCCAAGAGGAACAAGGGGTCTGGGGTAGGTTTAGTGTAAACAAAGCAAGGTTGGGTTTGATACAATTTGGTTGAAAGTTTGAAGTTGGTTTCATTCAGAATTGCTTGGGCAATAACTTAATCTCTCTGAAACTCAGATCCCTTATCTGCACTTAAGGAGAATACTAACAGCTGATTCAGTGTTGTGAGGATTATACTAGATAACATCTATAAACTACTAGCCCCTGCTTGGCCCTTATGGTAGATATCCAAAGATGCCTACCTGGCCTTTTGTTTATTCTTCCATCACTGATGGAAAAGAGCATGAAGCTGAAAGACTGAGGCTTTGAATGAAAAATACTGAGTCTCTGAGAAGCAAGATCTTTCAAGATGTAGTAAATCAGCTTTCATCTCATGGGAGTAGTATGAGATGAAATCATTGAAGGGAAAGAGAGTTATTATAACAGCAACTTGACTGCTGTGTTGGAGAAACTTAAATGGCTGACTGTGAGGGGCTGCATAAGCTACACAAGACCTCAGGAAAGGAAGGGAAACAGGGGCCTGGATTGTCTGTAGCAAAGATGCTTGAGAGCTGAATGACTCCATTATCATTGTCCTCTAAGTCATGTGCATTCTGAGGAAGCCAGAGGAAAATGTCCTACTCCCTGCCCTTCTATTTGTCCACATTTGGTCCCTCAGTCTTAACGCAATTCTTCAGATAGTGATCCGGGCATGGTTGGTGGTGGGCAGTGGGTGGTCCTCAGAGGGCAATTCTGTCTGGTAGTCTACTTCATGCTAACTCAGCCCAATAGCATGTCCAGCAACATTTGAGTTCAGGCTAATGGAAGAAGTCTGAGTTCTGTAGATAGTTGACAAGAATATGTTAGAGGCAATAGTCATAATCTGCCTAAATAAATATGCATAAAATATACATAAAACCATGTCTTTGCCCTATGTAATTCCAAAGTCATTCTGATGTCAGAGATATTCTAATATCAGAAACTGTTTACCAACTTCTCTTACATATACACGGCTGCCATAACCCTCTAAACAGACCTCGATTAAACACAGAACCTGTTCAATGCACCCTTGTAGATTCTGTGAGAGGCAGTGAAAATAGAGAAGCCTCAATAGCTATTCAAATTATCTGTAAGAAATGGAATGGAAAAACTCTATCTCTGGATCTCCTGGATGACATTTTTGACTCTTGGCCAAAAAGGGGTCACTTTTATGGTGAGTTAAAGAATGAAACCCCATTAGAAATCGGCTCTGCCCCCAAGATCAGTTTCTTTACTGATGATGTGCAACTGGCCCATCCAGTTAAGTTAGCTGGCAGAGTCATAAACATACACGCTGGGAGCTTTGGTTTTGAGTTCCAGCCGAGGCTAAGATACCCCTCGTAGATCGTGGTGGGTTCAGCCAGGACACTGGACGTGCTGTGTGTGTGAACGCGTCCCCTGGGAAGCTTGAGCCTGGTAGAGGCCACTTCTCCGACCTGTCATTCTCGCCTGCACTTCTTGCTGTGCTCTCTCCTTCACCTCTAAATCAAAGCATTACCTGACTTGACTCTCTGGGGTCTCATGAGTCCTTACAAATGTCCCAACTTGGGAAATTTTTTCAATTAAGATGTCTTTGGCTGACTAAACTATCATTGAATTTCCTGGAAAGACCCCTAGGTACCACAAAATTTTATTTTAAAAATAGGTAAAAATAATCAGGTTTACTTGGCATTCTCCACATTTTCATTAATTAAGAAAAACTACATTTTTGTTTATGAAACTTGAGGTGGGGGGGATCTGATAAATCAAAATGAAAATTTACCTTCCCAGGTTAATTATGTATAAATAAAATGTATTAATATAAGTACATATCAATAACTGTAGACTTTTCAGGTTGAAAGAAACATACCTGTTATTAAATAAAGGACTGGTAAAGTTAAAAAAAATTTTTTTTTCTGTAAGAATAGGTTTCACCACGTAATTCAGTCTTGATTATGTCCGGTACGAAGCAGAATGCTGTATACATCATTGATTTTCAGTAATATTTGCAATTGAAAGGAATCATCTTTTTATATTTATTTACTGCCATGTGGATGTTTTAGTGTTTTCTCCCTGAATAATTTTTACATTGTAGGGGCCTAAGACAAAACATTATGTTGATTCTATATTCTTAGTTCCTTAGAGGAGAGTGCATGTTAAATACTCAAGTAAAAATTCTTTGTTTGGCCCTCAGGGAAGATACCCCATGGCAATGTCGATTGATGGTTTTGACTCATCTGGAAGTACAAACGAGGGCGTTATCTTAGTTTTCATGAGAACTAGGTTCTAGGAGTCTTGGGCCATTATTTATCACTCATCCATAGCCGTAGTTATTCTTGATGTGCTTTGTTTTATTTTATGCGATATTTTCCTTGAGAAAAAAATTACTTAAGTCAGGCCCCAAAAAGTGTTTTACCTAATATCTCAGAGGGCTATTTATCTTTCTGAGGGTGGCAAAAGTAATGAAAACGTAAACTGACTGGCTGATCACGAACTCATTCAATGATTGATTTATTTAATTAAATGATTCATAAGCACTGACAGTGCGTGAGGAAAGTTGTGCTTCCATACATAAGTTGGGTGTGAAAGGGAGAGAAGTAAAGGTAGGGCCTTCCGCATACCAAAAGAAAGGAGGATTGAAGCAAAGACTTGGAAGCAGAGATGCATGTGCATATGAAGAGAGCAGTCAGGACTTCTAGCCATAACTGTAGAAGCAGCACCAGAATCATCTCTAAACCTGATGAAATTCATAGTCACTTCAGATTTTAAATTCCTCATTCTCCTCTTCTTTCTCCTTGGTCAGGCCTTGTTCAGTTTCCAACCCCTCCAGAGACACTTTGATGAGTAGAGGGATATATCTCCACTTTCAGGTGATAGTCCATTTAAATTTCATTGACCATCTACTATGAGCCAGGCACTGGGCATACAAAATAAGAGAAAATACCCACTTAATAGGAACTCACAGTGTGTTGGGAGAGGTGGCAGGAAGGTGTCTTCAGAATAATAGAGAAAACATGATAAAGATGAGTTTGCACCCAGAGAGAACAAAGGAAGGTGTGTATATATGTATTTGGGGGAGAAGTAGAGAGAGTCAGTTCTTAGACCCACCAAGGGTTTGATGAAAAGGTTTTGAGAGTAGAGATAAGTACAGGTGTTAGCCAGGCAAAAATAAGAGAGGGTGGTGTTTCAGGCAGAAGCTTATGTTTAGGCAACTAGGAATAAAACTGAAAGTGGGCAGTGGATTTCTTTCTTTTTCTTAACTTTTCAAATTAAATATTGGGTAGATACATATGAATATTTAAAAAAAAATTTGGTAAGGGGCTTCCCTGGTGGCACAGTGGTTGAGAGTCCGCCTGCCGATGCAGGGGACACGGGTTCGTGCCCCGGTCCGGGAAGATCCCACATGCCGCGGAGCGGCTGGGCCCGTGAGCCATGGCCGCTGAGCCTGTGCGTCCGGAGCCTGTGCTCCGCAATGGGAGAGGCCACAACGGTGAGAGGCCCGCGTACCGCAAGAAAAAAAAAAAAAGTGGTGAAGTTTATAGCAAGGTGAGTCAAAGAGCAAGCATGGAAGAAGGGGCGTGACATGCTGTTAAGTCTGGCAAATTATCCTGTAAATAAATAAAGCCATTGAAGGTCTACAAAGAGAGACATAAGTGGTACAGCCATTTTTGTGTGTTTTAGGTAAATTTTCTAGATGACAGAGTGGAGAGTGGAATTAAGACAGTACAAAGTCCCAGGCAAGATCAATTAGGTAGCTTCTTACCTCAATATTTCAGACAGGAAATGATGAAACAAACTAGGGCAGCAGAGGTAAAATAGAAGAAAGAAGATAGATTTGGGAAATATCAGGAGGTAAAATAAACAATATTTGCTCATAGCTTGAAGGAAAATGATATAGCAACTGCATAAAGGGAAGGCATTAGATGACTCCCAATTCCTGTTTTGAGTAAATGGCTGTATGCTGTGGCCATTCACAGAATGAGACTAGGAATACAGAGGTTTTGCTCCTCCTCTGGAGCTTTTCCTTAGGGTAGTTTTGTCCTTTGAGGCAGGTCTGGGACATTGAAATGCTGTAACTAACAGGTGTTATTTATTTATTTTTCCACAAATATTTATTGTGTCAATACGTGCCAGACTCTGTGCTATTCATCCTGAGTCCGATGCTCAGGGCACTGGTCAAGGATACTAACAGATTTGGAATTTATCAATTCAAACATTATAGGTAAAACCAAGTGTCTCATGAGGTTGACCGATGAGAGAAGAGCAGCATTTAGATGTCCGAATCTTGCGGATACTGATGTTTTAGTGGTTGATGGAGGAGGAATCTGAAAATGAGAAGGTAGGAGGGTGGTGAATGCAGGTAAAAAGATGAGAGCGGAATCACAGAGTTCAAGAAGAAATAGCTAATAAGAAAGAACAAGCGAAAAAAATAAATATAAGCAACAGAAAGAAATCATTATAAAATTAGATTTATCAGAGAAATCTAATAAGTAATGAAAAAGTTCTTTGGAGATAAGAAGTTCATTGATGACTTTAGTTAGGGCAGTTTCAATGGAATGATACGGCCAGAAACTATTTAGGGTAGATTGAGAACTGAGTGGAACAGAGCGGTTGGATACAACAACTAGAAATTTAGTTGAAAATGGAAGGAGAAAGAAAGACTAGGTTTTAAATGATCTGGGGAAGATTTTTTTCCAAAGAATATTAGAGATTTGAATGTATTTATAAGCTTGGGTAGAAAGACAATAAAAATGGGACTAATTGCACATAAAGAAAAGAGAAGAGAAAAATTATGGATTAATTTTCAAGGTTTAAAAGTATGGGGACAAGAACACAGGTGGCGTGAATAAGAAAAAGGATTTTGGTCATCATAGATGCAATTAACACTTATAAAAAAGAGGGCGGAAAGTTGAATTTTATATGTGATCAGTTCTACATAATTCACCTATACTTATATGAAAACACAGTCTCTTTCCATTCTCATAACCATTACTGAAAAAATAGCTAACACATTTGAGTATCCATAGTATGCCAAGTACTGTCCTAAGCAAGTGCATTTATTATATCATTTAATCCTTATCCTGCTTCTGTGTGGTGGCAGCTCCTCCCCTCCTCTTCTTTTTCACATGACGAAATAACTGAGGCACAGAAATATTCTTTTTTAACAGAGATGTCCCTCAGCAATGTAATTTATAAATCATTTTTATCAAAAATAAATAAAAAATCATTTAGGTAAATCCATGTCAGCTTCAACCCATTAATTTTCCAGCACTGCCTATACAGAAGTATTTAATAAATTGTCCAAGGTCACAGTAAGAAGCAGAGTCAAAATCTGACCTAAAGCAAGTTACTCCAGAGCTAGTACTCCTAATTTGAGAATTTACGTATTTTACCTTATTTAATTTTCAGCCCTAGAGGATATTTGTGGTTTGAAGACAACAATAAATATTACTTCCTGCCTCAAGTATGACTCAGAACAAGACATAATTCCTTGTGCCCCAGAGTTTAGGGATTTTCTGAATTTTAAGGAAGAGTTTGCAAATTGTGACTGCTGGGAATGGACACGCCTGTGGGCTTTTGCCACAACGCAGGAAGCCAGCTTTCTGAGAGCCAAAGGGAATCTTATGATTCTGGAGAGAATGTGCTGGAAGAGAACAAGAAAAAGATAGGATTTGGGGGAGGACCTTGTGAAAAGCAAAGTAATTCATTTGTGAGGGGAGGGGCATGCAACCAACATAAAACTTTCTAGATAGCAAATGCTAGTGAGTTTGCGAAGTGACAATTTTTTCAGAATGAATAATAAATTGTATGTTTTACCTCCCACATACAGATGGTATAAATGTTTTAATTACTGAGAAGCTGATGTAGCAATATTAAAGATAGTGTTTGAATTTAAAACATTACCTGTCATTCCACCACCCCAATAAAGCAATTACTTTCATTTGTTATGTGTATTATGTATATAGTCTATGTGAAAGAAACATCTCATTGTCTACTTGTATTAAAATAGTGACATAAATATTTCCATCTTCCAACTTAGTGTAGTTTTAATGAGTCTATCACACCCCATCAAGTAAATGTAAGGTTAATAAATATTAGGCATTTTGGCTATTTCTAATTTTTTTAAACTATTGTAGCTGACTCTGCAATAAGCACTTGATTTAAATAACATTCTGCTTCTGTTGAATGATTTCTTTAGGATAAATTCTCATGTGAAAATAATTATTAGGTTAGAGAGAATGAACACCTTTATGTGTTTTGCTACAGACTAGGCACTTAGGTTTAATTTTTCCTTCAACGTATTTTAAGCGTTTTTTCCTCTTTCATTTGCTCTTGGGCAGATCCCATACACATCTTTTGTGGGAGACCAAGAGATGACAATTCAAAGGCAAATGTGTTGTTGTCACAAAGAATTCTGAGACTAAAACAGAAGAGAAGAAGAATCCAGAAGAAGTAGCACTTTTTAATGCTTCTCGGCTCTTGTTCCTACCATACTGCATTCTTCTTTCCACACACACCTGTCCAGTAACCTAGGTGCTCTTGGACAGTGGAGGCAGGGTGTAGAGGCTCAACTCCAGCTCTGAGGATGTGATACAGAGTACGTGTTCAATGTATAAGTCAGTGGGTGATGGAGAATGGATGGAGGCAGCACAAACTTTAGAATTGTCCTTGTTGAAACTGTAATTTCCTTTGGGAATTTTTCACATATTCTACCATTATTCCTATGTTCTCCTATGAAATTCCCCCCTTTTAACTTAAACACAGTCAGTCTACGTAGCAGAGACTTACTCATCTTATCTGTTTTCTCTTGTTCCACAATAGTGTCCATACTTACTCTCTGTACTGGTTGGGATGTAAATAATTCAGTGAAGGACTGAGAAAAGGCCCTCAAATATGGTGGTGCCACAAAATGGAAAGAGCTGGAATTCTGACTGATGAAAAGCCATTGGACTGTGATATGAGTGGGAATATGCCTGCGTTGTGTTACGTTGCAGGGGTTGAGAAGTTGGTAGTTTCTGTAGCTGGGTATTTACTATCCTGACTAATACACTTTAAATAATGATGATAATAAATCCACAGGACTTTGCTGAGTACCTCATGATTCTCATCGTTAAATTAGAGAGTTGAACAAAATCTTTAAGGGACTTGGAGTCTGGGACTGAGTCTCTGGCTTTGTTGCTGTGAGTGCGGAGGACGCGGGACTGTAAGCTTCTTTGCCTAATGAGGTTGTCATTTATTTCCAAACTACCTGATGAATCTGGGCTCTAGTATTCTGAACATAAACTGACAATTCTGCTTAGGGAAAAAGGCTTGGCAGACTTGTTCAGAAATAAGTCTTATTCTAAGAAGTTTGTTTTGTTTTTCCTTTCATATCAACGCTCTTCAACGCTGTTACACTGCCAAAGGGATTAGGTGCTAGGAGTGTGGACATGGCCTCTAGATCATTAAACCACTAGTTTTGCAACATGAATAATCTGAACTCAATACCTGTAACGCTGTGAGAGATAAATGACTGTGAAATTCCCCGTGCATGGCTGTTCAGATGGGACTCTGGGGGAAAGCCACCTCACGTACAGCAATATCCGCCTGAGGTGATTAGGCTGTAATTTAATTTTATTTAAATGTGTGAACACTTTTAATAAGGCTCTCGAGGTATTATGAAGTTTGAAGAATCTTAATATTTGAAAAATGTTTTATTTTGCTCGATAACATGTAGAAAAGCCCGTATTGTGATTAGCATGTGAATAGGAGGATCATCTTAATACTCTTGTTATTAATATGACAGATTTGATTTTCCCAAAGGTGACAATGGAACCCAATTCTCAGATCAGCTAATCCATGTATTTATGTGAATTGAACTTTTCTCCCTTGTAATTTGGTTCTGGAGTGCATTGGATTTCCTTCTGCCCTGTGGGGTTCATGCACCAATTTAAATACCTAAGTTAATGGCCTACTTTTGGCTGGATATGAAGACTTAGGTCTCTTGCCTGAGTTTTGATAGTTGTCCACACGCTTTATTCTGGCAACAGACCATTTGTTGTGTCATTTGATTGCTCCTGAACCTTGGTGAAGCTGCATTTGCTTCTGAGACACAAGGTTCAGGTGGGTCCACATCTGTTTTAAAGACATTTGTAATTAATGATGGTATCTGAGCACTAGCTGATGCTTTTTATATGGAAGTGGGAAGTAGAGCCAGGTGGAGAAGGAAGATGCGATGATTTTTTTTTTTTTAACTTCTCTTTGTACTCATTGGTGGTGTTGAATCCCTTAAGTTCCCTCTCCATAAACATATCACTGTTTCGTTTCCTTGCTAAGAGTTGTCCTGCTTGTTTTCATGGCCCTCAGTGTCTCCTTGTATTGATTCATGTTACGTTACTTCTACCTTCACCTGTGACCATATTCCAGATCAGCCCTGTGAGGTCAAATCCATGGTCCCTGGGTCTGCACTGTGTGTTACTGCTCAGTGCATATTGGCTCTTAGAATAACCACCTTCAAGCTTTGTTTAGAAGTTGCAGGGAATGTGCATCCACCTCTGAGTACAAGAGACTAAATCCTGATAGCTAGTATGTGTCAGATATAGGGCTGGACAGAAATTTAGATTCTTGAAAAATTCCAAGGTCTTTTTCGTTTTCAACCATTTTTGTGCCTTGGCTGTTTGTCTAGGCCAGCTCTCTCTTGAGTCCATTACACTTAACCAGCGTTTCCTCTCCAATAAGCTTCCAAGAGCCCCACATTTGGTTCTCCTGATTTCTCCAGCCTTTGTTGCAGCCTCTCTTCTGTACATAGTAATATACTTACTCCTCTCTAAATGCTCCCACTCTTTTCTCTTCTGGGACCATTCATTTGATTGCTTTTCTTCTCTTGATTGCCTGAATCTTACCCATTCTTCAAAGCTCAATTCAAGTCCTACCTCCTCCAAACCAGTGTAGAAATCTTCCTAAACTTCCTGACACGTGGTCCCCAGCTACTTTTTGGACACCTCTAGGAATATAAAGCCACAGCACTTCCACGATATACTCATCTTACCATGGCATATCGTATATGGACTACATTGTTAAGAACCAGTTAGAGTGTATCTTGGGGTTCAAACATTTGCAAGATGATCACAGAGCAGGAAATGAATTATGTACTAGCAAATCTGGATTCTAATCCCTTTTTAGGCACTAACCAGATGTATGACCTTGGAAAACTTAATTCTCTGGGCATTTCAGTTTTACTTTTCTGCAAAAAGAGGGTGCTATATAAATGAACTGACTGTCATATAAAAGTTGCTATTAGAAAAATCCTTTTTTTTATAATTTCAGATTAGTGGCATTTCATATTGATAGCCAGATTTTGATTAAAAAGCACAGTGTGTCCTTAACTTTGATAAACATAATAAAGCTATTAGTTGATGAAAATTTAAAAAAAAGATTGGTAAGGAGGTATGTGTAAACTACACTTGAAAATCTCATTATTTCACCTCATTATGAAAATCTTATTATAGAATCACACCATGTATTCATCCTTTAAATATGGCACTTATTTTATTATTTTGACAGCAGACAACTTTTTCTCTACTTAAATTTTTTTTCAGCAAATAGTTTCTTGTTATGCCTGCATATCAAATGAAAATACACCTAAATATAAAATTTAGAAGAAAACTTGTATTGGAGGAAATGGTACAAAGATTGTATGGGTGTTATGCTGGTAGACCAGGGCTTTTCCAAAGGAAATGATGGCATGCCATCTAAATATCATGGAGAGGGTGTGGAGAAATGGGAGCCCTCTTGAACTGCTGGTGGGAATGTGAATTGGTACAGCCACTATGGAGAACAGTATGGAGGTTCCTTAAAAAACTAAAAATAGAACTACCATATGCCCCAGCAATCCCACTACTGGGCATATAGTAGCAATCCCACTACTGAGAAAACCATAATTCAAAAAGAGTCATGTACCACAATGTTCATTACAGCACTATTTACAGTAGCCAGGACATGGAAGCAACCTAAGTGTCCATTGACAAATGAATGGATAAAGAAGATGTGGCACATATATACAATGGAATATTACTCAGCCAGAAAAAGAAACAAAATTGAGTTATTTGTAGTGAGGTGGATGGACCTAGAGTCTGTCATACAGAATGAAGTAAGTCAGAAGGAGAAGAAAATTCTGTATGCTAACACAAATGTATGGAATCTAAAAAAAAACAAAAAAAACGGTTCTGAAGAACCTAGGGGCAGGACAGGAATAAAGATGCAGATGTAGAGAATGGACTTGAGGACATGGGGAGGGGGAAGGGTAAGCTGGGACGAAGTGAGAGAGTGGCATGGACATATATACACTACCAAATGTAAAATAGATAGCTAGTGGGAAGCAGTTACATAGCACAGGGAGACCAACTCGTTGCTTTGTGACCACCTAGAGGGGTGGGATAGGGAGGGTGGGAGGGAGTTGCAAGAGAGAGGGGATATAGGGATATATGTATACATATGGCCGATCCGCTTTATTATACAGCAGAAACTAACACACCATTGTAAAGCAATTATACTCCAATAAAGATGTTAAAAAAATAGATAAATATAACGGAGAAGGACTCATACACAGTGCGGGATATTACTGAGAACTGTTACTTTGAATATTTCAGGATTTGCAAGTTGGTGGCTGCACTCTCTGGCTGGTCTGGGGTTTAAGTCTCCTTAAGAAACAAGAAACAGTACTGTTGGTGCAAGAATGATAGCTGAGTGGAGACGTGGAAAATTTTTGCAGTAAATTTTCAATAAAAAGTGACCCTTCCAAACAGCCAGAAGCAATTCTGCTGGGCATTTGGAGAAGTGGGTGGATCTGGCTTTGAAACATCAAAAGAAGAGGAAATTGTTTCTTCTAGGCTGGTCTGAAGGGAGAGTGAAATGGCCCTGCTAGGGCAGGAGAGGTAGGATCACAGCCGACTGCTGACAGTGACTGCTAACAGGCTGCAGCTTCTGTCACGTCACACTGCCAGCATCCACCCTATTGCTGACAGAGACATTGACCTTTGGTAGACTTGCTTCACTAAAATAATGAGGGGCCAGAAGAAAATGCATTTGCATAATGTAAAGAGTGTCTGTGTTACTGCCCAAGAAGAATGTCATGTAGAATAAAACGCGAAGTATTCTGTCCTTCCTAACTAAACACATGACCCTGGCGAAGTCACAGCCACAGTACAGAACTCTCCGAGCATCATTTGGATGCAGATGCGATGGGGTTTTCAGCCTTTTTTGGAATCTCTGAAGCCCTCCTTGGTGTAGAGGAAGGTATTTGATAGCTATGGTGGCAAGAGTTTGGAGGTAGAAGGCGAATTCAGCTTTTATATTTGCTTATTATGATCCTTGGCATCAGTCATTTGTTCTTTCTAAGTCTCAGCTCCTAATGTGTAAAATGGGAACAATGTTGTATGTGGGATGAATAATGTAACAATATAAACAATTTTTAAATTATGATGCACAGATTTTAAAAATCATTACTGTCACAGGATCAAATATTTATGCAGTTTTAATTGGAATCCTCTGAGAAGCAGGCACAAAGAAGGGTTTAAATATGCAAGCATTTTACTCATGGAAATGTCTATGCAAGGGAGGTTAGGGAGGGAGCTGAGGAGAACTGACACACCTTGATGCAAGTGTGACCCTGAGTGAAGAGAGAGAGGGAGGAAGTTTGGGTGGGTGTGTCGTAGATTGCCGTGCAGTCTACGTTTTGGCAAAGCCATCCACAAGTCTTCAAGACAAACATGGCTGTGCAGGGAGTCCTGCATCTCCTAGGAACGGGTCTGCCTTAGTATCTCTGTCAAATTCAGTCACTGACTGGGGGAGGGTTGGCTTTGATGCAAAGACAGCAATGATGACCGAAGTGCAGTGGCTGAGTCAGTCATGCTTGTTAGTTGGGCATCTAAGAGCATTCCCATGGCTGCCATGTATATTTTATACTCAAGGAATTTTCTCAGAAGAACATACAGGGATGACGGGAAGGCACCAGCCATGGAGAGATGTGGGGCACAGCTGGAGGCAGAAGGAATAGCTACTATAAAGGTGCCAAGACCCAGTGAGCCCCCACCATGTTCAAGGAGGCCAGTATGGCTGGAGCGCTGCAAGGAGGGGAGAGTTGTACGAGGTGATGTCAGAGAAGCGGTCAGAGACTGGATAACGTAGGGCTTCATAGGTCAGATGAAACATTTGAGTTATTTAGCATAAAATGCAAAGCCATCAGGTGATTAGCCTGGCCCTAGTTAAATTTTTTTAAGGATTAATCAGTCTGATGTATGTAGGAGGCAAGAGTGGAAGAAAGGAAACTAGTTAGAAGACGTAGTCCAGGTGAGAGAAGGTGGACCAGGACTTGGGCTAGGATAGAAACAGGAGAAGTGGAAGCGAGTTAACTGGCCTGGAATGTATTTGGAAGTCTAGTCAAAATGATTTTGATAGTTTGAACTTTCTGATAGATTTCCTACAGAGGAGGAAAACATCATTCAAGGGTCATGCCTTATCTTTGGCTTTAGGACCTTTGTAAATAGGATTATATTTATTAAGAATGGAAGAGTAAGGGAAGAACAGATTTTAAAGAGGGGATAGTCACGTTTTCAGAGTTGGACATGTTTAGCTTGAGCTACTTATTAGACATATTCATAGAATTCATAAAAAATGTGTTACGAAGGTAATTAGATCTATAGTTTGGAACTTAGAGGGAAGATGAGATCTGGAGATTCAGTTTTGGGAGTCACTGACGGATGATATTTAAATCTTTGGTACTAGATAAGATTACATGCAGAAGAAATATAACTAGAAAGAGGAAGATGTTATAGGACTGAGTCTTGGAGCAGTCCAACTTTGAGAATTCTGGAAGAGACAGAAAACAAAACAAAATAGACTGTGAGAGGGCAGCTAATAGAGTAGAAGAACCAGAAGAGTACGGTGTTATGGAATCCTAGAGCACCCATTTCAGTGAGGCGGGAGAAATCAGTGATAGTCAATTCCACTTTGAAGTAAGAAGATTGGAGAAGTGGCCATTTAATCCGAAAGTCACTAGTGTCCCCCTGATATCAGCTCAAAAAGGTTTAGCAATTGGTCAAGGGTCATGCTGCTAATATATGGTAAAGCCAGGACTCACATGCAACTCTGTTATTATACGTATGTATGTATGTATGTATGTATATGTTTATATTCATTCTTCCCACCTGCTATGGCTGGTCACTCTACGTTAATCACACTGAAGCTTTAGTCTTATCTCCTGAACCAAATCAGAAGTTCTTTAGAGAAGAGGCAATGGCATACATGCTTAGTGAGCTCACCTTAGCATCTAACACAGCTCCACTCAAAGAAGGTGCTTGGAGTTTGCCAGCTGGCTGGGCAAGAGTTGCGTTTCGTGGTGACTCACCATGCTAGAAATGCAGGCAGAAAGAGTGACAGTCAATAACTGTCATACTGTTCAACTCATGTAGATATTTCTTCTCACTACAGAGAAAATATGTTTCCCTGGCCCTTTCCTGCTTCCAGTATGTCCAGAGGCCACTTCTGAAACAAGCAGACATTAACTGGAGAAATGTGTTATTATTTGAGTCTCCTAAAGCAATTCTTTATTCCCAGGTCTTCCAAGGTAGAGTTTTGGAGTACAAATATACCTTGACTTTGTGACAGAATATGATCTTTAGACACATTTGCTATTTCATGGTTCAGTTCACTTGACTTACAGTTCTCATAAAATCGGTGTTTTATAACTAGTAGTTACCAACCATGAAACTGTAGGTGTGATTCTTTAAAACCACTATACACATGGAGTCTAAAGTATATTTGCAGTTTGAATAGTAGACGTAGAGCATGCATTTATCGGTACAATAGTATTGCCTTGGAAGTGAATCATTTGGTTTTCCATATGCAGACTTGTCTTATTATATGGCAGTGGAGGCCCAGGTGTAAATGCTGACCAGGGTTTTATTTATTTTGGTACCATTTAGTATCTGAAACAGGTGTTAGTGGTTTGGAAATGAAGGATACATCATCTGTGTTTCCATAGCCCAATGATTCTGAGACAGCTAGGACCTAAGGGAGTTTGGCCTGGAGAAAACACTGGTGACATGAGAACTGTCAATAAATATTTGATATGCTGTCATGTGGAACAGGAAGCAGGCTTGCTCTGTTTGGCTTCAGCAGGCAGAAGTAGAACTAATATATGGGAATTACATGGAGGCAGATGTGGACTCCAGATTAGGAAGAACTTTCTAATCATTAAAGTTGTTTAAAATTGAAGAGGGCAATTGCATGAGGCTATCAGTTCTCCATGTCTTGGGTTATTAAAGAAGAGAGTAGATTTCTTTTCAAGGATGCTGCAGAAGAGTTCTTACATTGTATGCATGCTTGGAGTAAGTGATCTCCCAGATCAAAGTAACTGAGATCTTGTAAGGTTGGGGGATATAGTTTGAAGGGAGGGCAAGCTTGTCCCTATTTCTCTCTTTCCCCAGGCATCCCACTATCAGCATGTGTCACTGTTTTCAATTATGCTGGAAGGTGTATCCCATGACCTGGATGAAAAGGTTAGAAGTCCACTCACATGGATTGAGATATCCTCAGAAACTAGTCACCCTTGGTTACATCTAATATTTTGGCTCCTCTATTTATTCACTCTTCCTCTATCCTATCCCTTCTCCTCTAAACCTACTTCCTTTTACCCCTCCCCCTCTCAAATCTTTCTAGCATTCTCTCTGGAACCTTGTTTCTATAATAAAAAGCGCTTCTTATATTCCTAAATATATGGCTAAATGTCTCCTCTGGTCCCTACAGTAACAAAAATACAGCTCTATCCTGAGTCTTTTGTTTGACTTGCATTCTTCCAAAGTGAGGGATTCTAATTCCTCACCATCCTTTTGTCATGTTTTGGGGAGATGGGCTCTGTCTTTTTTTTTTTTTTTTTTTCATAATTTTAAATTCCAAATCATTACTTTTTCACTGCCCTGTTAAAAGCTCACATCCTGTGAACTTTTTCAGGAGTGTTATCTTCCAGTCTCTATATTCCACTCTCCTATTCATTTTAGCAGCTGACTCAGTCTTCCACAAGTTCTGCCTTTATGTGGAGGACACCCAATGTGCATTTAAACAATGGACCCAGCATTTTGGCTGCTTATATTCTTGAAGTTCTCAACTTCAATGAACTTCACCTCTAATCTAATCCAGTTATCTACTCCTATGGTCAAAATTGTCCTTTTTCAAGTCCCACAATTGCAATTGTATTTTAAGCAATTTATGGAAGTATAATATATGTACGGAATGTGTACATACCATACATGTATAGTCTGGTGAGTTTTCTGAGTTACACACAACTGTTTGACCAGTACAAGACCACAAACATTGCCAGCATCCCAGATACCCTTCCAGTCACTACGTTCCTGAGAATAGCCATAATCCATGTAGAATTAGTTTTGACAGTTTTATAATTTTAATAAATGAAATCATATATTTTTGTGGCTGGCGATTTTGTTGAACATTGTGTTTGTAGGCTGTATTAATATTACCGCATGTAGTTCACTCTTACTGCTCTATAGTATTCCATTATGTGAAGATACCAAAATATATTTATCTATTCTACTCTTCAGTTGGTTAGTTTTCGATTGTCTGTTTCAGTTAATGTTGATCTGAACATTTGGGTACATGTCTTGCTGACATGTATTTTATTGGCTATATGTCTGCGAGTGGGATTGCCAATTCATGTCTTCTGTGCATATTCAGCCTGTGTAGAAACTGTTAAAGAGGTTCACCAATTCATGGGAGAATCTCTAGTTGCTTTCCATCCTCACGATATCTTCATATTTTCTTCTTCTCTACCCCCCCCCCCCCACCCATTGTGCTGGCATACCTTTGTGGCTTTGGTTTACATTTTTGGTATCTGCTATTATTTTCTAGCTTAATCCCATTAATAGTCACAAAATTTACTCTGAATGAGTTCAGTATTTTGAAATGTAGAGCTCTTTATTGTCCAACATATAGTTGATTTTGGTAAATGTTCTACATGTACTCCAAAAAAAAAAAAGAATTATGATTTTGGGTGCAGTGTTATATGTGTGTTAATTAGGTCCAGTTCATTAACTGTTTTGTTTAGATTTTCTATATCCTTGCCAATGCCTATCTCTTCTATCAGCTATTGCAAGAGGTGTGTTAAACTCTTATTACACTGCTAATTGGTCTAATTCTCCTTTTAGTTGTGTTGATTCTTGCTTTGATTTTAATGAAGCTGTAGTTTAGAGATAAATAGATTTAGAACTGTGCTGTATTTTTGTGGGATTGATGTATTTCGTAAGTACTTTATAGTTAGATATTTAATTTTTAATACAATCTGACAATTTTCATATTTGGGCAGAGTATTTAAACCATTTGCATTTAATAGAATTACTGACTTAGTTTACTACTTTGATAGTTTAGATTATTTTTAAAGTATTTTAGTTGTTACCTTAGAGGTAATAACATACATCTCTGACTTATTAGAACATAATAAAAATTATTAGTTTTATCACTCCTTGATTCAGCTAAAATCCTAGAAAATTTTCACTGTTTATCCTTTTCCAATTTTAATATTATTTCTGTTTAGCATTATCTGTGTGCATTTTAATTCTAAATATATCAGACACTTCATGCAACATTACATTTATTGTTTTGTGCTATCAATATTCATTTATCTTTAGTCATACTTTTATACTTTTCGGTGTTCTTCATTCTCTTTCACATTTTCGCTGTTTTCATCTGGGAATATTTTCTTTCTACTGAAAAATTCCCTTTTATGTTCCTTTTAGTGCATCTCTTCTGACGACAGTCACTAAATTTTTTTGTTTGTTTGAAAACTGTATTTACTCTGCCTTCATTTTTGAAGGTTACATTTTGCTAGGTAACCAATATTGAGTTGACAATTGTTTTCTTTCATCACTTTGAAGATGTTTTTTTCATTGTTTTCTGACTTCCATTAATTCTTTTGAGAAGCCCGATATTTTTGTCAGATAATGTCTATTTTTCTCTGACTGCCTTTAAGTTTCCTTATTTTCTCTTTGGATTCCAGAAACTTTTCTGTGATGCGCCAACATGTGGTTTTCTTTTCATTTATTCTGCTGAGGTTTCTCAGAACTTATCGAGTCTGTGGGTTGATATCTTTCAGTAGTTTTGGAAATTTTTCAAATGGTATGGCTTTAGATACTGCTTTTGCCCTATCACTCTTTCTTCTTCTTATGGAATTTTAATTACACATATTTTTGACACACATCTCGTGTGCTATCTGTGATATTTACATGTTTTATTCTTTTTGCACTTCAATTTATATGTTTCTATGACCTGTTTTCAAGTTCACTAATCCTGTGTTTTTCTGTGACCAATCTGCTCATAAACTTATCTATCCTTAATTTCAGATATCATATTTCTAAGTTCTAAAATAAACATTTAATCCATCTTTAAAATAAATTTCAATTTTCTGGTAAAATTTTATCTTTTTTTTTTTTTGCGGTACACGGGCCTCTCACTGTTGTGGCCTCTCCCGTTGCAGAGCACAGGCTCCAGATGCACAGGCCCAGTGGCCATGGCTCACGGGCCCAGCTGCTCCATGGCATGTGGGATCTTCCCAGACCAGGGCACGAACCCGTGTCCCCTGTACCAGCAGGTGGACTCTCAACCACTGCGCCACCAGGGAAGCCCTTCTTTATCTATTTTGTCCTTAGTTTCCATTAATATCTTTAAAATATTATTAACATTAATTTTACAATCCCCACTTGTCAACTCTATTATCTACTTCAGAGACTGGAAGACTTGTTCTGTAAAGGACCAGACAGTAAAAACTTCAGGCTTGCTGGCTATATGATCTCTGTCTTTATTACTCAACCTACTATTGTAACATAAAGGCAGCCATAGATGATACATAAATAAATGAATGTGGCTGTGTTTCAAGAAAACTTTATTTATAAAAAGGGATATTGGTAACATTTGGCCTATGGGCTGTAATTTATCAATCTCTGATCTGCTTCATCTTTGGGTTCATTTCTGTTATCTTACATTTGTCTTGGTCAGTTAAAATCTTACCTCGTTATATATCTAATAATTTTTGATGATATGCCAGACATTGTGAATAAAGGAGTTGCAAAGGCCTTTTATGATTATGTTTTGTCAGAGATTGTTTCCTTTTTTTGTTGTTATGCAGACAGAGAGGATCTGATTGCCTCATTTCAGTCAAGATTTGAGCTGTGTTGGGTTCGATTTTAGTTTTAAAGAGATTCAGTCTAGTTCTGGTTTACTTCTGTCCCTATGGATTTATTATCCTAAATTTTTTATTGAAAGCCTTGTGGATATCTGTCTCCTTTGTCTTGAAAACTGCAGAGATTTATTCTTCACCTTCAGGGATTTATGTCTTATCTTTTTAGCCTCCCACCTCAAAACAGCTTCAAAGTTTGGTAATGTCTGAAGAAGCAGGGTAGCAGTATTTGAGGTAAACTCCTTCCTTTGGAAGATTTTTTTTTTCTTAAGTAAAATAAGATGTGGATAATTTCATTCTGCCTTTAAAACTTTTGACCTTATACTTCCACCCTCCATACAACCCTAACACTCAGAAAATGCTTTGTAGAGAAAACAAGCCATGCCTCTGAATCCTCTTAAATATCCAATCTAGATTCCTATCCTTGTGTCACCACTAAAAGCTTTGCTAGTTATTCTTTCCCTTGGTGTTGTCCCTCTCCCCGACTCAATACCTAGCACATGTCTAGATCTGACAAATGCCCCAAGAAATAAAATGAATGGCAATCATTATCAGTTTATTTTAAGATAGTCTCATTCTAGAATTGTAGTTCATCTAGTTCTTATTGCTTCCATAAAACATAAACAGATCCTTTAAAAGTATAGTTTTTAATATTTACCTAGGCTTGTAAAACAAATATATATCTTTACATTGTTAGATTATTTATTCTCTAAGTTAATTCCTCTAATTGGAATTTTGACTAAAAAAATAAGACTCACATGTAAATGAGTACTGGAAATTTTTATACAGAAAGCTTAATTAACTAAGTTGGCATTGTATATGAACTAATCTTTAGTAAAGCTAACCTAATGAGCAAAAACAGAAGATAGCAGACTGATATTTGTTTAATGATTGATTAATTAATTAATTCATTCATTCATTCAGTCAGTCAGTCAGTCTTCTACTTACCAAATGAATATATACCAGAGACTGAACTAAGTTGCAGGGTATCTTGATGAGCAGACTTGAAAAGAATTCCGCCTTCATGAGGTTTAAGTTTTGATGAGATGAAGAAAGTATTTTCACATATCTTTTGGCTGTTTTAATTTAATATGTGAATTACTCTTCTTCTATCTTGCTTACTTCGCTACAAGATTCTTCATCTTTTCTAGTGATTCATGAGATATGTGAAATCTTTGAGAATTATTATTTTTCCAGTCTATGCAGGGATTATGCTTTAAAAGGTCTTCTATATGCTAAGATTAAAAATGCCAGACACCTATCTTTACTCCTGTTACTTTTATGTTTAAATCTTATATTTAAATACTTAGGCATAATTATGATAATGATCCAGATTTCTCTCCGCACACCAATGACTAACTGGTTATCCCAACATAATGTATTAATTGTATTACTTTTACTCACTGATATGAAATGCCTTTATTATTACCATATACTAAATTTTGATTTATACCTATTCTTTTTTATGTCTGCTTTTTAGGATCTTTTCATGTATTTTGATTACCATAGATTTAAATATCCAGGATGGTATTATATTTGATTCAGACGGATAGATACAGAAAGAGATAAAAAGGACAATGTGGAAAGGCAATAGTCCAGGTGTCACTGGCTGAATATTTTTCAAGTGATGATTAAGCTAACATTAGTAAAGAAATAGAGCTGTGAAAATACATGGTCTGTATGACTGGAAAAGTATGACAAAGTTATAGAGAGAAGAATGTTTTTGGCCATTTGTCGGAGAACTCAATTACTATAATAAACTACCCCAAATATTAATGACCTAATGCAATAAAAGTTTGATTCTCATTCAGGAAAATCCAGTGGGGGTCCTGTGGAACTGTGGGTCAGATGGTTCTCCTCTAATTGGTGCACTTGGCAGTCAAGGCTTTTTCCATCTTCTGACTCCACCCTCTGGCTCTGCTCAGTTATGGTAAGAGAGAGAGTACATGAGGAATACAGGAAGTATTTTAGAGATCAGATGTTGAAGAGGCACACACCTATGATTCTTAATGATTTAATAGAAACAATAAGATGAAAGTAAAAGACACATGTAATATAATTACATTTTAAAAATTTCCATATCAGTAGATTTAAAATTACTTTGTCAAATTGCGATAAAAGTTTTTAAAATCCTACTTTCAATTTCTATGTTTATATCATTGTGGACCAGTAAGAAACAATGGACAGGCAGTGTTCCACAGACCACACTTAGAGCAGTATTGGCATGTAATCCTTTGGCCCATTTCCCATTGTCCAGAACACAATGACATCATCTCAACCTAACTGCAAGAGAGGCTGGGAAATGTTTTCTTCTGTGCTTAGAAAAATGAAATAGATTGGTGGGCATCTAGTCCATCCCTGCCACAGAGCTCTAATTAATTTAAATCAAATTTATTGCATTCCTTGCCTAATGTCCTTTTCTGGGAAACTATTGCTTAAGTAATACAACCTGAATACCTTAGCATGACAGATTTACTCATGATTTGTTGTGCTTTTATTAAAGCCCTTCAGACCCTATACTATAAGTACTTTTTACATATGTAACTTTCCCACTAAACTATCGAAATTAGAGTCTCTCATTTTTATAACACTAATAGTGCAATGTTTGACACATAGAAAACTTTCAGTAAATGTTTGTAAGCTGAATTAATTAACATATTAAGCATGATATTATATGATCTGTTTCAGAAGCGTTCTTCTATTATCAGATTTGAAGGAAGGCTTGACAAGAAAGTTGGCAAGACTGGGAATAAGAATATTACTTAGGAAATAACTTTTAGTAATCTCAGTTAAATATGTTAAGGGTCTTAATTAAAAGAGCATGGAAATGAAAATAGGGAATTAGAAACAACAAAGTTTCTAGGGTTTGAGTAAATTCCTTCACTGGCGACGTACAATGAAGTATGGATCTCAGATTTCTAGTTTGTAGGACTAGTGGCATTTGATAGCATGAACATAGAGGGACACAGGAGGATGTGTGGGTTTGAGTGGAAAAGTAAGAATAATGAGCTCAATTTGGGTCCTGCTGAGCTTGAGATCCCTACAGAATAATGTACTGTAGTTTCTGTGATCTTCATGTTGTAAAGTCTGTGTGGTTCTTTGTAAACCAAAGAGAAGAACTATTATCATAATGACTTGTAATATATTTCCTCCACTTCGATATGAAAAGCCTCCTCAAATTTTAAAATACATTGGCAGGAAAGAGAAATTCTAAACTCTAGAGTCGAGCTATGGTTCATGGCCCCTTTGAAGGGTGGAGATAAGCAGAGAAGGGGTTCAGAACAGGCATGTTGTGTTAGGAAGCTTATCAGGCTGCGTTTCAACTTTCTCCTCTAGCTGTCTAGGACTAGGTGGGGGAGTTCTACTCCCCAGCTGCATGGTTTATGATCTTTCTCCATAGATGGCTTTCTTCGTGACTCTCATGCCCATCTCCACCCACCCTCACTTCCCGTATTTCTTGCACTCCCACCCCTATTCTTGTCCTGAATCAAATGTGCCCACTCCCTCCTCTCAATCTGTAGCTCTTTATTAGCCCCTTCTGTACCGCATACATATGGTTTTACCTTTCATTATAGCTATTTATGGGCTTGCCCGTTCCCATTAGTAGATCATCAAGTTTTTTTTGTTACTGTCTTTTTTAAGGGAGAAACCATTGCTTAACTACGTGTAGCCTGCTATATCTATCAGAATATACACTATACAAAGAATGTGGTACTCCTCAAATTCACCTAAATTGTTCAGGAATTTATCACCCAGAAGGCGATTTCAGCTGAGACTATAGGAGTGCCAATTAGACAAAAATGATGGGTGGTTGAAGATAGGTGGGAGATTACATTTTCTTAGTCTTCTGTTTCCACTTGAGGCTACTTTTCATGGAGTAAATAATCTCTCTTTGCCTCTTACACATTCCTTCTGGGCGGGGAGAAGCATGTTCTCCAGTTAGTGAATTTTGAAAAAAAAAAAAAAAAAAGTAGTGAGTTTGAATAATTCAACCTCAGTGCTCTTGGTTTTTTGTATTTTGGTCTCTAACTCTCAGATATGCCTGGGTCCAAAGAAGCTGCTTTCTGGTTTACTTTCCTGCCATGAGATAGGTTTATCAAGTCAGGATCTTCCACTTCAGGGGAGACCTGAAGTTGTACATGGCTTCAGGGATGGGAAAAGTAAAGTGGTCTGATTTGGTGAAGGAATATTTCTGAGCCCATTTCATCATGGTCCAAAGACCAATTCTCTCATCAGCTTCCTCAGAAATAAGGCTGTCATTTTCATAGTCATCTCCTATATTTTATTTTCCCCTTGGTTTCAAAGGCAAAAGAGGGTCTGTGGTGGGCAGAATTCTAAAATGACCTCCAGGATTTCCCACTCACTCCCCTTGTATACATGGCACAGTTTACCTTAGATTAGGAGATAAGGGGACCTTGTATCAAGGAATCGAGGTGGTATCCAGGGGTTGAGAGAAACCCCTGGTTGGCAACCAGCAAGGAAATAGGGACAGTCTCTCAACTGAGTTATGCCAACAAAAGAATGAGTTTAAAAGGGGATTTTCTCTGAGAGTGCCCATGTGACAACACAGCCTAACTGATAACTTGATTTCAGCTTGTGATAGTCTAAGCAGAGAACCCAGCCATGCTGTGTCAGATTTCTGACTTACGAAACTCAGAGCTAATGCATGAGTGTTACGTTAACCTGCTAATTTTGCTCATGTGTAATCTTGAAAAATTCAAAAGTTCTACAAAAAGAAGATTTGGGGAAAATAGGGGCCATAGCATAATTTTTGAATCTCTTCAAATCCCCCCCTAAAAACAAAGAACTGAGAATGTAAAACCAAAAACCCATCAACAGCATTTACAAGAAAACTAAGTAACAAGATGATTTGCTGTGAACTCCAAATATAAATGGTGGGAACAAAACCAGAGCTACAAGACCTACCTGGTATCAGGCCAAATTGGGGAGAACTTCTAATTCTCATATTATTTTTTAGTCCAGTCTGCTACAACAGTAAGCCCTCTAACACTTTCAACCAGTTCTGTTATTTAAAAACACAAACATCCTGAATTTTATAGCTATTTAGTACCTGAACATTTAGCTTTTCTGGGTTCTCTGGTTTAAGTCAGCCTGCTCTGAGTTTTCCCTCTGACTGGCTTAGGTTGGAGGTGTTTGCCATCTGCTAGTCAGTTATTCCTGTCTATTTGCCCTGCAGTTTCTAAAACTGTGTTGCTGTGGTTTTGTCACTCTTTGTCTTTGTGGGTTTATGCCTTTTAAAAAAATCTGTTTACTGTTACTGTGTTGGCGTCTCAGGACAAAGTTAAGGTAGATGCATTTGTTCAGTCTACTGTGTTTCACCACATGTTTGACTTCAACATTTAGAGAGCAAAGAGACTTTCAGGAGATCTGCCCCCAATCATGGGGAGATGGTGGCCCTCCTTCAGAACTCCATTCTGCACAGAACACATGTGTTAAGGGTGTTTGTTGTGTCTGCCCACTGACAATTGTTTGCTTCTTAACAAAATGACTTGTCTTCTAGAAGTAGTCCACACATTTGTTGGGAAAGATTTTCTTGAAGAAGAGGGTTTGGAAGGACACAAAGTACTTTTGAAAAGAAGAATTGGTGAAGGGATATTGACGGTGACAGGAAAATTCCACTCTTTCCTGCATATATATTTATTGCATATATTTATGATTAAAACTACATGCATATGATTAAAATAATTAAACAGATAAATTAAACGTTGGGTTTTTTTTTTCAGTAAAAGATAGAAGTAATGTAGGAAGGAAGAAAAGAAGGAAGAAAAGAAGAAAGGAAGTAGAGAAAAAAAGGGAAATTCTTTGATAATACAGAGCTACACTTAGGTACTTCAGTAGCCAACTTGTCAGTAGTGATGATGATGATGATATTGATGTTGATGTTGATGACAAGAATGATGATGACCACTATTGCCTTTCGTTTTACTTTGGATTTGAATAGCACTGGGGCTTTGCAGCTCACTGCCTGGACACCCTGCTCTTACTCTCAGTTCTAACTAAGCTTTGCTCATGCTTCTTTGTTAAATACCAATGAAATTCATAGATCTTTGCCACCTTAAGCGTAAGAAAATTCAGTGCAAAATCCTGGCTTATGTAACTTTGAATTCAGACCTTGACAACTAGACAGGATTTATCTCATGCATATGTATTAATTTTAAGTGCTTTTCTGTAACAGTCATTTGACATTTAATATACCATAATTGTATTATTAAATTTAAATGCGTATTTGCAATTCTAAAAGCACTACTGAACTTTATGGGTGAAAAATACATTCTCCTTCACCTTGGTTCCTTCTCATCCACCAGTTCTTTGCTAGGCTTTATGATCTCTGCTACGCTTACCTTGATTGGAGTCCCTTCCTTTTTTTCCTCAGCTTTAGATTCTCAACTTCCTATCTTTTCCCACTTTCTAACATTCTCTCCTCTCTTCTCTCTGCAATTCATGTTCCCTCGGTGTTCCTGCATCTACCTTCTTCCCGTGCGGGAATATCCAGTGCTCCTGTTTTCTGCAGTTGGTCCCTCACTCAGTCCTATCTCTCACACATCTGTAGGGCAGCTTGAAGATGCTTCTGTGGCTTTCATCCCTCATCTGTAATCTCTGAGCACAGGGGAAGGGAGCACTTCCAGACATTAAAGTGACCTGTCATTGAAAAAGCCTGTCTCCTGTAGTAGTGAGCTCTTGAACAGTGCTTTCAGGAAGGGTCTGGAAGGGATGCTGAGTGTGGGAAGCTGGTGGGGGGGCAATGACTTGGACAACCTTTGAGGCTCTCGCTTCTTCAGGATATAGTCTCCTCTTCTTTACTCACTTTGCTCTAACAGCTAATAAAGTGCTTCTGGTTGTCTAGCTCTCCACTGAAAACTCTTGCTTTTGACCTTTTAGAATGGCAGGTGTCAGTGGGGTCTTAGACATCACTTCTTTCAACACCATCATTTTCATTAGAAATAGAACTGAGACCCAGAGAAGGGAAGTCTTGGGTTAACCTCATCGGTGGCAGAGCTGACAAAAAGGCCCTGGTCTGTGAATCACGCTCAAGTGGTCCTCACTCATCCCATCGGGTTCAGCCACACGAAACGTCTCGTGGTGAGTTCCCTGAACGTGACCTTCCATTCTGTTGCTTTGTCATTACTACACACTTACATGTGTTCATTGCCCTGCCGGGTACAACTTTTCCAACTTCCCCTCATATAGTTAAGTTTTATTTATCCTTCAATATGAAAGTCAAGCATTACCTTCCCAGAAACTCTTTCTTGACCTTCCTTCACCACTTTTGTCCCTCTGTTTGTCTCTGGTGCCAAAGTCCTGTGTTCTGTTAGCACCTGAGTTTAATTCTATTTGTACTTAGTCACACAGTACCTGTATTGACTTTGCCTGTTTATTAACCATCACCCCTACTAAAATATGAGCTTCTGTGGGTCAGGCTCTGTGCATTATTCAACTCTCCATTCTCAGGCTCTGGCACAGAGCCTGCCATAAAGGATTTAACTTTGTGTTGTTGTTGTTGAATTGAAAAATTAAGGCTGCTAATCTCCCTACTACTTCTCATAAGCCCCTTTTAGCACTACTAAGCTCTGCGAGTAAAACAATAGATCCTCCTTCATCTTGGTTTCTTACCATATGCCAGTTCTTCTCCAGGCTTTGTTCTGTCTGCTGCTCTTACCCTGACTGATATTCGCTTCTCTTTCCTCGATTTTAACTTCTCAATTTCCTTTACTTTGCCATTTCTTAGTGTTTGCTACACTTCTCTCTCTGCAATCCACATTCCCTCAGTCTTAGCTGCTGCTTTCCTTTTTTTAGGAAAGAAATTACATTTCCATTCTATGTGGAAATGTCTACTGCTTCTCTTCACGGCAAAACATTTTCCCTTAATCAGCCCTTCAACCAGTCATATCTCTCCCTTACCATGTAGGGTGGTTTCCTGCTCAAGAGGGAGGTTATCCTGTACTTTGCAGACCCTTAGGCTGGGGAAGAGTGGACTTCAAGCAGCACACAGGCTCTGATTTTATTAATGCCTACTTCCCTCTACAAAAGCTATTCTGGGAAGATCCTCCGAGGGTCTAACAGTTTAAACCAGTCATTATTTCTTTCCTGCTCTGCAAAAATTCTTGACCTGTTGACCTAATGATGATGTGTGGTAGACAGGTACTACAGCTTACCTCCTTCTTTCTAGACATTTCTAGGCATTTCCAGTGTTTATGTTCATGGCACAATAGGTTTCCAGTCAGCCCACTACACAGACACATCTTACCCTCAAAACCAGGTTTAGGAGGATTCAGTGACCTCCTTACTCTTGCTTCTTTGAGTTTTCATTATAGTTGGAGGTTATTCTATTAACACAGTCCTAGGAGTAAAGACAACAGAAAACAGAGCTTCAACTGACCCACTGCAAACATGTAGCCTGAGCAAGAAATAACCTGTTCATAAGCTGCTGGGTTGGTGGTTATAACCAAGTGTCTCAACACATGAATTTTGGGGGACCCAAACATTCATTCTATAGCACCAAGCCTAGCTTGACAGCTACTGGCGGGGAGAATGGAAGAATGAACTTTTCACTGATGTGACAGGTGGAAGCATTTGTGCAATGAACTTCCACTCGATGTGTGTGATGTTCTAAAGTCATGGAAAGGGCTTAATAACTCGCCACAGACAGTGAATCACAGTATTTGATCAGTTCGCTGCTGCAGCCATTCTGTCTGACAGCTTGGGCGTTGTCAGGGAAAGGCCTGGAGACATGGCTGGACTCCTGTCTGAGGTAGACTACATGAGTCTCAAGAATAGGAGACTACAGTGAGCCGATAGCTGACTTGAGAGAAGGAATTAAGAGCTTCAGTGTAAAACCAGACCATTAATGACCGAGGCTAGAGCGTTGGGAAATAGTCCAGAAAATCTAATGAGCGTTGCCTAATTTCCCAAGTCTAGTTTTCATAGAACACACCTTACAGACGAGAAGTACATTCTTCTAGGATTAATAAAAGAAGCTTGTTATTATATACTGTTTCCCCAGTGGACCATCTAGATGAAAAAAAAATCTGCAAAATGTGTTAGAGCTTCAATGAATTTGAGAAAATTTTATGGATGACAGACCCATAAACAGTGATTAGATAAAAACTAGCCAACTTAACCTGAAACTGAGTTCAGAGATCAAGAACAATTAATCCAAGCTCACCCTGGGCGCCCCATCTGAGATGGCATGCTCTCCACGTGTGGACTTTGAGCTGAAGCTAAGGTGGCATTTTACACTCCTCTTAAAATAATAGCGAAAAGAGTTTGTCATTCCACTGGTATGGGGTTTTCTTTTCGCCTTTACACTTGCCACATGAAAGCTGCTTTTATATGCATGTCACCAGACTGTCTTTTTATAAATCACTGCTGCCTTGCCAAATAGATATGTGCATTGGTAAGACTGTCCTTTTTTGCATTAGTCTCATAAATCAACATCACAGAACAATTCCCAGCATAGGTAGTCTTTTAAATTTAAAATTAGGAAACATAAAAAAGGAGGCTGTGATAAGGAAGTTTAAAAATGTCTTAAGAAATTCTGTGTGTTTGTTTGAGAGAGTGAGAGAGAGAGAGAGAGATTGAGCCAGAGAGAAAATGTCCTTTATTCAGATGCTCTGAGTTATGAGGCAGAAGGCACAGCAATGTTCGGAGGAGAAATACAAAGATAGAGTTTTCCTTTGTAGCTTGGTACAGGTTTTCATGTTGTGACCCCTGAGAGGGAGGCTCTCTTTGATGTTGCCTCAAGTATCACTGGACTCACTGGTTCACCCTAAAATGCATGTTCTTGAGAAAAAGAACACGACTCGTGTTGGCCAAAGAAGGTGACAAATGGATGACTTCCAATGGAAAAAATACTAAAAATTGGGATAACTTTAGTCTATTGAGGGCTTACTCTATGCTGGGAGCTTTCTAAACACTATCCCTGTAAGAACATATTCAATCCCCACAGGAAACCTCTAAGGTAGGCACCATAGTTGGGTCTTTGTATAGAAAAGGAAACTGAGGGCTTCCCTGGTGGTCCAGTGGTAAAGAATCTGCCTTCCAGTGCAGGGGATGCAGGTTCCATCCCTGGTCGGGGAACTAAGGTCCCACACGCCTTGGGGCAACTAAGCCCATGCACCACAACGAAAGATCCTGCATGCCTCAACGAAGATCCCTCGTGCTGCAACTAAGACCTGATGCAGCCAAAAATAAATAAATAAACAAAAATAAAACCCAAAAGGAAACCGAGGCATAGAGATATCATTAAATAACTTGGGCAGAGTCACACGGCTAATATGTGACAGGGCAGGGTTTGAACATGGACAGCATGGCTCCGGGGTCCGTGCTTCTCTAGCAGCAAACCTATAATTTTACCACAGATCCTCTCCAATTGAGAAATGAAATCCATGAACAGGGCCCTGCCTTTCTTTGATGACCAGTGTGGATATTAAACTGTGGGCTCAGAATTGACAAAGCTCTTGACCTTGCTTTAAAGTGCTTTCCAAAATAGCTTCTATCTGGTGTGAAATCTTGAAGGGGACAGAGTGGACCGTCATTCTTAAAGGTACATGGGGTAGCCCAAGTTCAGTCTAATCATTGCTGGGGTGATCTGTGGCTCTGTCCAGAGTGTAACTTTATTATTTATTTGGTGCATGATATATGGGAAAATCACTTCCCTTCTCCTTAATTTAGTTGACTCATCTGTAAAACAAGGAAGATAATAATACTGGTGTCACAGGGTATGTTGGTGAAAGTATGTATTCTTGGCCTTCGGTAAACAGCAAAACATGACAGTCATCGTTAGATTTTAGCCTGGATGCCTCTTGCCACATCCTTTGTTTGTGGGTTCTGTGTTCCAGGATTAGGTTTGCAGAGCTTTCCTGAAAGCCTGCAGGAATGGGGAGGAGCATCACCAAATCCCCTACTTAAGCCAAGAAGACTTACCTCAAAGGACCCTCTAAAGAAAGAAGAAACCTCTTCTACTCTTTGATTCTTTCTTTAAAAAATGAACATTTTGAGTCAAACTAGCAATGTACAGATCAGTGGAAACAAAACAAAACATTTTTTAGCAGTCAGGGCAGTGAGGTGCAAACCAGATTTCACACCTTAACGAGGCAAAGCAAACCCAGGATATAGGTTATATTTGGAAGAATCCCAAGAAAGCTAAAATCAGCTCTGTCCCACAGAACACACCTGCCCAGCTTAAGAAAGAGCAAAGCCGTCCCCACTGGTTGCCATCATCTCTCCAACTCTTTCTGCTGTTCAAAAGAATCCTCTACTAGGGACAGAAGGGGAAGATTTATTTCAGTCATATTCCTGAGAACTGATCCTTTACCCTTATACACCTGAATCAGAATTTTCTGGGAGATGGGAAGAACAGGCGTGTTTTTAAAAATCTCTCGTACTAATCCTGAGATATAATTTGCTCCAGCTGGACACCGCTGTGTTTTAAGAGCCTTTACGTAGATGCACAAACATATAAGGAATAAGTTTGAAGTGATGTTAGTTCTCAAAGCCATACACACACAAACACAATAATTCCCATGACTTTGTTTACTTCCCATGTTTATCTATCCAACGGTATCTAAATATATTGAAACATATTTTAGAACTCACTTCCAGAAAAAATAGTCATCCCCCTTAATTAACTGTTATGCTTTTGTTCCTATTAATAACTAGCATCCTCTAATATTTTTGCTTTGGCCACCAGGAAGCTACGTGCAATGCTTTGGAGTTATCATAGTTCAGATTTTTGGTAAATTTGCGTCCTCCCCCATTTTTGTTATTCTGATGCCTAATGTCAAACACGGTCTTTTTTGTAAGACATCCCAAGTCCTTATTAGAAGTTGGTTCTATGTAAATAATTTACTAAAAAGAAAAACGGATATTTATTCTCCAAGAATGCTTAAACTAGATTGTACGGGAGTTTCACATTAAGATCTCTCCTCTCCTCTTTTCCCCGGGGTCTCACAGGTGAGTGTGCCTGGAGGTGCCTTCCTTCTCATCTTGTGATAATAATATACAACAAATGTTAATCCAGAAGGGCCCTGTCTCGTGTTAACAAGGATTTTTCAAGGCAGTCCATTTGAAAGGACCTGGGGATTATGCGCTACGTCATAGCTTTTCACATAACTTTTCACATAGCTTTTCACATAAAGGTCTGAAGATAATCATTTCTGAGAAAAGATGAAAGGGACCCAACCCGTGGGGCCTGAGAAATAATGACAAGTCTGGAGAACGGGCCGGATAAAAGGAGGGTAAAGGACATTGTCAGCGTGCCATGTGGAGGCTTTGGTTCAATGGGAACATGCTGGAAAAAAATGATGAAAAAACACACAAAGAGCACATCATGCCTCTGCTCTGCTCTCCCACGTGCCTTGATAAATAGTGGTCGGCAAGGAGATGAAGGCCCTTTTCCCCAGACAGCACCGTCCAGGATGAGGTTCTCCCTCACTTCCGTGCTGCCTTTCCTTTCTCAATCCTCAGCGCCTCTTCATTTCTTTTTCTACATTCCCCACGGCATTATTAGGCTTTCTTTTCTGTACACTTTGGAGATTTCTATTTCATCTCAGTCCAATGACATCCAAGTTTTTAGCTAAAAGTTGCTGTGGTTTCCTGGAGGAGAGTTTGGTGTATGGTTTGCATGTTTCAAAAGCAGCTCCCTGTGTTTCAGCTTCTCCTGTCCCTCTCCCCACCCCGGCTGCTCAGACCGTTGCCTGAGCCCCTGCTCCGGCTCCAAGCTCAGGTCACCCGCCTGCTCAGGGCAGGCACGAGGCAAGCATTCATGATTCACCTGGAAAACACAAGTCCCCCACGCCTCTCTGCGGGGAAGCCTAGCAGCTCTTTCCTCAGTTTCAGGGATGTTTCAGGCAACCCTCCATCACTAGAAAACACCAGATGGGATGGATAGAGGCAATTTTGCAGAAAGTACTGTGAGATTGGCTTCCTCAATGGTCTTTCCAGCTGGAAGCAGAGCGGCCAGAAAGCACTGCATTCTCAGCCCAGTTTCATTGCCTCAAGAACTACAGATGGCTTCCCTGAGCACCTGAAGTCTGTGCTGCTTTCCTGGACAGAATATGCTGCAAGCTGCAGAAACCCTTTTGTCTTTTCATAGTGCAACTCAGACCCCAGTTTCTTTCTGCCTTGAGAGTGAGAGTAGAGGACGCAGAGTAGAAAGAGCCAGAAGGTGGGGAAATTAATGCTTAACATTTGAAACTCCCTGGGACTGACCAGCTGCTCAAAAAGGTACATCAGGGAACATTTATAACACAGCTTCCTGTGGGCATGTGTAAACAAAACTTTGAAAATGGTCCAGCACTCTTCCTCCAGAAAGATGTGGATTTACCAGTTGAGCTTGAATTGATTGCATGACTCTTGTGTATTACTAAGTATAGCATTTTTTCTTGTGCTTTTCCTTTTTTGTTTTCCTTTTCTTACTTTTTGACCCTTACTTGACCGTTTAGTTCTATGAACATCAGCCTGTGGTCAAACTGTCCGGGATCAAGGCATTGGCACAAACAGCCACTGTCCCTGAATTGTTTCCGCTGCTGTTTAGTGAGTCTTGTGTTTTAAGTTTAGCCGAGTGCTGGGGGCTGGGGATGTGGCTAAGTGGCAAATCTGGCATCATAAAGGCTTTAGAAGGATGAGTAACCCTGGGACAGCTGTCAGAAAGGCGGGCAGAAGTGAGCTCCGGTTTCACAGAGCTACGCATAGGAGCCACCAGTGGTTACTTTGTGTTGGGCCCAGGAAAATTCCACCGTCAGTCAAGACCTCTCAGTTGCTGCCTGGTGTCGTGGAAATTATGTTGAAAAACTATATATTTTTCTGATTGACAAATGACTTGCATTTTTTTCCTTATTTCTCTATCCAAAACCAAGTTCCAAGCCTCTTGGTCTCCCTTTCTACATTCCACACTGTTTCCTAAGACTGCTAAGTGCATATAGGCACCAGACAGAGTCTTTCTGGCCAGAGAGGAACTATTTCAGTCTGGGCTTAGCCTTCTATTATACCTTTCATTATTTCTCAACCATTATTTCTCAACCACTAGGGCTGAGGAGCAAAAAGGAGAGACACTGATAATCTTAAACTCAAGATCCCCTAAAAGCTGGCGGGCTGGCGCTTACACTGAAGCAAGCCCGCTGGGATACGGGATTCTTCTTCAAGATGGCCTTCTTTCTTCAAGATAAAGGAGGCTAACAGCTCATACTTGCCATCACTCACACAATGCAGGGAATTCCATTCAGGATGCCACACATGAGTCCAGCTGCTGGCCAGGCTAAAGAAAAGTGCAGGGCCAACCAGATAACAGGCAGGAGTGAAGGATTCTGACATAGTAACAACCTTTGTACAATAAAGTATCTTTATATTAAAGGACTTGGAAGTTGTCAAAGTCCTTTTGTATTTGTTGATTCACTTCAGTCCTATACAAAACCTTTAGTTTGACAAGGGAAACCTAGCCCAGAATCTATCGGTTTTCTGTCTAAATCCTGGAAGGTGAGTCAAAGCACAGTATTTGTCCAGCAACTTGAAACTTGGCTGAACGGTTCTTATACTGTGTGGGTTCATTCAAGAGGCTTGGGAATGTACAAAACAGAGCACCATGTAGTTTCTGAGTCTAAAAGATCACGTGGACATTTGTACAAATAACAGAACAAATGGGTTAAGGAATGAAACTGTGCAATTCGATTTTTGCTATGTACTCGAAGGTAGATCCAGTACCTAAAATAGTTTAATTTAATGCTTACCACAACAGTTCTGTCCTCACTGATATGAGGAGACCGATGCACACAGACAAGTAATTTACTAACCCACAGAGTTAGTGAATGATGATGCCAGAATTTAAATCCAGGTCTAACTGACTGTCAATTTTTATAATATCCAGTTTCCTCCAGATAATGTCTAAGGCACTACATAGTGCCTCATCACTTGTAAAACATGTTCACACACTCCATTGCACTGGATCCTTACCACCCCTATATGAGTTGTGTAACATGATATTGATAGATGAGGGAATTGAGACTCAAATAGTTAACTGATTTTCCCAGATCACAAGGCTAGCAACTGGGAGAGTCAAGACTCCATCCATTTCTCCTTTTCAACATTCTTTTTACTATTTTGCACTGCCTGCCTGGTAAACAGTATCAACACCATTGTTTATGGAGCTATTACTTCCTCCCAGACACTAAACCAAACATTTTACGTGGCTTCTCCCACTTAACCCTCACAACAAAGCTAGGTGAGCTAAGTACCATTATTACTCTAATTTTGTAGACAAATAAGTTAAAGAATCTGCTCCAAGGTTACACAGCTAGTAAGTGGTAAGACTGGGCTTTTGTCCCAGTTACTCTGACTCTGACTTCAGAATCCAAACCTTCACACCCCCTCCTGCATGCTATATAATGTGCCCAAGGTGCACAGTTCCATGAGAGGGTAGAAGAAGGAAATATTGATTCCAGCTAAAGAGATCTCCACAAGCTTTGTGAAAGAAGTGACATTTGAGCTACGCCTTAAGAGATTAAGTATCTAAGGAACAGATAGGCTTAGTGACTTGTTTAAAATTTCATAAGTTCTTCAAATACAGCTTTTCTTATACTCAGATTCAGACATTTTTTCAAGAACGTATAATACAGACCCATCTAGCTGTTCCTTTCTTTCTCTCTATACGTTATTTCCCTTTCCTTGAACCACAAACAAAGAAATATGCAGAATTTGGAAGGACAAACACCTCAGACTCTCCAAAGATTATGTATAAAAATATGTTAGTGTCATTCCATGGAGTCAAGTACAATTGCTATAAATTGAAAGCATATATTCATGCCCAAACTAACTCAAATCCTCTTGCTAATAAATACAGCATCAATTTGCTCTATGGGTATGTGGAATCTAAAACATACCAGTATATTAATCCAAACGTGAGAAATGCCCTAGCAAAGCTTCCATTCATGAAATGACATAAAGCCGAAGTAAAGCTTGACTCTATAGTCAAATTTTTAAAAAGCTATATTTCCGTACAGTTTTCAAACACGTGTAAAACTCTTTTCCATGTGAAATAAATACAAGTCCTGAGTAGTTTTAATTAGCGATCTTGGAGACACTCTGCACCTGTTCCAATTCATCTGCAGAGATGAGAACCCTTCACCCTTTTCACTTGCTGACAGGTTAATAGACATTCCCAACTCATGCCAGCACATGGAGTTTTGCAGCTTTCTTGTGACAGGTGAATAATAAAGCTGCACAAGAATGTGGCAACTCTACATAGAAAATCCTCTGCAAGTGTAAATTCCTGAGCAGAGGCGATATGTCCCCCATTGTTCTGCAGGCCCGTGCACGTGTAGCTGATGTATCACTTTGTTTTTATTAGCAGAGTTATTGAGGTGTAATTTACATAGCATATAATCCTCCCATTGAAAATGTACAATTCAATAAGGTTTAATATATTTACAGAGCGGTGCAACCATCACTAGAATCTAATTTTAGAACATTTCCATCACCCCAAAAAGAAACCTCACGCCCATTTACGATTATTCCCTATCTACCCCCCAACTTCAGTCCTAGACAACTACGAGGATGCTTCATTTTTACTACACTTTAGTATAGAAGATACTGACTGTTCCACATGCTTGCTGCTTTGTGTATTGGGCCAACGAATAACTGAATGGTGCTTACATTCATTGGAGAACACGATATCATATGGGTATAACGTGGCTCTATGTGTGTACATGTATGAGCATCTGTAGTCTTATGTCCGTGCACTTAAGCTAAACGAAAGTGCAAGAAATCATTCCTGAAGAGAAGCAGAGAGAGATTGGAAGTCAGCTTACACTTTGATAGCAAAGTTGTCAGCAGAGATATTTAGTATAATAAGATGCATTTTACTAAGAAAAGAACAAAACTGGGACTTCCCTGGCGGCGCAGTGGTTAAGAATCCGCCTGACAATGCAGGGGACATGGGTTTGATCCCTGGTCCGGGAAGATCCCACATGCCACAGAGCAGCTAAGCCTGTGCATTGCAACTACTGAGCCTGCGCTCTAGAGCCCACGAGCCACAACTACTGAAGCCCATGCGCCTAGAGCCTGCACACCACAACGAAGAGTAGGCCCCCTCGCTGCAACTAGAGAAAGCCCGCGTGCAGCAACTAAGACCCAACGCAGCCCAAAATAAATAAATAAATATATTAAAAAAAAAAGTAGTGGTAAAGTGTTCTTTTCTTTTTTTAAAGAAAAGAACAAAGCTACAATTACAGCGGACTCTCCGTATTCGGAGATTCTGTGTCCGCAGCTCCTCTAAAATTCATTTGTGACCCCAACATCAATACTCATGGTTTGCAGTGATTTTCAGAAATGTGTAGAACAGCAAAAAATTTGAGACGCTTGGCTCCCTTCCCCCATGGTCCTAGCTGAGACCCACCAACGGGACACTTTGCCTTCTTGTTTCAGCTCTCAGAGAGAGATGACCACGATGGAGAAGACCAGGGCAGTGCAGTGTGGTGCAAGAAGCTTCAGCTCTGGGGACAGTCGTATGGGGTTTGAATCCAATTCTGGCACCTGCTACTGGAGCAGCTTCAGGCAAGTCAGTTAAAACTTCTGAACCTGATTTCCTGATTTACTTTTTTGTAAAGTAAAGAGATGAGAATCTACTTGAATGAGTTTAAGATACAGGATTATAATCTATGGGATGTCTCTCTTTCTCTCTCTCTCCCTCTCTCTCTCCACTATCTGTTTCCTCTAGGGGCACTAGCTCACTATTCACTAATTCCATCTTCCTAGGGAACTTTATAGCTATTGTGAATAATGAGAACCAACTGTACATTATAGAGACTGTTGATTGTGATGGTGAGGAAGGGGAAGCTTTTCTCATAAACTTTCCATAGATGATTTATCCTGTGAAATAACTACAACTCTCTTCAAATTTCCTTCTTTCTTAATACTCCACTTTTGTATGTAGAGGTCACTCCTAAGTTTCAAAAGTCAGACAGAAAAGAAATCTTTGGAACTCCACAAATTAGGAATTTATTTTGTTGCAAGTAACACAAATCTGCGTGACAAGACTTGAACACAGGGGTTTGTTATTCTCACATAACAGGAGATTTGAGGGTTGAGATGCTGGTGTTTGCTTAGCTGCTCAGGGTAGAAACCAAGGCTGCTACCATCCTCCCACTCTATCATCCTCAGTGATGGCTCTCGTCCTCATATTTTTTGCCTCCTAGACACAAGGTAGCTGCACAAGCACTGGACCTCATGGGAAGAGGGGGAGGGACTAAGGGCACAGAACTTTATTCAGAGTCTGTTCCCTATCAAGATCAGAAAAGAAGCATTTTACCAGAAATGGCTCCCAGTGACTTTTCCAGAGGTCTCATTGGCCGGAAATGTGCTGTGTGTCCATTTAAGACCAACTTAGACATTTTAATTTATAACCTGGACTGGTCATATTGCTATCCCAAACAAAATCAAGTTTTCATAAACCATGAAAAAGAGGACATGGGCATTGGATATCCTGGAGACTAAACGGAATTGAACACAATTTCTGGGTATAAGGAGACTGGGGCCCCATTTGAATTTCTGATGTGATATCTATCCTGGTAGGTAGCTCAGGTGCAGAGATATTCCCTGGCTTTAACCCTGTGCCATAGAATGTAAAACTGGCCTCCCAGGATTGAGATTCAACCGATCCTTCATACCACTACAGCTCAGGAGCTTCCTTTGTGACTGTTCTGTGAAATATTTTATTCTCTGGAAAGAATGTAAGTCTATTGCATGGATACAAACTTGAAGAATTATTTCTGCAAGTTGAGTATCTTGTTAAAAATAAGAAAAGAGACATTTTCAAATAAAACTGTCAGTCAGAGGATGAGAGGCTGAAAATCTTCATTCAGTTTCCCATGTGTATTTATAACTCTTGAGGCAAGGTAGGATATAAGGGCTGCCCCATGACAATGTAAAAGTCTTAAAAACCAGAATTTCCCAACCAGATCTTTGAGAAGTATTCCCACATTATTCTAGGCCCTTTAAAAAAAAAAAAAAACATATATTTTATTAAAATATAACAGGTTTAATTCAATAAAAAATAATTTTATCAATTCAATACATACATGTAATACATGCATTTATTTCATGGACCACTAATATTTCCATTAGTGCTCAAAAAGATTAATCTTAAAAAACTTTTAAATGTTAGATTTCTAGTAAAAATTTTAACATGCATGCTATCAATGATTAATAGTATCTTCCAAGATCCCATAAAAATATCAACAAACAAAATTATATAATTTAGGATAAACTTATAAGCCCCTGAAGTTTGAGAACAAAAGTGAACTCAGGCCAGAACATGTCAGTAAGAATCACTAATGATGAAACTAATACATTTGACCTGGGAAACAGGTCATGTTTTATGTATGGTCTGCCCCCTGAACTAAAACATTTTCCATCCAGGAAAGTGGTAAGAAAAGCATTTGATTCATTATGTTGTCTATCCCTTGCTCAAGGTCAGAGAAGACTATTTAAGTAGGAAACTAAGCAGCTACTCCTCACCCCCACATCGTGGTGACTATTTCCTGGGCCTTAAGAAATCATTGTGTAGAGTAAAGTGGTGACCAGTATCTGGGGTCAGCAAAACCTGAGTTAAACCCTAGTTCCATGACTTACTAGTTTAGGCACTTTACTAAGTCTAAGTATTAATTTTCTCATCTGTAAAATGGGAATAATAACAGTACCTACTTCCAAGAGTTGTGATGCTTATTCGAGGTGGTGTACGTAGCACAATTAGCCTAAGAGTCCACATACATTAAGTACTCAATAGCTGTTCTTACTTAGCATCTATCAAGCTATTGTTGTGCTTCCTGCCACCATCACGTGCACACACAAGGGAGGAGGAAAGATGAGACAGAGGAAAAGAGAGAAGAAGGGTAGAGGGAGAGGGAGGGGTTAGGGATTATATAATTTGCTGTAGACTGAGGGTACTGCAGGAGGACTGTGGTCTGAAAAGTGGAACATGTGCTACTTGACATGCATTGTCCTGTTTCTCCTTAATAACAGCACAAAGGAGGAGTCGTTCCTGGGAAAAATCTTGAAGTACTTGGTGCTACAGTTGCTCTCTTGAATATAGTACATAACTTAAGAATTAAGTTTTGAACATGTCAATTAAGACTGAACATGTCTCCTTGCCACACTGTGGAAAGACAGACACTGGAGCCTAAGAAAAGTCCACCACAGAAATACTGGCTATGCAGAAAACATGAACAGGTAGTTACAGAGTTACTGGATCAATAAAACAAAAAGAGGAGTAATAGAGAAAGCAAAGATTTAGGTGATGACTGATACAAACAGAAGGCAAGATACAAAAATACTTTAAACTCTAAAGAAGTAGTTCTTTAGAAGGGGTGGTTTTGCACCCCTTCAGCCCCTAGGAAATATTTGGCAATGTCTGGGGACAGTTCCGATAGTCATGACTTGAGGGATACTACTGGCATTTAGTGGGCAGAGGTTAGGATGCTGCTAAACATTATACAATATATTATATATGCTGCTATACACTACACAGGGCACTCCGTCAAACCAAGAATCATCTGGCTCAAATGCACATAGTGCTGGGATTGAGAAACTCTGCTCTAAAGGAAGGTTGATAGTAGAAATCAGGGGTATTAATCATGAGAAGTGACCCTACAGGAAATGGAATCATCCACAAGATGCAATTGAAAGGCTTTTTGCTAATTCAAAAGAAAAATAGAATATGGCTAGAAAAGAATATATTACATATAGAATAGAAGAGGTGAGGCCCAACCTATGAAAAATAGGTACAGAGAAAAAAATGAAGACAGAAATATAGAGGTGAACAGTAGATTAAAATGTACCTAAATGGAAGGGTCAGTTTGGTCTAGGTAAAAAGGACATCCTCCTATTTGTAATAAAACCTGTTAAAAAAATCGAGGTGTAGAATGTAAAATAGTTAGCTGGTGGGAAGCAGCAGCATAGCATGGGGAGATCAGCTTGATGTTTTGTGATGACCTAGAGGGGTGGGATAGGGAGGGTGGGAGGGAGGCTCAAGAGGGAGGGGATATGGGGACATATGTATGCATATGGCTGATTCACTCTGGTGTACAACAAAAACTAAGACAGTATTGTAAAGCAATTTAACTCCAATAAAGATCTATTAAATAAAAATGTAGGTGTAAACAAGGATAGCTTCATTAACTAAAATCCAAGCTGGTCTCCAGATTTCTACTGTCCAAAGTAAAATGCTAAAACAGACAAACAAACCAACATTCCACAGACAAACAAAAATCCCTGGAGCAATATCCATAGAAATTTAAAGACAAAGGCTTCAGTTAAATAAATGTGTACTGAATAAATAGCCATCTTACATACGCAAAGAAAGGTACTAGAATTCCATGTTTTCAACTAAAAAATATTAATATCCCAACCAATAACAACAAAATTGAAAAGTAATAACTTAGGATAGCGATGATATCAAAAGCCTGGTTCAGTATTAGAAACAGATAAAACAACTATAATTATTTAAATTTTGGTAACAGTGAAATTCAAATATTAAACTTATTCTTAAAAGTTAAATGGTATACACATCATTTATGAACAGTAATCTACATCTAACACCTCAAAATGAAATAATAAAAGCTAAGGTGACTTACCTGAAATGGTAAATACAAAAGGCAATATTCTATTCATGACCTTTGTAATTTTAGAAATTAATATTAGAAATGACTTCTTACAAATAAAATTCTTTATAGTTCTATTTTTAAATGCTTCATAATCACTAGAAATTTTTAAAATTAGTAATTTAGTATATGTGGCAAGAGAAATAAGGACACAGCACAAGTATAATGTTTCTTAAATTCAGAAACAATATGAAAGAAATAAGACCAAATTCATGAATGTATTTTTAACCTTCAGATTACACTGGATAATCCCATAATGAAGATAAATCTATACGTATGAAATAATTTTTTTCTTAAATATATAAAACCTATTATGAATGCAAAGCTAAACTGATAGAAACATTCAGCTTTTTCATGGATAAGTAGTTTTGAAAGAAATATATTTATAAAAACTAGAAAAATATTTTCAACTTTGCATCCTTAAACACAGAACATAGTCATTAATAATATACAATTAAAATTACTTGTACAGAAATATGTACCCTACAAACACAGAGTATATACTTTTAAGAACTGATGAAATATTTACTTTAAAAATTACATCTTGGACCACAGATTAAGGATTGAAATATTACAAATATGTGAAAATATACATACAAGATGCTCCAACATCAAAGCCACTGAAGCACATTACTTGAAAGTAAAAATATGTTTCTTGAACAAAACAAATTAGGAAAGAAATCAGAATCTTGTAAATAAATAAATGAGGGGGAAAACCCTTCAGTTTTTATGCAGCAACCATAAAATTCTTTTAATCAAAATTTGTAGAATGTATACAAAATTATGCTCAGAGGCAAATGTACAGCCCTAAATGCTCTCATTATTCATTAACAAATATTAAGCTAAGCTTTCAACTTCTATAAAATAACACAACAAGCCCAAGAGCAGCAGAAGAATAAAAAATATAAAAATTAGTTGATTGGATACATTTGAAAAATAAATTGAAGATGTTACTCTGTGGAGTATTAAGAACATAATGAATTAAATAGACAAATAGATTGCTGTTTTAATTAAGAAAAGAAAAGGACAAAACCACAAATATATGTTATTAGAATGAAAGGGCTATTTCAACAGAGTGGTCATTAGAAAGTGTAAGAAAATTTTATGTAAAAATTTATTTCAACAAATTTGAAAACCTTAATGAAAAAGATATTCACAGGTTATTTTTAACTGATGAAAAGTGACTCAAGAAATCTTAGAAAACAAAAAATGTCTAACACCTATTGGAAAGAATGAAAAATAATCAAGGCTTACTAGGGTCTGATAGATTTATTAAAAATTTATTTTAGATCATTAATTTTAAAATTTCAATATCATGTCAAATATTTCATCACTTAGAAAAATAAAAAAAGTTTATCAAATTATTTTATGGTGCAAATATTGCCCTGAGAAGCAAACCGTAATTAGTATAACTCATAATTGTAGACCAATAAAATTTATTAATGCAGTGCAAAGATTCTAAATAAATTAATGAAAAATAGTATATTAGTAGAAGAATTACGAAAGTAGGATTTGTTTCCTTATTGATATTAGGAAATTACTTATTAAAAAATAATCATGGATAAACGTATTTCTTCAACATGACTTCTAAACTAACATAATGTGAATTCTCAGTCATTAAAGCTAATGTTATGGTTACTGGAAAAAGCATTTTTAATTAAATGTAGATTATGACAAAATTGCCTACTGTCCCCACTGCTATTTCACGTTGCTTTAAAACACTGACCAAGATAAGGAGACATGAAACAAATAAAATCTGCTGTTATTGGTAATGAGGACAAAGTATCAATATTTATGAGTTGCTTCTGTGGAAACATAAGATAATTAACTGAAATATGATTCAAGATAATATAAAGTGAATCAAAACCTTCCCGATGCACTGGCAGTAACAAATTGAAAGATGGAATGGGAAAATAAGACATTTATGATAGCAACAAAACATAGACCAAATGGAACACCTTGATAAGAAATGTGAAAAACTAGAAAAATTAAACAAAAAACTCAAAACTACTATGCATATAAAGCATGATGATATATATCATTTTTCTAGATGGAAATATCAAACATTGTAATAGTGTTGTCTCTCCCTAAATCAATATATAGTTTTAAGATAATCAAAATCAAGATTTAAATTAGATTGCTTTGTTCTTTCCGGCAAGGAAACGGGAGGCTTGTAAAGGTCATTTGCAGGTTTGATTGGAAGAAAGCACAGATGATGTTGAAACAGAAAGTCACAGTGAGTGGTAAGAAATTATCCAGTTTTTAAAGGATATGTAACTATAAAATTACAACCACCAAGAGATAGTTGAATTGATGTAAGGATCAAAACACATGTTAATTGAATGGACTAGTTGGCCTTAAACTACACTACAGAATTTATTAGAATCTAATTATGATAAAGAAAGCAACATACACCAATGGGAAATCAATTAATTATTCAAGATATGGTGTTGGGAGAATAAATATATGAGAATGATGAAGTAGTTTTTTTTTTTTTTTCCTTATACAGTTCATCAGTATGTATTCAATATGTTTAAAGAACTGGTAGAGATAAAGATATTCTTCCAAAAATATACTAAACCTACTCATATGTGCATGTTTGTGTGTGCATGTGTTTGGAAGATAGATTTTTCCGAGTATAAATTAGCCAAAAGATATCTAAGACACGTAGTTTAGTAAAAACATAAAATGCAACATAAATACATGATTCCAGTTTTCTTTTCATGTAAAATCAGGAAATATCCTTTTTATATATATACATATATAATTAATATATAGGTCACCTCTGCAGTGATACACGATAGCTGATAAAAAGATTTGGGGGATGAGAGTGGGAGGTGGGTTTCTGCTTTATTTTTGTTTTTCAGTATCTTACAATGAGGAAAATCAATTTTGTTTGTATAATTAAAATTAGTTTTAAAGATAAAAATTAAAATAAATCCATGGATAACATCATATAAACAAAAATAATTGTATTGTATGCATAGTACACAATTTAAAAGGCAGAACAAAAATAAATTTATGAAGCAAATGACAAACTGAGACATTATTACAGCATGTATTTTCACCTTGTAAAATGTCATTAAGAAACCATTTTTTAAAATGCTTCGATATAGAAGTGACCATTCGATATGAACAATTTACAAAGGCCAGAAAATGCATTGAAAATAGCAGCTCTGCAAGAAATCAGAGATGCAAATGAAAGTAATATTGATTTTTCACTCACCACATTGAAATAGATTTTTAAAATTTATTTCAGTACTAGAGAGAATGAATTTTATGAGCAGTTTTATACAATCCTAATGGGAGTGTAAATTTGGGTAACCTTACTATGAATTCTTTTTTTTTTAATTTACCAAAATCCTTAATGGAAATTTACCCTTTGCTCCAACAGTATCACTTTTAGTTATCTATCAATTTTTTAAGAGAGGGAGAGGGAGGGAGAGGGAGAGAGAGGGAGAGGGGCAGGCAAGTGTTTATACAAAATGATTACTGCATCAAAATTTATCATAGCATAAAAAAATGAAAATAATACAAGTTTTCAACAATAGAGAACTTTAAAATGCAGAATATCTGCATGAGGGACTGATAGGCACCAATTGAAAATCATGTAGAAGACCATCCCCCATCATCATAATAGGTGAAAAAGTAGAACACAAAACTGTTAATCACTTTTATTTAATAGACACACATTTAAACACTCATAAAAATCCTTGTATAAAATAGCTCAAAATATTCAAAGTGCACATGAGTGTGTACCTGAGCATGTGTAGACATGGAGATAAGGCAACATATATTATGGACAGCTATATATAATTTTATATATATATATATATATATGTATATATATATAAAATGATTTAAAGTTATTTTCTTCATTAAACTCTTCCGCTTTTAAATATTTTTATTCTTAGTAAGCATCCACTGTTTTCACAGTCAGTAAAAGAAAAACAAGCATTAAAAATAAAGTACAGATGCCCTTTCCTTAGTGAGTGTCTCCTTTTTTGCTGACAGCACTTCATCCACTAAACATTCAAAGAAGCAGGTTCTGGGACACATTCTAGGGTCATTTAACGGGCATTTTTATGAGCATTTAATGGCCAAATATTTATAAATTCTCACAACACCTCTGTGAAGTAGGTAAGGGAGCACATCATTCCTTCAAAAGCAAGCCCTGTTTGAAGTTCCTCCTTCCCTAATCTTGTCAAGATTGTCAAATCTCCCCCACGCTGCAAATGGCAATAGCAGTGATTGTTCTTTCTTCCAGTAATAATAATAGTAAAATGCCATAATAACCAGGAATAAATTTACCCAAAGGGGAAACTGATGCCTGCTTTGGTCACCTGAGTTTTTTATGGGCCAACAAAGTCCCCACAGATGCCCCAAATCCTATGGATTCATTGATGCAGGGAATATCAGACACCATGCCCTTTCATTCATTATTGAAACAAATATCCATTAAATGCCTACTTTCTAGTTGCTGGTGATACAAAGTGAAAAACAACAAAACCAAAGTTTGTGACTTCAGGGAGCTCACAATCTAGTGTAACTGAAGCTAGCATTCTGCCTTTCTCTCTACTTCCCAGACCTCCCCAAAACTCATGCAGTGGTGTCCCTAAAGTCTTAGCTCATTCCAAGTTTCCAGAACAATCTAGGTATGAAATAAGACTATTATGAGTAAACACATATGTATTGCTGAAAATTACAACACACTCCTAGTGGTCCTGCGATGGACTAACCCAACCTCATCTGTGGTCTGGCACTACTTCCTGAGACTACATCCTGCCAATTGAATCCTAGATCTGATGTCTCTAGAGCTGTCCTGGTGAATATGGTAGCCACTAGCTACACATGGCTATTTACATTAAAATTACAATTAATTTAGCCACAATTCAAGTAGTCAATTACCACAGGGATGTGGCCATTGTCTTGGGCAGGACAAACACAGAAACATCATTGTGAAATGTCTATTAGATGGCTCTGCTCAATAGCTTTACTGGGATTTGCATTGTTTGTTTGTTTAATAGAAACTTTACCCAACCCCCAGCCTGTGTTTCCAAGTCCTGTTGTCTAGTCTTTTTTCTCAGATCTAGACTCTTCCCTAAACATCCCCAGTCTGCTGCTCATTAGGGAGATACTCGGATGACCGCTGCTAAGTGACTAGATTTATGAGACTCACACAGTCTCATAAACCTTGGGTGAGACCATAAAAATTATATTCCTGCCAACTTTCCTAATGAAAGCAAGCATATGCTTTCTTCATTTAAATGGCAGAATGGTAAACAGAGACGAAACACATTAGTTACCGTTAACAACTTTCAAAATTAGCAAACTTAGGTTATACTTCAAAAAATTATATATATATATATAAAATATTTTGATAATCATTTTCCCAGTATGAAGTCTCAATGCAGTTTGATGGGAAAATCTAAAGATACACTTTTTTGCATAAAAATCAGTTGAAGTGAATTAGCTATAAGATGAGAAACCTTAAAACAGGGCTGGTAATAAAACAAAAGTATAATTTGATTCGCTTTCACAAAGATGTTATTTTTTGTACTATGAAGTCTTGAATATAATGGTAATAAACCCGACTGAACTTAGATTCTTTTAATTTTACTTCGATACATTGTTTTGACTTTAACTATTATGGGCTTTGACCTACAGATTATGAAAAAGAGTTAGCTCTTTGCGTCAGCGGGAGTAGACAGATTTAAGTCTAATGTTGACAAATCATTCATTATATTTTATGTCACATTCCCTCGTATGTCACTACAAATGAAGATTTTAGCACTTTCATATGTATATTTATTTTGACTAGTGAGAGAATATCATAAAGTTGAGGACTGTGTGCTTAAGTAGCAGGTTTATTTCTGGGAATTTTTTTTCAAAAATGTGAATGTTATTACTTCTTACCACCCACATACTGTAATTAGTATAAGTAAGTTAATTACTGAAGTTTTATCAAAATGTGTTCTGGTATCTTAAATGAGACATCTTATTGAAGGCACTCTATTTTACAATGCTATCCTCAGAAGGAGTAGATACAAAGTTTGAGATTAATGTTATTTGAGGTAAAAAGTGAATAGTTTATTAGCCTGCATAGTTAGTGCAGGGCTCTTTGTGGCTGGATACTGATCGAGACACAAGGACGCATGTTACCCTGGAACTTTGCTATCGGCACAGTGCTTGCCTTGGATACTCTCTTTGGGTCATTATTCTTATCAGCTTGGCATATGTAGCAAACAAATTAGAGTTGAGTTTTATTTCTGTTTCAGAATTGAGGTCAGATAGCATGAATCCTTGAATGCACTGTTAGTGAACCTTTGTATGATTTAATGGGATTGTCAACAGCACTTTGCACTAAGTAGTTTGTGGAAAATAACGTTCAGAATTAACTCACGTAACATGATTAATCATACTACGTCATGATAAAATTGATCCTGTGATTTGACTTTTCCAGAATTTGGAAAACATCATCTTAGGCAAGGCACATATGTAAAACTAGATGTGTTCAAGGAGATAAAAGAATCCAGCATCTCTTGAGCATCTGCTATGTGGCATACATTGAACTAGTTGGTTTCACCAGCAGTAAATATTTATCAGGCATGGTACAATTCATTTGTTATTGATCCTCCCATTGCTATGTTATCAACATTTCATTATCAATTAACATGATGGCACAATATCCAAAAGCAAAGTTATTTCAATTTCAAGGAGGGAGTTGTGAGAGAGGAGATTATTAAAATAAGGCACAAACCAGAGCCAAGGAACTTGGCAGGATAGTGGATTCTGTCTGTTTGTCTTCTGGGAAACACTTTTCTGTGCTTATGAACCAATATGGAGCAATACCATAGTGTTTTTTTACACTCCACATTGCTCCATTTGTGCTCCATTTCCCTGTGAGGAAAGTGAACCAAAGACGGTTGTTTCTCCTTAGGTTACATGACCTGCCACAATGACTCAGTAAAACTACCCCTTCCATTCTAGCCAAAGTGTACTGCAAAGGTGACTTGTGTTCTAGGCAAGGTGGATGGTATCAGCCTCTGAGGCATCTGGGATTGAATTCTATTCAATAAGTTTCCTTTAGGTTGTCCTGTGAAAACCCAATTCCAATCAACTCCTCTCTTGGTGGAAACATTACTTCTAGATGAACATAGAGGAAGCAGAAAAATTGTCAGGGGAATAGTGATACTGAGTTTCCGTTCTGGCCTCAGCCTTGAGAGCACTGAGGTCTGAATACTTGAAGAGTTGCTGATATAGTTTCACACTAAATATCTACACTACATTGAGTATGATATGTATCATTGCAACAATCCCCTGTGTCATATAAAGAAATCTAAGCAGGTTTTGCAATATAAAGATAGTTGATGGATTTACCATTTTGTTGTACATTTTTTGAGACAACCCTATCCAATGTTTGTGTAGTACATTTAACTTGACAAAATGAATATCAAAATGAACTCAGTAAATTGAGGATGTATTTTGGCGAGACATTATTTATCTTTAGAGTTACAGTGTATTAAAAACCTCTTCAAATTTGATGGATTAAGTGTCCCATTTTCCACTTTCTTGCAGATGAAGAAACTGAAAATCAGATATGGCTAATGACTTGCCCAAAGTCACATAGCTGTTATTGGTCGGTATTATGTATCAGGATATACTTTTCTCATTTCCATTAAATCAGTCACTGGTGGGTAGGACCCTTGGGACCCTTTTCCTGGCTCTCTGATTTTACCCTAGTTAAAGCTTACCCTGCTCAGTTTATTCCTCGTGAAGGTACACAGTCTCCTCCACAGGCCTTTTAACTAACTTGTAAGGATTAATTTCTGAGCCAAATAGCACTATATCTGCCATGGGGGGCCAGGGGCCAGCGGTTTATAGAGGCAAGGAGGCAAATTAGAAATTTAAGGAACTGTCTAAATGCTGACATTCATATTTTTAGGGTGCATACAGAACAGAAAGCACATGATTATGGAACTAGTCATTCCATATGCTTAACCTCAAGCACTGAGAGTGAGACCACTCCAGGGGGTGGACTGTGTTTCCAAAGTGTCCATAAGTAGCAAGATGAGACGAGAGAGCAATAAAGAGAAGGTACACATAGGGTAACTAAAGGAAGTCTGACACAGTCCTTTAAAAGATAGCACACATGAACATCCTGGACCAGAATGAGGGATGCTCAAGGAATTGTGGAGTGTGTCAAAGGACAGAGGAACAAGCTTGTAGGGACTTACAGTGAACAAATCTGGGACAATTTGGGCCTCAAAATAAGTAATGATAGCAGTGGTTTACAATCTAATGAATAAAACAAGAATTCATGAATCCATAGAGTAATATAAATAAATAAATGAATATATAAATAAATAAATGAATATATAAATAAATGAAGAAGGGGAAAGTCTTCCTTTCAGTGGAATGCTACCTAATAGTTGAGAAGTGATGGAGTTAGAAAACTAGTAATGAATGCTAAAATTAGCAGGTGAATGTTTGATGAGAGAGTCGTTATATTGTCTCAACCACAAATTACTTAGTATCTCTTCATAAATTGCATTATTTACAAGGTGAAAATAATCTTATAGTGAAGGACAGCAATTTAACCAAGTGATTCAAAGCTACTATCAGCAATATACCAATACTGGGATGAATGACTGCCTTTTGCTATGACACACTGTGATAGACATAAAATTGCATATGTAATACTTCTGCCAAAATGTATAACCTGAATATAAAGAGGATCAAATATTGGACAGACAAAACCAAGGGCAACGCTACAAAAAAAAACAGCATGTGCTCTTCAGAATTTCCTAGGTCAAGAAAGACAAAACATAAAAAGGCTAACTGTTCCAGGTTAAAGGAGAACAAACAGGCAAGACAATCAAAAGCTACCCATGATTCTGAATTAGACCCTGAACTGGGAAAAAATAGTTAAAAGGAAATTAATGGGAAAATTAATGATTTTTAACATCTTTATTGGAGTATAATTGCTTTACCTTGTTGTGTTAGTGTCTGCTGTATAACAAAGTGAAGGAGCTATACGTATACATACATCCCCATGTCCCCTCCCTATTGCATCTCCCACCCCCCCTCCCTATCCCACCCCTCTAGGTGGTCACAAAGCACCGAGCTGATCTCCCTGTGCTATGTGGCTGCTTCCCACTAGCTATCTATTTTACATTTGGTAGTGTATATATGTCCATGCCTCTCTCTCACTTCATCCCAACTTACCCTTCCCCCTCCCTGTGTCCTCAAGTCCATTCTCTACGTCTGTATCTTTATTCCTGTCCTGCCCCTAGGTTCTTCAGAACCATTTTTTTGTTTGTTTTTAGATTCCATATGTATGTGTTAGCATACAGTATTCGTTTTTCTCTTTCTGACTTACTTCACTCTGTATGACAGTCTCTAGGTCCATCCACCTCACTACAAATAACTCAGTTTCGTTTCGTTTTATGGCTGCGTAATATTCCATTGTACATATGTGCCACATCTCTTTATCCGTTCATCAGTTGATGGGCGCTTATGTTGCTGCCATGTCCTGGCTATTGTAAATAGAACTGCAGTGAACACTGTGGTACATGACTCTTTATGATTTCTCTCCTTCCACTAACTTTGGGGTGTTTTTGTTCTTCTTCCTCTAATTGCTTTAGGTGTTAGGTTACGTTGTTTACTTGAGATTTTTCTTGTTTCTTGAGGTAGGATTGTATTGCTACAAACTTCCCTCTTAGAACTGCTTGTGCTATATCCCATAGGTTTTGGGTCGTCGTGTTTTCCTTGTCATTTGTTTCTAGGTATTTTTTGATTTCCTCTTTGATTTCTTCAGTGATCTCTTGGTTATTTAATAGCGGATTGTTTAGCCACCATGTATTTGTATTTTTACAGTTTTTTTCCTGTAATTGATATCTAGTCTCATAGCATTGTGGTCGGAAAAGATACTTGATACGATTTCAATTTTCTTAAATTTACCAAGGCTTGATTTGTGACCCAAGATATGATCTATCCTGGAGAATGTTTCCATGAGCACTTGAGAAGAAAGTGTATTCTGTTGTTTTTGGATGGAATGTCCTATAAATATCAATTAAGTACATCTTGTTTAATGGGTCATTTAAAGCTTGTGTTTCCTTATTTATTTTCATATTGGTTGATCTGTCCATTGGTGAAAGTGAGGTGTTAAAGTCCCCTGCTATTATTGTGTTACTGTCGATTTCCCCTTTTATGGCTGTTAGTATTTGCCTTATGTATTGAGGTGCTCCTATGTTGGGTACATAAATATTTACAATTATTATATCTTCTTTTTGGATTGATCCATTGATCATTATGTAGCGTCATTCTTTATGTCTCTTTTAATCATCTTTATTTTAAAGTCTACTTTGTCTGATATGAGAATTTCTACTCCAGCTTTCTTTTGATTTAATTTGCATGGAATACCTTTTTCCATCCCCTCACTTTCAGCCTTTATGTGTCCCTAGGTCTGAAGTGGGTCTCTTGTAGATAGCATATATACAGGTCTTGTTTTTGTATCCATTCAGCCAGTCTATGTCTTTTGGTTGGAGCATTTAATCCATTTACATTTAAGGTAATTATCGATATGTGTGTTCCTATTACCATTTTCTTAATCATTCTGGTTTGTTATTGTAGGTCTTTTCCTTCTCTTGTGTTTCCTGCCTAGAGAAGTTCTTTTAGCATTTGTTGTAAAGCTGGTTTGGTGGTGCTGAATTCTCTTAGCTTTTGCTTGTCTGTAAAGGTTTTAATTTCTCCTTCAAATCTGAATGGGATCGTTGCTGGGTAGAGTAATCTTGGTTGTAGGTTTTTCCCTTTCATCAGTTTAGATATATCCTGCCACTCCCTTCTGGCTTGCAGAATTTCTGCTGAAAGATCAGCTGTTAACCTTATGGGGATTCCCTTGTATGTTATTTGTTGCTTTTCCCTTGCTGCTTTTAATATTTTTCCTTTGTATTTAATTTTTGATAGTTTGATTAATATGTGTCTTGGCATAGTTCTCCTTGGATTTATCCTGTATGGGACTCTCTGCATTTCCTGGACTTGATTGACTATTTCCTTTCCCATATTAGGGAAGTTTTCAACTATAATCTCTTCAAATATTTTCTCAGTCCCTTTCTTTTTCTCTACTTCTTCTGGACCCCTATAATTTGAATGTTGGTGCATTTAATATTGTCCCAGAGGTCTCTGAGACTGTCCTCAATTCTTTTCATTCTTTATTCTGCTCTGTGGTAGTTATTTCCACTAAATTATCTTCTAGGTCACTTATCCGTTCTTCTGCCTCAGTTATTCTGCTATTGATTCCATCGAGAGAATTTTTAATTTCATTTATTGTGTTGTTCATCATTGTTTGTTTGCTCTGTAGTTCTTCTAGGTCCTTATTATACGTTTCTTGTATTTTCTTCATTCTATTTCCAAGATTTTGGATCATCTTACTCTGAATTCTTTTTCAGGTAAACTGCCTATTTCCTCTACATTTGTTTGTTCTGGTGGGTTTTTGCCTTGCTCCTTCATCTGCTGTGTGTTTCTCTGTCTTCTCATTTTGCTTAACTTCCGGTGTTTGGGGTCTCCTTTCAGCAGGCTGCAGGTTCATAGTTCCCATTGTTTTTGGTGTCTGCCCCCAGTGGGTAAGGTTGGTTCAGTGGGTGGTGTAGGCTTCCTGGTGGAGGGGACTGGTGCCTGTGTTCTGGTGGATGAGCCTGGATCTTGTCTTTCTGGTGGGCCGGACCTCATCCGGTGGTGTGTTTTGGGGTGTCTGCGAACTTATGATTTTCACAGACAGCCTCTCTGCTAATGGGTGAGATTGTGTTCCTGTCTTGGTAGTTATTGGCATGGGGTGTCCAGCACTGGAGCTTGCTGGTCATTGAGTGGAGCTGGGTCTTAGCGTTGAGATGGAGATTTCTGGGAGAGCTCTCATTGATTGATATTATGTGGGGCCGGGAGGTCTCTGGTGGTCCAATGTCCTGAAGTTGGCTCTACTATCTCAGAGGCTCAGGCCTGACAGCCAGCCAGAGTGCCAAGACCCTGTCAGCTACATGGCTTCTGGGAAGACTGAGGTCTCTGCCAGCATTCAGCAGGTGTTCCGTAGGAGTTGTTCCACATGTAGATGTATTTTTGATGTATTTCTGGGGAGGAAGATGGTCTCCACGTCTCACTCCTCCACCATCTTGAAGGTCCTCTCTCTTCACGCCTCCTGTTGCTAGAGGATCCACATTTCATCTGGAAAGGACATAAATCTGGCAGTCTTACTTCAGGCCTAGCCCATCCATCTTTTCCCCTTTGTGCTTAGTCTGTTTCACTTGCTCATAGCAGGCCCCGTGCAGAGGCCTTGCCCCCAGCCCTTCAGACAAGAGTTCCACGTGAACCGGCTGAGCCGACACCTCAGCTCGGGACAGGCGCTGAAGCTCCTCACAGGACACTCAGCTCAAGATGGTGGCAGGCCGTGAGCAGAGACACTACGTACACCCCACAGTGTGATCTCAAATTAATGCTGTTTAAATGTGGACTGTGAGTTCGATAATTGTATTACCTCAATTCTTAATTTTCATGCCAGTATTATGATTATTTTTGAGTGTGTACTTGTTCTTAGAAAATACACACTGAAGTATTTGGGGGAAAAGGGACATGATGTCTTGAGGTTACTCTTAAATGAATGAGAAAAAATAACATGCATATATGCATGTAAAATAATATATGGGAGAGAGGGAGAATGATAAAATAAATGGGTCAGAATATAAATGTTTGGGCAATCTGAGTAAAGGTTATACATGAGTTCCTTATACTATTCTTGCAACTTTTCTGTAAGACTGAAATTATATCACAATTAAAAATGACCAAAATTAGGCACGTTATGTGTCTGACTAGATTCCATCACAATAAGGCATGAAAAACTCCAATTAAGCTAAAGAGTTAAAGCACTGCCGAATGCAAATAAGACAGTGAACTAAGGGATGTATAAACCTTGTTTAGTTGAATCAGGCCGACAGGGAAGTCTGTGTTAGGACAGTTTGTAGAAGCACAGCTTATAATGAGCTACCATATTCATGCCCCAATTACTGGACTCATCAAAACATATTTTCTTCAGTTGTGAAAATAGGATCAAAATAACTAACTTGCAAGGGCTTTTTGTTAGGTTGTTTAAAATAATGGCTATGCAGATATTGCAACCGTGCTCGACGTGTAGAAAATGCTCAATAAATATTGCCCATTTAACATCTATCTCCACTGGCTTTTCCAGATACCCTTTTGATGCCATGTGTAAAATTTGTCTAATTCCATCTCAAGGATATTCAGCTCTGAGCCCATGGAAGCTTATTCCTGAGACGTAGGCTACCGCTTCATGACCCATAAGAAACAGCTCCTATCATAACCCTGAAGGGAAGAAACATAACACTTGAGAATTAGGATAATAATGAACACTTCTCTTTCCATTTCAGAATTATTCAAATGTATAGTCAGTGGATCCCAGTGGAGGCATATTTCTCTCTTCAATTTCTGCCTGAAGACTTTGTACCACGTTTCTCCCTTAGAACAAACATGGGAAAGTGTTCTGGGAAAAGGAGTATTTTAGCGAATCGATAAGTAGGATGTTTTCTTTAAAAGGACTACAAATTCTTTCCATGTTTTTTTTCCTTAGAAACATGGGTGCACATGTTTAGAATCTAATCAGCCAAATTAATAGACTCCAGTGGCAAAAAAGTAAATTGAGAACTAGGATTTTGGCATTTTTATGTTACTTCCATAATGGGTATTTCTATTGCTTGGTGATGTTTTAATTTTATTCTCCAAATGTAGTGAACACCAGCACTGTGCTAAAAACTAAGGAGGTACCTCAAGAAGTAGAAAAACACTCTTTACCCCAAATTATGCTGTGCATAAGATCTATCATGCTTTCAAAAATCATGAAAAATGCAATGTGATAAAAAGGCAAAATGAGTGACGCATAATATATTATATAGACGATGAGAAAGTTAAGTGAGCCAAATGGGGCCACCGACAGATTCAGGAATCTTAGTGGAAAGGGCGGAGGTGGCAGTTAGAGATTTCAGATGCATGCTATGCTAGTATTATTTCCTGGCTCCTGGGTAGTTTCATCTAAGCCACTTACAATTGTTCTGTGCTTTGAAATTATATCTATACCAATCAAATAATTTCTTCAGATAATTCAGGGTATAAATTTTAATAAATTTATAATAGGGGTACTTATTTCTGGGTTTGCTGTTGTTGCTTCAACATCATCACTTAAAATTATGCACAAAAATGTCTTGTTCCTTTGTGAAGCTGCCTGGTAGAATTTGCCACTTATACCAATCAGTTCCAACCACTAGTCAATCAAGTAGCAAGCATGGGAGAAATAAAACTCAATCATGCATTTAATAAATATTTGCTGAATCAAATTAGCAGTTTTAGGAGAGGCAGAATGTAACATGGAAACAGAACTGGATTCTAGCCAGACAAGTAACGTTTAAATTCTATCTCCCACTTAAAAAATATGTGACCTTGTTTATTCATCTGTAAAATGGGAACAGTGATGCCTCCAGGACCAATCTCACAGAACTGTTATAAAGGTGAAATTAAATGCATATAGGCTTGTTTTCTACAGTGTATGTCTGTGTGTCAGAATAATTTCTTTCTTTTCAGTAAAACCATATTAGTTATGCTTTATGTTATTAAATCATTGCTTATTTTATATCCCTGATATATAGTTTTAGATTGCCTGATACTTGTGACTAATACAAAAGTAGAAATAAAACATATAAGAAACAACACAACTATTTTTCAGAAAAGGGATAGACTTACTTTCAACTTCTCTCAGAGGGTCATTTAAGACTGAGGGCAGGAGAGACCACAGAGGAAAGACTTCCAAAGTATAACGGCTCCTGGAGTGATGCTCATGTAGCTCATAAAGCTAAAATCCCCTCCAATAAACAATATCTCTGGGGGCTTCCCTGGTGGCGCAGTGGTTGAGAGTCTGCCTGCCAATGCTGGGGACACGGGCTTGTGCCCCGGCCCGGGAAGATCCCACATGCCGCGGAGCGGCTGGGCCCGTGAGCCATGGCCGCTGAGCTGCCGCGTCTGGAGCCTGTGCTCCACAGCGGGAGAGGCCACAACAGTGAGAGGCCCGCGTACCGCAAAAAAAAAAAAAAATCTCTGGGAGGCCTCGTCTGTATGACATTGTAGTGGCTACTGCCACTTGGGTCAAGTGAAGCTTGTTGTGCAATTCTGGTTATTATTGCCAGAGCCAAGGTCAGCGTGTTTAGACTAGCTACAAAAAAAATTTTTTTTAATTAAAAAATAAAAATTTAAAAGCTAAATTTCTCTTAAATGAAAGACTACTACAATGTAAGGTCAAAGAAGGCAGGGTATTGTTCCAAAAAAACAATGGAACCCTAATGCCTAGAACAGTGTTGGGTACATAATAGGTTGCTGGATTAATGCAAAAAAAAATGTCTGGTGAAAAACTCTGCTCAGGGGGTGAGCCATATCAGAGAGTGCCTGATCCATAAAGATACTCTCTCTTTGAAGGTGTGAGTGTTAGATGACTCATGACAAGTCACTCAACACTATACTATTTCTTTGTTGGTACTCTGTTTGTTTTTTTTTAAACTGAGGTGATATAATATTATACTTCTACACGGAGGAGATATGAACCAATCCTTCGTATCCATGCAGGAACTCCCTAACTATGTAGCTTGGGAGTATTTCACCCTTGCAAGCTTCAACAGTACAATTATTACAAAGAGAAAAACAAATCTTCCCTTGGGTACTCAATAGAAAGATATTATTTTGTTCTACCTAAAGCCAGGAAGCCTTTCAATATTGTTTGTGCTATTGCAGCAGAAAGCATTTTGTAGAAACCCACATACAAGCAATTTGTGGAGAGCATTAGCAGAATGTTTGCACTGGAAGAGTTAGGCCCTGACTGAATGTTCTCTATCTTACACAGCATTCAATAATACCAGGAATGATCAGAACAATAGAAATAGTGTCAATGAGTTCTCGTATGGAAACCAAAGTATCTGTACTTTAAATGCTGAGTTCTGTAATACAATGCTCTGTAACAAAAAAAAAAAAAAAATGGAGGAAGAGGAGGAGGAGAGGAAAGACAATGACTCACATAAATAAATGGTCTTCCAACTGGAGAATTACAGAATCAGGACTAGGAAACAGGAGCAAAATCCATTTCGAAACCATTTCATTACAGAGCATTAGTATTAGAGTTAATACAAGAATCACAATGCAGTTATTTCTGGATATGATTGTAATTTGAAAGTGTCTGTATATTCCCAAGTTATGTGTTTGGCAAACAGTATACAATTCACTTTCAGTAGTGTGTGCTCAATCACTTTCAACTAAAGCTTTGCCATCTTAATGTTGACATTTAAGTTCTAATTTAAGGAGAGGCATAAGACCAAGTATACCCAACCAACAACTTTAGTTACTATATATATGCAAATACTGAGTGGCCTGGGGTCAGTCCTCTTTAGAGTGGCATCAGGATTGGGCATCCTCTTATTTGAGCGGACAGTGTTTTCCACAGGCACAAGATATTCAAATCTTTCCTTCCTTCTTTCTATCAAAATCTACTTATCCTCCAAGTTCCCACTCGCATCTCACTTTCTCCACAAGGCTTTCCTCAGTTATTCTGGAACATGCATCCATTTCATGTACTGAATTCCCATAGAGTTTGTTGTCTACCATATTTTTTGTTGTTGTTATTACTTTACAAGAACTTATATTACTACTAACCTGTTATATATATATATATATATATATATATATATATATATATATATATTTGGTATCCTCAAAGAAAAAGGGTGATTTTTGGGGGGGCGGTGTTGGTGAAGGGGAAGACATCCTTCATTTAATATTTACCTGAAGCAGGGCCTTGATAAGAAGTCACTGGATGAATATAAAGAGAAGTAAATGTCTATTCAACTGGCGCTATGTTCAGAAAAATGTGGGAGAAAGGTAATAGAGGAATAGCCAAGGAGTCAAGGAGTTTTCTTCTGAAATCACATCAAGAATCTGGTGCAAAAGATGGGCCTTTAAAACTACTGGTTCAGTAGTTGGAATTGAAGGATCCTTCTGGGGCGCAAAAGGAGAGTCCTTCTACCCCAACTAACCAGCATTGAAACGGCAGAAATGAATACAACACTCACTTGTGCCTCACTTGATAGTAGCTGCTGCAAAGTGGAGAACTTTCTATAAACCTGTGAAGAGTTAATATACAGTCATCCCTTGGTGTCCATAGGGGCTTGGTTCCAGGAGCCCTAGCAGATACCAGAATCCGTGGATGCTCAAGTCCCCTGTATAAAATGGTATAGTACAATTAAAACATTCAGCCCTCCATATCTGTGGGTTTTGCATCCGTGGATTCAACCAAATTTCAGTCGTGGTTGGTTGAATCCCTCATGCAAAACCTGTGGATAGGAAGGGCCGACTGTAATAGTTTATTCTACATGAGCCATTTTAACCACACAGGGGTTAATGGTCATATCTGGAAATATCAGTTTAAAATATTAGCCTAGATGAAAAGAATTGTCAGGTCATGGTTCTAGGGGAACACCTGTTGTGTTACTCTTGTTGGCGTACAGCTACTGAAGTTGAGATGTTGAGTAAACCTGAAGTTGAGGTGTTGAATTTTGGAAAACATCGTGTAAAGAATGATCACCCTAAGGTAATGAAATTCATGCTTCTTTCTTCTTATATTGAATGACTAGGTTCTGGACTAAAAGATGTCTATCATGCTGAAGAATTTAACCCAGACCCACATAATTTGCTATTTTGATAAGGCTACACTTTAGAAATAAACCTGAAAATCCAATAGAGCTCATAAGCATTTCAGGATGCTGTCTTACATTTTATTTATATTCTTCTAAATTATTAGGTACCCAATGTGCCAAGCTGTTTGACTGTAAAAAAGAAGAGAAAAAAATAAAAGGAGCTGACTTTTTCCTGAGGGATTTATTTCCTACCTGTGTTCCTATCAGAGTATATGGTACTTGCAAAAAATAACAACTAATTATGTGGTCTCCGTTATAAATTTCTTACCACTATTTCAGATGCATATCCCTTGTTATCTTCAAAAGGTTATTCGGCATTTGAAATTCAAAAGGAAGGTGTTACCTGCTATCTTGCATAAATCTCTAACAATTGCAAATGGAATATATTATCGTCAGATCCGATTGCTTATATCCAATCTTGACTCATCCCAGCATTTGTAAAGGTAAATGCATAGTAACTTGCTTCTTATTTTCTTGGAATTCAAAATTGTGCATATAAATGAGACTATCCGTGTTGTGCAATTCCTCACAGACTGTCTTTTTCCATTACTGCTCTCATATGAGTATGCTACACTGAATGGTGAGAAGGGCTGGAAAACTTTATTAACTCTAACTGAAATATAACAGGACATTCTTTTTAAATGCAAGTGAGGGAAAACAAATATCAGCTTTATTCCTACTATTCAACATAAGGATTGTAAATACACACAATACTTGTTTGGATGCTCTTAGATTCTCTAAGGTCATTGTATTGATTATTATGAGATTTTATACTGAAATCTCTTTGTTGAAAATTTTCCAAAGTGCAAATCCATTTGGACTGTAATTTGCATACTCGACAATACAGATTAGTAGACTGGAATTACCTAACTCAATCTAGTAAACATTTATTGGGTACCGACTCTTTCTCATCACCACACTGGGTTCTGGGGGGACAGGAAGTCGAAGCAGGGCCCTGTCCCTGTCAAGTTCACAGCTGAGTTGGAAAGAGAATGAATAACCTTAAAAATGAATATCCCTTGGGTTGCAACAAATATAACTAGAAGGGAAGTTGGACAATTTTAGGGTTAAGTCTGATTCAGAATCACAGTCACTTGGGGATAGTTATAAGAATAAAGATGGCTATCCCCATTCCAGACTTACAGGATATCTTGGAGTATTACCCAAGGATATGTTCATTTAAAATGCTCTCTGGGTAATAATGATAATCAGTTTGGGAAACACCAGACCAGATGACCTTCAATGTCCTCTGAAAGCTTAGAAGTCTAGGATCCTGTAATTGAATTTGGGAAGTTAAAAATGAAGAAACAATATGGGGGGCCAAAAGTGTATACATATTCAGGCTTATCATGAATGAAACATGAAGTATTCTCCCCGACTCATTTCCAACCAAGTCAATGAAAATCTGTATCAGTAATATGCCTGTTACCCACAAGAGGGCTCCCTGGAAAAAAAACAAAAACAAAAGCAACTCAATCAAAATATTACAAAGCTTGATCTATTTAGAACCACCTCAATTATGTACTTATTCACTGCAAAACATACTTGCAGTATATTCTGGACAGTTTTTGAACCCTATGTAAAGGAACTTATGCTAGATTACCAAGAAGGCCTTATTTCCTCTACAACTTTTTAAGCATAAAGCCAGAAGATTATTGTTAGAATATATGGTAACTTTATAATATATGGTAAGCAATAAAGACATCATCTTATAGTCCTCTTCATTTTCTGATTTTTTTCTTATAAAGTCAGTTTATACATAGCTCATCTATTTTCTTTACATTTTTAGCCTTGCATACTCTTAAGACTCAACCAGTATGTGGACAGGACCTATAGAGTGTTGAATTACTAACTCTGCCCTCAGTGACCTTGCTGAGGCACCAGTAAGGCCACTGAGAACAGAGTTAATATTTTTAAGTATCCAAATCTGGCCCCTGTCCCTGATTCCGTGGGACACCTGTCCAGAGTTTAATCTCCTGAAAGTGCCAAGAGGCAGGTCATTTTAGGGGCTGGCTAGCCTGCCTCTGTGAACGTATCATTTAGGATTCAGAGTCACAACACTTTTCCCCCACCTCCTCTTTTATTTGGCTGCTCTCCAATTACATTTTATTCAGGAAAAGTCCCTGGATCTGTGTTAGCCTCAGGACAACATTTAAATTCATGTTACTGGAGGCATTCAATTTCTGCAGTCAGGGGTTTCCTTAGAGCTGCCCCAGTGATGCATACTCATCTTCCCACTCTGACTCTGCATAGCTGAGAGTTATCTCCTTATGCTCCAGGGGCAACGGTTAAATGCTGTTTTCTGAGTGGCAGTGTCTCCACTCCTGAGTGCTATCTGGCAGTGGCTCTTGTAGGTACCTTCCATATCTGGAACTTCCTCATAGACCTGGCAGTACCTATCAGACCTCCACATCACATCTGGATCAGTGGCATGAACTTCGTATGTTCCTTGGGTTGAAATGACATTGGTATGAGTTGATGATCTGGGATTGGAATTCTCTGGGTGGAGAAGAGCTAATTCATTGACCATAGCTGCCTTTTCCCCAAATCATGTGGTTACCTGGAGCAGAAGTGGCACTGACATATTTACTGTAGCTAATTCTAGTATCATTTGCAGGAGCAAAGAAGATAATCCCCTGGCTTCTGAGAGCACACGTATGAGCCGACAGATTAAATATGAGAATTATATTACCTGAATGGAGAAAGGAGGTAACTGAACTGTACAAACTCATTTAGAAGTGTATGGATCCTGTGTTGCAATGTATATTGATTGGCTATTGTGGGACTTAAAACCTTAATCTGTTTGGCTAACATAACAGCATGCAAAGCTGTTGGGCATATAATTTACTGCCTATACATAACACAGTGCAGGGTAATGGCACTACCTATCTCAGTCTTACAGTCATTCACTAAGTGCCTGTTCTGGGTCAGGTTTCATGCAGAGTTTAGCAGGGGTTTTACAGGTGAGTAGAATCCCCTCTGGCACTCTAGCCGCCCTTGAGGAGCTCAGAGGGAACTGGAAAAGAGAAGGTGTATATAGGGAGATCAATGTGGACAGAGCATAATTAACAGCACTAACTATTCAGAAGAGCAGGATGGCCAGAGGAAGCTGTGGTTTCTTCAGGCCTCAGGGCTGAGACTTCTATGATGGGGTACAGGGGTAAGGCAGGAAGTCAAAAGGGGGAAGAACTGTACGGGCAGAGGTAGAGTATATGCCTGAGGTCATTATATTTATTTATTTATTTATAATTAATTAATTAATTTAGGCTGCATTGGGTCTTCGTTGCTGTGCGCGGGCTCTCTCTAGTTGCGGCGAGCGGGGGCTACTCTTCATTGCGGTGTGCGGGCTTCTCACTGCAGTGGCTTCTCTTGCTGAGGAGCACGGGCTCCAGGCGAACGGGCTTCAGTAGTTGTGGCACGCGGGCTCAGTAGTTGTGGCTTGCCGGCTCTAGAGCACAGTCTCAGTAGTTGTGGCGCATGGGCTCAGTAGTTGTGGCTCATGGGCTCTAGGCACGCAGGCTTCAGTAGTTGTGGCTCACAGGCTCAGTAGTTGTGGCTCGCGGGTTCTAGAGTGCAAGCTCAGTAGTTGTGGTGCACAGGATCAGCTGCTCTGTGGCATGTGGTATCTTCCCAGACCAGGGCTCGAACCCGTGTCCCCTGCATTGGCAGGCGGATTCTTAACCACTGCGCCACCAGGGAAGCCCTTGCCTGAGGTCATTTTAAAGGATGCTAAGCGGCAATCACGTGGGATGTGACAACCACAACTGCCACCGCATATCCCACTCTTTATGGTTGTGCATTTCACACACAAAAATGCAGGCTGCCTCCTCTCAAGTCCTTGTCTCTTAAGAAGGAGCTCAATTGTTTCTGTCTTTAGGAGGCATCACAAACTATATGTGGTAGGAAGAACTTCAAGATGATATCAGGGTCTCTGCCCCCTGTGGTCACTCCTGTGATTATGTTCCTTATTATATATCAAAAGGGAGATTATCCATGTGGCCCTAAATTACTCACATGAGCACTTGAAAAGCAGAGTTTTCTCAAGCTGGAGGCAGAAGGAAAGTCAGAGATTCCAAGGGTGAGAGGGAGTCAATGGGCTTTACTGGTTTGAAGACAGAGGGGGCCACATGAGAAGGAATCTAGGCAACCTTAAGGAGCTGAGACAGGTCCTTGCTGGTAGGCAGTGAGGAAACGGGGACCTTAGTCCTACAGCCCACAGAGCTGAATTATGCCAACAGCCAGAATGAACCTAGAAGTGGGTTCTTCCCCAGAGCCTCCAGGTTACAGCCCAGCCTGGCAGATGCCTTGATGTTAGCTTTCTGATACCCAAAGCGGAGAACTCAGTCAAGCCTGATCGGACTTCTGACCTACATAATTGGGAGATAATACATAGGTATTGTTTAAGGACACTGAGTTTGTGGTAATTTGTCATGCAGTAACAGAAAACTAATACACTACGTGTGCATGTTTGCATTATGCCTAGATTTCCTGTTAGGCATTTTAACTTGTCAGTTCCTTTACATGAACATTCTAAAATGACAGTGCTATCTAAAGAAGAGTAATGCTGTCTTGTGTATAGATATAATATGCCTGTCTCTCCATCATTAAAGCACTATGGCTGCTTTTTGGGAGGTGTGGGCTGTTGCATGGATCTGCCTGTCTTCCTTGGTCCTGCCTGTACGGAGACCATTTGTCTACATAAGGGAAATAGCTGTAGGAGCTGCAGGAGAAAATTGTGGCCAAAATGGCCTGACATTAAATTCAGTTCTACATCTTAAATTGACTCTTTGATATCACTCAGTGAAATGTACTTTACAATTCTTAGTTTTTTTATATTTTGATATTTCCATGTCACTCCAGTACATTTGTGCCTGCCCCTCTGGAAGAGTTGGTAATCTGCATGGTTTGCTTCATTCCACTTATTCTGTAGAATACTTGAAGTGTTTTCGGGAGCCTGTGAGGACAGTTCCATACGTTTAATGCTTCCATAACAGACATTCCAGATGGCCTAACCATTTAGGACAGGAAATGCAGATCCCAGCCGCAAGAATTTTTGGAAGTCCTGCCATTTTCTCAGGATATGGCTGGGATGTGGGCCAGAACCCTGAAGGCTCAGACTTCTGCTAATACCTCTTTTTCCTTGCTGGGCTGCCAGAGCTAGAGGAAACACTTTTTATTTTTCCCTTCAGAATGAAGTTACAGCGTCAGCCTGAAATTTTTGTAGTCTTAGGAATCTAGTGCAGTATAGCTGCCCTTTCACTGGAGCTGGTTGATATGTCTTCAAAATCTTCACTCTTTTCAGTTCTTGCAAAGTGTAACTCCTTCTCCCTTGTGATCCTACTTCTGCTAGAAGAATGAACAAGCACCGCTTTGAACTTTTGACCCAGTACTTTCAGTGCATTTGAATCCATTCCACGCAGAGAAAATGGCCTTTGCCGTCACTAACTTACCCCTACTCATCAACTACCTGGTACCATATGAGGGTCCCCTGCGAGGCAGTCTGGGGTACACTTGACATAGCCAGGACAGGACTGGCAGATAGTATTTAGACTTCCTTATCAAACCCTAGGTATAGCATCACAAGTTCCTAGCCCCCCGAGAGATGCTATTGAGCAACTCTGGCCCACTGGGCTTGCTCTGTGCTGGGAGCTCTGTCCAGTTTTGAAAGCTGCTTTTCGAAATTGGTAGGAGCTATGCATTTGAAAGCCTTGTTTTGCTCTTTCTTGGAGAACAAAGCAGGAATGCACTGCTCCTCAGTGCAACCTTCTCAAACAGCACCTCAGCCAGGGTACAGGGATGTGGCCAGGAGGGGAAGGAAGAGGACTCTGTGCTCTGAAGTTTCACAAGTGGAGGATGGAAGCCCAACATAGAAGTGTCCTGCTGTTGAGTTCCTACATGTGACTACCACCTACCTTTTCTCCTTTTGTAAGAGGGAGGGCAGGCCTTTGCTCTCCAACTTTACTGGTTATAAAACTGTGGTTCAGAGAGATTGGTATTGCTTCTGAGCCCTAGGGTATCTCACTTTAGGTTAGATTGTAAATGACTGTGAATGTGTCTATCTTTTGTGGTCTCAGTTTCTCCCAACAACTCTGCATCCAGTCACCTGATGAGTTACACATGATTGCTTTTAATCAACACCCACTTTCATTTTTCCACATCCTTCAAGAAGTCCCTGGGGTCATGCAATTTAAAAGAACAAACTTAAGAGCTTGGACATCTGTTGGTACCAGTGGAGCTAAATGTGGTTTCATTTTTTTTTTTTTTTTTTTAACATCTTTATCGGAGTATAATTGCTTTACAATGGTATGTTAGTTTCAGCTTCACAACAAAATACCCATATCTCTTCCCGCTTGCGTCTCCCTCCCTCCCACCCTCCCTATCCCACCCCTCCAGGCGGTCACAAAGCACCGAGCTGATCTCCCTGTGCTATGCGGCTGCTTCCCACTAGCTATCTACCTTACGTTTGGTAGTGTATATATGTCCATGCCTCTTTATCGCTTTGTCACCGTTTACCCTTCCCCCTCCCCATAGCCTCAAGTCCATTCTCTAGTAAGTCTGTGTCTTTATTCCTGTTACACCCCTAGGTTTTTCATGATATTTTTTTTTTAAATTCCATATATATGTGTTAGCATACAGTATTTGTCTCTCTCTTTCTGACTTACTTCACTCTGTATGACAGACTCTAGGTCTATCCACCTCATTACAAATAGCTCAATTTCATCTCTTTTTATGGCTGAGTAATATTCCATTGTATATATGTGCCACATCTTCTTTATCCATTCATCCGATGATGGACACTTAGGTTGTTTCCATCTCTGGGCTATTGTAAATAGAGCTGCAATGAACATTTTGGTACATGACTCTTTTTGAATTATGGTTTTCTCAGGGTATATGCCCAGTAGTGGGATTGCTGGGTCATATGGTAGTTCTATTTGTAGCTTTTTAAGGAACCTCCATACTGTTCTCCATAGTGGCTGTATCAATTTACATTCCCACCAACAGTGTAAGAGGGTTCCCTTTTCTCCACACCCTCTCCAGCATTTATTGTTTCTAGATTTTTTGATGATGGCCATTCTGACTGGTGTGAGATGATATCTCATTGTAGTTTTGATTTGCATTTCTCTAATGATTAGTGATGTTGAGCATTCTTTCATGTGTTTGTTGGCACTCTGTATATCTTCTTTGGAGAAATGTCTATTTAGGTCTTCTGCCCATTTTTGGATTGGGTTGTTTGTTTTTCTGTTATTAAGCTGCATGAGCTGCTTATAAATTTTGGAGATTAATCCTTTGTCAGTTGCTTCATTTGCAAATATTTTCTCCCATTCTGAGGGTTGTCTTTTGGTCTTCTTTATGGTTTCCTTTGCTGCACAAAAGCTTTTAAGTTTCATTAGGTCCCATTTGTTTACTTTTGTTTTTATTTCCATTTCTCTAGGAGGTGGGTCAAAAAGGACCTTGCTGTGATTTATATCATAGAGTGTTCTGCCTATGTTTTCCTCTAAGAGTTTGATAGTTTCTGGCCTTACATTTAGGTCTTTAATCCATTTTGAGCTTATTTTTGTGTATGGTGTTAGGGAGTGATCTAATCTCATACTTTTACATGTACCTGTCCAATTTTCCCAGCACCACTTATTGAATAGGCTGTCCTTTCTCCACTGTACATTTCTGCCTCCTTTGTCAAAGATAAGGTGACCATATGTGCGTGGGTTTATCTCTGGGCTTTCTATCCTGTTCCGTTGATCTATCTTTCTGTTTTTGTGCCAGTACCATACCGTCTTGATAACTGTAGCTTTGTAGTATAGTCTGAAGTCAGGGAGCCTGATTCCTCCAGTTCCTTCTTTCGTTCTCAAGATTGCTTTGGCTATTCGGGGTCTTTTGTGTTTCCATACAAATTGCAAAATTTTTTGTTCTAGTTCTGTGAAAAATGCCAGTGGTAGTTTGATAGGGATTGCATTGAATCTATAGATTGCTTTGGGTAGTAGAGTCATTTTCACAATGTTGATTCTTCCAATCCAAGAACATGGTATATCTCTCCATCTATTTGTATCATCTTTAATTTCTTTCATCAGTGTCTTATAATTTTCTGCATACAGATCTTTTGTCTCCTTAGGTAGGTTTATTCCTAGATATTTTATTCTTTTTGTTGCAATGGTAAATGGGAGTGTTTTCTTGATTTCACTTTCAGATTTTTCATCATTAGTATATAGGAATGCCAGAGATTTCTGTGCATTAATTTTGTATCCTGCCACTTTACCAAATTCATTGATTAGCTCTAGTAGTTTTCTGGTAGCATCTTTAGGGTTCTCTATGTATAGGATCATGTCATCTGCAAACAGTGACAGCTTTACTTCTTCTTTTCCGATTTGGATTCCTTTTATTTCCTTTTCTTCTCTGATTGCTGTGGCTAAAACTTCCAAAACTATGTTGAATAAGAGTGGTGAGAGTGCGCAACCTTGTCTTGTTCCTGATCTTAGTGGAAATGCTTTCAGTCTTTGACCATTGAGGATGATGTTGGCTATGGGTTTGTCATATATGGCCTTTATTATGTTGAGGAAAGTTCCCTCTATGCCTACTTTCTGCAGGGTTTTTATCATAAATGGGTGTTGAATTTTGTCAAAAGCTTTCTCTGCATCTATTGAGATGATCATATGGTTTTTCTCCTTCAGTTTGTTAATATGGTTTATCACATTGATAGATTTGCGTATATTGAAGAATCCTTGCATTCCTGGAATAAACCCCACTTGATCATGGTGTATGATCCTTTTAATGTGCTGTTGGATTCTGTTTGCTAGTATTTTGTTGAGGATTTTTGCATCTATGTTCATCAGTGATATTGCCCTGTAGTTTTCTTTCTTTGTGACATCCTTGTCTGGTTTTGGTATCAAGGTGATGGTGGCCTCGTAGAAGGAGTTTGGGAGTGTTCCTCCCTCTGCTATATTTTGGAAGAGTTTGAGAAGGATAGGTGTTAGCTCTTCTCTAAATGTTTGATAGAATTCGCCTGTGAAGCCATCTGGTCCTGGGCTTTTCTTTGTTGGAAGATTTTTAATCACAGTTTCAATTTCAGTGCTTGTGATTGGTCTGTTCATATTTTCTATTTCTTCCTGATTCAGTCTTGGCAGGTTGTGCATTTCTAAGAATTTGTCCATTTCTTCCAGATTGTCCATTTTATTGGCATAGAGTTGCTTGTAGTAATCTCTCATGATCTCTTTTATTTCTGCAGTGTCAGTCGTTACCTCTCCTTTTTCATTTCTAATTCTATTGATTTGAGTCTTCTCCCTTTTTTTCTTGATGAGTCTGGCTAGTGGTTTATCTATTTTGTTTATCTTCTCAAAGAACCAGCTTTTAGTTTTATTGATCTTTGCTATTGTTTCCTTCATTTCTTTTTCATTTATTTCTGATCTGATTTTTATGATTTCTTTCCTTCTGCTAGCTTTGGGGTTTTTTTGATCTTCTTTCTCTAATTGCTTGAGGTGCAAGGTTAGGTTGTTTATTCGAGATGTTTCCTGCTTCTTAAGGTGGGCTTGTATTGCTATAAACTTCCCCCTTAGAACTGCTTTTGCTGCATCCCACAGGTTTTGGGTCGTTGTGTCTCCATTGTCATTTGTTTCTAGGTATTTTTTGATTTCCTCTTTGATTTCTTCAGTGATCACTTCATTATTAAGTAGTGTATTGTTTAGCCTCCATGTGTTTGTATTTTTTACAGATCTTTTCCTGTAATTGGTATCTAGTCTCATGGCGTTGTGGTCAGAAAAGATACTTGATACAATTTCAATTTTCTTAAATTTACCAAGGCTTGATTTGTGACCCAAGATATGATCTATCCTGGAGAATGTTCCATGAGCACTTGAGAAAAATGTGTATTCTGTTGTTTTTGGATGGAATGTCCTATAAATATCAATTAACTCCATCTTGTTTAATGTATCATTTAAAGCTTGTGTTTCCTTATTTATTTTCATTTTGGATGATCTGTCCATTGGTGAAAGTGGGGTGTTAAAGTCCCCTACTATGAATGTGTTACTGTCGATTTCCCCTTTTATGGTTGTCAGTATTTGCCTTATGTATTGAGGTGCACCTATGTTGGGTGCATAAATATTTACAATTGTTATATCTTCCTCTTGGATCGATCCCTTGATCATTATGTAGTGTCCTTCTTTGTCTCTTCTAATAGTCTTTGGTTTAAAGTCTATTTTGTCTGATATGAGAATTGCTACTCCAGCTTTCTTTTGGTTTCCATTTGCATGAAATACCTTTTTCCATCCCCTTACTTTCAGTCTGTATGTGTCTCTAGGTCTGAAGTGGGTCTCTTGTAGACAGCAAATATATGGGTCTTGTTTTTGTATCCATTCAGCCAATCTGTGTCTTTTGGTGGGAGCATTTAGTCCATTTACGTTTAAGGTAATTATCGATATGTGTGTACCTATTCCCATTTTCTTAATTGTTTTGGGTTCGTTATTGTAGGTCCTTTCCTTCTTTTGTGTTTCTTGCCTAGAGAAGTTCCTTTAGCAGTTGTTGTAAAGCTGGTTTGGTGGTGCTAAACTCTCTCAGCTTTTGCTTGTCTGTAAAGGTTTTAATTTCTCCATCAAATCTGAATGAGATCCTTGCTGGGTAGAGTAATCTTGGTTGCAGGTTTTTCTCCTTCAACACTTTCAATACGTCCTGCCACTCCCTTCTGGCTTGCAGAGTTTCTGCTGAAAGATCAGCTGTTAACCTTATGGGGATTCCTTTGTGTGTTATTTGTTGTTTTTCCCTTGCTGCTTTTAATATGTTTTCTTTGTATTTAATTTTTGACAGTTTGATTAATATGTGTCTTGGCGTATTTCTCCTTGGATTTATCCTGTATGGGACTCTCTGTGCTTCCTGGACTTGATTAACTATTTCCTTTCCCATATTAGGAAAGTTTTCAACTATAATCTCTTCAAATATTTTCTCAGTCCCTTTCTTTTTCTCTTCTTCTTCTGGAACCCCTATAATTCGAATGTTGGTGCGTTTAATGTTGTCCCAGAGGTCTCTGAGACTGTCCTCAGTTCTTTTCATTCTTTTTTCTTTATTCTGCTCTGCAGTAGTTATTTCCACTATTTTATCTTCCAGGTCACTTATCCGTTCTTCTGCCTCAGTTATTCTGCTATTGATCCCATCTAGAGTACTTTTAATTTCATTTATTGTGTTGTTCATCGTTGCTTGTTTCGTCTTTAGTTCTTCTAGGTCCTTGTTAACTGATTCTTGCAATTTGTCCATTCTATTGTCCATTCTATCTCCAAGATTTCGGATCAACCTTACTATCATTATTCTGAATTCTTTTTCAGGTAGACTGCCTATTTCCTCTTCATTTGTTAGGTCTGGTGGGTTTTTATCTTGCTCCTTCATCTGCTGTGTGTTTTTCTGTCTTTTCATTTTGCTTATCTTACTGTGTTTGGGGTCTCCTTTTTTGCAGGCTGAAGGTTCGTAGTTCCTGTTGTTTTTTGTGTCTGTCCCCAGTGGCTAAGGTTGGTTCAGTGGGTTGTGTAGGCTTCCTGGTGGAGGGTACTAGTGCCTGTGTTCTGGTGGATGAGGCTGGCTCTTGTCTTTCTGGTGGGCAGGTCCACGTCTGGTGGTGTGTTTTGGGGTGTCTGTAGACTTATTATGATTTTGGGCAGCCTCTCTGCTAATGGGTGGGGTTGTGTTCCTGTCTTGCTAGTTGTTTGGCATAGGATTTTTGGTTAAGCAATTTGTTGGAAGCATACTTCCAGAATATTATTTGTATGCTTTTTTGTCTTTGGGTATTTTCTAAGCCTTTTTACTCTTACCTCAAATTGTAGTCCTTCTTCCTTTCTTATAAATCCTCAAAACATTCTGCTACCTTAGTGAATAATTGTATGAAAAAGATGTAGGTCTCTAATATTAGTGGTTAACTGGGAGAGAAGTATTAAGTGGGCAAAAGGTGTCATCAACCTGATTTCTTTCAGGAAATGTGCAAAGAGGGAGCTGAGATAGAAACATGGTTTTGATTATGGAAAATTGTTCAGCTTATCTGAGCCTCAGTTTTCTCATCTGAAAATTGGGACTGATACTATTGACCTTAGAGAATAGCTGTGAGAATTAAATAAGATAATGTATATATAGAACCTTCCAAAGCTTTTGGCACATACTCATAATTCATTAAGTATCAGCACTTATCACATTAGTTCTCACCCACGATCAATAAACAAATTCTCCTTTGCTGAACCAAGCATCAGTGAGCTAGGGGCTTAGAGAAAAGAGAAAAGAATATATGAACCTCAACTTTAAAGAAGTTTCAGTATGTTTAGTGACAAGATAAAGAACAACACAGAAAAATTAAAATTTATGGGTCAATTTCTGCCCTATATTTCTCAGTATCCCAGTGAAATATTCAGTTCCACCTCTCATCTCCAATGGGCTGTATCTTTTTGTGCAAACGTAGTTTCCACTGCTGTGAAGAAAGGGCCAACCGGTGGATGATGTCACTTTTCCCAGTGAGACATGCATTGACCAGACTCATACACCCCTTCTGTGGAAAGTTCAGCACATCATGGACACCTAGCATGAAACCCACAGTATACTCTGTTGGGTGTTCATTATAGTGTTTATTTTAGCATATGCTGTTTTCTTTTCTTTTTTATTAATTATAGAAAAGAAAAAAATGATTCTGGGACAGTTCCAAGAGAAAATATTTGTTTCTACAATATTTAATCATTCAATTTCTCAACTAACGTTGACATTCCTAAGGCTTTCTTCAGGAACTTCCTCCCCAAAGTAGACAGTTCCTCTATAGGAGACTCTCAATTCCTAGGGTTTAGATGCATTTCCATAATGTGGATGGTTCTCCACAATGACAACAAATCAGTTGTACAGAACCACATATAAGTAAATTTGAAGCAGTTAAACAATAAAGTTCTAGTAAGTCAGCAGTAAGGGAAGGTTGTTTTTCTTGCATCCTCTTCATTTTTTTTTTTCTTTATTATTTTTTTGTGAGACCACTACTTTAGCCAATAGAATATTCACTAGTGCAATAACCATAGGAAACAGCCATTAGGGACATCAAAACAATGGAGAAGATACAGTCAATTCAAACGTCTTTTAAATTTTTTTTTTCTCCTAAAAACAAGGAGGTTTATAAAACGCACAAGCCTTCAAACACTCCCATGAAAACTACTCATGGATATTCAGATGTGAGTTTTAGACAGGAAAGAAGGCATTGACAAAGTCCATTTTCATTACATGTCTAGTTAATGAGAATAGGAAAATAAAAATAGAATAAAAATAATACCTATCATTTTGCATTTTTACTGTGTGTTAGGAACTATTCTGAGTGATTTATATTTATTAACTTCTAAAATTTTTGCTACTCCATAAATATTCCATTTTACAAGTGAGGAAACTGAGGCACAGCAAAGTTAAGTAATCTGCCCAAGATTATACAGACTGCAGAGCTGGGTTTTTATAACTGCCTCTGAGAAAGATAAATGGAGTTTAAATATAGTTCTTTGGCCATATGCAAATGTGGAGAATGAGTATCACTCCATGCTAGTATATCTACTGAGAAGCAAGGATGTGAGCTAGGACGTGAACTGTCTACCACAGCCTGTAAGGACTCATGTGTAATGTAGAGTTAACATGTAAAACATAACCAGGTCAGGGTCACCAGAACAAGACTGGATGCAGCCGGAAAAACTCTCCTGCCATCACTGGGGCTCTCAGTCTAGTTCTCACATCTGTGACAGGTATTGTACTGGACTTCCTATTTTGCACCATGAACTTCTTAAGAGAAGGAGCCATGAGCATCCTTCACGGATTCTCCATAAGAAAATTGTCAGCTCCTCTAGGTCAAAAGTTATGTCTTAGTCATCTCTTTCCATCTCTTTCCTTTGAATCCAGGCCCAGCAATGTGCTTGAATGGCACGTATTAGGTGGTCAGCAAATGGTAGGTTAAGTGTTGAGTGCCTATCATAGGTTCAAGAATATGTTTACTTTGCAAACATTTGATTTTCTGATAAATCAAGGAGCATGAGACATACCCTTGGGGAAATAACAGTGGCTATCCTTCACTAAGCTCTTCCTCAGCCTACCCTGATGCACGTTCCTGATTACGGTGAGCTTTGTGGCTGTAAAAATGGGTGCAGTATATAAATATTTAAAGAAAACATAAAGAAAAATCATAAAGAAAAGTAAGTTAGAAAGTGATTAATGGAGTTAATTTTCTAATTATATAATAACAGAGCATTATGTCAAAAGTACATCATTAAAAAAAGATTACCTATAATTAAATTTTAAATTTGATTGAAGAATGTTGAATTCATTACTGCATTGAGGAGCTCCCAGGAACATTCTTTTCTCCTATTAATTCTGTTTCTTTGAGGACAAACCTTCATTTCATTTGTAAACATATTTTTTTATTTTAATAAAAATTTGTATTTAAAAAATATTCAACCAAAGAATCAGCTACAGAAAAGATATTACAATGTTAGAGGATAAAAGAATTGTTCGTTCCTATAAAAGGCAGAACTAGGAGCCGGTATCTAAGTTCAGCTCTATTCGTCATTATCTATCTCCCTCTAAAATGGGAATGTATGGGAAGAAATGCCGAATACCACCCACCTGAGAGAGTAGAGAGACTCCAGTAACCACTGAGACAATTGAAGAGCGTGAAAAAGTATAGTTCTTATCTTTCAATGAGTACTCTTTTGTGTTTATATAAACGTACGTGAGGTACTCTAAGTAGTTGACCCATCTGGATCCTTTACTAGTTTTCAGGTTTCCCTGGAAACTCCCTAACTATAGCTCAATGAGAATTGGTAAATAAGAAGTAATCACTGCATTTACAGTTGTAGTAGTGTGGACATCCATCACCATGCAAGAGGAAAGCACAGGACTCAGAAGAGTTTTACTCCCAACTCTCCCCAAGGTAGGTTGGCCTTCTCTCCACGAATTCACAACATAAGGAGTGTACCTTCCTCTCCACTTCACAGGGTGGTTCTGTTTGTCAAATGAGTAATGTTTATGACTGTCTATCTTAGAACCCAGAAGGTATTTTCCAGGTATAGGTTATCAGATCAACAAGGCCTAACCCATAGTTGCCTTGTCCTGGACAACAGGACGCCAGCTAGCCTGACATGTATCCTTTTCAAATGCTTAAGGTGTGAGACACGTGTTATGTTTTTCATAATTCCAATAGCCATCAAGAATTCTTGATGACTTAGAGAGACTGGTGGTATTTACATGCACGCTTTCTGCAGCCATTAGTGGTCCTCATAGAACTGACGGCTTTTAGAAGCATGTCAGTGAGATCGTTGATTCTTGGAAGGGTCCTAATCTAGGAAAACTTTTTAAATGTTTGCTATTGGCTTTTATTAACATATAATGTAGCAATAGGATTGAAAAATTCAAGCATTGTGTGATTGCCCGGAGATCTCAAAGTAAAAATCAATGTAGCTAATCTATTTAATGTCATGAAGCACACGCGCACGCGCACACACACACACACACACACAAAGTGGGGGGAAGTCAGTTAAGATTCGTTATCAAGAAGGCGATCTTGTGGGAACGTGCTTTGCTGTGCCATCCAGGCTTCCAGCCGTTCCCTGCCCTTATGTGCCCAGCTGTCTTAGCCAGAATCGAACACGCCAACCTCCCTGTGGCTCCTTTAGTGCTTTCTCACCCCCACTCTGGCCCTACTTCCCTGCCTTGTCACATATAAGTTTCCGGTCCCTTCCTCTCTTCGTTCTGTAGCTTCTTCCCCTAATAACCCAGCAGACTGGAAAACACTATCAGTCAGCTCTTTACAATTCTTTGTGAAGTATGCATCCTACCATCAGGCAAGAAATTGGAGCTGTAATATCCTTATGAACACAAGCTCAGTAATGGCTTATAATGTCTAGGGCACTGGGCATGGAAAAGTGACAGACAATAATTTTAAAAACTGAGATAACTAACATTTAAATGTCCGAAGTGATAGTGAATCAGACACAGCTTACTTACCACAAAATTAACAAGCAAAAGAATGACCCCCAAGTATCTCACCCCCTCCAGCACACCTTTTAGTTAACAGAAGCTCGTTCACCTCTTTTTTTCCGGATCCAGAGTGAATACAGTATGTCTTAAATGGTCGTATCTTTTTTAAAATAAATGTTGATATAGGCAAGAGAAATTAAATTATAGCATGGACAATAATCTAGTCACAGTGAGGAAAATTTCTCAAGTAATAATTTTGGAATTCCTACTAAGTTATCAAAAGAAGGAGAAAAATCCAATTCCATTTTTCTTTATGAATCCATCTAGTCCTACGGAAAACAATGAAGTACACTATTAAGGCAGATAAGTCTGGGTGTCCCTTGGTGATAAGAGAGCCACGAGGGGAAATGAAACAGGGCAAGAAAGTGGGATCACTTTTATATCCAAATTTCAAAATGGGTGGCTAAAGGGTAACCAGTAGTTATAATGCTGAATTTCGGAAGAGTCCATTGAGGCAATCTCCAAAGTCTGAGGGAGTTAATCTGAGCTTTGGGCATCTTATTAATAAGAAGTTATCAAGGTATCCACCAAGCAATGTCTCTCTCCATCAGGCAATGACTTTGGAAGCTTTACCTAATACATATACACACACATAGCATATACACATTCAGTGATACTAGCAATCTAGACAAGAAGTGATTAATGATACAGTCTACAGGGTATGGAGGGCTTGGCACCTCTGTCTGGTGTGTGCTAAGGCACATGAAATGCTGCCCATGAAGGAGACCATCTTACCTCTATACTGATCATATATATGTACCTGTTCTATATCTATACGGTATTATACTATTCTAGGTACGAAGAGGTAGAAGACATATGGCTTGTACAGGTAGGTTTGAAAACTAGGTTTTGTGCATGGGCACATTTTTATCCTCCCCTACCAAGCATCCCGCCCCACCAACCTCATTACGGAGCACAGAAAGCTGTGAGGGCATCTGTCCTATTCTTGCTGACATCTTTGTACAAGTATTTATCAGTCACAGAGTGGCTAAACAATTGAGGCGGTTAGAGAGGAGACTTGGATGGGTGCGAGCAGTGCAGCCTGGACTAGACATACACGGCCTGCTGGGATGAAATGAGACCATTGTGAATAATGAGCTTCCTGAGAAACACTCCACCACTGCGTCCAAGACCTTTCTTTCTTCTCCCTTGAAATGCCTGAAATCCAATCATAAAACACCTCTCCTTTGAGTGGTGCAAAGAACCCAAAGAACATGAAGGCATATTCCTGACAAGCTGCCAGTAGTCACTCCATGAGAATGTTCTCCCATTATGGAGGTGGCAAAGCCAGGGAGAGTTCAGCCAGAGCTGTGACCTACAGCGTTCTTCATCTGCCACAAAACTATTAACTAGAATTAATTTTGTAGTAAAAGTTACGATAAACATACCATAATGCGAAGTGACTTACACAATGTTCCTTGCCTCTCCATTTCCCACACTTAATCCTCGTAACGCCTTTATAATATAGGTATGATTTTACTCATTTTGCAGATAAAGCAACCAAAACTCAGAGTATAAGGATCGTGCTTTAAATTACCCAGTTTATTGATGGCAAAGCCAAAAATGGGACTCAGATATCTTAATCTAATTTTATCTTCAGTAATTCTAGAAATGTGGATCAGGGGACCTACATTCTTGTCCTGGATTTGATTCCAGATCACTGCTTGGCTTGGGACCAGCCACTTACCCATTCTTTGATTCTCCCCATACTTAGCAAAAATAAGATGAAACAGATAAGCACTACATTTTTTTTCCTCCCAAATTTCCATTTGGGAGCATCTATACTACTAAGAAACTGAAATCTAACCATTCACATTCTGATTTCTCTTAAGGCAATGGAGATTCTCTAATATAAATCAGAATTAAAATAAGGAGATGAAGCTCCTTTAGGAGGATGTGGGGGCATCACCAGCTAATCAAGGGTTAATTAATGACTATCAGATTTTAAACAAGCTTTAGAAATTTGGAAATAATGTCACCAATTTACTTGAGGTAGGCAATAAACAATGTAAACATTCCATTTGTTTATTAATTATTACTTACTTACAAGGAACTGAGCTAGACATTTAGAATCAGATATTAACGTAGGATGCCCCCAGTGAGTGAAACCAGCCAATTAAAATGAATGTAATACAATTCATGGTACAGGAATGTATGCATGAGATTTCCATGTAGGGATTTGCTAGAAATTTTATAGAAGAGTTAATGTTTGAATTGGATATAAAATTATCAGGAGTGATTTCCAATTCGATGTAGGTATGGAAATAGGGACCTCTAAGCAGAGGAGACAGCATGTGCAAATGCATGGAATATATGCAGGACGACAGCTGAGAGCACAGATTTAGAAAACCGCAAAACGTGATGCTAGGGAAGTATGCTAGCACTTGGTTGTAAGATACCTTTTTGCTATGCCAGAGGGTCTATCTGGCAATAGAGAGCTAGCAGAGTTAAAAAAAAAAACACACCATCTTAATTTAAAACAACAACAAAAACAACTTTCCATGGAATTTATTCTTTTGTCACCTTTTGTGAAGTTTCTGAAGTCTAGGTCACGTCATCGTCTCAAAACAGAGATAGATGATACACTGCAAAGTGTCCCAACCAGCCAGTTTTGGATAATCATAGAATACAAGGATTCACAAACATGATCGTAAGCCCAATTGCTGAGTTGCTTTCAATGGTTATTTTGTCAATAAGAAAACATTGCAAATATGACCAATGAAAGAAGAAAAGAATCACTAACACACATAAGGGAGAGAATATGAAGAAATAAACCCTACGGAAATCTGGAAAATGAACGTATTTAAGGGACTTCAGGGAGAAGAGATGATCAGACCGATGTTTACTGACCAACTGTCAATTTGTAATACTCTTTTAAAAACTGGCAAAAACAAAGCTATGACACAAACAGAGTAGAAATGATTTGAAGACGTAATGCTTTTGTAGTGGAGTTTAAAGGCTCTCGGAAATCTTTTTTAAGAAAATTGAAGACCTCACACAAAGGCAAGGTAGCCTGTGGAATGGCCAATTCTAAGTAGAAGACTGCATTTGAGTCATTTTCCAGGGAAAGGAACTGGATTCCTCTTGGAGTCAGTCACCCTCTGTTTGGTCACCCCTTAGAACAGATGCCCTTTAAGCAGCTCTGGGACTTTCTTCAGACTCTGGCCATCAAGCCCCGGCTGAATGAGTCTACCCACTCCCTCTAGATCTCTGAAAGGATGATTAAATGAGTCATAATTTAAGAAAGAAAAAGGTGCTAATATTTCAGTTTGAGGTCACAGCTGTATGTAAAGGATATGGGGGGAGAACATTATCCATTGATTTCTTACATCCTTCCTGTGGACCAGCAATTTAAACAAGCATATCCAGTAGTCCTGGAAGGTTTTGCTCTTGGAAGGTGCCTAGATACCAGCAAAGCCATGAATGCCACAGGGGACATCAAGGGGGCAAGACCACAAAAGTGAGAGATTCAGGAGAGCTGGGATACAGACTCTGGCATCACCACATGGTGTCCCCATCCTGGGTGAGAAGAAACAAGAATGATTTTACTGACCTGGGGTTCACTCTCTAGCTGCAGCCTAGCCCCTTGCCAACCCTTTCCATGCTAATTTCTTGAAAGGTTTTCTACTCTCTGTTCAGTTTCTTCACCTTCCGTTCACAACTCAGTGCACTTTGCCAGAAGTGCTTTTATCTGGGTACCAATGACCTTCAGATTGCCAAAGCCAATGACCTTTTAAATTTCTTTGTCTTACTAGACCTTTTTGTATTACTTGATATTACACCTTTCTCCTCGTTTCATGATAACAGCTAGTATTATTGAGTGTTAAATATTTGCCAGGCACTGTGCTTTTTTTTTTCTGAAATGCAAATGTGACATATTCCCTGGTGAACAGACTAGGGCATATGTTATATAGCAGAAGCTGAGTGGAGAGTCCTCTTGGGGCTCTGTGGACCTAGGGATACCCTTTTCAAGATTCCAAACCCCCTCTGCTGGTGGTGCTGAGTCTCTGATCTTGTGCTCTGGCTGGATGGCTTTAGGAAGGGGCCAGAGCCCCCAGATAGAGTCTTCAGAGAAGCAGGGACTAACTCATCAGGCAATAACAGATGCTGGGACATGGCTGTGACCTGACGTTTATTCAGTCACTGCCTGTCTCTCATTCCCATTCTGCTTCTCTCCCTAATAATTTTTGCTCTGAACTTTGCATGGTCACAAGGAGAAAAGGTCTCTTCTGTGTGGGAAGCTAAGACAGGTAATACTATAAGGCAACCACGTTACACACAACTTCAGTTTTATTCTGAGGAGCAAGGGCCATACAGATAATCCAGCGGTGAGTCAGTAAAGCCCAAAGAAAACAGAAATGGAGTGTGTTTGCTGATACTGATGGGCCACCAATAAAAGAGAAGCTAATGCTTGATGCAGCGTGAATGCCAATGATGATATTCTTAGGTCTGGCACATACGCACAGCCAGAGCCCTAAAGCTCTGAGGTCATACGCCAACCACACTTGGTTCCCCACATGCTCTGGAGTCTCCCTGTATCTTTAAAGGCAGTTTCTTTATAGTTTTCATTAGCATGGAAAATAAGTTGCCAGTTCTCTCTCTCCTGGCCTCTAGTGATATTTACTGGAAATACCTTCAAGTCCAACTGAAATAAAATGTCCTCAGATTTATTTCTATTTAAAGACATTACTTACGTAGAAGGGTAATACATTTCCTCTCTCCTTTCATGTATTAACGTCACCACATTATTTCCCCCCTGCAAATCTTTTTTCTTAATAGCAGAAAAATAATGAATTGAGGGAAAATTCACTTTACATAAAATTCTATGAGTCTTTTCGCTGGGCCTGGAGATATGACTTCTGCAAGACTGCACTCGAGTCAGCGGTCCTGCGCGGTACACAGGTGGGTGCAGTCAAGGCAAATCTCAGGACGGTCAGCATGGATGGTAATAAAAGGTTCCTTTGTTTGATTATCTCTGCTGTGCTATGACTTGGTCTACAAACTTTGTGGAACTTATCGCATTGGATCTTCATAACAACTCTTCTAGGTCAGTATTAATCAGTTCTATGTTACAGATAAAAATTGAGCTAAAAGAAATAGAAAATGTCCAAGACCACACCATTGCTCCGAGGTAGAATCAGTGTTTACACTCATGTCTGTCTTACTCTGAAGCTCTTGTTCCCTCTTCCGTGCCATGCTGTCTCTGCCTTTACATTTCCACAGCTGGTATCTATGTTATTTATGAGTTCATGGTTTCAGCTTAGGTGGAGGAAGGAGTGAGCTAGACACACAAAAAGATAATTACCTGGGCAGAACGCATATGCATATGCTATTCTGCATGGTAAAAAAAAAACATCAGATGAGTTGTACTTTAGAGAAACAAGAGCTTTGAGAAACTTTAGAGAAACAAGTGGTCAGGAGTGAAGGTTGAGCAGAAGCTGTTGAACACTGATACCACCCTTGTGACCAGAATATGATTATTAAATAAATGAAGGATACTGCTTATGATCACGGAGTGTTTATCATACCCTGAGCTTTGTAAGAAAGATTGCAGGTTAACTCTCAAATCTGAATGAAAAATATGTCAACAGTGTGAGAAATGATAACCCTGGGATTATTTAGTTCTTAAACTTGGCTGCATTTTGGAATTACCTAGGGTGTTCCAAACAATGTGCTTAAGGCTACAACCTGTACCAATTATTTGAGAATCTCTAGGAATGGGACCCAAGCATCCAAGCATCAGTAATTTCTTAAACACTCCAGCTGATTGCAGTGTGGAGTCAGATTCCAGTGCAACATGATAAGAAATGTCCTACGATAAGGGCCATAACCTGACATAGGGTAGAGATTTATTCTGAGGCAGTAGAGACCTGGAAACTGAACAATTTGGACAAAGTTGATTCTTCCCAAAATATAATCTGTCATATATGTCACAATTAGTGACTTAGACATACTGGTAAAACTTGAATATCAGAAACGCAGGGCCCATTGTCAAATAACATTTATAAAATGCTGACTAACCGCACAGGTGTTTGTTGTTGTTGTTATTGTTTTAACTTCAGGCCTTTTAAGAGCCTTGACAGTTCTAGCGTGTGTTATATCTATCAAGTATGTAGCACTTTCTAACTTTATGTCCCTGTTTGCTTTGTTTTACCTTTGGTAGAACTAGTGTTTCATGGAGCCCATTCTGGGAACAACAACTACAAAGTGTCGACAAAACTAAGAACAGCTTATTTTGAAGTCTAGGCAGCCTACGTGTTTCTTTAACTACATTTGATCCACACAACAATATTATGATTAGGAATTAGCATATGCATTTGTTGGATAAGGAAATTGATGCTCTAATACTTACCTTGGTTAAGTTCACACAATAAATAACAGAACAGGAATTCAGATCAGGTCTATGATTGTTAATTCAACAATGTATCTTTGTACTCACAGCCTCTCAGATTTTCTCAGTAAAGTCCCTTGTCCCTCCAGGTTGAGCCTAAACAGCAGTTACCATACTATGGCAATACTGACCACTGCTAAGTACTTTGCACTCTTTTAAACAGTTCAATGTTGAGGTTAAATTTTCCTATTAAAATCTCTCTGGCTTCTGTTTATCTGACTAAATACACTTTGTCTGCACTGCAGACTTTGTGTGCATTGCAGAATCATTGCTCACGATCGCCTTTCTGCCCCTCCGTGACTTCCTTAAGAAACGCCCTATCTAACCAATGCCTCACGTTGCTTACAGCCCTTTGCCTGCTTCCCAGAGTTCTTAAATTCTTAGGTAGTGTCCTCAAACAAACAAGCAGTGGTGACACCAGCTCATTTTCTTCTTTTAATAATTGGATGGCTGTTCAGGGTGCTACAGGAATATGCATGAGGGCTTAATTATATTCTCTGCCTCGCTGAGTGAATGTTGGCTAGCAAGAAGCCTCTGCCTATGGTGTAAAACATCACAGAGATCAGATCGGTTCCCCTTGCACTTGCACATGGCTGATAATCAGCTCTCTCCACACACAGGCAGACAGATGAAGCCAGTTATCTGAAAAGGTGTCAGTGTCCTGTTAGCATCTGCATGTGTCCTGACTTTACACTCATAGCAAACTCAGTAGCAGGCTGAGCAACCCAGATCCTCTCTTGATCTGGACGAGTCAGTGATGCAGCCTCGAAAATACAAAACCACTTCATTTTTCTGGAATCACAAGAAAATCATCTAGTACTATGAGCAGCACCCTCAGATTATCAGAACACGCTTTTCAGTGCCCAAAAGTTAAGCACATTCAACCTTTTCAGACATGAAAAATCTCTCAATATGAACAAAATGCTTTCTTAATACAACATTCATATATTGGGCACCAACTACGTCCCAAGCACTACGACAATTATTAGGGACAAAAATAAGGATAGAAAGTTAGATGTTATGTGAAGGCTCAAGAGCATTTCCTTTAGATAAAGCACAGAGTTTAATTTGGGGCCTCATTGCTACCTCCACTCTGACTCTTCAGAAGAACTTTTTCTTCTCTCTCAGCTGTGGTCTATATAGATGAGGCTGCTGGTTAGGTGACCTTGAGAAAAGAGGGTGTTTTTGTAGATACACTGCCATTCATTCCATAAACATTCCCCACATATCCCCATATCCAGCCATCTGCATACAGCACACTTTGGTCACTCTCTGTACTATGTTAAATCAAAGTGCTTTCCCTTTTAGCAGGAGAGACACAAGCTAATCAAATCATGGATAGAGGCACATACAAAGGACAGTGGGAACATCAGGACTATATCTACATTCAAATCGTCATATGTTTTTGAAATTTCCAGGTATTCAGCAGCGGCAGAACTGTACATGGCAACCAGAATCAAATTAGCAGAGGTCCACAGAACCCCTGATCTGCTCCTACTTAAATTAGTGCGGCTTCTTCTATCACAGAAGGAACTGACATCATTTCTGTTCACTTGTACGCTACCAGCCTCCTTAATACAGCTTCAGGAACTAAATGTTTCCCAGTAGACAATGCAGGTGTCACTTCTGAGAAATGCACACACTCTGTTAACACTAAAGGTGGCAGCCAATTCTGGGACTATAATTGGAGCTTTTCTTCTCCATTCCAGTTGCATGATTTCTCTTTCTCTTCAGTGACTTCCTTAACTTTATAAATGAATACAAAGGCTCAGCCACATGCTACAGCAAAGATATTTGCTTAATCCCTTTAGCCATCTGTAAAGCAAGAGTAATACACTCTAGCAACGCATCAGTAGTGAGTGTGCGTGTATGTGTGTGCATGTCTGCATGCATGTCTGTGTGTATTCGGGCATAATGCAGATAATACACCCAATGAAGCCCACCGGAAAGCACACTGTGTTTTTTTAAAGATTTAAATAATACAGGGCTAAGCCATGGCTTGTGAGTCTAAAACAACCCTCTAAATTGGTTATTCTCATTGCTCACTTGCACATGAATGTGATCATTGATCATTAATTTTGACTGTAGATGAACAATACTTAAGAAAGTCTACTGTATGCAATTCTAGAATTTGCTTTAGCCACGTTCAAATTCTATGTGGTGTTAACTCATTTGTTTTTCATTAAGTTCTTTATTAACAGCCAATCCCTTGATTATTACACTTCTCTGAACTTTCTTGTTAATCTTACTTACGAGTCACATAATGCCTGAATACATTTCTCTGAAATGTTGCTGAGATAAAAGAGCTGACACTGACAGTAATTAACTTCTAAATAAATATTAAAATGAGAGGGCATCGTAAATACCCGCAGTGCAACGGATCCATGCCTAAGTCCCTAGGACGTTAGGCAGCCGGTCTGTCACCATTTGAGCTGAGGGCAGCTGTCATTGATTTTGGAAGATATTCCTCTATACTATTTAGCCTAATTAGCCTCTTTTAATGCTCAGTTTTAGCTAAAATACATAGTTTATACTTTGCTTTTCACACATTTGACCTCTTAGCCATATGTTCTCCTGACCAATTCTCCACAGCTTACTTGCATATAGAAGTTCTCCCTAGGTAGGGACCAAGTTCAATGGTTTCCCCTGCCCACCCACCGCCTACCCAATTGTGATGGATCCTTGCACACAGCTGGCTGGAAGCCCAAATGGTGTGTCCCATGTCTGTGTTGAATTGAGGTACATTTGCCCATAAGATATTCATCTCAAATCTGTCAAACAAAAACTGTGAAAGTGTTGTGTGATTGGCTGAGGCTGTCTGTTCCATAAAAAAGCAGAAATCACACCAGCACAAGTGTGACGTCTGGCATCCAACCGACAGGGTTGAAATACTAGTTGTGACCCAGATTAGAAGTGTAACTTTGGGCAGGTTACTTATGTTCTCTAAATCTTAATTTCCTCACGTGTGAAATGTAGAAAACCAGTATCCTCTGTTAAAGGTGTTGTAATTAACATCTTTGTATTGAATGTACATCTGTGTATTAAATGGCATACTACAAGTAAAGTGTTTCCCCAAGGGCTTGGCAAGGGCTCAACCACCGACAGCTACTGCCGATCTTTATTAGTTCAGATGAGAGAGTTCTGGGCTACGGCACCTTGGAGCTTCCTGTAAAAGGTAGATACAGAGCAGTATGGTAACAGCGGTAAATGTGATGAGGCTTAAGCTGTATTCTCAAGGGAGTCTTGTCTTTTAGTTTCAATGTCTTGTTTTTTAGGCACAACGTGTTTCTCTCTGATCCTCCTCTCTAACCTGCATCCATCTTCAGGAAGACAGGTGTGACAGGTGGGTGGCCAGCACCCTGCCTGCTGTTTTGTTACTCACATGGCAGTGGGTGGCTCCAGAAGGTATATGCCAAAATCCTGTTTAAAAAGACTCAGCATATATGAGGGCAAAAGCACCGAGGTTAAAGGGAGCTAAAATATAGAATACGAAGGCACAGAGTAACAGGGCAGATGGGGTGAACTGCACCTTGGATGGATTGTGGAAATGACTGTGTATGTTCCTAGCTACAGGTTACAGTGTGTGGGTCAAGAGGACCCAAAGGGGTAAACTACACTTTGCCACTCGGCATCTTTGTACCTCCCTGACCCCAAAGGTCAGACAGTTTAAGAGTGATCTGCTTGCAGAGTTTAACCAGTTTAAATAGTGTGTGTGTATGTGGTTTATTTGAAGATTGAGATGCTGAAAACCAGGCAAATAGAATTAGCAAGACGTCATAGAGCCTCCTCTGTCTTGTTTAATAATAGCTTAATTAATCCCTACTAGGAAATGCTGGACCAGGTAAATACATAGACTGATGAGTGTGCTGGCCATGGAGCATGGAGGGGGAAGGGGCATATTTCCATGGGGAGAGTTCTGTGCTGGCTATAAGAATACCCCAGCTTCAGTCCTGGCACTGCCACTCACCACTGTGTAATATCGAACAGTTGTTCTCAAGGGTAGTCCTGGACCAGAAGCATCAGCAGCTAACAAACTGGAATTCGTTAGAAATACACATTTTCAGGGCTCCCCCTAGACCTACTGATGAAGGTACTTTGGAGGAGGGATCCAGCAAAGTGTTTGAACAAACCTTGCAGATGATTCTGATGCATAGTGAAGGCTGAAAACCGTACTAAGGCGATGAGCGCCGGTGAGTTTGTAGATACTCTTTGTTTGCGTTCACAGGTCACTGTATGCTCTGCTAACGTGAAATCAAGGAGCTACTCAGAGGCAGAATTTTCCAGCCACGGATCAAAACAGGTCTTTTCATCTATTTCCTGGAATTGATGCTCTTCTTCTGTATCTAGAGCTCCACAAAGGACTGACCGGTAATCAAGGCTCAGAAACAAAGGGAATATGCGGACAACATATTCTCAGGTTTTGGAGAACATCTTGTTCCTTCCTTTGGAGGGGATCATGACACCAATTTTTGGAAACTCTGTGGTTAGCTAGAGCGAGGGACTGCCACATATAAGGTAGAAAGGCCTTCTTCCTTTCTTCTGCCTTTCAGGGAGCTGTCAAGGAGCTATTTTTCAAAGCTCACTGTGTCGATCCAGCAAGCAGTGGTACTGAGGCTGATACTTCCCCCATTCAGATCACACATCTATATTCTAGTAACTGGGCATTAAATTAATCTAGATTATAGTCTAAAGACTGAAATAGTACAAACAAGATTTTTTTTAAGTTAACACTTACAGAGTTTGAACCTTCTTTGTATGTTGCAAGAGAAAATACTCCTTTAGACATGCAGTTAACAGAGCTTGGAAGATCCTGCTGGGAGGATGGAGACAAACTGAGGTGTCCCACAACTCTGGCTGTGTCCCCTTTGGTGCAGTGTGCCTGTCAGGTTTGGGGAGACCAACTCCTTCCAGAAGGAAGTAAGACTGACACTGTTCAATTGCAGAGCTCTCTCTGTCCCTGCCTGGGATTTATTTCTCCATCCATCTTCTAATCTTCTTGTCTATATTCCAATAGTTTCCCTGTCCTAACCTGCAATTTTTATGTGCAACCATTTATAATTTTTCACTTCCCTACCAACATTTTTCTTTCCTTGGTGTCATAATCCTCCCTAGTTTCCTATTTCATTTAATCTTATTTATAATTTATTCTGTGAATGTGCTACTTGTGATAACCTTATATGAGATGTCATTTCTGTGATGATACTAAGGGCATCCATTCAGGAAATATTATTTCTACTTCACTTTGACCACCTCCCACAGATTATTCCCACATAATGCTGATTAATTTGTAACCAGCACTTTTAAAAGCAGCATTCCATCTCTAGCATGAAAAAATGCAACTTTAAATTATTTTGCACCGACACACACTCTTAAAGAATTAAATATGCTTAAAGCCAAAAGAGGGAGGGGCCTTTCCAATGAAGTAGAAGCCCTGCATTCTGACATTGCCCTGCTGCCTGATGGGGGCGCCTTGGTGCCAGGAGGGTCCAGATGCAAACCCCGCAGAGTGTCAAAGTCAAAGTAATTCAAGCAGCCCAGGTTTCTGCCTTGTGCTGGCGATGCAGGGTGTATTCATTGGGAGATAAAGTGCCCTCTCATCCATCTCCAGTCCAGGAACTGGTGCATTCCTAAGCAGAGGTTTAAAGCCCTTGGTCCACCTGTCTGTGATGAGTTGGTACAGTGGGTTCATGAGACAAGAGGACCTGACCAGAGTCTTGCATTTTCATTTTGCACTGGGCCCTACAAGTTATATAGCAGACCCTGCTGGGAGGGTGACTGAGGAATTCTGATTGCTTAGATCTAATCTTTGCACAGAGTAATTACTCAATAAGTATTGTTGAATGGATGTATACCAGAGTCAGACCATAACCTCTTCCTGCTTCAGATCTCCTGAGTCACAGCTGTGGCTAGCAATGGAAAAGAGACAGCTTTGATGCAGATATGAAATTTTAGTTTTAAACTCAATTAGACTGACTCTTTTAATAACTAAGTGGCAAGATAGTTATGGAATCTGCCCCAAATATTATGAGGATATATATTTGCCAGTAGGAAGGCAATATTTTCATAGCATAGTTGGGAACAGCTATTGGAGAAAAGTAAGATTGTTTCATGTCCACACTTCCGCTATTGAGTTTATGAGCTGGTTAAAAACCACGATCTTCATGGTGGGTTAGTTATGCCTGGGAAGACAGCAAAACTAGAGCCAAAATAGCTTGGAATCAGAATCTGAGAGAAAGTTAAGAGAATGAGGACATGGGCAAACTGAAAAGTGAGTTAGAAAGTTAGAGAAGATGAGAAGAAAGCTACCATGGGAGACTTTGGAACAAAGGAGATGGCAGCTTGAACGCCTGTGTGTAGGTCAGGATCCTGTGGGGACACTCTTTAAACAGATTCTGACATTTCCAAAATACAGAGCATTAAACTTCCAGCTTGGAGCCAGGCTAGGACACTAATTTAGACCAAAAATTGGGAAAAGTAGTGATGTTCCACTTTTCTCCAATAAGCCTTTTCAGTGCTTGGGACTGAGCGTATTGGAATCTAAGAGTTACGGTAGAGAGTGAAAGATTCTGGCAAAGTTGTGTTTCATATTTGGGGACAATAATATAGTGTCAAGATTGTCATCAAAGATGGCTGCCTTTCATCCATGGCAGGGATGGCAGTATGAAAAAGCAACAAAATTGGCAACCCCTGGGTCAATGGGCATAAGCCCTTGCCTCTCAAGCTGTATAGCATGGGAATTGTTTCACTGTGCTTTGCTTAGTATAGAGGCTAATATTAACTTGTGCTTGACTCTGGATTGTCTTCACAGAAGTTTTTAGGGATCTTGATATCATCTTCACTGGCTGCCCCACTTTAAGATGAATTAAGATGAACACTCACTGCTTGTGGCTTAATCCCTATAGTATCTACTGAGGACCCCATTATTGCTATTATTTTCCACTAGCAGTACTCAGGTTGGCTATTACTCTGAGTTTCACAGCATCCTACTCTCATAGTCATGAGCGAGTCCCACAGCCTAGCCCATTCCTTCTGGCTACTGAAGTGAAATAGGTCTAAAATCAGACTAAGGAATAGTAAGACCAAGAAAGAACGCCTGCTGCCATTCTAAGGATTCTACTAGATTGATATGTAAATTAGTCAGAAACACCATGAACTCATGGACCTCACCCCTCCAGGGTCAACTACCAATGAGGCCTAAGTGACATGAAGTCTGAACCTAAAACAGTTCTATCCTGACAGTCAAAATTATTTATGTCCACTGTTTGAATTCCTCATAATAAAGGCTCTATTTATATCCAAGCTAGCCTCCCTATTTTAAAATCTCAACAGCTTCTAATATACTTTACATTTAAGTTAATATTTACATCATAGTTTATACTTATAGTTTATATTTACAACACAGAAAGTTTATCATGTTTTTCTTCTCTTGAGGTAAGATTTCAATTTAACCATGTACACAATAGAGAATGCCATTTAAAATATGTCAACTAGGGGGAGAAAAAACAATTTAAAAGATCAGTACAACTAAAGAATCAAAAATAATCTTTGTGCAAAAAACAATTATAAAAATTAAAAGGTAATTGTAATTCTCATAAATACTAAAAAATGTTTAACTTATAAATTCAAAATAATTTTTAGTGACAAACATCTCAGTAGAAAATTGGATAGAATTTCAAACATACCATGTCAATTTCAACAGAAATCTCAAAAGGATTTTTATGGGCTTTGACAGTGTGTTCTAAAATAATCTAAAAGAGAAAATGCATATGAATAATCAAAACTTAAAGAAGAACAATAAATATATCTAAGACTTTCCAGATGCCAAAACATATCATAATCCATAATAATTATTTTTGAATAGTACTAGTATAGAAGTAGATCAACACAGAAATGGAATAAGAAGTCCAGCAACAGACTCATATGAATATTTTTAAAAATGTATCCCTGAATATATGTTATATAAACACAATCAGAAGAGCAAAGAAAAGCTGGAAAAATCTTAAGAGGGCTTTTACGCTTATCAAAATGGTTAATACGTTTATAGGAAATGCTTACATTTCTCGAGGAATAAAGAGTGAATTAAACACAGGGAGCTCAGCTTGGTGCTCTGTGATGACCTAGACGGGTGGGGTGTATACATATAGCTGATTCACTTCATTGTACAGCATACACTAACACAACATTGTAAAGCAGTTATACTCCAATAAAAAAAATTATGGAATACAATTTTTGCCCAACACGTGAACAACGTAACTGATACTATGAAATGAAATAAATGTCAATTTATCTGACATTAATTTGTTAAGTAAAATAAACATGTTAATTTCATATAAAGAGGAGTGTAAATTGATACAACTTTTCTGGAAATTAACTTGGCAATATATAGCAAAGGATTTAATACACTACACTTTGACCCTATAATTTTGCTCATAGGAAAATATATTAAATAATGATCATAAATACAGATAAAGTATTGTGTATAAAGATTTTTTTTCCTAAATAAAAGACTCAAAATTTCAATTTTACGAGATTGGTGAGGATATAGGGAATTTAGTCATCTTGTATTAAGATGATTGTATATTAACCAACAGTTTTTCTGGAAATAAATTGGGGCCAAAATATATGAAAGTCTTTAATGTTGTACAAACTCTGTGACTTAGCAATTCCACTTCTAGGAATTTACCCCGAAATTATAATAGCAAAAAATTATTTTAAATAAGTATGAATTGTGATTCCAATTTTAACTTTATATAGGGGTCAGTACACTTTTGTTTTAAAATGCCAGGGACTAAAGACCTCAGGCTTTATAGGCCATACAGTCTTTTTTTTTTTTTAACATCTTTATTGGAGTATAATTGCTTTATGATGGTGTGTTAGTTTCTGCTGTATAACAAAGTGAATCAGCTATATGTATACATATGTTCCCATATCTCCTCCCTCTTTGTCTCCCTCCCACCCTTCCTATCCCACCCCTCTAGGTGGACACAAAGCACCAAGCTGATCTCCCTGTGCTGTGTCTGCTTCCCACTAGCTATCTATTTTACGTTTGATAGTGTATATATGTCCATGCCACTCTCTCACTTCGACCCAGCTTACCCTTCCCCCTCCCCATGTCCTCAAGTCCATTCTCTATGTCTGCGTCTTTATTCCTGTCCTGCCCCTAGATTCTTCAGAACCATTTTTTTTTAATTCCATATATATGTGTTAGCATACAGTATTTATCTCTTTCTGACTTACTTCACTAGTACGACAGATTCTAGGTCCATCCACCTCACTACAAATAACTCAGTTTCGTTTCTTTTAGTGGCTGAGTAATATTCCGTTGTATATATGTGCCACATCTTCTTTATCCATTCATCTGTCGATGGACGCTTAGGTGGCTTCCATGTCCTGGCTATTGTAAATAGAGATGTAATGAACATTGTGGTACATGACTCTTTTTGAATTATGGTTTTCTCAGGGTATATGCCCAGTAGTGGGATTGCTGGGTCATATGGTAGTTCTATTTTTAGTTTTTTAAGGAACCTCCATACTGTTCTCCATAGTGGCTGTATTAATTTACATTCCCACCAACAGTGCAAGAGGGTTCCCTTTTCTCCACACCCTCTCCAGCATTTATTGTTTCTAGATTTTTTGATGATGGCCATTCTGACCAGTGTGGGGACTACAATCCTCATCATAGTTTTGATTTGCATTTCTCTAATGATTAGTGATGTTGAGCATCCTTTCATGTGTTTCTTGGCTATCTGTATATCTTCTTTGGAAAAATGTCTATTTAGGTCTTCTGCCCATTTTTTGATTGTTTTTTTTTGTTTTTTTGATAATGAGCTGCATGAGCTGCTTATATATTTTTGAGATTAATCCTTTGTCCGTTGCTTCATTTGGAAATATTTTCTCCCATTCTGAGGGTTGTCTTTTCGTCTTGTTTATGGTTTCTTTTGCTGTGCAAAACGTTTTAAGTTTCATTAGGTCCATTTTTGTTTATTTTTGTTTTTACTTCCATTTCTCTAGGAGGTGGGTCAAAAAGGATCTTGCTGTAATTTATGTCAAAGAGTGTTCTTCTTATGTTTTCCTCTAAGAGTTTTAAAGGGTCTGGCCTTACATTTAGGTCTTTTATCCATTTGGGGTTTATTTTTATATATGGTGTTAGGGAGTGTTCTACTTTCATGCTTTTACATGTAGCTGTCCAGTTTTCCCAGCACCACTTATTGCAGAGGCTGTCTTTTCTCATTGTATATTCTTGCCTCCTTTATGAAAGATAAGGAGACCATATGTAGGTTTATCTCTGGGTTTTCTATCCTGTTCCACTGATCTATATTTCTGTTTTTGTGCCAGTACCATACTGTCTTGATTACTGTAGCTTTGTAGTATAGTCTAAAGTCAGGGAGCCTGATTCTTTCAACTCTGTTTTTCATTCTCATGATTGCTTTGGCTATTCGGGGTCTTTTGTGCTTCCATACAAATTGTGAAATTTTTTGTTCTAGTTCTGTGAAAAATGCCATTGACAGTTTGAGAGGGATTGCATTGAATCTGTAGATTGCTTTGAGTATTATAGTCATTTTCACAATGTTGATTCTTCCAATCCAAGAACATGGTACATCTCTCCATCTGTTGGTATCATCTTTATTTCTTTTATTTTTTTAATTTTTATTTATTTATTTTCTTTTATTTTCTTTTATTTTATTTGGCTGTGTTGGGTCTTCATTGCGGTGTTCAGGCCCTCTCCAGTTGTGGCGAGCGGGGCCTACCCTTCGCCATGGTGCGTGGGCCCCTCACCACCGTGCCTCCACCCCTCATTGCAGAGCATGTGCTCTAGGTGCACAGGCTTCAGTAGTTGTGCCACATGGGCTCAGTAGTTGTGGCTTGCGGGCTCCAGAGCTCAGGCTCAGTAGTTGTGGCGCATGGGCTTAGCTGCTCTGTGGCATGTGGGATCTTCCCAAACCAGGGCTCAAACATGTGTCCCCTGCATTGGCAGGTGGACTCCTAAGCACTGCGCCATCAGGGAAGCCCTATCGTCTTTAATTTCTTTCATCAGTGTCTTACAGTTTTCTGCATACAGTCTTTTGTCTCTCTAGGTAGGTTTATTCCTAAGTATTTTATTCTTCTTGTTGCAATGGTAAATGGGAGTGTTTCCTTAATTCCTCCTTCTGATTTTTCATCATTAGTGTATAGGAATGCAAGAGATTTCTGTGCATTAATTTTGTATCCTGCTACTTTACCAAATTCATTGATTAGCTCTAATAGTTTTCTGGTAGCATCTTTAGGATTCTCTATGTATAGTATCTTGTCATCTGCAAACAGTGACAGTTTTACCTCTTCTTTTTCAATTTGGATTCCTTTTATTTCTTTTTCTTCTCTGATTGTTATGGCTAAAACTTCCAAAACTATGTTGAATAATAGTGGTGAGAGTGGGGCAACTTTGCCTTGTTCCCATCTCTCGTATCTGCGCTGATAGCCACAGCTTGTGCCCATCTCTGGAGCTTGTTTAGGTGATGCTCTGAATCCCCTCTCCTCTCGCACCCCAAAAGAAGGGTCTCTTGCCTGTTGGGCAGTTCCAGACTTTTTCCCAGACTCCTTCCCAGCCACCTGAGGCACACTAGCCCCCTTCAGGATGTGTTCACGCAGCCAACCGCAGTCCTCTCCCTGGGATCTGACCTCCGAAGCGAAGCCGGAGCCTCAGCTTCCAGCCCTCACCTGCCCCGGTGGGTGAGCAGATAAGCCCCTCATGCTGGTGAGTGCCAGTTGGCACCAATCCTCTGTGTGGGAATCTCTCTGCTTTGCCCTCTGCACCCCTGTTGCTGCTTTCTCCTCCGTGGCTCCGAAGCTTCCCCTCCACCCATCCCGTCTCCGGCAGTGAAGGGGCTTCCTAGTGTGTGGAAACTTTTCCTCCTTCACAGCTCCATCCTAGAGGTACAGGTCCTGTCCCTATTCTTTTGTCTCTGTTTTTTCTTTTGCCCCACCCAGGTACCTGGGGAGTTTCTTGCCTTTTGGGAAGTCTGAGGTCTTCTGCCAGTGTTCAGTATGTGTTCTGTAGGAGTTGTTCCACATGTAGATGTATTTTTGATGTATTTGTGGGGAGGAGGGTGATCTCCACATTTTACTGTTCCGCCATCTTGAAGGTCCCCCGGCCATATAGTCTTTGCTGCAACTGTTTTAGCTCAAAAACAGTTACAGACATTATGTAAATATATGCACATGACTGTGTTCCAATAAAACTTTATTTTAAAAAACAGCCTGTGATGGACCGTTCATGGCTCTATTTAATTACAAATGTAATCTGTGTAAAACACATGTTTTTTATTTGCCTGTGCATGATCTAGTCTCCCTAATAAGCCTCTACTGAGTATATTCAATATGTTTTAATATTTAGCCTAATATAGTAATTTAAAAATTATTTTAGGTAATATTTAGCATTTGAGGAAAATAAAAAAGGTTCATCTTTCTTTGCCTATTCCATACTCCTGCTCTACTTGAAAATGCATTTAGGAAAATGGTTTACATAGCCTCTTGCCTACATGGTGAAAGAATCCTCAGACCAAAATGCCCTTTTCCAGATCCACTGTGAGGTTGGCTTCAGAGGCATCTATTGGGGTGTGTTTGGACTGCTTGCTGCATTACACACCACCCCAAAACACAGTGACTTAGAACAAACATTGAAAGTTAACTTTCACAGTTCTGTGGATGGATTGGGCTCAGCTGGGTGGTTCTATCTTCAGATCTCAGGGTTGCAGCTATAGTGTTGGAATCATCTAAAGACTGATCTGGGCTGGATATTCAAGATGGCTGATGGCTGATGCTATCCATGGATGAGAGTTCACTTTATGTTATCAGGTGGAGAGCCCACACTTGACCTCTCCATGTGCCTTGGGCTTCTCATGCCTGGTGTTCCCAGAGAACTTCATGGAAGCCTTTAGGCTTTTAATGATTTAGCCTGAGAAATCCCAAACATTACTTTTACCACATTCTATTGGTGAAGGAGGTCCCAAAAGAAATTCAGATTCAAAGGGAAGAGTCATAGACCCTACTTATTGATAGAGGAATGTCATGCACATACAGGATAAAGAAATACATTGTGGCCACTTTGAACACAAGCTACCACATTATCCACTGCATTCTGCTGGATACATTTAGCTGATAATACACAAATCAATTGCTCTCATTTCAATGAAAGGCTGATGAATCTCTCTTGGCTAACCCAATGGCCACACAGCTCTCATTCAGATTCTGACTATTTCTGATTCTATGTCATTTCCTCCCTCAGGCAACCTACTGTAGTAGTTCATTTCCAGCTTATGTTGTAAGGCCACCTTAACTCTGTCACACAGTGTCCAGGCCACTTAAGAATTAAGAGAAGCTTAGGAAAACAAACTAGAATCCTCACTTTTGGACACAAAACATCATCCATTAATTATGCAGGCCCCCCTTCATGTTTATACATGACCAAATGTAGAATAGTTGTGTTCTGAGCCCCCATTTTAAAAAATTAATATGACACATTTTGATCCCTTTAGGTTTAAGTTTGATAAAGAAATATTGGGACACCCATCTAATCAGGCACTTCTTCTGTGGCCTTTTTATTGTTCCACAATAATTGAGGACAAGACAGATAGGGTTCTCTTTTACTTTCTTTATGTCATGTTCTCCTTCCTGAATCCATCCTTGTGGTTAAGCATTGGTGAGGGTAAATATATCATCTTGAACTAAGTGAGGGGTTATATATGATTTCTTAAGTCAAGCTTATTTCACAACATACCAAAGGAATTTCAAGCATTTTCCTTCTCCATTAAACACTGCTTACAAGCCAATTATCATGCTAAAATACCTTTACTTTCTTGCTCTGGGAGTATATATACCTCTTGCTCAGATTCTGAAGTGGAATGCTGAGACTAGATTAGAGGAGCAGATTAAAAAAAAAATAACTGTAAGTAAGTAAATATCTACCACAAAGGAATGATTAAGTAAATAATGGTTCAGCCACCTGATGGAACATTTACAATTTTTTAAATGCTATTTACTTAAAGAGAAGAAAAAGGATGAAGGATGTTAATAATTCAGTGTGGAGTTTAAGAGTCTATATTTGCAATGGAGTAACATTGGCTTTTTAAAAAATAATATTTATTTTGTTTCCACTTGTACCTTCTCCATTTATGCATCTCTTTGTACTAATTAGAAATGATTCCTAATGCTCAGTCTTTGTTCTTTTCCAGTCATTGTACTCACTTGCATGACAATGATACCACATTTATGAAAAAGTTTTCAGGACCCAGTCTGTACTCTGGCTGCTCTTTCGTGCTTCAAATCTTTGTAACTATGTGCCTGAAATTCCTTTTGAAAAATCCCATCTCTTTGACCAACTTGAGCCAAACTAGAGCTATCATCTTTCCATCAAGACTGACATCTCTTTGTTCTTTTCCTGTTTCTCTCAATAATAATCTATTTTCCCCATTTCACAGAATGTATGGTTTGTAATAGTTTTTGACTCATCCTCTCTCGCTCTTATCTCCAATATCTGTATCAGTCTCACAGACACTGTCACCTACCCAAAGCCACCCCCTTGCCTTATTTTTGACAATAGAAATGATTTTTTTTCTTTTTCAACATCAGAGGTCACCTTCTCAGGTCTCAATCTTGATAAGTATAAACTAATTTCAGTAATTTCATTTTCCTTGTTATAATTGGTTATGACTGGGCATGTGATACAATTCTGGAAGTGAGCTCTGAGGGGATATTTGCTGAGGAGTGTCTTAGGAAAGTTTTCTTCATTCTTAAAAAGTGACACAAATAAGGGAAACTGTTTCCTTTTTGTGGAGAAGGAGACTCTTTAGACATTATTGTATGAGAATGTGATACTTATAGCCATGACAGCTCTCTTGAGAACATAAGGGGTTAAGCCTGAGGACAAAAGTCACCTTTTCTGAGAATGATGAAGGGGAAAAATGGAAATAACCTGAGCCCTGAGTGAGCTACTGAATTAAACAAACCTCTGGCCTTTTGCACAATTTTGACTTTTTTTTTTCTATTAATTTAGTAACAAGACCTTTTAATTATGTAGACAATTCCAATGTTGTGGGAAGACAATTAATATTCATTACAGGGCTTCCCTGGTGGCGCAGTGGTTGGGAGTCCGCCTGCCGAAGCAGGGGACGTGGGTTCGTGCCCCGGTCCGGGAAGATCCCACATGCCGCGGAGTGGCTGGGCCCGTGAGCCATGGCCGCTGAGCCTGCGCGTCCGGAGCCTGTGCTCCGCAATGGGAGAGTCCACAGCGGTGAGAGGCCCGCGTACCGCAAAATAATAATAATAATAATAATAATAATAATAATATTCATTACAGTGTAGTTCAAGCTTTAGCTCTGCTACTTAAAAGTTGTGTGATGTTAGGGAAACTGCTTAGTTTCTATAGGCTTCTGCATCTTTGAATTAGGGACTGTATTACCCAAAAGTTTAGTTGTTCTAAATACAGGATAAAATGCATACAAAATAACTTCGGTAGGTAAAACATTATATCAGTATAAAATTAATATTTTATCTTTTTAGTTCGATGATTTATTGATTGCTTGAGTCACTGTTTCACTGCCACCACTCTTATATAGGACTTTAATCTATCCTATTTTAAGACAGAGGTCTAAATGTTAGCTCTTCCTCCATTTTTTTTTGTTCTCTAAGTCACCTAGTCAACAGGTTAATATTTATAATAATTTTCTTTTGTTGAGAAATGTGGTAAGTAAAAATAAAGATATAGAGAATTGGAACCAATGACTGGACTTGATTTAATTGGTAAATGTTCAACTCTATGTCTTATAAACAAAATTGCCTTTGAAATATTTATAAATAACACTGATCATATTCTACTCAATAAAGAATACTTAAATAAACTTAAAACAGTACCTTACACATAATGAAATACTAATAGTAATTATTTACTATCAGATAGCCCAGTAACAGATCACTAGGGGAGGGAAAAAAAAGCTCTGCTAAATAATGGTTTCATAAGGAAAAAAAAAAAAAAAAAAAACGCTGATAAAAGTCTGTTTATCAATAAGCACTGTGAAAAACTTCTACAAAAACGTATGAGATAAAAACAAAGGTGTAACTAGGAGAAATCTTATAGATTTACATACTTTTATTTTTAAAGCTTATAAAATAAGCTTAAGTAAGGTTATAAAAGAGCAACACAGTAAATCTTATAACACTAGAAGAAATGAGTTTAAGAAAAATAGAAACATGATTAATACAATTAGAAAAAGAAGTCATAGTAGAATTGATTTAGTCAATAACTAAAATTTTTAAAACACCCATACAACAGAACAAATTCTAGCAAGCATCATCCGTGAAATGAGAGAGAGAATATACTGTTCCTGGCACTATAAATGAGAAAGAAGCTATAAGCTTAGCTACAGAAACATATAGCCCAAGATTGAAAACACTAGGAGTCCTGCACTTCTTTCTAATGTAGAAAATTGCAAGAAACTATAGAGCTCACTCCAAACATCAAAACAAGCTTGAGAAGCTATAATATCATAGTTTTTGAAAAACCCTCAAGGGCTAAGGACTCAAAGAAACTGAAATGGACTAAACAACAGAAAGTGAATTTCTTCGTATAAGCAAGTTGACACCATTTCTCTCATGCTTGCCATTACGGAAGGAGGAGGAATCTGCTAAGAAGGGGTAAACCAGAAGAACATCCATGAGGCTTTGAACTAACTATCTCAGAGCTGACAAGGGTTGACAGTGTAGAATCCCAAAAAGGCAAATCACTGAGCAGGTGTCTGTCACATTGCCAGCAAATTTCTACATGCCTTCATGGAGCAATTGAGGAGTATGCCAAAGGTAGAAGAGTGGTGCTGAAAGATCCTCCTTCCCTAGAGTGATGGGAGTGACGGGCAGCTAAGAGAAGCCTGTTATGAACCTTCTAAGTTTCCAGACTGAGGGTGGAGCAGAAGGGCTGCAGGTGCAGCCCCCAAACTCCAGGCCTCTAAGAAAAATGGGGGGTGGGCATGGGCAGGGAAGCTGAGAGACAAACCTGAGAGTAGATAGAGCCTGAGTGGCACAGGCACGATGGAGCCTCCTGTGTGGTGATTACATGGGCTGGTATGTAAGTAGAATCTCAAAAGCAGTACACTTAAGGGGTAGGCACCTCACTGCATATTAAATTATTCCTTAATTTAAAACAATGCTTCAGAAAGAGGATTTTGGTTGCGGTATGTTATACAGAATGAAGGGGAAGAATGTTAGAACTCCCCAGAAAACCTATGTTTTAGCTTCTTACAATCAAACATATCTTTCCACAAAGATTTTGATATATGATTGTTATATTATTGTTTGTCAGCAACACTGAAAAGTAACTGAATATAAGACAATCCGTGATTCATTGCATAAACTTCAGCACAATATTTTTTTTGGTGCCAAACTATGTAGTCATTACACTTGATGTTATAGATGTATATTTAAATAGAGAAAATTTTCTGCTGTTATTGAATTTAAAAATAGATTACAAATCAAGATGTATAATATCTTGAAAAATGCATGTCAAAAACAACCACCAACACAGATGGAAGGATCTAACCTAAACACCTAATAGCAATTATTACCTGTTTTTTTCCTACTGTGTGTTTGATTTGTTTCTGCAATAAGTCTGTATCATTTGTATAATTAAAAAAAGGTTATTTTCTAATAAAACAAAAAAAGCATAAGTAAGATGAAGATCTCAAGGAAAAGAGCTGATTCATATTAGCACATAAATTAATGAAGTTCTATGACATTACTCAATCTATTAATATTACATGTTAATAGTATAATTCATGTTAATTGTATGAATAAAATTATGATTATAATGACACTACTAGCTGAAAGTAACTTGATAAACTTAAGACAAGTGGCTAATTATCTGAGGAAAAACAAAAAACAATCTACCTACTTCAGATCATTCATTGAAAAAAATCACAGCTAATTTTTTTTTTTTAATTAAAGCCATAAAGACCAATACAAAATAAGAGGAAAAATTATATAATATTGAAGGTAGGGAAAGCTTTTCTAAGGATCAAACTAAATGCTGATTTAAAAAAAAAAAACTATTGATATATTTGACTGTGTAAATTTTAAAGCTCACTTATATCTAAAAAGTATAAAATTAGATCTCTAGGGAAAATATTTTCAATAATATAATAAAAGGAGTGATAATTGTACTCTACAAAACATTATTGCATATAAATTAAGCAACAATGGGATCATTTAATTCACAAAAGAAATGTAAATCAGTGTTAAATGTATGAAAATAGTCAACTTTTTTGATTAGCAATCAAAAATTCAAATTAAAACCATGTTGAGTTATATTGAGATTATGAAACTGTCAAAGATAAAGAAAAGATAATAATAACTTCTGGTGAGAGTGTAGGGATATTGATTGTCTCAGTCTCTGATGGTGCAATGCACACTGGGAAAATTCTTTCTGGAGAGTGATTTACAATAGCATATGTCAAAATCCTTAAAAATGCATACCCTTTGATCCAGTCATTTCACTGCTAAGCACTAATTTTTCCTGGGGGTGTGTCTGCAAAGATAAAAATTCACACAGCTTTGTTTATCATAGCATTTTTCAAAAATGGAAAACAAACTGTTTACCAAAAAGAGAACTGAGTATATGTCTTTTGATATATTCCTACCAAACAATAATATGAAACTATTAAAAGTTATTTCGTTGTAAAAACTTTACTGTATTTTAAAGATATATGACAAACAAGCTATTAAGAAAACAGAAATCATAGCATAGCAATTCAGCAGACTCTGGAGTCCCAATGTCCAGATTTGGTTTCCCTACTCTGCCTTCTATTACGTGTGTGTTGTTGGGGGAAGTTATTTAACTTTTCTAATTCTCAGTTTATGCATCTGAAAAACAGAGGTGATAGTAGCAATCTCATCAGATTATTCTGAGGTTTAAATTAGTTCATAAATATAAAGGAACAGTGCCTAGCATAAACTAAGTGCTAAAAAAAAGCTAGCTGTTATCAATAAGTACTGCAGATTCAATTTAAAACATTACTTTTATCATAATGCTTTTCCATATCAAGGACACAGAATGGCTTTTAAATGTGTAGAGATCAAGTCTAAGCATTTCCACTTAGCAGAAAACCTGCCTTATTGTAAAAAGTAAGCAGAAAATTCCTGTGTATGGACACATCCAGAGGCCCCGCCTCCTTTGTGGCACTTCTCCTGGGTGCTCTTGCTAGATTAGACGTGGCTCCTCTAGTGCCTTCTCATCCATCTCGGATCTTTGCTCCAATGCAGAGTATTCTACCACTAGAGTACCACGGCCCTTCCTCTATTCATCTAAAATATACCAGGCCTTCTCGCTTCCTTTCACCAGCATCCTGCATAAATCTTTCTCTCCCCTCTCCAGCCCATGGAAGTTATCAGAAAAAAAAATTCTGACATGTCAATCCTATATCAAATTTTCTGGCCCTTAACACATATACTTCCCTAGACTTCGCTAAAAACTCCCCAAGTGTGAGCTCAGTGTCCTTTCTCTCCTGAAGCCCATCAGTGCCCCAAACAAATACTCTATATACAAATCTAGCCATGCAATTTACAATATAATTTTAAGGCACACCAATACCGTTGACCTCTGTGGTCCAATCTGCAGGAGTATTAATTTCTCATGAAGTCATCTCCAAGTGCTTCCAGACTGATTTTAATAGAGATGAAGAGGCCAGCCTCGCACAATAGCAGGAATTGACCAGGAAATTTATGAGATAAGATGCCTTCCTGAGATTTATGTCACGCATTTCCTGTGTCTACAGAACCCACAGATGGCTTCATATATTTCAGAACTGCGCTTTCACGCTCATGTCAAAACTAAGGTGGAGAACATTTCAGAAAGAAACGTGTGCAGTGTGCATTCGTTCCTAAGTCCTCTGGAGGTTTAGAAAGTCAAGAATAGTCTCAGTTTAATCAGAACAAGTTTTCTCACCTCTCCCTCAAATAAGTTGGTGTACTTGGGTGGTTGCAGGGATCCCAGGGACTTCAGAGTGTAGCAAAATCTGATCAACTCTCCAAAAAGAGTCCTTCAGAACCTCTCAGACTAACGGCAAATAACTTCCCATTTATTCGAACCAGGTGACAGTATCAAATCACATTATGTTCACGTAGGAAGTACTTGAAAGGCAACTCTTTAGTTCTGAATTTGGAAGTTGGTCAGAAGTCTAATATTTTCAAAAGCTATATCATTTTGAGAAAGTGAAGAAAATTGCATTTTTCTATCTTTCAAAAATATCTGACAGTATCTTTTATTGTATTTTTAAGGCACCTCCGTCGCTGCTATGATGTTGAAGGAACAAATCAAGGACATAAGGCTGAGAGATACAATGTGGCCGATTTCAAACAGAAATGCTTCTGAGTACTTCATCACCTGTTTTGTTGTGGTTCAAGTAAGGGCTGAAATAATAGTAGAAAAACGCGTAAACGAGTAAATACAACTGAGAAAAGAAAGGTGGCGACGTAAAGCAGTATATTTACATATGAAGATTGGTCAGGGATGACTCATCTATTCATCCAGCCATTCACCTACTCACCCTTCCATCCATCCGTTAATTCTTTTTTTTTTTTCAAAAATGTTTTCTTGGGACTTCCCTGTTGGCGCAGTGGTTAGGAGTCCGCCTGCCGATGCAGGGGATGCGGCTTCAAACGCTGGTCTGGGAAGATCCCACATGCTGCAGAGCAACTAAGCCCGTGCACCACAACTACTGAGCCTGTGTTCTAGAGCCCATGAGCCACAACTACTGAGCCTGCGTGCTGCAACCACCGAAGCCCGCGCGCCTAGAGCCCGTGCTCCGCAACAAGAGAAGCCACTGCAATGAGAAGCCTGCGCACCGCAACAAAGAGTAGCCCTCGCTCACCCCAACTAGAGAAAAGCCCATGGGCAGCAATGAGACCCAACACAGCCAAAAATAAATAATAAAATAAATAAATTAAACAACAGTGTTTTCTTGAGGAGCTCTTGTGCCAAGTTCTGTTCTAGGTGCTGAGGAAGTATCATGAACAAAGCCAACATGGTCTCTGACCTTGTGGAGCTTACAGCCTAGCAAAGGAAGGGTGTATTTTATGCTCTCATTAATTCCTTAGAAATTAATGAGGAAGCACCAAATGTCACTAAAATGTGAATGACTTTGCAGAAAAGGCAAAATTGTTGTTTTCTCTGACACTTCTGCTCTTCCACTTGTTTGATCTCCCTCAGAAAAATGCAAGCCCCTCAAGGACAGGTAGTATCTAAGGTTCACTTCAGTACTACCTTAGCACCTGGCAGAGTTGCCTGCCTTGTGAACTGCAATACCTACATCCATGGAATGGCTTCTCACTATTATATTTGCTGTACTTACTATAAGAGACATTCAATAAATATGACTTTTTTGAAATGCAAAATTGCTCACATATTCCAGAGTTCCTTGTACTCTGGCTACCATACTGACCACTCTGTGTTTCCATTTCCAGTATCTTCTTTCAAGCCCTTGCCCTGCCTAGCCTATGGGATACCTTCCTGCTCCTCCTGTACTTCTGTAACACTACAGCTTCACTACCTTAGTTTCCTTCTGATTGTTTGACTTCTTTTTCTCTGTTGTACTTGATAACCCTGTTCAATTCAATTCAGTTCAGTGCAAGTTAATTCAGTTTAATTAATTTGAACAATTACTATGTACTAGATACAATTTATCACCTCTATTTAGAATACTCTAAAATTCAACCTTCAGCTGTCTAAGGGATCTAAACCTACATTGTCTATTGGACACCATCTCCTGGGTAATCTATAATCTCCTCATTCTAAGCATATCTAAAATTAAACTTATCACTTTACTCTGAAAATAAGAATCTACCTACTTCTTACTTAGGTTAATGTGATCATATTAATAATGTGAATATTATTTTAGCCACTCATATATAAATCTCCAGGTTGTATTTAACTAATTCTTCAAAATTCCCTTGAATCAAGCTTAATTTTATTCCACATACAGATCACCTCCAATCACAAAATGCTTGAACTTGCCTTTATCACTTTTACACCCTCTTCTACTCCAAGCTATACAGCATGCTTTGCTAGGTTACAAAAATAAGTCAACTTTAATGATGATGAACTCTTACAGAGGCAGGTGTAATTTCTTCAGTTTGGGGTATAATAGTTTGAGATGCAATACCTTCACTATCATTGCCTTATTTGCCACTAATGTTCTACATATGTTCTATACTCCAGGGAAAGTAGACGTCTTCCTGAATGTTATGTAATTTCTTGCTTCTGAATTGTTCTCCAACTTTTCTCATCCTTTGGTATGCCTAATTCTGTCATTCTGGGTGTTAAAACTCTTTCTACTTTGTAAGCCCCAGTTTAAATCAACTGTCTTGTTGATTTATTCTATGATGAAAATAAATTTAAAAAGAAGAAATAAAGAGGATGGCCTTCAGTAACATACAGACTTGAATTAAATCCTGAATCCACCACTTTACATGCTGTTTGATCATCGACGAATTTCTTAAAATTGCTACACTGCTCTAAGGGGGGAAAATTCTGTCTCTTCAGAATGCAGATAATCCTCCCTTGGACTTTGAAATGAAGAACGTGGCTAAATAACATTATTTGATTAAAATAAGTATGAAAATGTACAAGGGATGCCGGATTTCAACCATCCTGAAATTTAGGAGATCATTGGTTAAAAATTTACCAGGACCCAGGATGAGATTCAACCATTCAAGGCATGAATGTGGTCCTGAGAAAGAAGAGTTTGTCCAGACAGAAAACATTTGCATATTTTCACTCACCTTCAATGTGATTTGATAAATTTGCAAGCCAGTAGGCTAGTAATCAAACTCCATATTTCCACCCCTACTACATGGGAAAAATAATTTCTGAAGTATCCAGGGCCATTTCACTCCTGAATACCACCCCCCTTCCACCCTCTAACTTAGACATCAACTTATAAATTTATTCTGGGACAATTCCAAGTAAAAATCATGGCTGATGGCTGAAATTAAGGGGGTGGCTCTTTAATGAGTTGTAGGAGTGATGCATTTTGGCAGTTTTAGATCTAGACACGTTAATTCTGGCAAGGAACTAAATACACATTCCTTAGGTTCCCTTCTGTATATTAAAAAACAAACAAACAGGCAAAAACCCCAAAAGAAGCATACAAACAAAACCATATAGCAAGAACAGTTTCCATCAAGGTTACAGGACACTGGAAATTTGGTAAACGTTATTCTTATCCGCTCACCCTCCAGCCAGTCATCCTAGAAGTCGGACAAGTTAAAAAGACCCAGTCAAATCCATGCCCCTACTCAACCATGTACTGCCAAATATTAACCCAGATTGATCTCTTTCAATTGAACAACTAAATTAAAATATAAGTATGTAAGAAAATATTTGATAACATACAATTGTACTCAGATTATAAAGGATAATCCAGCTTAAAAATATTTACATTAAGAAGCAGAAGAAATCTCAGTGTCAATGTTGGTTTCTCAATAAAATTAAAACATGCATACACACAGTATATAGGAAAAAAGAAACAGAATAAGTAGGAGAGCTGGACGCATCCAGCTTGCTCAGCTAATCCAAATACAGTAGTTTTATTATCCTATGGGCCTCTACTGGTTTTGCATTTGTGGTCATAAAGCTTGGATTTTCTCAAACTTGTATTAAAGGGGAGTTCTTATTATTTGTATTAGGCAATTTTCTATGTTCTGATTCCTCTGAAAATGTATCCCAACTCCTAAAAGTTTATGCTTTGAATCCTTTCTTATTTTCTAGTGTTTATATAAAATTATTCTTTCTTAATAGCATTTCTGTCATTTCAGTTAACTTTCAGTGGGAAGGGAAGTAGAAAAACGACTTCAGTTTGCAATCGTGATCCAACTCCTCCATAAGATATTATTTTTTTTGTATGCAGGAAAACAATAAATGTTACCCTTAAAACATTACAATGATTAAAAATAAATTAAAAAGACAGCCTCTGCTTATGTGAAAAAAACCAGCTAAATGGAGCACCTCATTTTGCCAATGATGATCAATATAATAAGGCAGTTCTGTGCCATGTGAAAAAAAAGCTTGCTCTAGAAAATTCTTTTTGAGACTCAAATGTAAATTCTTTTATTTTTCATAATTTGTCTTTTTTCTATTTATGCTGCTCTAAAAAGAGAAATGTGGTGTTCTATAAGATTTATAGTAATGTATTAAACATGTATCTCTCTTCCATGGTTATTAGGGTCAATCTTTAAATATCACATATTTATTGTTTATAAGTTGAGGAGACAGTAAATAGCAAAACACCAGTTCTAACCCACTATTGCACACCCGTTCCAAACTTTAAGAAATATAGTGCTAAAATTATTTGCAAAAACTTTGGCAAATAGGATTAAAGTTAAATAATATGATATGCCCTGTAGCTAAATAGGCCATATCTTTAGATAATGTCGCATTCTCTGCATCCCACTAGTAATAATACATATCACATATTATTGTCCAATTCCAATAGATGAAGGTAGCTAACAATAAACACATTTTTACCCGAGATTTACCTCCAGTTTGTAAGTAATATACTTGCTTTGTTTCACTTTCATCAAAATAACTAAAGCATAATATGTTAAACATTGTCTTCTTGTACTAAGCTCCATCCCTATTCCACCCTATACCCTTTACCTGTCCTCAGCTCTGTATTTCAGGGGTTGGAAGACTGGAAACTACATTTGTTGGACTCATTGTCTGATGGATCCTGGGTTTGGGTTCTAGCAACAGAAATAGCAGATAAAGGATGAAAAGAACTGGGCTCCAATAGTATTTGTGGGTTGGGGTGAGGAATTGATTCCACTTCCTCACTTTTCCTTCTCTAGCCCTGGGAGGAGGGGGGTAGTTGACTCCTCTACTTTCTGATCTCTGGGCAGTACCAACATTCCCTATAGTTCCCTGTAATCCTTTCCAACAATTTTAAACTATGTTTCTGTACTAAATTTTCTTCTGTTTGAAATTCTTAGAGTGGTTTCTGTATTTCTGACTGCCTCCAGGCTGATACATGTAATAAATACATGGACTCTATTAATTAAAGGAGGAAATGAACTTGGACCAAGTTGTGAAACTCTCTGTAATGGAGTCTCAATGGTACAGATTAATGCTTTCTCAACAGCATCCACTCAACCTGATCTGCTTCAGGAACAACTTGACCACTTTCTTGTAGATGCCAGTCCTGGAGACCTAGTGGTGGCGGAAGTAGCTCATCTTCATGCTCACTGCCTAACTACACCTCCTCTGACTGAGTTCTGGAGCACATCAGCTCTCCAGGACTGCCTTTTATCACTACCTGGATACTGCTTACTGCTTACAGATGTGGCCTTTATATGGCCCTCATATTATCCAGAAGTTTGAAGGATGTGGACAAAAGCAACGTGCGCTTTGAGGTGGTATCTTTGCTGAAAGCAGGATTGGTTTCAGATGAGATGTCATATTTTTCAAGTGCAGCATTGCCTGCTTAATCCACTTTGTCACATTCCTTCTTCTAGTACGTGTCACATTATGTTAGGTCATGCCACAGGAGTTAACAATGAGACGTGCTATTGCCAGAGCAGCTGCGTATAGACCTCCACAGATTCAAAAAAGCCCTTGGTTTTTACACAGTCTTGGGAGGTACATGAGCTGGATTTTATACCATCAAGTCCTATAGTCAACCATGAAAAATATATTTTTTCCAAGAAAAGAAAACAGTCAATTGTCTTGAAGAAGTCATGAGGTAACATTCTGGAGAAAACACCATCATCGGTACTGAGGTCTGAGCTCCAGTACCTTAGCAAAGCAGTGTCCCTTTACATTCAGCTCTTGACTCCTAGCAATGGCAGTCATTTTGGATAAATTGTGTCTTAATGCTACAGCACCACACAAATTCAGAGGAGTTATCTTTACAGATTTCAAAAAAAGCTTACATTTGGAAAGATAGGACAGTCTGGGTCTTGCCTTTTTGATTCATATTTAGAACCAGAACAAATTTCTCTTTCCATTGCCTATGGAAGACACATTCGCCAAATCGATGTCTGGAATTGCTAAATAAATTTCAAAGAATAGATTTTTTTCCTGACCTCATTTGAATGTCTAGACATTTGTGGATTATTGGATCTAAACCATCTGAAACATCGAACCAATATTCCGCAAACCAAATTTAACCTATAGATTAAGAATGCAATCAAAAATTATAAAAGCAGAGCCTCAATGCCAGGCTTGTTGGGAGAAAACTGAGAAGTGAAAGAAAAGAAATGATCAATTAAAATCCTTCCAACTAGATGGAAGAACAAAGGGGATACAGACAATCAGAGAATAATCACTGACCAATATATTGGTGCTGATATTAGGGCAAGAAAAGCACAGAGAAGAGAGGGGAGAATCAAAGAAATTTAAAGTAATTGGGAAAACTGCTCATTGTACCTATTCTCGGATAATACACATTTACATGGAAACGTGTTTCACATTCACAGGGTTCTTATACATTTTTCTTTATTTGAAATCCAAACTGTTTTAAAACTGTTTTATTCTATTAGCAATTGCTATTAGATGGTATTTTAAAGAAAAAATAATATGATATTATGGCCCATAGTAGGAGTCTGTATCAGCAGAGCCGGAACTAGAGAAAAGGCTTCCTTCCCCACTTTCTCCTTGTTAGGAGCAAATTGCTATAGGGACAAGTCCACTGGGGGTGGACCTCTTAAAGGGGTGAGGGTCCCAGCTTGTTGGAAACCTTCAGGAGTTATTTCCTGTTTTTAACAAGATTTTCCTTTAGTCATGAAGAAAAAAAAAAAAAAAAACGTATTTCCCTTCCAGCCCATATTTAATCATCATATTTGTGCATATGATTGCAGCTCTTCTGAAAGGACTTGGAATGAGCTGCCAGGCTGCAAGGGATAGAATCGAAAACCCCTTAACAGTTAAAGTGTCCATTAGCTCCTCTACACTTAGCATCCGTCAGAGAGAAGAAGGGCTGGGAGCCCCGGGCGAATTTCTAACTAGCCTAATGAGGAGACAGATTCTGGGAGCAAAAAAAGTTCATTTGCTGAATTTCCAGCAAGAAGTCACTTCAATATTGCTTCTAGGAAACACTGACAGGCTTTGTTTGTAAGAAATCATTATGCTGAGAAAGAAATGGGATATTGTTATATGAGGTTTTTAAAGAAAATTCATTTTGATAGATGTCTAACTGTGCATTCAATTAAATTTCCTTCTCTTTCTTAAAAAATATATGTCAGGTAATTGTACTCAAGTTCTGTAAGCTGAAAAGTGTTATCCTTTCCTTCCAGTTATTAAAAGTTCTTTATCAATACGTGTCTTTCTTGTCTTTATCCTTTGACTAACGGGGGCCCTCAATGAAAATATGTGGAGTTCTCCCTTCCTTTCCTGTAGATGTGTGTGCGCCTCCCAGAAGGATTAGTAAGGACTGCTCTTTTTGGCGAAAACTGACTTCCATATTTAAATTACGTAGGCTCTATGCCCCTGAAAATTCCTCTTCTTAAAAATCAATGTGCATGACCACTTGCTAGACACAAAGTCCATTTAGTTATGCAATCACAAATTGTCACTGTTTACTGTGATGCCCCACTAGTTCCTAACTATGTATCGTGCCATTTTGTGATGGTCCTTTTGAAGCTTCTAATAACAATCAACAAACTGCTGTTCAAAGCACTTACTCCCTTCAGTCCATCCTCTTACTCCCACCAAATCCATCACTCTAAAATATGGCTTTGCAGGTAATACATTCCTCTTTCTAAAACATCTAGGCCTCCAAGTGGCTCTGCATCCATCACCTGGAACAACCAGCTTCTCCTCCTGATTATCTAGTTTCCAGTGTGGCACTCTCATGTTCCTAATCAACCAGACACATATTCTTAGAGTCACATTCACTCACCCTTCCAGTTTCCCTTATATTCATCAGAACCACTCACTGTATTCTAAATCGTGGATGCCAAGTCATGCAAGATTCTACCTTCACGATATGGATCTCATTTACCCACTCTTCTCCCTGCCCATTGCCATCTAATTAATTCAGACTTTTGTTATATTTTGCCCTGACTCATTTAATGGCTCATTAATTGGTTTCTCTAACACTGATTTGCCTTATTCTAGATAATTCACATTTGACAGCCATACTAATTTTGCTAATATAAACTTCAACTGTATTGCTATCTCCAACAAAGCCTCTATGAGTTTCCCACTGTCTACTGGATTTTTTACACATCTTAGCATTTAAAGCTTTACAAAATGTGGTTGACACCTACATTCCAGGATTGACTTCATAATTTTTCATCAATATAGGCTAAGATCTCACAAAATGTAACTACACACTGTCCCTATCATGTCTCATGCTGTTTGATTTTCGTGTCTCCACTCAGTCTCTGCAAGTGGAATTTCCTCCCTCAGCTCTCTCCCCCATAAGATTCTTAATCTGTATTTAGATTTCTTTTTGAACTCCAACTACTCTCTGAAGTCTTTCCTGATACACAAACCAAGCATAATTTCTCACTTCTCTGAGAAAGAATACTTAATAGTATTTTGTTGGCATGTCAAGTAGAGCAGTGAGGTTTCCAAACTCTTTCTTTCCAGTTCTCATCCTTCGTGAACAAAAGGTCTTTTGAATAATAAAGGACAGAAAAAGGAACATTTCCTATAGGAATGAGATTTCAAAATGACTTGAGAGGCTTGGAGAGAAAACCAAGTCACTTATCAGATTAAGCTGACTCAGTCCATCTCTTTCCCAATTTTCCATATGGAATCATGTAGAAATACTGGGAAATTTGGACCTTTCATTTAGGAAAGCAATGGTATTAGGTTTAAAATGTTGCATGTGGGCTGTTTTCACACTAGAGCTAACTTTAACTCATTTCCAATTCCCCCATAATAAAAATAACAGCCCGACTTCTAACCTATACTTTTATTTTCATTTTTCTATTTGTCCAATCTTTTTTTTTTAAGTTTTTTAAGCAAGCAGAGAACTGGGCTGTGATGGATTTGTCTTGGTGTCCTAAGTGTTCAGAAAGAGACAGGAGAGGTCTTTGATAAATATTCACTGAAGTCTCCACCATCAGGCCTGCTAACCTTTAGGTAATTTACAGTGCACTACATCTGTAATAAATACTGCAGCATTTCCTTTTTTATTTTTACAGTACACCTCAGCATAACATTAATTCCTCAAGCTCGAGACGCAGGATTTATTCTTATACTGTTATTGTAGCATACACCTCCAAGTATGGTGCAACATGCCTAGCACAAAGCAGAGATAGATTCAAGAAAGCTTAATGTTTGGGGCTTCCCTGGTGGCGCAGTGGTTGAGAGTCCGCCTGCTGATGCAGGGGACACGGGTTCATGCCCCGGTCCGGAAAGATCCCACATGCCGCAGAGCGGCTGGGCCCGTGAGCCATGGCCGCTGAGCCTACGCGTCCAGAGCCTGCGCTCCGCAACGGGAGAGGCCACAACAGTGAGAGGCCCGCGTACCGCAAAAAAAAAAAAAAAAAAAAAAAAAAAAAAAAGAAAGCTTAATGTTTAAATATAGTGTTAAACTATTATAAATTATATCTATTTTCATATTAAGCTGAACAGAGAAGAGAACAACAATCAAGGAGTTGCCTATACGTTTCTGAGAACTTCCAAATGGCTCCTTCCTGTAGAACAGTCAAGAACATTGAACCCCTCCCACCTCCCACCAGCACATTCAAAGATCAAGGTAAATGTGTTTTGAAGCTCGAAGGGGTCACAGGGACTCTGAAAGCCTTTAACGGTCATTGCACTGCAAGTCTCCATATTCTAACAGGTAAGTACGTACCTTATTATCTGAAAAGAAGTACCTTCTTACCTGAAAAAAATGACATTTTTCTTAGGATTCCACTGCAACCACTCACTTCCCTTTCCTTATGGTTCTCCCAGTGTTTTTTTTCAACCTAGAAATAACAGAAACAACCAGAATGATGTCAGTTGCGTCCTCTCTTCTCTATCACTGGTGCTTCTTTTACCCACATTTTCTCTCCTGATCCCATCCATCAATAAGCCCAATGTAAATCACCTGCCATCTTTCCAAAACCTACAGGATGGTTTAATTTCTTGCTATCCCAGATTTTATCTTAAACTAATGGAATAGAGCTGCAGAGAGAACCACTTTCAGAAACACTAGCATCTGGTTATACTGTCTCTGGTTTTCCAAAAGGAAACACACATACAAACCACACACACACACACACACACACACACACACACACACACTAGCATCTGGTTATACTGTCTCTGGTTTTCCAAAAGGAAACACACATACAAACCACACACACACACACACACACACACACACACACACACACACACACACACACACAAACTCAAAACTAAAAGGCCATTCACTGGGGTGCAATGAACTCCTTCAATGAGCTTGCAGTAAGATTGGCTGGTCTACTCAAATCCTTTTCAAGACTCACTTTATAAAGTGATCTGTTTAAAACCCAGGAAGATGCAGAGATTTGACTGATAAGTGACCACAAGACTCATCTCTCAAATATTACTCAGTATGTTAAAATTCAAAAACGACTACTGCTTTTCATCTCAGAACTTAGCCCAGGCGTGAGCCATTGCTGGGGCAGAGAAGAAGCTGGTTTGGGATGCATTTTGGGGAAGTCTATAACCCTTGGGTCTTGTTGAGTCTTTGTTTCTGCCATTTTTCTTCAGCATGGTTCTCTGTTTCTAAAAGTGTTCTATGATGTCAGTGTTTGTAGCCTAGAAAGATCCCAATTATTTGGCTTCGACGCACAGTCAAGAGAGTCCTGCCAACTCTCATTAAATCCTTCCACCTTATCATTCAGTCAATATATTGAGCACCCTCTGGATGCTATTCTTGTTATAGATTTTAATCATCTTGATTAGATTATTGCTTCTGCTCCCAAGTACAATATGGGTTAGTATAATGACACAGTAATAGCAACAGTCTTACAAATCTGTGTAATATTTCATAGGTTTTGAAGTTCTCTATCCATCAGCCATGTATTCAACAAAACAACCACGTGAGATAAATCAGCTACTGCCCTCTTTCAAGTAAGAGGACAAGGGATCAGAAAAATAAAGGGACTTACTCTAGGAGCCATGGATAATAAGTGACGTGTAAATTTTAATGGCAGAGGTTTTGTATGAGACCTTAGTAAATTAAAGTAAAAAAGTTAAAAAAAAATCAGATTTTAAAATAAGAAAGGTTGGCTTAAGAATGACCTCCACCAATGCATCATGAATGAATCTTGAGTAATCAGCAATGCCTAAGCTATTACTTACATAAGGAGGGAAGGAAAAGAAAGAATATGTGTAAAGATGTGAACTTCAGAGATAAATAAAAACACTAAGAAAAGGGGCCTTTAGTTTTTTAGTGCTAAATAAACTCTAGATTTAATAGTGTGTTAATTCATTGAACACTTTACCATTAAATGATATTCTGTATCGCTAAAAAATATGTAGATTTCTTTAGAGTATTTCATTACTAGACACAATGACCAATTTCTTGACATTTTGACTAATTGACAAGAACGTTGTGAAAATGGAGGGTTCCAGGTCACACTGTTAAAATATCAATAGCATTTTGAGCTAGGGAAAATATGTAACATTGAGATCATGAGTTATAAAAAATATTTTTAAAAATCTCAGTATCACAGGAAACTGCTGGCTTCATCAGTCTGTGTCAGGGAATTAATTTTCAGCCATACATCCCTGCTGATACATCTGCAACCTGAGAAAGTCCAATTTCCTTCTTTCATGTGTGTCTAATAGAGTATGAATAGTTCAAGTGTCTGAGCAAAATCAGAGGCCAAGCCACAGACCCACTTCCTCGGTAACAAGGACAGTGACTTCAACCTGCTGCTGATAGAGAGGCTTGCATCTTCCTCTCCCCAGGAAAGGTTTTCACACCTGGGTGAGGTGAAAATTGCAGTCAGAATAGAAGAGACCGATGGAAATAGGGTGGACTACTGGGCACAGGATGGCTTTCTGTCCATCCTTTCATCCCTGAGCTAATCTCCCTCTCCTTCCACCCTGGCAGAGCCCCAGGGTAGCAAACAGGTCCAAAGGGGGAAACCTTCCATTTAAGAGTTTAAAAGGAAATAGGAGAAAGGGCATGTGCAGTTTGTAGGACACCCCAAATTCCTTTCCTGCTGTCCACCTTTGAAAGGGGGAAGGGGACCTCACTTGAAGAATTTCTAATTTCAGGTAATGCACACATGAGGGTCATCTATGAAGTGGCTCATCCATGAATAAGTCCTAAATGTGTTTTGATGTGTGCCCTGCTCAGGGCTCATGTACTCTACAACAGTGAGCATAAAAACTACTCATGTGCACATCTATGAAAATTACTGAACAATGACATAGTCCATATCATAACAGTGACTGCTTTTTCAGTATATCACCTCATGCTAGAACTCATTCAGATTCCTCCAGCTGGTTGTAGGTATGCAGAAGGAGGGAGCTGGGTATGGTCATTGAAAGAACTACTTTGTCCTTTTTTAAAATATTTTTTTGAAGTATAGTTGATTTACAATGTTATGTTAGTTTCGGGTGTACTGCAAAGTGACTTTGTTATACAAATATATATATATATATATATATATATATATATAAATACATGTGTGTATATATTCTTTTTCAGATTCTTTTCTATTATAGGTTATTACAAGATATTACTATACAGTAGGACCTTGTTTATCTATTTTATATATAGTAGTGTGTATCTATTAATCCCAAACTCCTAATGTATCCCTCCCCACCTTCCCCTTTGGTAACCATAAGATTGTTTTCTATGTCTGTGAGTCTGCATCTGTTTTGTAAATACATTCATTTGTATCATTTTTTTTTTAGATTCCACATTAAGTGATATCATATGATATTTGTCTTTGTCTGGCTTACTTCACTTAGTATGATAATCTCTAAATCCATCCATGTTACTGCTAATGGCATTATTTCATTCTTTTTGAAGGCTGAGTAGTATTCCATTTTATATCTATATACCTATATATAGATATATAGATATAGATATATCTATATACCTATATATAGATATATAGATATAGATATATCTATATATCTATATATAGGTATATAGATATAGATATATCTATATATACTTTTGGTTGGCCAAAAAGTTCGTTCTGGTCTTTCTGTAAGATGTTACGGAAAATCCAGAATGAACTTTTTGGCCAACCCAATATATATACCACATCTTCTTTATCCATTCATTTGTCAGTGGACACTTAGGTTGCTTCCGAGTCTTGGCTATTGTAGACAGTGCTGCTTTGAACATTGGGGTGCATGTACCTTCTCTAATTAGAGTTTTTGTCTTTTCCAGATATATGCCCAGGAGTGGGATTACTGGATCATATGGCATCTCTATTTTTAGCTTTTTAAGGAACCTCCATACTGTTCTCCCTAGTGGCTAAATCAATTTACATTTTCACCAGCAGAGTAGGAGGGTTCCTTTTTCTCCACACCCTCTCTAGAATTTATTATTTGTGGACTTTTTGATGATGGCCATTCTGACCAGTGTGAGGTGGTACCTCACTGTAGTTTTGATTTGAAAGATCTGTGCTTTGGAGTGCAAAAAACTTTGCTCTGATTCCCATTTGAGCAGAGCCAAGGCACATTGTTCTACTCACTTCCTGAAATCAGCAGTGCACGTGGATGTCTAGAGGCAGTGATGATGATGGATGCAAAATTCTGACCTACCTGGGTGTCACCCAGCATGGCCAGGAGTCCCTGGGCTACCTGGGATCATCAAGTGTCAGCACCATGTCAATAACCATTGTAATTCTTCCAATTTAGGCAACTCTTTTTGTGGAGCCCCAGCTACCAGTAATAATGGAAAACCATTGCCTCCTTTTGCCTGGGTAGTGAAAGGTTTCTCTTATATCAAGGTCTATTTGTAGTGTGTTTTCATCATCAACTTAGGAGTATGTTCTGGAAGATGTGAGAGTGAAAATATATATATATATATATATATACACTACCAAATGTAAAATAGCTCGTGGGAAGCAGCTGCATAGCACAGGGAGATCAGCTCGGTGCTTTATGACCCCCTAGAGGGGTGGGATAGGGAGGGTGGGAGGGAGACGCAAGAGTGAGGAGATATGGGGATGTATATATATCTAATTCACTTTGTTTTAAAGCAGAAACTAACACACCATTGTAAAGCAATTATACTCCAATAAAAATGCTAAAAAAAATAAAAAGATAACTGAGCAGAGGTACTGCCCTTCCCCACTACCTTGGGGGCACCCTCAGGACAGGGGGCTTAAGTGAGAGCCGTGAATAACAAGGAGAGGGCACACCTTCGCTTCGGAGAATTTATGAGTCTTAACTCTGCGTTTCCTGTACTAAAGCAGGCAGAGCACTGGGAACAGTGAGTATCAGATACAAACGATGATGGGTCTATTTCTGTTTTCTCCACTAGAGCCTGTGACTATCATGTTACCCAAGGAAGCAGCTATTTCAACACAGGTTGGCACAAGGCCCCCAGTGATCTGAAACACAGAAAAGAATAACAGTATCTACCTTGTAGGAGGACATGTTCTATCTTAAACCACGTATTTGTTAATTTCTCACAACTCTTGAAGGTAATATATTAACTATTATGATCTTTATCTTATGGCTCACAGATGTCAAGATTGGCCCATCAGTTTCTTGTGTGTAAGTGGCAGAACTAAGACTTGAACTCCAACCTGCCTCATCCCAGAGCTCCTTCTCCTTCTAGTCAGTAGGTCTCACTGGTCCTTAAATATCCATGGAAAGTACCCAAGGGAGTGGATAGGAAAGGACTGAGTTAACCTTATGACCTCCCTCAATGCTCCCTCATGGACCAGCTACCAATCACTCCCTCTTCTGCATACACTCTTTTCTCTCTCTCACTTTTGTTTATGTACTTGGTTCGCAGCATAAGATTTTATCAGAAGAAAGAGGCGCGTAGGTAAAAAATAAATAATATATTAAAAACAGAACAGAAAAGTCATTTGAAAGCCTCTGCAGTGCCTTAACAATGGAAGAAACATCTCTGTGCACACTTCCAACTTCAACTTATAGTTTGCTAAATACATAATTATGCTTAAGTTAGAAAACTACATAGCGATATTTCTATAAACGGGGTTTAGCCATTGTTGCTTAATCTTTATTGCCTTTATATACAGTTCTAAGCACCACTTCAGGGATTGCTAAATGTAAGTTTTAGGGCAAGGAGGATACAACCTGCAATTATCGTTGAATTCTGGTGCCCCGACTGGTAAGGAGAAGTAATATACCCCCAAAGCAGCACTGCCTCACTCACACACGTATACTTCCCACCAGGTACTGCCTTAACAAGCCTTAATCTACCCTGCATGCGTGAGCCACGACAATAAGGAATTTCAAGTTATATAAAACACCAAGGACTGGTAGAGCCTCACAGCCGGTGGGACAGCAGGGCAGAAACACATGCACAACTAAGAAATGAAATGGTGAACTGTACTGTGCAGATGACCTGCATTAGGGATCAGTGTAGCCTGGAGTGGGCAGGAAAGTTTCAGGGAGAAGATGGGTTCATTGTTCCCCATTAAGTGAATGGCTCTGGAGAAGAGACTTACTGAAGAGGAATTAAGAAAATGACCGTCAAGCTCCTGGTCTCCAAGGATTCAGGAGTTTCTCTGTCTCCATTCTTCTAATGGTACAGTAGGTCTCCAACAAACTCCATATTGGGGACCCAGTGAATAATGTCAGCAGCCTGACTTAGATATGTCGGATGCTACACAGTTGTCAGGGAGTGTTTGAAGACCTTAGCATATGCTTACTCACTTAATCTTCACAACAGTCCCCTAAGACTGCTACCTCATTGGCCCCATTTTACAGATCAGTCAACTGAGCTGCAGAGAGGTTTTGTAAACTGCCCAAGATCACTGTGCTGGCTTCACTGCCGTGGTCAGCAGAGATGCTTTATTTTAAGGTCTCTGAACAGTTGGATTCATGAATCCGAACAAACTCGGGGTTCTATTCCTTGAATTCTTCACTGCGTGGGCTCTGCCAAAAACTTTACATGGAGATGAGAAAGAGTTTTGTGAAGAGGCAGGAGGAGAGTGCCATGCCCCGATCTCCTATGTTCTCAACACAATACCCGTGACAAGAAAAACCAAGAATACGCACCACATCGTGCTCTTTCAGCACAATCCAGGAAGAGTTCAACAAAAGCTCTGGGGGTACATTTTCTGATTCCCAGTGAGCTTCACTTTATAAAAGAGCAAATCATGGGGGGATTTGCTAGGTGGTCAGTTACTGCTGTGAATTTCAACTTACTGTAAAACACGGTACCTTCCAGAAGCCTGATACCACTGCTGCTTTGTGCACTTCTTCTGGCCTAGTTCCTGGGAACGGTTTTCTCACCCTCAGTCACACATACTCACACTCACACTTACACATACATACACACAAATGTGATGGAAGAAGGATTTCAGTTGACTCATAAAGAACTCAACATGAAGTGCTTGGAAATGATAATGCAGGACTTACCTTACTTTACTTTACCTTACCTTACTAAACCTTACTAAACACTGAAACCAGTTTCAGAAAAAAAGCACTTTGATTTGTGATGTTTGCAATTCTACTCTAATTGCATTTACAGCCCCACCTTTCCAAAATAGGGGCCTCTTTTCCCCACCCCAATAAAGGAGCAAGACCGATATGCAAATATAGCAGGAAAGTAAACAAAGTCCACTTCATTTCTTGCAATTATTTCATGCCTATTGCTGTTCTTGGCTCTTTATTTTTTTATTCATTTATTTTTTTAACATATTCATTGGGGTATAATTGCTTTACAATGGTGTGTTAGTTCCTGCTGTATAACAAAGTGAATCAGCCATACATGTACATATATCCCCATATCTCCTCCCTCTTGCATCTCCCTCCCTCCCACCCTCCCTATCCCACCCCTCTAGGTGGTCATAAAGCACCGCGCTGATCTCCCTGTGCTAGGCTTTAATATATAACATAGAGTGTTGATCCTTTCAATCATTCATTCAATACATGACTATATTTTACTTCTGTAGAGCTCTCAGTTTATTTGAAAATGAAGTATTTGAAGATATAAAATATTCAGAGTATTATTAAATTGCTGAATTGACTTCTTCCCTTGCCAAACACCTTGTTCCTTTTGAACAAGCTGAACAATTTCTAAGAGAACAGCTGCCTCCTGACCTCTGTGTGTTACTCCCACTGAGGTACCAGTCACACAATGAGAAGAAAAACATGGATATAAATCTGTTGATCCCACCATACAGGTTGGCTATATGAGGCACTTACTAGCTTGCAGAACTACAACAAAGAAAATCAGAAGAGAAATTTCTAGAGAATATCCTTTTTGGATAAATGTCTGATAATATGATTTTCTTCGTAGGACTTGCTGGGAATGGAGACACAAGAGGAAATAAAAACGTAGATCTTGTAGTCAAAGAGCTTACAAATTCAACAAGGTGTGTAACAATCCTAAATTTCAGGTAACAACAAGTCTATTGTGAGTTTATTTAAAACTCTTTTCATTCTATCTTGTTTCTATTTTTCCTTCTAGCTTAAACCTATATCTGTTTTCTCCAAAAATGTACCTTGAGGCCAGTGCTTAATTCTACATATTTTTGCATCCTCAATGACTTGATCATAGTAGGTCCTCAAAAATAAATGTTTAGTAAAATGAAGCAAAATCGTTCTCGTAAGTATGCTTTTCTATAGGAGAGCCTTATAGGGCTATCTGCTATTACTGTGTATTCTGCACAAAATCAGGAACTGGAAATATATAATACATCATTTCTACTTAAACATACTGTAAGCAGGTGTGCTTTTATATTTGCAGAGAAAAACTAAAAAAAGAAAGAAAGAAAAAACAAAGAAAGAAAACTTGCTGGCTTGTCCTTAAGTTGATTTGTCATTCAAATACCAATCAGTCAACTTGTCTTTTTTTGTGAACCTATTATTGTATAAAGACATTGTAAAAAGACACTATCCCAGGCTCAGATACTGGTCATACACAGATGAATTAGACATAGTTTCCTGTCCTGCCTCATTCCACTAGAAAAGACAAGCCTGAACCATGTCAACAGATAATTAGCTATAAAGACAGTGGGAGATCAGTGTGAAAATAGCAGCCGGACATGTCAGAGCTGCTGGGAAGACAGGGTTCCGGGGACTTGAGGTACCCCAGTTACAGTCCCTGATCTCAGAAGCTGGAGCCAAAAGTTAGGGAAAAAGAAATATGAGGCATCATTTTGGTCCAAGAAAACCTGAGGGACATACACATGGCTATTTGAAAACTCCTTTTCCTTTTCTTTCTTAGTTAAAAAAAAAAATACTAATGACAGTTGTGGAAAATAAAATGCTCTGTGTTAGTTTTTCACTGATAACATTTGCTAATTAGAGCAATTAGTTTTACAGTGCTAATGTATGCCACAATAATTCTTACTAAATAATAAATTCAATTGAAGCTATTTTCCAAATTCCAGCAACACGCAGGTTCTATTTTTGTAGGTAAATGATTAAAGAAGCTATAAACACCTGTATGCCGTGATACCAGCCATGATACTAAAAAGATACCCTCGTTCACTCTTCCTGAATATGAATTATCTCTTCCAGTTCATATCATTTAGTCACTGATAGTGACCAAATGTATTACTATGTGGGTTGATTGTTACATCTTGGTATAATCATCTATTACTGGGGGCTACCAATTTAAGCCTAGTTTATAAGACCTAAGGGAATATTGTATTAACAGGATGAGCAAACCATAACCAGGGCTACTCTGGTTCAAATTAAAATGCTGTTTTGTTGTTGTTCATCATTATGTGTGTTGAATATTGTGTCTTTACCTAAGGGATTACGTGAGGTTTGTAATATTTATAAAGAGAACAGCTACTCATCTCAGGGCCATTTCAAGAGTATGTATTATTTATTTCCTGATCTACCCCCTCCAATGTTCAATATCTTTTAAGAACTGTGATTAATAAAACATTCCAATTTGAACAGTGTGGTTTCTATTCATAAAACATGGTTATTCAGCCCATTTCTATGCAGACATCACTAGGGAGAGCACTTATCACCAAAAACGCATAATCAACATCAGATATTTTGAATTAATGATTTTAGGAAGGCTGTTCATTAAACTCTTTGCTTCATCCCTAAGTGGGACTTCTCAATTAAGTCTGAAGAGATTGGGAAATAGAAGGGACTTGCACATTAAAAATGGTGTGTCAAGCTCAGTTAACGCTGTGCTAAAGCCTTTCATTCAAGATCTGTCAAGAAATCATTATCATCTTTTCTTTCTCTTTTTTCTCTCAGTTTTTTTATAACTGAGGTTTAATGTATTATTAATAGAAGAAAAGGGATAAGGAAAGCTAGACAGTTATTGTGTAGTGCAGCAGCAATTTTAGGTTTGGGTGGAAGCACTCAGAGTTATTTCTTCCATCTATAATAAATGTAGGTGCCTGAGAATGGGGTCTGTGCTAATGTGAGCACACAAAGGCAGGTCAGAGCCACTGCCCTGCGTGGGCGTGTGTCCTGAGAGCAATTTACTTGGCCCTCATTTCACAAGATGCATGGTACCACATCCACAAAAATATTTAATGTTGCCATTTCAGGCATCAAATGGCATTTTGTCTTCTATTTAGAGATGGAACTGAAATGAAGCAAACAAATCAATCAACAGGCTGTTATCAAACATCTACCTTGTGCCCTCTACTGTTCTATCTGCTTCAGGAGAGATGAAACGACCCCTGCCCATAAGACCACTGCCATCCAGTTGGAATGCAATGGCGATGCAAAAGTTGTCAGTTTTGTAACATTTCCGTCAGAGATTAAAAGTCAAGCTTAAAAAATTTAGAAACCTTGAATTCCCTCTTTGCTGACCTCGAAGCTCTTAATCTACATGCTGAGGCTGGGCTAAGAGTCCCACCCCCATCCTCAAGTCTTAGCGAACCTTAGAATCTTAGAATAATTTGAATTCCGTTTATCCAATCACCCAAAAAATGCTTAAATGATTATTTTTCCTAGTCCGTCAACAGTAAATCCCTTCAACTCGCCTCTGTTTACACATTAGTCTGTTCTGAATATTCAACAAAGGATGCCCGCTGCTATTTTGTAGCCTAACGTTTTATCTAAAAATGCTACTGTCATAATAGTTTTTTTTTTAAGTATAAGTAAAGGCTTAATATTTGCCAGAAGTATTAAAAGTGCTTTTCCATGAATACCTCATTTCAAATACACTACAGGATGAATTAATATAAATAATACATTTTGTTATTATAATCTTTTGATAGATGAAGACAGTGAATAATTTTTTAACATCTTTATTGGAATATAATTGCTTTACAATGGTGTTAGTTTGTGCTTTACAACAAAGTGAATCAGCTATACGTATACATATGTTCCCATATCTCCTCCCTCTTGCATCTCCCTCCCACTCTCCCTATCCCACCCCTCTAGGTGGTCACAAAGAACCGAGCTGATTTCCCTGTGCTGTGCGGCTGCTTCCCACTAGCTATCTATTTTACATTTGGTAGTGTATATATGTCCATGTCACTTTCTCACTTTGTCCCAGCTTCCCCTTCCCCTTCCCTCTCCCCGTGTCAAGTCCATTCTCTACGTCTGCGTCTTTACTCCTGTCCTGCCCCTAGGTTCTTCAGAACCATTTTTTTGTTTTTTTTAGATTCCATATATATGTGTTAGCATATGGTATTTGTTTTTCTCTTTCTGACTTACTTCACTCCATATGACAGACTCTAGGTCCATCCACCTCACTACAAATAACTCAATTTCGTTTTTTTATGGCTGAGTAATATTCCATTGTATATATGTGCCACATCTTCTTTATACATTCATCTGTCGATGGACACTTAGGTTGCTTCCATGTCCTGGCTATTGTAAATAGAGCTGCAATGAACATTGATGTACATGACTCTTTTTGAATTATGGTTTCCTCAGGGCATAATTTGAAGCAGTTTTCATTGCCAGTCAATAGAGGGGGCAGGACTCAGACTCAGCTCTCAGTCCCTCCATCCTGATTCTTTAATGTGCTATCAGGTGTTTTAATTAATTTCTTCAAATAATCAAATAGAAACTTAAAAATAAATAATATTCTTGGAGCAGCCACTATGGAGAACAGTATGGAGGTTCCTCAAAAAATTAAAAACATAACTACCATATGGTCTAGCAATCTCACTTCTGGATATATATCCAAAGGAAATTAAAACAGGATATCAAAGAACTATCTGCACTCAGATGTTCACTGCAGCATTTTTCACAGCAGCCATGATATGCAAAGATCCTAAGTGCCCATCAATAATGGATGAATGGATAAAGAAGACATGGTATATATATATATGTATGGTATATAATCCATTATATGTGTGTGTGTGTATATATATAAATAATTCAGCCATGAAGAAAGAAGGAAATCCTACCATTTGTAATAATATGCATGGATGGACCTTGAGGATATTATGCTAAGTAAAATAAGCCAGTCAGAGAAAAACAAATAATGCCTGGAATCTTAAATAAAAATTCAAACTCATAGAAACAGTAGAAAAGTGGTTGCCAGGGTTTGCAGGGGAGAGAATTTGAGAGAGGCTGGTAAAAGGGTACAAACTTTCAACTGTAAGATGAATAAGGTCTGAGGACATAATATATAACATGGAGACTACAGTCGATAACACTGTATTGAATAATTGAAATTTTAAGAGCGTCAAACTTTAATGTTCTCACCAAAAAAAGAAAAAGGTAAATATGTAAGGTGATAAACTTGTTAATTAACTAGATGGGAGGAATCTTTTTACAATGTATATCAAGCCATCACGATGTACACCTTAAATATCTTACAATTTTATATGTTAATTATGCCTCAATAAAGCTGAAAAAATATTGTTACATGCTTAGCATTAAGAAAATAAATAAATAATACTTCTTATTTGGCAAAATTGAATATTCAGCACAGATATATATATATATTATGCATGAACTAAAGTCTGCCAGATTGGTGCAGGTGCTGTCATAGCTTCTATAAGAGGGAAAAAGGAAATTTTACACATAGATCAATGCCGCCTCACTCAATTTACCCAGGACTGGTTTGTTTGTTGGCTAGATAGTAACATCTCAGAGAAACGGCCTGGGGCAAACTCATCACTCACAAGATATTTAGTTTTTATGATTTCAGAGATAGTCCTCCTAAGCATCCCTTTTGCGAAATAAGTTTAATTCAACAATTCAACTTATTTTCTGCATTCAGACAGCACCTTCTACGGTGCTGAGGATTTAACACAGCCATGGTGAACAAGAACTTCAGCTTCTGGCCAAAATGAATGTGGCTGGAGAGACATGTTATGTAAAATCAATCACAGGCACAGCTGGCACTCCTTGGAGCTGTCAGAAAATGGAATGGAGTCAGTGTTGCTTTGAAGAGCTTCTGACTTGGAAGTCAGGCCCCATCAGCCTGAGTCTGTTAGGGCAAACTCACAGCCGAGTGGTTTGATCCCTAGTCACTCCAGCACTTTTAGAGAAGGTCTTGAACACTATCACTGGACATCAGAGAGCTGCAAGTCTATGTCAGCACAAGATCTGGTGTAAAACACACATGGAAATGTCTATCAACCTTTCCCAAATGGTCAAGTTTGCATCACCCTGTCACAGGCAGGTACGTGAGACCAGACAGGAGGGAGACTGCCCATCTCTTCGCTCTGGCTGTTCCTTGCTCTAACTGGTTTTGTCAGTTCAGCCAGCACTTCCGACCTGCCACAGGAACATGGCCCACATGGTCCAGGGGGCTTGTGTGAGCAGAACAGGCAGCAGAGAACATCCAAGTCCATGATTTTAGATTGCTTTTGTTCTTAGACAACCACATTCAAAATAAAACAAACATAGACCCTAGTGTTCTTTTCCCTTAAGACACTGAAGAGTCCAAAAGCAGGTGGAAACCCACGCCAAGACTGTAGCCTTGAGTCATTTCTCCCCCTTCATCTTCTAAGCAGGGACAAATGCTTTGATTTTTGAAAGTATTTGCACATGTGACTTTGGAACTAAATGGGATTAGCTAATATCATAGCAAATGTGTGGGAATTATAAAGTTACCTCCAATTCTGAATAGACATTTATCACAGCCAAGAAGCCTGCACTGAGGGAGCAGGGGAAATAAATACCCCAACCTCTTTCCTCTTACTCTCCAACCTCTTGCTGATTCCACCTAATGGTTCCATCCAAACTGAAGCAAGAGGGCAGGGGTTCTGGTTGAAGCATTCCTTAGACACTAGTCTCTTGGAGTTCAGGGAAGGACAAAAAAGAGTGAAGTATGGCAAACTGATATGCACACATACCCCAAAGGTCTTTGAAAGGCTTGATTAAACTGGGATGATTTCATCAATGTTAATACATCTGTGATTGACTGTCTAGAAGCTCGAGCCTCAAATCTCTTTTTCTCTGCTCACTTCTTACATGTGTCATCCAATCTCTTGGCTTTAAATACCATCTATATTCTGATGACTCTCAAATTTTCCCTGAACTTTTCCTGAGTTCCAGCTGTGAATCTGACATCTCCATGAAGATGTCTCAAGTGTCACCCACTCACGACAGGAATCTAATCTATCATCCCTGGTCCACCAACATCTGGCTGGCTCATCCTTTCTTGTTCCCCATTTCAGTAAGTGATAACATCATTCCTCCAGTTGCTCATGTCACAAATCAGTGTCATCCTTAAATTCTTTCTTTTTCTCACTCCTCATTTCCATGTCATTTGCAAGACTACATTCAAAATATACCCTAAACTTACCTACATCTTCCCTCCTATACAACTACTGAGTTCAAGATTAGATCATGGCAAATGCCACCAAGCTTCTCTCCCTGCTCCACTTTTGTTCCCACCCACACCCAGCAGTTACTTCTCCACAGAGCAGTAACTATTGTCTTTCAAAAGATCCTCTTGTCTTCTCATTGTACTCAGAATAAATTATAAACTTCTGATCCTGGGCTTCCAAGGGCTCATGTGATCTGGCCTTTTCTTATCTCTAAAACCTCATCTTTACTTTTCATTTATTCCGCTTCCATCCCAGTGGCCTTCTTGCTGTTTCTCAACAACACCAAGCTTATTCCAGTTTCAGGGTGTTTTTACAGGTCTTCTGCCTACTATTCTTTGCCCTCAGATTTCTTTTCGTTCACTCTCTTTATTCATATCTCCTCTCAAATGTTACCTCTGGGTCTTTCCTCACTTCCTTTATTTAAAAACAACCTCTCCTCTTGCATTATTTTTTTCTGATATTACTATTTGAAATTATATCGTATCAAATCATATTGTACATTTAATGCCTGTTTCTCAATTACGAGGCAAGCTCAATCAAGGACTTTTTTTTTCTGTTTGTTTTGTGCTGATCCACATAAGTCAGTAAATAGTAGCTGCTCTAAATATATTTTTCACTGACTAAATGAAATAATTTTGCATATTTAGTGATTTATATATATATTCACAAAATACTTCTGCAACAACACACTTTAATCCCAGCGTCAGCCTGGCCAAAACCAGGCTCAGATATCCTCCACCCATGACCACATTTGTCCTAGAGAAGCTGGAAAAACTGTTAAAAACCAGACTATTTCAGGAAAGCGTGCATCTCTCTTTTTTAACTTTTTCCACACAACTCCATAATAATATCTTATTGGGCTGAAAACAAAATCCTTATTTATGAAGACACAAGTTTACTGGGGCAGACAGCAGTAAGTTCTAATATTCTAGTATTTGTAATAACAAATGCCAAATCTTGGTGTATGTGTGTGATTATCCTTAGTGAATGAGATAGGATTATAGACATGTACAGGTAGCAAATAGTACTTGTGGGCATTTCTGAGAGGGCAGATGGATCAGAGGGCGGGGGAGGAACGGTCAGCATGACTGTGAACACACAGCTTTGGTGGGGATGGACTGTAAGAACCTAAGCTGACAGACCCCATCAGGACCAAGGTTTGAGTCAAGCTTTGCTAAGCCCACTCCATACAAGCTTGCCTGTTTCCCACCAAAGTCACTCAGTACTACCTTCCTAGGAGCCACTAAAGTGACACTTTTACAGCAGTGCTTCCCTCAATTCTAATGTGGTAGTGAGTTTCAGTGAAAATAAATGGAAGCCTCACTACAACTGAGTCAGGAGACCAGAAAGGGGAGTTCTCACACGTGTACAATGCAGGTCTCAGCAGGAAGAGACAAACCTTGCATCTCCAGCAAGAAGTGACACTTTACTAGCTCCAGCAGGAGGAGGAGATTTCCTCCTTGCCCGGTGAGAGTTCAGCCCATGAGAGACTGTTACAACCCAGCCAATGAAAAGCCATTATACTTGGAACTCACAGTTTCCTCCAATGGACTTTTTGTTTATATCAGCCCCTCTCAACTTACCTTTCTCCTCTATAAAAGAGTTTCCTATCCCTAGCTTTACTGAACTTGAATGTGGTTTGTCATAGGTGCATGTCCCAAATTGTAATTCTTTGCCACTGTTGAGGAAACCCATTTTTCTGGTAAAATAACTGGCTGCTTTATTGTTTTAGGTTAACATTTTCTTTCTCAGTATTCCCATAGTGTTTTGTTTGTACCTCTTTTATGGCCTTTATCACATTTTAGTAGCTACATGCAACCATCCCTGGCCTAATGGATAATAAATTTGATGGCAGGGACTGTCTCATGGTTTCCCCATCTGTCAAGCATAAAGCCTTGTCCATTGGGAATGCTCAAAAAACACTTACAAAATAAATAAATGATTCCAGAGGTATAACTTGTCTCTATGAAAATTAATAAGCATGGAGTGCCTAACTTCAAGACTAAACCCGAGTTACAGACAGAGAAATCAGTTTCACAGAGGCAAACAGTACTGCCTCCTTCAACAAGATTTCACTTTTAGAAGAGAAAGCGGCACTATATTCAGCAATATATGTCTCACCTAGCAGAGTGCTTAGCCCTCATGTCGAGAGTCACCGTTGATTTTTCAGATCAATGTACACAACACTGTTAACATATCCAAAAAGTTAATCAACATTTGAAGGCATTTGTATTAAAGAATGAAGGGAATTATTCATGCCTTGGCTCTAGTCTCTACTAGCTGTTTGAATCACATTAGGTTTCTTATTCTCTCTGAGCCTTGGTTTCCTCATCTGTAAAATGAGAATAATATCCTTTAAATCACAAGAATTGTGCATGAAATAAATTAGAAAATAGCTGTGAATTCCTTTTATAAAAATAGCTTTGTAAGCTATGAAGTATACTGCACATGTATGCAGGATTATCATTGTAGTGGATAGCTACTCTCCTTCTGCTAGCACACTCCCTCCCTCTTTAATCTGGTAAATAAATCTCCCCATTCAATGCCCAAATGTTACCTCTGACTTGCCATGATAGTGCAACTTAACTCTGCCTCCTGAATTTTTTTTTTTTTTTTTTTTTGCCTACGGGAGGTACTTGACTCATAACTTACCAGTCAAAATTCTTCCCCAGGATTTTGTAAATAAAATTAAAGGGAAGTGTATTTTGTTCTGGCAGCTGAAACTCAGGTTATTTAAATTTGGGATCTGCTACAGACTAAATGTTTGTGTCCTCTCCCCCCCACCACCCCAATGAATATTTTAAAATGTAACACCCAATGTAATGGTATTTGGATATGGGCCTTTGGGAGCTGATTAGGTCATGAGGGTGATGCCCTCATGAATGGAATTTGTGTCCTTATAAAAGAGATATTCCTCACCCTTCTGCCATGTAAAGACACAAAGAGAAGATGGTCGCCTATGAACCAGAAGTGGGCTCTCAGCAGACAATGAATCTGCTGGCACCTTCCAGCCTCAAGAACTGTGAAAAATACACTTCTGTTGTTAATAAGGCAGCCAGTCTATGGTATTTTGTTTATCAGCCCAAATAGACTAAGATAAGATCTTTGACAGTGAGTTCCTTCATGTGGACTAAGAAGCAGGAAAAAAGAGCTGACGGCAGGAGAAAAGAATGACGTGACTAAAAAGAGTAAGTAGACGTGAAAATGAAGACGACTATAGAACATCCTAGGATACCCACGTTAACTAGCCCCTGGTTCCCCTAAACCCTGTATCCTGTTTTCAAATTTAATTTGTATGTTTGATTTTTTACTATAGTGTATTTATGGTAGGCGTGGGAATTCTAACTCACAGTTATCATTTGTATCAGGTTACCTATTTAGGAAAATATACAAACAGGCCAAAACTCAAGGGCTACCTGGAACAGGCTCCTTGACCTTCTCCTAGCCATTGGCTTCAATGTTCATAGGCCATGGTACATAAGAAGTGCCCAGAACAGATTTTCTGAAAAGATAAAAATTAGAAGATAACTCAGGTGTGGGGTTATACTATCTTTGGACAACTTCTTTGTCCTTAGTGAGTTCAGAGTCAGGTGGTGGCCACTGGTGAGTAAATACAGTGTAATCAGAAGATACACAGAGGATACTACAATTAACAAAGAAAAATAAATATCCACTCTGGAGAATTCCAGGAAAGTTTCTCAGAGGAAGTGCTAATTGAGCTATGTCTTGAAAGTAGAGTAGCAGCTCCTTAGGTTAGAAAGAGCATACAGCAAAGGGAAGGACATTAAAGGCACCTGAGCAGCATAGCCATAGTGTGAGACCACATGGAGTGTGCAGGCATCTATACTGGTTCCATATTATTGGAGTGCAATGGGAGAAGATGGGGCATACATATGTGCCTGAAGACGTAGGAATCACTGAAGAGTTATACACGTGAGAAAGAAACATTGTGTGATTTCATTTTGAATGATACCATCTTGGCAACTATGTAAAGAAAATGTGTCAGAAATTGGAGCAAGGGGAAGTGGAAGGAAATATGCTCAGGAATGCAGCCAAAGGTGACTGTTTACTAAACTAGAGACTATGTCATAAGTAATAGAAAACTACTATAAAACCCCAAACTATGAGGTTATTAGTTATCACTGACTAAACTCAAGAAAACATACAAAATTGCAATCCATGAGATCTGTTTGATTTTGTTTTGGGTGTGAGCAAGATAAAAGTTTAAAAATGACTGCCAGCCTTCTGCTTGGGAGCTCAGATGAATAATGGTGTTATTCACTGAATCAAGGAACACGAAAAGAAAGTCACATTTGGGGATGCATGGAAAGTAGAATTTAAAATATGTTCATTTTAAAGTTCCTGTGATATATCCAATTAGAAATGATTATCAGCAATTTACACAAAAGTCTGAAGCTCAGAAGACAAGTTAGGGCTAGAAATATTGATATAGCTGTCATTACCATGTAGGTGATATTAAAGTCAGAAGATTGTATAGCATATAGGCCTGTGGACTGCAGATTAAACGCTTGGGATACTAGTATTTAAGGCATGGGCATGAAAATAGATGCCGATGAAAAAGGGAATAATCAAGAGCATTAAATCTATCAGAGTTTAGTTGGATAAAGTCTTCATTGCATTTACTGATTAGCAAGTCACTGAGACTGTAGCCAAAGGGCAGCATCAGTGGAGTGAGGAGAGAAGAACCCAACTGCTTTGGGTGGCAAAGTGAAGGTGAGGTAAACAAATGAGTTCAGTAAATGGCATATACTATTCCTAGAAGATTGGCAATAGAAAAAACACAGAGATATTAAAACAGGCTTTGAGAGAAAAATGTTACAGAGAGAATAGCCTCCTGGGCAGGGGTGACAGAGATCCTGATGGTGGCTTCCGGTGTCCAGGGCTGGCAGTGTGGGTGGTGTAAACTGCAGTGCTTAGCGCCCAGGGGTGGTATCTGCTGGTGGTGGTGTCCTCACCCTATCAGGTCCTGCAGGTGATTTGAACATGTTCTTGGTTTTGTAACCCTGACTCTGGCTCTTAACTCACCTGTGTTTTCTGAGTAAATCACCCAGCATTAGTTGATTTCACTTACAAATGAATATGCCTACCGATAGTTTGGTCTTCAGTGTGTAGATCAGGGAAAGCTAAAGGAGTGATTAATTTAGGATTCTAGAACTCCAGATTCAGACTCTGAGATCTAAGAAACTCAAAAGGAAATCTGTGTTCTTACCAGTCTGGGTTGTTTTCCTTTGTCTATTTCACTGCTTTTCAACTGCCTATGTAACTTACCAATAAATTAATCAACCAAATGTACTTAATAACATGTTGCTCCTTCTCTTGCTCAGGGCTGTGAGGAACGTGGGGGAGTAACAGATTCAAGTTCGCATCATCCAGGAGTTCACAGAGCAGGAGGCAGGCTACTTAATATCATGAGTGTAGGGCTTCCCTGGTGGTGCAGTGGTTGGGAGTCCGCCTGCCAATGCAGGGGACACAGGTTCGTGCCCCGGTCCAGGAAGATCCTACATGCCGCGGAGCGGCTGGGCCCGTGAGACATGGCCACTGAGCCTGCGCGTCCGGAGCCTGTGCTCCGCAATGGGAGAGGCCACGACAGTGAGAGGCCCGCGTACCGCAAAAAAAAAAAAAAAAAAAAAAAAAAATCATGAGCGTAAACTCTCATTAAAATCTCAAAGAAACTCAGTTGGGGGCTCTCTACCTTAGGGTCTCTAGAAGTCACATTGGGTATCTTTGGAAAAGTCCTTTAACTTCCCAGAACTGACCTGACACAGATATGACTTTTCAACGAACCAGAGTCTCATTGTAATTACTGAGACCTCCCAGTGTACTCAGTCCTAGTTCTGCTACACTTTAATTGATGCCTAAAAAGACTGGTTACGCACTCTCTGCAGTTATAGGCTCACACTCTTGCTTGAAAAGAATAGACTAGACAATGTTATGGTGACAAACAATTTCTAAAATCTTAGTAACTTAACAAAATTAATTTTTCTCTCATAAAATTTTCTACTAGTTCATGAGACTCTTCTCCATGCAGCAATTCAGGGTACTCTATTTTTGACATTTCCATTTCAGCACGTGGTCTTCAAGGTTGCCACAGTAGGGGAAGATAACACTGGAGGGTCACGCATTGTCTCTTAAATGCCTTGGCTCGGAAGTGATATATGTCACTTCTGCTCATGTTTTATTGGATAAAGCTAGTCATCTGTCCCTGATAACTGTAAAGGGGGCTGAGAATGATGGAGGAACTCATGAAATACCCAGCTTACATCACGATCTCTTCCGTACCATTATTTTAGGCGGGAGCTGAGACTGTAGAAAATATAGAAGAGCATTCAGTTGCTCATGCCTTCAACTCTTCTCCCCTTCTCTTCTCAGCAAGAGAATATGCCTGACTCTGCATTGGGTGCTAAAGATAAAAATAATAAGTAGGTTTCCCTCTTAAGCTGTTTAAAATCTAACAATACTAATTTCATAGGATGGAAATCACAAAGAGAAAAGAGACCTATTTCTATTTATTTATTTGTTTATTATTTATTTAACAATCCCAGGGAGTAGCACAACAGCTGCTTGATAAATGCTGTCTAATTACACCTCCTTCAGATTTTTGCTCAAATATTTCCTTCTCCATGAAGCATTCCCTGAACATCCTCTTTAATATTGCGTAGTACTCAAGCCCTCCTTCTCTTTGTTACAATTTAGTTTTCTCCAAAGTACATATCACTCTATCTGAGGCTTCCCTATTGTCTCATTCCCCACAATACATTGTACACTTAAAGAAGGCAAAGGTATTTGTTTTTTGAATTTGGTGCTGTTTCAAAGCTTCCACAGTAATACCTAAAATACAGTAGGCTCAATAAATATTTACTGAGTTATATGAGTGAAGAAAATGGCCAAAGCATAAGAAGTAGAAGTGATGAAAGATGAGATGTTAGGAGAGTGCCCTACTTTCAAAGGCATGCAGGTCAGGGTACGGTTGCCGGTAAATTGGACAGTAGGCATGCTGGTGTGCATAAAGGCTTTCCAGAAAGTGCCCACCAAAACATGGCATCACCATCAAGGTGAGTGAGCAAGTGGTTGGCTGAGAGTTCGGTGGATGAGCGTGGGCAGAGGAAAGTTACTCTGGATCCTCAATGACTGCAGCTCTAGAGTGTGACATGAAATTCTCGCCAGCTCTAGAGTGTGACATGAAATTCTTGTCTTAGCGTCAGTCATAAAGCTTCAAGAAACTCTGCAAGATCCCAGGATGGTGGGAAGACTGGAAATACATGCACCCTTCTGTTTTGCAGAGACAAGTGCTATAGGAATTCACCAGAGTGCGTAAGCTCAAGGTCGGGACGCAGGTTACGAAGGCGATTGTTTTTATTTTTGTTTGTTTCTTTGTTTCTGTGAGAACTCAGCCAAGTAAGTGAAGCAGAACAAAAACACACTAATAGGATGGCTGGAAATGATAAAAACTTAAGCATCCTTCAAGAGCCAGCACAAATATCACCTTTCTTGATCATTTCATTGTCTCTCTTTCTGAGGCACGTGTAGCATACTCTATGCACTTCTGTTTAGGGTACAGAGGAGTCTGCCTAAAGTTAATTAACTGAGTACTCAATGTAAAAAGTGAATGATTTATTTAAAGTATAAATACACTGATTATAATCTGTAACAGGAATGTATAGCAGTACTAACAGTTTTTAACAAATTGTCCTGCTTTTTGTGACCCAGTGCCTAGCATGTATTCTCATTGTATTCAGGGCCTAGAACATAGGCACTGAATACAATGAGAATACATGCTCATTGGCTGAAATGTGGACTTCAGATCTGCAGACAAAAATATCCTCATTATTGTTTCCTTTGAAAGCAATCTTCCTAAATCAGAAGCCTGAATAGCAGCCTCCCATAAGATGGTAATAAACATGGCAAAGCACCAAGTGGTGTGTTCATTTTTTGTTTCTGATTTATTGTTCATAGACAGTAGTTATGCATTAACTGGTTTTATTTTTATACTAGAATTCTGTGCCCTTTGTGCAAGATGTAGAAGTTAATTGGCAGCTAACTCACTTTGATGACAACTTTGGTGTGCTTGAGGGACATGTTTTCTTAAATTGCCACATTTTTGATAGATTTTACCATGACTGGTTTACTTATAGATCGTTATTACGCTCCAGCAGGATTCACTGCCTCTGCTCTGTGCAGATGATGGGGTAGAAACTCATGCTCTCTTACTTCTTAGCAACAATGATAATAACTATGTATATGCAGCGTGTGTTTTCACAGCACAGCAAAGAAAGAGGAAACCCAAGAGAGCCCACACAGCCATCGGAGCATTTACTTTGAAACTAGAACAAAGTAGTATAATTTCAAAGACGCTGTTAAAGGCATCTTGCCTTACAGAGAGGCACTGAAGAACACATCAATTAGACATGAACTTTTGTTAGAACTACGAGCAGGCTTCTCTCTAACAGAGGTCAATAATGTTGTTTTCAGGCTGCTTTCTGCCTGAAAGCAGTTACAACAGCTTTGCTAAATCCCAAGGAACTGTATTCCCAGTGGTTGCACGGAGCCTGATTCTGAGAGCACTCAAATAGTTTTCATTTCCAATTCCAATGCTGACTCGAGACTTGAGACTTGGAAGAATACTTATACTTCTCAGGGGCTCTGTTTTCTAAACTTTAAAAAAAAGAACTGTATGATTAGGTGACAGTTGGGCTCCCAATTAAATTCCTCTTTGATAATTGTGAAGTCTCAGGCAGTGTGTGTGATAAGGAGGTGGGTGTTAGAAAAGCATGTTGTTTCAAGGTGTTAATGGTAGAGGGCAGCAATTGGGTCTTTCTCAGACGTGCGTAAAGCACTGACTATGCAGAGCTTACTAACTTGACCAGGGGAGCTGGTAGAGGTGGCAGAAGAGCTCCCTGCTCTAAGCTTCCCAAGTGCAGAAGGGAACCCTGGGCAGGTGGTCTTTTCATTTACAGAAGTTCCTTATTCAACTCACTACCAAGGAATGAACTATCATTATAATAAAAAGCATTTTTACTATTAAAGCTTGCTCTGTAAAGCTTAATTAAGAACAGTTATCTTGGCTGAAAAAATTAACTAAACGTCGAATCACCCATCTATCTACCTGCTGTCTTAAGAAAGGACGAAAGACATGGTTTAATCTTGCTTACTGACTAGGGATCATTATTATGAACATTCACAACTGTGGTGGGTGGTGATGCAGTTGCGTCACGAGTCAGCTTGCCCCTGCACCAGGCATTCCTATTCTAGGATCCATCAGAGCAGAGACCCAAGGATCCCCTACATCCCCTCTCCAATTTGTTCACAAGTTCTAGTGTACATATGCTTATATGCATATGATGAGAAAGGATTCCACATTTCCCTTAGACTTTTCAAGAGGTCTGCATCCAAGTTATTAGGCAGCACTGAACTATGCTAAGTGGGCCAGATAGTGATGTTTATGTGACTAAAACTGTGTTAAACCATGCCATCACCTTCATCTGCTAGCAAGGTGCTAGGCACAAAATGCAAGGAAAATAGATGGTGTTTTAAAAACATACAGACTTGGAAATATGCTAGAGTTATCTTCCTTAGTGACTTAAAGAAGTTGTCTGATAAACAGACCTGATTTTCATGCTGGTTAACTGATTAGCAAAAATCCACATGTTAACTTTCCATGATCTTATTTCTTTTCTATACCCTCCTGAATTTCCCATGCTGCATATTTGCTTCCTTGGGGCTCATTAGTCACCTTGAAGTTTGCCTTATTATCCATCGTTTCAAGCAACCTAAACTGTGTATATACTTCCTTGGGCAGAGGCACAGCATAATATCTGGACCTGACATTTGAGGCTTCATTTTTTAAAAATTCAATTACATTGTAACTGGAAAGAATAACGGCAATTAGCAATGTAAAATGTAAAAGTAATTAATAACCATAAGCATGCGTCAGACCCATGAAAGGTCAGTCCCCACCCCCAGTCACTCTCGCCACTTGCCAGCCCCTCAATCTCAGTTATTACACGCCGCTAAAATCCAAAACTACAGCATGACACTCACCTACAGTACGATTTATTACACCAAACCCAAGCTCTGCTGAGCCCTTATGGTTTATCATTAATAAGGTACTGTGAGGTCACCATCAAGTCTCAACAAGATACAAGGTACCAGAGTGTTAGCAATGAAACAAACATCTTGGCTGACGGAAAAAATGGAATTCTCTTCCAAAGCTGAGCCCAGTCCATTTGGCAAAATTAAACAAACAAACAAAAAATGTACATTGACAGTTTTGTGTGTCAAGTATCATGTTTTATAATTTAAAAAAATCCAAGTGAAAAATTATGTGGTCATGAATGAAAACCATTTAGACAATTAGCTACCTGTTTTCCAGTGGAATTTCAGAGTTCATTCTCATTATTATGGGGAATGAATGTGATCGCAAATTAATGGAATCCTTCCACCTGGTATTAGGAGGTCCTGGACAAAATTGGAGACCAGATGTTTACCAGGAGGTAAGGGAGGACCCATATAGCTGGGAGGATGCCAATTATATCTTTTTTTTTTTTTTGCGGTACGCGGGCCTCTCACTGTTGTGGCCTCTCCCGTTGAGGAGCACAGGCTCCAGACGCGCAGGCTCAGCGGCCATGGCTCACGGGCCCAGCCGCTCCGCGGCATGTGGGATCTTCCCGGACCGGGGCACGAACCCGTGTCCCCTGCATCGGCAGGCGGACTCTCAACCACTGCGCCACCGGGGAAGCCCAATTATATCCATTTTTTGAACAAAGGATTAGTCTTGTGAGGGGTCAATTTAAGTGATGCCCCAATAAGGTACTGCTAAATTTCAAGAAATACATCTAGCTGAAAATTACTCTGAATTTATTTAGCACTTATTATGGGTCCAGTATTGTTTTTAATAACAGATAAAAATGTTTTATCCATAGATCTTGTTGTCCATACCATTTGGAAAAATCAAACAAACAGAATATTTCGGGAACAGTTAATCACTGGACTGCATCACATGTTAAGTATCTGAGGAGGACAGGTGTGCTCAGCACAGGGTTTCTGGAGGAGATCAGGCTTGAACTCCAGCTGGAGGTTAATCATTAGCGGAGAAGGGAGGCAAGTGGTCCAGTCCAGGGAGCAAAGAACAGGAATAGCCATAAAGAAATTGAGGAAGGGAAGGAGAGAGAACTGTAAAAGTAAAATGCCAGCGATTGAAAGGATGCATTTCTGAGTTATTTGAAGTCATGAACTATGATTAATATATGTGTCTGTGACCAACTGCTCATTACAAAGTGAAGCTAAATATACATGATGCATGAATAAAAGAATTAATGATTGAATGAAAAGCGAGCTGAACTTTATTTCATCTTGATCTGTCTACCACCTCACCCTTTCCTTAGATGACCATTGCTGCATGAGTAAGACTTCAGGATCCATGGTGTGATATCAAGAACCATATCCCAGAGTCCAGCAGATCTGACATAAAATTCTAGTTCTTCTGACTGCCAGCTGGGTGACCTTGGGTAGTTCATTTTAAAACCCTAAGCCTCATTTTTTTCTCATCTGTAAAACAGGATATTATTCATCTTACCATTTTATTGTGGAACCTGAATAAAAAACAATTGGTGGGGCTTCCCTGGTGGTGCAATGGTTCAGAATCCGCCTGCCAATGCAGGGGACACAGGTTCAAGCCCTGGTCCGGGGAGATCCCACATGCCACAGAACAACTAAGCCCGTGCACCACCGCTACTAAGGCTGCACTCTAGAGCCTGTGAGCCACAACTACTGAGCCCACGTGCCACAACTACTGAAGCCCGCGCACCGCAATGAAGAGTAGCACCCGCTTGCTGCAACTAGAGAAAGCCTGCGCGCAGCAACGAAGACCCAATGCAGCCAAAAATAAATAAATAAAATTTAAAAATAATTGGTGAAGTACTTACTCTAGGGCTTGAGACATTATAATTTGATATTAAACTCAGACATACTAGGAAAGAGGAACGCTGCTGGGAAAAAATGTCTATCCACAATGAGTTTTATTAATAAATGTAAATTATTTTAATGACATAGATCCTTGTTTATGGGAATAATTGATATTGGATTCTGGTGGTCCTCACTGGGATATGCTGGGAGACACTCTGAATTCTCTCTAAGCTCCTGAGATACCAGTACTTGTGTTAGGTTTTCATCATCATGTCTAAACATATAGAGCCAAGGGGAGCACAATCTAAGCACTGTTTCTTTAATATTCTATCTTCTTCCTACACGTCTTTTTAGCAAACCTGGAATGCAGTGCTGCTTTCCAGAATTGTTGGCTTTATCACCGGAAATAATACACAGCACGAAAGGAATTTGAGTTAGAGTCAAACATCTACTTGCATTAGGGAAGAACTTTGCTGAAAAGTTTGGAATGTTTCACTTGGTGGAAACTAGGAATGGTCTAGATACACAGGCAAACACATTGGCTGTGAGAGTTCCTTAAGACTGTTACTTTCTGCTGGAGTTAATTGTCTACAAGTTCCCATCCTTCACTGGCTTCTTAACTCCCGAAGGTAAGGTCCTATTTCTTACTATCTTAGTGACATTACTTCATTGAAATATTGGCTTGTATAAAGCAAGGCACTCTTCCTCTCTCCCTCCCTTTCTGCCTTCCAGCTTTCCCACCTTCCTTCCTTCCCTTTCCAATATTTACTGAGTCATACTACATCATATTACTGTTGGTTGTTGAAATGTTTGGGTTTTACTCTCCTTCTTGGATGAAAAGAATGAGGGCTTCTGGGTCTGTACAGAAATCTGCTATGGGATTATTTCTGGATACACTTGTCATTATTCTGTGTGTGATGTTAGGTATTTGGGGAGATAGCAGGAACCCGGTTATAGAGTCTTGATGTCTACGTAAAAAATTCTAGCTTTATAATGAGTTAACGGAGATATCCCTGAGATCGTTATGCAGATGAACAAAGGTCCTTTGTCAGGGCAGAGCAGAACCAACGAAGAAGCAGAGGAAGGAGAGAGCCTTCTGAAAGCTGAGAAACGTGCCTGTCCCCTCATGCCCACTGTCCTCTTCTTCAAAATACGCAGACCAGTACTCAGACAGAGCTTCTTGGGTGCTGTGTTAGTCAGGGCTCCTGAGAAACAGAACCAACAGGAGAGAGAGAGAGAAGATGGATGGTAGGTAGATAGATAGATGATAGTTAATAGATACGTAGATGGATAAATAGATAGATGATAGGTAGATAATATTTCGTAGAAGAAAGTGGCTTACATGATTATGGAGGCTGATAAGTTCTAAGACCTGCAGTCAGCTTGCTGGAAACCTGGGAAGAGCCGATGTTTCAGTTTGAGTCCAAAGGCAGGAAAGAACTGATGTCCCATTCAAGGCAGTAGTCAGGAGCGTTTCCTCTTACTCGTGGGAGGGTCAGCTTTTCTGTTCTATTCGGGGCTTGTTTCAACTGACGTGATGAGACCCACCCACATTAGAGAGGGCAATCTGCTCTACCTACTCTTCAGATTCACATATTTATCTCATCTAGAAACCCCCTCACAGCCGTACCCAGGACGACGCTTAACCAGATGTCTGGACACCCCATGGTCTAGTCAGGTTGACACAAAAAGTGAACTCTCACAGGTATAAAGAGGTGTGGACATCAGACAGTAGCGGATGATGTAAGTACTCTGAGTGGGGGAGAAGAAATTCTACTCCTTCAGTGCCTGCTTTGTGTCAATACCTCCAGAGGTGTTTGCCTTAGGTCAACCATGTGCTCCGAGAAAAGCCCAGGGAGGAACTGATGTTTGTGAAATATGTCTCTGCTACAAGCCAACAATACACTTTTTATTTCCACCTATTCCTGCACATAAGCCTGACTATGGGACTTTAGCTAAACACTCAATAGTCTCATTTTGTATCTTATTAATCTTTTGCCGACCACTACAGGCCTATTGTGAGTCTCAGGTGGAAATGTAAAACCTGTCTCAGCAGTGGCTCATTAAAGCCCAGAGAGAAATGTCCAGAAAATGCTTTTTAATGTCTGGTTTGGGGTTGTCATCTCTCAGGGTCCGCATGTTACCCTGCTGAAGGGTTTTCTTCTTCCGCTACGTGGACCTGGCTCATGTCGGAGCCAGAGGTGATAAAAGAAGGCTGTACATCTACATCTGAGCATACTGGTACCATCTCGATTTCTTTGCCAAGTGCTTTTATTCACTATTAGCGAAATAAGAGATGAAAAAAATAGCTTTCTGAAACCATTCAAATCTTTCCCATTGACAGAAACACAGGAGGCAGAAACACAGATGGTAGGAAGGCAAAATGTGGTTGAACAAGCCAGAGATTTGATCCTCATCTTGCTGCATAGTAGATTCAACTGATTTTTGAATTTGCCAAATTAACCTTGTGAGTGATACAGATACTACATTCTTCCAGTGTGAAGTCCTTTCTCCTCAAAAGGTGTGTTTTCTTAAAGATGTTCCTTTGCTTCATCTATCACTAGACCTCGTTTGACACTGAGATGTGATGCTAGGGCGGCACAGGTATGGGCCCTCCTACAAACACTTGGCATGGCTGGGCAACCAAAGGTTCATGCCAAGAATGGGTGGGGAGGTACCCATACGTAAGAGGGCTTTTATCCCAACTTAGCTTAATGAAATGAAATAGGATGTCAATACTTTGAAACCTAGATTGACACATGGATGTGAAAACAAAACACAACCCTTGAAGTAGCACCCAATCTGGGTGATCTTAGGGAAGAGTTTCTCAAAGTCGAAGATGATCACATTGTTCTACATAAGCTTGGCTGTACAGACGAGCTGTGCTGAGGTCCACAGACCATACCTACGGAGATGAAAAGACTGGAAGCACAGAGGTGTGAAAACACTGTTCAGGCAGAATGAAACAGCGAAGACAAAATGATTTTAGCTACCCCTACCTAGCCCTAGAGCCTTTAAAAAAAAAAATCTGTGTATTAACTAGTGGGAAGCAGCCACATAGCATAGGGAGATCAGCTCGGTGCTTTGTGACCACCTAGAGGGGTGGGATAGGGAGGGTGGGAGGGAGACGCCAGAGGGAGGGGATATGGGGATATATGTATATGTATAGTTGATTCACTGTGTGATACAGCAGAAACTAACACACCATTGTAAAGCAATTATACTCCAATAAAGATGTTAAAAAAAAACTATTTTTTTTAAATTGTGTATTGCCTGTTTCCATGCTATTCACTCCTTCCCCACTCTCTGAAATGAAAGTCCCACAGGTGTAGGAACACTGTCTCTCTTATTCATATTTATATTTTCAGAATCTAGAATAGTACACAGAATGAGGTAGGTTTCTGGGAAACATATTTGGATTAATTCACCAAAAACATACAAAAACTGAGAAATATTCATTAGCCCTTGAAATCAGGAATAAACAAAGTGCAAGGTTTCAGATTGAGAAAGAAAACGGTCAATTAAGGGAACTGCCTGGTGGTCCAGCAGTTAGGACTCCGTGCTGTCACTGCTGAGAGGGCATGGGTTCAATCCCTGGTGGGGGAACTGAGATCCCCACAAGCCACGCAGCACAGCCAAAAAAAAAGAAAGAAAGAAAAGGGTCAACTGAGGTAAATGAATAGGGTTACTTAGTGTTATGTCATCTGTACCCGCAGGCTCCAAGTGGCAGGGTTGGAAGTCAAGATCTAGCTGTGACGCAGTGACAGCGAAATGAATGGATAACTTATGGAAATTAATCAGATGCTTATAAATGTAGCGGCATGTGGTGGTCCTCACTCACAGGGAATTTTTAACGTTCATGCCATGTGAATTGAAGAGTGATGCTTTTTTCTGCGTTGGTATCCAACAGTACTGGGAGCAGAGGAAAAATGGAAAAAAGTCTCTTCAACTGAGGAAAACAGCTCACTGCTTCCTCCCTGCATAAGGTAAAATGTGAATCTAGCAAAGCAACCCTCCCTGGTGCCGCTAGGCTTGATTTTAGAATGTGGTCTCAAATAATATAAGCTAAAGTGAGTAAAATGGAGATAAGAAATTGAAATTTTGAGAGAACATGAGTGAGTGAGGGGAAAGTATGGGGATCTGGGGTTACAGGTAAAAGTGGATAGGATTTTCTCCTAAAGGAGACAGGACATCTTGTCTCTGACCCCTGGGGGCAGGAGGTAAAGACAGTTATAAATAAATAACACTTTTTATCTTGGTGGGAGAGAGGAAGAATTTAGAGAAATTATTCATGGCCTCTCCAATATTCTTCAAGAACTAAAAGGCAAATTTGTCTGCTGAGGATAAAAGTATGTACTTGGGGGCTTCCCTGGTGGCGCAGTGGTTGAGAGTCCGCCTGCCGATGCAGGGGACACGGGTTCGTGCCCTGGTCTGGGAGGATCCCACATGCCGCGGAGCGGCTGGGCCCGTGAGCCATGGCCGCTGAGCCGGCGCATCCGGAGCCTGTGCTCCGCCACGGGAGAGGCCACAACAGTGAGAGGCCCGCGCACCACAAAAAAAAATAATAATAAAAATAAATAAAAGTATGTACTTGGATAACAGGTTTAAGAGACTATCAAAGTTTTAAAATAGTAATTGAGAAGAATCAGAGCAATCCTACCTAGGAAGAAAACCCCAAATGATTGCTGAGCGATGCTGAGACTCTTACAACAGTGGATGGACATGTTTTTACTGTGTCACCCACAGGCATGAGGATGGTGTCCTCTTCAAAATCCCCAGTCACCCAGGTATGCAACTGGAGAGATCACAGCATCCACCCCGGCCTAGTCCACCTAGAGAGGTGGCAGGTAGCAAGGTAACTGACAGTTCTAGTGAGAGAGGAGTTCGGATGCGTCACCTCAGTCAGCTGGTGGCACCACTAGTCCCCTGGTCACTGTCACTTCACACCTGGAGGGCAGAATCATCTTTCAAATTCTTTAGGCACCTTGCCAACAACAGAAGAAAATCCAATCTATTTTCCATGGACACTGTGTGATGTGTCCTTCAGGAAATGGCCCCAACCTGCCTCCTCAGCCTTACACCTTTAATGCCTCTTTGTCAAATCCGTCTCAGTGCTTGGTGGATTCTTTTTCGAATGGGGACCGATTTCTGCCTTATACATTACAATATTGTGACTTCTACCCAAACCTGCTAGAACATTTCAATTCTCTGTGGTTTTGCACAATCTGTTCCTTCTTCTTAAATTCCTTCCCCTCCACCCCCCACCTGGGGATTCAGAGTCATGGTTCCCAACAATCATCATATATCACTCTGACTGTCAAGCTCTCATTTCATAATTTCAATGAGTTTGATATATGCAAAGTGAATCACTCTTTTCTTTATACAAATTTTATAACCTGTCCACCATATTTCCAAACTTACTTTATTGTAATTATGCATTTAAAAAATGTTTCTCCTACTTGGTTATGATCACATTAATAACAATGACTTCCCGGAACGTTTTTTTTTTTACCCTCAGAACTTAGATATTATGTGAAGCACAGGAGTTACTCAATAATACACATGGGCCTGAAGACATGGTGGCTGTAGAGTTAGGTATCAGGGATAATACAGATTTGAATAGGAAAGAGGCACCAAGAAGGCAATTCTCAGAGAAGGAAAGATGCAAAGAGACTTAGGTTTGGAAGATAATGACAGACCTGCCTTCAGAAACTGCTTCAGAGAGTAAGACATAATATGGTTGCAAAGGTCAGATGAACTAAATTATAGAAAACTTTTAAAACTATATGATGGAGATTAGATGAGATATTGTAGACAATTAGAATTTGAATGATTAAAAGGCCTTCATTCTCTTTTATGAAAAACAGTTTAGGAGATGAAATTACTAAAAAGTATTAATATTATGCTAAGATATTTACCAGTCCATCCTTTTCTACAGCCATATGTAAAAGTAGTTTCTTTATTCACTTAGCTGAGTTGAGAGATTAAATTATTTAAAACATCAAAAAACAAAACTATTCTAAAATGAAAGGTGTCATACTTAAAATTAAATTGCAGATGACGGAAGCCATACACAAAAGAGTACAATTCCCTACAATTCCATTACTCGAAGCACAAAAACATGAAAACACACTGATTTATTTTGTCAGCAATCAGGATAGTGGTTATACTATTGGATGTGGTAGAGACTAGGATGGACCAGGAAGAGAGCTTCTGTGCTGCTGGATTATTCTCTCTCCCTCTCTCTCCTTTTTTTTTTTTTTTTTACAATTTAAGTGCTAGCTACGCAGATGTGTTCAGATTATGAAAGTGTATCAAACTGTACCTTTTCCTGAATGTATATCACTTTAATAAAAACATTTTAAAAGTGTAAGTGAGGCTGAGAGTACAAAAATATATATAATACACAGAAAAGGTTACTGTGTCTAATGTTAAAAGACCTCCAGCCAATTCATTCAAAAAAGACAAATAACTAAAGAGAAAAATGGGCAAAGAATAATAACAAGAAACTCCTAGAAAGCGTAAAAATGACTAATAAACATTTTTTAAAGATCTGCATTTAATTATTGATCTGGAAGGTGCAAATTCAAACAACTAGCTACCATTTTTCATCTAGCAGGTTAGCAAACATTAAGAAGATGGATAATACCCTTATGGCAGCCTTTACAGAGTACATACCGTGTGATGACACTCTTCTATATGCTTTATTTATTTTTTTCTTATAATCCTCACTTAACTTGTGGTCTCATTTTTAATCTCCATTTTATAGGAAATATTAGTACTTTTCTCACATAGTAAGTGCTAAAGTTAGGCTTCAAAGCAGGCAGTCTGACCTCAAAACCCATTAATTTAACTACCATTTTATGTTGTTTCTCTATTGGAATTCTGCATGTTAGTAATGAACATCTCTCCTCCTTGATATTCTCACTTATTCACAAACTGGACACAACAGTAATGTGGGAAGTTTTAAAATTATATATTAGTTCTATTATGGTGGTTATTAAAATTGCTATTTTAATACTTTTCCCTGTTAGGGAACTGAGCACAAGTACCCTAAAACAACTTTAAAGACAATTCTTCCTGGTCCTTTTAAAAAAATTAAGGAGGAGGAGCGCGGGGGCCGGCGGAAGCCGGGTCGGGCGGCCTGGGCAGCGAGCGGGTAGCGCGGGGTCAGCCTATGTGACTGGGCGGCGCCGGCGCGGCCTCCGTCAGGGGAGGATTCAAGATGACCAACAAGGAACCTCTTCCTAAAAAGGTTCGACTGAGTGAAACAGACTTCAAAGTGATGGCACGAGATGAATTAATTCTCAGGTGGAAACAATATGAAGCATATGTATAAGCTTTGGAGGGCAAGTACACAGATCTTAACTCTAATGATGTAACTGGCTTAAGGGAATCTGAAGAAAAACTAAAGCAACAACAGCAAGAGTCTGCACGCAGGGAAAACATTCTTGTAATGCGACTAGCAACCAAGGAGCAAGAGATGCAGGAGTGGACTACTCAAATCCAGTACCTCAAGCAAGTCCAGCAGCCTAGCGTTGCCCAACTGAGATCAACAATGGTAGACCCAGCGATCAACTTGTTTTTCCTAAAAATGAAAGGTGAACTGGAACAGACTAAAGACAAACTGGAACAAGCCCAAAATGAACTGAGTGCCTGGAAGTTTACGCCTGATAGGTAAACAAATCATACTCCCCAGTCAAGACTTCCCTGACAGTCCCACTACGAGAAAGCTGTGGTGGGACAGCCAAGTACTCGTTTCCACACCAAGACTCAGACTTTTTGAGCCAAAAAGCCACATTCTTATACTATCCAGCTTGTAATGGTTAATGTAAAACTTACCAGATGAACCTTGTGTTTCAGCTTTTTTCTCTTCCCCCTCCCCTTGCTTCAGAGGCCTGATGACGTCGGACTATTCCGAAGAAGTGGCCACCTCCGAAAAATTCCCCTTCTGGGACATGTAGACACTTGAGAAGTGTTTCTGTTTGAAGAAAATAGAGGGAGAAACAGAAGTCTTAAGTCTGTGGCACACTGTGTCTTCAGACAGTTTGGAGGAATGAAAACCTAGAGATTTAAAATCATGGACTGAACATGTAAAATTCCAGTAAATGTAAAGATGGAATATGCATCGCTCTTAACCTTGAGCATAGTGACTTAGAGACACTGTATATCAGTTTTGCCAATAAGACTGTGGACTTCGTGATTGTTGTTGAACTTCTGGGTCAAACTCAAATGAGGTGAATTTTGCCTTTAAAGGGTTTATTTGCTAAGAACCAACTTAATAGTCATGAGAGAATCAAATAATAGATGTCAGTACAAGTAGTTCATATATTTAACCATTTAGTTTGGGGCTCCATATTACTTGATTGAGCCTTAAATCAATGTGGATTTACTCAATGGTTTGTTCTTTGAATGGTTGCTAATACTGTAGATAATCTTACTGAGGACTGTACAAATAATGAAGGTGTGGTATCAAACTTCAGGTCTAAACTGTTTGAAGCATTATAAACATTCATTTCACAACTAGATTGTATAAGGATATTAGCTGTGATGAGACTCACTGCGTTATTTTTTTCAGTAGTGAAATTTATTAAATCCCTATTCCATTCAACAGGCACATGGTCAAAGAGCATTGTCGTTGGTGTTAATGGGGGAATGTGTTCCTTCATTGTATTTGGGCCTTTTGTATCGCGCTCTTGATATTAAATTAAATGTGCCTTGAAAAAAAAATTAGAATTATGCATTATAATATTTATATAACAATATATATTTAAATAAATATGTAAATACAAATATATTATATTTGACATATGTTGTTTAAATTTAATGTGTGCAAGATGTTGATTTGATACATTTATATATTATAATATGATTGCTATTGTAGTGATAGTTAGCATTGAAGTCATTTAATTGAACAACTGAGGTGGAACAAATATTGGGCTTATGTTTCAAGAACAGAGTATTTATAAATACTGAGAGAGTAGGAATGCTATAACTAAACAAATATTGGGAAATAGAATAATTTCTTCATCTCTTGTAACCTAAGGTCAATGAAAAATAGGTTGTTAAGAGAACAAGAAACATAAAAACTAAGTATTACAAATTTTTTCATTGCTAAATAGATACTACTTTTCAAAAAACCTAATGGTTAATTACATAAAGTTAAAGTTACCTTTATGAAACCACCAGAAGAAAATACACAACCCTTCAAAATTATCAGAACTCATATGTAAAACATAGCAAGGAAGGTCACCATATAAAGATCTAAAAAGCACAGAAAAATATCATGAAAAATCTAAAGCCAAACCTATCTGTCATATACATGCATGTGTAGATTGGCTAAAACCACCAACTGAAAGAATCAGTATCAGCTGGACCACAAATCAAAACCTCATATACTCTATATGAGACATTGGAATATTACTCAGCCATAAAAAGAAATGAAATTGAGTTATTTGTAGTGAGGTGGATGGACCTAGAATCTGTCATACAGAGTGAAGTAAGTCAGAAAGAGAAAGACAAATACCATATGCTAACACATATATATGGAATCTAAAAAAAAAAAAAAAATGGTTCTGAAGAACCTAGGGGCAGGACAGGAATAAAGATGCAGACGTAGAGAATGGACTTGAGGACACGGAGAAGGGGAAGAGTAAGCTGGGACGAAGTGAGAGAGTGGCGTGGACACATATACACTACCAAATGTAAAATAGATAGCTAGTGGGAAGCAGCCGCATAGCACAGGGAGATCAGCTCGGTGCTTTGTGACCACCTAGAGGGGTGGGATAGGGAGGGTGGGAGGGAGATGCAAGAGGGAGGAGATATGAGGATATAGGTATATGTATAGCTGATTGATTCACTTTGTTATAAAGCAGAAACTAACACACCATTGTAAAGCAATTATACTCCAATAAAGATTAAAAAAATTAAAAAATTAAGATTAAAAGATTTAAAAAATTAAAAAAGAAAGAGACATGCTTAAATCACTCAGAAAGGCTATCAACGTTTTAAATTATAGTGAGTTGGTAAAATGTCCTTCACCTACACAGGCAGAAACTACAGATAATGATGTGATTTAAGGAAGCAGAGATTAATCATAAGAAGCTGCCTCTTGTTTCTGAACCACATTGAGAACTTAATTCAAGAATACAGATGAAGCAGAATACTGTGGCTATTTTGGTAAAATTGCATTGGGGACATGGTTTGGACTCAAGGTTCATTCTTCAATTCCTGAATTGAATTGATTCACTCAAGGAAAACATGTGTAGGAGCCCTGGCCCTGGCCCTGGTCTTGGCTCTCCTGAAACTTGTAGACCTTTTGTAAAAATTCTCTATGGCTGTTGAGAATTAGAAAGTGAGCCTGATTTTTTTTTTCATTTTGAAAGAGTTGTTTTCTTCTGCCTAGATGACTGAAAATGTCTTTATTCATTCATGAAGTTCAATAATTTAATGAGGATATGTTGTGATGGTAGCTGCTCTGTATGAATTCTTCTGTAAAAGGCACATGCTGTATTTCTTAAAGTCAAGTTCAGCTGCAATTATCAGCAAACCCCCAAATAACAGCAAGTTAACAAGATAACAGTTTATTCTCCACTCAGATTCAAGATATCTGGAGGAAGCCACTGTGTTACTATTCCAGGCACCATAAGGAGAAATGCTGGGAAATGAGCAAACTGTGTTCCTTTGATAATACTTCTTAAAATTCGAACATACTTTTCTTGCTTACATCCTGTTGGCCAAAACTTAGTTATACGATCACAACAGAGCAGCAAAGGCAGTGGGGAAATGCTATTTTTATTCCAAGTAAGCTTTTCCCAAATCCTCTGTTTGCACTGATATGGTTTGATATGACTTGAATTGTCTTTGAGTCTTTCCCACCTCATGTGAGAGTCATTTGCCTACCTCTCTGGGCTGCCATTTGAGGATGAGATAGTATAGTTACTATCTTTTCTGTATCCTGAGGGCACAGATGGATTTGGGGAAAAGGGGATTGCAGAGAGAACACAACTAGGGAGATGTATAACCTATCTTGGAAGCTGTGGACTTACAATCTTTTCTGAGATCATTTAGTCTACTCAGGAATTGATCCTATTCCCATTGAGTAATACCCTTGGGTCTCAGTCCAAAGAAGGCCCTTAGTTTCCATCAGAGAGAACCAGTCATGCTATTCATCATTCTTTTCACTCACTGGTAACATTGTAACAGTTGTTTCCACTCTGCCACTAAGAAGTCACAAGAGGCAGAATATACTAAAGACTGTGGAGAAGACCCATTTTTGATATTTCAAACGAAAATCTAGGGTAACTTCCCCAAGGCTCTCAGGAAATGTGTACAGAAAAACTGAGCAAATTTGCTGAGGTCCATGAAAAAGACTTGAATAAAATAAAGATATAGCCCTAAGTTAAATGGCAAGAATTAATATTGTAAAATTTGTAAAAAGATTTCTAAGTATTAATTTGCAGATCTAATGCAAACCAATCTTATCCTGGCATAATTTCCTTAAGAAATGAAAACATAAGTCAAATTATATGAATGATTTATATAGAATAATAAATGTCTAAGAATTGCAAATAAGTTTTTATTTTAAGTAAAGAGTGATGAGAATAGATTTTCTCTACCAGAGAGTAAAATATATTTTAAAGCTGTAATAACTAAAATATGTGGTATCAGGCCAAGAAAAAGCAGATGCATTAGTGCCATATGTTGGAAAATTCAGAGGAAAGATTATCTATAAAATCATAGTATATGATCAAGTAAGTCTTTCAAATCCAAGGAAAAGGGCATTTTAAAAAAAAGTCTAAACACGTAGAAAAGAGCTAAATAAAATCCCTAAACCGTATATGACACCAAAAAGCATAAAACGCATTGAATATTGAAACTTAGAAAATGTGTTCAAACAGTAAGAATATTTTACTAAATATTCATTAGTGAAAAATATGATTGTGCCTACTTACAAAACACACCAGTAAAAGTAAAACTTAGGAGATCTGAGTAAGATCAGTGAATTGTATTAATGTCAATATCCTGGTCATAATAATATACTAGTTTTGCAAAATGTCACTTTTGGGGGAAACTAGGCAAAATGTACAAAGGATCTCTCTGTATTCTTTTTTTTTTTTTTTTTTTTCGGTACGCAGGCCTCTCACTGTTGTGGCCTCTCCCGTTGCGGAGCACAGGCTCCGGACGCGCAGGCTCAGCAGCCATGGCTCACGGGCCCAGCCGCTCCGTGGCATGTGGGATCTTCCCGGACTGGAGCACAAACCCGTGTCCCCTGCATCGGCAGACGGACTCTCAACCACTGCACCACCAGGGAAGCCCTCTCTGTATTCTTTTTTTACACCTGAATGTTAATCTATAATTATCTCAATAAAAATTTCAAATAAAAGCCTATAAATCTGAAACAGACCCTGCAAGTAGGCAATGACATAGAAAAAGTTCAGGCTCCAGACCCAACAAACCCTGGACCCTTCCTTCCAACCTACATTGTTAATGTTTGTATTTGTTCATCACAGACTTTGAGTGTCACAGTAAGGAGTATGGGCAGAATTGGGATTAGAATGGAGCAAAAGCTGTAATATTGATGCCCGTTAAACCATGATTTTGGGTCACTGTATCTTTAGTTCCAATGATGATCTATCAGATGTCATAAGATCAATGCAATTAACTAATGATCTACAAATCAAATAGCATTTTTCTTGTTAAACGGGAATGAATATGAATTTAAATTTCAATCTTTACATGGAAAGTATACTGGTAAATGAGAAAAGCATACTACAAAAGAGTACTAGGAGCAAGATACTATTTGGGGGGAATCACACATTTAGACAAATGTACCTGTATATAAAAGAAAGTACTCGTGTGACTGTTACGATCTTTGTGTGAATCTTTTATGCTTTCTCTGAGTGCGTGCATAAGATTCTGCTTCCTGAACACAATGAAGACCTGTAACAGAGAGTGTTCATCACAGAATGTTTTCTGCACCAGCCCTTGCAGCTTGATTTCTCTATCAACTTCACTGACCCTTCAAAGAAATACACTGTGATTGTAATATCTGCCATCTTCAGGCTCCTCAAGGTCACATTATTCAAAACTTGACCTCTGGCCTCCACTCATTATTTTCTGATTGCAATTTATTTAATAACTATCCCCTATCTGCCCTCATTTAATTTCTGATTGCAATTCGTTTGTAAAAACTCACAACAGGCAAAGGTATGGCCTCAGTAGTGAGGTGGATGGACCTAGAGTCTGTCATACAGAGTGAAGTAAGTCAGAAAGAGAAAGACAAATACCGTATGCTAACACATATATATGGAATCTAAGAAAAAAAAAATGTCATGAAGAACCTAGGGGTAAGACGGGAAAAAAGACACAGACCTACTAGAGAATGGACTTGAGGATATGCGGAGGGGGAATGGTAAGCTGGGACAAAGTGAGAGAGTGGCATGGACATATATACACTACCAAACGTAAAATAGCTAGCTAGTAGGAAGCAGCCGCATAGCACAGGGAGATCAGCTTCGTTCTTTGTGACCACCTAGAGGGGTGGGATAGGGAGGGTGGGAGGGAGGGAGATGCAAGAGGGAAGAGATATGGAAACATATGTATATGTATATGTATAACTGATTCACTGTTATAAAGCAGAAACTAACACACCATTGTAAAGCAATTATAATCCAATAAAGATGTTAAAAAAAAAAGGTATGGCCTCAGACGAACAGGTTTCCTTTTAAAGAATTTAAGAACCAAGTCAATGTGATTTTCCTTCCCTTATAACCTGTAACAGGAGAAGGAGGAAGGCCCATTACCCTGCTCAATGAAATGCTATGGACTCAGCATGTGCTTTAGTTTGTTTTAAATGTTTATAAATGTTTATTATTCCTTCCTTTCCTTCCTTATTACTTATTAGCATCTCCTCTCTTATGGCTTCTGTTTACTCAAAAGGAAATATACCCAACATCTTTGGGGGTGAGTGAAGTGTACCAACTCTATCTTTTAGCATGATGCTGACACATGCTCAGCTAGAAAATTATCCCCATTTCAACTGCTTGTCTTAACAGATCAGTGTGAATGTAAATGAAGGAAATGAGTGAATAGAGATTTATATTTTTACTGAAAGGGAAAAAATGTGCTAAATAAACTGTATCCAGTGTCCTACTTAACCAGTCTCAGATGCTGTGCCTGGGTTTACAGAGAGAAAGCCATGCTCTGTCGGAGGAAGACATAAATATATCCCTTCCCACTGTCTCATCTTTATTTTTCATCCCAAACAGATATGTGGGCTTGGAATGTTTTTCTCACCCCATTCAGATATTTGACATTTCTCAAGGCTAAGCCTCCAATACTGGTCCTTTGTTCACAAATACTCCTGCCCGATGACCATTCTGCAATCAACAGCCTGGCTTCCCCAGCCTTACAGACCTGATGATCTCTAGTTGTAGCTTCCTATTGTTATCTCAGTGCAGAGCAGACCACACCTGCAAGTCATCTTTGCAGAAATCACAACCTTGAGCCTCTCAGAGATTTGGTTGCATTGCTAATCAACTAGAAGCCCACTGAAGACATCTGTGTCATCTTAATCATTCTATGTGCCAAAAAGGAACAGAAAAAAATTGTTGATGTGGCCACTTAGAAGTCACAGTCAAATTCAGGAGTCCCAAAATTGCAGAGTCTATGGGTAATGCAAAGACTAGTAATCACATGGTTAACCTGAATTTAATGTTATAAATACTAACTGGTGGGCTTCCCTGGTGGCGCAGTGGTTGAGAGTCCGCCTGCGGATGCAGGAGACACGGGTTCGTGCCCCGGTCCGGGAAGATCCCACATGCCGCGGAGCGGCTGGGCCCGTGAGCCATGGCCGCTGAGCCTGCGCGTCCGGAGCCTGTGCTCCGCAACGGGAGAGGCCACAACAGTGAGAGGCCCGCGTACCGCGCAAAAAAAAAAAAAAAACCACACTAACTGGCAATAAGTTTGGAAGCAATTACACATACTGAAGAATTAAAATCAATCCGTTTCACTGAATTTACTTTGGATCATATGGCAGACAGCTAAGTGCCTTGTGGCAGATTTATTTTTCCCTGTCAATATAATCAGTGGATCAGTTTCCACCAATCACAATGCCTGGCACAGTGGCTGACAGGTCCCATGCGTGTGAACACCAGGAAATACATTTCAAGGAGAATGAATGGAAGAAAGTTATAACTATACTCAGTATAGTTATAACGGTAGATTGACAGTAGATTCAATCCATTCTTCAGTTAATAATTCAATGTAATTTACAGACACACTCTCCCCATCTAACTTCATCATGCAATAGCTACTTAGACAATGAGGTACAAGATTTTTTTAAAGTCCAAAATTCTGTGATATTCATAATAGCATTGCTGATTTTGAGGGGAGAACAGAATCACATCCAGTAATAGCTCTTGTCTCTAGAATAAAATGTTTTTAGCTAGTCTCTTTGGGCCCCTTAAATCCTCAGAACTATAATTTTGTGATACTTTTGTCACTGGCGATATTAAGGGCAGAATCACTTATGAGATTCATCTGTGACTCAGTGGCCCTTGTGATTGATATCACATATGCAATGAAAGTTTATGGAAATGTCATATAATTACGAAAATAGTGAAAAGATGCAGCTGCTTTTTATGGAGTATTTACTCTATGCTAGTTGCATGTAGACATTATTTTAAGTATCATCATCAAGTGAGGAAAATAAAGGGACCCTGGAGATCTAAGGCACTACATTCAGATATGGGCTTCATTAATTGCCCCTAAAGTAAGCTGTGCTTTAAAGCTCATAGTCATAATAGTATCTGCAATTGTGAAAGTGGGCTTCAGAGACAGAACTGAGTTGAAATCAAGACTCCCATTATTTACTAACTTTTCAGTCTTTTCTACACTTCAGTTTCCTTAACTGCAAAACAAGGAAGGCAATGGTGTGTGCCTCACAGAATTGTTGCATAGATGACGTAAGCATCCTGATTCTGACAGTGCCTGATTCAAACAAATGTTAGCTGATACTGTTAACTGTATCATTTGTTATCATTATTATGCGTTCAATCATATATTCATTCTTTAAATGTCTTATTATTGCCTAGGATTTAATGCTCCTGTAATGGACACTAGAAATGGTCAGTTCTACTTTTTCAGGTGGCAATGGTGCCATTTCAGTAATGCCAGGATAATTTAGTCCTCCTCAAAAATACGCCCTTCATTTGAAATACCTGAGAGCTTTAAAGGTCATCATTAACTATTTCTGCACTTCCAATATGGTAGGCACTAGCCACACATGGCTGTTTAAAATTAAGACAATGAAATAAAATAAATGAGATCAAAATAAAAATTAAGTTCCTTGATCATACTAGCCACATTTCATCTGGAACATTTGCATCATCACAGAAAGTTGTATTGGACAGAAACAGATACCTTTAATTGTTTCCTGTTAAAGTTCAGGTAACCAAGCAATCATTCATTATTTATACCTGTGAGTCAAAGTATGCTTAGAACATTTTCTACAACCACGTTTTGATATGGAGAATAGGGGAAGGGAACATGAAGGCACTGGGGAAAAATCTTCAGGACTTTTCCATTTTAAACATATTCAATTTCTGTGCTATGTGCACACCTGTAGCTTATAAAATTGTCTATAGATTTGACACCTCTGAAAGAAGACCCTCAGTATTTTTAGATCCTACCATTTAATTAGCACTCTACTGTTTGGCATTACCCAAGGATATTGGTGTGAGCTAACCTCACTCAGGAGGAAAAGATATCAGCCTGAGAACAAACACTCTTGAGTCAAGATGAGAAATCAATCTCAGAGAGCTTGGTATGAGTGAGATTGTCTGAAATGCTCCTCTGCCCTCCTGTTGATCTCTCCCTCCCATATATCAGCACAGACCTTGGAAGACTCCAGATATTATGCTCTAGTAAGTTTAGAGCCTGCTGTCAAAAAAGGACCCAAATACCACTGCATGTGCATATACACAAAGCTACAAAAACAAACACAAAAATCAAACACACCCAAAGAAGCCAGCAACTCTATTTGAACAGATCTTACTTTCCCAATGAAAGCAAAACTCATCACTTCCCAAGTTAGAACAGCTGAGACCCATCAACCAACGGAAAATAATTTGTTCATAGTAGAAGCTGTCACCGGCTATTACCACGTGCAACGTGAAGCAGACCTCGGCTCCCAGACTTGGGCAGGCCCACTCCCATTTCACTTGACAGCTGTGGACACTGGAATAATATAAAACATAACCTAATCAACAGACTGTGAAAAATCTGAAAGCTAAAGACAGATGTTCAACTGCCGTCACCACCTTTCATATTTAATTATATTTGTGTGGGGAAAACAAGTGATAAGTCCACTCCTCTAAGGAGGCCTACTTTACTATTAACTTAATGACAGGGTGGGTATGGAGTTCTCCATCAAACAATGGTCCTCAAATGGCCTCAATCTAGGCCCTGGTGGCAGATGATCCTCTGTCGAATCAGCCTGAGTTTCAAACAACAACCTGCAGCCTTCCCCTTATTTTTCGCTCTCTCCTTCCACTTCATTGTTCTTCCCCAGACTAGCCTGCCAACATCACATCTACACGTAGGAGTGACTGAATGTAGTTAGCATACACCAATCACTGCCAAGCAGGCTAAAGGTAACAACATTTTTTTTCCATCTAACTTGAAAACAACCAAACAGATTTTCCCTTTGCTATTTTGAATGTACAAAGATCTCAAAGAATCGCAGAAAGTAAAAGAAAAGAAAAAGGTGATAGAGCATCTGCTCCAGTGTCTAGTATCAGGAAATGACTTTGTTATAAGTTAATGGCGGGGAGGGGGCACAAACTGACCTGCCTACAGAGAGAAGGCACACAAGTCAACTGAGCCGAAAAGGGGCCAATGTTCGCTTCTCTGTTAAGGGCCCTGCAGGGAATTCAGAGGATTGTGGAAAACTGAAGAATTCCTGCTTAGTCTTTAGTACAGACCCTTCATTCCATTCAGGAATGCGGTCCAAGTATAGATGGATAGATTATTTATGTTTGTTTGCAAGAAAAGCTGGAAATATTGGGTTTTATTTAACATCTGATGTTTAAATATTGACAATTATTTATATTTTTCAACATTGCATGGGCCTATGGTGTGGAGGTCAAAGAAAACTTTTACATTATAGATCTACAACTTTGCAAGCTTTGACTTAAAAGAGTTCAAAGTTACTAAATTTTACAAAACACTGTTCTCATGAGAGGTAATGAAAAACCTGTTTCTAGATGGTAACAAGGGTCAGTGAAATGATCATTGGGCTAAAATTGGGAAAACTAGTGCTCTGCCCCAGCTCTTTCGTTTATAAGTTGAGTGACTTTGGGCAAATCATATAAAGAGAGACTCAGTTTCCTCCTACTTACATTGAGGTCTCACTTGCCATGTCTATTTCCTATTTTTTGAATATCAAATATGAATATATTTTTAAATTGAGAAGGGTGCTATTACAAGAGAATATTATCTATTGTTAATTTTCCAATGAGTAATCAACAAATAGTACCACTGCTTATTATTTTTGCTTCTCCCTCTATCCTTCTGGAGGAAGGAGTGGCTTTTGAGTACTAATACATGATATTCAAATCATACTGCAAGATTTGAAGTAAAAATACATGCTCTGACATTAATTTAGGTAATTCCCTTCAATTCTATGGAGATCTGTTTTCCTGTTTGTAAAATATAATGATACTTGCCGTACTTATTTAGAGGTATATTATAAGTCTAAAACAAGTTAAAAGGTATTAAGAATTGAACACAATAAAAGTATAAGGTAGGGGATGAGGGGAAGATGGCGGAAGAGAAGACGCGGAGATCACCTTCCTCCCCACAGATACACCAGAAATACATCTACACGTGGAACAGCTCCTACAGAACACCTACTGAACGCTGGCAGAAGACCTCAGACCTCCCAAAAGGCAAGAAACTCCCCATGTACCTGGGTAGGGCAAAAGAAAAAAGAAAAAAAAAAACAGACAAAAGAATAGGGACGGGACCTGCAACAGTGGGAGGGAGCTGTGAAGGAGGAAAGGTTTCTACACACTAGAAGCCCCTTCGCGGGCGGAGACTGCGGGTGGTGGAGGGGGGGGAGCTTCGCAGCCGCGGAGGAGAGCACAGCAACAGGGGTGCGGCGGCCAAAGCGGAGAGATTCCCGCACAGAGGATCGGTGCCGACCGGCACTCAACAGCCCGAGAGGCTTGTCTGCTCACCCGCCGCGGCCGGCGGGGCTGGGAGCTGAGGCTCGGGCTTCGGTCGGAGCGCAGGGAGAGGCCCGGGGTTGGCGGCGTGAACACAGCCTGCAGGGGGTTAGTGCGCGACGGCTGGCCGGGAGGGAGTCCGAGGAAAAGTCTGGACCTGCCGAAGAGGCAAGAGACTTTTTCTTACCTCTTTGTTTCCTGGTGCGCGAGGAGAGGGGATTAAGAGCGCTGCTCAAAGGAGCTCCAGAAACGGGCGCGAGCCGCGGCTAACAGCGCGGACCCCAGAGACGGGCATGAGACACTAAGGCTGCTGCTGCCACCACCAAGAAGCCTGTGTGCGAGCACCCCACTTCTGGGGAGCCTGTGCAGCCCGCCACTGCCAGGTTCTCGGGATTCAGGGACACCTTCCCCGGGAGAACGCACGGCGCTCCTCAGGCTGGTGTAACGTCATGCCGGCCTCTGACGCAGCAGGCCCGCCCCTCACGCCGTGCCCCTCCCTCCCCCACCCCCACCCCGGCCTGAGTGAGCCAGAGCCCTCGAATCAGCGGCTCCTTTAACCCCGTCCTGTTTGAGCAAAGAACAGACGCCCTCCAGCGACTTACACGCAGAGGCAGGGCCAAATCCAAAGCTGAGACCCTGGGAGCCGTGAGAACAAAGAAGAGAAAGGGAAATCTCTCCCAGCAGCCTCAGGAGCAGCGGATTAAAGCTCCACAATCAACTTGATATACCCTGCACCTGTGGAATACCTGAATAGACAACGAATCACCCCAAATTGAGGAGGTGGACTTTGACAGCAAGATTTATGATTTTTTTCCCCTTTGCCTCTTTTTGTGAGTGTGTATGTATATCCTTCTGTGTGAGATTTTGTCTGTATAGCTTTGCTTCCACCATTTGTCCTAGGGTTCTATCCATCCGTTTTTTTTTTTTTCTTAATAATTAATTTTAATAACTTTATTTCACTTTATCTTCTTTCTTTTTTCCTTCCTTCCCTCCTTCCTTCCTTCCTTCCTCCCACCATCCGTCCCTCCCTCCCTTTCTTTATTTCCTTTCTTTCTTCCTTCCATCCTTCCCTCCTTTCTTTCTTTCTTTCTTCCTACTTCTACTAATTCTTTCTCTCTACTTTTTCTCCCTTTTATTCTGAGCCGTGTGGATGAAAGGCTCTTGGTGCTGCAGCCAGGAGTCAGTGCTGTGCCTCTGAGGTGGGAGAGCCAACTTCAGGACACTGGTCCACAAGAGACCTCCCAGCTCCACATAATATCAAACGGCGAAAATCTCTCAGAGATCTCCATCTCAACACCAGCACCCAGCTTCACTCAATGACCACCAAGCTACAGTGCTGGACAACCTATGCAAACAACTAGCAAAACAGGAACACGACCCCACCCATTAGCAGAGAGGATGCCTAACATCATAATAAGTCCACAGACACCCCAAAACACAACACCAGACATGGACCTGCCCACCAGAAAGACAAGATCCAGCCTCATCCACCAGAACACAGGCACTAGTCCCCTCCACCAGGAAGCCTACACAACCCACTGAACCAACCTTAGCCACTGGGGACAGACACCAAAAACAATGGGAACTACAAACCTGCAGCCTGCAAAAAGGAGACCCCAAACACAGTAAGGTAAGCAAAATGAGAAGACAGAAAAACACACCGCAGATGACGGAGCAAGATAAAAACCCACAAGACCTAACAAATGAAGAGGAAATAGGCAGTCTACTTAAAAAAGAATTCAGAATAATGATAGTAAAGATGATCCAAAATCTTGGAAATAGAATAGACAAAATGCAAGAAACATTTAATAAGGACCTAGAAGAACTAAAGATGAAACAAACAATGATGAACAACACAATAAATGAAATGAAAAATACTCTAGATGGGATCAATAGCAGAATAACTGAGGCAGAAGGACGGATAAGTGACCTGGAAGATAAACTAGTGGAAATAACTACTGCAGAGCAGAATAAAGAAAAAAGAATGAAAAGAACTGAGGACAGTCTCAGAGACCTCTGGGACAACATTAAACGCACCAACATTCGAATTATAGGGGTTCCAGAAGAAGAAGAGAAAAAGAAAGGGACTGAGAAAATATTTGAAGATATTATAGTTGAAAACTTCCCTAATATGGGAAAGGAAATAGTTAAGCAAGTCCAGGAAGCACAGAGAGTCCCATACAGGATAAATCCAAGGAGAAATATGCCAAGAAACATATTAATCAAACTGTCAAAAATTAAATACAAAGAAAGCATATTAAAAGCAGCAAGGGAAAAACACAAATAACACACAAGGGAATCCCCATAAGGTTAACAACTGATCTTTCAGCAGAAACTCTGCAAGCCAGAAGGGAGTGGCAGGACATACTGAAAGTGATGAAGGAGAAAAACCTGCAACCAAGATTACTCTACCCAGCAAGGATCTCATTCAGATTTGATGGAGAAATTAAAACCTTTACAGACAAGCAAAAGCTGAGAGAGTTCAGCACCACCAAACCAGCTTTACAACAAATGCTAAAGGAACTTCTCTAGGCAAGAAACACAAGAGAAGGAAAAGACCTATAATAACGAACCCAAAACAATTTAGAAAATGGGAATAGAAACATACATATCAATAATTACCTTAAATGTAAATGGACTAAATGCTCCCACCAAAAGACACAGATTGGCTGAATGAATACAAAAACATAACCCATATATATGCTATCTACAAGAGACCCATTTCAGACCTAGAGACACATACAGACTGAAAGTAAGGGGATGGAAAAAGATATTCCATGCAAATGGAAATCAAAAGAAAGCTGGAGTAGCAATTCTCGTATCAGACAAAATAGACTTTAAAACAAAGACTATTAAAAGAGACAAAGAAGGACACTACATAATAATCAAGGGATCGATCCAAGAAGAAGATATAACAATTGTAAATATTTATGGACCCAACATAGGAGCACCTCAATACATAAGGCAAATACTAACAGCCATAAAAGGGGAAATCGACAGTAACACATTCATAATAGGGGACTTTAACACCCCACTTTCACCAATGGACAGATCATCCAAAATGAAAATAAATAAGGAAACACAAACTTTACATGATACATTAAACAAGATGGACTTAATTGATATTTATAGGACACTCCATCAAAAAACTACAGAATACACATTTTTCTCAAGTGCTCATGGAACATTCTCCAGGATAGATCATATATTGGGTCACAAATCAAGCCTTGGTAAATTTAAGAAAATTGTAATTGTATCAAGTATCTTTTCCGACCACAACACCATGAGACTAGATATCAATTACAGGAAAAGATCTGTAAAAAATACAAACACATGGAGGCTAAACAATACACTACTTAATAACGAAGTGATCACTGAAGAAATCAAAGAGGAAATAAAAAAATACCTAGAAACAAATGACAATGGAGACATGATTACCCAAAACCTATGGGATGCAGTTAATCCTTGATACCAAAACCAGACAAGGATGTCACAAAGAAATAAAACTAGAGGCCAATATCACTGATGAACATAGATGCAAAAATCCTCAACAAAATACTAGCAAACAGAATCCAACAGCACATTAAAAGGATCATACACCATGATCAAGTGGAGTTTATCCCAGGAATGCAAGGATTTTTCAATATACGCAAATCAATCAATGTGATAAACCATATTAACAAATTGAAGGGGGAAAAACCATATGATCATCTCAATAGATGCAGAGAAAGCTTTTGACAAAATTCAACACCCATTTATGATAAAAACCCTGCAGAAAGTAGGCATAGAGGGAACTTTCCTCAACATAATAAAGGCCATATATGACAAACCCATAGCCAACATCATCCTCAATGGTCAAAGACTGAAAGCATTTCCACTAAGATCAGGAACAAGACAAGGTTGTGCACTCTCACCACTCTTATTCAACATAGTTTTGGAAGTTTTAGCTACAGCAATCAGAGAAGAAAAGGAAATAAAAGGAATCCAAATCGGAAAAGAAGAAGTAAAGCTGTCACTGTTTGCAGATGACATGATACTATACATAGAGAATCCTAAAGATGCCACCAGAAAACTACTAGAGCTAGTCACTGAATTTGGTAAAGTGGCAGGATACAAAATTAATGCACAGAAATCTCTTGCATTCCTATACACTAATGATGAAAAATCTGAAAGTGAAATCAAGAAAACACTCGCATTTACCATTGCAACAAAAAGAATAAAATATCTAGGAATAAACCTACCTAAGGAGACAAAAGACCTGTATGCAGAAAATTATAAGACACTTATGAAAGAAATTAAAGATGATACAAATAGATGGAGAGATATACCATGTTCTTGGATTGGAAGAATCAACATTGTGAAAACGACTCTACTACCCAAAGCAATCTACAGATTCAATGCAATCCCTATCAAACTACCACTAGCATTTTTCACAGAACTACAACAAAAAATTTCACAGTTTGTATGGAAACACAAAAGACCCTGAATAGCCAAAGCAATCTTGAGAACGAAAAACGGAGCTGGAGGAATCAGGCTCCCTGACTTCAGACTATACTACAAAGCTACAGTAATCAAGAGAGTATGGTACTGGCACAAAAACAGAAAGATCAATGGAACAGGATAGAAAGCCCAGAGATAAACCCACGCACATATGGTCACCTTGTCTTTGATAAAGGAGGCAGCAATGTACAGTGGAGAAAGGACAGCCACTTCAATAGGTGGTGCTGGGAAAACTGGACAGGTACATGTAAAAGTATGAGATTAGATCACTCCCTAACACCATAAACAAAAATAAGCTCAAAATGGATTAAAGACCTAAGTGTAAGGCCAGAAACTATCAAACTCTTAGAGGAAAACATAGGCAGAACACTCTATGACATAAATCACAGCAAGATCCTTTTTGACCCACCTCCTAGAGAAATGGAAATAAAAACAAAAATAAACAAATGGAACCTAATGAAACTTAAAAGCTTTTGCACAGCAAAGGAAACCATAAACAAGACCAAAAGACAACACTCAGAATGGGAGAAAATATTTGCAAATGAAGCAACTGACAAAGGATTAATTTCCAAAATTTACAAGCAGCTCATGCAGCTCAATAACAAAAAAACAAACAACCCAATCCAAAAATGGGCAGAAGACCTAAATAGACATTTCTCCAAAGAAGATATACAGACTGCCAACAAGCACATGAAAGAATGCTCAACATCATTAATCATTAGAGAGATGCAAATCAAAACTACAATGAGATATCATCTCACACCAGTCAGAATGGCCATCATCAAAAAATCTAGAAACAATAAATGCTGGATAGGGTGTGGAGAAAAGGGAACACTCTTGCACTGCTGGTGGGAATGTGAATTGGTACAGCCACTATGGAGAACAGTATGGAGGTTCCTTAAAAAACTACAAATAGAACTACCATATGACCCAGCAATCCCACTACTGGGCATATACCCTGAGAAAACCATAATTCAAAAAGAGTCATGTACCAAAATGTTCATTGCAGCTCTATTTACAATAGCCCAAAGATGGAAACAACCTAAGTGCCCATCATCAGATGAATGGATAAAGAAGATGTGGCACATATATACAATGGAATATTACTCAGCCATAAAAAGAAACGAAATTGAACTATTTGTAATGAGGTGGATAGAGCTAGAGTCTGTCATACAGAGTGAAGTAAGTCAGAAAGAGAAAGACAAATACCATATGCTAACACATATATATGGAATTTAAGAAAAAAAAAATGTCATGAAGAACCTAGGGGTAAGACAGGAATAAAGACACAGACCTAATGGAGAACGGACTTGAGGATATGGGGAGGGGGAAGGGTGAGCTGTGACAAAGCAAGAGAGAGGCTTGGACATATATACACCACTAAACGTAAGGTAGATAGCTAGTGGGAAGCAGCTGCATAGCACAGGGAGATCAGTTCGGTGCTTTGTGACCGCCTGGAGGGGTGGGAGGGAGGGAGACGCAAGAGGGAAGAGATATGGGAACATATGTATATGTATAACTGATTCACTTTGTTATAAAGCAGAAACTAACACACCATTGTAAAGCAATTACACCCCAATAAAGATGTTAAAAAAAAAAGTATAAGGTAGCATTTTTAACTTTGATAATGATTACTAACTACTATTTTTTTCAAAGGTGCTTCTTGTCTATGAAAAAGGAAAACAATACTATCGTCATGTTATCAATATTAATACCAAAATATTACCCATAATACAATTTATTACATACCTATTACACAGAATTTGCCCTGAATAAAATATCCCTAAAAGCTATGTGAGATAGACACACTTGCTAGCTTTGCTAAAATCTAACCCCCCTTTTTTTTTTAACTAAGAGTGATCTAATTTTATTTGGACAGCAACATTACCAGCCCAAGGCTCAATATTCTCTTTCCCATAGTCCCTTGCAGCATGTAGCCATGTAACAGTTCACACTGTGACAGAGCAGCAAAGTCCATGGATGGTTATAGGAAGCAAAGACTTTGCTTTATCTATGAAAGGAGACAGAGAGACTGAAACTTTCATCTTTCTTATTTGTACCCCAGACACAGGCACCATGCCTGAAGCTCCAGAGGAGGTGACCAGGGCAGGAAAAAGCCAAGGGAATCACAGACTGGTTATCAATGCATTATCAAAGAGGGAAACCAATCCAGGCAGTTGACAAAGTCTGTATTTTCTGTGTGTGTGTGAGTTTGAGATCTATAACCCCCAACTCGGTTACATCTCTGTAAATTGGCTTTCTGGTACTCGCAGCCAAACACATTTGCAATTTATAAAAGAGGTAACTAGCAAACTCAGATGAAAACCAGTCCTTTTGATTCCAAACTTGATGCAGCTAAGCCGTATGCTACAAGGCATGAGAGCCCTTGGTTTTAAAATGAAGTGAGAAGCCATTAATCTTTCTGGAAACCAATTCTTCCATCTATAAAATAGGGATTGTAACAAATACTTCATTCATTTTTGCAAGGGCCAACAGAAAGGGTTATATAAAAGTAGTCTATAAAACCTGAAAAGAGTAACAGAAATTAGGTCTATATTATTATTAATGCAGATTTAAAACTTCACAGATTCTGCTGATCATAAAATATGATTTTAGAACATTGAGTGGCACATTTCATAAATATTCCACCCAGGGAAAGTGACTGATTGCTGATTATATTTCATGGTGCTGTCAAAGAAGCCAGAGATGACTCAACAGCTCTCCATACTGTCGGGTTCTCCTTGGAAGTTTTTCCAATGGAAGCTGCTTTCTTTTGCAAATCCAAAGACCAGTTAAAATATTACAGTATTGCCTCTTTAGCTTTCCTGTGCAGAGAATTTAGGGAGATTTGTGGGTTCTTAAGTTTTACTCACTTATGACAGAAGCTACAGTTTGGCAGCAGAAGATACATGGGCAGCAAACTGAAGAGAGCCACACAATTAGAGGAGAAGCTCTAAGCTGGATGCTAATCCTAAAATCTTTGAGGGAGAAACACCAGTTTAAGCCACACTTTGAGATAATTTGAACAAACTGTTCTTGACATTTTGGTGAACAATTCAGTATTAAGCATACCCTCACCCCCTTGCACCTTCCCCTGACGTAGAGATTGCTATGGGATACGTACAGAAGTTTTGCAGTGCTCTGTTAGAACAGTAATAATCAAAGGGAGTGCTAGGCATGAGAGTGATATGAAACTCACAGATCATAAAGATGCCTCCAAATTATTATTATAATCTACATCTAAAATCATTTCGGTTTCATAGCTCCCTCTGGTAAAAAGACTCATGTTAGGTAGTTTCTGGACGTGGTTGCTGTTGAAAGAAACTCAAAACATATTCCCTAAGACCCTCTTATGGGTAAGACTGACATAATCATAAAAAATAAAAATGCTATTAAATAGACTATAAATTTCAAAATGATACAGGAATGCAATAACCAGCCAGAGAGTTGAAGGAAATAATAAAAGCAAATAAAACCTAAATAGAACCCTGCCCCCCTTTTCTCAACAGAGATAATGCCAAAGACAAAATGTACTGATCCATAAGCTTCTGCCTTACTCAATTAAAGATTTAGTGTTTTAGAGAAGGCCGGATAAAATGCTACATGGGCAGCCAAATTATAGTGCCCATAAATCATTAGAATTTAAATAAAAGCATTCTAAAATAGATATATAATTTGTTTGTATATGAAATAAATATACTTTGTTAGAACTAGAAGAAAATCTATGTTTATAACATATGCAAACTCTTCCCATAAATCTAAATCAGGGATGATTTCTGGCTCTGAAGCTATGTGGTAATGTGCAAAGCATTGCAAAATGAGATTTTGGTGAAACAAGTAATAAAATAAATTAAGAAAGTTTAGTCTTCACTGTAAAACCTAACTAAGCAAATAAAAAAGTTCGTTATAAAACCTTCAAAGATGAGCTGATCATTGCATTTGTGGCATTATTATTAACAGCATTTATTTCACTGTAGGGACTTCTCCATGCCACTTAGAAGTAAATCTTGGCCAGAATTTATGACCAGTTACACAAGCTGAGCTATAATGTAAAGAGTGACACTTGCAATATCTTTTCCAAAAAAACAGGGCAAAATATGCCGCAGTGTTAATCATGTGACATTCACCAGCCATGCCCCCCATTGAATAAAAAGCTCCCAGAGTCAACGGTACCCAAAATACCAGCCATGGTGGTGCTGAGATTCCATGTTCAATTAAATCTTTCTGCGACAGATACTACATACCCAAGGTTCCAGACCCATCCTCTTCTGCCCATGCTCAAGACACACTTACTTTGTTCAGACAACAAGGTACTCAGCTCCAGAGAAGGAATCATGCAATCAAGTTTTCTTTTCTTTCTTTTTTTTTTTTTTGCGGTACGCGGGCCTCTCACTGTTGTGGCCTCTCCCGTTACGGAGCACAGGCTCCGGACGCGCAGGCTCAGCGGCCATGGCTCACGGGCCCAGCCGCTCCGCGGAGTGTGGGATCTTCCCGGACCGGGGCACGAACCGGTGTCTCCTGCATCGGCAGGCAGACTCTCAACCACTGCGCCACCAGGGAAGCCCTCAAGTTTTCTTTTCACCATTTTTTTTTTTTTTTTTTTTTTTTTGCTTTTGGGATTCTCTCACAGTTATGGGTGGCTGCATAGTCTATTTCTAGGCAATGAGACATAAAGTAAAATCTTTGGGGTGAGGGGTGGGGTCTGTTCCTAGGAAAATTTTTCCATACAAATAAGTTTGCTACCACATCTGCCTTTAGCTTAGAGTTGCAAAATAGATCATTCATGGGACAGAAATGATATTTGTAGATAACTGAGCAAAAAGGTGGGAAGCTCCTGAGTCCTTTGTGTCATTTATGAGCTTCTGAACCAACCCTGGAAATGCTACCCCCAGACCACTTAAAAATGAGATATTAAATGTTGACATTGTTTATGCTTCTATTCTTTTACTTGTCATTAAGTTAATCTTTTTAATTATTAATGCAATGTCTTTCTCTGTCCTCCTCAGAACTGTCATGGGCTTGGGCTGGCAATCAAGTCATCAGACCTGAGCTTGATAAGGAACTTGAACATTTATTTATGCTCACTCTGCATTATCTCATAGACTCTTCACCAAACCCTAGGAGATAGGTACCACAATTCTGTACCTTAAAGCACAGAAGTGTTGAAATACTTGCCTGAAGTCACAAAACTAGAAAATGGGAAGGCTGAGTTTTGAATCTGAGGAAGTGTTCAGAGTTCTGGCTCCAAAGTTTTTCCTCCTTTCCCTCCTAAGTTCCATCGACACTTCTGTTTTTCAGGATCAGTTCTCAGCAATCTGTTGCAAAGGAAAAGGAACTCTGCATAGCAGAATACCTAGAAAAGGGCTTCCAGTGATCAATGAAGTGCAAAATGCTTTTCTTCTGGTATAATTCTGCATGACATTGAAGTTGTTGGGACTCTAGCCCTAAAATCATATTGCTAGCTCTACATACGTTATCACCTCAGAAATAAAATGATCAGGCAAAAGCAGCCTTCTATTTGGGCTGGTGAAATATATGAGATTAAAAAATTATTTTAATGAATGGATCAAGAAAATGTGATATTATATATATATATATGTATTATTAAGCCTTGACAAAGGACACTGTCATTTGTGACTACATGAATGAAACTAGAGGACGTTATGCTAAATGAAATCAAACGGAGAAAGACAAATACTGTATGTATCACTTATATGTGGAATCTTAAAAAAAAATTGAACTCATAGAAACATAGAGTAGAAAAGCGGTTGCCAGGGATTGGGTTGGGGGTGGATGAAATAGAGAGAGGTTGGTAAAAGGGTGCAAACTTTCAGTTGTATGATGAATAAGGTCAGAAGATCTACTGTATAATACGGTGACTATAGCTGATAACACTGTATCGTATAATTGAAATTTGCTAAAAGAGTGTAAATGTCCACACACACACACACACACACACACAGATAAATATGTGAGAAAAACAAAAACCCATCATCCAACCACTCCAACATAACTGCTATTAAATATCTGTGCTGTTTTTACAATGTACTTGCAATAGATCAAATCATTACAATGTATACTTTAAATATTTACAATTTTATTTGCCAATTTTACTTCAATAAAGCTGAAGAAAATTATTCATGCTGCTCTTTCAGATTTTTTCTATTGTTAAATGTTACATATAAATAAATATATGTATTTTAAACAGAAACATATTCTATTTCATAATCTTTTTCCCTAAAAATATATAATGAACATCATTCTATCATTCTATATTTGAAAAAGCAAAATTAGTATGTTATTCCAAAAGTACAAAAATGTTTTACTCTTTAAGTCTTATAAATTCAAATCGTTACTGTGCGTTTCTAGTATTGGCTAATTTCAGCTTTTTCATATTCAGATTCTGATAACTACAGTTACATTTAATTCATTTCAAGGGAACAAAAATGTACTTTTTCTTTTCTTCCACTGAGTTGCATTACCCTAGATTATTTTTCCAGATTGAATTTAAGATAAACCTGTCTAAGAAAACAACAACCCTCTAGACTCTGTTGACCATTTTTTTCATAACCCTAATTGCCATAGAGAACTTATTTAATTTATGGTATGACCCTGGACCCTGAAACTGTTTCTTTATCCATAACTTGGGATAAAAATACCCTCCCTGTTTTCTTTTCACAAGTAATCTACGATTCAGTCTTTTATTGGTCATAAAAAATCTTTAAAATATGCAGTGTTAAAAAATGTCAGGTGTTATTATCCATTGTTAATCAGTTTTTTAAATGCCTTTCATGTGTTCTACTAAATATTGTCATTCATATTTTCTCAATTTTTTTTTCAGTAAAAAAGTACCAGATCTAAATGTAACTGTATTAATTAAAACTTGATTATTTTGTTTGTTTAGTAGAATTTATCCTTATTATATCTGTCTGGGCTTGTGCCCTGTGTCTGCTCTCTTCCTTCTACTTCATATCCTTTGGGCTTAACAAAAGAAAGGATAGAAATACTGAAAAAGAGGACATGGTATAAATAAACAAAAAACAAAGCTCTTGTATCGACAGGAATAAATTTGAGTCTTTTATCTTTCAGTTCAGGATAGCGCCCCCAGCTGAGGGAACTGTATGTTTGAATGGTACTTTTAAAATCTATTATTTCCTGGCATCAGATCTTTCTGTTACTGAGAGAAAGGGAAACCATTGGTGCCCCAAATTATTATGGCAGCAATAACTACACTAGGTCCTAGAGTCACACATGTTTTAAAACACGTCAGCAGGACTAGGACTTCTACCACCTGACTTTCTAAAACACACAATGGCATTTGTAGGAGGAGGGGGAAACTTGAAGTTCTGGAAGGCTGTAACTGTAGCAGTGGCATGGTAAAAAAGTAAAAAATTACCTGTTCTTACCTCTCCTGTTAAGATTAGAATGCATTAAATATTTCTATTACACTCTCCACCAAAAAGTGGGTAGTGGGAGGTGTACGTCATAAATAACACCACTTCACAAATCCCCTCAGATCTGCATACAGTTTTAGAAGTTCTTGCTGCCCAGGTCTGTACTCCCACCTAGGATAAATCACTACAAAGTGCCATGTCCCCAACAGGGGGTTGTTAATTAGTTTTAAAAGCTCCTGCAGTTCCTCTGGTGCTTCAAGGAAGTACACAAGCCCAGCATTCTACAAAAATACCCTTTTTTTTTATGGTCAGCACAGGCTGAGATTTTATGAGCTTCTCATGGCTGTATGAAAGTTGAGCAATATGCAGAGGTGCAAAGGGAAGGCTGTTAAAATTGACTGGGATAAATGCTTTGTTTATCTTGCAGCTGGAATGCAGCAGAACTCTACCTAAATAGAAGGGAAAGGAGGCAAACACAGTGTGCATTCGGCTGCAAGGACTGGGGTAAGATGGCAAAGCTCTGCAACTCCACACTCATTCCACTGTGGACATGGCCTGGCTTTGGTGCTGCCCTTTGTATTCCCAGAGAGGAAAATTTTGTCATAGTTGACTAGGACAGAAAGTCTGAGAATTTTAGCATTGTAGAACTGGCATGAAGCTTAAAGGGTATCCTCTCCTTCCCTACCATATGACACATATGGAAAATGAGATCCACAGAGCCAACCTCAAAAACAGTCATGACTGCACCCCTTGCTGCATAGTAGAGCCAGCAGAGACCCTAGAAGTGATATTTTACCAAGGTCGAAACATATGGGATTTGATTCCCTGTTTAACAAATATTTGTTAATCATCCGTTAGGGACAAGGGACTGTGTCCTGAACACTGGAAGCTCTGACTAGCCTCACCTCTTAAAGAACGTATACATCAACTTTTAATCTTGCTGTGATAAAATGCTGTTCCTTGTGAGGCCATATAATCTTTCTTCCACATCCCAGTAAGACAACACCCAACATTCCCCAGCGAGTAGGACATTAATATTATAATAGTTAATGTACAGTGAGGGTTTTCTCCATGCCCAGTACTGGAGTAAGAACTGTACCAGGGATATCACTGAATCCTCCCCCTACCTGCCCCCGCAAAAAACTTGAAATAGATACAAGGATTACCTCTCCCATTTTACAGAGTGCCCTGAGACATAGAGAGTGTAATTGCCTGGTCAGGTAGGTGGTACAAGAATATATTGAACCCCTATTTTCTGACCCTACATTAAAACTCCTTGTATTCACACAATACCGTCTCCCATAATAAGTTACTTGTGTATCAGCTAAAGAAGTTTCTTGATCTGGAGTCACTAAATCTATAGCAGTGGCCATGATTTGGTCAGGGAAAACAGTTCTGATATCTGAGAGAAGACTAGAATTCTAGACTCTTTAGATTAAAAAAAAAAGAGAGAGATACGAGTAAATATATAGACATTAAACAACTAAAACGTACACAGCTAAATGCCAAAACACCAGCTAAGATTCACATTTGAGCCAACATGTGAAATAAAAGACTACTTGATATATACTCCCATCTACTCTTACTTGATTGACAGCCATCCCAACTCCAGCCTTCTTTCTCTTTGGTCAATTCTCTTAAAGACTCCCATTCCTTTTAGGATCATCCGGCCTCCATGAAGCCTCAAAACGAACCTTTTTTTTCATATTTATGGTTATGGAATTTATCTCCTTAGGGAATATCAGACACCTTAGAGAACTCAGTGCTTTCAGGTGACATAAAAAAATTATCCCCTGGGCTTCCCTGGTGGCGCAGTGGTTGAGAGTCTGCCTGCTAATGCAGGGGACACGGGTTTGAGCCCTGGTCTGGGAGGATCCCACATGCCGCGGAGCAACTAGGCCAGTGAGCCACAACTACTGAGCCTGCGCGTCTGGAGCCTGTGCTCCACAACAAGAGAGGTCGCAACAGTGAGAGGTCCGCACACCACGATGAAGAGTGGCCCCCGCTCGCCGCAACTAGAGAAAGCCCGCGCACAAAAACGAAGACCCAACACAGCCAAAATTAATTAATTAATTAATTAATTCCTACCCCCAACATAAAAAAAAAAAAAAAAAAAACTTATCCCCATTTTTCTCCAATTACTTAAAACAGTTTTCCCTTTGTATCTTCTTCCTATAGAGATGTGGATAGCCATTTCCCCATCGTAGTTTCCTAATCTGCCTGGATATTACAACTGATTTATCAGTCTTACCTGGCAGTTATGTATTGTCCTTTTAAGATAATAGAACCAAGATGTTCAGAGCAACCAAATGAAATTAAAAAAAAAAAAATTAAACGAGGACTTTCATATTTTTACTTCAAGTACACAATATATTTAAAACCTCTTTTTAAAACTTCAGATGATTATTAGGATGGTTAAGTCACATCAAAGGGAGGGAAGGTGGGGTCTCTTAGGGCCTGGCTAGGGCGATGCTGAGCAGAGTCAGCAGATGGGCCTCAGGTGAGCTGACCCCCAGGAACTGAGGAATAGCCACAAATGAAGAGAAATAAGTTGGATATTTAGTAAACGTGGCTGGCAAAATGGACTGTTTGCATAATCAAGTAATACCACGTGACATAGATGCATGTCACATAGACACATAAATTCCTGATAATTAAGTGTTATTTTAAACAATAAAAATCTAAAATCATACATAGTTAAACATTTCACTGACCACTGTGGTTACTTGAGGGTGGCAGACCCTTTAAGCTGAAAAAAAAAAAATAATTAAAAACTCAGGAACTCAACTCAGGAATATATTTTAAATATATGATACATAAAGAAATAATGGCATTAATAAGTAATGTGCCCTTGAAAATAAATAAAGCACTAACACAATGACAGACAAATGGACTCTGAACATGAACAAATGTTTTAAAAAGAGGAAATATAAATATAATCTAGCTAATAAACATGTGAGAGAATGTTTAACTTCTTTAGAAAATAAGAAAGAAATGCGTATTAAAACGAATGGGTACTCTGCTATCAAATTGTTTCAAGGTTGCTGATGGTACAGTGAGGCAGGCTTTTTCAAATACTTCTATTAGGAGAATAAAATAACACAGTGCTTCTTGTAAATAAATTTGATTCTGTGTTTCAAGATCGTTAAACATTTTCTACTGTTTTACCAAATGATTCTATTTCTCAGTATTTATTTTAAAGAAGAAAAACCTTTAAATGTGCAAAGAGATGCTCACGATATTTATAACAGCAAAAAAGAAAATGGAAACACTCGACATGTCCAATTTAAGGGTGTGGTCACTCTATTTCAGAATGCTTATATAAAGGAAAGGTAGCAGCTCATGTTCCCAAAGAATGACTAACAATGAGAAATAAAATGTCATTTTAATAGTCAATTATCAAGAAAAAAAGCAGGAAAAAGATTAAAAATATACTACCAGTGATTTGTGGTCAAGGAATGAAGACAATTTTTTTTTTCTTTTTCTCTTCTTTTCTTTTTAAAGGAGTTAATACAGTACTTTGGAGATTTTACTTATTATGCTACAAACATTTTTTTAATGCAAAGGAAATACAGCAAATGTACAGACTTGACACATGTAAAGCAATCTGTTCTGTTGAGACAAGTTGCTTATTTGGACTTGACTAAAATGTTGAATCTAGTTATCTATAGACAGTAATACATACCTATAGCCTGTAGTAATTAGATTGTGAATTTCCATCCCGCACAAGGACAGTGCACCGTTCAGATAATTGGGAAAAAGAAGGATGTGCAGGAACCAAGGCCAGAGGACTGAATCGTGGCCCCTGCCTGAGACTGTGCAGCCAAACCAGGGTCACCACCGGGCCCACAGCTCAAAAGGCAGATTTGCACGCAGGAAAAAATCCACTTGCTCCTCCAGAGTGTCTTTTTTTTTTTAATCTGCTGAAAATACCCTCCGGCTAAAACTACCAAAGTGAATGGCGCTCCCTGGAGTTGCAGTGCACAGCCAGCAAAACTACAACACAGTCTTGAGTCATGTTGCAGGACAGAGTGACTACTGTCTAAGATCAGAGGGCACCTGGAGGATGCGTCTAGAGGAGACTGGTGGGGACAGGCAGTGAGGAATGAGAAGAGGAAGCTACACCCCATCCCCTGACCTGCACTTCCCCGCTCCTCTAAGTAATGTGGGGAAATCCACTCTTAAAAGGGCAGGAATAAGGATCACGTCTGACCAGCCTGTGGAGGGACCTGTGGTGAGAGAGGGTGTGATGGGGTGTGAGGGAAACAGGAGGACGCAGCACACAGCTCAGAAATGTGCAATTAGAAGGAAACACCACCTCAGTCTATAAGATTAGGAAGAAAATTCCTCTCTTGTGGGCTTTTGTTAGATCAAATGTTCATGAATTTACATATGCTGGCTTGGCAAGTGATAAATGCTTAAAAATGATAACAATCATATAAATACCAGTTTCATCCCACTAACATTTTAGCAAATCGTAGAGACTCTTACTGGCAATTTTAAGTATCTCTGATGTTGTGTTAGAAGGAGCCAGGCAGCCGAGACTCCCTCAACACTGAAAACAGGTCTTGTGCCAACAGTGCCAGTTACAGAGGAAATCTCAGACTCTCTGGACCTCTGTTTCCTCACTTGTAAAGTATACTGCCCTTCCCAGTGAGATCAGATCTATAAAGTGACTCTACACGTTGAAAAGGATAGTGTGTATGTGTGCACTCATGGTATATGTGTTGTGTGTGTGTCTGTGTGTGTTTACTTGCTCGTTTGTGTTTTATGTTCCTTCTTAATTCCTCTGTTTCTTTGCTTTCATTAGCAGTAAACACCTCAGAAAAATGTAAAAGGAGCTTACACACTTTGTTTTGAAACAAAAAGGGTACCTGGGAAACTGCTCTGTTCCTCTTTTCGGGAGGAAGAGGAACCCTGGCAACACAGCAGAAGGTGGCAGCTAAGCCCCTGAGTTCTTGGGGGTTAGAGCAAGCAAAGAGAAAGCCGGCTAAAAAATGGTCCACAGTTCGAAATCTGGAGATCCCATTCCTTTAACGGTGTCCAGCTGCCCCGTGGGAGTATTTCCTGGTGGTTCCTGGGGAGCTTTCCCTGAACTTGGTAAATACAGCCTTGGAGCTGATTGAGGACATTTCCTAGTTAAATTCTTCAGCTTTAACCAAGAGAGAGAGGAGAATCCATTTCTGAGCTCATAATTGTGCATGATTTCTGTATGAACCCATGAGTTCCCTCCTGCTAGTTAAGACTGTAGCTTTTCTGCCATCTCGCCATATCTAACACCAAGTGAGTGTAAATAGAAGAATTCATCACTCATCTGCCTCTTACTTTAATAAAAATGCCAGAGTTGGGCTTCCCTTGTGGCGCAGTGGTTGAGAGTCCACCTGCCGATGCAGAGGACACGGGTTCGTGCCCTGGTCCGGGAAGATCCCACATGCCGCAGAGCGGCTGGGCCCGTGAGCCACGGCCGCTGAGCCTGCGCTCTGCAACGGGAGAGGCCCGCGTACCGCAAAAAAAAAAAAAAAAAAAAAAAAAAAAAAATGCCAGAGTTTTAAAATTAGAGCGAAAGCATGCACAGGTGCTAGTTTTATAAATAAAAAGTCAGAAGAAAGTCAGTCAATGTTAGCAACTTATTTTCTGGGGGACCTTTGGGGTGTTTGCACTTCTCTCCCGTACTCTATTTCATGGATTCAGAAATCAAAGGGTACCAGATGAGAACGTTTCTTTGGTCTGGATGTTCACCTGTTAGCACAGATCTCACCTAAAAAAAGTATTTGCGCAGATTCTTTCTCTTCTTCCTATGCTTATTTTTGAAGTAAATGACTTGCTAACATTGAGCTTCATTCACTCTAAAATATGTAAGCCTTGTCTTTTTTCTTCTGTTTTCAACAGAAAAAAGTGTTCAAAAAAGTGTTTCGAAAGTTATGAAAAATTATTTCTAATAAGACTAAAGTCACAGCGTGCAGGTGATTTGGGGCACAGGCATTCACACTCCATCGTTCCATAACTAACAATAAACATAAAGGCAAATGTTATGGCACATTTTCCATATATATGAAGGAAGCATTTTCCAATTCCAAAATTTGGTATAATAATATCATTCAGGTATGACTCTTCCTCCCTTTTCAAAGTTTTCTTTAACTCTGCTTTTCCGAGATATCCCCAAGAAACATACAGAAGCACCCGTCTCTTAACGGTTGTCACAGGTAGCATTATTTGTCTGTAGCTTGGAGGAAAGACTGTGTCAGCATGGCTCTTGGGTGCCCCCCATGAGTTAAATGGTAGTGCTGTCAGGAAAACTGGGGGAGGCAGTAACTGCAGGCTCTGCAGATGCTAAGACCACCCAAACTGGTCAACACTTGGTCTTCTCCTCTAATTCAGCCCCCATCTCCCACTACGCTCTCCCCACACACATACTGATCCATGTGACCTGCAAAAGTCTCTGATGATGTAGCGCTTTATCTCAACTTTTAGGGACCAGCTCCGGTTCCCTATAGTCCACTCATCAAGCCTACATTCTTTGGACTAATGTTCAACACCCTTCATGACTTTCCCTCTTCCAGCCTACATCATTTCCAATTACTCTTCAATATGAACCCTCATCATGAGCTATATAGAGTTTCCACTGATTTCAAATGAGAGACAGTCCCCTACTTTAGGTTCCAGAAAGCCAGGCACAAAGTAGCCGTTCACCAGAGGAGAAAGATGCCAAGGTGCAGGTACTGAATCAGATTATACATGATCTAAAGAGAGCCTTTAAGTTTTAAAGGCTTTAACACTAACCTAAAATATAATTTCACCCTTGATGCGCCACAATTGTGAATGCCATGGTGTGGACCTGTGCACGTTTTAGCTAAGTTTGAGGAGCACTGCAACCTTTTGCTTTCAACTGTTGAATGATTGAAACAACAATTTACTAAGTACCTGCAGTGTCTCAGACTCTCAGCTAAATATCTGTTTGTGTTTTTAATACTCACAGTGAGTCAGTGAGGCAAGGCAATAATTACTCTCATTTTAGAGATACGAAAGCAGAATACCAACGAGGCTAAGGACAAACAGCCAGTAAGTGAACAAGGATTCAAACTTAGATTTGTTTGGCTTTTTTGTCGAGGTAGGCTTCCTGGAGGAAGCGGTTTTATTTTCAGTTTAAATGAAGATCTGTGGATCACTCAGACTTCTGAATATTTGGTTAATTTACTAGTATGCTACCCTTGTCATCTAGAAATTGCATAAAACTCAGTTAATTTCAATCCTCCAGCACAAATTCACCCCCTTTCTCCTTCTTACTGCACTGGTAAACTTCATGAAGTCAGGGAATAAAAGTATGCTGCTAATTATTTTATCTTCCATGTCTAGCACAGTACCTGGCACATGGATGGTGATCAGTGCCTCTTAAATGAATAAATGAAAAGTAGGCTCTAGGCTCAGCTTTGTACCGATGTTTCTGGGAGTCCTAGAGAAGTGCACAAGCCAACTCATCCGGGGACAGTAAGGAAGTGATCACTCAAGCAAGACTTTTCTAGATACTTAGGCACCCAGACTAGAACCACGTGCTAAGTCTAGATTAAGATAAGTCTGGAGGAGGCAGATTTAGCTCTCTGTCCTCAAAAAGCTCAAAATCTGATCTGATTCCATCTTCCAATGCATTTTGTATGGGCTATACCAAGCCACCGATGATGTAAATAAAACATTCAGTTTTCTTGCAGAAATGTTACTCCACTATCCTTCATGCAATAACGCAGCCCTTTGTAGCAAGCTTTATAATGAGGCTATGAATTAAAGTGATGCATGGCTTTTCTGAGGTACAATATGCATCGCAACAGCCTGTATTAACAATTTAAAACCATATAATGTGCTTTATAAACTAATAAAGTAGCTGCCTCTAAATGATTTATCAAATATGAATAATGCATCCAGAAATAACTTACAGGAACAGGGCCAGCCTCCTCCCCTCCTGTGCTAGCTGACGTTCTCCACAGATGATGTTGAGAACACATGGGAGCTGAGCTACTGACTTCTGGCCACAAGTCTCCTGCTCTGTCAGGAAACCTGCCTGAGCTCTCCCCAGAGCCTCCCTGCCTATTCTCCTATTCCCGATGCTGCAGCCACCCTCTCTGCCTCTTCCCACTTCTGCCTCTCTCTCTACCCCTTTAGGTTCCCCTCTAGCCAACCCCTCCGCCCCATTTTGGGCTCTCCCTCATTCCCTCATCTTTCCTACTTCATTCAAGAGAGGTGAGGGGCTATCCTAGAAAGCTTCCAGGTAGAAGCAGTGATATATAAAAGATAAAGCAGTCAGTAGATTAAGTAGTCAGAGGGGGAACTCCTAGGGCTCATAGCCCAGAAAGAGAACAGTTACACATGGTTTCCAGGCATCCAGGAAATATTCACATAAGAGTTTAAACTATCCAAACCCCTACATACTAACTACATTTCTCGCCCAGTACTTTGTCTTCTGAACATGGCACTGGTGAAATCTAAAGGTCAGTACCTGAAGACTCAAAGCATGTTGGATCTCTGTGTGGGTTTTTTTCTGGGGGGGGTGGAGACTTGATTTTAGCAGTAAATATACATGTATATAAATCCCAAAGCACACAGGAGAACATTGTTCAAGAGAACATTGCTCCTACCTGACAATGAGAACCAGCTAGCTCTTTAGAAACCCACCAGACAGCCTAAACAAACTAAGGAAACTTTAGTTCAAATAGTCACAAACACTTGCTGGGAGAAAAAAAAAGACTCATGGCTGCTACAATCCCTAGCAGAGAAGTACAAGGTGAACACACTCAGCATGGGTTGGGCTATTGAGGCAAAAGTCGACTTTCTACAAATGTACGTAATGTATGTGGAGGCCAGCAAAATGATTAGGATTCTAGAGAGCCCTAGCCACAGACTGTCCTGAACCTTCACAAAAACTCATTCCCATAACAAATGCAAAGGGGTAATGTGCAGAGGCCACATGCAGGGTAGAAAGCTGAGAAAAATCCTTTTTTTCTGCAAGTACACTGCAGCTTTCCTCTGAAAGTTAGAATGGAGTAGCCAAGAGGAGAGAGATCTCTATAGGCACAGAAAGCAGGGGGCAGTGATGGGAAAGGATAACAAAGAGAATTCCCAGCAACTCTGAAGCTTAGCGGTATAGTCTGTAAATTAGAGAGAGAAATCTCAGCATTTAGAAAGCTGGAAGCTTATCTCTAAAACATAAAGAGATCTCTGGAATATCTGTAGTGTTGTTATTCCAAAGCTTTTCTAACAGAAAAATTCTGATTTGGCCCTCAAATTTTTGAAATTAGGGGTAAATTAAATGAATTAAACATACAATAATGCCCAGACTCAGGTCATCAAAAAATTAAACTTGGTCGGATCCCTTCTCCCATTATTATCATAACAGAAGAAGCAGCATGCCCTTTTTTTTTTTTTGTAATTAGACATTGTTTATCTCAGTGTTTACTTTTTTTTTTTTTTTTTTTACATAAAATGTCTGCCATTCAATCAAAAATTTCAAGTCATATGATGGAGCAAGGGAATGTACCTCCTGGTCAAGAGAGAAAACACTCAAGAGATGACTCAGATGGAATTAATAGACAAAGACATTAACATAATTGGGATGGAGTTTCCACCTCTGGCCATGGTGGAGTGATTTTTATACCCCATTAGCTTTCCTGTCATAACAACTGTAAAATTGGATAAAATATAGTACTTAGCTGGTTTTTAGGCAATAGAAAACAGGTAACACAATACTTAAAACCTAAGAGAAGGGGAACTTGTAAGTGAAGCTCCTTGATCACCAGCTTGGGGAAAGTTTCCCTACTTGGGCAAACATTGATGCAACTCTAGTAGAGAAAGACTTCCTATTGAAATTAAGAAGAAATCAGAATCTGAAGCTGCTGAAATGGGTTGAATCTATGGAATGGACAATTGGGAAAGTGGAAGCTATGAATAGAAGGGGCCCAGAATTCACTAGAGGTGTCCCCCATGATTCTGTGGTCGAGAGATAGGTTTTATGTGTTCAGGAAGAGACCAAACAAGACTTACTGGAGAGTAGCTGCAATGAGGTTGGGAGAGATACTAGAGGTTGAACACTACTGGGGGAAAAGTGATGCTGAGGGGCACTGAAGCACTGGCTGGGCCAGGGTAGAGACCTCATTAATAAATTTCTTAATGGCCCTAACTGCCAGCTAAAATAATAAAAAGGCCACTCCTTAAGAGTAAAGATCACGCCTTAGTTTAAGACCTACCTATACTCACCTTAAAGAAGACTAAACCAAGCCTTAACAAGAACTCCAGGGGAGATAGAATTTGAAGGTTGTGTCTTACCAGATTTGAGGGACTTGGGAAGTACTGTCAGCATTCCACAGATCTGCATCAGCAAATCAAAAACAAGCCTGCATATTGAAGGTACCCAACCTTTCATGGCACTGCCTGCTGAAAAAGAAATACATATTTTGCAGTCATGTTTCTATATACCAACAATAAACATTCTAAAAAGGAAATTAATAAATTAATTTCATTTATCATATCACCCTATAGAATAAAATACCTAGGAATAAATTTAACCAAGTAGGTGAAACACTTGTATGCTGAAAATTATAAAATATTGAAGAACGAGATTAAGACTGAAAAAACTGAAAGACATCCCATTTTCATAATTGGAAAACTCAATATTGTTAAGATTTCAATACTACCCAAGGTGATCAACAGATTCAATGCAAACAACATCAAAATTCCAATGGTCCTTTTTTTTTCTTTTGGCAGATTTGAACAATCTAATCCTCAAGATCATATGGAATTAAAAGCAGCCTTGAATAACAGTGTGGTTTTGACATAAAGATGAAAATAGAGACCAATGGAATAGAATTGACAGTTCATAAGTAAACCTATATATCTGTTACCAATTGATTTTCAACAAGGGTGCCACGACAAACCAGTCAGGAAGGAATACACTGATTCAATAGATGGTCCTGGGATAACTGAATATCCATATATTAAAAAATGAAGTTGGACCTGAATCTCAAAACATATAGACAAATTACTTCTAAATAGATCATAACCCAAATATAAGAACTAAAACCATGAAACTAATAGAAGATAACATAGAGGTAAATCTTCATGACTTCAGATTTGGCAATGAGTTCTTACATATGACACAAAAAAACACATATAAGAGAAAAAGTAAATAAAAAGACTTCATCAAAATTAAAAACTTTTATGCTTTAAAAGGAATTATCAAAAAAGTGAAAAGGCAACCTACAGAATGAATAACTTACAAAAATATTTGCAAATCGCATATCTGATAAGGGTCTATTATCTAGAATATATAAAGAAATCTTACAAGTCAACAACGAAAAGACAAACAACCTGATTAAAAAATCAGCAGAAGACTTGCATTGACATTTCTCCAAAGAAATATTCAAAGGTCCAGGAAACACATGAAAAGATGCTCAATATCATTAGTAATTAGGAAGATGCAAACCAAAACCACAGTGAGGTACCACTTCACACCCACAAGGAAGGATGGCTATAGCAACAAGGAAAAACAACAGCAAAAAAGGGAAAATAACAAATGTTGGCAAGAATGTAGAGAAATTGGAAAACTTGTACTTTGTGGGTGGGAATTCAATGAGAATTAGCTGCTGTGGAAAAGAGTTTGGAGGTTCCTCAAGAAGTTAAATATACATGACTCTTTTTGAATTATGGTTTTCTCAGGGTATATGCCCAGTAATGGGATTACTGGGTCATATGGTAGTTCTATTTGTAGTTTTTTAAGGAACCTCCATACTGTTCTCCATAGTGGCTGTACCAATTCACATTCCCACCAGCAGTGCAAGAGGGTTCCCTTTTCTCCACACCTTCTCCAGCATTTATTGTTTGTAGATTTTTTGATGATGGCCCTTCCGACCGCTGTGAGACGATATCTCATGTACCAAAATGTTCATTGCAGCTCTATTTACAATAGCCCGGAGATGGAAACAACCTAAGTGTCCATCATCGGATGAATGGATAAAGAAGATGTGGCACATATATACAATGGAATATTACTCAGCCATAAAAAGAAACGAAATTGAACTATTTGTAATGAGGTGGATAGACCTAGAGTCTGTCATACAGAGTGAAGTAAGTCAGAAAGAGAAAGACAAATACCATATGCTAACACATATATATGGAATTTAAGAAAAAAAAATGTCATGAAGAACCTAGGGGTAAGACAGGAATAAAGACACAGACCTACTGGAGAATGGACTTGAGGATATGGGGAGCAGGAAGGGTAAGCTGTGACAAAGCAAGAGAGAGGCATGGACATATATACACTACCAAATGTAAGGTAGATAGCTAGTGGGAAGCAGCCGCATAGCACAGGGAGATCAGCTCGGTGCTTTGTGACCGCCTGGAGGGGTGGGATTAGGGAGGGTGGGAGGGAGGGAGACGCAAGAGGGAAGAGATATGGGAACATATGTATATGAATAACTGATTCACTTTGTTATAAAGCAGAAACTAACACACCATTGTAAAGCAATTATACTCCAATAAAGATGTAAATAAATAAATAAAAAAATTAAAAAAAAAAGAAGTTAAATATAGAATTATCATATAATCCCACAATTCTACTCCTAGGTACATATCCAAAAGAATTTAAAACAGATCCTTAAACGAGTTCATGTACACGCATGCTTGTAGCAGCACTATTCACAATAACCAAAAGGTGGAAATAGCCCGAATGATCATCAATGGATTATTGGATAAACAAATGGTGCCATGTGCCTACAATGTAATATTATTCAACCATAAAAGGAATGAAGTACCAATACGCGCTACAGCATGGAGGTACCTCTAAATCGTTAAGCTAACTGAAAGAAGCCAAACAAAAGAACCTAAATATTGTATGATTTCATTTATATGAACTATTCAGAATAGACAAATTCAGAGAGACAGAACACAGATTGGTGGTTGCCAGAAGCTGGGAGAGGGAAGGATGGAGAGAAACTGCTTAATGAGTAAGAGATTTTACTTTGGAGTGATGGAAATGTTTTGAAACTAGATAGAAGTGGTGGCTGAACACCACTGTGAATATACTAAATGTCTCTGAATCGCTCACTTTAAAGTGGTCAAATTCTATATTATGTGAATTTCACATCAATATTTAGTAAAACTAAATAAAGCAAAAGTGGATAGAACTAAAGGGAAATATAAATAAATTCTATACTGGAAATGTAAGTAAATGTGCAATTTTAATAATTCATAGAAAACTTAGATAAAAAATCTTTAAGGTTAGAGAATATGGGAATAAACAGCAACAACAAATGATTATCAACTAACTCATCTGAATTGACATTTAGTGAACATTGCACTCCCATACTGAAGAATACACATTAATTTCTAAGGAACATGTCACGTTAATTAAAATAAGCCGTGTGCTCAACCATAGAACATTTTCAATGAATATTATATAATTAAAATAAGCAGAACATATTTTCTGACTACAATAATATTCAATTAGAAATCAATAAGATCATGAAGAAAAATCTCCAAATTGTGGGAAATCAAACAACACAATTTCAAATAATTTATGGGTAAAACATACCTCAAAAGGGAAAATAGAGACTATTTTAAACTAAGTGATAATAAAATGTAAACTATCAAAATGTATGAAATGAAACTACGTAATTATAATTAGTTTTATAGCTTTAAATGACTATATTAGAAAATAAAAAAGTGTAAAATTAGTTATCTAATATTCCAGTGTGTAAAGGTAACAAAAGAAGAATAAAGTATGTCCAAAATAAGATGAAAAATGAATAAAAATAAAAGCAAAAATGAACTGAGTAGAAAATGGACAAGCAATACAGAAATCAGCAAGTCTGAAGTTACTTCTATGAAAAAATTAATAATATTGATAAAACCCCAAGAAGACTAATTCAGAAACACAAGACAAAATCCAAATTATCAGTATTAAAAATACACAGAGGAAACATAACTATAGATCCTACAAACACATGATAATAAGGAGCTCTTATAAATGACTTTATGGCAATAATTTTGATAATGAGTTTCTTCAAAACAAGTGATACATGAAGAAATTAAAAACTTGAATAGCCTTATAGCCATTAACGTAATTAAATCATAATCAGAAATATTTCCATATAGAAATCTCCAGGCCTGGATGACTTCACTGTGAATTTTATTAAACATTTAAAGAATAATATCAATTCTACAGAAGTTCTTTCAGGAAATAGATGAAGAAGGATCAATTCCCAATCAGTCTTATGGGCCAGCGTAATTCTAATACAGAAAATAGATTCTAAAAAATGATTACTGATCAATAATTTATATGATACAGATGCAACATTCCTAACTAAATATTAGCCAAGTAAATCTTGGGGTATTTAATGAGGATGATATATTATAGCCAACTGGGGATTATGTCAAGAGAGCAAAGCAGATTTAACATAAAAAATAAAGCAATGTGATTCATTATATTTACAGAATAAAGGAAAAAATCATATGTTCATTCTAATAGACAAAATAGACAAAATCCAACACCCATTCATAATTTTTTTAAAAACCCAGCAAAATGAGAATCTACAGAAAAGTGGAAAACTTCCTCAATATTGATATAATACATGTATAAAAAACAGACTTAACACCACATTTAACGATACCAAATTTTTGGACACTTTTAAGTGGAACAATGAGGAAAATTATTCATTATCATAACTTCTATTAAAGGTACTTTAAGTTCTATGCGTTAAGACAAGAGAAGGAAGTGAAATGTACACCTGATAAAAATTAAAAGTATTTGATATTAATTATATCAAATATTGTTTGATATCAATATTAATTATCTTCTTCAAAGATGACATGATTTTGTATGTAGAAAACATGAAATCTACAGAAAAGATACTAAGAAATGAATAAGAAAATCTAGTAAGGTCACGGAATACAAGGTTGTGATATCATATAAATATGTTTGGTTTCCGTCCCTGGTTCCTGACACAAAGCTCCTATTTCCCTTGGAATTCCCTGGGTGATAGAAGTGCCTTTTGTTCGAATATGGCTACTCTTGGCAGGTCCCTAGATTGTTTCAGGATGGGGCTGGTCACCAGAGAAATCAAGCTTTGATCAGAAGCCTGGAACTTTTAGTTCCACTCCTCCAACCCTCTGAAAGAAGACAGGGGTTGGGGATTGAGTTAATAATCAGTCATTCCTACATGATGAAGCCTCCATGAAAAACTCTAAATGATGGAGTTTGGAGAGCTTCTGAGTTGGCTAACAGTCTACACGCTGGGAGGGTGAGACCCTAACTCCTTGGGGACAGAAGTTCTTGTGCTTAGGATCTTTTCGGACCTCATTCTATGTACCTATTCACCTGGCTATTCATTAATATGCTTTATAATAAACCAGTAGTAGTAAATAAAGTGTTTTCCAGATATTTTGTGAGCTGTTTTAGCAAATTATTGAACCTGAAAGAGGAGAGGGGTTTGGGGAACTCCCTGACCTTGTATCCAAGTTGCACAGAGTGTGGGTAACTTAGGGATCCAATACTTGTGACTGGTATCTGAAGTTAGGGCATCTTGTTGGATTGAGCCTTAAATGCATGGAGTCTGATGCTAACTTTGGGTACCTAATGTCAGAACTGAATTGGATTGTAGGAAACCCAGCTGTTGTCCAGAGAGCCAGAGAATTGGTTGGTATGAGAAAGAAAAGAAAACAAAACAAAACCTTACACATTTGGTATCAAAAGTTCTATGAGTAAAAACAGCTTAGAGGTCAATGCACAAAAACAAGTTATATTTCTATATATTATCAACAAACAATGGAAACATTATATTTAGTCAACTATTTATAAAATTATCAAAAAACATCAAAACTCTAGGGAAAAAAAACTAATGAAAGATGTGCAAGACCACTAAATTGAAAACTATTAAACACTGGTGAGAGAAATTAAAAATGTAAATAAATGGGGAGATATATCTTGTTTATGGATTGGAAGATTAAAGTTGTAAGATGTCAGTTCTCATCAAATGTCTTTACATACAACCCACCAGGCTTTTGTTGTTGTTGAAGAAATTGACAAACTGATTATAAAGTTTACATGCAAATGCATAATATGTAAAATGGGCAAAATTATCTTGGAAAAAAAATTGAAAGACTTATACTACCTTATTTCAAGATTAATATAAATCCCTGGTAATAAAGTGTGGCACTGGTCTACAATCACAAAACAGAGAGTTCACAATCATAAATACTCAGTCAGTTGACTTTTGACCAACACCAAAACAATTAAATAAGAAAAGAAAAGCTTGAAATAAAAAGGAGTGTTGAAAAAACGTGAATTCCATTTGTAAAGAATAAAATTTGACTCCTACTTCCCTCCAAACACAAAAATGCATTCAGGATGACTCGTAGATTGAAACATCTTAAACATAGCTGCTAGAACAATAAAACTTATAAAAGAAAAATCCCAAAGAATGTCTTCATGGCATCGGAATAAGAAAGATTTCTTAAACTGAAAACAAACTCCCAAAGAACAAAGCATAAAAGAAAAAAAAAAAGATAAATAGAATTTTATTGAAATTAAAATATCTTCTCATCAAAAGACAGTGTTAAAAATGTAGACCCTATATACAGAATATATAGAGAACTCCTATAAATCAACAACAACAAAAAAGATAACCCAATGTAAACAAAAAAACACAAGAGATTTGAATAGATATTTCACAAATGAAGACATACAAATGGCCAAGAAACACATGAATAGGAAATTCATCATCTGGTAATCAAATTACAACCACAGTAAGACACGATTTCATACCCAGTAGGGTAGCTAAAATAAAACAAGATGGGCAATATCAAATGTTGACAAGCATGTGGAACAGCTGGAGCTATACTACCTTGTTGCTGGGGGTATAAAATGGTACAACCATGCTGAGGACTATTTAGCAGTTTTTTATAAAGTTAAACATACAGTTACCCTAAATCTATGCACTAGTTGGTATTTTCTCAAAATATACTACAGCATATGTACAGCCCTCCCACACACATATTTCTAATAAAAAGTCTTCATTAGCAGCCTTATTCATAATGGCCCCAAACTGGACATAACGCAATGCCTATCAATAGGTGTATAAACTACTTGTGGTATATTCATAGGATAGACTACTGGTCAGTGATGAAAAGAAATGCAGCAACAACATGACTCATGATTACAGCAACATGAGTAAATTAGAAAATATTGTGTGAGGAAAGGAATCCAGGCACATTCAGTATGATCCAATTTATATAAAGCCTAAGAACAGGCAGGACTGCTATGTGGTAATCAAAATAAAAATTTTCTCAGGGATGTGGGCGTGAAGAGGTTTGACCGGAAGGGAAGCACAAAGGCACTATCTGATTTGATGGAAATGTTTGAAATGTTTTGAGTGGTAGTTACATGCACGTATAAAACTGTCAAAAATAACAGAAATGAACATTTAAGTTCTGTGCATTTGATTACACGTAAATCATACCCTCGATACAGTATTACTTTATCAAAAAAAGGAAAAGAAAGTCACCATAACAATAAAGATGGTAGTCTGTCACCACTTATCTTGAGGGTTCTGGAAAAATTTCCCATAAGGTAGGGATGGGGAGGGTGGAGAATACAGGGCTTTCTTTAACAAAAGTAATATCAGTTAAGATTTCAAATGATTGCTGTGGGCCATACAGTGGTAACAGTAAACAGATGACTACATTGAACATTCACTAAGACCTTATCTACTTCACACAGAAGAAACAGGTGGAAACTTAGACAACTTGGTAATGTCATAAGCTGTAAACAGTGAATCCAGGAATTGAACCTTGGTCTAACTTCAGAGTCCCTGCCTTTAACCACTGCTCTGGTCTCCCCTAAACTTGTTGTTCCTAACACTGGAAAAATAGGCTTAAGCCCAACAGAAAAAATGGGCAAAAGCAAACCACAGGGATGTAAGTTAAAATACCTGAAATTTCTCTAAAGAATAATTCACACTAAGTTGAAATGAGAAAAATGCAAATTCAACAATAATGAGATACCAGGCAACACTCATAAGAACAGCAACACTTGGAAAGGTGCATGATGCCAGCTGTTGCTGCAAATGTGGCGAGACAAGAACTATGGGTCATTAACCATATCGATGTCCTCAGCCATTTTGGAAATTATTCAGAAGGTACTTCCTGTAAGTAACTAGGCATATAGCTTATGACTGATCATTTCCATTCCTCAGCACCTAGCTCCGAGAAGTTCTATAAGGGGATTTGTACAAAGTGGTTGATTGTAGTGTGTGTGCGTGTCTGTGTGTGTATGTTAGTGTAAGAAAAAGTTGAGGGACACTCAGTAGGAAAATAGATTAGTAATATATTATGGATCCAATGAAATATATTATAGAAGCAATGGACTACACATAATATATAATATAAATAGATTCCAAAATATACTTTTAAAAAATAAAGTAAGAAAAAAAATGAGATTAAGGTACAATAACATGTATGAAAGTCAAAGCTATACATGGCAAACAACACTATCCAGTATGCATATTTATGGACATCCTCACATACTTTAGAGTGGAAATCTATTAATGAGGAAGAGGGATACAAACAGTGATTAGGAGCAGAATAAAAAGTTTTAAAATAACAATCAGAGCCTTTCTTTCATGAATGATAACAATGCTAGGTAACAAAAATATGATAAACTATGTTCAAGCTCCTTAAATTCAAAAAGAGATCACTTTGAGGTTGAAGAAAAGTTACTGATCTCACTCTGACAAACAATTGTTGGATCCAGTTCTGTGCAAATACACATAAGGCAGCTCTAGAGAGTGAATCACATACCTCAAAACAGTGAGTTCCAAAGTGTGTGTGTATGTGTTTGTGTGTGTGCGCACTCACGTGCATGTGCTACAGATGTGCATTTCTAGAGAAATCCATGCTATGAGGCAAAGTGGAGTGGAACCTGGAAATCTTTGTTGCTGAAACAGACCTGCAGCCCACCCAATCCCTGGGGATCATTAGTATCAGGTTACCCACATCTCCACAGAGACAAAGATGTGATTTAGATCACACGTTGCTGAAGTACATCCAGTGATGTACTATGGAAACACCTATGTAGAGAAGGGGGTTAAGTGTGGGTCAAACTCCCTTCCTTACTTAAAATGTTGACGTGTAAAGCTCAGTCTCTACAGCAACACTGTTCTCCCTGGCCAAGGACAGACAACGCTAGGAGAAGGAGTTGTTTCTGCCCTCTGACCCTTTTTCCTTGCTGGCTGATGAATTAACTGCAAACAGCATTGCCTTAGTTTTCTACAACAAAATAAGCCAAACCATCTCATGCATAGGGCCCAGCATAACTTCATTCAGTTTAGACATCACACCTCTCTCTGAGCACTGACTGGCCTGAGGGTTGGTTTTATTGGAGATTCCTATGATGATTCGTGCTTTCTAATGGATAACATCTCACATATGAGGCTACTATCAATTTAATGACAAAGTCATTCAAATAAACGAAGGAAGGAAGGAAGGAAGGAACAAAAGATTGAACGAAGGACAGAACACAATATTTCATGTCCAATTTTATGACACACATCAGACACAACAGATCTTTTCTACTTACAGGACACCTGAAAATGGCAGAAACCAGAAAGCACAGAACAAAAGCAGCATTAGCAGGTTAGAGCCATCTGCAAAATAGGGTGGTTAAGAACACAGTACCTTAGTCAAGTTTTGAAAGAGGAAAGTGCTAAACCACTGCCTGAAAAAGTCCAAATGGAGGCAATAAGGGCTTCGCATAGTAGGAGTACTAACTGCTTTGAAGTGGCTTTGGAGAGTTTGTCTCTCATACGTTATCATTGTAGTTCATACTGATTCATTCTCTGTAGTTGAATTATCTTTAAAAAATTTATTGTGCATTTTTATGGCAATAGCCAATCATGCATATCATTAGTGTGCATAGCAAGGAGTTTAAGACAAGAGAAGACTGATGGCTTTTCAATTATTGATGTAAATGAATTGCCAAGCGCAGCTAGTTTAAGAAATGCAATAAAGATCAAAAGTCAAATCTCTGGCTCTGTGCACACACACACACAACCTCACTAAACAACCTCATTTTTTCATCTTAGCAATAAGTGAAGAAGGCAATTAAGTTACTTAAGATTTCAGACACCTCTGAAAATTTATCTCACAAAATGAAATTTAAAAAAACCCAGAACATTTTCACTGGCGTTTAAAGGAGGGATTTAAATGCCAGAATTTCAAATGTATAGGGTGCTTCAGAGGTCATCACATCCAACCTTGTCCTGCCAGTGCCTCGAGGTCAGTGTCACCACCTCAGATCGATATTGGCTCTGTCTAGAGGTTGGTGGCAAGTGTTGCCCACAGAAGGGAAGCCACTTTATGTGGAAAGCAAGCCCACCAAATTAACAAACCAATTATTTGTCCACATATAATGTGGTTTCACCACAGATTTTCTGGGTTTCCCTGAGCAAATTACTCTCTCTAAGCATCATTATTTTTCATCTCTGAAATGGAAATGATAGTAGTATTAGCTTATGGGATTGTATTAGACACTTAAATGATAGCACATACTGCAAAGTATCAACCAGTTGTGTTTTTTTTAACATTGTTACTGGAGTATAATTGCTTTACAATGGTGCATTAGTTTCTGCTTTATAACAAAGTGAATCAGCTTTACATATACATATATCCCCATATCTCCTCCCTCTTGCGTCTCCCTCCCACCCTCCCTATCCCACCCCTCTAGGGGGTCACAAAGCAGGAGCTGATCTCCCTGTGCTATGCGGCTCAACCAGTTCTTTAGGTTTATGTAGTCGCTGTGCTTCTGCTGGTAAAATTCATCTTTATTTCAGGGCTGTGGGCACAAACTGGGCCCCATCACCCCAAAGTGCCACAGTGAATCCCTGCTCTCCACACTCAGTGCAGCCCTCTGTACGACTCAGCAACTCTCACTTCGCTTTAATCAATTTTGTTTTCCATCGCTTTCAGTACCATTCCAAAGTTTAAATCCTCAAGCTGCCATCTCGTCCCATCCATTTTACATCCAGTAGATTCTATTAGTTCCTAAATCATGAAGAAACTTAGGAGGTCAGATATCACCTATACCAATTTCTTGTGTACCCATTAACAACAAATACATTTATATCCTTTGCATCTTTGCCCTCTTGCTTCCAGTCTCAGAGGACCCCTTTTCAGGATCAACCAATGATCTTATACATGCTCTTTATGCCACCTCTTCCCCAAATCCAAAATCATCTTGAGCCAATATATTCATTCTGAGCTCTCAACCCAAATAACTAAATATCATTTGGGAATCTCCACCTGGATGTTGCATAGGAAACCCATATTTAGCATGTTTCAAATGGAATACCAATTTCTATCTCCAACCAAAACTCCTATGTTCATGTATGGGAATGTATCTGGTTACTCAAGCCATATACCTCTATGTCATCCTTGAGATCTCCTTTTCCATATAACTGGCATCCAATTGCAAAGCTATTTTAGTTTAAAATTTTAAACTATTTCTTGAATCTATTTACTTATCTCCAACCTAACAGAAAATTATCCTAATTCAATCCATCTCTACCATGAGAACAACTGCAATAAATTAATGGCTGGTCTTCTTGACTCCCATCTTGCTACTTTAAAATCTAATCTCCATGCCACACTAAGTGTTACATTTCTAAAGCACTTATCCAACAGCATTCCAAGGGTAAGCCTTTTATGATCTGGCCCTGCTTACCCCTTAAAACTACATTTCTCTGCATTATCCTCTCACGCACTCTGCCGCTGTCAGACTAAGCTTTATGCAGTTCCACTCTGCTGACTTTAGTGGTTTTGCACCATTTGTCTTCTGCTGTCTTTGGCTGGCTCCTATTACTATCCTCAATATATCAGCCTCCTGGAATCTTTCTACCACTCCAGACAGCGTTGGATGCCCCTCTTCTGTGCTTTCTTATTACTCTCAATTACAGTTTTCTCTTTTTTCTTTCCCATTGAGGTGTGAGTTTTCTAAGGGTAGGAGCAACCAATGGGAAATTGAAGATGAAGTCATAAATTATTTTTTTTTAGAAAGGGTGGGTCTAAACATCTATCAGTATAAACTGCAGGCATATTTGTGTGTGTTGGACCATGGGTCTGGATACAGTCACCCAGCATATCATAGAAGGGGAAAATGGGCTGTGGACAGGACCCTGGAGAAAGCTACCAAGGTCCCTTATATGTCACCAAGGCCATGAAAAAGCAGAAAGTGCAGTTTCAGGTACACATAAGATTTCAGGGTGAAAAGAAAGCCACAGAGAATAATGGAGAAGAGGTGTAAGGCAAAGGGATCTTAACGTGCTGAAGTGAGCTCACATTTGTAGAGCTACAGCTAATCCATAAAGAGAATTATCTGCCTGCAGTTGGTAAGGATGACAAAGTATGAGAAGCAAACTCAAGGGCATTGAAGTTTAGTGTGGTATTTAAACTGTGTAAATACAGAAGCGTCTTATTAGGATGAATTTGTCAGGAGAAGGAAGTGAACGTAAGAAGCAAAACAAACCAAAATTGCCCATCAAGACAAAGAAAATAAGGTGCAATTAATGATTCACAAAATATACAAAGGATTAATTTGGCCCTTTAACAAATCCTTTATATCAGATAAAATTGGACTGAAAAATCACAGTGTATAAAGCATGAGTGTTAAAGGACCTTTCGTTCTGAGCTGCACCTCACACCAGAGCCTTGAGATCCCTTGATTCATTAATACCAATGGGTTTATTTTTACACAGGTTAAATCACCTGTTGTTAGAATGTGGTTCTGGGTCATTACACAGTGAATTTTAATAAATTAAACCTGCTGTCTTTTTCAAAAACAACACATGGGTCAACAACTATGATTAAGTTGTCTATATTAATAAGTGGTTATTTCTAGGATAATTACAGTTTCTTCTAAGTAATTTATATAAATGGGAAATGTCTTTAAATAGTTCTAAGTTATTTATATCCTCACCTTTGATATGTCCTGTGTGATCATATATCTGTGTATGGATACCCAGTGGTTCTAAGTTTAATATTTAGCTCAATATCCTGTCCCTTTTTTCCAGTAAGGGAGCAGTATGGCATAGTGGTTAAAGGCACAGCCAAACAAACTGCCTGGGTTAGAATCCCAGCTCTGAATCTTGCTCGTTGAACTCAGGCCTGTTGTTAATCTCTGTTGTGACTCAGTTGCTCATTTGTAACTTGGAAATAATAATAGTACTTATCCATTAGAATTATTCTAAATATTAAATAGGTTAATATATTTATAAAGTGTTATACAGGGAAAATACTTTGTAAGTTCTTAGAACAGAGTCTGGTACGGGACAAGCACTTAATAATTTAACTATTACAATTTCAGTCATTCTAGTCTCTGTTTTACATTGAGTAATATTGCTTGCTTGTTCTCTTGTTGTGGCTATTTCCTTCATAATAAGAAGGTAATTAGGTAATAAGGGGGAAAGTAAAACAGAAAATACAAGAATAAAATAACAAAGGTAAAAACTATAACACAAATGTAGTTTATATAACATATTATTATAGTACTAGCACTTAACGTCATTTTCTTCAAACTCAGGTAAAACATAGCTTTCGAACTTGGATATGTTCCATTTCAAATTCTGAATTGCCGAAGGAGACAGATTATCCTTTTTACCTGATGGCTTGGTGGGAAGGCAAAACTTTTTTTTTTTTTTTTTTTTGAGGAAAATAGGAAAAGCCAATTTTCCAAGCTCTGAGGAAAAGTGTCTGGTTGCATTGAGATAGGGAGATATTCACTGAGCCTGAGTCATATCCTTTGGGTCTCTGTGAAATACCATGTTTTCTAGAATTCCACCATCTAGAAGCTAGTGACGAGGCTGGATGTGATTCACCTTGTCTCCCTGTGAATCACACCCAGCCTTACCGTTAGCTTCTAGATAGTAGACGTGGAGTTCCTAAGTTGATGCTCGCTTAAGGTGTATTTGAGCGCCTGTAAGTTACCAGAAAGCTGCTAGATGCTGGGAATACAAAGATGAACAACATGTGAATGTCTTTGACCTCAATTTTTTTTTTTCCAATTACTGGGGGAAGGTCACAGAGCTGATTACAGAGCTGGGATGTGTGAAAATATAATTCCAACAGCAGAACCATGGGAGAGGACTGCTGGGTGAAAACGGTTTGTACAAAATGCTTTTAAAGCACATGAAGTGAATGATGAAATTCATCACAGGAGGGGGAATATTGAGAACTGGGTATTTGTATAAGACTTAACCAATTGAATAATGTTTTAAATTGGTCTTTGAAATAATATTCATTTTCCCAGGCTGAGGAGAATGATATTCTAAAATACATCACTCAGAAGCTTCAAAAACCATTAGGGTACATGAGGACATCCAGAAAGTGAAATCTGGAGTCCAGTGGAGACCAGGCTGAAGGTACCCAAGGACCTGGTTGTAAAGGTGAAGAGTTCACGAGACAAAGAGAGTCTACTTTGTCCTGTAATCACGAAGGAGATACATATGATTAAGAATCAGAATCATATGACACGTTTTCATTTTAGAAAAACTACCTGAGAGGAAGCGAGGAGATTGATCAGGAAACTCTAAGAGAAAAGAACTTGAACCAGAGCACTGTCAGATGGAATGGGAAAAAGGAGAACGGATTGGAGAGGTGTATACATTGTAAAAGTAAGAGGACTCAGTGGCCAATTAGCTGGAGAAATGTGGTATAAGAAAGAGACTAGGATGACCCCATGATTTCTAGTGGAATGATTACATTATGTCTTTAGAGATCAAAACAGCAGATTTGTGAGAAAAGATGAAGATGTTGGTTTTGACCACAGTGAGTGTGAAGGGTCTACAGGACATTGTAGAGCAGACAGATGCTTATGAGTTGTGGAAATAAGATTCTGGAGCACAGGGAGAATTCTGGTTTCATGGTAGAGATTCAGAACATAGGTGGCTAAGTGTTACATACGTGAAGTCAGATGAAAATAAAAAAGCGAGGGAAAAGAATGAGAGCTTATGAATGTAAAATTCAAGGTGTAAAAATGAGATCTAAATAGAAAATAAGATGGAAATGGAGTGGCCGGAGAGAGAGGAGGGGTTGATGACTCACAAGCTAAGTGAGGCATTTTAAGATGACAGAGCCTTGTTGGGGTATCACATTTTCTGGAGAAGTCAGGTAAGAAAGTTTGAAAAGAAGCCGGTAGACTTAACATTTCAGATATCAGTTTCACTGGATGAATGGGTGGTGGGATTGAGGTATAAATTGGAGCTTAAAAAATAAAGACAAGGGGTTTAAATTCAAGATTTGTATAGCACAAGGAAAAAGAGAGGTATTTTATTTAGAACAAAGAGATAAACTCAAATATGTGAAGGTGTGCTATAAATTATAAACACGCTATACAGGGCAACCTTACTGAAGCCAACTCACCCTCTGCTGATTGGAACTGACCAAAGATGCTAAAAAAACATGTCTTCTGTTTAACTTCATGTGTGTCTTTTAGGGCTATGAACAAGGTCTAGGAAAATCAACAGGGTTCTAATTTTCCATGTTTACCTCCATTTCTAATACTCTATAAAGGTCTCCTGAGGGATACAAGCCTCTTAATAGCCGGATCATCCAGTCCTGGGGTTTATTACCCCAGCGTTGTTCTCTACTGGTTAACACCCCACCCCCCCCCTCCAGCCATGGAAGTCTCTCGCTTCTTTTGTTTCCCACACAGGCTCATACTTAATGAAGTATGCATTTCTTGTTTAAATTCTAAAGTTTGTTTCTTATTGAAAACAAAGGGAACAGAAAGCAAGCAATACCAAGTGCTGGCAAGTCCCTGGAGGCACGTGGTTCTCTTGTTCTTTAAAAGCTCTCCATAGCCTTTGTGGAATTAACCAAAGTTCATTCCAGAGACAAATAAAAAACACAGTTCTGCAGTGACAATTCCATTCACCTTTAAAGAAAAAAATCAAGAAAACAAGAATAACTTAAAAGTCTAAATGTTTGGTTTCAGGCTATATTTTAATTTTTGTTCCCCTCCAATCAATCTAGAAAATCTATTTTAACTTTTAAAATATAAGACTATGCGATATCAGAGGAAGAAACTTTAACCTAAAACACCAGAGTCTAACCATTGAAAAACAGGCCTTCGGATGATGGGATTGTTGTGCCTGTGATTTTAAGGAAAAATAAAATCAATTTCATTGAAATTACCTGTTTATAAAACCCTGTTTGGATCCTATACAAACTGATTCCTTATAAAATGACATCCTTTTCCTGTGAAGAAAGGCGGGGAAGTGATTTTATGCCATTTAGAAACAAACATATGTTCTTAACTAAAGTTTATGCAGGCATTCTGTCTCTAAACTGACCAGGGCATTGTCAATACCTCCCTGAGGTTTCTGGAGATTATTTCCACTACTGATTCTCATCCTCTTCAGACAAGCTGAGCACCAGTTTTGTGAAGTACCTGTAACAGTTCTGTGAAGTACCTATAACACTATCCTCAGCATTAAGTCTGCATATGGCTCCAGAGTTTTGTTCACATCTTGCTAGGTTATAACTTTCTCTCTCATTCCCTTTAGTCTGTATGACAGACACACTGAACATGTATGTAAAATATAACATGTTGACCCAGAATTCCTCAACTGCTTATTCTCCCAGAGGAACTTCAGAGTTTAACTGTCGAGTAACAACCACAACAAAAACAGGAAAAAACACATTTGTAATATTCATAGTTCTTGTTCAAAAAAAAGTGAAATACTTGCCTATTTATTCACCACCCCCTTTTCTGTGTGTGCGTGTTTTTTGTTTTTTTTTTTTTTGTAGTTTTCTTCATTTAGGACCCAAATCTTTCTAGGAATGCTTATTTCTAGTTGTTATAATGTTTTGTCCATGCTTGAGCAATGGCATTTCACCTTCTAATTGACTATCGGAGTTACACAGAAAGCTGCTGATTTTTTACATAGAAACTTTTCATCTTTAACACTTTATGATTTACAGAAAAATTGTGAAAATAGGGCAGAGAGTGTCCATATATCCTGCATCCAGTTTCCCCTGTTGGAACATCTTAAATTAGTATCGTACATTTTTTACAGAAAATGAATGAGTATTGATGTTATTATTATCTAAAGCCCTCAGCTTTTACCCAATGTCCTTTTTGTGTTCCAGAATCCTATCTAGAAGCCATATTACATTTTATTATCATCTCCTTAAGCTCCTCTTGACTATGACTGTTTCTCAAACTTTCCTTGCTTTTGATGACCTTGACAGTTTAGAGAAGCACAGGTCAGCATTTTGTAGAATGTTCTTCAATTGAGATTTCTGTGATGTTTTACTCACGATTAGCCTCAGTTTATACAATCTGAGGAGAAAGATCACAGAGGTAAAGTGCCGTTCTCTTCACATTATACCAGGAGCACATACTGTCAATACGCCTTAACAAAGTTCAGTGATGCTAACCTGACCACCTGGCTGAACTAGTGTTTGTCAGATTTCTCCACTGTAAAGTTACTCTTTGCCCCTCCTTTCCATACTGTACTCCTTGGAAGGGAGTCACTATGCTGAGTCCACTCTTGAAGAGTGAGGAGTTATAGTCTAACTCCTTAGGGGCAGAACATCTACACAAATAATTTGGAACTGTTTGGTGTAAGTGATGTGTCTCATCTCCCTATTTCTTTATTTACTCAAATACTTATTTATATCAGAATGAACATGAGGATATTTATTTTATAATTTGAATTATCAACCAATACTATCTTTTTTAAGTACCCCATATTTTCCAGGATTGGCCATTAAGAGCTCTTTCTGATGGCTCCTATGTCCCTTTAGTGCACTCCTATCATTGTGCTGTTTTCTGGCACTGGAAGGTGGTAGGGTGATAGACAGATAGACAGATGATAGATAGATAGATGGATAGATGGATAGATAGACAGATAGATGATAGATAGATGATAGATAGATAGATGGATAGATAGATAGTAGACAAAGATAGGAGTATCTATCTATATCTATCAACCATCTATACCTCTATGTCTATCTATCTATCTATTATCTATCTAATCTACTATCTATCATCTGTCTATCTTGTCTCAGTCTTAGAATCAGCCATTTTTCCAAGAAGTCCTGATTCTTTGTATTAGAGAATGACATTAGAAACCAAGATCTGAGTGCTTGTTGTGCTATGGCTACTGGGGTGTAGTTGAGTCTAGATACTCTTAGCTAAGAGAACAGAAACATATACTTGTATATACTAATGTTTGTATATACACAGATCTATAAATACTCCAGTATGTTAACCATCTGCTAAACTAAGTTCATACTGATGTCTCCAACTCTAATCCATTACCATGTGGATTATTGTAGCCTCTATCCCTTGTTTATTTGTAATCTCCAGTTCCAACTCTGAGAAACCTTGGTTCTACCTCGGCATCTATTTACTTAATTGTTCAAATCCAGTACACACGTATAGCAGTATTGGAAGTATGAGCCGGTACCCCATGGGAAACAACTTTTAACTAAAATGCAGTGCTTATTTGCAGTTCCTTTTGGCTTTAGACTCACCTATTCATATCTGAAGTTACTTAGGTCACTGCTTATTCCCCCTACCCTCTTCAGGGAGGTTCTTTCATAAATGTGTAATATAGATAGATAATTCTGTCACATTCAACTTTCCATTTTAGGATCCTCTGCATAAATATATTTTCTTTTCAATTTGCATGCATTAAGTTTCATTCTTTCTACTGTAAAGTTTTATAGGCTGTGAAATACATAGTAACATATAATTAATGTTATAGTATCACACAGAATAGTGTCATTGCCCTAAAATAATCTCCTGTGCTTCATCAATTCAACCTTCTCTCCTAAACCCTAAAGTCTTAAAATCACTAACATCTACCAGCATTATAGTTTTCCTATTTCCAGAATGTCATATGTAGCCTTTTACGACTTCACTTAGCAATATGCGTTTAAGATCCATCCATGTTTTTCGTGGCTCGACAGCTCATTTCTTTTTTATGACAGGATAATATTTCATTGACTAGACATACCTCAGGTGAGGTATGTCTGCAATCACCTCTGCAATCGCTCGTTGCAGAACACCTTGGTTGCTTCCAGCTTGCAGCAGGTGGAATTTATGAATAAACTGCAATAAACATTTTTATGCAGGTTTTTGTGTGGACATAAGTCTTCAACTCATATGGGTAAATGCCAAATACCAGGATTCTTGGATCACATGTTGAGTTTATGTTTACCTTTGTAAGAATCTGCCAAACTGTCTTCCTAAGAGGCTTTCTTATTCTGTTTACATTCCCACCAGGAACCTATGAGTGTTACTATTGTGCTGCATCCTTGCCAACAATTTCTATCGTCATATGTTGCTTATGTGCGGGTAGTTTTCTGTGTGTGTTCGTACTTTAGTCATTCTAATAAGTATGTAGTGGGATCTCATTGTTATTTCAATTTAAACTCCATAATGAGACATTATATTGGGTATATTTTCATATACTTACTTATACGCTATTTAAATATCTTTTTTTGGTAAAGTGTCTGTATTTTTTTTTAAGTATTTAATTAATTAATTTATTTAATTTATTTGGCTGCATCAGGTCTTACTTGTGGCAGGCAGGCTCAGTACTTATGGCGCGCGGGCTTAGTTGCATGTGGGATCTTATTTCCCCAACCAGGGATTGAACCCATGTCCCCTGCATTGGAAGGCAGATTCTTAACCACTGGACCACCAGAGAAGTCCCTGCATGGATGTTTGACTCATTGTTAACTGAGTTGTTTGTTTTCTTGTTGCTTTAAGAATTCTTTGTGTATTTTGGATACAAGTCCTTTATCAGAATGTGTTTTGGAAATATTTTCTCCCAGTTTGTGGCATGTCTTTCATTTTCTTAGCAGTGTACTTTGTAAAACATAAGTTTTTTTTTAATTTAAATAAAGTCAAACATCAATTTTTAAAATGAACTATGCTCTTGATGTCACATCTAAAATCACTGTTAAATCCAAATTTATGGACATTTCTCATTTCTCTTATAAATTTTATAGTTTTGCACTTTACATTTAGGTCTATGATCCATTTTTAATTAAATTCTGAAAAAGGTATGATGTCTGAGAGGTTTTTTGTTTTGTTTTATTGTTCTTTCCATATGGACATCTAATCATTCCAGCACCATTTGTTCAAAAGCCAATCCTTTCTTCATGGAATTTCTTTTGATTCTATTTCAAAGATCAGTCACTGTATTTATTTAGGTATATTTCTAAGTTATCTATAGTGTTCCATTGATCTGTGTATCTATTCTTTCCCCAATATCACACTCTCTTGATTATTATTTCTTTACAGTAAGTATTGAAATCTGGTAGTATGAGTCTTGCAACTTTTTGGTCCCTTTTTAGTATCGTATTGGCTCTTCTGGGTCTTTTAAGTTTAGTTAACTGATACTTACAGAATAGCTTGCTGGAATTTTGATTGTGATTACATTAAATCTATAGATCAGGTTGGGAAGAATTGACATTCTAACAATACTAAGTCTTTGAATCCATGAACATGGAATGTCTCTCCATTTATTTAAATTTTATTTAATGTATGTCATCATAGCATTGCAGCATATAATCCTGTATATACTTTGTTAGATTTATACCTAAGCATTTTTTTTCTTCTTTTTTACTAGTTGCCAGAAGATTTTATCATAAATAAATGGATGTCAGATTTTGTCATCCCCTCCCAGCTCCCCACCCCCTGCATCTATTGATATGATCATGTGATTTTTTTTCTTTAGCTTGTTGATGTTATAGATTACATTGATTGACTTTCAACAAAATCAAAAGTTGTTTTGATATATATGATATAAACTCTATATAATGATAAAACTCTAGCCAGGCCAAGCAAGAAAAAAATGGAAAAGACAAAAATTACCAATATCAGAAATGAAAGAAGAGACATCAATACTCATACCATGGACTTTAAAAGGATAATAACAGGATACTTTGAACAACTCTATGCCTACAAATTCAATAACCTAGATGAAATGAGCCAATTCCTTGAATGACGCAAACTATCAAAACTCACGCAAGCAAAGATAGATAGTCTAAATAGGCATATACCTATTAAATGAATTGGATCAAATATAAATAACCTTCTTCTCCATTAAAACACCAGGCCCATATAGTTTCACTGGTGAATTCTACAATCACTTAAAGAAGATGTGATACCAGTTCTCCACAATCTTTTCAAGAATATAGTAACAGAGAGAACATTAAAATTCATTCTATAAGGCCAGCATTACCCTAAAACTAAAAGTAGATAAAGACATTACGAGAAAGGAAAACTGTAGACCAATATCTCTCATGAATATACATGCAAATACTCTCAACAAAACATTAGCAAGTCATATCCAAAAATGTATAGAGAGAATTACACACCATGACCAGGTAGAATTTATTCTAGGTATTCAGGACTGGTTCAACACTTGAAAATAGGATGCCATCTAACTTTTCTTTCTTTTTTTTTTTTTAATTATATAAGACATGTCACTCTTTTGCTTTGAGGCACTGAAGATTGTTCCTCTATCATTGAAGGCTAATGATTTTACAAGGATATATAGCATAGCAAAATAGAGCAGTATTTTCAAGAAACTTATAGTAAGAAGGATAAACCTTGGCTACTAGAGCTAAGGATAGGTCACTAAGAGTAATGGGTCCTTAATGTGTGCCATGTTGTTAAGTAAATAGGCCCAGAATAACACCTAGCTTTTCATTTACTTACAAAAGATAAGGTTTTTAATCAGAGAGAGTCAGTATAGGCGGATGTTGAAGAGTTATTATTTTGAGATCAGTGGTGGTATTTTTACTTTCTGGGTTCCATTGGATTGGTTCTCAGATGTTTATTTAGTAAAAAAAAAAAAGATGCTTTGCTGGTTCAGACATGTTTGGTACCCACTTTTACAATAGATAGTTGACTCATCTTGAGTAATTTTGAATAATATGGGATATACCTTTAGATAATGTCCTCCCTCCAATGACAGTTGACAACTGAGATAATAAACAGTTGTTTGAAGACATCGGAGCTTTTCTTACTTTGTGAGCAGCTCTATGGTCATTATCAGTCAGTAGATAGAGTTAGTGCTAAATTGTCCAGATCAATGGAACGTAAGAAGTAGTCATCCGTATTTTGGAGCAGAGAATTTGAGTTTGATACAAGATTCTGAAGAAATAGGATAGAATTTCATAAATCATAACTTGAAACATAATTTTCCAGTTAAACTGTTGACTTTTTCTCAAGTGAAAGCAACTAAGTTGTTTGGATATGCTTATCCATAGGGGTCTTAAAGAAAGCCGAACATAAATCTACTATAGTAAAGAATTTGGCTACAGCTTGATCCAAAGTGTATTGTTTAGTTTAGGTATTACTGAGAAGCAAGGTATAACTATTTGTTAATTGCTTTGCATATCTATGACAAATCTATAGCCTTAAAAATTAGTTTTTTTTTTTTTTATTAGCTTAGCATATTACAAGCACTAGTACAAAGGTACAGAGATATTTTTTCTAGTATCTTTCTCAATTTTTTTTTTCTGGTTACTGCTGACTGGAGACTTTCCTTGGCTTTAGTTTTAAAATATTGGAAAGCTTAGGTAACAAGTTACAAGTATTAAATTGGACTCTTATGGGCTCTACTCCAAATATTCTGCCTAAGACTTGGAGTTTTTGCTTATAGGGATTCTGAGACCATAGCTAATTCTTTGGTTATTTCTTGAATTATACATAGTATAAGTCTACTAACTTCCAGATCAGCTATAATTCGATTGTATGTTGGAGAATTTTCTGGGACTTCTAAAAATAGTTCTTCTTCAGTACATTTTATCTGGTAGTTCCATTTACAAATACTACTCTACCTATTAAATGTGCAGGTTTTTATCAAACAGAAGAGGAACTGTTCTCCTGTAATAGTTCTAAAGTAAAATTTTCATGTTGAGACATGGAGAAGCACTTAGGATAGCCAGAATTCTCCCTATTTGAGTGAATTTAGTAATCAAAGGGATACGGTGTTCTGTTAGTGGGGTTAATGATAGATACAGTGACATGTAAAATAAGAAAACTATTGATATATAGCTGTAGCCTAATCAAAACTATCCATACGTCTTTTTTTTTTTTTTAATGGAACACTTTCATAATTTTGAAGAGATACAAGAAGGAAAAACATTCAGGGTTAAAACAAAAGTTACATGGAAGTAAAGAAAGCAGAATAAATAAACACATTATTGCAAGGGTATTGATGTGTAGTGCACCTCCAAATCAATAGGTCTAATTATATTTGATGAAGACCTATATACATATAGGCCTTAGAATAACAAAATAAATTCATAAAGTGAAAAAATTATATATTTATCTTTGTATCAATTGTATTAAATTCATTGTTTTCATTCATTCAGTTTTACTTATGTTTCAAAATATGCTAGTTACAATCTGAAAATTAAACCAAGAAAACAATTCCATTAACAACATCATAAAAATAAAGTATTTAGGAATAAATTTAATAAAGGAAGTATAAGCTTTGGCTACCAAACCATAAAACATTGCTGAGAGAAATTGTCACAGATCTAAATAAATGGAGAGACTTTCCATGTTCATGAATTGAAGAACTTAATATGAAAATAGCAATTCTCTCCAAATTGATGTATAGATTTTATGAAATCCTTATATAAATCTTAGTAAGATTTTCTGCTGTAATTGATAAGCTTATCTTAAACTTTATATGGAAATGCAAAGGACCCAGAGTAGCCAAAAACTCTTTAAAAAGAAAAATTTGGGGAGACTTATGCTGCCTGATTACCAAGTATATTGTAAAGCCACAGTAATTAAGTAGTGTAGTATTGGCATACGGATGGCCATATCGATCTTCATATCGATTAATGGAGTTGAATTGATAGTCTACAAATAAACTGTTAAATTTATGGTTAATCAATTTTTAACAGAGGCCAAGACAATTCAGTGAGAAAGAATAATCTTTTCAGCAAGCAGTGTTGGGATAATTGGATATCCACATGCAAAACCAAACAAACACACACACAAAAACTTAAATTCCTTATCTCATGCCACATACAGTTATCCACTCAAAACAAATAATATATCTAAATGTAAGAACTAAAACTATAAATTTTTAAGAAGAAAGATTTTTCCTCTATCATTGAAGGCTAATGATTTTACAAGGATATATAGCATAGCAATAGTATTGAGGCACTAATCTATTTTAGGTCTTTATAGATTTGCCCATTCTGGACATTTTGTATAAATAGAGTCATACAATATGTGATCTTTTGTGACTTGCTTCTTTCATTTAGCATGATATTTCAAGGTTCATCAAAGTCATAGCATGTATCAGTGCTTCACTGCTTTTTATGGGAAATAACATTCCATTTTATGGATATGCCACATTTTATCTTTCAATTGTCAGTTGATACATATTTGAGCTGTTTCCACTCTTTAGCTATTATGAATTATGCTGCTATGAACATTCATGTACAAGTTTCTGTGTGCACTCATCTTTTCAATTCTCTTGGCTATACACCCAAGAGTGAAATTTCTGGTTTATAAGGCAACTCTATGTTTAATTTTTTGAGGAACTGACAAACTGTTTACCAAAGTGAATACACCAGTTTGCTTTCCCATTAACATTGTTTGAAGATTCTAATATCTCAATATCTTTGCCAACACTTGTTACTGGCCTGTCTCTGATTGTAGCTGTCTTTGTGAGTGTGAAATGTTATCTTACTGTGGTTTTGATTTGCATTTCCCTATGACTAATGATGTTGAGAAACTTTTCATGTGCTTATCAACCACTTGTATATATTATTTGGAGAAATGTCTATTCAAATGCTTTATCTGATTTTTTGAGTCATTTTAAAAAAAATTTTGAGCTGAAATAATTTTTTGTTTATTCTAGATACAAGTCTCTTAACAGATATATAGTTTATAAATCTATTTTTCATATTTTGTTGGTTGTCTTTTTTCTTTTTTTTTTTTTTTTTTTTTGCGGTACGCGTTCCTGTTACTGTCGTGGCTTCTCCCGTTGCGGAGCACAGGCTCCGGACGCCGGACGCACAGGCTCAGCGGCCATGGCTCACGGACCCAGCCGCTCCGCGGCATGTGGGGTCTTCCCAGACCGGGGCACGAACCCGTGTCCCCTGCATCGGCAGGCGGACTCTCAACCACTGCGCCACTAGGGAAGCCTGGTTGTCTTTTTCTTGATTGTATCCTTTGAAGCACAAATTTTTTTAGTTTTGTAGCAGCTCAATTTATTTTTTCTTATTATAATTATGATTTTAGTGTTATAGCTAAAGAAACTTTGCCTAACCTAAGGTTATGAAAATTGCACCCATTTTTTTCTAAATGTATTGTTTTATATTTACATTTAGGTCCTTGATTCTTTTTAAGGTAATCGTTGTATATGGTGTAGGATAGGGGTCCAAACCCATTTTTTTGCATGTGAATATCCAGTTGTCTCAGCACTATTTGTTGAAAAGACTGTTCTTTCCCCCATTTAATTATCATGATTCCCTTGTTGAAAAGTCAGTTTTTGATGATATGTGTATGGATTTATTTCTGGACCCTTCAAGTCTACTTCATTTATTTATATATCTATTCCTACTTATTTCAGTATTTTTTAACTTGTTTCATTGCATTTATTTTACTTTCTTAAAATTTATTCTGTTGAATTCTTTTAGTTTTTAAGTATAATGATTAGCTAATTCATTTTCAAATATTCATACAATACTAAAATGCATTTAAGGCTATGAGTTTGCTTCTAATTTCCACTTTGCTGGAATCTGAATAAGTTAAACATTTTTAAAAAACAAAAACAATACAAACATCTAACAATTTTTACTTTGGTCTTTGTTTTAACCCATGGACTATTTAGAATACTGCTTTACTGTATTCACACATATTTTGTTTATTTGGCTTTCATTTTATTGTTGATTATTGTTTTTCTCTTTTTAATTCCAGTAATAGATATGTTCTATATAACCTTATTCCATGGGAATCTGTTGCAAATATATCCTACTTATAAAAGACTACCCTATGAATAGTTTTCTGACTGCTGCTTTGAAAGCTTTCTGAGGAACACTTACCCGAAAACAGATTGTAAACTGTCTTTAGTTACTAGAGATTCTGTAGTGTCTTAGGAAAATTATTCACAGTTCCAGCACCAAGGAATATTTTCCTGGGCATGTAACTGATATTCCCTATGGCTTGGGGCCCTGAGGTTCACCTCCAGCTTCACTACAAGAAGTAAACATGGATCCAGAGTTCAAGCTTTCTACGGTACATGGATCTGATGTGGATATTCCTTTGGCATTTAATCTCCAGGCCCTAATGGTGATATCAGAACGCCTAGGGCAAAGCAGCCTCATCTCTCACTCACCAGTAAGTGCTTTCTTTCCATTTTTCTCTTTCTTTTATTAAATGCAAATATGGTTTTTAATGTGTATTGTGTGTTTATACATTTTATATAGCATTACTATGCGTTTAAAACAAGAAGTGGAGGGGGCTTCCCTGGTGGTGCAGTGGTTGAGAATCTGCCTGCCAATGCAGGGGACACGGGTTTGAGCCCTGGTCTGGGAAGATCCCACGTGCCACAGAGCAACTGGGCCCGTGAGCCACAACTGCTGAGCCTGCGTGTCTTGAGCCTGTGCTCCGCAACAAGAGAGGCCACGACAGTGAGCGGCCCGCGCACCGCAATGAAGAAGTGGCCCCCGCTCGCCGCAACTAGAGAAAGCCCTTGCGCAGAAACGAAGACCCAACACAGCCAAAAACAAACAAACAAACACATAAATAAATAAATTAATTAATTAAAAAAAAAAAAAAAAAAAAAAACAAGAAGTGGAGATTTAAGCCTATGCCCAAATTGCCCTTTTAACTCAGAAGCTTAGTGGATTGTTTTTTAAATGCATTTTGCAGATTGATCTACTAGGCTTTTATGCCTTCTGCATGAAAATTGGTCTATAGTTTTGTCTTCATCATAGAGTTTAACAAATTTATTTATTTTTTCCTTAGAGAAAGAATATAATCTGAAATCACTTTATAAATCTCCAGTGTGATAATTAAAGTTGGTATAAATATCCAGGGTAGATGTAGATTGAACACGCACAGTAGTGCTTGAGGTATTTCCCCAATCACAGCCCAGAACGTACTCAATTTTATCTACCATCACACTAAATAATTATTTCTAATTATGTGAGACTTTAATTTATAACATTATTTCCTTTCTCTTATCACTGCAACTATACACTTCACTACATCTACTGGGGTTAACAAAAATTCTCTTTGCAATCTAATCCTCTTTGTCAGCTAAAAGGAAGAGAAAATAAATGCAGGTATGGTACGTGCTGAAAGTTGGAATCAGAGGAATATACTATTTAAATAATGATTAAATATTTAGTCTAAATATATAGTCTATCTCCACAGATAGATTTTGTATATGATATGTAAACTAGACAATAATTATTGCTTTTAACTGAACAGGAACTAGGTACAAATTGGTTCATAACTGGATCTTAAGGTCACATAGCCTATTTGATCCATATTTGGCATTACTCCATTCATTCCATTATACCTACTGCACTGCCAATACTAATGACTAATTCCTAAACTTCACAGAGCAATTAATCTCTCTCACTAACTGTGACATCACTGAATGTGGGATTTGTTCACCCTTTAATTCAATGAATCTCTCTAGTGACTAGATGTCTGCTCTTCCTTTCACCCCTGGGATCCTGAAGATATCCTGCTTACCAGTCTTATGGTATGTGTGGTATATTAAATTACTGTTCAGCATATATTCTCTATCTTCCTTTGACCTATTTGGGAAGAATATATTTCTGTGCTCCTCTGATATTGTGTGTAGACATGTGGCAAATAGTATGTAAATGGACATAATGTAAACAGAGGCCTGAAATGGTCTTGCACAAATGTGCCTCTTTTCTTCAGCCTCTGCAATTGCCAAGACAAGAATATAGCATACATAGTCCATTAAATCCCGGACCAGGGATCGAACTCATATCCCCTGCACTGGCACGTGGATTCCTAACCACTGCATCACCAGGGAAGTCCCAGTAGCAATAACTCTTATCAAACTAGGAATAAAAGGGAACTTTAAAATAATTTGGTGAAAAATATGTAAAAAATCCTAAGGCAAACAAGACATGTACTGTTGAAATATGGAACAAATTATTTCTGAGTTTGGGAATAATGCAAAAAATTCTATTTTCATCACTTGTATTCAGCATTGAACTGGATGTCCTAGCTGGTAGGATAAGGAAAAGGAAAATAAACAAAATTAATAATGATTAAAGAAATATAACTGACATTACTTCAGATCTCATTACTATGTATCTGAAAGTGCAAGAGTCTACAAACAAATAATAAAAATTAAGAATTGAATTTAGAAAGATTACTGTGTAGAAGATCAATATAAAAATCAATCATATTTTCATATTCCAACAAAAAATTTAAATTAATAAAAAATATAAAGCATCAAAATCATGCTAGATCTTGGAATACCCCAAAAGCAGATACAAATAAAAGGAATAAGTGCAAAGTTTATAAACTAGAAAATTTAACACTTTAAATATGTCAGTTCTCCTGATATTAATCTATAGATGCAATCTAATTTCAATTAAAATTACAGTGCTTTATTTTCTTGAAAATTGTTAAACTGTTTGGAAAAATTCAGGTTAAGAACAGTCAAAGCATATTATAGGGATAAGAACAAATCTAGAGGATTTAAACCACAGGACATCAATAACAATTATAAAGCTATGGTAACTAAGGAATTTTGAAATTGGCACAAGGACAGACAAACTGCACAAAACAACAGGGTAGAGTCAAGATAAGTATCCACATCTAGAAAGGCAGGTGATTTACAAGAAAATTGACACTGTAATGAGTGGGGAAATGGTGGTCTTTGAATATATGTTGCTGGTTCAAATGTATATCTGTATGGGGAAACAGAACATTTCTATTTGTTTTACTTTCCTACCTTAAAACACATACAAAAATTAAATTTAGTTGTAAAGCTAAAACAAGCAATCTTCTAGAAGAACACCAAAAAGAGTACCTTATAAACTTAGAGTATGTAAACATTTCTCAAACAGGACATACAAGGTACGAAACATTAAATAAAAAGCTAATAAATTATACTCCATTGAAAGTAAGAACTTTTGTTTATCAAATATATCACCAAAGGAGTGAAAGGACAAGCCTCAGCCTAGGAGAATATTTGTAATACATAAATCATTCATACCCAGAATACTTCTTAAAATTCCACGAATCAGTAAGAAAATAAAAATAAAACAGATTAAAAGTGGGGATAAGGGGCTTCCCTGGTGGCGCAGTGGTTGAGAGTCCGCCTGCCGATGCAGGGGACACGGGTTCGTGCCCGATCCGGGAAGATCCCACATGCCGCGGAGCGGCTAGGCCCGTGAGCCATGGCTGCTGAGCCTGCGTGTCTGGAGCCTGTGTCTGTGACGGGAGAGGCCACAACAGTGAGGCCCACGTACCGCAAAAAAAAAAAAAAAAAAAAAGTGGGGATAAGACTTGGACATACATTTCATCAAAGACAGTACTCAACCAGTATAAAGTAATCAACATTATTAATAATCAAGGAACTAAGCATTAAGTCCACAGTGAAGCACCCCTATCAGAGTAGTCAAAATTAAAAATATAGGCATTGCTATATGCTGGTGAGAATGTGGAGCAACTGGAACTTTGTTACATTACTATTGAATGTGTAAATTTTTCAACCATTTTGGACAACTGGTCATATCTGTTAAAGCTAAATAGAGCCGAGCCTATGACTCAGCAATTCTACTCCTAGGTATTTGCTAAATGGGTATATGCCCACCAAAACACAAACACAAGAATGTCCCTAGCAGCTCTATTCATAATAGCCCAAATCCAAGAATAAACAAATCTTGGACAAATAAAGTGTTGCATAACTATACTGTAGAATACATTATAATAATTTGAAAAGATAACAAGGATAAACTGAAGATATACACAAAAACTTCCAATTCCATCTGTAATGGAGTAACAGGCATCAGATTTAATCTCCTACCTTAATCAACCAGGAAAGTCAAAAAAAATAGATTAAAAAAAAAAGAGAGAGACTTTTTAAATTCTGGAAAACAAAGTATGCAAGACTGAGTTTCTTGGGAGAAGGGAAACAAAAAAGATGACCTCTGTGATTGACCCAGCTTAGTGACTGGAAAAGACTGTCAGGCCACAGGTGTAAATGGAGAAAATGCAAAAGAATCTAGAAGTCTGTTGATTTAAGAATACAGAAATAAGATTCAGGTAAGCTAAGCTGATTAGACTGCACTGAAAAATCCTGGCGAGGCAGCAGCTAAAAAAAAAGAAAAGTTGTGTGAGCTGCAGAGTTATTCCCTTGAGCCTTTGACCGAATACCAATCTGTGGGTTATTAAGAGAAAACTGCATGAGAAGGGAAAGAACCACTAGAAAGCAGTCAACTGCACAATTTCTAGAGGTCACACAGGCTTAGGGATAGTTTTCAAACCAGTTAAAGTGGAAACACCCCATAATACGCACAGCTTAGGGTTTTGAAAAGGTCATTGCCTCATTAGTAAGAATAAATTAACCTTAACCTAAAAATGTCTCTGGATTTGTCCCAATCAAGCCCAAAAGAAAACTCGAAAAATCAATATTATTCCAAGTAATTTAACTACTACATGTCAGAGCCAAGTTCAACACTATTTAAAGAAATATTTAAAAAGCTACTGCCAACATGATAAAGTTAATGATGTCTGACATGCAATGGAAAATTACCAAGCACATAAAGCAGGAAAATATGAACCATAAGGAGGAAGACGATCATTAGAAACAGGGAACGAGAGGATAGATAAATCAGAATCGACAGACAAGCATGTTTAGGTCAATATCTTGTAATAACCTATAATGGAAAAGAATCTGAAAAAGTATATATATATATATGTATATATATATATATATATATATACACACACACACACACACACATACACACACACACACACACACACACACACATACATATATAAAATAAAAAAAGAAGTAGAGATTCCCTGCCCAGTCTCCCTCCTTTCTCCTTTTTCTAAATTTTATTTTTTTATTGAAGTATACTTGATTGACAGTTTTGTTAGTTTCAGGTGTACAGCAAAGTGATTCAGCTATACATGCATATCTGTATGTTTGGCAAACACTACCTTACCTGGATCAAGGTAATCTATCTATCTGTCTGTCTATCTATCTATCTATTCTTTTTCAGATTCTTCTCCCTTATAAGTTATTACAAAATACTGAGTTCAGTTCCCTGAGCTATACAGTAGGTCCTTGTTGGTAATCTATTTTATATACAGTATGCAAAGGACTTCAGGGCCATAGGAAACAGAGGAGTTGTGGGGAAGGAAAGAACCTGTTTCCTTTAATCACCACTAGGAGAAATCTGCTTGGTGACAAGCAAGCCTGCTTTGGATTACTAAATGAGCAAAAATAAAAACAAAACAAAAAACCTATGTTAAGTCCTTAAATGTAAAGTTTTATTTCTTACCTAAATCACTGTTAACCTAATACAGAATTACCTATATAATTAGTGAAAAAAATTAAGTTTAGAATGGGTTCATTTTTCAACCATTGGAACACCCAAATTTATGAAAATCACAGCATGATTGCATAGATAATTAGTTCTGTTACTATATTAATCAGTGCTAAATTTCTAACTATTTAGGTACAGAAATACCTATTCTATTGAATATTCCTTTAAAGGCAAGAACAAGAAAAAACACATTGATATAATCTAGCCTGATCTTTAATTTTTATTTTTAAAGGTCTTGGTTATACTAAGCTATATGTAAATATAATCTTGTCGTTTCAACTCCAAGGTTAGAAAAAATTTTGTATTAAAGAGAAACATATGTATATATATATATTTATAAACAAAAGTATTATTTTTTATATAAAAGAAGTATAAATAGAACCAAATTTTATCGGTGATAACACTCTGAAGTGTTGTGTATATCATAATAAGAATTAACCTATTTAGTTTTATAAATTATTGCTAAAATAGCCCTAACATTTCAGGGGCTTAATTTTGTTTTATGGTATCAAGGTAGTTTAATAATGTTACTTACACTTTAATTTAAACCCAAGAATTAGCTTGCTCAATCACATAATGTAGACTAAATGTAGTAGTGAATTACCAAATAGTTACAATGCAATATTTCTTAAAAATTAAAATATTATGTATGTATTTTTGGACTTTGCAAATGGTTTTAAAAGTTATTATGATTACAAAATTCTATTTTAAACTTCTAAACCTTACAGTAACCCAATCCATGTATTTATCAGTGCCAGTCTCAATACTAGTGTGCCTATCTGTTTATTCATATTGACATAACAGAAATAAGGAACAAGCGTCTGTCTCCAGATGATACACATTTCTTTAGAAAAACTGGGGAACTGAAAGAAGAGGAAGGCTGGATTACAGTTTCATACTTTCTCTATTGAATTCTTTTATTGTCATAACCTTATTTTTTTTGGAGCATCCAGGTTACTTTTCTACCCAAGGCCTTAAGACCAGTTCCTATTTTTTAACCAATAAAGAGTTTTGCTTATTTTTGCTTTTGTTCTCTGAAAGGATTTTGCGACCTATATGAATCTCTAAGTCTTATTAAAAAGAGTGAAAGTGAATGAAATTGTCCTTCAGTGTCACACAAAGTAGATTTGAGAAACATCTAAGACTACATTTAAAGTACTGTTTGTGAATAATGCTTTCTTGTTGATTATTGTTCTTGATAATTTATTTCATGGTAAATTAAATATCTTAATCATTTAAAAAAGAATGTTTAAAAACTAGCTATTATAAAGTCCTCCATATATTCAAGAAGTTAGAGGAAAATAGAAGCATGATGAGGAAAGAAACGGAAGATAATAAAAAAGAATAGAAGTTCTAGAAATAAAATATACCATGTCTGAAATAAAAATAATTGAAAAGAATTAATAGAAGATTAAAGCCCTACTGAAAATAAGGATACATGTACTTGAAGACACAGAAATAAATATTCCAAAATGAAGCAGAGAGAGAAAAAAGACTGAATAATAATTTAAAAAAGGACTTATGGGACAACATCAAACAGTGTAGCACACATGCTATTGGATTGCAGAAAAAGGGAAGTCAGGTGAAGGGAAAAAAGTTTTGAAGAAATAGTGGCAGAAATTTTTCAAAATTTTCTGTAAACTAAATCTATAGACCAGGAATCTCAATGAACACCAAGGGGAATAATTACAACAATAAAAACAAACAAAGAAAAGACACTACACCAGGACACACCATAACTAAATTTGTGGAAACCAGTGGTAAAGAGAAAATCTAAAGAGCAGCCAGAGATAAGAGATGTATTACTTACAGAAGATTAAACATACAAATGACACCAGACTTCTCGTCATAACCCCTGTAAGCCATAAGACAGTGGAGTAAAGTCTTCAAAGGATTTAGCCACCACCACCACAGCAAAAAACAAACTAAAAAAAAAAAAAAAAAAAAAAACTTTCAACAATCATTGATAAACATCTAGAACCATAATATGTAAAGAACTCCCACATCTCATCAATAAAAGACAAACAACCCAGTATTTAAAATGTGCAAAGGATTTGAACAGACACTTCTTCAAAGAAGATATAAAGATTCCTTTGTCACAAAGGTGGAGCACGGCTCCCCACATGTAATTGTAGGCTACTCTTTGTGACTTATTTATAAAGAGGATAATATGGAAAGGAGGGAAGGAGTAATTTTACAGTGGGAAAATTTGGCTAACACTACCTTACCTGGATCAAGGTAATCATTATCAGTGATAAATCATATTATAGAATATACCTTTTGATATAGTATGTTGAGAATGGCAATTTATCTCTGTTATCCTTCTCCTAAAAATCCATAACCACAGTCCTACCATGAGAAAAACACAAACTGAGGAATATTCTATGAAACACCTGATCCTTACCCCTCAAAACTGTCAAAGTTATCAAAAACAAAGCAAGTCTGATAACTGTCAGAGCCCAAGGAAGCCTAAGGAGACATGAAAAGTAAATGTAATGTGGTATTCAACACTGGACCCTGAAATAGAAAGAGAACATTAGGGAAATAGAAAGAGAACATTAGTGAAATTGGAAAAAAGTATGGATTTAGTGAATAATAATGTATCATAACTGGTTCATTAGTTCACAGTTGTGACAATATACAATAGTAATGTAAAATATTCATAGAAGAAATGGTATATAATATATAGGAAATCTGCAACTTTTCTGTAAGTATAAAACTATTGAAAGGTTTAATTAAATTTTAAAAAGATAAGAGAATATGATAAACAATTTTCTAACAAAGGTATCTGTTAGTTAAAATGGACTAATTCCTTGAAAGACACGAACTACATAATTTCACTCAAGAAGAGATACATAAACTAAATAGAGTGATATCTGCTAAGTAAATTGAATTCAAAGTTTAAAACTTTCAAGCAAAACAGCATTTTAGATTCATTTGGCTTCACTGGTGCATTCTACCAAACACTTAAGGAAAAATATAACCTATTTAAAAAAAATAACAAAAATAGAAAAGGAGAAAATACTTCTCAATTCATTTTATGAGGTCAGTGTTACTGTGATATCAACTTAGACAAAGGCATTAAAAGAACAGAAAACTACAGACCAATATCTATCATGAACATAGATACAGATATTCTTTACAGCACTGTGGTAAACAATGCAGCAAAATATATATATAAAATGGACATCACAACCGAGATGGATTCACATCATGAATGCAAGGTTGGTTTAAAAAATCAGTACATACAATCCACCATATTAAGGTAAGTAAAAAGATCATATAACGATATGAATGTATGTGGAAAAGTGTTTGCTAGATCTCAACACCCATTCATAATAAAAGCTCTCAGTAACTAGGAGTAGGAAAGAACTTCCTCAACCTGATAAAGAACCTACTTGTGGATACTTATGGATGAAAATTTGTTTTTCCTCTTAAGATTGGACACAAGGCAAAGATGTCTGCTCTCATCACCTGTTGTCTGATATTGACTGGAGGTCCTAAACACCTAAAGCAAGGCAAGAAAAAGAATACCTGCTCTAATGTTTTCTCTCTTCTGTTTTCCTCTCCCCTTTCATCTCCAGGTAAGAAACAAGGAGAAACAGGCAGACAGAGACAGAGTAAGAGAGGGGGTGGGTACAGGGGGAGGGAGGTTGGTTTTATCTTTTCTCTGAAGCTTCAGTGCCAGCTAATTACACCCAGGCTCAACTGTAGCACCATTTTTCTTCAAACAAAGACATTTCCCTTTACTTGATTAATTAAAATGCCAGTGAGAACAATACTTTTACTTTTCACAGAGAATGGAAATATATTTAGGAATCTAGTTTAATCTCTCCTTCCCAAAGGCTGTACAGATACAAGGAGAAGAACAGCTGATCATTATAAAGTTTGGGTTAACTATTGTTTAGCATCTTCACAGAAAAAAAAAAAGTACAGCTACCTATTAAAGACACCTCCTGGTAAACTTCATGCCATGAATCCTTTTTAGATATTCACTTTTTCAGTATTTTCTAACTGCTAATCATGACCCATTAATGCAGCGGTCCCCAACTGTTTTGGCACCAGGGACTGGTTTCGTGGAAGACAATTTTTCCACGGACCAGAGTGGGATGGTTTCAGGATGATTCAAGCACATTACATTTATTGTGCAGCTTTATTTCTATTATTACATTGTAATATATAATGAAATAATTATACAACTCACCATAATGCAGAATCAGTGGGAGCCCTGAGCTTGTTTTCCTGCAACTAGATGGCCCCATCTGAGAGTGATGGAAGACAGTGACACCTGAAGTGTGTTGCTTATGTCCAGTCTACTCCATAAGATGCAGCTTAATTGTCACTTGCCACTCACTGATAGGGTTTTGCTATGAGTCTGCAAGCAACTGATTTATTATGGTCTCTGTGCAGTCAAACCTCTCTGCTAATGATAATCTGTATCAGCAGCCGCTCCCCAGCGCTCGAATCACCGCCTCAGCTCCACCTCAGATCATCAGGTGTTAGATTCTCATAAGGAGCGTGCAACCTAGATCCCTCACGTGTGCAGTTCACAGTAGGGTTTGCACTCCTATGAGAATCTAATGCCTCTGCTGATCTGACAGGAGGTGGAACTCAGACGATAATGGGAGCAATAGGGAGCGGCTGTAAATACAGATGAAACTTCACTCAATAGCCCCCCGTTCACCTCCTGCTGTGCAGCCTGGCCCCTAACAGGCCATGGTCTGGTATCAGTCCATGGCCTGGGAGTTGGGGACCCCTGTATTAATGGCTCAAGGCTGTGACATCATTTTTTAAAAATAAAGCAGAGAAGAATATATTAGAAACGATAATTTCAGTGAGTCTCTCACATATAGTGATATTAATAACTGTTTTCTGCAAACTTTGGCTTGGTCACATATATATACATTTACATATGGGAGTTTTTGATTACAATATTTAATTTATTCTTATTTCAATTGACAATAAAATGTTCAAAATAAACTACATTAGTTGGTTGCTGATTATTTATTTGAAAAGAATATAGAATTCTCCCTAACAATGGCTAAATGTGTGCTTTAGGGTAAGTTTGTGAGTGTCTGTGTGGTAGAATATATATAACATAAAATTTCCCATTTTAACCATTTAAATGTACAATTAAGTGGCATTAATTACATTCACAGTTTTGGGCAACCACATATCAATATTTCCAAAACCACTCAAAATAGATACTCTGTAATCATTAATAACTCCCCATTCTTCCCTCCACTTGGCCCTTGATAACCTGTAATCTTCTTTCTGTCTTCATAAATTTATTTATTTTAGATAGTATTTTATATAAGTGGAATAATAAGATTTTTTTTTCCTTTTTTTTTTTTTTTTTTTTTTTTTTTTTTTTTTTTTGCGGTACGCGGGCCTCTCACTGTTGTGGCCCCTCCCGTTGCGGAGCACAGGCTCAGCAGCCATGGCTCACGGGCCCAGCCACTCCGCGGCATGTGGGATCCTCCCGGACCGGGGCACGAACCCGTGTCCCCTGCATCGGCAGGCGGACTCGCAACCACTGCGCCACCAGGGAAGCCCTTTTTTTTCCTTTTATATCTGGTTTATTTCACTTAGCACAATTTTTTTAAGGCTTATCCATGTTGCAGCATGTATCAGAACTTCATTTTTATGGCTGAATAATATTCTATTATGTGCCATATTTGTTAATTTATCTTTTATCTTTGGATGGACACCTGGATTATTTCTAACTTTTGGCTATTGTGAAAAATGTTTTTTATAATCATTGGCATACAAGTTTTTGCATCCTTGTGTTCAGTTATTTTGGGAATATGCCTAGAAGTGGAATAACTGGGTCAAATGGTAACCCTATGTTTAGCTTTTTGAGGAACTGACCTTTTTCCACAGTGGATATATCAGTTTACTTTCTTACCAATAATGTACGAGAATTCTGGTTTCTCCAGATCTTCTTCAACACTTGTTCATTTTATTATTATATTATTGCTATTATTACTGCCACCTAGTGGGTGTAAAGCGGTACTTCTAAGTGGTTTTGATTTGCATTTCCCTAATGCTAATCAAATGTTTTTTTAATGTGTTTACTGGCCATTTGTATACCTTCTTTTTTTTTAATTAAAAAAAAAAAATTAATTGAAGTATGGTTGATTTACATAGCCACTGTTTTTTATTTATTTACTTATTGGCCTCACCCTGCAGCATGCAGGATCTTAGTTCCCCAACCAGGGACTGAGCCCATGCCCCCCGTATTGGGAGTGCGGAGTTTTATCCCCTGGACCACCAGGGAAGTCCCATTTGTATACCTTCTTTAAAGAAATATCTACTCAAGTCTTTTGTCCATTGTTAAATTTTTTTTTTAATTTTTGTTTTTCAGTTTTAGGAGTTCTTTATATAATCTGGATATTAAACCCTTATCAAATATGATTGATTTCCTCCCATCCTTTTTCATTTTTTTGTCTTCATTTTATCCGTTGTGTTTATATTTTATTAATAAAGTTCTCTGATGAAGAAACATTTTAAAAAATTTGACGAAAAACTTGTTTCTTTTGTTGCCTATGCTTTAGGTGTCATATTTAAGAAACCAAGACCAAATCTAAGATCATGAAGATTTCCTCCTCTATGTTTTCCTCTCTAAGTTTCATAATGAAGCTCTTAATATTGTCTTTGACTCATTTTGAGTTACTTTTTCTATGTGTTGTAAGGTAAGGATCCAATTATATTTTTTTGCATGTGAATATCCAGTTTTTCCAGCATCATTTGTTGGCGAGACTATTCTTGTCCTATTGAATGGTCTCAGCACCCTTACTGAAAATTGTGACCATATATATGAGGGCTAATATTTATAGTAAAAAAAAAAAAATAACACAATCAGTTATAACATGTTATATTTTATCTGAGAATCTGGATGCAAAGCTGGAGGGAAACATGCCATCCTAAGTATTTAGCACTGATAAAAGTCTAGGAGTAGGGGGCATTTAGAGTAAGGACAATCAATTGCATAATAATTCAGTAAACCCACAAGATGAGCACTGGCAAGCCCCCTACCCTTTCCCGAAAATGTAAAGAGTAGTGCATTTTAAACAACCACCTGAAAGAAAACCAAGCCTAGATTATAAATGTGGCTGTGGATTGTAGAGATCGAAAAAGTACAATTAGGAAGGCAACGACAACTTCTTTAAAAAGTAAAAACATTCACAGAGAAAGTAAGTTTTAGTTCCACCTCTTTGTAAAACTTTCTCCTGGAAAACTTACGGAAATGTCATTGCATAAAATATTGGTTTCACAAATACATCAGAATATGGGTCAGGTTAATAAATTGTACTGGAAATGGCATAACTACAAAATGTTATGTCTTACAGAGCTACATCAAATGACTATTTGTAGAAAATTAAGCCCCATGCACTTAAAACTGGATTCATTTCTTTCTAATTTTATTGAACAGGATTTACCATTAAAGTGGACACTGAGAGACCTTGATATTTTTACATATTCTGCCACGATTTTCTTTGACACCTTGGAAAGTAATTTAAACTCAATAAAATGAAGATAATTGCACTTACCTCACAGAGATGTAGAGGGCATTAATGAGATCACGTCTACAAAGTGATTCAAAGTCTTTAGTTGGTAATATAAATAGCAAGCATAACTACATTTTTCCAGATGTCTAATAATGATAACTGTAAATATGATGAACTGAAAAGTTAAAAGGCTGCCAGTAAAAGTAAAATGTTTTCATTTTAATTGCTAGTCATTTAAATGTTCCCTCTTGCATGTTTGGATTATAGAAAATGCACAGAAGTGTTAATTATGAGTTCCATTTTAATAAGGACATGTCCCCCAAGTTTAGATTCAAGAGTACTTAACTTCTAGCCAGATAAGGAAAAACTGAACTACCTCTTCTTTGCAATTATGTCTAATAAATCACCGTAGATAAAATAAATCACAGCATAAATTTTAATGAAACCTATACATTACTTCTTCAAAATGTTTCTTAATATGAAATACAAGATCATGACTTCAGTTCCAAATCCCATTACTCAATTGTCATACCTTCAGTGTGTCTTTATTCCTGAGCTGATAAAGCCAAATACTAATATCCCCCATTCAGTTCCTATCCTGTTAAATATTTCTCAGGGCAGAAATACTTGTAGTAAGTCCCAAACTATTTTTAAGTTCAGAGCCTACACTATAATCCTACTGCTGTCAACCATTTGTGAATTAAAGTACTTATCTTTAAAACTGAATTGCATTTTACATTAAATGAGCCAGAAAAAGCAATGTTGATTCTAACGGGAACAGGCATGATAATCTCCTGGAAAAGATGCTTTTCAAAGCACTGATTCTTGGCAGCTTGGTGGTTCACTGTCTACTCTACTTGGCCATGGGATAAGCATTGCAGACAGGGACTTTGAAATGAGACCAGACATTAGGTCTGGATTCAATAAATACCAGAGGAAAAGAGGTCACTCTGTACAGCAACCAGCAGGGTAATTGCATCCTAAAGGACAGCAGAATTTCTTGTCACGTCCCATGAGAGTGGTTTGGGTTGCATTGATCTGACTGGTTATTGTTGGATCTCATCCAACAGGTTGTCAGAATCCAGTAGTCGATCATGCTCCACACACACAAATAAGAAAAGCAAAAGCTGAGACAGAAAAATTCCAGTGACTTCTTGGAATAAGAAAACAAATTTTATTTCCTTTTAACCTTCCTCTGTAATCCATCAAAATTAATGAGTTCATTGCTGGATATTGAAGTCAAAACAAATGCATTCAGCTTCTGCACGTGGCCCCTCGAGCTGAGGTGTCACCGCTGCCATTTCCCATGAGAAACTTTAGTCTGAAGTGCAGGGGGTGAGACCTCTGAATGTGGCCCCCTGTGAGCAAGTGGAACTAGACTGAGCACAGAGGAAAAGTTAAAAAGTTTGGAGAATCCTGAAGTCGTAAACCTCAGGTCCAGATGTAAACCTGGGTGGAAAGTGTAACCTGGGTCTCAGACACTGGTCGAAACCCCGACGCTGAACTCTGGAGCAGAGAAAGCAAGTGCCCGGCACCCCACATGACTCAGACCTGACGCCCAGCCCTCAGGAGACTGCACCTGAATGGGAAGCCCCTGAGAGGGGGCCGACCCTCAGGCGTCTGTGGGACCCGAGGAGAGGAGCCCTCACAGAATGCCCAGGCCTTAGGTGACCCAGTGATAGGACGGCTGCCCGAGCCATGTGGCTGACAGGGTCTTGGTGCTCTGGCCTGGTGTCAGGCCTGAGCCTCTGAGATGGGAGAGCCAAGATCAGGACACTGGACGACCAGTGACCTCCCGGCCCCATGTAATATAAATTGGCGAGAGCTCTTCCAGAGATCTCCACCTCAACGCTGAGACCCAGCTCCACCCAATGGTCAGCAAGCTGCAGTGCTGGATGCCCCATGGCAAACAACTAGCAAGACAGGAACACAAACCCACTCATTAGCAGAGAGCCTGCCTAAAATCATACTAAGTTCACAGACACCCAAAAACACACTACCGGATGCAGCCCTGTCCACCAGAAAGACAAGATCCAGCCCCACCCACCAGAACACAGGCACCGTCCCCTCCACCAGGAAGCCTACGCAAGCCACTGAACCAACCTTATGCACTGGAGGCAGACACCAAAAACAATGGGAACTAAGAACCTGCAGCCTGTGAAAAGGAGAACGCAAACACAGTAAGTGAAGCAAAATGAGAAGACAGAGAAATACACAGCAGATGAAGGAACAAGGTAAAAACCCACCAAACAAATGAAGAGGAAATAGACAGTCTACCTGAAAATAATTCACAGCAATGATAGTAAAGATGATCAAAATCTTGGAAACAGAATAGAGAAAATACAAGAAACGTTTAATAAGGACTTAGAAATAAAGAGCAAACAAACAATGATGAACAACACAATAAATGAAATTAAAAATTCTCTAGAAGGAATCAATTGCAGAATAACTGAGGCAGAAGAATGGAGAGTGACCTGGAAGACAAAATAGTGGAAATAACTACCAGAGAGCAGAATAAAGACAAAAGAATGAAAGAATTGAGGACAGTCTCAGAGACCTCTGGGACAATATTAAATGCACTAACATTCAAATTACAGGAGTCCAGGAAGTAGAGAAAAAGAAAGGAACTGAGAAAATATTTGAAGAGATTATAGTTGAAAACTTCCCTAACAAGGAAAAGGAAATAGTCAATCAAGTCCAGGAAGCACAGAGTCCCATACAGGATAAATCCAAGGAGAAACACAACACACATATTAATCAAACTATCAAAAATTAAATACGAGGAAAAAATATTGAAAGGGAAAAGCAACAAATAACATACAAGGGAATCCCACAAGGTTAACAGCTGATTTCTCAGCAGAAACTCTGCAAGCCAGAAGGGAGTGGCAGGACATATTTAAAGTGATGAAAGGGAAAAACCTGCAACCAAGATTACGCTACCCAGCAAGGATCTCATTCAGATTCAACAGAGAAATTAAAACCTTTACAGACAAGCAAAAGCTGAGAGAGTTCAGCACCACCAAACCAGCTTTACATCAAATGCTAAAGGAACTTCTCTAGGCAGGAAACACAAGAGAAGGAAAAGACCTACAAAAAGAAACCCCAACAATTGATAAAATGGTAATAGGAACGTACATATCGATAATTACCACAAATGTAAATGGATTAAAGGCTCCAACCGAAAGACATAGACTGGCTGAATGGATGCAAAAACAAGACCCGTACATATGCTGTCTACAAGAGACCCACTTAAGACCTAGGGACACATACAGACTGAAAGTGAGGAGATGGAAAAAGATATTCCATGCAAATGGAAATCAAAAGAAACCTGTTGTAGCAATTCTCGTATCAGACAAAATAGACTTTAAAATAGACTATTACGAGAGACAAAGAGGGACACTACAGAATGATCAAGGGATCAATCCAAGAAGAAGATATAACAATTGTAAATGTTTATGCAACCAACATAGGAGCACCTCAAAACATAAGGCAAATGCTAACAGCCATAAAAAGGGAAATCGACCGTAACAAAATAATAGTAGGGGACTTTAACACCCCAGTTTCACCAATGGACAGATCATCCAAAATGAAAATAAATAAGAAAACACAAGCTTTAAATGACACAATAAACAAGATGGACTTAATGATCTTTATAGGACATTCCATCCAAAACCAACAGAATACACATTCTTCTCAAGTGCTCATGGAACATTCTCCAGGATAGATCATATCTTGGATCACAAATCAAGCCTTGGTAAATTTAAGAAAATTGAAATCGTATCAAGTATCTTTTCTGACCACAATGCTATGAGACTAGGTATCAATTACAGGAAAAATACTGTAAGAAATACAAACACATGGAGGTTAAATAATATGCTACTAAATAACCAAGAGATCACTGAAGAAATCAAAGAAGGAATTAAAAAAAATACTTAACAAATGGCAATGAAAACGAGATGACCCAAAACCTATGGTATGCAGCAAAAGCAGTTCTAAGAAGGAAATTTATAACAATACAATCCTACCTCAGAAACAAGAAACATCTCAAATAAACAACCTAACTTGACACCTAAAGCAATTAGAGAAAGAAGAACAAAAACCCCGCAAACTTAGCAGAAGGAAAGATATCATAAAAATAAGATCAGAAATAAATGAAAAAGAAATGAAGGAAACAATAACAAAAATCAATAAAACTAAAAGCTGGTTCTTTGAGAAGATAAAAAAAATTGATAAACCATTAGCCAGACTCATCAAGAAATAAAGGGAGATGACTGAAATCAACAGAATTAGAAATGAAAAGGGAGAAGTAACTAACAACTGACCCTGCAGAAATACAAAGAATCATAAGGGATTACTACAAGCAACTATATGCCAGTAAAATGGACAACCTGAAGAAATGGACAAATTCTTAGAAAAGCACAACCTTCCAAGACTAAACCAGGAAGAAATAGAAAATATAAACAGACCAATCACAAGCACTGAAATTGAAACTGTGATTAAAAATCTTCCAACAAACAAAAGTCCAGGACCAGATGGCTTCACAGGCGAATTCTATCAAACATTATAGAAGAGCTAACACCCATCCTTCTCAAAATCTTCCAAAACATAGCAGAGGGAGGAACACTCCCAAACTCATTCTACGAGGCCACCATCACCTTGATACCAAAACCAGACAAAGATGTCACAAAGAAAGAAAACTACAGACCAATATCACTGATGAACATAGATGCAAAAGTCCTCAACATAATACTAGCAAACAGAATCCAACAACACATTAAAAGGATCATACACCATGATCAAGTGGGGTTTATCCCAGAATGTAAGGATTCTTCCATATACGTAAATCAAACAATGTGATACAGTAGATTAACATACTGAAGGATAAAAACCATATGATAATCTCAATAGATGCATAAAAAGCTTTTGACAAAATTCAGTACCCATTTATGATAAAAATTCTCCAGAAAGTAGGCATAGAGGACACTTAGCTCAACATAATAAAGGCCATATATGACAATTCCACAGCCAACTTCGTTTGCAATGGTGAAAAACTGAACCCATTTCCACTAAGATCAGGAACAAGACAAAGTTGCCCACTCTCACCACAATTATTCAACATAGTTTTGGAAGTTTTAGCCACAGCAATCAGTGAAGAAAAATAAGTAAAAGGAATACAAATCAGAAAAGAAGAAGTAAAACTGTCACTGTTTGCAGATGACATGATACTATATATAGAGAATCTTAAAGATGCTACCAGAAAACTACTAGAGCTAATCACTGAATTTGGTAAAGTTGCAGGATACAAAATTAATGTACATAAATCTCTTGCATTCCTATACACTAATGATGAAAAATCTGAAAGAGAAATTAAGGAAACAATCCCATTTACCATTACAACAAAAAGGATAAAATACCTAGGAATAAACCTACCTAAGGAGACAAAAGACCTGTATGCAGAAAACTATAAAACACTGATGAAAGAAATTAAAGATGATACAAACATATGGAGAGATATACCATGTTCTTGGATTGGAAGAATCAACATTGGGAAAATGACTCTACTACCCAAAGCAATCTACAGATTCAATGCAATGTCTATCAAACTACCAATGGCATTTTTCACAGAAGTAGAACAAAAAATTTCACAATTTGTATGGAAACACAATAGACCCCGAATAGCCAAAGCAATCTAGGGAAAGAAAAATGGAGGTAGAGGAAACAGGCTCCTGGACTTCAGACTATACTATAAAGCTACAGTAATCAAGACAGTATGGTACTGGCACAAAACCAGAAATATAGATCAATGGAACAGGATAGAAAACCCAGAGTTAAACCCATGTACATATGATCACCTTATCTTTGATAAAGCAGGCAAGAATATACAATGGAGAAGAGACAGTCTCTTCAATAAGTGGTGCTGGGAAAACTGGACAGCTACGTGTAACAGAATGAAAGTAGTACACTCCCTAACACCATATACAAAAATAAACCCCAAATGGATGAAAGACCTAAATGTAAGGCCTGACACTATAAAACTCTTAGAGGAAAACATAAGAAGAACACTGTTTGACACAAATCACAGCAAGATCCTTTTTGACCCACCTCCTAGAGAAATGGAAGTAAAAACAAAAATAAACAAATAAATGGAACCTAATGAAACTTAAAAGGTTTTACACAGCAAAAGAAACCATAAACAAGACAAAAAGACAACCCTGAGAATGGGAGAAAATATTTGCAAATGAAGCAATGGACAAAGGATTAATCTCCAAAATATACAAGCAGCTCATGCAGCTCAATATCAAAAAAACAAGCAACGCAATCCAAAAATGGGCAAAAGATCTAAACAGACATTTCTTCAAAGAAGATATACAGATAGCCAACAAACACATGAAAGGATGTTCAACATCACTAATTATTAGAGAATTGCAAATCAAAACTACAATGAAGTATCACCTCACACCAGTCAGAATGGCCATCATCAAAAAATCTACAAACAGTAAATGCTGGAGAGGGTGTGGAGCACAGGGAACCCTCTTGCATTGTTGGTGGGAATGTAAATTGATACAGCCACTATGGAGAACAGTAGGGAGGTTACTTAAAAAACTAAAAATAGAAGTACCATATGACCCAGCAATCCCACTACTGGGCATATACCCTGAGAAAACCATAATTCAAAAAGAGTCATGTACCACAATGTTCATTGCTGCTCTATTTACAATAGATAGGACATGGAAGCAACCTAAGTGTCCATCGACAGATGAATGGATAAATAAGATATGGCCCATATATACAATGGAATATTACTCAGCCATAAAAAGAAACAAAATTGAGTTATTTGTAGTGAGGTGGATGGACTTAGAGTCTGTCATGCAGAGTGAAGTAAGTCAAAAAGAGAAAAACAAATACCGTATGCTAACACATACATATGGAATCTAAAAAAAAAAAAAAAATGGTTATGAAGAACCTAGGGGCAGGACAGGAATAAAGACCCAGAAGTAGATGATGGACTTAAGGACACCTGGAGGGGTAAGGGTAAGCTGGGACGAAGTGAAAGTGTGCCATGGACTTATATATACTACCAAATGTAAAATAGCTAGCTAGTGGGAAGCAGCTTCATAGCACAGGGAGATCATCTTCGTGCTCTGTGACCACCTAGAGGGGTGGGATAAAGAGGTTGGGAGGGAGATTCAAGACGGAGGAGCTATGGGGATATATGTATAGCTGATTCACTTTGTTATAAAGCAGAAACTAACACACCATTGTAAAGCAATTATACTCCAATAAAAATGTTAAAAAACTATTACAAAAAATAATAAAATAAAATTAAGAAAACAAGTCCATTTGTAATAACATACAAAAACTTGGCATACGTAGAAATAAATGTAATAACTAAAAGAAGAGTAAGAGAGATGCAGTAAAAACTACAAAGCATGTTGAAAAAAATAAAAGACCTAAGTAAATGAAGATGTATCTGTGTTTATTGATTAGAAGAAAAGATTTTTAGGATGGCAATACTTCTTGTGTCAAACCACAGATCCCATGCAATTCTTATCAAAATCTCAGGTGAACTTTATTTTTCCAGAAATTGACAGGCTGATTCTAAAATTTTATGGAAATTCAAGGGACCCAGAAAATTTCATCTTGTACAAGGGGAATAAAGTTGGAAGATTCATAGTACATGATTTTAAAACTTACTACAGATCTATAGTAATCAAGACCGTGTGATAGTGGCTTAAAAATAGATTTATAGATAAAGTTAATAGAATTAAGAGTTCATAAATAAACCCATACATTTGTGGTGAATTGAATTTTGGCAAAAATAACAATGCTATTCAATTGGAAAATAAATTAATCTTTTTAGCAACTGGTGCTAGCATAGCAGGATATTTACTTGCAAAAGAATAAAGTTGGAATCCTGTTTCACAAAGTATACAAAAGCTAACAAGATGGCTTGAAGAAAAAAATGTAAGTACTAAAACAATAAAATTTTTAGAAGAAAACAGGTGAAAAATTTTGTGACCTTCGATTTGGCAATGGTTTCTCAGTTATGACATCTAAAGTACAGAAATCAAAGAAGACAGATTAGATTTCACTAAAATTAAAAAACTTTGTATTTCAAAGAACACTATCAAGAAAATAGAAGCTTAACCAAAAGAATGAAAGAAGGTATTTGCTAATCATGTGTCTGATAAACTCTAGTATACAGAAAAAAAGAAATTATATTACCTCATGGTAGGCACAAACCAAAAAAATCTATAATATATACACATCCAAAAAAAAGAGCAAGGAATCTAAACACAGCACTAAAGATAATCATCACATCACAAGGGAAGAGAGCAAAAGAAGAAAGAAACAAAAAACAAAACAATCTTGAGAAAAAAGAACAAAGCTGCAGTTATCGCACTCCCTGATTTCAACCTATAATACAAAACTACAGTAATTAAAGCAGTATGATACTGCCATAAAAACAGACAAATATATCAATGGAAAAGAACAGAGTCCAGAAGTGAACCCACACTTATATGGTCAATGACAAAGAGGCAAAAATACACAATGGGGAAAAGACAGCCTTTTTAATAAATGGTGTTGGAAAAAACTGGACAAATACATGTGAAATAATCAACCTGGACTACTTTGTTACACCATATAGAAAAATAAACTCAAAGTGGGTTAAAGACTTAGATATAAGGCCTGAAATGATAACTCCTTGAAGAAAACATAGGTAGTGCTATCTTTGACATTGGTCTTTGAAATACTTTTTGGATATGTCTCCTCAGGCAAAGGAAACAAAATAAAAATAAACAAATGGAACTACATCAAACTAAAAATCTTTTGCACAGTGAAGGAAACTAGCAATGAAACAAAAAGGCCACCTACTGAATGGGGAAGATATTTACAAACAATGTATCTGATAAGGGGTTAATATCTAAAATATACAAAGCACTCATACAACTTAACTTAAAACATTATAATCTGATTAAAAAAATGGGCACAGGACCTGAGTAAATATTTTTCCAAAGAAGACATACAGATGGCCAATAGACACATGAAAAGATGTTCAACATCACTAATCATCAGAGAAATGAAAATCAAGTCCACAATGAGATGTCACATCACATATGTCAGAATGGCTATTATCCAAAAGACAACAAATAACAAATATTGGTGAGGATGTGTAGAAAAGGGATTACTTGTACCCTGTTGGTAGAAATGTTAATTGGTGCAGCCACTATGGAAACAGTATGGAGATTTCTCAAAAAAATAAAAATAAAATTATGGTACAATCCAGCAATTCCACTTCTGGGTATTCTTCCAAAGATAACAAAAACAGTAATTCAAAAAAGGTATATGTACCCTTCTTTTCACTGCAGCATTATTCACCAAGGGAGCAACTGAAGTTACCATCAATAGATAGATGGATAAAGAAGATGTGTTGTATATATATATACAAAAGCATACTACTCAGCCACAAAAAAGAATGAAATCTTGCCATTGTGATAACATGGATGGACCTAGAAAGTATTATGCTAAGTAAAATAAGTCAGGAATCTAAAAACAAAACAAAATGACAAAAAAAACAGAAACAGAGTCATAAGTACAGAAAACAAACAGGTAGTTGATAAGAGGGGAGGGGAGTGGTGGGAATGAGTGAAATAGATAAGGGAAATTAAGAGGTACAAACTTCCAGTTACAAAATAAATGAACTAGAATATAGGAATACAGTTAATGTAATATCTGTGTGTAGGCTGATGGGAACTAGACTTATCATGATGTTCATTTTGTATAGAAATATAAAATCACTACGTTGTACACCAGGAACTAACATAGTGTTGTAGATCAATAATACTTCAAAAAACTCGACAACCAACCAACCAAACAAACAACAAATCTGATCTCTGAAAAAAAGATCATATTTGTAGTTATGAGAGGAGGGGGCAGCGGTAAGGGGAATTGGATGAAGGTGGTCAAAAGTGACAAAGTTTTATTTATACGATAAATAAATACTAGGGATGCATGTATAATATGATGAATATAATTAATAGTGCTATGTCATATATGAAAGTTTTTAAGAGAGTAAATCCTAAGAGTTATCATCCCAAGGAGAAAATATTTAAATTTTTTTTATTTTGTATGTATATGAGATGATGGATGTTCGTAAACTTATTGTGGCCATCATTTTATGATGTATGTAAATCAAATAATTATGCTGTACACCTTAACCTTCTATGGCGCTGTATGTCAATCATATCTCAATAAAACTGGAAGGAAAAAATATCCACATATTAGTGGATTGGTGCATTTCAAACCTGGGTTGTTCAAGGATCAAGTGTAGTTTACATCACTTTGCTCAGAGCCTTCTAATGACTTCTCATTCTACTCAAGATACGTAGGTTAGTATAAATTCTAGTGTTTTTCTTTTTTTCAGCTTGAATTATTTCTGATATGAAATGTCTTATTTCTCTGGTCACTATTAAGAGTATTTCCTTTTCACTGGTTTTCAACAGTTGGATTTGGATCTCTCTTGGTATATGTGCTCTTTTGTTTTTTATGTTTATCCTCTTAAGGTTCTTTGAGTTACTTAGGTCTTTGTATTTATCGCTCATCTAATCTGGAAAATGTTCAATCATTATTTCATCAAATATGTTTTCTGTCCAAATCTTTTTCCATTTATTTTTTTTTTACTCTTTTGCATGTGTGTTAAACATCTTTGTATTGTCCCATAGGTCACTGAGGCACAATTTATTTTTATTAGCTTTTCTTTTCTTTGTGATTTAGCTTTGATAGTTTCTATTTCCTTCTCCAAATAAACTGATTTTTTTCCTAGTGTTCAACCTGCTGTTAAACCTATCCAATCAATTTTTTTTCACTGAAGGGTTTATATTTTTTAGTTGCAAATTTTCAATTTGGTCCTATTTGGGAGCTTCAATTTCTTTATTGAGATTCCATATTTGTTACCTCATTATGTCAAAGAATATTCCAAAAAATAGTGATCAACAATAACGATTTAGAAAATACATTAGAAAAATATGCTGAACTCACACTGGCAAATATTAAACAAACCATAAAATTGCTATTACAAAGTATTTTTTATTTGACCTTATTCATTAAAAGGACAATTTATTGATTTGGACATGATTGTGTGATTCATTTCATATTTAATCAATTTATTATTAGCAGGTCTGATTTAGAAATGATCACCAGGAAATAACTACTGGGGTGACTCTTGACACTGAACTAAAGTACACGGCTAAAGGTTGTGTGAAAACTGTGAATGTGTTCTGTGGTTTCTGGGATTAGATATATCAGGGTAATACAGGAAAGATAATATTGCTTGAATTGTGCTAGAAACTATTCTGTTTAAATTCTTCAAATCATCAGACGTAAAATGATAAGAGCAGAATACAGTTCTCAGAGATCTGTGTTCAAAAGTAACCTTCTATACTTAAGAAAAAAAAATATGTACATACACATATACATTTATAAAAATATATGTATTTTTATTTATTGTTAACATTTTATTAAACAAATAAAACTATGTTTCATTATTTTATTTTCCATTTTTTTGTTATTTTTTATATATATTCAATACTATTCTGAATCTTACATCTCAGCTATAAAGAAAATTTACAGTTTCCCCAAATTTGACTGCCTCAGAATGTAAATAACATATCCAATAAAACATTATGAGACTAAGTAATCTTTCCTAAACTATCAATTATTAAAGGAAATTAATTTATATCACTAGAGGAAGGATTGAATTGACTTTGCATTCTCATGTCAGAAGTTATAATTACAAAATCATTTTCAAATAAAGGAACATTAAAGAAAATGCAGCCAAAATAAAATAGTAGGAAAAATAAAGAATTATGTTAAAAATTTTATAAATAAAACATTATATTGTTTTCCTGGATCTTATTATGATTATGGTATTTATTGTAATTTCTTTTCTCATTATGAATAAATGTTTACTAATTTTATATTTTTTCCCTATAGAAGTGTTTGTCAAAATTGTATATGCTTGAGGCCAGAACAGAGTGAGAGAGAACTCACACAATTATGCACACTTCTATGTGGGAATGAACATAAAAATATAATTCATAACCCCCAAATATAAGAATATTTAGCAAACAAATGCCAAATATTTTTTTCTCTTTACCTTTTACTCTTCCCCCTTTCTTCTTCCTCTCCATTATCCTTCTGTGTCCAATATCCTCCAGCTTTTCTGCAGTCAGCTACCGATACATTAATGACTTTAGTTTTAGAATTTTTAAACTTAAGCTACACTTTTAATGAGGGTGAAGACATCAATCAAAGAGGACCTAGTAGTGATCTTAGTATATGAGAAAACATGGCCAACTAGAGCTCTCAACCCACATACATCTCCAATTAGTTGTGCTACTTTGGACACGTTATTTGAACTCGCAGGTTTCACTTTCCTCCTTTATAAAATGGAGTCGAAAAGCTGTGTGGGTGTTTGTTAATTTCAAATAAAGTAGTGCAAAGGTAAGCACAAGGAAAATATAAAAGTTTCAAATTTTTATTGCTTACTTTGTGTCTTAATAAAAGCTTCCTATGAAAAAAATGTACATACCAGAAGAAACTGTAAAAAAAGACAACAGATACAAAAACAATATTTTTAAGGCACATACTGAAAGAAAGAGGATACCTCCCAAGTAAAAACTGTCAGATAAGAAGAGAAACTTTCACAGAGTAAAGCGAATTAAATAAACACAGTTGTCTTCGTAATTCGGCGAGCATCTCGTGAAGGAGGCAGAGAGGAAGCTCAGTCCTCTGGCGTCCCAGTGAGCACGTGGTCGAGTCTCCCCCTGCAGGAGCTGCTGCTAACACGGAGGCCTGGGGTACATGACCAAATACCAGGTCATAGGGAACACGAAATTTAGTGAGAGGGTAAGGATCTTCTGTCAGCTTTGGCATCCATTTTCCAGTCACTTGACACTTCCCCAAAGACGTCGGCGGAGCATCTGCTCTGTTGACAGCATGAGCTGCTTGACATTTCTTCTGAGGAATGAACGATTAGGGTTCTTGGAAAGCAGGATGGAGCCCGGCAGGCAGCCGCACAGCTTCCGTCCACCTCCGCAAACCGCCTCCCAAACGTCATGGATGCGATTACATTCAATTTTTTCTCTTAATAAGTAAGTGAAGGACTAAACCACAGCCTGCTTCTGATAACAGATCTGCTCTGGGCACAGTTCCGAGGTTTCCACACTGACGGCAGGAAAGGATGAATGAAAGGTTTTCTTTCGAAAGCATGTGTGTCTGGTGCAGGCCTTGGGGTGGACCCGGACCACACAGAGTTGATCGCCTGTTTGTATGACATTTTCTCATTACTAAGACAGGTTTTGAGTTACTATGCTGCTTATTTCTTGAAGAAAGTGTATATAATGGTATCAAATGCCTATAGTAAAAACTTAAAAACTTGCAAGACGTATAAGGAAAAATAAATCAGCCTCCACATTTCCAGGATACACTGTAATGTTAGCCACTGTCACCAGGTTCTTATGTATCCTTTAAGCAGCATTTATAGATTTACAGCATTTTTTTTTCTTAATGACTGCTTGGTATTCCATTGCATGAAGGTATTTTCTAAAATTCCTATATTGTGTGGTATTTACATCATACGAATACTGTTTTGATAAAACTACTGCAATGAACAGCCTCACACATTCAGGGAAGGGCAACCAAATTTGGTTAAGAGCCTGGAGTGTAGAGTCAAACTATCTGGAATCAAATTTGAGCTCTTCTTCTTTTTTTTTTTTTTTTTTTTTTACTAGCTTTGATCTTGGGCAACTCACTTAACCTTTATTTGGTTTAGTTTCCTCATGAGTAAAATGGTATAATAAAGTAGTACTGGCTTCATAGAGTTTCGTGAGGATAAAATTAGCTGATGAGTACATACATAAGTGGAATACCTAGGCCAGTATTGATACACCTTTTAAAAGGTATCACATACTTCTATTCCCACCCACAGAATATGAAAGAGCCAGTTTTCATTCTTCCTCAGTAGCAGAATATTCTAACATACAAATAACTTTTGCAATTGATAGGATGAAAATTACATTTCACTGTTGTTTTACATTTTATTTCTTAATTACAAAAAAATAAGGGTATTTATATGTTCTGCACCATTTTAACTGATTTCTTGGTGAACTCTCTATTACTATTTCCTTTCCCTATTTTACCATTTTGTTGTTCATCATTTTTCTATTAACTCACGGAGATGCTCTATATCTTAAATATGACAACTATACTTCTATCCGTGTGGTTTTTATCTGTTGACATTTATTTTGATATTTATATTAGGCCAAGACTTTAAAAAATTATCTATTTTAATAATACCAAATATCAGTAAATATTAGTAAATTAAAATATCAGTATTTTAATTTATGACTTCTGGTTTCTTTTATGTGCCTTAGAAGACCTTTCATCCTCCTTTAGTAGAATGGAACAGAGAACCCAAGGGGAAAATCACCATACTTGGGTATTCAATTTGTTTTAGAAGTGATTCTGTAAATCAGTGGGAAAAAGACTGTTTTTCCAAAGGGAGATTGGATATCCATATGAAAAACAAAAGTTATTTGGCCTCTTTGTCACAGTACAGCAAGTCCCCTACATATGAATGAGTTCCATTCCGAGAGTGCATTCGTTAAGTCCAATTTTTTCATAAGTCCAACAAAGTTAGCCTAGGTACCCAACTAACACAATTGGCTATAAAATACTGTAACATAATAGGTTTATAATACTTTTCACACAAATAATACATAAAAAACATACCAAAAAATAGAGAAAACATTTTTAATCTTATAGTCCAGTACCTTGAAAAGTACAGTAGTACAGTACAACAGCTGGCATACAGGGGCTGGCATCAAGTGAACAGGCAAGAAGAGTTACTGACTGGAGGAGGGAGAGGAGGTGGGAGATGGTAGAGCTGAAGGATCGTCAGTAATAGGAGATGGAGGGCAAGCTGCAATTTCACTCACGCCTGACACTGATGGCGCAGCTTCTGGTTCCTTGCTGGATTCAATTCTATCTACCCTCTTGAAAAAATGATCCAGTGATTTCTGGGTAGTAGCTTTTTTTTTTTTTTTCTTGTCATGGATGACACAGTAGCACTGGATTGCATTCTGAATGGCTGCTGCAACCTTCGTGTACAATTCTACATTTGGGTCCTGTGCCTCAAAAACTAACAGTGCCTCCTCAAATAAAGAAAATCCCCTTGCCATTTCCTGCATCGTGAATCTCTTTGGTTCTTCAGTTACTTCTTCCTCTTGTCTCTCTTTGTCCTTTCTTGGTGCTTGGCGCTTCTTAGCAGTACCAGCTATATCACTGTTGCTTTTACACTTGCTTCTGGACATCCAGAAATAAAGATACGGTACTACTGTACTCTATACAGTACTGTACAGTAAAGTACACAAAAGCATAACCACTTGTAGAGGTGTATGCATGTGACAGTGTACACCAGACACGTGAACTAACTTACATGATTGATGTGTGAATGCATGTTTGCATCTTTGAAAGTTCGTGTGTAGGAGACTTACTGTACACACAAAATCAAATTCTGGGAGATTGTATACCTATATGTGAAAGACACAACTTTCAGAAAATCATGGAGAAGAATATATTCATGACCTTGGGGTAGGAAAATAGAATAAAAGAAACTGATACGATGAACCATAAAGGAAAGTTTGATCAAATTTGACTACCAAAAGTAAAAATTTACCTCCATCAAAAGCTACAATTAAAAGGAAAACCCACAGAGTAGAAGACGCTTACAACTCATGTAATCAACAAAGGCTTTATTTCCAGAATATATAAAAAATGTCTTCAAATCAATAAGAAAAAAATACATTATTGAAATGTAGGTAACGCAGTTTAAACAGAAACTCCATGAAAGAACATATCCAAATGGTTAATGTGAAAATGTGTGATGACTCATTAGTAAGCAGGGAAATGCAAATTCAATAAAAATAAAATGTCACTACCTATCTACTATAAAAGACTGATAATGCCAAATGCAGAGAGAACTTAGAACACATTGCAAGTGTAAGTGCAGAAGCATTACTACTTCAGCAAAGAGTTTAGCATCATCATGTGAAAGAGGATTGTAACTTGGGCAGGGTGTGCAGTTGAAGTGGTGGAAGGTAGTAACATTATGTACATATTTTGAGGAGAGATGATAGATTTGCTGTTGGAATGTACGTGGTGAGGAAGAAAAAGATAGAGTGAAGCATCATTTCAAGGACTGGTCTGAACAAATGGATGAATGAGGTTGTCATCAATCAGTGTAGGAAAGACTGCAGAAGGGCTATTATTTTTCATGGAGGAGGGGATGGTTCAGTAATTCAGTTTCCTGCCATGTTAATTTGAAATACCAGTTATGAATCCAAGTGGCAGTGTCAAATAGGTAGTTGCAGATACAAATCTGGAGTTCAGGGATAAGAACCAAGCTAGGAAACTATACTTGGATTCATCAGTAAAGGGAAAGTATTCAAAATTATGTAACTGGAAGTAATTACCAAGGCAGTGAATATAGAGAATGAAGAAAGTCAGCAAGAAGACTGACCACTGAAGTTTAAATGTTTGTGGAGGTGAGGAAGAACCAGCCAAGGGTATAGAGGATTGGTAGTGAGAAAGAAGGGCAAGCAGGAGATGGTGATAACCTGGAAATCAATCAGAAAAAAATAGTTTTAGGAGGAGACAGTAATCAGCTGTTAAATTCTGTTGATAGGCAAGGCAAGGCGAGAACCAAGAATTGAGGCCATTGGTGATCTTGAAAAGACAATTTTTGGATGCCTGGTGGAGACGAGATCCTAAATGAAATGGGTTCAAAGTAGGGGAGAAACCAGTGGTAGAATATAGACAACACTTTTGAAGAGTTTTGCTGTAAGGGAAAGGAAAGAAAAGGCAATAACAAGAGAGGGAAGTAGAGTAGAGAGAATAGGATATGTGTATGCTGATGAGGGAGATACAGTAGAAAGATAAATTATAATGGCATAAAAAAGAGCAGATATGGAAGCAATATCCTGGAATGGGCAAAATTCATGAAATCTCATGTGCAAGTTGACAAACTTCTGTTAGGAGTAGAAGTAATTCATTTATTATAAAACACCAGAGAAGAAAGATCATTGGAGCACGGCTGCAGATAGGTGGTCAGATGTATTAATAGAAGCTCCTGAAATGTTTTCTAATCACTTTTACTTTCTCAGTAAAATAGGAAAGAAAGACATCGGCTCTACATAGAGAAAGGGGAGGTCTACAGGGATTTTTTAGGAGAGAGAAAATGATATGCTGTTATCTTCCAGAAGAGTGGGAGAGTGAATGGGCAAGGGAATTGTAATAAGAATGGCAGGAAGCAGTAAAATACTAATTTGCACAGATTTTTATGTAAATATGCAACAATATGACTTTTTAAATCACAAAACAGTATTTTTTTCTTTTATATACTAAAATCATTTATTGTGTTCTGAGAATACTAGATGGACCAGATGTATGTGGTCATTGTTTTTAGGGAGCTTACAAAACTCTTCCTCCTCTGAGGTCCTCTTGGGAAGCTAAAACATTATTTCCATTCACAGTAAAGTACTGAGAAAACAGGTTTTCGTTCATTCTTTAGATATGCATTCAGAACATACAAACACAAAAACTATACGAAGAAATTTAATTTCTGACGTATTTCATTTTAAAGGACATAATTATTCTCATATTATTTCAAAGTAAATTATCTGTGAATTGCTTATTTCTTATCTGTCTTCTGGATTTTAGGGGCAAAGAGGGCAAAAACGTTTTCAACACCATTCAATCTTCAGGTCCTGGAATGGTGCTAGCACATGGTAAGAGCAAAGTGACTATTTGTTGAACATATAAATTAATGGAAGGAACACAGTATATCAGAATATGCTACTTGAAGAAATACCCGAAGAGACAAAAGAATCCCACATATTTTCCATTTCTATATTCTACACTATTTTGTTGAAGTGGAGACTTAATAAATATTGGATAAATGTGATTAACCTATTCAAAATATTTTGACTATAAGACGTATGTAGCCCTAGAATATCACAGGAGTAGAGTATAATGGAACTTACAGAGAATTTTGCTAGATATTGTTTAAAAAGATTAAGAAAAGTTCTCAGCTCACTGAATTTCCATCTTCAGCAAATAAAGAAAATGTCATTAATTATTAATGAAAGCCTTTTCACTTATTAATCTGTGAATTGTATGTGTAAGATGAATTCGTTGTTAATAACAAAATGTGAATATGAAAGATAACATGCCTAACTATCAAGTTTGCCAAACAAAGTAAAGTTCTTACCTCTCCTGGGAATGAATTTCATTAGGAAAAATACATTGAGTATTGTTAAAAGTGGAGAACAATTGGGCATGGATGAGGAAGTTATGACAGTGATGCATATTCCTCTATAAATACTGAGATTTATCCCGTGCATCATTCAATACATATTTTTTAAAAATAGAGTTAAAGGACCTCATATCAGTGATCTAGGAACATAATGTGAGAAACATGATAAATTAAATGATTGATCATGTTTTAATGCTTCACACATTCACTGATACTGAAAAAAAAATGGTTCATTTATTTAGGCTCATTAATTATGAACTTAGGATCATTTAGGGATAAAAAAAATAAAACTTCCAAGTTAATATTTTGTTGTCAGTTTCTGAATAAGTTTCTTAAGAAAACTGGTGAACTGGTTAGCTATGGAATCCATTATTTCAAGTTTCTCATTTTGACTTCAATGTGAAAGTTTACTTATTTATTTATTAAATACAAGCTGTGGTGTAATTTATTTATCTATTAAATACAAACTAGTGTATTATGTTTTAATTATGAAAACATCTGTAAAATATGTATGCTTTTTATTGAATTAAACAATTAAAGAGATATATTTTGTACTACCAAAAGTCAAATTTCAATAAGACTACACTGGGTTGCTTAATGGTTTTTTAAATTTTGTAAACATGACTAATTCTCTTTTATTGATGACTTAAACACTTAAAATCATGCAAATATAATTTACTTTGCCTTGGCACTAACCCAGACAGCACCTGCAGTAAGCATGCGGTTCTCTATAAATGACACTTCTCCTCAACAGGTGAAAAGACAACTAGTAAGTCTAGTAAAATTCTTTTCCTCTAAAAATAGTGATGATCTCAATAAGTTATTGCTACTCATTGACTATGGTCAGAGTCCTATAAGTTTCAGGAATGAAATTTCTGTTGGCAGCCTTACACCTCCCTACTTGCAAGGAATGTGCAAGTTAGGGGACCCTGGTCTTCTCTCTTGGTCTGTTTCCTATAAGTGGGACTCCTTGAGGATGGACTATGTTTCTAAGACCTCTGGCTTTCTTTTCAGACAGAATGCTTGAAATTACTCAGCTATATATTTAGCATGTCCACCATTACACTCAGCACTCCGAAATGGATATTGCCTCTGTCATCATTTTTTTTTTTTTTAATGTATCAGTTTTCGGGCGTTTTTTTAAAAAATCAAAACCACTTTACTGAATCATCACGCCTTGCATGTGCATTGTAAACAATAAATCCAAACATCAGTTAAGGGCAACACTACATTACTAATTGTATCGTAACCAAGATAAACCATTCTTCATCTGAAAAAACTTTCCCATCTTCATCATATATTTTTTTTTCAATGACTAGAACATTAAGTCTTTCATTGTGGACCTGTATACTTATATATATTTATTTTATGTACATTTGGTAGATTTTGTGTGTGTGCGTGTGGCATCATTTATTGAATCATTTTAATGATTTTTGAATGTCTGACCTGGCATTGGTACGCCACCTCTGTTTGTTTGAATGAGTTCCTGACTTTAATCTTGGCTTGAAGGCTACAGGGTTATTAGCAAAGTGTTGCTCCTATATCATACAATCCCTACTGCTTTCCCACTACATCATCACTTCATTGATTAGGCAGAGTTCATTGTACTGCTCCAACATGAGCAAAGATTCTTTTCAAGAGAACTTGACCTTTCTATAACTTTTTTTTTTTTTTTTTTTTTTTTCGGTACGTGGGCCTCTCACTGCTGTGGCCTCTCCCATTGCGGAGCACAGGTTCCGGACGCGCAGGCTCAGCGGCCATGGCTCACGGGCCCAGCCGCGGAGCGGCATGTGGGATCCTCCCGGACCGGGGCACGAACCTGTGTCCCCTGCATCGGCAGGCGGACTCTCAACCACTGCGCCACCAGGGAGGCCCTCTATAACTTCTTGCTATTGATAATTACCTGAATTGAACTTATTTCTAAGAACTGCACCACCATTCTCACATTCATGAAAAAGAGACAGCTTTCTCTTTGTTCTATACACAGTCAAAAGCTATGAAATAGATGTGTCTTCTCTGGTCAGCACTTAACCAGTAAGGCGACTGGCTACCTGAATCCAGTTCCTCTCTCAAACTCACCAGTATGATAACTTACTTCAACTCTATATGGGGATAGTAAAAGGGAGGGGAAAGAACTGCTACAATAATGGGGCTTTAACACCATGTAAAAAAACATCAGTTTGAGAGGAAGTGTTTTCCCCAAATATTCCATGTCTTTCCACATCCTAACTCACTGGTTTTAGCCACTAAGCTTATGGTCAACCAAGAATGTGATTATTCTTCTACCATGAAGGAGATCAACATTGCTGCCTTACTGTCACGAGGCCACTTCCCCAACAATAACAACTGCTCTTCTCGATCATCTTCTGGGAATACCATGACATAATACAGATTTGGCTACCCAGAAGTCTAAGATATATTACAACAGTGCATTTACTAATTCCATTCTAGTTCCATACTGTACCCAAGGCTAGGGTTTTCCAATGTTCCATCCCAAATTATTTCAAGCCACTTGGTCCAGAACAGTTTTTTAGAGATTCTGTAATGGGGTCAAATGACCACATCAAGACTGATGTAAATTTCAATAAATACATGGGCCAATTTGAATACAATTCACTTGCCATGATCAGATTTTAAGAATAAAATTATCTATAAAGCCAAAGAAAATAAACATATGCAATTTTCGAGTCAATCTAAACAAAAAAATGTTAAAATAAATCAAAATCCCCTATTAGCATATCGTATATTAGCATACTTCTTCCTGGAAACAAGAAGTCACATATTCCTATGTTCCTTAAAAAAAAAAAAAAAGAGGGAGGAGGAATAGGGAGAAGAAAAAGAGAGAAAAAAAAGGAAGAAAAGCATGTTCCATGTCAAAATTCTCCAGAAGTGTAAATGCAATCATACCAATTAAGGACAAGCATCAAATTAATGTCTAAGGGTTCTTTAGTGGCTCATATTCTGGCATGAACAAGGTACCAGAATGTGGAGTACAGAGGCTCCTTGTCATTTGTCTTGCTGTGTTTCAGAGCATCTAAGTGCCTACTCTTCTATAATCAAGTTTCCTTTCCTTCTACACTCTAAAACTTTTCTACCAATGCTGCTTTCTCCTGACAGTAGGGTGTTTATATTGATGACAGGCAATCCTACTGGCAAAATACATTGATTTATAATTTGGACAACTCCAGTTATTTGATCTCCAGATAGTGCTTGATCTTATTCAGTCATATTTGGGTGTCTTCAATTTCCTGATATCCCTAAACATGTATCAACCTAATTCTGTCTGTTCTTCCAACTTGGGAGGTGCCCTCACAATAGTCCTTGGAGTCCCTCTTGATGTATAAATGTCTTCATTGTTTAGATTGCTGGGAAAACAGCTGTGCTTAATTTTCTCTGTTGAATGGCCTTTTACTTTTTTTTTTATAATATATGTCTCAGACCCTGCCGGAATCCTCTGTTGAAAGAAATGTGCTGTCTTTCATTTCTGGTTCTGTCAGAACATTTCTCTTTTTGTTCTCCTGAGTAGGGAAATCGTTTCTAAGAGTATGACTTCTCTGAACCCCAAATCTAGCCCAGATCTGGATTCTACTTATTGAGATCTGCCTGTTTTCCCCCTGGTTCATATCATCCATCCTCTATCTTGCCTTATTTTTTAAAATTTCCACAACATATTCTTTGAGAAAACTACTGGGGTCCAGGGCAGGCCACTCCAAAATGCACCTCAATTTTATATTGATAATTGGAGTTAAAGTTACCTAAGACATGGCCGATGCAAGAGGAACCCTTTGACTCCCGGTCTCTCTCTTCTTGAAAGCAGGAAATAAATCTCCCATATGAAAGGTGTCCTCCCTGTACAGGGAGGTATAAAAATATCCTTATCATCAGAGATAGGGAATTCAGAGTCCAGAAATCTGTATACATAAACCTTGTTACTTTGTTAATTTACTACCCAAGCCCAAACTTTGCTGAAGTCCCTTATTAATTAAGCACCCAAACCTATTGCTTTATCTTGTCAACTCCTCACAAATTTATTGTTTCTTTGTATAAAAAGATATAAAATCTGCCTGCTTTGGGTCACTCTCTGAGCATCATTTTATGATATCCTGTACACATGAAATGAAATTGGGTTTTCTCTTGTTAATCTGTCTTGTGTCACTTTTATTATTAGTCCAGCCACAAGAACTCAAGAGGGATAGAGGGGGGAAATTGCCTCCTCCCGACAGAATGGGTAATACTGGTGACTCTGTTTATAATAATCAATTTACCTTGAAACTCACTCAACAATAATTTAATTTGAGCATCTTACACGGATACTCCTAGTCTTCTATTATACCTGTTCCAATAGTATATAAGCTGTTATTATAATTTATCACAATCTTCAAGGATACAGTTTTCCACTTGTTTTTAGTGTGTACTGTATCTGTAGCTTTGAGATGGCATTTCTCAATAGTTTCCTGGGTCCTAGCTCCAACCAAAGGAATTATTTCAGTCTGATCTCTGTGATCTTAACTATATTCTTCTGTGAGCTTTCTCAAGCCCTGATCACTTTTTCTGGCTTGCTTATCAATAAAAATATTTACCTCTTGTCTAGCCAAAACCTTAAAAGTAGGTAAATCTTGGTATATTGTGTCCTAAGTAAATTTTTTTACCCTTTCATTTGAACCGTGGCCTCTGAAACCTTGAATTTCTTTGAGGAATATGCCTTTTCTCTTTTTGCTTGGCTCTCCTAGATCATCCTCAGTTGTTTTCAAAGACAGACTTTTCTTCAGATACCATCTCCTATTCATCTAAACCATGCTTCAGTTTCTCTACCATTTTCCTATGCTCCAACACTGTTTTCATACCAGGCTAATTTTCAAGATTAATTCACCCAGGCATAAGCTTTCTTGAATACTAATAATTGAAGAGGTGGTTCAAGCATTTGTGATCAGCTCTCCTCTAGCTGTATCTGTGTGAAGGTTATATATTCCAGCCTGGCAGGAGCCTTCATTTCTACGTGTATGTTCGGCAATACCATCTATCATATTTCAGTACATAGGGCTACTATTTGGATTTCCAATATTCACAAGCTAATTATCAAATGATGGGTATAACTTTAAGGTATGTTAATAATAATAACGAAGGACATATAATTTTCTAGCTGGCCTTGCATCAGCCCTGGTGAAAAATAGTAGTTACAACCTCACAGCTTTATTAAAAAAAAAAATCTTAGTAACCTACAAACCTGTCTGAGAAACAACATAGAGGTCATTAACTGCACAGAAGTTACTCTAAACTGGGTATTAACAAGCTTTAAAGAAAACTATGAAGATAAGATACCGTGTACCCGTTTCCTCAAAATGTCTCCACATGTAACTTTAGACTTCACAATTCTTAAGTTTCACTGCTTGACGAATGAGTTGTGAGGATATGAGGATACTACACAACCAAACCCACAGGTCTCGCCACTGAAGCGACAGGACCCATGACTGTGAACCTTAGGATGGAGTAGAGCAATTGTGAACCTCCAACAGACAGGAGAAAGAAAGGAGGAGGACCATACACACTCAGTCTCCTCTTCCCAACCTCACTATCAAGGTAAGCTCTCCTTCCTCCTGGGGTGAGTTATGGAGGGGCCAGAGACCGGCCTGAAGTAGTATCCCAGTGGGCATCCTGCTCTACAGATGGACATTTCGGATGGGGGCAGGTCATGGGGGAACTTTCCACTTCAGAAACTAGTAAGCACACTTATACATGTTCTTCAAGGAAAGGCTTTTGACTGATGGAGAACAAACAGTTTCACATTAAGCCCCATCGTGTACTCAAGCTCTCTGTATCAGAGAACTCTTTTGGACCTTCACTCATAGAAATATAAGACAAGGAAATCCAAATGTAACAGGAGGATCTGTGGCCACCTAATCCTGCTGTCCTGTTAGCTTAACCCAGAGCGATGTCTTCTTTTCTGTGTGAATTTTCTTCTGAATTTTCTTGATCCATTAAAAGACAGACTCATGCTTTCTACCTGCTGGAGTCAATCGCAGACCTCCGCTGCTCCTAAAGCTGCCTGTGGTGTAAATGTAGACAAAGCAACTTTAATCTGATTTGTGCTGTCCATTGTTGGGTGATATCTCTATTTGCAAGCAAGCAAGAGAGCAGCTACTCAGAGGAGATGGACTTTTTTCCCCTAGATAAAGGTATAGTATGGGATTTATATAATAGTAGCAACTTTATTTTGACTAGTAGGTATTTTTGCTTGGTTCCTGAGATCCCAGCAGCCTTTACTGAATTTCCAGAAATAAAAGGTAGGGACTGAAAGAAAAATATAATAGAAATTTATCTCTAATGGTGGTAGAATAATAGCTTATCACATTGAAAGAACAGCATAGTCTTAATTAACATATATAAGAATTGGGTTGATATTGCTACTAACCCCTTTATGTTATAAAAAAGAAAGCTGGTGCAGCTGTTTTCATCTAAAAAATTATTAAGGGACCAATACATTCACACAGCCAGTGTGGTCGTCTTCACTGGGTATACGGCTTAGTTTCAGTGCTTTGAGAGTTACTACCAGTCGGTTTTGGTTTCTGAGATTTTCTAGAATGTGTGCCTTAACATAGTGCCTGATGTAGGGTTTATCATTTCAGTAGCCACATCAGGAATTTATTCTATACCACATTTGGAAAGGTAACATGTATGCTCTCTGAGGTAGCCTTGTGCTGTTGAGTTATCTTCCTAGATAATATATCCCACACACATATTTTTTGGAGCTGGACTAAACTTGAAGGTATTATAGTAGCTTCCCTAAATATTTCTAACCTGAGATGATAATAATTATAATAGTAGTACTAAATCTATCACTTTAGGTATTACCATAGACACAAAATTTATCTGTTAGTTAACAGTTAAAATTAAACTGATTTACACTCTATATTTAAAAGATATTAATATACTCTTCCATATATTTCTGTTAAAAACTTGAGAAATGGGGCTTCCCTGGTGGCGCAGTGGTTGAGAGTCTGCCTGCCGATGCAGGGGACACGGCTTCGTGCCCCGGTCTGGGAAGATCCCACATGCCGCGGAGCGGCTGGGCCCATGAGCCATGGCCGCTGAGCCTGCGCGTCCGGAGCCTGTGCTCCGCAACGGGAGAGGCCACAACGGTGAGAGGCCAGCGTACCGCAAAACAAAAACTAAAACAAAAACCTGAGAAATGGATAAGGTAATATGTCTGTTTAAGAGATAATAAATCTGGGCTTCCCTGGTGGCGCAGTGGTTGAGAGTCCGCCTGCCGATGCAGGGGACACAGGTTTGTGCCCCGGTCCGGGAAGATCCCACATGCTGCGGAGCAGCTGGGCCCGTGAGCCAGGGCCCGTGAGCCAGGGCCGCTGAGCCTGCGCGTCCGGAGCCTGTGCTCCGCAACGGGAGAGGCCACAACAGTGAGAGGCCCGCGTACCGCAAAAAAAAAAAAAAAAAAAAAAAAAAAAAAAAAAAAAAAAAGGGATAATAAATCTGCCTTATGAAGAAATAAGCAACAAGTTTATGAACATTCAATAAATAGGTGGCTAACCTGAAGCCAGGTTTATATCTCTCCTGAATCTGCATCCTTAACCATTTCATGAAACTTTCTCTAAGGAGTAGAATACTTTAGCATACAAGCTGACAAGGTGCTTCTTTATAGGACCCAGGTAGCCTAGTTCATACAGCCCTTAAGCAGAAATATTAGTAGTGTGGAGCAGAAAAATAAGTCTGAGCCAAGGAACCTGTGTGATGCCCACCTGAGCCTCCCCATGACAACAAATATGTCCCAACAGGTTTGAAGCCTCTACAGGAGATCAAGACCACCTCCCTCCTGTACAACACTCTTTTTTGTCTGTACACCCTATAGCTGCATCACGAAAGCCTTGATAAATCAGTTTAGTGCTGGCAGTGAAGGCAAAACAAATCTTACAAGCTGCTGGAGAGCTAAAGAACATTCACTAAATATCTACAGCAAAAGCAAAACCTGGATAAAGGTTTGAGGAAAATAATGAGGATGTTACAAGGAGTGCAAACACCACTACAAAGGAACTAGCATAACTGAGAAATTTTCATCCTTGGGAAATTCCAAGCAGCCTTTGACTACCAGAGCGTTCATTCACCAGTGTATTATTTCCTAGGGGAGACTTACAATCTGTGAGGTGAACAGCGAGAAGGGGTAACCACCAAGGTGAGACTACTCATTGGACAGAATGTCAAGGTCAGGAGCAATGAAAATACTGAATGTCCTTTGTCTGACCATTATTTGACACCAGTGCAGTTATTTCATGGGGCTGACATCTAGTCACTTAGAGAAAAACTCTTTGAACTTTTAGTTTTGGAAAATAGACCTCATACAAGACAACACATAAGATGATAGAGTACTTTTTTTCTGGTCCAGTCAAATACTTGGCATCAAGTAGTGGGGGAAAAAGTAGGAAAAAAAAATTCCTAGCCTAAGCTTTTTCGGTAATCATCTAAAATTATCTAGATTAAACTTGAATCTATCTACTGTACCTCATTAAGCACCCTGTTCCACTGCCTGCCCTTTCTATCTGAAAATGTTCTCTCATTTTCAAATCGAATTTCTCTCCCATTAACTTACTGCTTAGGTATATTTTAATGGCTTTCCTTTCAATGTAAGCCCATTTGTTTTGGCCGTGAAATTATCTCATTTCATTGTATAAAGCCCAGCTTCATTTCTAATTTTCAGTAACTGTGTCCATTTCTAGGTGAAAAATGTAAGCCCAAACAAAAGCCCTCTTAAAACTGGCCTGTCGTTTTCAATTCTTTCGCTTGCAGACAGTGGTTGTTAATTTTCCTTACAATAATGCATGTCTGTTCTCACCCCCTCCAATGTACTGTTATAACTAATACAGTGAAGCATCTGCACCTTGCTGTATGAGGTCATCCTCGGATAGGAAGCTGACAGCTTCACACAGTAATAGATAGTACAGGTGTTGTAGCCCTCAGGTAACCCATCACCCGTTTGCTTTCTGAATAAAAGCTATTCAGAACCACAGTCCTATCCTTAATTTTCCATTAACTAGAAGTTCACTGGCTGAAAGCTTTGTCATGTAGAAACTCTGAAAAAAGTATATTTTATTTTAATCCTCAATATATATTCCCCTACACACTCACACTTAAAACATGCACACATTGGATATACATTAGCATGCATGCACACTCACACATATACACTCCGAAAAAATCACATATATTATATAATACACTACACACACACACACACACACACACACACACACACACACACGAGTCTTTTAAAACCTTGTTTCAAAATGAGTTGCCAATACCCTTCAGTCTGAAGGGTATTGTCAATTTGCCAATGGGGGAGAATGAATGGAAGATGACATTCCAAGTAGAGAAATGAGCTTATAGAAAGACACCATGTGCAGAAAAGACCTTGAAATTTTGCAAAACATGGCAAGGTAAGTACATCTGGTAAAGAAAAAAATCCACAAAAATGAGTTTGTAGCTGAAACTTGGAGTAAAACTGCGAAGAGCCTTATGTGCCAATCCTCAGACCCTGGGCATGATCCAAACACACGGTGTGTGAATCAAGCATCTGAACTTAATCCAAGTGATACGAAGGGCATGAAAATCATTTGAAAGAAAATAAAACTTATCAACCACTTTTATACATCCGCACAAAATTATTAGTTAAAATGCATTTATACGTCTTCCCTTAGTGATCCATAAAACACAGAAGCTAATAATAATAATAATAAACACCTATTAGGAGCAGAACAGGCAGTAGGGTGATTATCAGTGTAAGAATGAGGAAACCCAGATTCGAGGCATCTAAATGAATTTTCAAGTTCACACAATTCCACTGTATTGATGCTTTCTAACTGAGTAGTTTGAACGCTACTACACCAATCTGGAGAAGGATGCTGAGAAGAATTTGCAAAGAGGTAGATTGGCTTATAAAAATGGGTCTTAGTGTAGGTGCACTAAGTGATTTCCAAGTTCCCATAGGAAGACCAGGCACCAGAGCAAAGAAGCATAGAAATGTGAAAGATTAATATTATATCTAGATTCAGGGAAAGATTTTGACAGAAATGTTTGCTAGGGGATTATTTATAATGAGAAAAAATGGAAATAATGTATGTGTTACTGAATGTGAAGACTAAATAAATAATGTGTGTTACATATTTCAATAACATGTGGGCATCAGGAACAATTTTTAATTAAACGGAAAATGATTCACTGGATAATGTTAAGAATAACAAAATACACACACATACAAACATCAAAAAAAATCAAAAAAAACCCAAAAACTATACACACAGCCATATTCATTTTCAATTATAATTTATCCATTTATCCAGCTCTGTGTCATCTATTGATTCTCCAACTAACCATGGTTTCAATCTGTCTATCTACCAGGCTTATAAAGGAGACTGGAAGGAAACACATTAATTAGATATTAGGGCTTTTTTTTTTCCTTTTAAAATTATTTTTCTCCATATTCTTCCCTGTGTGGTAGAGAAACTTGGTGAGGGAACTCACGTGCCACTATTTCCTAAGGTAGATAATTTTGTCTCCTCTTTAAAATGCACACAATTAGTTACTTATTGGCTTGTATTCAAATGGCAAGTGAGGAATCAGGGCACAAGAAACTACAACACAATTATAAGTCAATAAGCATTTGCCATAAGTGCCTACTATGTGCTGAGCAAGGGAGATTCCCTGTCTTCATGGAGTCAGGTGGTGTCTATAGATGATTAAAAAAACCCCATAGTAATGCAAATGGGATACATGTGATAAACAAGGAAATGCAAGTTATCTGGAAACTACATATTCAGAACATAGAATCTGGTTTAGGAAAACGTCAAAAGGCTTACAGAAGAAGAGCTATTGAGACTGAGATCCTAAAGGAATTTTAGCAATATATGTCCAGAAAGAAAGATCAGGACGTATGAAGGCACTGGCATGTGAGAATCCTGCCACATTTGAGAAACTGAATGGTATTCAGATCAATTGCACTATAAGGTGTATGTTTTGGGGGCAAAGAATTAAAAGACAAGGCTTTAGAAGTAGGCAGTGCCAAGTCGTAAGTGCTGCTACAAGTATAAAAAGAAACGTAGGGTCTATTCAGAGGGCAGAAAGATTCCGGTGGAGCTAGCTGAGGGGTAGAGGTAATCAGGTCAGCCTTGTAGTGGGTTTATTCTGGCTGCACTGTAGAGTGCTGACTGTTGTAAATACGATTAGATAGAGGAATATCTGTTAGGAGGCTGTTTCAGTAGTCTCCGAAAGAGATGATGGGGGACTTGATTCTTTCAGTAAAAGCAGAAATGAAGGAATGATGATAAGCCATAGACTTTAGATGCAATGATATGGATCGAATGGTGAGGCCCCAAGTATAACTGGATTGTTTTCTTGAGAGAGTTTGGATGATATATAAGTAGCAGAAGGTGTAAAACAATAGCTTTTTCACATGAAAAACTTAAAGTATCATTTAAAAAGATCATGTCATATAGATTAGAGCACACCTAAAACATTTATAGAAGCACTAGCCTTGGGACTCTCTGGAGAGTTTTAGTTTGTGTGTGCCTATATGTGTGTGTCGTGGGGAGTGTAATTTGAGACTTCGGGGACAAAATTAGAGAGAGTGAGGAAGAGCAGACATCCCTGGAGAGGTGTGGGAAACACAGGTTTGAATGTTCCCAGAGATAATGGGCGCTGGGAGGTCTGTGTCTCCACCTGTGCTGGGGAGAAGAATGTCATAGGAAATGAACTTGGAAGTGCATGGAAAAAATATAATTATGGCATAGATGCAATTCATACCCGCTTCTCAATGACATTTGGGTACAACTGTATTTTTCAAGTTTTCTACAATAAGCAGATATCGTAAGACCCTTGACATTTACAAGGGATAAATCCCAAGATCTTTGCAAATTTCTAGCTCTGCAAATACACAGGAGTTTGTATAGTCTCTTGACTTTCTCAAAAATTGTATTTTCTTCAAGAGAAGTAAGTCTCTAGTGCATTTCCTTACGTGATCAGCAAGTCTTACTGCTTCTAACCCTAACTACAGCACATATGTGGATTCTATCCTCACTTTTCAAACTTCACTATGACCACTCTAGTTTAAACCACATCATCTTTTCCTTGGAGAACTGCAATAGCCACTAAAACTGTTACCCACGTTTCCATTCTTGAACTATACATAGACCAGAATATTTATAAAATGTATATCATATCTCACTCCTCTGATTAATATCTTTCAACATCTTTCCATAATTTTTAGAAACTAAAATCCACACTCATACTGCTATGACTTAAAAAGTTCTTTATAATCTAAACTTCCTAAATGTAGAAATTTTTCTTGCGCTACCCTTTTCCATCTTTAATATGCTGCAGCCACTCTGACCTCTGGGAGCACAAACTGACAATAACCAGCATATAACCTTACTGTGGAAAAGATTAAAATTCATCCTTAGAGATACTGAAAACAATTTTAGATCACAGACGCTCAGCAGTGTTCATGGTTTTAGTCAACATGAGGTAAGGTATGCTGCTTTAACAGATAACCACAAATCTTTTGGGCTTCATACAAAAATGATAACTTTTATTTATAAAAATTTGCCCTAGGTCTAGGAAACTCTCAGTGGCAGCTGTCTTCCACCCAGCCTGCTGCACTCTTGGGACTTGGCCATCACAATGGGAGGACTCCTTCATAAAAGCTGCAGTAGCAGAATAATGAAATTAAAAACTTCTCAGAGTAGTTTTACTGCCTCTGCTTGAAAGTGATGTGTTTTACCAGCCAGAACCAGTCACATGGCCTCATCTCACTATAAGGAGGTTGCGAAGTGCCGTTCCTGTAACTTGAGGCAGGAAAGGAGGATTGAATACTGATGAACACTGGTAAATCCTGCTACAGTTTTTCTCCCAGTTCTAATACATTAAGTTTAATCTTCATGCTAATACAAACCCCCTTGCCAAGGAAGACCACCTCAATCTTATCCAACGAGAGCTCTAAAGTTTAGGTGTTGTGCAATAACGGTCTCTCCATCAGATCTGGACGTGGCTCCTCTTGGACTGGAAACCTATGAACTCAAATGACATTCATCTCCTCCTTCCCATACATGCTTTGTATATAATGGTAAAACAAGGCTAGGATAATTGTAATAAACATTCGTGTTCTGAGAAAAGAAAACTGAGAGTTACTGGTCATTAGAAACTCTGAATAGCAGTTACTGGTCATTAGAAACTCTGAAATCCCACTGAGCAGACATAGTGTGAACCACCTGTCTTGAAGGTAGAGAATATTCCTTATCTTCTCTCCCAGGAGAAATTCCCTTTTCCATTGTTCTCAGAGGCCTCCTAGCTCCATCTTCTGAAAGCTTTTTTTCCCTCTGTCTCTCATTATCTTCCATGTCCTTATCTGAAGTGGACTTTGGGGAAAAGGCCCTTCCTAACGATTGTAACAGTTTATCAATCCACTATCTGCCTGCAGAAGTGTGAGGGCCCAAGGATCATTTCGACAATGAACATTAACATTTATTGGATGCTTTCTATGTGATAGAAATCACACTAAGCAACTGCATGCATTTAATCCTCACAATGACCTCTAGAAATGGCATTATAATTACTCTTGTTTAAATTGCCCAGTGTTCCATAGCTAGTCCACAATGGAACTTGGATGCTAACCCTGCTCTGTTCTGATACCAATCTGCAATGTTTCCCTTACTTCTATTGTCTTTATACCTCAGAGTTAAAGGAATTATTTCAGGAATTATTAAGAGTTAATTCTTGGTGGTAGCTGGACATAATCAATGACCAGTCAAAGTCTTAAGGAATAACAGGCTTTTTCAGTCTCGGCTCCAAGTGTCTTTAGTGATATGATACTCCACACACACACATACGTACATACACACATGGTAGGGCTCTTACATATTTGAATCCATCCAGATCCATGTATCAGGAACCATACATTTATTTACATGTTCTCAGGTCCAGTATTTTCTCTGATTTTATTTATTTATCTGTTCTCTTACTTTTTTTCTATCCAAATTGATCTACTGAGTCAATTTTGAATAGTGTAAGAAAAGGCTCCACTACAAATAAATCTGATCTTTACCACAAGGTATTTTAAATATTGATATTAATTTATTGGGCATTGACCTTTAATCTGATCTTTGTTTTAAGTACTTAAGGCTTTTGAGAAGTTTTAACAAAAGACAGGAAGGCCTTTAATTTATTCATTGTTACATGGCTAAATTCTTACCGATTTTTTACTTTCAAAGTTTTTATAATATTCATCACTTATATTTTGGGATCAAAAGCTGTCTGCTTCACCAATATTGCAAAACCTGGAATGCTTATAATTCCGTCATTCCTTTCCATAGCCAATTATTTCCTGAGCTCATCACTTTCTTAAAACATCATATAAAGTGTGGCCAATTTTATTCAAAACACACTAACGAAATTCTATTTTCCAACATTTTCCCTATGCTCTGAGTTCAAGAGGAAAAGTTCATCATTTATATGCTCTAATTCTTAAATTACTCCAGGCAAGAGTTTTATCACTCTATCATGTATGACAAATGCTCTGCCACTTTTTGATATAAATCACCATATTTTAAGGCACCTGTAACAGCCATGTCACGTAGTTTAGGTTTCTGTGATGACAGCACCCCACCTCCAGTGCTAATTCTCTGTATTAGGTAGGGAAGTGTCTTGGTGGTTCCCAAGATCATCCCTACACTAAATAATTCACTAAAAGGACTCAAAGAACTCAGAAGTCATTGTACTCACGGTTATGGTTTATCACAGTGAAAAGATACAAGACAAAATCAGCAAAGATGCATCAGCCAGGTCTGGAGGAAACCAGGAGCAAAAGCTTCCAAGAGTTTTCTCCCAGTGGAGTCGCCCAAGACACACAATTCTTCCTGCTATAAACTGTACCAAACATATGTGAAGTGTTGCCTACCAGGAAGTTTCCTTGAGCCTAAGTCTCAGGTTTTTATTGGGGGTTGACCACGTAAAAACACACTGCCTTCACGACTGACTGCAATTACCAAAACTAGAGACTGCCCAGAAGAAAGCAGGTGCCTACCATAAATGCCAGTGTTTGCACGAACTGTCTGGATAAACTGGTAGAATTTCCTTCAAAGCTCCAAACATACAAAACACACTTATCAGAACATTTTAAACGTTCAATTGCCTGTAGCCCACCAAGGGCCAGTTGAGAAAATCAGCTTGTCTGGGAATGTACAAGTTTTAAGCAACTAAAACCTGATGAATTTACTGTTTCCTGAACATGCATATTAGAATATACTGTGATAACCAAAACAACCCTCTAATTTCATTGACTTAATACAACAAAAGCATTTCACCACCACTGCCTATCCCATTTATGTCAACTTTGTTAAAAACCTGGAGGACTCTCCACAGCACCTGATTGTCACTCATAACCCATGTTGCTTCAGTTCTTTGGTTCTGCCAAGTGAGCATAAAGTTTTGTCTGCCATTGCAGTGGCAGAGGAAGAAGATGCTAGAGAACCCCATAGGGATCTTCTTTGCATCAACCTGCAGCAGATGCTATTTTTGCTCTCATTTCATTGGTTTTCACAGGGCTCTACCTAACTTCAAGGGGCAGGGATTTTAGACTTGTATATGTCCAAGATGGAACAGAGAGCCAGTTGTCAATGAGAACTAGTGGTATCCATCATATTTTCAAATTATCAGTATTGTGGATGTTAAATCTGTGAATGACAAAGAACTCATACATTTAGTTTATAATCATGAAAATCATTTAAAAAATTACTGAGAAGTTAAAAAAAAAAAAAGAAAGCCAACCAAGTGAACTAATGGGAACCAAAAGTTTCCCTGGAAATGAAAAAGTTTGTCCTCTTGTTTACTCAGATGTCAGTATCAAATCTTTTGAAAAAGAATAGTACTTTCCCCCAAACTAGAGAGGTACCATCTCCTAATAAAAACAAGTAAATATTTTAATTACTTTGAGAGCCTGTAGAAAAATCTGAGACAGTCTTCTAAGAGGAAAGAAAATTTCTCTGCAGCCTGACGGTATAAACCCTCCTGAGGGGTAAAGGTGGAATTTCCACAAATTTTGAACAGGTTAGCTATTGAATGCTTTCTATGGGCCTGCCCTTTTGGTAAGAAATTTACATTTACATATATCAGATTAATTATTCCTCACAAGAATCTTTTGAAAGAAGCATTTTAACAACTCCATTTTACAGATAAAGAGTCTAGGATTAGACAGGTAAATCAGGTATATTAGGAAGAGTCAGAGTCAGAACGTAAACCCAGGTCTGTCTTGCTCTAAAACACATGCTTATAAACTACTAGGCAAATTTTTTGCTCGAAGGAAGAAGATGAGCTCAGAGACTTGAACGAGGCTGTGGTCACCAGGCATGGACAGATGAAGCAATTGAGAATATCATTCACTCTAAATAATTTTGCTGTCCTATTCATCTTCCAGCCATTACCATAAAAATGATGAACATGTGTCTGGAAATAAGGAAGTTTATTAACTATAATTTCTCTTATTTTTATGCTGACTTATTATCCAGCTTATCTTGATGTATAGAGAATTGTGGTTCAAGGTAGGGCAGAACACATAAGGATGCAGAAGACATAGAAAGGCAGGGGATAAAAGAGGACAGGGGGTACAGAAGGTCAGAGCCTTGGGGATATAGCAGGGCCAATGGTAAAACAGGGCAGGCAAAGAAGAAATAGATAAGATTATTGCCCTAAAAGATTTTATTGCTTAGTCAAAGAAATAGAATAGATGCATAAAAATGATAGCTAGCATCTTGAATTCACGTATTTTCTGCTAAAAGTCCAACTGATGATCAGAACAAGATATCACTCAAGGAAGAAGGTTATTATATATAGTCTGATTCACAGAAGACGTTGCAAAATGAGCCGATTAGGGAAGGAAATGTCCAAAATTATGAAGGGTCAGTATGGTAAATTTGGTAGAACATGGAATCCAGAATCAGATTTGAAATGAACTTTTCCCTCTTTATGTGACTTTAAGTTATTGCAATGTTTTTAGCCCCAATCGTTATCTGTAAAGTGGGGGTAATAATACCTATATCTCAGGTTTGGTGGAGCATTAAATGAAGTAATGTATATAACGTGCCCTGCACCCTTCCTGAAACAATGTGTCTGTTCTTCCTCATCTTTGCTTCAAGCCTGGGATGATCACTGTTCCTCTGCCAGTCAACCCCTTAATTAAAGAAACATTTACTGAATTCTTGCTAGATAGTATTCAGTCCTCTAGTTGTTTCAGACTGAGTGGTGAGCAAACCAGGTTTCTGCTTTCTTAGAGTTTATATTTTGTGGGAGTCATAAAAAGCAGAGTAACTAAATAATTACACATGCTTATTTCACATGTTGATACATTTTATGAGGTATTAAAAGTGTGATGTGATAGTGAAGGGTAGAGGGGTGTACAACCTCTCTGATAAGGTGATACCTGAATGAGGGGAAATGGAGATGACTTTTTCCAGGGGGAATAACATGTGTAAAGACACAAATCTGATGGCTGAGCTTCAGGTATTGGTGGAAGGAGAGAGTGGCCGGAGCTTAGTAAACATGGGGGAGAATGATAGGAGAGAGGCTGGCGTGAAGGCATGGTCCAAAAGACACAGGTTGTTTTAAACCTCAGTAAAGTGTCTGGGTTTATTCAGGAGCAGCTGTGACAACGACAGAGAGCCCATGCCAAGGAACCAAAGAGGAGGTGCTGTGGGAGAAACCCTGTAGGCAGATGATGACTCAGTGCCATGATTGGGAATTTAAACAGCCTCCTATGATCACTTCCGAGCTAGATCCAGCTCTTCCCCAGTAGCCCAGAACCTTTTTCTTGCTTGACCAAATGTGATCATTAGACAGTTCACAGTTTTCTCAGCACATTTTTTTTTTTCCAGGCCATTGAAACATGTAGCCTGGTCCAGCCATGCTGGATTTTCATTCCAGTGAATAAACTCCCTTTCACTGCCTCTCTGACTGTCCCTTCTGCAATTTCCTAGATGTTTCTCCTATTTGGTTCCTAGTCATGCCTCTGTTACTGTTTTCATTATTTTAAAAATGGAGAGGATGTGTTTCTGCCGAAGTTGCCCAATCTTGTTTTCACTCTATTGGACTCCAAAGTGTGCTATCTGGATGCTGGCAGATGGATGAGGCAGAAAAGCCACTGATTTGATTTTCCCTTTCAATTTTCACATCTTTCACTGCTTGCCTGGTTTTGTTTTCTCTCCTAACAGTGCATCTAAATATATGCCTTTCCTTTCTCTCGAGGTAATCCTTTTTATTTCTTTTACCTGTAACATTTGCCTTTGATGATTTCTGGATATGCCTTTAGGATCAAAGATGTTCTGTTCTATGCTTAGTTATCATGTCTGTGCTTTAACTTAGTTATTTCCTTTTGGACTGTGATTTCTATTTTGGGCTTATTTTTTTCAGCTTTCTCTTTTTAGAGATTCTTTTACTTAGGGTGTCACAATAGGGTTTTCAAATAAACTTTTTGGCCTCCAGAACTTTTAATGTGTCAGATGGTATCTTATTGTTGGTATTTTGAAAGAAAAATACCACCTCAGAGAGGCTCAGTATTCCCACACAAGTTCTGTGTTTTTCCTCCTGTTTTAACACCCCGCAATTAGTTGGTATACACTCCCTAAATCAGGTCTCCACTGAAGCCAAAAAGCAGCTACCCAACCATTGGGCAGTAAATCTAAGAAGCCTGCTCAAGTAAGTGTCTTTAGGAAATTTAAAATAATTTCCTGCTACTGCTCCCTTACTTCCCAGAAACTAAAACAATCACAGGAATTCAAAATGCCGTGTCACGTGTCCACGATGGTGTTAGAGTGCACACAAATTGTATGTTTATGAAAGGACATCTTCCTAGCTAAATATTTGGAATCTCTCTATATTTATTGTATAATTGCCATCTTTATTATTTCCTCCTTCTGTTTTAATTTTTTAGGGACACCTAGTTTTCCTTGTTAGCTGACAGAGTTTACCCTCAGCTATATATATTGTGTTTTGTAACAATACTTATTCGTTTATGTTTGTCTAAATTATTTGCAGTTTTCATGCTTTAATATACTTTGCAATGACATATAGGGTTGACTTCTATGGACTTGCACCATTCCTTTTTCATATAAGTTTTGTTCAATTTTGACCCCAGATTTCAAGTAAACATTTAAAGTTTGTCATGAAATACATCATACCTATATCTCTAGGTATTTCTACAATTTGCTGGTTGAAGAGTGGTATTGATAAAATTATAGATAGACATTAGTATGCATCGGCATCCTATTTCATTTTGTTTGAATGCATATATTTTCATCATTATAAAAACAATATAACCACAGTGTAAAATTATGAGAAATTTAAAAATGAAAACTTACTATCTTAATGTGATCATACTATCTTACTATAAACATGCTTGAACTTCATATCATATAGGTTCAGTTCTTGGGATGCTTATGATGCTTCTATACATCCAGAACTTGCTAGATCCTGGGAAGATAAAGAAGAAATGGAACAGCCTCTGAGCTCACAAAGGGTCCCAGTGGAGATGGAAGCCTCCTACAAAGCCAACAAAGAGACCATCTTATAATAATGTGTCAGAGTCTAGGATAGAACTGTTAGCAGGAACCTTAGGTGTACATAGAAAGGAAGTAGAGATAGAGTCTCAGAAAAGATAATTCCTGGGTGTTATCTTAAGGAATAAGTTGGGCTGCCTCAAAATAGGAAGGACAGGAAGATCATTCCAGGAAAAAGAAATACACAAATCAAAGCTCATACCACAGCTTTACTTGGAGTACTATAAATAATTCACTGTTGCAGGAATATAACCTAAGTGGTGAGAAATATTAGACATTAAATTTTTGGCCACTTCAATCTAGTCTGTGCATCACACTTTTGAAAATAGTTTTAATCAAAGGAAATGTAAATATAGAGCTGCATTTATTTTTATACACACATATGTATATGTACGTATATATATATTTATGCATATGCGTGCATATATACATATGGCTGGGTGTGTGGCATATTGCATTTAATATAAAGTCATATGGCTACATTGCATTTTATTTAACAATTATTGTTGCATATTACATATTGTTAAATATAAATTTAAAATATTGTTCAATATTAAATATTATTAAATATTGCTAAATAAAAAATAATATTATGGCTACTGCTCAAATTAATATCATTAATCTCAGGTTTTTGTTTTTATTTTGTGTAGCCTGGATTATTCCTTTAGAGTATGTTTCAAGGCTTAATCTAACAAAACATAAAACACCTTCATGTGTTTTATGTTATCATGGCTCTTTATATATATTAGAAATTACTTAATAAGATAGTTTTTGCACAATTTAACCTCTCATCCACAATGCAAGTTTGAATTCATACATTTCCCAACAGCCACTGCTAACACTGGTGATTTTTTTCCCCTTAAGTTTTGCTAATTTATTTGGCAGAATATATCTTAGTCTTTAGTATCAGTCCTTGTAATACAATGAGAATTATTCTCATGTCTTAATGATGTTATAAGGATTAAGTAATGAATGAAAATTGCCTAACACACTGGCACATGTGTTCGATAAATTATGGCTATCATGTTATTGTTATCACTCTGACTAATAAAGACTATCTTGATCTATTTTTTTTCTCTTCCTGGATCTAGTGGGGAATTAATAACTTAATCAATACTTAATGCTCATGTTAGAAAGCATTTTTATTTTATAGTAGTGATTGACTACCAGCACACAAAGCCCACAACTAAGATGAGGTGCAAATGTAATGCAACGATTTCAAATCTCCCCCAAAGTATCAGTCCATGTAGACTCTTTAGCTTCATTACAATTTAGTCAAATTCCTAAGGTTCAAACCAAGGAAAAATAAATAATGTAACCAAATGGATCTGCCACATTCAGGGAGGGAAGATGACTCTTAGCTCTGTATCTTATATCAAAAATCTTCACTTGTACTAGAAAATATAAAAAAGTGGAAGTGAATCAAGTGTCTTAAATACAAGATCAGTTAAAGAAAAATGATGGAAGGAAAAATGTGGAAATAAATGTGTACTTTGTAGATATTATGAGATTGAGTTTTAAGCACCTGTGTATAATCTTTATGTTGGCCAAAAATGTTAGGCTGAGCTATAAAAACAAACAATTAAATAAAAACCATATTATTAAGAAAAAGAACATATCAGTGTAAAGCATATCAAAGAACATATCACTGATAGTTACAGCAGTGGTACATTTTGTTTCCTTTCCTGAATAACCCAATCTCTCCTTTTTTTAATAGTCAGGTTTATTGAAATAAAATTTACATATAGTAAAATTCACCCTTTTTAGGTATTTATCTCAAAGCATTTGTCCACTCAACCTAAGCTGTCAAATTTATAGTCATAATGTTGTTCATAATGTTCCTGTATATTTTAATGTCTTTGGATCTGAGGTGAGGTTCCCTCTTTTATTCTTGATATTGGTAATTTGTATCTTCTCTCTTTTTTTCTTAATTAGTCTGGCCAGAATTTTATCAATTTTATTATTGATCTTTTCAGTTTTGTTTTTTTTGATTTTCTGTATTTATTTTATATTTTGAATTTTACTTAGTTTTGCTCTTTTTTATTTTGAATTTAATTTGCTCTTCTTTTTCTACTTTCTTAAGTTGAATCTCCAAAGATTGATTAGAAACATTTCTTTTTTTCCCATTGTTACCAATTTTTTCTAAGCACCACTTAAACGGATCACATAAATATTGATATGTTGTATTTTTACTTTCATTTAATTCAAAATCTCTCCTAATCTCTTTTTTTGTTTTCTTCTTTGACACAGGATTTATTCAGGGCTATATTTTTTAAGTTCAAAATATTTGATAATTTTCCAATTATTATCTATTAATTTCTAGTTTCATTCCATTGTGGTCTGAGGATATATGTTGTGCAGTTTCATTCTAGAATCTGTGTCACAGAATATGATCTATCTTGGTGAACAGTGTGTGTGCGCTTGAAAAAAATGTATTCTTCTGTTTTTAGGTTTCTGCCCTCTGTCCTGTAAATGTTAAGTAGGTCAAGTTAGTTGACAGTGTTGTTCTTACTGATTTTTACTTTACTTATCCTATCAATTACTGAGATATCTCCAATTATAATTGTAGATTTTATACTAGTCATTTTTAAAATGCCATGTGTAGTGGCACTGATTCTTAATGTCTAATAAATTAGCAAACTTTTTATATTTGCTTAAAGCCACATAATTAGCCAAAATGTGTCTGCTAAATTCAATGTAATTTGGGTTTTAGTCACAATAAGAAGCATCGGATACTTTTCACTGAGCAACAAATAATAGCAACTATTTATGTGTTCACGGATAATATAATCAAAGACATATTTTGGTATTTGGGGATCTATCCCTATTTTTAAAACTTTCTAAATATCACTAACCAAAAGGTAAGACACTAGAATTCTTCTGACATTAAGATCCTGGGCTATGACTTTTAGAAAATTCCCATTTTAAGGCTTAATTGCATCAGCTGTAAAAGAACAAAGGTCAGCTGAATGAGATTTTAAGACTGCTTTCTGCGACCTCATCTTCTTCATCAAAATCAGCATACTTATTTTATTTACAATTTGTTTTACTTTTAGGGCCTACCACTTTTTTTCTATGAGGTAACTTACCAAAATGAGCTTCACTTCGTCAATTACAAAATAAGATCATAACACAGCCCTACCTATATACCAGGAAGTTGTAATAAATAAGAAGATAAACAGAAAATTTATTTTGCCCTGGTCAAGAATTGTATACAACCAAGTTGATATTATCATAATGATCATTATCTGCCAAAAACACTGACATGGTAGTGAAAGTTGCTACTTTCCTCTGAAATACACAAAATAACACTTCTGCCCCAGAAACTTAATTATACCTGTCCTATCATTTTGTATAAGTCTTTGAATGGTCTTATATTGTTTCTAACTCAACATTTCATGATCTTTCCTTCCCTAGGCAGCTAATTAAATCAGTGATGGAACTGTTCAATTCATACTAAGGCAATCAGGAATTTCTATTTCTTCTCAACTAGTTCCCTCAATAATTGCACAGTTTCTTTTTCTAGAATCTCAAAGAAGCAAGATTGAATGAACTTAATGGCTTACTTTCAGAGCCACAAACATAACTGACTTCTCAAGATTTTGGCCAACTGGCATCCATCTGAATGGAAGATGGTTTGACTGGTCAAAACTGAGCTAGAGGGACTTCCCTGGTGGCGCAGTGGCTAAGAAACCACCTGCCAATGCAGGGGACACGGGTTTGAGCCCTGGTCTGGGAATATCCCAGTTGCCGAGGAGCAACTAAGCCCGCAAGCCACAACTACTGAGACTGCGAGCCACAACTACTGAGCCTGCGAGCCACAACTACTGAAGCCCACGTGCCTAGAGCCCGTGCTCTGCAACAAGAGAAGCCACCGCAATGAGAAGCCCAGGCACCACAACGAAGAGTAGCCCCCGCTTGCTGCAACTAGAGAAAGCCGGCACATAGCAACGAGGACCCAACGCAGCCATAAATAAATAAATAATTTTTTTAAAAAATGAGCTAGACTGAGCCCTAATGTGGCTTTTGATTAATCTACTCGAATGCTTCTGAATTTGTGCCATCTACTTTAAAAAGAAATCGAAAGCATGATTTCTTATTTTTCATCCAGAGAGGATTAGTGGAGAGAAAATTAAGTTCCCTCATTTAAGTAAGTACCTCAGGGAACTATTCACCTATCAATGTATAGGAGAGTTTCAGCCTGTGGCTTACCCAATTTCATTAGCATTAATGGGAGTTTTTTTGTGAAATCCTGTGTGAATCATCGCTTTAGGAGTTCTGTAAGAGTATGTTGATTACTGTTATTTTGGTAATGGCTCTGTTCTGCAGTTCCAACTTTTAACTCATTAGGCTTGCAATAGATGCTAAATTTTGGAAGGAATCAGACTTGGACTTCTGAAGGTAATTAAATCAGAGCAGTATCACATAGAATCATTCACCATTGTGAATGTTAGATGCTGTTACGTGTTAGGTCCCAGGTGTTCTACTGGCTTGCTGTCTACAGTGGGCAAAGACTGAAATTTAAGTTTTTAGATTTCACCTAATTATGTTTTATTACTGTGTACTCATCTACGAATATTCTTACTTAAAGCCCTCTATCTTTTCTTCGTTGATGGGCCATGAATTCTGCACCCATTCGGGTGACCCTTCAAGCACCCTGCCTTCCCTTTTACTCAGCTTCATAATATTTAGTGACCTTTATATAGCATGAAAAGAGAACTTGTGTCCAAACCTGGGCAATTTTGAAAATGAAAAGGGGAATTGGTGGAGGATGGGGAGACTTGAGTGCACATGTGCAAACGCCCAGTGACGCGCAGGGAGACCCAAGCAAGCCGGAGCCCCTCGAGCCTGTGAGGTCTGCGTGCCTGAAAGGAAGATGCGCAGAGAAGCCCAGCCGGAGGGGTATCCCTAATACCTCTAGGGGTCCCACTTCTTTCACCTCCCAGAAACCTCCTCCAGACCTAGTGTGTTCCTGAGCCCCAGAGGCCTGGGATATGAGTGGTTTGGGAATTCAGAGGAAGAAGTGATGACTTCTGAGAAGAAAATTCAGATGAACTACCTGGCGAATGACAAAGAAAGCACAGAAATCTGATAGCGTTTCTCTTTCTTTGATGAAAGCCTTTTTTTCTGCATAATGAGGGATATATGTTGTGCAAGAAGTAGCAGAGAATTCACAGAGATGCCATCAAATTCGGACCGTGATGCCGGTGTGAGTGAACATTCAGGTGGTTGGAGCAGGATTCAGTTTCAGATGAATTCTCTGGAATTTAAGTTGAGTCTCGATTCAGAAGATGATAGCTTTAGTGCGGAAGAATAACTCTCGAGAAAGATGGCGAGGTATATCAAGTTCCTGTACATCAGACATGGAAGAGTGATACAGATTCACTTGAAGAAGATCCTGAAATGTCTTTAATTGACTACTGGAAGTGTACTTTATGAAATGAAATCAACCCTCCCCTTCCACTGCCTTGCAACAGACGTTGGACCTTTTGTGAGACTTAGCTTCCTGAAGATAAAGGGAAAATGTCAGAGAAAGCCATTCTAGAAAACTCAACACAAGGGGAAGATGGATTTGATGTTCCTGATTGGGAAAAACAAAAAACAAAACCCTACAGTGAATGATTTCAGAGTCATATGCTGAAGAAAATGATAAAATTCACCTGAGCCTCTCAGTCCCAAGAAGGTGACCACTATTCTCAGTCATCAACCCTTACAGCACCACTTCTAACAGCCAGGAAGATGTCAGTGAGTTTGAGAGGGAAGAAACACAAGACAAAGAGGCGAGTATGGAATCTAGCTTTCCTCTTAATGTCATTGATCCATGTGTGATTTGCCACAGTCCACCTAAAAATAGTTGCATCCTCCGTGGCAACACAGGACATCTTATGGAATGTTTCACATGTACAAAGAACCTTTAAAAAGTATGCAAGATGAGTAAATTCTAGAGATTTGCTGTACAAAATAGTTTATATATATGTATATACATATACATATGTAGTTAACAACATAGTATTGTGCACTCAAAATATGTTGAGGATAGATGTCATGTTAAGTCTTCTTACACACAAACAAGAACATAAGGAAATGGATTTGGTTAGTACCTTGATCGTGGTGATAACATTACAGGTGTATGCTTATGTCCAAACTCATCAAAATGTATACATTAAATATGTGCAATTATTTTGTATATCAATTATACATCAAAAAGCTTTAAAAGAGAGAGAGAGAAGTAAGCCTTGCCCAGTATGAAGACAGCTAATTCAAATGATTCTGCTAATTTATTTCCCCGAGTTGACCTATCCATAAAAGTAGCATTATATATTTCTAACCATATAACCCTAAACGTTTAGACAACCATAACAAGTGCTTTTATTTTTTTACATATATCAAAGCAAGAAAGTATCTCAGTCCACGTATATTTTTTCTTTTAATAGTATAATTTACCTACTTTGGCGGGGATAGTGAATATTTGCTTTCATTTAGGAAAATGTAACTTCTGTTTATATTTGGATTTTAATACAATTTGAATTGGATATACAGCTCATCCTTTACCCCTACTCCTAATGTTTTAAATCTTATCCACTTTCTATTAAATGAGAAGTATCTGATATATATATATATATATATATATATGTGTGTGTGTGTGTGTGTGTGTGTGTGTATATATACACATATATAGAACATTTAAATGTAACGTATTTAGTACTTTTCGTGTAAGGAGAAATATTTTGTGTGAAATATTCAATGTTAATATTTTAGATACCCCTTAACTTGTGAGTCTTAGCTTCTCTGCTCTTTCAGAGCCTCTTAAAATACTCTTTCCGGATAAAAAAATACATTGGTAGTTATATTTGGTGTTATGTAGTTAAATTGTACTTCTTTTTCTTTGGCTACTTTAGTATATAAAGAATTGGTGGTAAAGACGTTGTCGATTGAGAAGTCTTTGAGAATAATCATAATTTATCCACAAGACAAAACTTTTTAAGGCTCCATAGTAGAATATGGAGTTGTCCTGGTGGGAGGGGGGCTCAACTCTGTATATCAGGCATTTTTTCACACTCAATTTCAGGATTTAGTGGAATCTATTGTTTCCTCTAAGTTGAAAGCAAATCTAACACACTCTGAAGTACCCTCTTGGATTCTGGATTCCATGGTTCCTGGCAGTTTCCTAGGTTTCAGACATTTGCTTAAGGCTAATTCTAGGAACCAGTGAATTCGGAAAGATGAATTCAGAAATGTGATAACAGAAGAAAATGTTCATTTTAAAACTAGCCAGAGCTCTATTTACAATAGCCCAGAGATGGAAACAATCTAAGTGTCCATCATCGGATGAATGGATAAAGACGATGGGGCACATATATACAATGGAATATTACTCAGCCATAAAAAGAATTGAAATTGAGCTATTTGTAATGAGGTGGATAGACCTAGAGTCTGTCATACAGAGTGAAGTAAGTCAGAAAGAGAAAGACAAATACTGTATGCTAACACATATATATGGAATTTAAGGGGAAAAAAATGTCATGAAGAACCTAGGGGTAAGACAGGAATAAAGACACAGACCTACCAGAGAATGGACTTGAGGATATGGGGAGGGGGAAGGGTGAGCTGTGACAAAGCGAGAGAATGGCATGGACATATATACACTACCAAGCGTAAAATAGATAGCTAGTGGGAAGCAGCCGCATAGCACAGGGAGATCAGCTCGGTGCTTTGTGACCATCTAGAGGGGTGGGATAGGGAGGGTGGGAGCGAGGGAGACGCAAGAGGGAAGAGATATGGGAACATATGTATATGTATAACTGATTCACTTTGTTATAAAGCAGAAACTAACACACCATTGTAAAGCAATTATACTCCAATAAAGATGTAAAAAAAAAAAAGAAACATCTAAATATAAGCCAATAAAATCTCATCATACACTCCCCAAAAAACAAAAAAAAACTAGCCAGAAAGGTCGTAGCTTTTTTCTGAATTATCCAAAAATTATGTATCACTTTTCTTCAAGAAAGACAGGGTCAGAACATAGGATTCTAAAGTATCTCTCAAACTGTGTACATTAACTTTTTGATTTATGTTTAAATGTGAGTCATATTTGAAGCAAAGTAGTATAGATTGCCATTTTTATTTAGGTTCCAATGTTTCTCTCCTGTATATGACAGTTGTACGTACTTAGGTGAGGGCAATAAAATCAACTGAACTGTAAGTTTAGAATAGAACTGAGGGGTCATTTTGCACAGCAACTTGTATGCTAGTCACTGACAGAACATGGCTATTATAAATTTCAAAAACAAAAATACACACTCACACACACACGACTTACCATGTATGCATATGTAAGTAGGAAACAAATGGCTGAAGAGACCAGTCTTCAGCCAAAGGGTGATACTCAAATACAGTAGAGCTTTATTAGTTTGTAATTTATAATATAGCAAATAGAACAAAGTAGAATTCATCCTTTCTGTGGAAAGTTGGTAGTAATAATGAGAATATAAACAACGTATATCCAGGGTATATGCATGTAATGATTACACTATTTATAAAATACTCATATCTATGTGAAAATGGAGTCTCATTCCACATGCCTATGGATTACTAATGTAGTCTTGATTACATTTTAGGTTTAGTATTCATATTTATTGATTTACAAATAAATACATGATTTATTAAGTGCTTGATTAAGAAAAAACTGAAAGGGGAGCTATTAATGATTATGTACGGATGACAAGCATAAAATGAGTCACCTTACCTCTAACCCCAACCTTCTGATATACCCCCTCACCCTGGTACACCCCTGGTCCTTAAATTCTGGAAAAGTTTCATTTATAACACCCCAGTTTTTTTGTTTTTGGGGTTTTTTTTGCGGTACACGGGCCTCTCACTGTTGTGGCCTCTCCCGTTGCGGAGCACAGGCTCTAGACGCGCAGGCTCAGCGGCCATGGCTTACGGGCCCAGCCGCTCTGCAGCATGTGGGATCCTCCCAGACTGGGGCACGAACCTGTGTCCCCTGCATCGGCAGGCGGCCTCTCAACCACTGGGTCACCAGGGAAGCCCTCTAGTTTTTTAATACAACTTTCTACCCTCCAAGTTCTCCACTTAGTATTATTCCCAACTTATCTGTATCCTATTCTACTCCTGTGCACATCCTTCTCAATTTTGAATAGATTTCAAGTCGACCCACTCTCTGATATCCTCCTTTCACTTGGTCTATTGTCATTCTCTCGCACCCGCCTTACAGAACACTGATTTTGGACCACACCAATTGTCCTTCCTTAATCAAGAGCCAGGCTAGGTACACTGTGCAGAGAAGAATGAGTGCCTCACGAAGTACCGTTCCTTTAAACATATTTTCACTAACATGAAATAGGCCCTCAAGACCTTCTGGCAATCCTGTTCTCTCATCATCACTACACTGGTTATTTTAAGGCCGTCTCCCTTAAGCCTTCTACATTCTACCTCTTATTTCAGAGAAAATAGATGCCATTTAAATTGGAAATGTGTCAACGCCAGATCCACAAAGGTAAATGAACCTGGACTCTTATTTTTGTCTTTTACACTCACCACAGTGTAAGAGAGACCTTCCTCCTTTGTAAGATTAATTCATTCACTTCCGTTCTGGAATCTATAGCTTTCTACTTTCCAAGAGACCTTGCTACATTGATTGTTCCCTCTTTTAAAGAAAACAATTAGCTAACATGGGTTGAAAGTATACTGACACACATTTACAGATGAAAAGACTGAGACCGGGACAAATGTCCAAAGTCATGCTGCTTGAAAATGGAAGAGCTAGAATGGAGACTGACATGTGTGACACCATTGATAGAGGAATTATTTGCTACCATATATTGACTGCATCACATAATCATTTAAACAGCCTCAGCTCTCTCTCATCCTAAATATAATCTTGGAATCAGTGTCTATTCTTCCTGTCTCTCATTTTCATATCTCCCATTTACTCATTCGTTCACAAGGATCAGGCTTTACCTTGCTAGGTTCCTCTGACAGCTCAATTTCGCTGTGATCATCTGTGAGCTCCTTGCTGTCAAAACCACTTCTCCGTTCTGAGTCTTACTTGATATCTGATGTTTTTAATCACTCAATGTTCTAAAGAATGTTCTTTCACTGGGCTCTGTGACATCACAGGTTTTAGCTTTCCTTCTACCTCTGGCTGCTCTTTCTTGGCTTCCTTCATATATTCCTATTTCCTTAAATGGTTCTCAATTATCAATTGTCAATAGGATTTAGTCCTTGGCCACATCATCTGTTATGATGACCTAGATGAGTACCTGTTTTGCAGAGCTTCCCAGAAATGCAAGGAAAGTCTGTTTGAGCTCTTATTCACCACCATCACCTCCACCCTCTCACACACACTTAAAGTTTTAGAGTTTTCTCTTTTAATATGGGCAGTGCAAATCTTTGAAGTAATTGGCACTGAGGCTGAGGAAGTATTTTGGTGGCCACCCTTGAATGTGAAGGGTGCTGTCTTTTTGGTTCCTCAATCTGCAGCTGGGATTTCTCACACCCACTTCTGATGCAGCCTGATAAGCCAATTTTCAATCCTATTTTACCTTTCATCATCTCCCTTCCGTGTTACTAGTGCTAAGGTGGAAACCACTGTCATGTGCAGCCCTTTTCTTCATTAGACATTGCAGATGTCAGATAACAGTTTGAGTTCTCGAAAATATCTGCCAATTTGTGGGTTGTGGGGCTGCAGTGATAGTTCTCAATTTTATAGAAACTATAAAGTGTCACTTATAAATAATAATCTTAGAAGTCTTGTGGTTTAAGACTGAAGTCTGTCAAACCTCTAACTTGCAGATCTGTTTGCATTCCTGACTCTTCTCCAGTTTGGATCTGCAAACATCAGTAGCTGTGCAACAAAGGTACTCTCACTGGTAATTCAGCAATGAGTGGTGTTAACACACAGGGCTGACACCAGTTTACTTAGGGAACAGACTTGGCTTCATGGCCAGCATGGACCTGTTTACTGGCAAACGGAGAACAGCTGTGATCTCTAATAAGCAAGTGCTGGGATGTAACATTAGCAAATTTTGCTGCCAAGTTCTTGAATTCATCTTAACCCAAAGGCAGTTATGGTATTCAGTGAAGAAACAGTATAGGATACAGTGTACTTCTCTTTAATTAGATTTATTTGCCCATTATTTGCCCACCCCTTATCTTTTATTTCCCAAGGTACTATTTTAGTCACTACAGAACAGAGATAGGTGACTAAGGAAGAAAGGAAAAGTTAGTTGAAATTCAAGAAGAAAGTACAAGCTAAGGCTGAAAGTCCTAGGGTAACAGGTAGTCTGACATGGACATCTGTGCATATCTATATTACTGTACAGAGAGCACTACTAACTTTTCAGTATCCCCTTTTAGAGAGTAAAATTTTCAGAAAAAAGGGGACATTTCTTTACTAGTCTAAATAAACCACAGTGTCCATCATTGTGGCTAATCCAGGGTAGTCAATAAATGTTTATATTCTACATTTCACTAAATAAACCTTTGCAACCACCAAGAAAGCCTCAATGGAGCATTTGTCTTCTCAGGAAATAATAGCAACAATTTTGACCATATTCCACTAAAGGCTGTAGGTTTACTGTTACCTCTAGATGAATTTCAGATATGAAACTTTTCATATAATGGTAATATCCTACTAAAATGTTAGACAGTTGGCTCCATTCATTACAAAAATGTTTGTGAAAGAACCAGGAAAAGTTTGCTGGCCATCTGTATGTCTTCTTTGGAGAAATGCCTGTTTAGGTCTTCTGCCCATTTTTGGATTGGGTTGTTTGTTTTTTTGATATTGAGCTGCATGAACTGCTTGTAAATTTTGGACATTAATCCTTTGTCAGTTGCTTCATTTGCAAATATTTTCTCCCATTCTGAGGGTTGTCTTTTTATCTTGTTTATGGTTTCCTTTAAATACAGGTCAGATCCATAATAGTACCTTTATATCACACACACCAAGGTATAAATTTTTGGACTACTCTGATGCTGCCATGTACCCCTACATACCAGCTTCAACCCCACAGTTGAGAGTCAGATATAAGATAGGTCATGATAATTCATAGTATAACCTTCCCAGGTTTGTTCTTTCTTTCCATGCTCTCAAGAGTCTATATACATACATACACACACACACACACACACACACACACACACACACGTGTGGACACATATATAAGTATATATACACATATAAACATATATATGCACACACAAATGTATACATACATATAAATGTTTATCATATAAATATAAAGGACATTATGGGGGATGTAAAACAGTACTTTGAAAATGAATTTCAATTTGGAAATATGCATCAAGATTTCCCTTGAATATCCATACATTTTGATCCAAGAATTCTATGTCCAATAATTGATTCCACAGTTATTGAGAAACACAGTAAATATTGTATGCAATATAAAAAATGGACAAATATACTCAATGATTACCTACAGTTTATTTATTTATTTTTGGCTGCGTTGGATCATTGTTGCTGTTCGGGGGCTTTCTCTAGTTGCGGTGAGCGGGGGCTACTCTTCGTTGCGGTGTGAGGGCTTCTCATTGCGGTGGCTTCTCTTGTTGCAGAGCACAGGCTCTAGGTGTGTGGGTTTCAGTAGTTGTGGCTCGCGGGCTCTAGAGCACAGGCTCAGTAGTTGTGGCTCACGGGCTTAGTTGCTTGCTCCACAGCATGTGAGATCTTCCTGGACCAGGGCTCGAACCCGTGTCCTCTGCATTGGCAGGCGGATTCTTAACCACTGCACCACCAGGGAAGCCCTCTACTATTTAATTAAATATAATATACTCATACTGTCAAATATTATTCAGCCCTTCCTAGAGATCACATTTCAAAAGAACATTAAAAATGCAATAAATAGTGCTTCCCTGGTGGCGCAGTGGTTGAGAGTCCGCCTGCCGATGCAGGGGACACGGGTTCGTGCCCGGATCTGGGAAGATCCCACATGCCGCGGAGCGGCTGGGCCCGTGAGCCATGGCCGCTGAGCCTGCGCATCCGGAGCCTGTGCTCCGCAACGGGAGAGGCCACAACAGTGAGAGGCCCGCGTACCGCAAAAAAAAAAAAAAAAAAAAAAATGCAATAAATACCCATAAGGTAATTTTAAATGAAAAAAACAGCATAAAAACTGTTACACATATAATTGCAATGGGGATGCTTTGGGCATTATATATATTTTATTTTTCCTACCTTTTACACTTTTTCTGTACTAAAAGTTGTTTTATTTTTATGGTCATAAAAATTAAGGGGCTGTTAAAGGAAGATTTTCTAATAGTTAAAATCAGAAACAGCTAATAGAATGGGATCTAATAGGGTTAAATATAATGTCTATGTTTAGGAATAAATATCTGAGGAAACAAAAAATTAATAAATATTCATGATCTTAATGACTCAAGATCAGTTTTAGGCAACAGTTTGCAATGGCTCCTGACAAGACAAATGTAGTCTGTGAATTATTGTAATATTTCTATTAGGAAAATTGAAAGTGAAAACTCCTCTATACTTTGACTTGGTCTGGCCGTATTTGGAGTATTGTGTTGGGTCCAAGAACCACATTTAAAGAGGATCAGTGACCTGTAAGCTAGTGGGGCCAGAATTCCATGTGGAATTACAACCTCCTCCAGAGTAGTTGTGCTAGAAGGGGCATCTGTTTTGGATAAATATAAAGGTATATTTCTCAAGGCTAGAACAGTAACAAGTGGAATCGGTTTTCTTGTGACATCATTATCTTGCTTTCACAAAAACTAATGGGAGAGTATCTGATGGCCCCCTTGACAAGAAACCTGGTCCACAAATAACAGACTAGCTCCACCACCATGCTTCCAAATCTGCAGAATCCTGAGATCTGTAAGGCAAAACAAAATCTGCGTGTTTTCAGGATAAAGAAACTTCCTTCATTATGAGGATTCCTTCCCCATTAATAAAACATGAAAAATATCGAAGAAAAGGAGATGAGTCTGAATCACAGAACAGAACGACTTTTGTAATGTAGCATGTTATAAGACTCTTGAAGCAGATGTACATAGAAAGTTTGCCAAATTATTTTACAATAATATTATAAAATATTTTTCTCAATTAAAAAGCTTGTGGCTATCAACCTAAGAAAATCCTGTTGGAATGTATGTGTTCAAACCTGTCTTCAAAAACTACTTAATATGTTGATAATTACTTATGAGTCTATTTAATGTCTGGTTTTGAATTGCTTTTTCTGTGATTCACAAAAAAGTAGTACAAGTATGCCAGATGGCAATGCATAAGATGAGAATAATTTCATGCTTTTGCTTAACAAAGTAGTGTAACTTGGTTTACTGTGAGAAGGAAAAGTATTTTTAGGATGTCAGTCTTCACATTTAAACGTAAGTATGTAGGTATGTGTGTGTATGCATGTACATAAACGCAGAGTATAATCTATAAAGGAATTTTTAACATCTGAATCTTGTTTAGTTAGTGCATTTTGTATATTCATCAGTGCAACTTAATGAGCATGTACTTTGCAGTAAATTGTCTTTGTGATATGATTATTTCATTACAGAATAGGGGTGAGAAGATGAGTCTGACAAAAAAAAAAATTTTAAGTGCATGCACTAAGACCCTTATTCAACAAATACAATATGACTATTAACCAAAGCCAAGACAGTAAACTCAGGAGGGCAAACCTATTATTCAAACATTTCTATTGGAACTACATGGACTGCACAGTTATAAGGCATATTTACTAATGGAGTGAAACCCCAGATTACACAGTATGGATGTGCTAGGTAATTATGAGTTCATGTAACAAACTATGCAATTTTTCTTATTCCTGATCAGAAATGGACTTAAGGTAATAGATACATTTTTAATAAAATAAATGGAAACTATTTAAAACATTGGGCAAAAACAAAGAGTCCTACTCAATAGTCTGTTCTTTGTTATTTTCTGCCACAGATTTTAGCCAACATTTTGTATTTAGCTGTAATATAAACATAAATCAGCTAAAAGCAGAAAATGTCTTCAAAGCATCCTATACTTCCAATGCATTACCAAATCCTGTTTTCTGATTTCTCATTTCATAAAAATCTCAGAAAGTTATCTTCTCTTTAATGCTTCTCCACAAAACCTGCGTTATTTCTGCAAAATCACCGATCTCATCTAAAACTGCAAAAACTAAAATTATCTTTCTTGCATTTCATGTCAAACAAATTAACCTATTCTCTTTTATTCTCATCTCCTTCCAATTGCCTTAACTTCTTGCTGCCAGTTGGTGAACATCTGCTGTTCCAAACCATACCAAATAATTTTACTTTCCTCTGGCTCTTCTGTTCATATTCAAGTATTTTTTTTTAATTACTAAAAATGTCTTGATGCTTGTACATGCTAGGTAAACCTCAAAGGCATCTGTTATTTTCAGAGTCTCTTTATCTTATAAAAGACATCCTTTGCCATTTTGCCTGAAGCTAGTATGTCCTTCTTTGAAGTTTCACATAGTTAGGTCTCCTCCACTGAACCCTTCATAACTCACCTTTCCCTTCCTTTTAATCACAGACACATTGTTAACCATCCTTGGATTCTCAGTCAACATTGAGTAGGTAATAAACAAGTTAATTTCCCAATATTTATGTCAGGGTTGGATCAAGAACCAAAATAATGTATGTTAATTTTGATTTACTGAATTAATGGCTCTATAATAATTGGTACTAAATTGGTCTTAATCTATCTAAGCGAACAAAAAACAATGATGAGGCAATCCTACACCCTTTACAAACCTCAGGGGTCATATCTCTGTTACAAAATGCTAGGGATAAAATGAGAGTACAACTTGCCTACTTAACTACCCTTGAATCCCTAGGATTCTGGAGTCACAATAGAAAGAATAGGTATACAGATCCCTGCTTGGCATTTGAAATCACAATGCCAATCTGTCATCATCCTGTAAGCAATCTATAAATGCTATCTGCAGCTGCAAAAGGATTCCTGTCTTCTGCACCCAATTCATTTATTTGAAAGGAAAACAACTTCACTCTTCACAGGTATGGTGCCTGCCTTCTCTACAATTAATTAGGCTCCATTCGTTTACGTAATATTAAGGAGCATTTCAGGCACTGATCTTTCAAGTTGCCAACAAAACACACATTGTTTTCAGTTTCTTAAAACATAAATAATCTGTAGACTTCTGTGCTAGGTTAACTCAACTGATTGTTTTTCCTGCCCCCTCCCCACTTTGTCACTTGACAGCTTGAAACTGGGCCTGCAAAAGCTCATTTGCATTCTGGCAGCAAGGCTGGAGAATAAACCCAGCAAACGTGTCTATTTGTGTACTTCAGTATATGACTGTGCTGGCTTCAATCAAGACTTATTTTCAGTATCATGGCCAACAAAAGCATTAAACGAGTTTTCTCAGACATGAGTGATAAGCTGTAGAATGTATTTCTTTAAAGGATTTTTTTTTTTCTGGTGACGCTTATGGAATGCAATAAAAATAAAATAGAAGCAAGAGTGCAAATCTCACTAGAAATTCAACGCTACCTTGACATTTGAACTCTTTCTTCTTGTTTCCTGACACACTAAATACCTTCATTATAGTTTAGGTTGTACCTGATTATAAGTTTGAAAGGTTACAGTTTTATTTCAAAGGGAAATATTTTTTAAAAAATCAGTATTTCACATCGAAGTTTACAGACTGCATTCTCAACCCAAGATTGTCATTTCACACACAGATCGCTTTTGGGAGTTGATGCTGGTATTGGCTTCTTAGAATGGAAAACATCTGAAGTCTAGTTTTTTCAGGCACTAATATTGTTTCAACATAATCTCTTCTGGATAGTTTTTCTAATTCTTCCCCCATGAAAATAGCTGGTGCATTTTTATTTAAATCATTTCTTCCTTAAGTACTCACCCTCCCAGGGCCAAACATTTAGCCTACCCCAATTATTTTTCTGACTATAAACTCACATGGTTTCCTCTACAAAATGGAAATCTGTGTGTGTGTGTGTGTGTGTGTGTGTGTGTGAGAGAGAGAGAGAGAGAGAGAGAGAGAGAGAGAGAGAGAGAGAGAGATCTGTGTGTTACTGGAAAAGTACAAGTGAAAGAAAAAAAATCACTTTCCTTGTATTCTGTGTAATGCTGTAGTATTGTGTTAATGACAAGGGATGATATTCTCAGTGATTCAGTCAACACATTCTTCTTTTCACAACATAATCTCCTTCATCTGAAAGAGAAATATATTTTTAGCCAACTCTCTGGGACCAAGTCATTGATTTATGAATATAAGGTGAAGGACTTCATGAATTTTTTCCTGACCTCCATCTGTCATTTCCTCAGTCATATCTATTTTAAGAAATATAAAACAAATTGCCATAATGGGGCACATTATCACCTTGATTATCACACAGGAAGAACTCCTTCTGCTTCTTATCACACCCATACAGAAAATTAGCTTTACACTGTCCTAAGCTGGTTTTCTCTCTATTCTTTATTATTTTATACTGATGATGATATACATTACTCAAATGCTGATTCATTCTGAACATGCTCACAAGAAATTGGAGTAACTTCAAGTCTTTTTGAGATAATGACAAACAACCAGAAACAATTGTTCCTGCATCTGAGAATTTCTGGGAAATTAATCCACCAAAGCTGCCTGACAGATCATTACAGTGACTGCTAACATTTCCTTTAGGACATATGAGTTAACATTCTAACAACACTATCATTTATGTCTTTGACAGACATCACATCTGTTAAGCCTCAGGCCTCATCCCAAATAAGCATGAAAATCAATTGCTTACACCATTAATCATTAGGGAAATGCAAACAAAAACTAAGAGATACTGCCTAAAATCCATTAAGAGGTCTACTACAAAAAAAACAGAAAATAACAAGTGTTGGTGAAGATGTGGAGAAACTGGGTACAGTTGGTTGGATTGTAAAATGGTGCAGCCGGTATGGAAAACAGCATGGTGGTTCCTGAAAAAATTAAACATAAAATTCCCATCTGATCGAGCAATTCCATTTCTGGGTATATATGCAAAAGAATTGAAAGTAGAGTCTCAGTGAGATATTTGTACACCAATGTTCATAGCAGCATTATTCACAAGAACTAAAATGTGGAAGTAACCCAAGTTTTCATTGATAGATAAATAGATAAGCACATGTGGTAGTACATATGATGGAATATTATTTAGCCTTAAAAAGGAAGAACATTGTACAATATGCTATGACATGGATGAACTTTGAGAACATTACACTAAGTGAAATAAGCCAGACGTGTGTGTGTGTGCGCACACACACACACACACACACACACACACACACACACACTATGGTTACTTATATGAGGTCTTTAAGAGTAGTCAAAGCCATAGAGATAGAAAGTAGAATGGTGCTTTTCCAGGGGATGAGGGGAAAGGGCGAAGAGAGGGTTATTGTTTAATGGGTGTAGAGCTGCAGTTTTACAAGATGAAAAGCATTTTGGAGATGGCTGCTGGTGATAGTAACACACCACGAACATATTTAATACCACTGAGCTATATACTTTAAAATGGTTAAGATGAGAAATTTTATGTTTGCGTATTTTGCCATAGTAAAAAAAAAAAAAATAGAAAAAATACACAATCACTTAGTTTTTAAAAGAAATATAATTAGACAGGAACCAAAAAATTGAAAATTTTAGGGATACTTGGCTGAAACTCCAAGTAGTCTCATTTTATAGCTGTTTCTAATTACACATAGAATTTAAATTCTTCTCCACACTTTGACTCATTTTCTCACTTCCTTTCTCTCTCTTTCTTCCTCTCATATACACAGTCACTCACACACACATGCACATCCTATGTACTACAAAGAAAGTCTGGATGGAAAAAAATATGAGGATATGAGTAGTGACAATTTATTCTCATGAGGATATGAGTAGTGACAATTTATTCTCTTGCTAGATGTAGAGTGGGCATGAGCCAATACATTATAAAAGACCAAATTAGAAGTTGACGCATGAATAGGGTCCATTTCAGGAGGAGATACGATATGTTTTAGGCAGACTGATGTTAATATAATACAGTTTCCTTGTAAGGTATTGTGAGTTTTCCTGTGTGGTCTTGGAATCCCTGATAATATACTTCATAATGGGAGAATATCACCTTTATTCCCATGCAGAGATTTGGAGCTCTCCTTAGGGGTTGGTATTTTTACTTCTGCAAAAACAAATGACAGTTGATGAAAGGGACCAGAGTTAAATGAGGCTTATAAAGGAGTAAGCAACCAGAGTGTCATTAATTAAACCAAGATATACAAATAATTACTTTGCTTGGCTTTGATCACAGTTGAGCATTAGTCTTGTCCTGACTCCTACATTTTAAGAACATGGACTAAAGTTTTGTTGGAGGAGGGTGATCTGGAAGACAAAGTATCTAGAATCCAAATTAGGACTGAGGAAGAGCTACTGGTATGGTAACTATTTGCTTGGATACATAGGCAAGCCATTGGCTGTATAGGTTTACACATCTGAGGCACTACCATAAAGGAAAGAAAGAATAGTCTCCTACTGTGTAGCTTTAGAAAATAAAATTAGGTCAAAGGGGGCACAGTTGTAATACGTGAGGCTTTATCTCATTTTAAAGAAAAGTTTTGTAACAATTACTGCTGTCCAACCACACAAGGGGACCCTTTTGAAGTACTGTTTGACCTGTCACTGGGAGAATTCAAGTAGACTGTTCATCTACAAGGAGTCAAAGGGAATTCTGCATTGATAGAAGTTGGAAAGTGAGACCTTAAATCTATTTCTATCCCCAAGATGAAAAATTCTAGTAAATCAGACAAATTGGAAACTTGCAATTATCTCTTTGAAAAACTCTTGGACTTAAAAATATATTGGGATGAGCCAATGTACTCATTTACTTTTACTATTAAACAATAAAGAAGGTGATTTAAAGGACATTCATAAGTTGTAATGATCACTAAAGTGAGTCCATGACATTTTATGACAGAACTAAACCAAGTTTTTAAGTAAGCCTGGAGAAACTTAGGGCAGGACTTTTATTATGTTGAGTCATTATGTTGAGTGCTAAAGTTAACACAAAAGTAATAATGACCTTGTTAGCTATGACACTAAAAGCATGAACAAAAAAAGAAAGAAATAGATAAATTGGACCTCATTAAAATAAAATAAAATATTTGGGCATCAAAAAACATACAGAGAATGAAAGGAAAACTTAGAGAATGGGAGAAAATATTGGCAAATCATATATCAGATAAAGGTCTAGTATCCAGAATATGCAAAGAAGTTTTATGACTCAACAACAAAAATTATTAAATTTAAAAATGGAGTAAGGACTAGAATTGATATTGGTCCAAAGAAGATATTCAGAGGCTCAGTAAACACATGAAAAGACGCTCAACATCACTAGTCATTAGGGAATGCAAATCAAAACTACAATGAGATACCATTTCATACCAATTAGGATGGCTAGAATAAGAAAAGTGGAAAATAACAAGCATTGGTGAGGAAAGGCAGAAAATGGAAATTTGTATGTGCTGATAAGAAAACAAAACGGTTCAGTGGCAGCGGAAGTTTGTTGGTTCCTCAGAAAATTAAAGATAGAATTACCACATGACCCCACAATTCTACTCCTAGGTATGTACCCCAAAGAATTGAAAACAGGAACTCAAACAAATACATGTACATGCATGTTCATAGCAGCACTATTCACGATAGCCAAAAGGTAGAAATAGCCCTGATGTCCATCAATGGAGGAATGGATAAAGAAAATATGTTATAAACATATAATGGAATTATTATTCAGCCATACAAATGAATGAAGTACTGATACGTGCTATTACATGGATGAACCTACAACACCTAACATCACATATCACACAATTCTATTTACATGAAATATCTATTATAGATAAATTCATAGAGAAGGAATATAGATTATTGCTTGCCAGATGCTGGAGAAAGGGGGAAATGTGTACAGGGTTTTACTCCGGAGAGATGGAAATGTTTTGGAGCTAAATAGAGGTAATGATTACATGACATTGTAACATTTAGTAGAACATTGTACCAAATGCCACTTAGCTATTCATTTATTTTTTTAATAAATTTATTTATTTATATTTATTTTTGGCTGTATTGGGTCTTTGTTGCTGTGCGCGGGCTTTCTCTAGTTGCGGCGAGCAGGAGCTACTCTTTGTTGAGGTGCAGGGGCTTCTGATTGTGGTGGCTTCTCTTCTTGCAGAGCGCGGGCTGTAGGAGTGTGGGCTTCAATAGTTGTGGCATGTGGGCTCAGTAGTTGCGGCTTGGGGGCTCTAGAGTGCAGGCTCAGTAGTTGTGGTGCACGGCACAGGTTTAGTTGCTTGGCAGCATGTGGGATCTTCCCAGATAAGGGATCGAACCCGTGTCCCCTGCATTGGCAGGCGGATTCTTAACCACTGTGTCACCAGGGAAGTCCCTAGTTATTCATTTTTGAACAGTTTTATGTCTTGTGAATTTCACAAGAATAAGTTATTTAAAAAATACTATTGTACTCTGGAGGGGATGGTTAGAGGTTAGTTCAACCTTTAAATACCTAAAAGATTCAAGCTTTCTCACATCTTTATTTAGTTCAAAGATGTGGCACCTTGAGAAACTGGAAGGATCCTGGAGAAAGGCTGCATTATATGAGAGCCCTAATCAAGTGGTAGGTCCAGTTGTAGCTGCAGTGCTCAGTGTGGTGTTAAACTAATAGATGAATAAGGTCTCAGGTACATGATGTGCAGCCACTGACTTGGCAAATGTGTTCTTTTCCATTCAGATTAGAAAACAAGGTCAGAAACAGTTTGTATTCATGTGGGACAGACAACAATATTTACAATTCTGCTCAGGACTATGTTAAGCCTCCTGCCTTCTGTCATAATACAGTCCTAAGAGATATGGACCACCTGGGCATCTGAACACCACCACCACGCTGCCTCATTACCCCAAAGACATCATGCTGAGTTGGCAAGACGAGAAATACGTGACTAGTGCTCTCTAGGCCTTGGTTAGATGCACATCCCAGAGAAGGGAAAATAAACCTTCCAAGATTCAGAGAGTGGACACTGCAGTACAGTTTGGAGGGATCTAGTATCAGAAGAGTGCCATGATATTCCTTTCCAAGTAAAAGACAAATTGCTGCATCTTGCATCTTCCACCACAAACACAGTGCCTGATAGACCCCTTTGGGTCTACAGGCAACACAAACACACCTAGGAATAATTACTGGGAAACATGAAAGACTGTAAGGTTTCCTGGAGTAAGAAAGGACACTGGAGCAGGTCCAGGCCATAGTGCAATCAGTGCCACCACTTGGGCCACACAATCTAGCAAACACTATGGTGTTGGAGGGAAAGGATGCACTATGGTAGGTCTAGTGGGAGAGTCACAATGCAGGCCCCTGGCATTCTGGGGTCACGTGATTGACCACCTACAATTATAAGCTCTTTAAGAAATAAACATCTTTTGACCTCATACTGAGTCTTTTAGTGTTGGAGCACTAGAATGCAGGACACAAAGTGACAATGCCTTTGGAATTTCCTATTATGAGCTGGGTTCTGTCAGGTTCATGAAGTCATGAGGTCACAGAGGCCTAGCAGCACCTGTCCATATGCACACCTGGAAATGAACCTGAGCAGGAGCAGAGAGCACACGTTACATCCATGATATACAGACCAGACCCTACACCACCTGTAGAGTTTTGCATCACTGCCTGTCCATCAGTTTGCACCTATGGCCACAAGGAGGTTTCCTCCAGCAGAGGGAGGAGGGAAGCAGCCAGCCTTGGTTTATGGCTAGTTCAGCTTGGTATGTGAGTGCAAACAAAACGGGCTCAGTGACTGCAGGCCCACATTCCTAAGTGGCCCTGAAAGATAGTAACTGAGTAATGTTACAATGTAACTGAGTCAGTTATCCTTAGCCAGCCTTTGTCATCATCCACTCCAGGAGTGGTATGATGGGCACATGAACGGAGTGGTCATGATAAAACCAGAGGCTATAAATGGGCCCAACGGTGCAGACTCCCTCTTACCAAGGCAGATCTACTGATACCTCTGAATGCCTAACTTGTCAGTAAGAGAGACCAACACTGAACACCCAGTATGGCACTGCTCCTTGAGGAGACCAACTGGCTATTGGGGACAAGTTGATTACATTGAACCCTTTTTATCCTGAAAAGACCATCCGTTCAACCTCATATGGATAATAAACACGTTCTGGGTATGGGCTTTCTCTTCCTCCCCCACACAGCTATCTGCGGGCTTTCACATACCTGATCCACAGACATGACCTCACACACTTCATCGATCAGGGACTGATGTGAAGTGAAGGAAGCACAGAAGGAGAAGGTGGTGCTGGAATGGCCCCCGCCTATGACAGTCATGGGTCATATCATACCCCATGCCATTGAGAGGCTTCTGGACTCACAGAACACTATGATGAACCCCTAAAAGTGCAGCGGAAACGCCAATTCAAAGCAAACATCCAGAAAGGAATGGGTGCCACTCTTCCTAACCCAGCGCACTTATTAAAACAAAGATTGCTCTATAAGGTGCTCTGTCCCCATAGGAAGTACTCGTGTGTTTGGAAACCAAGGGCTGGAGGCCTGAGTGGCCCTGCTTACCATCATTCCCAACGATTCACAGGGGGACCTCATAGTTTTGTCCCCACAACTTGAGGCTCTTCAGTGTTGGAGGTCCTGGTCCCCAAAGGGTTACACTCTTGCTAAGGGACACAGATAGGAATCCTACTGAACTAAAGGCTAACCCAGGCACTTTGGACTCCTTGTTCCCAGGGAAAGGCAGGCAAAAAGGAAGTCATTATATTAGCAGGTGTAATTGACCTTGGTCAACAGGATGAGATAAGTGTCCTTTTATGCAATATGGAGGCAAAGAGAAATACCTGTGAACCCAGCACCTGTGGGCTTGGGCACCTCCTGGTACTTGCTTGCCACATTAAGCTATGCATGGTTAATGGCAGCCATCCAGAACTGAAAAGAGAAGGACCAGCAGAGCTTCATACCATTCAGGAAGGAAGGTTTGGGTCACACCCCCAGGTGAACCGCCCAGCCCTGATGCAGGGGTAGCTGAGGACAAGGGGACTTGGAATGTATTGTGGAGGCTCAGCTGCAGCCTGAGATCATTTGCAGCAATGGGGCCTCTAATTCATCCCATTAACTGTCCTCTTCTGAGTTTCCCCTCAGAAAAGAAAGCCACAGAAGACGTGGAGGAACTGCTCCCAAGCCTGAGTAAAGAAGCAGACCTGAACAGTGCAAGAAGGAAGGATGCATCTCACCGACCTTTTCTCACAGTGTAACTGACAAAGGACCTCAGCTGCTGAGCTTCGGAATCATTGCTGAATTATCCCCAGATTACACTCCCTTGGGCTGCTTCCAGCCAATGACCGGGGTGGAAGGGATACTAAGAACTTCTACATATTGACATAGAAATTTATAAACAAATCAATAGCACAAGAGATTAGAGAAATCATCAGGCATTTATTAGAAAAGGAAAGCAAATAGTAAACATGAAAAAGCGCTCAGTTAACAAATAATCAGGACACTCAAATAGTGACAGCAGTTTGCTATTTTACAATTATCAGACTGACAGATAAGGACCACGAGGAAAAGGCGGAGAAGAAGTAGTAGTGATCCGACAGTCCCCAAAGTCTTTGAGGTCTTAGGGAAACGGGGACTTATATATGTGGTGGTGTAAACTGATCTAGTTATTTGGAAGAGCAGCAGGGCAAAATTTAGTAAAAACTAAGATATCTAATTTCTAAAATCAAGTGCATCAGCCATGTTTCAGTTGAATATAATGAAAACAAAACTAGAGATCGGAAGCAGAAAGTAATTCAAGACAGGAGGGTAGGAGCATATCATATTGTCAGAAAGGCTGAAGGAACAAACCCCGTGCAGGGCCCTTGAGAATGATTTCCATGGCAGCCACTCTCTCTGGCCCACCTGGGATGTTGCTGTCCCTGCCACAGTGAGGACACTGGGGCATCAGGATGGAATACCACCATATAGCTGTTATCCCAGGGCCAGAAGCTGTCACCACAATTGTCAGATCCAGGGCCATGACACAACTGCAGTTCACAGGCAAAAGTGTGCCCTGTATCCCAGATCTGGACAGTGGGACGGTGGGACATTGTCTGTTGCTGGAAAAATAAAGAAATAAAAAGCCTCTGTGCCTGCTTATCAGCAGAACAGCCTCGCCTTCACCTCACTTTTTCCCTTCCGAGTTTCCATGTGAATATCTGACTAGAAATCTAAAACAAGCCTGCTATGACAGATTGAAGGGAACCCCTAACTTTCCAGATTTTGCGATATGGTGAGGCAAACAAGGGAATCTAAAATGGAAGCTGAGTACCAATCTACTAAATCCGTCACACCCAGCAATTTCACTTTTAAGCATACACCCTGAGCACTCTTTATTCACAGGGGAGGTATCGGTGTTTTTGATGGCTAATTCATTACTGTGCCAGGTATTTTTTGTAGGATATTAATTATTTTTTTTAATTTTTAAATTTTTTTATACAGCAGGTTCTTATTGGTCACCCATTTTATACACATCAGTTTATACATGTCAATCCCAATCTCCCAATTCATCCCACCACCACCGCCCCCCAGCCGCTTTCCCCCCTTGGTGCCCATACGTTTGTTCTCATCCCTGGCCCCCTGGTATCAATTGCCGGTAGTGTCCTCCAGATATCAGTATGAACAAGCTGCACAGACACATTTCCAAACATATCCCAGGAGGAGAGTACACCCAACACATGTGAACAATTTCCCTGAAGTGTTTTCAGCATATTTGCATATGGCTATACACAGGAGCCTTGGCAACTACAGTGAAAAAAATAACAGCCTATATGACCAGCAAGAGTGGGATAAAATGGAGAGGTACACTCTGCTGTATAACTTGCAGCAATTAAAATGCATGAGTCATCTACATGGTATCAAGAAGGACAATTCTCAAGCAGATCATCTTTTATGGGGGAAAAAAAAAAACAAGTTGGAAAAGGGCTGCTACTATTGTGTCCAACACTTGACAATACTGTAGATAGAACTTCAGGATTTGTAGACAAAATTAGCCTCTTGAGCGAGTGTGAGTCCTGTCTTTTGGGTATACAAATGGCTCCCACTACTTCGTTCATTCTTCTGCATGTCTGTTGACATCAAATGATTAGAGATTACAAGGTAGCAGAGTCCATAATGATGTCAGTACACACAGAGTATGATAATATTTGTACAGCAGACTGTGGTAATTTGATAAGGCTGTTTGAGGCCAGAGGTGACAAGCCCAGGGGCTGTGAGTGCCTGGAGTTTTAACCCAGCCTCCACAGGGGCTGGAAGGATAAATACTACAAGCTACTTTAACCCATTTGATGGGTTAACCTTTGGGAAGATCTGTATTAATAAGGATCAACAAACAATGTTCACATTGGCCTCACCATTTATTCTGCCAAATCAGACTTTTCCTTAAAGGACTTAGATTTTTGAGAATAATATCATCAATACAAACAAATTAAATGTAATGAAATGTATCTAGAAGAGGTAGCCTACAAGGACAAACATCCTGTTAAATCCATTTTGGTATTTCCACCTACTCCCTGAGTGCTAATCCCAGTCCTTGGTACACCTAAATGTTTGCTAACTTAAGGGCTTCTGTTTTCATTGTCAGCGTTCCCATGCTGACTGCCATTCAATCCCTCGCTTGCAGCCCTAGCCTTTATTATGTGATGATGAAAAGGACAGAGAATTAAAAGTTTCTGATTACAAAGTATTCCCATAGGAAGATTTTGTCCTAAAAATAATGTCCAGGGCTGTCTGGTGAGCAAATACAGGCTGTTCTGAAATCCATGAAATTCTCCCCAAGCCCTGAAAACAGCTCCAGTCTTCGCAGTCACTACAGACTAAATCAGTTAGAGAGGAGTACACAAAGGAAGATTTACTTTTACAGCGTGCTCAAAAAATTTTGTTACCAATTCTGCCAAGCCTGTTTCAGAACAACAAAAAAATGTTTTTAAAAGTAAAAGAGGAAGAAAATGAAGGAGAAGAAAGAGGAAGAGGAGAAGAAGCAGGGGAAGAAGATGGGGGGAATGGGGGGGACAGCAGCAACACCATCAACAATTTCTTTTACCCTCTTCAAGCAAATCAGACTATCCCATGTGGTCTTAATGCTTTCTTGCCCTTTGCGCCAATCCCAAGGTCCTGGAAATCTTTTCTTTTGAGGCGCAAGTCCCCCTCTCTCCTTGGAAGAAGTAATGCCCCTTCCCTCTTCAGGATGTTTTGGGGTCGGTTTGCTTCCTGTCACACCCTCTGCCTCACCTGCTCTCTCTGATCTTTTCTGATCGTTAAAGCGACGAAGAGATGGCAGGTGAAGCAGTGCACATGTTGGAACTCACACACGATATTGCTTCCATCAACACTTGATCCCTCCTTTCTTCCCAAAGCTCTATTTTAGTGCCTCCTGCTCATGAATCAAATGTTTTCTGCCTCTGAACCACATCATGCACCTGGCTGAAGCACTGGTTAGATTTTCTCTCTGGGGTATAGTTTGTGTGAAGCCCACTGAGTTGAAAGTCCTTCTGCATTTGCTCTTTCCGACATCTGGGAGGCAGAGATGCTGCAGAGCGTTTTGTATTCTAGCTGCTAAATGTTGGAAAGTCAGATGGAGACAGAAAGTTCAAGGTCTGGCCACATTAAGCTTTGGTATCACAGGGCTGCACACTTCGACTATCATTTGTGAGGCAGGAATGCTGGCTTCAGAAACATTTTACATTTGAGACATAAGAACAGCCAAATCCTCTAAGTCTTCCATTTTATTCATTCACCAGCCCCAAATCGTAAACCCTGTCACAAAAATCACTTGTTCTGGGGCTTCCCTGGTGGCGCAGTGGTTGAGAATCTGCCTGCCAATGCAGGGGACACGGGTTCGAGCCCTGGTCTGGGAAGATTCCACATGCCGCGGAGCAACTAAGCCCGTGAGCCACAACTACTGAGCCTGCGCGTTTGGAGCCTGTGCTCCGCAACAAGAGAGGCTGCGATAGTGAGAGGCCCGCGCACTGCGATGAAGAGTGGCCCCCGCTCGCCACAACTAGAGAAAGCCCTCGCACAGAAACGAAGACCCAACACAGCCAAAAATAAAATAAATAAATAAGTTTTCATTAAAAAAAAAAAATCACTTGTTCTGAGGCACTGTCCAAATGAAAGGGCAGAGTTTTCTTATGTTTTCTGGGAGCCTGAACATGGATTTATCTCACAGGAAAGTGAGAGAAAGGGCCTGGGTTAGCATGTCCAGTTCACTGTTTTCCGAAGAGGCTACAGGGAATGATAACACCAGTGGGAATTTAGCTACTATAGGTAAAACATTTTACCTGGAATCCAAAATACAGATACTCAAATAACAAGGTACTTCTCAAAGTCCCATAAAATGGTAACTGAGGGACAGGTATTCAGCCTGCTAGAAAAAACCAAGGCTTTAGAATAGCATAGACTGGAGAAGTGGAGATTGATACAGACTAGGCTACCTCTTAGCTGTAGGCACCTGGGGAATTCTCTTGCCGTCTCTGAACTTAAGTTTCCATATCAGCAACATGTATCTAATGCTATCTGACTTTAGGGAATGTTGTGAAATTTGTTAAGTATCTACTACATGTGCCTACTTATGACCGAAACACCATACATTTCTTAATGCTATGCCTTATAAAAATCAAAGAGAGTGATTTCTTCTGATGATGTAGTGTTTGGTGTCCTGAAGCATTAGCAGAACTCAAAGCCTTCCTGAAAACCAGATCTTTGAAAATCTTGGTAGACCAAATGGGTTCTTGCTTATTTATTTAGTTAATATAAATGTATTTGCTCACCAGGCTCCCAGCACCTAGCTGAGAACAAAATACAGTTGACCCTTGAACAACATGGTTTTGAATCGCCAGCATCCACATTTTCAATAAATACAACAGTACGACATATCTGCCATTGGTTGAATCCCTGGATGCAGGACGGTGGATATGGACGGCCAGCTATGGGACTTGAACATCGTGGACTTTGATATCTGAGGAGTCCTGGAACCAATCACGCACAGGTACCTAGGGATGGCTGTAGTGGATGATCAATCTTCCCAGTTCATATGTTAATGCAAAGATTGGGGAAATGTATGGCAAGATTTTTGGACAAACTCAAAAACCCAACCTGAAGGTTACATTTTAGTCAAAATTATAAGTATTGCTTGTAGAAATTTATGAGTATGATAATTTTGAAACCAAATACATAGTTTTTTTTGAGATAATGTCAATACTTTAAAGAGAATCTGTTAGGATAATTAAAATTTACTGAAAAATTCTATGAGCATAGAGGAAAATTAAACAAGTTTTTTTTGTTTTATTTTTTAAATAATGATTGGATAAAAGTAAGAGCTTACCCCCAGTATGCTGAATCCTGAGAAACAGCTCAGTTCTAGGCAATTAAAACACTTAAGGACTGAAGAGGAAAATTTGGAAACTCATTATTTTTTATTAGTAAAACCAAAGGGATATTTTATGATATCCTGAGGAGATTGCCCTAGCCTTAGGGGAAGCTTAAAGATGTACAGGAAGATTTAAAGCTCAGCCCCAAACTCCTTGTAGTCAGATGGACTTTTCAGTCTTACCCTTAAGGTAGATATTTCAAAAGCCTCAGCCCTACTTACTTGCTTCTCACAATCTCCCATTAGCGAAAGGCCATTTTCTCTGAGACTCTTTTAAACCACGTATTTTAAGCTGCTGAATCTGCTCTGAAATTTTGTCTCAGAAATCCATGCTTTCTATTCAGTTACTCTTTCCCAGGGGCCCCTACTCCCAGATCAGCTGAAGTTTCTACAATTATTGATCCATTGCAGGAAAGGCTGGGTTCCGAGCCACCTATCTGCCAATGCATGTTTGTGCGGAATCTTTATTAATTGCCCACGGGAGCTCCATTGAGCCCTTTAGAGTTGTAAATTTCATGCTTACAAGGATCTCTTCCTTTCCCCTAATTTTACATGTCAGTTTACCAACCTCCTCTTTCTTACTGCCAACACTGACATCTCAGCTTTGACCCTGTCCAGAGCTAAAGGAGAACGGCATGAAATACATTCAATTCTTGTCTCAGTTTTCCTAACGCATTAAGTCTGTCACCCCCTTTTAGTGTGTGTCCAATCAGTATACCTTAGGTCTCCCTTTCTAATTGTCTGGGCAATGTGTCATTTAGTGCGTTTTATCTTTGGGTTGTTTGAAGGAATGGAAAGTTTCTCTCCCCTGAGATCTAGAGCAGCATTATAATAATGGACAATGAAATTTGTGAGGACAGCCCAGAGCTGAACAATTCATATGAGATTAAAAATACAGAATTTCGGGCTTCCCTGGTGGCGCAGTGGTTGAGAGTCCGCCTGCCAATGCAGGGGACACGTGTTCCTGCCCCAGTCCGGGATGATCCCACATGCCGCGGAGCGGCTGGGCCCGTGAGCCATGGCCGCTGGGCCTGCGCGTCCGGAGCCTGTGCTCCGCAACGGGAGAGGCCACAACAGTGAGAGGCCCGCGTACCGCAAAAAAAAAAAAAAAAAAAAAAAAACCCTTCGCTCATTTTAAAATTGGCTTGTCTTCTTATTGTTGAGCTGCAAGTGCTATTTTCATATTCTGAATACTGGACCTAGATCAGTTATATGATTTGCAAATACTTTATCACATTTTCTGGTCTTTTCCCTTCCTTGATAGTGTCTTTTGACACACAAAAAAGTTTTTAATGTTGATGAAATCCAATTTTTCTATTTTATTCTTTGGTTATTTATGTTTTTGGTGTCAGATCTAAGAAACTATAGCCTAATCCAATGTCACAGGCTTAAGTTTACTTCCAAGACTCTAACAGTCGTATCTTTTACATTTAGGTTTTTGACACATGTTGAGTTAGTATTTAAATATGACATGACAAAGTGATTAAATCTGGATACAAAGTTGCCCCATATCATTTGTTGAGAAGATTATTCTTTCCCCGATGAACTGTCTTGCATCCTTATTGAAAATAAATTAATCAGATATGTATGGGTTTATTTCCGGATTCTCAATTGAATTCCATTGATTTATTTGTCATCCACAAAGAAGCAAGTTGATCTTTAAATTGTAAATCTAATCACGCTATTCACACATTTAGAATAATTTAGTAATTTCAAATTTTCCTTAGGACAAAACCCTACATGTTGGGGCCTCTGTCTTGTTCTCCAACCTCGCCTTGCACAGTTCGCTTCCTTTCAAATAACGTTACTCTTTAGTTAACCCCAAAATGTACCCATCTTGTTTCTGCAACAGAAGCCACGCTTTGTTATCAGAGGCCCTTTTCTTCTTTTCCTCTTTATCTTATTGTTTGAATATTACTTCTTTGAAGGATAATATTTGATTACTTGTACTTATTTATTTTCTCTTAGAGCCCTGTGATTTTCCATCACATATTACATCTGTAATGTATTTGTTGTGTGTCTTTTTTACATCCTACTAATCCACTATGGAAAGAGACCTACTATGCTTTGTTCAACACTTTAAACCCAGTTTTCAGTGGCATGCCTAGCACATCATACATATGGAGCAAATATTAGTTAAATGAATAAATAAATGAATGGATCAACTTCCGTACACCCAGGCCTAGACACCTTTTCACAGAATGCCCAGTATCAGTGGGACTGGATAACCCAAACATATTGATACAAATTTTCTGAACAAGAAACTTACTGACACAATACCAACTAAGAAGTAGTATAATTTCTTATTTTTATCTGGCATTGTGTGAATTATGACTACTCCAATATAAAAATAACGTTGACAGACTTAGATTTTACATCTAAATAAGATGTTTTTCCTTGAAAGAGCCATCATTTTTGTACATTGTGCTCCCAGCGATGGTGTAATTGTCTAACTGGTAATTCCTACTTTTGTTAATACCAATGCAAATTTACAAGACAAAAAATAAAAGTCTCATTATTTCATTTTTTATACTGGATTTCAGTCCAAGAATAGAAAGTCTTCCAGCTCAGAGAGGGAATGGGTATCCACCATGACTGTATCTTTCCTTTGCAATCTCCTCCTAACAGATTCTTCATTCACAGATAATCACAGATAACTAGACATCATTAAGCATTTGAGAAGAGGAAAAATAAATAAATTTGAAAGAGAATGCCAACAATGAAAGAATGAACAATAACCCTGAGGAAAACAGACAAACCAGTAAAGAGAAGCAAACTTTACAAAATGTGTTCATAAAACAACACAAGACTCTTTTAAATAAAGCAATCTGACAATAAAAATTTATGTCCATATGCATATATATAATTATATGTGTTATTTATTAACTTTAATATATACATTTGATAACTTGCTTAAATTTTATAAAACTAGATAATATAAATTACAAAATAGACATGGATAAAAAAAAGACGGCTATCTGCAAATATAGTTGAAACACATGCTCAGAAAATAGATAAACAAAGAACACAGGCACGGAAGAGGAGCAAAGAGTAAGCACACTGAGAAGTAAGCCACAGGTTTTCAGCTTACTCCTAGTAAGAGGTCCAGAATGAGAAAGAAGAACAATGGAAGGGAGGAAATAATCAGAGAAACAATGGATCTAAGGGAAAACATGGTCAGATTTGAAATGTCTATCCATGTTAACTGAAACAGAATTAATGAAAAAATTTTAAACCCTGAGATGCATTCATGATTTTTTACAACTACAAGGATAAAGAGAACATTATAAAATTGTTCAAAAGTAAACAAGTTACTTATTCCAGATGATCAGACTTCTTATCAGGAATAGAGAAGTGATACATCTTCACAATTTGGATGAAAAACATTTTCCAGAGACTTGGAGATACAGTCAAACCATTAATACACATGAGATATAGGGAACAAATGTAAAAGAACTCTGTTCACATGGGTAAAAGACAGATTGGTAACTGAACCTGATCTAGAAAGTGGAGTTCATCAATTACTGACACTTGGTAGATTCTTCTTTAAGCCGTAATTTTAATCACACTAGGTTGTATTTTCTTCTCTAAAGAGTCATTCATTTTATTTACATCCATAGTGAATTGTGCTTGAAGTTTTATATCGATATTAGTCATCATGTTTTAAAATCAAACTATGGGGGGAAACAGAGACTCCACTCTTGGAGGGCACACACAAAGTAGTGTGAGCATCAGGACCCAGTGGAAAGGGGCAGTGACCCCATAGGAGACTGAACCAGACATACCTGCTAGTGTTGGAGGGTCTCCTGCGGAGGTGGGGGGGAGCTGTGGCTCACCATGGGGACAAGGACACTGGCAGCAGAAGTTCTGGGGAGAACTCCCTGGCATGAGTCATCCAGATTATGTCATTAGCCCCACAAAAGAGCCTGTAGGCTCCAGTGCTGGGTCCCCTCAGGCCAAACAACCAACAGGGAGGGAACTCAGCCCCACCCATCAGCAGACAAGCAGATTAAAGTTTTACTGAGCTCTGTCCACCAGAGCAACATCCAGCTCTACCCACCACCACTCCCTCTGATCAGGAAGCATGGACAAACCTCTTAGACAGCCTCATCCACCAGAAGGCACACAGAAGAAACAAGAAGAACTACAATTCTGCACCCTGTGGAACAAAAACCACATTCACAGAAACACAGACAAAATGAAAAGGCAGAGGACTATGTACCAGATGAATGAATGAGATAAAACCCCAGAAAAAACAGCTAAATGAAGTGGAGAAGGTAACCTTCCAGAAAAAAACTTCAGACTAGTGATAGTGAAGATGACCCAAGACCTTGGAAAAAGAGGCAAAGATTGAAAAGATGCAAGAAATGTTTAACAAAGACCTAGAAGAATTAAAGAAAAAACACCTGGAAGAATTAAAGAACAAACAAAAAGAGGTGAACAATACAATAACTAAAATGAAAACTATGCTAGAAGGAATCATTATCAGAATAACTGAGGCAGAAGAATGGATAAGTGACCTGGAAGACAGAATGGTGGAATTCACTGCTGCAGAACAGAATAAAGAAAAAAGAATGAAAAGAAATTAAGACAACGGAAGAGATGTCTGGGACAACATTAAATGCACCATCATTCGCATTAGAGGGGTCCCAGGAGGAGAAGAGAGAGGGAAACGACCCGAGAAAATATTTGAAGAGATTATAGTTGAAAACCTCCCTAACATGGGAAAGGAAAGGGCGACCCAAGTACAGGAATGCAGAGAGTTCCAATCAAGATAAACCCAAGCAGAAACAAGCCAAGACACATAGTAATCAAATTGACAAGAACTGAAGACAAAGAAAAATTATTAAAAGCAACAAGGGAAAAATGACAAATAACATACAAGGGAACTCCCATAAGGTTAACAGCTGATTTCTCAGCAGAGACTCTACAAACCAGAAGGGAGTGGCAAGATATATTTAAAGTGATGAAAGGAAAGAACCTACAACCAAGATTACTCTACTTGGCAAGGATCTCATTCAGATTCAATGGAGAAATCAAAAGCTTTATAGACAAGCAAAAGCTAAAAGAATTCAGCACCACCAAACCAGCTTTACAACAAATACTAAAGGAACTTCTCTAAGTGGAGAACACAAGAAAAGAAAAGGACCTACAAAAACAAGCCCAGAACAATTAAGAAAATGGTAATAGGAACATACATATCGATAATTACCTTAAATGTGAATGGATTAAATGCTTCAACTAAAAGATATAGACTCGCTGAATGGATACAAAAACAAGAGCCATATATATGCTGTCTACAAGAGACCCACTTTAGACGTAGGAACACATACAGACTAAAAGTGAGGGGATGGAAAAACATATTCCATGTAAATGGAAATCAAAAGAAAGCTGGAGTAGCAATACTCATATCAGATAAAATAGACTTTAAAATAAAGAATGTTACAAGATACAAGGAAGGACACTACATAATGATCAAGGGATCAAACCAAGAAGAAGATATAACAATTATAAATGTTTATACACCCAACATAGGAGCACCTCAATACACAAGGCAACTGCTAACAGCTATAAAAGAGGAAATTGACAGTAACACAATAATAGAGGGGAACTTTAACACCCCACTTACACCAATGGACAGACAATAAATAGCGAAACACAGCTTTAAATGACACAAAAGACCAGATAGATTTAATTGATATTTATAGGACATTCCATCTGAACAGAGCAGATTTAACTTTCTTCTCAAAAGAATAAGGAACATTTTCCAGGAGAGATCACATCTTGGTTCACAAATCAAGCCTCACTAAATTTAAGAAAATTGAAATCACATCAAGCATCTTTTCGACCACAATGCTATGAGATTAGAAATCAATTACAGGGAAAAAAACGTAAAAAACACAAACACATGGAGGCTAAACATTACATTACTAAATAACCAAGAGATCACTGAAGAAATAAAAGAGAAAATCAAAACATACCTAGAGACAAATGACAATGAAAACACGATGATCAAAAACCTATGGGATGCAGCAAATGCAGTTCTAAGAGGGAAGGCTATAGCAATACAATCCTACCTAAACAAACAAGAAAAATCTCAAATAAAGAAAGTAACATTACACTTAAAGAAACAAGAGAAAGAAGAAAAAACAAAACCCAAAGTTAGTAGAAGGAAACAAATCATAAAGATCAGAGCAGAAATAAATGAAATAGAAACAATAGCAAAGATCAGTAAAACTAAAAGCTGGTTCTTTGAGAAGATAAACAAAAGCCACTCATCAGGAAAAAGAGGGAGAGGACTCAAATCAACAAAATTAGAAATGAAAAAGGAGAAGTTACAATGGACACTGCAGAAATGCAAAGCATTATAAGAGACTACTACAAGCAACTCCATGCTAATTAAATGGACATCTGAAAGAAATGGACAAATTCTTGGAAAGGTAAAACCTTCCAAGACTGAACCAGGAAGAAATAGAAAATATAAACAGAGCAATCAAAAGTAATGAAATTGAAACTGTGATTAAAAATTTTCCAAGAAACAAAAGTCCAGGATCAGATGGTTTCACAGGTGCATTCTATCAAACAGTTAGAGAAGAGCTAATACCCATCCTTCTCAAACTTTTCCAAAAAATTGCAATAGAACAAACACTCCCAAACTCATTCTACAAGGCCAAAATCACACTGATACCAAAATGAGACAAAGATACTACAAAAAAAAGAAAATGAGAGACCAATATCACTGATGAATATAGATGCAAAAATCTTCAACAAAATACTAGCAAACAGAATCCAGCTAAATATTAAAAGAATCATACACCATGATCAAGTGGTATTTATGCTAGGGATGCAAGGATTCTTCAATATACGCAAATCAATCAACGTGATACACCACATTAACAAATTGAAGAATAAAACCATATGATCATCTCAATAGATGCGGGAAAAGCTTTTGACAAAATTCAAACGCATTTATGATAAAAACTCACCAGAAAGTGGGCATAGAGGGAAACTAACTCAACACAATAAAGACCCTACATGACAAACCCACAGCAAACATCATTCTCAATGGTGAAAAACTGAAAGCATTTCCTCTAAGATCAGGAACAAGACAAGGATGTCCACTCTCGCCACTATTATTTAGCAAAGTTTTGGATATCCTAGTCATGGCAATCAGGGAAGAAAAAGAAATAAAAGGAATCCAAATTGGAAAAGAAGTAAAACTGTCACTGTTTGCAGATGACATGATACTATACATAGAGAATCCTAAAGATGTCACCAGAAAACTATCAGAGCTAATCAATGAATTTGGTAAAGTTGCAGGATACAAAATTAATGCACAGAAATCTCTTGCATTCCTATACACTAACAGTGAAAGATCAGAAACAGAAATTAAGGAAACAATCCCATTCACCATTGCAACAAAAAGAATAAAATACCTAGGAATAAACCTACCTAATGAGGTAAAAGACCTGTACTCAGATAACTATAAGACACTGATAAAAGAAATCAAAGATGACACAAACAGATGGAGGGATGTACCATGTTCTTGGATTGGAAGAACCAATATTGTGAAAATGACCATACTATCCAAAGCAATCTACAGATTCAATGCAATCCCTAATAAATTACCAATGGCATTTTTTACAGAACTAGAACAAAAAAATCTTAAAATTTGTATGGAGATACAAAAGACCCCAAATAGCCAAAGCAATCTTGAGGGAAAAAATGGAGCTGGAGGAATCAGACTCCCTGACTTCAGACTATACTACAAAGCTACAGTAATCAAGACAATATGGTACTGGCACAAAAACAGAAACATAAATCAATGGAACAGGATAGAAAGCCCAGAAATAAACCCACACACCTATGGTCAACTAATCTACAATAAAGGAGGCAAGGATATACAATGGAGAAAAGACAGTCTCTTCAATAAGTGGTGCTGGGAAAACTGGACAGCTACATGTAAAAGAATGAAATTAGAACACTCCCTAACACCATACACAAAAATAAACTCAAGATGGATTAAAGACCTAAATGTAAGACTGGACACCATAAAACTCTTAGAGGAAAACCTAGGAAGAACACTCTTTGACACAAATCACAGCAAGAACTTTTTTGACCCACCTCCTAGAGTAATGGAAATAAAAACAAAAATAAACAAATGGGACCTAATGAAACTTAAAACCTTTTGCACAGCAAAGGAAACCATAAACAAGACAAAAGACAACCCTCAGAATGGGAGAAAATATTTGCAAACGAATCAACGGACAAAGGATTAATCTCCAAAATATATAAACCACTCATGTAGCTCAATATTAAAAAAAAAAAAAAAAAAAAAAAAAATCAAAAAATGGGCAGAAGACTTAAATAGACATTTCTCCAAAGAAGACATACAGATGGCCAAGAGGAACATGAAAAGTGCTCAACATCACTAATTATGAGATAAATGCAAATCAAAACTACAATGGGATATCATCTCACACCAGTTGGAATGGGCATCATCAGAAAATCTACAAACGACAAATGCTGGAGAGGGTGTGGAGAAAAGGGAACCTTCTAGCACTGTTGGTGGGAATGTAAATTGATATAGCCACTATGGAGAACAGTATGGAGGTTTCTTAAAAAACTAAAAATAGAATTACCATATGACCCAGCAATCCCACCACTGGGTATATACTCAGAGCAAAACATAATGCAAAACGACACATGCACTCCAATGTTCATTGCAGCATGATTTACAACAGCCAGGTGATGGAAACAACCTAAATGCCCATTGACAGACGAATGGTTATAGAAGATGTGGTACATATATACAATGGAATATTATTCAGCCATAAAAAGGAATGAAATTGGGTCATTTGTAGAGATGTGGGTAGACCTAGAGACTGTCATACAGAGTGAAGTAAGTCAGAAAGAGAAAAACAAATATCGTGTATTAACGCATATATGTGGAATGTAGAAAAATGGTACAGATGAACTGGTTTCCAAAGCAGAAATAGAGACACAGATGTAGAGAACAAACCTATGGACCCCAAGGGGGGAAGTGGGGGTTGGGGTGGTGGTGGAATGAATTGGGAGGTTGGGGTTGACATATATACATTAATATGTATAAAATAGATAACTAATAAGAACCTACTGTATTAAAAATTAAATTAAATTTAAAAAAGATATGACTGCCACACAGACACACACACACACACACACAGTGGAATATTACTCAGCCATAAAAAGAATGATATTTTGCCATTTGCAGCAACATGGATGGACTTGGAGGGTATAACAAATAAATAAATAAATAAATAAATAACAAATAAAATCAAACTATAGACACAATTTTAAAAATCCAATTATAGATTCGGGAGGAAGGTAATGTTATAATCCTTGATGTAAAGTAACAGAATGACTAAGATAAATGGAAAAGGGTTAGTAGGAATGTTAGTAAAGAAACAATAAGTGCCCTAATTCCACATATTTTATTAAAGAAAGAACAACAGATTCCGTCTACCATGGATGCATCAAGGAATAATAATTTAAACTGATTATTTTAATTAATGATGTCAATCAAAAGGGAAATGAAATACTTGCTCACAAGTATTTTTATGTCCTAAAAATTAGGAAGTAAAGTTGTAGAGGGTAGGTGTTTAATGGTATAAATATAATATACCTCTAATTTTCATGTTATTTCAAAATTTCTATCTATCGATGACATAGCACATATCTGAGTTCACTGTTTAAAGAGAAAAGATAACCACATAAAAACAGAACAATAAGCTCTTAACACTATTTGTCTCTAGGGAGTGAGATTAAGTTTGGGTGGGGGAAGGAAGCTTTTAATTTTTAAAAATTTTCTTTGCTGCATGGATTATTTTTTTACCCAAAGGCATATATTAGTTCTATAATTAATAAACTACCAGGTTAGGGAAATAATTTTAAAATGTATGTACCCTGATCTAATATCCTCATTTATTCACCATAATTGGACCTAAAGAATCAGGACTGGTTGTAATAAATAAATCCATCCTCGAAGGATATAAGCTCAGCATTAGAGAGTATTAAAAATATTGTCAATACCCGGACCTTTCCCAGTAGTGGCCTCTTACAGCCCTCTTACAGTCTTGAGGGCAACGTAGGGTTAGGTTACAAAATCTTGGGCTATACTAATATCACGGTCGTGGCACATAAATAGAGTGCACACTTTTCTACCAACTCTACGAAGACCCTGAGTGGAGAATGCTGGTTTCCATATTTCAATGTCTTCTTCTATTTTCAGTCTTCTCACAAATAAGCCTTCTCCTCTCCTCAAGAAAACTCAAGCAACCATGGGTTCATAAGTAGAGGATTTTGATGTTTATTGTTCCCAAAGCCTCCAGCTCCTCCTTTTACATTCCATAAAGTCACTGTATGCTGTACTTCCCTTTGCCATATCATTTTATGTATCAAATAGAAGGTTATAAAAGATAAGCCAATCAGAACAAAAGGCATTTTGTAAAAGTGGACAAGCATTTAGTCTCAGAGAAGAAATAGTCCATATCTGGTACCCACACAAAGAAAACAATAGAAATTAGTACACTGTAAATCAAGAGGCTTTTCTGTTCCTCTAGGTTCCAAAACTTTCTACTTGAACAGTAGACTTAATATTAATCATAATAAGTCACTGGGGCATTTGTATATCCAATGCTTAGCCTTCAATACTAACAGAAAGTATTCACATGTTTCTTAAGAATATAGATTTTATGTCCTCAGTGCCTAAAAGCAGTGTGTGCTGGGTCTGTTTGACTCCAAAGGGAGTTCTCAGACTACACATGTTACAAGGCATCAGCCTCCCCAAAGGACTACTTTCTAGGGCACAACCACTTATCAAATGGGTAAGCATTGGACTGTTAGCTATCAGGTACAGTGACAGTCACACATAGGGATTTCAGTGTCCTTTGAAGGATTAACCCATCTCATTAATGTTAAGTGAACAACTAGACATAAAATTGCATATCATTATGTATCTGTCACCAAATTTGTTTTTCAGTCTATTCATTAAGAACATCTCCATTCTGGCACCAGAGATGGAGAGATTACAACACTTGGGTACACCTTGCTTAATAATAACTTTGTAATATAGTTAAATTTTTCACATTTTTGGAACCACTATACTACCAACACAAATATATCACATTTTGGATTTTAAAATGTGACATGTATATAAATGAAGATTTTATAGACTTCAATGAACCGGTACATTAGACAAGTCTTCAAAATCAAAACCAAGTTTATTCAACTTTTCATGCTTGTACATATGAGTAGTTTAAAATCCAATGCAGAAATATTACTAGGTATAGTAAATGGCATTATGAATCTGATTTTGCTCTAAGTCAGGACCAATCCTTGTCACCTTTCATTCTTCAGTTATTTCTACCCATCAGATGCCCAGTACCTGAAATAGCCTAGAGCACTTCCTATTTGGAAATCAAATTGCCTAGCTAGTACAGCCTAACTGCATATTAATTCTATGCATTATATAACCTTAAATATCATCAAGACAAGAATCCAAATCTTTATTTTAGAAATTGAGAAGATGGATACAGAAAGCAAAGACATGTGGAAAGGACCACACAGAACACAAAAAACTGTCCCAGAGGTCTGAGGATTTTGTAATTTCAGCTGGGATGAAAGGGAGATACTGGGTTGAGGGAAATTACACCTACAGTGCAATGATCCACAGCACAGAGCAGGCTGCCCTTTTGTCTATCACTTTTAGTTTGAATGGCATCCACCTCCAGGTCCACTTTGGAATCTAGTGACATTGAGATTTAGAATATCACATTGGGATTTAAAATAGTCTGGTCTCACGGCATGTTCCATAATTCCCATAAACATCTCCTTCTAAAGCCACAAGAGCCTGAAGTTGTTTAAAAAAATCAGATAAGTGATCACACAATATCAGGGCAGGGAACAAGGAAACAGTGGTCACAACAGCAGGCTCTGCAACACCTGTGTTGTAATCAAGATCCCTCCCTGGTTTTATCTGAGAATACTCTTCTGGCAGAGAATATGAGCAGTGGAGGCAGTCTGCTTTGGTAATAATGCCAAACATTATAAACCTAAAGATATAGTGAATACCTTTCACTCTAAGGAGCACTCCCAACTTACTACTCAATACCAACAGCATCCTACTTTTCATGTTGCTACCAAAAGTGAGAATGTATACCGTGTTTGGGTTGCCTTCCATGAGACACCTACGAAGTCTCTCCTTCAATGCTTCCCAACTAATTGGGCTGATACCAAAATAAAGGCAAATTATTTTATCTTCGTGCATGTTTCTGAAGTGGTCAGAACTTGATCTGTAGACATTCTTGAAACTTCATAGCAAAGGAGATCACAACAAAATACAATAACTGTGCATGTTTAAGATACTTAGTTTCCTGTTTTCTCTCAAATGACTCACACTGAGAAAATTGCTTAACATGCACAAGGTAACCCATTTTACAAGCCACTAATGGAGAAGCTGCAGCAATTAATTAGCTCCAACCAGTTCAAGTCAAACTGTTATTAACAAAATCTGAAAGTTAAACAGAGGTTCATTATTCCCCCAGTCATTGGCTCCCCCTCCCTGGGGTATGTTTAACTTGTAGCAATGATTTTGGCTTTGCTTGATTAAATCTCATTATGAGAAAGGAATGAGCACTTGTGCCCAAGTCTGAAGGAACCCAGAGGTGTGCCAAGCCATCCATTAATCTGGAGACGGTCAGAAATTGGCCTGGCAGACACTTCTCTTCCATTTCAGTCTGGAGCATGGTGAGAAATACTGTTCCAAGTCTTTTGCTTTTCCTTATGGGTTCCTTTTACACTTCATTGAAAAATGGCCCATCTGTGTCTTTCAATTCAAGAAAACCATTGTTAAATAGATTTGTGTTACTTTCTACTCTTCTATGAACCCTCCAAGGGAACACAGGGAACACTGCATGTCCAACATACAGTGTTGGACGGTTGGCAGTATGTGAAAAGGAACCAAGACAGTGTTTATAGTCAGTTTTCCAAAGAAAGCAAAGGCTGAGGCAGGCCTATAGCTTAATAATCAAGAACGAGCCCAGTAAGCAGGAACAGCCTTGCTGAAGTTAACTCATAATCTGCCATTAGCTCTCCTCCTGCTTATAAGACTGTGTTTGTCACACCCAGCAATAAAAGATATTTATAGATAGAACCTCTGTATAGGTCCACAGGCATTTTTATCCTCTCTATACCTTCAGCTGGGAGGATACATATAACAAAACTTTATATACATACAAAATTTGTTTGGTATCTTCCAATCGACTGAAATAGCATTTATAACCTGTGGTTTATTACACTTTATTGGACCACTTCTGATTTAGGTATTCAACTTTGTAAATGAAGGGTAGTACTATCCTTTGCCAAGAAAAAAAAAAAATCTCACAGTTTCTAGAGTTGGCATCTAAAACACAGCATTTAAATTTGGGCTCTTTATCCCAATCCCTTGAGTTAGTCACATATGACTGGCATGGCCACCCCCATCTGCAATCCTCATTCTGCATCTCTAACTATGGAGAAAACACAGGTAAGCAGGTGTCTTTGCTGCAGAATTTCAAATTGTATTTTAAAATAATATTGAAAATATAACCTTCATAGAAATTGTTCAAAAAGGGAATAGAATATATAGCACATCCCAAAGTTCTGTTTTTAAAACCACAAACCTGTTTTTCATAGAATACAGAAATTCCATGGGACAGTTTGGAAAATATTTGTCTAACCCAGGGTTTCTCAATCTTGGCAGGACTGACATTTTCAATCAGATAATTCTTTATTGTAGGTGATATTCTGCACATTGTAGAAGGCATAGCAGCAACTCTGGCCTCTACCCACTAAATGCTAATAGCAACCCTCCCACTCCCAATCATGACAATAAAAATATGTCTCCAAACATTTTCAAATGTCCCCCAGAGGAAAAATTGCCCCTGGTACAGAACGACTGGATGAATCAATTTTCAGGTGCTCTTCTAGCCAGCATGTGACAGTTCCCTGTTCAGAAAAAAATGTCCTACAGATCACTGAGAGGCACTATGTGGTAGTCATTTACAGTGCAGTATTTAAAGGTAAACTCTGAGGGTTCAAAGCCAAGGTTCACGCCATGTGTTGAGTACCACAGAACTTAAAATATGGGAGCTTTACTTTTTGCATCTGCAAAATGGTGACAGTAATGATAGCACTTACCTCATGTAGTTGTTATAAAGCTTAAATAAAATTATGTTTGAAAATCATTTAGTACAATGCCTGGAAAAAGTACAGGATGTGATGCATATCAGCTCTAATATTCTGTCTGGAATTCATTCTCTATTAACCTTAATTCATTTAGTTGTTCATTATTTTTAAAGGTCACTTGCATTTTTAGAAGCAGGTTACATCCCAAATAATTTCCTTTTCCTATTAATTCTCTCTTTTATTTCCTGAAAGTACTCTCATCCAACAACTCTTTGTTTGAATCTTCCCTGTTGCTCTTCTGTGCTGGGTTCCTAAAGATGGGGTTCTGATTCACTTGGAGCCATGGAAAATACCTTGTTCTCAAGTCGTTGGTTCTAGAAATTTTACTCTAACCCTTTCAAAGAAACTCCTAGACAACACAGGTTCAGTGCAAATTGACCATGAATGCCTAAAAATACAATAATGACACAAAATAAGATGATTTAAATTGTGTTTTCCTTGAAAATGTGGAAATGATTTCTCTTGATTTTTTAACTCATTTTAGTTTGTCAGCAACTAAGAGAACTGGTTTAAAGCTTACATTTTTCCTCTCTCAGAAATTCTGCAAGACAACTACCTTGTTTTTTAATTAATTAATTTATTTATTTGGATGCGCTGGGTCTTAGTTGTGGTAGGTGGGCTCCTTAGTTGCAGCATGTGGACTTCTTAGTTGTGGCACGCATGTGGGATCTAGTTCCCTGACGAGGGATCGAACCCGGGCCCCCTGCATTGGGAGTGTGGAGTCTTAACCACTGCACCACAAGGGAAGTCCCAAGACAACTACTTTAAATGAAGCCATCTCTATGTATCTAAGCAATGAAACAATGATTGACTTCTGATTCATTTCTGATAAGGCTACATTTGGTCAATTATTGGCCATCCCAGGAGTACTCAGGGTTCTTTCAGTATATGTCCTGATACCACTATGTGATTCCACTAATAATTACTCCTAATGTCTTTGGAGTGCTCCTCCTTTGATGGAGAGATCAATATTTCTGTGGCTGATATAACAGAGCTCACTCTGTAGGCACATAGCTCAGCATTCTGCACTTCATGGTCAATTTGCATACAGCTGAAGAAATGTTCCCCCAGCCATCACTGATCAGTTGGGGAAGAGATATATCAAATAACTATAACTATCCTAGAGGAAAAGTAGATGTAAATCAGTTAAAATGTTTTTCTGGAAGTCTACAGTTTATCACCTAAGTGATGATCCCTTCACATTTTTACTTTGTGCTGAGATGCAGAAAACAACTCCAAAAGACACAATGAAAAAATTGCGTGTTCCCACACTGGAATATTTAACTGCTCTGAGACTGTGATTCAGATATATTTTGCATTCGAGATTAGCATTGAAAAACCCTAAAATGTAGGACTAAGGTATTCATAAAACTACAAATTCATTCAACTGGCAAAATCCATATTGCTTAACAGAGATCGCCCCACTTAAAACAAAAATCAGAGATGACTAACTCTCTCCATTAATTCTGACAGTTCATAATGAGGGCTGTTCCTACTGATAAGCTCTCCTCTTCATAATTTCCACCTGCCATGAACCTAGTTTAGATTTTTATGAGGAAGCACACTAAATTTGTTTTGGTTTGGAAACCACTGTCAAGCTAAATGATTGTTTATATAGTGTTTTTATTTTTCATTCATAACTTCATTTGATCATTCACTCAAGAAATTCATTGAATGCTTATTCTCTGATTAATAAAGATGTACTCTCCTAAACACATGAATGTTGACTCTGAATCATATTTGAATGCAAGATTAATCCTGATGTCAGTGAGGCTGGTCTGTCCCTATCCAATCCATTTCCCATGTAGTAGCCAGGGTGATTGCTTTTTTTTTTTTTTTTTTAACATGTAAGCAGATTAGGTCCACCTCCTTTTGTTATACTCTCTCCTTGAATCAGTTTCCTCCCTTCGTGATGATTCCATACTGTTGCTAAAACACAAGGTCTCTTTGACCTTCCTTGGGGCCTCTGTGCTCACTAGTTTCTCATCCTGGAACTCCATTCCCATGTTTGTTTGTAAACCTGACTCCTTCCTTCTCAAATAGACCTATCCAGACCACCCAATATAAGAAAGATACCCTCTGATAATATCTACCAAAATTCCATGAGTAAATCTTTATGGGACTTATCACAACAAGTAACTATTTTATCTATTTCTCTATCCATGGATCAATCTATCGATCTATTATCTTCTCTCCTAGCCACCTCCCTTATGCTCTCATGCATGTGCAAACACACAATAACATTTAATTCTTTAGGGTGGGGAGTTTATTCTGCCTTGGGGAGACAAAGCAGGCTTCTATTTAACAACTCCAAAGATTTCACAGGAAACAATACATGTCTCCCTGTCCTCGTGAGCATTTTCCCCTACAGCTAAGTTACTCACCCAATCTCTCCTCTCCCTTTTTGCCCCACTGGCTCACTCTTCCCCATTCTTGTCAAAGTAAACAAAGAAAAGATGAAACCAAACAAAAACACTTTCATTTTTGTAAGCAAAACTATTCAGTGCAGGTCTCTACGCGTCCACCTCAGACTTAATTTAATGCTTCTTTTTTTATTGCAAATGATTTAATTTAAACTTTGAAATTATAGTTTATGACTTAACAGAATGCAGTACCTCTCCTCAGTCTCTGCTTGTGGGAGGGAGAGAGTCACACTTGTAGTCTTGCTAGCAAGAGTGACATATTTCTCTTACAGGATTAGCCCTACATTTCTAATCATTTTTACTCATTGAATATGCAACAAGCACTGGATTGGGGCAGTTTTAAAATTACTTCCTTGAAGAAAAAGAAGTATTATGGTTCTCATGGCAAGTATGATAGCATTACGTGAAATCATCTTGAAAAACATGTAGTTTCGACTACCCAAATCTGAGCACACATTGTTTTAGAGTATCAACTTACTTAATGATCTCATCAATTCCTTTAAGAATGAAAGTTGGATTACTGTTCCCCCTTACAGATGGATTAGGGAGATCAAGTCCCTCTCCAAGTCTTAAAATCATAAGCCCACATAAAAGGGCACTGAAAGGAGGTCGGTACAGAGGAGAAGATTGGAGGCAACGAGGATGAGCTGCAAAGGCCACGTTTTGTGTAGACAGCACCTCTAATACATGTCCCTACCTCTTCTTCTTGCTTGGGATCACTAGTGATAACTACTGATTTCCGCTTCTATAAAACCCAACGTGTCAAACTTGACACTCAGCATCACCACCATCCCTTCATGCCAGAAGGCAATGGACTTAGAGCCATATTTACATGTTTTGATGACCTTATTGTCAACCCATTTAAGAAGATAAACACTTTCCAATTTGTTAAGTCTTCCAGAAGTGAGAATCAGGAAAATTTCCATTACCAGGGGGAAAAGAAGGGCGAGGGATAAATTGGGATATTGGGATTGACATATACACACTATTATATATAAAATAGATAACTAATAAGGACCTACTGTATAGCACAGGGAACTCTACTCAGTACTCTGTAATGACCTATATGGGAAAAGAATCTAAAAAAGACTGGATATATGTATGTGTATAAGGGATTGACATTACTGTACACCTGAAATTAACACAACATTGTAAATCAACTATACTATAATAATTTTTTTTTTTTTTTTTTTTGTGGTATGCAGGCCTCTCACTGTTGTGGCCTCTCCGGCTGCGGAGCACAGGCTCCAGACGCGCAGGCCCAGCAGCCATGGCTCACGGGCCCAGCCGCTCCACAGCGTGTGGGATCTTCCCGGACCGGGGCACGAATCCGTGTCCCCTGCATCGGCAGGCGGACTCTCAACCACTGCGCCACCAGGGAAACCCCTATAATAATTTTTTTTTTAAAAAAAGATAGGAAGTGGAGAGAGAGGACTTCCCATGTGTGAAGTTTGAGACATCCTTGGTGGGGTCAGCTTCTACCCCTCTCCCACGTCCAGCAAGAGCACAGGCTGTACGGTTATATGACTTCACTGAGCAACCATCTATCACTGCTGGATTCAGTTGGTCTCTGCCTCACTGCACTTGCCTAAGGTATTAATAAGTCATTCATTTAACATGGTCACTGATCACTGATTATCTATATTTGCTCTCATGGCTGTAGAGAGTTCTTAAGTGTCCAACTAATCAGAAATCATCTGATCGATTAAAAGTTAAAATGGAACCAGAGTGAGGAGTCAGGGAGAATCTTTGCTCCAAATGATATGAAATGTCTCCAACCAGTAGAGAGTCACGGCCTTCTGATGAGTGGCCTTTGATAATAAGCCCACCGTTCTCCTGCCCATGTCTCTCTGTACAGGCCAACTTGTTTCTAATCAGGGAGTATTGATCTTCTCCACACTTATTTGTTTGTTAAACTGACATCTACAACAAACATTCAGACACCAAAAATAATATCTACCATTTTGCTTCATTATCTTAATTGAATGTCAAATTCAAGGAATGCCATTTTCAGCAGTAAATAAAAGAGCCCACAATGACTCTTGGTGAAAATTTTTTCCTTTTAAATCTTTCCCGTTCCTGAGCATTGTCTGTACCATGTGCTTCTGACCACTTCATTTTATTGTTAAATTGCAAACTTTGCCCAAGCTAGTGTAGTTTCCAATGCATATAAAGCACAAAGAAGTCATGATATCATAAAACAAACTTACACTGGTATATATGGAACCATGGCATGTATCTTGATCACTTGAAAACATCTGCCTATAAAGAGTTTAAAGTTCTAGAGAAATATCATAGGGTCTATCTCTTAGAGCTCTATAATCTAAACCAATAATCAGCTAATTAGATCTCTCTGGACTAATATAATTTGAATCAAGAGAGTGGATATATACATTGTTTCTTATATACTTTTGTGCTAAGTTCGTGAAACTAATTCATTAAGAAATATTCAAAGCAAATGTTGATTTTTTTCCTCAAAAGTTCTGCAATAAAGTAGCAATGATTTTTCTGTTTGTGATAGTTACTTCCTAAATTTATTTTTAAATTTATATATATACATATATGTATATATATATAATCTTAGAAAATACATACACATAGACCTTTCCAAAAAAATTCTGTCCAAGGTAAGTCAGAAAAAGTAGAAAGTATGCTTTCTTTTTTAAAATAAGATTGTGGTGTGCTATACAGATAATAATTTTAAATATATAAAAACTATGATTGATAAAATGGACTTTAAGATAGTACCTTTAACAGAAATTAGTTTTTTTTTCTTTCTAGCACTGAAATGTGCTAATTCTTTTTTTATTGAGATATAATTGACATTTGTTTTAGGTGTTCACCATAATGAATTGATATATGTATATATAGTGAATGATTACCACAATAAATTTAATTAACATTCATCACCACACAGGTTCACTTTTTTTCTTATGACAACAACTTTTAAGATCTACTCTCTCAGCAACTTTCAAATATACCATAGAATGTTGTTAACTGTAGTTATCATGCTGTACATTATATCCTCAGGACTTATTTACCTTATAACTGGAAGTTTGTACTTTTTAACCACCTTCACCCATTTCCCAACTACTGTTTTCCACTACTTAATGCCAGCTATATATACAATTTTCTATAATTTAATGTTTCTACATTGCTTTTCCTGTTAATCAAGCAACTGTATACTTACTGTCTTATTAACCTTGTGATAGGTTAGGTAATAATAAAAATATCTTTTGCATCTTCAAAGTACTTTCACTCATTATTTCAACTGATAATATTTCAGTGACTTATTAATTTTACCTTATTAACTATAGTCTAGCTCACAAGAGAAGAATGCAAGGACACACTCCCATGCATAGTCTAGAGACACAAAGAAACCACCAAAGCCAGCAGACTTCCGTATCCCCTCTGGGCAGCTCAACTACTTTGGTTGATCATCCTTGCATAATAAATTGATTTTAAACAACATAAACACCAAATCCATTCATCTGGTTTCACTCTCCTACAGCAAATACTGCCCATCTTATTAATAAATAAAAACCACAGTTGCTAATGCCTTGGAACAAGATGGCTAATTTACATATCCTGAACTCTGGCAGAGGTTCTCCATCATGTTTCCCCAAATCCGTGGAGGGTATGTTTTCTCCCAGGGAGCTAAAGGGCAGAAAGACATCTACAGCTCAAACAAGAATATTAATAAAGTTGTAAAGTAGCAGATAATTGAACCATATCAATTATTTATCTAATTATGAAGTTATTAGTCATCTAAAATTACTCAGTGAGCAACTCCAGAGACTATGAGGTACTAACATACAAAGCGTAGTCCAAAATCATCAGGCCTGCAAAACTCCATCTGACAATGCTTCAACATTAATTAACTTTAAGATCTGAAGGATGAGTAGAAAAATGGGGATACAGTAAAACATTCTATGTGGAAAAAACTGGATCTTTGAAGACAGAAGTAAGAGAAAGCATAGTGTTTTTGCAAAATGATTCCTTATCTTTTTGGGGAAGCATATCCTTATTACGTGGTGTCAACTGGCTCCCTGGAACTGGAGTTATTCCTTGGAGTAATTTTTAAGTCCAATAATTTAATACCTAGGTAGGATTCTCCATTCATGGAAAGCCTCAACAGTTGTCCTAGTATCTGCATGCAGGTAGTGAAGTTTTTCTTCACTTTGGTAGACAGAATAATAGCACCCCAAAGATGTCCACATGCTAATCCCCGGAAACTGTATGTTACCCTACATGGCAAAAGGGACTTTGCAGATGTGATCAAGTTAAGGATCTTGAAATGGGAAGATTATCTTGTATTACCCAGGTGTGCACAATATAAACATGAGGGCGCTTATGAGAGCAAGCCAGGAGGGTCACAGACAGAGAAGGAGATGTGATAACAAAAGTAGAGGCCAATATAAGGAGAGAGAAAAACAGAGAGAGACAGAGATTTGAAGATGCTATGATACTGTCTTTAAAGAGGGGAGGAGGGACTACAAGCCAAGGAACACAGGGGGGCCTCTTCAAGCTAGAAAAGACAAGGCAAGGGATTCCTATCTAGAAGCTACAGAAGGAACACAGCCCTGCTGACCCATTTTAGACTTCTGACCTCCACAACAGTAAGTTAATATACTAAGTTAGTGGTCATTGCTATAGCAGCAATAGGAAACAAATAATTTACCAATCTCTCACCAGAATAAATTCATCAGTATCTTAATGTTTCATATTTCTATTCCAAGCATTAAGGATGACAAACAAATTAAATAGCACAATAGGTGTAATATTTCCTGTTTGCATTTAAGAGAAAGTCATTTTTTAAAACAATCAAGTAAAAAGAGTTTTGAAACACCCTTCATGAAAACATGAAGAAGTCATCTAAATGTACGAGAGCGAAATTGGGTTATCCAGTTACCTTCTTGGATTCAGAGGAATATAAAATAAAGCATAAAATAAAATTGCCAATATGGGAGAGTTCCATTAGAGAAAGGTTAAGAAATTCCCGTAAGACACATAATAGCTTACAACAGATAAAAGTTTATGATGAACATTGCAAATCCTGAAACATCTGAATAAGAAGTGTATCCAGGGAGAGTGGATGGGGTCCCCATAGGAACCATACTTATACCTCCTAAATCAAAATGGCAGGGGCTGACAGCAACCAAGGGGTCTGAGAGTTAGCAGTTGAAGTATAGTCTTGAGCCTTGGGTCCTCCTGAAGATTCAAGTGACTGAAGACTTAGCCCTAGCTTACCCTTGGCCCTAACAACATCCTAGGTGAAGTGGGAGCATCATGGCGATTGTTTAGAGTACTTAGAAAAGTTAAAGAGTTGAGTCATTTCCACTTCCACAGTCAAGCATAATCTTTTGTCTCCCATTCTTCCAGAACTTTCTCTTTAATGGAAATAAAAATGACTCCAGTATACTAATACTGTACTATGTACAGTCCAATATCCTTCCCAGTATTTTGGAAGGTACCTGGGGGTGGAGAAAATTTTGTTTCCATGGTTGGCTCTTATGCCACAGGCCCTCTGAATGGCCACTCCAGTCCCGGCTACAGTCTCTATTCTCTAAAGCACCACTAATACAACCCCACAATTTGTAACAGATGACTTCTGAAGATTTAAGCATAACCAAAGAGTTCTATACCACATCAAATAACAGTGAACAACTCAAAATTAAAGGTTAGGCATAACTATATTGAATTTCCTAGGCTACCCAGACAGACTGAGGGCTCCTTCTTCTTCCCAAACCCATTCTTTTTTCCACGGTCCTTGCCTCTTTTTGATCCTCCAGTGAACAACTCTAATTCCCGTTACTCTGCTATACAGAGCTAGTCACCTTTTTTGTCAGTCCCTTCCACCAAGAGGAACTGCACCACCTAGCACAATGCCCATTAAGGTGTTTTCCAAACAAAAGAGTCATGTGCTCCTATGAGTCCTGACTTCGCCTGAGACCACAGGTGCAAACTGTAGGTAGCTTCTAAAAGAGCTACTAAGTCTCCTTGGTACACAAGGAAATAATCTCTCTGGCCCAGCAGTGATTCTCTGGTCAAGCAGCCTCCCACTGTAGCTTATTTCCTCCTCTCAGCGAGCACCTGGAACTCACATTTACAAAGAAAGTCTGTAGTTGGCTTAAACTCTACCCCTTCATTGGGGCTTAAGAGATTTGATAGGAACTCACACAACTTCTGAAAGAACCCACGCTAAATCCCAATATTGGACAAACAATCCCTGCTGAGAAAAACTGACAGACACATGAAAACATTCCGTAGTCTAAAAGTAGGCAACCAATCTGAGAGTTCAAACGCCACACTCTGCCAAGAATTAAAATGAAAAAGAAGCAAAGTTATTTTATCAAAGAAATTTTATAAATTATCCAATTCCTGTGTTTAAAGACATTCAAGGACATATTACATTTGCGAAGCTAAAGGAGTTATTTATGAAAACCTAGCAACTGCTCTGATATATTTCTCCTCAGTGGCAGTAAATTCTAGAAGTAAGTGGGACTTCCATAAATTGATGAGGCGAAAATTGTTTGTACCCAATAACTACCCTGTATATTTAGCTACGTTTTCATTTGTACTTTGTGGGAACCAAAAAAAATCGAACATGGAAAAGTTTTACAGTATTTCATTTGCAGTCTCTTCTTAAAAAAAAAAAAAAACTCAAATAAACTGAGTAAAAGAACTCATGATAAAATAATAAAAACAGTGCCTACAAAAATACATGGTGATAAACATAAAAATCAGTAAACCAAAGTGGAATAACTCAGTGGTTGGCAATCCTGACCACACATTTTAATTACCTGGTAGCGTTAAAATAATATATAAATGAATAAATAATATATAAAGAAATAAAAGGACTTCACAGGCCACATTCACAGAGATGTTATTAAACTGCTGTTTTGCAGGAGCCCAGAAATGGAAGTTTGTAGAGTGCTCTTGGTGATTCCAATGTACAGAAGTGGGAACTTTAAGTAATTTTGTTTATTTTTGGTGGGCATATGGATATGTGGGATGGAGATAGGAGTGATATGGAGGACATAAATTTTTAAGTGTTATATTTCTTATCTCTCATGAATAGGAGATGATAATTGATGTTTCATTCATTTCTTTCACCTAAGAACATCACTGAAAACCTATACTTTGCCAGGCTACTTAATAATCGATGGGGATCAGTAATGATCAAAACAGGCCCAATACTGATATTCAAGGAACATAGGATCTAGGAACAGAGATCATCAAGAAAAAGATGGACATAGTGCACAGAGTTAAGAGATTCAAGGAGATCAGGCAGGAATGTTAGGGGAGCTCCAGGGAGTCAGAGGTACCTGCCCAGAGAAGCTGATATCCAAACTAATAACTGATTTGTTTTTACTCATAAATAATCTGTTTAGGCACAACTTAACAATATATTTTTCTCTTATTCTAGTTCACTATGAATGGTCTTCTAGTTCATACCTGATTAAAACCAATAGATTAGACAGAACGAAATAATCTGTAGGGGCATGACTACTGTTTAGAAAGAAGTGGGTCTGAGAGCTGATAGCAACAGATAAGCCAATAGGGGAAATCAGTGCAGATCCCCCAAAGCACCCCCATCTCAGGACTTTTTAAAGAGGAAAAATCATCTTGAACATCTCAATATTTCTCAAAGGCAGTAATGAATGAGAATTTATCACATCTGCAACAGACATTTAATAAAAGGCTAAATACTGCTGTCACTCCCTTTTAAGTGTGTAGGAAAGTACTGGGTTCGCCAAAAAGTTTTATATATATATATATATATATATATATATATGTATATATGATTATATTATATAATATAATCTTGATGGCAAGGGTACATTTCCTACAAGGCATTTGAGAAAAGGAGTTGTCTTCTTTCAGCCCCCGAGTTGTATCCTTGCGCTGATATGCATCTCTGTTGTGAGCTTCTGAAGGCATACTTTGCCCAGATTCTTTGGGGTCACTCATCTTGGCAACCACCTAGAACCACTCTATCACAGTTCTTCAACAAGATGTCACTCCTTCCTCACAGACTTCAAAATCAGGGAAGAAGGACACAGGGCGGGCTGTGCTCTCTTTAAGTGCCCAGTGTTTATTTCTCTCAATACAATCACCGATTTCTATGGATATACTGATTTTACTAGGGAATTTGGGTAACAGAAGGAATTGGCAATGTATTAAGGAATATTTCAAAATAAGAACCACATGCTGCATGGGACTACCCTCCAGTCCAAAGGCGCCACAATATCAGCACAAGAAAATGGCACCTTTCACGTGACTTGTCTTATAGACACAGTCCAGTTTCTGGCTTACTCCCATTGTCCTGAGATCCATTATCTTCCTGGAGAGTGTCTCTTGTTCACACCTGAACAATGCAAATCCCTCCTCTATTCAGAGAAACCCCAGTCGTTTATCTTGGTTTATCTTGTTTCTGACTCTACAAGCCAACCAATTCTCCCTTCACTGAGAAAATCTGTGTACTGATTTGCTTTAGTACATTTTCCAAAGCATAAGTAATTCATACTACAATAGTACCACAGAATAAATAGGGAAGAGGAGAATGTCTAGAGAACAAGCTAGGACAAACTTGGCATTCAGTACCACTCTGGACCCTGTGATGTCTCCCCATTAGTGTGAGGTGCAGAGATGACTGCTCACTCTTCTTAATCATCCAAATGGTAACTATTGAGTCAAACACAGACACCACTTCCAAAGACAAACCTTGCATTTTCTGAGACAGAAAAGTAAAAATCCAGCTACAAGATAAACATTTTCTTAACTGCCACCTAGTCTGTTCAGCTGCTCAGACTCACTGCAGAGGTAGCACTTTACACATATGTGTCATCTGTACAGAGCAGGACTGTTCTCCTTTATTTCATGCTGCTCACACATGGCCTTTCTGTGCCCGTTGACATGTGAGATGTGATCTGTTACAAAAGGATCTTCATTCCCTTTACCACGCTTCTCCAACAATACCCAGTAGCAATTTTAAAATGTAAAGATCTTACTTTTTTTCAATCTGCCTTTTGAGACAATTCAAAATTTTGATCATGGCTTTCTGAAAGATATTGCTTTGGCATCCAAAGTGCATTTGATTTAATCTAAGAGAGTAAAGTATTTGAGCTTTCTTATTCTTCTGACTAGAAAGATAATTATATGCATGCTACCCATCCCAGGATATTTTTGCAATTAAAAAGGGAAGACAGGTTTTATGTAAGGAAGAAGTTTTCAGAATCTTGGGACAGGCCAAGGACCATGAAATTCCTATGAGCTGAATCTATGCTTTGCAGGGGAATTGATGTACCCTTTATTGGTTAAAAGGCACTGCTAACCCCAATCTCAAAATCATGAGTTACTAAATAATAGTCCTGTAAATACTATTAACTAATGATATGCAATAGAGCTTTCTTGGGAAATGAGAGTTATTCCAAGAAGAGAGAGAGTATATTGGAAGCCTGCCCTCAGCAGGTGTTATTCTATTTGTCCATGCAGCAAAGACTTCAGTTATTTCAGGTCATGAAGGAGAAACAAGTGTTCCTCTCACCACGTTCTTTTCAGAGACAGTCCCAGCAATTGAAAAAGAGACCAATATTTATCAATTCAACGTTTTACTCAATTAGATTTGGCTTAATATTATACTCTTATAAGGTTAGTATTTTAGCTTTACTGGAAAGCTCTTGGTTATAATCCTGATTGTCATTATAGAATTCTGGTTCTGTTAAGCCATTAGCAATGGCTTCTCAAATTAATTTGACACATACATTTTATATTTAAAAGGAAAGGGACTATAAAATAATCATATGAACCTTATAAGAGTAAATACCCAAAATACAAGGTCCAGAATTAAAGAAGAGGATTACGTGAGATCCATGTGAAAGGTTGATTTGGGATTTGGCAGAAGAACCATTCAGCTATAGCCTGAAGATAAAGAGATACAGGAAAATCAAAAACTAACTGGTAAGGGAGAGGTATGCAAATTGGGCTGTGAGTTGGAGACAGCCTTATTAATTTTCAGGGGAACCTTGCATACAATATCATGTACAAAGAACACTTACATTACAGATTCTGTAGAGATTCACTGAGGAATAGAAAAGAAATAGGAAGAAAACAAAACAAAATAAAACCAAGGCCAAATCCAGTGCTGTTAAAAGAGTATGTGTATGTGTGTGAGCACATCCACGCTTAAATTCACACCTGCGTTAAAGCTTCATGCTGTCTAGAGCATATCCAATACCTATCACTAGAAATCTGCTTATGGTTTTCATCTTCTAACACATCTTTTGCAAGGAACAGGCCTCCTACATTATTTATATTCAGAAGACTTGTATAATAATGTACAGGTACATTTCCATTACATTGCATGCATTTCTATGAAGGTACTCAATAGCAAAACTGACGTGGAGACTAATGTATCTTGTGCGAGGAGGGTGGCTTCGTGACTAAGTTAGGCTGCATGCCATTTTTACATATCACTACATTATTTTTATTGCCACTGTTAGTTCCTAACATTCATTTTAAAGACTAAGCATCCGTGCCCTTATTTAAGATTTTTCCATCTTCTGAATGATTCTCAGGATTATTCAGCCGAAAGACACTTCGAAGACTATCAAAAAACAATTTATTGAACTAAACTCATTTCCTTAAACTGTCCCTAATGTTTGTCCCACAAAGCATTTGTTTGATGGACCAAATATGTGTGTGTGTGTGTGTGTGTGTGTGTGTGTGTGTGTGTGTGTGTTCACTCTTGGATTCTTGGTGTTGTATATTCTATGGGTTTGGACACATGTATAATGACATGTACAATATAATACAGAGTATTTTCACTGTCCTAAAAATCCTCTGTGCTCTTCTGTTCCTCACTCCCCCAGAGCCCCTGGCAACCACTGATCATTTTATTTTTATTTTTTTGAATTTTCTTTTATTCTTTTTAATACAGCAGGTTCTTATCAGTTATCTATTTTATACATATTACTGTATATATGTCAATCCCAATCTCCCAATTCATCCCACCACCACCAGCCCCCTCCCCGCTTTCCCCCCAGGTGTCCATACATTTGTTCTCTACATCTGTGTCTCTATTTCTGCCTTGCAAAGCAGTTCATCTGTGGCATTTTTCTAGATTCCACCTATATGTGTTAATATACAATATTTGTTTTTCTCTTTCTGATATACTTCACTCTGTATGACAGTCTCTAGGTCCATCCACGTCTCTGCAAATGACCCAATTTCGTTCCTTTTTATGGGTATGCAATATTCCATTATATATATGTACCACTTCTTCTTTATCCATTCATCTGTCAATGAGCATTTAGGTCGCTTCCATGACCTGGCTATTGTAAATAGTGCTGCAGTGAACAATGGGGTGCATGTGTCTTTTTGAATTATGGTTTTCTCTGGGTATATGCCCAGTAGTGGGATTGCTGGGTCATATGGTAATTCTATTTTTAGTTTTTTAAGGCACCTCCATACTGTTCTCCATAGTGGCTGTATCAATTACATTCCCACCAACAGTGCAAGAGAGTCCCCTTTTCTCCACACCCTCTCCAGCATTTGTTGTTTGTAGATTTTCTGGTGGTGGCCATTCTGACAGGTGTGAGGTGATACCTCATTGCAGTTTTGATTTGCCTTTCTCTAATAATTACTGATAGAGTGCTTTTCATGTTCCTCTTGGCCATCTGTAGGTCTTCTTTGGAGAAATGTCTATTTAGGTCTTCTGCTCATTTCTTGATTGGGTCGTTTGTTTTTTTAATATTGAGCTGCATGAGCTGTTTATATATTTTGGATATTAATCCTTTGCCCGTTGCTTCATTTGCAAATATTTTCTCCCATTCTGAGGGTTGTCTTCTCGTCTTGTTCATAGTTTCCTTTGCTGTGCAAAAGCTTTTAAGTTTCATTAGGTCCCATTTGTTTACTTTTGTTTTTACTTCCATTACTCTAGGAGGTGGGTCCTAGAGTAAAAAAAAAGATTTTGCTGTGATTTATGTCAAAGAGTGTTCTTCCTAGGTTTTCCTCTAAGAGTTTTACAGTATCCAGTCTTACATTTAGGTCTTTAATCCATCTTGAGTTTATTTTTGTGTATGGTGTAAGGGAGTGCTCTAATTACATTATTGTAGCTGTCCAGTTTTCCCAGCACCACTTATTGAAGAGACTGTCTTTTCTCCATTGTATATCCTTGCATCCTTTGTCATAGTTTAGTTGACCATAGGTGTGTGGGTTTATATCTGGGCTTTCTATCCCGTTCCATTGATCTATATTTCTGTTTTTGTGCTAGTACCATATTGTCTTGATTACTGTAGCTTTATATCATAGTCTGAAGTCATGGAGTCTGATTACTCCAGCTTGTTTTTTTTTCCCTCAAAACTGCTTTGGCTATTCAGGGTCTTTTATGTCTCCATACAAATTTTAAGATTTTTTGTTCTAGTTCTGTAAAAAATGCCATTGGTAATTTGATAGGGATTGCATTGAATCTGTAGATTGCTCTGTGTAGCACAGTCATTTTCACAATATTGATTCTTCCAATCCAAGAACATGGTATACCTCTCCATCTGTTTGTGTCATCTATGATTTCTTTCATCAGTGTCTTATAGTTTTCTGAGTACAGGTCTTTTACCTCCTTTGGTTGGTTTATTCCTAGGTATATCATTCTTTTTCTTGCAATGGTGAATGGGACTGTTTCCTTAATTTCTCTTCCTAATCTTTTGTTGTTAGTGTATAGGAATGCAAGAGATTTCTGTGCATTAATTTTGTATCCTGTAACTTTACCAAATTCATTGATTAGCTCTAGTAGTTTTCTGGTGGCATCTGTAGGATCCTCTATGTATAGAATCATGTCATCTGCAAACACTGACAGTTTTACTTTTTTTCCAAGTTGGATTCCTTTTATTTCTTTTTCTCCTCTGATTGCCATGGCTAGGACTTCCAAAACTATGTTGAATAATAGTGTCAAGAGTGGACATCCTTGTTTTGTTGTTTTTTTTTTTTTTTTTTTTTTTTTTTTTTGCGTTACGTGGGCCTCTCACTGTTGGGGCCTCTCCCGTTGCGGAGCACAGGCTCCGGATGCGCAGGCTCAGCGGCCACGGCTCATGGGCCCAGCCGCTCCGCGGCATGTGGGATCTTCCCAAACTGGGGCACGAACACGTGTCCCCTGCATCGGCAGGCGAACTCTCAACCACTGCGCCACCAGGGAAGCCCCTTGTCTTGTTTTTGATCTTAGAGGAAATGCTTTCAGTTTTTCACCATTGAGAATGAGGTTTGCTGTGGGTTTGCTGCATATACCTTTATTACATTGAGGTAGGTTCCCTCTATGCCCACTTTCTGGAGAGTTTTTATAATAAAACGGTGTTGAATTTTGTCAAAAGCTTTTCCTGCATCTATTGAGATGATCATATGGTTTCTATTCTTCAATTTGTTAATATGGTGTATCACATTGATTGATTTGTGCATATTGAAGAATCCTTGCATCCCTGGGATAAATCCTACCTGATCATGGTGTATGATCCTTTTAATGTGTTACTGGATTCTGTTTACTAGTATTTTTGTTGAGGATTTTTGCATCTATATTCATCAGTGATATTGGTCTGTAATTTTCTTTTGTTGTAGTATCTTTTTCTGGTTTTGGTATCAGGGTGATGGTGGCCTTCTAGAATGAGTTTGAGAGTGTTCCTTCCTCTGCAGTCTTTTGGAAGAGTTTGAGAAGGATTAGTGTTAGCTCTTCTCTAAATGTTTGATAGAATTCACCTGTGAAGCCACCTGGTCCTGGACTTCTGTTTGTTGGCAGATTTTTAATCACAGTTTCAATTTCATTACTTGTGATCGGTCTGTTCATATTTTCTATTTCTTCCTGGTTCAGTCTTGGAAGGTTGTACCTTTCTAAGAATTAGTGCATTTCTTCCAGGTTGTCCATTTTATTGGCATAGAGTTGTTTTTAGTAGTCTCTTACGATGCTTTGTATTTCTGTGGTATCCATTGTAACTTCTCCTTTTTCATTTCTAATTTTATTGATTTGAGTGCACTCCCTCTTTTTCTTGATGAGTCGGGCTAAAGGTTTATCAGTTTTGTTCATCTTCTCAAAGAACCAGCTTTTAGTTTTATTGATCATTGCTTTTTTTTTCTTCTATTTCATTTATTTCTGCTCTGATCTTTATGATTTCTTTCCTTCTACTAACTTTGGGTTTTGTTTTTTCTTCTTTCTCTTGTTCCTTTAGGTGTATGGTTAGATTGTTTATTTGAGATTTTTCTTGTTTCCTGAGGTAGGACTTTATTGCCTAAACTTCTCTCTTAGAACTGCTTTTGCTGCATCTCATAGGTTTTGGATCATCAGTTTTCATTGTCATTTTGCCGCTAGGTATTTTTTGATTTCCTCTTCGATTTCTTCAGTGATCTCTTGGTTATTTAGTAACGTATTGTTTAGCCTCCAAGTGTTTGTGTTTTTTACATTTTTCCTCCTGTAATTTACTACTAATCTCATAGCATTGTGGTCAGAAAAGACGCTGGATATGATTTCAATTTTCTTGCATTTACCAAGGCTTGATTTGTGACCCAAGATGTGATCTCTCTTGGAGAATGTTCCATGTGCATTTGAGAAGAAAGTGTAATCTGCAGTTTTTGGATGGAATGTCCTATAAATATCAATTAAATCTATCTGGTCTACTGTGTCATTTGAAGCTTGTGTTTCCTTATTAATTTTCTGTCTGGATGATCTGTCCATTGGTGTAAGTGAGATGTTAAAGTCCCCCACTATTATCGTCTTACTGTCAGTTTCCTTTTTTATGGCTGTTAGCAGTTTCCTTATGTATTGAGGTGCTCCTATGTTGGGTGCATATATATTTATAATTGTTTTATCTTCTTCTGGATTGATCCCTTGATCATTATGTAGTGTCCTTCCTTGTCTCTTGTAACATTCTTTATTTTAAAGTCTATTTTATCTGATATGAGTATTGCTACTCCAGCTTTCTTTTGATTTCCATTTACATGGAATATGTTTTTCCATCCCCTCACTTTCAGTCTGTATGTGTCCCTAGGTCTGAAGTGGGTCTCTTGTAGACAGCATATAGATGGGTCTTGTTTTTGTATCCATTCAACGAACCTGTGTGTTTTGGTTGGAGCATTTAATCCATTCACGTTTAAGGTAATTATCGATATGTATGTTCATTGACCATTTTCTTAATTATTTGGGGTTTGTTTTTGTAGGTTCTTTTTTTCTCTTGTGTTTTCCACTTAGAGAAGTTACTTTAGCATTTGTTGCAGAGCTGGTTTGGTGGTGCTGAATTCTCCTAGTTTTTACTTGTCTGTAAAGCTTTTTATTTCTCTGTCGAATCTGAATGAGATCCTTGTTGGGTAGAGTAATCTTGGTTGTAGGTTCTTCCCTTTCATCACTTTAAATATATCGTGCCACTCCCTTCTGGCTTGTAGAATTTCTGCTGAGAAATCCGCTGTTAACCTTATGGGAGTTCCCTTGTTCGTTATTTGTCATTTTTCCCTTGCTGCTTTTAATAATTTTTCTTTGTCTTTATTTTTGTCCATTTGATTACTATGTGTCTCGGCTTGTTTCTGCTTGGGTTTATCTTGCTTGGAACTCTCTGCATTCCTGTACTTGGGTGGCTCTTTCCTTTCCCATGTTAGGGAGGTTTTCAACTATAATCTCTTCAAATATTTTCTCGGGTTCTTTCCCTCTCTCTTCTCCTTCTGGGACCCCTCTAATGCGAATGATGGTGCATTTAATGTTGTCCCAGATGTCTCTTCGGTTGTCTTCATTTTTTTAAATTCTTTTCTCTTTATTCTGTTCTGCAACAGTGAATTCCACCATTCTGTCTTCCAGGTCACTTATCCATTCTTCTGCCTCAGTTATTCTGATATTGATTCCTTCTAGTGTAGTTTTCATTTTAGTTATTATTTTGTTCATCTGTGTTTGCTCTTTAATTCTTCTAGGTGTTTGTTCCTCAATTCTTTAGGTCTTTGTTAAACATTTCTTGCATCTTCTCAATCTTTGCCTCCATTCTTTTTCTGAGGTCCTGGATCATCTTCACTATCATTATTCTGAATTCTTTTCCTCGAAAATTGCCCATCTCCACTTCATTTCATTGTTTTTCTGGGGTTTAGTCTTGTTCCTTCCTCTGGTACATAGTCCTCTGCCTTTTCATTTTGTCTATGTTTCTGTGAATGCTGTTTTCGTTCCACAGGCTGCAGGACTGTAGTTCTTCTTGCTTCTGCTCTCTGCCCTCTGATGGATGAGGCTGCTAGTGTTGGAGGGTGTCCTGCAGAGGCTGGGGGTGGCTGTGGCCCACCGTGGGGGCGAGAACACTGGCACCAGAAGTTCTGAGAAGTACTCCTTCATCACTGATCTTTTTAATGTCTCCATAGTTTTGCCTTTTGAAGACTGTCATACAGCTGGAATCATACATACAGTGTGCAAACTTTTCATATTGGCTTCTTTCACTAGTACGATTCATCTAAGTTTTCTCCATGCATTTTCACTGGTTGATAGTTCTTTTTTTAGAGTTGAATAATATCTCATTGTCTGTTTGTTTATCCATTCACTTACTAAAGGGCATCTTGACTGCTTCTACACTTTGGCAATTATGGATAAAGCTGTTATAAACACTCTTGTGCAGATTTTGTGTTGACATATATTTTCAACTCTTTTGTGTTAATACCAAGAAGTGTGATGGCTGGATCTTATAGTAAGGTTATATGTATTTTTATAAAAAAACACCAAACTAACTGTCCTCCAGCGTGGCTGCACCATTTTTCATTCCATGCTTCATTCCATTTTTCATTCCTCCACATCTTTGACAGTATTTGGTGTTGTTCTGGTTTTAGATTTTTGGCCATTCCGATAGGTGTGTAGTGATATCTCACTGTTTTAATTTGCATTCCCCTGATGTCATATGATATGGAGGATCTTTTCATACGTTTATTTGCCATCTGTACATCTTCATTGGTGAGGTATCTGTTAACACCTTTGGCTCATTTTTTAATTGGATTGTTTGTTTTCTTATTGTTGAATTTTAAGTGTTTTGTATATTTTGAATAACAGTCCTTTATTAGATGTATCTCTTGCAAATATTTTCTGTCAGTGTGTGGCTTGTCTTCCAATTATCTTGACATTATGTTTCACACAGCAGAAATTTTAATTGTAACGAAATGCAGCTTATATATGATTTCTTTCACAGATCAGGCCTTTGATGTTGTAGCCAAATAGTATTACCATATCCGAGGTCATCTAGGTTTTCTCCTATGTTATCTTCTAGGAGTTTATAGTTTTGTGTTTTATGTTTAGGTCTGTGATCCATTTTGAGTTAATTTTTGTGAAGGGCATAAGGTCTGTTTCCAGATTCACTTTTTTGCATATGGATTTCCCATTATTCCAGCACCATTTGTTGAAGAGATCATTGTATAGTCTTTTCTCCCTTTGTCAAAGACCAGTTTACTATGCTTAAGTGGATCTATTTCTGATATCTTTACTCTGTTCCATTGATCTATTTGTTTACTCTTACACCAGTACCACTCTGTCTTGATTACTGTAGCTTTACAGTAAGTCTTGAATCAGGCAGTGTCAGGCCCCCAACGATGTTCATCACCTTTAATACTGTGTTGACTTATCTGAGTCCTTTTCCTCTCCATATAAACTTTAGAATCAGTTTGTTGATATCCACAAAATCATTTGCTGGAGTATGTATCCTTTTTGTCTGACTTCTTTCACTCACCATAATTCATCCACATTAAATCATATGTCAGTTGTTCATTTTGTTTTTTTTAATTGCATTGTTGTTTCATTTCTTTTTTGAAAAATTTTTATTGGAGTATAGTTGACTTAAAATGTTGTGTTAGTTTCTCATTTTATAGATATATTGCAACTAAAAATATCATCCATTCACTTATTGAGTGATATTTGGGCTGTTTCCATTTTGGCCTACAACAAATAAGTTACTATGAATGTGTCTTTGTATGAACGTACTTTCTCTTAGATAAATACCCAGTGGTAGAATGGCTGGATCACAGTAGGTGAATGATTTACTTTGTAAGAAACTGCCAAACTGTTTCCAAAATGACTTCATCACTTTACATTCCCATCATCAATGTATGAAAGTCCTATTTACTTCACCATTAGCAACACTTGGTATGGTCAGTCTTTTTAATATTTTAGCCATTCTAAATAGGTCTGTAGTGATTTCTCATTGTGGTTTTAGTTTGCATTTCCCTAATAATTATTCGGTCATATTTTCATGTGTTTATTTGCCATCCTTGTGTCTTCTCTGGTAAACTTTCTATTCAAGTTTTTTGGCTACATTTTTTAAAAAATGAATTGTTTTCTTATTATTTTGAAAAGTCTTTGTATATTCTGAATATAAGTCCTATGTCAGATATATGTTTTGCAAATATTTTCTCCCAATTTATGGCTTATCTTTTCATTCTCCTGAGGATATCTTTCAAAAGACAGAAGCTTTAAACTTTGATTAATTTAAAATTTGATTTAAAATTTTGACTACAATTGTCCCACTATTGTTCTTAGAAAAGACTGCTCTTTCTCCATTGAAATACCTTTGCATCTATGCCAAAATGAGGTTTTCAGGTCTGTTTTGGAATTCCAGTTCAAGAAGGGAGCACAGGAAGATCCTGAACTCACCTCCTCCCACAGACACACTGATTCTATAGCTACATACGGAACATTTCTGCTTGAAAAAACTAAAGGCTGGCTGAGAGACGAGTACACATCGGGTAAACGAGAAGAAAACCACATCAAGGTGGGTAAGAGGGGCTGGGACACAATCTCACCATAAACCCCACCCTTGATGCAGCAACCCACAACCAGGAAGGAACGTGGAGCCCAGAGCTTCTCCCTGAGGAGGGAGGGGTTGGGATGCCACATCAGACATCCTGACTTTGGGGAAGTACACTTGAGAGACGAGCCCCCCAAACATCTGGGGCTTTAAAAACCAACTAGGGCTCACATCCCAAGACCTAAAAGACTCTAACAATCTGAGAAGCTTCTCTTAGAGGGGTCTGGTGCTTGGACTGACCTGCCCCAGGTCCCAGCTCAGAAAAAGCCATTCATGCCCACACTTAAAGTAAAGGAAGCTCACCTGCTTATATTAAGTGCTGGCCTGAAGGGTGGGCTTCTATATTAACACACACATCCAGGAGCCTGTGAGGACATTCTCTGGGACAGAGACTGGTTGGCGCCATCTTTGCAGTCTCCCTCAGCCAAGCTCCAGAGCAACAGTGTCTCCTGGAGGAGAGTTTTTGCATGAGTCTGGTGCTCCAATTTTTGCAGCTGTACCAAGGCAATGCTTCTTGATCACCTGGCACTAGAGGCCAGAAAAGCTTATGTGCCTGGTCCCATGGGACTGTAATAATCAGTAACACACAGAAAGGACATATATGTGTAGGTCTATTTCTGTATGCACTATGTTTCACTGATCTATTTGTCTATCTTTATGCCAATGCCTCACCATTTGTTTAACCTTAGAGTACGTACTGAACTCTCAAACTTTGTTATTTTTCAAACTTGTTTTGTCTATTCTGAGTCTTTTGCATTTCCAGATGAATTTTATAATCAGCTTAGCAATATCTACAAAAAATGAGCTAAGAGTATAGTATTGTTTCATTGAATCTATAGATCAAGTTGAGGAGAATTAAAATTTTAAAACTATCAAATCTTTCTACCTTTGAACATAGTATATCTCTCCATTTATTTAGATATATTTTAACTTCTCTCAGCAACATTTTATAGTTTTCAGATTGAAAATCTTATACATATTTTGCGAGATTTCTGCCTATATAATTTATTTTTTATGTTATTTTAAGTGGTATCTTTTTATTTTAATTTCCAATCATAGAAATAAAATTGAGTTTTGTGTATGACTCATTTATCTTACAAACTTGCAGATTAACATCTTAGTTCTCATAGGGTTTTTTTTGGTAGATTCCCTTGAATTTTCTACGTAGATGATTTTGTCTTTGAATAAAACACTTTTACTCCTTCCTTTTCAACTGAATGTCTTTTATTTTATCCTCTCTCACTATTGCAGTGGTCAGTGCAATAGAAAGAGAAAAGGAGTGATGGGAGAACATCTTATTGTTGATCTTGATCTTTGAGGAAAGGCATTTTGCCTTTTACTATCGAGTATGATGTTAGTATTTGTAGGGCGCGGTCAGCTAACTGCTACGCGGCAGGAAGCTGAAATAAGCTGAGTCATCCTTCCTGTGGCCACTGCGCTTGCGCTAAGTATACTAATGAGGTTTTAAAGTAGCGACCTATCCGATGCTGGCTCACAAATCGCACCATCGGCGAAAGCCAATCACAGAGCGACACATGTTCTTAATCCCTATATAAGCAGACTGCTATAGGATTGCGGGGTCTTCCTTCCATCTTTCTTCAACCAAGCTGTGCTCCAATAAAGTGTGATACGAGAAGAATCTTGCGTGTGGCGGCTCGTTATTCTGCCGGTCAGAAACGGCTCGCCGCAAGTATTAATAAATTTCCTTTATCAAAATGATGAAGTTTCCTGCTGTTCCTAGTTTGCTGAGTGTTTTTATCAGGAATGAATGTTGAGTTTTATCAAATGCTCTTCTGCATCTACTTAAGATGATCCTATGTTTTATTTCTTAATTTGTTAATATGTTGAATAACACTGATGGATCTTTGCGTGCTAAACCAACATTGCATTTCTGTGATAAACCCCAGAACTGATCATGATCTATTATTCTTTTTATATACTGTTAAACATGATTTAATAGCATTTTACTTGAATATTTGTAATCAATACTCATGAAGGAGATTACACCCAAATGTTTGTTGCTGTTGTTATTTTTATGTCTTTGTCTTATTTTGGTATCAATAATTCTGGCCTCATATACTGAGTTGGGAATACTCTCACCTTTTCAATTTTCTAGATCACTTTGTGTATAACTGATTTAATTTCTTCCTTAATTACTTGGTAGAATTCACAAGTAAAAACATATGGGCCTGGAGTTTTCTTTGCAGAAAGGTTTTAACTATAAATTCAATTTATTTAATAGATAACAGGTCTATTCATATTATCTAGTTAATCTTTGAGTAAGCTTTGATAGTTTATGTCTTTCAAGGGATTTGTTTATTTTATCTAAGTTGCCAAATTTATTGACATAAATTCGTTTATAATATTTTCACATTACCCTTTTAATATTTCTTAGAATATGTAGTGACGTCAATTGTCATTCCCAATATTGGTAATTTGTATTTCTCTCCTTTTCTCTTATTAGTCTGTCTAAAGTTTTACCAAGTTTATTGATCTTCTGAAAGAACCAGACTTTGATTTACTTGATTCTCTATCATCTTTCTTTTTAATTTTTCAGTGAATTCAACTCTGGTCTTTATTATTTAGTTTATTCAGCTTACTTTGGTTTTAATTTGCTCTTATTTATTTAGTTATGCAGTAGAAGCTGAGGTCATTGATTTAAGACCATTTATCTTTTCTAACATAGGCTTTTAGTGCTATAAATTTCCCACTAAGTACTGCTTTAGCAATATCTCACAATTTTTAATATGATGTGTTTTCGTTTTACATTCACTTCAAAATATTTTCTACTTTCGTTTTTTTCCTTGGTCCCTGGGTTATTTAGAAATGTCTTATATCATTTTCAAATACCTAGGAATTTTCCAGAAAGCTTTCTGTTATTGATTTCTAATTTAAATTCATTGTGGTGTGAGAACATACTTTATATGACTTGAATCATTTTTAAATTTATTGAGGCTTTTTTTTGTGGGCAAGAATGTTGTTTAATTTGGAAAATATTTCATGTGCCCTTGAAAAAAGAATGTATATTCTATTGGTTGGAGTGTTCTGTAGATGTCAGTAGGTCAGTTGGTTGCTATTGTTGTTCAAGTCTTGTATATCCTTGATGATTTTTTATCTCCTTGTTCTATCAATTATAAAGAGGTTATTGAAATCTCCAGGTATAATTTGGTTTTATCTCTTTCTCCTTGTATTTGCATTCATTTTTGCCTCATGTATTTTTTTTTTTAGTACTTTATTTTTGGTCACACAGCTTGTGGGATCTTAGTTCCCCAACCAGGGATCGAACCCAGGCTCTCAACAGTGAAGCACAAACCCAGGCCCTCAGCAGTGAAAGCACAGAGTCCTAACCATTGGACTGCCATGGAATTCCAGCATCATGTATTTTGAAGATCTGTTATTAGTACATACACCTTTAGGCATGCATTTCCCTTGGATGTATTGACTCCTTTATTGGCTGAAATGATCTTCCTTATGCCAGGTAATATTATTTTCTCTGAATTATACTTTGGTATTAATATAGCTGCTACAACTTTCTTTTGACTAATCTGAGCAAAGTACTTCTTTATTTTTCCTTTTCTTTTTGTCTATTAGTGACTATATAATTAAAATATTTTATATGTGTGCAGCGTATAGTTGAGTCTTGTGTCTTTTAATCATTAAAATTTTTTTAATCATTTAGAACATTTGTATGTAATGTGATAATTCATTTAATTAGGTTTAATTCTATCATCTTACTCTTTGTTTTTAACTTTTCCAATTTTTTGTTCCATTTTTTTCTTCTTTTCCTGCTTTCTTTTCTGTTAATAGATTTTTTAATAATTCCATTTAATATCCTTTGCTGACTTATCAGCTATAATTTTTGTTTTGTTATTTTAGTGGTTGTTTTAGAGATTATAGTATATGTCTTTAATTTATCACAGTCTACTTTTAACTGGTACTATGCTACTTCACATATAAGAATATTACAATAGTATACTTTTATTTTGTCCCTCTAGGCCTTTATGCTAGTGTTGCCATATATTTCCATATAGATATATTATAAATCCTCACTTCATTCCTATTACTTTTGTTTAAACAGTCAATTATTTTAAAAAGATGTTTAAACAATAAAAAAAAATATGTATAGTTGCCCACATCTTTACTATATTTAATGTTTCTGTTCTTTGGTGTCCTCAATGTCCACATAACTCTGCTGTCATTTTCCTTGGCCTCAGGGACCTCCTTGAACATTTCTTGTTGTGCAGGTCTGCTGCTGATGAACTTCTTCTCTTTTCTATTTAAGAAGAAGTCTTTATTTTATGTTTATTATTGAAAAAAACACTTTTAACTGGGTATAAAATCTAGGGTGACAGTATTTTCTTGCAATACTTTGAAGATTTTTTTCTTCACCATCTTCTCACTTGCACTGTTTCTGATAAGAAATGTACTGTCATCTATTTTTTTTGAGCACTTTCTTATTTATGGCTCTATAAGATATTACAAGTTTATTTTGTACATTTCCTGTCCTAGTCATAGAATGAAACATTTCTCTAAAGAGACTCTATTCCTTTTATTGGAGAATTGTATCAGAAACAAGATTGAAGTCCAGAGTTTTCACAGCCACTCCCGATTGTCTAAATTGCATAAATTGCATAAACATAAAATGTAAAATAAGTTAATAATAGAGAACATAGAAGGATACCAGAAGAGACTCTTAGAGTAGGGACAGATTTCTTAATAAGAATAAAATAAGCAAAACCATACAGAAAAAAATAATGAATTTCTATATTAAAAAGAAATGGAATCTTCCATGGAAGACAGCACAGTATAAGCAGAGAGGAGATGGTTTAGGATTAGCTTTTTGAAATGTCTTTTAATGATAGGGAATTAAAATCTAAAATATATTTTAAAAGAGTTCCTTAAAATTAATAAGAAATACAGGAAATACTGTATAAAAGTAAAACTGATAAGAAAGGGTAATACACAGATTATGATATCCAGTTGGTCATCATGTATACAACCCAATGCATGAGTTCACCAGTAGACAGAGAACTGCAAAACATCAAGGAGAACACCACCTCTTCCAGCTAACATGGAGGGGAGGGCAGGTAGTTTATGGCTGAACAGTTCTGTCAACAAGAACCAACCAGGAAAAGAAAACATAGCAAAATAAGTTTATTTGAAGGCATTGAAGGCTCTCTGAGGCATCCAGGAATCAAGAACATAGGATCTAATAAGAGAGGAAACTTCAAAGAAGTGAACCAACATCCTGTAGTTTCTTTTAACCTTAGGGCCTTTGTGGACTCTGGACCCTGGGCAAAGGGTCGTGGTAGAAGGTCTGCCACTCAAGGGTAGAAAAAAAGAAATTGAGCTGGAACTTTCAATGAATTAGCAAGAAAAACTAAAGCAAACAATTTAGTGGAAATAAAAACCTAGAGATGTGAAGAGCTAAATCTTGATTAAAAATAAGGAGAATATCACTGAGTCCTACAATTAGATAACTACCAACTTCGTAAACTGTACACTGAAAGAGACTAATATGCTGAGGAAAAAAAAAAAAATCTCTGAAAAGTAGAGCCAAGTATTTGGCAGTCTTTGGTGCTGAGGAACAAAGGCCTAGAGTTCAGGACCCATTAGGTGAAGAGGGCTCAGTGAACACCACAGGCTCTTAACTGTGTTTCCTATAGAGATATGTCCTGAGAGAGGCAATGAATCAGAAGTAGGAGGCTTACCTAAAAAGCAACCCAGCTTCAAGTCAAGTCAGCCTCTAAGAATTTATATGAATAGGCTCTCAATCGATCTGCTTAGCAGAAAAAAAAAAAAAAAAAAAGATAAACATCCTTTTGAGGAAGACAATATTAGCTCGATCACATACAATTATTTTGTTACCAAAAAAAAAAAAAAAAGTAAAACTCTTTATAACTGGATTCACAGTAAGAGAGGATAGAGAGAGTGGACGAAAGCAATACTTGAAGAAATATGAATATTGGGTGAACAATTGCTGAATATATCAATCCACAGTTTCATGATGCTTTGCATACTCCAAGCAGAATAAATACATAGAAAATCACACCAATACACAAAGTAAAACTGTTGAAATCTACATAAAAATAAAAGAATCCTAAAACAGTAAAACTTGGAAAGGTACCTTTAAAGGCACAACAATAAATTAGCAACTGACATCTCAACAGAAATTATGGAAGACGGAAGTCAATAATAAAAATTTTTAATGTTCTGGAAAAAAATGACTGTCAATCTAGAATTCTATATGTAGAAAACATATTTTAAATTTAAGCGGAAATAAATACATTTTCAGAAATGTAAAGGCTAAATAATTCATTGCCAGCACACCTGAATTAGAATAAATTCTGAGATAATTTCAGATGATAGTAAAATAATCCCTGATGGAAACACAAAAATGAAGGCTGTAAGGAAAAGCAGAAGGAGGTTATCATGGTTTGTATATAGATTAATCCATATCTTTCCCAAGGAAATCAGCTCTGCACTACAGATTTCAAGCCACAGAAAATTATTTTGGGTTCCTATGTCTAAGACAATGGTTGTCTACACACCTTACATTGTAACAAAAAGTGTCTATCAAAAGGTTTTTAAATAGAAAATTAGGTAACCTGAGATACATCCTTAGATACAGGAGAAGCTGTCATTCTCTTTATCCTCTTCAATGAATATTCATTAAATATGTACCTTGAGACATCATGTAATAACAACTTGTTCAATATTAGGGAGTCAGAGAAGCCTTCCTGAAATGTGATATAATAATCTGACCTCTGAAAGTCAAACTTTGCAGGGGGATACATATACTGATGTTAAAAAGACCAGGGTGCATTCAGTAAAATGCCAGTCATCTAGTATAATTTAAACGTAAAATAAGAAAATGTTCAGAAAAACGTCAAGATGTTGAACTTGAAGGGAAGAAAGGAAGGTGAACAGATCATCAGTGGTTTTCTGGCTAGTTTTTGGTGCAAAAGAAAAGAAATGCATTTTAAAGAATGGGTTGGTAGTATATAAATAAAGGCAAGAAAACCATTAGGAGACCTGGCATAGGGTCTGCTTTCAACATATAGAATCCTTAGTTTTTATGGGAAGCAGGCCCAAGCCATCCCATCCCCTTCCCACTTTACACCAAAGAATGAGAACACCTATCTGAATTCATCACCTTCACAGGCATTGAGTAGACAACAATTTTCTAGAAAATTACCTATCCTTCCTTTGGTATTAAGTCTTTTAGAGATCTCTGTCTTCTTCCCAGGACTTATGGAGGTAAAGACTTGGTCCAGTATCTGTTTCCTCTCATCAAGAGATAATATCTCTTTCTTTGAGCCAGCTTCTCCCCCATCTGACATCTCACTGTCAATCTTACTCTCTTTCTCATCGCTTTTCCTCCTACATTGCTGACCCAGATAATTTATGCTAGCTGCCACAACAAATCACTCCTGAAATCTCAGTGGCTGAACACAACAAAGACTTATTTCTGGATCAAGGGGTCCAGTAGGACAGGAAGTATGCTTCATGGCAGGAGAACAAAAGAATGGAGGAAGCTCCCTGGTTGTAACTGCCTCTGGCTGGTAGCGACACACACCACTCCCACTCACAGGCCATCCACCCACCGGAACTAGCAACCAGTTACCAGGCCTCAAGTTAACGGTGAGGGAGGCTGAGAAATATGAACGCATCCATGGAATATTGCTTTTGTCGCCTGAAGAGACTTGCATGGCTGCTCTGGAGTGTCTCTCTCATAAACATATCTGCTTAGAGTTTTTTTGAACTTTCAGTTGTTTCAGTATTTACATATGCATTATCTCATTTAAATTCTCTCAACAACCCTGAGATACAGGCTTTGTTGAGTGTGAATAATCTGCCTAAATTCACAACAGCACTAAAGAAGTGGTCCAAGATTTTAACTGACAGCCCTGATCTCCAAACTCTGTTAGTCGTTCTCAAACTTCAGCCTCTTCAGCCTGCATCAGAGTCACCTGGATGACTTGTTAAAGCATGGATTCCTGAGCTCCACTCCAAGTGTTTCTGATTCAGTGGGTCTGTGGTACCCAAGAACCTGCCTTTCTAACAAGTTCACAGTGATGCTGATGTTTCTGGTCTCTTTTTTATGTACACTAAAATCTTCTCTCCTCTTTTTTCTTTGTTATTAAGAAATTTCTTAGTAACCACTTATAAACTAATTTCATAACCCATTAATGAATATATATTTATGTATATTAGGATATTTTGATATTTCTCCTATAACATGTGCTCGATTGAACCATAAAAAAACTGGAGTTTGGCTGAAACTTGAAAGGATAGGCTATAGGTTAATAGAGTCTATCTTAGATCCCTCTGTTAATAAAATGGGGAAAAACTCAGAAATTTGCATATGAGGTGGTAAATAAATAAATATTTGCTGATTTCAGTGCTTGTTGGTATTTTGAAAACTGACCTTAAAGAAGGACCAGTAATAATGATAGCTAATACCTGTGGATGCTAGGATAGCAAATCATAATCTTGTCCTTCCTAGATTCTACTGGAAGAAGCAGATATAGTCATCATTCTGATTTTGCAAGTAGGAGAATTGAGCCTGCAAATGTGAAGTCCCTTGCTAACGTCCCCAGGCTGATGTTAGGTGAAGGCAACTGGGTGTCAGATCCCAGGAGCTTAAGTATCACATGGTGTGATGGCAAAACTGAAATAAAAAATCTGTTTAGAAAGTTTAACCTTAGGCCACTATTACCCGATACCAAAAAACAGAGACACCATAAGAAAACAAACACAGACCAATATCTCTTAAGAACAGAGATGCAAACACACTCAGGAGAATACCAACAAACCAAACCCAGCAACATATAAAGAGGGTTATACACCCTTTTTCCTGAGACCACAGACTTTTGATGCAGGGCTGTATTACATCACAACAGACTCCGCAAGTGAAAAAAGTATTATCTATAATAAAGTATTGAAAGGAATAAGTCTTTCCAAATCAGGAATCATTCAAGGATGGGACATACTGTCAGCAATGCTTGCAGACTCTTCATAGCTCTCTTTCCTGGTGAGCTTTCCCTTCCGCAGGCCAACACGCAGAGCAGAGGCCAGACTGTGGGTTCCGAGGAAGTGAGGCCCATGGGCTGGCCTCCTCTTCTTCCGAGGAAGACACTGCCAGCCTTTTGCTCCTAAGCCCCTCATCTGCCCCAACCCACAACCAGCCCTGGTGTGCATGTTCTCTGTTTAAAGGGGAAGCAGAGCAGGAACAGTTTTTCATTTCTTTCTGCCCATGCCTCCAGCAGGCGTAACCACAGCCCCTCTGTTCTCTTCTCAGATTCAGCCCACCCTTGATCTTTCTTTTCCTTCTAGACTTCACACCTCCCAGAAGAACAGAATGATTATCAGCTACTCCTCCTCAGCTCTCAACTTCTCAGACTGTCTGAAATGCCCTCTCCCTCCACACTGCAAACCTCAGTTTCTAAAGCAAAAAGTCCCTGGGGACAACAAAATCACCAATTTATACATATGTATAAGTACCTCTTCTTAATGATATGCCTGGTATATAAGTAATAAATAAATAAAATTAATAATAATAATGATGATAATAATGTATAAACAACTGAATTTTTCAGTATCCAAAATAGCCTATTCTAACATGTACAATGAGAAAAATTGAGATTTTTGTGGCTATACCTCACTTATTGCCTCCAAAGCCACCTATCACCAAGAAATCCCAGGAGTTCCAAGAAGGGATATTGTCTAACCAATCTGATAATGTCTGTACTATTTCCTGAGATTCGTTTTCTCAGCATCCTGTTTTACCACTCTTCTCCTAAGGAAAATCCCAGAAAGCTGAGGTAGAGATCCTTTGTGAGAGGTGAGCTGACCTTGACTCAGTCCCAGGGCAACAATGTGAGACTAAATAAATACCAAGCCTCCCTAAGGGTACACAGGTGCTAGCGTTCAGGTAGTTTGGGGAGCTGAGATAGAGTAACCATCCCAAAAGCAGTCCACAGGTTCCACACCACAGTACAAGGTGACGGTTGTGTTCATTAGCTGTGTCTGTGGCAGCACTGACAGACCAGTCCCCACCCACTCATTCACCCTTTGGGGAGACAGTAAGGATTAATCACAGGATGTCAGCCAACATGTACTTGGAAATGAACAATGCTGCATAGATGGAAGTATCAAAAAGCTTCAAAAAGTCTCTTAAAAAAACTCAACTGGGCTTCCCTGGTGGCACAGTGGTTGAGAGTCCGCCTGCCGATGCAGGGGACACGGGTTCGTGCCCCGGTCCGGGAAGATCCCACATGCCGCAGAGTGGCTGGGCCCGTGAGCCACGGCCGCTGAGCCTGCGCATCCGGAGCCTGTGCTCCGCAACGGGAGAGGCCACAGCAGTGAGAGGCCCGCATACCAAAAACAAAAACAAAAAAACCTCAACTGGTTGCATTTCCCATACCGGGAATGGAGTGAGGCAACAACTGTGCATCAAACAGAGGCAAAGGCATATTCACCTGGGACTGGGTTGGTTTCTACAAACATACCAATCTTCCCCAAATCTTCCAATCTTCCTAGAGGCTGACTGGCCAGAGTCCCTGCTGGATTCATAGGAGGACCCTGTGAAGCTGCTGCTTGAGCAAAGAGACAAATCCATTCAGAGAACAGGATATTTATAGCAGGAGGTAAAGCCAAGTTACCTGGGTGGTAGGGGGTTGTAGGGGGTGAGTAGGAAAGAGAGGAGAGCTTTCTGAAATAAAATTCAATACCTCATTTCAAATTTGGCATTCTTCATTTAGGCAATAAGCGTGATCAGCACTTACTTTGTGGCCTCAGTCCTATACTCTGGCCTCCATAGTACTTATATAATTAGTATCACAATTTTTCCAGTGCACATCTTTTAATTTTATTTTTGTTTTTAATTTCATCTTAACCCATCTTCTTCCCACAAGTACTAATATTAGCTCATTTGCATAATTATTCATAGATTACAAACACTTCAGTGTATATAGTCTTAGGTGTGTTTTGCAACTATCTTGGTGGTCATTCAGTTCAGGTTGTTCTTGTCTGTGTATTATAGATACACATACACACACACACACACACACACACACACACACACACACACAGATGTGTATCTATATAATCTCACTCTGTGTTTCCAGTTCTGTACTAGGCATCGTAAATAACAAAGAAACTTTGAAGAGATTTTAATCTGTCCTGAAGAGTTCGCAGTCTAGGAGGATAAAGGGATATATGAACATACAACCCTTTTCAGTTTGATAAGTGGTAGGAGCTTGTGGCGGAGGTTAACAGTTGACACTTTCTCAGGGAAATGGGAAAGTCTCAGACCACAATCCTTCTAACAGAATGTTCCACTTAGAAATATTCTGAAGAGCCAGAATGAAAGAGGTTGTGATATTTGAGCTGAGTCTGCAAGGAAGAATCAGGCACCATCCCACCCCCTCTCCAGCTAGTACTGAAAATTCCCCATTGCCTTAGGAAAGAAAGGCTGTATATCTATGCAGATTCTGATCTGAGGTACTTTCTCTGCTTCTTGGCTATGATGGCTTTTATCCCCCAGAATATTTTAATCCTTAAAATATTAGAACTTCTTTTTATTGGTAGCATTTCCAAAAGGTGAGAAAACCAAAGCACAACATGTGTTTAAAGTATATGGAGACCGCTGTAAAAAAAACCTTTTGGAGACGGCTGTTATAAAAACCTTTTGAAAACACAAATAAAATATTTAGGACACGTGGAACTATAACTCAGGCTATCTAAAACAGGGACCAGCAAACTACTGCCCACAGGCCAAATTTGACCTGTAGCCTTCTTTTGTAAATGAAGTTTTATTGGAACACAGCCATGCTCATGGCTGACATACTGTCCATGGACGCTTTCCCGCTACATTTGCAGAGTTGAGTAGTAGCGACAGAGACCGTATGGCCTGCAGAACCAACACTATTTACTCTCTGGACCTTGTCAGAGAAAGTCTGCCAATTCCTGGTCTAAAGCATGGAAAAAAGATGAGGATATAAAACTCATTATGCTTCAGAGCAGGACTACTCAAAATGTGGTCTGTGCAAAGATGTCAGTTTGTGATTCAATAAACACAGAAAGCGAGAGTAAATGTTTAGAAATTTCTATAGCAGTTTGACAAAGTAATTTCAATGTCTCTTGAGTCTAATAATTATTAAAATATTGGGCTTACATTTTACACTTTATTTTACTAGTTATCATTTTAAGTAGTGCCCTGCAATTTGTTATAATTTTATCAGTGCATAAAGGAATGGACATTTAAAGAGTTCTTCATGTTAGATAGTTTGAGTAGCCCTGCCCTAGAGCACAGGTGGCCAGACGTATCCAACCAAGGGGCCAGAATCACCACCACAAAGGCTCATGGTGTGGTGTCTTTGCTGGAAAAATATGTGATCTGGAATATTTCAATCCTTCTGTCTTTTGGTAGCTTGAAAAGCATTTATCTCTGCATTTAGTCATCAACGCTTCATCATAACATCAGTGAACCTCACCGTGACAATGGGTGCACTCTTCTTCAACCAAGTTGCAAGAAGAAGCAAAGAAAAACACATGGACTCTATCCTGACATTCATCTTGGATTTGCAGCCAAAGAGTTCTGTGGTCTACAGTGTGTGTGTGTGTGTGTATGCGTGTGCATGTGTGTGTGTGTGTATGCGTGTGTGTGTGTGTGTGTGTGTGCGTGTGTGTGACTTGACCTTAAAAGAGAAAAATGGGGAAATAGGGTCTACGCATTTTAGAAATAATGTTAGAATTTCCAGTCACTGGCATCTACCAATGTACATTTAAATTATGTTAGAATTCGATTTTACACCAGTACATAGCAGTAGATATTAAACTGAAAAAAAATGATACTCTTTTCTCCTAGTTTAAAAAGACAAAAAAATCCTTATAAGATGTAAGGTATGAAATGTTGATTCTGTGAGCCTGAAAATTACTTATCAGACACTCAAAATTCCTTCCAGACCTCAGTAGCCATAAACTTTTGTTTCCTGTTGCTACTGATGATTTAAATATTTTTGTACGTAGCACTGAATGAATTCATAACATCCGGTTGGACAATAACCCCCGAAGTGACAGCCGACTGCAAGAGAGATTTGTCTTCCAGGACTCTGGATCCCTTTGTAATATGCACACCTCACAGCTTAATCTGCCAGACTCTGTAATATGTGGTTGCCTGGATTCATTTCTGCACACCAAAGCCTTCTGTGGGGAGAAGGCCCTTGCTGGGTACTGCTGGTAAACAAATTAGAGAAACTCCATTATGTTGTACGAAAGGCCTAATGTTTTTCTCTCGCTGATTGTAATTAAGTTCATCTAAAGGTCAGCTGCGAGGGGCCCTCTGCACAGCAGCCGTATATAGAGGAACTTTGTCATATTTAATTCTGCAGCTTTTCTGTGGAAGGTTCATAAGAACTGGAACCCATCCAGCCCCAGAACTAGACTGCTTTGTGTCTGTGAACATTTACAGCGCATTATGATCTTCAACTCCTATCACCTGCGGCAGAGCAGGAGAACGAAGGGGAGGAGGTGAGCTTTAGCTGCAAACGCAGCTGCTTTTGAGGGAGCAATTCTCAATTAATCCTCTATTACGAATGGCTAGTTCTCCCTACTCCCATGTGATAAAGTCGCTTGTAAGTTTAATATAATTTATATTATTCAAATTGTTTATAAGTGCCAAGTGTAAGTTAGCATTTGGCAACTGCTTTTAATTCGGGTGCTTCTACAACGCCACCAATTCAAAAGCCCCCATGATGCTACAAATCGCAGGAAGAGCACCTCCAGGTTTGATTCAGGGCCCTCCGCATTTCTCGGTCGAAGGTTCTTCAAGCCGAGATGAACAGCTCATGCTTGGGTCTTCACAAACTGTCCCCCTAAAAGCTGATATCTATCCCCTGTCCTCATATACTGTTGAGAGACCTAACCAACTACAGCGATGATTCTAGGACCTAAGCTGATATCTATCCCCTATCCTCATATACTGTTGAGAGACCTATCCAGCTACAGAGATGATTCTAGGACCTAAGCTGATATCTATCCCCTATCCTCATATACTGTTGAGAGACCTAACCAACCACAGAGATGATTCTAGGACCTAAGCTGATATCTATCCCCTGTCCTCATATACTGTTGAGAGACCTAACCAGCTACAGAGATGATTCTAGGACCTAAGCTGATATCTATCCCCTGTCCTCATATACTGTTGAGAGACCTAACCAGCCACAGAGATGATTCTAGGACCTAAGCTGATATCTATCCCCTATCCTCATATACTGTTGAGAGACCTAACCAGCTACAGAGATGATTCTAGGACCTAAGCTGATATCTATCCCCTATCCTCATATACTGTTGAGAGACCTAACCAACCACAGAGATGATTCTAGGACCTAAGCTGATATCTATCCGCCTAGTCCTCATATACTGTTGAGAGACCTAACCAGCTACAGAGATGATTCTAGGACCTAAGCTGATATCTATCCCCTGTCCTCATATACTGTTGAGAGACCTAACCAGCTACAGAGATGATTCTAGGACCTAAGCTGATATCTATCCCCTGTCCTCATATACTGTTGAGAGACCTAACCAGCTACAGCGATGATTCTAGGACCTAAGCTGATATCTATCCCCTGTCCTCATATACTGTTGAGAGACCTAACCAGCTACAGAGATGATTCTAGGACCTAAGCTGATATCTATCCCCTATCCTCATATACTGTTGAGAGGACCTAACCAGCTACAGAGATGATTCTAGGACCTAAGCTGATATCTATCCCCTGTCCTCATATACTGTTGAGAGACCTAACCAGCTACAGCGATGATTCTAGGACCTAAGCTGATATCTATCCCTGTCCTCATATACTGTTGAGAGACCTAACCAGCTACAGAGATGATTCTAGGACCTAAGCTGATATCTATCCCCTATCCTCATATACTGTTGAGAGACCTAACCAGCTACAGAGATGATTCTAGGACCTAAGCTGATATCTATCCCCTGTCCTCATATACTGTTGAGAGACCTAACCAGCTACAGAGATGATTCTAGGACCTAGCTGATATCTATCCCCTGTCCTCATATACTGCTGAGAGACCTAACCAGCTACAGAGATGATTCTAGGACCTAAGCTGATATCTATCCCTATCCTCATATACTGTTGAGAGACCTAACCAGCTACAGAGATGATTCTAGGACCTAAGCTGATATCTATCCCCTATCCTCATATACTGTTGAGAGACCTAACCAAGCTACAGAGATGATTCTAGGACCTAAGCTGATATCTATCCCCTGTCCTCATATACTGTTGAGAGACCTAACCAGCTACAGAGATGATTCTAGGACCTAAGCTGATATCTATCCCCTGTCCTCATATACTGTTGAGAGACCTAACCAGCTACAGAGATGATTCTAGGACCTAAGCTGATATCTATCCCCTATCCTCATATACTGTTGAGAGACCTAACCAGCTACAGCGATGATTCTAGGACCTAAGCTGATATCTATCCCCTGTCCTCATATACTGTTGAGAGACCTAACCAGCTACAGAGATGATTCTAGGACCTAAGCTGATATCTATCCCCTGTCCTCATATACTGTTGAGAGACCTAACCAGCCACAGAGATGATTCTAGGACCTAAGCTGATATCTATCCCCTATCCTCATATACTGTTGAGAGACCTAACCAGCCACAGAGATGATTCTAGGACCTAAGCTGATATCTATCCCCTGTCCTCATATACTGTTCAGAGACCTAACCAGCTACAGCGATGATTCTAGGACCTAAGCTGATATCTATCCCCTGTCCTCATATACTGTTGAGAGACCTAACCAGCTACAGAGATGATTCTAGGACCTAAGCTGATATCTATCCCCTATCCTCATATACTGTTGAGAGACCTAACCAGCTACAGCGATGATTCTAGGACCTAAGCTGATATCTATCCCCTGTCCTCATATACTGTTGAGAGACCTAACCAGCTACAGAGATGATTCTAGGACCTAAGCTGATATCTATCCCCTAGTCCTCATATACTGTTGAGAGACCTAACCAGCCTACAGAGATGATTCTAGGACCTAAGCTGATATCTATCCCCTGTCCTCATATACTGTTGAGAGACCTAACCAGCCACAGCGATGATTCTAGGACCTAAGCTGATATCTATCCCCTGTCCTCATATACTGTTGAGAGACCTAACCAGCTACAGAGATGATTCTAGGACCTAAGCTGATATCTATCCCCTAGTCCTCATATACTGTTGAGAGACCTAACCAGCTACAGAGATGATTCTAGGACCTAAGCTGATATCTATCCCCTGTCCTCATATACTGTTGAGAGACCTAACCAGCTACAGAGATGATTCTAGGACCTAAGCTGATATCTATCCCCTGTCCTCATATACTGTTGAGAGACCTAACCAGCTACAGAGATGATTCTAGGACCTAAGCTGATATCTATCCCCTATCCTCATATACTGTTGAGAGACCTAACCAGCTACAGAGATGATTCTAGGACCTAAGCTGATATCTATCCCCTGTCCTCATATACTGTTGAGAGACCTAACCAGCTACAGAGATGATTCTAGGACCTAAGCTGATATCTATCCCCTGTCCTCATATACTGTTGAGAGACCTAACCAGCTACAGAGATGATTCTAGGACCTAAGCTGATATCTATCCCCTGTCCTCATATACTGTTGAGAGACCTAACCAGCTACAGAGATGATTCTAGGACCGAAGCTGATATCTATCCCCTGTCCTCATATACTGTTGAGAGACCTAACCAGCTACAGCGATGATTCTAGGACCTAAGCTGATATCTATCCCCTGTCCTCATATACTGTTGAGAGACCTAACCAGCTACAGAGATGATTCTAGGACCTAAGCTGATATCTATCCCCTGTCCTCATATACTGTTGAGAGACCTAACCAGCTACAGAGATGATTCTAGGACCTAAGCTGATATCTATCACCTATCCTCATATACTGTTGAGAGACCTAACCAGCTACAGCGATGATTCTAGGACCTAAGCTGATATCTATCCCCTGTCCTCATATACTGTTGAGAGACCTAACCAGCTACAGAGATGATTCTAGGACCTAAGCTGATATCTATCCCCTGTCCTCATATACTGTTGAGAGACCTAACCAGCTACAGAGATGATTCTAGGACCTAAGCTGATATCTATCCCCTGTCCTCATATACTGTTGAGAGACCTAACCAGCTACAGAGATGATTCTAGGACCTAAGCTGATATCTATCCCCTCTCCTCATATACTGTTGAGATACCTAACCAGCTACAGCGATGATTCTAGGACCTAAGCTGATATCTATCCCCTGTCCTCATATACTGTTGAGAGACCTAACCAGCTACAGAGATGATTCTAGGACCTAAGCTGATATCTATCCCCTGTCCTCATATACTGTTGAGAGACCTAACCAGCTACAGAGATGATTCTAGGACCTAAGCTGATATCTATCCCCTATCCTCATATACTGTTGAGAGACCTAACCAGCCACAGAGATGATTCTAGGACCTAAGCTGATATCTATCCCCTGTCCTCATATACTGTTGAGAGACCTAACCAGCTACCGCGATGATTCTAGGACCTAAGCTGATATCTATCCCCTGTCCTCATATACTGTTGAGAGACCTAACCAGCTACAGAGATGATTCTAGGACCTAAGCTGATATCTATCCCCTGTCCTCATATACTGTTGAGAGACCTAACCAGCTACAGAGATGATTCTAGGACCTAAGCTGATATCTATCCCCTATCCTCATATACTGTTGAGAGACCTAACCAGCCACAGAGATGATTCTAGGACCTAAGCTGATATCTATCCCCTGTCCTCATATACTGTTGAGAGACCTAACCAGCTACAGAGATGATTCTAGGACCTAAGCTGATATCTATCCCCTATCCTCATATACTGTTGAGAGACCTAACCAGCTACAGAGATGATTCTAGGACCTAAGCTGATATCTATCCCCTATCCTCATATACTGTTGAGAGACCTAACCAGCTACAGAGATGATTCTAGGACCTAAGCTGATATCTATCCCCTGTCCTCATATACTGTTGAGAGACCTAACCAGCTACAGAGATGATTCTAGGACCTAAGCTGATATCTATCCCCTGTCCTCATATACTGTTGAGAGACCTAACCAACCACAGAGATGATTCTAGGACCTAAGCTGATATCTATCCCCTATCCTCATATACTGTTGAGAGACCTAACCAGCCACAGAGATGATTCTAGGACCTAAGCTGATATCTATCCCCTGTCCTCATATACTGTTGAGAGACCTAACCAGCTACAGAGATGATTCTAGGACCTAAGCTGATATCTATCCCCTATCCTCATATACTGTTGAGAGACCTAACCAGCTACAGAGATGATTCTAGGACCTAAGCTGATATCTATCCCCTGTCCTCATATACTGTTGAGAGACCTAACCAGCTACAGAGATGATTCTAGGACCTAAGCTGATATCTATCCCCTGTCCTCATATACTGTTGAGAGACCTAACCAGCTACAGAGATGATTCTAGGACCTAAGCTGATATCTATCCCCTATCCTCATATACTGTTGAGAGACCTAACCAGCCACAGAGATGATTCTAGGACCTAAGCTGATATCTATCCCCTGTCCTCATATACTGTTGAGAGACCTAACCAGCTACAGAGATGATTCTAGGACCTAAGCTGATATCTATCCCCTATCCTCATATACTGTTGAGAGACCTAACCAGCTACAGCGATGATTCTAGGACCTAAGCTGATATCTATCCCCTGTCCTCATATACTGTTGAGAGACCTAACCAGCTACAGAGATGATTCTAGGACCTAAGCTGATATCTATCCCCTATCCTCATATACTGTTGAGAGACCTAACCAACCACAGAGATGATTCTAGGACCTAAGCTGATATCTATCCCCTATCCTCATATACTGTTGAGAGACCTAACCAGCCACAGAGATGATTCTAGGACCTAAGCTGATATCTATCCCCTGTCCTCATATACTGTTGAGAGACCTAACCAGCTACAGAGATGATTCTAGGACCTAAGCTGATATCTATCCCCTATCCTCATATACTGTTGAGAGACCTAACCAGCTACAGAGATGATTCTAGGACCTAAGCTGATATCTATCCCCTATCCTCATATACTGTTGAGAGACCTAACCAACCACAGAGATGATTCTAGGACCTAAGCTGATATCTATCCCCTGTCCTCATATACTGTTGAGAGACCTAACCAGCTACAGAGATGATTCTAGGACCTAAGCTGATATCTATCCCCTGTCCTCATATACTGTTGAGAGACCTAACCAGCTACAGAGATGATTCTAGGACCTAAGCTGATATCTATCCCCTGTCCTCATATACTGTTGAGAGACCTAACCAGCTACAGAGATGATTCTAGGACCTAAGCTGATATCTATCCCCTGTCCTCATATACTGTTGAGAGACCTAACCAGCTACAGCGATGATTCTAGGACCTAAGCTGATATCTATCCCCTGTCCTCATATACTGTTGAGAGACCTAACCAGCTACAGAGATGATTCTAGGACCTAAGCTGATATCTATCCCCTGTCCTCATATACTGTTGAGAGACCTAACCAGCTACAGAGATGATTCTAGGACCTAAGCTGATATCTATCCCCTATCCTCATATACTGTTGAGAGACCTAACCAGCCACAGAGATGATTCTAGGACCTAAGCTGATATCTATCCCCTATCCTCATATACTGTTGAGAGACCTAACCAGCTACAGAGATGATTCTAGGACCTAAGCTGATATCTATCCCCTGTCCTCATATACTGCTGAGAGACCTAACCAGCTACAGAGATGATTCTAGGACCTAAGCTGATATCTATCCCCTGTCCTCATATACTGTTGAGAGACCTAACCAGCTACAGAGATGATTCTAGGACCTAAGCTGATATCTATCCCCTGTCCTCATATACTGTTGAGAGACCTAACCAGCTACAGAGATGATTCTAGGACCTAAGCTGATATCTATCCCCTATCCTCATATACTGTTGAGAGACCTAACCAACCACAGAGATGATTCTAGGACCTAAGCTGATATCTATCCCCTATCCTCATATACTGTTGAGAGACCTAACCAGCCACAGAGATGATTCTAGGACCTAAGCTGATATCTATCCCCTGTCCTCATATACTGTTGAGAGACCTAACCAGCTACAGAGATGATTCTAGGACCTAAGCTGATATCTATCCCCTATCCTCATATACTGTTGAGAGACCTAACCAGCTACAGAGATGATTCTAGGACCTGGCTTGAATATGGAGATATATGGGTGGCCTCATATAAATCTTTTAATCCTGTTTGTTTTTATGTAAAATATTTAATCCTGGCTCACTGTTTCCACACTGCAATGTGAAGAAGTGCTGTTACTCAGTCTGTAATTAGGTGACAATATAATCATCCTAAGTGGAACACTTCTGAGGATGAAAGGTAGTGCTGGGATAATGGGTAGAAATCAGGCTGTTCCAGGCAAACTAAAATCTATCGTCACACTATGGTCCTCTTTCTAATGCCAACTGTTTGAGGAAACAAAGGTACTTAGATATGCCCCCAAAGGCCTCCTAAGTCCAGAGTTACTTCATTTTCTTTACTATCTCATCTTCCTTCTTAAACTCTAAATCTTTTTTTTTGAATTTTGTTTTTTTATACAGCAGGTTCTTATTAGTTATCAATTTAATACATGTTAGTGTATACATGTCAATCCCAATCTCCCACTTCATCCCCCCACCCCCCCCACCGCCACTTTCCCCTCTTAGTGTCCATACGTTTGTTCTCTACATCTGTCTCAATTTCTGCCCTGCAAACCAGTTCATCTGTACCATTTTTCTAGGTTCCACATATATGCGTTAATATATGATATTATGATACTAATTATATGATATTATGATATATGATATTCTCTTTCTGACTTACTTTGTATGACAGTCTCTAGATCCATCCACATCTCTACAAATGGCCCAATTTTGTTCCTTTTCATGGCTGAGTAATATTCCATTGTATGTATGTGCCACATCTTCTTTATCCATTCATCTTTTGATGGGCATTTAGGTTGCTTCCATGACCTGGCTATTGTAAATAGAGCTGCAGTGAACATTGGGGTGCATGTGTCTTTTTGGATTATGGTTTTCTCTGGGTATATGCCCAGTAGTGGGATTGCTGGGTCATATGGTAATCCTATTAAAAGCAGAGAATCAGACTCTAAATATTAATTCTAACACAGAAAAAGTCAATTATCTAGAAAGTAATATGCAGAGTAACTCCTGGAAATTAGTATAAAGCTGTGAATAGTGACCTTATTCAAGAAAGGCTAAGAACATTTTAAAATAAGGGTACATATATGTTTTTTTCCCTGAGAATTAAGGTCATTCGTACAATGCCAAAGGCCTAGGTAGATTCATGAAGTGGTAGATGCATCAGTACACTGAACTGGTTGTTCTGTACTCTGGTAGCACAATAGTTTCCTGTTGCATAAGACTCTTATGTTAAGGAAGCAGAATTTTGGGGTGACTTCCTGGATTAAACAGTGCATCAGTTCTAACCCAAGCTTTAGCCCTTCCCGTTTATAAAGAGCACTTTTTTCAAACATGAGTTCCAAGACGCTGAAATCTATAAAAAGTCTAACTCAAAAAAGGAATATTGCATTTGTCCAAATGGCCTCAGTTATTGTTTTTAATGCTAACATCTTACACAACAACCATGGTACATTTGTCAAAGCTATGAAATAAACTTTAGTGCATTACTACAAACTACACACTTTATTTGGATTCTCAACTATAATCTTTAATTTCTTTCTATGTACTTTGTCTCTCCATTAAGCATTTGCTCTTAGAACTACCTTGATCCCCCCAAAAGTTATTTAAGCATTTCTCAAACACAGGGCGAAGCAGGCAGCAGTAACAAAATGGTTAATTTCCATATCAAGAGAATTGCTTTTTCCCACTGAAGATGGTTGGCATTGAGTAGGTATGTGAGTATGGGGTGGGGATGGTATTTGTTTTCTCCCCTTCAACCAATTTCACAACTGAGTGAGCCTCAAGCTTATCTCTTGCCTCAGCAACTCAGAGAGACACCCAGCATAGAGCTGCACCCAGCACTTGCTGATAATCTGAGTACTGCATGTAACAGTTCCCTGTGTGTTCCCAGGGAACTATCCACACGGAGTCAGGAGGCAGTGAAGCAGCGCATCTATTTCCAGATACAGCCATGCTTGTCTTTGGTCAATTTGTGCTCGCCCCCCCCCCCCCCAATACTGTGCATTTCATCTTCTAAATCGCTGTCTTGAGGCTTCCTTCACAGAAAGAGTGGAGCAGGCTTTCAAGTGGCTAATGCAAGGAGCTGGAAGCCAGAATTTGTGGCTGGAATCCTACGTTAGCTGTGCTATCTCATACAGTCCTGGCTCTTCGGAAGGCAGTGGCAAGTGAAAGAACACAGAAGTCAAAGCTCCCCCCAAAGCCTGAGTTTTGATCCAGGCTTGAACATGTCTTCACTGTGTGACCCTGGGAAGTGGCTTAAATTCTCTCTGCCTCAGCTTCACCTGTTATACAGCAATGGCAATGCTGGCTTGTGGAGTTGTGAGGAGTAGTCAGATGGCGCATGCTCATGTCTGTAGGTAGTAGGGGCTCCACATGTATAACTTTTCCTCTTTAACCAGGTCCGTCATCACAGAAAGAGAAGAAAGATGCTGAATTGACATTCAAAGTGGCAATGGACATTACTGACTCTTCTTTGACACCATCTCTTATTGAGGAATTCTGACATGCTAGACTTTCATGGCTGTTGGTTGCAATTCCTAAACTTATCATTCAGCCCAAAGTTTCCAGTTCTAAGACCAACATATAGAAAATAATCAGTATCCAATAACTGAAGGCTTTCAATTTGGCTCCCAAGCCCCAAGTGTGACTATCTTTATGCCCAAACACAGAGAATTCCAGGGCTTTCGATCTTCAGCTGAACTCTAGTTTTAACCTGGCTGTCATGACCTTGCATAACCTGAGCCAACCTTACATAGACAAACTTGACCTCCATTGCCTTTCAGCATGCATCCTGTGTCTCTTACCTGCTTGGCTTCTCTTCTGATCCTCCTTAATATAATGGATAATTTTCTTGTCTTTGGAAAGTTCTGTCCTGCTGCCTCTCCAGCTCAATTCTCTAATCCTTTCTGAGGTCCTCGCTATTTGACCCCTCTCTTTGAATGCTCACTGGAGTTTAGTACTAAGTGCTACTTTGTGCTCCAACTATTTCTTGGGTCTCTACTTCGGTTCCCTAAAGGAAATGTAAACATCGCATATGCAAAGACTCAACCCCAAACATCCTTTACTATCCCACAGTCACACTTGCCACCCAGGGTATCTTTAATCAACACTTTGAAATTAATTGCTCTGGAGGCACTTCTTACACGAAATAAAATTTTGATAACTCTCTACGTGCAAAATCCTTTCAGTGGATCACTGTGTCTTGTGATATTGGGTAGTTAGAGAAGGGCGCCGTTATCACTTCTGGAGGGAATCAAATTTTAAAAGTAACTTTAGCATCTCCAGTGGGAAAAAGATAAAGAATATGAAAAATGGTTTGGAATTTCCTGGCTACCCAAAAAAAAAAAAAAAATCAATCAGTAACTGAGCTGTTCATTTCAAAATGTTGAAATTTAGGTCTCTCTTAGGCATGGAAGCAAAAACTAGAATATATGGGTATTTATAACTTTGAATAACTTGGTTCTAGAAAATGTTAACTAAATATATATAAATCTCACAGAATAATGCCTTTAAATTTCACGTTAATCAAAGTAATATCTATTTTGCCAAAATAAAATGAAGAAGCCTCTTATAATGGAATGGGCCTTATAATATTTATCAATTTTTCAGTGCTATTTTTTTAAGAAAAAATGTCATAATACTACAAATACCCTATAACAAACACTCATGTTTCCAACCCTCCGAATTGGTGACTGTTTACACTTCATCATTTTAAAAAAAGTATTGTCATGTCTTTAATTTCAAAAACATCTAAGGGATAGTTTCCTTTTTCCATTCACAGCCAGTTCCATTCCGTATGCTCTTTCTTAGAGTTAACAGGTATCATAGATTTAAAATGAGCATTCTAGCCTTTATTATACACATAATATGGCATATTTTGTGTATGTGCTTAAACATTTTCAGTAAGTGCTGTAGTGCCCTACTCATTTATCCATCTGAGCTTGCTTTTACCTCTCAGTATCATAATTTCTCTATGTGTGTGTGAGTTTCAGTCTGTTCTACACTATGCAGAGACCACATTGTGTTTATCTGTTCATACTGAATGTGTATTTAAGTTATTTCCAGATTTGTTTATGAGTTTTTGCTACTCTAAACCATGCAGTAAGGGATGCACTTATCCAAAAATGGAAATTACTGAGACATGGAACATGTGCATTTTTAATGTTATTAGAGAGTACATAATTACTTTCCAAAATGGTTGCAACAATTTACAGTCCCCAAAACAATATGTGAAAGTACCAATTGCCATTCCTAACACTTGCAATTGACAAAAATTTTATTGATTGAAAACTTGACGACTGAAAAACCATCACTGTTGTTTTAATTTATAATCCTTGTTATTAGAGATGTTGAATGTCTTTCCATATGTGCCATTGCTATTTAGATTTCCTTTTCTGTGAATTGCCTGTTCATATTTTTACATTTTTACATAGAGTGGGATATCTTTTTTAGTTATTTTTTATCACTTTATATATTATAAATTCTGTAATAATTCTAATCTATGGTACATATTCATTAGGATATAGGTTAAGATGTTACAGCAAGTTGGCACTAAAATCTTGTGGCTCAAACAAGATAGATATTTAATTATCTCTAATATAAAAGTCTAGATTGGTAGGGCAAGGCTGGTACCATATCTTTGTATTGTAAGAGATCCAAGCTATTTCTTTCTTGCTTATCTGTAGTCCTTAAAACCTCCATCTCACAGTTCATGATGACCCATCCAGTTCCTACCATGATAAGAGCACATAGCTGGTAAGAAGGTAGAAACAGTAAGGGGAGGACCTATCTCTTCTTCTTAAGGACATGACTTTGTCACCCACAGCACTTGTTTTCATTTTTGCATTGGACAAAATTTAGTTATGTGGCTTTGGTTATCTGCAGGGGAGTTTGCAAAATACAGTTCTCAGCTGCGTGCCAGTGCGCACAGCTGAAATCCTAATGCCATGGAAAGGAGGAGATATTGGCTTTGGTGTAACAAACCACGGCGTTGTCACAATTCACCTATCTGGAGATCAGAATTTTCAAATGAACCCTTATTCCCAAAGTGAGACGAGCTCACTTCTTCCCTAAGAAAAACAATACAAAGCCCCACCTAAAAACTACATCTATTTACTAGGGTTCCAATTCCAGGGTTCCTAAGTAATATGTGAACTTCTCCATTAAACTTAGATAAGATGATATCTCTTATCACTGCTTTAGTTTTGGATTTTAACTCTTGAATCCCCAAATGAATTAGAGACAGTTCTCAGGCAGAGAAAGTATCCCTTTGTAGGGTTTATTCATTTCCATCTCTGCTTGCAAACTAAGTATAAGTTGAGTTTATCTTTCTCATAAAAGTTTCCTAAAATTGCCAAGAATAAGATAGTTAACATCCATATTTTGAGTTTTTCTGAAAAGTTTTAATAATGTTGAAGGTTCAATGGGTCAATGACGTTTTCTAAATCGTTACAGGCATGAGTTTTGCATGTTCTTGCCAGCATAGCAAAGGTTACTGTGATGGTCTCTGAGGTGGCAACCTGGCTGGACTACAGCTCCCAGTTATTCAGTCACATACCAATTATCGGTACTGCCGGGGAGGTGTTTTGTAGATATGATTAAAGTTCATTATTAGCTCACTTTAAAATAAATCTGAGTTGGCCTGATTCAGTCAGTTGAAAAAACTTAAAAGTAGAGCTGAGGTTTCCCTGAGAAGAAATTCCTCCTGTGGACACTAGTTTTAGCCCATGCCTAAGAGTTCCAGCCTGTCCTTCTTGATGGCCTGCCGTATGGATTTCAGACTTGCCTAGCAAGCCCTCATAGTCATGTAAGCCATGAAGACAGTTAACACAGGTGATGATGATGATGATGATGATGATGATAGATAGATAGATAGATAGATGATATAGATAATTGATAGATGGATGACAGATAGACGATAAATTATAGATGACAGATTGGTTGATAAGTGGATGATAGATACTGATAACTAGAGAGATTTTACTGTATCTGTTTCTCTGGTCAAAGGCTGAACTCTGACTAGTAAATAGTTACCACTCTTTAGCCTGCAGTTTGTGCCCTGCTTATCTGTTGCCTCAACATTAAGCCAATGTCATTTATTACAGTTTTGTTGTGACAGGATCCCACTTCTGTTAACCAAATTCTGTATTAGTTAAGTAAAAGTTAAGTGTCTACAACAGAGAACACCTAAAATTCAAAGGCGCCAATGAGCCAGAAGATCACTTGTCTCACACGCAGAAGTTTGAGTAAATCATCCAAGGTTGGCACGGCTGTTCAGTGCTGACATCCTTTAAAACGATGTTTTAAAAAGTACTTCTTGGGCTTCCCGGGTGGTGCAGTGGTTAAGAATCTGCCTGCCAATGCAGGGGACACGGGTTCTAGCCCTGTTCTGGGAAGATCCCACATGCAGCTGAGCAACTAAGCGCATGTGCCACAACTACTGAGCCTGCGCTCTAGAGCCTGTGAGACACAACTACTGAAGCCTGCATGCCTAGAGCCCGTGCTCTGCAACAAGAGAAGCCACCACAATGAGAGGCCCGTGCACCGCAATGAAGAGTAGCCCCTGCTCGCCACAACTAGAAAAAGCCCACTCACAGCAATGAAGACCTAACACAGCCAAAATAAATAAATAAATTAATTAATTAATAAAAAGTACTTCTTTATTCTTCTACCACATCAGAATTAAATATTGTATTTATTCTTGTTTGTTTTTAAAAATTCTAACATATGTTTCATATCTTTAACACATTTTCTAAATGTGATCAGTGTTTTATCTTCCTCCAAGGATAAGGCTTTAGAATCTTTTAACTTCTCTCATTCTAACTATCCTCTTCCCCATCTTCCATGCATTATTATCAACATTTCCATTCTGGCTCACTTTAAAGTAAAATAATTCATGCTGTTATCATCATAATGTATGATTAATTTGCAATGAGATTTCCAATAAATTTATCAGTTTACTTTATAAATATGTTTGTATTTTATTTATTAAATTTGAAGTTATTTTTTCCATTTCAGTCTCTATTTAATGCATCTTAATTTTTCTAAGCTTGATAATGTCTTCATACAGTCCTCAACCTCGACTACTAATTTAAATGTGTATAGACAGTTATTCTTTCAACCCTTTGGAGCTATTGCATCCTTATCTTCTAATAGATATTATTGGTGATGAGAAATTTGCTGTTATTCTGATCATCCTTTATAGAAATGACAATGTGACTAGAGTCAGCACCCTAGAGGGATGGTACCCTTTTAGTCACAGCATACTGGAAAGGTGCAAGATTTAATCCCTATTTACACATAGGAAACTGGGTTCTTGTTTCCTTCCAAGTATGAGATACATTTGGCATCTGTCGCTCAGTTGGCATTGAAAGTTGGACCAGATCATTTATATGTAGTCCAGACTTTCCATAGGTCCTTTGACTCTGGGTTTTTCTCTTTGTGTTACTCATAAATTGTGCTCATGACTTTGAGTACAGACATTTATCTATATATCTATTTAAAATTGTAAAACATACTTTGTACATCATGTCTATGTATTTTGAACGGAGGGTTAGATTTTGCATTGCTTACAGTTTCATTTGTAATTTCACCTTTTTTTTAAAGGCAAAATTCCTGGGCCATTATTATTTTAATGTGTATTATTTCCTAGTTATAAATGTAATGTGTGTTAGTTATAAAAATTAAAACATTACCAAATTACATTTTCTTAACATTTTTCCTAGAAAGTGAGGCACTTTTAATGACTTTAAAATGTAGAGCTGAGATGCCAGCAGAGATCTTTCAACCAAAGAATGCAAAGACATTTAAAAAGCAGTTGTATATTAACAATTTTCTCCAATTCTTTTAATCAATCTGAGCACATTTTGAGTTTGTTCTGATGGTCACTGATGCCTTATATTCCATTATTCAGGCCAATTTTGTAACAATATTGACTGACAAATTACACATTTTGATATGTTATTAATATTTACAGAGCACCCATCCCAGGTTTATCACTGATGTCACTTTGAGTGGAAGAATGATGCTTAAACATTATTTAAATTTATGGCAACAAGCAAAGACAATTATTTTTTTTTAATTTTAGAAATCGATTCAAAGAGTTCATTTCAAATGTCTATCGCACAGAATATTTGTAAAACTGGATTGCTGTCAACTTTTCGATAAAGAAAGGGAGTTTAAGAAAGCTAATAATTACAACCGCAGATAAAGCAGGAGCCCTACGAAAATGTACTCCTTAGTCTCATCTTGCTCTTCTGGAAATAAAATTGTATTCCCAAGATTCTTAGAAGACAGAGAGGGGCACATTGCTTTGTAAGTTGCCCCAAACCCGGGAACACAGTGAGGGGGGTGGGCCCTGTTGGCAGAAAGACAAGGAGAAGCCAGAACTTCCCACTGGGCTGGGGCAGGTGTGGTCCAGCTGCTGCTCTGTTCTTCACAATGAACCTATTCTGACAGGAAAAGAAAAACAGAGCATGGGCCCTTTTTGTTCTTTCTTCTGAAAACAGCAACATATATAAGCAGCCTGTTCCAGTTGAACATCATGACATTTTAGTGGAGAAATGCATATGTGATTTATAATATTTAGTGAGGTCAGAAACAAGCCAGGGCTCTTTTCGGGGGAGAAGCTGAGAAGCTAAGTTTCAGACAAGAATTGAGGTCACAGTCTGATTTAAGTCAGGGTTAAAGAAGGTAGCCCACTGTTCTAAATTCTCCAATCAACCTCCCTGGAGGTTCAAGCAACCAGAAATAACTATTCTCTCTTTTCAGTCACTTTGGTGCCACTTTGTAAGAGTTCAGTTCCATAAGCCAACACTCAGGACTCCATGCACTCACTGTTAACTCAATGTTTGAACATCACATCCTCATCCCACCTCCCCTCCCTCAGACACCCCTCCTAGTTAGCAGAAGTGCTTAGAAGACTCTTTACATCATAGCACCAGGTTGGCATCATAAGTAACATAAGAACATGACTTTGAAATCTCTCTTTATTTCCACTAACTAGTGGTCCCATGTTTTCTTTTAAAATTTTCTATTAATTTTTATTTTTATATATTTATTTTTAACATCTTTATTGGAGTATAATTGCTTTACAATGGTGTGTTAGTTTCTGCTTTATAACAAAGTGAATCAGCTATACATATACACATATCCCCATATCTCTTCCCTCTTGCATCTCCCTCCCTCCCACCCTCCCTATCCCACCCCTCTAGATGATCACAAAGCACCAAGCTGATCTCCCTGTGCTATGCGGCTGCTTCCCACTAGCTATCAGTTTTATATTTGGTAGTGTATATATGTCCATGCCACTCTCTCACTTTGTCCCAGCTTACCCTTCCCCCTTCCGTGTCCTCAAGTCCATTCTCTAGTAGGTCTGTGTCTTTATTCCCGTCCTGCCACTAGCTTCTTCATGACCGTTTTTTTTTTTTTTTTAGATTCCATATATATCTGTGAGCATACGGTATTTGTTTTTCTCTTTCTGACTAACTTCACTCTGTATGACAGATTCTAGGTCCATCCACTGCACTACAAATAACTCAATTTTGTTTCTTTTTATGGCTGAGTAATATTCCATGGTATATCTGTGCCACATCTTCTTTATCCATTCATCTGTTGATGGACACTTAGGTTGCTTCCATGTCCTGGCTATTGTAAATAGAGCTGCAATGAACATTTTGGTACATGACTCTTTTTGAATTATGGTTTTCTCAGGGTATATGCCCAGTAATGCGATTGCTGGGTTGTATGGTAGTTCTATTTTTAGTTTTTTAAGGAAACTCCATACTGTTCTCCATAGTGGCTGTATCAATTTACATTCGACCAACAGTGCAAGAGTGTTCCCTTTTCTCCACACCCTCTCCAGCATTTACTGTTTGAAGATTTTTTTGATGATGGCCATTCTGACTGGTGTGAGATGATATCTCATTGTAGTTTTGATTTGCATTTCTCTAATGATTAATGATGTTGAGCATTCTTTCACGTGTTTGTTGGCAATCTGTATATCTTCTTTGGAGAAATGTCTATTTTCTACGAGACTACCATTACCCTGATACCAAAGCCAGATAAAGATGTCACAAAGAAAGAAAACTACAGGCCAATATCACTGATGAACATAGATACAAAAGTCCTCAACAAAATACTAGCAAACAGAATCCAACAGCACATTAAAAGGATCATACACCATGATCAAGTGGGCTTTATCCCAGGAACATAAGGATTCTTCAATATATGCAAATCAATCAATGCGATACACCATATTAACAATTTGAAGAATAAAAACCACATGATCATCTCAATAGGTGCAGAAAAAGCTTTCGACAAAACTCAACACCCATTTATGATAAAAACCCTGCAGAAAGTAGGCATAGAAGGAACTTACCTCAACATGATAAAGGCCATATATGACAAACCCACAACCAACATCGTCCTCAATTGCGAAAAACTGAAACTATTTCCACTAAGATCAGGAACAAGACAAGGTTGCCCACTCTCACCACTGTTATTCAACATAGTTTTGGAAGTTTTACCCACAGCAATCAGTGAAGAAAAAGAAATAAAAGGAATCCAAATCAGAAAAGAAGAAGTAAAGCTGTCACTGTTTGCAGGTGACATGATACTATACATAGAGAATCCTAAAGACGCCACCAGAAAACTCCTAGAGCTAATCAGTGAATTTGGTAAAGTAGCAGGATACAAAATTAATGCACAGAAATCTCCCACATTCCTATACACTAATAATGAAAAATCTGAAAGTGAAATCAAGAAAACACTCCCATTTACCATTGCAACAAAAAGAATAAAATACCTAGGAATAAACCTACCTAAGGAGACAAAAGACCTGCATGCAGAAAACTATAAGATGCTGATGAAAGAAATTAAAGATGATACAAATAGATGGAGAATACACCATGTTATTGGATTGGAAGAATCAACATTGTGAAAATGACTATACTACCCAAAGCAATCTACAGATTCAATGCAATCCCTATCAATCTACCAAGGCATTTGTCACAGAACTAGAACAAAAAATTTCACAATTTGTATGGAAACACAAAAGACCCTGAATAGCCAAAGCAATCTTGAGAAAGAAAAACGGAGCTGGAGGAATCAGGCTCCCAGACTTCAAACTACACTACAAAGCTACAGTAATCAAGACAGTATGGTACTGGAACAAAAACAGAACTATAGATCAATGGAACAGGATAGAAAGCCCAGAGGTAAACCCATGCACATTTGGTCACCTTATCTTTGATAAAGGAGGCAAGAATATACAATGGAGAAAAGAAACCCTCTTCAATAAGTGGTGCTGGGAAAACTGGACAGCTACATGTAAAAGAATGAAATTAGAACACTTCCTAACACCATACACAAAAAAAAACTCAAAATGGATTAAAGACCTAAATGTAAGGCCAGACACTATAAAACTCTTAGAGGAAAACATAGGCAGAACACTCTCTGACATAAATCACCACAAGATCCTTTTTGACCCACCTCCTAGAGAAATGGAAATAAAAACAAAAATAAACAAATGGGACCTAATGGAACTTAAAAGCTTTTGCACAGCAAAGGAAACCATAAACAAGACCAAAAGACAACCCTCAGAATGGGAGAAAATATTTGCAAATGAAGCAGCTGACAAAGGATTAATCTCCAAAATTTACAAGCAGCTCATGCAGCTCAATATCACAAAAACAAACAACCCAATCCAAAAATGGGCAGAAGACCTAAATAGCCATTAATTTTTAAACTATAACTTTTGTTATATACTGCCCGGCATTTGTATATGCTTACATTTGGACCCAGCCGGGTGGGGTTGGGGTTTGCAATGGTTTCAGTCCTGTTATAAGAAATCTACTTTTACTCTGATAATTAATGCCCATTTAGGTAAATTAATAACTATATTTTTTTATATCTGGAATTTCTAATTAGTTATTTGCCATGTTGTTTTTCTTATTTTAAAGATTTTATCTCTTTAAACATTGTCATCATAATTGTTTGGAAGATTATTAAAGATAATTAAAGATAATTTAAGCATTTGTAATCCTTGCTGTATTAGTCACCTCGAGTGGCCATAATAAGATACTGCAAACTGGGTGGCTTAAACAATAGAACTAGTTTTCACACAGTTCTGGAGGCTAGAAATCTAAGATAAGGGTGCCAGCAGGGTTGGTTTCTGGTGAGACCTCTCTTCCTGGCTTGCAGACAGCCTTCTTCTTTCTGTATATTCACATGGCCTTTCTTCTGTGTGCATAAGGAGTAAGGGAGAGAAAGAGATCTCTGTTGTCTCTCCTCTTCTTATGAGGACACCTGTCCTATTGGATTAGGGCCACATTCTTATGACCTTGTTTTGTTTTTGGTTTTGTTTTTGTTGAACGCGGGCCTCTCACTGTTGTGGCCTCTCCCGTTGCGGAGCACAGGCTCCGGACGCGCAGGCTCAGTGGCCATGGCTAACGGGCCCAGCCGCTCCGTGGCATGTGGGATCTTCCCGGACTGGGGCACGAACCCATGTCCCCTGCATCTGCAGGCGGACTCTCAACCACTGCGCCACCAGGGAAGCCCCTCTTATGACCTTATTTAACATTATTTATCTCTTTAAAGGCCTTATTTCTAAATACAGTCACATTGGGGTTAGCGCTCCAATGTATACGTTTGGTGGGGACACAATTCAGTTAATAACAAAGTTCAAAAATTTTGCTTTGTTCAGCTTGCTGACTTGTCAGTATGGTGACTGATTTCCCCAAGACAAAATATAAATTAAAAATTTTAAAATGAGAAAAAACTTTAAAACATGATTACTATGTTCAAAGAGATAAAAGAAAAAAGGATCAAAAGTCAATAACTGGATAAAATTTCCAAAATTGAAAAATATAATTACTAAATTAACGAAATGCACATTTGTCATTTTTGGCAGAGAACTCATCTTCAGTACTATTCCACATCCAACACATGTGCTCCAGATGATGAAGGAATGTCTACAGGGCAATTTTGCACTTTACTTTTCACGGTTCGTAGTGCTGTAGCCATTCTGAATGTGGTTTATTTCTGGATAATTCCTTGCCCAAGATTTCTATAAGATATATATATTTTGATTTGGGACCACAGGATCTGAAATTTAGAACCCAGTGAGAGGTTCAGGGAATCTGACAAAGACTGATAAATGTATATATAAACAGGTACATTAGACTATCTATAAATATTATTAAATATTATATAATAATACTTCCCCAATCACTTTCTCAAACATGCTCAAGGGACAGTCTTTTTAAAATATGTATGTAGGGCTTCCCTGGTGGCGCAGTGGTTGAGAGTCTGCCTGCCGATGCAGGGGACGCGAGTTCATGCCCCAGTCCGGGAAGATCACACATGCCGCGGAGCAGCTGTGCCCATGAGCCATGGCCGGGCCGCTGAGCCTGCGCGTCCGGAGCCTGTGCTCCACAACAGGAGAGGCCACAACAGTGAGAGGCCCACATACCGCAAAAAAAAAAAAAAGTATGTACATTTAACACATGTATTGATATATATGTTTCTTTAAGAAATCCTGCTAAATTCCATAATTCTAATGAAGATGTTCCATGTTATTCAGTTTTTCTGCTGCCATAAAAACAGCAGCAACATCAACAAAATAGCAGTGGTAGGGAGGGGAGCTTTGCAATGTGTTTATTAGGATATGGTGACAATGTTCTGTATGAAGTGCATCTGTTGTGTGACTGGTTGCTCAGTTTATTTATTTAACTGGTTATACACACTTGTGAAAGCTTTAAATCACATGGGTCGTTTACATTTGATTAAATCTTAACTTCGTGGTCCTTTTTCAATGCCAATATCAGCAAGGCTCTCAGTATGGGCTGGGAGAAATGCAAATGAACATATCCGAGGTTGTTAATGTGCGACAGACACTGGAATACGTGCTTAAATCTCTTGATTCATTTTATATTTATAGGAAGTAATTTGAGGTACATATAATTTTATTTTACAAATATCACAAATCAGGACATTGAGTCTCAGAGAAATAGACCATACTAAGTCATCCAGCTACCAGTACAAGAACAGCATTTGAGATTTCAGGAAAGGGAGGGATCAAGATGGCAGAATAGGAAGTCCCTGAGCTCACCACCCTCCACCAACACACCAAAACTAAAACTAAATATACAGCAACTCTTGATGAGAATGACCTTAAGACTATACTATAAAACTAAAGTAATCAAAACAGTATGGCTATGGCACTGGCACAAAAACAGACACATAGATCAGTGGAACAGAATAGAGAGCCAAAATAAACCCACACATATATGGTCAATTGATATGACAAAGGAGGAACAATACACAATAGAGAAAAGACAAACTCTTCAATGAATGGTATTGATAAAAGTTGATAATTACATGTAAAAAGAATGAATTAGAATATTTTCTCACATTGTGTACAAAAACAAACTCAAAATGAACTGGAAACTATAAAACTCCTAGAAGACAGCCTAGGCAGTATGTTCTTTGACACTGGTCTTAGCAATATTTTTTTTGGCTCTGTCTCCACAGACAAGGGAAACAAGCAAAAATAAACAAATAGGACCTAATCAATCTTAAGACCTTTTGCACAGTGGATAAAACCTACAAAACAAAAAGGCAACCTACTGAATGGGAGAAGGTATTTGCAAATGATATGTCTGCTAAGGTGTTAAAATCCAAAATATATAAGGCACTCATACAACTCAATATCGTGAAAACATACAACCTAATTTAAAAATGGGCAGAGGACCTGAATATGCAGTTTTCCAATAAGAAATACAGATGGCCAACAGGCACATGAAAAGATACTCAACATTACTAATCATCAGGGAAATGAAAATCAAAACCACACTGAGATATCACCTCATACCTGTCAAAATGGCTACCAACAAAAAGACAAGAAATAACAACCATCAGTGAGGGTGTGGAGAAAAGGGAACCATATAACACTGTTGGTAACGTAAATTGGTACAGCCACTGTGGAAAACAGTAAGGAGGTTCCTTAAAAAATTAGAATTAGAACTACCATACGATCCAGCAATTTCACTCCTGAGTATTTATCTGAAGGAAACGAGAACACAAATTTGAAAAGATATATGCACCCCAATTTTCATGGCAGCATTATTTACAATAGCCAAGATATGGAAGCAATCTAAGTGTCCATCAACAGATGAATGGCTAAAGAAGTTGTGGCATTTGTGTGTATACACACACACAATGGAATATTACTCAGACACAAAAATAATAAAATCTTGCCATTTGTGACAAAATGGATGGACCTAGAGGATATTATGCTTAGTGAAATAAGTCCGACTGAGAAAGACAAATACTGTATTTTCACTTATATGTAGAAGCTAAAACATAAAACAAATGAACAAATATAACAAAACAGAAACAGACTCACAGATACAGAGAACAGACTGTTTTGCCAGTAGGGAGAGGCATGGTGGGAGGGGCAAAATAAATGAGGGGAACGAAGAGTTACAAACTACTAGGTATAAAATAGATACATTATAAGGATGTAATGTACATCACAGGAAATATAGCCAATATTTCATAACTTTATATGGAATAAAATCTATAAAAAATATCTAATTTCTATGTTGTATTCCTGAAACTAATATAATATTAAGCCAGCTATACTTCAACTAAAAAAAAAAACACTATCTGAATCTCAGCCTTTATTCCAAAATACATACTTTCTACAGAAAATCCTTGTCTTAGAATGTAAAACTCTATTAAAACATGCCTTTAATAACATCATGCAATTCAACATACATCCCTGTGATTTAGTCACACTTTGCAAATGTAATCTTTTATTCAAACCTTTCTATTTTTTTTCAGTAGCTACTAGCAATAGTTACTCATTTTGAGTAATGAGAAAAGAGAAAATTATGGAGGAGAAACTCTTTTGTTTTCAATCTGGGAAAGAAATGTGTAGGTCAAGTTTTGAGAGTGGCTGCATCTTGGGATTATATTAGTTCAGATGGTACAAGAAAAGACCACATACATGCTGAATGCAAGGAAAATTATTGCAAAATATATCAATTTGATATACTTAAAAATTTATCCTCTGCCTTGGATCCACAAAGAAAATTGGAAATAACATTATCATCTATACTATTAACTGTGAAGTCAGACCCCAAACTCACTTTCATTTATCCTTGTCATCTCCATGGCAAGAGGTTCTCCCTCAGAAAAGCCTCCATAAACCAGGTTGAGATCATGATTCCTAATGTCCCATAGCATTTTTAGTTCAGCTTAGGTGTTTCCATCTGAAGGAGCAACATCTTTAGAGCCAAGAATGTACCCCGCATTGCACATGCACATAGCTTCAGAAAGCTCAAACTGCTAGTTGTGATGACTACTCTCCCTACATTTTTCAAAGTAGTTCCAATTTCAAATGTTATGTTCCAGTGTCATTTTATAAGCTTAATTAAGCATATTTCTCATGATTATAGGTCTTTATTAAAAATCAAACATATCCAAGTACTGGCATACCTCAGAAATGCTGTGGGTTCGATTCTAGACCACCACGATAAACCAAATATTGCAATAAAGCAAGTCACACAAATTTTTTCCTTTCATAGTGCATATAAAAGTTATGTTTACATTATACTGTAGTCTATTAAGTGTGCAATAGCACCATGTCTAAAAACACCAGTGTATATACTTTAATTTAAAAATGCTTTATTGATAAAAAATGCTAACCATCAACTGAGTTCAGCGAGTCACAGTAGTAACATCAAAGATCACTAATCAACAGAGTAAATATAGCAATAATGAAAATGTTTGAAATATTGTGAGAATTAGCAGTGTGAGATGTAGACATGAAAAAGCAAATGCTGTTGGTAAAATGGTACCGATAGACTTGCTTGATGCAGGGTTGCTACAAACCTTCAATTTGTAAAAAATGCAGTATCTTTTTTTTTTTTTTTTTTTTTTTTGCTGTACGCGGGCCTCTCACAGTTGTGACCTCTCCCGTTGAGGAGCACAGGCTCCGGACGCGCAAGCTCAGCGGCCATGGCTCACGGGCCCAGCCGCTCCGCGGCATGTGGGATCCTCCCGGACCGGGGCACGAACCCGTGTCCCCTGTATCGGCAGGAGGAATCTCAACCACTGTGCCACCTGGGAAGCCCAAAAATGCAGTATCTTTGAAGCACAATAAAGTGAAGCACAATAAAACCAGGTATACCTGCATATCGTCTTAACGAATATTAACGAAGAAACTTGAGCAGGTGCCATTTAGCAGGTCTAGTCGAACTTTTGAATCTCTCGTTCAACATGAAAACCACCTACCAAGAAACAACCATATCACATTGAACCCTCCAAGTCTACCATTTATATACATAAGGCAGGCATCTGAGTGTTTGTAACACACTAGGTACACAAAAATAGCAATTTTAAGTATTATTGTTTTCATGCGGAGGGATCCTCTACTTTTTCAGGAAATATATACTGATATACATTGTAAAATATTAAGAACGTAGAGCATGTAAAATTTTAATGTGCACACAAAACTCTTTTACAACCTTCTTACTCACTAAGTGGTCCCACATTAAAATAAAATAAATCTTCACCCAAAGAGAAAGCACTTAAAATGTGCAGCCTTTTCAGATTTTAGGCCCCCGAAGAATTCATTTTTCTTAATAGTGTCAGATATAATAAAACCATCTGTTTCAAGGAAAAAATAATTAAAGCACTTAGCATGATGTTTTACTTTCAGTATTTAAAAATCAGCTATTTCTTATGATCAGTAAATTGGGATTCCATTAGATTTTACCATACTAAACATAGATTTACACAACAGATACCAATGACTGGACTCTTAGACACTTAACTAAGTCATAAACCAGGATGTCTGCCAAGAACATATGTTCTTAAAAATTATGCAGAGGGGCTTCCCTGGTGGCGCAGTGGTTGAGAGTCCGCCTGCCGATGTAGGGGACATGGGTTCGTGCCCCAGTCCGGGAAGATCCTATGTGCCGTGGAGCAGCTGGGCCCGTGAGCCATGGCCGCTGAGCCTGCGCGTCTGGAGCCTGTTGCTCCCCAACGGGAGAGGCTGCAACAGTGAGAGGCCCACGTATCGCAAAAAAAAAAATTATGCAGAGAATGCAAAATGATCATGAAATTGGAAGCACACAAAGTAACAGTTCCTACCAAAGATGTTTTCCATGTGTTTCATTTCTTTCAAAGCCACAGCCATGCTTATACAGATACAGCTTAGTTGTTTTTATCCATTCATTTGAATATATTCGTTCATTTCAATATGCACTGGGTGCATCCTATGTACTAGGCACTATCGTTGGACCAATGATCTTAAAAAGTAAGTAAAAAGAAAAAATAGTCCCAGTCCCTGTCCTCAAAGAACCGACAAAGTAGTTGGAAACAGTATAAAATAAAATAAGTATAGTTCAATGTGCTCAGGCAGTATAACTGAAGGGACATGTAGTGGGCACTGGGAAATTGCATTTACTTGCAGAAGGTGATCTGCAAAGGTTTCAGAGAGGGTGTTAAAATGAACCAGTTGAGATAAGGGGAAAAATTCAGTAGAGAAGAGAAAGGCCATATGGAGGCACGTTCCTGGTCTCTGCTGGTGGGAGGGTATTTTAGATCTGTGCTCCTCAATGTGTTTTCCTTTAAGAACCAAAATCAGAATTCCCTCAAGCACTTGTGTAGATTTCTGAGTTTCACCTGGTGCTACTGGATCAGAATCCGTAAGGATGTGGCCAAAACACATGCTTATCCTGTTCCGATGTAGGACGTGTATGCAGTACCAGATGCACAGAAGAAGTAATGTATCACTTAGAGCTAACAGTAGTCTCTCATGAAGGTATTACCACCTCCTCCTTATAAACTGCCAGTTATAATGTCTTCTGTTCTAAATAAAATTTTTTTCTAGTTGTTTACATTAAATTTTCATTTTTGAATAATAAAAATAAAACAAAACAAATTCCTTAAAAAACATCATTTATGATGACAGACATTTCTTATGCTTTCTTGAATAAAATCACCTTCCTAAAGTCTAGGTCATTTTCAGAACTGTGTAAATTTTTCCATTCACTGCCACAGGGTGAAAAGGGACTTTAAGTATTAGTACTGGTTGAAAAGGGACTTTAAGTATTAGTACTGGTTTAAGTATTAGTACGTGGCAGACTGGGGCAGTTTGGTTTCTAATGAGCAGAAATACCTACATGCCATTCACTGAATAGCATGCATAGTTAATTAAATTAATCCACACTAATATTTCTATTATGATAATAGTAATAATAATAAATCCCTACCATTATTTGCATTATCACATTTAAGATAAAATCTAGAATAACTTTTAAAGTAGAAACACCTGGCTATAATTTGCAATTACCCCCAACACACAGTAAATTTCAGCTGTTATCTATTACTCAATAATTTAAATCTGATCGCATCGCCCTGATCTAAATAACAAATATCCCCTGACCCCCTTCTTAAGTTTAGAAGTCTTCTAATCTTCCTTCCTTCCTTCTAAGCGTGGACAGAGAAAATATTGTCCCCTTAAAAAGTAAAAACAAAATAACATAAAATACCATATGTGGGCCAGATGCAGCCTTTAAATGGCTGCTAACTTTTCAACAAGTATTTGCCTTCTTAGCACCCCTAACAATCACCTTGTTCTTTTACTTCTTGAGATACATCTAAGTTTCAGTTAAAAACGGCTTCATCGTGACTGTTATTTTTTCTTCCTATCTAATAAAATAAATGTACACTCAAAGGGAGTATATCAAAATTTGGGAATAATTTTGTTCAGTCTTCTTACCCTGACCTCCAACATAATCTTTAAAGTTAATAAGAAGAGTGAAAGGCACTCCTAAATTTTACTGATTACTTGGAAGTTTAAAATCTGCTTGAAGATCTGTCATCAGAAATTTCTTGAGATATGCCATTTTCCTCTGTCTGAAAGTTACAATAACATTCATTAAAACAGAATTGTGTTTAACTTTGCTAATACTATATTTTTATCATTCTGTCAATTCCTAAAAAACAAACAGTAGTAAAGACTAGCATATTTGCAATATAAATAAAAGTACATTTAGGGCAAGAAAGGTGTCTATCAAATATATGCTCAGTTCTTTATAGAATTTCAGGTAGCTTCTTCCCAAAGGACACAATCTAAAACCAAATAGAGATCTTTTTAGATTTACAATGGGGTTACATCCCAACAAGCTCATTACAGCTGAAAATACCATAAGTTAAAAATGCATTTATTACACCAAACATACCAAACATTACAGCTTAACCTAGCCTACCTTAAACCTGCTCAGAACACTTACATTAGCCTACACTTGTGTAAAATCATCTAACACAAAATGTATTTTAATGAAGTGTTGAATATCTCATGTAATTTATTCAATATTTTACTGCAAGTGAAAAACAGAATGGTTGTCTGGGTACCGAATGGTTGTAAGTGTATCAGTTGTTTACCCTTGTGATCACGTGGCAGACTGGGAGCTGTGGCTCACTGCCCAGCCTCACCAGAGACTATTGTACCACATTTCATCAGCCCTGAAAAGACCAAAATTCAAAGTCGGTTTCTACTGAATGCATATTGCTTTTGCACCATTGTAAAGTAAAAAAATCATAAGTGGGTCTTCCCTTGTGGCGCAGTGATTGAGAGTCCGCCTACCGATGCAGGGGACATGGGTTCATGCCCCGGTCCGGGAAGATCCCACATGCCGCGGAGCGGCTGGGCCCGTGAGCCACGGCTGCTGAGCCTGCGCGTCCGGAGCCTGTGCTCCGCAACGGGAGAGGCCACAACAGTGGGAGGCCCGCGTACCGCAAAAATGAATAAATAAATAAATTTTAAATATCATAAGTGGAACCACTGTAAGCTGGGGACCATCTGTAAACAGCACAAATGATAGCTACTGTCATGTAAGCTAAAAGTAGTGATAATAACATTTCATTATTTAACAAAAAAATGAAGGTTGGACAAATCATATTTCTCTGGTTAATTCCAAAGATGACTATTATGTGCCAAAAAAACTTTGTCATAATCTATGATGTGAATATGAAAAGGTATAGTCCTTAAGCAGCTCAATATCTAGTGGTGGGTTTAAAGAACCAGACTAGGGGACTTCCTTGGCCGTCCAGCGGTTAAGACTCCGTGCTTCCACTGCAGGGGGCATGGGTTCGATCTCTGGTGAGGGAACTAAGATTCCGCATGTCACGTGGTATGGCCAAAATAATAATAATAATAATGATAAGATTAAGAATTAGACTAAATAACTTTGGTCATGAACTTGGAACTTCATGAACTTGGTCATGAACTTGGAATATCAACTTTGGAAATTTTTTTCTTCACCTATTGTATGTGCCTAAATTGCCCTACCCATGAGTATTTTACTTGTTTTACATCAATACAGCACATCGCTAACAATGTCCTTAGTTTGTTTCTTTGTAATGAGATCCCATGATTTCTGTATGGCATGTCTCCAAATTTGTGTTTACTCATAAAGATGTGACTAGCACCATGGCTTGTTCTTGGCCCATTCAGCCCTTTATTAAGGTGAGAAACACTGTGATGAATAAAATGCTAATCCAGGTTTCGTGATTCATGAAACATTTTTCACTACTTTCCAACATTATTTAAATTAGCTTACAACCATATACATTTCCACACTTACTCCAGATGTAGACACAGAATAACCTCAAGAGTTCGTAAACACTTTCATTTTCTCTTATCAGATCATCATGCTTTATAATTTTGAAGTTTACTTTCTTGTTTGAGGAACTGGAGTAAATTAAAGAGAAAAAAACTATGTACAAATGCAAAAAGCTTAAATAAGTGCCAGATGTCGAGAAAACTGCATTCAGATTAATCAAACTCTGAAATATATTAGCAAAATTTTCTGAGGGAAAAATCTGAAGGAATAAGGAAAGTTTAGAAAGATAGGCCTTAGTCTCTGTAGTTATTAGTCAGTCTCTTGACTGAAAAGTACCAACCCATTGCCCTTGGCGCGTAAATACTGGGATCACATTAATACCAGCTTGTTTCCAGAGAGCCAAACAAGATTTGTCAGGTTCATAATAGGTGTAAAATTACTGTCAAATGAACTTTTTGTTTTTTGTTTACTTTTCTTGCTTATTTACTTCTTGAGCAATGTGATTTTTTCATTTAAACATTTTTGTTAGTATTTTAATTGTGTAGGTTAGTTCATCCAAACTTTCACCTTATTGGCAAACTAGTACAACCACCTAAAAAATAGAGGGGAACACTGTGGAGCATCCCTCAGGTTATGATTTGTACACTGAATAAAAAGCACAGTGAAAAGAAGTCACGGCTTTGAAAAAAAAATTAATCCCAGACTGATAACTACCATATACACATCGTTTTTTTTCAGTCCCTGCCATTAATTCATTCAACAAAAATTTATTGTGTATCTACAATGTACTACACAAACATATCAATAATTCCAAACTTTTGGCAAGTGCTATCATTAACATGAGAAATTAAGGTGATAGAAAAATCACATGTTGGGGTGAACTACTTGAGATAAGGTAGTTGTGGGTTTAGATGAAACTAAAGGATGAGAAGGAGCCAGTCATGAAGGAATCTGGAGGTATGGGGTAATGGCACCACAGTCCAGGGAAAACACCTAGAAAATGCAAAGTCTCTGAAGTCAGAAAGGACATGGCCAGGAGAGGGAGACTGTCATGAGATAAGGATGGAGAGAGACTAGGGAAAGGTCAGGCAGGGCCAAGCAGGCCAAGAAAAGGAGTTTGGGTTTTCTCCTTAAATGAGCAGAAAGTCACTAATAGTTTTAAAACTGGGAAATGACATAATTTTACTTATGTTGGAAAAAAATATCAGTCTGGTTGTTATGAAGAAAATGGATCATAGTGGAGTAAATGGGAAAGACCAATTACGGAGCTATAGGAACCATCTTGATGAAATAGGATTGTTTCTGAAAATATGATTATACAAGTAATTATCAAGAGCAAGGGTGGGTTCAAGGCATATTTTGTAAAAACACTAATGAGTTGTCAGTAACTTTGATTTTGTGGGTGAGATAAAGAGTAGAATCAAGAATGTATTTCAGATTTCTGATCTGACCAAGTTATTGAATAATAATCAAATCATTCTTGAGTAATAATCGTGCCCTTAAAAGAGATGAGGAAGAATAAGGGTGAAAATGTTTTCTGGAAAATTTTCAAAGAAAGAATTTTCCTCATGTTAAATTTGAAATGGTCTTGAAGCATCCAAATGTAGATATACAGTAGACAAGTTTGAAATATGTCCCTTTAGTCTAATGGAGAAATCTCAGTTAGAGATATGAATTTTGCAGTTACTATCATGCAGATACTGATCAAAACTATGGTAATGAATGGACCACCTTAGGGGTAAAGGTGGAGATAAGTAAGGGGTCCATATTGTTCTGTGGGGAAGTTCCTGATTTAGGCAAATAGTAGAAAAAGAGAAGTAAATCAAGAAGATAATGAAAATAGATGAAAGCCAGGGAGAGCGTATGGTGTCCAACAGGCCAAGAGAGGAACATCCTTCAGAAAAGAGAATATGAAGTGGTTGGGTAAGACAAAAACGTGTCTGTTGACAAGAACACTTTCACTGGAGTGATAAGGATGAAACTGCCCTGGTGACAAGACTGGCGAGGGAAGAAGTGGAAACACTGTGTATAGGAAACTGTTTTACTTGTTTAGAGTGTTGCTCTAAAGGGGAGCAGAGAAATGGGAGGAACATGAGGAGAAAAGGGACTTTTTTTTTTAATTAATGAGAGATACTAAAGAATGTTTCTTTGTTTATAGAAATAAAAAAGCAATAGAGCAGAGAGCGCTGAGACAGAAAAGAAGGAATAAATGAAGGAACAAAGTCCCTGACAAGGTAAGGAGGATTGAGATCCAGGGTCCAAGGGGAGAGACTGGCCCACTAGAGGGGTCTTTTGGTAGATGATGTCTTTTTCATAGGTCTCAAAGTAATTCTTTTCCAAATTAGGCCTGGAAAGTCAGTCATCCAATATATTTGAAGGTTACCAATTCATCTTGAGGAAAATGTCCTTCAGTGTGGAAATGTGAAATGCATTCTTTTTTTTTTTTTTTTCTCCCAGTATCCTGAAGGGAGAAGTTTGTTCTTGCTCACAAAGACCTACATTAGAGACTTGCCTATATTCAAGGCAAGTAAGAAACATACTTGGAAAAATAATAAAGACTCCTGAGGGACTGTGCAGAGAAAAATCTCCAGATTCTGAAATAAGACAAATGAAAGTTAGCTGGGATTTTATTTAACAACTGCATAGTAATTCCAACTTGGGGACATGAAGTAGTGTCAACAAAATCCTAGACAATAGCATGACATCACTGTCCATTACAGGACTATAATTTGCAATTGAAAGAAAACCTAACCTGAATGGGCTCTAACAAAAAATGAAACCTATTAGAATCTGGATATTCCAGCGATAACATTTAGGCATGCCCTTGGCTCAGGGTTCAAACAAAGTGATCATGGCCTGCTTCTTCTCTTTCTATAGAAATCTGTTTTGCTTTCTTAGTGTTGTCTCAATTATCAAGCATGCTCTTCTCTCTTGAATAAGATAATCGCACAAAACTCTTTTTAATGCTCATCAGAAACACTTTAAAGAAAAAAAAAAAGATGACGAACAAACAGGGAGAAGGCATTTGAAACATGTAACAAACTAATAATTTGTAAAATGTATTACTACAAAATTCCCAAAGGAAAAAAAAAAACGCAAAATCATGACTGGGCAGTAGCAACTAGAATAAGAAACATAAATGGTTCAAAAACATTGAAGTTGTTCAATACCTTTAAAAAATAAGAAAATCCAAAATGAAATAACAATAAAGCAGTATTCCATAGGTACTAGAATGACTAAAATTAAAATGTGATGCCAAGGATGTAGAGCAATGGAACAATGCAACTTTCATACTTGCTGGTGTGAATGTAAACTCAGTTACTTCGGAAAAGAGTTTGACATCACTTAGTAATGCTGAAGATGCACATATCTACACCTGGCCTTTTTATACTTAGGTGTATATCCTAGAGAGACTGGCCACAAGGAGTCATGTACAAAGCGTTCAAAACAGTAATAATGATGAAAAATTTGATCAACAGTAGAGAAGATAGATAGATAGATGAAAGATAAATTGTGTTATATATTCTGCTTATTCAGTACAGCATTATAAAGCAGTGAAAATAAATGAACTATAGCAAGTAGTCACAACATGGATCTCAAGAATGAAATGTTGAGCAAAAGTAGCTGGTCAAAAGGAATATACAACATATGATTCTATGTATGTAAAGTTCAAAACGGGCAAAAATTTCACCAAATATTTTTTAAGGTTATATGCATGTATGTTAGAACTCAGCGTAAGTATAAAGAATAGTACAGCACTTAAGGAAGTGGTTATTCCTGTGAAGGGGTGGGTAAAGAGCATGAGTTAATGTGGGAGGACTTCTATTCCATTGGAAAACTATTTATTTATTAAGCTTAGTATTGGATACATGCATACTATGCATATTATATACTTTTCAGTATGTATGATATATTTCACAATAAAGAGTTAACCAAATGAAGTTAACCAAATACACCTAAGGTGCTAATTATATTTGTAACACCAGTCATGTGCTGGTGAAGCTGGTGTGCTTATGCACACCTTTTGCAAAGTTCTTGGCAATACATACCCAGAACTATGAAAATCCTCTTTTTTTCTGACCTCAAAACAATATCTCTCATTTTATTACAAAGGAAAAAAAATACAGAAATTAAGTTTTTGCTCTCTTTGCAAATGCATTTTCCACTATTCTTACTTAGATGTTTTAAACTATCACACCAAACAAACTGCTCCTTCCAGTTTTATCTCTGTGTCTTTCTATAAGCTTTGAACCTCTGTAAAAACCTTAATTTCTTCAGAATGGGTTGCTACCCACCTTGTCTTCCTGCTAAATTTCTCTGTACCTTTCAGGACGCAATGCAAATGCTGTTTCTTCATGTCAACTGTATTTGATCCATATATCATAGTTATATTTCCCTCCATTGTGTATCCATATTTGTATGTTTATCTATTATGGCATGGGTCATGTGATTTCCTATGAGCTTATGAGCTCTATGAAGCCAAGTAGTGGTTTATTCACATCTGAATCTTTCCCCAACAGGAAATTCCATAAATAATTGTTTAATGAATATTTGTTAATTGAAAGAGAGAAGAGATGACCTGTTTACAACAGCACTGTTTATCATAAGAATACTCACAACCCAAGTGTCTACTGGATGGGGAATGATCTCTTAATTATAGTGTATCCATTTGATGAAGTATTATGCACTCATTAAAATGCTGTTGTAAAGTCAGTATTAAGATATTGAAAAAACATAATGATATAATGGTAACTAAAGTAACTCATGAGAAAGCAGGAAATTTTAATGAATATCTATATTACAACTATGCAAAAATATACATACACGAACAGGAACTGGAAGACAAAATAAAATAGCCTACATACGAAATATTTACATATATTTATATTCACATAAATATGAAAATGATTATGGATTCTTTGTTGAAATTTTTTCTTCACAATACAGTTTTTTAGAAATTGTATTTAAAGTTTAATATTTTCATACACAATTGACTGAGATTTTGATTCTCATAATATGACGGTCTTATGCAGGGCAATCTCTATTCCCTTTCTTAGCATACAGTTCAATATACACACTGGAGGCCAAAAAAGCGGTTTCACTGCTTCACTATGAAGCAATTTCTAACTTCAACAAATTAAATGATAATGAACTTTTTAAAAATAAGCATTCAAAAATGAATTTTCAAGAATAATCCTAGGTCACCAACTAGTAAAGTAAGGAAAGAAGTAAAAAAAAACCCAAAAAACTGTTGAAATGCATAATTACAAACTGTAAGGGTTTCATAAAATTTTAAGATGTTCTATGAATCACTCAGTGTAAGCATCTGTGATTGCACTAATTACTGTCCCTTCCTGAAGTCACAGGCAGCATATAATACAGGACTGCTTCCCATGTGGGGGCATAACTGTACAAAATCAGCACTATTTATCATCTTTGCCTAGGTTACACATCTAAATCGGCTCTGGAACATTACAAACAGATTCCTGGGCCCCATCCCAAATGAGTCTGGGGAGGTGCTCCAGGTTTCCCTAGTTTTAAGAACTCCTCAGGAGATTTAAATGTATAGCCCAGGTTGAAAAATACTTGCTTAGAAAATGAAAATCATTTTTAAGGTTAGCATAAAGCTTAGTGAAATAAAGAACTCACATTGAAAAAAAGGTATTATTACATATAGTATCTTTGGCATAACAATGGGTAATCAAAAGCTCTGGAGAGCAGGTCATTGAAGTACCTGGTATGGTACGTGAATTCAACATGTCTGAAACCAATCCCTCTCTTGTCTTTCTCCTCCACTACTGAGCCAGCAATGTTTAGCACACTTTTAGCTAAAGTGCACTTTTAGCACACTTTTTTTTAAGCTTTATTGAGATATAACTGAAAAATAAAATTGTAAAATATCTGAAGTGTGTAACACAATGATATGATAAACATATACATTGTGAAAGGATTCTCCCCTGGCACACTTCTGATACTAACTCAGACTCCCTAACTCCAATCCTCATAGTTGAATCCACCCTGAATACCATTACCAGATGTACCTGCCTTGGGCGTAACTCTGCTCACTCATCTTCGGTAGGTTCCCACTGATTACTGAACAAAGCTCCAGACCTCAGACTGCCACTTCAGACCCTTGACTATCTGACCTTAGATGATCTGTCCCAACTTACACTTATTTTCCTTCCCAGACTGTACATTGCAGCCAAGCCATCTAATGTTCTGTGTACCTGTCCCTATCCTTCTCCACACGTGTGTGTTTTAAAAAAATTCTTCACAGAGTACATCTAACTTACACAGATTCAAATCCTAATGGTCCTCCAATTCCAGCCCTAATTTTGTCTATTTTCCAGGCTTTCCCTGATGTCTGTTCCATTTAAAAGTCTCTACACAATCAATCCAACTAATATAATAATTTGTACTTTTATACCCTGTAACCCTTTACCTTACAGAGTCATTATCATCTTATTACCTGTAGGATGTATAAATGTTTTAAAGATAGTATTTCTGTCTGATCGATTGTCTTATTTCCTTCAGTGTCTTACAACTATTTATTCCCCAGAAACTTTCATTAAATTAATATATGCATTAGAAAGACTTTTGATGCTTCCAGGAAACTCAAAGCATGAAAATAGATAAAATTCTCTATGCCCTTGACCCCCCCAACAATAACCACAAAGTTTCCGCTGTGTCTTTTGTCTGGCTCTATACATTTTTTTTGCAGTACGCGGGCCTCTCACTGTTGTGGCCTCTCCCGTTGCGGAGCACAGGCTCCGGACGTGCAGGCTCAGCGGCCATGGCTCACGGGCCCAGCCGCTCGGCGGCATGTGGGATCTTCCCGGACCGGGGCACGAATCCGTGTCCCCTGCATCGGCAGGCGGACTCTCAACCACTGCGCCACCAGGGAAGCCCTAGCTCTATATATTTTTGAAGTATTCAAGCCTGCATTAAGTTCTATACAAATTTCCATCAGATTCCAGATAAATAAAAATAAATAAGACCTGTCACCTAGGAAAGATATAAAAGAAATATCAGGGTGCATATTTTAGGGGTTGAGATAAGCAAATAAATACATATTTCATAAAGTTTATAATTTCCATTATATTTAATGTAAGATATGCATACATTTCCACAGGAGTACAGGATAGGTGACTTTGATTTAACTGTGATTTTTAGTAATGCTTAGTTGTACTCTACTGGGTTCTGAATAAGTGGTGTTGGGATTTCTTCTCCCAATCTATTTAGTCTCACCCTGAGCTGACCTACCTACCCTGGGCTGTCACTTATGCTTCTTCCCAGATTCCATTTCCCCCTACTTCTGCCTCTGCACTCACTTACCAAACACTATCTAGGCCACCAGAGAGGGTCAATTCAGTTCCACATTTGCTGGTCAGTCCATAAATCACTGACTTTGATTTGAAGAGGAAGGTGGGTGTACATTAATTTATTCTGTGTTCTCTAGAAGAGAGAGCACTTGTTACCCCCTGCAATTCTGACCATGGAGTGATTTTCCATCATTAAATGTATCTTCCCCATGCTTGAGGAATACTCAAAAGAGGAGACCACATCCCATTCTTCTTTTGACACCAAAACACTTCAAAAACATCTATTTCTCTTTACTATTATTTTTCTAATTCTCTGCAGGTCTCAAAAAACCTGAGAAGCCCTGCTCCAAGTTTGCTCCTCTAGGAAAGAACCAATTTTAAACCACTTAATTACCAATCAATCTTAAGTGAGTCAAGCAAAAGCAGCATCTGACCCAATTTGTTTAGAAACCCATTCATTCAACCTTGTGGCTTCTCTGCCATGCAGGAGGCCTGTCAGACTGGAATCAAGAAAAAGGCTGATCGAATTTTAATGTTGAACTAATGTTGCTTCTGCAGTTGCCTGCATTAGAAGGGTGACGGGGAGTCCAGGAAGGAAGTGAAAAATGGTCTTTCTCTCTCTCACTTTTTTTTTCTTTTGCAAAGAGTTCAAACGTTCAATCTGTCCTTTCTATGAACCTACTATTTATGGCAACCTCTTTTAACCTATATATAATGCATGAAGAAATCTAGGCAGAATAATATTGCATGTAGGCACTCATATGACTGATTGTGTTGAACCCTGAAAGCTTTTGGAAGTCAGGATCCAGATATTGCGAGGTCCCCAGCTAACTCCACCTGCTAAGGCAACTCTTATCTACCCTCAGAAAAATTACATATAAATGTATAGTATGGGACTTCAAGTGTGGATCCTGTCTCGATCTAGAGAACTTATATGTCTTCCTCATTTCTCTACATCATTTTTCATAGTATTATGCCTTCAATAGGGTTTCACTAATGCTTTCAATTGAATGACAGACTCTATAAATTTGTGCAGTGATTTAAAGAACATCTATGACATCTGAACAGGAGGGAATGCGGTAAATGAATACTGATTTTCTCACCTCCTCTTTCCCAGTTATTACAATAGCTAGTTCTTTTTCTTAACCCCCTTATCACATATTCTACTCAGACCAAAAACAGTAAGATGAGTGAGTAAGAACAGTAGATATTACTTCTACAGTAGGAATTTCCAGCTCTGCCTCAGTACACAGGGTGCACAAACCTTCATAGCTCATGCCTTAGTCATATAAATGACTGAGATCAATGAAAGTGACTCATGGGAATCTGTTTCGTTTTGACTAATTTCACTATTATATTTCCAATGTGTCCAACAGTGGATTTGGAACAGCCCAACTTTCATACCCTTATTTCATCACTTCTGGGTGTTGTTACTTTTTTTAAAGGAAGATCCATTGCCTAAGTTTGGGTTCATCCCAAAACAGAGCTAAGACAGGTACTTGCGTACAGGTAGTTTATTTGAGAATAGGAGTGATAGAGCAAGGAGAGCAAGAGAGGGAAGGAGAAAAATCCAAGGAAGTTATTACTTAAGACCACAGGGTCTCAGTCCTACAGAGAGAAGTCTGAATAACCCTGTAGAATGTAGGTGAAAAAAAAAGTCTCTTAAAATACTTGTATGCTCAGCCATTTATCCACTAAATCCTATTCCACATTGGTTAAGGTTGTCCTCCAAGACCACTGACTTCCTGCCACTCCTGGGCTGCCCAGCATACATGACTTCAGGCTAACTAAGTGCCTAAGCCTTTGGGAATAAATTCTTGAGGTTAAAAAAAACACACACATAAATATCATATGGGCTTAAGGTGGCACACTGACATAAACCTGAAATCAAAGGTGTATTAAGGAGATGTGGTTAAGTATCACAAAAATTATGTGCTATATAATGTACCTACCAGGATCTCTCAAGCTCAGCATACTGACATTTGGGGCTGGATAATTATTTGTTGTTGGAAGCTGCCTCGTACATTGTAGGATGTTAAGTATTATCCCTGACTTGTATCCATGAGATGCCAGTAAGACTCCCCTAATTGTGACAACCAAAAATGTCTTCAGACATTGCCAAATGTCCTCTGGATGGCAAAATAGCCCCTTATTGAGACCAGTGGCCTGAGGCAATTTATGAAAAGTGATATGAGATAGTGCTCTGGTTGTCTAACATGCCAGAGAAACACACAGATTACAGATAACCCCCAGGAACCTCCCACCATCACAGAAAATAATAAGAACAATTCATTTATTCATTCATTCTTTCTTTCATTCAAAAACATCTGTTTAGCATGGGCTATATTCTAAGTACAGTTTTTAATGCCCTAAGGAAGGATGTAATTTTGAATAAGAAGTAGATTTGTCCTGCCTTTGGGGAGCCCAAAAACTGGTGGGGAAAAAGACACCGGAAGATATAATAAAGTGCATCAAGTATATAGTAGTGATCACAATTTTGTTATCAGTTTTAGCAGGGAAAGTTGAGACCCAAAGAAAGAAGTGACCACTCAAGGAAATCAGGACCAGGTGTGTATTACACAACAGCTAAAGCTAAGAGTCTACAATTCAGCACAAGCAAACCACTTAGCAATAATAATATCTTATATAGTGCTATACCAAGTGTATTATAACTGTTTTGTGTACGCTTATTGCTTTAATTTTTACAATAATATCATGAGTATTATTATAGCTATTTCAAAAATGGAGAAACTGTGGGCAGGGAAGTCTAGTACATTTTCCAACCTCTGGTGAATGCTGGAACTGGAATTATTACTCACAGAGTCTAAATTTAGAGTTGTACCTAAAATTACTGTGGTAAACTGCCTAAGATAACTGCAGTCACCCTTCATTATTTCCTCCTCATCCAAAATTTTGCCCTAAATGTCTGCATTCCAGCTAAAATCTAGATACACTAAATTTTTTCCTACAATTCACTTTCTTTAAGGATCAATCCAATTTAGTTTACAGAATTTTAGTCTCAGATGACAGGAACTGTAAAAAAAGGAATAAAATGAGACACATCCTTAATTATACAATGCTTTTATATTTCTTTAGTAAATAGTGCAATGGTCTGAATACAATTATATCATTTATAAGTCAAACCAGGGCACATTCAAGAGTGAAACTGGACACTACTGATGATTATACTGGGACAGTGGGTATAAATGTTACCTGTCTTGGGTTAGTTAACCCTAGGATCACCCTATGAATCACAGCCTATGCGTCACATATCTCAGGGAGGAGGAAGAATAGGGAGGAAGAATAATATATAGTTTGCAAAGCCCAAAAAAGCTTTGGTGACTCTGTGTTTTCTATATAGGTATAAGTAATTAAAATGTTATTTTCCCTAATTGAGCCCTAAATACTTCTGCAGTCTCATCTCCTGCCACTGCTTATTTCACATTCCCCATTCCAAGTCTTTAAATCACTTAGAGCTCCTCAGAACTTACCTCTTTGAAATTTCCTGACTTTGCTTATACTATTCTGTCTCTGTAATGGTCTTCCCCTCCTTTTCTGCTGGTTAACTAATCACTTGGTCCACTTGCAGAGGACAGGGTAGCTGTGGTTCACCACAGGGACAAGGATATGGGCAGCAGACGTTTGGGAAGAATTCCTTGGCCAGAGTCCACCTGAGCCTGCCATTAGCCCCACCAAAGAGCCTGCAGGCTCCAGTGCTCGGTTGCCTCAGGCCAAAGAACCAACAGGGAGGGAACTCAGCCCCACCCATCAGCAGACAAGTGGATTACAGTTTTACTGAGCTCTGCCCACCAGAGCAACACTCAGTTCTATCTACCACCAGTCCCACCCATCAGGAAGCTTGCACAAGCCTCTTACACAGCCTCATCCACCAGAGGGCAGACAGCACAAGCAAGAAGAACTATAATCCTGCAGCCTGTGGATGAAAAACCACACTCACAGAAACATAGACAAAATGAAAAGGCAGAGGACTATGTACCAGATGAAGGAACAAGATTAAACCCCAGAAACACAACTAAAAGAAGTGGAGATAGGAAACCTTCCAGAAAAAGAATTCAGAATGATGATAGTGAAGATGATCCAGGATCTCAGAAAAAGAATGGAGGCAAAGATCAAGAAGATGCAAGAAATGTTTAACAAAGACCTAGAAGAATTAAAGAACAAACAGAGATGAACAATGTAAGAACTGCAATGAAAAGTACACTAGAACAAATAGCAGAATAACTGAGGCAGAAGAACGGATAAGTGACCAGGAAGACAAAACGGTGGAAATCACTGCTGCAGAACAAAATAAAGAAAAAAAGAATGAAAAGAAATGAAGACAGCCTAAAAGACCTCTGGGACAACATTAAACACACCAACGTTCGCATTATAGGGGTCACAGCAAGAGAAGAGAGAGAGAAAGGACCCGAGAAAATATTTGAAGAGATTATAGTCAAAAACTTCCCTAACATTAGAAAGGAACTAGCCACCCAAGTCCAGGAAGTGCAGAGAGTCCCAGGCAGGATAAACCCAAGGAGAAACATGCCGAGACACATGGTAATAAAATCGGCAGAAATTAAAGACAAAGAAAAATTATTGAAAGTGACAAGGGAAAAACGACAAATAACATACAAGGGAACTCCCATAAGGTTAACAGCTGATTTCTCAGCAGAAACTCTACAAGTCAGAAGGGAGTGGCATGATATATTTAAAGTGATGAAAGGGAAGAACCTACAACCAAGATTACTCTACCCCGCAAGGATCTCATTCAGATTCAATGGAGAAATCAAAAGCTTTACAGACAATCAAAAGCTAAGAGAATTCAGTGCCACCAAACCAGCTCTACAACAAATGTTAAAGGAACTTCCCTAAGTGGGAAACACAAGAGAAGAAAAAGACCTACAAAAGCAAAACCAAAACAATTAAGAAAATGGTAATAGGAACATACATATAAATAATGACCTTAAATGTGAATAGATTAAATGATCCAACCAAAAGACAGAGGCTTGCTGAATGGATACAAAAACAAAATCCATTTATATACTGAGTACAAGAGACCCACTTCCGACCTAGGAACACATACAGACTGAAAGTGAAGAGATGGAAAAAAGATATTCCATGGAAATGGAAATCAAAAGAGCTGGAGTAGCAATACTCATATCAGATAAAATAGACTTTAAAATAAAGAATGTTACAAGAGACAAGAAAGGACGCTACATAATGATCAAGGGATCAATCCAAGAAGAAGATAGAACAATTATAAATATATATGCACCCAACATAGGAGCACCTCAATACATAAGGCAACTGCTAACAGCTATAAAAGAGGAAATCGACAGTAACACAATAATAGTGGGGAACTATAACACCTCACTTACACCAATGGACAGATCATCCAGACAGAAAATTAATAAAGAAACACAAGCTTTTAATGACACAGTAGACAAGATAGATTTAATTGATATTTTTAGGAGACTCCATCTGAAAACAGCAGATTACACTTTCTTCTCAAATGCACAGAGAACATTCTCCAGGATAAATCACATCTTGGGTCACAAATCTAGCCTCAGTAAATGTAAGAAAATTGAAATCATATCAAACATCTTTTCTGACCACAACACTACAGAATTAGAAATAAATTACAGGAAAAAACCCACAAAAACCACAAACACAGGGAGGATAAACAATATGTTACTAAATAATCAAGAGATCACTGAAGAAAACAAAGAGATAATCAAAAAATACCTAGAGACAAATGACAATGAAAATATGAGGTTCCAAAACCTACAGGATGAAGCAAAAGCAGTTCTAAGAGGGATGTTTATAGCAATAAAACCCTACCTCAAGAAACAAGAACAATATCAAATTAACAATCTAATCTTACACCTAAAGGAACCAGAGAAAGAAGAACAAACAAAACCCAAAGTTAGTAGAAGGAAAGAAATCATAAAGATCACAGAAGAAATAAATGAACTAGAAACAAAGACAACAGGAGCACAGATCAATAAAACTAAAAGCTGGTTCTTTGAGAAAAACAAAATTGATAAACCTTTAGCCTGACTCATCAAGAAAAAGAGGGAGAGGACTCAAATCAACAAAATTAGAAATGAAAAAAGAGAAGTTACAATGGACACGACAGAAATACAAAGCATCATAAGAGAATATTAAAAGCAATTCTATGCCAATAAAATGGACAACCTGGTAAAACGGACAAATTCTTAGAAAGGCATAACCTTCCAAGACTGAACCAGGAAGAAACAGAAAATATGAACAGACCAATCACAAGTAATGAAATTGAAACTGTGATTAAACATCTTCCAAAAAACAAAATTCCAGGACCAGATGGCTTCACAGGTGAATTCTATCAAACATTTAGAGAAGAGCTAACACCCATCCTTCTCAAACTCCTCCAAAATATAGCAGAGGGAGGAACACTCCCAAGCTCATTCTATCAACCTGATACCAAAACCAGACAAAGATAATACAAAAAAAAGAACATTACAGACCAATATCACTGATGAATATAGATGCAAAAATCTTCAACAAAATACTAGCAACAAAATACAGAATCCAATAACACATTAAAAGGATCATACACCATGATCAAGTAGGTTTTATACCAGGGATGAAAGGATTCTTCAATGTACGGAAATCAATCAATGTGATACACCATATTAACAAATTGAAGAATAAAAACCATATAATCATCTTATTAGATGAAGAAAAACTTTTGACAAAATTCGACATGCATTTGTGATAAAAACTCTCCAGAAAGTAGGCATAGAGGGAACCTACCTCAGCATAATAAAGGCCATACATGACAAACCCACAGAAAACATCATTCTCAATGGTGAAAAACTGAAAGCATTTCCCCTAAGATTAGGAAGAAGACAAGGATGTCCACTCTTGCCACTATTATTCAACACAGTTTTGGAAGTTCTAGCCACAGCAATCAGAGAAGAAAAAGAAATAAAAGGAATGCAGATTGGAAAGGAAGAAGTAAAACTGTCACTGTCTGGAGATGACATGATACTATACATAAATAATCCTAAAGATGCCACCAGAAAACTACTGGAGCTAAACAATGGATTTGGTAAAGTTGCAGGATACAAAATTAATGCACAGAAATCTCTTGCATTCCTATACAGTAACAATGAACAATCAGAAAGAGAAATTAAGGAAACAATCCCATTCACCACTTCAACAAAAAGAATGAAATACCTAGGAATAAACCTACCTAAGGACACAAAAGTCCAGTACTCAGAAAGGTATAAGACACTGATGAAAGAAATCAAAGATGACACAAGCAGATGGAGAGATATACCATGTTCTTGGATTGGAAGAACCAATATTATGAAAATGACTGTACTACCCAAAGCAATCTACAGATTCAATGCAATCCCTATCAAGTTACCAATGGCATTCTTTACAGAACTAGAACAAAAAATCTTAAAATTTGTATGGAGACACAAAAGACCCCAAATAGCCAAAGCAATCTTGAGGGAAAAAATGGAGCTGGAGGAATCAGACTCCCTGACTTCAGAGTATACTACTAAGCTACAGTAATCAAGACAATATGGTACTGGCACAAAAACAGAACTATAGATCAATGGAACAGGATAGAAAGCCCAGAGATAAACCCACACACCTATGGTCAACTAAACTATGACAAAGGAGGCAAGGATATACAATGGAGAAAAGACAGTCTCTTCAATAAGTGGTGCTGGGAAAATTGGACAGCTATATGTAAAAGAATGAAATTAGAATACTCCCTAACACCATACACAAAAATAAACTCAAGATGGATTAAAGACCTAAATGTAAGACTGGACACCATAAAACTCTTTGAGGAAAACCTAGGAAGAACACTCTTTAACATAAATCACAGCATGATCTTTTATGACCCACCTCCTTGAGCAATGGAAATAAAACCAAAAATAAACAAATAGGACCTAATGAAACTTAAAAGCTTTTGCACAGCAAAGGAAACTATGAACAAGACGAAAAGACAATCCTCAGAATGGGAGAAAATATTTGGAAATGAATCAATGGGCAAAGGATTAATCTCCAAAATATATAAACAGCTCATGCAGCTCAATATTAAAAAAACAAACAACTCAATCCAAAAATGGGCAGAAGACATAAATAGACATTTCTCATACAGATGGCCAAGAGGCATATGAAAAGATGCTCTATATCACTAATCATTAGAGAAATGCAAATCAAAACTACAATGAGATATCACCTCACACCAGTCAGAATGGCCGCCATCAGAAAATCTACAAACAACAAATGCTGGAGAGGGTGTGGAGAAAAGAGAACCCTCTTGTGCTGTTGGTGGGAATGTAAATTGATAAAGCCACTATGGAGAACAGTATGGAGGTTCCTTAAAAAAGTAAAAATAGAATTACCATATGACCCAGCAATCCCATTATTGGGCATATACCCAGAGAAAACCATAATTCAAAAAGACACATGCACCCCATTGTTCATTGCAGCACTGTTTACAATAGATAGGTCATGGAAGCGACCTAAATGCTCATTGACAGATGAATGGATAAAGAAGAAGTCGTACATGTATACAGTGGAATATTACTCACCATAAGAAGGAACGAAACTGGGTCACTTATAGATACGTGGATGTACCTAGAGACTGTCATACAGAGTTAAGAAAGTCAGAAAGAGAAAAGCAGATACTGTATATTAATGCATATGTGTGGAATCTAGAAAAATGGTACAGATGAACTGGCTTTCAAGGTAGAAATAGAGACACAGATGTAGGTAACAAATCTTTGGACACCAAGGGAGGAAAGCAGGGTGTGGGGTGGGAGGGTGGGATGAATTGGGAGATTGGGATTGACATATATACACTAATACGTATAAAATAGATAACTAATGAGAACCTGTTGTATAAAAAAATCAGATAAAGTATAATTCAGAGCAAAGTAAATTACCAGAGACAAAAGGGGAAGCTGTATAATGATAAAAGTCAGTCTATCAAGAATATATAGTGATCCTAAATGTGAATGTACAAAACAAGAAGCTGTAAAATAAGTGAAGCAAAAAACTTATAGTACTAACAAGGGAAATAGACAAATCTACAATTATGGTTGGAGACTTGAACACTTCTCTGTCAATAATTGATCAAGCAATTACACAGAAGATCAGCAAGGATATAGAAGAACTGAAAAACACCATCAGTCAAAAGGATCTAATCGACATTTCTGAAATATTTCACTTAACAAGAGCAGAATACAAATTGTTTTCAAGTGCCCACAGAAAATGTATTAATATATATACTCTCTTGGATGTAAATATTTGATTTACTTGGTCTTTCAGTGTTTGATAGAATATGTCATAAAGCATTCTGTCTGATGCTTTCTCTGCAGGAAAAATTTTAACCACTGATGATTTTTAATGGCTGTAGAATTTCTCAATTTTCTATTTCTTATTGAGAAATATTTGATAAGTTATGTTTTCTTATACATTTGTCCATTTCACCAAAGTTTTCAAATTCTTATTATTATAAAATTATTCCTCATGTCCCTTTATTATTTTTTATCTTTGAGGTAACTAAAGTTATGTGTTTTTATTCATTCTTAATATTGATTTTTGAGCATTTTCTTTTATTCTTGATAAATACTGCTGGAAAATTATCATGCTTTTCTGTATTTAATCATCTTTATCATTTTTTTTTGTTTTGCCTCTTTTAGACCCTTTCTCCCACTTTCATGAACCACTCCCAAGACAAAAAACTATATATATCATAATTTAGATGCTTAGGCCATTCATTTTCAGACTTTTTCTTTAATACTTAAGGCTAAAAATTCCCTTCCAAGTTCCACTGTAACTCAGTCCACAGTTTTGATACATAACATATGCATTGTTTTGTTCTAAGCACATTCTTAACTCCATGACAATTTCTTTTTAAATATGTGTTGAGAAATGATATTGTTAATTTCTGAGAAATAAGAATGTTTCTAGCAATATTTTTTTTTTTTTTTTTTTTTTTTTTTTTTTTGGTACGCGGGCCTGTCACTGTTGTGGCCTCTCCCATTGCAGGGCACAGGCTCCGGACGTGCAGGCTCAGCGGCCACGGCTCACGGGCCCAGCCGCTCCGCGGCATGTGGGATCTTCCCGGACCGGGGCACACACCCCTGTTCCCTGCATCGGCAGGCGGACTCTCAACCACTGTGTCACCAGGGAAGCCCGTCTAGCAATATTTTTATAACTGAGTTCTAACTTACATTTATTAGGACAACAGAATATGTTTTTATGTGTTCTGAAAAAATTTTTAATGTGTCTTGAAATTTGCTCATAAATGTTCTCTGAGTACTTGATAATAATATATATCAAACATTTCTTGGGTGCAACATTCCATGAATATTAATTGGGTCAATGCAGTTAATTTTGCTATTCAATTCTTCTATAATTTTTTTCATTTATTTTGCCCATGTAATTTATGAATTACTGAAGGAAGTATATTTAACTCTCCTGATATGATGGTTTATATAAATTTAGCTAGTTATTAGATCATATAAGTTTGGTATTACTATATATTCCTGGTGAATTAAATATTTTATTAGTGTGTAGTGACTCTTTTATATATGTTAATTATTTTCCTTAATATACTTTAGATGCATCACTTGTAACTGGCATGTAGTTTAGTTTTTGTCAGGAGTCTAACAATCATTTTCTTTTATATAGAGTATTTAATCAGTTTACATTATTGTAATTTCTAATATATTTGGATTTATTTAAGACCATTTCAATACCTTTATTTATTCAAACATTTCTACTTATTTTCCTCTTTTTTTTGCCTGCTTTTTAATTGTGTTTTTCATTTCATTTTCCAATGTGTCAATTGGAATTTACATACTCTTATTTTCTTTGAGTGATATCCAAGGAATTTTAATATGTATTCTTATTAAATTTTTTTAAAACCTTTACTTTTGTCATTCTCTGAAACCATACAAAAATATTTGTACATAATAATATTAATAACTCACTTCTCAAATTTTATGTCGTTTCTGTTTACTTTTATTTTATCCTTTTTAAGCCCATGAGACACTATTACTATTTTTGTAGGAAGTAGTTGTTTTACATTTCCTCCTGTACCTTAGGCCTTCCATCTTTCCCTCATGAAAATTTCCTTTAGTGAATGCTGAGAGAGATAGTGTGCTTGTGTGTGTGCGTAGGGAAAAATACTTTCTGTTCTTAATTTTAAAAAATGTTTTAAGATTTTCCTGTTCTTGAAAATATAATTTTTCTTGGTGTAGCAGTCAAATTTAAGAGTTACTTAAAAATAATCTTGCTGGGTATAAAATTCAGTATTAACAGTTATTTTCTCTCAACTCGCTGATGATATTCTGCTATATTCTGGTGTCCATTATTATTTTTTTTTCATTTAATGTTCTTCAGTTGTATTACTTTTAAGTCAAAGTGTGAAGACTTTCCTTAAAACCTGTGGAGGTTTCATATTGCTTAATGAATCTGAGGATTTCTGATTAATGGAAAATATTTCAGCCATTATTTATCCTTTCTTTGAGAACTCCATTAAGACAAATGTTAGATCTCCATATTCTAGTTTCAACTTCGTTTAATATCTCTTTCACATTTCCCATGTCTTTGTTTTTGTGAGCTGTATTCTGGATAATTTTTATAGATCTATCTTTCAGGCCACAATTCTTTCTTCTGTTCTTTCTAAATATTTTATATTTTATTTCTAAATTTCTGCTTGATTCTTTTCAACTTAGAGATGCAATAGCAAAATACTACAGATTGGGTAGCTTACTTCTCTCAGTTCTAAAGGCTGGAAGTCCAAGATCAGGATGCCAGAATGATCAGGTGAGGGCCCTCTTCTCAGTTTCAGACTTTTTGGTGTACCCTTACATGACAGAAGGAACCAAGGAGGTCTATGGTATCTCTTTTATAAGAATATGAAGTCCATTAATGAGGGCTCCACCTCCATAATCTAATCATCTTCCAAAGGCCCCAACTTCTAACTCCATCACAGTTGGGTGTTAGAATGCCAACATCTGAGTTTGGGAGGGGATACAAGCATTAAAACACAGCAGTTAGCTTTTATATTACCTTTTTCAATAATATTATATTTCACTTTTTTATTTCTTGATAGACATCAACACTTGTTTTATATTCAATGTCTGATTTTTAAATTTCTACAAAAATTTTTGAGTTTCTTTGTTATCTGTTATTTCTGCTGGTTCTCCCTCATGTTACCTTTTTTTCCCTTGCTTGTTTGTTAATTCTGATGGTGAATTCATATTCCTCAAAAGTTTATCTGTGGAATTCTTTGAGGCCCAGCTTTATAATGCTTTTCTCTGGAGGGTATTTATGTTTTCTTTTTTCAGGCATCTAGAAACTACCAATGCAGGAGTCCTTTAAAATAAATTCTCTTTCTTAAGTTTTAAGTCTACCTGCTTAGTACAAATTCTGGCTACAAATCCATATACATATGAGATTTAGTTATTGTCTCTTGATTTTTTTTTATTTTTTACCTCTATCTAATATCAAAATTGATGATGGGATATTATTCTTGATTTCACCAAGGTTCAAGTTCATCTTTATTCTATATTTTACACTGAGGGTGTAAACCTTGAGTGTCCAAAGTTCCCTGTAGTAACTTTATTTTTTCCACACTTACATGTATATCTATTTTTATATGAAGAACTTCTTCTTTGACTTATTTTTTACATAATTGAGTAGGAAATAGGCTAAGAGATTGAGTTAGAACAGTGGTTTATGTCAGGTTCTGCAGAATCAGACCCTCAGATTGAATGCATATGCAAATGTTTTATTAAGGAAATACAAGAGAAACCTGCAAGTAAGTGAGGCAGAGAGAGACAAAGGAAGAAGACAAAAAAGGGTATGATTTTAGGAAAAGTCTATCTTGATTATATCTTCAACATTATCCTGTAGGAGAGCATTCCTTTAGGAGTGGGTATTTTGCTTCAATGTTTGTTTCAATCTGGGCCTTAGATGTCAGTATTGGCTATTAACATCTGAGGTATAGGTTGTACATAAATCCCCAGACATTTTTCTCTCTACAGATATCTGCAGTGAAAACAACTCCACTAGATCAAAGTCAGTTCTCTGAAAATTTCCAGATTCAGAGTTGAAAGTAAAAGTACATCTACTGAGGAAGACTCAAAAAATTTTAAATACATCTTGGAAGGGATCAATTGTTTCTGAGGACTTCAACATGTGGCTCCCCGCTCTGGGTCTTTACAGGAAGCTGTTCTAGTTGTAGCCATTCCTAAACCAGTAGAGAGGGAAGAAGAGAGAAAATGGAGAGGAAGCAATTACCTTACAAAAAGTGACATGAATGTTGTACTAATTTCATCTGCTCATATTTCACTGATGAAAACTTACTTATATGCCCCCACCTAACTGTAAGGGAGGCTGGGGAATTCAGTCCTACTTAAATTCTATCACTGAAGAGCATGGAGCAAACAGATTTGGGGAGGGACAACTTGCAGACTTCCACAGGTGTTGCCAGATTATGGTTTTAGTTGCACCTGTGGAACGAGACATGGTTACCCGAAGAGTCAGGATAGTTTGGCGAGAAAGGAGACTTTTAGAACACAGGTAGGGCTAGCACATCATTTAGAAGCCTGGCATAGCTGAGTCAGCACATGAAATTATAAGCTGCTGGCCGGAGGTAGGAAGAAATAAACCAGGAGGATATGGCACTACTAAAACCTGGAGGAGAAAATGTTTCAAGAAAAGGATGGGAAATGACATGCATATTCTACAATATTCCAGACAGTAAGAAGACAAGAGTAAGACATAAAAGTCTGTTCTCATGGGATTGGCTTTGGAGTTCTGGTCACAGAGAACTAAATAGAGAGATAAAGGTCAGAAAGATGGGTATTAGTTCAGGGTGGGTGAGGATATGAGAGAGGATAAAGGATCAGAGACATATTTTGAACTTTCTGCAGAAAAGAAGCAAGAAGTTGCCATTTACAGAGTAACGAGAAAAGACTTTCTTGCATAAGTTTCTTAGGAGGTTCTTTTGGCCTTTCTCTTTTTCTAAAGAGATCCATTCAGGGTACCCATGGTGACTCTCACAACAAAAGCAGCTCCTCTTTTTTGGTATTATTAGAAGCACTCAAATCTCACTGTCTTAAAGGAAGTAAGGAGAAATTCAAGGCCAAACATGGAAAAGGATCCTGTCAAGAGTCCAACAATTTATAGCAAAGCCACAATTTGGATATTTGTGATGAGAACTTAAAATTCATCAATTAGTTGTTGTCAACCATTAAACTATTTTGGACATCAAGTACTTTGGAAGTATATTTCTTTGCTTGAAATAAAAATAAATAGGCTTTTTAAATGTATTTATTTTAAAACTTACATTCAATAAATTCCAGTACTTCTTGTGTACAGTTCTATGAGTTTTGGAAAATGGATAGAGTAATGAAGCAGCACTACAAGATACAGAAGAGTTCCATCACCCAAAAAATCCACTGGGAACTTCTTTTATAGTCAACTAATCCCCATTCCCATATCCTGACAACCACTGATCTTTTTGTCTGTCCGGTTGGTTTTTTGAGAATACCATAAAAATGTAATCATACAGTGTATGTAGCCTTTTTGGTCTGGCTAATTTCTCTTAGAGTAATCTGTGTGAGGTTCATCTATGTTGTTTCATATATAAATAGTTCATTTCTCTTTATTGCTTTGTAGTACCCAATTGTATGGATATACCACAGTGTTTATCTATTCACCAGTTGAAGGACATTTGGGATGGGACATTAGAAATGAAGCTGCAAATAAACTTTCATATACAGGTTTTATCTGAACATAAGTTTTCATTTCTCTTGAATAAATATGTAGCAGTGGTATTGGTGGGTCTCATGCTAAGTATACGTCAACTCTATTCCAAAGAGGTTTTATCAGCTTGCATTTCCATAGTAACAAACGAGAGGTATTCTTGCTCTCATTCAACAGTATCCTCAACAGTACTTGGTATTGTTGGTTGTTTTTGTTTGTTTCAATTTTATCCATATTAATAAGTATGTAGAAGTATCTCATTGCGATTTTAATTTGTATTTTCCTAAAGATGAATAATTTCAAACTTCATTTCTTGTGGTGATTTGTCACCCATTCATCTTCTTTGCTGAGCATCTGTTCAAAAATTTTTGTTGGGTTTTTTGTTTTCCTGTTGTGGAGTTTTGAGAGGGCTTTATGTTTCCTGGATACAAGTCCTTTGTCAGATATGTGACTGGCAAATATTTTCTTAAAATCTATGGCTAACTTTTCACTCTCTTAACACTATCTTTCACAGAGAAAAATGTTTTATTTTGATGAAGTCCAATTTCTTCTTTGGTGACTCATACCTTTGGTGTCATATCTTAAAATGCTAATTCAAGGTCACAGAGACCTTCTCCCATGTTTTCTTCTAGAAGTTTTATAGTTCTAGGTGTTACATTTAGATATGTAATCCATATTTAGTTATTTTTATATCATGAGAGAGATGGATTGAGGCCTTTTTTCTTTTTTAGTGGATTTGAATCAGTTGCTAAGATGGGGGAAGATAAAAGCTGAACTCTGTGATTGTTGTAACTTACTATTAGAGATAGTTTGCAGGCTGCAGGACGAGAAAGAGAACCCAGTCAGAGGGTGGCAGTCTCCCTGAATTGAGAAGACTAAGATGAACCTTCAAGAAGGCCAGAAGGGTAGAGGGTAGAGTCTGCAAGACAGAGTAGTGGAGACCTACACAAACACACCCACACCCACAAATACCCAGAGAAAGAGACAGCGAGGAAAAGAGACAGAGAGAGAGAAGAGTGCCTGGAAAACTGCAGAGGTTCACCCTTGAATGTTGAGCAAGGTATTGATCAACATACGCCTGTGAAAAATGACCTGAAGCTGAGGGAAAAAAGACAACACACAACACCCAAAATAATTAAAGAAAATGTGCAGAGCTCACACAGAACCAGGAACAGGTTGTGTTCTCACCAGCTGGAGTGGAAAAACTGCATAATTCCCCCCAGCATCAAGTAAAGTGCTCAAAGGGGTATTGCCTAAATAAAGGCCCAATGTCAGCCTTATACTAAAGGCTGTCTTGATCATGCCATCGCAGAGCTTAAGCCTCAAAAGGTTTAAACTATATCCAAGTAACTAAAATGCATCCCAGAACAAAGTTCAAGAATACTTATACGAATACAAAAATAGTTGACACATCAAAATTCATAATGTTTGAGGTTTGGTCAAAAATGAACAGTCATGCAAATAACCAGGAAATTTCAGCCAATCAGTAAAAACAGACTCAGAAATGACATAGACAAAGAATCAGCAAATAAGTACAAAAAAAATTATAACTGTTTTTCTTATGTTTATGGAGGTAACAGAAATTTTGAACATGTTAAATAGAGACATGAAAGGCATAAAAAGATTGAAATCAAGCTTCTAAGAGTTGAGAAGTAAAATGTCTGAAGTGGAAATTACATTGGATGAGATGAACAGCAGATTAGCTACTACAGAATAATATAATTCATTAACTTGAAGACATAGGAAAAAAACAATCCGAAGTGAAACCCACAGGGAGGAAAATAACTGAGAAAAAATGAACGGGGCATCAGTGAGATGTGAGACAATTTCAAGCAGCCTAGTATACACATAAGTGGAGTCCTCAGAGAGCTGCTTTTTGTATTTTACCCAGAGTTCTTCATTGTAATCAGTGAGTGAAACAGGATGCAGTGGAATTATCTCACCTGGTCAAGCCCTGAACAACTAATAGGCTTTTATTACCATTCATAGGACCACAGAGCTCAATCACTTTTCTTTATGGCAACTGATAAATCTTCATTCAGCTGACTAGTTATTAATGATTAACACCATCCGTTTATCACCTATTAAAAGGAACTACCATTCTATAAGGTGGCCTTTGCTGATTTGTTTCACTCTCCCCTCTTGTGCTTTGCTCCATGAAAAGAGCAGTTTCCCACTGCAGATTCTCTCACCTCCAGCAGAGAAAATATGATTTGTCCTAAAATAAAATTAAACACATAACATGAAGAAAAGCCACTTAATGGCCTACTGTAATGCTACTCATGAAGAAGAAGTATAGCTAGTTCACTTGGCTTATTGGTCTTTAATAAAATCCTAATACATGCTTCCTGTTTATTAATACAGTGAGTTTCAATCTGACCAATTACCCTTCAGAGTAAATATTTGGCACTCTGTGCTTTTTTTTTTTTTTTGCTGTGCTAAATATTGTGAATTTATTTTCAAAAAATTGTTCACAGTATTCATTTGTATATACATAAGAATATGTAAATTGCAAAGGTTTGCAATAAAACGTGTAACCTGTGTTTAAAATCTTGTTATTCAAAGATCATTTCAAATGTGAGTTAATGTGCTTAGTCCTCACTTAAAATAACCAGATAGAGTTCACTAAAACGAATTTAAAAAAATAGTTTTATTAGTTCTCCCACAGAGAATGAAGGATGATTCCCCTGCAGGCTGCTGTGCTTCAGAGAGACATTTTCAGTCCCTGGCAGGACTGTGAGAGTGAATCCCAAGCTGATCTGGTGGCATAAGTGGCTAAGCTACCATACCTCCTGCACTCTGATTGGACATCTGTCTGACCTTTGTTGAGATGTTGCTATCCTATGGACCTATAGAAGCAAGTTGCCAGTGTTTGATCCCAGGGCACAGTCTGGTTCAAGTTTTATAATCTTTTATCTAAATTCCTGCAACAATCTCTTAATTGGACACCAGATCCCTAGGTCCCTCCTATAGCCTCACACTTCAGTCTGGATAAAGGTTCCATTTGACCTTACTGCCTACCCTCTAGCTCTTATTCACTTCCCTGTAGCACACAGGCCACCCAGATGTTACTCAGGACCTTTGCACATACTGTCCCCATCACTTGAAGCTCTCCTCCTCCAGATGGCTATACCTCCTTCAAGTCTCTGCCTACGTTCACCATAGTAGTGATGTCTTCCATATCGATATTATGGAAAATATCATTTCCTAACCCCATTTCCTAACCCCTACTGTCCTTCTTTATTTCTTATATCATGATTAATATTATTTGCAGAATATGTATTGCCATCTGACATATTATCTGCAGTAGGCTGAATAATACACCTCAAAGAGCTCAGGTCCTAAATACCAGAATCTGTAAATGTTACTTTATTTGCAGGTATAATTAAATTAAAGATCTTGAAATGAGGAGATTATCCTGGATTGTCCGGGTGGGCCCTGATTGCAATCACAAGTATTCCTGTAAGACAGAGGCAGAGGAAGATTAGACACACACACACACACACACACACACACACACACAGAGGAGAGGGAAGAGATTGATGTGGCCACAAGCCAAGGGATGTCAGCAGTCACCAGAAGCTGGGAGAGGCTAAGAACATAATCTCCCTTAGAGAATCTGGAGGGAGTGTGGCCTGCTAACACCTTAATTTTGGTCCAGTAATACAAAGTCTGAATTTCTGGCCTCCAGAACTGTGATAGAATAAATTTCTGTTGTTTTAAGCCATCCAGCGTATGGTAATTTGTTACAAAAGCCACAGAAACCTAATACAGTTTAGTCCTTATGTGTTTATTTTGTCTGCTCCCATCACATGCACACAGAATGTGTCCCATGAAAGCAGAGGGGTTGTCTACTTTTTTCTCTGCTCTATCTTCAGTGCCCCACATGGTGCCTGACACACAACAGAAGCCCAATAAATATTTTTGAATGAATAAATGATTGAATATTTGTATCAAAGATATTCAGTGCAGTAGTAGCTCAGAAAAAGCTCAAATCAATGGGCTGGGGGTCTGAGGGAAAGCTTCATGAGAAGGTGATGGAATGAAGTTCTCTGAGAAGCTCAGATCACCAGACTAAACCTTGTGTGTATGGAAATGACTTCTTTATTCTCCTAAGTTATGCTGAGATTCATTTCCAGCAATTGCTTTTATCTCTTGAACAGAGGGTGATGATCAATATGTGTAATTGTCCCTGGATATAGCTTGATGTTGTCATTGGCCACAGTTGTGCCTAAAAAAGCATAAATGGCAACATGTTCTTTGTTCCTGTGTAATCGTCCTTTGTGGAGATGATAGTATAACAGGTGACAGGACACAAAACACATAGGCCTGGGAGACCTGAGCTTAAATCCAGGCTCTGCCACTTCTAATACTGGCGAACATTTATTTAACACTTGCCATGTGTTGAGAATTATACTGTATGCTTTGTGCACTGATTCTTTGCCAGTTGCATAAACCTGGAAGTCATTTCACCTTTTAGTCTCATAACAACTCTGAAAAGAGGCTATTTTCATCCCTATACTACCGATGCAGAAACAAGCACAGAGAGCTGAAGTAACTTCCTCAAGGTCACAGAGCTAATCATTCCTGAAACTGGGATTCACATCTCAGGCCCGTGTGACTCCAAATTCCATTTACTTTCCAATATTTTGTGCATTTCTCTTAGCTAACTTGGTGACAGTCACTGAGCTTTTTCTTGAGCCTTAGTTTCATCTATAAAACAGAAAGAATGCCACAGGATTATTGGCCAAATTAGTCAGTGGATATGATGTAAAATGCTCAACAATGGAACAGATACATTGTTTAACAGAATATGTATTTGGTCTTGGGCTTTGATAATATAGTCACAAAAGTAGACTTTGGTGTCCTTCACTATGCCTTTTTTTTCCCTGAGGTTTCTGCCTCTGCTCTCGTCCCCCTCACCCCTTTCACAACTTTTCAGCCAGTTGCTTTCTTTATCCTACTCTTCCTACAACAATTTATCAGACGTTTCTACTTCAATGTATGTTTGTCAGATCTTCCCCCACACTGTAAGGTTTTGTTTTTAAGCCCATCTCTCACTATTAAAAGACAAACTTTTTTCAGAGTGGGGTGGAGAGGGGTAGGTTCTGAGGCATCCGACGGGTGAACTAGTAGCTTGGGGAGCACTGAGAAAGTGGGGATCCTCTAAAAACCCTTTGCCTTCGAGTAAGGCTCTCCCTCGCAGGCAGAGCACGTTCCTAAAACCCTGGCCGTCATCATTCCCTGGAAGCCATCACATGGAGTGTCAGCATCTCCCCTGGTCAGATGTGAGCACTTCAGACCAATTGTTTCTCTGCAGATACGACCAGCCCACACTCTCGCTACTTTGCAAGCTATGCAAAGATGTGTGGGCTCGAGGCAGCTCAGTTTTGAGACAGCCCTTCATCTGCCCTCCTCCTCCCAGGTAGACACGCGGCCAGGTTCTGAACTAGTGAATCCATATGACAAGGAGTCCTGCTGGGGAGATGCGGTGTCCCCCAAGCCCACCTTCCTGCAGACGCGACCCAGAAACACAGTTCTTTCTTTCATTAGAGACGTGGTGCTGTGCCAACCCCTCTAACAAAGCACTCGAGGGTGGGTTCCGCATCGCACATCTCTTGCTTTCAGCAGATGTTCCATGAGAGTGCCTGCCAGGGCATTTCTGTAGCAGTGGAGGTGTTAAGGCTCCAGGGCCTTCAGAATATGTCTGTGCTGACAGATTGGGGAAAACATGCTAAAGCACTTACAGGAATGAGCATGTAAAAATAGGGCACAGATGTCTAATTTAAAAGACAAGAAAATTTCTTGGCATTTACACCTTATTAGTCATTACTATGTTTTTCTTGTATTTTATTCACACATTTAACTTTGGGTGTTCCTCTGATTTGCTTTGCCAACTGCAAGCTACCATCCCATAAACCAAAAAAAAAAAAAAAAAAAAAAGAAAGGAAGGTACTAGGTACTATACATTCCAAAAGATGATTAAGAGTAATGGTAATGTTCAGTGATCTTAGAACCTCACTTGGGTTTCAGTGAGATGTTCAAACTAATGTGTCCACACAATGGACCATCTGACCAGATTCTGTGACAAAGAAGGAACTTGGACGCTTGCAAGAGGTGTCTCTGAGGAGGAAAAGGCATTTCAAAAATTACCTCCAAAGGGCTTAAAAAAAAACTTTCTTTGTTTTAACAGTTAGGCTTTTATTAAGGTATATGATGACTTTAATAGTTTTACCCAATTCCCAACCATGGGGTGCTGAACAAAATCTGAGTGGAATAAAAAATAAGTGGTAGTTCTACAGTTACATAAACACTTCTATCCATTAGCTTTTTTTTTTTTTTTTTTTTGCGGTACGCGGGCCTCTCACTGTTGTGGCCTCTCCCGTTGCGGAGCAACAGGCTCTGGACGCGCAGGCCCAGCGGCCATGGCTCACGGGCCCAGCCGCTCCGCGGCATGTGGGATCTTCCCGGACCGGGGCACGAACCCGTGTCCCCTGCATCGGCAGGCGGACTCTCAACCACTGCGCCACCAGGGAAGCCCCCATTAGCTTTTTATAAGGCTTTCTATTAGAAAAAGACTGGTTCACAGACTAAATGGAGGGGAAAGATTTTAACTCAATAGACAGGAGAGCTTTGGAATCTTCAAAATTCTAGACAGCTGGTTGTGTTCACAGACAAAAAGAGAAAACAAAAGCAGAGAGAGAAACTGCAGTTAGATGAATGTTTTTCCTTTCCTGACGTACCTTAGGGCTAGTTTCCCAATAGTACTAAAAGGAAGGATACTGATCCCTGTTGATGGATAGCTCAGAGCAGAAAAGCGGAAAACGCTGCATGCTATCAACATTATCAAAGCATGTGCTAATTAAAAGCATAACACTGCTTGCTGCTGTGAGACTAGCTGCCCCTTTTCTCCATGACTCGTAATGCAAAGGCACACACACACACACACACACACACAAAGAAGGGACATTACATCAAACTACCAAATTAAACAATTGATAGCTTAATAGCTAAGAGATCCTATAAATACTTGCATACCTACATCTCAGTTACACTACATGTTGTCTGCATGGCACTGGAGAAATCAAGAAAGTTCTTTAAACCTCAGTTACCTTACAGGAAAGCAGGGATCGTATTACCAACTCACTCAAATGCTATAGCCTACACCAAATGCTTGTCAGTATCTTGCACATTCTAAACACTCAATAAATACTACCTTTTATTAGTGTTTTTTGATCTCTTTTTTGATGCAATATCTTTAGAGACAGGTTCAAGGACAATCAATATACAAACTAGATTCTCTCTTTTTAGCAGGCTTATTTATCACAAAATTTTATATATAACTGCACATACCAGTATTCCTTTTGCACAAGAGCTCAGCATTTTCAGAAGCTGATAACAGACTTAAATATGTCAGACTCAGGACAAAGCAAAGATGACTTCTGCTGTAGTCTGCATGGGATGCTCCTTTCAAGGCTGTGTGTGTTGCACAATCCTCCTACCTGTGCATGTGGAAATGAGCTCCCTGCACAAGATTCCATGGAGAGTACTCAGAGTCTATCTTAAATATTCTCCCCTTACTGACCTTAGGAGAATGAGGTTCAGAAGTGTTGTGTTTATAATGGGATGTCCTCATATGTGGAATTCTAATGAAATCCTTCTTCAGCTAATCCTTTCCTCTGAAAACTGCCTAGGCATAAACTCCCTCAAAACTCACAGAGGGTCCCTTTTCTCATTAATCCACACCATCAAAACATTTTTAAGCAGTTAAGAGAATGTCTGTGGAGAACACAGCCCAGTTCCTATGCAAGGTAAGCACTTAATAAATGGTGGCTATTATTATCATCACTATTATTATTAGTCCATTTATAGAAAATTTCTAGCACACTTTTAAGGCAATCATTAAAATTAAAATCATTAATGCAATCATTATTTTTAGTACCTAATTTTATTATCTTTATCTTAATAATCCAAATACTAATAACTCACCGCTATTTCAATTATCATTAATTACTTCTAACTTCACGGCAATCTATAATATCCTGGCAGGGCCAGCCCTCAGCTACACACTGAAGCAGACATATTTGTGTTTGCTTCCTTTCCTCTGTTCTTTTGGTGTACCTCTTTCCTTTCTCCTGTGAAGACCTATTAGTGGAAAGGATGTGGATAAATTAATTCTCCACTAGGGGAGCTGGCAGATACACACTAAGGTGTGATCCTTTGTCCCTCATTCAGTACTTGTTCTATGTCATCCTCTCTCTAGCTCTGGCTTTTTCTGGCAATCAACCAATTCCTGGTGGCGAACATGACAGTAGTTCAAACCTGTGGACATGAATGACCCAGAATCATTGCTCTTCAATAGAGTTCTCTGAAAGGTCAACATTTTAAATTCAGCAGAGGTGATTTCAAATGATGGACCAAATACCAAGAGTCATAACTGAGGACTTTTTTTGTGTGTGTGGGGGGGGCGGATTTTGTAGAGGGAGATTCAATGTCAGAGACGTTTACTTTACTGGGAAACCCTGAAGAGGCCACAACGCTAAGTGGTGTTAACTCACCTGGAAGGGACAATGAATGCCAGGTAGCCGCAGAATGGCTGGCTGCCTCCTGAACAGGAAGAGCCTGTGAGCAGGACTGGCCTGTCTTAGAAGAGCCTCATCACTGTTACCAACACTTACAGAAAACATGTTCTGTGAACTGGAGAGGGAAATTGGCCAGGCCATGCCCAAGCGAAGGATTTCAGTCACAAAAGCTGATGACAAGTGTTAATTATGTTTCAGGAGTCACCAAGATTTTTCTGTAAAGGGCTCACATGGTTTCCATTATTCTGTTTGTTACAGTCCTTTAAAAATCTAAAACAAATTCTTTGTTCAAATGCCATCGTTTGTCAACTCCTGCAAAGTGACTAGAAGAGTCACGGAGAGGAAAAGCATGGTGGAGTATAGGATAGTTTGGAAAGGCTCCGGAAAAAAGGAAGGCAAAGATGTGGACTCATCCACTCACTTCTCCATTTTCAAAGCCCATAGAAGTACAATTATTTAACATCAGTGTGGACACGTCCTAATGTTCTAAGAAAAAACAATACGAAATTCCAGCTATCCTTGGAGGCCTAACAAAGCTAGCTACTTCACCAAGCAGGAAAGAAGCAACTTTCTCTCTGATTGAGCCCATTCTTTTTCACCATCCAGCCCAAAAAGATTACATAGGCAAAATGACCTCTCTGAGAATGGTTAGCAGATAACAGTCAGCAATATGGAAACCAACAACTTGGAGGAGCTGTCAGAAAGGCAACATGCAGCTGGAGTTATGAACTCATTAATTAAATATCAGTGTATCAAATGGGCTATGAGCTATTAATTCGGAAGCTATTACTGGCTTTGAAGTTGAAATTATAAGCAAAGCAATTAAAAAGTAACTTCTCAATGAGAGTGTTAAGGGAGCATCATATCTGTTTATATACATCAGCTCTTTAATTTGGGAATTGAATTGCTCTCTTAAAAATAATGATTATATAAATGATCAAACTGCTTATTTTATTGCAAAGCCTGGATGCTAGAGTTAGAAGGAAAATCTGCAATATTTCCTCTGCTGCAGTAATACCACGCATTGGCAAGTATTCTTCCTTTTTCACATGAGTAAATAGGGATCACTGTGAAAAATACAAATCAGGAGGAGTGAAGACATTTAAGATACTGATATTTGCTTTTGTTTGTTTCCTCCTAGACACCATGCCTTCAGTTGACTTCAGGGGGGCCAACTGTAACCAGGTGATGGTAGATGGCTGTGCAGTTGAGGTGTGGCTCTTTGAAAGTATGGCCTGACTCATTACTCCACAGTGTTGTTTTTCCTCAATGTATGTAATATTTTTAATCATATCCTAATAGTCAATTTACAGACTCATTTCCTTTGAAATATAATGGAATTCTCTTTCTTGTCGTCTCACATTCTTTCTACCTTCTGTATCTTGTCATCTCTATTTTATTTGCATAAATCTCTTTCCTCTCATTTTATGCTTTTCTATCATTTTTTAAAATTTGTTATCCTCTCTCTTGGTTTTAAACATACGCAGACAAGCAAAGCAGCCACTGGAATCCTATGGCAGTCAGGTATCTCTCCTAATTTCATCCTTACTAGAGGAATATTAATTAGGAACAAACAAACAAACAAACAGCCTCTCTGAAAAGAAGTTGTTTCTTTGGACAGACTTAGCATTCTGGTTGTTTAGACCAAGGCATCCTTTTCCTCCTACCATGTATGCACCAACTATTGCTGGTAGGGGTTTGATTAATGGACTAAAACTTATTCTGAAGAAAAATGAATGCTTTTAGTGGATCGGAAGCAGAAATGCCTATAGTTTATAACCAGTGGTGGACCACTCTGAAAGAGCAGCTGCAGACTTTATTTAGCTGTGGCTTGTAGGAACTTCTATTATTTTTTTCTCACTGAATTCTAAATGGTTAATTTATTCCTCCAAAGTGCAACCTTTCTTTTCTGCAACAAAGCAGAAATAATGGTGGGCAGCCCAAAGTTGGCATGGGAAGTGTTCTCAACATGGAAAATGCATTCATCCAACAGTTATTTCTTGAGTTCCTCCTTTTTTGTCTATCACTCTTCTAAGAACACGAGGTCCCACACTGAACCAAATAGACAAATGTCCTCACTAGATACTGACTTGCCTCACTAGAGCTTGAACTCTAGCATTAATAATTTTAATTAAATGTCAACATTATCATGTAACAACAGCATTCTTAGCACACAGTGAGGGAGAACTTCTTTCTTTCCATGACTTGTAACATCCTATACTATCTACCAGTTAATCTCCGGCATCAAAGGAATGGAACGAAAGGAGGTCCTAGGGCTAATGTTACCAAGAGATCAGTGCTGGGAAGCAGTATATTGTACTACCTGTTTTGATACCAAGCAACTGAGGCTCAAATCCAGGTCTTTCCATTTAAAAGATATATGTTAACAATGTAGTCCTTTCTGTGATCCACTTTCATCATTTGTTTAATGGAGACTCTACTCAAAAGGCTTTGAGTAGGATATAAGGATATAATAGGATAATGTATGTAAAACACTTAACACAGTGTTTTCTCCTCAGCAGGCAAGTGTGAGCAACCCCACCAGGCTCTAGTTTGTTTTGACAGCCAGCAGCCTGCTAAAGGAATGCTGGCAGACTCTCCTTCATCCAGGTGCAACCAGGACTGGGGATGAAGATACTGAGTGTGAGAGAGACTGCCTGATGTCTTCCCCTGGGCTCCTGAAGACACATGGGTAGTTAGTGTCTCCTGGGCCAGACAAAAATTTTGTAAGTTTTATGAGAGTGTTGGATTCTGTACTAATATCTCACATGTTTTCTCCACAGCCTTTCTGGAAATAATTTATACTGTTTACTGAAAACAGAGCCAAGACCATCAGATTAGCAAAATCCAGGATTCATACTTATCCTGTTGTTAATGAATGATGGAACAGAGGACACAGTCACAATTATCCCATCATAACACATTTGCCTCATTTCTGCCACGTGCTAGATTTTTGATCTTTGAAACAAAAGGAGAAAATAAGGAGCTGCATTCTTCATAGGTTTTCCTGGTGCATCGATATTCTCTTCCAAACGTGCTCCTGATTCTTTTAATTAGGGGCAAACAAATCACAATCACAAAGGCATTAATGCTCATAAAGCTTAAAATCTCTTAAATCTCTGAAGAAATACTTAGTGTAATTAAAAAAAGAAAATCTATCATTTGAAAAACAGTTTGACGTGGCATATTTGCATTTTGCATTATAATAGTTAAGGCTGATATTTATTTGTGGTTTACCAGCTGAAAAGGCCAAAGAGAAAACATATCTCTATTCTCATTCCAACTCCATCATTTCGCAGCTAGAAATGATTATAAGAGAAAGTGTATGAGGGGGACGTGAGTGTATATATGTGCCGGTGGGGAGGGAGGTAGAAAAATTCATGCAAGATAAAAATGTTCATCTCCTTGTCTGAAAAATGAATATGTTCTAACTCTAATAGTTTATCTCTTCCCCTCAAAAATTATATTGTTCAAAGAATCTACAAGTCTAAGATGTAATTCAGTCATGACAGCAAGTAGAGGTCACCTCCTCTAGGTCTAACATAATTAATGAAGGCAAGTGGGCAGTCCAGAAGGGATTTAAGAAAATTAATTTAATAAGTCTTTGTGAGGATATTTTACATGGCTGGCTCTGTGCTAAGTGCTGTGGGAAATGTGGAGCTCTGTAAGACAAGGTCACTCGCTTAAATAAGACAGAGATCCAGGGCAAACACAAAGAAAGATGACAGGTTCATTAGAATACTAACAAACTTTAAAAATCATAGTTCAAACTTGATACGATTGAGCCAAGATAGGATAATTGTGATCTATGGATTCCATTACCTTCTTTTTTGATGCAAGTTCTGTGGCACCTTTATACTCCGAAACACTTCATATTTTCATTTGATTTGTCCTATTGCTTTAGGATATCATTATGTTTTGGGATGTGTTGTGTCGAATATACATTAAGTCCTCTGATGGTGGGATTATCGACTCAAGGTCAAGCTGGTTTCTCACACTACTCCCCACCACCAATCATATATGTATCAGTATGAAGGCGTAGGAATAATTTTGATACAGTGTGCTAGGTGTCAAAGGAAAGTTGGAGGAGATGAGTGAATATCAGAGAAGCTACTGGAAGAGTTCACAAAATCTAGAAGCCCAGGAAATCACAGGTCAGTCCCTGGAGCCTGCACTCAGCTGCTTGCAGTAGGAAGCCTGGGATTTGGAAGGGCTTGTCCAGGGAGGCAGTGGTTGTTGATCTCAGTTGGCTGCAGGACTGAAGTGAGTGGTCTGAAGAAGCTCTTCAGGAAGGGAACCCATATCTCACATCTGCCATTCACTTACAACTCTGCCAGCAGCTGCCACCAGAGGAAAATGCTTCCCTTCGCTTCTCACTGAAATCTCAGACCCTTCCTTTTCTTTGGCAGAATTTCATTTAAAAGTTTACTGGAAAAAGACCTGGGGGAATGTAGTCCCAGCTCCTACACTGTGATGCGAAGGACAGTATAGAAGAGGGTGGATCTGAGGCTGAGTTGATGACTATCTGACACAACACCGGACATGTATGATCCCATTGGACACTTTCAACAACCTTAATAGACAAGCATTATTAAGCCCATTTTCAGAGATGAGGAAAAAGGCACATAAAATGTTATGTAACCTGTCCAAGGTCGTACCTAGTTTAGACATGATTTAATCCCATATTGTATGTTAATACAAAGGCCTTTGTCCTATCCATTACCCATGCTATTTCCCTATATCAAGTGAAGGAACATATATTAAAATACCCTTTCTACCATCTAGTTTACTCCACCTAATGCATTTCATTGATTGGCTAAGTTAGTTAACTTATTAAGATACCGAATTAGGATAGACCAATATAACTTACTCTTAATAAAATCATGTGCCTGTTTCATTTTTAATCACTTATATATTTTCTTTTTAATATCCATTCTAGATTCTAGCTTGGCATCCATGCTGTGCTTGTCTCAACTTTCAGAATCTAAATTTTTTTCTTATTTCTAAAGTAGGAACTGAGACTTCTAGTTAAACATGAAGTTTGATTACTTTTGGTGACCCCCAAATCCTCATGACAAAGCCAAAGGAAAACTAGGGAACAATAAAAAAAAATTTAGAATGTGGAGAATAGATAAATAAATAGTAACTCACTTAACAGATGTAGAGAATACATACATAAGCTAGCTGTGAGAATAACAAGAGTCAAATGAAAATTAATATATGCTGGAAAATCCTAGAAAAAACACATGCTAGAGGTTCAATAATGTCTAAAAGCAAGGTCCAAGTGAGACTAAAGAGAATTGGATGAAAGTCTGTATGAGAAGAATGTAGATGCTCTAAGAAACTCACATGTCACTGATCATGAAAACATGAGCAGCTGCCCCTATTCTTTTCTATCATATGACTCTGGATTTGGAACACCAGGTACAGGGCCCCTACAATGAAAAGGGAGAATAATAAAAACATGTACACACTGAGTTTGCAGCCTCAAGCTTCTTTACCTGACTTGCCTCCCCTTAATACCTGCAAGCCAGATTTATACTGCCAGGCAAACCCGATGTCTAGACTCTGACAAAATTAAGTAGCTAACTTAACTAACTAACTAACTAGTGTTATAGGTAGCAACAGTTGTGGGAACTCCAGTGATATAGCCCGAACACATCACACTGTAGTGAAGCCCACTAATATGAAAAAAAGAAAAAATACTAATGTACATAGAGCTTTTTAGTGCTTCACTGCTAAATATAAAAGGAGAAACAAAAATCAACAGATGGGGAAAAAAGAAACTTACTGAGAAAACGATGTATGAAGAGAGAGAAATAATGCTGAGAGATAAAACAAAAACAAATAAATAAAATTAAACGAAAACAAAGCAAAGCCACAAGCATCTTTAAATGCGTGTATCTTTACAGCAACGAAATAAGGCATTCCGTGCATGAACAAGAACAGAACGCCATGAAAAGAAATGTCTGGAGAGCCACAATGAGCTCTTGAAGATTAAGTTCACTGGAAAAGATGCAAGTTAAATCTAGGAAATCTTGCAGAAAGAAAAGAGACACAAGGATGGAAAATAGCAAAGACAAAACAAAAAGTAAAAGATAATTAAAGGGCTAGCCCACCTTGCTCAACAACCAAATAATATAAATTCCACAAAAAAGAAAAAAAATAAATTAAAGGTAAGAAAGAGAAAAGCAGTGGAGAACAGGCCTGGCGCTCTCAGCTGGGCCTTGGTACTGCTAGGAGGTGACCCAGCACTGCAGCCGGCTATTGTTGTTCTCCTGTCAAACATAAATACTGTAGGCCATCCATATCAGCAGCTTCTGCAACCATGGATTCAACCAACTTCAGGTCAAAAACATAAAAAAAAAAAAAAAAACCTTCCAGAAAGTTCCCAAAAGCAAAACTTGAATTTGCCTCTCACCAGCAACTATTTACATTGTTTTTACAACTATTTACATAGCATTTATATTGCATTATATAAGGTATTGATATTATATCTCTAGGTATTATAAGTAACCTAGAGATGATTTAAAGAATAGTGGAGCTTGAGTTTAGGTTATATGCAAACACTATGCCACATATAAGGGACTTCAGCATCCTTGAATTTCCATATCCACAGAGGCCCTGGAACCAATCCCCTGCAGATACCAAGGGATGACTGTAATTTTACCAAAAAAATAACATCAGACAAAGACACTCTCTGACAATAACAGAGCAGGACAAAAATAAGACTACTCTATAAACATGAAGAGCACAGACAGAAATGAGAACATTGTCTAAACCACAAAAATACTCAAATAGCCTCCTTTTCTAACTAATGAGTAATTCTGCTTCTTTATCATTTCTGTTTGAGCAAGCCTTCATTTCTCCTGCCTTCTAGATGAGGATGACTAAGATACTCCAAAGAATGACTTCACTTCCCAACAGCATCTAATCTAGAGTAGAACCCACTTTCTTTAACCTTTCCCAGACTCACCACAAGACCAAACGCTGTAATTGGTCCTTTCTTACACCCTATTTCTGAGATCTCCAACGGTTCATTATGGTGTACATTCTCCATCATTGAAACAAGTCAATAAAAGCAACTTTGCTCAACTACAGACAGATTTCCTTTGGTTAGAGGGTATTGAACAAAGGAAATTATCCATGAAATAATTCAAGAAAGTGTCCCATAACTGAAAGTTATCTTTGAATTAAAAGGAACTATTGAATTCCCTGAAAAATGAAGAGAAATCTGACCCAAAGACATATCATTATAAAAATTTGAAACACCAATAATGAATAGAGGACCTTCAAAAAAAAAACAAAACAGATTGCATAAAAAAGATCAGGAGACAGAATGGCATCAGCTGTCCAGTAGCAACCCCAGAAACAATGTCCTCAAATGACTCAATTATAAAAACAGAACAAGAATTTTTAACATATACATGGTTTCAAACATTTTTACCTAAACTGGAAAATACTGGACTATATTCACTGCAAACCAATGAAAAAACAAAAAATGAGTAGTTAATCAAGACACAGGGATATGTGGAAAAGAAAATTCAACCCAAGAGAGGTACAAGAAGTCCCAAGGTGATGGTCAAGGGAGATCTTAGGACAAGGGCTTGGCAGAAGGCCTTAGGGAACAAGCAGTCAAACTGAAGGAGGAAGATGCAGAAATTCTCTAAGAAAAATACATGTATATGTGTGTGTGTGTGTGTGTGTGTGTGTGTGTGTGTATACACACACACATACGTACATACATTTAGTTTAACAAATCTAAATTAAGTAATTTCCTGATGTGCTTAAATACATCAAGAGGAAATACAGATTGTTGCTTGAGAGTTTGGGGATGAATTAATGGTAAGTATAGTGAGAAAAAAGCAAATAAAAAATTAACTCTAGGAAAATCAAAAACATGATAAATAAAAATACAATTATACTATACTATATGGCTCAGCAACAAATACTGTTTCATAGGCAAATAATAAAAAGCCTAAAATTAACTGAAACAAACCTGTGATATATTCATATTTTAGGGATGGAAAGATGAGATGCATGTGTGGAGAGCAATGTAAGACGGATAAGTATTTTTTCTCAATAGTAGAAATTTAAATGAACATTATCCTTAAAATAATTAAAAACTAACAGTATGTCACTTAGAATTTTGAAGGAAAAACAACAGCTTTCTAAAACAGTGTATGTGAATAACTTTTATGAAAATAAAAAACTAAAAAAGGAAAAAAGAAATGAGCTGATTGAATATCAGTATGGTAAAGGCTCAGACCTTCCAGCTTCCGTTAAGAAGTTCAGAAGCCGGACTAATTGCAATGGGAAGCCATTGCAGGTTTTAGGCTAGAAGGGATCATCTCCAGATTTTATTTTATATAGATTCTTTGGTTGCAGTATAAAGGTCTTTTCTGAGAGCACCAAGATGAGGAGGAGATAGAAGTAAGGAGACACTTGCCCTAGGAGTGACCTGAGGAGACCCAGCCATAGTTAAGACATATTAAAAAGGAAAATATCTGGTAATTATCACTATGAATGTTCAAGCGTAGCTCAGATGTGTCTAGTTTGCATAACGGAACACAGAAAAGAAAATGAGCTTCAGCCATAAAAAAGATCATGGGGAGGTCATGAGTTCAATTTTAAACCTATAGAATTTGAGTCGAATTTGAATGGAGCTGCCAAGTAAGCGGCTCCGAGGAGAGATCTGAGTGGCAAACCTGAATTTAAGAGGCAGGTCGTATTGCAAACTGGATATAGAAAAATGGACGTGATGAACTTGTGAAAAGTTTGTTGCCACGATAAAGTATAGAAAAAGAAGACAGAGAGTCTAGGACAGAGCACTGAAAATTGCAAACCTATGTCAAGGCTTGCAAGAGAGGAAAGAGTTGTCATAGAAGGCTGAGGAGAAACCAGAGGATAATGAGAGATGCTGCTGCAAGAAGCAAGGTGAGAACTGCAAAATGTCCTTTGGGTCGAGGTTTGTAAATGAGACAGTGCCAATTGGGTAGTAGGAGTGGTAGCCAGATCACTGGACTAAGGAGTTAAGTCAGATGTTAGGAAGTACAGACAACAGGAAGTTAGGTTATTAAGGATTAAAAAGAGAATTCAGCTGTCATTCCCAAGTAGCATGACTTTCCCTTTCTAGGTCATCTTCCTTTCCTGAGAAAGCACTAGCCATCTATTTAGGAGAAGGGGGCTTAACGTTGTTTGCAACTCTCAGCTCCTTGGAAGATGTGATTGTGCTTGTCATTCTTAGGAGTCTCCATTACTAGATTAGACTTATCTTTGCTCTGTGTTGTTCTCACTTCCTTTCTCCTGCACCTTTCAAAATCCCACTCAGTCTGTAAGCTCCTTGGCACCTTCCTAGGGATCCTGAGGAACCCCCCCTCAGCATCGATCCTCAGGAGCATTTACCACTGTGAACTTGGAATGCACTTTGGAGATATCCCCTGAAGACTGGAGTCACCTCTCCACTTAAAAACTCACATTATGAATTCCTGTATGATTTTTCTCTTGGTCTTTGACCAATCTAGATTCCTAAAGTCCGGTTCCTTTCACCCCAGCTATGATCAGCTTTGGGCGTTATGGTCTCCTTTTTCCAAGGTACTTTGGCTTTCCGTATATAAACTCTTTTTTCCTTGTTAGAGGTAGATCTCTGTTGAAGGTTCCCCTTTCAGGAGATTAATTTTTCAATAAAACAAACTTATAATTTGTTAGATGCTCTGCATTTAGCCGAATGAAACTTCTAGCGTATACCTGGTAACTTGAAATCCCTATCATTGCATTCTGCCTCTATAACATACTGAAGACCCAAATTGAAACACATGATTTCCTCCACTGAGCTGAGTGGCTTGGAGTACACAAACATGTTCCTTCACTCAGAAAATATTTATTTGGTACCTACTGTGTGCCATGCACTGTCTTTTCAAAGTGATACTACTCGTTTTCCTCCTATCATCTCTATTTTTAATGATGTATTTCAAACACATCTTTCAAATATGAAGACTTGGGTATTTGAAAGGATAAATAAGTCAATAAAATATATTAAAATACTCTACTCCAGTTTAATTCAAAACCAAAAAGAATTTTAAAATGTTGATCCTGTGGACAATGCAATTTTGATATTGTAGAGGTTCAAAAGAATAATATTTTAAAGTAGCTCCCATATACTAATGTTTATTATGTTCCAGTTGTACACATCATGATATTCAATCCCACATCAACCTTATGATATATGTTTATCTTTTTTTTTTTTTAACTCAAGAGGAAACTGGGATTAAAAGAAAATAGTTAAATAAATTTGCTGATGTCACACAGCTAGTAATTGGTGAACCTGGATTTACAATCCAAATCTGTCAGGTCCCAAGATGACCTTGAGGAATTTAACATGTTTGGGGGAATAGAGACACCTACTGAGAACTCAATGAGAAAATACTAAGAACAAACAAAATAACAATAAAAATGCTCCCTTTAGGAATAATGCTCACTCCTCCATCCCTCCCATTCCATCTGAGCCTCCTGATTTCACATGTTAGGGGTTCACCCTCAGCTCCTGGACCTCCCACTAATAGGCAGCATTGTTCATTTATTTGTATCACTCAGAATATAGACTCATATTGAAGATCACTTCATACTCAAAAGTTCAAACCCATAAAATGAACCTTCTTGGCTAGGAAGGAATCCTGACAGATTTCAGAAATCAAATTCCTTTCATTGCCATCTTTGAGACAAACTTGCAGGTATCAGTTGGATTTTATTGGCTCATCTAGATGATTTTGTGTGTGTGAATAAGAATTATCTAAACCTGGAGAACAGATAACGGTAGCTACTGGACAGCAAGATGGGGAAATATACAGCTTTGTTAAGAGCAGACTGAATCACAAATTTCTGTTGTCCTTGAGTCTTTTTTGGCCTTCCTCTGTCCAAGGGGGTCAGAAGTTTGAAGCACTTGAGTTAAATGACTAAGAGACTGACGTTCTGTCAAATAGGTAAACCAGAGGGTTTTCCGAAAAACACTGTATTTGGGTGAAATTCCGATGAAAAAGGTAGAAAATATGCTGTTATGGAAGTACAGAGTCAGATCACTGAAACCCCTAACTCCCAGGAATTAGTGGTTATTACGTGTGGAGGAAAACACAAACTTTGTTAATACTTTTCCCATCCACTGTGAAATATCGGAACTCAGCTGTGATGTAGCATTTAACTGCACATCGAATCAAGAGTCCAGTAATAGAAACTGCCTTTTAGAAACTGCCTGGAGAAAACAGGGTTAGAAGCAAACCGAAATAACACATAAAACAGATCTTCATGGAGAAAACTGAAGACTGCTTCTAGCATGTAAAGATCAAGGGTACAATTCCTGTTCTGTGAAAGCTTTTTTCTGGGGTTTTAAATTTTCCTCTTGATTATGTGTGGAATCAAGGGGGGGTCTGTGTGATTGCGCCCATGCATGACTCCAAGAAACAGAAATGGGGCAGACACAGACAGATGGTGACGGGCTCATTTTTAAGCCCAGCTATCAGGGATAGAAGTCAAGCATCTACAGAGGATCATAAAAGTTGGCATCAGATTTTCACTCCCAAATTCAATACCCGCAGGCGGTTAAAGCTAAGTTTACTTCACTGGTAAACAATAGATTCCAAACAAAACAGTAATGAGCTTTTGAAAATCTAACCGGCTAATTCACAAATTAAAAAAATATATCATCCATACTCAGTGTTAGCAAGGGCGCAGAAAAATGGATGTTCTCTTATACTATTACTTGAAATATGAATTGAAACAGATTTTCCAGAAAACAATTTAATACACAAATAATTATTTGTAATGGAGAAGGACTAGAAATGATCTACTTTTTCAAAAGGAGAAGACTCTGATATCCATTAAACCCCATCAATACAAATTAAGTTTTCAATTAATTTTCAGGATAGAGGAACTTGGTCACAGTACACTATGTTACGAACAAAATAAGATACAAATCAAATATCCAATATAATTCTCATAGAGTTCTATATAGTGAACTTTTTTTCAAAAGACCTGATATACTCCAAAATGTTATTAATTGCAATCTCTCACGTTGGACAATGGATGCTTTTATTTCTCCTACTATAGCACTTTAAAAAAATAGTTTTATAATAAGTTTTGTTTCAGTGAAAGATTATTTAAAGAACAATATATTGTCTTCCTTTTGAGTGCAAATCCTTTTATATCTACCGATGCATTTTTCGAAGTATATCCCTATATATATCTGAGAAAGAGAATTCTCCTCACCTAGGAGAAACACATCTTTACTGCTTTTGTTGAGTCTAGCCTCATAATCCCTTTCTTCTACTCTGTGATATAACCAGAGTTGGATGTCAGACTCAGGATCACAGCTTATAAAAAATACAAACACTATAGCTCCATCTCTCAACTACTTCAACTCTCTATAAGACCACGTGCATAGGAAAATAATTACCACACATTCAAGGGGCGCTCCCCTTGAGTACGTTCTCTAAAGAGCATGTGTCTACCCATGGATCTCCAAAGGAGAAAACAGAAAAGGTTCAAGATACTCAACTTGAAGAAAGGTGAATTCTTTATGATTTTGTCCAAAGACTCACCCTTGCACATTGTGTTTCCTTCTCAGGTCATGGGAAATGTTTCCTTGAAGGCTTCTTGCTCTCTTCCCCCTTGAGTAATGTAGAAATTAATTAAATTGAGGTACAAGTGCAGGCAGAAGTACTGGAAGAGTTCGGTTGAACTCCTTTCTTTGGGGGGAAAATGAATTCTCTCTCTCTCTCCCACTTTCTCTCCCCCTGTCAATTAATTTAACCAGCAAAACAACCTTACAAGGTAGGTACTATTATTAGCTCTACTGTGCCAGGAAACCTGAGGGATTAATTAATTTCCCCAGGGTCACAGAGTTAATTTGTTGCAGAGTCAGGACTCAAACTCAGGCAGTTTAGCTTCTAACGCTGCCCCCTATCTAGCTAGCTAGCTATCCACCTACGCAGATACTATGGCCTACTTCTTCCAAAAGCATGACAATTCATCAGGCCACAGGAAAATCTCTGACCCACAATCCAGTATGCCTTTTCAAGTCAGCAAAAACAATTTAAAGCCTCAAAGTCCTCACAGGCTAACTTTCAGCTTCACCTGTGATAATGTGAAAAAGGCAAGTTTTTGTACTACCAGCACAGCATCTCAGCTGTACTGAATCAAAATCTCTGCAACCCATTAACCTAAGGGTTGAGGCCTTTCCACTAGGGCCATTTGAATGGTCACCAGCAGGTGGAGCAAAGCCATTTGCGCTAGAAGAATTTTTGACCCAAGGGGATAACCAGGACTCTTAGTTTTAGATTTCATTTAGCAAGGTGGCTGTTTATCAGACTCTACTTCCCTAAAGTTCTAAGCACGTTTCCAACACTGACAGGCATTACTGCAGGACAATGTAAACACACAGGTATGTGCTTTTTTGGATGGATATATGAACAGATGGGTGTAACTCTTCATATTTATATTTGAAAAAACACGTATAGTATCAATATCTGGAAGATATTAATCATGCCTATTCCATTTTTTTCATAAAAAGAGAAGAAACGTACTTTTTATATGCTATTGATACTTTCTTTTTCATTGCTTTCTAAATCAACCAACAAAATTTTTTATGCACACCTAGGGTATCATGGTATAAATGATAAGGTGTGGTTGATTTGGGTAACCTTCAGCATTGCAATGAATTCTACTGAATCAATCATTTCTTTCACTGATTTATAGTGAAGTTGAGAGTATTATGTGAAACCTGATTGGAGTAACTATAGAAATACGGTTTTGCCAACATTTAATTAAGACACCAAAGGATATTCCTAAAGTGTAGAAAGAGTTCATTCCTTATGTTTGATGTATATTTGAGCTATTTGAACCTTGGTCTATCACTTAAAATGCTTTGATCTCACCCTTAATGTAGTTGGTTTAGATAATATGGTCTAACGGTGCTCATCTATTCTAAGTTTTATGACTGCAATTTGCTTGAATCTGCTCTTACTCTCCAGCCTGAAGTTTATTCTATCCTAGAAACTCATTACTGGTCAGTGGTTAGATCAACAGACTGTAGAGAAAAAAGTCTGGAGATATTGCCCATCTGAACACTTTATCTCATTTAAGCCCATTTCTATGGGGATATTTTCCAATCAGTTAAATAAAAATGATATTCAGCCTGTGTATGGCTACTTCCTTTAGCCAAGACAATAAAGAATGGATTTATTATCTACTTTTCCTTAAAAAATGCTTCTGTGTGGAAAAAAAATTATGACAAACTCACATAAAAACTGTTTGTGGGGCACAATTTTCAAATAAAACTCATTATATTGATAGACATTGAAATTACTGCTCGATGTGCAGGGACATAAATATCCATTCTGCCCAAAACAAATGTAGCAAAATCAAAATATGTAACACTAAGAACATTTCAGCTTTTCTCTAACACATGGAGCCAGCCATACATGCCAACCTGATTCTATCGCCTCTCTTCATTAAGCTTGAAAGCATATTTTGTGTTGCTTTTAGCAGCTCCTAAAATTTCTTTGTCTCTTAGCACAGCACCATAAAAGTTCCCACTTGACAGATCATAAATCGTTCTCACAGAGCAGCCAGTCCCCTGGCACGCACTGGCTACATCCTATTCTCCAGACCCATTACTAAGAGCAGTTATGCACTTTTGCACAAAACTTAGTTTCAGGATCTGGAAAATGCTTGACCCTGTCCTATCAATTCAGAGCAGGGAATGGTCTACTTTAGACAAAGCATTTATTTTCACTAGGAGTGAAAGGAGAGAGTGTTTCCTCTGTGATGAAATACATTTGAAACAATAAAAAGTGGGTTAAATCTGAGGTCAAGGAAATTTGACCACACAACTATGCCCTAGATATTTAGGACTCTCTCACGTACCACAGCATGTGTAATTATGGTTCCTTCAACTGCGTCTCTAGAGGATATTGAAGAATGTGTAATTGGTATGTCATCTTGTTATTTGTTCCTTCATTCCCCAGACATTTATTGAGAATCTACTTGATTCTACACACGTTGCCAAGTGATACAATCACAGAGATGTAGAAGACACAGTTCCTGTCCACAGCTGTACATGGATTTGCAGCTATGCAGGCATTTACAGTAAAGTGTAAGAGATGTATTATTAAATAAGGAGAAACATTCTGTGGGAGAGGAAGAGGAGTCAGGAAAGTTTTTATGGAGGAATGAAAATGTGAACAGAATTTTGAGATCTGAATGGGAATTCCTTAGGTGATCACTGGGTAACAGGTAATATATAAAAGGTACACAATTTTGAAAGTGTAACATATCTGCAGAATAGCAAATAGCTCAGAATGAGTGGAATCCATGTAGTAGGTGGTGAAAAGGGGATGAGACCAGAGAGGTACACAAAGTCGAATCCCAAAGGATCCTGAATGTTAGTAAGAGTTATAGGAATTTTTTTTATGGAGAGCCAATCAAAGATATGACTCAGGGAAGTTAAATGACCAGATGTTCAGATATTCTTATTTAAGTAATAATGTAAAGTAACTACAAAAGCCAGTATGACAGATTGCAAAAGCAGCTACGAATTCTCACCATCCCTACATGTGTATCCCTTTGCAAAGTGACTCTGAAGTTTCTCCCATCAAGAGGCAGAGTGAGTTTCTCTAATCACTGAGTCTTTGCTTGGTATGTGACATCCTTTGGTCAATGGGATAGTAGCAAGTGTATGCACTCAGAGACTGGGAAACGGCTTTCATAGAGAGGCTTGCTCTCCCTTGGTGCTCTTGAAAACCTCCAACTGCACGTGAAGCAGTCTGGGCTGCCCTCCTGAGTGATGAGAGGCATAATTCTCAGTTATTCCATTGCCCTATCATCTTGTTCATAGCCACATATATAAGTGAGGCCATCCCAGATCATCCAGCCACCAGACAATCCCTGATGTGACCTTGTGACCTGACAACTGACTATAGATGCATGAACAAGCCCAGGAAAGATCAACTGAGCTATCCCAGACCAGAAAAACTAAGCAATAACCCCAAATAATTGTGAGCTAAATAAATGATTATTTTAATCCAGAGTTTTGAGGCAGTTTTTTTTTAATGGAATAAAGCTAACAGATACAAGAAAGAGCATTATTAGAGACATATAAAACTGCAGTAACTATTCCAAGAATTTCATGTGCATTACTTCATTTAATTATGTAAAATCTTATGATTTATGCCCTCATTTTATGGATAAGAAAACTGATCCGTAGCCACTGCTTTTGACTATTGAGTAAACCGAACTACAGAGAAAGTAAAATAATGCAAAACAAAACAGACAAAACATGGACCGAGAGTAATTCCTTAATTAGTGATGGTGATGCTTGGTCTTATGGGAATTCTGTTTACCTCCAGGTAAATAGAACTCATGAGACAGACTTTGTGATACATATGTGTACCTCGTTTGTAAACTTTTAGGTAGACCCAGCCAGGAATATAAATGAATGGGACAGAAATGTGTTCGATGTAAGAAGATAACAAACAATGTATAGCCCATGCTCCATCTAAAGTGGGCAACTTCCATCTAATTGTTGTCATGCAAAATGTGAACCCAATATTCTCAGTATTTTCAGAACTTATAAGTTCTGTTTTTTTTAAAAAAAGCTAAGGGCTTCCCTGGTGGCGCAGTGGTTGAGAGTTCGCCTGCCAATGCAGCGGACACGGGTTGGTGCCCCAGTCCAGGAAGATCCCACATCCCACATGCCGCTGAGCGGCTGGGCCCGTGAGCCATGGCCGCTGAGCCTGCGCGTCCGGAGCCTGTGCTCCGCAACGGGAGAGGCCACAACAGTGAGAGGCCCGCGTACCGAAAAACAAAAAAAAACCTGTCATTTTCTTGGGGTCCTGCCTGTCTTTCTCTGGCTGGTTCTAAGAGCTCTGATTGGCTGTGTTGATGAAAGAACTCAGGAGCTTCTCTGTCCTTCTCCATCTTTCTCTTCGGGGGCATGGGAGGGCGGTGGGGCATCTAAATGAACCCAAGTTCTGGTGAGATACCCTGAAGTTCACATAATGCCCAGCATTGAGGAAGGGCCTAACTGCCATGGCAAGGACCACTTAACGGGAGAGAGGACCCCTTATTTGGCAAACTTTATTGTTGCCAACACATCTTACTTCTTCTTTGCTACCCGACCATCTGCCCTGTGCAGGTGACAGTGGCAAATGGGCTGGACTTTCAATGTCTTTATTATATTGATTTCAATTTATTTTGATCTTTACAGTCTTTTCTCTTTGCCAGCAAAAGTTTCTGACCAAGGGAAATGCTCCTCAGAGGTGGCTTCTTTCTAAGTTGTAGCACTTTAAAAAACACTAATAAGACAAGTGACGGGTAAGGGTCAAAAGACGAATGGTCAAGGGTAAGTTGTAGGAAAGCACATCAAGGCAGGGTCAGGGAGAAAAGCAGAGCCTGATACCCAGGTCCATGTTTTCCTCTCAGGTCTGTCTCAAGCTCTGAGAATAATCATATCCTTAGACAAGAGAATTTGGCTTTGCAGGACATGGAGCCAAGGGGCTCAGAAAATGTAAGATCAATTAGTTATATCCTGATCAGACTCTGGTCTATGCAACAGTACTAGAATCATGGCTTGTGCCTTTAACACCTGTTCTAATAACTGGTCCTCCTTCAGTCACCTGCCAATAGTTCAGCTCCTTCAGACATGAGGTCACAGCTTTCTTATTTCAGGTTATTTCATTGTATGAAGATGCTTAAAACCCAGCCAAGTTTTTGGAGCCTATTACGTGTTGAAAAATTTTTCTGATGTTTTCCTGCACGTTGTTTTCTAAAACTCCTCATCCCTCTGTGGCTCCCTTTCTTTTTTTTTAAACACTCATCCCTAAACTCTCATAAACTTATTCTGTGCTAATTGAAATAGCTTTTCAAGAAGTTGGGTATCCATCCATTTATCATTTGGATGCACCCCACTTGGTTGCAGGAAAAGCCAGTATACCTAAAACCTTCTTCCATTTCTGCCTCCATTTAGCATTCTTGGTCTGTTGCTATTTCAGTATGATGTGTCTAAGTGTGATTTCTTTTCAGTTATTCTTTCTGAGTGGAATGCAGTAGGTCACATTAGGTTGACAAAGTTTATTTGTAACACCTAAAAAAAATAGATAACAAATGTTCTATTTTAAAAGACATAAGAGAGCTGTGAAAGTAATGAAGACTAGATGAATTAAAATTCCAGAAAGGAAAGATTGGGATTTTTAGTGCGTTAACATTCACTGGCCATATTTTCTCTCCTGAAGGCATCTGTCCATTCTAGACATGGGCTAATGATCAGACTTGATCAGGGCAGAAGGAGTCTGCTGAAGGAAAGAGAAAACAGTGGGGTTTTGGAGGTTTGCATAGGATGGTGAAACATAATGGAATGTGATGGGGTCCTCCAAACACAACTGATTTCCTCATAGAGCATTTGCTGAATTTTGGGTGGCATGAGAGTTTGGAGAGATAGACCAGAAACTTCTAAAAGGCAGCAAGAAATCTCTTGTGGCCTCACAGTTTTTTGAAAATAAAGTCCAACCAGAAGGACTCAAACTATGACTAGTTTCTCCTGAAGACTCTGGGCATGAAATTAAAGAGTTAAGATTAAAACTCTAGAGGGCAGAAGTGAATCTCAATCTTCTAGAATTAAATCAAAATCCCAAGGATGCCACATTTTAGAAACAGAAATGAATCCAAGGTGGACGGTCTTACTAATAATACTGAAGCCCAAGACAGACATTTTAATCCTTGGTTGTGATGATCAGTTGCTCACACTCTCCCTAACAGAGGGCAGTGTGAACACTTTCTGCAGGAAAGTAGCATCATTTCCAGTCTCTGTGGTTCTTTGTACCATAACATGTCATGAAACATGAAGAGGCAAGAAAATGTATTTGAAAATCAAGACAAAAGGTAAATAATGGAAGGAGATTTGCAGGTAATCTAACTATTGGCTTCGGGAGACAAGGACGTGGAAATGACTTCTTTAAACAGGTTAATCTTCTTAGGGTTTGTTGAGCCTTTTTGTATCTCTTAATCTTTCTGGAATTTTTCTCAGCCATTATGATTTTGAATAGTACCTCTGCTCCTTTGTTGCCTTTGGAACGCCGATGAGATATATCATGATGTTAGTTATTGTTCTAACCAATCTATCTAGCATAATTTGAATTTTTAATTTTATTTTTATTTGTTTCTCTTCCATTAGAACATGTATTCCTTTAGGACATGGATTTTGAACATTTTGTTTATTGCTCTATCTATAGCCCACTAAAAAGTCATTTAATCTAAAAAATTCTACAGAATATTCTCATTGGAGGAAAATAATTCCTCTGAAAAATATAAGGAAAAAATATCTGACAAAATTCTGAATGATACATACAACAAACTCAGTTATATGCATCAAGTTAAGAAATAAAAAAATTAAAAAAATTTAAAAAAAAGAAATAAAAGCTATCATACTATAAAATGTATCTACTAAAATAGGAATAAATAAAATAATAGTTAATATTCAAAGTAATGCTTACTTTGAACTTCTATTCCACCTTTCCATACACTAGTCTATACGGCTTCAACAGTATTATTACTTAACATAATCTTGGGATTCTTATTTAAATCAAAAATATAAAATAAATTAATAAAATCACAATTATTTGTACATACTATACTTTTCTACTGAGAAAGCTTTGGACTATCAGCTGAAAATCCATTAAAGTTAACAAGAGAGTTAGATAAGTGGCTGAATACAAAATTAATTAGAAACTATTTTCTACATACTGGCAACATTTGTTTAGAAAATACTTTGGAAAACTTATTCATAATAAAAAATTCAAATAATATATTGAAACAATTTTAAGAAAACTTATGGGAACTATGTATAAAAGAAAAGAAAAGAAAGCTTTTCTGAGACATTTAAAAAAATAGAAGGAAACAAATGGAGAACTGTTACATCCCTAGTTAAGAAGGCTGGGTGTTATAAAGATTACATTTATTTTCAAAATTATTTATGGAAGTGTATCCAAATGCTAATGCTCAGGACACTGATTTACAGTATGTCAGTCAGTACGGATGACACACACACAAATACACACACACACATGCTCACGGCTCATGACAAAGGAGTTCAGGAAATTCTACTGACTTTTTTTATTGGACAATCATATAAACATTCAACTGTTGGCTGGTTCTCAGAAATTCTGCCATAAGTGAATCTACAGTAAATATAGTTTTGTTTAACCAAGACTTATTTAAATATATATCTTTGGTAGCACCTAATTAACCTATGACATAGTGTTATACAGAATAACATTTTGAAAAAGTGCTAATTAATAGGCTTACCCTAATTTAAAGCAAGATCACAGGAGAAATTTGATGTTAATCGTAAAGTGATTCTAATATTCCACTGAATGAACAGCCAGTGGTCACTGATATAAACCATTAACAAAGGTATTAGCATGAGCAAATTCTCCTTTCACATATTAAAACATAGTGCAAATTGGTAATAATTAAAAGATCATTTTAGAACTACAAGGAAAGATATATCAATAAATTGGAGCAGAAGAGTTCAGAAATGCCCATGCATTAATCTATCCATTAATAAATGTTGACTGAAGAGTTATTGAGCCAGAATACAGCATTTCTGAGCATGCTTTAGTTTATCTAAGAACTTTATAGCTACAAAGGAGAAATCAAAAATCTTCGGGAAAGAGAAAGATAATTTATTAAATCCTGTTAGAAAATTGTTTACTTATTTGGGGAAACATCAAACCTTATATAAAATCTCACATAATGTATCAACAAAAAAAATCCATATTGGTATTCAGACTAGCTGTTTAACTATAAAAAATTTGAGAAAATATAAGCAAAGGTCAAAAATATATTTAGAGGGGGCAGGACAATCTAAGTTTAAAAGTATTAGAGGGATTCCCAAAGTAAAGAATCAATAAATTTAACATCATAAACATTAAAAACTTTATTTCTCAAAAATTAGAATGAAAAATTAATTAAATATTAAAAATAATTAATTTTCATAAGAAATGCATAAATATTGATATTTTAAAACTTTGTAATCCCATTTGGTAAATGTTCTAGGATCAGGAGCTATAAAAAATAAATAGGAAAATTCAAAGAAATAAGTATGAATGCATATATACACATCACATGCACATTTCAGTTCATACGATATATATGCATATAATACTGATATGTAAAATTAATGTACACATCAAATTATTAGAGAATGATATGTAGTTCATTCTGGAATTCCAAAGGTTAGTCTTATCACCCAGGCATCACGTACCTCTCAAAAGAAATATTCTAGATTACTTTAAAGAATTGCATAATGACCACATAGCACTAACTCCAAAGCTGTGAAAATGCATAAGTAAGGGGTCTCTTTCCCTTTTTGAACCTGTGAGAAATCTCAGCAGAAGAAGGGAGGTCACAGCACCCCACTGATTGTTGTAGTTTCATTTTATTTGCTGTTTTGTTTTCTGAATTAACTAGCTACTGATTTGACTGCTTTTGCAAAATGCTAAAGAGTGAACCTGGTAGACAGGTCTGGGAAAATTTGGGGGTGGGGGAAGACAGTTGGGCAATGGATTTCCCCAAAAAAGTTCTATGCATCAAAAACAGCCTGCCACATTTAGCAAGGGAAGAAAAATGGACGTATTGCTTTTCTTGCCAAACCAATACAAAGGAGATCAATAGCCCCACAACTTCAGGGCAAGAGCAGTGTTTCTGTCACATATACCCCCAACCAGATACTACAATCTATTCCTGAAAAGGTAACTCAGGAGACATGGGAGGCCTGTGGCAGGCCTGCGTGCCAACTTCTTCAATAACATGGGCATTAGAAATGCCACTTTTTTTTTTTTTTTTTTTTTTTTGCGGTATGCAGGCCTCTCACTGCTGTGGCCTCTCCCGCCGAGGAGCACAGGCTCCAGACGCGCAGGCTCAAGGGCCATGGCTCACGGGCCCAGCCGCTCCACGGCATGTGGGATCTTCCCAGACCGGGGCACGAACCCATGTCCCCTGCATCGGCAGGCGGACTCTCAACCACAGCGCCACCAAGGAAGCCCAGAAATGCCACCTTTTGATGTCCATAACTCATGAGGTTCTTTGCATTGCAAGGGCAAAAATTTGGAGCAAAGTATCTTAAACAATCCCTGTTCTCCAGAACTGTCCCTGCAAAAATGAACCCACAGTTGTCTGAAAGTTGAAAGCAGCTCTTCAAAGAGGCGGTCTCTGGAATCTTAGAACCATCATAAACAAAATGGCCTTTTCACTGGAATATGCTGGAGAGACTATTCAACTCAGGATGATGAGATTCTTCCTCATGCCAGTCCTAGTGATGGCAGCCACACAGCCTGGCATGGGCTCTCTTTACCTGGTGCAGGACTTGGGCTCTGTGTAAACATCTTTGTGGTGAGACAGCAGAGGGCTATCCCTGGAGATGTGTTAAAACAAAGCTATTAACAACAACAACTAACTCAAAAGACAAGAAGTCTTGATGAGGATGTAGAGAAATTTGAACCTTTGCACACTGTTGGTAGGAATGCAAAATAGTGCAGCCATATTGGACAATAGCATGGAGGTTCCTCAAAAAGTTAAAATAGAACTACCATATGATCCAGTATTTCCACTTCTGTGTATTTACCCAGAAGAAATGAAATCAGGATCTCAAAGACATTAGCATTCCTATGCTCATTGCAGCATTATTCACAATAGCCAAGATATGGAAATAACTGAAAATAACCTAAACGTCCATCAACAGATGAATGAAATAAAGAAATGTGGTATATACATACAGTGGAATACTATTCAGCCTTAAAAAAGAAGGAAAGCCCACCTTGTACAACAGATAAACTTTAAGGACATTATGCTAAGCGAAATAAGCCAGTCACAGAAAGAAAAATATAACATGATTCCACTTATATGAGGTGTTTAATATAGTAAAATTCATAGAATCAAAGAATGGACTGATGGTTTGCCAGGGGCTGGACGGAAGGGAAGTTACTAATCAACAGGTATAAATTTTTAGTTAAACCAGATGAATAAGTGCTAGAGATCTGTTGTATAACATTGTAACTATAGTCAACAATAATATACTGTACACTTAAATTTGTTAAGAGGGTAGATTTCCTGTTAAGTATTCTTACCACGATAAAACCAGATTAAAAAAAGGTCTAATTTCCCATTTACATTAATCAGTAACCAGAAGTGGTTTCCCAAATAGGCAGCCCTACTTTTCTCTCCCCCATAACCTTTTTACACCTTCCGTTCTTCCTGACTGCAGCTTTCTGTAGCCAGAGAGCCCTGTATATCCTTTCTCTCCTTACTCTGTACAACCAGCTGGGCAAAGTTTATTCTGTTTTATATACCATAATCTGTCATGGCTGATTTTGTTATAACAAGATCTGAACAGATGGGGAATGGTTTGCTCAAGAATTACTTGCAGTATGAGTGACCTATAGAAAAAACTGGAAACTGGAATGCAATCCCTGCAATAAAATCCCAAACTCGTTATCCTCCCCACAGGATGCCCATGGATCTTGCCTCCATATGAAGGTGTTAATGACTAATCCGGAGACCTATAAAGGAGCACAGTCCTCTGGTAAATAGCACGTGCACAAAGGAATAAGACAGCGACAGAGAAAGGCAGTAACATTTCTTTGCCATAACTTGTCTTTCTGATTTTTTTCCTGTTAAGTGACATATACTTAAAAGATACAAACACAATCAGTTAACAATGGAATGGAAATGCTGCAAATAAGGTAATTTCCTTAGATCTGGAAAATCTCCAGAATTAGACAGATTTCTATCAGCATTTAATACATTTTTTTAACACCTACTGAGTCCAACTTCACAGTTCTTCAAAGTTCTCCCTAAGCATAACAGGGAAGATAATCAGAAACCATTATGGACAATATGCTGTCTGAAAAGAGTATTAAAAAAAAAAAGAATCGGGCAATGATAGTGCTATTAATCCTCTAATCCAACTGTCCATATTTATGTTGATTTTACAAAAAGAAAAAGCCATTCTGAGTGGTTAATGCCTCCACTGCCACTCCAAAGAGATCATACAAATAAACTGAAAAATCCTTCTCTGCCTAAGTTCTCTGTGGTTTAGTATGTTTTACAGCGACTGCTCAGTTAGAACCAGTCTGAGGCCATTTCTACATTTAAAAAATGGTAACATTGACCACATGATCTTTGAACAGCATTTGTGATCTGACTACATATTCCTTGCAGTTCCTAAAATAACATGAGTAGAGAAAATAAAGAAAATGAAGAGAAAGAATGCTTTCGCTATTATGTTACTATTACATTATATTACAGGCTTCTCTGGTTGAAATCTGCTATTCCTTTTTAACTACTTACCCATATCTTAGGCATTTTCTAGTCTCTACCAAGCCTTCCTGACATCTTGAGTCTGTATCAAAGCCTGGGCATCGTTTTTTAAAATCAGAATTAATCACTTGATTGAACTGTGTCTCTATTGTTCTTTTAGGTGAAATAGTTTCTTTTGCACAAGTAAAATTAATTTTTTGAAGGCCCAGACCACTGACTTTCATCTTCCGTAATTAACACTAAGTAACACAATAAAAAAGTGCTACCTTCCATATTTAATACTTAATAGTAGAGTATCAATGTCTAAATTTCCTTTTTTATGGCCAAACAATTCATATCATGCCTAATGAAAAACAGCTTAAGGGATAGAAGTCATGTACTGAATGGATACATCTGAGGCTGTTTCATTAAGGAATAGCAGATTTAAGGAAGCACCTTGTGGATCCAGCACTCCTCCACAGGCAGCTTCATGTCTTCAGAGAAAGTGACAGAAGCTTCAAGGTTTGTCATCCTCCAGTTTTATTTGTGTCCTGTACCCTGAGTTCAGCGTGGTTAGAGATCTAGGGCTTTACTACTCTGGAAACTTTCCCCACTGTGACTCACAAACCTTGCCAATCATGCTCCAGAGCCACTACTAAAAACTGAGTCACCAGGGTAATGACACTCAATGTTTCAACAGCTCTTTACCCCTGTTAGTTAATTATCCTACAACACAGAAAATGGCCGTGGTTCTTATTTAAGAGGAAAATGAATGGTTTTGCTAAAGTTGCAAAAGTCAGTGAAATCGGTTCCTAGATAACTGGGCATTTTGCCTCACATATAGCCAGGAGGATACATGTGCTTTCCTGCTTCTCTCTCCCAACTATCCCAGCAACAAAGACCTCTCCCCGGGATATGTTGCCCTCCATTTACCAAGAATTCTTTCAGCAAACTTCCTTCTGTTGTATCCCTTCCATGAACCCCAGTGAACACCTGAGAGTCATTAGGCTAATGGTTCCTGGCTTTGTTTAAAGCTAGGAAAAGGTTCATGGTTTGAACAGATGAGCAAGTTAGAGGAAAAATCCACAGGATGGTTGCTGCTTTCCCACCAAGTCTTTCCATCTACCTTCCCTAAGCACTATCATTTACTCATCAGTTCATCACCATCACCATTCCACTCTCACACACTCACAACCACACACACACACACACTCTCACAACCACACCCATACCCGCTGCTTTCATCAGTCCTAACCTAAAGCTTTTCCGGTCCTCTTCGGTGTGAACGATACCAAATCCTTTTTCCTTATTCTTATAAACAAAGCTGAGCTGGGGTAGACTTTATCGAAGGTTTATTAATTAGGGATTTAAAGAAAAAGTACAGAGGATGTGTTTATGACTGCCACTTCACTTTCTTCCCACCAGTTCTGTCTTCATTCTTTCTGAGGTGGAAGTGACCAAGGAAATTATAATAGAAACAGCATTTTCTCTGAATTCTATGGACCCTGAACCCTTTCCTAAATCTGGCTGGCACCTGTGTGTGTGTGTGTGTTCTCTACAGTGGATGGTTAAGTGAAAACGCAACTCTGCCAATGCGAGGACCATGCTCAGAATGTTGGCCGGTAGGTCACAAAGACATTATTTTTCTCTTTATTGAAACAGAGAAAAATACATACTATATATGCCATATACCCAGTACTCAGAAGAGAGTGTTAACTTTCTGTCACATTGACTATAAAATATCGTCCCTTGTCTCACATTCCTCGCCCCATTATTTGCCCTGACTCCCTAGAGGTACACACTATCATGAATTACATGTGTATCTTTCCTGTCCGTATTCTGCTTGTTTTACTTATTTTTTTCTTTGTTTGTTCATTTTACCTTATACACATAAACACACACACTATTAAGTGCATATCAAGGGCTTTTGAAATGTGTTTTAAATATAGATAGTACTTATTTTAAATATTGTTTTACAATTTTCTCTCTTTAACATTATGCTTTCTAAATTTCACCACATGGATGGATAGATAGATTCCTACACACATGGGTACCTATATATACAGATTATAAAGAGAGAGAAAAAAAAGGAGAGAAAGAAAGAGAGTGTTTGGGGACGGAAGTGAAGAAAGAAAGAATATGTTTACTTTCAAAAGCTATAAAGTATTTTATTGTGGGACAAAGCCCATGATATTGTCTATTAATATTTGTAAACTTTTCGAGTGAAAGTGGTAACTCTGAGATTTTTGAACCTAATACCAACACCATTAAGGGCCTGATCACGGAATAAAAGAAGGCTGGATGAAGAGGTGTGGGAAGTGGATTCCCTTCACTGCATCACACTTTTGCTTTCCTTCAGCCATTCAACACAGGCAGGGCGATACCTTCCAGGCAATGTCCCGTAAGGAGGGCACCTTGAATACCTGGAAGGCAGGTGGAGACTCTGTTTAACTCCCAGAGGCTGGTTAATGTCTCATTTCTTGGGAGAGGAGGGGTGAGGGGAGAGTGTCAAGAAGGAAAATGAATCACCACACGGAATCTTCATCAATTTTACCCGTGGCCTTTGAGCACAAAAAGAGGTAGGTAACTGTGGTAACCCTAACTACATTACAAGGACAGTGTATTATCACGAAATTACTAATTTGTTGAGGCAACAGTACAATTTACACATCTCCAGTCCCATCTCTAATTGTCTGACACTTATCTGTTGCTGTAGAGGAGCACACAGCAGGAGAGGGTCTGAGAGGCAAGCCAATCAGTCAAAGGCTTTCAGAGTCACAATGGGCATACTTCTGCCTTACAGAGCTTCACAAGGGAAGCCTTCAAAGGGGAAAAAAGCCCCGTCTGTCATGCAAAAAGAGATTTTTGAAACACAAAACATTGTTTGGTAGAGATAATATAAAAATTGGGACAATTTCTGCTTTTTTCTTACTCCTAAGGCTGCAGTGAGGGAATCTGAGATCATGGAAAAATGCCTTGAAAATGCAGAGTGCTGACAGATGTGAGGGAAGCAGGCAAATACTGGGGGCCGTGTCATTTATCAGAGCTGGAAGGTTAGAGGATTCTCCAGCTTGTTGGATAATCCTCGATCTCCATTCTCTCTGGAGCAATCCCCTGCAGGAATGGTCACCACATGTCTCTCTCTCTCTCTGTCTTTTATTTTTCCTTTTAACCCCTCTAGATAGCTAACCAACCTTAGGCTGCCTGGTTTCATCCCAGTTAAATATTTCACAAGGAATGATAAGAAATGTCATGTGGGAAATGACAAGAGTAGTGTAGGCCATCTTCATTGCCAAAAAGGCAAATGGAAACTTCCTGAATGAAGGGAGCCCCACCCTGGAGGGATAAAAGTCAGAAAGAGCCAAATGCAGCATGAAACACAGCCTCTTTCTCAGCCCCCCAAAGACCACATAAGTAAAGAGGAACAATACGTTTGGAATAACTCACCTTGTAAGTTAAATGCAGGCAACAGATACTAGAATTGCAAAGCTATGTTGCAAAGCTAAAAAAATATTCAAAAACCTGTGAAGGTGGGGCTTCCCTGATGGCGCAGTGGTTAAGAGTCCGCCTGCCGATGCAGGGGACATGGGTTCGTGCCCAGGTCCAGGAAGATCCCACATGCCGCAGAGCGGCTGGGCCCGTGAGCCATGGCCGCTGAGCCTGCGTGTCCGGAGCCTGTGCTCCGCAATGGGAGAGGCCACAACAGTGAGAGGCCCGCGTACCACAAAAAAAAAAAAAAAAGAAAGAAAGAAAAAACCTATTAAGGTGAATTGTATGACTACTTTGTGGCGTTACAAGATAGTCCCTGCTAACAAGGAACTATAGATGTCTTCTAGGAGTTTATACACACAAGGACACACAGCCATTTGTGTTTAGAGAGAATTAACATTACAAAGTAATAATGTATTTGATCAACTGTCAGATGTACAGCGCTCACACATAAACATGCTCTGCGATTTCAGAGCATGAAGAAATCCCTTCCTGCTGGGGAGCAGGAAAGGTTCCATGGAGGGGGCCTCAATCAGGTACACTTTGAGCTACAGGCTTATATATTTGTATATATGAAAAGGGGAGGCAAGCTATAGACTGAGCAGTTGGAAATATTATTAGTCAAGGCTTCAAAGTGAAACTGAGCAATCCTTGTAAAGAAGATAGTGGGATCACTTAAGTGGAAGCAGAGGATCCGTGGAGGAGAGAAAAGCAGATAAATCTTGAAGAGTCATTTAGTGAGATTGCAGAGGTCCTTCATTACCAGAATAAAAGGAAAGACCACTAGGGTTAAGGAGAGATTTAGTCATCATGCCCAGCATCAAACAGTTCCAACTTTGGCTGAAACTGAATGAAAAGAACATTAGACTCAGGGGATAACAGAAATGTTGTTTTTTTTCCAGAGGCTGCCCGTCAATTAAATGTGATTTTTACATGTTTTAAATTCCTTATAATATTCAGTGTTTCAATAATTCTTCTCAAATAAGCTTGTTGAAAACCAGCTCTATCTTGTGACAATTTGACTTCGTTAAATCATATTACTATCTGGACAAGTCAGCAATGGGTTGATATGTCATAACTTTGACGAGATTTTAATTCATTTCAAATGAAACTATCAAAAAGCTAATTGAAAAAATAGTTTACATCTACCCTCAATTAAATCATTAGGCATCAAAATACTCTGTGTCAAAAGGCTGGCATGATGCCTAATCTTGGGCCATATACGGATCATAGCAGAGCCCAAGCTTACTCTGCATATTACTGTGTATATCACATTTTCATAGTGACCATGAGAGAAGGCTGAATAACTAATCACGTAGCAAGTGGAGAATCACAACCACTCAGTCTGTACTCGTCAATCCTAATCATTAACTTTGTTCACATGTAAGAATACAAGATACTTAAAGAAAGAGAAAGCAAGTCTGATTTCAACAATGGAAGATAGTACTTAAATGTTAATGTATTCAAATTATTTGTCTGGAGAGTTGCTCACTAGTATTTATCAAGAATATACATAAATTTACTTAGAGATTATGAGCAGCTGATGAGCCCCCTCTGATAAGAGGTGAGAGGGAAAAAATGATATTATATATATCTGCACCTGGTGGTGCAGTGGTTAAGACTCCACACTCCCAATGCAGGCAGCCCAGGTTCGATCCCTGGTCAGGGAACCAGATCCCACATTCATGCCACAGCTAAGAGTTTGCGTGCCACAACGAAGGAGGCCACGTGACACAACTAAGGAGCCCATGTGCCACAACTAAGACCCAGTGCCACCAAATAAATAAATAAATAAATAAATAATACTATACGTTTAAAAAAAATGTTGGGAATCAACTTTTAAACTATATACTCACTTGGTCCATAGATTAATTCATTTAGTAAATATTTATTGAGTGTCTATGATATAGTATTCACCATTTTGGGTATTAGGCATATAGTAATGAACAAAAATAGTCTCTGCCTCCATGAATTTTTTTTTGTCTGTTTTTATATATGTTTTTTTAAATTTGTTTTATTGAAGTATAGTTGATCATAGTGGCACTATTTATAGTAGCCAAGACATGGAAACAATCTAAATGTCTCTTGACAGATGAACGGATGAAGATGTGGGTGTGTGTGTGTGTGTGTGTGTGTGTGTATATATATATATATATATATATATATATATATATATACACACACACACACACACACACACACAATGGAATACTCATCCATAAAAAGGAATGAAATAATGCCCTTTGCAGCAACACGGATGGACCTAGAAATTGTCATACTAAGTGAAGTAAGTCAGAAAAAGAAAGACAAATACTATATATCACTTATATGTGGAATCAAAAATATGACACAAATGCCTCCATGAAGTTTTTATTCTAGAAGGAGACAGATAATGAGAAACAAACAAACAAACAAAAAAGGTATCTAGTGTTATGTCAAGGAATGGTAAGTTCCTGGAAGAAAAATGAAGCATAATGGGAGAATAGAGAGTTTTAGTGGTGTTTTGTTAAATCAGGTGATCAAGGAAGGCTTGTACAACGTTTAGGAAGAAACCAGAAGCAAGAGAGGGAGATAGTACTGAATACATCTGGGGGAAGATAACTAAAGACAAAAGGATTAGCAAGTGCAAAGGTTTTAATACAGGATCATGTTTACTACAAAGGAGGAAGAGAAATAAGCCAGTGAAGCTAGATCAGAGTGAGTGAGATAGAGAGTTTGGTTGGTAAGATTGAAGAGTTAGCAAGAGGCCCAAATATAAAGCATTGGTTTAACGTTAAGGACCTTGAATTTGAATCAAAATAAGATGGGAAATCTTTGGAAGGTTTTTTGTGGAAGACTGATCTCATTTGATTTGTCTTTCAAAGGGTTCATTCTAGCTGCTTTGTGAGAAATAGATGGAAGGAGCAAAGTGTGAAAGCAGGGGAACAACGCCTACTGCAATAATTTAGGTAAGAGCTTGTAGAAACTGGAACTACGGTGGTAATTATGGATATGATGAGAAGTGGTCAGTTTGGGGAACAGATTTTAAACTTTAGACCAACAGGATGGATTGAATGCTGGGAGAGTGAGAAAAAAGCAATCAAGCATCATATCTAAAGTTTCGGGCTTGAACAGCTGAGTGAATGGTGGCACCATGTCCTGATGGAGATGCTGAAGGAGAAGCACATTGAGGCTGGGAATGAAATTGAAAAGTTTGTTACAGAAATGTTATGTTTGAGATACCTATGAACACCTAAGTGGATACGCTGAGAAGGTACTTGAATATAAGCCTGGAGTTTCTGAAAGGTCTTGGCTGGAAGGAAAATTTTAAGAGCCTTCAGCATCTAGGTGCTTATTTAAAAGGATGGAACTTGTTGAGGACTTGTTTGAAGTGAGTACAGACAGAGAAGAGATTATGGGACTAAAAGGGGGCATAAAAGGGGGCATTCCAATTAAGAAGTTGCAAACTGAAGAGGAACCAGCCAAGGAGACTGAAAATATAGACTAGAAAATAGGGAGGACTGCAAAGGTGTCCCGGGGCCAAGTGAAGATGAGGTGATCAATTACACAACAAAAACTAATATGTCAAATAAGACAAGGGCTAAGAAATAATGACCCAGTTTGTTAACGGAAGTCATTGGTATTAGAAGGGAAAAACAGTTTCAGTGGAGAAATGGGGACAAAAATCTGATTGAAGTGAATTCAAGAAACAGCAAGAATAGAAAGCTCAAGAAGGGACGTCCCTGGCGGTCCAGTGGTTAAGACGGCATGCTTCTACTGCAGGAGGCACGGGTCCTATCTGTGGTCGGGAACTAAGATCCCGCATGTTGCGCAGCACGGCCAAAAAAAAGAAAAAAAATAGTTCAAGAAGGTTTATATGTAATGGGGAGAAGACAGTGGGAAGACAACCAGAGGCAAAACTTGTTTTCTAGTTTATTCTGTGTGAAAACTGGACAACTTATACCAATGGAATGAGAGCAAGTGCATCTCCCTGAATGGGTAAAAACTCAACCCAATTGCTTACTGTCCAGATGCAGGTAATGGATATCAGAGAGTTTCTTTTAACTTTATTTTATTATTAAATATATCTTACACAGAAAAATGAGTATATGTACATGTATTTATACATGCATATACATATATTTCTATAATATGTGTATGTGTAGCGAAAAAGAGAGAGAGAGAGAGAAAATGCATTCACATTTTAATATGAAAAGGAATACCATGTATCTACCACCCAGCTTTCGGTATGGAACATTAGCAGTACCTGTGTCACTCCTTGACTGCACCTTTCTCCCTTTCTCCTACTCTGGATTTTGTATTAATCATTCTATTGCTTTTTTTTTTTTTTTTTTGCGGTACGCAGGTCTCTCACTGTTGTGGCCTCTCCCACTGCAGAGCACAGGCTCTGGACGCACAGGCTCAGCGGCCATGGCTCATGGGCCCAGCCACTCCGCGGCATGTGGGATCTTCCCAGACCTGGGCACGAACCCGTGTCCCCTGCATTGGCAGGCGGACTCTCAACCACTGCGCCACCAGGGAAGCCCCTCCATTGCTTTTTAAAATGGTTTCAACACATATTAGTCTATACAAAACAATATTATTGTTTAGTTTTATTCATTATATTTTAAGTGGAAACACACTGTCTATAGTTTGATGACTTATTTTTTCAACAGACATTGTATTTTTGAGATTCATCTATTTTGATCCATGCAGCTACATCCCATTCAGTTTCACTGCTATATAGTATTCATTGTGGTATATGAATATGCTAACATTTATTTATCTATCTTATTGCCAGTGGACAACTTTCAATTGCTTCTAGTACTTTGCTCTTCAGAAAATGCTGCAATGTACTTTTTGTACATAGTTCCTATAACACATGTACTTCTTTCTCTTGGGTATATATCTAGGAATCAAATTTGTGGGCCATAGGAGTCATCCATCTTACTTGTATTTGGTAATGACACACTGTTTTTCAGAACAGTTGTCCCAATTTACACCCCCTCCAGCAGGGTATGATAGTTCTTATCACTTCAAAATCTTGTCAACACTTGGAATTCTCAGACTAACTTGTATTCATTTTGTGATTGTGAAACAGCAATTTAACATAATTTAATTTGTATTTCCCTTACTGTTAATAATGTTAAGCAGCTTTTCATGTGTTAACATTCCATTCAGGTTTCCTATTTTGTGACATCTGGGTTTTTTTTCCTACTTTTTTACTCCTGGGCTGTTTGCCTTTTGAGAAATCTTCACAATGGCAGTATCTACCTCACGATGAACTACTGTCCCCTACAACTTCTAAGCACAGTGAGGTAACAGGTTTGACACAACCTTCCACTGAACTGAATGGCACTGGAAGGTCTTGCTTTGCTGTTTCCTAGTATTAATTGGGATAGTTCCAAGTCTGAGAAAAAGAGAAGCAAGGCAGAAGCACTCACCCATGCTTACTGACTTCACAAGCTCTTAGTGCCACGTGTATTAACTGAGCAGATTGACTACAAGATGGCAGCCTTCTCTTATCCTGTACTTCATCACTCCAAACAATGTCATTCCCAGTGCAGGACTGACAGGCACTCATGTCCGGCCTCGGTTCTGTATCCCCAATCCATTAGTATTGGCTTGAGGTCAGCTTTTTGAATACAAGATCAATTCTAATATAGTTACATTGACTTCACTTTGTATCAGAGAGTAGATAGAAAGTTGAGAGGGATCAATAAACGCCAAACAACAAATCAGAAAACACATAGTGTGCATGAACCAGTTAGCATGCACGGATTTCTCTGTGCTAGTCATTGATTCAAATATAGGTAGTCCAGAAATAATGTGCTCATGTTTGTATCTGAAGCCAAAATGGAAATCGAACTCCTCAGCCTATGTCTTTAGCTGAATAGAAAATAGGAAATGACAAAATTCTTGGCCTTGTGTTCAAAATCTGAAGTTTTCTGGGTCTGTGTTACCTCTTCAAACTTCGTCTTGTTTTCTCTCCAGTTGTTTCTGTTGGACTAGTCTCGTTTGCCTTGTCCTGAATATATGTCCTTTTGTACATATTCCCACCTCTCAACTCCATCATAAACATTAATGTCCCTCCCATCTCTTTTCTGCCTATAAAAACCACCCTCTAACCAAGGTCCTGCCCAAATCTATCTCTTCTATGAAGTCTTTAACGCCATTGCTCTGAGGCTCAAACTGCCAAAATCTTCTAGCACTTATTCTCCTTAGCACTAATTTATAGCCTTATCATGTTTACCTTATCATGTCTTCCTAGTAGGGTTAGTTTGCGATCTGTGTTTGCAACCCAACAAAATAATGACACCTGAAGATCTGGGACTGTGGAGTATCCCCATCTGTGCCACCCATACAGCACATTGCCTGCATACGAGTAGATGCTTAATTAAAACTGATTTGTTAGTACAGACATGTGCTTGCGCTCATACCTCCTGATAACGTCATGTCCATCAAAGTTGACCAATTTCCACTAGGACCCTGCTCTCCTTTTAACTTGAGGCACTAAGTCAGACAATTTCTACATTTTCATCTTTTTCTTCCACCCATCCTGACCACAGTTTCATCTTTGAGGTGAGTACCTGCCATTAAAGAAAAATCAAGGTAAAATAGCCAGTGTAGTCCTGGCTAAAATACGTGAGCTAACGGACACCCTATTCCTTCCTAAGGTCTACTGGCACATCTTGGTATTCACAGATTCCAGCTTCTTGTTCCTAAATCTCATCATAGAGATTTCAAATTAGTCTAAAGATGAGACAATCATGTTCCTACAGAATCTTGAGCTGTCTTTGGGCCTGATAACATATGAAGTTATCGGTATTAATAAAGGTAATAGTAAATGTTTTTGACCAAAACAAAAACATTATATAATGCATACTTCTTAGTGCTTTACAGATATTTACTCATTTAATTTTTATAAAAATTCTACAGGATAGGTACTATTACTCTGCTGAACATTGCCTCTTATCCACTCCACATCCAGTGCCCTCCATTCTTTACTCTGCATCAGGCTCCTTGTCCCCAGGCTTATCACTGAATCCAGCCACTGGGAGATACCAGCAATATATTAGAGAGTGGGAGGAGAGAAAGGTCAATATTTTTTATTTTTTTTTTTGCAGTACGCGGGCCTCTCACTGTTGTGGCCTCTCCCGCTGCAGAGCACAGGCTCTGGACGTGCAGGCTCAGCGGCCATGGCTCACGGGCCCAGCCGCTCCGCAGCATGTGGGATCTTCCCAGACCGGGGCACGAACCCATGTCCCCTGCATCAGCAGGCGGACTCTTAACCACTGCGCCACCAGGGAAACCCAAGGTCAATATTTTTACTTTATCAGCTTCCTTTTCACCAGGCCGTGGATTGACAATACATGCTTTTCTCTACCAAAGTTCACAACTTCCATAGCTAGCCCACTCGTAAAGCAACAACTCTCCTAAGAGTTATTGCTCTCTCTCCCCTTGCCCTTTTACCTAGGAACGGTGAGGTTTTTTTATTGTCAAAGTGTTTTATTATCCCTTGCTAGTTTTTCTTAAGCCTGCTCACATCTTTGTAAATATTCCTTTTATTAAACTCTTTTAAATTGTCCCTTTTGAGTATAGCATCTTACTGCCTGGGCATGAACCTTTATAAGTAAGGAAACTGAGACAATGATATTAAGTAACTTGCTCAAGATCATACAACTAGTGAGCAGCATAGCTGGGATTCAGATCTTGGCTGTCTGGCTCCACAATCTGTGCTCCTATCACATATTGCTCTATGCTCTCCCTGGGTCTCCAAATTTAGCCAGACAACTGGTTTTTAACACCAGTATAAGCCTCCAATATATTCTTGTCAGCTGAAGCCAAGAGCAAAGGCTTCTTTCTTTGCCAGGAGAGAAAGATCATCAGATCAATTTCAGAAGGGATGTGGGCAGAGTTAACCATGAAAAAGGAAAGTATTACATTTGGCCATGGTTTTCCTATGATGTTCTTCTAGGCTTTACTGTTGTCTGTTTTGCATTTAAACAGTAAAGATAGGCATGGATTTAAGAAAAACTAAAAATAGTACACAATTGAAAACAAGGATAAGTGGGCAACAAAGAGCTATAGTATAAAATCAAAATCCCACTGTGAAAACTTCAAAGACTCAAGTCAGACCTTTGCTCAAACTAAAGCCAATAACGAGGTTGAATTTAAACCAAAAGATAACTTTGGAAAGGAACTCTCATGAAGTTACTCAAGGTGGCTGATGAGATACTCCACTCAAATCCTACCATAAAGCAGCCAGTGGTTTGTCCTACAATTTACCATGAAGACAGCATTGTTTTAATGCCACTGTGCATTAGATGCCTATTATATGTGAGGGACTCCACCTTCATATCGCTGTTAAATTTCTCCACATCCTTAAAAGGCAGATAATATTAGTCCCACTTATCTGGTGTAGAGTGGAGGATCAGACTGATTAAATTATTTTCTCAGCATCAAAACATGAGTGGAGAATCAGGATTCAAACTCAAATATGATTCTTAACATTATGTATGTTTTTTTTTAAAAAAAGCACTATAATACTCACAGGTGTAGAATTACACAATAATTCAAAATTCAGTGCCCTGGGAAAGGTGAAAAACACCTTGAATTCTATTTAAGCTTTTCCCCATTCTGTAGTGCATATGTTATTTTGGCTGACTTTTGAGATTATACAGATAAAATAAAATGCACTTGTTTTCTTTTTATAGTTCCCTGAAAGCAGCCACAAGTGAAATAAGAATAGATTATAATTCCATGTATACAGCTGGAATTTTCACACCTGATAGCTGAAATAATTTAAACTTGTTAGCTCTATCAAACTCTGCCAATTGCAGAATATACTTGTTTTTATGCAATGCACATAAAATCTTTTACAATCCAAAAATATTGGGAATCATGTCCTTTTCTGATGACTTCTGATGATCATTTAAGAAAGAGAAACCTCGATTTTGGATGGAGTTTCTCTCCTATTATTCTTTTCCCCTTACCTCCCCATCCTCGGCAATGTGCTCAACAGTAAATCAAGTACCTTATTTAAAAGCTAACTTAAAAAAAAAAAGTGTGCGGTTTGGTAGACGTAAGCCATGAGTTTCTATAATAATTATTCAGTTTGGGGGACTGCAGTAGATACAACCACAAGATCTGGTCCATGAGCTTTTCTTTGCTGCATACAATTTTCTACCCAGAGGTACAGAGATCGTAGGCTTCTGCTGTTGTAGGAAGTGCTGCTAACAGTGTTTACAAAAAAGGTTGAGAAAACCCATGTCTGTCTAACAGCTTTTTACCACATCAATTATAAATGCATTTTCCCTTGGGTGGTATTATCTCTCGCCCAAGGAATCTCCCACTGTCCTGGAGCATTTGCTGAGGAGAATTGATTAGGAAGGCGGCTTCCCAGTAGATGGAAAAAAACTGCAAATGCTTCTGTTTGTTGATGCTGTTGCCCTCGTAGCATAAGTACTGCAAGAATGTGAACAATTACAGCCGAAAATTCAAGCGAAGCTGCTATGACAGGATTGGTAATTCACCCCTGCGGAGCACAGCACACCCAGATATGTGCTGCTGGAATATAACTACCTGGGCAAAGTGATATCTGCTGGTGAGGGAATTACTGATGTCAGCCATTTGTAGGTGCAGGAGGAAGACACATATTTTGTTCGGGATGGGCTGGAATTACCTTGATTGGCCACAGTGAACAGTTCTTCACTGATTATGTTTGTATAGACCCAGTTTTCTCTTCTTTTTTTGGTTACAATCATGGAATATTAACTCTAAATTAATTATCAAAAAGAGTTTATTTAAAAATGCTTTCAACAATTCTGGATGTATTTCTCAAGCTCATTTGTTTGTTAATGTGACCCACTTTTAAAAGTTAATAATTTTTTTTATTTTTACTATCTAAACCTTGGTGGTATTTGATCCTGACTAAGGCAATTGCATCTCAACCTTCCTTTCAGTCTTATTTCATATTGGAGTTGAATGGCAAAATTTTGTCTTGAAGGACTTTTTCTGTAACACGTAGCTCAGGATCAATATATAGGAAGTATTAGATTAATTAGTGATTAAAAGAAAAAATACAGCTTAAGTTGATAGACTTATTTGGGAAAGTGAATATAAGAAGCAAAAGTCTTAAAATTGCTCAGCCTTTTGAACCAGTAATCCATGACTATGAATTTCTCTTTAGGGAATAAATACAACTGTGCTGTTCAACACAGTAGCCATAAGCTATGTTGAGCACTTGAAATTTGGCTAGACTGAGATGTGATATAAGTATAATACCTACTAAACTTTACAGCGGAGGGTTGAATTGAGAGTTTGAGACTGGCAAATGCAAACTCTTATATATAGAATGGATAAACAATAAGGTCCTATTGTATAGCACAGGGAACTATATTCAATATCCTGTAACAAACCATCATGGAAAAGAGTATGAGAAAGAAAAAAAGTATAATACATACTGGATTTTGAAGACAATATAAAAAATGTAGGTTATCCCTTTAATATTTTAATTTAATCACATGTAGAAATGAAGTATTTTTAATATACTGGATCAAATAAAATATATTATTAGAATTAACTTCACCTGCCTCTTCTTACTATTTTAATATTCCTATTAGGAAATTTGAAGTTATGTATGTGGCTCACATTTGTGCCTTGCATTTTATTTCTATCAGACAGATATCCTGAAAAGAAGAAAGGACTATATGCATGTAAAGATATTTACTACCACATGGCTTCTGATGCAGGCATTTTAGTATAAAACTGAAATATATATTTATCAATGAGAGAATGGCTATGAACATTAGAATAGAGATAAATGATTAGATGGTATGCAGATGATAGAAACGGCAATATGTGGAATACACTCAACTCACTATGTATTTAAAAGCAGCAGTTGTTCACAGTGAGAGAGCACAGGAGTGCTGGTCTTGAATAAAGACCCATAGAAAGGCAACTGAGTGTTAATCTATAGGTAAGAAAGTGGTTGTTTCTTTAGGTTTTCATTGTTTTTTCCGTAATCAAGAGGGGCAAGACATTGTAAGAGAAATAGCTTAGGGAAACTATCTTGTGCACTGAGACTAGAGGGATAGGGAGAATGGAGGCAGAGAGCTCAGATTAAAATATGAGACATTGTTGAGACTGGTTCAAGATGGTGGAGTAGAAGGACGTGGGCTCACTCCCTCTTGCGAGAGCACTGGATTCACAACTAACTGCTGAACAATCATCGACAGGAAGACACTGGAACTCACCAAAAAGATACCCCACATCCAAAGACAAAGGAGAAGACTTTGGTAGGAGGGGCACAATCACAATAAAATCAAATCCCATAATTGCAAAGAAACAACTAAATGAAGTGGAGATAGGCAATCCTCCAGAAAAAGAATTCAGATTAATGATAGCAGAGATGATCCTGGACCTCGGAAAAAGAATGGAGGCAAAGATCGAGAAGATGCAAGAAATGTTTAACAAAGACTTAGAAGAATTAAAGAACAAACAAACAGAGATGAACAATACAATAACTGAAATGAAAAATACACTAGAAGGAATCAGTAGCAGAATAACTGAGGCAGAAGAATGGACAAGTGACCTGGAAGACAGAATGGTGGAATTCACTGCCGCGGAACAGAATAAAGAAAAAAGAATGAAAAGAAATGAAGACAGCCTAACAGACCTCTGGGACAACATTAAATGCACCAACATTCGCATTATATGGATCCCAGAGGAGAAGAGAGAGAGAAAGGACATGAGAAAATATTTGAAGAGATTACAGTTGAAAACTTCCCTAACATGAGAAAGGAAATAGCCACCCAAGTCCAGGAAGTTCAGAGAGTCCTAGGCAGGATAAACCTAAGGAGAAACACGCTGAGACACATAGTAATCAAACTGACAAAAACTGAAGACAAAGAAAAATTATTGAAAGCAACAAGGGAAAAACGACAAATAACATACAAGGGAACTCCCATAAGGTTAACAGCTGATTTCTCAGCAGAAACTCTACAAGCCAGAAGGGAGTGCCATGATATATTTAAAGTGATGAAAGGAAAGAACCTACAACCAAGATTACTCTACCTGGCAAGGATCTCATTCAGATTCGACAGAGAAATCAAAAGCTTTACAGACAAGCAAAAGCTAAGAGAATTCAGCCCCACCAAACCAGCTCTACATTCTAATCTCTAGTTTACTTGATTTAACTACAGGAGTCTAAATAATTCTTAGTCTGGTTAACAAAATACTGGTTAACAAACTATTCATCTTGGAAGGCTTAGCCTAACTATCACCTTTTAATGAGGTATTTCGTCTACTGTATACTGTTTTTTTGGTAACTAACTCTGTGATCACCGAAACCTATTCAGTCCTCAAGCTACAAACAGGAGCTCAAAACCTCACTCTGTCTTCTCTTGTATCCCTTTATCAAGGCACAATTTTCTATTGGCTATACTTTCTAACTAGCTCTTCATTTCCTCTCTTCATCTCTACCTTTTCTCCATTTTAGGCTCACCATTTTTAGATGCCTGGATTTTGGCCCCTCCTAAGTGGTCTCACCTACTCTGATCTTGTCCCACCGGCCCAACCACTCTCCTTATAACCAATAAAGAATTATTCCAAAAACACAACTGATTATTCACTCCCCTCCTTGAAGGTCTTTACTTACTCTCCATCACCTTCAGGGTAACATTTCTAGTTGTTTACAAAGCTCTCGGTTGCTGGCTCTATCCATCTGGCAACATCTCTCAGTATTTACTATTTTACAGTTTATGCTCCAGCAACACCAGTTTGTTTGTTGCTAAATACAGCATGTGGTTTTTAGGTTTTGTGTCTCTTCTCGTAATCTTCTCTCTGCCTCTTTGACCATTCCGACCGCACTGCATATAAACAACTGCATGTGACTTATTCCCTCTTATCCTTTGAAATTAAAATGAGTGTGGTTTTCTCTAGGAAATGATTCAAAAATCAGTTCTGATATTGACAGCTGGTTTCACTGCAGTTCCTCTACTCTCTCCACTCCCATGTCATTTAAACATAGAGCTATCTATTCATTTCCATGATTTTTCAAAAATATCCATGTTTGTCCCCCTCAGCAGACAGTAAACACCTCAAGAGAAGAAAATATATCTTATCTGGTTCTCTGTCACCAGCTTCTATATGTGGTGGGCACTCAATACCAGTTTGCAGAATGAACTAGCAAAGAAGGCCAGCTGAGCCCATTGAACACAAAATAGTTATAATGACAAGAGTTTAACCCAGTTTTAATTGTATTACTGCTAGTGATCAAACTAACATTTACTTAATCTAAAGGCTCTCTCTTTTTTGTTCTAACCAAAATATTAGTGCTAAAGTGAACAATTCTCTTGGCTTCTCTGGAATGTTAGTTTCCACGTAACAAAAGATCCTGACACAGACTACCTAAAGAGACAGAGAGGAAAGGAATGTGCAGGCAGATGTCACCTTGAACTTGCTGGGTGTGTTTCAAGTTTATAAGATCAGTCAGTTATGGCTTGCAAAGGTGAATTCAGGTCCAGGTAAGTGTTAGTATTAGATATTTGAGTTTTGTAAGAAAAACATTTTCCATTGGGTTGCTCATTTTAAATACCATGACCAGAAGTGTCCACAGGGAAATCAAAGAAATGTGTTTGCCTTTACCTCTCCTTGTCCTATGTGCTATCTGTTCCAGGATTGTGACACTGGACTGCTTTTGTTTGGTGAGTATGGATTCCCTCAGGGACCCTGACGTATCTTTTGAAATTCCAGAGAAACAGATTGTCACCTTATACAGTTCATTGGATAAGAATTTATGTTAAATTTATAAAATGCATGCTACGGAATTTTTAAAAATCTGGCCACATTTGCAGATATTCCTCCTCTTATACAATTTATTATAATGGGAACTACAAATAAATCAAAGATGTCTCCAGAATAGAAAATATCACTTATAATCACATATCCATATTTGCCACTGACAGGTTTAAAATCCAGAGATAGTATAGAAAAGGGTGGAACCATAATAAAATAATTTAAAATTTTTAAAGCCTTCCCTTGCCAAGACCAGCAGGTGGGAATCATATGCAGTATGCAAAACTTGGATCAGGTTTGTAAGGGATGATCTCCATAGCCCCTGTTTCTCTACAGATGACCCACTGCAAAGTCAGGAGCAAAGGCCACCTTTCTGGCCAGTAGCCCCTCTCTAATGTGGTTAGATGGCAGTAGTTCAGACTTTACATAGCAGCTGATGGCCAAATAATCCAAGTGTAATTAAAAGTCATGTTCAGAAGACAAAAAGAAATCCCCAGAGAGTGGTTTCCAGGAGTAAAGCTATCAGGAAGCCAGACAGGAGGCCAAATACAAAGGATATATGAGCCAAAAATTACTTGGGAAGAAAAGGGACCTGGCTAAAGATGGAAGCACTGAAGAGAGAGGCTCGAAACTCACCAGCTCCAGAAGCAATGGCTGCTCAGAGCTGATCAGCTACCTGAAGTTGACAGGAAAGGAAAATAAGAAAAATCCCTGCCTTGGACCTGAAACAAGAGAAATGCCCTAAGCTCATTAGCATCAGGGAGCCAAAGGCATTGTTCCCACACAAAATTAGCTGAGAGAATTATAGAATAATGACTGTCTTTGGAAAACAGTCTTAATGCCTGGATGGAGCTCTTGTGCCCCACGTACATGATTTCTCTTACGGACAAAAGGGAACCTCTGTATGGAAGTCTGTGACATCAGCAAATAAATTTGGCTGGATTTCCCTGGTGGGCATGAGAACTTATTGAGGCAATGAAAAATTATAAAGTGGTAAAACAGTTTGATAGGAAAACCTTTTGGAAGAAAAATGTTCTTCCTTCATCAAGGCAAGTTTCTGTGATTTAGGTTAGAAAAGAAACATGTCAAATGTGTACTCCAAGAAAATTGTACTACCTGAGTCTCCTCTTTGGGCAGCTTTATAACTAAATACAGAAGGCAGCTTCTTCTGGTTGATGCATTTTTTTCTGGATTATCTCAATTTGGTGGAAGACATGATCCTTAATGAAATATTTATGTGATAGGAGGCGAGATAAATTTCCCTCTGTATAAGCAGAATTATTCGTCAAAATTACTTTCAGACTATCTGATTTCTGCTTGTTGAACAGTAAGAGGGCATTATTTGGATAACCAGTCTTACAGAGCAGAAGTGCACACGGAGCCTGGACTATTTTGTGAAGAGTGCAGGATAGTGGGATTTTTTTCTGAACAACTGCTGCTTTTAAATAGGAAGTGCTTAGTAATTAAGTATACGAAATTTTTATTTTTAGTCTAATGCAGTTTCAATCCAAAAGGCTGGAAAACTTGGCACCACGTATGTAGCATGTGGCTGGGGTGATCTGGTTTACAATACAGACTATGTACCACTCACGACATTCACTTCTGGGGCAAGTGCTCTGGAGAATCTCAAAAATATCACTTACCTCCAGAGCAACTAAAAGTAAGACTCAATGAGAGGCTTCTGTGACTGTCAACCAGGAGGGAGGAATCCTACATAATAAAATACTAGGTAGGAGAAAAACAAACAGTGTAAACTCAAAACTGAAAGTCTCGAGCACAGACATTTAAAATCGCAGGCAGTGATGTGTGACTTAGCTTGTTTTCTTATCAGCAACTCTAGAATAAGTGTCTGCAAGCTTGTTTGGGTTCTAAACAATACTTAAATAGTCCAAAGATATCTTAGGGAGAGCATATATTTTGGAGAAACTATAGAGATTTTTTTTCAAAAGTATATTGAATGGAACTGGAGGTTTCTTTGGTGCAGTGAGGTAGCTCCTGGTTTTTGTCCTATAGATGAATATGGAAGTTTTCATGGCGGCAGTGAAATGGAGCAGTTAGAAATGATGACTGTAAAATAAAATACAGCTAGAATACAATCCTAGTTCTGCCTGAACATTCCTTCATTTTCCTGAACTCCATTTTCTTCATCTATGAAATGGAGATAAGAGAACCTATATCGACAATTGTTTTAAGTACTAAATGAGATGAGGCTTGTTCCATGCTTAGCACAGTATAGGATAATCGTTCCACAATCATGCAATAAAATAAAATTAATTAAAGAGACTCAATAAGTCATAGATGACTTTCTATTTAGTGAGCTGTTTTAGAGATTCACAGTGACTGACGGTGAGTAAAATGTTTCTTTGATAAGGAAAACGCGGTGAACATAAAGTCTTATTACGCCACGAGAGGTAATTGTAGCAACTGCTATTATTATAAGGATACCCAGGAACTCAACAGAGTATTCTTATATCTTCCACTTTGTCTCCCTGGATTTCTCAAGGTGATAAATGACAGACGGTTCCACGTGACCTTCCTTTTTCTTTCTGTGGTTGTACCAGTTTGCTTTATTGTGCCTCTTGCATTACTTGACAAGACCCGCCCATATGTAAACATTAGTAATTTATTTCTTCAAATTTTAATAACGATTTTGGATTTTTAAAGTAGGAAATAAAGGAACCAAACAAAATAACATTCTTCATGTATGTGATGAGGGTGGAGTTTGGAACTTGAGTGAAGTGGGAGGAGAAGGAGAGTGTTGTTGGGTGTGGGAGCTCAGAAACACTTAAGGAGGTCTTCATCTCTCAAGCAATAAAGGGCTTTTCCCGACTTCCTTTTGCAGCCTGTTGTATACCATGTGGGCTCTTCTAAAGCAAGCCAAGATACACCAGATAGCCCCATATTTTCAGGAAAAGCAACACTTTATGTGTAGAACATATATGATTTGGTGTTTTGATGAAACAAGTCACTGTTATTCACTGCTTTCGAGAACCATGAATATATGACACTTTATAGTTTGATTTAAAGAAATCTTGTCTTATTGTTATGCAAACTGTTATCTTTACCAGCCCCAGATCTTGAATCATCACCATTTAAGACAATTTTCAAGAAATTAGAGTAGAAAGTGAATATCACTCCTGTACAGAAATTATCTGGCTTACCAGGGGAATTCTTAAAACTCTTGAATGAAATTCAAATACTATTTTTATTTAACCTTTGTTTTGAGAGAGAGGGTAAAAAATCCATCTCTTAAGGCAATTTCACTAGGAAGTTTGTCTTCATTCATTAACTCACTCGCTGCCTGTATTTGACCTTATTGACAAAGATGTTCAATATATAACTGGACATCATTGTTATGACCACGGCTGGTAAAGTGACGCAGAAAGTAAATTAGAAAACGAAACTATGACCTTTCTTGGATAAGTTAAGTTTCCACTCTGGGGGCAAAGACTGTGCCTTTAAAAAATGAAATATTTAAAGAAGCACTTCTGTTGGCTATAGCAAAGAGTAGAGAATTTAAAAAAAAAATTTATTTTCTTTTCAGCAATCAGAAGTCAGTTATACCTTGAAAACAAACATACAAAAACAACCACCACCACCACATCAAAAACCCCACAGAATTTTTTTTGGAGGTTAGTTCGTTCAATAATTTCAAAGTTTAGTTAGATGCACAGAGGTTATAAATTCATAAACTCTCTCATGCTGATGTAGGTAATATCGATGATACAGACTTTGCCAAAGATTGCCTAAATGACTTGAGGACAAAGAAAGAAAATACTGGGACATGAATTCAACCTGAAGGGTTTTAAAGAATTCTCTTATTCCTTGAAGAAAGCCTACTTTCATCTGCAATGCAAGCCCTGGCAACTGTGATACTCTGCTTACCCTTACTTTTGTTAAGTTAGGGCATTCAACACTTGTTGGAATCAAAACAAAAACATCAGAATCAGCTGGATGTCAAAGCTGGTATCTCATTGAAATTTACTTCTGAGCAATAAAATGGTTTATGTTCTGTTTATTTTATACATTTTGGGCTTATTTGCCCTTTTCCAGGAAGAAGCCATTTATTTTTGCATGAAAAATGAGAGGAATAATATTTGTGAAGATTTTTATAGTCAATATATGTAAAGGAAATACATTTCCAATGCAAAAATAAGTTGCATAGGGGAAAAAATTCTTGCATGTGTTTCTGCGCATTTTTCTGTGAGGGAATTTCATAGGTTTTACCAAATTCTCAAAAAGTCTAGAGAGTGAAAAATGTTACTGAACAACTGGTCTGTAGGAAAACTATTCTGAGTGATTAAAAATAATAGAACCAATGAGCAAGTAAGTACAGGAAGTTTAGATTTTGAAGGATATTAAGTAGAGTTGTAATTAGTCTTTTAAATGCTGTTATTAATAGGAGAGAGAAGAAGGAAAGAAAAGGTTATCTTTTCTGAAGTTGCTTAAGAAATGTCAAGTGTTGGGGCCATACGCATCCAATATCTCAAATAAATGAAGTCAATGAACTTGTCTGTAAAAGAAAATACCAACCCCCTGCCCCCCTGCCAGGATACATTTAATTTTGAAAGTAGGTACTTCATTAATCAGGACACAAAATCACCTAGAGAAATTATTAAAATGCAGGTTCAGATTTGGTACATCTGGGGTAGAGCCTGAGACTCTGCATTTCTAACAAGTTCCCAGATGAAATCACTGCTGTTGCTCTGTCACACATTGAATAGCCAGGCCTAAGGCTAACAAATAAATGCTGTGGTGAGCAAAGTAAAGAGTGCATGCATTTTTTAAAAATTAATTAATTAACTTATTTATTTTTGGCTGTGTTCGGTCTTCGTTTCTGTGCGTGGGCTTTCTACAGTTGCAGTGAGTGGGGGCCACTCTTCACCGCAGTGCACAGGCCTCTCACTGTCGTGGCCTCTCCCGTTGTGGAGCACAGGCTCCAGACATGCACGCTCAGTAGTTGTGGCTCACGGGCTTAGTTGTTCCACGGCATGTGGGATCTTCCCAGACCAGGGCTCGAACCCGTGTCCCCTGCATTGGCAGGCAGATTCTTAACCACTGTGCCACCAGGGAAGCACCAAGAGTGCATGCATTTTATCTGACTTGCTAATTTATCTTGCTTTGGCACTTGGTTTACTTTTCCTTGTTACCTACACACTAGGGCAAGCATCAATGCCTTATATCTGCATTATTGTCATGCATTATTATGCATTATTGCATATACTAACTGTTCTCTCTACCTCCTATCTGCCCTCCTCTCCAAAATTATTAATATCATTATTACTGTTTTTGTTATTACTATCATTCATGCTATCTGTCTTACGCTCTTTTAAACTCTTCATAAATATTGGCTCATTTATCCATCTGGCTGCCACACTAGTCACCTTGCAAAGTATTATTTTTATCATATTACTTTCACGCTCCAAACATTTTAGCAGCTCCAATAGTTTCCTTAGAATTGGTTCAGATTTTTTTCTCCTGAACTCTCCCATTGACCATCATTGTTCCAGAGTCAGAACTTCCCAGATAAGGCAAATTTGTGCCATTCTGTATTAAATGTAAACTGTAACCTACCATAAATTATCTAGTAAACAGAGTCACCTTTGATCATCTATAGTCTAGAATATGTTTTCATCTTTTCCCTAGTATGCAGGCAAGGCCTTTATAATTTTTATAATTCTCTATGCATGAGAGAGAGTACCGATCATTAATGTGTCTGGATTATTCAGTGTTTAAGAGTAGATGTGAAAAAACTAAAAATAGTACTATCATATGATCCAGCAATCCCACTACTAGGCATATATATGGAGAAAACCATAATCAGAAAAGATACATGCACCCCAATATTCATTGCCACACTATTTACAATAGCCAAGACATGGAAACAACCTAAATGTCCATCAACAGATGAATGGATAAAGAAGATCTGGTATATACACACAGTGGAATATTACTCAGCCATAAAAAAGAATGAAATAATGCCATTTGCAGAAACATAGATGGACCTAGAGATTATCATACTAAGTGAAATAAATCAGACAAAGAAAGACAAATACCAGATGATATCACTTGTATGTGGAATCTAATTTTAAAAAATGATACAAATGAACTTATTTACAAAACAGAAACAGACTTACAGATATTGAAAACAAACTATAGTTACCAAAGGGGAAATGTGGGTAGGAGGGATAAATCAGGAGCTTGGGATTAACATACACACACTACTATATATAAGACAGATAACCAACAAGGACCTAATGTATAGCACAGGGAACTCTACTCAATGTTCTGTGATAACCTAAATGAGAAAAGAATCTGAAAAAGAATGAATATATATATATGTATAACTGAGTCACTCTGTTTACACCTGAAACTAACACAACACTGTAAATCAACTATAAGCCAATAAAATATTTTTTTTAAATGTAGATGTGAATAATAAAGATTATGAGAACGCTCAAGGGGAAAACAGGAGGAGACCTAGTAGGACCAAAAATAAGTTGGCATGTACATCCTAAATTTTTTTGCATATCCTGATATTAAGTTCATCCATGCTGTGTCTTTGTTAACTGATATAGATGGTGATAATGTTAGGTGAGGAATACCTTAAAATTATGAGGGGGTGCGGTTTTCATGAACTAAAGAACTCTTGGGAAAAAGTGTACAAGTTGACAAATATCATATCAGCAATATTCCCACAGCAAAAGGTGGGAACAATCCAAATGCCCATCACCTGGAGAATGGATAAACAAATGTGGTATGTCCATACAGCAGAGTATTATTCAGCTCTAGAAGAGAATGCAATACTGATACACACAACAACATAGATGAAACTTGAAAATATTATGCTATGTGGAAAGGGCCAAACACAAAAGGTCAGATATTGTATGATACTATTTTTATGAGATATTCAGAATAGGCAAATCCACAGAGACAGAAAGCAATTAGTGGTTGCCAGAAGCTGAGGGGAGAAGAGATTGGGGCATGGAGTTTCCTTTTGAGGCGATGAAATATTTTAGAACTAGATAGTGTGGGTAGGTTTACAACATTGTAGATGGAATAAATGCCACTGAATTGTACATCTTAAAATGACTAAAATGATGATTTTGTAGTACGTGAATTTTATCTAAATTCTAAAATATGTATATGCTTGAGAGAAGTTTGGGGTAGTATAGTGTCTATGTATCACTGGATTCTTTGGTCCCATGAGGTTACTGAAATCTCCCATAACTGTCAGCAGATTGGGCTGCTTCTCTTTAAAGTTACCACCAGGACCTCAAATGGCCAAAAGGTTGCTCAGATTTCCAATCCATTCATGCTAATCTTACTAATTCAAACCAGCCTATCTAGAATTCTGGCCCTTTATAATGAGATTTATTGGGACTTGACCTTAGTAAACATAGCTCCATATAGATAAATCACCTCAGAGTCCCATGAAAGCATGAGCATGATTTTCACATCCATACTTTTCCTGATGTTATTAACCCCAGCTGAAATACTCCACCATCTCCACTAGACACATCTTATCCATTCTCTAAGTAGTAGCTAAAATTGCATCAGTATTTATCACCACTCTTTTCTGAAAGACCTTGTTTCCTTCTGAACTGATGAGGTATATCCAACCCTCAACTCCTTTAAGTATTTCCTCTGCTACCTTGTCTTTTCAACCAGTTTATGAGAATTTAAAATTCAGACCATCTGTGTTAATATGACTTAGCTAAGTCTGTAGGCCACTGATCTCAAAATAACTTATTTGTTTGTTCCAAGAAAGCTTTGCCCAGAAAAGAGAAGCTGTAACCTAATAAATAATTTCACTTTGCTTCAGGAACTTCCCACAATTTATGTGACACCTAGGAAACAGCTTACTTATTAACCACAGATTACTTATCAAGACATTCACTCTGCTGTACTGCCAATCTCACAAGTATATTACAAATTGTACCCAATACCAATCAATCCCACCTTTAAAGATCTACCTTAAACCACTTGAATTCAGAAGCCAAAGCCCTATAAATATTTGATTTCTGGTTTCCCCAGTTCAGGCATTGCTTGATTACATCAAGATGGTGCTTTCCCTTAATGCAGGAAATCCTAACAAAGGTTTAGTGTTGTTCGATTAGCAGCTTTCTAGTGATAATTTGGGGGAGTTCAACATCCTAAAGCATGAACAGGGCTTCATTATACTCACTTTATCCATTGAACCATGATGGCTGCAGAGGGATGCACTTCATAGTGGAAGAAGAGTGGGAAGCAAGGGCTGTGTGTGAAGAAGGAAGGAAGGAAAGAAAGAAAGAAAGAAAGAAAGAAAGAGGAAAGAAAGAAAGAAAGAAAGAAAAAAAGAAAGAAAGAAAGAAAGAAAGAAAGAAAGAAAGAAAGAAAGAAAGAAAGAGAAAGAAAGAGAAGAAAGAAAGGAAGGAAGGAAGGAAGGAAGGAGGAAAGAAAGAAAGAAGGAAAGAAAGAGAGAGGAAGGAAGGAAGGAAGGAAGGGAAGGGAAGGGAAGGGAAGGGAAGGGAAAGGAAGGAAGGAAGGAAGGAAGGAAGGAAGGAGGGAAGGAAGGAAGGAAGGAAGGAGGAAGGAAGGACGGAAGGAAGGAGGAAAGAAAGAGAGAGAGAGAGGAAGGAAGGAAGGAAGGAGGGGAAGGAAGAGAAGGGAAGGGAAAGGAAAGGAAGGAAGGAAGGAAGGAAGGAAAGAAAGAAAGAAAGAGAGAGAGAGAGAAAGAAAGAAAGGAAGGAAGGAAGGAAAGAAAGAAAGAAAGAAAAGAAAGAAAGAGAGAGAGAAAGAAAGAAAGAAAGAAAGGAAGGAAGGAAGGAAGGAAGGAGGAAAGAAAGAAAGAAGGAAAGAAAGAGAGAGGAAGGAAGGAAGGAGGGGAAGGAAGGGAAGGGAAAGGAAAGGAAGAAAGAAAAAGAAGGAAAGAAAGGAAGGAGGAAAGAAAGAGAGAGGGAGGAAGGAAGGAAGGAAGGGAAGGGCAGGGCAGGGCAGGGCAGGGCAGGGAAGGGAAGGGAAGGGAAGGGAAGGGAAGGGAAAGGAAGGGAAAGGAAGGGAATGAAGGAAGGAAGGAAAGAAGGAAGGAAGGAAGAAAAAGAAAGGATAGAAAGAAAGCAAGAAAGAAAGGGAGAGAGAAAGAAAGAAAGAAAGGGAGAGAGAGAGAAAGAAAGAAAGAAAGATAGATTTGGGGGTTCCATTTCATAGAGAAATCCTATAATGTGAGCCATCATCATCCAAAGAGCATGTGTTATTAAGAGCTAAGGTCTGGGAAGAATCTAGTTGTAAGTGAGAGTTTCTCTTTTAATTACACACCCAATTATTAGCCACCTCTGGGACACATGTTTTCAAACAGAAAAATGTCTTCCCCAGAATTTTAAGGTAATTCTTTCTTAAATTGTAGCATAGCTCTCTAAGAAAGCCAGGATCCATAAAAGACTTCCTGAAGTTGCAATGGAGAGATGACTCTAGATTCTGTTCTCTCCTATGGTGGTTGAAGTGACTGAACAATTACTGATACCTAGAATTCTGTAGAGTGAGTTCATCTCTCCATTAACATGTCTAGCACTATTATTCCCAATTGTATCCCTGTGTATCACTGTTGATAACCACCTGAAAATTAAAGGAAGAATGAAGGTTTATAAATAAGGGATATAACACTGACTCAGAACTAGGTACAACTGGGGAACCAATAACCCTACACTCAAACCCTGGATGGAAAAAGCCCTTAATCATGCTATTAGGAAAATCTTAGAGCTATTACTAGAGAGCAAATTATAAAGGATACCACATTACAGTATTTGGATGAAGGGGCTTTTTAGGCAATAGATTAAATCCTAATCACAAAAGCAGTAAGCAGAAGAGTGACAGTCTTTTTTTTTTTTTAACATCTTTATCAGAGTATAATTGCTTTACAATGGTGTGTTAGTTTCTGCTTTATAACAAAGTGAATCAGTTATACATATACATATGTCCCCATATCTCTTCCCTCTTGCATCTCCCTCCCTCCACCCTCCCTATCCCACCCCTCTAGGTGGTCACAAAGCACCAAGCTGAGCTGATCTCCCTGTGCTATGCGGCTGCTTCCCACTAGCTATCTATTTTAAGCTTGGTAGTGTATATATATCCATGCCACAGTCTTTCTGAATGAATAGTCTTCTCTCACTATTGGCTTTACCTTTGCTTACGTCACAACCTTAGGATTTCCAAACACAGTAGGACATGACAAAATTTCTGGATGATATATACCCATATTTTCCTGTTTTATAATTACTAATCATGCATCCTAGAATATCTTCTTGGAGGAGCTTCTTAAAATGTATCTTCTTCCTAAGCTCAAGAATAGCAGGGCTCCGTTATTCCAGTAATTTGGGAAAACAGTGAAACTCTTCTTCTAGTACTTGTTCATAAGTTAAATAATAAATCAATAGATGATTAATAAACTAGAGATATGAAAACCTACCAAAAAGCAAAAGAAAGGTTTCCAGGCCAATTTAATTCTATCAAGATAGTAACTGAATATATTAACATATCTAGGAAAGCCTAGAAGGAGCATTGGTCCCATGAAAGCTCAGTGGAAAGATAACAGGAAAGACCAATGCTGCTCGTGTCCCCCTGGGCAGGAGTTGGGGGAGAATGTTCAGGTCCCACTGGCACGACCTTCCCTGGAAGTGCAAAGAGTGTTCTTCAACCTACCTTAGCCAAAGAATATGTTCTGAGGACTTCCCTGGTGGCACAGTGGTTAAGAATCCGCCTGCCAATGCAGGGGACACAGGTTCGAGCCCTGGTCTGGGAAGATCCCTCATGCTGCGGAGCAACTAATCCCGTGCGCCACAACTACTGAGCCTGTGCTCTAGAGCCCACGAGCCACAGCTAGTGAGCCCACGTGCCACAACTACTGAAGCCCACATGCCTAGAGCCCGCACTCTGCAACAAGAGAAGTCTGTGTACCACAACGAAGAGTAGCCCCCACTCGCCACAACTAGAGAAATCCCGTGCACAGCAATGAAGACCCAACACAGATAAATAAATAAATACATACATACATACATACATACATAAATAAATAAATACATAAATAAATAGAATATGTTCTGAGATTCTTTAACATACTGTTATGGTTCCATGACTGAGATCTGGCTTCCCATGTAGGCCTTGCTACCACAAGGAGCTGGTCATGCCCACATGGGTTCTAACTTCTCTGCTTGTGACCATCTTATTTCTCAATACATATTAATAGTTTCCTTGTTTAGATATGTCTTCAACAACTCGTTACTGTGATATCTCTGAAGGATAGAACTGTTCTCACATAATGATAACATTAAACTTCTGAGCCTGCAAAAGTAAGGGCTGCTCTGTCCAACTCACTATACCATTTTATTTTGAATTCTTTTACATAACCACCATCCTCTTCAACACCATTACCCTCCTCCTCCAATATTTAAACTCTTCCTTACTCACTTTCTATGTTACAGACAAAATAAAAACCACAAGATGAGACTCCCTCATCTTCTCCATTCTCTATTCCAAACCCATCAAATCAACTCACCTACATCTTCAACCATGTTATTGTCTTTTCCTGCTTCTCTGCATCTCTATCTTTCTCATTATATGTAGAGATTAGATATAGATATACAGATAAGATATGTATATAGAGAGACAGAGATTGAGAGAGATAGAGACAGAGATGAGAGTTGACTCTTGAACAACACGGAGGGATTAGGGGCTGCAGACTCTCTGCACAGTCCAAAATCTGCCTGTATCTTACAGTCAGCCCTCTTATCCGTGGTTCCTCCTATCTGCGGTTCTGCATCTGCAGATTCAACCAAACATGGATCATGTAACACTATAGTATTTACTATTGAAAAAAATCCATGTATAAGTGGACCCCTGCAGCTCAAACCCATATTGTTCCAGGATCAACTGTACGTGTATGTGTGTGTGCGTGTATATACACATACACATGCACATATATATGTATATATATGTAATTTTTCTGCTTTAACAGTACATTCTTCTACTGTGCTTTGAACTCCATTTCCTCCCTTTTAACTGGCTCTTTCATGTTGCCAATATTTCATACAACACGTATTACAAAATACTTATTATATTCCATACTATTCAGCAGCACAAATTTCCTCTTACTCTCATCACAACCTCTCAAGGTTGGCATTTCTATCTGAATTTTGCAGAGAAAGAAACAGTCACAACAAGGTTAAGTACAATACAGACGGTAAATGGAACAGCTGATATTTGAATCCAGGTTATTGACTCTGGAGCACTTTTTCTTGTTCATTTATTTTTTGTGTTGCTTCTTTCCTCCATTAGAATGTAGGTTCTATGAGAGCTGGCATCTTGTCTCTGTTGTGACACATTATATCCCCAAATCCTCAGTGACTTGTGCATAGTATATATTCAATTAACAGGGAAAGCAGCTCTTTTGTCCCTTTCCTGTTTGCCCATTTTTATTCCCCTCTAACCTTGAAAGAACGTAATCATAGGAAGGAGATCACTAGGCAGCTTAAACTAACTTCTGACTTATGCTCAACAGAATGCTCACCGTGCCTTGCCTAACCTGTTGATTCCTAGATTAAAAGAAGTAAGAATGAAGAATTAAGTAGTTAAAGAATGACTAGCTCTCTACCCTCAACAGCCCCCTTAGCAATCCTGCAGGCAGATCACATGGGCAAGGTAACATCTGAAAGGTCAGCTGTCTTTCCCCCCCTTTTCCCTTTAAAAATTGTCATAGGTGAACAGAATCTTCAGAGTTGGTCTCAGGACATGAGTCCACCTTCTCCCCAGATTGCCAGGTTTTCCGATGAAAACATCTTTCCTTTCTACTGACACCTGCTTCTTGATTATTGTCACTTGAGCGGCAAGCAGCCAAACCTGAGTTTGGTAACAATAGTAGTTAAATAAATTCATGAATTAATAAATAAATTCCCCTTCTACTCTCATGGATATGGAGGTGGAGAATTTGTTCTCTTGACCCCTTTGTTCACTATAGCCTGATATTCCTACCCTATCCATTGTCACATAAGTGCCTTGTGATTCTTTCTTTTTCCATGGAATTCTTTAACTTGGCCAAAATACGGTTTACCGTTTTTATACATATGTTTCCTCTTTTCTTATTTCTAATTATTTCTCTTGAAATTATTCTTTCCTGAAAGATTCTGGCTATTGCTGGAACATCCTGTGCAGAAGGCTGGAGGGGCGCAATTGGTGTATTTATCAGTCTCTATATAACCTTGTTGTTTCAAACATCCTCAGGCCAAATCTAATTTATTGTTTGCTTCATGAGCGTGTATTATCCTAGCTTTGTATATTCACTAGCTTGGTGTGGCTCAAATCAACGTCCTTTAGCTTATAGAACCTCTAGTTTCAATTCACTTCCTCACCAGATTTTCTTCTAAGTGAACAGGTTATATTTTTTTAGATAGAAATAGCGGTAGGTATGCTTTCTCCTTAAAATCCCCTCCTCTACTACTGAGAGCTACTGAGAAGTTTTTCCACAGGCTTATTTTCCACCTCTTCCTTACCCCTTCCCTGACCCTAGATCTCATAATGCTAATCAATAGATTGTTAGATATGCTTTTTGAGGAGATCGTTCAGTTGCTAGAAGTCTGCAGTTGTGCCTTTTCTCTTGTTATGCTCTCTCCTTGGGCCCATAGTCATGGAATTTGCCAGAGCGGCTTTAAATTTTTGATCTGGAGCAGTTTGCTCTGTGGAATTTGGTGCCCCGCCCCTACCTGCTTTGCCTTTGGCCTTTTATATTATATCTAGCAGCTAATGCAAACTAGCTATAATACTTTAAAAAAAAAGTCTGCTTTTTAAAAAATACAGATTCTCAGGGTCCGCCCTTGGAGATTCTGATTGCAGGTCTGAAGTTGCATCTGCAAATGTACATTTATAAAAGCTCCCTAAGTGATTCTGATGCTTGACTAGTCTTAGCAACACCATGCTACTGAGATGAGTTTTCTTCATAGAGGATGAGCAAAAGCAATAGGTCTGTTATTGCTGTCTTTCCTAAAAATTAAATTGTGATAGAGGTAAGAGACTTGGCTTTGTTTATCTTTATTTCCAACACATTACTTGTGAAATAATAGTTAAAACATCTCATCAAAGCTTTTCCGGATTTCCTGAGGCTGAGGCTTCTGTATCAATAAAGAGCAAAGCTGGAAGCTAGAGTTAAGTCTGTTTTCACCTAAACATAAATGAGGTAGAGAAAGAGAAAGCAGATTCTGCCTCTGGAGATTTGAAAGGACTTAAATGTTAACACTAACATATTGAACCTAATTCTCAGCTTCAGAGGTAGTCAGGGCAATCACCCAAGAGATCAATGCTTGCTCTCCCCTGGGTACAGATGCACCCCTGCCTTTCCTATTCCAGACCCCAAACCTCATTTCTGACCAACTTCCCAAGATGAAGAATAGCTGTTGTTGTTTTTTTCTTCTTTTTCTGTGAAAAATTCATTTAGGACATAACATCGTAATTCTCCACTCCCACTCATTTTTCTTCGTTTTGTGAAAATCAATAACCTATAGGACTGGATTTTATGAAGCATGAAGCAGTTAGGAGAAAATAAGGAATGAATCTTTGGGCTCAACTTATTTCACACACCCACCTGCTTACAACCTTTGTGCCAGCAGGGACTAGGGAAATACCCAGGTACAGATTCCGGATGTCTGGACAGTGTGTGTGATGGATGGGAAGCACAGACAACAGACAGAGCGAGAGAAGGATACAGACACACACACACATACAGAGAGATACAGACAAAGAGAGAGAGAGAGAGGGATAACGGGATAACAAGGGAGTTACATGAACTCAAGTGCCAAAGGTCTTTTTACAATGCTTGTTCTGTGAGTAGAAGCCAACTGTTAAACATATATTGACTAGCTGACTAAGTTAATAAAGGTATTAATAAATGAATACAGAAATGGACATTTAGCAGCAAATGAGAGGATTCAAGTTGGTAGGATGTTAAAAAATATACCAGAAGTCTTTAACTTTCATGTTAATAGTACTGGAAGGAATTCTACCTCTCTGATTATAGGGTGTCATGATCAAAACAGAATTGAAGGTTGCTTAATCTATCGGTGGTGTGTAGGATGGATTAGGCTAGGGAATAATAATTACGAGCAATCCCATTTGGAGAATGGTATCATGCTTTTGGCATGTGAAGAAGGTCAGCCCTGGGAGAAGGACAAAGGTAATAGAGAGAAGGGAATAGTAAGGGGTAGTATGTCAGAAAAAGAAGTGAGAAGATTTAGAAAAAGATTAGATGATGGGGCTAAAGGAAAAGAATATTCAGGGAAAACATACTCCTGCATTTCAAGAAGTTATCTCCTCTGGGATAAATTTTCCATATGGCTACTCACAACCTTCTCTGGATGTTCACTGGAATTTGTACACGCTTTTTGTAGAGTGTGCACTGTGGGCTTTATTGCTATTTATTTGCTTTTTATCTTTCTTTGTATTGGATTGTTTTCTTCTTTGGAATAGATATCTACTCTCAAACAAGAAGAAACTACACTGGTTCCAGGTATGGACTGGAGGACCCTGGGATAATTGTCAGTGAGGGACAAGACTTGCCTGGTGTCAAGTGTTTTAAAAGAAGGAAACCAAAAGACAAGTTTCAAGGGTAAGCCAGGATTTACAGCTAATCATCATAATCTAGTAGAAGCACCACCTGCAGAGTCAGGGCACAGATATATAAGGTCATAGAGCAGAAATCAGAGACAAAATGAATATATAACAGAAGGTCTAAACCAGGAATAAAAATAATGATGATGATGATAATACATTTTGAGAATTTACTGCATGCCAACACAATGATAAATGTTTTTACTTGTTAATCCTTACATCAACACTAGGTAGAATATATTCAAAATTAGAAGTCCTAAGTAACACACTGTGTGTATCTCCTCTTTCTCCTTAAGCCCATTAAAGTTACAATAAGTATAGTAATAATATGTACCTCAGGAAGACAAAGCAAGTAAAAGAGAATGCAAACATAAGCAAATATTTCTGCACTTTTTTCAATGATGGGAAGAGGTTGAATAAGTGAATATTGACTTAGCCAAATGTAAGAAGTTATAATCTAAGTGCCTCCTGACTCCAGAAATCTCAACCCTACCCTGATGGGGATAGAACTTTTTTACAATTGATGGTGATACTTTGTGGAGAAGAATGACACAGACTTGGCCCAGATAAAAAGAAACACCCTCTGTCCTACCTTCCACCTCTTCTTCCCTTCTCCGAGCTCCTGTCCAAATTTCTGGTGCTCTTAGGATGTTCCCAGGATCTCCACTACAGCCTCCACTCTGAATTACTGACATGTTCACAACGTGATACATCCAAAGTTCTAGTCTTTTACAGACCTGATTAACTTAGGTCTATGGAAATAATTGTTTATAAGAGATATTGCCTTCAGATATTAGTCCTCATGTACTTGTGATTTTGCCCATTTTGACATGACCTTCAGTCCTAAAGAATAAGGCAGAAACCTCAAGTCTAATGACTCTCCACTGGATTATCCAAGAAAAACATTGGATTATGTTGGCATGCAATAAACATGAGGATAAGAGCAATAACATAAAGGCACAATATTAAGTATAAAATTTAGTGAACCTGGAAAGAAGCTGCTAGATATTTATTTCCCCCAATCTCAGTTCTAGGCTTCTTGAAGCAGAATGTTTTTGAATAGTCAGACATTACATCATGATTCTCTTTTCTCTCTCATTCCAATAATTGTGTTAGGTTTTCCATTTTAAGAAAACAAGTCCTCAGATTTTGAGATTAGTCACAATAATTTTTTTTTTTGTTTTTTTTTTTTTTTTTGCGGTACGCGGGCCTCTCACTGTTGCGGCCTCTCCCATTGCGGAGCACAGGCTCCGGACGCGCAGGCTCAGCGGCCATAGCTCACGGGCCCAGCCGCGGAGCGGCATGTGGGATCTTCCCGGACCGGGGCACGAACCCGTGTCCCCTACATCGGCAGGCGGACTCTCAACCACTGCGCCACCAGGGAAGCCCAGTCACAATAATTTTTAACAAGAGCAAAACAGAAAGAAGTAAATAATATATCTTTTCTCCTATCTAGCATGTCAAATTTTGATAACATAGGATAGTTTTCCTATATTTGTCATTGATACACAAATTATCTGGAATAGCTTATTTGCAGTATCAAAAGATTATACCTCTCCCACCAACCGCCTCCCTGCCCTGCACCAAAAAGATAGAAAAAAACAAAGACAGGGAAAAACAAAGTCTTCTCAGAAAAAAAAAAAAATCTATCTTGCTTCCATTAAAAATGTTCCTTTCTTCTATCAGTCCTCCTTTATCATTGTTAGGTGATAAATGGTTTGGCAGGATAAATGTAAGTAATTAGACAATACTGAAAGTTACTGTAAATGTAAAATTTTTGGATAAATGTCTCTGAGTCAGGTTACTTTAACTGTATTCACAAGACAGTTTTAAAAGGCATAAATTTAAAAAAGTAAATTAAAACAGTACTTAAACCATATATTTTCATGTCTGGAGGAAGCCTCATTTGTCACCTGGTTTTACCTTTTCCCATCATCCCTGATAAGTCATCACCCTTCCTAGTCTTAAAAACTCACCCCCACTAAGGAGGGGCAGTGGAGATGGCTTTAAACTGCACTGCACTTCATTTCTCTTCTCTTGCCACAGAATTTATCCATTCAGTCATTCAACAGACCTTGATTAAGTATGTCCTGAATGCCAGGGCTTTCTCAGCATTATAATAGAAGGATCTACACATCCATCCACTCTTGTGAGTTTTAGCTAGTTGTTGATTCAATGACAGGATCAACATTTGGAAACCCTTTCTATCTAAATCTACATCTTCAAAGCTTGGAGCAGTATCATAGCAGTGAGACTAAAGCAATCGTGGTCACAATGCCCATCAACACATACTCATCAAACAAATACAGTATACTGGAGTAGGTAGGCAGAGTGAGTTAGTATGATCTAATTTACAGAAGGTCTCTGCCTTTTAGAGATTAATTGTCCAGGAGAATTCATAACAAACAAAATTTTAAGTGACAAAAGGAAGATATACCCAATGTGTAATGAATTTACAAAAAAAAAAAAGGGGCTACTGCTACAGACTAGGAAGTCTTCAAGGGGGGGATGTCATTTGAGAGGCCCAACTGCTAAAAAGAGTTTGAACCCCAAATGTGTGAGCTTGAAACCTGAGCCTCCACTTTTAAATGGGAAAAAAAATTCACCTTCGTTTCTTACCTCACCCAAAGATTTCATGAAGAGAGTGGAGAGGTAAAAATGAATATGATAATTTACAAGATTGAAAGGCAGTTTAGATGCAAAAGATGTGTGTCTTTATACAGCACAAAGTTCATACAGGAATCAGCACCCAAATGTCATAGAGGCTGAAAATACAAACCACCCAGAGCATTATCTTAGAGGTCCCTGGCTCTTTACCTGGTTATGAAGGACACATAGAGAGAGACACAATTATATCCCTTATCCTGGAACATTCCATGTGCTTTCCCTCTGCCCACAGATGGGCTCAGCGAAGCCAGAACACTGGTAGATATGACCTATGGCAAATATTCAGTGGCCACAATCTTCTGTAATTTGGGGGTGCATCTCAAAGCCTCTGAGGTTACTGTACCCATCAAAGCAATGGGAATATAGTAGGGTGACCAAATATGCCAGTTTTCCTGGAACAATCCTGGTTATTAGTACTCCCATTCACTCTCAAAAAGTCCCTGTTTAGATGGTATGGACACCTTAACTATAGCCTGCTTTCCATAGGACATGCAGAGGTGGGCCACAGACCCCCATTTTCCTATGAGCAGAGTTCCAAGAAAAGCCATAAGGGCAGATGAAGGTATGGTTGTAGAGAACACAAAAACTGCTTAGAAACTATACCACAGGCAAAAAGCCTTCCCATGCTCTGCGAAAAATGAGCTGTTATCAATTCAATCTGGCTTTATGCTAGCTGATATTTGACCCTCCATATATATATTTTTTATTTGCTTCATTGGGTTATCAGCTGTCTCAAGTTTAAATGAGAAGCTTCTGGAAGGCAACGACTCATGTAACATAATCAAGATGATGCCAATGATGAGAAGAGAGCATACATACCTTATTTCATCCTTCACAAAGAATTCATGACAAGTATTTCAACTGATTCTCAATTTTCTGGAGTAATTCTACTCATAAAGGCAAGGAAACTGAATCCCGTTCGTTACTGAGCATTAATCAGTGTTGAATTGATGGTGTTAGGACTTAACCAGTCCCTCTGAATACAAATTCTAATCCCTGTCCACCAGACTGTACCTGTTTTATTGATAATGATTATGATTACAACAATCAACAGCCTGACAAAATGGAACGGGATCCAGAGACTTAATAGGCTTTTTGGAGGCTCTAAATTATCTCACAACTTCTTCCCTTGCCATCCCCTAACTCTCACCCAGGTTCTTCTCCTGCCAGCCACTTGAGCTAACCTAAAGGGATTTTCCCTAACCAGCCACATACACTCCACATGTTTTTCAGGTCCTCACCTCCTCCAGGAAGCATTCCTTGGTGCCTTGGGTCCATAGGGAGTTCTCACTTCTCTAAGCACTCATGCCCTTGACTTACAGAAACACTCACTTGGAAACTCAGTTGTGGACTATTTTTATATGACTCATTTTGTTTCCCTAGTATCTTTTGAACTCACTGAGGAAAGAGACTATACCTGTTCGTTGCTTTATCCCCAACCCTCCTGCCCCCATCTACCCTTGCATCACAGGCAAGGACTTGGCAAGCAAAGTAAACCCTGACACAAGGAGACTGAATCCTCTTGGGAAGGCCTGGCAGTATTGTTTCTCACTGTGAAACTCATTTTCCCTAACTGAGATTAGGCTCCTCTGTGGGCCGTGAAAAGGAAGAAATCAGGCTCAGGAACCCACAAGCAGAGGCACCTGCTCTTGGACTGCCCTGATCCCTTACATACCTGAGGACCACAGGGTTTTGCCCAGGGCAGATGCAGGGAGGGAGGCCTGAACAGATTTTGCACAGAAACTTCTTTCCCTGAGGCTGGAATGTGTTAATGACTGTGACAATTTCTAACATGTTCCAGTCTGCAACCATCATGTGGACTAAGCCTCATTCCTGCCGCAGGCTGTAATGTCCATCCTTGGGTTTTAATATCAATCATGACACGCTGTATCATTTCCAGCCTGTTAATTTAACTCATATTTCAAAATGTTGGAGAAATCTCAGAGGGAGAGACAGGGCAGGCATACAATTATTAAAAATCTGTTACACCATTAAAAGGCAGTGTAGAGGAGACCTTCAAGATGGCGGAGGAGTAAGACGTGGAGATCACCTTCCTTCCCCACAAATACATCAGAAATATATCTACATGTGGAAAAACTCTTACAGAACACCTACTGAATGCTGGCAGAAGACCTCAGACTTCCCAAAAGGCAAGAAAGTCTCCACGTATCTGGGTAGGGCAAAAGAAAAACAGAGACAAAAGGATAGGGACGGGACCTTCACCTCTGGGAGGGAGCTGTGAAGGAGGAAAAGTTTCCACACACTAGGAAGCCCCTTCACTGGCGGAGACCGGGTGTGGCCACGGGGAAGCTTCGGAGCCAGGGAGGAGAGCACAGCAAAAGGGGCGCGGAGGGCAAAGTGGAGAGATTCCCGCACAGAGGAGCGGTGCCGACCAGCACTCACGAGCCCGAGAGGCTTGTCTGCTCACCCGCCGGGGCAGGTGAGGGCTGGAAGCTGAGGCTCTGGCTTCGGAGGTCAGATCACAGGGAGAGGACTGGGGTTGGCTGCGTGAACATAGCCTGAAGGGGGCTAGTGCGCCACAGCTAGCCAGGAAAGAGCCGGGGGGAAAAAGTCTGGACCTGCCTAAGAGGCAGAGACCATTGTTTCGGGGTGCGAGAGGAGAGGGGATTCAGAGCACCACCTAAATGAGCTCCAGAGACAGGCGTGCACCGCTGCTATCAGTGTGGACACCAGAGATGGGCATGAAACGCTAAGGCTGCTGCTGTAGCCACCAAGAAGCCCATGTGCAAGCACAGGTCATTATCCACACCTCCCCCCTCAGGAGCCTGTGCAGCCCGCCACGGCCAGGGTCCTGTGATCCAGGGACAACTTCCCCGGGACAACACACGGCAGTCCTCAGGCTATTATAATCTCACAACATCACACCGGCCTCTGCCGCCCCAGGCTTGCCCTGCATTCTGTACGCCTCCCCCCCCCCCCCCCCCGCCCCGGCCTGAGTGACCCAGAGTCCCCTAATTAGCTGCTACTTTAACCCTACCCTATCCTATCTGGGCAGGAACACAGGCTCTCAGGCAACCTACAAGCAGAGGCAGGGCCAAATCCAAAGCTGAGCCCCAGGAGCTGTTCGAACAAAGAAGAGAAAGGGAAATCTCTCCCAGCAGCCTCAGGAGCAGCGGATTAAATCTCTACAGTCAACTTGATGCACCCTGCATCTGTGGAATACCTGAATAGACAACAAATAACCCCAACATTGAGGTGGTGGACTGTGGGACAACTGTAGACTTGGGGTTTACTTTCTGCATCTAATTTGTTTCTGCTTTTTTTGTTTTTTTTGTTTTTTGTTTTTTTTTTTTTTTGGTACGAGGGCCTCTCACTGTTGTGGCCTCTCCCATTGCGGAGCACAGGCTCCAGATATGCAGGCTCAGCGGCCATGGCTCACGGGCCCAGCCACTCCACGGCATGTGGGATCTTCCAGGACCAGGGCACGAACCTGTGTCGTCTGCATTGGCAGGCGGACTCTCAACCACTGCGCCACCAGGGAAGCCCATGTTTCTGGTTTAAGTTTATCTTAGTTTAGTATTTAGAGTTTATTATCACTGATAGATTTGTTTATTGATTCGGTTGCTCTCTTCCTTTCTTTTATATATATATATATATATATATATATATATATATATATATATTTCCTTTTTCTCTTTTTGTGAGTGTGTATGTGTAGGCTTCTTTGTGTGATTTTGTCTGTATAGCTTTGCTTTTACCATTTGTCCTAGGGATCTGTCTGTCCTTTTATTAAGAAGAGTTTTTAGCACTTGTTACATTGGTGGATTTGTTTATTGGTTTGGTTGCTCTCTTCTTTATTTCTTTCTATTCTTTTTATTACTTTTTAATTTTTTTATTTTTAATAATTAAAAAAAATTATTTTAATAACTTTATTTACTTTTCTTTCTTTCTTTCTTTTGTTCTCCCTTTGCTTCTGAGCCATGTGGCTGACAGGGTCTTGGTGCTCCGGCCGGGTGTCAGACCTGTGCTGCTGAGAAGGGAGAGCCTTGTTCAGGACATTGGTCCACCAGACACCTCCCAGCTCCATGTAATATCAAATAGACAAATATCTCCCACAGCTCTCCAACTCAACACTAAGACCCAGCACTATTCAACAAGCTACAGTGCTGGACACCATATGCCAAACAACTAACAATACAGGAACACAATCCCACCCATTAGCAGAGAGGCTGCCTAAAATCATAATAAGGTCACAGACACCCCAAAAACACCACCAGATGCAGTCCTGCCCACCAGAAAGACAAGATCCAGCCTCATCCACCAGAACACAGGCACCAGTCCCCTCCACCAGGAAGCCTACACAAACCACTGAAGCAACCTTAGCCACTGGGGGAAGACACCAAAAACAATGGGAACTACGAACCTGCAGCCTGCGAAAAAGAGACCCCAAACACAGTAAGTGAAGCAAAATGAGAAGACAGAGAAACACAGCAGATGAAGGAGCAACGCAAAAACCCACCAGACCTAATAAATGAAGAGGAAATAGACAGTCTACCTGAAAAAGAATTCAGAGTAATAATAGTAAAGATGATCCAAAATCTTGGAAATAGAATGGAGAAAATACAAGAAATGTTTAACAACGACCTAGAAGAACTAAAGAGCAAACAAATGATGATGAACAACACAATAAATGAAATTTAAAATTCTCTAGAAGGAATCAGTAGCAGAATAACTGAGGCAGAAGAACGGATAAGTGACCAAGAAGATAAAATAGTGGAAATAACTACCACATAGCTGAATAAAGAAAAAAGAATGAAAAGAATAGAGGACAGTCTCACAGACCTCTGGGACAACATTAAATGCACCAACATTCGAATTATAGGAGTCCCAGAAGAAGAAGAGAAAAGGAAACGGACTTAGAAAATATTTGAATAGATTATAGTTGAAAACATCCCTAATATGGGAAAGGAAATAGTCAATCAAGTCCACGAAGTGCAGAGAGTCCGATACAGGATAAATCCAAGCAGAAACATGCCAAGACACATATTAATCAAACTATCAAAGATTAAATACAAAGAAAATATATTTAAAACAGCAAGGGAAAAGCAACAACTAACATAATACAAGGGAATCCCCATAATGTTAACAGCTAATCTTTCAGCAGTAACTCTGCAAGCCAGAAGGGAGTGGCAGGACATACTTAAAGTTATGAAAGGGAAAAACCTACAACTAACATTACTCTACCTGGCAAGGATCTCATTCAGATTTGATGGAGAAATTAAAACCTCTACAGACAAGCAAAAGCCAAGAGAATTCAGCACTACGAAACCAGGCTTACAACAAATGCTAAAGGAACGTCTTTAGGCAGGAAACATAAGAGAAGGAAGAGACCTACAATAGCAAACCCAAAACAATTTAAAAAATGGTAATAGGAACACACCTATCAATAACAACTTTAAATGTAAATGGATTAAATGCTACAACCAAAAGACATAGACTGGCTGAATAGATACAAAAACAAGAGCCATATATATGCTGTCTACAAGAGACCAACTTCAGACCTAGGGACACATACAGACTGAAAGTCAGGGGATGGAAAAAGATATTCCATACAAATGGAAATCAAAAAACGGAGTAGCAATTCCCATATCAGACAAAATAGACTTTAAAATAAAGACTATTACAAGAGACAAAGAAGGACACTACATAATAAAGAAGGACACTACATAATGAACAAGGGATTAATCCAAGAAGAAGATATAACAACTGTAAATATTTATGCACCCAACATAGGAGTACCTCAATACATAAGGTAAATGCTAACAGCCATAAAAGGGGAAATTGACAGTAACACAATCATAGTAGGGGACTTTAACACCTCACTTTCACCAATGGACAGATCATCCAAAATGAAAATAAATAAGGAAACACAAGCTTTAAATGATACATTAAACAAGATGGACTTAATTGATATTTATAGGACAGTCCATGCAAAAACAACAGAATACACATTCTTCTCAAGTGCTCATGGAACATTCTCCAGGGTAGATCATATCTTGGGTCACAAATGAAGCCTTGGTAAATTTAAGAAAATTGAAATCATATGAGCTATCTTTTCCAACCACAACGCTATGAGACTAGATATCAATTACAGGAAAATATCTGTAAAAAATACAAACACATGGAGGCTAAACAATACACTACAAAATAACCAAGAGATAACTGAAGAAATCAAAGAGGAAATCAAAAATACCTGGAAACAAATGACAATGAAAACACGATGGAACAAAACCTGTGGGATGCAGCAAAAGCAGTTCTAAGAGGGAAGTTAAAAACAATACAATCCTACCTCAAGAAACAAGAAATATTTCAAATTAACAACCTAACCTTACACCTAAAGCAATTAGCGAAAGAAGAACAAAAAAACCCCAAAGTTAGCAGAAGGAAAGAAATCGTGAAGATTCGATCAGAAATAAATGAAAAAGAAATGAAGGAAATGATAGCAAAGATCAATAAAACTAAAAGCTGGTTCTTTGAGAAGATAAACAAAATTGATAAACCATTAGCCAGACTCATCAAGAAAAAAAGGGAGAAGACTTAAATCAATAGAATCAGAAATGAAGAAGGAGAAGTAACAACTGACACCACAGAAATACAAAGGATCATGAGAGATTAGTACAAGCAACTACACGTCAATAAAATGGACAACCTGAAAGAGATGGACACATTCTTAGAAAAGCACAACCTTCCGAGACTGAACCAGGAAGAAACAGGAAATATAAACAGACCAATCACAAGCACTGAACTTGAGGTTGTGATTAAAAATCTTCCAACAAATAAAAGCACAGGACCAGATGGCTACACAGGCGAATTACATCAAACATTTACAGAAGAGCTGACACCTATCCTTCTCAAAGTCTTCCAAAATATAACCGAGGGAGGAACACTCCCAAACTCATTCTATGAGGCCACAATCACCCTGATACCAAAACCAGACAAAGATGTCACAAAGAAAGAAAACTACAGGCCCATATCACTGTTACTGATGAACACAGATGCAAAAATCCTCAGCACAATACTAGCAAACATAATCCAACAGCACAGTAAAAGGATCATACACCATGATCAAGTGGGGTTTATCCCAGGAATGCAAGGATTCTTCAGTATATGCAAATCAATCAATGTGATAAACCATATTAATAAATTGAAGGAGAAAAACCATATGATCGTCTCGATAGATGCAGAAAAAGCCTTCAACAAAATTCAACACCTATTTATGATAAAAACTCTCCAGAAAGTAGGCATAGAAGGGAACTTAACTCAACATAATAGAGGCCATATATGACAAACTCACAGCCAACATCATTCTCAATGGTGAAAAACTGAAACCGTTTCCTCTAAGATTAGGAACAAGACAAGTCTGTGCACTCCCACCACTATTATTCAACATAGTTTTGGAAGCTTTAGTCACAGCAATCAGAGCGGAAAAAGATATAAAAGTAATCCAAATCGGAAAAGAAGTAAAATTGTCACTGTTTGCAGATGACATGATACTATACATAGTGAATACTAAAGATGCTACCAGAAAACTACTAGAGCTAATCAATGAATACGGTAAAGTAGCAGAATACCAAATTAATACACTGAAATCTCTTGCATTCCTATACACTAATGATGAAAAATCTGAAAGAGAAAAAAATTAAGGAAAGACTCCCATTTACCATTGCAACAAAAAGAATAAAATACCTAGGAATAAACCTACCTAAGGAGACAAAAGACCTGTATGCAGAAAACTATAAGATACTGATGAAAGAAATTACAGATGATACAAACAGATGGAGAGATATACCATGTTCTTGGATTGGAAGAATCAACATTGTAAAAATAACAATACTACCCAAAGCAATCTACAGATTCAATGCAATCCCTATCAATCTACCAAGGTATTTTTCACAGAACTAGAATAAAAAATTTCACAATTTGTATGGAAACACAAAAGACCCCAAATAGCTAAAGCAATCTTGAGAAAGAAAAATGGAGCTGGAGGAATCAGGCCCCCAGATTTCAGTCTATACTACAAAGCTACAGTAATAAAGACAGTATGGTACTGGCACAAAAACAGAAATATAGATCAATGGAACGGGATAGAAAGCCCAGAGATATACCCATGCACATATGGTCACCTTATCTTTGATAAAGGAGGCAAGAATATACAACGGACAAAAGACAGCCCCTTCAATAAGTGAGGTGGGAAAACTGGACAGCTACATGTAAAAGAATTTAAACACTCCCTAACACCATACACAAAAAGAAACTCAAAATGGATTAAAGACCTAAATAAAAAGCCAGACAGTATAAAACTCTTAGAGGAAAACATAGGCAGAACACTCTATGACATCAATCACAGCAAGATCCTTTTTGACCCACCTCCTAGAGAAATGGAAATAAAAACAAAAAATAAACAAATGGGACCTAATGAAACTTCAAAGCCTTTGCACAGCAAAGGAAACTATAAACGAGATGAAAACACAACCCTCAGAATGGGAGAAAATATTTACAAGTGAAGCAACTGACAGAGGGTTAATCTCCAAAATTTACAAGCAGCTCATGCAGCTCAATATCATAAAAACAAACAACCGAACCAAAAATGGCAGAAGACCTAAACAGACATTTCTCTAAAGAAGATATACAGATCACCAACAAACACATGAAAGGATGTTCAACATCATAATTATTAGAGAAATACAAATCAAAACTATAATGAGGTATCACCTCACATCAGTCAGAATGGCCATCATCAAAAAATCTACAAACAATAAATGCTGGAGAGGGTGTGGAGCACAGGGAAGCTTCTTGCACTTTGGTGGGCATGTAAATTGATACAGTCACTATGGAGAACAGTATGGTGGTTCCTTAAAAAACTAAAAATCAAACTACCACATGACCCAGCAATCCCACTACTGGGCATATACCCTGAAAAAACCATAATTCAAAAAGAGTCCTTTACCAGAATGTTCATTGCAGCTCTATTTACAATAGCCAGGACATGGAAGCAACCTAGGTGTCCATCAACAGATGAATGGATAAAGAAGACATGGCACATCTATATAATGGAATATTACTCAGCCATAAAAATAAATGAAATTGAGTTATTTGTAGTGAGGTGGATGGAGCTAGAGACTGTCATACAGACTGAAGTAAGTCAGAAAGAGAAAAACAAATAACGTATGCTAACACATAATATGGAATCTAAAAAATAAAAAAAAAAAAAGTTTCTGAAGGACCTAGGGGCAGGACAGGAATAAAGATGCAGAAGTAGGGAATGGACCTGAGGACATGGGGAGGTGGATGGGTAAGCTGGGACGAAGTGAGAGAGTGGCATGGACATATATACACTACCAAATGTAAAATAGATAGCTAGTGGGAAGCAGCCACATAACACAGGGAGATCAGCTCTATGCTTTGTGCTCTCTTAGAGGGGTGGGCTAGGGAGGGTGGGAGGGAGGGAAAGGCAAGAGGGACAAGATATGGGAACATATGTATATGTATAACTGATTCACTTTGTTATAAAGAAACTAACACACCATTGTAAAGCAGTTATACTCCAATAGAGAGGTTAAAAAAAGAAAGGCAATGTATGTTTGTGTATCTATTTGTATATATGTAAATATAAATACTCATATTGTAAAGCATTTTCACTGACTATTTATTCTGCCTGTGATACTCTTTCCCCAGAAATGTACATGGCTATATTCCTCAGACCCTTTAAGTTTTCACTCAAACATTACCTTCACTAGGAGACCTATCCTGATCATGAGACTTGAAATTGTTACTACCTCTCTTTATACTCTTTATTTCTCATTACTCTCCTCCCTTTTAATATTTTATTAAATCTAGTTATTTATTCCATATATCATTTATTGTTTGTCCCCTCACTGGAATGTAAACCCTGTGTGGGTGGAAATTGTTTATTGTTTTTGTTCACTGTTGAATTGCAAGCACAATAGTATAAGTGCCAGGCACTTAGTAGGTACTCAATAAATCGTTTTTATGCAATTGAATGGAAAGAATGAATGAATATCGTATGCCTACCAAACTCTGGGTGTTTCAGGATCAAACGGCTCACCTACAGATAGCATAGCCAGGGCAAGTGTCAGGAGACCTCCAAAGACACAGTGCTACCTGGGACTGTGCAAACGAGTGCAGACTCATGTTCTCTAAGAATGGATCTCAGAATCCTCCCTGTAGTATGGGACCCCACTGGGATCTTTGCTGTTACAACTGTGAGACAACCTGGGGGCATGCTAGTACTACCACCTTCTAAAGACCAAGAATCTGAGACGTTATTCTTGGAAGAATACACATCATCCCCGCCTATTACCTCCAGTGGACAGACAGCATCATGCCATGTTCCCAGAATCGCTCATAGCACTTTAGCAAGGAAAAATGTAAAGGAGTAAACACTGACCTTGATATCAAGGTATCTATGGTCAGGACCCAGGGGACATTAAAGGAATAATGAGAGTAATGTGAAATAAAAGAGATGCTAGAACAAATACACGGAATCCAAACATTTACAAAATCTCTACCGTGATTTAAGTTCTCTCTGAGTACTGGACAGATGATGAGACAACATATATATATATGTTTTTTTGTTTTTTTTTTTTTTTTTTTGCGGTACACAGGCCTCTCACTGTTGTGGCCCCTCCCGTTGCGGAGCACAGGCTCTGGACGCGCAGGCTCAGCGGCCACGGCTCACGGGCCCAGCCGCTCAGCGGCATGTGGGATCCTCCCGTACCGGGGCACAAACCCGCATCCCATGCATCAGCAGGCGGACTCTCAACCACTGCGCCACCAGGGAAGCCCCAACATATTGTTTCATCCATACATCCAGGAATATAAGGAGGGACTGTAAATGCATAATTATAATACAATGCAATAAATGCTATAAGATTTGTATACAGAAAGTGCTATGCGAACACAGAGATAATGGTGAACACTTTTTCACATAAATGTAGGGAAAGCTACAGTGACAGGGTAACATTTCCGTTTGGCCTTGGAGGATAAATCAGAGTTTGTCAGAAGAGGATGGTAGGCATCCCATGAAGGAAAAAATAAGTGGAGACAAGGTGCAGATACAAGGATGGCCTGTACTGGGGAAAGGCAAGACCAATACTTCCCTGAGGATCTTCCTTTGTTCACAGTCCCTGGCATGTCTGATTCTTTTCATCTCTCTCCCAGGACATGAGGGAGTACTCACTTCATAAGACACACTCAAGTATAAATAGAGTCAATGCATGAAACAAATGAAAACAATCAAGGCCTAGGCAGATCACCAAGCAAGGCTCCTAGCCTATGTCCTTATTTTTAACTGAAGTTCTGATGTCTTAGAAGACCAGCTCTTATAATCCATGGTTTTATGAGTCTGTACTCTGTTATCCCCCCTCATTCTCAAGGTGATGATTAGACCCTGTGATCAGGGGTCACAGTGCTGTTCCTGGCCCTGGAGTGCCTGGCACAAGTTTGGGCACAGAGTGGTCATTCAGAAAATGATATCCAGTCAGGACAGTATGGAGAGGTATTCAGAGAGTTGGACAGGCTGCTTGAAGGCTTCCCCTGCCAGCTACTAGTGTGTGATCTTGGACAACAACTTAATATCTCTATTACTCTATAAAATAGGAATAAAAGGATTTAGGTCCTAGTGTTACTACAATAAATAATACTATGCAAAATCTTTGAACAGTACCTGGTACAAAATAGGCACTTAGTAATAGTTAGATGTTGCTGTTACTAAGAGTTGTCACGGTACTGGTTTTCATGATTCCTTGCCTACACTGCTGCTCTGTCACACCTCTGACAGGTTTAGCCAGTAGACGTAGCAGAGAACCAGGAGGAGATCAAGGTCCTGGTCTTGCTTGCCCCAAACTATCCATCTCATCTAAGGTAAATAATTCTTCTCTTGGAGCCTCATTTTCTTAAGGGGGTTTTGGTTAGGCTCAGATATGACTATAGGGATAAAAGAACTGTACACACATTCCTGTAAGACTCTTTGGGTTTTCAGTTTCTCCTTCACCCCAGGACAGACATAGAGTGTTGATAAAAGTTCCCCCATGGGACTGGGTTTTTTTTTTTTTTACAACTGATTAGGAAGCAGGGCACAGAGAGAAAAATCTAGACTCAGAGATGAGAACCTGACCCCGCATCCAAGAGAAGTGTGTGGATGCTTTATTGCCACTCCCCCCGCCAAGGTTCAAGGGCACCTTGAGCTGACCAGGTGCCCTGCTCTGCACTCCTGGCATGTGCTAAGTGGAGGGGAAAGCTACCACCCTGAAGCAAGCATGACATGACAGGGATGTGAAAGTCAAAGTTTCTATTTTCCCTTCTACTGGGGCACTTAACTTTCTGAACTATAATTTCAGGATTTTCTCATATGTGTTTCCTGCCAGAGCAGGAGCTCAGTACAAGACAGACCAAGTATTATTTGTATTTATATTCATAACATCTTGCAAGGTACCTGAGACAATAAATATTTGTTGAATGAATAAAGCAAGGAATAAATGGGTACTAGTAGTATCAACAAGAAAAAAAAAAAGACTAATGCCTTTACTTTGTTTTACTCTGTGCAAGCACTGTGTAAGTGCCACTCAAACATTGTTCCAATTAATCCTCAGTGCAGGACTACAAGAGAGGCATTTCTATCTCTATTTCACGGACAGGAAAACAAAGGCTTAGAAAGAATAAGAAGCACAAACAAGTTTACACAGACAGCAATCAGAAGAACCAAGATTCACACTGCCCTCTGCTTGAATACAAAGCACTGGTACAACCAGAGGTCAGATATTCAGCATGTGAATGGACTAATCAAAGGCCCTAGGGCTCACCTCAAATTGAACTAAACTTGGATTGCATCATTTTATCCTTCTCCACCTTTTTTTTTTTTTTTAGTAAAGCACATACACTTAAAATCTTTGAATTCCTAGTTTTCTCAGCACCAAGTCTTTACCTGGTTTGTGTCCGCAAGTCTGTGACACAAGAGTCCTAATAAAACCATCACCGACAACCAATTCCAGGAGTCCAGAACATGTATGTCTAGGGGGAGGGGAAGGAGAACTTCCAGCGCTGAAAAGTCAACACAGGTGCTTTGCACTTTCAAAAAGATTGTTCTCCAGGGCTTCCCTGGTGGCGCAGTAGTTGAGAGTCCGCCTGCCGATGCAGGGGGCGCGGGTTCGTGCCCCGGTCTGGGAGGATCCTGCATGCCGCGGAGCGGCTGGGCCTGTGAGCTGTGGCCTCTGAGCCTGCGCGTCCAGAGCCTGTGCTCCGCAGCGGGAGAGGCCACAACGGTGAGAGGCCCGCGTACCGGAAAAAAAAAAAAAAAAAAAAAAAAGATTGTTCTCCAAAATTTCAGTCTAATTAAATCTTAATTTACCATCATATTGCAAATCGGAGTTTTACTATAATTGAAAGGAAAGCTCTACAACGTCCACTCTGGTGGGAAGCAAGATTTTTAGTCTAAAGCCCTGTTTGTTAACAGGACTGTTAGCTGAACATCATGGAAAAATAAGTGACTTCAAAGCACTGATTTGTTTGTTAGGTGCCTGATAATTGCAGGCATTGGAAATTCTGGGATAAAATAAAACTCTACTGACATTATGGACAAATTTAATATGGCAACAATTAGTTTGATTAAACACAAGTGAGAGGCTGAAGGAAGAAAGAAAAAGAGCAAAACGATCCATTTTAAAAGCACTTTTTAGAAAAGACTGATTCAGGATGATTTATTTGCATAGTCACATTATAATCTGAAAAAGCAATAAACGAAATAAGAATTGTTATTTTGTGGGACCATTGTTTCCATTATTGTTTTTCTGTGGATTAAATGTGAGGAAGGGATTGACAGCCTTAGAGAATTAAGAATCACGCTGTTTCAGAGAATGGCTGCAGAGATGCAGCCAGAGAACCAGGAATAAAAGGAGAAAAAGACTTACTAGGGAGGTGTGAAGATGCGGGGGCTGGCTCAGAAGTCTCCCCACCCCAGGAGCCATAACTACTGAGCATAAGGCAGAAGAGGACTCTGCCTTGTGGGTCATATCCAGATCACAGAATGCGGGTTTCCCCAGGCTCACAGATTTGTTGAAGATATTCTGATTAAGAGAGGGGATGTCCAAAGGCCCCAGTATTGAGACAGGTGAAGTATAGATAGCTCTAATTAGGAGTGTTACAGAAAAAAAGACAGCTATAACATGGGAAGAAACACATACTAAAAGAGGGCTTCGCAGGTCACCAGGGATAAACTCAGACTAAGGGAAATGGACACTGAGGTCTCAAAGATGAGCAGTGTCAGGGCACCAGATGCCCAGTCTGACACAGTTCTGGACTGGAGCTCCAGGTTCAAATGGACAGCCCACTACTGATTTATCAGGGCTTGGTATGGGATGAGGGCAGAGAATAAAAGAGTGAACTACACTTAAGTGGTCCTGTTTCTCCTGAAGTGTACACTATAGTAGAGGAGAGAGAACATATAAAATATAGAGATAATTGCAGGTTGGGATAAGTTACCCATGACAAGTTACTTACTCCTATCGTGTCCCTTTCCTCGACATTCAGAAACATGAAAATAATAGTGTCCACCTGGCCTAGATCACAGTGTAGGGTGAGAAGCAAATTGAAAAGCTCCTGAGAAACAGTAACAATTTTATTCAAATAAGATGTTATTTTATTGTTTTCAGTTGCTTCGAACACGATGTTGAAGAATTACAGTCGCTAGCGTAATAGGAAAGATTAATGTGGATATTGGCTCAGAACCATGAAGGATGCCTACAACTGTTAAAAAAAGAGACATCTGGAAACAAGTGGAGAAAGCAGGCATCTAAAAGGGCGGGAAATGACTCAGCTAATACCAGTGGCCAAATTTGTAAAGCAGCTTATGCTCCCTTCCACGAGAGAGCCGTTGCTTTTGGAATTCTGGCGTCTCTCTGTGCCAGTGCGAGATGTCTGAAGAAGACAATTTATGATACGGCCAAGCACCCAAGACTGGGTGTTCTCAGGAACCAATCACAGATGATCAACTTTCAGTAATCTGAGATACTGGAGTACAGCAGAGAGGAGTGAGATGAAAAGAAGAAGAGAGCACAGGAAAGGATGCTCAAGAGTGTCAAAGGAAGAAATGTAAGGCTGAGAGAGACAGAGACAGAGACACAGAGAGACAAAGAATCAGGGGCTAGGAACCAGGCGATACCTTGAAAAAAAAGAATAGCTCTCTGGGGAGACAATCACTGCAAAGGTGTTTAAAAGTGGTAAGAGAAATGATGGCTACTCAGGATGGATACATAGAAAATGCTTGGAAGATTAATGGCTACACCTCCACAAATCACCGGGCACAATCCCTGGGCCCAGAGTATGAACTAATTAAATGTTAGTTTCATTTTACTGTCCCTCTCCTTTGCTACTGTGCGTAAATTACAACCAGGTGCCATCTCTCATGTTTTGGAGTGTTTTGCAGTATCTTTACTACTGCCATACAGATGCTTGGTGATTAGGGAGAGTTTGTTGCATTTCCATTGCTATGCTTCCCTGTCAAGTGACAGAAGTCTAGAAGCCTGGAACATCTTGGTTACGAAGGACAAAAATAACTCCAAAGCACCTCAAAAGAGAGCAGGTTGGAATGTCATGCTTTTATATACTGAAGGAAGTGTAAGTGAAAATAGAGGTGTTCTTGGAGATTTTTCTAGAAGAAGTAGAAATAATGTTTGTTAAAATGAGGTGAGGGTAGTTACAGGAATGTACAGTTATGTAGAAATATTTCAAGCTGTTCACTAAAACTTTATACAATTTTCATACTTTATTGCATGTAATTGCTACTTCAACTACAAACGTGTTAGAAGGAATGTAGTAGAAAATCAATGTACTTTCTGAATTCCACAGGACACACTGTTAGTGCCACTGATGGTCAGTAGAAGAGCCGGACACATCTTAGGCTGTATATTGGCTATCCCCTGGACACTACAGGGTAGTGAAGAGGACTCGAGAAGGAGTGAGCTTGTGTCACCTACACAACATGGGGCCTATGTGTGCACTTTGGACACTAAAGATTCTAAGTGAAGGAAAGAGAAAACTACTCTTCTTTGAGGGCTTACCGCATGCTTTATATGCACTACCTCATTTAATCCTCACTCTATTTAATAGATGAAGTCACTGAGAGGTATTTGGAGGGGCTAATTTTCCCAGGGGAGTGACGTACCATGAGGAATCAGAGAAGACATTGGCTGTGGCATAAAGCTCTTCTTCATCCCAAAGCAGAATACGATGTGTTTCTTTACTTTCTATTTTCTTTTTTAATCTGAATCTTTTCCTGAGATTCTGGTGGCAGTCAGAAGCAGATTCTCTTACAGAAAGAGGTCTAATCTACCCTATTTGTTCCCAGTGTTACGGAGAAAAGTAAACCCTTTCCCCTAGGCTGGAATTTTTATGTGACAGCCATTCCCCAGATCAACTGCTTCCATTACTGACCACGTGAAACATATCAGGAGTCAGGAGAACACAGAATGAAGCCCTGGGAGTAGGAACTGTAGTTTCTACACAATCTCCATGCATAACTCCCATTAGCAGTAATGTCTGTGATATGTGTGAGCTGAGGGAATTCCCCACTTTATTAAGAGGAAATGATATACACAGTTACTTCTGGAGTAAAATCAAACAGCAGAATTGCTATTTGTCTATGGGAACTCTTTCTTATTAGTGTCATATAAATGCAAGGAGATACTTAAAGAGATTGATAACACATGGAGCGGGTATAGCCACACCATCTGATTGACTAAAAGCCAATTTTAAAAATAGAGAGGTGTGGCTTTTTCTGACATTTTGTAATAAAATATTCCCATTCTAGAACCACAGCCTCACCCCTTAATAAACATAGTATAATGCAATATTTCTAATTCTTAAACAAATCTGGAAAGCAAAGAGCAAAATGTGGTGAGGTAAGCATGCTTTTTCTACTAAGCAAAATAAGTTAATGAGTCAACTCATTTCCAACCTGCATGTTATGTGCCAATTGCTCAAATCAAATGAGAAGCTCTTTCTAGCCCAGGACCCAGAGCTCAAGTGAAAGTTGTCAGATTTGATAAAGTAGGTTTGTTCTAGAAGGAAACATTCCTTGCTATTTTCCAGGGTACACCTGTTTGCCAGAGTGCATTTCCCAGCTAATACCAGTTTGTCGACAGCATTTGCAATGAACTTTAATTGTGTGCTTTACCTGACAGTCTTAATTGTAATCTGACTTCCTTCAGGTAGCAATCAGTTGAGTGAGGTAATCATATCTCCCTGAAGCCCATAAACACAACCACCTGCACCTCTTCTGGTTTGCATTCCTCTTTTTAACTTCAGTATCACACGGAGAGGGGATACGGAGCCTGAAAAGGTATCATGTCCTCAAAATAGCTGCTATTTTCCTATCATGACAGTGGTGTATAATTGAACACAGACAGAGTAACTGAGGACAAAAATAATCCTATAATTTTAAACTGTAATAGTAAAGCTGTAATAGTAAACCTGCTGTACAAGCAGAGATTGGCTTTTTGTTTTTTTTCCGTAGGGAAGGAATTGGTTCTACTTCATGCTTATGCCTGCCTTTGTAGGTTTCTCTGAATGTTCTTCTTGGTATGTGGTTTTCTATGTGAATATCAGGGGCCTTCCCTTCTTACACCACATCTGGAACCTCTACTCTGTTGCCTGTTCTCTATTCCACTGCTCACATCTCTGATCCTCATTATCTCCTCAATGGTTCCTGAAGAGGGCTCTAGTTGGTCTCCATGTGTCCAATTTTTCTCTGTCCCAACCACACCACTTGTGGTACTCAAGTAACCTTTCTAAACTGAGAATCGGACCAGGCTACAGATGAAGCAGAAACAATCAGTGAGGTGAACTTCCCAGAAAGATGGCACTGGGATGACCAATTTACAAATTATCACTACTCCCTGCCCAAAACAGAGATGAACAAAAGCAAACAAAGGATCAAGGAAAACTTCATCAGTGTTAAAACTAATGAATGGACCCAAACCAGTGCTAAAATCATATACAGTAAATCTCATTTGTCATGATATAAATATATGCATTATATTTTAAAAAGAAAAAACTATCATAATTAGCATCATGAATTAACTTATGTGTCTCATAAACTTTTTAATCAAATATTCATCTACAATTAATGACGCACTGGATGACTATAATATTTAATTGCCTTTCAGAGCAATTTACTTATCTAGTTTCCTTTTCTCAGCATTATTGTTTCTCCAATGCTCAGAAATATTATAGATAAACCAATGTGTTAGTTTTCCATTTTAACATTAGGATTAAGGTAAACAATTACTTCATCTAATTATTGGCCATATATGTTTGCATGTACATGTGTGTGTGGATTGTGGATACTGATTCTTTCTCGTATTTTTATTGGCATGTTCATCTACTTCTTGTTCATCTGTAAGAGCTCTTTATATATGAATAGTCATCATAATGCATTTCTCTAGTCCACTAACTCTCCCAATCTCCTAAGTGGCTATTTTAGTCAGTTTCCTTTTTGTCAAGTCTGCAATACCTCCTCCACTATTCTTAATTTTACTCAATGTCCTTATTTCTCACCTAACTGAAAACCTGAATTAATTAGAAGAGAACTTTCACAAGTTGCCACATTTGCACTTACAAATATCTGCACCCATGTATGTTGCCTTCTTTCCTGCCTCTGCAGATGAACTCTCCATGCTTCTAGCTAAGATGCAGCCTTCCTCTCGTGTACTAGCTTTCAACCCCTTGAATGGTAATCAGAGACATCACACTAGCAATTTTCTCCTATCTTCTGTTTCGCCAGCTCCCCCCTCTCTACTGGATCATTCTCATCAATATATGAAACTGCTCTTTTCATTTCTCCTATCTAAAAAAATATTTACCCACTACTGTTTTTAATGTCTGCTCTGGCTACCAGCTCCTATTTCTTCTCCCCTTTACAACAAAAGTCCTTGGAACAGTTGTCTATATGTCTGTTTTACTGTCTCTCAATTCTATCCTTTAATTCTCTCTTAAACCAGTTCCAACTAGACCTTCTTCCCCATAACTCTCCTGTAAGTTTTGACATATTAGTAGCATTTGAATTCTTCTTCTGCAATGTTTTCAATTAATTTATCAGATACCAAACTCATCTGATTTTCCTCCTAAATTATTGACTCACCCTTCTCAGTCTCCTTTGCTGAAGGAGATTGATAATCTTTTAACTCTTTGTGTTAGAGTGCCACAGGGCTCAATCCTTGTTCTTGTTTTTGTTGTTGCTGTTTATCTTTTCCTCTCCTCTCTTTCCTGTTTATACCCGGTCTCTCTGTTGGAAATCTCATCAATTGCTTGGCTTTAAATACCATGTAACCGGACTGGTCTCAGAATCGTGTCTACAGCTCAGACTTATCTCTTGAACTGCAGACTCAGATTTCCAACTGCCTACTCTATGTGGTGATCTAATAACCATTGCAAACCTAATGTATCAAAAACTGAGCTCTTGTTATTTTCTCTCAAACCTGTTTCTCCTAAGCTCTTTTCTAGACCTTTTATGGCATCTCAATCATTCCAGCGGCTGAGACCAAAATTTTCCTTGATTTTAACCCACATCTATTTCATTTGCAAATTCACTTGCGGCTTTTGGATTCACAACACTGCTTTTGGATTTGCTGTACTCTGTGCATGGAGCCCTCTCCCTTATATATTATGCACATGGCTCACTCTCTCAAATAATACCCCTCCAGTGAAGACTCCTTGACCACTTGTATTAAAATTCCCACCCCAAAACCTGAATTTCCACATCACCCTTCCTGCTTTATTTGTCCCCATAGAGCTACCACTGTATAACATGCTGTATAATTTACTTATTTATTTTATCCTTTGTCCAACTCCCCATATTATACTATAAGCTCCATGAGGGCAAGGTTTTCTCTCTTATTTATTCTACTAATTTATATCCCACAGCTGGAACAGTATCTGGAACATAGAAAGTACTCAATAAACAATGAGAGGATTAAATACAAAATCCTCTGATTAAAACACCCAAGTGGCCACCCCACCCCAGTCCACACACAAGGGCCTATTGTATAAACTGTAAAAATTGTCACTGGTCAGCAGGAACATTTAGTAGTTTCAAGAGAGGGAAAAGAGATCTTCAAAGGCCACCAGTCAGATTGACACAGGTCTGACTTAACAGCACAGTAGATTCTAGTACCTAAAGGGGTAATATCATCAAAATGCTAAGGGAAAAACTGCCAAATCTAAATTCTTTAATCAGCTAAACCACCATTTGAAAGTATGAAGTGGAAATAAAGACACTGCAGACATAAAAACTCAGTTGTTCTAACCATAACTGTGCCATTTTCTAATTTTATGACCCTTCCCAAGTTACTTAACATCCTATCTGTTGTTATCTCTTAGTAAGTGGCTAATTATATTATTGTTCCATAGGGCTTATTGTAAGAATTCAGTGAGGTTTACATGCAAAGCTTTATCATTTCTCAAAATTTTAGCTATGTTTTTGATGATTTATATTATTATTTTATTAGAAAACATGGAAATATTTCTACTCCATTTTAAAAGCTTATAACCCTAATCCTAATATTCGTTTTGGCTAGTAAAATAAAATATAAATGTCAATTTCACTTGTACATCTACCAATAGATGAAATATTATAGATAAAATATTACCAAATCAAATATATCAGTGTGTCCTTGTCAGCTAGGGTGTATCTAAGGAATGCAATGCACGAATGGATTAACATCAGGAAATTACTATTAATGTAATTCAGTATATTAAAAGATTAAGGGTGAACAACTATGAGATTATCTCGGTAGAGTGCTTAAAAAAACCTCAACATTCATACTTGATAAAACCCTCACTATACTAAGAAAAGAAAACTTTCTTAACTGAAAAGAGTTTCCACCAGTTACATACACTCCCTAAATTCTGGATTCCACTATCTATTAATTAGGCACTATAGGCAAGTTACTTATCTCCTTTGGACCTTAGTTCCTCATATAAAAAGTGGGCATACTAAGGGTACAGTGTCATTAGTTTTTTATAAAGATTAAATGAGAAAATTAGTAAGTATTCCGTAAATTATAGTGATGTTATAGTGATGAAAGCGAGATGTTCAATGTCAATTTTCTTTCAAACCTTTTATTGAGGGTCCTAGCAAATACTGAATATATTAAAAATAAGGAAATAAATGGGAGGTAAAATGTTAAAAAAGAATATCCAAAATGGTCACTAATTAAAAACAATATAAATGTTACATAAAAATTCTAAAGAATCAACCAATAAACTTAAAACTAATATAACAATTGAGTTAATTATCTGAATACACAATTAACATTAGCACAGTTAAACTGGTAATCATTTTTAAAGTGTAATATAAAAAACCCATCTACAAATGCTGCAAAAAGCCACTTACTTCCCAGGAACACATTAACAAGAAGTGTACTAGAGCTCTGTCAAAGTGATATAGACATTTATAAAGACATTTATATTTATATTTATTTATAAATAAGTATTCCTTGTTAGAAAGACCCCAAATTGCGGATGTCAATTTCTTCCATATTCATTAATAAATACCAATACGTTTTTAAAATATCTTTTATAAAGACCTAAATAAATATTTTTACTTATTTAGACATTTATAAAGACCTAAATAAATATTCCTTGTTAGAAAGACCCAAATTTGCAGATATCAATTTCTTCCATATTAATTAATATGTAAATACCAATACGTTTTAAAAATATCTTTTCATGCTGATTCTACTGTTGATAAAGAAAAAATGCACAATAGCAAAGAAGTTTAAAGCAAAGACTAATGAGGTAAAACCTGACCCAATTCAAACCGGATGGTAACTAGAATAGCCCTATATGCAAAATGAAATGGAGATGCATATCAATAGAATCGAGTTCAGAGCTAATGAAATTTTACTTCCTTAACTTTGTGAGAAAAAGATAAATAATTGAACATGTTTTTGAAAGAACTGGTCATCATTTGAGGAAAATGAAACCTCATCTTTATGCTTCTACTCCTATACCTCTCTACTCTATTCCCCACACTGTAGCACAGCATCCTTTTAAAATGCAAATCTGACCATTTAGATTTCCTGCTCATAACCCTCTAATGGCCTCTCATCACACATAGAATAAAATGTGAAGTCATATTTATATTCTATGAGCCCCTAAATATTATAGTATCCTGATTACTTGTCTAGACTACTTTTAACCTCTACCACTCTGCCTCTTCATCATGCTGTTCCAATTTCCCTTGCCTCCTTGCTATTCCTCTGCCTGGAATGTGCTTCCACCAGATGTCCACTGCATCTTGGTTTTGGGGTCATCAAGGAAAACACAATTCAGTCAAGCACTGAATGGAATAACACTTAACTCACGCCGACAAAGGACAGACCAAGATCAGCTTCAGTTGTGGGTGATAGTCCCCTATGGCCAGCAGGGCCCTCCTGGCAGCTGACACAGGGCCATTAGCCTCTGTGCAACCTCTTGTGCCCCAGATTGAAGGATCCCATTCCCTTCTCTCAAGAGACAGATATAGTAGTGGGGTTGGCCAGGTGCTATATGACACACACACTTAAGCTGAACAAAGGAGTGGACATTGAGTCTGAAACAGGGAAAGATATTGCTACACGAGGTGATTAGCCTAGCACAGGCTGTGAGGGCTCCTAATCTCTTAGTAAGAGTGTGATTCAGGCCCCAGGCTTGTTCTTATGCAGCCAACTGGGGGCTGAAAGACTGCATATAAGCCTGCCTTTTCCAACAGAAAATACATATTTTTTGTATTGCTTATTACAAAATAACTAAGAATAAAAGGAAGATAATGTTTAAAGCCTAATACAACCCTGAGACATTGGAGCAAACGAGTAAGTGTTTACCTTGTAGACCCTGCTCTATGCTAAGAAGGGAATTCTTCAGGAGATTGAAGATTCCTGCATCAGCCTTCTGAATTAGGTATCTTCACTTTAGACCTGGAGAAGCTAAGATCCAGAGAGTTTCAGTAACTTCTATTTGCTGATTCAAAAAATTTTACTTAATGGCAAAAACACCTGCAATTGTCAGAGAAAGTGGTGGTACTCTGATGAGGAGGGGTAGGGAGAGAAAAGGGACAATGCTACACAGAATGTGAGGGGAGAGCTGATCCAGGCCCTGCTCTTGTTATCCAAGAGTCATCACCAGCTAAGGTCTTGATAAGCATTTTCCAGGAGCTCCACACAGGTAGTTCAGACCAACATTTTCTCACAGAGTATGACCTGAAAGTGCATGTTCACCAGACTACCTCAGAGTACCCTCCCGGCCCCTGCATCACTCCAGTCAAACAGGTCAGGGAGCCATGGAATTAAATTACCTGTAAATGGTGAACAATTTACTTCTTTTTATTCCCTATGATCCAATATAATACTGACTCAGAGGTTATTGCCATTTTCAGAGAATTAAGACAGTTACTAACTGTAAGTGCTTCCTAGAAAAAAGGGAATATCTCAAAATTAAATTTTACTCCCTAAAAGATGAGCGATTTCATTCCTTCCATCTCTAAAAGCAAATAAGCACAATCAGGAGTAATTTAACAGATTAACTTCTCCTCAACTATTTTTTTTTTTAATCAATAAAAGGGGAATCTTCCTTTAGAGAGGTTTTCTAACCACAAGTCATAAAGAATTTAGTGTGATTTTCTTTAGGATAAGAGATTTTTGCCAATCACCTGTCCACTGAAGGAACTAGAAAAGGAAAGGCTGAGAATAAAGAATTAAAAACAAACAAACACACAAGCAAAAAAGTTAGTTTAGGCAAAATGCTGCTGGTAAAAGTCAGATTGCCACATCCAGTCAAAGAATATTTATTGATTTTCTGCTGTACGTCCACACCGAGCCAAGCTTACATGTTAAATGTTAAGCAAACGAGAAACAAAACAGAATGGCTTCTCTTCATTGAACTTAAAGATGATAGAGGATGATTTCAATATATATTACAATTTTCAAGAAAACTGTAAAATAATCTCACTAAAAACAGAGATCCAATAATTTTAAATACAATACCAACCAAAATAATCACTACAACAAAACAATACACAGTATAACCAATTAGGGCTTCACCTAAAAATGTGAGAATCGTTGATGACAAGAAACTCTTAATGATATTCTTTTCAGTAAGACAAAGAAGAAAATAATATCTGATCATGTCACTAGATATGACAGATTTTAATAAGATTCTATATCTTTCTGACGAAAAACTATACAAACTAAGAACTGAAGAACCTACCTTAACATGATAAAAACTACTTACATCATACTAACAAACCATGCCATATCTAATAGTGAAATATTAACAGAATTCCATTGAGCTTAGGAGCAAACTCATATGGTAGTTCTCACCATGTGATTTAGCATTTCTCTGGATGTCTAGTCATCACTATATAATAAAATTAACTTTCTTCCATCAGCTGGAAAGAAGAAACTAATGTACAAAATTAATGTACAAATATTATTAGATGATTAGCAAGATATATAGGAAAATAAATGATTGCAAGATAAATATTCAAAAATAATTATATTCCTATGTACCAGAAATAATTGCTTAGAAAAACATAATGGGAAAATATAAATTTAAAAAATTAAAATATCTATATTTATCAATTCCCTCATTGAAATACATTTTTGTGTTTCTAAATATTTTTTGTTTAGAAATAAAAACAGTAATGTACTGAACACATTTCAAATTGTCTAAAAGTGTGTATGTTCTTATTTTCATTATACTAATTGTTCAAAGTTAGTTTTACCATATGTATATCTCCTTTGAATAGCACGTCTGGATTTATTTTATTTTTCCAATCTCTTAGATCCTAATAAAATGGATGAGTTTAATAACTATATTCTTTTGTGATTACTGGTACACTAGGGCTATTTATATCATCTTATTTTATGTCAGCTTTTAATGGTTTATATTGTTTTTCTTACTTTCTGCCCTTTATTGGATTGGCTAAGTGTGTTGTTTAGTTTTGTGTTCCCTCTGTTTGTTGGAAAGATGTACATACTATTTCTTTTGTTTTAGTAGCTACACTTAAACATGTAACATAAACACTCAAAATAGTGAAAAGTTTATCCACCTCCCTAGCCTCCTTCATTTAACAGAACATTAGAATTGTTTAAAAACAATCTTCCTCAACTATTGGCTTCCCTATTGTTTAGCATTTCAGTTCTACTAGTTTCTATACTTTCCAAATTTCTTAAGTCCTGTTATTCACAGTCAATGCTTATTTAGATTGATCCACATTTCTTTTTCTCTCATCTTTCTTTTTGGTTTCAATATCTTTCTTGCTGAAGTATATCTTTATTAGTTCTTACAGTAAAAATCTGCCAGAAGTAAATTTCCTCAGTATTTGCTAGAAAATTCCCTTATTTCACCTTCATTCTTACATAAAGTTTACCATGCTTTGAAACTCTAACTGATCAGTTATTTTCCCGAGGTACTATGTGGATATATTTCTTCTGTTTTGGGTTTGACATTGTTGGTGTAATATTTGTTACAGGTCCATTTGGTATTGCTTTGTAAAAAATAATCTAACTCTCCTTTCAGAAAACATAATTATTTTTGTCTTTAATGTTATATGGTTTCATTATAATTCAACCAAGTGTGGATGTTTATATTTACCCTGTTTAAGACTAAGTGAATTCAGCCAATTTGAAAATTCAGGCTTTCATCAATATGGGAAATTTCTCAGTACTACATTACCCCTCCCTTATTTTTTATCTCCTTTCATTTAGAACATCTAGACTTTATTTTGTCCTCCATATCTCTTAAAACCTCTTTTCTATGTCTTTGTCACTTTGTATGATAATGTGATAATATACATATACTACATGATTTTCTACCCTCTGTCTTCCAATTAATATATTCACTCTTCAACTATATCCAGTCAACTTATCAACTGATCCAATTATTATTTTAATAAATTTGTGTTTTGTTTTTTAGACTATATGTTTGTTTGCTTTCCAACAGTGTCTTTTCCTATATCATACTGTACAGTTCTTACAGCATTTAATATTTCCTTTGTCTATCTGACCACTATAAAATCTACTTATTTTAAATTCTCTTTTAAATTAGTTTATTGTCTCCAGTTCTCTTCTATTTAGTGTGCTTGCTGACTTCCAATCTTTTAATTCATATGTGGTTCATATAAATATAAGTTCATCCTAATCAGGGGCTATTTTCAATAAGAGTTCTATTTTTCCTGGACTGTAAGAATATCTTTTCAGAAATATTTGCTTCTAATGGACATTTTGCCTGGACTGGCTGGAGGTGTAGGATTGTGGAGTATGAATTCAGACTTCAGAGAAGGAAAATGGCCTGAGATTATGATTCATTTCAGGTCATCTCTTCTGTCCATGCCCTCAATCAGGCTGCAAGATTTTGTCCTGTTTTCCTGGATTGTTAAGAGTTTGCATAGTTTCCATTTTATGAACAAATCAGGCTTTATGCAGTATCTCAATTTTGAATCCCCATAATCTCTTCCTCTTACAGTGGGTAGTAGAGTCCCAGGCTCCAGCCAATAAGGCCCATGAGCCCCCAGGCTTTATTTTCCATTCACTGCCCCTACACTGAGTTCTCTTTTTATTTGGAGATTTTTTTCCCTTGTTTATATCTTGAGCTCAGCTATATAATTATATTTGCAGTTGTTATATTTTAAATGGCACTTTTATATATTTGAAATGGGAAGGAAGATTTCCTGGATGACTCAGTCCAGCTATTTAATGGAAATCAACTTTGCATTTACATGAAATATTCTAATTGTCAAATTTAGTTTTAGTCTTCTATGCAGAATGATTTCCTTGAAGGAAAGAACTATATTCTATTCATCTGTGTTTCTATTTGTTGAACAAATGAACTTATCACCTATGACCCCATCTTCCTCTTGCCATTTACTGATATTTCTGAATTTTGCTGGCTACTGCTGGAGTTTTTGCAACATTTGGTTCCTACAACAAAAACATATAAAACCATGGTGACCTTTAGTGTTTGGTGTGGTTTAATGAAGCTTTGTCTGAATGATGCCTTGAAATCCAGATGTAGAAAGCAGGCTTTCCCAGGCTCCATTATCAGGAGGAAATGAAAACAGAAGCATAATTATAATGTATGCCTTTAGTAAAGCTGCCACCTGGGATTAGAGGTAGGCTTCATTTTATTGAAAATGTTAAATAGTTGCTTCAAAAGTTCAATGAATCAATTAACATTTCTTTGTATTTAAGCCTGCATTTTGGGGGAAAGAAATTTGAAATTCTTTGTACCAATTCTATTCTTAAAACAAAACTGAGCAATATGATTTGTTAAATATTTTCAGCAAGTCTCAATCCAGCTGAATGATAATGTTTTAATTTGTCAACTATATTAGACATTTCTATTTTTATGGCTACCTATAATAACTCCTCTGAAGGTTTAAGACACATAGACAATGTCATCTTTTATCTAGATTTAAGCTTCCATTATTTTTGTGGTTAAAGTTTTATGGGAAAAAATATATTCTAGATTGTGATTATATCTGTATTATATCTATTTAGATGTTAAATAGTAATGTGCCTTTTCTAAGAGGATGGTGGAATGAGTACCATTTCTTTCTCTTTTTCTTATCAGAGTTAAATCAGAATTTCTCAACCTTTTACTAATCTACACCCCTTACCACGCTTTCTCAGTTCTTTACATATTCCCATCAGCCAAGCAAATTTCATAGAGCTTTCTTTTCTACACCTTATTTTAAGAAAGCAAGTATATTGAAAATAATGTTTCAAATTATGTCTCTGTGTCTCAGAATATTTCTTTACAGAATTGACAGCTATTAAAACAAATATGGCCTGCATTATACTAGAGCAGGACCTACCATAAATAAAATTTCACAGTTTCTACCAATAGTAAAGTTTCTTTCAATAAGAACAGATAAAACTCCTGATTGCAACAGGATGTTCTAGATTCCTACTCTAACCAGATAAGAACTAATCTATATCAGGGACTGGCAATGACCAATGAGACAAATCCAGCTCATGGCCTGTTTTTTTTTTTTAAATTAAAGTTTTATTGAAACCCAGATACATCTATTTGTTTCTGTAATAACTGTCGCTACTTCCTGGCTATGTCAGCAAACTTGAGAAGTTGCAAATGTTGCAACAGAGACTATATGGCCCACACAAATAAAAATATTTACTATCTGGCTCTTTACAGAAAAGTTTGCTTTAAATCACTTAGGGTTGCACTGGGGTCAAATTTCCTAAGCTAATTAACACAAAAAGGGCTTAACCACTGGCATGGCTTTATAATTCTAGTGCCAAATATTAGCAAACTACTTGAACAGATAAGGTGATGACATTTTTGTTCAAAATACTTTCTGTATCTTCCTGGGAGGAGAATTATATTTTCTGGCTCCTTTAACCTCAGGCCTGGCCATATAACTTCTTTGCCCAATGAACTGTGAATTGAATAATGTGTTTCACCTCCAGGATGAAGCTTTAAAATCCAATGCATGACTTGCCATGCACTTTTTTCCATCTGGAAGGAGACTGGTGATGTGTTAGAGGTTGTTCTGACAGCCTGAACCCTTAGTAAAGGCAACACAGAATAGGGCTGCAGCCAATCCACAGTATATATCATCATGCGTGAGGAATAAACCTTTATTATGTGAAAGCCACTGAGACTTCTCACTGCATGATAACTAAGCTTAAGCTGACTGATAAAAAGTTCTTTGAAGAAAGATGTTTTAATTGGCTCCTTGAGAGATCAGAAAACTAGAGTGAAGATCAAATAAGCAAAATCAGCAACAAATAAATGAATGGATTATTTTAAAAGTCTGAACCCAAATTAAAAAAGAAAAAGAACTTTTTCTTTTGATTGAGCCAATAGCATATCTAGTAAACAATATCAGGATCAATTACACAGAGAACACAACTCAAAAAAAACCACGCATAATGGAGGCTGAATTAAAATCAAGAATCCCTCAGTTTCAACAGTGCAAAGTTAAAGATAAACCTAATTTTGTCACATTTCTATTATACACAGGCAATAAAGAAATAGATGTTTAATTCTATTATTTGACCAGCCAGGTAGGTATCTGTTTTATTCCTCACTAATTCATGTACTGGCATCTAAAAGAAAATTAAACTAGTTTCAGAGCTATTATAAATTAAAAAATAAAAAAGAACATCCTTGGACCAATTGTCATAACTGACTACAAAACTCGAAAAGCAAAAAACACAAATAGTCAATAAATCTATGAAAAGTTTACACATAATAGCTATGTTAATTAATGAGAAGATGCTTTCCTCTAAAAGACAGAATAGAATCTCAATATCTAATATTGGCAAATATGTAGAAAAATATGTATCTTGCCCTTACATGTATCTTGTAAATATTAATTTACAAGAGTAGTCATCTGATCATAGTTGATAACAAAAAATTGAAAATAACACATATTTCCTAAAATATGGAACTGGTTAAATAATCATGCCAAATCTTTTTTATGGAAATCTATTTAGCAATCAAAAGTTAGGTAATAGAAAAATAATAACATGGAAATTAGGTCATGGTAGATTATCAAGCAGAACAAACCAATGCACAACAGGATAAAAATCAGTATATGTAGTATGAGTACATATTAGCATAGGAAACATTCCAGAAGATATACACAAAAGTGTGACTAATGATTAAGTGTCAATTGTTAGATTAAGGATGATATTTAATGCCTTTTTCTTGTCTTTATTTTCTTATTAGCCCATAATATATACAGATTGCTTTAGATAAAATTTAAATTAATAAATCATTAAGCAAAGTAATTAAGAATACAGCAAAAATGTATATATTATACATAATATATTATGTAGTTGTGTATAATGTATTAAGTATATTATATATTTATCTCTCTAAATCTATATATATATACACACATATATGTACACATATATATATATATATAGTGAAAGATTTCCAGAGATTATAGACTATATATGATATTTAAATTTGTGACAAGAAAGGCATCAAAACACAAATGGATAGGAAAATAATATTAAAAAAATAATTTTATTGGAGTATAGTTGCTTTACAATATTGTGTTAGTTTCTGCTGTATAGCAAAGTGAATCAGTTATATATATGTGTGTGTATATATATATACATATATATATACATATATATATATGTATATATATATTCCCTCTTTTTTAGATTTCCTTCCCATTTAGGTCACCACAGAGCACTGAGTAGAGTTCCCTGTGCTATACTGTAGGTTCTCATTAGTTATCTATTTTATTTAGTATACCAAATTAGAATATATTTAGATATTTTAAAGGTGAACAGCAAACTACAGAAATAATCTCTAAACTTATGAGAGTTTTATATATAAATACATAAGTGTCATAATGTTTATGCAATTCAAATTGCTAATTTTTAATTTTTCAATGATAATTGAAATCATTAAGGAAAATATTGATATAGCATTGAAATATTTATTTTTAAAATTTAAAATAAATGTAATACTTTTAGAAGCACTTATGTAGCTAAAATCAAATTGAAAAAGACTCATAAAAATACATAAACGGCAGGTGACTTTTTTTTTTTTTTTTTTTTTGTGGTAGGCGAGCCTCTCACTGCTGTGGCCTCTCCTGCCGCGGAGCACAGGCTTCGGACGCGCAGGCTCAGCGGCCATGGCTCACAGGCCCAGCCGCTCCGCGGCATGTGGGATCTTCCCAGACCGGGGCACAAACCCGCGTCCCCTGCATCGGCAGGCGCACTCTCAACCACTGTGCCACCAGGGAAGCCCAACGGCAGGTGACATACTGATAAAAAAATATAGACATAAGACAGAACTAGGTAACTCAGAAAAGACAAAATGTTAACACGTAGAAAAATATTCAACTCAGAAAAGAAACATACGTTTCAATAAAGAATTTTACATTTTTATTAAAGCAGCAACACATATGCTGGAAAGCAATGAGGGGCAGGTTGTGAAAAGTGAACATGGTAATGCATGGCTACATGGATATACCTTCACCTAGCAATTACACTACAAGGGTTTTAAAATACTTTGTTTTCCCATATGAAAATAAAATGTAGGGATCATAAAATACTGAGAATAAAGATTAAACTGAAGAAAATAATGAAAATCATCTGTAATCACACCACTGAGGGGTAGTCATCACTGTTAATCTGTTAATAATATGAAGTTTTTGCTTCCATCTCTCCATTTCTCTTATTCACACTTTCTCACTCTGTCTTGCTCCCTGCCTTTTCTCTTTTCTTTCTCTTATTAGGCCTTTATTTATAATGCATTATATTATCAGCATTAACCCATGTTCTTATGTGATCTTCAAAAAATATGACTTTTACTGTCAACATGTTCCATCATACATTAGTATTATAATATTTAACCCTCCCAGTAGTATTCAATTATGTTGTTATATCCAAATTTTGGTAATTATATATAACCATTCAAATTTTTCAACATAACTCTTTATTCCCATCTATATCTCCTGACAGTATTTCTTTGAAACTGAAAATGCTGTCAAATAGTTTAATACATATTAATACCAATACAACTATAAAGATACATTCAAAGATCAATATACATATATAAGATCTATCAGTAGAAAACGTAACAAGATAAAAAGACTCCCTCCATTCCCCATACCCTTTCCCCTTTGTTTCTATGTTATCAAATCATGCTCTCCAGAGATAATTGTTTCGGATAGGTTCTTATGTATTATCTTATCAGAACTACACACACACATACATACACACAATGATTTCATGCTGATGACATGCTTTCACATCAGAAAAACGGGTCTGTTTTGTTCTTTTTCATGATTTATGGTTACACAAGTTACGGTGGCAGGATTATCATATTTAATGCAACTCACTCTCACTGCTAAACAGTAAGTTTTTCATTTCCTGTACCCTATCCTCTCAAGGTTTTCACCTGTAAAAGTATATATCGGAATGGAAAGGCTGAGACAAAGATTAGGCATATTTGGCAAGACTTGCCATACGGTTTCCATTAAGATTGACTGCATGGGAAACTGAAGACCACGTTCAGAGATCCACTAGAAGGACTCTCAGGACTCAGCATATAGTTATACTCACGGCTGAGATTTATTCCAGCCACACAGGAAGGGCACACGTTTAGAGCACAAGGGTAAAACAGGCAGTGAGTATCTGGAGGCCCCCAAGTGCAAGCTGCCGTATGCTCTGTCCACCTCATGAGGGGCCACACAGAAGACACTCTTTCTCCAGCAATGAAGACAATAACATATGTGTGATCTCTCTCGCCAGGTAAGGCCCACTAGAGATATGGTGCCCAAGGTTTTTCCTGTAAGCTGTTCACATAGGCACCTTCTATCTGGCATGTACCAAAATTCCAGAAGGAAAGCGAATGTTCAGCATAAACCACATTGTTGCATAAGAAATCTAGGCACAGTGAATCACTCTCATCAGTCAGGAAAAAGCAGAAACCCTGCAAACTCCAAGTTCCTAGCCGCCTCCTGTGCAAGCAGGCCTTTCTGAGAATATCACTTTCAGGTCTGCTGTGTTAACCCTTTCTGTGCAGAAACACACCAGTGGTATATGATGTCTCCTGTTTCCCTAGACCTTGGCAGACAAAGACTCTTGTCATACTTCTTTGAGAAGTAGGGAGAGGGAGGGGCAGGCTGATAGGTAAAGTTAATATTTAATTTTCATTTTTTTTCTTTAATCATAACTGAAGTTGTATGTGTTTTTATCTACTCGTTGGTCACTGGTACTTTGAAGAGCTTTCTCAAGGCATGCATTAGGCTAATTTGTATGCAGACAATTAGCCCTTTACTGTCATAAATGACAAAGGTTTTTTGATCAATTTACTATTGGTCTTTTAACCTCAGTTATGAATTTCTGATGACTCTATATATTTTCATATAATGAAACATTTTAATCCTTCTTGTGTAATTTCTGGGTTGTACGTTAAGTAATGCACTTACGTTTCCTTCTAGTAGTTTCATAGTTTTCTTTCTTTACATTCAAGTATTTTGTATATCTTCAATTTATTTTAAGATGATCTGTGTTTATTTTCTTTTTAGGCTTTTAAAAATATTTATCCAGTTATCACTCTAGCATGAATTAGGTAACATTGTTATTCACTTACCTGAAATACAAATTAAATAACTGTAGACTGTGTATGGGCACTCACTTCTGTCCCAGTGATTTGAGTATCCCTGGTCTAGCACCAACAACATGATATTGAAGTTCATCTAGAAGAAGTACATGAGGCTAGCCAGGACAAATCCGGAAAAGTTGTGAAATGGGAAGGGAAGGCTGAGGAGACTAATGTTGCCAGGCCTTAAAATGTGTCTCTATAACTGAGCAGGACCCTATGGGGTCTTCCCAGAATAGACCCTCACCCATGTCTTCTGCCTGCTTTTTGTCTCTAGAAAAACTTTAGTCAAAGAATAAATTTAATCAGAGAAATGAGAAAACGCAGAAAGAAAGGAAAACAGTCAAGCAACACAAAATAATAATACTTTAGCCATTAAGCAAAGTCAAGGACCTTTACTTCCTCCTCAAGGATCATAGATAATATTCTGAGCCATGTCCTTTGAGCTGTTTTGCAGACACTGACCCCACCCCCACCCCCCGTGGAAGAAGGTAACTGTCTGCTGCCCACAAGCACGTAGACCCCAGACCAGCTGGAACCAGAAGGCTGATGATGTTGATACCGATTACCTCACCACCAACCAATGAGAAGAATATCCACGAGCTGATCACGCCTTGCTCCTTGAACACTATAGGACCCCTCACTATCCCCTCCAGGCTGGGTCACACAGTCTTGAGGGGATGAGCCCACTGTGGCCCCCTTTGCCTGGCAAAGCAATAAAAGCTACTGTTTTCTACTTCACCCAAAACTCTGTCTCCGCATTTCTATTTGGCACCGGTGGACAGAGGTCGAGTTTTGGCAACGTTACAAGGTCATGGTAATTTTTAAAATACATTTAAACAGTTTTTGTTATATACATTTATCATTCCAGATGAACTTTCTGTATCATGTCATTATATTAGAAATAAACTGCCGGTACTCTGAATGGCTCACATTGAATTTATTATATTTTTAATCAATATTTTTATTCTTAATCTTCAATATTTTTAGCTATTTTAATTCTTTCATACCCTCAGAAGTTTTTTAAATTAATTTTATATAAGAACATATTTATTTTTATATAAGAACATATTTATCCCTAGAAGATTTATCCTATTTTATTTTTACTTTGAAGGGATATATTTTCCCCTTTGTTACATTGTGTAATTAGGTTTTATCATATAGTGTACACTGGTAAACTATTGATTCTTTTTAACTTTTTGTTTTCACTTGTTTTGCTGTATTACCTTATTGTATCTAGGCTTTTCTAGCTAATTTTCTTGGGGTTTCTTTGTAAATAACCATATAATATGTAATATACAAATATGACAATTTTGCCTCTTTAGAAGCATTTATCTATCATACATTGTTGTTTTATCTAATGACATTTTTTAGTATTACCAGAACAAATGTATATAATACTGCTAACGATGAGTCATTTGTCTTCTTCTTGGCTTAATGGGATTACTTACATTGGGTTTTCATTAAATAGAGTGAAAAAGTTGTTTTTATGGGGTGATAAAAATAGAGAAAGAGAAGAGGGCCAGGAAAAGGGGGAGACAGAGGGTCGAGGAAGTATCCATTGATTTGTCTTTTCCTAATACTTTTTACGAGGAATAAATGTTGAATTTTAGCAAAGAATTTTACTCTAAAATGAAACTCTCTTCAGGACAAATGTCATCTACTTACAGAGGCATCCATTGCTACTATCTGAAATGACACCACCAAATACTTCTATCATATCTTTTTTATAGCTACCACGGAGCATATGTTAAACATTTCTAAATGACTGGTAAATTTATTTATTTGGCTACTGTCTGTTTCTCCCTAGTGAGTTTTAGCTCTCCAAAGACTGTGTCTATTATCTAGCTAGCTCATAGCCATAGTTTTTAGGAGTTAGAACAGTGACTCACACAAAGTAGATGCTCAAACGATATTTACTGAATCATGAAGCAACGTATTTAAATTTACTCAAAGGTTTAATTACTAATATTTATTTGGAATTTGCACTGATATTTATAAATGGATTGCCCTATAGTTTTTTAGTACATGCTTATCTGCTTTCAGAGTTATTTCAGCTTCATTTTTTTAAATGACATTTAAAAAATGACTATATAGGTGTATATATACATATATATACATTCTGAATGTAATAAATTGTTTAGAGAGTATAAAAACTATTTGTCATTTAAATATTTAATTTACCTGCAAAAATATCTGAGCCCTTCAATTTTGAGCAGAAATGGCTCTTTGACCACCTTTTTAAAATTTCATATGCTTATCAGACTGTTTAGCTTTCCTCTGTGTTTTTCTGTTTTCTATGTATTCTTTATTAACGTGTTTTTTCCTAGAAATCCATATTTGATCTATATCTTCAAAATTATTTGTGTAACGTGTAAATATATATAAAATTTTCTATATCTGTTAGTATTTGTCTTTTCCTCACTAAGTACTTCTGAATACTATTTGTAACTTCCTTATTTTTCTTCTTTATTTGTCTAGCTAAATGTAAAATGTTTTAAAATGTATGTTGAAAATTTACTTATAATAGTTTTTTCCTACTCTTATTTGTTTCTATTTTGATTGTTAATATCTATTTTTGCATTTCGATTATAAGTGCCTGCCACTTAACTTGTATAAATCTAATACTTATACATTTTGTAATTCACTGATATTTTTATTTTTGCTAAATGTGTGTACACTACTGAGCATTTGATAAGAAAACTTTTCTCTTTTGTTTTTCTTTGGTATTTCATTTTTTAGAGGGTGGTATTGCAACAATTTTTATTACATTTATATCCACCCATATTATTATTCTCTCCAATTTCAGGAATTTATACTAGGGAAATACTTAATTTTCTGGACTCCAAACTAATGATAATTATAGGACATGCCATGAAATTAATACAACTCATTAAAAATGTTTAATGACCATATTAAATATACACACAGATTTTAAAACATACCCTGATTTTAGAGTAGTTAAGATGTTAAAAATATTTATTTTAGGATTTAGGGTTTATACTCATGATAAAATCATAGAGCCATTCACAAATATATTTAAGGCAGAGTTATTAAAAATAGAAAACTGACGTTTAAATAAATGCCTAAAACTAGGTAAACATCTAAGTGAGGTATACTGAGTCTAAATCTTATGCAGCAATATCAAATAATTATGAACAAATAATTACCGGAGAATATTTATGAAATTACATTAAATGAACACGAAGAATAAAAAATTATACCTACACTACAGATAAAATTGTCTAAAAGCGTGCTTGCATATGGATAAATACTGGGAGGATACACAGGAAAAAACAATTAAAGAGCAGTTTAAATGTTCCCTGTAATGAGACTGGAGGAGATTCTACTTTTCTTCATAACCCCCCATCCAAATTTTGTTCTAAAGTTTATTTGTGCAATAAATAAAAATAAATGCAAATGCAGCAAATTCAGAAATATAAAGAAAGCCAAGAAAGCCAGTCTTGCATGATCTACCTCCTTATTCCCTCAGAAGGCTGAGGGGAGAAGGCAAGAGCCTAGTTGCCAATGGGCTTTTCCTCATCTTCCTACCTGAGACATCCAGATGTAAGAGCTGTCTACAGGTAGATTGGAGCGAGGTAGTGTGTACATGCGATTGAGGGCCTGATACAATAGAGTAGTCCCCCCTTATCCACAGAGGATACGTTCCAAGGTCCCCACAGGCTGCCAGAATAATACTGAACACAGTATGTGCCATGATTTTTCCTGTACTAACGGGGAGGCAGCTTATAGCGCATGAATATGCTGGGCAAAAGGATAATTCACACCCCGTGGAAGGAAGGTGGGAGATTTCATATGCTACTCAGAATGGCACATGATTTAAAACGTCTGAATTGTTTATTTCTGGAATTTTCCATTTAATATTTTCAGACCACATTTGACGGCGGGTAACCGAAAAGGTGGATGGCAAAACCACAGACAAGTGGGGGCTACTGCAGTCCAGATCAAGACCTCTGTTCACTTGAAAGGGTCCCATTTCCTAATAAAATAAAATTAATCTACTCATTCAGTTGTCTTTCTTGTTTATAAAACTTTTCCTAAGCCAAAGATTGAAGACAAATGTCAAGAAGATTTTAGGGATGGCCATAAATAATTATCTTTGTTATTCAAGCAACAACTATTTCCCATACTAAGCTTTCCCCAAAACTATTGACATCATTACCTAATTTCTCCTCTCATTTTCTTTTTGGGTTTTATAGTGCTATGACTTGCATTCCCAATAAATTTCACATTGTTGAGGAAAAGGTCCCTGTCTTACTTACGTTTTTAATGTCTGCTATGTGTTTCATGAAAGTGTTGTATATAATAGAAACCCCAATTTTTTTTTCTGCCTTGAATCAAAAGATTGCGTTTTTTAACTGGCTTTGCTATTTTTGATGCAGTCCCTGAATTTCTCCCCAAATAACATATTTTAAGGTGAAGTTTGAACCAAATATTTTAAGGAAAATCACCTATAGAATTATGCTGTTATTATTATTTCTTCTTTATTCTTCAGTGATACTGGAAGTAGAATGACTCAACAATGTCAGCATCTCACCCGATACCCCAGGTATGCCCCCTCCTCCCTTACTGGCATATTTCCTAGCCTACTGGTATATTTGTTTCATATCCTCCATATTGACAAATGCATCACTCTCCCACTGGCATCTTCATTGTCAAAATCTATTTCCTTCATGTGCCCCAAATTGTTTTTCCTGAAAAATTAATTGCATGCAAAATCCAACCTGTACTCTTTGTTTTTGGTGTTTTTTTTTTTTTTTCATGGATCAAAAGATTGAATATTATTAAAATGCCAACACTCCCCAAATTGATCTGCAGACTCAATGTGATCCCTGTCAGAATCCCAGCTGGCTGCTGCTTCTTTTTTTCCTGCTTCCTCTTTTTTTAAATTAAATTTCCTTTTTTTTGGAGTAAAATTTCTCTACAATGTTGTGTTAGTTCTTGCTAGTTCTCGCTAGTTCTTGTTGTGTTAGTTCTTCACAATGAAGTGAATCAGCTATATGTATACCTATATCCCCTCCCTCTTGGATCTCCCTCCTGCCTCCCTCCCCCCATCCCACACATCTAGGTCATCACAGAGCACTGAGCTGAGTTCCTTGTGCTATAGTGCAGGTTCCCATTAGCTATCTATTTTACACATGGTAGTGTATTTATGTCAAACCTAATCTCACAATTCAACCTGTACTCTTTGGATTAATCTCCCCCCACACACATTTGGTTTCTCACATTAATTTTTTTTTAAAATCAGGTATAATACAAAAATATATTTGGGGGGGATCTGGATTGTTATTTCTGTGTTTTTCAATACTTTTTAAATGCAATTATATAAACTAATAAACTAAACATATATGAGTTTTATTTAGTCTAATTTTTAAAAGTCGAAAACCATACATTGTATGCAAATTTAAAGTGAGCACATGTCAAATATTGTTTAGCTTATTATCATGAAACCACCAGGATACTAAAGCTCTTTCAAACAGTATTGGAGATATGAAATTATTTATAGTGGCTTAAAGAAAAAAGCATTTGAATAAAATTGCTAGTTCAGGTACAAATACTTAATGTCCATGAAGGACAATTAAAACTGTAACCTTTGGTCAAAAACCATTTGCAATTTGCACGCAAACTTAATTCCCATTGCAATGGGATTAGAATCATCTACATTGCTATCAATTTTCTGCAGGCTAACATGTATCCCGGCAAAGTTGCAAAATGTCCCAAATAATAATAAATAGCAAGTCACACAGGGAATACACGAGACAAGAGAATTGGGTAACCCCTTGTTTAATGTCCAACAGGACATTTAAAAGACTTTCAGTAATCCTTTCCATACTTTGGTTCATTTTTCTTAACAACTTGAACTTCTGAAATAATTATCAATTCTTTACCTAAACAATGACATAACTGTAAACATGCCCACATTTGAGACAAAAAGAGTGAAGATTTCATCCCTGACTAGATTTGAAGAATCTGGAAGTTTAGAGATTCTTAGCCTTTGTCTATTCAGTCAATGCAGATTGACATGGACTATTCCAAGTGGGTATCCTTCCTCCAGGAAACACGGAGAGCCTGCTATGTGCCAGGTGCTGCGTGTTATACAGAAGAAAATTAAATTCTTCCTCTTTGGGGCTGAGATCCTAACTGAGAAGACAGATGTACAAACAATTACAGTAGAATATGACAAGTCTTTGCAGGATGCTGTGGGCCCCCAGAGGAGCAGCTCCTCAAGTCAGGGCCAGACTGGGTCAAACCAGACTGAATTTTACCACTGAAATCATGTTGCTTATTGACTGCATAAAGTATCCATAATAAACTTCTATACCTCATTTCTAAGCTTGAAATCTTTAAAAAGTACATGGCACAATTTTCTGACTCCTGAACCTGAGGATATAAAAATAACTTAAATTGATTAGATGACTCTGGGTCATTATGCTAAATGCACAATACTATCCTGGACTGTCACTCACTAATGACCCAGAAACTAGTGAGTCATAAAGAACATATTTTTTCCTATAATAAATAACTCCAGCGTGCTATGTTTTTAAGTCACTAACTATATCTGCTTCATATGAGTTTACGTCTCTTGCAGCAGTCTGATGTCACTTTGATATGTACAGTTAAAATATTCATCACAGTTATTCTGTGGTGTATATAAAAATGATGTTATTGGACTGTTATTTTTCACATCGTGATAAATTATGTTGGTGCTACAATGCAAAGGAGAAAATGTTATTTACTTTAGTCTTCCCATCTGAAAAATGGGTGGAATGACAAAAAATAATGATGGGGTAGTAAGCTAATAAAAAGCTCAAAAAAGTCCAAAGAATCTTTACAAGGCAAGGTTTTGAGCATTAGGAAGCAAGAGGTATGATATTCTAGTTTTGTAAGGGATAATTTAATAGTTAACCTTGTTCCATATTACTTGAAAAAACTTTCAGTACCTCACTGGGTTCAAGTATACTCCTGATTGCTCAGATGGAGGAAATTTGGAAAAGTAGCAAGACACTTAACTGTAAATTGCTGATGAAGTGCTTTCTCATTGCCCTTGTGTATTAAAAGGGCAGGATATTGCATCCCATTCAAGAATCTATGAATTTTAGTTATCTTTTTAGTCTTCAGTATTAATGGCTAGTGGCCTTTGTCAAAACTTCATGGGCCTGTTTGAATTAAGGAAGAGAGCTTCTGAGTCCCAAAGACCCTCCCTTCACTCCAGATATTACTTAAAGCAGGGGCAATACTGGACTACCTCAGGCTGATGGGCATCTGTCCTCCATGAATTGATTGTTTCTGGGCTCACTTTTGTTTTATTCTTCCCCTCAAAAACTGTACCCTAGAAAGCCAAAGATTCCATGTTCTTTATTTTTTTTATTATTATTTTGGGGGGCCGCACAGCACACCCCTGATCAGGAATCAAACCTGAGCCGCCTGCGGTGGAAGCGCAGGGTCCTAACTCCTGGACCGCCAGGGAATTCCTGAGACTCCATATTCTTTAGAGAGCAGTGGTTTTTCTGGAGAAGCATATATGAAACCGAATTCCATTTCCTGAACGACATCTCCCTTCTGCCTTCCGTGATACAGCTGGAGATGAACCCATTTAGGGAAAAAATTACCACAAAGATGGTATTATAAGTCACACAGTTCAGTTTGTAATATGAATACAGGATTTAGGTCCACAATCAGAATTTCTTCCTGTCAGGTAAGACATATGCTAAAGATATTTGTGTTTGCTTTCTTTCTCAGAAAGATAAAGACTCAAGAGCAAGAAAGAAAATCTATGCCTTTGAGTCATTCAGTCCATAATTATTTCTTGTCAAACATGTAAGTATAAGGAAAGAGTACTTATCTTCACCGAATACATAAACCAGCAAAAAAGATGAACACTGGGCAAAGTTGATTAGTATAATTAGTGCTTTGTGGGTGCTGTGCCAGGATATATGGGCCTGTAGACCATGAAGACCTAGCATGGCCTTAGAGACAGGAAAAATTTCTCACAGGAAATGGTGCATAAGCTACCAGATGAAAGTGAGTTAGAGGGTGTTAGATGGATTGTGGAGAGAGGGTGTTCTCCAGGTAGACCGAATAGCATGTGCAAAAGCACAGAGAAGCTATAAACGAAGTGACAGTTTTAGAGACTCTGAGAGAAAACTCATGCGGACAAAGCCAAGAATGCAAGAGGCAGACAGCACAAGATGAAGCTAGCAAGTTAGAGGATGCCCAGGTCTTAATAATGATTTTATCCCAGGGACTGTGGGAAATCACTTAAAAATCTTAAATGTGAAAAAGTTAAGGAGAAAAATGGTGAAATACATAATCTCATTGAATTTGAAAAAGATCCCTCTCCCTGAGTACGGTGAGTAGATCAGAAGAATCAGAAGACCCCTTAGCAGATGGCTTATTTTTTTTTTTAACATAGTGAGTAAAATTTGTTTAATATGGGTTTGGACCAGAGCCAAGAAAGCTGCCCTACTAGAAACACGATCCAGAGGAAAAAAAGAACTCAAGGTAGAGCCCGTACTTGCATGCTTGCCTGACTTCCATGACAGTGAATTCCAACATGTTGGGTGCATCAAGAAAAATGTGGGATTAGAAAAAAGTAGACATGCACATCTAATGAGAATCTTCCTACTGTTGCTCAGTTTCTCTCTGTTGTCCATCCATGTTAGGTCAGAGCCTGAATATGAGCCACAGTGACTGACTACGGTTGACATAAAGCCAACACAGGTATCCAAAATGTGCCCCACTTCCTGGCAGAGCCAAGAGAACATTTCCTGGGAATTCCAGAACTACGTGTGTGTGTGTGTGTGTGTGTGTGTGTGTGTGTGTGTGTGTGTGTGTGTGTGGTCCTGCAAGGGACAAAGGTAACCCAAGATAAGTCATAGAAGGGGTCCTATGGCACAAACCACAGCTAAACTTCTTTTGATTCAGGCAGCTCAAAGCACAGAGCTTTCCATCAAGGGTGGGGTCAGCAAGAGAATCATCTCTGACAGCCTTCCTGGAGCCATATGTTCCTTCTGAAGCCCTGGGCTAAGAATCCAGGTCTCCTCTCAATGCTTCTTGAAGTGACAGTTTCCTAAAGCAAGCCATAGGAATAGCGTCTGACAGCTATATGTTATGCCTTAGCTACCTGTCATATTTAAAATATTTTTTAAAAACAAATGAATAGTTTCTATGCGTAAGCATTTTGTCTATTGGTGAGTACACAGTTGACGCCGAAAAATTATTTAATTAAATAAAATATTTCAAAGTCATCATTCTTGCCCTATTAGATATTTAGGAAATTTTGAATAGTAAATTTAAATATTTTTAACAAACAACTTTTACATTAGCAACTCCCCCAAAACCATTTGGACACAAAATCAATAGAGTGAGGCATTAACAGATATTTTTTTGTTTCTCTTAAGCAAGTCAGGGGCAATTCGATATCTTCTTTTTCCTTCTTCCTTTTTTTTTTTTTTTTCCTGAGCACACATCTCTTAATTTTCATCCCTACAGATTACAAAATCTTGCAGAGAATTAGGTCACTACTTGTTTCACCCAACGGGAAATTTCAAAAATGTAGAAGAGAAAATTAGTTCACCTCCAGGAAGTAATTTTAACTTGACTCAAAAAAAAAAACCTCAGGACTTTATATTGACGAAAAGGAGAGCTTCCTCTCCTCTCAGTTTTATCTTTCCCTTCCCAAGTTTCAGACTAGTGTCCTGCCACACTGCTCTTTTAGTTCTGAAAGATACCGCATGGAAAATGGCAGGAGTCGGCATGGCGCTCAGAGACATCTTCCCACATGACATTCTGGCGATTTATTTCAATCATTTCCTCTGTTTCTCTATCAGCTAGAAGACTGGAGGGTATACAGTAGGCACTCAATCAATATTGGCTGAATAAATAATTGAGTGACACATTAAAAAATCAATACATGGTAATTGTAAACATTTTGGAAAATATATATGTGTACGTGTGTGTGTAATGTTACTGCCCCGAGGTAACCACTGTTAACATTTCAGTGAAAATTTTTGGGTGATTCCCTATGAAGTTATTTGAGGGCCCTGAAGAGATCATAATGATAAAGTCCTGGAAAACCTAATCAAGGCAGTCAAGAGGTCTAGGGAAAGGCAATGAACTGTGATTTGAAAGAGAAGCTGAGAAGATACATTAGGATGAAACTTTTCAAATAAGCTCAAGCAGGCGAAGAATTATTTACTCTAGAAAATCTCACTGAGGTGCCTTTAGGAACACAGTTCAAAGGAACAGCAGATTGTCTATAACGCCATGAGAAAAAAGCTATAGGTCTGGAAGTTTCTGTTTATGCCAGATAATACGTAGCACTTGACCCCTCTCACCCTATAATCTGTGAATCTCTATTATTTCCCTTGATATGTCCTAGCCTCAAATTTAATTCTGCTTTGGTAGTGAGAGTTGTTCACACTCCAATATTTACAGAAAACATCAATTTTCATAAGCCTAGATACTTATGAATTACATTAGAATTATTTGTGTGATATATGGCAAATGTATTGCTGACCTAGTTAGAATTCTTCCAAAAGTGCTTTGTTAGTGTATTTGAGAAGTTTAATGTGCAGGGTGGCCTGTTTAGAACATCTTCCACTTAATTCATCATGGCCAGCTGCGGTGACAGGTACTTTTCAGTTTGGGGCCAAGAACAAGCTTATCCAGTTCCAAATATTCATATCCGCTCCTCCTGGGACACACAGCAGTGGCCGCAGCCCCCTGGGTGGTATAGAAACCTTCCTTCTCTGACCTCCCTTTGCTCACCATATGGCCATTTCTTATTACTGGTGATCACAGATCTACTCTAAACTTTCTTGCAGAAACCATGATCCTTTTCTTTATTAATCAAGATCCCCTCTATTTTCCAATTAAGGAATTTCCAAAATTATAGCTTCTCAGACTATCAGTGCTCTGACAAACCAGAAAATAAGTCTAAAGGTAACAAAATAATTACATGAGAAAAATATGTGGTAGAACATGAGAGTGCTCGGCCACAGAGTCAAAGCTCAAAAATATTAAGAAAGAAAAATAGGAGAAAAAAAAAATCTTCCAGTAATTTATTCAACAAATATCTACTAAATGCCTACTATGTGCTAGATACTTGGGTCAGGGCTGAAGGTACAAATAGTAAGCAAAACAGGTAGAATCCCTGCTCTGAGGAATCTTACAGTCTACAGGTAGACAGAGATATTAGTCACGTTACCTCAAGATAATAAAAAGTGGCAAAAATGGCAAATACAACAGTTGAGATGTGCCACGCTATGAAAGCGTTTGTTTAGGGGATGTGGTGTAGCCAGAGGGTCTGGGAACATTTCCCCAAGGAAACAATGACTGAGCTGAGATTTGAAAGGGAAGAGCATGCATTAAGGCTGTGGGGTGTGAAAGAACATCCCATGTTTGAGAAACATAATGAAGGCCAGTGTGTCTGAACCTGAGAGAGGTGGTATGAGTGCTGTGGAAGATTAGTTTGGAGGGGTAGGGAGGGACCAGACAAGGCTGAGGCTTTTAGGACGTGTTAAGCGATAAGCAATTGTAGTTATTGATTTAAATAAGATCTAAAACTACAGATTCAGTCGCATAATTCATCCATGATATTGCTTTCTCACACTATTTGCCTACTCATTAATACCTCTTTTATGTTAGGGATGCTTATAAAAGGTAATTTTCAACTGGCATTGGGATAAGCTATTTTGGACGTTCAACTTCAAAGCGAGTTCCGGATGTGGATGGTTGAAACCCCTTGCCTTGCATTCCTCTTCCTAACTTTTTTTTTTTTTTTTTTTGCGGTACGCAGTCCTCTCACTGTTGTGGCCTCTCCCGTTGCGGAGCACAGGCTCTGGACGCGCAGGCTCAGCGGCCCAGCCGCTCCGCGGCATGCGGGATCTTCTCGGACTGGGGCACGAACCCACGTCCCCCGCATCGGCAGGCGGACTCGCAACCACTGTGCCACCAGGGAAGCCCTTCCTAACCTTTTTTAAATGTGCTTTCCTATTGGTCCATTTAGCATTCAGTGATGTGCTGCATTACCTTTTACTTGTGTTTGCAGCAACATCTCTGTACGCTGTCCAATGGAATTAGCTAGCAGGTGGGCCCTTGGAATGATTTATATCTCCCAGTCAATAACCATGGTAAAATAGCCTGCAACATTTACACAGGTGTCCTGTCACATTCTCTGATTTTCATGGTCCTGGAGTTACTGTGGTGGAAAAAATGTGAAACTTGTTTTCAACTAGAGTTTAAAAAGATATAGAAAGATACTAAAGCAATTGGCATAACTGAAATTTAAACATGGCAACAAGTGTCTAAAAGAATGAGTACCAAAATGTGGGAAAGAGAGGCTGGGATGAAAAGGAACAAAATACTGTATCATCTAGAAGCCCAACACACCCTGCTTGAGATCCATACTTCAAAAAGGATGATTCCCCATTAGACAGAAAGATGGAAAATAAAGCAGGTAAATCAAGGACTTTAGAATTTAGGACAGGGACAATCACATGGGGACTTGAAGGAACGGGAGAGTACAGTGAACCTCTACAGACAGATACCTATGGTGAGGGAGGTTTACAGCTGGCAGAACACAAGAGCAGGAGCAGACAGAGACTGCCAAAGCAGAGACCACAGCCAGGATTATGCGAAGAAATGACGTTTCTTGTATTCCCTTGGAGAGTCCAATAGAGGCACAAGTAAAAGAAAATATAAGCTCTGCCATCTGAAAGTAGAAGCTATTGATCCAGAATATTCTGTGAAAACTGGAACGCGGTCCTTCTTATAACTTACATGTTTGTGGGATATATGAGACAGTCAAGTTCTATGGTGGCCATCTTTCCCTGTGCTAAAGGGTGCTTAGATAATACTGTTCTTGTGTGTGTGCGTGTGTGTACACATAGTCAAAATAATGTCAAGAGTAGTTTAACGGTTAACAGCTCCTCCTCTTGGAAAATGTCTAATGCTAAGAAGTTGAGTACTACATATTACAAGATGTCGAGGTCCTATAAGAAAGTAACACAATAACCTGTGAATTGAGAATTGAGGTCATATTTGCAGGCCCTTTCCTATACTTCCTTACAATATGTCCTTTTGCTTATTTTGATGTGAGACATCAGTGATGGGTGCAGATGTGCTGAACTGGAAGGGACTGTGCAATGTAAAGGGAGGTGTGCTTTTGAAATCTTTTTTTACCCATTTGAACTGTGAGAGCAAAATGGCATCACCTATGGCCATGTTGCTAGGAGGGACCATGGCGTCCATCGGGTTTCCTTAGCGGCTATGAGGCAGACCTGTCTCTTTTCTCATTGAGCTATCCAAAGACAAAAGTCTCTGCCTCCGACAAAATAATTAATTATGAAGTTACCACACATATTTCATTAATGTTTGCCTGCTTCTCACGAATCCCTCTAAGAGGGCAGGGGCCGTGTACAAGCCTAACCCTATTTAGCATACACAAGAAAGATACTTTGATTGTGATCTGTATGACCATAAATTTCTTTACTAGATTGTGTGTTCCTTGATGGAAATGAATTTACTCTTCATTTATTAAACAAATGTTTGTAACTTTCTGAAGATGGAAAAACTCTCTTTCCTCATTACTTTTTTTCCCCAAAACCTCTATAATGATTGGTGTATTCCAAACACGGTTCACAGCTCTAGATATATGTTTACACTAAAAGTAACGACCTTCTGAGGTAATATTGGTACTACTTCTATCTTAATATGGAAGGACTAAAGCCAAGGGAGTCCTCAAGAGCAGAGAATGATTTAAATGGTGGTGCTGGGATTTGAACCCAGGCAATTTGGCTCCTAAGTCCATGTGCTTGCCCACTCTAATGTCACTCTATTACCTTCCTCCTTTCTATTATCGTTCTCTTGCTAGTGCTTAGCAGAGCTCCTTGCAAAGAGTAAATACATTGAATGTACCAGTTAAAAAACGAGTGTTATCCTGTTAAAGGTGATGATGGTAGGGAGGGCCCCGTATTGGTAACAATGGTGTTAGTCACTGAGTACCTGCCATATTCAATTCATACAAAATTCATTTCATGAATTATAAGGATCACATCATATAGTCCTCTCAATCGTCATAATGTTGGTTTTTGCCCACCTCACTTGACTAGTGCTAAACCTGCGACTGAGAAAAATTAAAATAATTATGTAATGTTACACAGTTTTCTAGCTATAAAGCTAACCCTTGAACCCCGGTCTTTCTAACTATAATATTCACGTTCTTCTAGTACAGCTAAAAGTCACTGATTCTGCGATTACTTTGCTAACTACTGGCTAAGTGACTTGAGACTAATGATTTGCAGCTTCTTGTTGCACATGAATCTCTCTTCATAAAATAGGGTTAAAATACACTTTACCAAGTAGTATATTAACAATATAAAAACTATACAATAACAAAATGAAATCAGTCTCCTTCCTTCCCTCCCTCCATCTTTCTCTCCTTCTCTCTCTCTCTCTCTCTCTCTCTCTCTCTCTCTCTCTCTCTCTCTCTCTCTCACACACACACACACACACACACACACACACCCCCATATATACAGCCCTACCCCCCAGGATGGCAAGTTGAAAGTCACTGTGCATCAACCATAAATCCCAGTGGATCTAATGGCAAGAGTCTGAATGAAATTGAGATTAATATAGTAGGCAAAATGGATAAAATACAATGTGTGATTTAAGATCCATAAAACAACTCTAAGGGCATCGTGATTTATTCTATAGTAAATCCATTTCCCATTCCTGATATTCATGCCCACATGTTTGTAATATGATATTTAACCACACATTTTACAGGCATAAACATCACCATATGAGCTTTCAATTAGCACTGATTTTCATCCTGAAGAAGTGCCTACTGGAATGAAATGGTAGGAATGGCTGGGAACTGATGTATGTGGAGTTAAAGTGCTGTTAATTCAATTGCTTTATCTGATCCAAAGTCAATTAGATTATATTAAATTAGCCATCTGCTTGGCTTTCACCTTGGAATGTCTGCCAGATGCTGAATGTGTTTACAGACTTCATTAGCAAACCCAACCTTAACAACAACTTTCTTGTGGTAACACTACTGACCAGAAGTTTTCCTGAGAAGACATCACAGGAAAAATGTGTAAGCAACACTCAAACAAATGTTTTCGAAAAAGAATGTTTTGATTTACTATCAAATTTTTAAAATTCCTTTTTATTGGAAGGGAGTTTGGGTCAAGGATTCCTACCAAATACTGACTGATTTTCACTTAATTCTGTTTTGATAAACAATGACAGTTGATTATACTCTAACACTAATAAAAATACCAATTTACACAAATTTAGATATTTATTAATTAGCTTAGATGCACTCATGCCATATATACCAAAGAGAATCTTCTACCACTTTACACTTTTAACTTAATATTATCAAGTGAATTCCCAAGAGTGGATGATTATTCTACCTTTCAGAATAATATGATATATTATAGCCTAGTGATAGAAGTATATATTTATATATATATATATATATAAAAACTAATTTCATAACTATGACAAACTATTAGAGGTGTGGACTGAAGCAGTTACAGTGAGTAACATTTGAGCTTGCTCTTGAACACATCAGAGTAACTACACATAAGGCATTCTAGATAGAAAGAACATTTATTAAAAGGCATTTTCAGTTGTAAATTTAATGGGGAACTGGAGAAAGATGAGGTTGAAAAGATTCTCAGAGGCCAGATCATGAAGATCCATGATTGCTTTCTAGGAAATCTGGTCTTTAATTTGTATGTTATAAACAGGGAGTCACTGAACAGGTTTAAGAAGAGAAGTCACACAGCACACATGTACTCATAATTTAGAAACACAAGGGATGTGTGAATTTTATGGAGGCATTAACTGAATCACAAGCACCTGAGCTAGGAGACTACTGTAATTAGGGAGAGAGATAATGGAAAGCTTAATGAAAACAGAGAAGGTGGAGATGCAGAGAAGGGGATGAACTGAATAGTTATTTAGGAAAAAAAACTCATCGAGATGTGTTTCACAATTACAAATAAGAATGTTCAGAGAGGAAGATGTTTCAGGTAACTTCCAGATTTCTAACAGGCACGACAGATTGATGTAAGTTGAAAGTTGAGAGAAGGTTATGGAAATTAATTAGAGGAAGTATGGGGCCATGCCTTTATCTTTGGATATTTTGAACTCAATGTGACTATTAGATATTCTGGGAGAAATACCTGTAGATAGTTAGCTTTATAAATCTGAAACTCAAGAGGATGGCCTGAGCTAGAGATACAAATTTGAGTTTCATTAATGTATACTATAAACTTGGCACCATGGAAATTAAATGAAGTTATCCAGGAAGAATATGTGTGATGGAAAGAAAAGGGTGCTAAACATAGAACTCAGAGTGACATTATTTTTTTAAGTCACAGAAGGAAGGAAAGACTGCAAAGGACTGTTCAAAGAAGTAGAAAGAAAACAAGGAAGAAGTATTAGTGCAGGAGCCATTGAAAGAAAAAGTAACTATAATAAGGAAAAAAGGTCAAGACAGTCTAAGGCTGCAGAGAAACATTTTCTCCTACTCTCAGTACTATAAAGCCTACTAAACCAAATGAAAGGACCCAAAAAGCAGTAGGCCAAAAGAATAAATGAACGAGTGAATGAACAAACTGGCACAGAAACTGATGAAAAGCGTGCAATTATCCAAACTTGATTATATGTAAAAAAATTTTTTAACGATTCTGTAATACTGAACTTCATGGCTTAGTTTCTAATTTATTCATCTAGAAAGAGAAAATCAGAGGTGAGTGATAGTAGATAGGGTTCAGTAAAATTAAGAATAATATTGGCAATCTGTATATCTTCTTTGGAGAAATGTCTATTTAGGTCTTCTGCCCATTTTTGGATTGGGTTGTTTGTTTTCTTGATATTGAGCTGCATGAGCTGCTTGTAAATTTTGGAGATTAACCCTCTGTCAGTTGCTTCACTTGTAAATATTTTCTCCCATTCTGAGGACTGTCTTTTTGTCTTCTTTATGGCTTCCTTTGCTGTGCAAAAGCTTTTAAGTTTCCTTAGGTCAGCAAATCAAAACTACAATGAGGTATGACCTCACAAAAGTCAGAATGGCCATCATCAAAAAATCTGCAGACAATAAATGCTGGAGAGGGTGTAGAGAAAAGGGAACCCTCCTGCACTATTGGTGGGAATGTGAATTGATACAGCCACTATGGAGAATAGTATGGAGGTTCCTTAAAAAACTAAAAATAGAACTACCATACAACCCAGCAATCCCACTACTGGGCATATACCCTGAGAAAACCATAATTCAAAAAGAGTCACATACCACAATGTTCACTGCAGCTTTATTTACAATAGTCAGGACATGGAAGCAACCTAAGTGTCCATCCACAGATGAATGGATGAACAAGATGTGGCACAGATATACAATGGAATACTACTCAGTCCTAAAAAGTAACAAAATTGAGTTATTTGTAGTGAGGTGGATGGACCTAGAGTTTGTCATACAGAGTGAAGAAAGAAAGAGAAAAACAAATATCGTATGCTAACACATATACATGGAATCAAAAAAAAAAACCACGGTTCTGAAGAACCTAGGGGTAAGACATGAATAAAGACACAGATGTAGTGAATGGATTTGACAACACAGGAAGGGGGAAGGGTAAGCTGGGACGAAGTGAGAGAGTGGCATGGACATATATACACTACCAAATGTAAAATAGACAGCTAGTGGGAAGCAGCCGCATAGCACAGGAGATCAGCTTGGTGCTTTGTGACCATCTAGAGGGGTGGGATAGGGAGGGTGGGAGGGAGACGAAAGAGGGAGGAGATATGGGGATATATGTATACATATAGCTGATTCACTTCGCTATACAGCAGAAACTAACACAACATTGTAAAGCAACCATACTCCAATAAAGATGTTAAAAAAAAAAAACAACAATATTAACACTTGCTTTAGAGTTTAAAATTTTCTTTCTAGTATGTAATGCCATTGAAAACTTAAACATAATTATGAAATACTTAGAGAATTATTATTATATCATCATCCTTACCCTCATTTTATAGAGAAGGAAAGTAATACTTAGAAAAATAAAAGTGGAAGAACCAGATTGTTTCCACACAGACTGTGAGGGGCACATTCAGGACCCCAATCCAAATCTCTTGGCTTCAGGTTCTAAACTGCAGTGAAAAACTAAAATGAATTCTAAGTGCTCTGTGACAAACAATATAACAATTTTGGCTAGGTCATTTGCTCTCTCTCTCTTTCTCTTTAATAGAGTAAATGAGAGAATTGAAGCAGACAATCTCTATTCCAGCTATATGAGTCTGCATTTCTATTAAATGTTCTAAAAGTTATACAATTGTAAATGTCCCCTGGTATTAATGAATAGCTACCCCAAACTACAAAAATACTACTTTAAATTCAATTAATTTTCTAAAGAACTAAAGTTTATGTCTTGGAGCAAAGTATTTCTTTTTGATTAATTATCATTCAATATTTATAAACGTTCATGTTTCTGCAAAGTTGGAGCACTAGCTCCCATCACAGGCTATAATAAATGATGAGAGGTAATTATTATTTCAATTACCTAGATCTTTTTTTAAAAAAGATGTTCACTTGTACTACAAATTGGACAATGCTCACCCATTTTGATGTAATGGTTCCAGGGTAACTTGTAGGCAATAATTGATAATTTAAGAGTATCACTGTATTTAGGATGTAAAATACATTGAATGGGAATGTATCCCAGGCAAGAGATATTCAGAATTAAATTAACATCAACCTTCCTGAAAACACATCAACTCTACACAGTTTACTTGCCTATTTAGTTATTTTTATTAATAGACTATATTTAGGACACTTTTTTTAACATCTTTATTGGAGTATAATTGTTTTACATTGTTGCGTTAGTTGCTGCTGTATAACAATGAATCAGCTATACGTATACATATATGCCCATATCCCCACCCTCTAGCATCTCCCTCCTACCCTCTCTAGCCCGCCCCACTAGGTGGTCACAAAGCACCAAGCTGAGCTGATCTCCCTGTGCTCTGCGGCTGCTTACCACTAGCTATCTATTTTACATTTGGTAGTGTATATATGTCAATGCCACTCTCTCACTTCATCCCAGCTTACCCTTTCCCTTTCCTGTGTCCTCAGGTCCATTCTCTATGTCTGTGTATTTATTACTGTCCTGCCCCTAGGTTCTTCAGAAACTTTTTTTTTTTAAGATTCCATATATATTTGCATATATATGTGCATATGTGTTAGCATATATGTACATATGTGTCAGCATATGGTATTTGTTTTACTCTTTCTGACTTATTCACTATGTATGACAGACTCTAGGTCCGTCCACTTCACTACAAATAACCCACTTTTGTTTCTTTTTATGGCTGAGTAATATTCCATTGTATATATGTGCCATATCTTCTTTATCCATTCATCTGTCGATGGACACTTAGGGTGCTTCCACGTCTTGGCTAGTGTAAATAGAGTTGCAATGAACACTGTTGTACATGACTCTTTTTGAATTATGGTTTCTCAAGGTATATGCCCAGTAGTGGGATTGCTAGGTCGTATGGTAGTTCTATTTTTAGTTTTTTAAGGAACCTCCACACTGTTATCCATAGTGGCTGCATCAATTTACATTCCCACCAACAGTGCAAGAGGGTTCCCTTTTCTCCACACCCATTCCAGCATTTATTGTTTGCAGATTTTTTGATGATGGCCATTCTGACCAGTGTGATGTGATTCTTCATTGTAGTTTTGATTTGCATTTCTCTAATGATTAGTGATGTTGAGCATCCTTTCAAGTGTTTGTTGGTGATCTGTACATCTTCATTGGAGAAATGTCTATTTAGGTCTTTTGCCAATTTTTGGATTGGGCTGTTTGTTTTTTGGGAGTTTTTTTTTTGTTTCTGTTTTGTGGCACACGGGCCTCTCACTTTTGTGGCCTCTCCCTGTTGTGGCCTCTCCCGTTGCGAAGCACAGGCTCTGGATGCACAGGCTCAGTGGCTATGGCTCACGGGTCCAGCCACTCTGCGGCATGTAGGATCTTCCCGGACCGGGGCACGAACCCGTGTCCCCTGCATCGGCAGGCAGATGCTCAACCACTACGCCACCAGGGAAGCCCTGTTTCTTTTTTGATATTGTGCTGCACGAGCTGCTTGTAAATGTTGGAGATTATTCCTTTTTCAGTTGCTTCATTTGCAAATAAATGCTCCCATTCTGAGGGTTTCTTTTCGTCTTGTTTATGGCTTCCTTTGCTGTGAAAGAGCTTTTAAGTTTCATTAGGTCCCATTTGTTTATTTTTGTTTTTACTTCCATTTCTCTAGGAGGTGGGGCAAAAAGGATCTTGCTGTGATATGTCATAGAGTGTTCTGCTTATGTTTACCTCTAAGAGTTTTGTAGAGTCTGGCCTTACATTTAGGTTTTTAATCCATTTTGAGTTTATTTTTGTGTATGCTGTTAAGAAGTGTTCTAATTTCATTCTTTTACATGTAGCTATCCAGTTTTCCCAGCACCATTCTTTGAAGAGGCTGTCTTTTCTCCATTATATGTTCTTGCCTCCTTTATCAAAGACAAGGTGACCTATGTGGCTGGGTTTATCTCTGGGCTTTCAATCCTGTTCCATTGATCTATATTTCTGTTTTTTGTGCCAGTACCATACTGTCTTGATTACTGTAGCTTTGTAGCATAGTCTGAAGTCTGGGAGCCTGATGCCTCAGGTACCATTTCTCATTCTCAAGATTGCTTTGGCTATTTGGGGTCTTTTGTGTCTCCATACAAATTGTGAAAGTTTTTGTTCTTGTTCTGTGAAAAATGCCAGTGGTAGTTTGGTAGGGATTGCATTGAATCTGTAGATTGCTTTGGGTAGTAGAGTCATCTTCACAATATTGATTCTTCCAAACCAAGAACATGGTTATACCTCTCCATTTGTTTGTATCACCTGTAATTTCTTTCTTCAGTGTCTTATAGTTTTCTGCATACAGGTGTTTTGTCTCCTTAGGGAGGTTTATTCCTAGGTATTTTATTCTTTTTGTTGCAATGGTAAATGGGAGTCTTTCCTTAATTTCTCTTTCAGATATTTCATCATTAGTGTATAGGAATGCAAGAGATTTCAATGCATTAATTTGGTATCCTGCTACTTTACCAAATTCACTGATTAGCTCTAGTAGTTTTCTGGTAGCATCTTTAGGATTCTCTATGTATAGTATCATGTCATCTGCAATCAGTGACAATTTTACTTCTTTTCCGATTTGGATTCCTTTTATTTCTTTTCCATCTCTGACTGCTGTGGCTAAAACTTCCAAAACTATGTTGAATGACAGTGGTGAGAGTGGGCAATCTTGTCTCGTTCCTGATCTTTGTGGAAATGGTTTTTGTTTTTCACATTGAGAATGATGTTGGCTGTGGGTTTGTCATGTATGACCTTTATTATGTTGAGGTAAGTTCCCTCTATGCCTACTTCCTGGAGAGTTTTTATCATAAATGGGTATTGAATTTTGTTGAAAGCTTTTCCTGCATCTATTGAGATTATCAAATGGTTTTTATCTTTTGGTTGGTTAATATGGTGTATCACATTGACTGATTTGCATATATTGAAGAATCCTTGCATTCCTGGGATAAACCCCACTTGATCATGGTGGATGAATCTTTTAATGTGCTGTTGGATTCTGTTTGCTAGTATTTTGTTGAGGATTTTTGCATCCATGTTCAACAGTGATATTGCCCTGTAGGTTTCTTTTTTTGTGACATCTTTGTCTGGTTTTGGTATCAGGGTGATGGTGGCCTCGTAGAATGAGTTTGGGAGTGTTCCTCTCTCTGCTATATTTAGGAAGAGTTTGAGAAGGATAGGTGTTAGCTCTTCTCTGTTTGATAGAATTCACCTGTGAATCCATCTGGTCCTGGGCTTTTGTTTGTTGGAAGATTTTTAATCAACGTTTCAATTTCAGTGCTTGTGATTGGTCTTTTTATATTTTCTATTTCTTCCTGGTTCATTCTCAGAAGTTTCTGCTTTCTAAGTATTTGTCCATTTCTTCCCGGTTGTCCATTTTATCGGCATGTAGTTGCTTGTAGTAATCACTCATGATCCTTTGTATTTCTGCAGTGTCAATTGTTACTTCTCCTTTTCCATTTCTAATTCTGTTGATATCAGTCTTCTCCCTTTTTTTCTGGATGAGTCTGAATAATGGTTTATCAATTTTTTTTTATTTCCTCAAAGAACCAGCTTTTAGTTTTATTGATCTTTGCTATTGTTTCCTTCATTTCTTTTTCATATATTTCTGATGTGATGTTTATGATTTCTTTCCTTCTGCTAAATTTGGGGTGTTTTTTGTTGTTGTTGTTGTTCTTCCTTCTCTGCTTTAGGTGTAAAGTTAGGTTGTTTATTTGAGATGTTTCTTTTTTCTTAAGTAGGATTTCATTGCTATTAACTTCCCTCTTAGAACTGCTTTTGCTGCATCTCATAGGCTTTGGGTTGTCATGTTTTCATTGTCATTTGTTTCTAGGTATTTTTTGATTTCCTCTTTGATTTCTTCGGTGATCTCTTGGTTATTTAGTATTGTAGTGATTAGCCATGTGTTTGTGTTTTTCGCAGTTTTTTTTTCCCTGTAATTGATACCTAGTCTCAGAGCACTGTCGTTGGAAGATACCTGATACAATTTCAATTTTATTAAATTCACCAAGGCTTGATTTGTGACCCAAGATATGATCTATTCTGGAGAATGTTCCATGAGCACTTGAGAAGAATGTGTATTCTGTTGTTTTTGGATGGAATGTCCTGTAAATATCAATTGAGTCCCTCTTGTTTAATGTATCATTTAAAGCTTGTGTTTCGTTATTTATTTTCATTTTGGTTGATCTGTCCATTGGTGAAAGTGGGGTGTTAAAGTCCCCTACTATGATTGTGCTACTGTCAATTTCCCCTTTTATGGCTGTTAGCATTTGCCTTATGTATTGAGGTGCTCCTGTGTTGGGTGCATAAATATTTACAATTGTTATATGTTTTTCTTGGTTTGATCCTCTGATCATTATGTAGTGTCCTTCTTTGTCTCTTATAGTAGTCTTTATTTTAAAGTCTATTTTGTCTGATACGAGAATTGCTACTCCATCTTTCTTTTGATTTCCATTTGCATGGAATATCTTTTTCCATCCCCTCACTTTCAGTCTGTATGTGTCCCTAGGTCTGGAGTGGGTCTCTTGTAGACAGCATATATATTGGTCTTGTTTTTGTATCCATTCGGCCAGTCTATGTCTTTTGGTTGATACATTTAATCCATTTACATTTAAGGTAATTATCAATATTTATGTTTCTATTACCATTTTCTTAATTGTTTTGGGTTTGTTATTGTATGTCTTTTCCTTCTCTTGTGTTTCCTGCCTAGAGAAAGTCCTTTAGCATTTGTTGTAAAGTTGGTTTGGTGGTGCAGAATTCTCTTAACTTTTGCTTGTCTGTGAAGCTTTTAATTTCCCTATTGAATCTGAATGAGATCCTTGCTGGGTAGAGTAATCTTGGTTGTAGGTTTTTCCCTTTCATCACTTTAAATATGTCTTGCCACTCCTTTCTGGCTTGCAGAGTTTCTGCTGAGTTTCTTCCTTTGTATTTTGTTTGTTGCTTTTCCCTTGCTGCTTTTAATATTTTTTCTCTGTATATAATTTTTGATAGTTTGATTAATATGTGTCTTGGCGTGTTTCTCCTTGGATTTATCCTGTATGGGACTCTCTGCACTTCCTGGACTTTATTGACTATTTCCTTTCCCATGTTAGGGAAGTTTTCAAATATAATATCTTCAAATATTTTCTCATTCCTTTCTTTTTCTCTTCTTCTTCTGGGACCCCTATAATTCTAATGTTGGTGCATTTAACGTCCCAGAGGTTTCCGAGACTGTCCTCAGTTCTTTTCATTCTTTTTTCTTTATTCTGCTCTGCAGTAGTTATTTCCACTCTTTTATCTTTCAGGTCCCTTATCCGTCCTTCTGCCTCAGTTATTCTGCTATTGATTCTTTCTAGAGAATTTTTAATTGCATTTATTGTGTTGTTCATTTTTTGTTTGCTCTTCAGTTCTTCTAGGTCCTTGTTAAATGTTTCTTGTATTTTCTCCATTCTATTTCCAAGATTTTGGATCATCTTTACTTTCATTACTCTGAGTTCTTTTTCAGGTAGACTGCCTATTTCCTCTTAATTTGTTTGTTCTGTTGGGTTTTTACCTTGTTCCTTCATCTGATGTGTATTTGCTCCTTCATTTGCTGTGTATTTCTCTGTCTTCTCATTTTGCTTAAATTACTGTGTTTGGGGTCTCCTGTGCAAGTTCCTAGTTCCCTTTGTTTTTGGTGTCTGCCCCCAGTGGGTAAGGTTGGTTCAGTGGGTTGTGTAGGCTCCTCGTGGAGGGGACTGGGGCCTGTGTTCCAGTGGATGAGGCTGGATCTTGTCTTTCTGGTGGGCAGGACCATGTCCGGTGGTGTGTTTTGGGGTGTCCATAAACTTATTATGAATTTAGGTAGCCCCTCTGCTAATAGGTGGGGTTGTGTTCCTTTCTTGCTAATTGTTATGGGCTGTCCAGCACTGGAGCTTCTTGGTTTTGAGTGGAGCTGGGTCTTAGCATTGAGACAGAGATCTCTGGGAGAGCTCTCGCCAATTGATATTACATGGGGTCAGGAGGTCCCGGATAGTGACCTGTGCTTGCACACAGGCTTCTTGGTGGCTGCAGCAGCAGCGTTAGCGTTTCATGCCCATTTCTGGTGTCCACACTGATAGCTGAAGCTCACACCAATCTCTGGAGCTCACTTAGGTGGTGCAGTGCCTTCTGTGGGCAGACGGGGAAGGAATCCCCTCTCCTCACGTACCCCAAAACAATGGTCTCTTGCCTTTCAGCAGGTCCAAACTTTTTCCCATCTCCCTCCCGGCCAGCTCTGGCGCACTAGCCCCCTTCAGGCTGTGTTCATACAGCCAACCCCAGTCCTCTCCCTGGGATCTGACCTCTGAGGCCGGAGCCTCAGCTCCCAGCCCCCACCCACCCCAGCGGGTGAGCAGACCAGCCTCTCAGGCTGGTGAGTGTTGGCCAGCACAGATCCTCTGTGTGGGAATCTCTCCACTTTGCCCTCTGTACCCCTGTTGCTTTGCTCTCCTCTGTGGCTCTGAAGCTTCCCTCCCCCACTCCCCACCCAGCCCCTGTCTCTGTCAGTGAAGGGGCTTCCTAGTGTGTGGATGCTTTTCCTCCTTCACAGCTCCCTCCCAGAGGTGCAGGTCCTGTCCCTATTCTTTTGTCTCTGTTTTCTCTTTTTTCTTTTGCCATACCCAGGTACGTGGGGAGTTTCTTGACTTTTGGGAAGTCTGAGGTCTTCTGCCAGTGTTCAGTAGATGTTCTGTAGGAGTTGTTCCACATGTAGATGTATTTTTGATGCATTTGTGGGGAAGAAGGTGATCTCCACATCTTACTCCTCTGCCGTCTTGAAGGTCCTTTAGGACAGTTTTAAATTTTTTTTTTTTAAATACAAAGATAGTTCCTATATGTTCCACAACCACAGCTAAATCTTACCTAAGTATGTCACATTAATTTTAATTAATGAACCAATATTGACACATTATTATTAACTAATAAATAAATAAGAACACGTTGCTGACCCAGTACAAACTGAATACATCTGTAGAAGCCCAATTAAAAAAAAAAAAGTAAAAGCCACAACTTCGCTAGGTAGATGGTAACTTAGGTAGGTAGGTGGTATCCCAAACTAGTTTTTATCCTGAGGATTTCTGACAATCTGTGGAGATCTTGAGCTTCCAAATTTACACCTACACAAATTTCTGGGATAGAAGAAAAGTCTTAGGGCCATTCAAGATAGAGTGTGTATCAGAAAAACCTCACATAAACCTGGGTTCATAATGTATACCCTCAGTATAAGTGTAAACAAAATCTAAATTTATGTCTAAATAATTAAAGCTTATTTTATGTCTAGGCTTTGAGGCTAAATGTAGAGAGGAAATCTTTTCTGAGAAGTCATAAAACAATGGGTTTATATAGCTGAAGAGAGAATTAGTAAAATGGAATGCACATTTGATGAAAGTATGTCCACACAGCCTGGTGAATTTAAAACATGGAAATTAAGCATAGAATAAGAGAGTGTAAGAAATGTTCAATATATGTTCCAGAAGAAGCTAGTGGTGAAGGAGAAACATGTAAAGGAACTTTTTTCATCAGTAGAATCCATTAACAATGTCAAAAGCAAACCAACAAGTGGGTGATAATACTTAGATTGTATATGGTAGAGGATTTATATCAAGTACATGCAAAAAAGTCTCATGCTTGTCAATAAATGACTGGCAATCTAGTTATTGTTTTAAAAAAAGGTCAAAGGCATAACAAGGTATTTCACAAAAGAAGAAATTAAATAGCCAATAGTCATATGAAAATGTGTTCAACCTCATTAGATATCAGAGAAATACAAAGTAGAACTATGGTAAAATACAACTATACACCCAACAGAAAAACAAAAAATTAAATGCAAAAAGCCTATTGTACAAAGGGCTAGTAAGAATGAGGAACAACTTCAACTCTCAGACATTACCATGGCAGAGTAAATCATTTAACCACTTTGAAAAACTAACAATATCTACAAGAGCTGAACATAAGCCTAGTTTGTGACACCACACTTTCATTTATAAGTATACACCCAACAGGAATGCATACATGGGTGCACCAGAAATTACGTATAGGTATATTTATAGGAGCATTTTCCCTAATAGACAGAAACTGGAAACTAGTCAAATGCCCATCAATATAGATGACTATATTACTGGAATGGGATATTATATAAACTTTATACATCACTTAGTATTAATCTCACCATCAGCAATACACTATTGCCCAAAAGAAGCCAGACACAAAAATATTGTACATCATGAATAAAATTATAAAGTTCAAAACAGTCAAAAATAATATATGTCATTGGAAGTAAAGCTAACGGGTACTTTTGGATGGAAAGGATGATGGAGGTAAAACTTCTAGAGGAAGAATTTGAGGGCTAAAAGGGAGAAGAACGCTACTCACAATGGCAAGAAAAATACAACATACTTAGAAATAATACTAAGAGAAGGTATATCAATTCTTTTAGGAAAAATTACAAACTCTTTTGAAGATATTAAAGACTAAATAAAGTAAGAGATAAACTTTGTTATAGATAAGAAGACTGTTATGAAGATGTAAAATTTCCCCATATTTACTTTTTTTACATTAATTTTTATTGGAGTATAGTTGCTTTACAATGTTGTGTTAGTTTCTGCTGTACAGCAAACTGAATCAGCTACACATATACATATAACCCCTCTTTTTTGGATTTCCTTCCCATTTAGATCACCACAGAGCTTTGAGTAGAGTTCCCTGTGCTATACAGTAGGTTCTCATTAGTTATCTATTTTATACATAGTAGTGTATATATGTCAATCCCAATCTCCCAATTCATCCCATCCCCTCTTCCCCCCCCCACCCCGGTATCCATATGTCTGTTCTCTATGTCTGTGTCTCTATTTCTGCTTTGTAAATAAGTTCATCTGTATCATTTTTCTAGATTCCACATATAAGTGATATTATACGATATATGTTTTTCTCTTTCTGACTTACTTCACTCTGTATGACAGTCTCTAGGTCCATCCAATTTAAGTTTAATTTCAACGGAATTCCAAACCAAATCCCTACAGAATTCTTCATGGCAAGGATGAAGTGATTGTAAAATGTATATGGAAACACAAAAGATAAAAAAAGAGCAAGGCACTCCTAAAAGAGAACAAGATGAGGTAACTTTCCCTAACAGATAGCAAGACCTTTTATAAACCATAGTTATTAAGATTCATGCACATACGCAAACATGATTTACAATTGAGCTGACACTCCAGATCAGTGGAGAAAGGATAGATTACCTAATTGTGCTTAAGTAATTGGTTATCCACGCAAAATAATTAATTTTTATCCCTCCCTCACACCCTACACAAAATAATTTTAAGTAGATTAAAAACTTAAATGTAAAAACCAACATTATAACACTTTCAGGATGGAAAGGTGCTGCAGTGGTTAAGAATCAGCCTGCCAATGCAGGGGACATGGGTTCAGTCCCTGGTCCAGGAAGATCCCACATGCTGTGGAGCAACTAAGCCCATGCACCACAACTACTAAGCCTGTACTCTAGAGTCCATGAGCCACAACTACTAAGCCTGCGCTCTAGAGCCCGCAAGCCAGAACTACTGAGCCCGCGTGCCACAACTACTGAAGCCCACACGCCTAGAGCCCGTGCTCCACAACAAGAGAAGCCACCACAATGAGAAGCCCACACATCACAACGAAGAGTAGCCCCCGCCCACCACAACTGGAAAAAGCCAGCGCGCAGCAACAAAGACTAAAGACCCAACACAGCCAAAAATCAATCAATAAATTTTTTTTTAAGTGATTAAAAAAAGAAAACTTTCAGGAAATGACAGAAACAAATGTCACCATGATCTCATAATGGGAAAGAATCTCTTAAGCAACATAAAAATGTGTGAATATTAAAAGAAAGTATTAGAAATTTATGAAAATCAAATCTGCTATCATACAGTGAGTAAATGGCAAGCCTTATATTGGGAAAGATATTTGCACTTCATATAATATATAAAGTATTAAACTCATATTAAATAGACTCCCTCAAAGCAATGCAAAAAAAAAAAAGCATAAACACAGGTAAAAGGCATGAAGGGGAGAAAAAATAGGAATGATCCATAAGCATGTGAAAAAAGTCTACCTCATGAACAATGAGAAATATTTAAATTAAAAACATGGTACATGGTAAAAAGATAAATAAACGAGTACCATTCCATACCCATATGACTGGCAAACATTAAAAAGTCCAACAGTACCAGATGTTGGTGAAATTCTGAAGCAAAACAAATTCATCCACTTATTGTTGTGCAATCATACATTGGCCCAACTGTTTGGAAAATGATTTAACATTACTGAGTGGCATTGACAGCTTGCATACCCAACCATTCCACTTCTAGATATACGCTCCAGAGAAACTCTTGGCTGTGTGCAACGTGAAACTTGTACAAGAATATTCACAGTAGTATTTTTAATAAAGGCAAGAAATGGAAAAACCCAAATGTCTATCAATCATAACATGTACAAATATATTCTTGTACATTCTTCCAGCAGTAAAAATGTGAACTACAACTACACAGTGACTTGTAACTACATGGGTGAATAATTGAAGCATAATTTTGCTGCAAAGAGGCAAATCAAAAAATCAGCCCTACAACATGCTGTTGAAGTGAACATGAGTAGATAATAGACTATATTTAATAAAAGTTTGAGGCTGATGAATGCAGACTCCAGAAGAGCAGTTACCTCAGGGAGAGAGAGTCGGATGCAGTCACAGGGCCGCTCTAACCATGTCTAAGTATGGTGATGTTCTTCTAATTAAATGGAGATTTGACTACCTGGGTAATCATCTTATTATTCTTAAAATGTTACATATGTATTTTATAAACTTTCTATATGTGTAATATATTTCATCATGAAAAGTTTAGATTATTAAGAAAAGAGAAAAATACTAAGGTTTTATTTTTTAGCTGTTTTAAAAATGAAGGAACCCCTAAATTCCCAGATGAGAAGCTAAAACATAAAAGAAGAATATTTTGAGATTTCTATACAGGTCTAAATGCTAGAAAATAATTGTTCTTTGTAATCTGAATACCTACAAATTAAATGTGTGTGTGTGTGTGTGTGTGTGTGTGTGTGTATGAAGCTTAAAATATCAAGAATATTCTAGAAGACAAGACCCTCAATGTTTTCCTCTTTGTGTCTCCACAGGTCTCCCCGAATGGGATTCTGAAAAACTCAGATAAAACCAGAAGTCTTGCCAGAGGAAGCTGCTGCCTCTTTCTCCTTCACTATTTTTGCCTTTGCGCAGTTCATGGCAGGTCCCTTTTTGTGCCCCTGCTAAATGCCTCCAGACCACACATCTTCTTGCCGTCACACATTCCTGACCACACTGCAGCCTCTTGCCTCTTTCAATTTGAGGACCACTGTACTAAGCTAGAAGTGCACCCATGGAGACCCCATCGCTTTCACCTCCTGTAGAACCTTGTGGTGGGGCAGCTGCCCTCTGATTGCTGCCATCTTGGGCTTTTTGCCAGTCTCAGATATCTACTTATAACCCTTTTCTGCTAGGTAACTGTACACCTCTTCTCATTTTGGGATTTTCTAGAGGAGAGTCACAGAGCAGAATGAAACTCTCGTTTTCTTTTCTATCATAGCCTTCTTCTTTCAAAATACAAAATTAGGGAGTGGTGGGGCCAGAGGATGTGAGTTTTATAGACAAGAAGAGACCAGACACATCTCCATGCTTTATCTGCACTCTCTGCATCTTTGAGGCCTCACATTGCATCTGGACTACAGGGTCCCTCCTCCTTCCCGGGTGTGTCCTCTCCAGGTCACATTTGCTTTCCCTGTACACTGACTTCCCTTTGCCACCACCCCCTTCTCACATTTATGAAACATGTCTGCATGTATCCATGACAAAATTATCAAGACACAGAAGAAAATGAAAGACTGCAAGAGAATGACCCCAAAATATTAACAGATAATTTACCCCAAAGTGTCTGATCTCTCTAGTAATGCAGTAAATTCAAATGATAGCAAATCAAATAATGTTGTACATGCACTGACATATGAAGGTAAAGATAATATCATTATCTAATTCAAGCACAATTAAAGATAATTGATAAACTAACTGCAATACCATTTAAAAATAATACACTGGGAAAGCAAAATGACATAATATAAAGAAACAATAGAGATATTTGTAAAAGGAAACTATCCAACATATGAAATATGGATGCCCAGTATATGTCAGGGGAGAGGCATATACTGTAACGTATTAAAGCAAAAACAAAATTCAGCTCACCACCACTATCAACACCACAAAACAAAATTAAGAAAGCAAGTTATGTGTTCAGTATTAAGCTACTTTAATAAATGACATCATACCAACAGATAAAACATTATTTGTTCTGATATTTAGGAGCAAAAATATGTATGCTATAACAAAAACTGATAGTTACAACTATAAATCTATATATGCACATTCTGCTTGTAGACTTAGAGGTGCACATTCAGAAATGGGCATTTTGTCACGGACTGTAGTTGGATGGCAGATTTAATGTTACTGCTTGAACAATATGAAACTGCCAAATTTCACCTGCTTTTGACCTAATCAAAAGGAAATGGCATGTGGTTAAGTCTAATATATTAAAAATGCTGCCTCGGAAAAAAGGCACCTACTGTCCTGCTCTCAAGGAATGCCAGTTAACAGTATTTATAAAGGTAATGTTAGAGTCCACAGATTTCTTAAACGTCTTCAGTTTAATTATAAGCCCTTCTATGTTTTAAAAGTCCTTTGAACCCCTGTATTTTTTAATTTGCTACACATCCTAAGTGTTTTCTAGTCTTCCCTTCACTCATAGGGCTGCAAGCACATGACAGTGATGAATGCAAAGCACCTTATGGCACGCAAGCCCGTATTTCTAATAAAATTCTAACGCGCCCCCCCCCCACACACACACATAGTGCTTCAAGCCTAATGGGCTGTCTTTTAGCCTTTCTTGCCTATGCAAACCCATTTGGCCAAAACAACCTGAGAAAACTAGAATTATTTGCAGAATCACTGCAAAGGAGTTCAAGCATGGAAGAATCATTATTCATAATTTGCTGCCTATGGTAAAAATCAGTACCAGTCTGTTCATTTTCACTTACTTATTCACTTAATAAATCATCGAGTAGACATGATTTTCAACCTCCCCCAAGAAAGACAAAATTCTTTCAGAAAATAATCACTCAATGATTTAAGCTGAAAATATAAATGTAGTGCACACAGTACATAAAAATCTCTCTCAGCTATATAAATCTTATACACATCCTCCTTCTCTTTTGTGATACGACAATGCTCAGAGACCAAAGAATGTTTGTAAGCAAGAGTTTTCAAATTGCTCAATGTCAAAAGTTTCTCATGGACATTTTCGAAAATAAAATAGTTTGCAAACAAGCCCCACCCTGGGTGAGTCAATTTGGGAAAATGGACTTTTTTTTTTTTAAACTCTGAATAAGAACAGATTTCTGGCAGAGTCTTTTATATAAGTGAGTTGAGAACACAAATGAGCACAAAATCAGAAATTTAGAGGGGGAATAAAACAGGGAGGAGAAAAGACAGGGGGTAATTTTTTTTTTTTTACAAATTATGATAGAGGACATAGACACGGATGGTGAAAGAGAGGAAATAGGTATGTGAATGACTACCGTTGACCTGTATTAGTCATCATGTGCTAGGCTATGTTGTGTTAACCAACAACTTCTAATCTCAGAGGCTTAAGAGGATAAAGGTTTATTTCTCACCTTTGTTGGCTGAGATCCAGGCTGATGTGGCAGTTTGCCTGCAACTGGGACATGCATTCTTACAGCACAGGAAGAGAAGCAATGGTGGAATCATGGTGTGGCTCTTTAAACTCAGATGTGGGGTACTTCACTTCTGCTGGCATTCCACTGGCCAGAGTTACAGGGCCAAGCTAGACACCAATGTGGGGTAGTATACATTCTTTCCGCAGGAAGGGGCCCTGCAATGAAAAATGTGACAGACTGGCAGCAAACAGTTGGGAATAATACAACATACCACAACTTCCTGCAATACCTCTGATCCATATCAGAAGGAAATTCCTAAATAAACTTATCTTCAATCAAAGGTAAGTTGTCTCAATGGAAGTTTAACATAGGGATTAATTACAGTTCAATTATTTTTATGACTCTTGTAAACGGACGAGAATTTTTTATTATGTAGTAGGTACCCCCTAATTTGTTTATGTTCATACTTGAGATAGGCATTATAGTACAGATTAAAATTGATGGCTACCTGTCTAATTTTATTTTTCTTATCTCATAGCCTAAGGTTGAAGCTTTAAGGGGTTTGTAAGCATTGTTGCTTTCTTTTCTCCCTGAGACTGGTACTGGTTGTGCAGCATATAAGACAGAAAAATGGAGACGAAAATATTATCTGCATTTACAGTAAAAAAAAAATACCCAAAAAACAGTTGTACAATATAGCATTAGATCTGCCAATAAAAGAGCATTCTCACTGCTCTTATATTAAACAGATTTACTCATCCTTTACTGGCAAAACTGGAGAAATTCTAGCTTCCAATATTGGGAAAAGCACTTCCCCACATGGATTATTACAAGTCCAACTTAAGTGTGTACCATATTTATAAACATCATCTTAATAAATAATCTTCAATGAATTATATTAGAAATGTATGGTAGACAACTGATTTGTCCATCAGGGTCACAAATGACCTTTATTAATATGATAAAGTCTTAGATAGCAAATATAAAAGGAACTATTAAAAGTAATATAAAAGGGCTTCCCTGGTGGCTCAGTGGTTAAGAATCCACCTGCCAATGCAGGGGACACGGGTTCGAACCGTGGTCTGGGGAGATCCCACATGCTGCGGAGCGGCTAAGCCCGTGTGCCATAACTACTGAGCCTGCGCTCTAGAGCCCGTGAGCCACAACTACTGAAGCCCATGAGCCTAGATCCTGTGCTCCGCAACAAGAGAAGCCACTGCAATGAGAAGCTCGCGCACCACAACAAAGAGTAGCCCCCACTCGCCGCAAGCAGAGAAAGCCCGGGCGCAGCAACAAAGACCCAACACAGCCAAACAAAATAAAATTAGGACGAGGGGAAGATGGCGGAAGAGTAAGACGCGGAGATCACCTCCCTCCCCACAGATGCACCAGAAATACATCTACACGTGGAACAACTCCTACAGGACACCTACTGAACGCTGGCAGAAGACCTCAGACCTCCCAAAAGGCAAGAAACTCCCCACGTACCTGGGTTGGGCAAAAGAAAAAAGAAAAAAACAGAGACAAAAGGATAGGGGCTGTACATGCACCAGTGGGAGGGAGCTGTTAAGGAGGAAACGTTTTCACACACTAGGAAGCCCCTTTGCGGGCGGAGACTGCGGATGGCGGAGGGGGTAAGCTTCGGAGCCGCGGAGGAGAGCGCAGCAACAGGGGTGTAGGGTGCAAAGCGGAGAAATTCCCGCACAGAGGATCGGTGCCGACCAGCACTCAACAGCCCGAGAGGCTTGTCTGCTCACCCGCCGGGGCGGGCGGGGCTGGGAGCTGAGGCTCGGGCTTCGGTCGGAGCGCCGGGAGAGGACTGGGGTTGGCGGCGTGAACACAGCCTGCAGGGCGTTAGTGCACCGCGGCTAGCCGGGAAGGAGTCCGGGGAAAAGTCTGGACCTGCCGAAGAGGCAAGAGACTTTTTCTTACCTCTTTGTTTCCTGGTGCGCGAGGAGAGGGAATTAAGAGCGCTGCTCAAAGGAGCTCCAGAGACGGGCGCGAGCCTCAGCTAACAGCGCGGACCCCAGAGACGGGAATGAGACACTAAGGCCGCTGCTGCGGCCACCAAGAAGCCTGTGTGCGAGCACCCCCCTTCCGGGGAGCCTGTGCAGCCCACCACTGCCAGAGTCCCGGGATCCAGGGACAACTTCCCCAGGAGAACGCAGGCACGGCGCGCCTCCGGCTGGTGCAACGTCACGCCGGCGTCTGCCGCCGCAGGCCCACCCTGCACTCCGTGCCCCTCCCTCCCCCACCCCCACCCGGGCCTGAGTGAGCCAGAGCCGCCGAATCAGCGGCTCCTTTAACCCCATCCTGTCTGAGCGAAGAACAAACGCCCTCCGGCGACCTACACGCAGAGGCGGGGCCAAATCCAAAGCTGAGCCCCAGGAGCTGTTCTAACGAAGAAGAGAAAGGGAAATCTCTCCCAGGAGCCTCAGGAGCACCGGATTAAAGCTCCACAATCAACTTGATGTACCTGCATCTGTGGAATCCCTGAATAGACAAAGAATCATCCCAAATTGAGGAGGTGGACTTTGAGAGCAAGATTTATGATGTTTTCCCTTTTTCCTCTTTTTGTGAGTGTGTATGTGTATGCTTCTGTGTGAGATTTTGTCTGTACAGCTTTGCTTCCACCATTTGTCCTAGGGTTCTATCCGCCCGTTTTTTTTGTTTTGTTTTTTTAAATTTTTTTCATAATTATTTTTATTTTAATAACTTTATTATATTTTATATTTATTTTACTTTATCTTCTTTCTTTCTTTTATTCCTTCCTTCCCTCCTTCCTTCCTTCCTTTGTCCCTCCCTCCCTCCCTCCTTTCTCTTTCTTTCTTTCTTCTTCTACTAATTCTTTCTTTCTACTTTTTCTCCCTTTTATTCTGAGCCGTATGGATGAAAGGCTCTTGGTGCTGCAGCCAGGAGTCAGTGCTGTGCCTCTGTGGTGGGAGAACCAACTTCAGAACACTGGTCCAGAAGAGACCTCCCAGCTCCACATAATATCAAACAGTGAAAATCTCCCAGAGATCTAAGTCTCAACACCAGCACCCAGCTTCACTCAATGACCAGCAAGCTACAGTGCTGGACACCCTAGGCCAAACAACTAGCAAGACAGGAACACAACCCCACCCATTAGCAGAGAGGCTGCCTAAAATCATAATAAGGCCACAGACACCCCAAAACACACCACCACATGTGGACCGGCCCACCAGAAAGACAAGATCCAGCCTCATCCACCAGAACACAGGCACTAGTCCCCTCCACCAGGAAGCCTACACAACCCACTGAACCAACCCACTTAGCCACTGGGGACAGACACCAAAAACAACGGGAACTACAAACCTGCAGCCTGCAAAAAGGAGACCCCAAACACAGTAAGATAAGCAAAATGAGAAGACAGAAAAACACACAGCAGATGAAGGAGCAAGATAAAAACCCATCAGACCTAACAAATGAATAGGAAATAGGTAGTCTACCTGAAAAAGAATTCAGAATAATGATAGTAAAGATGATCCAAAATCTTGGAAATAGAATAGACAAAATGCAAGAAGCATTTAACAAGGACCTAGAAGAACTAAAGATGAAACAAACAACAATGAACAACACAATAAATGAAATTAAAAATACTCCAGATGGGATCAATAGCAGAATAACTGAGGCAGAAGAACGGATAAGTGACCTGCAAGATGAAATAGTGGAAATAACTACTGCAGAGCAGAATAAGGAAAAAAGAATGAAAAAAACTGAGGACAGTCTCAGAGACCTCTGGAACAACATTAAACACACCAACATTCGAATTATAGGGGATCCAGAAGAAGAAGAGAAAAAGAAAGGGACTGAGAAAATTTTGAAGATATTATAGTTGAAAACTTCCCTAATATGGGAAAGGAAATAGTTAATCAAGTCCAGGAAGCACAGAGAGTCCCATACAGGATAAATCCAAGGAGAAACACATCAAGACATATATTAATCAAACTGTCAAAAATTAAATACAAAGAAAACATTAAAAGCAGCAAGGGAAAAACAACAAATAACACACAAGGGAATCCCCATAAGACTAACAGCTGATCTTTCAGCGGAAACTCTGCAAGCCAGAAGGGAGTGGCAGGACATATTTAAAGTGATGAAGGAGAAAAACCTGCAACCAAGATTACTCTACCCAGCAAGGATCTCATTCAGATTTGATGGAGAAATTAAAAACTTAACAGACAAGCAAAAGCTGAGAGAGTTCAACACCACCAAACCAGCTTTACAACAAATGCTAAAGGAACTTCTCTAGGCAAGAAACACAAGAGAAGGAAAACACCTACAATAAGGAACCCAAAACAATTAAGAAAATGGGAATAGGAACATACATATCGATAATTACCTTAAATGTAAATGGACTAAATGCTCCCACCAAAACACAGATTGGCTGAATGGATACAAAAACAAGACCCATATATATGCTGTCTACAACAGACCCACTTCAGACCTAGAGACACATACAGACTGAAAGTAAGGGGATGGAAAAAGATATTCCATGCAAATGGAAATCAATCCAAGAAGAAGATATAACAATTGTAAATATTTATGCACCCAACATAGGAGCACCTCAATACATAAGGCAAATACTAACATCCATAGAAGGGGAAATCGACAGTAACACATTCATAGTAGGGGACTTTAACACCCCACTTTCACGAATGGACAGATCATCCAAAATGAAAATAAATAAGGAAACACAAGCTTTAAATGATACATTAAACAAGATGGACTTAACTGATATTTATAGGACATTCCATCCAAAAACAACAGAATACACATTTTTCTCAAGTGCTCATGGAACATTCTCCAGGATAGATCATATCTTGGGTCACAAATCAACCCTTGGTAAATTTAAGAAAATTGGAAGTGTATCAAGTAACCTTTCCGACCACAACGCTATGAGACTAGATATCAATTACAGGAAAAGATCTGTAAAAAATACAAACACATGGAGGCTAAACAATACATTAATTAATAATGAAGTGATCACTGAAGAAATCAAAGAGGAAATCAAAAAATACCTAGAAACAAATGACAATGGAGACATGACAACCCAAAACCTATGGGATGCAGCAAAAGCAGTTCTAAGAGGGAAGTTTATAGCAATACAAGCCCACCTTAAGAAACAGGAAACATCTCGAATAAACAACCTAACCTTGCACCTAAAGCAATTAGAGAAAGAAGAACAAAAAATCCCCAAAGTTAGCAGAAGGAAAGAAATCATAAAAATCAGATCAGAAAGAGATGAAAAGGAAATGAAGGAAACAATAGCAAAGATCAATAAAACCAAAAGCTGGTTCGTTGAGAAGTTAAACAAAATTGATAAACCATTAGCCAGACTCATCAAGAAAAAAAGGGAGAAGACTCAAATCAATAGAATTAGAAATGAAAAAGGAGAAGTAACAACTGACACTGCAGAAATACAAAAGATCATGAGAGATTAGTACAAGCAACTACAGGCAAACAAAATGGACAACCTGGAAGAAATGGACAAATTCTTAGAAATGCACAACCTTTTGAGACTGAATCAGGAAGAAATAGAAAATATGAACAGACCAATCACAAGCACTTACATTGAAACTGTGATTAAACATCTTCCAACAAACAAAAGCCCAGGACCAGATGGCTTCACAGGCGAATTCTATCAAACATTTAGAGAAGAGCTAACACCTATCCTTCTCAAACTCTTCCAAAATATAGCAGAGGGAGGAACACTCCCAGACTCATTCTACGAGGCCACCATCCCCTTGATATCAAAACCAGACAAGGATGTCACAAAGAAAGAAATCCACAGGCCAATATCACCCATGAACATAGATGCAAAAATCCTCAACAAAATACTAGCAAACAGAATCCAACAGCACATTAAAAGGATCATACACCATGATCAATCAAGTGGGGTTTATTCCAGGAATGCAAGGATTCTTCAATATACGCAAATCAATCAATGTGCTAAATCATATTAACAAATTGAAGGAGAAAAACCATATGATCATCTCAATAGATACAGAGAAAGCTTTTGACAAAATTCAACACCCATTTATGATAAAAACCCTGCAGAAAGGAGGCATAGAGGGAACTCCTCAACATAATAAAGGCCATATATGACAAACCCACAGCCAACGTCATCCTCAATGGTGAAAAACTGAAAGCGTTTCCACTAAGATCAGGAACAAGACAAGGTTGCCCACTCTCACCACTCCTATTCAACATAGTTTTTGAAATTTTAGCCACAGAAATCAGAGAAGAAAAGGAAATAAAAGGAATCCAAATTGGAAAAGAAGAAGTAAAGCTGTCACTGTTTGCAGATGACATACATAAAGAATCCTAAAGATGCTAACAGAAAACTACTAGAGCTAATCAATGATTTTGGTAAAGGAGCAGAATACAAAATTAATACACAGAAATCTCTGGCATTCCTACACACTAATGATGAAAAATCTGAAAGTGAAATCAAGAAAACACTCCCATTTACCATTGCAAGAAAAACAATAAAATATCTAGGAATAAACCTACCTAAGGAGGCAAAAGACCTGTATGCAGAAAATTATAAGACACTGATGAAAGAAATTAAAGATGATACAAATAGATGGAGAGATATACCATGTTCATGGATTGAAAGAATCAACATTGTGAAAATGACTATACTACACAAAGCAATCTACAGATTCAATGCAATCCCTATCAAACTACCACTGGCATTTTTCACAGAACTAGAACAAAAAATTTCACAATTTATATGGAAACACAAAAGACCCCGAATAGCCAAAGCAATCTTGAGAACGAAAAACAGAGCTGGAGGAATCAGGCTCCCTGACTTCAGACTATACTACAAAGCTACAGTAATCAAGACAGTATGGTACTGGCACAAAAACAGAAAGATAGATCAATGGAACAGGATAGAAAGCCCAGAGATAAACCCACGCACATATGGTCACCTTATCTTTGAGAAAGGAGGCAGGAATGTACAGTGGAGAAAGGACAGCCTCTTCAATAAGTGGTGCTGGGAAAACTGGACAGGTACATGTAAAAGTATGAGATTAGATCACTCCCTAACACCATACACAAAAATAAGCTCAAAATGGATTGAAGACCTAAATGTAAGGCCAGACACTATCAAACTCTTAGAGGAAAACATAGGCAGAACACTCTATGACATAAATCACAGCAAGATCCTTTTTCACCCACCTCCTAGAGAAATGGAAATGAAAACAAAAATAAACAAATGGGACCTAATGAAACTTCAAAGCTTTTGCACAGCAAAGGAAACCATAAACAAAACCAAAAGACAACCCTCAGAATGGGAGAAAATATTTGCAAATGAAGCAACTGACAAAGGATTAATCTCCAAAATTTTTAAGCAGCTCATGCAGCTCAATAACAAAAAAACAAACAACCCAATCCAAAAATGGGCAGAAGACCTAAGTAGACATTTCTCCAAAGAAGATATACAGACTGCCAACAAACACATGATAGAATGCTCAACATCATTAATCATTAGAGAAGTGCAACTCAAAACTACGATGAGATATCATCTCACACCAGTCAGAATGGCCATCAACAAAAAATCTAGAAACAATAAATGCTGGAGAGGGTGTGGAGAAAAGGGAACACTCTTGCACTGCTGGTGGGAATGTGAATTGGTACAGCCACTATGGAGAACAGTATGGAGGTTCCTTAAAAAACTAAAAATAGAACTACCATATGACCCAGCAATCCCACTACTGGGCATATACCCTGAGAAAACCATAATTCAAAAAGAGTCATGTACCAAAATGTTCATTGCAGCTCTATTTACAATAGCCTGGAGATGGAAACAACCTAAGTGCCTGTCATCAGATGAATGGATAAAGAAGATGTGGCACATATATACAATGGAATATTACTCAGCCATAAAAAGAAACGAAATTGAGCTATTTGTAATGAGGTGGATAGACCTAGAGTCTGTCATACAGAGTGAAGTCAGAAAGAGAAAGACAAATACCGTATGCTAACACATACATATGGAATTTAAGAAAAAATTAATGTCATGAAAAACCTAGGGGTAAGACAGGAATAAAGACACAGACCTACTAGAGAATGGACTTGAGGATATGGGGAGGGGGAAGGGTAAACTGTGACAAAGCGAGAGAGAGGCATGGACATATATACACTACCAAACGTAAGGTAGATAGCTAGTGGGAAGCAGCTGCATAGCTCAGCTATGCAGGGAGATCAGCTCGGTGCTTTGTGACTGCCTGGAGGGTTGGGATAGGGAGGGTGGGAGGGAGGGAGGTGCAGGAGGGCAGACATATGGGAACATATGTATATGTATAACTGATTCACTTTGTTATAAAGCAGAAACTAACACACCATTGTAAAGCAATTATACTCCAATAAAGATGTAAAAATAAATAAATAAATATATTTTTTTAAATGTAATATAAAAGAAGAATGAAATTCTAAGTTGTATTTACTTTACCTGTAATGATGAGTTCCCTTTTTGACCGTATCCTAAGCATCTATATTAATTATCCCAGGCTGAGAAAGGCCTCACAAGAAGATGTCATAGAACAGCTAGTTTTGAAGGTTATTTATTCCAGTCTAGAAATGTTTAAATTTTCTCTATTACATTTCTACTTTCTCTATTACGTCTTCACTAAAATCATCCAGACCATTCTACTCTGCCATAAGATAGGATCCAGTGTATTAAATCTCACCGAACATGATGAGTAAATATGTGTTTATCTAAATCCTACTGTTTCAAGATCCACTGTGTATCTCTTCTATTACAAGAAAGTCTCCCAAAGTCTCAAAATTTTATGACTATACATTAAAAAAAAACTGTATGACCAGACATCATTATAAATGCATACATCTTATCACGTAAATAGATGAGATGACTGTATGGACATAATATATACTATGGATATTTTCAAGATGATTTGAGGTAATCTATAATAAAATCACATTTAAAATAGAATAACTAAAAATAATTATTCTAGAAAATATTTGGAAAGTCAATAAATATCAGGTCAAGGTCAATTCAATATCCTATGCTGAACTGCAGATATCTGTGTGTCTTTGACCAATAAGAGGACCAGATGGCAAAGCTAACAGTCATTTATGCAAATAAAAGGGTCAGACTTCTTTTCCTTGCTAGTAAGGAGTCATCCTATCACCATGTTGTACCCATGGAAAGATAATTTTTTCCCCAAAGTTGTTCTTCTCCAAGTATGTAATTCTTAGTTATTCATGGGATAGAGATGGACAACAAAATCTGGACTTTTTTTTTTAAAGCAAATTAACTGCTTTCTCAGAGTGGCTTTTGTAGAACATATGAATTTTGACTGTATCTTTTTTTTTTTTTTTCCCCAGAATGAGACACTGTAAAATAAATACCTAGTAGATATTTGGTGGAATTCATGGTTTGCTCATTTTCATGCTGGGGAATGGTAGACAAAAATAAATTTTGTCATTTTGGTTTAACCATTATTAAAAATAATGAAATATTCTGTTCGATTTTTTTATAGTAATACCCAGAAGTTTAAGGTAAGTACTGCAAAGTATGCTAGTAATATCCAATAAATTAATCTATCAAATAAATGTGTTGCTCTTTATAGCCCCTATGTAAGGAGTTGGATCTACAAAAGTAGAATGGATAAGACCCAAAGGTCTAATAAGGGAGAAAAACATGAAAATATGTAATCATAAGACACTGTGCTAAATGCTTAGATAATGGTACATACAGTGAAGCTATGAGTTATCCATTGGAGGAGTCTTGATTTTGTCATGACAGATGATTATGCTTGCAATTATCTAAAAACTGAGTTATATTATTTGAGAACATGTTAATGTATTAGGGATTCGGAGGTAAATCTCTGCTATATTACTTTATATGTACATTTTGTACATGTATAATCAATGCACTATTTCTTCTCAGTCTGGTTCTGGGATTTATATAAATATACAATTGTTAATGCCCACGTTATGTACTTTTCCTTGGATCTGACTTCAAGCTAGATATTCTTTCAATAACTAATATACAGAAATATATATCTAGCAAATATAGTATATATATATATATATATATAATATAGAGAATATTGATTATTTATTGAATGACCTTTCTATAGCATTTGGTTATTCATTGTAGTTTTCTACTACTTTTGTTTTCAATTCACCTTCAAGTACATACAAGGAACATTGTGACAATCAAAAGCTCATTAAGCGATTGAATATGGATTATGTAAGTTACAAAGCAGAATATTAATTAGATGGGTGTTTTTTTTTAAACAGATTTGCCTTTTTAAAAAATTGAATCACTTAGAGGATTCTGCATGATATCTGTTAACTTTCAAAATGTCCTTCAAGAGCAGTGAAAAGTAAGACTTAGAAATTAGCAATGTACAAAGACTTACACCATTCTTCTGGCTTGCTCCAAAGATTTACACCTCACTTTAACTACTGAGTGTTCAACCAAATAGCATTTATCAACTGAAACAAGGGCATAATTATCCTCAAGCAATCTACAGTCCTCCTACATCACTATGAGAAGTATAGGCCCAGTGAACAGCAAAGCCCAGACCCACAACTTTGGCATCTCCATTAGCCTTGAACTCTTGGGTGAGCATCTGACATCTTCCTGGCCCTATGCTAGCCAGGGAGCTGGGTGAGCGATAACATCATACTTATTTTGATGGAGCTTAAACTCTTGATTTCTCTCTCTCTCTTTTTTTTTTAACCCCCTCTAACATTAATCTTCACAGTTAAACTTTCTTGCATAAAGGAATTCTATCATTGAAAATTCTGTGTCTCACAGCATTGTCCACATGAAATATGTTTAATCAAAAATATTGAGTAGTTGTATATGTGAAAAAGTGAATGATGAATTCAGCCACATGATACATTGGCATGCCAATTCTCCTTAACTCCTCAAAATTGTGGATGCCTCCTACCTCGAAAGCTGTAGGCTTCCAGATACAAGATTTACTTGAGTATACAAATAATTATAAAAGAAGAGCAAATGGTTCATTAACTTACCAAGTTAATATTAGCCTATGTTGGTCTTCAGCCAAAAACCTTACCAGTAGGAGGTTATAAAGTAAGCTTTCCTAGGTCCAAATGATATCTATGTTCTATTAAGTGCTTAGAGTCGTCTGGTGTGCCAGTAAACAAGACTATCGCCCCCCAAGATCTGAGATGTGACACGATAATGAGCTAAAGCTCTGCTCTATCCTCACATTCAATTTGGGGAGCTTTCCGGATGAAAAGGCTATGAAGCCCAGAGAGGTCATAGCCATCAAAGCATCAATATGAAAGTCATTTATTTTTAAGGAGCTTTACTTCATATGTTAACCTTTCCAGGGTTAGATTCTAAATTCTCCAGGATCAATTAGAATTAATCCAAAGCAGAATATTAGACTGTGCTTCCCTTTTGTTTATTTATTTGTAATTCTCCTGCCAGAAACAGACAGGCATACCGAGTTTGCTGATGAACAGCCCTGTATAAAGAAAAATATTTCCTGCCTGTGATCACTACACAATGCAAATTTTTCCCTGAGAATCTTATAATCCATCGTGCTAAATAGGAAAATAATATGGCCTTAGTGTGGTCAACTGTAAGTTCCAGGAAGAAAGCTCACTCGTTTCTTGATGAGTTAGGACCACTGAGTTGGAAAGGAGTGACGCCCTCCACCTCCATCTGCTGTGGCTTCTTTCCACTAGGGATTAATTGACTTCAGCTGAATTAGCAGGTACTCTCTGTGCAATTGCTTGATGAGTTGACGATGATCTCAGTTCAACCACTGATCAGCTTGTTGGAATGTCCAGGTGAGGTGATCATTGTTTTAAAAACCTGAATTTAAAACTAAATTTCTGCTGACAACATTGAAGAAACAGAACTTAATCAGAGAAAACATGTGCTCTTTATTTACTGCAGCAGGAAGCAAGCTCTAAAAACCAGGTCTAACTCTGATGCATGTGCTTTAAACACCGATGGCATATCTGTCATCCATTTTTCATTCTCAGACAGCGATGGTTAAAAATATTATGTAAAGAATGTATGGTAGATTTTTGAGTCAACAACTGTGAAGAAACAATGTGAATAACCAAATTAAAGATGTGACAGTTGAGAAATTGGAAAAAAGTTATTATGGAGCATGTGTACACTCAAAGTTCCTAAAAGGTTCTTAAAATAGAATTAATCCTTACAAGCCACTAATGTTTCTGAACTAGATTAATGTTACTATTCACAGAGGCTGATCATCCCCAAGGAAGTTCACAGTACATCAAACTAACACTGTTCACGAAAGGGCAATTATATTGGGTAGAAATAATCCCCTTGAAAGTAGAAAAAGAAAAGAAAATCAATCACTTCATGATTTAATGGACTACACAACAGCAATGCTAGCCATTACCAAATACAAACTACTACGGTAATAATTAGAACATACTTTACTATGGAAAAAACACTCACACTTTGGAACACTTTAAATTCAAGCCCACTAAAATTTAATTCATATTGTCTATACAATTAAAAAAACAGCAATTTGGAAAATTTATCACAAATTTGAGATATCCATTAATTATTTGATTATTCTGTCATTTAAGAAATATTTATTTATTGTCTTTAATATGCTAGACACTTAGTCTCTTTTATACATATTAAAAAAGTTATTCTTTTTAAATATAGATGTACTTTCTTCTGATCAATGTCAGTCTCAATAACGGCAGTTAAATCTTATGTTAATAAATTCAGGATATGTTGAATGGAATGCAGAAATTGTAGCAAACAAATTCTTTTGTATCTATTAAGATCCTAGCCTTGTCATTCATCTCCTTTTCTGTTTTCCCTATTCCCAAGTCTTTACCTAACATGTCCTATGTTGAAACATGGTCTTCACTTGCAGCTTTTACACGTTGGTTTATGCTACCCTTTTGCCTGTACGATTCAGCATTTCCATCTCTACCTGTCAAAATCTGTTTCTTCCATCTAAGCTCTGTGTCAAGGTCAAGTAAAATTAGCAGATATTCTCAGTCAGAGCTAATATCTCATTTTTGGGCCTCCCGTGTCATGGTATACGTATTTCTATTATAGCACTTTTCATGGCTTTACATAGTTGACAACTTAACAAATGTTTCTTCCCCCTAGACCTAGAGATTCTTTTTTTTTTTTTAATTTTTCTTTTATATTATAGTTGATTAACAATGTTGTGTTAGTTTCAGGTATGCAGTAAAGTGACTCAGTTATACATATACATGTATCTATTATTTTTCAAGTTCTTTTCCCATTTACGATATTACAGAATATTGAGCAGAGTTCCCTGTGCTCTACAGTAGGCCCTTGTTGATTATCTATTTTAAATATAGCAGCCTTTACATGTCAATCCCAAACTCCCCTCTCCCCATCCTTCCCCCTGGTAACCATAAGTTCATTCTCTAATTCTGTGAGTCTGGAGATTCTTGAAAGAAGAGAATACATCTTTTTTAACCCAGAGACAGAAATTTATGTAGAAAATCTGAATTATAGAAATTAGTATAGAAACTTGCAAATCCATCTGGAAAGGACTTTATCATCCCTCATTGATGATTTAAATTAGTGGAGATTTTGCAAGCCATATTCTATTTCTATGAAGGCTATTGCAGCATAATTAGTGGTTAATTAGTGGATGTGGAGTTCAAGATCCAGCTATGCCACTTATCCACATGAATGTCTGTGGAGAAATTCTTTAAGCTCCTTAAGGCTCAGGTTCCTTATGGGAAAATGGTGATAATAACAATACTTATTTAATAGGACTTTTGTGAGAATTAACTGAGTTAAGTATATAAAGAGCAAACTGTAAGTGGTATAGTAAAAATATACTCTTACTAGACTGGAACTCATGAGCATACATGAACGGAACTGCTATGGAAGTCATGAGAACCCTGAAGAACTCATAAAAAGATAATAAATTTTAGTGGATTTTGAGGTTATCAATAAATAAGTCTTTGAGAATAATCTATACTACCTAAAACATCTGCAAAACTCTCTTTTCACTTCTCTTTCACAGGGGAGAATCTAAAAATTAAGACCCAGTTGGAGATTATATATTCCATATCAGGGTTTCTCCCTTCATTTCTTTTTTCTTTCTTTTTTTTTTTTTTTTTGGCTGTGTTGGGTCTTCACTGCTGCGCATGGACTTTCTCTAGTTGCAGCAAGTGGGGGCTACTCTTCATTGCGGTGCGTGGGCTTCTCATTGTTGTGGCGTCTCTTGTTGTGGAGCATGAGCTCTAGGTGTGTGGGCTTCAGTAGTTGTGGCACACAGCCTCAGCAGTTGTGGTGTACAGGCTTAGTTGTTCCATGTCATGTAGGATCTTCCTGGACCGAGGCTCGAACCTGTGTCCCCTGCATTGGCAGGAGGATTCTTAACCATTGCACCACCAGGGAAGCCCTCTCCCTTCAGTTCTATGGATTATTTTCATCTCTATCTCAAGTAAGAGATGTTCCAAGCAGTAACATTTTAAGCTACAGTCGCAAATCAATACACTCTAGACAATACACTCATGGTATCTAGTGGTAACTGAAACTCACACCAACATCCTCAGGCATGGGCAGATTTTGCCTGACTCTCCATGCTAGGCACCCTAGCTTCTCTCTGCAATATGGTGACATTTTAGTCAACAAAAAGGATATTTATTATTTATTATTCATAATGAGCAATAGAAATAAAGCAATTTTTGTTTACTTCCAACACAATTCCTAGATCTATTATTGATGTATATAAACTGCAGGGACACTTCAATAACATGGCGAAGAAGAAACCCCAAATAATTCCAGAATTAGATACAAAAAAAAAACACAAACAATGCTTCAATACGTAAGTAAATCTCCCTTCTTCAATATTAAATCGTGTTTCAACATTTCCATAGTTACAGAAAGCTTGAGTATTCCTGGAAAGGATTCTATGCACAGAGAGGTTTAAATGTTTCTTTTAAACTGAGGGTCATTTGTCTCATTCTAGCTATACACAACCCTCTTCAGCGTTAAGAACCTTGATTTATGCCTGTACATAAATCCCCTCCCTCATTTTCCTAATGAGTAAAGCCTGGTAGGAAATAGAACACATTTTGATTAATAGTGCTTTGATAGTTATCACTTCTTTGTCTAGGAGGAAGCTTGCTCATTGCCTCTTATTTGCAAATTAGAAAATGATACTTGAGTCATCCAGGCCTCTCTATGGTCTCTGAGGCAACTCAGTTCTAGTTAATTAGCATTAATGAATGTTTACTCTTTTCCTGGCACCGTAACCAGTGAGGATAAAAACAGGAACGAGCATGGTGCCTGACCTCAAAGAGCTTACAGCACAGTTGTTCCTCGGCATCTGCAGGGGATTGGCTCCAGGACCCAGACAGATACTAAAATTCTCAGATGCTCCAGTCCTTTATATAAAATGGTGTAGTACTTGCATACAACCAATGCACATGTGCCATATACTTTAAATCATCTCTAGATTACTTATAATCTTTAATACAATGTAAATGCTGTGTAAATAGTTGTAAATACAATGTAAATTCCATGTAAATAGTTGTCTGCATGTGGCAAATTCAAGTTTTGCTTTTAAAAACTTTCTGAAATTTGGAGGGAATATTTTCAATCTGTGGTTGGTTGAATTCCCAGGTGCAAAACCTACAGATAGGGAGGACCAACTGTATAATCAGGCAGACAGACATACAGACACATAAGTGAAGCAGTGTTATTGAAGGGTTGCTTCTATACCCTGTACAGAGGAGAGGGAAAGATGAGGCACAATAGAGGAAGAAATAAGTTCTGTAGGGAATGGGAATGTGTAAAAAGATAAACTTCCATACCCGGAAGTTTGTAAATATAATGTGGTCATATTACTATATTAATGACCCTAACCTGTTGATGTCATAGTTCCCCATGAAGTCTCCTCAGGTGTTTCCTGGAGACCCCAGGTGATGTGTCTTATGTGCTCCTAATATGTTTCTCTTTTATCTGTTCTGATCTCGCTTTCCTGTTGATGTTCGCTGTTTACAAACCAGTTGAGGGATTTCCTCTTCACTGACCTGGAGAGAGGTACCCTCCACGGAACCTTCGGCCTTCCTCCCAGCATGCCAAACCTGACGCCACTGACTTGCCCAATAGCAGTGTGATCCTTTCAGGCCCCACCCTGTGGGAGACACACTGTGTTCTGTGTCCTTTTCCAGTCTCCATGTTGCATTTTCTTAGCTGCTTCTGAAGCCCTATTGCTTGTGCACAGTTCACACAATGTCCTGCATCATTTTTTTCCCTTTATATTCTACCTGCAGCCTCTCCCTCTAATGGATTCAATAGTAGACACTGGCTGTGACACACACTCTCTAATCTCTAGACATCTGAACGTCAAATTTCTTCCCTATTGAGTCTTCTCTGCAACCCTCCTATCCCCTGATTGTGAATGACAGTAACTAGATGTTACATGGGGAATATTAGCTCACCAGTTCATGAAAAAGAGCCATTTAGGCTTAATCCCTGCTATAACACCTAGAAGAGATGAAGCCTGAATTTGAAGTTACTAGACAGGAAATGTGGAAAAGCCATCCCAGGCAGAGGGAACCACCTGGGCACAGCACAGAGTGGGAGTCGGGCCAGTGTAGTTTAGTCCAGTGAGAAGAGCAGTGTGGCTGGAGAGAGAGTAGGACCAGATCACAGAGAGCCTTGAGCACTCTGATGGGAAACAGTAACTTACTTGGGTTGGCCTTAGGGAGCTATTAGCCCATTTTACCTGAAGGAAATAACATAGTTTTAACTGTACACAGTGATTACTGTGATCTACAGAAATGTGGAGGAAGAAATGGAGGATAAAACTACTAAAGAGAGGGAGACAACTGTGATCATTTATAATGGAGGAAATTCTAAAATGCAGCACTGGCTCTGCAGTAGCTGTAAAAAATCCTAAGAGGATATAGGCAATTACAGGACAAAGTTGCCAGATTTTGAGGTTGTCTAACATCGAACATGTTGGTTCCACTAGCCGAAACAGGATATTGAGCTAGAAAAGCAGGTTTGAGGGTAAGATTGGGGAGTGGGGAGAATAATAAGCCTGTTGCAGATATGCTGCGTTTCTAAACCCTCTGCTACATTGTAAAGGGAGTACCTGAATTTGCATGGCTTCAGCTTGATCCCAGGAGGCAGCTGAGTTGAAGATGTAGATTTGAGTCATCAGCCTGTAGATGATAGTTTAAATCAGACCAGTGGGTGAGATTGCAAAGCTATTCAAAGCTTGAGTAAGAAGAGATGAGGACCAAAGAGGAACACTTCGAACAAAAAATAATCTCTAACGCATATTTGCTAGACTAGTATATGATCCTTAAAATAATCTGTCCTGTGCTTTCTTACTCATATGATTCATTCTTAGACCTAAAGGCTTTAATTTTTTTGATACTTTTTCTAATTTTTTTAAATTTCATTTTTCCATTGTTTTGCCTTTTTTTTTTTTTTCTTTTCACCAAGAGGCCTGGTAAGTGTTGTGCTCTTACTTGTTCTGAAGATGAATGTTCTGTTCAGAAATGAAGCCGAAAACATTGCCCACAAGACTGGCTTTCTGGCAAACAACTGGATCATGGTACCTTAGTGCCTGGTACTTTTTTGTTTTACAATGCCCCTGCCATGGGGGCTAAATTTCAGCAGGCTTGGCATTGGCCCAGGTTGTTTTGCTGACGTAAGAGATGGTCCTTCAGGGCACTTACCCTTGCTCAAGGTATGAAATGTACTGATTAATAGCATGACTTTGTAACAGTGGGCCACTGGGTATTTGTATCAACTTGATGGCACTGTTTATTGATAACCGAGACTAATGGTTTCAGAAGCCCTTGCCAAGATCCGTCTTGGGCTCCCTGGTTCTGAGGTGCTTTCAAGAGAGGAAGTATATCCAGTATGGCCTGGAGGAAGGAGGACTTTTGAAACTCATGCCGGGTCTCCCCAGAACCTTTGCTGTGCGGCAGCCTTTGACTGCAAGGCATATCCTTACTTTAATGCTGTTTCTAAATTGTGTCATTTTCCTCTAATAAATCATAGATTTGTAAGCACTATCATTCTGGGTCCTGAGGGTCTTCTTTAGAAATTGAACCCTGTCTATCTGCCATCATTAGAGCAGTGCCTCTGAACCAAATTAATTAAGTAGTTAGATCCAAATAATCATAGTCATTTATTAACAACTTAGTAGTCATTTTAAAATATACATACATTGAAAGAAATAAAATGTCCATTTCATTTTTCAATAACTACAGTTGGTCACTAATGGGTCGTGTACACTGAGGATTCTGTATAACTTCACAAACCTTGTTATCAGATTGGACATCCTCACTCTTATTTCCTGTTCTGTGGTGATATTCACACCATATTTTCTGGTTATCATAGCAACCTCCTGCAGCCCAGTCATGTAAGGATATGACATCATCTGGAGGAAAGTAGCTCAATCTAGTATTGAAACTGCAAACTACTTTGGGTAGTAGTTTGGACCATGTCCAACAAACACTGTCGTTTCACTCAGACATTGAAACTATCGTGCAAGGCCCATGTGAGGTTGCTGCAGCACTCTGGAGCACTTTAGCGCACATTATGGGAGCCACAGATACAAAAGAGTGATACTAAACAAATCCCTTGTTCATAGATGGTCTTCCTACAAGAGTCAACAATAATGGTTTGGAGGTGGAAATGTGATAGAGGTGGGGTGGGAAGACAATATTTATTCTTTAAAAAGTCCTAGTATTTACTTTCCAGAGAAAGAAATTTAAAAGGTGGCTGAAATCAGAAACTTAGATACACCTGAAAAAGAGCTTTTCTTATCAATGAGCAGTCCTGCCACCTAAATAAAACAACATTATTTCCTTGTACTTTTTACTCTGGAAAGCCTGTGGGTAGTCTCTGTACAATGCCTCAGTAAGATAAAGAAGCCAAATTTATCAGAAACAGGTGTTTTCAGCAGGTGAGAGGCATATTTCAACAGACAGGGGTTTCTCTTTGTGAAAATTTACCTTTGAAGATGGAGAACGTAATTTTAGGTCTATAGATATCTGATCTTTGAAAAATCAATAGAGAAACTTTCTGAATGAGATTCTTCAGTACATATTGCATGCCTCGTTCTTGCACTCTGCTGCTCTTAAGGACGGCGATCAACTTTTTCTATTCATTCATTCATTCACTCATTCAGTTATCAAACATTCATTGACTATCAGCTCTGTGCCAGGTGTACTATTCTAAACACTGTAGACAATTAACGAGTAGAATGTTGAAAGGTAATGTCCACTGGAATTTGGAAATAGGGTCGTCTTCTACGTTTTAGATGTTACTTTTGATTCTACAAAAGCCAGAAGGCATTTAAAAGACTAGTTGTCTCCAACAGGAGCTGAGAAAATGCATTTACCAGTTAAGATGTTCTTTGTTCGTTGAGGTGTTTCTGGACATAAATTCCCATGTGTCTGGTTTCCAGTGCAGTCATCTTTTTCCCGTGGTCTTGAAAATGAATCCGAGCCATATATTCTAAGGGTATCACAGAGCTGTCATAGTGGAAAAGAGAGAGTACCCAGCTGTGGACTTTTTATCCCATTTTATCTATGGCACTATCGTTTTTATCTGTTCTATGTATTAGACTTAAAATAAGTTTTCAAACAAAGGGATTCTCTTAACAAAAGAAAAAATTGAAAACTATCACCCTTTATTCTGCTACCTCCCCTTCATCAAAAAAAAAAAAAAAAATGTATTCTCTAGCAGGGAAATTCCAAATAAATCACATGCCTCTGGACTTCCACGGTCTTGTTCATGTTTGTCAGCAGTTATGGTTATGTTATTTACCATCATGCATGCCTTAGCCAAAATACCTTGCTTTCTAGTTCTTTGGAGGGAATTAATACTGAGCTTATTAACTGAAGCAAAAGAGGATATAGTGAGATCATTCTCATCTCGTAAGAGGGCATTCAGAGGAGTCTAACAACAAATTATAGAGGAAAACTTCAGTTGTAGTTGTTGGAGTTGAAGAGGAAGCAATTGTTGTTGCCTCTCTATCCCAGTTCTGATCTCTTTGAAAGAAATTAATCAGGAAGATAAAGATGAGTGTATCACATCTATTGCTCTCAAAAGCTAGGTTGGAGAATATGGATTTAAGCCTGTTAACTAGGTAGACTTGTTAATACTACATCGTTGAATTTTAATTACCCACCTCATTACAAGCACTGCTAGGAAACCACAGGCCTCACCTGAAAAGTCAGCTTACCACGTGGCCAAAGGCAGACCAAAGCTTAAGCTCTGGGCATGCAAGCATATCCCAAAGAGAAAAGGGGAGCGTCTGTGTTTCTAGGCTTTAGTTCCTGCTCCAAGAAGTATTAATCAGAATGTACTCCTCTTTTCCTGGAAAGGAGTGAGTTAGGAAATAGAGCAAGAATCTAGGCATATATAGGAAAAATCTTTCCTGGGGGAAACCACAGGAGTGGAAATAAGCAATCCATACTGATATTGCATAGCATCACCTGTGAATGAGGACTCAGGATGAGTACTTCCCAGTTTGTAAAGGAGTGTATGTATGTGTGGGGGGGAGGATGGCATATGAATCTACATCATCTGCAGCTAGTTGGTCAGTACTATGACATTAAAACCATCACACTGAATATCCCAGCTTGGACTCTAACAGCTACAAGTAACAGGATCAGCCCACCAAGTAACATCTTTAGAAATGTGATCATGAATTTATTTGCAACAAAATTCTGGATACTAGAAAGGTAGAGGGGAGGCAGGTTAACACCAGGATTAATGGATTCCAGTGCTACCCAGCAGTATCTCCAGAATGAATCTGTGTCTGAATACACTGAATTAAAAAGCATCCTGGGCACATCCATTTGATCAAAATAAAAGAAGATAACTAAGGCTATGTGAGATATTAAAGCAAACACTAAGGGAGGGCACGGAGGAGGAGAAGGAACTAAGGCAAGAATGATAATAGGAAGGTCCACTTGAGCTTTCCCCACATCCTTGATAAAACTCAGAAATTTATCTCCTCATTTCTCCTTTGCAAAGAACTCTCTTTTGAGAAGAGAGATTTTTTTTAAAAAATCATCATTTTATCTTCCTCACTACCTTGTCCCTAAGTATAATGATTCTGTTGATTTAGGTAAGTGACAATCTATAAAGAAATTTGAGCCAAATTTACATTTTCTCTAATACCCAGCAGTCTATAGAATTAATGGGCTCCAAATACATATGCAATGCCTTTGAAAAATCCAAAGTCTGCTCTCAAACTCGATTCCAAAGGCTGTTAGGATTCACTCACTCATCAATCAAGTATTCAACCTTCTTAAATTAATTGAGCACATGGTAGGTACCTTAGGCACCTACAGGACCCAGTGAAGAAGAAAACCACCACGACTTTTGTAGAGTCCATATGGTCCGTTTTAGATCTACACAGAGAAAGCTCATCATGATGTTCGTGATGTTATCCTACTTCAAATCCTTCACCTCTACACTGCTTAAAGAACAAACGCTAACCTCCTTTTATGACATACAAGCTCCTCCTTACGCATTTTCAGCTTCATTCCTCATTACGCCTCTACAGACATCCCATACTATCAGCCACACTTAATTACTTGCTATTCCTCAAACCCATCATGTAATGTCATTGCTTTAGTTCTTTGCATAGGGTGTTTCCTCTATCTGGAATGCCAGTCACTTCATTCTCTTTTGGAAAATGCTGACTTATTATTCAAAATTTCTGAATGAAAGAAAAAAAGAGAGATGGAAGGGAACAAGGGAAAGAGGAAGGAAAGGAAATGCCTATATTCTCTTGGCAGTATTTGATTCTTCTCAGGTCTGGCTGTCATCTGGACTGGGTTTTCTCATTGTTCATTTACTCATTATTCAATGAATATTTACTGAAAACTAACCAAGTAACTAAGTTTGCTATTTCACTTCCACTTGAATCTGGGCTGGCTTTGTGACTTTCACTGACTAATGGAACTCAGCAGATGTGACACTGTGCCAGTCCTGGGCCCAGACTTTAAGAAGCCCGGCAGCTTGAGCTTCCTTCTCTTGGAATCCAATCACCATACACTAGGGAAGCTGGTCTAGACTAATAGAAGAAGAGAGACCATGTGGAAGAGAACTGAGCTGCCCAGCCCACAGCCAACATGCCTGACAAACATGTGAATGAGGCTATCTTGGACTTTCCAGCCTCAGGTCAGCTGCCAACTGAATGCAGAGGACTGCTCATAAACTCACAGGACTGGAAATAAAAAGAAACTGCTGTAATATTAAGTTACTAAGGTTTGGGGTATATTGTTATCCAGCAATAGATAAATGAAACATTATACAACTGATGCTATGCCAGTCACTAAAAACAAAAGGTAGAAGTCTACACCTGAGAATAACTCAGTTATGGCTAGAAGAGATGGGTGTATAAATATTGAATGACACATTACAAAAACATGTATAAGTGTGATGAAAACTGTCTTATCAGTAATCTCTTTTTGGTGCAAAACATTAAGATACATCTTCCTTTGCAGTGGTAAGAAATTAAGAAAAACAAAAAACAAAACAAATAAACAAGTAGTGAGACGGTCCATAGACCAACAGAGAGGTGTCCTGGCAGAATCCCACAGATTTTCAGATCTGTCCTTTCCTTAATCATTAAATAATCATGAAGCATGAGTCTGAAAATTCCTTGCTAATTGCCACTTGGCAATGTGAGAAGGAAAAAGAATTGTGAGAGAATTTCTAATTTTTGTCTCTCCAGTTTTTCCAGAGTCCTCCAAATTGGTTTTTCATTAAATGAGTGTTAATAATTTCCAATCAAGTTGTCCGGTGCCAGAAGGAGGTTTTTTTTTGATTCAGTACATATATGAAAATTTAGGATGTACAGAGTAGAAATCATTATTTCTTAGCTGGCATTATCATCCTCAGAGAATGTGTTGGCCTCAAAGCTAGTCCATTATATTAAGCACCTTCTTTATGTTCAGTGCTCTGCTGGTCATGAAGATAGAAAAGAAGCAAGATACATATGCTAGAGGAAACATATGCAAACATATTAGCAAACTTATTTGACAGAAAGTGCTTTATTCTGTACCTGTGAAAGGCCAAGGATGGTACTGAAAGACCCCAGGGGTGCGGAGAGTGGATCCAAAGTGTATTAGGCACAGCTTTGACCCTCCGTGAAGTAAGTCTCTGGTGGAGAAAAAAACTCTGTATAAACACTAGTTCCCTAGGCTGCTGATACTACTACTAATACTATTAATAATAATAATTTGATGATGACAGTTCTACAATAATGGGAATAATTCCATATAAACGTGCTTCACATTTCAAAATGAAATGAACATTGTAGTATGTTCTGTAGGAAATAAAATTTATATCGAGGCAGACACTTTTGAAGCTGTCCCTAATTTCAGGGAATGGATTTCTACATTAATGAAATGCTACAAATGCTGACATATATTTTCTCAAATGAATCTCATGGGATTTTTTGTTTCAATGCAAACACACAGCAAATCAGACATTTTTGCTGCATCTGTGGTTGTTCAGCCTTGTCTAAGGGTTTTTGAAATATTGCTTTTAGTGAGCATCATCTTGCAACCTCACTGAGGCTGACCTGCCTAAAAGTGGAGCGTACAGTTCTTCAGCCCTCCACAGACTTCTGGGACCTTCAAGAAAAGACTGATTTGATTTCTCAAGGGTAATGGAGGATTGAGCTGTTTAACTTGGTGCCAGAAGGGCAGCATCTTCTGAGAGCTCACTGTTAGCATTTTAAACACATGTCTAGGGTCTGTATTTACAGCACGTTCATTCTGCTGCTTTTTTGACACTTGGGGACTTTGCATTGTTTCTGCATGTCAAGGTTCTCCTGTGGGTTTATTTTTAATTGTGGTCAGGCTTTAAAAGCCTGTTATTACTTTTAAAAAAATCCAATCAAGCAGGCTTTCAAAGACCTGTTTAAGTTGTGAGGTGTCAACATGATACTTCCCTACCATCCCCATGATTTTATTTATTTATTTTTGTAAAACTCCAAAACAGAGATGTAGAGAAACCACTGTATACCTCTAATTAAACATCTCTTTACTATTGATATTTTAAATGCATCAAAATTTAAAATTAAAACTCAGAAGGAATTTAAATTTGTTTCTATCACAAAAATATAGGTAGAAAACTTGAAAGGTTCTCAAATCTTGCTGAAGTGTTTAATAGATTTAATTAAAGTAGGATTTTACACATGTTGAACTTCACTTAAAAATAAAAGTAAGACCAATAAAGACACATCAAAAGAAACAGTAAAAAACAGCCACAAGGAAATGTTGTATCTCCATGGTTGCATCAGTTAGATTTGCTGCATAACGATCTACCCTAATACTTAGTGGCTTAAAACAACATTTTTTTTAATAGTTGACAATTACATGGATCAGCATCTTGGGCTGGGCTCAGCTGGGCAATCCTGCTACACTTTCCTGAGCTCATTTATCCAGTCGCAGTCAGATGGTGGATCAGCTGAAGGCTAGTTGGTCTTGGATGGCCTCACACTCATTCCTGGCATTTGGCAAGCTGTTAATATGGGGGTAGTTTTTCTCTCATGTGTCTGATGGCTTGATGTCAGCTGGGGTGATGCCTACATGTCTTTCATCCTCTAGTAGTTCATTCACATGATGGTGGAAAAGAATACTTTTCAAGCTTCTGCTCGCATTACGTCTGCTAGTTTCCCATTGACCCAAGAAAGTCTTATGGCTAAGCTCATATTCAAGAGGTGGAGAAATAAAGAATTCCTTTTGATGGGAGGAACTTCAAAGAATTTGTGGTGATTTTCTACGTGTGAACAAAATACTCATAACCTTCCTTAATATTTCCCTGTCTGATTATAAAATATAAATACCTAACATCTGTTTTGTACCAAGCAACCTTCTTATTATGTGCTAAACAATTTTGTGTGAATTACCCTTTGTCATCTTCACAATGCCATGAGGCAGATAATATTATTCACTGCTATTTATAAATGATGAAACTAAATAACAGAAAGTAAGCTGTCTAATATAATACAGCTTGTGTGAGATGAAGTCAGGATTCTAACCTATTAAGTCCAAATCTAGAGTTCATTTTCTTAACCAAGACTGTACCTACAGAGGTTGAATTATTTCTCCTTTTAGTAAGATAAAAGTTTAAGACTAGTAATTTCACAGGAGAATTGAAGATAATTATATTCAATTAAGGCTAAGATGCATATTTTAACATGTCTGAAATTAAATTGATCTTGCATTTGCTGAGTATCTTCATGTAGTTAGCTGCAGTATTTTTTTCTGTCTTAATGGTACATAAAACCATGGTGTACCTGCTATCTAGGGTATCTTATATTCAATAAACATGATAGTATCATCATATGTCACTTGGTTAACTTATAGCATCAATGTACTCAGCAACAAAGAGCGTTAAGCAAAGGGATCACAGCCCAAGCCCAGTGGCTCAGATACTGCTTAATTTATACTAAATGATGAACAAAACTTATTATAGGCTCAATTGTTGGCATTCTTTGCATTTTACTCTAAATTTTATCATTTTGAATGAAAATGTTTTGATGATATGTTGTTACATGAAGCCAAGAAAGGCTCCAGAAAAGACATTTTCTGAACACATTAGAGATTATTTGTCTCTGTTATGTACACATCAGTGGTTTATTCACTAAGCATTTTGTTCATTTGAACTATTCTGAGAAAACTCAGTATATAAAACTAATGAACTCAGAAGTGTACTATTTAATTGGGGCTTGTAGAGCATTAGAGAGGCGAGTGGACAACAGAGTACCTACAATTCAGAGACAGGGTAGTGACTGGGAGTGGGGACTCTGGAATTCGATTTCCTGAATTTGTAATCTTACCTTGAGTGAGTCACTGTTACTATCACAACACTCTCCTCATATGTAAAATTAGAGGCTATTAGTACCTGCCCCTTGGGTATAAGGCCTGGTAAACAGTCAATAGACAGTATAAACTATTATTATTATTGGCACAGCTCCTTCCATAGGAGAGCTCCTGGGGTGGTGAGGTGCTGTGTAAGGGTAGAGTTTGTAAACTATGGAGTGGCAGCTTTTAAAGTTAAGGTCTTTGAACCACAAAACCATAGCCAAGTAAACCACAGCAGCAATATGTATGAAGTGAATGCTACACATACTTACTAAGCAGATAGTGGCTCTGTACTATGCAGGGGAAAAACAAGAAGTAGGACATAAACTTTGCCCCTTCAAAAGACTTACAGTAACTTAAATTATAGGCATAGTGTCTTAGGAGGAATGGATTGATGGCCAGACTCACACATCCTAAACTATTAGTTTGGGGCAATTATATTGGTGGTGATGGTAATAAGGGTGTTGGAATCAGCAGACTGATGTCATTTTCCCTTTTCCCATGAATTCTCTCAAAATTTCTTCAAAGTGTATGAATGTATCTGTGCCTACTTTACAGATGGAAAAATAGGGTCCCATGTAAATTATAGATTCTCTCCAAATGAAGTGCAAAGAAGTGCAAGCTAAGTATTCAGACTTCCAAAGTCTCCGTCTACTTAGAATGCTTCTTGGTAGGAAAAAACCAACAACAACAACACAGTAACACAATTGATTTCTTTCTGCTGAAACTTTCAATCTTGGAGTCAAACAGGGCTTCAGAGAGAAAAATCCTTGCCCGTTTTACACAATATATTCATCATAAAGGTCTTGGCCGAGTCAGTTAGCAGGGGGTGAGATCAGGATTTAGGGGTTAATCCCTGAGAATGGTCTCTCATAAAATGTTATTTTGTTCTTAGTGACAATTAACTTAGCAGAGCCCTTGAATCAAAGAGCAAGCAAGGTCAGTTTGCAGTTGGTGCTTTCTCCTCCATTAAATGACACACGGTGCCTATATTTTTAAATTATGCATAGGAGGTGGCAGCCTCCTGAATGCATTCCAAAATATATCACAGACCAGGTGTTAAAGCACATTGCTATTAAGCTCAAAATATGAGCTGAAATCCGTAGTAATAAAGTGAGAGACTTTTCTACAGATGTGTCATACACAGTGTAATTTTTTTTCTATTGTTACACAGACAAAAGGAACCATCCTTTTGTTAGTGACAGCTGATGGAAATAACAAATAAAAGTAAAACAACTTCCCTAAGCATACAGGGTGCGAAGCCTATAAAGTCAGGGAAAGGTTTTAAAGGTGGACCTGTGAGGAAGCAGGAAGCAGAGAAAGCACCTCTCCTTGGTGTATCTCCTGTCCATCATGCATACATCTGTTATAGCAGTGTTTCCCAAAGAAGCTCTGTGGACTAGGTCATGAGAATCACCTGCAAGGGGTTTTGTTTTTAATACGGAATTCTGGGCCCCACCCTGGAAGGTTCCGTTTCAGTATCCCTGGAGCTGGGGCAAGAAATCTGGGTTTATATCAAGTATCTAGTAAAGTGCAGTCATTTGTCTTTTCTCTTATGCTCTCCAAAGGATTCTTTTCTCCATCCCTCGTTCTCTGTCCCCTTAACATTTTGGATTAGGAATTAAATATTGGAGGCAAGACCGAGGGAGCTGGAGAACATGGGGGATGAAGTACAGTAAGGAGGAAGAAACCATCAGCTAGGAGAACATAGGTAGAACCTGGCTGTGGATCAGCTCTTACCATTGCCCATCACTCTCCACTCCATAAGGGGGTGAGTCTCCGTGGTCCCTCATGTGGACACACAGTAGCTCAAATCTGGGGATCATGTCCTGCCCGGTAGCTATGAGTGCAGACTCTCTGGATGGCAGCACTCCTCTGCTTCTGCATATGTCTCTCCCAGCCCTCATCTCATCATGGTTGCACATGCTGACATACTTGTCTTTGGGGAATGAAAAGGAAAGGAAGACTTTGAGAGACAAAGACAGATAAAATCAGTTGGCATTAAAATTTCCTCTCCAAGTTGACTGGCCTCTATTTGGTCCTGGTCTCAGAACTCCATAAAGGTTGTCAATAATTTTGGCTGCATTGTCTATTAAAAAGAGTCTCTTTAAGGCATGATTGGTTTCTCTTTAGAAAATTTTAAAGTGTGTGTGTGCGTGTGTGTTTGCAATTACAGATATATGGAAAAATAAAATGAAATTCTTAAAATGTAGGTCCTAAATTCTGTATGTAATTCATGATGCTCATCACTGATGGTGTCTTCCACAACAGGACCCTCAGACTCACAGCTCTGACCTGATTGGGATAGTGCCCATTGTCAGCCCTCTACATTCCACCTTTCAGATGTTTTAGTGGCTTCTGACAATGGCAAGTTACCCATGTTCAAGTGCATTCATTCTGATTCTTATACTCTTCCTTCATATTTATGGCTTCTGCCTTAAGATTCCATTCCAAGACAGAGTACTATGTCTTAACTCAAGCCACTGACTTCAGAATATCCTTCATATATTTCCCAGACTCCAGAGGGAAAGAGCCTTTTTGGAAAGCATACATGAGAATAATAATTAGTGACTGAGTTCCCATTTTATCCATGGCTACATGCTGGGTTTATACAATTTAAAAGATCAAAAAAAATGTCGGTTGTGGTAAATGACTATTCTCTCCTCATTACCCAATAATCCTAGACCTAAAGGTTTAAGAGTGATGTGAATCCATAGCTTGAGATTCTGATCTTCCCCGTGAGCTCAGCTTCACTTCAGATTAAATATGCGCCCAAGGATTAGACAGTAGCCTGGCCAAATGGGAACACTGGGATTCTGCAGGCAGCCTCTCATCTGCAAGCCAGGGATTGTGCTGGGTAGAAATATCTGCACATGGTCAACTTTGTCCTTACCTTCTTGTAACTCCATCTCTAGGATACTAAGGACTTCTAGAAAATATATACTTCTGATACCTGACTTTAAGCTACTGCCCTACCTTGCAATCTCAGAGACAACTGTTTTTCAAGTATGACCCTTCCCCCTTGTAACTCCTCCAAGTTAATTTCTCTCAAATTAACTACGCACCCCCCCCCACTACTATATCAGTACCTGGCACACAGTCGGTGATTAATAATTATTAAATTAATAAATCAAAAGAAGAAGGGAAGGGGCTTCCCCAGTGGCACAGTGGTTAAGAATCCGCCTGCCAATGCAGGGGACATGGGTTCAAGTCCTGGTCCAGGAAGAACCCACATGCAGTGGAGCAGCTAAACCCGTGTACCACAACTACTGAGCCTGAGCTCTAGAGCCCTCGTGACACAACTACTGAAGCCTGCGCGCCTAGAGCCCGTGCTCCGCAACAAGAGAAGCCACCGCAATGAGAAGCCTGCGCACCACAATGAAGGGTAGCCTCCGCTCGCTGCAACTAGAGAAAAACCCACGCACAGCAACAAAGACCCAATGCAGCCAAAGATAAATTAATTAATTAATTTAAAAACAAAGAAGAAGGGAAATGTTACAGTGTGAGAAATGCATCATTCAGTCCTCAAGTGCTTCTTAAGTACGTATGTCCAAGAAGATCTCTGCCTTCATGGAATCTAGAGTCTTGGGATAAGGGAGTTAGAATAGTGGGAAAAGACATAGGCAGCTAAACAAATAAGTAAACAAGACAAGTTTATAAAGTTCTGAATGATAGAAAGAAAGTGAATTTTGATGCTGTGATAGAAAGTGAGTAGGGAAATGGGGAATTACTTTATAAAGGATAATCAAAGATGTCCTCTCTTAACATTGAGATGATCTGAGAAAGATTATTCCAAGCCAGGGGTCAGAAATTAGGAAGATTTCCAAAGATTAATGGGTAATGTTGTGTCCAGACATGGAAAGCCACAGTCTGTATCCTCCTAGAGCCCCGGGCCTTCTCTGAGCTTCTCCCCATAAGAACTGCCTGGATTACTTTTGCACATGGCTGTAGCAAACAGGTCTTGCCTTGCTGCTTGGCTTCCTCAATTTCTGCTCTATTCTTGTAAAACATTTAGAAAAATAGCTTCAGATGAAGAACAGCCTGATTTCCTCTGTGTCTGGTAGTGAGAAGAGGGCATTTCTGATGACAGTTCAAGGTGGACAGCCATCATGCAGGACATTTCAATGGAGCTTGTTCTTTCTCCGCTCCTATGAACAAGTCTGAAAATCATCATTCTGGACTTGCTATTAGCCAAAGTTGAATGTAAATGATGGGATGTTTTGTCACTACTGCATTCATTCATTCACTCACTCATTCATTCACACATGCCTTCATCACACAATTCTGGGCACTGGGAATACAAAGAATACTTCCCTTTCAGAGGTGTACACACTAGTCTAGGGATAGACAGGTAAGCCCAAATCACAGCAATGTGATGTGTGCTCTGAGAGATTTGCAGAGGTTGGTGTGGAAACACAGAAGCATAAGTACTTAATTCAGCCAGGAGAGGTTATAGCAGATTCCTGAAGGAGATGATGCTTGGCCTGACTCTCAAAGGCCACATAGAAGTGTGCTAGGTGAGCAAAAAAGTGGGAGAGGATTGGTGTTCTACAGAAAGAGGGTGTTGTTTAGGCATGCAGGTATGACATGCATAGTGTATTCAGGGAACTAGAAGCCTGTCAAGGAGCAGTAAGAAAATTTAATAGGTGAGGGAAGGATGGAGTGGGCGTTTGGGATTAGCAGATGCATACTAATATATATAGAATGGATAAACAACAAGGTCCTACTGTAGAGCAAAGAGAACTACATTCAATATTCCGTAATAAACAACGATGGAAAAGAATATGAAAAAATATAAATTCAGTTAATATATATAACTGAATCACTTTGCTGTATAGCAGAAATTAACACAGCATTGTACATCAACTATACTTCAATAAAATAAAGCTTTAAAAATTTTTTTAGAAAAGAATATTTCATGAATTAGAAGGGGAACATTGCCTCAAACGTCAGTTTTCTGTGGCCATCAATTTTGCACCCCTTGTTCTAACAGTTCATTATTTTTTTAAGACAGTCATTTCACTAGTTTCCAGCCTTGTCTGGCTGTGACACTGTCTCTTTTCCCTTGGGTGCTCACCAGCAACCTTAGCTCTTCTCTGCTCTCCCAGGAGGGAGAGGGGTGCCTCCAACATACCGGGGAACATGGAAGAGGCTTGACAACCATCACCTCATACTCTGACTGTGCAAGGTGGTTACCATTCTTAGAATGGAGGTGAGGAAGGGTTGGGCCACCTTGCTTAAGGTCACAGCGCTAGGAAATGGCATGGTTATGATTCAGCTTCAAACTTGGTGCTCCTCAGATTACACTGGAGCAGAGCTGGTCGTAAGGCTGGCAGTCCACTGAGTCTGTGGTTTTGGCTGGTGTGAAGATGTTGAAGGAAGGTTTGTATTAAGATGCTCTGTGATTTTGGCACAAGAGCTGTGGAAGCTTATGGGCCCCTGGAGAAGTTAGCAATATGAGCAAGAAATAGCAGGATGAGATTCAACTGGAAAAATGCTAACGAATACATCTGGAGACCAACAAGTGGAAACACACACAGTTAATGGGAAGAAGAGCAGCAGGGACCACAAGGGCTTGGAGAAAGTGGACACTTCATCATAAAGACATTGCCAAGAGGAGATGGGAGCAGACGTGCAGGAATCACTTGGGCTGTGAACAAAAAAGACTTCATCGAACCCAGGCAAAAGAAAAAAAAAAAAAAAAAGTCTTCTGCGTGCCTGATATTTTGGACCTGCAATGGCATTTTCACTTTGGGTCTCTGTATTTTAAACAGGCCTCTACTAATGCTGAGGAATTCAGAGAGAGAGAATCATACATATGATTTAATACCAGAGTGGATGAACTCAAGAGGAACAAACAAATAAGAAAATAAGATCCTCTTACATCTCTACAATTCTGAAAAAGGCAACTGTAAAAATAGCTGAACTGAGAATGTGCAAATACGAAGGTTAACAGGGCTCCTACCAGTACCAATTAAGGCCCTGGGTCTCCTCCGTTATTTGATCTTCTGCCAAAGATAACTGGGAAACTGTCTCCTAAAATGTGGGTGTTCCATGACTGAAGTCTGGCACCAGCCCTGTGGAAGCTCATTTCATGCCGATGCCTATAGAGGGAAGGCACTCAAGTCCTTGGAAGGCAGCCTGTGGCATTTCTGACCATCTCTTAATCTTATTTAATGACAGCTCACAAATGATGCCTATGGATGCCTTGCAGTATCTTCTCTAGATGTGATGCAACGGACCTCCATTCCTGAGCTACAGCCACAGGGCAGGGAATGACACCATTTCCCAGTTTTTACTCTATTTTTTTCTCCTTCTGTCAAAGAACACTGGGTAGATTGGAAATGACCCAAGTGGCTGTCTTAGTAATTCCTCAACCAAATGTTGTTTTTCAATAACCATCTATCTTAGAAACTGTCTCTCCCATTATCTTTATCCTAACTGCTTGAAACAGATGGTACTTTGTACCTTAAACTCATATCCAAATCGTTTCAACTGCCACTGCCCTGTGATTTGGGACTCTAGACCTGAGAGGGGGAAAAGCACATTATAAAGTGTGAAAAAAGTGCTTCAGTTTTGTAGGGGAACAGAAGGTACTAGTGATTTTGGTGTATCATGTTATGGGCCTCTAAGAAATAAAGGGTCACGTTCTTGGTGAAAATTCCCCATGTAAACCCTATGAGTACTGTGCTAAATTAGAAGATTCCCAAATGGAATTTCGGCATATGCTGATGTACCCTGGATGTGACGAGAAAAACGTTGAACTGCCACCCTACCGTAAGTTTTAGTTTCTTCTCATTCATTCAAGATTCTAAAAGGCAATATTCTCCTTTTGAACATAAGAAGTGCTTCAGAAACATTTGCTCAATGCATGGATGGGTGACCTCAGTGATGGAGCAGAGTCAGGACTTGGCTGGTTTTGGTGCAGTGGAAAGTCCCAAGTTTGGACTTTAAAGTCAGACAGATCTCATTCAAATCTTGCCCTCACCACCTAAAAATTGTATGTTTTCAGAATAGTAACTTCAGTTTTATGTCCTTGATTTCCTCGTTGCTATTGTTATTTTTGTTTTTAAGGGACCATTTTACCTAACTCACAGGGCTCTGGTGGGGATTAAATGGAAAAAACAAAAACCAAAAAACAAAACATGTCTGATGACTCGCGTGATTCCTGGAGTATAGGAGAGGTTTAGCTAAAGTGCTTTTGCTTTGGGGACTGCTTTGTCACTGCTTTGGGGACCACCCGTGACAGTTTTCTGGCCAATATCTCATTTACTCCCTTCCTATCCATGGTCCAAAGCCCCAAGGGAACTTTCTTGCCAAAGCTTCCCCTTCCCCGCGTGCCTTTCTCCTTTCCCAAAGCCTTTCAGCAGTCAGTGTCTACAGAATTCATTTAGACACTGTGCATATCTAGCTGGCCGCACCGTGTTCCTTATTTAATTGTTACTTTACAGATTACATGTATCAGTTATGTGTCCTCGAGTTGAAAACTTGAAAGCAGGGGTTGCAAAAGGCTGAGTCCTAACGCAATGGGAACTTCATGGGAGATAAATTTAGATAAGCGTTAAATGAACACAATATGTCACTCTTAAACCTTTTGAACCGGAGATTCATTTGTGAAGGATATAATATGTACTCTACTTACTTTTTAGTTGGGTTATAAGGATGAAATGAGATGATGTATGTGAAAAATTTTGTAATTCTTAAAGCTTTCAGAAATGTATATAATTCTTCTCTTATGATTATTTTATCCTATTTATCCTTTAACTACAATTTCAAGTATGAAAAGATGGTTTCAGACTTGACTTTGAAGAACCAAGCCCAGAAAGTATAGTTAGGTAGGCAATATCAAATCCAGTACTAATAGCTGGCTCCCCCATGTCCAAACACCTTCTTTCTACTACCTATGCTTATAGTCACCATATTATTTAATTAAAAAGCAGGATATGGGATTTTTTTAAAGACATGTCAGCACAATAGGAAGATATATGTATTGCCTATTCCTTCCCTCTCTACAGCATCCATTGCATATCTCTATTAATGGATATTATATTTTATTGAAAAGATCCATGAAGACCTTTCAGCTGTGGCCCTGATACAGCATTTATGAAAACACACACACAAACATTACCAAGTTGAAACAGTACTAGAAATTCTAAATTTCTCAATGCTCTGCCAAAACCCTGGAGGAATTTCTACTAACCAAAGCACAGATGAAGCTTTGACGGAATAAAAAGATGACTAGCAAGGGCAGATGTGGAGACATGGGAAATTGATGAATTTTCTGAATTGTAATTTCTGCATTATGGCAACAGAATGATCGTAGATTACATTAATTGTTCAGAAATAGGAACTCCTCTGTACCATCAGTTGATCAAACAGTGAAAGAAGATATAATTTTAAGTAAAGCCCAGGAATGGGAATAAAATAGACCTAGATTTGCAGGTCAACTTGCTACCTAGGAGCAGCAGGGCTTTGATAACCTTACTCAATAGTTCTAAAATTCAGGTTTTTTATTGATATGTAATTGACATATAACATTGTGTAAGTTTAAGATGGACAACACGTTGATTTGATACATTTATATACTGTGATATGATTACCACCACATTAACTAACACCTCTATCATGTCACATAATTGTCATTTCTCTTTTGTAGTAAGAATATTTAAGGTCTAGTCTTTTATCAACTTTGAAGTATGTAATAAACAGGGATAGTGTTAGTGATTCCTTTATATAGTCACTATGGAAATATATGTAATGTTGCTAGTATGGTGAGTAGAACGAGGTGAAGTTCAGTAATATTAGTTTTATTATTTATATTATTACTATGTGCTGGAGATTGTCTATCTGTATTCAGGCCTCCTCCCCCCAGCAAAAAAAAAAAAAAAAAAAGAGAAAGTTATACAAATACATACATTCACACCCACACATACACATCTAAGCCTCACAAAGTCTGGAAGCCTGGAAAGCACCTTTCTCAGATTCATGGGTTCTGACTTAGATTCCATCAATGAAAGTCACCTACACAAAATTAGGAAGAGAGAGGAGAAAGAAAGCCATTATTCTCATCCTCCAGTGGCAGGTAGACAGAAGGGCAGAAGCAAAAGTGGGATTCACAACTTTCTGGGTCTGCTCCTATGAATCACCCACCCTAGAGCTGTGGGTCTTTGAAATCATGTGCATAAATTCCTGGAATTCCTACATTTCTTGATTTGCACAAAGTCAGCTGCTTTAACTGACCCTCACTCTTGGCTTCCCCAGCTTTCCCCAAGTTTTATAAGTAGCTAATTTCCTATATTAAATCCTTCCCACTTAACATATCTAGAGTGAATTCTATCCTTCTGACCACATCTTGCATAATACATATTCTTTCAATACTCACAACTGTTGTTTGATTCAGCTGTGTCTACCAGGTAATTCATGGGCAGGTATTGACAATTTGCACTTGAGCTGGCCTCCATCTCAATCTCTGAAGGAGAAAATCTCACTCCAGAGGCTTATTTCTCCCTAGACCTAGAACAGCAAGATTGTAGTGATCTTTCCTCATTAAAGGAAGAATAAGGAGAAGACAACAACAACCATAACAAGTCAAGAAGTACAGCCAATAAAAGGTGCAGCAACCTTGCAATCAAGATGTGAACGAAAATAATTTTTCTGATTGTTACAAAATTTTCTCCAATAAGCTTCTACTACCGACACAAAGGAAGGATAACACATTTCCAAATGAAATAATAGCCCAGGAAAAATAAAAGTGAAAAAAAACTTAGCTAATAAGGTTTGTACTCCTCAAATGATCTGAGAATTTGAGGAGGAGAGGAGGAAAAGCAGGAGGAAAACAATCATGTTTAATTGATATTCGTATCCCAAGCACCTTGTGTAGATTCTGACGCACATTTGCTGAACTGAAGGGAAGCTGGAAACCAGGATTAGCCTGTACTTCAGGACACAGGGAAGTTGGTGTGATCTGGTTAGTTCCAGACCAGCTCCAGAGCCAGTTTTCTTCCTCTGGGCTTTCCCTGCCCACCTTCCCCAGCTTTCACCCCTTTTAGACAGAGGTCTCTCTCTGTGTACAGAGCAGCGCCAACTCCAGGCTCCCTCTCCAGGTCCGCCCTGTGGATTTGCCTTTCCCATCCCCCCATCTGGGCAAGCGGGTTTTAATAAAGAAACTTTTCCAGATTGGCACCCCTACTTCTGATTCAGTACTTTTGGCATTCTGGGTTAGCTAAAATAAAAAATAATGATAATAAAATTCCAGAAAGCTTAATTATTTAAAAGATGTGCTTTAATTTTACTAGAAGCTTACAATAACATTTATTTCCCATTATAACTGACAAAACAACTAAAAGTTGTGAAGAGTGTTACAGCGTTTCTGATGAGATAAATCTTTATTCTCAAGGACATAATTAACTTCTCTGAGAAGGCACGCTAAGTCGAAAATTCAAGCACGCTTATTTTTAAATTTCTGAAGTTCTGAGATTCCACATCATCAATTCAGGCAATGCGTTTTACCTTCTGTTAAAATATTTTAACCTCCTCCTCCCATACATGAATTTTTGGTTCCAATGGTTGTTAGACCTATCCTTGAGAAACTATGGATTCTTTAAAGCTGACATACTTCTGGCTACAAGAGCCCAGAAAACAAATCCTCCATGGGTTTTCCACGACACTTGTATCTGGGAGATGGGTGAAGTTATCAGGTTATTAGTAAGGTTCTGTCCATCAAGGACAGAATGCCACTGACCCATGGCTATTTACTAAGCTTCCTGTGTACCTTGGGGGAGGGAGTGGTGGTAGTTTATCTACTTTTAAAAATATTTTCTTGGGCACAGAAGCCCAGACGCCACTCTTTGGCTCTCATTCCTGATACAGAGCACTACATTTAGAATGTCCATTCTCCACAGAGGTGACAGGGCACCTACTGCCACAAGACTGTTTTTTATAATTTAGAAAAAAAAAACAACACACATCTTGCAGCTGAGTATTTACATAAAGGAAGAACCATGAGGATAAGGGTTTCAAGGTGATGGACCATTCAATAATTATGGCAGCCAAAGCTACTAATGACCCCCCAAAAAACCTGTGCATAGACTACTGGTTTTATGTAACTGCACTGAATTCCGAAAAAAACCACAGTTATCATAATGAAACAGAAGATTAATGTGGCATTCCTTGGTCTCAGTGACAAAAGGATTGAAGGCATCAGTCAAGAAAGAAATGTGGGATATATAATAGATGCAGCCCAACTGCAGCTGTTGATGTCAGGATCTCTGAAATGAGGCTATTCTTCACGCAGATGCAATTCCATTCAGAACGTAAACAAGTGAACCACTTGGATTCAGGTGAGAACTGGAATTTCGCACTTCTAACGTTGCCATAATCCATCCCTGCTTGCTGCATGATTCATATACTTCTTGTATATGAAGTACAACCGTTAGAACTAACAACTTTGATGTTCACAGCTTCAGAATGCTTTTCAGTTTCTTAGCTTGAGATATAGTCCAATCTTAAACAAGCAGAATAGGAGTTAAACTTTGCATCTTTTAGTAAGGGATCCTTGTATTTTCTTTGTCTCATGGTGTACTATAGATTCTCTAAGTCAGGCATAGAGAGGGTGGGGATACTCTTGGCTCAAGAAGTTTAAAACTAGGGCAATATTTTTATGGATTAGAGACCCATCCTCATCTCAGATACGTCCAGTGAATTCAGAGTTCCCTATAAGAAATTTGGGGAATTCTCTGTTTTTTCCAGTGTAGCCTGATCCCCCATAGAGACGGCTGCTGAAATCTCCATACTTTCGTACCCACTGAGCCCCAGCGGAGGCTACACGCATAGCCTAGAACCTGAGAGGATACTAATCCAAGCCTTTCATTTTGACGTCCCAAACTGGGGCCACGATCTGGGCCCACATGGGGATTCTGTGGGCTCTGAACGCTTGCCCCATCACTAACACTATCCTGTAAGTCCTGATGCCCATGTGAGAATTGATCCTGCTCTGCTGTGGATTTAACCGAGCTGAGATGAGCAAAAATCTGTCAATCACTGGGACAGATTGAAAGAGCTTGGGCATACCAGAGTGTGTTGCCACTGCTTCTGTATTGTAATGAAAATGACAATATATTCTACATTTTACACTGCAGTATGTCCTCTTCCAGAAGATATTTGCTATTGGTGAAAGCTACATAGGTCATTCAATGTCAAGCTGTTTATATTACTTCAAACTGACAATTTCCCTTTCTTCAGGCATCAAAAAATAAAAAATATCCTCAACCTCCTGCTAAAAATGCAATGTCTAATTATAGCACCATTCATACAACCTCTGAAAAGACAGCCAAATCTGATAGTTAGTCACCAGACCTATTGCTTCCTATATTTGAAGTTATTGTTTCCTAATCCTATAGCTCCATCTCCCTTATTACAGGTATAAGGCATAAACTAAGTGAAATGTGCTGTGTGTTCTGGTCATGGCATAAGTCACCAGCTTGGCAGAAGCAGTTATTAGGAAATCAAAGATTATCATAACATCTTCAAAATAGCAACCATCTAGGAGTTCCCTGGTGGCCTAGCAGTTAGGATTCTGGGCTTTCACTGCTGTGGCCTGGGTTCAATCCCTGGTAGGGGAACTGAGATCCCACAAGCCGTGCAGCATGGCAAAAAACAAACAAACAAACAAACAAACAAAACAGCAACCATCTGAACACTGGTATCTGGAAGTAAACCCTAAGGTAAAGGCAGCAGGAAGGGAGGACCTCAGATAGTTAAAACCACATTTAATTATAAGAGCATGTCAGATCCCTGGAGGGGAGTGGTGCTGGGAGGTGCCAGGGGAGGGCTCATGACTTGGTGGCTACAGGATGTTTCCTGGAACCAGTGATTGTATCGTGAGTGTTACAGTGCATTACTCAGGGAGAAAGGAGGCCGTGGGACCTGAGAGTGTTCACGGTGGGTGGGCAGCATGGTGAGGGAGAGGAAAGAGTGCAGTTACAGAGAAAAGAGGATACTTAAGAAGTCAACACAAACTGGGTGAAAATATTCACAATATAAGTGGGACAGTGTAACAAAGGACTTGAATCACAAATATATAAAGAGCTCTGACAACTCAATAATAAGGCAACTTTTTACTTTTCATTTAAATTAGGATAAGGTTTGAAGAGACACTTTAACAACAACAACAAAATATATGAACGGCCAATAAAGATATGAAAAGTATCTCAACATCATAAGACATCAGGCAAATGCTAATTAACACTGTGATGAGATATTGCTTCACATCCAAATAGAATGTCTCAATTTGAAAAAGATTTCTAATACTACGTGTTGGTAAGGATGTAGAATATGGCACTAGAATTGTCATGAATTTCTTGTGGGAATGTAAAATGCTACAATTATTTTAGAAAACATCAAGCAATTTCTTCTCAATTTTATAATATACATACTATAGAACTTAACAATTTCATCCCTGGATATTTACCCACAAGAAATGAAATCACATTTCCACAAAAAGTCTTCTACATGAATGTTCACAGCAGCTTCATTCATAATAGCCCCAAACTAGAAAATTCAAATGTCCACTGATAGGAAAATGGGTAAACAATTTGAGTTGTGCTTGTACCGTGGGAAACTACTCAGCAATAAAAATGAGACATAAAATATCATGCTTGAATCTCACAGACATTTTACTGCATCCAGTAAACCAGATATAAAAAGTATATACTCTAGGATTCTAGTTTAAGTGAAGTTCTAGACTAGGCAAAACCATTCTATGGTGACAGACATAAGATGAGTGATGGTTTGGAATGAGGAGTGTGGGATTAACTACACCTAAAATATGTATATTTTATTGTATGTAAATGATATCTCATAAGTTATTTTTTAAACAGAAAAGCAAACCAAAAAAATACTACCAGATATTTCATAGGTCACTGTAAACAGTAAGAGTAAATATTTAGAGTCGAAGAACCAAGAAAGGGGGGTAAGAGTAGAAGAGATGGATAGTGAACCACCAAGTGGAGGGTTATATGTGTGGCTGACCTTTCTGTGCTCGCTACACCATGTGTGAGCAAACCAGCTATGTATGGAGGGGACAAGTCCAGGCTGGTGCAATATCCCCTCACATGTGCAACTAGCATCTCAGAACGTTCTAAACTGGACTAGATTCGAACTCTGGCTATGACCTGCTTAGCTGTATGATCGTAAGACAATTGATTTTAAACTCAAGGAGCCTCTATTCTCTCAATTGTGAAATGAAAAGGATATTGGTTCTTAGGGTTATTAAAGGATTAAACTAAGAGAAGATATGTAAATTACTTATATACCTCAATACACTTAAGTATTACTTTTATCCTCATACTCAACCTACTGATGGGGCAGAGAGCAGCCCAGACTGAGATGGCCAAGAGCCCCGTGGGCAGTGTGAGCAAACCCAACAAACACAGTCTGAAGGACTGTGAGGCAGACTCAGACCACCGACCTTGCTCTTCTTGCTTTCTCTGATCTGTCCAATGATTGCAAGACAATTGGACACAAAGACACGGTGATATTGGAACATAGAAAAAAAAAATCTTGCTACTGTCCTACAAAAGAAAAATGCAAGCACATCATAGAATAATTAATATTAAGCTCAATTTTATCTAACTGAAAACAATAAATTCAGATGTAAACATAATCAGCCGAGCCATTCTAAAAATAACCACAAATCCATCTGTCATTTACCAATGACTGGAAAATACTTAGAACATATTTGGCAATGTTTTGGACACCTTGCTCGCAGTCTTTGTGCCTCTGGTTCCCCAGAGTGCTTTATGGTGCACGAATCACAGGTCCAAGGTAACAAAGCGTCTGTGTTACCTCCTTTTAAGACCCCCTTAGAGCTATAGCAAAAGTTTGCCTTCTTCCCTCTGAGTTTTCAGCATTAGCTGTACTGTTTACCTCATGTCAGTTTAGTCATCCCAAAGCAAACAAATAAATCACTTCTCCCCCTATTAATTCAACCATGACCAAAAAAATAAACCACACATGTGATTTCAAAAGTACAGGTTCATTTCAGAACGTGGCTGCAAGGGGGAAAACCTAAGTGTGTAAACTATTAATTTGAAATGTTTGTAAATGTTGCTGAGAGTCAAAGTGCCTAGATTTTCCTACAGCCTCAATTACTCAGCCAAATCATGGTGACCACAGCTCACTAAATCACAGGAAAGGGGGTACTTTTGCCTCTGAAACATCCAGAGGTTACCTCTAGGTTGTCCCTGGGATCAAGAAGAAACATGGGAATTAAGACACATTAAAAGGGGTTCTTCAACAATGAAGCCCATGGACATCATCCAGGAAGAAGCCCAGACCAGCCCTACTGTAAACACTCTCTTTGGGGGCTTGTGAGCAGTCTGCCCAAGGGAATGGAGATAAGAGCACAGAGCAGATAACTCTTATAAGAGCACAGAGTCACAGACAGAGGAGCCAAAACACAGGGCATTAAATAACATTTGGTGGTTTATCATCTCATTATAAAAGTAATAAGAATGAATTATAGGAAATTTTAATACAGAAAAATTTAATAAAAGAAATAAAAACCTGGCATAGGCATACCACCCAACATTAAATATTAATAGTCTCATCTAATTTTTTCTACAGATACACGTACATGCTTGCATGTACAGAGTATTTTTTAAAAGATAGATTAGGCTGTAAATATTTTGTACACTGATTTTTTTCACTCCTCATATATAATAAAAGCTCTTTCATCTAGTGCCTTCAGAGTTAGTAACTGTCAATTAATCAAAAAGTTCTGTAAAGCAGATAATCCTTAAAAAACACACACATTGCTTAAACATATTATTTTCACCTAAGATATACAAATGTGCATTTATTAGCTATGCTTATGTTGTAGGGCCAAAGTCTTTTCTTTGTGTTCAAGTCCTCTATGACAGTTCCACAAAATTTTCTTACAAAAGCAATGTTTATGTTGCATGCTCTACAATTCTCTTTTTTGATATCTTTGAGAGTGAGAATGCAAAATCTCTGGAGAGTCAATCTGAACCAAGAATTCTAGAAGTTTACAGCTTCCCTCATCTTTTATAATTGTCTAACTATACCTAATTCCACAAAATTTTTAGCAACTTACCCTCCTAGAAAAAACAATCTGAAACATTTTTTTCTTGCACTTATGGCTCATTGATTTGCATAATATTTAATAGAGTTATGCAATTACAATGGCAAAGGCAACCGGCATAAACATATTTACTGACTCGTGATAAGCTCCCCAGCAGTGGTGGGAACAGACTGGCACAGGAACAGGGGTGAGGAGCCTGTAGGCCATGAGATAAGCATGCCTGGACACTGCTCAGTGTGTTTACAAACGGAGTGCGTGGCTAAATTATTCTGATGAGTTGGTTACGTGAAGGTTGGTTAGACATCTTCTGTAATGATCAACTTCACTATGTTTCAACAATGAAAAAGTTCCCAGACTCTTGAACCAAACGGAAATGTTGTATAGGGGTTGGAAGAGATGAGTAATTCTACACTTAGGTTTATACTACCTCTAAGTGGTCCACCTGTGGATTTGGTGATAGTGAAACCTAGCAGCATCAATCTATGAACTCCTTCTTTAAGAAGGAAGAATACAGTTAAAGTCAGGGAGAAAAGTGAAGCTTAACTCACAAGCAGCGATTCATCTTTTTGGCAAAAGATCAAGAGACCTGCTTCTATCCCATTTCGGTATCAATAGTCAACTTAACTTGATGGCTTTTGCATAATAATTCAGCAAGGGATGATGACATCATCTTAGATTAGGGGGACTTCATAGGCTTGCTGTTTTTATAAAAGAAGCCTGATATTTCTACTTTTTGTTTTGTTTTGTTTTGTTTTGTTTTGCGGTACGCGGGCCTCTCACTGTTGCGGCCTCTCCCGTTGCGGAGCACAGGCTCCGGACGCGCAGGCTCAGCGGCCATGGCTCACGGGCCCAGCCGCTCCGCGGCATGTGGGATCTGCCCGGACCGGGGCATGAGCCCGTGTCCCCCGCATCGGCAGGCGGACTCTCAACCACTGCGCCACCAGGGAAGCCCCTCTACTTTTTACTGCAATGTATGTTCTCACAAGAGTCAGCAGTGTTCTAAGCAAGGTGCCTGGGCAAAGTGCTAACAAGGAATTAACAATGCACTCATTAGTAAGGCAGTTAATGCCTCTGATGACCCTTAATCACATAATGAAATGTTTATTAGAAATGTTTTATTCCGCAACTTTTTCCAATCATTATTTATTATTAATTAGTGAGGAGTTGTGAGTGTTATCTTTTGATAAAAAGGAATTGTACAAAAGAACTAAAGAATTGCATGATTGGCAATCTTTCAATTTAATGCATATAATGTTTAATTCTATGTATCTGGAACCTTAGCGACATGACTCTTTTTCTCAATACAGGTAATTCTGTCTAAGACATAAATGCCGTATGTTTAAATATGGTCCAATTATTGCATTTATCCATTTTCCATTTAAAACTAATGCTCTCTTGGGCACCTTAGCCTGGGGCTATACATCTGTTAACCATTTAAGAAGTCAAGTTCTGTGACTGGGTCTCTTTGAAAGAATGCAGACACTCTGCTTAACTGGCACAGTTTAAAATTGATCAGTGTGGATATATATGTAAAATATATACTGTGTGTGTGTGCCTATAATGCTATATATGTAGTATACATGTGTATTTTATATGTGTATACTTAGATGTATATATATGCCTTTAAATAACTTTTAAAATAACTTCTCTCCTTTACTAGTAATCTTTGTTAATGGCTTCACCATCCATAGACTCAAACAAGCCAGACCTCACAGAGGCATTCACGATGCCTCTTTTTCATGTACCATATTTCATAAGTCAAGTCATTAGAATTTTACCTTAGAAATATCTCTTACATTTCTACTCTGCTTTTGTTCTGCTGCCATCATTTCTCATTTCTCATCATTTCTCTTAAAGAAAACATTTGTATCTTCCCTATTTGATATTCTTTCTGATTAAGAGAAGAATTAGAGCAGGTTGTGAATAGGGATGATGATGAGAGTAGGAGACAGTTGGCCCATAACGCAGGAGGTCATGTCTCAAGTTTCATAGGGGAAGATGGTGCTTGCTGGCCTACCCAGTGCATGCAAGAGAGAGAGAAAACAAGCTTCCTAAGAAAGTCTGATTTTCAGAAGTCATAGGTGAAACAAGTCCTAGAATCAGAGAATACTACACTTATAGATCTAAAAGGGGCCTCACCCATCATTCAGTCTAACCCCGAAAACACTTACACTTTGTTATGGGCTGAATTGCATGAATTCCCTCAAAATTCATAGGGCTTCCTAAATCACAGGGCCTCAGAATGTGACTATTTGGAGATCAGACCTTTATACAAGGTGATCAAGTTAAAATGAAACTAGGCTGGGCCTTAATCTAATCTGTCTAGTGCCATTATAAGAAAGAGCAACTTGGACACACAAAGAGATGCCAGGGATGCGCACACAGAGGAAAGACCATGTGAGACACAGGGAGAAGATGGACATCTGAAAGCCAAGGAGAGAGACCTCAGAAGAAAGCAGAGCTGACAGTACCTTGAACTTGGACTTCTAGCCTCCAGAACTGTGAGAAAATAAACATCTGTGGTTTAAGACCCCCAGTCTCTGTTATTTTGTTATGGCAGCCCTAGTTGACTAATACACTTTTATTGACTCCAGAGAAGGAATGCTATCCTTTCCTACATCTCAGCACACTTTACTTTTTCAGGCAAAACAATATAGGAAAGAATAATTTTCATACTGGAGAGCATTTAGGGCTGTGTAAATCTCATAGGAAAGCATGATAACAAGAGATTTGCAGCAATTAAACTTTAAAAAACCTCTCAAGATCTCCCAAATGTAACGTGCACATTTCAACAAAGCCAAGTGCTAACAAACACATCCCCTGAAGCAACACCACTAGAAAAACACCTTCTCTACTCCCTCGTGATTCTAATCGGTTACTTGATAACTTCTTATCTCAACCAAATTCCCAGCGTGGATTCGGACAGTGGCTGGGTTGAAGCTGTAATGTGCCATATTGAAGGTATGAATCTAATGTGAAAAAGGGAAGTCCTGTAGTTCAAAATGACGTATCATCAGTACTTTTAACACAAAATAGACAATCATCAGACACAAAACATATTTCACCCCAAGCCATTCTTTCAAGAATCTGATCTCTAGTCTGAATTATTGCTGTACTGAATAACTGGGTAAGGAATTGATTCTACTCTGAGTCATTGCTATCATTGTCCAAGGCCACCTCTCCTTCCTGGTGGCCAGAGGCTCAGAGACAGAAATATGTCTTCCTGTGATGTCTATTTCTGACCTCTGGCTCTGAATAATTTATGATTCAAGGTTCCCATCAGGGCCTTAGTGGCCTGAAGAGCCGTCAACAGAATGTACTGAGCATCAATCTGTACGATTCATTGATGACTAAAGAATCAAAGCTAAGTTACTCATTGGTGGCCCTTTCTGATATTTTCTCCTTCAATTTTGTAATTAATTTTCTAATCCAAGTAATATTCAGAGGTTTTTAAACTGAAGACTTTTGGACTCCTTATGGCTATAGATTAGTTTGGAAGGTACATTTTTTATTTAAAATAGATATGTATTTGTATATAAACATCAACACTTAGATGTGGATTATACACACTCTCGTTTGCCACAGTCCTCAGGGTCCTCACTATACTTCGCCCTCTTCATAAGATACTTGAAGCGACCCTAAAGTCATCTGAGTTTTTGTGGCCTTTGAGAGACATTTGGAGATCCCTTATCTGTAATCTAATTGGAGGACCCAAAGGTAAAAGTACTGTCTGAAATACAAAACTTCCAACAAGCAAAGCTGTTCTAAAATATTAATAAAACACACGGACTGGTTAGGGCAAGCTCCTTGGATGCTGTACCACCCAGTCACCAAAAGCTGGGCCGTCTTCTAAAATCTGACTTCTATTCTCTCAGCAGCAAACTGACTCCAGTGTGATTTTCCCTAAAATTCCTTTCTAAAAAGAAAATATATATTCTGAAAAGAGTAATAAATTAATCTATGAGATCAGGGATCTTATTTCCCAGAGTATGAACCTACATATCACTTTTTCATAATATAGGACAGGAAAATACTGATTGAGAATTGAGGAGACCAGAATAAGAACTTCAGGGGAGGGATGACAGTGAACATGAGGGTAGAATTCACAGAGCCTGAGTGCAGAAAAGGGGAACCAGAGACAAATCACCTAATTCTCTACTAGCCTTGAAGTTAAGCTTTGTGTGGAAGGTGACCCTTGACTTCTGTAGACAAGGCAACCCTATAACTTGAATTTCCCTCTGATATCTTAGGGTTAGTCACTTTTATTCTTTAAGAAAAAGAAATACATGTTGCTGAATAAATAAATTATATACAAATTGAATTTAATTTTATGTCTGAGACTTTCTATAAAAGCAGATTATTATATCAGGAATAATAATTGATAAAATTAGATGTTTCTATTCAAGAAACATGCCCAACATGTTCTCATCTAGAAAACAGGCAAAATCATCTTGACCTGTTTAGTATCATTAAGATAATGCTAGGGAAGTACTTTGATTTATACAGATTTAGGAGGTGTTACCTTTACTGCTATCTTGGTTTACGGAAAGTACATTGAGTAACACAATGAAGATTAATTCATAAGAGAACCTAGTACTAATCTTAAGGGAGCATTAGGTGAGATTACAACCTTCTCTCTCATGCATCCCTGTTCTAGCATCTACACTGCTATCTAGATCTTCTTGCCTCCATTCCTGAATTTCCCTGGATTTCTAACTCCCCTCTTTCCTGTATGTGGAACAATTCATCTCTGTCCAAATTCTGACCAGCAGTCCCTCCTTATCTCCCAGTACCGAGTGAAACTAATGCTGTCCAAATGGCGGCTGCCACTCTCCTTAGAAAACTGTTTCATGGCTGTCCTTCACTACTTGTGTCCTCTTGTTGAATATCACCTCCCATTGCAAAATACTTAAGATATTTCTCTAAATTCTCACAATGCTCTCCCTAAGAGTAACCAAGGTGACTAAACTGTCCTCCATCTAAATATTTTAAAGTGCAGACAACCTCCATCCGAAGAGGGGGTACAGCCACTGGGAGCAAGATGCCAAGAAGATCCCAGAATTGGGCAAAGTGCTCACCCTCAACATGCCTTACCGTCCTCGCCACAGACTTCCTCTCACATCGAAACTTCAAGTCGTACACCTTAAACATATGCAATTTTTATTGTCAATTAAACCTTGATAAATCTAGGAAAAAAAAAAAAACAGCTCAGAAAACTTGACCCTGCTTGAACTGGAATGCAGTGGGGATTCCTATGGACTGGAAAAAAAAACTGAGTTCATATAGAGATATGAAAGCTAGGAAGAGACAGGACCCATTCTGAGAACCCCCAGCACAGGGCAAGTGATGAGTTAAAAAGCCAGCTCTGCACCATCACCCAGCATTCCAGAGAATGAAGATGCCTCAGTACACCAAGGCTTCCCAAGATGTTTACTGTCTGAGCCCAAGCTCAGGGCTCACCGTCACTAATGCCAGTCCTCAGCCATAGTGAACCCTGTTCTGCTCTTCCAGTTTCCAACTCCTCATAACCCAGCATTAAAGTACACCTTTGAACCACACAAACCAACGGCTTCAAAATGCAATGTCATATTCTCCCCCTTTACCAGTGAGAGCAGAGAAAGCACTGTCCCTGGGGGCTTGGGAGAGAGGTCCTTCAGCCTCAGGACTGACTCCCAAAGGCTGCCACAAATTCATTCCTCACATAGTCACAGAGCCCTATAGCAAGGATGTTGTCATGGCAACCAAGAGACAGCCAGGAGCCGAATGGATCTTATCACCCCACAAGTGGTGCTTCAAGTCTCCCATCTCATCCCTCTTTCCATCTGACAAACTGCGTCATTAAGAGGCCCCAGACAGCAATTAATTACCAAGTGTGTCTCCTCGACTCCAAGTTTGGTCATGCCAGAATCACCCTGAGGATGAGTAAAAAGCAAGTTGCAGTTGCAAGGTTTAAAATTTCAGATTGGGATGCAAGGGAGGATACTAGGGAGAGAGATCCAGGGAGGGAGAATCCTGGAGGTCATGTCCCTCAGTGCCCACATTGCAGCCCTCTGTGTGAGCATGGTGATGAAAAATCATGCACTGTAACATCTGATTGCCCTTTTCAAATTCCCAGAACGAAGCAATATGAATCAGCAGTGTCCCCTGGAGCATAGGAAAGAGGCCTCCTGAGACAGTGGCAGAATACTGGCCAAGGTCTCTGAAAGTTTATTTATTCCCTGGCTCAGCCAAGGCAGGATTGGAGTGAAAAAACTGGGATAGCTAAGTCATCTGAGGGCAAGTTATTTTAATAAGGAACCCATTTTGTATCATTTAATAAATTCTATGCTTTGTCACTTGCTTTTTTTTCTTTTGCTTTCTATTTTTCCCCTCATTATCCTCATAAAAAAAGAGCCTCCTTATCTTTAGAGGACAAATGGAAGGTTCCTCTTTCCATGACTCACCCAGTAAAGCTTGAAGGTTCACAGTGTTATACAGTGTTATAAGAAGCCTGTTTTCATGGCAGCAGGGATGGAGGGCCTGCTGAAGCAGGGGGTTGGGAGAGGGATGCCTACTGCCCCTCATCCTTCCAGGCAGAGGAAATAACATATTGGCATCCTAGAGAGTGGCAAATTGGTGTATCTTCACATACATCTAAATGGCAGAAACATATGTAATAGTAGTGAAATATTTGACAGCAAAGATAGGCAGAGTCTGGTTATTAAGCTTTATTGAGCTAAATAAAGCGTTTAGATTTTGTTTTAAAAGTATCAGTAGACAGTGATCAGATTAGTCTTAGCTAACCCATGCCACCAAGGCGAGGAAGGCAATTAAACCTAGGACTGGTATTCATGATGTCCCGAAGAAAGAGGAAAAAATATGATGGTTTTGAAGAATTTGGACAAAGACATTATTATTACTATTATTGTTTTTTTATGTGGTACGCAGGCCTCTCACTGTTGTGGCCTCTCACAGTCGCGGCCCCTCCCGTTGCGGAGCACAGGCTCCGGACGCTCAGGCTCAGCGGCCATGGCTCACGGGCCCAGCCGCTCCGTGGCATGTGGGATCTTCCCAGACTGGGGCACGAACCCGTGTCCCATGCATCGGCAGGCGGACTCTCAGCCACTGCGCCACCAGGGAAGCCCACAAAGACATTATTGAGAAGACTTGCTTCTATAGTGTTGTCTGAAGGGGTAAAATGTTCTCCTTACAGGGGAGATCAGAGCCATTTCTTAACTGTGAAAGGTCAAGTACCCCAGGGAGAAGGATGAAATAGATCCATTGAAGGTCAGAGTCACAGGACTGAGCTGGTAAGGGCAGAGGAGTCACAAATGAGAGCGGAATCTGCTCGTTTCCTTCTTCCTTGCTCCAAAGCAAAGCAACAGAATCTAGTCCAAAGTCCTAGGCTACAGATGGTGAAATAGCACAGCATATGTTTTGCAAGTACTTCCAAGAACCACCTATATCTTGGCACCTAAATACTTCACAACACAAAAAAATGTGCTGATAATTCATATACTCAATACATGTTCATGTGTGTATATGTCCAACACACACACACAGAGACAATGCTTAGCAAACTTCACTCCTGAAACTCAGCTCATGAACCCTACTTCTCTTTCTTATGTTTTCCTTATTCCTAGTACCTTCGCACTCTCTTGGTGCTCCAGTCTTCAGCCCTGCTCTTGGGAAAAGTTTTAAAAACAGTTTCTTATCCCTCCAGAAGACTCCAAGCTTCCTAGGATGCTCAATTGTTAACCCCTGCCATACGAAAAGTTGCTTCCTACTAGAAAAATTTAACACATCAGTAAGCATGAAAGGGAGGGCCACATATTGACCTCACAGTCTATAGTCCACTACCTAAAGCCAGGAATACACACGTATGGGTACACGGTGTGTGCATACCCCATAGATACCAGGATCTATTCAATAAGCATGTGAAAATGCCTCATTCCGTTCTCCCCGTGTTTCCATCTTTAGTCTCCAGAGGCTCTGGCAAGTAGGACAATGGGCACCATTGTACCACATCAAAGCAGATAGAGAAAGTGATGCTGAGAGTACCCCAGATGGGAATTGTTTACCTTCCAGTTTTAGACTTCTGAATCTAATCACAACTCTCAGAACCAGCATCACTCAGTGGACTTAAAAATGTATTCATTCTACATTTTCAGAAGTAGTTTGTATTGTGTCTCCATTATCCATGTGACTCTGAGTAGGTCACCTCTTCTTGCTATGACCTCTTCTCCAAAACATCCCTAAGATCCCTGGGATGACTGCATTTATGGTAATTAAGTAGACTAGGCAGCAACTGCACAAATCTCTGGCTGTGTCAATCCTTTGTTAGCAAATGCTTGCCAGAATAACTGTGCACATGACAACCCCCAACTCCTCCTCACACACTGATACACATACCCACTCAACACACACTGCATAGACCCACGCAGCCACATCCCCCCAAGACCTCCACAGCTATGCCCATCCCCACACAGATACATCTGCGTACATAAATGCACGCCCTGTATGCAAACACGATCCCCACATATATTTATGCATGTGCTTTATAAACAGCTAAACCTTGCTAATGCACAAGCCTCTTTGGCTGGCAGATTACTGGAGTGTGAAGATTAGAACTAAAGCAAATGATTACAAGGTCAAGGATAGCCCATTGCCAAACACATTCTGTTCTTTTGCTTAGCATTGTAGTTTTGCCTTAATTTATGGTAATCCTGCCCACGCTGCAAGTTAACGTACTGCTGGTTCATAAATGGAGTGCAATCTACTACTCCATTTTGGCTGGGAAGGAAGAGAAAACCGCCAGGTTTTTAAACGGTGCTTTAGAAAATGAAAAGTACAGTTTTGCCACATATTAATGTGAGAATAGTTGAGATTCCTCACTGTACATATAGATGGTGTGTGTGGACCAATATATAAACTTGTAATGAAGTTCCAGTTCTGCAAGAACTCAGAACAGATGTTGAGTTTAATTTCTGTCATAACATATGATAGTTTGGTTCAATAAAAAAGAATTTACAGGCTTCAGTAACTTCATGTCCAAGGTCTATATTCTTTGCACCAACTGTCATTACCTCATCTTCTCTCTCCCCTTCATGCCATGTTGGACTTCAGACCCCACATTCAGTCCTTTGGCCATTTACCCTTTCTTCTCCAACGTAGGATCTGATCAAATTTCTTCAGTGTCTCTCTGTATGTGTGTGTGTGTGTCTCTATCTATATCTATATGAATATCTATCTATATCTATGTCTTATCCGTATCCATATAAATATCCACATCCATATCTATATCACCTACAACATTCAGTACAGACTCCTTAAATTGGAGTTCCACCAGAACCGCATGTCAGCTACATTTTCCTCCAACTTCTAATCAGCCTTGTTTATATCTAAATCCAGGAACATATCCATAAATAGTCTACTTTCTTTAGTTTCCTGATTCTTTTTCACTGAGTTCAAATCTATTGATGCATCAATTTTTCTTAGCGTGAACTTGTTCCTTGACTTGGAACAGGTCATAATTTCTCTTTCCCATGCATAGAATTTCTGGTAAATAGAAAGTATTTCTACTCACTAAAAGGAATTTCCATCATTTCTAAATCCCAAGCCAACTTATGGGATAGTATTTTTTAACTTTTGTATGGAGGTGTAATATACATACAAAATAGTGCATCATAAGGGTTCAGCTAGTTGAATTTTCAGAATTGAAATACATCTTTGTAACCAGCCACCTTAGCTCAAGAAGAATATTAGTAATATAACAGAAGTCTCCCCATGGCCCATCATAGTCACTACCTTCCAGCACAGGAGGTAACAGAAAATTATCTTATCTTCTGTAACCCCCAATTAATTTTCCTGTTCTGGAATTTTACATAAATGAAATCATGTGATATTTATTCTTCTGTGTCTTCCTTCTTTCAGTCAACATTACATATGAAAGGCAACCACCCTGTTGCATGTAGTTGTAGTTTGTTAATTCTCATTACTGTGCAACATCCCATTTTGTGAATAAACCACAATTTGTGATTCCTCTGTTGGTGAACATTTGGGTAATTATTCTATGGTATTATGAATAGTTCCACTGTGAATTCTTTTGTGCATGTCTTTGGTGAATATATATATATGAATTTCTATTGGGAAATTCCAGAAGTGGAATGGCTGAGTCCTAGAGTCTGATATGTTCAAATGCAGTAGATTCTACCAAATGTTATTTTAAAGTGGCTGTAGAAATTTATACCATCCCGTCACTGCAGGAGTGTCCCAGTGGCTCTACGTACTCACCAACATGCAGGTGTTTATGGTTCTATTTTATTATTACTGCAATTTTGATGGGAGTATAGTGGTATCACATTTTTATTAATTCACACTTCCCTGACTCATCACATTTTCATACATTTATTCATCATTTGGACATCTGACTTTGTGAATTGCCTAATGATTAATGAAGTTAAGTACCTTTGCATTTGTTTTTTGGCCATTTGGATATCCTCACTTGAGGATTTACTGTTTAAGTTTTTGCATATTTCTCTACAGCACTGCCTGCCTTTTTTCTTATTGATTTGTAGGAGTGCTGTATGTATTCTGGATAGGAGTCCTTATCGGATAAGTGTACTATGAATAACTCTTCCCAATTGAGGGTTGCCTTTTCTCTCTCTTAATGGCTTCTTGTGTTGATATATTATGAAATAATCATAATATAATTCAATTATCATTTTTTCTCTTATGGTTGGTGCTTTTTATGCTCCATTTAAGAGACCATTGCCTAATTCTAAGACAGGACATTTGTAAATTCTTTTGTATCCTTTAACTTCATCCTCAGAATCTACCTGTGAAGTGGGCAGAGGAGATATCATGATGCCCACATCAAAGAAGATGAACATACACTCAGAGAGGAGACCAAGTGAAACAGTTCTCAAGGTCAAGTCTTCTGACTCTAGCAGTTTGGCCTCTGAAAACACTGGACACTAAATTACATCCAAATCTCTTGAGATTTCTGCACTTGGGTCACTGTTCATACCAAACCCCACCTCTCCATGGCCTGAAGGGTAGCTGCTTGGGAAATATAATGCCAATAAGAAGGTGATGGTTATGAGTATTCACGGCAAATGATTCACATTAAAACATGACAATGTTCCTAAACCCAAGGTCTCTTCTCCTCTACGAGGGTAGAGTAGAAGTTTTTAGGAAAAGTCCAAAGTCCATTTGGACTTACCATTTTCTCTTACCATTGAATGAGGCAGAGAGAAGAGAGGTCCCTTCTGGTTTTGGTTCCCATCACAGATATTCCATTATAAGAAAATAAGGAAATGAAGGAAGAAATAGAGGAAAAAGAGCGAGAAGAACAAGGAGGAAAATGGAGTGAGAAAGCACAGAAGGAGAGGCTGAGAAGAGAGAGATGAAGAGGGTTGAGAGGCAGAGTGAATCAGAGGAAGATAAAGGAAGTGAGTAAAAACAAAGAGAGGTGAGGTAGAAAGAGACAGAGAGGAAGTGAAAACAGGAAAAGAAAACATGAAAATGAAAGACAAAGAGCACTGTTATCGGTCCACACTGTGATCTTGGCCATGTCGTTTTAATCGCTTCAGTTTTCATCTCTGCATTTTTTATTATTTTTATACATCTTTATTGGAGTATAATTGCTTCACAATGCTTAGTTTCTGTTGTACAACAAAGTGAATCAGCCATATGCATACATATGTTCCCATATCCCCTCCCTCGTGCTTCTCCCTCGCACCCTCCCTATCCCACCCCTCTAGGTTGTCGCAAAGCACTGAGCTGATCTCCCTGTGCTATGCTGTTGCTTCCCACTAGCTAGCTATTTTATATTCACCAAATATATGTGTTATATGTGTTATATATATGTGTTATATGTGTTATATGTTGATGCTTCTCTCACTTCCCCCCAGCTTCCCCCTCTGCCCACCGTGTCCTCAAATCCATTCTCTATGTCTGCAAAAAATAAAGATATTTCTGCCCTGCCACTAGGTTCATCGGTACCATTGTCTTTAGACTCCATATATATGCATTAGCATACAGTACTTGTTTTTCTCTTTCTGTCTTACTTCACTCTGTATGACAGACTCTAGTAATCTCTATCTCATGTAATCTCTATCTCTATCTCATGTGGCTGCTATTGGAATAAAATGAGATAATTCAGGTAATCATATTTGCTTATCTACCCCTTCTCTATGATGGCTAAAATTTAAAAAAATAAACATCACATTGAAAAAGGCTTCAGGTGTGGCCAAATCCTGAAGTTAATGATGGGTAGTATGTTTACACTCACAGCCTACCAAATAAAATTCTTAGCTTTACCATTAAGAAAAAGAGATTTGATGACTCACTGTAGATGTGAATTGACTACATCTAGAGGTACCTGGACTCTCCAGGCTGAGCTTCAGGGATGATGAACAACTTCAGATTGAGCACCAAAGCTCCATAATGAGCTGGGTTTCAATAACACTCTTATTAATGATCAGATCACATGTTAAACAGGAAGATAATTACTTTGCTTGATGATAAACAGAGAGATGTCATAATCACCACGTAAAAAAAAAAAAATACCCCACAGCAAAAATATATAAAAAGAGGACCAAAGTGTAGCAATTTCCTTCTTTAGGTTCTTTGAAGGAAGTTTCAACTCAGCAAAGTTTGGCACGTGTGCACACACACAAACACACAACATATATATATATTACTCCAGGAGATATGCCTTCTATTACAGGGGTTTAAAATAATTGTGACATCTAGGAAATTTCCTAGGAAGAAAATACAGTGAATTTTCTATTCATGATCACAATGTCTGTTTTTCTAAGACTTGACACTTCCTCTAACCCTATTTGGTTTTAGTATCCTGTCCCCCCTATATTTGCCTTTTCTATAGTTAGCACTCATCTCCAGCACAATCACCCAAAACATACTTGTTTAAAAATAAACCTGAACACTGTTGGAATTGAAAATATAAAGATAGGGGTAGGCTAGGAAAATATGGTCAATTTCTTTTGTGGAGCTCAGAGCCTAGCTCAGTGATAAAGAGATAGAAAAACAGATTCAAAGACAAGGCAAAGTCCTGTTGATATTTTGCAGCTCTACAAATGATGGGGACCATGAAGTGTTTATGAAAGTTGTCTCAGAAGCCTCAGAAATCATATTAAGACTTCCATAAACATTACAGCCGTGGTCCTGGAGCCTGGAGCAACAAAAATTCCCAGAGATTCCTCTCTTCTATGCTCAGGGTAAGGTAATGTCAGGTTATTCTGAAGCACAGAACAACAGAGAAATTTCTCTGCATTGACTTCTTTCTGATGCTTACAAAATCTTCTCCTCTTTCTCTGCTGGTTGTATTCTCAGATGATGGAAAAAAGAGTTTCTTTCTTTCTTTCTTTCTCTTTTTTTAATAACATCTCTTTAAACTGCCAAGGGAAAGTCTAAAAAACTGGAAGCCTTTTGAGGGTAACCTGTTGCAATACTTCAAAAAGTACAATATAAAGGAGATAGATGATGGATAGATAGATAGATTAATATAGATATTAGGAAACATTCAAAATATACAACACCTCAAGATAGCTATAACACTGAAGCAGGGGGGCGTTTTGAAATGAGAAAGGAAAAGAAAACCCACTGTGCTCATGGGATACATTTGGGGAAAGATAAAGTGATTCAGATAGTACTGCTATGGCCTGAATGTTTGTGTCCCCTAAAATTCATATGTTGAAATCCTAATCCCCAAGGTGATGGTATTAAGATGTGGCATCTCTGGGAGGTGATTAGGTCATTAGCTCCCTTACAGAAGAGGTCAGAGAGCTCCCTAGCCCCTTCCACCACGTGAGGCCACAGTGAACAGTCACCATCTGTGAACCAGAAAGCAAGCCCTTGCCAGACCTGATCTTGGACTTGATCAAGCTGCCAGCACCTGGATCTTTGACCGCCCAATCTTCAGAACTGGGAGAAATAAATTTCTTTTGTTTATAAGCTCTCCAGCCTGTGATATTTTGTTATAGCAGCCCTAACTGACTTAGACACGTACTAGATACACTGATCCTGAATGTCAACTTACAAGTGCGATTAGAGGCCTGAAGCTCAATGATTCAGGCTGGAAAAAAGCCAGACAGGGTCATCTTAGGAGTCGTGTTCTGTCTGATGTCTAGGGAGATGCTTTCTGTGGGAGTCTAGAAGTAATTCATTTCTATATGGTCCCATAGACTGATGGGGAACCCCATGATGAAGGAGTGCTGCCCAGAGTGAAGCCAGAGGGAGGATCTGTCCTCCCTGCCAGGCCCTTGTTGATCTCCTGTATCCCCAGCCCACAGAGTACAACCTACAGTGCTCTCTCTCAGGGCAGTCCTGGCTTCAGGCTCAGCTCTATGCAGACAGCACCAGAGCAGAATGCTGGCTCCATTCAGCTCTCCCTAGAAATTCCAGAAACTGACTCTGCATTTACAAAGGCCTGTGGGGTTGAGATTGAAGTTACCTTGGAAATGTCTCAGTGATGAATGGAAAGGATTTGAGTGGAAATTTGGGAGACTGAAGCACAGCATTCGCTTAGGGATTGCTTGTCTATTTGCTTTGTGCTGTTTTGAATGCACAGTGCTCTCATTCCCAAACCTCTAGGGGGCCCATACAAACTCACAACTGCATCCCCTTTATGTGCATAGACACACAGAGAACAACTGTCCACTCCAGACAAAAGCATCACATTACAAAACTCTTAACTTCGTCTTTTTCTACCAAATCATGTGGTGAGCAAGTTGCTGTAACTTAACTCCTTGTCACATACTTACTGATAATTTATTTTGATCTAACAATGCTTTTTAGTTTTTAAGCAAACATCATGCCTCTCGGTGGGGAATTATAGTCCCTTCTGGTTCCCCAATGAAGTGCACAGCATATTGTCTTTAAGGGGACCTAACATCACCTCGTTTAAAATACGGGAATGGGCGTCTGGCATGGAAAATAGGGATTAAATGATCCAGAAACATCATTTTCCAAGAATTAAAAAAAAGTTTCCTAAATTAGGCAGTGAAAATCAGGCAGTGAAAGTCAGTTTCCTAAATTAGGCAGTGAAAATCAGAACCCCAGAAGTCCTTGAGGGTTTGCCTAGCTTAGATGCTTCTTCAGCACGGCAAGCTTGCAGTCAACTAACCACTGTCTTTCTACCTTTAAGGCTACACCACCTAAGCAATCACACTATGACAACTTTCTTTCTGAGATGTTCACAGTCAAAACCATCCCTTTTCTTAGGTCTCTCCTCTATAGAGTTTCACCTTTCCAGAGAATCAATTCATATCAATCAAAATGGAAGCATTGCCATCTTGCTTACTAATTTTCACCAGCAAAGGGGATGTGAGATTCTTCTTGGAAACTTAGGCTGGGGGTGGTAACAGGTGCAATCTAGGAAGCAGTAAAAGGTTTGCAAAGTACAACTAGTGTTGGAGGCAGATTCAAGATTACCCCAAGGCCTTCAACATATCCAAGTGTCACGCACATCTGAGCCTCTACTGGCCTTCTCTTCACACAGCTGTTATCAGAGAAGTCATATGGGCTTAATGTCACTTCTGCCAGTAAATGAAGATCCCCAGACCAACACTCTAGAACCCAGCATTACTACTGAGTTTTGATCTTGGGGCCCATGCTAGTGACTGGGCTGCTGCTTTGTTCCATGTTGAACACTAGTTGGATAACTGGATCCTTGTCTAGCCACTACCATCAGAGTCTTTGTGTGTGATCCAGACAGAGTCAAGGGCTCCCTTCTCTGGCCTATTTGCCCTTCTATCCTTCTTTTATCATGGAGTATAATGCAGCTTATTGTCATTGACCTTTTTTTAAATCCTTCTCTAGTAAATTCTATATGTGAAGAAATGCTCCTTGCTCATCTCTACCCTTGGTCCCCAGACTGTTTCTCAGATAGGGTAGTCTATTACAAATCACTTTATACAGTAACTTTTAGTTAATCTGACCTGGCCTACCCACCATATTTTGAACTAATTAAGAGAAGGAGTTGGGTCTTATTCATTTTCATTTAACTCAATTTAACCTCATGTCAAAAATGAACACACTCCTATCTCATCTAGTAAAACACCTTATGAAAACACATACTTTAAAATACATTTAGAAAATATTTGTGGTCAGAAATATGTGTGAAAATTAGATATGTGTTACTTTGTTAATTTATTCATTCATTCATTATATAGTTATTGAATCCTTACTACATGGCAGATATTGTGAATAGTACTTAACTGATTTAAACTACTCACTTCTGGACCTTTCAATAGCATGATGTACTTATTGAAAATAAAATAAATATTTATAAGAGAAAGAAGCCCCTGAACATTTAAAATATCTCGTTATCAATGGCAAATATGTCAACTCACTTTGATCAAAATCAAAGTATGAAAACAGATACTATCATGGAATCCCATTTTCCATTCTATTTCAGACCAAATCTACAGTGTTATACTCAGGTATAGTGAATGCTACCAGAGTGGTCACAGTACACAAGTAAAGCCTCTCCCATTCAGATTTCACTGGAATTGGAATTTGCTCTATTGTTAGCCAAGGCAATAATGTTATATCATGGTTGGAGAAAAACACTTGCCATGGTGTCCTTAAGGATAAGAGAAAGGCTTGTCTAAGTTGGCTCCCTTTCTGGGAGAAGGGATATAAGTACACAGAGTTCAAGTGCACAGGACACATCCTGACTCACCAAGATAGGGCTCAGCAGTAGAACTCACATGGAGGCCTGGCCTGTTGTTGCAGGAAGCCCTCCAGGAGCAGCCTCCCAGGCAACCAGTCCTTCCAGTGAAAATGGCCAAAATAATCAGTCTCTCAATAGCCATCCCATGGCATGCCAGGCTCAGAGAAACAGTTTCACAGGACACTAGTCTCTCATTGGTCAAGTCAAATTAAAGCAGGCTAACAAGAACTGGCAGTGATTCATTCAAAACAAGGTGTTGGGAAAAAAAAATCAAAGTTGGGGCTTCTTTTTCTTTCCTCTAAGCGATATAGACTTCCCTACAGCCTGTAATATATTAGAAGTAGAAGGAAAAGTGACCTTATCAATAATCAATGAAAGGATGATGAATGTATTCCCTCAGGATTTAGAAACCTTTAATACCCCCATGCCATCAAAATGACAATCCAAACACCTGCAGCTATTCTTAGTCTATGGGCTCTCCACAGTCTCCACCTACTCCCCCAAATTCAGTATGAAGCACATGAGTCATCTCCCTAGAATGTGTCTCCCCTCCATTCTTTATAATTTTCTATGTTCCCTTTGTTAGGGGAACCACTGACTGAAACCGCCTGCCTTTGCCAGGCAAGATAGTAGCACCTGCATGAGTTATTTTACAGGACGTCCTGGTAAGGAACGTGGAACTAACAAGCTACCACCAATGGGAAGAATTCGGGAAAGGTAAAAAGAAGAGAGGGGACACCAGTCCATATGTCCTACCGGAATCCATCTTGGCTGAGTGATGCAAGCGCCACCAGGAAGGACCCTGAGTCAGTGATTGGACAGAGACAAGCGGCAAATAACCCCATCACAATAAAACCCAAGACTGCGAGCCACGAGGCAGAGCAGTTCCCCTGGGCTCCCTTACACTGCCGCTCTCCACCTGGGTGCCCCTTCCCAGTAAAGTTCTTGCTTTAGCAGCACGTGTGTCTCCTCTGACAGTTGATTTCCGAGTGTTAGACAGCATCTCACTTTCAGGCCCTGGAAGAGGTCTGCCTCCCTGCAACACGTTTAGCTTTAAAAGTCCATCCCAAGTCATACCTTCGCCTGGTCACTACACTGACCACACCGTTCACTGGATTCCCTTCCCCAAACTGGCAGAGCCACACCTAAACTACCAAGGCAGCCTTTGCCTAGTACTAGGTTTTGTAGGTATGCTATCCCCTCATAGAAAGCACAAGTCTTTCAAGGGTGAAAGCTTATGGTAGTTTCCTAGGGATACTGTAAAAAATTATCACAGGGCTTCCCTGGTGGCGCAGTGGTTGAGAGTCCGCCTGCCGATGCAGGGGACACGGGTTCGTGCCCCGGTCTGGGAAGATCCCACATGCCGCGGAGCGGCTGGGCCCGTGAGCCATGGCCGCTGAGCCTGCGCGTCTGGAGCCTGTGCTCCGCAACGGGAGAGGCCACGACAGTGAGAGGCCCGCGTACCGCAAAAAAAAAAAAAAAAAAAAAAAAAAAAAACCAAAAAATTATCACAAATTAGGTAGTTTAAAACAGCAGAAATATATTCTCTCACAGCTCTGGAGGCTAGAAGTCTAAGATTAAGGTGTCGGCAGGGTCATACTCTCTCTAAAGGCTCAAAGGGAGGCTCTGCTCCATTCCTATCTCTTAGCCTCTGCTAGCATTCTCTGGCATTCCTCGTCTTGTAGCTGTAGCTACTCTAATGTGTGCCTCCATCCTTGCATGGCCATCTTCCCTCTGTATTAGTGTGCTTGTGTGTCCTCTCTTTTTCTTATAAGAACACCAGCCATGTTGGATTTAGGGCCCACTCTGATACCGTATGACCTCCGTCTTAACCAATTACATCTGCAAAGACCCTATATCCAAATAAGGCCGCATTCTGAGGTTCTGGTTAGAAATAAATTTGGGGGAACACTATTCAACCCAGGGCAGAGATGTACCCTCATCCTGCTTTTGATGCTTAGTGTCTTCCTTTCACCAGGAGAACTGCAGGACTCAGCTGATAATTGTGACATTATACTTATGGAGCTTGCTTTGTATGAGGTGATATGCTGAGTTCTGCAGGGGACCCTTTCTGCACTGACTCAGCCACAGAAAAGCAGTAAAATTACTCTTCCTATACATCTTGGTTCTACTAAGAAAAAGCCAATCACTTTGTAATGGTAATTGCTTTTGACCTGCTCTTCTGGGAGGCCACTGATAGATACAATGGAGTTCACTTGAGCAAAGCTGTAGTATAAGAGATCAGGAATAATTAAGGCAGGGAGGGTGGGGAGAGGAAGCAATCATGAAGAAGCCTCATCTTAAAACATGGAAAATGCCAAGTGGATTCACTCTGTGTAAAGGTCAGCCTTAACATGCCAACCTTTTTGAATTTCATTTGAAGGACTCTGTTTAAAATATCATGCTACAAATTTGCTAAAAAGCCATTCACTCTGGAAAAACATTTTATGTAGCCACAGAAGACAGAGTTACCACGTTAGAGTACAAAACTAAATAAAAACAATATAAAGTCCCTGAATTTCCAGGGAAACAAGTGAATGAACACACAAAACTTTAAATATCCAGGAGAACACTCTGGTAGAAGGGAAGCAAGCAAATGATAAACGAACAACACCACACTAGTCTTGGAATCAGAAAAATTTGTTTCCAGTTCCAGGCTGCTATTTGCTGGCTTTGCGACATTCAGCAAATTTAGACATGCCACCTTTCTCTAATATGGAGTAATGCTTGGTATACTTACTATAAATGATTACTTTGCAAAACAAAATAAAATCTTATGAGTGAAATGTTTTGTGAAGTCATTAATCACAAATATTTGTGATTACTCTGAGACCTTCAGATAAGCAGTTATATGTTACTTTAATGGATATCAAAGTTACAACCAAATATCGTCTGCCATTTTGAAATAAAACAAATTTGTTCTTGAGTAAGGTCCTAAGGGATCAACCCAAACTGGTTGCCTAGGAGAAGAGGCATTTAAGTAAAGGTTACGCAAAATTGAAAACGGCAATCAGAAATATAAAATTAGAGTTTTTAAAAGGTGATCTAGTCAGCAAACCAAAAACCATGCTGATTGAACACCTACTATATGTAGGTGTACTCTAAGATTGAAAGAGAATCAAAACTGAAAATAATTAGTACTCCTCACCCTGAAAAGATAACAAAGCAGCCATACACTATTAAAAAATATGTAAAATATCAAGGTAACACATGAAGAATACAGACCCATGGCTGAATAAGAGCTGAGTGGCTTCAGGGAAAGGAGAGACCCCTGTGGATATACAGGTCAGGGAAACATTATGGAGGAAGAGATGGCGAACTGGACAGTAAGAGACTTCTCAGTGGCAATTTTGAGTCTATGTTATGGCACAGACATTTAAATGTCTTGGATGGAGTGGAAGTTGGAAGGTTTGAGAGTGAGGAAGAAGGAGAAGAAAGAAAGAAATTTTTGTTTTAATCCAGGACTTTGCCATTTTAAGTATTCTTTTGTCACTGAGGTTATTATCTACAATATCAGTCTGGACCCTCATGTCAGACTGAAACAAAAGGGATTTTAGCAAATTAGCTAGACCTAGGAGAAGCCTTAATTTGAGATAGTACCATCTGCTCTGTTCATTCCAACAGGAAAAAAGATGAGGAGGTAAAGACTGAACTTATTTATCTTTAGGGTTCCACATACACTTGGCCAGAATTCCCACTATTTATAGACAAATGAATCCATCCATTTGCTTTAATCTCCTTAATGCAAAAATATATACATATATGAAAATTCTTGTTATATATATACACAAGTAAGATATGACTACACTAGTATCTTTTGGAAAAGGGGAAGAGGAAAAGAACAACTTGATGAGAGATGAAGTATGAAAAAAAATCAAAGTGGAATTTAAAGTTGCAAAATGGATGCTTTTTTCGAGGACTGAACGGGAGAAAATGATCAAACTGAACTTAGCTGGATTAGAACAATGCTTTCTAAAAAGTGACCTATTCAGAGATGGAAAGATCTTACCCCTTCAAGAAGAGACAAGCAGCTTTTGTGTGCTGTGTCAGTGTAAAAGCTGCTTCCAGTGGAGAGGAGCACAGCCCAGCACTTGCTTTTGAGAGGAGATGGTAAGATGACAGAACGATGAACTTTAATGGGCTATCAGATATTTTTTAATAGCCTTTTCCATTTTAAATGTGGATCCAAACCCAGTGCTTATAGAATGAGGGCTAAAAGCTTCAATTCAAACCAGCAAGGCCATCACCAGTATCTGCACCGAAAGCTCTCTGACAAAAATACACTTGATTTCCAACCAGCAAGAGACTAGTTATTCCATTTAGGGAAATGACATCGTGATGACCTAAAATTACCCTTGCAGTTTCTGCAGACTATAGCTTCAGCAATGCATCTATTCCAGGTTGTACAGAAAAGTTTGCTGAGGCATTTAGAGAACTCTCTCCAGGGGGATCATGCTTTCTCTGCTCCTTTGCTAAAGGTGATATGAGTATCTGTCGACATGGTGCTTGCCAACCACCCAAGCTGGAAACTCATTCATTTAGGAACAGTTAGTGAATGCTTATAATGTGCCAGGCTCTGTGTGAGATGCAGGTGACACAAAAATTAAAGACATAATGCCTGCCCTCAAGATTTTATTGTCCTTTGGGGAAGACAACAAAGTAGACAAATAATCAGAATACAGTAAAGAGAGATGGCCGGTTAATTCCTTAAAGGGTGGTTGACTTTTGCAGCCTTCACCCCCTGCAATCTGGCCCAGGCCCTTTCCTGATATTAATCTCCCCAAGATCACCAGGACTACTCAACATTCCAATCTGATGGCCAGTTTAATCCTTAGCATACCCACTTTCCAACAGCATTTTTCATTCTGTGTTGCCCACTAATTTTCTGAACCATCTCTTTTATCTGTTTCTAGGACTGTGCAATATCTTGATTTTTCTCCTTACCACCTTGAAAATTCCTTCTAAATTTTCTTGAGTAGTCTTTTCCATTATTTGGTCCTCAAATGTTAGGGCTACATAGAATAGGATTCAATTATCTCTACATGTGCTTTACTTATACAATCCCGTCGCTCAGCCTCCCACACAAAACCAAACCTCCAAATCTCTCCCATATATAATCCATTGTCAATTCTGTTCATTAGATTCTGGAAATGCTTCCAAGTTTCCATTAGAGATGGTAAACAGAGCCCGTATATTTGACTACACCATTGCTAAATTTTCATTTATATTTACAATGTTATATAAAAATATGTATGTTTTAGAAAACTGTATCGGTGTGACCAAACAGGGAAGGATGCGATTCACATTCTCAATATTGTGAGAATATTTTTCCAAGATATAATATAGGCTTGAATTACTAGATAGAAAAATTACTTACTATGCTTAGATTCAATACATGGAAGGCAAACTCCCCAGTTCTTTGAAACACAGAGGCAGGGACTGAAGGGATGGGGAGGACCTGGGCAATCATCAAGTGAGCCTGAATCTCACAATGTGAATGACTTCACGGTCGACAGCACAGAAAGGACTGAGGGCACCAGGCTTGGACTCTCCCTCCAGAGTGCTTTGGCAGCCACTCACAAAACACCAATTAAAATAGGGAAATTTCCTCAGCAACACATTAACAATGACTTGGCTGCTTCGCGCTCTTTTCTGCACTTTTATTTTGCCAGATAAAAATACGAGTTGTAAGTGAGGAGTGGGAAGGAAACTATTACTACATGCATTTGTTCAGCGAGAAAGTTTTACTCTTCTGACGTGAGCTTGTTTCTCTGTGTCTGTTTGTCATTTATACTTGTTGTAGCAGCTCAGTAGAGAGCTGGTCCTTGTTTACTAGGTGGTGCAAATGTCCAGGTTGTGAGATGGTCTCAAGGCCTCCTTCTTACCAGGTGTACGTCCACAGCAGGCTCTGTGTATCTCTGCCCTCAGTATACACCAATTCCATCTCCAAAAATTAAAATTTGCCCCAGTCTCTCCAACCCTTCTCCTCCAGCCCCTGCTGCCTGCCCTGATGAGTGCCTCTGCCTGATTGCATTCCAGAAACTGCAGAGAGCAATCTATGGTTAAAACAAAAACAAAAACAAAAAATCTTGCTGCTACTTGCAAAAACTTGGATGTATTTCCCTCTCAAGTTGGTTGTGACACAATGAAGTTAGTGGGGCTACTCCTCCCTCTCGTTAATGGACATGACTTTACATTAACAAATCCTCTTTAATGTCCTGCTTTAAACGGCATGTGTGTCCCATGCCGAGTATAATAAGGGAGAACCCATGGTGTATCAGTAAATTGTTGCCACAATAATTTTGTGCGACAAGCAGCCTCAAGATCTTAATACGTTACCATAGCAAGCACTTATTTGTCTTACTTTTGTGAGTAAGCTATGGCTTTTCTGGGATAGGATGGGCTTGGCTGCAAGTCAGACTCAGATTGTCCTAAACATCCCTTCCTGGGACAGCAGATATCTGAGGTATGCGCTTCCCAGGGTGAATCACAGGACCACAAGATGGTGAGCCAAACCAGAAGATATCAATACTTCTTCAGGCCCAAGCTTGAAACAGGTACACTGTCAGCACCGAATACATTCCATTGGCCACAAGCCCTATGGTTAAGCCCACCGAGGTTGAGGTGGATAGGACCCCAAATGCATAAGAATAAAGGAGACAGGAAGGGGTAGGTAATGATCGAGGTGGTTGGCATATAGTTCTAACTTTATGAATTATTTGAGGAAAATAACAGATGTCTATAAAAGTTGTGGTTGGCCATGTATGATAAACTTATTTATTGTTCCAAAACTTTCCCTTTGTCCCAGTTATAATCCTTTGTAATATGGCTTCACAATTATTGGACCTTGGGTTTATCAGTCCAGCCTTCAATTTGATACTGTCAACATGACACTTTGTACACAATTCTTTCTTTACTTATCCATGCTGAAGCAAATTTCTCTAATGTGTGTTTGTGTGTGTATATATACATAGACATGTACACACACACATATATACACATTTATATTCACTGATAGTTATACATAGATATACATACACTAACTAGATCTATTATATGTATATATTCATATAAATGTGAATTTGGCAGAGAATGGAATTAAGTTAAATGCACAGGGCTCAAATTTTCATCTTGAACCAGAAGACTTATACGTGTGGTTTTTCCGTATTTGTTTAAGTGTGTTTCTCCCAAAGGGACTATGTATCATTCTTGTATCCTAAGCATGTAATATTGTTCCTGGAAGAGTCATATAGTAGTATGTGCTCAACAAATGTTCAAACTATTAATTAGTCACATTAATGATTTGGTTCTTCTCTGTCCAAACATTTCATGATGATAAAAACTTAAACCTTGTCCGGCAATCCTGCATTTCTTCATCTCCAGCCATTCTCTGACTCAGCAGCTTGATCCTGTCTCGCTCTCCCTTTACGTTCTTCAGTTCTTTGATGCTTCCTTTGAGATGGGATGAAATTTGGGCCTAATAACTTAGGTGTAAATGAACTGTTATCTGCTAACAAGGCAGAAGCCTTTCTGTGAGTTTCCATCACAGGTGGTGCACAGGGAAATTTAACATCAGTGGATAATGGTTCTGACTTTTCTGCCATTGTTATAGTTTTGGAAGCCACTTCACCTCTCTAGTCCTCAGTTTTTCCAGAAAAAGTGGAAATATTTTTTTAAAAGCTCCCTTCTCTTCCTTCCTTACCCTGCTACATCAAATGAACTGATGTTTGAGAATATGCTTTTTAAAAAAGTGTTACACAAACATGATCTGTGATTATTAAAACAAAAATGTAATAAATCTAAGAACTATTATTTAGAAAGTATGTATGACTTGTACTTCTCAGGGCAATGAGAGGAGAGCAGAAGGAAAAATATGGAGAAGCTATTTTTGTCTGCCCCACCTTGATGAAATGGCTTTAAACAGCATACAATTGCAGAAAACGTACAGCTCCTCAAGATACAAAATGCTCCCCACCTTATCTCACCTACCACCCACATCAAAAAATCCAGAATGGAAACAGGCAAAGGGAAAAAGGGATCAGAAGCTACAAAAGGGCATTTATTGGGGAGTGGTATTTCAGAATCTGTCAGCCTCACTTAACCTTCAGCATGCCATCTGATGTATTTTAACAGGGAAGACAGCTTACCCTGATTAAAAGGATACGTTCATGTAGGGACGTTTGGGGGAGCAGTGCAGAGAGGGAAAGACAATAACCAGGACTTCCACAGTGTACAATTCTGGGCTGATGCTGCATCTGACTCCATAGAATACAGGGCATTTCTTTCAATGCCATCTGTACTCTAGGACTAGAAAAAAAATCACTTCAAAGATTCAACTCCATGCTGTGGAGCCAATTTCTCATAACAATAGCTAATAATGAGTCTTCTTGAAATCCCTTTTCCAATCAAAAGACAGGGATTGTCAGAACAGATATCACTATATTAAGGCCAGACTAAAAGCCCAGTCAGGACTTCTATGCTATGGATAAACCCACTAATAAAAGCAATCCTAAGATATTTCTGTGAGAGTTTCAGAAAGAACACTAATTAACCCAGACAGAGAATCTTCCAAAGATGTATTCCTTCTGTTGAAGAATATCCTGTATTGGCATTTTTGTGAATCATTCTTGACATTTTGCCAGTTCTGCTGTCAACTTTCAAGGGATACAGAAATACTCAGTGGATTTTTAAAAGCAAAATCTATAAAACAAAGTCTGATTACAAAACTACTGGCTAGCTTAAAAATAAAACAAAACACAGAGATGATCATTAAAAAACAAAACTTCTAGGAAAGCCTCTTGCGGTGAAATTGCTTCATCTAGTAGAGTAGAACTATGTCTGAAAGGGCCAACTTGGATTAAATTAGAGTGTTCCTCAGGTTATAGACTGAAATTATTTTCAGTTATTGAGTGGTGTGTATGCAGGAGTGAGCAGACACTCATACATATACACACACATTTAGTCAATAAATGTTTATTCAATACCTACTATGTGTCAGCCACTACTAATAAGCTCTTAGAGCTACTGTTATTGTTTGATAAAATATTAGTAATTGTTTTAAAAAATGTAGTTTATAAATATTTAAATGTTATTTTATGTTTTTAGTAACTGAATTCTTTAAAAAAAAATAGAATATGTTTAGAGCAGTTTTAAGTTCACAACAAAATTGAGCACAAGGTATAGAGATTTCCCATTTAGTCCATGTCCCCACACATGCATAGCCTCTCCATTATCAACATTCCCCACCAAAGTGGTATATTTGTTGCAACTGATGAACCTACATTGACATCATTATCACCCAGAGTCCATAGTTCACATTAGGGTTTACTCTTGGTGTTGTACATTCTGTGGGTTTGGGCAAATGTATTATGACACGTCTTCACCATTACAATGTCATACACAATATTTTCACTGTTCTAAAAATCCTCTGTGCTCTGCCTATTCAGCCCCCACCAAACTCAGATCTTTCTATTGTCTCCATAGTTTTGCCTTTTCCAGAACATCATATAGTTGTTACACAGTATGTAGGCTCTTCAGATTGGCTTCTTTTACTTAGTACTATGCAATTAAGTTTCCTCTATGCCTTTTCATGGCTTAATAACTCATTTCTTCTTAGTGCTGAATAATATTCCAATGGCTCCATTATCCATTCACCTACTTAAGAGCATCTTGGTTTCTTTCAAGTTTTGACAATTACGAATAAAGCTGCTATAAACATCCATGTGCAGGTCTTTGCCTGTATATAAGTTTTCAACTCCTTTGGGCAATACCAGGGAGGTCAATTTCTGGATCCTATGGTAAAAGCATGTGTAGTTTTGTAAGAAACCCCAAACTGTCTTCCAAAGTTATTGTACCATTTTGTAGTCTCACCAGCAATGAATGAGTGTTCCTGTTCCTCCATATCCTGGTCAGTGCTCTGCATTTTGTCATTCTAATAGGTCTGTAATGGTATCTTGTTTTAATTTGCCTTTCCCTAATGACATATAATGTGGGGCACTTTTTCATATGCTTATTTGCCATCTGTATATTGTCACTGGTGAAGTATCTTTTAAGGTCTTTAGCCCATTTATCGGGTTGTTTGTATTCTTATTGTTGAGTCTTAAGAATTCTTTATATATTTTGGATAATGCTCCTTTATCAGATGCATCTTTTGCAAATATTCTCTACCAGTCTGTGGCTTCTCTTTTTATCCTCTTGATCTTTTTTATATATAATATAGTATGTGTAAGTTTTGTGTGTGTGTGTGTGTGCATGTGTGTGTAGTGTACATAAAGTAGACTGTCTACTATTAAACTGGAAGTGAAGTGTCTATTCACTCATCCCAAACTGTCCCAGCCCCACTCACCACTTTCTGTGGAAACTCTGAAGCTTGATTTGAAGAACATTATGCTCAAACATTATTGTCACTCAGAATTTGCTAGTGGCTTTCAAAATTGACATAAGTAACTTTTCACATATATACCCTTTCTCTTTACTCACATGGTATTTACATGACTCTATGACTCTGGAAAACAGTTTTCCTGCCTTCCTCACTCTATCCCATCCATAAGCAAATGCAGTAAAGACACAAGTTTCTAGATCATCAAAAAAATCAATGAGAGAGACAACATTTTGACTAAGAACTCAAGAAGTAAGCAGAATGGAGGACATGGTGTTTTTCTTTGTAGCTTGGAGAGTGGGGTCTTTGAGAAGCTACTACACAACCAAGGATAGAAGATTTGGGTATTAAAGTAGATCCTTGCTCAGCCAATGGCAGACGGACTAGAGAAGCTGATCCAGAAAGCTAGTGCCTGAGACTTGACCCTCATGCTGATTCCACATCTGTTTTTCTAAAGCAAACAAAAGGCAAAACAAACAAACAATAAACAGCCCAATATTGACCTACCACATGCTATAAACCATTGGTGTAAATTAATGAGTGAAAGCAGAATGATTATTTTTAATGTTTGTATAGCATTTGGAATCCTCAGAGGCAGGGCCTGGGTAAAGATAACACAAATAGTGAGATGCCCCACAAAGCTCTGTGAGATGGTGGCTGTGGGGCCCCGCTCTCGCCTGGGTGTAACTGCCTCCTGTGGAACCCTGCATCACAGTCTGATGCGGGTGCCCCACGCTCGTTCGCCCTTGCTATCTGATAACCTCAGCAGGTGCAGAAGGGAATGGGGACTTCGGCAAGGTGGAGGACCTCTGTCCACCTCACTGCTTAGGCACTCAGCCCTTGGTCATCCACTAAACTCTCAGAGACCGTTGCTGCAGAAAAATGGCTCCTGGGCAGGGCCTGCCAGCAGGAGGTTTGGCTGAGGCAAAGAATGAAAAAGTTCCCTTTGAGCATCATATTTCTTCCTCTGCCTCAGTAACAGCAAGAAGAGTAAGTGACTGGCTGAGTAAGTTGTTTCTGGAATAAATGCGTCTCTCTCACTGTTCCTTTGTGTTCCCTGGCTGCCCCCTCCCTCCCTGGCTCCTCTCATCCCTCCGCAAGCAGGAACACCTCCCTCCTCTCTTTCAGGTAAGACATACCTACTGACAAAGCTCTGGAACAAAACATCTATGTATATAATTTTCCTCCTACCACATCAGGATGTAGCCTCCAGCTTTCCAGATAATGAGGTAGATGTGGTCAAGATAGAAACAATGTTCATCTTCAGATTCACGCATCCTACCAGCATGCAGGGGTCACACTTGCTTGTCACTGACCAGGTAATGTGGTCTAGCTCCTGAGGCTTTTCCACAAATATTAGCTTGAAGCCCCTTGGCTGCTGAAATATGACCCCATACTGAAGAGACAGTTGAATTTTCAGGCTGGGTACATTCCACAGGAGGAAGTCATTTGCTTTGTGGCCACGATGTGCTTTGCGACTGTGCACTCATGCCTCCTCTAGGTTCTCTCTCATTTCCAGCCTAGGTTCTGCTCTGGGAAAGCTTTCTCCAGACCTCTTCAAACACCCTTCTTATCAGCCACACAGATCCTGTAATCCAACCTTCTATGAGCTTGGCTGTCTCCAACTGTGGTTGAAATTATGCTGAGACACATCTTTATCTGGGAGATACTGCTGTGAAACTTCCTTTTCACCAGGGAAACCATGTAACTTATAAAGCAGGGTGTCTACTAAATTAATGAACACAGAAGACCAATGACAGAAGGTGGAATTATATGTGTCCTCTCTCTCTTCCACCCACATACACAAATGCCCCTTAACAAACAGCCTCAGCTGCCAGCTAACTCAAGACCTCAGGACTTACCTCATCTGAGCTCCAGCCTTCAGGGACCTCTCCATGCTGGTTGCCTCATAGGATTGAAATAGATTGAGCTTAACTTTCTGTGCTATTATTCTGTTTCCTATTGCCTGCAGCTCAACTTACACATGTCTAGGTGATGTGTTACTCCAGTTAAATAACAAATTAACTGAGGCACGGAACTTATGCACATTTTTTCCTTCCATCCCCAGTATTCAGCGCAGTACCTTTTTAGGCATCCATAAATGTTTGCTAATTAATTGATAGATTTATGAAATGACTATAACTGGGAATAATAATAATGATGATAAAAAATATCCTTTAAAGAATATTTATAGAATTGCCAGGAACGTCAATCGATGTTACACATTTACTCTTAATGATTAATTTAATTTATACAAAACGCTTATGAAAGAGAAAGAACATTCTCTCCACAGAATAAAACTGAATTTTAGAGAAAAGAAACAAAGAAACTGCCTCAGGGCTATGCATATAAGAGGTAGAAAAATTATTGTATTTCTGCCCCCTAATCTCCAGAATGTTGGTCAAAGTGGGATTTTGAAGGCATCCTTAACAAGATTTTTCAATGCTCAGTAGGGAAGATTGAATTTTGCCAATAAAATTGATCTCTCCTTTCATAATCTCATCCGGAATTTCTTTTAGTATATATGTGAGTAATCAGGATTTGCAACGTGCATATCCAGGTGCTCACAGATTTTCAGTAAACGTCGTTTGTATATCACAGAATGCCTGAGTGAGAAGGACTCTAAAAGAGAATCTAATCCAACTTGGTTACTTTCAGCGTTCCATCTGATGTCTTTAAAAGCCTGTAGGTAAAAATGCTTTACAACTTGAGTGGATGACACACTTCAAATGCTCCTGGGCAAAAACGATGCCATTTGGTAGAAGGAGTTGCATTTTGCTCTAAAGTCTACTATATGCATGCCTCCAAATATGTAGGCTATGTCTACTAATTCTCAATTGTTGGCTTCCTTTTTAGACTGTAACTTTCAGGATCACCTTTTTGGGGATCTTGGTGTCCCCCACTGTTACCCAGGTCAGGTCTAATCTTATCTATTGACTACAGTCTGGCAGCTAGTTTCATGAACTACTATACTCCTCGCTTCCAATGTGTTTCAGTTATGTATGTTTCTGAAGCTTGGCAAGATAAGTGATTTGTTCATAAATTTAATAAGACGTGGGAATCAAACTGGATCTTCAATCCAGAAGTCATATTTTCCTTCTGTTGCACCATGCAGTAAAATGAAAGTTTCTTTGCCAGTGGAGAAGCTCTGTATTGATAACTAAATTAAGCACTAGATGAGAGGAGATATGGATGGATGGGATGAGGGAACAGAAACACATGAGCTATTTCAGGTTATTAGATAGTATGATATAATCATAATTTACTTGATGAGAATAAGCTAAACACCAGAGGTTTGACACAGTTTTCTACCTGGATTTAATTATTCCCAGGACCTATAAAAAATTCATAATTTGGGGTATCTTGACCCAAAAGAAAGAGGAACAAGGATACACAAAGATTTCTGGGGAAGTAGAATAAATTACCTTGACTATAATTAGTACTTAAATAAAAACAAAAAAATAAGCAACTGAACAAAACAAAACATAGAAACAAATCCAGAAAACCCTGGGCTGGTGCCTATTATATGAAGTCAGCTCAAACACGCAACATTATCAAAATGTAAGAGTGGATGGCCCTCCTTATACATATCTTCTAACACCTGCTGCTCGCTCCCCTTCAAAGCTATTCTAATATCCATATAATATTCTCCCCATGAGTGTTCAGAGATGCACGGCCACTTCTGAAGACTAGAGGCACACCTAAGTGCCTTCAAGCCTCCTTGGCGGCTGTGGATCCACTCCCCCAAGCCACAATTCCACCTATTTGCCCACATACCAATCCCTTAACCAAACTGAAGTGTCTTTAAGTAATAAAAGATTACAGTTCTTTACATTGGCAGGATAAATAAACAGTTGTTCAAACATATGCTAACTTCTTTCCCTTTTGCAGATATTAGCCATTGTTTCTTTTCGATTTGTGGTATCTATGGATCCAGTGCCTATAGATTTTGAATAAATGAATGCAGTTTTAGCTGTTCACATTAAAAGTGAAACAGGGCTTCCCTGGTGGCTCAGTGGTTGAGAATCTGCCTGCCAATGCAGAGGACACAGGTTCGAGCCCTGGTCTGGGAAGATCCCACATGCCGTGGAGCACCTGGGCCCGTGAGCCACAATTACTGAGCCTGCGCGTCTGGAGCCTGTGCTCCGCTACAAGAGAGGCTGCAATAGTGAGAGGTCCGCGCACCACGATGAAGAGTGGCCCCCGCTTGCCACAACTAGAGAAAGCCCTCGCACAGAAACGAAGACCCAGCACAGCCATAAATAAATAAATAAATAAATAAATTTAAATCATATGGGCTTCTAAGAAGACCTCTGCCTAAAAAAAAAAAGTAGAGATGCAATTAACATTTTGGTACATGACTCTTTGAATTATGGTTTTCTCAGGGTATATGCCCAGTAGTGGGATTGCTGAGTCATATGGTAGTTCTATTTGTAGTTTTTTAAGGAACCTCCATGCTATTCTCCATAGTGGCTGTACCAATTCACATTCCCACCAGTAGTGCAAGAGTGTTCCCTTTTCTCCACACCCTCTCTAACATTTATTGTTTCTAGATATTTTGATGATGGCCATTATGACCGGTGTGAGATGATATCTCATTGTAGTTTTGATTTGCATTTCTCTAATGATTAATGATGTTGAGCATTCTTTCATGTGTTTGTTGGCAATCTGTGTATCTTCTTTGGAGAAATGTCTATTTAGGTCTTCTGCCCATTTTTGGATTGGGTTGTTTTTTTGTAATTGAGTTGCATGAGCTGCTTGTAAATTTTGGAGATTAATCCTTTGTCAGTTGCTTCATTTGCAAATATTTTCTCCCATTCTTTTGGTCTTGTTTATGGTTTCCTTTACTATGCAAGAGATTTTAAGTTTCATTAGGTCCCATTTGTTTATTTTTGTTTTTATTTCCATTTCTCTAGGAGGAGGGTCAAAAAGGATCTTGCTGTGATTTATGTCATAGAGTGTTCTGCCTATGTTTTCCTCTAAGAGTTTGATAGTTTCTGGCCTTACACTTAGGTCTTTAATCCATTTTGAGCTTATTTGTAGTGAGGTGGATGGACCTAGAGTCTGTCATACAGAGTGAAGTAAGTCAGAAAGAGAAAGACAAATACCATATGCTAACACATATACATGGAATCTAAGAAAAAAAAAATGTCATGGAGAACCTAGGGGTAAGAAGGGAATAAAGACATAGACCTACTAGAGAATGGGCTTGAGGATATGGGGAGGGGGAAGGGTAAGCTGTGACAAAGTGAGAGAGTGGCATGGACATATATACACTACCAAACATAAAATAGATAGCTAGTGGGAAGCAGCCGCATAGCACAGGGAGATCAGCTCGGTGCTTTGTGATCATCTAGAGGGGTGGGATAGGGAGGGTGGGAGGGAGGGAGACGCAAGAGGGAAGAGATATGGGAACATATGTATATGTATAACTGATTCACTTTGTTATAAAGCAGAAACTAACACAACATTGTAACACACCATTGCCCACTCTCACCACTCTTATTCAACATAGTTTTGGAAGTTTTAGCCACAGCAATCAGGGAAGAAAAGGATATAAAAGGAATTCAAATTGGAAGAGAAGAAGTAAAGCTGTCACTGTTTGCAGATGACATGATCCTATACATAGAGAACCCTAAAGATGCTACCAGAAAACTACTAGAGCTAATCAATGAATTTGGTAAAGTGGCAGGATACAAAATTAATGCACAGAAACCTCTGGCATTCCTATACACTAATGATGAAAAATCTGAAAGTGAAATTAAGAAAACACTCCCATTTACCATTGCAACAAAAAGAATAAAATATCTAGGAATAAATCTACCCAAGGAGACAAAAGACCTGTATGCAGATAATAATAAGACACTGATGAAAGAAATTAAGGATGATACAAATAGATGGAGAGATATACCATGTTCTTGGATTGGAAGAATCCACATTGTGAAAATGACTCTACTACCCAAAGCAATCTGCAGAGGATATGGGGATATCAGCCGCAGAAAGACATTTCTCCAAAGAAGATATACAGATTGCCAACAAACACATGAAAGGATGCCCAACATCACTAATCATTAGAGAAATGCAAATCAAAACTACAATGAGGTACCATGTCACACCCATCAGAATGGCCTTCATCAAAAAATCTACAAACAATAAATGCTGGAGAGGGTGTGGAAAAAAGGGAACCCTCTTGCACTGTTGGTGGGAATGTAAATTGACACAGCCACTATGGAAAGCAATATGGAGGTTCCTTAAAAAACTAAAAATAGCACTACCATATGACCCAGCAATCCCACTACTGGGCATATACCCTGAAAAAACCATAATTCAAAAAGAGTCATGTACCTCAATGTTCATTGCAGCTCAATTTACAATAGCCAGGAGATGGAAGCAACCTAAATGTCCATCAACAGATGAATGGATAAAGAAGATGTGGCACATATATACAGTGGAATATTACTCAGCCATAAAAGGAAACGAAATTGAGTATTTGTAGTGAGGTGGATGGACTTAGAGACTGTTATATAGAGTGAAGTGTAAGTCAGAAAGAGAAAAACAAATACCATATGCTAACACATATATATGGAATCTAAAAAAAAAAAAAAAAAAAAGGTTCTGAAGAACCTAGGGACAGGACAGGAATAAAGACCCAGATATAGAGAATGGACTTGAGGACACAGGGAGGGGGAAGGGTAAGCTGGGACAAAGTGCGAGAGTGGCACAGAGATATATACACCACCAGATGTAAAACAGATAACTAGTTGGAAGAAGCCACATAGCACAGGAAGATCAGCTTGGTTATCTGTGTCCACCTAGAGGGGTGGGATAGGGAGGGTGGGAGGGAGACACAAGAGGGAGGAGATATGGGGATTTATGTATATGTATAGCTGATTCACTTTTTTATAAAGCAGAAACTAACACACCATTGTAAAGCAATTATACTCCAATAAAGTCGTTAAAAAATATTAGAATTGAAATAAATAAATATTCATTAAATATAATAAATAAATACATACATAAAAAGAATGCAAATTTGAGGATGAACTATGTTCTCTGTAGAAAGAACACTGGATCTGGGGTTTGAAGACTTACGTTTAAGCCTGGCTTATCCTCTTACCAGATGTTTCACCTAACCCTTCTGAACCTCAGTCAATTGATTTTTAAATTAAAAGGATCTTGTAGTAAAGGTCCCTTCCAATTCTACAATTCAATTATCAAATATGTCACAAACTCATATACATTTCTGAAGATCAAATAAAGTCTTAGAATAAGTTATTCCTCTTCTATATTCAGTATAAGGTAAACCTTTGCTGGATTTTTTTCAACATTTGTATTATAAGTACATGATGCCTGTCCCCAAGTGCTTCCCCAAAGTGGTTAGTAATATAACTGAAGATAGAGCTCTACATAGAAAATAATGACTTATTCTATCACCTTGAGGAAGCAAAGCTAGGGATCCCTAAGAGGCATTTAGGGTCACTCAGTACTATCTCTAATCTAGTGTGATGCATGGGTTATTGGTCTGTGGATGACACTTCCTATTAGAACGTTTGTGCCGCACACCTCTGATTTCTAAATCTCATGCTTCCTTGTTTCTCACCATCACTTACCTCTGGTTGGATTCCACTTCTCTTTATTCATCTTGCCAACTATGTCTACTCTGTACCTTCAACTGAACAATAGAGAATGAAAGCACAGTGTTTTTAACATATGCTGACCTTAGCCCATTACATAGCTATAGCAGCGTATCAACCCTGGCCTCTGTCTGCTTCTCAAAGTAGACTACTGATAAAGAAGACACAAATTATCAATATCAGAAATAAAATAAGGGTCATCAATACTGATCCCATGAACATTAAAAAGAAAATAAATACTATGAACAATTCTATGTCCATAAATTTGATCACTTAGATGAAATTAGCGAGTTCCTTGAAAGACACAAACTGCCAAATCTCACACAGGCTCTGCCCTCCTAAACCAGACTCGATAAGACAAGTAGTACAACATCGGCCTCAGCCCGCTAGCTGACGAGAGTAAGGGTTGGAGATAGTGCAATGCCTATTAACAGTGAGTTTAGGGAGCTCTGGTCATACATTTTCACTCATCATCACCCATGTTGGTCAGCTTGCTTTCATGTCTAGTAACTGAGGTTCTCTCCGTGCCTACAATCTTGGCAAATGTCAGCATTATTTAGCCAAATTTTGACCTTCTCATCAACCTGTTCTCATGAGAAGGGTGCTCTCTGTACCCTTAGCTACTGATGGAGGTCCTGTCATAGCAGACTAATGGCCAGACCCCAGATGCCTTCTGTAGCTGCGTTCCAACAGCTCTGCCTCCCCACACCGTCCTAGTGCTGTAAGTAATAGATCCTGCCACCAAAATGCTAGACTTGCTAACAATAGGTTTCTGGGATTTCTCCTCAGGAATCATAGCTTCCAACCAGATCGATTTCTTTTTTCATCCTCCTTATCTTTCGTTACTGCTTTCCTTTGTCCTGGTCCATCATGACAATTTCTAGATATTGCTTTTGTAATGACATAGTGTCTCTTTTTCTAGCTTTAAGCACAGTAGGAAGCAAAAAGCAGTTTAACACTTCAGCCAATCGGAGGTATGTCATAGTCATCAAGAGAGGCACAACATTAGAGGTAGACCTAGCTTAGATATCTGGTTTCATTATGGTATAATGAACTTGGACCATCACCCATTCTTTCTATTTCCTCAAGTCAAACCTGAGGATACAAATATCAACTTCATAGGGATGCTGTAAGATTAAATGAGATGACATATATAAAAAATGTAGCACAGAAGTTGCCATAAACACTCAATAAATAGAAATTAAAATAAAATCTGAACTATCATTTGTTTTATAGATACCTCTGTCATCTAGTAGAAGCATCGTCCTTATTTTTTCTTATTCCGAAAGCACAAAACTATTTATCAGAGAGTTTACCTTTACGAGTATGAATGAACTTGGATCATAATTCTTGCTTTAAAGTACTTGTTTCAGTAGTTTTCAAAGCCTCTATTTTTTTAATTAATTAATTTTTTTTCCAGACCAGCAAATATTTAAGTATTTTTAAGGTTCCATTTGTTACATTAAGATCAGATTTGTCTTGAATTTACTTTGATACAAGGTGTATGACATATAAACGTGTTCATGGCTTGCATATGCACTAATTTATTGATAAGGCCATCATTTCCCTACTGGTCTGAAATGCTGATATTATCATGCATGTACTTAAACATACATGTGAATCTACTGAAGATCTTTTTTATTTTTAACTAGAAGCATTTTAATTAGATCAGTCCTACTCCTCCCATTCCTCCTATCTTATATATGTAGAACTGAAAAGGCTCTCAGGGACCAGGTCTTCCCCTTTACTTGAGAAAATATTGCTTAATATTCCATATTTTATTGAAAGCAGAGTCAGGACGAGAGCTCAGGTCTATACTCCCAGGGTAAAGGATCTGGGAGGCTGGTTTGGGGTGGGGGGCATGAGAGTGTTGAGGACTAGAGCACTCTTCTCTTCTGTGTGGAGCTGAAAGGAGGACATAGGTCCCCCCAGTCCTGTTCTTTGCTGGATCTCATGTAAGACAAGAGTAGAAAGTAGCAGAGAGTCAAAGGGAGAGGAAAGTCCCTTGGTTATGAGTGCTTTAATTTCACAAATTAAAGGAATCAGCAGAAAATACAGTCCCCAATGCAATATCCATTAATAGAGTTCTGAAATATATTAGCCAATTATACTTTTCTCAAGCAGCCTGGGAAACTTCTCCAAATATCCTTATCAACACAGTCAGGTACTAAGAAAAACAGCTGTGCTAGAGCCAATACACCTTTGAGTATGAAGGGCTGAAAATTCTCAGATTTAGTCCAAGACTAACTTAATTGTTTTTTTGGTCGCATTTTGGGTTTTCTTTGCTGCGCGTGGGCTCTCTCCAGTTGTGGTGAGCAGGGACCACTCTTAGTTGCGGTGTGCGGGCCTCTCATTGTGGTGGCCTCTCTTGTTGCAGAGCACAGCCTCCAGGCATGTGGGCTTCTAGTTGTGGCCTGTGGGCTCAGCAGTTGTGGCTCACAGGCTCTAGAGTGCAGGCTAAGCTGCTCTGAGGCATGGGGTATCTTCCTGGACCACTGCTCCAACCCGTGTCCCCTGCAATGGCAGGTGGATTCTTAACCACTGCACCACCAGGGAAGCCCCCAAGACTAACTTTAATCAGGGAACTAATTTTACTTTTAAAATGGAAATCATGGAAGGAGAAAGGGAGAAAATTTAAGTTGAATGGTTGAAAATTAAATAGGATGTTGAAGGTTATAGAAAGCTGGCAACGTGGAATTGACTTTCATTTCACACACAGACCAATTGCCTAAGGTCAGAATGAGTCTTCAGTGGCAAAAATACCTTGGTGCACCTAGTGTTTCTGTCTCTGGTTGTGTCTGGAGCCCATTCTGCAATGATCTTCATTATGGCTAAAGTGCAAAACTGCCTCATGATTAGCTCCCCTGCGTGGGCCCCCTCTGAGTAGGCTGAGTCAGATGTTGTTGTCAGAGAATCGAGGTTATTTCCATCATTCTTACCAGATGTGTATCAGAATCTTATTAGAGGGAACTACCTAGTATCTTTCCCACAGCTTTTTCATCACATATTGGCACCCTTGGCTCCCACATGCCTGCTCAACACTATCTTAGGCCTGAGAACAATCCTGTCCTATGGTGGAGAGAATTGATGAGTTCCCTATCTAGGAGCTTGACACTCACACCAACCCAGCCTGGCATCAGTTTTGGCTTTGGACTTGGACCCTAGTCCCAGGAAGACCTTTCACTATTTCTGTGGGCCAAGGTCTCCTCATCATTTTTAGTTCCACTTTTAGTAATGCCTCAGTTTTCTCTCCAGCTTGAGACTTTTCACCCCCACTTTTCTAACTATAGAAACTGGCTTTGCTCTTACCAGTCCTTCTGGGGAACGGTCCCTGGATCTGTGGTCAGGTCTCTCCAGTAAGTACCACATTCCTCCCCCTGGACTGTCAACCCAGGACTGGATTCCACTCCCCATCAAGCTGGTCACCATCTAGTTGACCAGCTACCACCTCCAATAGACCTCCCGGGCTCCAGTCTGCCTGAGCCACTGTCTCCAGCTGTTACCACCCTCCTTTCTCTTCCTGCTTCCTGTTACTTTCTCCTTTGATCTTCTCCTGATCACCCATTTCACCTGTCCAAAGCCCTCCATGTCCCACTTATCTAGGGATCACACGCTCTGATACTAGCCTCTTCACATCCAACTTTTCCTGCCTTCACAAAGGATAAATAATAAATCCTACTGCATTGTGATAATACCTGTAGGGGTGAGTGGGAGAGAGCCATTAGCTACGAAAATGAACTAACTTGCCTCCTGGTCTTAGAGTCTTAGCATTTCACTGGAAAATGTGGCAGCAAAGAAGTAAGTCACAACCTAAGGAAGCTCATACTAAAAAGCAATATAGGTGGCAGGTCAAAAATGGGCCATGTTCATAGCTTCCAACTCCTCTCCTCCTTTCATTTCCCCTTTGTATATGGCAAGTTCCGAACACATTTGTTTCATGAGATTATTACAGAACTTCCCTCAGCATCATTGCCCACCTCAACCCTGCCCATGGTACGATACTGAGAAAACTAGCTCGCAAGAAACATGAAAAAATCACATCTTTGACATCATGGCATAGCCTTCCTTCCCCTTTATTCAAAGTCTGGGATCTACATGCTGGGCCCAAACCCAAATATTACATATTTGCTTCATATTCTTTTGAGTGTTCACCTCACCTTGTGAGTGCTAAAAGCACCTCCTCTTCTTCCTCTCTTTGTATAATGTAGGACAAAACTTATTTCCATTTTCCATCTGATGCCTGCCCTCTACAAGAATCTATGCTCATCTACTCTACAGAGACATACAGAAATTTGACTTAGGAATGCGTCATGGATTTCTCTTTAAGCGTTAGATCAAAGGAGCCTGGAGAGCCTGGATTATCAGGGCATGTGTACAGAAAGGATATTCCAGATATAAGACAGCAGGTTTATGGTACAGACGCAAGAGGCTAGAGAAGGGACCTGGGTCCTTCATGCCTCTTCCACCTAAGGGCAGCAGTAGTTTGAAAGTGACAAACTATAGGGTGCCATAACCATATAAACCTGGAAGTGTGGGAGAGGGGGGCATGCAGGAAGTGACAAATGTTGAAAAAAATTTAAAAGGACATCAACAGCTGCTCTTAGCTGTGATCAGCCACTCATGCTTCCCATCCCTCCTCTGAGAGCTAGATCCTCAAGGATAACCCATGGCTTGGAATTTTCATGACTCCATTGTCAATAGATCAGAGTCCTCTGTGTTTTTACCATTTCTTGTACAAACTTCTAATTCCTCTGTAACATAACCATCTGTTTCTGTTCCAGTGCCTCTTATTAGATTGCAAATTACCTGAGGGCAGGGCATGTGTCTCAGTAACCTATGCAAATGGGTACCTAGGACAGTGCCTGATGAGTGAGAGATGCTCATTAAATGATCACTTAATGACTGAATGCAAGGATAAAGAATGTGCTGCTTATTGGACTCATTCTGCATGAATGGAAATTTAGAGTTCTGGACCATACTGTTTTACTGGTTCTGAAAGGTCTCTGTTTTCCTAAGGAAGTGTCAGGAGTGAAGGGAGTCATAATTACTGAGACTTCTGAAGCTCTCGGTTCCCCCAAAGAATGTTTTCCTGTTACATGTTCCTATTACGTGGGGGAGTTTAACAGTTTACTTGGTTTCTATAGGGAAATTTACTTGATAACTAAAAGGAAGACAGTCCCACTAATCACTTGTCATTATTGCTAGTTGGTGACTTTAAATGAAATAACATTTAAATTTCTTGAACACCTACTCCTTTTTTAGGCACTTGCTAAGCACTTTATAAATAAAAACTCATTTGATTTTCCCCAAAACCCTGCAAAATAAGTATAATTATGTCTGTTTTATAGGTGATGGAATTGAAGCATGGAGAGATTTTCACAATCACACAGATTTTAGCTACATCTAGTAAATGACAGCCAGAATTTTTTTTAATGGCTCATGTTAACTAGACTCTTGACTCAGAGATTAGACTGAAAGTTTTGAATGATTGTCAGTGCAAACACATTTCCTGCTAATGATCTGTCACATTGTTTTAAATGAAAAATACTTTCTTTGACCCCAGGAATTAAATACTTAGTATTTGTTGTGATCAAAGGCTTGGGATATAAAATAAAAATATTCTCAGATATCAGTCATGACTGGGAATGAGATGATTAACATGTTACAATCAGAGATGGGAAAGTTGGTAATTATGATGCCGTCTGACATATAATAATACATATCAGGACTGGACCCTCACTGATTTGGGGATGGCCAGGTAGTAATGATAATCACAATATTAATACTAACATATATATATTACATGCCATATTTGTTCCTTCATCTAATAAATATTTTTGGAGCACCTGCCTCTTACGTGCCAGGCACTGTGTGAATTGCTGAGAATATATTCATTTAACCTCCTTAATGTTTCTATAATCATTTATTTGCTTCCTATACCCTCTGTTCTTGACGTGATCTGGGTTTTTATCTGCTCTTCATTGGACAAAAATCTTCAATTTTTGGCTATAAATCTCTACTTGTTCTTATTGTATTCAGATTTGAGCCCAATCTTTCTCCCCCACTGCAAAAACCCAATTGTACTAGTCCTTCTTGAATAAAGTCTTCCTTACCATCTTTAACAAGTGTCACAAATAATTTTTTTAAACACTACCCATTGCTCTTTGGATGATAGTCTGAACCTGTAACATGGATTATAAGGCTCCTAATAATCAGTCATCCTCATCTCCAAGGAGACCAAAGACCTACCTAAAACCCCTCTCAGCTAGTTTAGTCAACTCTCTTTCTACTCATATACCCATTTCATACTATGCCAGGCTGGATTACAACTCCTAGTTAATTGTCAGTTTCCTAACTAACCTCTGAACTTTTCAAGGAAGGGATTTAAATATATCTATCTTTGTTTCCATGACACCTCTTACAACACTTGGAGAACTACATGATTTTCAAAAGTCTGATGACTATTTAGACATGATCTTCACCTTTAGGATTTGTTCATTTAAAGTGATTTCATAAGCTCCACAAAGATAGAGGTATTTGATGGCACTGAAGCTGATGGTTATATGCCTTTTACAAGGTGTTATTTTGACTGAGTGATTATTTCAATGCACTTACTTCAATTGGTCACACTCTAATTTCATCAAGATGCTCTAGCCCTTCTGCACAAAGGCTTAGACATGGAAATATGCAGAATTCGTAGCAGTTAACTTCTACCCTCATTCCTTAGTCTGTTCACTTTTCTGCCTTCTACCTCCCTTTACCCTCCTTCTTGCTCTTTTCCATCCTTTTCTTTTTCCCTGTTAAGATTACTTGACTATTTGATTATTATGATAGAGTTTTCCGAAGATTCACCATCAGAATGATTTATCTGACATTTAACATATTATTAAGGAAGTAGGACATTGCTCGAAGGTCATAGTTTGGATTTGAAGCTTAAAGGTTTTCATAATGTTTAGTAAAGGTAGCATAAATGTCATCTCTCTCTAGAACTAGCACTCCCATAGTCAGTGCCAATTGGATTTATTCAGGACTTAGATTTCTTGAGCTTTCCCAAGAAGCATTTGTCAAAAATGATTGCGGTTTCCAGGAAGTTATTTTGTTCAGCACACTTACTCCTTTAACTAACATGGTCAAACACATGATACCCATAAAAATACTCTCAACCACACAACGTGCTGTCAAACCAGAGGGAAGAGAAAAAGAGGTGAGAAATATGACAAAGATCTACCATGGTCCTCTCACCAGTGTTCATTAATTTCCATATCAATATCTACATAGGAGGGAAGATTCATAGATATCTAGGTTACCACAAGGATATAAAGTGTAACATATTAAATAAAATTGGAAATAACTGAAATATACAAATGTTGTTTTGCAATCCATCATGTTTACAAAGATAAAGCCATCAAGACACCCAATAAATTTAGTCTTGATGAGATTTGTAATAAGGCATTAAAGATAAGCTAAGTAAACTATTGAAATGTTAGAAAAATATATTGCTACATAACATATCTAGTCATACTCTATATTTTATGCAAATAATCAGACAAGAAATACTTCTAAACAAATAGAAATTTAAATCTTAAACTACACAAAGCAAATTTAATATTTTTGATTACCTAGTAGAGTTCAAAGCCATTAAACCCTGAGTAGGGATTATAATGGCTGGAAAGAAAACTTTTTTTTTTTTTTTTTGGTACTGAAATCCTTTGGTTCTGTTTTTATCACCAGTGAAAATTAAAGACTTTTAGTATAAATGAAGTCATATTCAGCTTTTTAAAATTCCAGGGCAGTGTGGAGTTTAATATACTCCTTTGGTTTCTGGAGAAAGCTGCTCATTACAAGAGCTAAAAGAAGAAAAAAATAATTATTCCTATTGGTGGTTCAGTCGTGCACCCAGAAATATCATTTTGTAGAACTGTCAGAACTGTTGATAAGATTTTTAAACAGATCACAGAGGATCACTTTTTGCTCAAATATTCTCATTTCTTTAAAAAAGCCAAAGTGATTTTATGTTTTGTAACTGGATAGAATTGCATAGGATAGCAAGCTTCAACTCCGTGATAGCAAATAGTTGCAAGTACAGTTTGTTATTTTGGGACAGAGTCTACCCCAAGTATCGTGGCCCTGTGGACTCACCGCCACTCAATGAGGACAACCGCTCTGAGATGGAGTATGAAGGCTCTATACGTTTCTGTAAGAGGACAGAGAGCCAGTACAACCCCTCCCCCACCAAGTCACTGTTTTCAGGAAGGTGTCTGCTCTCAACATCTTACCTCCAAAACCTCATGGTATGCATGGGCATCCCTTTCCTCTGCCCACACAAAGAATGACATTTGCTTCACTTCGTTTTCTGCACTTCATTTTCCCCAGCACAAAGTTAATATCACAAATGGCAATGGGGAGCTGAAAATTTAGAGGGGAAGGAGGACAAATAAACTTTGGTCTAAGGTCTTCCTACATCATGGCCCCTGTTCTGCACAGCTGGAACTCATGATATTTTCCAGGAACAAAATTCTGGGTTTGGCAGAACTTTACAAATGTGCATATCCTTTGTGTATATTTGAAAATGCCAAAAGCGTCTCATTTTGTGCAGACTTTCCTGACCTCTGAGTCAGTTTCAAACCTCTATAATTCACGTTCAAACCCAGTGAAAAAGGTAAAGGTTTAGAAGCTTATTTCCAGCACCCTGAGATTCAAACCTCTCTAATCAACCAATCTGGCCTCATATCTCAGGATAGCAAGCATCCTTGTGAGACTTTACAATGTTTTGCTCCCAAGTGAGCTGAAAATACTATAAGAATATGAGAATCACTTTCTATTTTTCCTCTCTCCCTGTGTGTCTGTATGTATTTTCACTGGATTTTGTGACTTTTGTCACTTCTATTGCAGATCATCATGAAAGATAAACATACGTTGCAGCTGGGGTGGAGAAACTGAAGGAGACAAACACAGAAGAGTCTAGAAATTTGAAAAAAACGGGTCTAAATGGGACACTAATTTTTTGCAGGTCTAGTGTTTCTTTTAAATTAGTTAAACTAAAATGTGCATGGGGAAAAGTAAAGTGAATTTAGGAAAAGAAAATGAGTGGCTTTGTCCTTGCATGTTGGGAGAGGGGTCCTGTGTTGGAAATCTCCCAGACTGCCCTCCAGATGCAGTGATCTGCTAGAAGTACTTATAAAAAGTTCAAACTAGGACTTCCCTGTTGGTGCAGTGGTTGAGAGTCCACCTGCCGATGCAGGGGACACTGGTTCGTGCCCCGGTCCGGGAAGATCCCACATGCCGCAGAGTGGCTACGCCCGTGAGCCATGGGCGCTGAGCCTGCGCTCCGCAATGGGAGAGGCCACAACAGTGAGAGGCCCGCGTACCACCAAAAAAAAAAAAAAAAAAAAAGTTCAAACTAGCAAAAGTATAATTCCAGGGGGCTTAGAGGAGCTCCAAAAATTTGGAACTCCCTACCAGACTCCCTGTTTTATATGGTTTGAGTTTTCCCCATGGTGACCAATGGCAGGGCACAGCCGACTTTATTAAGCCACTCTGACGGGGCACACTAATTTTTCCACCCACACTTTCGGACCCCAGGAATCAGAGGATAATGAAGTTAGTGCCAAGGCTCTAGCGCATTAGTGCAACTTCCACTCTCTTCTCTCAAAGATGAATGGAAACAACTTTGGCCACGCTCTCCCTTCTCATTTCCATTCATCTGCCTAAGCTCCATTTTCTTCTTTTCTAAACTAACTGATTGTGGTAGAGCTTCTTTCAAGAAACCTTCCCCAAGTCCCTGCTTGCAAGTTCCCTTGCTCCTTTGAGTGCCCTGCCTCTCTTCTCTGTGCTTCAACTAGGATGCTTAAGACTGGTCACCTTAAAGGATCACCATTTAGGGATATGCAATCTATTCCCAAGTAAATATGCACTCCTGCAGGACACAGGCTCCCTGCAAGTGTATCAACCTGCCTGGCTGAGATAATGGCCCTCCATCTGTCACCTACTAAGTAACTCAGAGAAGCCGTCAGCAAGAGAAAAAGAGAAGTTAAAATAGTTAAAAAGTTAAAATAGGTATAAACAGGAAAGCATGAGCAGACACCACACAGTCTTCTGAAAATTCGGACTCAGAGTTGGGGCAAGGAAGAGTGGAGTACAGCTCAACACAGAAGCAGATGGCTTTTCTAGGGCAAGCATAGAAACCCAACTTTCTGGGCAAAATCTGAGATCAAAACTACAAAAACAGAGAAGAAACCAAAACAGGAGGTTTTACTTCCTAATATTTCCCAACTGATCTATGAAACATAGTCCTGTTTCAAGCTCCTCAGAAAAGAAAAGAAAAATTTCCATTTCCAGATAAGCTTGGGAAATATTCTATACTATATCCCCTACTCACAGCTATCTCAGGAATTATTTTAAATGCTCCCAGAAGACCTTCAATAAAGGTTAAATCTTCTTGACTAGAAATGCACCATCTTTTTGTTTAAGTTCTGTACTTTCATTGTTTTATTAACACAAATTAATGTTCCCCAGATCTGGGTTCCATGAAACATGCATTGGGAAACAGTATTATCCATGCATTCTTAGAAACACTATGCTGCTGTCCTTGGTCTCTATGAAATGTCAATCTATCAGCTGACTTATGTTCATCTTGCCTCAGAATTCACTTATTTCTCTACACGTAGTTGTTTTATGAATGAAATAATTAGTGACCTGGTGTCATGAGTACAGTGGCATAAAAAAATTAGGCTCAATATTTAGACAATCTGAATAAAAGGATGGGTGAAAAGCAATCCCAAGAAGGAAAAAGAAATAAATTTGTTTGTTAGAATCTGTTCAAGGGCTAGAATGACTAACACTGTCAAAACCACTCACAAGTGATTAAGAGAGAATATCATCAGGTCCACCTTATCAGATGCCTGTGGGTCCCAGGTGGTGTAACCACAGTCTGACCCAGGTGTTCTTTCCCCAGCTTTGTGACTATTCGCTGTGAAGCCAAGTGTAAGCTACTTGGTATTACTATCTTTGGCTTACGGATCTATAAAATTAGGCTAGTAGTGCACACCCACAACAGGCATGGGAATGAAATTAACATAAATGATTTCAAGCTCTTTGCAAATTTGAAATACTAGTGATCTGCGCTAACTAGACTAACTCTGTCTTTATGCTCCATTTATCCTTTCCCTTCCCTCAGGGAGACTTGTGCTTGTCTAAGGGCACTGAAAAAACCCATCTTACTGAGAGGTCATTCTCTCTTTGTGTGTGTCCAACCAAACGTGAGGTCCAACTAGAACTCTGGCCTATGCAAATTGAGCATTAAGTAAAAACAAGGTCTCTCATATAGCCATTCACATTTCTAGTCTCTTAGATAGCTATTTGCTTTTCCATGGATTTCAAATAGGTTTCAAAGTCTTTCTGCAATTATGACAACTTGATCACCTCAACAGCTTTGTGATTTGGGTAGAACCAGCATTAGATTCTTAGAGATTTGTATTTGTTTTTCAGAGAAGAAAAAATAAACTCAAAGGAGTTATGGGGATTAGGTCAGCCAAGAGTCAGGAGTACTGGCCTCAGATTTGGCTCCTGAAAAAGAGACACCATCTCATGCACACATGTACCTGTAAGTGGTCTTACAGTAGCCCCATTCCACTTTATGAATGGACCATCAGGGCACATGAGTGAGGAGAAGAGGAGTCATTGCTTCTTAAGTATCTAAAAATATATCAGATTCCTGTTTCTTCAGGGCTCTGCAGAACAGAGATCCCACAATCCTAATCTGTCACAGTCAAAACTAGCTGAAACAAAGGTTTTTGGAAACGTTAATAGAATCATAGACTCCTATATTTGAAAAGAATCTCATAGGTTATCCGTGTAGCTTTCAGGCCAAAGCATCTTATATGGTACCAATGCATCTTATATGGTACAAATGCATCTTATATGGTACCAGTGCATCTTTTATGGTACCAATGCATCTTTTATGGTACCAAAGCATCTTATATGGTACCCTCTCATTCACTCAGCCTTTGCTCCTGATCTGACAACATTATCGCTATCCCACCATCAATGGCCAAAGTTATATGACAACTGTGCATGCCTAACCCCCTCAATAGGCAGCATGCTCTTTAAAGGTACTCATTTTATATTTTGCCTTTGTATTTCTAGGAACCAGCCAATGTCTGGCCCAGAAGATGTGTCAATAAATAATTTGACAGCTTCTCTTCTCACCCAAACTAAAGCAATAGCCTTCTATTAGTTCCCCTACTTACACCTAATGGTTGCCTTTAGTTCAACCATATTATCCACAAAGAAAAGGAAGGAAGGAAGGAAGGAAGGGAGGAAGGGAGGAAGGGAGGAAGGGAGGAAGGGAGGAAGGGAGGAAGGGAGGAAGGGAGGAAGGGAGGAAGGGAGGAAGGGAGGAAGGGAGGAAGGGAGGAAGGGAGGAAGGGAGGAAGGAAGGGACTTTATAAAAGTAAACCAGACTATGCCCCCAGTCCCTGCTTAAAACCTATATATTTCCTTGAACATACAAACATAAAATCTAAACTCAGTACTACTATCTAGAAGCCATATCCTTTATTTTATTTATTTATTTATTTTTTGCGGTACGCAGGCCTCTCACTGCTGCGGTCTCTCCCGTTGCGGAGCACAGGCTCCGGACATGCAGGCCCAAAGGCCATGGCTCATGGGCCCAGCCGCTCCGCGGCATGTGGGATCCTCCCAGACCGAGGCACGAACCCGTGTCCCCTGCATCGGCAGGCAGACTCTCAACCACTGTGCCACCAGGAAAGCCCTAGAAGCCATATACTTTGAAGCTGAGATTATTACCTCTTTTGCTTGGTCTCCTCCCACCTTCCCATCACTGATGATGGTCTAGTCAGAGGGGCCACCTTCCTGCAGATAGAACACGCTACACTTAAGCCAATGGTCCTTTCATTTCTGGTTCCCTCTGCCAGAAACTCTCTTCCCTCAGTTCCCATAGGACTGGATGCTTCTGCCATACAGATCCTTGGCTAAAAAGTCTCTTGCCGGGAGAGGGCTTCCCCACCTACTCTAGCTTATATGCCTATTCACAAATACCTCATCACATTCTATTACGGTACTTGTTTTATCTTAGTGAAAAAAACTTATGCTTTTGGTTTGTTTTCTTGTTTATTGTATACTTCCTGCAATCTGGTAGAAGCCTGCTAAGAACAGAATCTGGCCTGCTCATTCACCAATCTCTAAATCTAGGCCTTAAAATCAACTCTAAGCTTATAAAGTGGATATTCCACTCACTCTCTTCTGAAACAATGACTAAAGGAATTAATAATTCATTTAATGCTTAAACTCTCTCAAATACACTTACTGTTGTCTTAACCAAGTGTTACTCTTATTTCTCCTGGAGTAGAACATGATAAAAAACGAAACCAAAAAAACAGTGGTCCTCTACTTTATACCAATTGTTACCTAAGATTTCCCTTATGCAGTTGATGTTTGTCTTTCTGAAATATTCTTCTTATTAATGAATATTCTCACTCCTTACAAACAAAGCCAGTCGACGTTCTTTTCTCCATCACAGTTCTTTGATTACTGCCTTCAAATCCTCTGTACAGATTCTTTTATGCAGGCTAAGAACATCAGATCTTTCTTCTATTTCATACTTTGTACTTTCAAATATACCTAATTTTTCTTCTAAATATATTCCAATTTGTATTTATTTCTTACAAAGTATGGAGCTTTAAGTTGATAACAAAAATCAGAAGTGTGTTTTCATTGATACAGAATAGACTGTGTGTGTGTGTGTGTGTGAGCTCATATGTGTATTTGATGCCACTTAATATCACATAAACTTTGTTGGCAGCTACATCACACCAAAGACTTAAGCTGTTTATGAGCTAAAAAATCCCCAAGCCCTTTTTAAAGACCTGCAGCAAGTCATGTATGATGACGGACCTCCAAGATGGCCACTAGTGATCCTGGCCTCCTAGTATTTAAAGCCCTATTGCAGTCCCCTGCCATATTGTATCAAGGCTGGTCTATGTGATCAGTACAATATGGCACACGTGATGGTATGTCATCTCTGAGACTATGTTATAAAAGACATTTTTGATGTCTGCCTTGCTCTATCTTAACTCACTTGCTCTGGAGAAAGTGAGGTACTATGTCATGAGGACATACCATCCTCATGGAGAGACTCCAGTGGTTAAGGTCCTTCTGACAACAGCCATGTGAATGAGTCATCTTAGAAGCAAAACCTCCAGGCTCAAGTAAGCCTTGAGTTCAACTTCATGAGAAACCCTGAGCAAGAACCACCCAACTATGCCTCTGCTGGATTTCTACTCTCAGGAACTATGTGAAAATATTAATTTTTGTGTTTTAGCTGCTAATTTTAGGCTAATTTGTTATACAGTAACAGACAACTAACACATCATGTCTCCACCATCCTATACTCATACAGTTGTTTTTAGAACTAAATCTGCATCTGTACATTTATTCTTAATAATTTCATAGCTTTATATCTGGTTTTCTCCAGTCTGTTTAGATATTTTTCATTAAGTGTTTAGATAATCAACATATCTGACATAGACACCATCTTATAGAATTTTAAAAAATCTATTAACTTTCAAATTACTATTGCCTTTCAAGTTACTGATAGACAGGCTAAAATGGAAAATATGTTGGACTGCATCCTGGTGGCTTTCACCAATCTCTCTGGATTTATACTTTTACAAACTCTTTTCAAACAGACCTTCTACCACCTAACACTTCTCTTTATTTTCTCCTTTTCCATCCTATGTATCTCTTATCTATAAGGATATTAAAACACTTGAGTTATGTCAAGTTGCATCTTCTTGCACTGCCAGCCTTAGTATTGTTAAGTTAAAAAAGGAAAAAAGACTCTCGTTTGGACATGACTTCTTCTTAGAGAGCCCGTTTGATACCTGGAGATATTATTTTCCTATTTGTTTCTCTTTTAGGGGCTCAGAGGCCATTGTTCTATGGCTTCATAATAATGCCATAAGTTGGGATAAAGGTCATGCTTGTCAACTTACTATTCTATCTTCTTCCTTTTATTAAATATGAATATTCATTTCCAGTCGTGTGTCTACTCCCCCATTCTGCACTGCTCATCAAAGATCACTGTTTGCAACTCTCAGGCCAGGACTCACTGGCAATCTCTTCATACATTTTGCAATGGTCACCTTGCTTCCCAAGGTAGTTCATTCCATCTATGCATATTTATTTTTATATTTCATTATATTGAGTCATTCTCTATTTCCTTTTAGGCATCTCCTTAACAGAATACCAATCTACAAACAAATAAAAAACAACAACAACAAAAGGAAAATACAAGGAAAGATAATATACTAACCACTCCATATTTTATAACCACTACAAACCCTGAGGAGTCACATCCGTTAAATTAGTGAATGAATGAATGAATGAACCAACAAATGTATGAAGTATCCTCAACCAGAAAATCCAATTCTGTTAATCAACACTAAAAATTCAAACACTTATATTTGAATTCAGTTAATATACTCTTTGCTTTAACACATTACGAGAAGGTGATAACATTTATTTTGCTTCACTTTCCCCTGAAATATATTAACATTTTCTGCCAAGTTTTAAAATCAATAAGCAGAATATTTCTTCAGTTACGTACTGTGCATGAAAAAAAGCAAGAAGACAGAAATAGAACACAGTTTTGAAAATTAAAGACCAATTTAAAAATATTTTCAGATATGATTATATTTTCCATTATTAGCTTTAAATAGATACCATCAAAAAAAGAAGCGTTCTGCCTGTAACCAAAGAATACTGTTATATGCAGGTAATAAGCCAATCTGAAGATATATAAAATAAGTTATTATGCAATAAGTGAGACATTCACAATTAATGTAGAAGGATAAGAACAATAAATAGAGCTGGAGTAATAAAAAGTTTATTAGAAAAATAGATCCTACTCTTAGACTATACCTCCAAACATGTTACAGATGCAATGGGGAGCTAAATTCTAAAAAGTAAATAATAAATATATAAAGAATCCACTAATTAAAGGAGCAATTGATATGAAAGGATAGTTTGCCAAAATGGAAATAGAGCATTTTAACAAACCTATTGAAAGAAAAGTGTTTACCCTCATGTGGAACCAAATAAATAAATAAAATAACAATACATATTTATTAATTCCAACAAATTAGCAATCATTTAAAGTTAATACACACATAGAAATGCCAGTTGGTAGAAGGTGAAAGAGGCACATTTATAGCAACAGAAGTGTGAATGCACATTACTTAATGACCTTATTGAAAAGACATCTGTCAATATCTATTTTCAAAAAGCCTTAAAAATATTCATTTCCTTTAACTCACTAATTCCATTTCTGGAAATTGCAGGAGAATTCTCTCCCCTTTTCTGTGTGGGGATATCTTGGCAAACAAATGTGTCTTCTTCCACACCCAGCCCAAGCTTCATTCCTCTTCTGAAGCTTACTGTCCTAGCACAGGAAATGTCTTCCTCCACCTTGTTCATGATGATCTGGCCTTGCAGGAGGGGAGGGCTCTGATTATTTAGAAGACACATCTCTGCGTGTGTGTGGCGGGCACAGGGAAAGGGGAGACAGGACACAGCAAGGAACTCACATTTCTATCAAGAGTAAATGAGATGCTCTTTGAAATAGTGAGAGGTCCTTAGGTCTTATGAGCAATATAATCCTGAATTACAGAAAAGCAAGGTCAAAGCTTACATAGAAAAGAGGAAAAAGGAGATGATAAGAAAGGTAAAAGTGTCTGTGTTGGTGCGGCAGATAAATGAGAAAGGCCAAGAAGATGAAATCAGGAATGAAAAAGATCCAGGTCAAAAATGTTGCTTCCAACTGGAGTGGTGAAATAGTATTTCAGGGCCAAGCTTAGAAAGGCAGGCAAGATTTTAATCAGGATGACTTGGTGAGCAGGAGTTAAGTTCCAGGCCATGCTTTTAGTGACACCAAGTGAAGGGTCTGATTCCAAGCTTCACAGGTTGGAAGAGAAAACTTAGACAAACGTCAGAAAAATTTACATAGGCATGGAAATGACCTGAAGCAAAATAAATGCAGGCACGCTTGTACACACATATACACACAAGTGTATTCACAGTTCTTTATTTCTTTGGTTTTTCACCTTTCTGGACCTAAGATACACAGAATCGAGCTATTTACACTTATTAGTCACTAGTACACTCTAATTAGCAGTCCAAGTAAGACCACTGCTTTCATCGTGTTATTTTTTTTAGCCTTTCATGTCCTATCACCAAATCCATTCCACTCTGCAGCCCCTTAAAACTCCCTCATATACTGATTATGTCCTTCATGTCTGTCTTCCATATGTTTATTTAGATATAGATATTTCCTTGAAAATATGAATCTGTTACTTCTTATCTTTAAAACTAATCTGAGGGAATTATTATAAAACACTAATTTTATACGGGAGATGCATAGATAAATTGATATTGTATTGCTCTCTATAATTTCCTGTATATTTGTATTATTTTAAAACTAGATAGATAGATGATAGACAGAAAGACAGTGGCTTACTATGGAGAACAGTATGGAAGTTCCTTAAAAAACTACAAATACGACTACCATATGACCCAGCAATCCCACTACTGGGCATATACCCTGAGAAAACCATAATTCAAAAAGAGTCATGTACCAAAAGGTTCATTGCAGCTCTTTTTACAATAGCCAGGAGATGGAAACACCCTAAATGTGCATCACCGGATGAATGGATAAAGAAGATGTGGCACATCTATACAATGGAATATTAGCCATAAAAAGAAGCGAAATTGAGCTATTTGTAATGAGGTGGGTGGACCTAGAGTCTGTCATACAGAGTGAAGTAAGTCAGAAAGAGAAAGACAAGTACCGTATGCTAACACATATATATGGAATTTAAGAAAAAATAAATGTCATGAAGAACCTAGGGGTAAGTCAGTAAAAAAGACACAAACCTACTAGAGAATGGTCTTGAGGATATGAGGAGGGGGTAGGGTAAGCTGTGACAAAGTAAGAGAGTGGCATGGACACATATACACTACCAAACGTAAAACAGATAGCTAGTGGGAAGCAGCCGCATAGCACAGGGAGATCAACTTGGTGCTTTGTGACCACCTAGAGGGGTGGGACAGGGAGGGTGGGAGGGCGGGAGACACAAGAGGGAAGAGATATGGGAACATACGTATATGTATAACTGATTCACTTTGTTATAAAGCAGAAACTAACACACCATTGTAAAGCAATTATACTCCAATAAAGATGTAAAAACTAAATAAATTAATTAATTAAAAAAAAAGAAAGACAGTGGCTTTTTAATATACATAAATGGTATTACGCTACAATTCTTATACTTTTTTCCTACCCTTTTAAAAATGAATTTCTATGTTTTGGGGAGTTTCCCATGTTGGTTTACAGAAATATGTTCCTTGGGACTGGTACGTTATATTCTGGAGCATGCATATCGCATATTTTATTTATCAATAGCCAAGCTTCCAACCATTTTCTACAAAATATCTTGCTATGGATTTATGATTTTCTCTGTAATCTTGCTGAGCTCCCAGGTACATACATACTCAATTTTAACAAACCCTGCTAGGATGGCTATACCAGTTTATACTCTTAGCAGCATTGCATGGAAGTTGCCACATGATCTTATGCCCTTAATATTATGAAGCTTTGATTTTTACCATTTGGAAGTAAATAAAGTAATGTCTCCTTGTTTTAATCTACATTTCTCTGGTTACTAAGGGGATGAACATTATCTCAAGTTATTTGGATTTTTCTCTCTATTCGTATAGAATTGGCTTTTTATATTCTTTACTCAATTTGCCCTTTTCTTGCTTATTTATTGTTGTTTTTTCCTTTTCTATATAAGAAATAAATTGCCAATTTTACACTTTAAAAATATCATCACTTAGTTGTCATCCTTCTGTTAACTTTTCCCTGGTAGTATTTGTTGATTTCTTTTATGATGTATATATGACTTTTTTTTTAACATTTTTAAAGATCTTTATTTTTTCCCATCCAAAGATGAAGAAATATTCTCCTACGCTTTTGTTTTATTAGCTTTATAATTTTTCTCTTTCACATTTAGTTTCATTTTATTTGATATCTTCTTATAGAGGATTCTGTGATGTTGTGATTTGTAAAATATATATATGGTCTTCATCCTTGTTCCTGGCCAGAGCTCCTAAACTCTTGGTATTTCCTGAGTGATAAGAGTGATAAAGATTCCTTCTGTTATTAATTACAAACTCCTTTTAATCATACCTGAGTTTATATTAATGGGACAACTTTTGGAAGGTCCCTAAGGATGGGGGCTGGTTGCCAGGGGAACCAACCATGTGATTAGAGTGTTGGAACTTTCAGCCGGATTCCCCTATCTTTAGGTTGGAGAGGGAGTGCTGGAGAATGAGGTTATCACTAATGGCCAAAGATTTAGTCAATCATGCCTACGTAATGAAGCTGCCACAAAAATTTAAAAGGGTAGGGTTGGGGAGCTTCTGAGTTGATGAACACATGCTGTTCTGGAAAGGTGGTGTGCCTGCAGAGGGCATAGAAGCTCCGTGCCCCTTCCCTCATACTTTGCCCTATGCATCTCTTCCATCTACCTCCTTTTATAATAAACGAGTAATCTAGTAAGTAAACTCTTTTCCTGAGTTTTGTGAGCCTCTCTAGCAAATGGTTAGAGGAGGGGTTTGTGGGAGCCTTCAATTTATAGCCAGTTGGTCAGAAGCACAGGTAACAACCTGGACTTGTAACTGACATCTGAGGGCAGTGGAATGGCAGTCTTTCATGTCCAGGTAGATGGAATCAGAATTCAGTTAAACTGTAGGACATCCAGCTGGTGTCTACAAATTGCTTAGTGGGGGAAAACCCTGGCACATTTGACGACCAGAAGTATCAGTGGTGTTCTGGGAAGTGTTGAAAGAGAAGTAGGGTGTTCTGTGAGTAGATAGAAAAACGGGAGTTTTTCCTTTTCAAGTTCCAGTATAGTTTCACTATATTGTAAATCTTAACTACAATATATACTAAGCAACTTTTCAATACCATCGTCTAAATAATTCATTATTTCCTCACTTCTTTGTGATGCCATTCTGTACCACCTGTTCCCACATATATGTAAATCTCTCTCTGGGCTTCTAATGTGTTCAGCTGATCTACTTCATCCTGTGTCAATACTACACTCTTTTTATCACTATGCCTATAGAATAAGTCCAAAAAACTATGAGAGTTTACATTTACCCCCCAAACTAGCTATTTTATACGCTCTATTAGTCTATGTACTCCTTAGAATCTTCTTGTAACGTCCTCCCCAAATCTTGGCAGAACTTTGATTAAAGTTGCATGGAACTTCTATAGAATAAATTCAGGATAGTGACATCTTTCTAAGGTTAAATTTTCCACCCGTAAACAAATATATCTCTTTATTCATTCAGGTTTTCTTTTATCCTCTTTAATTAAGTTAAATTGTTCCTTCCATGAAGGTTTTCTTTCTCTTTCAATCTTTATTATTTCTTGCCCTTGTCCTAGCATTTGCCAGGGGCTTCAGTACTACACTGAATATTATAGTATAAAAGTTTACAATCTATTTTAGTCCTATTAGGATCTGCTATAGAAAACATGAACTAAAATTTATCACGTACGTTTACAGAAGGACAGAATGTCCAAATTCAATCAGAGGTGGTCACATTGTCTTTTGTATGACTTGTTCAAATCATAATTGATTATATCACCTGGATTAAGCATGCCTAAGGGAATACAAATGGGGAAATGATTTTTCAAATTTTTCCCAGCCCTGAAATTATACAGTTGAAAGATCATTGACTGTATTTTCTATATATCTTGAACACGGCTCATAACATGGCAGAAAACAAATCCTTATACACAGAGAAATTAGGGAAACTTTTGTTATTCTTGAACTACTTCCCCAAATTACCCTAAACCCTAAACCCATCCCTAAAGGGATAAAAATTCATCAACAAATTTCAGTCCTCTTCTTTTCAAGTTGTAACACTTATTTCCTTTGACTGAAGAATGGGAGCAAGCATTGAGCATTGTGGATGGGCAGATAAGACTGATTCTGAATGGCAAGAAACCCAGATGAGAAGATTTAGCCAAATGCACTTTTCTAGGCAATGTCCCTCCACCATGTTTTAAAAAGAGATCACTAGATTTTTGGCTAATAATTTCATCACCTTCAGAAAAAGAGACAGCCTTAAAGAGATCTCTGTGCAAAGCTGCAAAAGTTAAGTGGCACTTGAAATTAAAGGAAAGGATAGCATTCTTCTGGAATCATTTATGAAATGAACCCATGCATTTATTTGTACTTTCTAAAACAGCATCATTCACAGAGCCTGAGACTGGCAACTTAGCTCAGGGGAGCCTAAGGAAAGGAAAGCTAAAATTGATTAATAAGGAAATAAAAGTTTACTCTTAAGAAAAAGAATCACTTTTTCAAAGCAGGGATGGATCCCAAAAGAACTATGGTTCTTTAGAGTTACTGAAGATTTACTAATGTATAGCCAAGGAAGTAACACTCTAACAACCAAGGAAATTCTATTATATAGGCTGCTGGTTCTATTTTTAAAGAGTAAAGTTAGGCAATACCATTAGGAGAATGTGATCCCTAGATTATACTGCTATGCAGGGAACATTCTCTCTTGGTATAACTTTAAAATGCAGCCTCATGCATCGCAAAAGACAAGCCAAAGGCCAAGAAAGGGCAATTTCACACCAGAGCAAGTACTCAAGTGTTCTCTCCAGGCACTGTGTCTACTGCACGTGGTCCTCCTAAGGGAGAGATGCTTAAATGGAATGGCTTCCTACATCACATCTGCAGGCCTGGGAAAAGCTACTCCTAAATTGATCAACTCAGTGGTGGATAGAATGAAGTTCTGATGTGAGTCCACCCGATTTTACTTTTTTAACCACAAAGCCTGGACTCCATAGCTACAGCCTTATTGTTCGAATACGTGTTCTCTACGATCGCTAAATGACTGCTATTGCCAACGCTTTCCCATAAGAGTGACCAGAAGCCAAGAGATCACTGACCTTGAAATACACCCTCTTCAAATAAGTGTGTGTGTGCTTAATATTTAACTAATTTTGAATTTCTTCCAAATGGCCAAAGAGCAAAATTTCATGTCTCTGTGAGGCACCCAGCACTGTGCTAGGTGCTGAGGTTATGCCGACGTATACGACAAGCACAGTCCTTGTCAGCAGTGAAAACAGATATTTAAAACAGTGGCACTAACTACAAATAAGTTCTTAGATGATTCAAATGAACAAAGTGCTGAGAAAGAGAAATATGGGATTTCTGGGGCCCATTATGTGGCCTTTAATCATGGCTGGAGGTAAAAGGAGCCAGAAATGTAGTCCTGGCCACTTCCACAGACACTGAAAGCTGGGCATGTGCAGAGGAGAGGGAAGAGTATTCTAGGTACCCAAGAATCCCACTTGTGAAGACCCAGAGGTCAAAGAAAATGAAATAGTTGTCATGGGGTTTCATAGATGCTGCGCTGCCTGTTCCAAAAGAGAAATCTGATTCTTTCACCTTTATCCAAGATTACTCCATCCCAGGCAAATTTTAATTGACATGATCCATGTCTCAAGGATTCAAGTTCTAACATAAAACTTTATGTTCGGATCAAATTCATTATTTTTTAACTCCAAAATAGCTTTTCTTCTTATTCCTTCTTAAATTCATTTTATAATTTCCCTAACAGAGCCCAATTCTTCTATCTTAGCATAACTCCAGATCAACCACCTAGGATTATCCAATGGAGTTATCTGCATGAAGTAATTACTTTCTTCTTTTGTGACCCCATTTTCATATTCCAAGATAAGTCTTTAGACTTTAAGGCATGCACTTACAGTTTGCAAATTTTCTTGGAAGTTAAAAGTGAGGAGTCAGCAATTTACTTCACTGACTAAAAAAGAAACTTGAAAGAACCATCCTACCTATGCATCTTTAGACACCTACAAAATCTTGATTAATTTCTTAAGATGTCAAAACTGGCAGTGAAGTGTGTGCCTTTTGTTGAAGACGAGGAACCTTTGTTCAGGGCATTTGAATAACAGTTTTATGATAATGTACAACTGTGGTGAGTACAAGTCACATTGAATCATTCACTCCTGAGGTGAAAACTAGGGAAGTGTCCTGCCTGCTGAAACAATAGCAAAGTGACTTGTGAAGTGATACTGAATGTAAGGCATTTTATTAAAAATCCCTCTGATAACAAGAATAAAAGATGGAATATATGGCTGAGAATACATTTTCTTTTTCATCAGTAATTCATAAGTGCTTACTAAATTGACATTTGAATTTAGATATGCAGGTGTGTCTTGTTTCACACAACAGATGTCTTCCTAAAAGGATACACAGAAATTACTGAAAAGGAACTCACATTTTATATGTGCTGGGGAAACTTCCTATTAAAAGGCAATCTGATAGACTCTCCTCTGCAAATATAAGGATGTTGCTGATATGTAAACAATCCCTATTAATGGACTTGTTTCATGAGTTAATAGGCTTATATATTAGGCTTTGTTTAAAGTGTGCATAAACAGTATGGAACGTCAATATGATACAAATGTTTCAGGTTTCAGAATTTACATAGACTCTAAGAAAAATACACTTTTGTTGAAGAAGAGGGAGAAATGAAGGGGGAGAAGAAAAAGAGAGAGAGAGGAGGAGGACAAAGAAAAAAGAGGTGGAAATGATTTAAGACATTCTACTTATGCATTGAGCTTTAAAGCAGCCACAGGTACCGTTCTCAGATCTGTCTAGAATCTGTTGGCGCTCATTTGTTTTTTCTTCACATGACATCTTTGTGTAGGTGTATGTTTGTTCAGAAAAGCCTGATACACATTTTCAATAGCTCAGGATGTCTGAGCTGGGCCAAGAGGTGGCATACACAGAAATGCTTATCAACTTCGTCTGAAGTAACCTGAAATTACCTAAAATCCAAATCAAGCACACATACACACACAAAAAAAAACCATGATGAAAACAAATCTCATTCTAAGACTTTAGAAGCTGCCTGTACGGAAGGGGAAGGGCACAGAGCCATAGAGATTTCCCTGCCTTTCCATTTGCCATTTTCTTGACAATGGCCAATCCCTTTGTGACAACATTGCACTAATCATCTATAATCATCACTCTTAATAAAAAGCTCTGATACTCTCCAGCCCTTTCAATCCCTGTGTTTTTAAGTAATCATCTTGTTGTCCCAGGTAGGCTGTGTGCCTTTGAAAGTAAGATTCAAAATATACCTACAATTTTCAGACCCCAAATTATGCACCAAGAACATCATTGTGCTTTAAACAGTGCAGTCATTCATGTAATGCTCACAAACCTAAAAATAGGTATATGTGTATTGTTTTCATTTTTAGAGTAATTAACTAAGGCACTGAGAATTTAAATAACTTGTCCACCCTTTCATAGCTAAGTGGCAAAGCATGTTGCATGTTGGAAACATGATAGAAAAATGAGTCTATACTTGAAGGAATGAATACATGAGTAAAACAAAACAAAACACCAAAACACTGACTGCTACTCAGCAATTATCAAAAGAAGGAATCAAAAGCACAATTATAAAACTTCCATGTGTCAGTGGAGGAAAAAAAGAGATAATAATGGTTTATCTGGAAAATAGTGCCCTCCCTTCCCAATCTCATTCCACAACTCCCCCAACCCAAGTGATGACTCAGGATGGGAACAGGCTTTACAAGCTTATCTTTCACATACCTTAAACCTCTCTCTTATTCCTGGCTTCCTTCCCTAACCTACAGCTCTCCCCAGGCCATCCGAATCCCTGCCCTTTGTTATGTATTCTCCTAGTTAGCTCCTCAGTTCAGTTCTAAACTGAACACTCATTTAAAACAACCACGTTTTATTTTTATTTGTGTCCACTTTCTATACTATGTCCCAATAAAGTACTTCCCTCTCAGAAGAGTCTTAATGAATATCTGTCAAATAAATGGATAGGGAAATAAATAACATATTGCTTAGTCTTTCTGTGCTGCCTCGTTGTTTTTTTTTTTTAAATTTATTTATTATTTATTTATTTTGGCTGCAATGGGTCTTAGTTGCGGCACGCAGGATCTTCATTGAGGCATGTGGGATCTTTTGTTGCGGTGTGCGGGCTCCTCTCCAGCTGTGGCATGCGGGTTTTCTCTTCTCTAGTTGTGGTGCGTGGGCTCTGTAGTTTGTGGCACACGGCCTCTCTAGTTGAGGTGCGCAAGCTCAGTAGTTGTGGTGTGGGCTTAGTTGCCCCACAGCATATGGGATCTTAGTTCCCTGACCGGGGATAGAACCCATGTCCCCTGCATTGTAAGGCGGTTTCTTTACCACTGGACTACCAGGGAAGTCCCTGCCTTGTTTCTTAGAGTGTTGTGCCCTCAGAGAATCTGCAAGCCTCACAGGGCAGAGGGCACATGCATCATGCATTCTTTTTTATGTCCCTCTCTGAACCTAGCTCATAACTGGGTGCAGCGTACACCTGGCTGTTCTATAGACAAGGTAAGTGCATGTTGGTGGATAGGTAGGTTCCATATTTCAAGACCTGCAGGAACACTATCAGGAGGTCTTTAGTATGGTTTTCAGTTACCAGGATCTCCTTCTGAGCCCTTCCCCACTCTCTGATAACCCCCCAGAGGGGTAGCCATAAAGGGCTCCTGGCCCCTTTACCCTACCAAAAGTCACTTGGGAAGGGTTTTCATTAGTGTAATGAGTGGAGTTGGTAATTTCTCTTGAGCAAGTTCCCACCTATGATCTTCATGGAAGGAAGGGCCTCTCTCCTTTCTCCTCCCAAGAGAGACATTTCCAGATCTATTCAGAAATAATGGAATACTCTGGGGGCGTGGATGACCCTTTGCTGTAGTCCTGAAACACAGAATAAAGGGCCACCAGCTACAGTCACCTGTAATTCTTCTTGATTGAATTAACTGAGAGGAACAAAAGTTGTCACCCAGACCTGAATTAACCAAGAAACTGCATATACACTGGCAACCATGTTTCATTTGCTTTGTTTGGTTTCTGTCAACCAAGCCAGTACCCACCCTGTGTCTGACAGCAAGAGTGTACAAGCTCACAAGACTCAACTGTGAAACCAAGGCAAGAGGCCAGCAAATACTTATCTCTAATAGGCTTTGCAAGGCTTAATTAACTCCTGCACTAGGAGTTCTTTGTGATGTGTGCAGATTGCCTATATTCTCAAAGGTCAAAGATGATGAAGACGGAAAGGAATAATGACTTACTAAACACTCCTCAACTGGCTCAGAAGGACACTTCTAATACTTTAAATCTTAGTTACTGTTTTATTACTAAAATTCTAGAATTGACTGATTGCCTGTAGAAAATATACCTTGTAAGTGGTAGTTTTTTTTGTTTGTTTTGAAGGTGGGTGTAGATGTGTCTGTAGCACAAGGAGGGGTGCTAAGAGATCCCTTTTTTTCTCTTTCAGGTTGTTTCCATAGATGGGGACTCAGAACCCCAGTTAACATATGTAATATCTGAGCCTGGATTTCCGAGGTCTTTCTTACTATACAAGTGAATTCACAGTGTTACAGAAGAACCTGTGTTATTGCAGTGTTCTGAAAGTTCCCACTGACATCACTGAGCTTCTGGAGCAGGCTGAAGGAGCATTCTGAAAAGGATTTACATCTGTTATTTAATTAATATCATTTTCTTTATTCATTCATGTCAGTCAAGAAAATACATCTTATTCAAGAAAATAAATACCTGGTCATGCCAAACTCTGCGAAAAGAATGGTAAGGTAGACACAATCTTCCCTACAGTCCTCCTAGCTCCCTAGGAGACTGAGAAGTGTGATACATGTGATGCAGGGAAGTGTGATATGTGATATGGGAGTGCAAAGCGTCATGCTGAGGCTCATTGAAAGCACAGGTCAATGAAGTATTGGTGAGAAAAGGACATGCTACTCAGATGAATGAACCTTTTAGCTGAAAACTGAAGGAAAAAGAAGAAGCCAACCTGATAAGAGAGGACTGAAATCACTGTAGTCAGAATTCAGTTATGCAAAAGCCTTAAAGTGAGAGAGAGCATGGGACTTTCAGAAACTCCAGGAAAGCCACTTGCACCAGCTTACAGAGAGCCTGTGGCAAAAAGAGAAGGAGCTAGAGAAACAAATAGGGACCATTCACAAGGGCACTTCATCTTGAGGCTCCTTGGGGTCACTTCAATAGTTTAAAATTTAAAAGTAAACACTTAAAACAGCACTTTAGAAGACCAGTGATGGCTTTGAAGGGAGTGGTGGTGGGTGGAGAAACCCCAGAGGCAGTGAGGAGACCAGTGAGGAGGTGATAAAGGACTTCTGGAGGAAGTTAGACTTTTGCCTGAGAAAGTATAATGCAGAGGGAGGGCACAGGAGAGGAGGTCGGTTTTAAGGATGTCAAGATATAGAATTAAGGGGATGCTCTGTTAGACTAGACAGAAAGGAAGATGGAAAGGGCAAAGATCACTCTAAGTCTCTGGCTTAGGGCTTCTACTACTAGCCGTTGTGGTGCCAGTCACTTGGGCTGGGCGTATAGGAAGATGGGGGAACTGCCCAGGACCTTGGTGCTGGTGGTGGTGTTTGGGCAGTGAAAGGAGGAGAGTGAACGTGTTCAGTTCTGTTGAATTTTTTTTTTTTAATATTGATCTAAAACATGAATTCCACCAAATTCACCCTTCTCGCATATTAGCCTCTGGATCCCAAAGCCCTAACTCAGCACACCATCTTCTATCAGGTAGTAGTTTGATCAGTAGAGTTACTCAATTAGACCTTGTTATTTACCACTTATCTTAAAATACAATTAATGTACAGTTTATTATGTCCTTAACAGCTATTATATGATTAGTTTCACTTTTTAAAGGGGCTAGGATATTTTCAATAATCCAGAAGTAAAACTCACCGGAGTGTTTATTTTTAAATTAAAAGCTACATATCAATCTTAATTTAAATTCACAAAAGCTCTGTGATGAAGACAGTGTATTATATTATATCATTGTATTGTATTATATTATTTCGAGTTATAGTGGATGAAGCCCAGCATCTAAAAGGTTAATGACTTGGCGAGGATGATCCACATCAGTGTTCTTGCCTCTGGAGCTCAGCCTTTTTGCTCCCAGTCTGGGGCTCATTACTCTCCCCCAGTGGCTGCAAAGGGCATGCCCAGATGTTGAGTTCAGCAAAGATGCATATTTCATTGGTCATTAGAACTTAGCACTATTACTATCATCATTATTATTTTGCCTAGGAAAGTTCACTGCTCTGACCAATCTTCTGGCGAATGGAATTGTCCTTATATTTTAAAGCACAATGCGTTTTTTAAAAAGGCTTGAAAAGAAATGTTATCAATGGTTTTCGTGAGTGTTTTCCCCTCAAATGCACTTTAGAGCCTGGTTCACCTACAAACTGTCCACATTGGGAATGCATTCTAATAAAAGCACATGCATTATGGAGGTGAGAACACTTGAAACAGTATTTGCATCTGCTATAAGACTTATAATGTAATGGATTTCTAACTAATTAGCATGATTTCCCAGACTGAATTATGCCACATGTAGGAGTAGCTGGATATAAAAATAAATTTGATTATAATGTGCATAAATTGCTCATTTCTTACAGAATTATGGCTTTTTCTTAAGTGAATGCCCAACTTCACCAAATTGTCAATGAAAACGTGTTTACAAATGGCTGCTCCTTTTGTGGCCGTGCTGCTTTCCGGGGGTTTGGGTACTCATGGCAGCTGCTTTGTTGGAACATGATACACACAGCACATCAGGCAATGACTGTGACCTACATTCAGGATGTTTATGAGTTCTGCAGAAATTGGGTAATTTCACTCACTATTTTGTTCTTCTGCTGATGTGAGAGGTCTTTGAGCACCATTTTGGGCAATAAGCCCTTGGATGGAAAGGGGAAAATACAGGGCTTACAGAAGGACAAGATAAAAGGCACAAATCCATAATGGCATATTTTTCCCAGTGCTGTGTCAGGTTTTGTTAGAATGGGATAAAATCAATGACAAACATGCTCCTCTATTCCTTGTAGCTGCCATTATATACAGACAATAATAAAACAAAGCAAGACAGAATATAACCAAATGCTAAATGGCAGGGCACCAATAGTATATTCTGTAAGTCAGAGGAAGGGACATTCCTTTCTCTGAGGGCAAGTATATGGATGGCACTTAATCTGGGAAGGAGAATGGGTGGAATGTGGATGGCTGAAGTGTAGGAGACATCCTACATCTGTAACCTAGAATGAAGGTGAGCAAAGCATGTTTCTTTCATGCACAGATTCATCCATTCACTATTAGGCTTCTATTACATGTGGACTGTAGTGATTCTCTACGTGTGATGTATCATAAGTATAACATCCCACATGCAGTTTGTTAATAGGTATAGTAGACACACACACAAATGTTCCTTTGTCAATATGCCTGGAACGCAATGAGTAAACAAAGTTAAAGGTGACTATTTCAAGACTTCTTGGTATTCAGTGTTTTCCAAATTTTCAACGAGGGAAAGCTTGTTTTAAATTTTCAACCTACGTAGATATTCAAGGAATTTTTAAAAAATCATACATAGCTTTTGTATAACCAAAAAAAAGTTATATAAGAGAGTAGTAAAAATTTTATGATATTAAGGGAAGTTTGACACCCTTTTCATCAATCCCAAATCACAATAACAATATATCAACTGTCGTTTACTGGTTATCTGTGCCAGGCATTGTACTAGGTATTGCACATGATTTTTGTGTAGCTGTCACGAAAACTTTCTGGATTATCTATAGCTATTTCTATATACAGATGAGAAAACTAAAGCTCAGAGAGATTAAAAATTTTATAGAAGGTCGCAGTTTGTAACTGGCAGAATCCATGCTGTCCACTTCTATATGTGGCATTTTGATAAATCATGCGGTATATAATTCTTTGCTTTGTGTATAAATAACTTGGAATGGAAGTTCCAAGAAGGACAGATATAGTCATGGAAATTTAATACAAGTGGTAGTTGAGCATCAGTCCATAGACAAGTTCAATCAATGTTTTTAGAGGGGAATGCACTTTTACATCCAAAAGGGGATATATGTAAGGACCAAGTTATTTTGCTTCCCATTCACCTGAGGAAGTTACTTAGGATAGGAGTCAATAGGTAGATAGGTAGATAGGTAGATAGGTAGATAGGTAGATAGATAGATAGATAGATAGATAGATAGATAGATAGATAGATAGATAAGGATTACTCAAAAAAGAGGAAGACTTTGGATCCAGGAATAAGTAGGCCCAGCAAGGTCAAACAATGTAGAGGCCTGTATTTACCTTACTAAGATTCTAGCTCCAACTTTAGAATTTTAGCCCCAAATATAGCGCTAGTAAAATTCTGCTCCTACGGGAATGACTGACTCATTTGCTCCAATCTTTTTTTCCCCAAACTAAAAACATTTGGTATTTTGTTGGTAGATGTAAAATGAGATCACTTTCTTACCCATTTCTTACATATCAGTTCTCATAAATCCCGATTCACTATTAGGAAATCAAGGTGAAGCTTGAGATTAGAGATCACAGTACGGATCACACAGGAACCCAGGACTCTTTGTAGCATAGAAAGACTAAAGTAACTGATCCACATGACAGGACAGAACAAAATTTGGTCAAATACCCCTTATCACAATAGCAGTACCTCTTACTCTAAATTGGGCCTGGCAAGCCCAAATAAATAGTTGGTTCTTTGGTGGGCCTCAGCAACAAAACCAAAAAGAAAGTTTGCCTTCAGCCTGGAGTGGGCAGCCACAATCACTGTGTAATTAGTGGTGACCAGCAGGAAGTTCAATTGTGTTTTTTACATGGTCTGAAGAGGCTGATTTGCCCTCATTCAGCTAACCCAATGGGGAGTGTTAGACACAAAAAACCAACTGATTCCCAAATCCCATTTTAATTATTTGTTGTAGGCCCTAGTGGCCAGTTTCATCAGAGAGTTTGTTCCATTTTGGCAAGAATGCTTACTCAGAGTACCACGGAGACTTCATTCCAGAGGTTGCAAAAAACTGTGTACTCCTGAAATGAAACCTCTCCGTTATTCACAGAAAATATAGTCACTGCTTCTATTAACTTTCCAGCTATCACTGATTTCCTTTAAACCAAAATATTAGATTTGATCTATTCACAATACTGTGTTCACAACATAGTTATTGCTTTGAATTGCTGGTTTTCTACCTACTTCATTTTAGTACTTAATTTATTTTATTTTTAACATGTTACACCTCAGTATTTTAATTATACTCAGCCAAATGTATCTGAATGCTCTCAACATGCTTCATTATTTATATTAGTAGAAAAGCACATAAAATCAAATTGCATGCTGACATTCTATAATTTGTACTTGCATATCTCTAAAGTAGATTTCTATAGATACAGCAACTATTCAACAGTGGCTCAAGATATGCTATGATTTTAAAATTTAACTGAATTTTAATGTATTCGGAAAATAAAATTTATGAGATTTTGCTAGAAAATGTCTTATCTGATTATCCATATTCTACAATTATTAACTGCTCCTATTCTGCATTTGATTGAATTGTAAAAACGATGAATTCCTTCCCTTCTTACCTCAGGCATTAAGCTGTAATTTCTGCACATTTTGAGTTGTCCATATCTAAACTGGAAATTATGTTAGATCTACTGAAATATCAAGTATAAATAAAATATAAACCTTTTTTTAATTAGAAATGGACATTACTATTTAATTTACTAAGGAGGTCTATGGTCACACTGCCTTTCTCACAATAAATTTTTTCTGGGTTAAGGAGACACTCTTTATCAAAAGTTGGTTTAAATTCTCCCCTTTTTCATTTGGAATTAAGAGTCAGAAGTCCCGGAAAGAATTATGAGAGCCTATGCTTTTATTTTTAGTACCACTCTGAGAACTCAGCTATGTTCTTGAATCTGGCAAAATTACCTCTCCATCAGCTTCATCTGAGACTAGGATTCCCCAAATAGATGCTTTGATTTGGTTTTTAGGCTTATTCTAAACATAGAAAAGGCAGATTAATAGCAGAGAAAGCTGACAAAATGTATGCTTCTTCTTTGAATGATCAGGGGCACAGAGGATATTAGTATAAATTTTCTCTCTTGTTAGAATCTCCTCTAACATGCCACCCATTGTGAGAGAAAGAGGAGAATCCATTGAGTTGTGGATTTCAGGGAGGAAACTGTAAGTCCTTAAAGAATGAGGAAAACAATAAGAGGCAGAATTAGCAATATAATAACATTTTAGGTGAAGAGACTACCTGAACAATTTGCTGAAAGAGGCTGAAAGCATATTGTAAATTAAAACAAACAAACAAACAAACAGTACAATTGTAAGGGAAGTATTAAAATGGTCTAGGTATGGTTAAAACACAAAGCTAGTATCTTGAGTAAAGAGAAATAGAGCTTATCACCTCAGAATAGAGAGCCCTTGCACTGGTGAGGAGCATGGCCATATCTACGTAACTTGAGAGGTGGTGGAAGCTTTTGAATATTTGTGTTTGGAGGCTAGAGCTGATCAGGATGGTGTTACAGGAAGGTGGATCTGGCAGTGCTTGAAGGATACTGGGGATATTAACTGCAGGTAGAGCAAACAAATGAGAGGCTATTAGAGCAACCCAGGAAATGGCTGATTCAATTTAAGTCCAATACAGCAATTCTGTAAATGCCTAACTTGAGAAGGGCACAGTGCTAGACACTATGTAGGCATCAGTGATAAGACAGTCTTTGTTGCTTTCTCAAGTAACAGAAAGTTTATGTATTTAGGTGTTGGGAGAAACAAGAAAGCAGACAGATCAGGAGGCAGGAAGCAAGGTAACATGGAAGAAGAAGGAAACATGGAAGAGAAGATAAAAACCAGGCAGAAAGTAAGGAACGATGGGTCTGAGGAAGGTAAGAAAAGGACGTAACCATAGACAGAAAACAATAAATAAAAAATAATCCATACAATTCTCCCCTAACACCTCTAATTATTTTAAAGCATCATATCATTTCCTAGAAAAATAGAAATGATTAAATTAATCCATTTGACAGAGAATATCAATGTTCATAAATACCTATGTTCTCCTCTTCTTTCTGATCACAGGGATGGATTTGAGCATTACCTCGCGGCCCATAATAGCCTCCCACAAGTGGTTCTCTGTCTCCTCACGAGCTAGCTAAACAAATCAGTTCAGAATCTATAAGAGGGCAAAACTACACAGTGGAAGGAGCACAGAACTCTGAATGACAGGGGAGCACAGTCTCCCCCACACTGATATGCATCATTAGATAGTGACTTGAAGGATGATTAAATGCTTGTTGTGTTAAGCTCTTCCAGTACATTAGCCTACCCTGACTGACACGGAAAAATATGTACAAGAACTACCAGTGAGACACTGATTTGATCAGTAAGATAAGTCTGTTCTGCTAAGTCCTCAAGAAACAGATAATTCTGAATAATAATTAAAATGCCTAGGTTTTGAGAAAATACCCCAATCAATTATAAAAGCTACCAAAGGCTGACAATATATTTATATGTGTTTATGAAACAATATAATTTATTAACACAGGTGTTCATAAATGTGATATAGCTATACTTTTATAAATAAAATTTTAGGGACGATAATTTACAACTGTAAAATTTATTCTATGCAAGAAAGGATGGTACAAAATTATAAAATCTAAATATATTTTATTACCTTCTTATTAAATAAGAACTACAATACCATCTTAAAGAAGATCAAAAGAGAGAGAAGAAAAGAAGATTAAGATATGATAGAAGATAAAATTTATCACTTAATGAAAAAAATTCTCTTAGTAAAAAAGAACAGGATGCCATTAATATGATAAAGAATATATACATGGTACTAACAGTGAATATCACAATAGAGTCACTCACATATATTTAAGTCTAAAATGAGATAAGGGTGCTTCTTATCACCATTACTATTCTGTAACTTTACGAATTTTCCAGGTGAAAAAAAGATAAATAACACAAGAAAAACCAGAAGATCAAATTTCAATATTTATAGATATGATTGGTATCCTATACAAGATAATCAACTGAAAAAATAAATGAAATTCCTATGTAATATTTCTGGACACTAGTTGCTTAACAATAATAAATTCTTCAGCAGCTGACTAAGATATACACATACATGTACCCCCCCCCAACACACACACATACACACAAATAAACATGAAATATCCAAAATCATTTCTAAAACAAAAAGTCTATGTAGGACACTGAAGTTTACTGAAGAATATATTAAAATGTATTGTAGGGCTTCCCTGGTGGCGCAGTGGCTGAGAGTCCGCCTGCCGATGCAGGGGACACGGGTTCGTGCCCCGGTCCGGGAAGATCCCACATGCCGCGGAGCGGCTGGGCCCGTGAGCCATGGCCGCTGAGCCTGCACATCCGGAGCCTGTGCTCCACAACAGGAGAGGCCACAACAGTGAGAGGCCCGTGTACCGCAAAAAAAAAAAAAAAAAAAAAAAAAAAGTATTGTAGGGCTTTAGTAATTGAAGTAAAGAATGGGTCATTTCAAATAAGAAAGGTAGATTTTTAAATGATTATTATTGACATAAATAGCTGATGTTTAGAAAAAGAAATAAAATAACATCCCTACCTCATACATTATTTACATGTAAATTTCTAAATGAAGTAATATGTAAATGCAAAAATGAAAGAATCAACCAATACAAATGCATTCACTAGTGTAGGGTATTTCTATAATACTCAGGATGGGGTGAAAAAGATAAAATAATAACATAACAATACTTTAGAAACTTCTTCAAATTAAAAAAAGACAGATAGGAGCCTGAACCAAGATGGTGGAGTAGAAGGATGTGCTCTCTCTCTCCCTTGAAAAAACACCAGAATCACAACTACCTGCTGAACAATCATCAACAGGAAGACACTGGGAACTCATCAAAAAAGATACCCCACAACCAAAGAAAAAGGAGAAGCCACAATGAGACGGTAGGAGGGGCACAATCACAATAAAATCAAATCCCATAACTGCTGGGTGGGTGACTCACAAACTGGAGAACACTTGTACCACAGAAGTCCACCCACTGGAGTGAAGGTTCTGAGCCCCACGTCAGGCTTCTGAACCTGGGGGTCCAATAATGGAAGGAGGCATTCCTAGAGAATCAGTCTTTGAAGGCTAGCAGGATTTGATTGCAGGACTCTGACAGGACTGGGGGCAACAGAGACTCCACTCTTGGAGGGCACACACAAAGTAGTGTGCGCATCGGGACCCGGGGGAAGGAGCAGTGACCCCACGGGAGACTAAACCAGATCTACCTGCTAATGTTGGAGGGTCTCCTGCAGAGGCAGGGGGGTGGCTGTGTCTCAATGTGAGCACAAGGACACTGGCAGCAGAAGTTCTGGGAAGTACTCCTTGGTTTCAGCCCTCCCAGAGTCCTCCATTAGCCTCAAAAAAGAGCATGCAGCCTCCAGTGTTGGGTTGCCTCAGGCCAAACAACCAACAGGGAGGGAACACAGCCCCACCCATCAGCAGACAAACAGATTAAAGTTTTTCTTCTTTTTTTTTTTTTTTTTGTGGTACGTTGCGGAGCAACAGGCTCCAGACGCGCAGGCTCAGCGGCCATGGGTCACGGGCCCAGCCGCTCCTCTGTGTGTGGGATCTTCCCAGACCGGGTCACGAACCCATGTCCCCTGCACTGGCAGGCGGACTCTCAACCACTGTGCCACGAGGGAGGCCTGCAGATTAAAGTTTTACATAGCTCTGCCCAACAGAGCAACAGCCAGCTCTACACACCACCAGTCACTCCTGTCAGGAAACTTGCGCAAGCCTCTTAGATAGCCTCATCCACCAGAGGGCAGAGAGCAGAAGCAAGAACTACAATCCTGCAGCCTGTGAAAAAAACCCCACATTCACAGAAATATAGACAAGATGAAAAGGCAGAGGGCTATGTACCAGATGAAGGAACAAGATAAAATCCCCGAAAAACAACTAAATGAAGTGGACATAGGCAACCTTCCAGAAAAACAATTCAGAATAATGACAGTAAAGATGATCCAGGACCTCGGAAAAAGAGTGAAGGCAAAGATCGAGAAGATGCAAGAAATGTTTAACAAAGACCTAGAAGAATTAAAGAACAAACAAACAGAGATGAACAATACAATAACTGAAATGAAAACTACACTAGAAAGAATCGACAGCAGAATAACTGAGGCAGAAGAATGGATAAGTGACCTGGAAGACAGAATGGTAGAAATCACTGCTGTGGAACAGAATAAAGAAAAAAGGATGAAAAGAAATGAAGACAGCCTAAGAGACCTCTGGGACAACATTAAACACAACAACATTCACATTATAGAGGTCCCAGAAGGAGAAGAGAGAGAGAAAGGACCTGAGAAAATATTTGAAGAGATTATAGTTGAAAACTTCCCTAACACAGGAAAGGAAATAGCCACCCAAGTCCAGGAAGCACAGAGAGTCCCATACAGGATAAACCCAAGAAGAAACACACCGAGACACATAATAATCAAATTGGTAAAAAATAAAGACAAAGAAAAATTATTGAAAGCAGCAAGGGAAAAAAGACAAATAACATACAAGGGAACTCCCATAAGGTTAACAGCTGATTTCTCAGCAGAAACTCTACAAGCCAGAAGGGAGTGCCATGATACACTTAAAGTGATGAAAGGGAAGAACCTACAACGAAGATTACTCTACCCGCAAGGATCTCATTCACATTTGATGGAGAAATCAAAAGCTTTACAGACAAGCAAAAGCTGAGAGAAATAAGCACCACCAAACCAGCTCTACAACAAATGCTAAAGTGGGAAACACAAGAAAAGAAAAGGAGCTACAAAAACAAACCCAAAACAATTAAGAAAATGGTCATAGGAACATACATATCGATAATTACCTTAAACGTGAATGGATTAAATGCTCCAACCAAAACACACAGGCTTGCTGAATGGATACAAAAACAATACCCATATATATGCTGTCTACAAGAGACCCACTTCAGACCGATTGACACACACAGACTGAAAGTGAGGGGATGGAAAAAGATATTCCATGCAAATGGAAATCAAAAGAAAGCTGCAGTAGCAATACTCATATCAGATAAAATACACTTTAAAATAAAGAATGTTACAGGAGACAAGGAAGGACACTACATAATGATCAAGGGATCAATCCAAGAAGAAGATAACAATTATAAATATATATGCACCCAACATCAGAGCACCTCAATACATAAGGCAACTGCTAACAGCTATAAAGGAGGAAATCAACAGTAAGACAATAATAGTGGGGGACTTTAACAGCTCACTTACACCAATGGACAGATCATTCAAAATGAAAATAAATAAGGAAACAGAAGCTTTAAATGACACAATAGACCAGACAGATTTAATTGATATTTATCAGACATTCCATCCAAAAACAGATTACACTTTCTTCTCAACTGTGCATGGAATATTCTCCAGGATAGATCACACCTTGGGTCACAAACCAAGTCTCAGTAAATTTAAGAAAATTGAAATCATATCAAGCGTCTTTTCTGACCACAATGCTATGAGATTAGAAATGAATTACAGGGAAAATAACGTAAAAACCACAAATACATGGAGGCTAAACAATACATTACTAAACAACCAAGAGATCATTGAAGAAATCAAAGAGGAAATTTAAAAATATCTAGAGATAAATTACAATGAAAGCACGATGATCCAAAACCTATGGGATGCAGCAAAAGCACTTCTAAGAGGGAAGGTTATAGCTATACAAGCCTACCTCAAGAAACAAGAAAAATCTCAAATAAACAATCTAACCTTACACCTAAAGGAACCAGAGAAAGAAGAACAAACAAAATCCAAAGTTACCAGAAGGAACGAAATCATAAAGATCAGAGCAGAAATAAATGAAACAGAAACAAAGAAAACAATAGCAAAGATCAAGAAAACTAAAAGCTGGTTCTTTGAGAAGATAAACAAAATTGATAAACCATTAACCAGACTCATCAGGAAAACGAGGGAGGGGACTCAAGTCAATAAAATTAGAAATGAAAAAGGAGAAGTTACAACAGACACAGCAGAAATACAAAGCATCCTAAGAGACTACTACAAGAAACTCTATGCCAATAAAATGGACAACCTGAAAGAAATGGACAAATTCTTAGAAAGGTATAACCTTCCAAGACTGAACCAGGAAGAAATAGAAAATATGAACAGAAAAATAACGAGTAATGAAATTGAAACTGTGATTAAAAATCTTCCAACAAACAAAAGTCCAGGACCAGATGGCTTCACAGGGGAATTCTATCAAACATTTAGAGAACCGCTAACACCCATCCTTCTCAAACTCTTCCAAAAAACTGTGAAGGAAGGAACACTCCCAAACTCATTCTATGAGCCACCATCACCCTGATACCAAAACCAGACAAAGATACTACAAAAAAAGAATTTTACAGACCAATATCACTTATGAATATAGATGCAAAAATCCTCAATAAAATACTAGTAAACAGAATCCAACAACACATTCAAAGGATCATACACCACGATCAAGTGGGATTTATCCCAGAGATGCAAGTGTTCTTCAATATATGAAAATCAATCAGTGTGATACACCATATTAACAAATTGAAGAATAAAAACCATATGATGATCTCAATAGATGCAGAAAAAGCTTTTGACAAAATTCAACACCGATTTATGATAAAAACTCTTCAGAAAGTAGGCATAGAGGGAACCCACCTCAACATAATAAAGGCCATATATGACAATCCCACAGGAAATATCATTTGCAATGGTGAAAAACTGAAATCATTTCCTCTAAGATCAGCACCAAGACAAGGATGTCCACTCTCACCACTGTTATTCAACGTAGTTTTGGAAGTCCTAGCCATGGCAATCAGAGAAGAGAAAGAAATAAAAGGAATACAAATTGGAAAAGAAGAAGTAAAACTGTCACAGTTTGCAGATGACATGATACTATATATAAAGAATCCTAAAGATGCCACCAGAAAGCTACTAGAGCTAACCAATGAATTTGGTAAAGTTGCAGGATACAAAATTAATGCACAGAAATCTCTTGCATTCCTATATACTGATGATGAAAAAACTGAAAGAGAAATTAAGGAAACACTCCCATTTACCATTGCAACAAAAAGAATAAAATACCTAGGAATAAACCTACCTAGGGAGACAAAAGACCTGTATGCAGAAAACGATAAGACAGTGATGAAAGAAATTAAAGATGATACCAACAGATGGAGAGATATACCATGTTCTTGGATTGGAAGAATCAATATTGTGAAATTGACTCTACTACCCAAAGCAATGTACAGATTCAATGCAATCCCTATCAAATTACCAATGGCATTTTTTACAGAACTAGAACCAAAAATCTTAAAATGTGTATGGAGGCAGAAAAGAACCCAAATAGCCAAAGCAGTTTTGAGGGAAAAAAGGAGAGCTGGAGGAATCAGACTCACTGACTTCAGACTATACTACAAAGCTAGAGTAATCAAGACAATATGGTACTGGCACAAAAACAGAAATACAGATCAATGGAACAAGATAGAAAGCCCAGAGATAAACCCATGCACCTATGGTCAGCTAATCTATGACAAAGGAGGCAAGGTTATACAATGAAGAAAAGGCAGTGCCATCAATAAGTGGTGCTGGGAAAACTGCAGAGCTACATGTAAAAGAATGAAATTAGAACACTCCCTAATACCATACACAAAAATAAACGCAAAATGGATTAGAGATCTAAATGTAAGACCGGATAGTATAAAACTCTTAGAGGAAAACATAGGAAGAACACTGTTTGACATAAATCACAGCACGATATTTTTTCATCCACCTCCTAGAGTAACGGAAATAAAAACAAAAATAAACAAATGGGACCTAATGAAACTTCAAAGCTTTGCACAGCAAAGGAAACCATAAAGAAGACGAAAAGACAACCCTCAGAATGGGAGAAAATATATGCAAACAAATCAATGGACAAAGGATTAATCTCTAAAATATATAAACAGCTCCAAAATATATAAACAGCTCCAATAGCAGTTCAATATTAGAAAAACAAACAACCCAATCCAAAAATGGGCAGATAACCTAAGTAGACATTTCTCCAAAGAAGACATACAGATGGCCAAGAAGCACATGAGAAGCTGCTCAACATCACTAATTATTAGAAAAATGCAAATCAAAACTACAATAAGCTATCACCTCACACCAGTTAGAATGGGCATCATCAGAAAATCTACAAACAACAAATGCTGGAGAGGGTGTGGAGAAAAGGGAACCCTCTTACACTGTTGGTGGGAATTTAAATTGATACAGCCACCATGGAGAACAATATGGAAGTTCCTTAAAATCTAAAAATGGAATTACCATATGATCCAGCAATCCCACTACTGGGCATATACCCAGAGATAACCATAATTCAAAAAGACACATGCACACCAATGTTCACTGCAGCACTATTTACAACAGTCAGGTCATGGAAGCAATCTAAATGCCCATCGACAGACGAATGGATAAAGAAGATGTGGTACATATATACAACGGCATACTACTCAGCCTTAAAAAGGAACGAAATTGGGTCATTTGTTAAGACGTGGATGGACCTAGAGACTGCCATACAGAGTGAAGTAAGTCAGAGAAAAACAAATACCGTATATTAACGCATATATGTGGAACCTAGAAAAATGGTAAAGATGAACTGGTTTGTAGGGCAGAAATTGAGACACAGATGTAGAGAACAAACATATGGACACCAAGTGGGGAAAGTGGCAGTGGGGGGGTGGTGGTGGTGTGATTTATTGGTCGATTGTGATTGACATATATACACTGATGTGTATAAAATTGATGACTAATAAGAACCTGCTGTATAAAAAAATAAAATAAAATTCAAAAAGAAAGAAAAGTAATAAAAGAATAAATTAGCTATACATGCAACAAAGTGGATACATAAAAGAAGTGCTGAGTGATAAAAGCCATACACAAGAATACTTCATGTATGTCTCCATTTATATGAAATTAAAAATTACATGAAATCTTAAAAAAAGACAGACAATTGAAATGAAATGGAAAAATACTATTTTCCGTGTAAAAATTTTGTAACATATATTCAGTCCAAGGAGTTTTTATGTTAATACATTACTGTATTATTATAAAGATGTATTGCTAAGAGGTAAGATAAATGTAAACAACCCAAAAGGATTAAAAAGTTTACAAAATAGAAATATTCGTTACGCAGAAGACCTATAAACATATAAAAACTATACCAGTGCAATCGTAATAAAATGAATGCAAATTAAGACCATAATACACTATTTTTCTCTGTCAAACTGTCAAAGACAAGGAAAAAATAACTGTCAATGCTGTCAAGGGTTAGAGAAAAACAGAAATGCTGCCATAGTACTGAGGTGTAAAAGTCATCACAACATTCTTTTTTTAAATTTATTTATTATTATTTATATATATATATTAACATCTTTATTGGAGTATAATTGCTTTACAATTGTGTGTTAGTTTCTGCTTTATAACAAAGTGAATCAGCTATACATATACATATAGACCCATACCTCCTCTCTCTTTCGTCTCCCTCCCACCCTCCCTATCCCACCCTCCCTATCCCACCCCTCTAGATGGTCACAAAGCACCGAGCTAATCTCCCTGTGCTATGCGGCTGCAGGCACAACCTTCTTGAGTGGTCATGTGCAACACAGTTTTTAAAAGACTACGAATGTATAGTCTTCTGATTAGCAATTTTTCACTTCAGTTGATTAGTGATACAGCTGTAAGTAATAATTTACAAATACCATGACAAGGGTTTTTTCTAGCAACATAGCTTATATAGCAAAAAAAAAAAAAAAAAAGGAAACTTATTACATCTTCAGTGTTACCATTGGTTGAATAAATGTTGGCATATCATGTAATGGGAAAATATGCAGCCATTAAAAATGGTATTATAGGGCTTCCCTGGTGGCGCAGTGGTTGAGAGTCCGCCTGCCGATGCAGGGGACATGGGTTCATGACCCGGTCCGGGAAGATCCCACATGCCACGGAGCAGCTGCGCCCGTGAGCCATGGCCGCTGAGCCTGCGCGTCCGGAGCCTGTTGCTCCGCAACGGGAGAGGCTACAACAGTGAGAGGCCCGTGTACCACAAAAAAAAAAAAAAAAAAAAACCAAAACAAAAATAACAAAAATGGTATTATATAAAAAATACTTAAGGGCCTGGAAATATTCTCATGATATATATTTTAGGCTTAAAGATTTGGGTAATACATGTCATAAAATGAAATGCTCTCAATTTGCATGATGTACACAGGTGGAAGTATAAATATATGCATACACACACACACACACACACACACACACACACACACACCCCCCTCATATGAACCAAAATGGAATCATAATGGAAGGAGATAATTCTGTGATTAGTTCTGGGAAGTGACTTGTAATATTTTTTTAAAAATATATTTTGCTAATGTCTATTTTATAAGTTTTCTAAAGTACACAAACTAGTTTCACATTTAGAATAACGAATACGTTATTTTAAGAAACAAGGCCAGAAAAGATGTTCTAAGGGAACAGTTATTATGTTCTCATATGGTAAAAATACCTGACTTGGGAATAGAAATATCTAATTCATTGGTGGTCATGAATTCTTTTTTAACTGGATCAAGTTAGGTTATGCCCTCTGGCAAATCACTTCCTGTTTCTAAGCCTCAGTTTATTCTTTTGCAAAAGGAGAGGATTCAGCTAGATAATCCCTGAAATCCTTTGAGAGTCCGTGATTATTAAAAATATTTTGTGAATAGGCTATATTCCGTTATAAAATAAAAAGTTAACATAATATTTTGTGCACACACATAATTTATTTGTATTGGTTTAAATCTTCTAATTGTTTTCCTACTTCCATTGTAAGCTCCTATACCCTGATTCTTAGATGATGGAAAAATTATGCTTCCTGTTTTATGATCATATTATAAGACCTGGTTATGTAGGAGGGTCCAAAACAAAATTTGTGAGCCCCATCTCCACTGTTCTAGTCAGACAGTAAAGAGAAGAGTCACACAGAGGATCAGGGAACCTATGTGTCTGTGAATGGCAAGCTCAGAGACTGGTGTGTTATAGGAAAAGGAAAGCAGAGATGTATTGGGACCAGAAGAACTGAGCAGTATAAATTGTATGACCATATATTTTATGCTATGAACAGGGGACTTCTGAGAATGAAGGAGGACTTACCAATAATTATGCTGAAACAACAGGTAAAATGAGACTGTCCAAGGAAAAGCAGGACTTACGGTCATTCCAAATATAAGTCCTGGAGTTTGGAAAGAGAATGTTATTCTTTCTGAATCAAATCTAAGAAAGGAGGTAGGTTATATTTGGGTGACACAGTCTATCAACTAAGAATGTGCCATCCTTACAGCAAACTGGAGATCTGTTCAACTTCCCAATGATGTTGGGAATTCTTGATTCTATTCCATGATCATAAGGAGGCCTGCTTGCTTGAGCATAATTCACACTTCTGGTAAAATTTTAAGAACTCGAGAATGATGTTGTTTACTATACTACCATACTACATTAGGTCACAAATGTCACCCTTAGCAGTGGTTGTCGGGTATCCAGCACATGATGCTGGGTGACCAACCATTCTGATTTGAGAACTTTTCCAGGGTATAGGACTTTCGGTGCTAAAACCAGGCACACGAGGAAGGTTGGTCACCCTACCAGCTGATCAGGACCTCTCTCATGTAAGGTATTCAATGCATCCCCCCTCTATTCATTTCTGTATTGATATTTTTGTTGCCTAAATTGTGTATAATTTGTGCATTGAACATTGTTATGGACTGAACTGCATTCCTCCAAAATTTGTATGTTGAAATCCTAATCCCCAGTACCTCAGATGTGACTGAATTTGGAAATTGGGTCCTTAAAGAGGTAATTAAGGTGAAATGGGGCCATTTGGGTGGGGCCCAAATCCAGTACAGCTGGTGTCCTCATGAGAAGAGGAAGGGACATCAGAGACACACAGAAAGAAGGCCCTGTGAGGATGTCTGAAGGACAGCCATTTACAAGCCAAGGACACAGGCCTCATAAGAAACCAACCTTGCCAAAACCTTGGTCTTGGACTTCTAGTCTCCACAATTGTGAGAAAATACATTTCTGCTAAGTGCCCCAGTCTTCGGTACTCTGTTATGGCAGCCCTAGGAGAGGAATACAAATATACTATAAAAGTAATTTTGTTCTTAACCTCATTGCCCAGGAAACTTGAAAATCTAAATTCTCTAGAGGAATGGTTTTCCTGGTTGTTGGAAATATAGTAATCTATCTTGCTTCAATGTAATTTTTTTTCAGTAATTTGTACACTAGGAGTAGCTATCCAAATTTTGCATAGGGCTTTAAATTGCATTTCATTTCTCTTTCATTAAGAAACCCGTCATGATTTGCATTCTGTCCATCTGTACAACTTCACTTCATCTCTCTGAGGAGCTGACTGTCACTTTATGTTTAGTACACATAATTATTTTTGATGTCCATGTTAGATCAAGTTTAATTATCAGGTGGCCAATAGTCCCCAATGGCTTACTTATTTCAAGTTTACTCATTTAGAATATATTGTTATTCCACAACACATCAGGACTGAAATTATCCTAGTTAAAGTCTGTCATTTAAGCCTTTACAAATCACACCCACAGTACATTAGGGTTTTGTTCACTAATTACTAAGTATATTATGAAAAAGCAAATTAACGTTTTGAAAAAAAGTAGCATTATACTCTCACAAAAATGGAAAAAATACATTTTTTTCCCAATTGGGAAGATTTTAAATTTAATCCTTTTATTTTTCCTTTAATATTTAAAACATAGTGAAATAGAAACAAAGGTTTTTGGTCTCAGGAGATGAGAGAATCCCTTACTTCACTGAGAACCATCAGACCCAGACCAAGGTAACTAGTGACCAGGCCTGGTGTTAGTTCTATTCTCTGCTTCCACATCTAGTAGCTGAGGTCTCCTCAACAGGTGGGGTGATCTCAGGCATTCACTCCCGATATTGATACCTGTTGTTTTTTTTCCTCCCAGTTCACCATTTGTTGTAATAAGAGAAATTTCTCTTTCTTTTTTTCTATGAGAATATTCCTTTAAAAAAAGGTCATGCACTCAGACAAATACTTGCTCATCTATAAAATGGGGCAACAGAGGTTCACATTATTTAAGTGTAATTTCCAAAAAAATTAGAAGGGTGTTAAACATTGGGTTGACTGGTTTTTAACATGGACTTGAATCCCTTTTCTGGGTTATTTAGACTGTACAGACCCAATAGATCCCAACCAGGGCCTAGAATAGCCCCCCGCATGCACTAGGCCCTTGATATACACTTTCTGAATCCACTTAGCTAGTATTTTAAGAACAAGTACTGTAAGAAAGTAATTTGGCAGAGGAGACCATCAACCTTAGATGTCACATATAGTCTGAACTCTTCAAGTGGAACTGAAGTACAAATGACAGTTAGATGACCGTGAGGGAGAAGCACACTCAGTTCCTCATAAGGACAACATTGCAGGAGATGAGGTCAGGGTAATAGACTACGGGAATAGGAGACCTGTGGGCAGCTAAAAGTGAGCAGGCAGACAGTTTTGAAACCTCAAGAGTGCAAGCAACCAAACTCAGGAGAATCAATGCCTGTTGAATATGTCCATTTAAGGCTCAGCTTTGATGCAAGTTGCCCTCAAAAGTCGGAACTGGCACAATTAGCCCTGCATGCCTCAGCCTGTCCAAAGGAGCCAGGAGTTGAGGCCTGCCTTATAGGCAGTTGTGATGGTGGGGTCATTTCTTCTGTTGCAGGCTCAGGTATTAGGCTTTTGATTCGGAAGCAGTTTGAAAGAAAAATATAAACATGATCTAACTGTGAACTCCCCCTTGAGCTCTTCAAGACAACATGCTGACTTTGTGCAGGAGAACATTTATAATCACATGACATTATTCTTCAAACTCAGATGACACGTTCTCTTTCATATTTTAAAAAATGGTTCATAACATAATGCCTTAGAATCATGTAATGGAATCATCTATACTTTCAATTTGTTTTGTTTTGTTTTAAATTTGATTTTTTTCTTTATTCTTTACATATTTAGTTATGAGATCATTTTCATAATACATAATTCATACTACACTAAAAGATGGAATAAATGGTCTTAAATGGAAATGAAAGTCTCCCATATATCAAATTTGTTTTGGTGAATACTTTTATTTTGAGAACCCTATTTTATGAATTATACCTTATTTATAGAAAAGTTTGCCTTAAAAATCACTTACTCGATTGGAAGACATTTTATTGGCATATGTGGTTTCTATTTTGATGTCTTCTGAAACCAGAAAACTTGCTAATGTTTAAACATCTTTATTTCTTTTAGGACGGGTATCAGTTAGGATTACATTTGGCAGCAAGTAAGGGAAAAAAAGACGCTTGAGGAAACAACGGCTTAAATAAGAGAGCAATCATTTTTCTCTTTAGCAAAATAAGCTCAGTGATATCCAGGGTTAGCATAGTTGCCAGCATGGACTCAGGCTACTTCTAGAGTTGCACTAGGCTGTGGCATTTATCCTCCTGCTCCAAGATGGATGCAAGAGCTCAGGACCACATCCACAGCAGGACAAATGCAGAGAGAAAGAAAAGCATGCCATCTCTCTCTACCTTCTAAGAGGGGGTCCCAGAACTCCCATGCAACATTTCTCCTTACATCTTATTTACAAAAATGGGTCTCAGGACCACACCTACATTCAAGGGAGGTTTGGAAATACACTTTTGGGTAAACACATAGGCAGCCAGGAAAAATCAACAGTACATTTCATGGAAAATCAGAAGAAGAGATACTGAGAGGCAATTGACAGTTTCAGATACAGGAGACTTAAAGAGATGTCTGTCGTCATTAGGAGGTCACGTTGAATGATCAGGGCAACAGCAGCAGATGGAACCCAGGTCAAAATAAGAGAAGTAGGCAGTTACGTGCATGAGAGATAATTTCTGAATGAAGAAATGAATGATAAAGTAATGTCTTGCAAGTAACAAATATTTGACTTGACCCTGTTCTGTTTCGAGAACTCCATGACCAACCCTCACCCTATGATTTTAAATGCCATGAGGTCTGGCTGAGATTTCACTGGCACTGGAATCAATAGTTGTTAGTCTGGTCACAACTCTGTCCCTACTTGCTAAGTGACCTTGAGTTGTCTATTTTTATTGAGACTGAGTTTCCTCACTTATAAAATAGGCATAAATAAAATACATATTTATTGATGTATCCATTCATTCACCAGATATTTATTGACTGGTTATTAGGTACTACCCCTGTGTTGGATACTAAAGACATAAAGAAAACACAGCGCATGCTTTCCTGGAGCTTCGCAGAGAAGATAAATACTTAAAATAATGTACCAATAAATATATTTTTGCAAATTATTATAAATGAAATGTAGGGTGCTATAGAATATAACGGGAGTCCTTAACTCACAAGGCTTCTGTAAGGATAATATGTATTATAATACGTAACTGTTATGGGACCTGATAGCTAATGAATGTTCAATGAATGTTTGTTCTTTCCCTTTTTTCTTTAAGTTGGAGAAGTAAAAACAAACACAACTAATAAAGCACAGCATTATCCCTATGGCAGGAAGGACCAACACTACTGTACTGTATTCAATTGTTTTCAGTGTATTCAGTTGAAGGATTGAGTCTACCTGGAGGAAAAAGGGGAGTAAAGGAGGATTTGAAATAGGATGGTACATTTAAAACAGGTCTTTAAGAATGAAGAGTATTGAATCAAGAAGAAGGAAAGGAGAAGAATTTTTAAGAGAAGGAAGAGCTTGAGGTGCTCCAGTCTGAGTGTTTCCTGGCACCCCCTCCACAGAAATGGGAAGTCCATGACATGAGTAGCTTCTCTCTCATCCTGTCAGGAATTAGTGCCCTCAGATTTCTCCTTCCTTATCCCTTCTCAGAAAAAAAAAAAATCTGATTGAACCCAATCACACTACGAAGTTCATGATATACCCGCTTGAAAACTCTTTAATGGAACAGCCTAATAATAGTTCTAAAATCCAAACCGAGGGCCTAACAAAGTCAATGCTATTTTGAAATTAAGTGCTGAAAACTTCAAAATAATTATAAGCTAAAAATTATTACTTTATTTGCTTATTCTTTCCTAAAAGCATTGCAAATCTCATGTCCTATTTAAAGTGAAACATGACACATGTATCAATTGAATAAAAATCAGACAGTTCAATTACAATTATAGAACCCAATAAAATGTTGAAACTATTACCTAAGATGATTAAACCTAATCTCTCAGGGGGAATGAGTATGTGGCTGTATATTGTTTTTTAAGAATTATAAGAATTAAAAAGTATTAAATAATTTATTAAAATCAAGGTTTCTATCTAGTGGGCCAATTTTGTAAGGAAAAAAAAAAGCACATATAAAAATAAGGCATTCGTCCACCTACATGTGATGGAGTAGCTTAAATAAATAGGGATGAAAATATATTATAAAGGGACAACATGCAAATGAAAGGAGTAAAGTCAAAACAAGGAATGGGTTCTGATTTGGATGCCAGAGGAATGGTGTAGGAAGCCAAGGGGTAGTCTGTGAAAGAAATTAAAATTCCAGGCCATGTTCAGACAAGATTAGTTAAAGAGTTGCAGAAGTTTGGGAATTTAAAGCATGAGCGAGAGGACTGAAGAGATGTTTGGAGAGCAATGGGCCTGTGTGTCCCAGAAATCATGTTTACATTGGTCTTCTCCCCCCGTGAGGCTGTGAGCAGCACCACATTATAACCATTGCCTGCGTCCTTGTTTATTAAATAATTTATTAAAATCAAGGTTTCTATCTAGTGGGCCAATTTTGTAAGGAAAAAAAAAGCACATATAAAAATAAGGCGTTCGTCCACCTATATGTGATGGAGTAGCTTAAATAAATAGGGATGAAAATATAGTATAAAGGGACAATATGCAAATGAAAGGAGTAAGGTCAAAACAAGGAATGGGTTCTAATTCCCCATCAGACTTTAAGAAGGTGCTCAGAAACATTAGATGAATGTGTGCACGATGCAGAATATATCAGACACCAGGGACCCTGGCACATGTATCTGTTACACCTAAACTCCATTACGTATAGCCCACTGCATTAGTGCCAGAACTTGTTTGGTGTTATTTCAAAGGATGCCCAGGAATTTGAATTGGTGCTGTTTGTAGCAACCGATTTATTAAATGATTTGAGTAAGACTTCCTTAATTGAGTATGTACTGGACATAGAGAAAAATATTCATCACTATAACTGTGTTCTACAAATTTCACAAAACCTTTAATTCCATACAGTGCATACCAGAATGCATACTGCTGCTCAACCAAAGGGCGTTTTTCTTCTATCTTGCTTGTCAGGCAGAAACTTTACGATTCAGTTTATTAGTGAGTAAAACAGATTGTGACAAAATATTTCCACAGGCCAAGGACAACTGGGCATAATCACCATTTTTAGGAAATCTTTCTCTTGTCTCAAATACTCCCAGAGGTCCTTATAGAGATCAGAACAAATGATTATTTAAAAAAATAAAAAATCCTAGAGAGAACCAAAAAGGATAGTGCTGGCAGTGCTATGAATGTTTAGATAATGATGGCATGAGAAGAAATATATGAAATAGATTTTCTAAAATAAATTGAAGGTAACATAATCTAATTATAACCTATCCTACAATTGCACCTGAAAGGCAGTTTAGAGCTCTTTGATATCTATTAATTTATGTATGTGTTCAATTTCACTTATTTATATAGTTAATGAATTGACATATAGAAGTAGGTTTATTTTATTCCCCTTTATCTGTTTCCTTCAAATTCTGAGGGAACCATCTGGACTGAGTACAGTAATTCATTAGGACAAAAATGATAATGATTTTGATGAAATGAAATAGCATGTCCTAATTAGGATTCTTTGTCAGTATAATTTTATATACTACCCATTAATTATTGCTTATGTTCTTTAAAATATATTATCCAGAAATTATATCCACAGAATGCTATGATGATGTACAGACAGCATCACCAGCTCTTACCTCTTCTTAAAACCATTTGAGTTTGGGTATCTTATTTTGGTCTCATTCCAGAAACACATTGTTTCTTAATTGGCATGCTAGTATTCTCCTGGCACAATTCCTGCATTCAACGCCATATCTGTTTTTCATATCTGAGATTTCTATTTATATATATATCAGATCAGATAACTGATTTTGTGTTTTGCTATTATTTTGTACATTCTGCTCCATTTTGTTAGGCACCTCTAAAACTTATGTTTTTAATCTTAATTTTTTAATCCCTCTTACTTTACCTCTTTATGTGATTTCATTTTTTTTTTTTAACAAAACGATTGTCATTGAATTTTCTCTGCTGGTATTATCATTCAAATATTCTTGAATTTTAACTTTCATAAATTTTTAAAGTATATCTGGTTAATAAATTATTTATGGCCTACTTTTTAGCTGGAGCATCATTTTCACAGACTGTCCAGCTATTCCTTGATGAACCTATAGTGAATGTATCATTTATAGGTACTATGGCTCAAACCTGAGTGATATTCTCAGCAGTGGCCTTGAATTCCCTGCCAAAGGGCTGCTACCTTGGTTAGAAGAAGGCTTGAGAAAATATGGAAAAGATTACCCAAGGATTTCTGAAATATCAGCAGGCTACCATCATTGAACTGTACTAGCCTCAGCATCCCCAGATACAAAGGAATGATAACATTAACAAATAACAGAGTATTCCCGAGGACATGTGTGCAAATTAAAACTTAGAGCAAATATCAACTTGAAAATGAAAAACATTTTGTAGCACAAAAGAATAACAAGAATGGATGGACCAGAGCTAACTTTCACCTTGGAAAGATTTTCCATACTATATACAAAAGACCTTAGAGATCCTCTGAAATCTATGTTAAAGAAACAAAAGAACTCATTGGCACTATTCAACAAGAGAAGGCAATGCATTTTTACAAATAAAAAATATGCAATAGAACAATTAGCATAATCATTGGAAGCATCAAAAAGCATAATGAGAAGTACAGAAAAACAATAGAAAGAAAAAAGGAAAATGCCAAACTTTAAGTCATGGAGAAAAGAATGTGGGTGTCTAACTCATGAATAATACAAATTATTTTAAAAAGAGATAGAAAAAAACTAGAGAATTAATAATCATAATTAGTTATTTAAGTGTTCTTTGCATCATTTTCATAAAGGATTTCAGGCAAAATACAAAGGTATTACATACTAGGCTTTTACATTAAACAACATGACTGCTCCAGTTATGTGTCTTTGGTAACTTACAATTCCATTTTTACAGCTGTATTTATACTGTTCTCCTGCATCTCTTATTAAGAGTATTTTCATGTATTTTACATTTTTGTTGCTAATGTGAGTGAAATATCAGTTTCCTATTTTTTCTAGCAGATTGCTGCTTTGGAATACGTATCATACGAACTTCTTGATATATTAAACCCATTGCAAAACCCAATACATTTTAGCTTATTCTTTGATATTAATTTGACATATTGTACTATTTAAATCATCCTTTTGAAATTTATCATTAGTCTTTCCATGTTTTAATCTAACAATTAAAAATTTTTAAAGAATTCAATAAGAATAATGAGACTAGAAGTGATTTTTATGCGTCTATTTTCAAAAGGAATGCTTAGGATTTTACTCTACAAGTTAAAAAAAAGATTCATGATTTAACATACATCAACTTTATCACCTTATATAAGTAATGTATATCTTCCAGATGAATTTTTGTTGTTAACAGCAGTTAAATTTTACCAAATTATTTTGTACTGGAATGTGTATTTTTCTTCTAGAAGCTTATTAATTATTAGCATATTAGTAGATTAGAGGTATCTCTAATTTACTATTTTGTATTTGAAGTATTTAGAAATTGAGCACAGTCCCATTAAAATCCTATAGGTACTTTTACTTGCTTGTTTTTGTCTCTTTTACATGAATAGATAAAGCAAATTTTATTTTTATTTGGAAAAGATAATCAGATGAGAATGTAAACATGAAGGAAGGTAAAGTAACCTTCAAGCTTATATTGTAAAAGTATAATAAATACATACTAAAATATATCATAAAGAATAAAAGTATATAATAAGCACAAAAATAACATGACAGTGAGAGAAATTAGAATAAAAATTGGATCATGTATGATAAATGATAACTAAAATAGTTAGAAATACATTAATAAGATCTGCTACAATGAAATAAGAATAATACTTTGTTGTGAAACTGCTACCAACCCAAAGAATTCTCCAGGATCTGAGTTACCTATTTCTTTCTCTGACAGTTCTGCACTATCCTTACTAGCTAAAGGGGTTTATTTTTTTTTAATTCTAAGCAATAAAAAGTGTCTTCTGTAAGCTTGTTTTTGTATGTTCATGTATGCTGTGTTTTCCTTTCTGATAGGGTGTGTGTGTGTGTGTGTGTGTGTGTGTGTTTGAGAGAGAGAGGGAGAGAGCTCCCACCCATGTGTCTGGCATCCAGGCTGCCTAACAAACTTCTTACTCCTATCAGCTTTTCTATTTCTGAAGATCTTGCAGAAATAGAGGTTATAATTTAGACTTTAGTTGTTATTCTTTAAATGCCCTCAGTCTAACTGATCTCCATCTCCAATTTTATCTTCCCAATGGATAGTCTCTTGTACTAACTTGGCATCCTCTGAAATGTTCATATTAGCAGTTTGATCCAAAAGGAAATAAGCATGTATCTATTTGGAGTAAACCAGACACATCAAGTCTTCTGGATTATTTACATTGTTTGCTCCTGTTTGAGGGTGATACCTAAGAGTGGGAAATAGTGCCACTCACTAAACGTAACAGTAACAGTTGAAACAGGATAGGGTGGGGGACAAACAAACATGCCATGAGTAAACACAGGTCCAGTAAGGTCTGATGAAATTTGAAGGTGCGTGAGTGAGGGCCAAGAGGAAAGGAATGTCTTTGGTAAACGTAGACTTAAGCTATACTAGTTGGGACAAGAGAAAAGAAGGGTTTGCAAAAGTACAGAGAGAAAAGCACTGGAAGTTACCCCTGTTCTACCCTTTCTCTTCATTGAAAGAGAGATTTTCCTTTCAAATTTAATTACTTAATATTTCTTAAAGATATTATGGAGGAGATAAGAGTGAAAAATTGGACCAAGTAAACAGGAACACTTGAGAAAATATAGACAAAGAGGGGATGAAGAAAACAGTAAGAACGACCAGTCCCTAAAGAAGGGAGGAAGACTTGGCTGAGCTGAATTAACCTACTGAAACATGGGGCAAAACCTCCTGTACATATTTTTCTCATGTTACAGGGTAAATTCCCTACAAGCAGGGGTTGTATCCTTCTGTGTCATTTTGGACAAAGACATGACACAACATGCACGCATTCATTCTTTCAGCAATACTGAACACCTGCCATGTCTCAGGGACTGTCCGAGAAGTTCTAGGTACACATCAGTGAATGGAATAGATAGAAACACTTGACCTTGTGAACTATACATTCTAGAGCTGGGAAACCTACAATAAACATACTCAGTTACATAGTATGTTAAAAGGTGCTCACTGCTATGGAAAAAAAATTAGATCAGGTTAAGAGAGAGCCAGACTTGCCAAGAACAGGGATACAATTAAAATATGGAGTTTTTAGGGAAGATCCTATTGGGAAGGTGATATTTGGGTAAAGACGTGAACATGTTGAGGGAGTAAAGTGCAACTGTCTGAGGAAATTTAATTAACTATCTTTCCAGGATGTCAATTTCCAAAGTAAATTGTATCAATTTTTAAAATAAAATAACTGCTATACTTAAAAAACAGAATGTGTATTTTGAACGAAATCACTTTTTAAAAGTCACAGTAAAGGCATACTAAAATCTGTCTTAAACCTCTTTCCTTGGGAAAATTCATGCATTTTTCTCATCTGAATAATGGGTTTTCAAATAAGATCCACCATTTAGGTGTATGACACATGAAAAAACTCTCCTCACAAGGCTTGGGAAACAGTGCATATTAAATAAAAGTGAGTTTTCCATTCATACAACAAATATTTATAGAATGATAATAATGATCATGAATTAAAGTAATTCTGTTCATGGTACTCTGATCTTTTTCCTTTTCAGTAGAAAAATTCTAAATAGTTTGAGAGTTTCTAACATGACCATTACATAACAAGATACATTCTCTTGTCATGTTTTAATGTACCAGTCAGGAATTTATCATTAATTATTTAAATTTATTTTAATTCTAATTTTGTTCCAATTCAGATACAGTATTACCCTTCATGAAGAGACCCATTCATTAGTCCACTTATTCAATCAGGTTTTATTCATTCTACCAATACTGCTTCAGTGACCTCTACCTCCACCAGTCCCTTACTGGTTGATACCTACTAATCATCCTACAGTCTTTAATCTGTTCAACCTTCCGTTCTGCTGGAAATTATTGTCCACATTCTTCTAACACGGAAGATTAGATCACCAAGGTTGACTTCTCCCAGTGGATAAAGACTTTATGACCTAGCCTTGGAAGTCCATGGCACCGCTTCTGCCACATACCCTATTGGTCAGTCACTAGCTCACCCAGATTCAAGAGAAGGCCAATTATAGCCTTTTCTTGACAGTAGGAGTATCAGAGAATTTACAGGCTATGTTTCAAAACTTCCAGTCTGGCCTCTGGCCATCAGTTATTTATATACCTCTCACACACAAAATACTCTCACCCCCTGAGGACGGTGGAACTCCTGGCACAGCACGACTCCATTCAAACCTCTGCATTAAGAGAGGACCGAGCATAAGGCTGTGTCCTAAGATGACCGCAGGCTTCCAGTAAAATGCCTGCCTGAGAAAGCACAAAGCTGTGTCCCTGGGATGGCCCCAGCCCTCCATTAAAGTGCCTGCCTGAGAAAGCTCCAGGCTGCCAAGAGAATTTACTGCTTGTCCTAGCCAACACCTGAAGATAGGCCCCAACCTCAGTTTCCGACAGCATTTACTAGAAAGGGCTCACAGTAGTGAATCCTTCCTGTCTTCCTTTGAGATGGATATGCATCTCTTACATCTCAGGAGTGCCTTCTGCAAGGACCTGAAAGAAGCCGCTCCTTTGAAAGGTGAACATCAGGAAGGATAGGGTCTCTGTCTCCCAGTCTCTGTGGGAGGGCAGAATTCCTAACTGCAGAAATTGCAAGGTTAGCAGGCACAGCTGGCCTATGAGTTTTCACTTGAGCCCCTGCTCTCTCCCTTCCCTATTCCCTCACTATACCTTTAAAACACCCCATCACATCTGCACACATGGGAATGGAGCTCAGTTCTTCTCCTTAATGTCAGCAGTGACTGAATAAAATCTGTTTTCACCACTTTAATTGATGTATAGCTTTGTTTATCTTTGACATCCCTCCTTCAAGATCCCAAAGTCTCATCCTATAACAAATTCCAGGATCTTGTCATTTAAATCAGGTCTAGATACAATGAGGCATTTAGTACTGTAGCTCTCAATTTGAAGAACTGTAAACTAAAAAGAACAAATCATTTTATGCATTCACACCCAAAACACAATGTCGGAGCAGACCGAGGTAACTGCTGTACACACTCTGTGGGATGCACGCGACAGTCACTTGTTCAAAGCAATTCTGAAATTCAGCTGGACACAGGTCTGTTCTTTGGATAAGGCGCAGTCCTCCTACCAGCAAGTTATTTGCTCTGATCCTTAGTCCCACATCTTGGATTCTTGGTTTCATCCCCTGGGCCAACTTTTTTTTTTTTTTCCATAAGAAAGAGCCTATGTTTACTATACCAGGTAGACTTCTCTGCCTGCATCCTGCATGTCAAAAGCTGAGAAGGGTGGTATCCCAAGTCTTCTTTTTTTTTTCACCTTGTACTGTCTTTGTCTCTTTTAGTTCAAACTGAGTCTAAAAATACCTTTAAAAACGTTGTGGATATTTTGTGTATCCATTTATAGTCCACTCCATCAAACAAAACTCATATCCACAATTCTCTTATCAATAGGTCCTTCTCTTACCTTGGGCTTCTTACGAGGCAGTTGTGGTGTAATGCCTTTAAGGTTCTTTGAAAGTCTACTGTTGAGAGGCTAGAGATCCTTAGAAGGCCATTTATTTAATTGAAAGGGTTTATGAAATCTTTTCGTCAAATCTTTCTGAGGTTCTGACAAAGAGTTTTACAGTTATACCTTTGCTTTATCTTTATCCTAAGATATATTTCTGATATCACTCTGGGTTTTATTTTTTCCTGAAGTCCTTTCTAACTTTGAAGAAAAAAAATTTGGACCCTAGGGACCTCCTGATTCCAGTCTGGCATGTAAGAAGCAGGGAAATCACCACTCCATCCTAAAAATTTTTAAGTAAAAAGTTTAGCAAATTGAAAAATGACTGTATCTGGTACTATAATGTTGGATGCAAGTCATTATATATTTGTCCAAATCCATAAAATGTGCAACAGCAAGAGTGAATCCTAATGTAAACTATGGATTCTGGGCGATTATGATGTGTGAATGAAGACTCATCAGTTGTAACAGATGTACCACTGTGATGGTGGATGCTGATAATGGGGGAAGCTATGCATGAGGTATGTGGAAAATATCTGTACCTTCCACTCCATTTTGCTGTGATGATAAAACTGCTTTAAAAATAAAGTCTATTAGAAAAATTTGCTGAGAGAGGGGGTGAAAAATAGTTTTGTTTCTGAGGGTAGCAAGTCTTAACTCCATTATCCTTGCTCTAAACTTTGCTTGAAAATGTAAAGAGTTTCTTCTTTTTTCTTCTCTCTCCCCTCTATGTCTTCTTATACCCAGCTAAAAGAACTCAGTGGGTACTCTCAATAACTGCCTGAAAATTTACTGAGCTAAAGCCATTGATTAATATATGTAAATATTATATTTTTCACATCAGCACAGATGATGGTTTTGCTAAAATTTCTGTCACTACTTCACAAGGGTCCTTTTATTTTCCACCCTCCAATAACAATTTACTCCCTATCCTAACAGCCTTGACTTCCAATCTTTCTGAGACCCTTTTAGATGTGATGAAAGGTCTTCTCAAGTTCCTCCTTGTTTTAACTAACTTACTAACTTGCATAACTATAATTAAAGGAGCTTTCAGCCTATACCAGGTGCCCAGCTCCAAAACCAGTACTACATGTTCTCAGTTTTGCAATAGCACAATCCCACTTATGGTACTAAATTTATATTTTAAGTTTATAATAATTAACTTAGCAGCTTAAAATAATTCTTTTTTCCGTTTTTTTTTTTTTTTTTTTTTTTTTTTCTGGCCACATGGCATGTGGTGTCTTGGTTCCCTGACGAGGGATTGAACCTGGGCCCGCAGCAGTGAAAGCCTGGAATCTTAACTGGGGAAGTCCCCAAATAATTATTTTTTTATGGTCAAAGACTTTGTAAGACAGGAATGAAGACAGAGCTCAGTGAGATTTGTTGATCTCTGCTCCGTCATGTCTGCGGTCTCTGATGGGAAGCTATAAAATCGGGAGTGACATTACAGCTGGGGACTAGAATCATCTGAAGGCTTGTTTACTCACATGGCTGGTGCCTTGGCTGGGATGGCTTGAATAACTGGGATGCCAGTCAGTGTGCCTACACATGGCCTCTCTATGTGGCTTGCCTTCTTCACAGCCCAGCAACTTTAGTACTGCTGGACCTCTTACATGGCAGCTTGAATCTCTAAGTGTGAATATTCCAGGAGTTAAGGTAGAAGGTGTGACATCTCTGATGACGAAGTCTTGGAAGTCACATAGCTACACTTTTACTGTACTCTTTTGGATGAAACTATCGCAAATCCACCCAGATTCCAGGGAGGGAAATTAGATCAATTATTAATAGAGGTCACATGTAGAGTAAGAAATATCATTATGGCCATATTTGGAAAAAAATAACCCAATAATTCATCAATAAATTAGTCAAGTATGTGGTTAGTAGAAAATTAGCTTATTCATATCATACACACACACACACACACACACACACACACACACACACACACACACACAACCATCTACCACACACTTAGCATAATGTAAGTTGCCCTAAGATATGTATGAGATTTATATTCAGATTGCCTTGAATAAATTTACAGATTAGTTTGTATTTTCTTATGTCAAACGGTCAAGGAAATTTTCAAGGAAAAAATAAAATTATAACATATAATGATAAATAATTTCAAGGAAGTAATCTACAGTAGCTAAGAGCATGAGCTTTGTGGTTCTAAGTCTGTTATGAAGCTATGAAACTTTAATCAACTCATTCAGACTCACAAAGCTTCAGGGTTTCTTTTGAACAACTTTACTGACATATTATTTATATAGAGTAGACTGAATCCATTACAAGCATAAACTTTGATGAGTTTTGACAGATATATATACCCATGAAACCAATGAAATTCATACTCTGTGAAACCAATGTCACAAACAAGATACAGAACATTACTTTCTGCCTCCTAAATTTTCTTATGCTTTCTTTCAATCCATCCTTTCTTCCACCCCTGGTTCTTCAACACCTGGCTCTAAGCAACTACTGATCTACTTTCAACAACTATAGATTAGTTTGCATTTTCTAGAATTTTTAATAGATAAAATCTTACATTTTATATATATATATTTTTACATCAGGCTTCTTTTAGTTAGCATATTGATTTTTGAGGTTCATCAGTGTTATTGTGTGCATCCATATTTCTTTCCTTTTAATTGTTGACCAGCATTCCATTGTACAGACATAACACATTTGTTTATCCACTAACTTACTGACAGACATTTGTGTTATTTCCAAGTTTGGGTTATTATGAATAAAAATTGTATGAATGTTCATATACAAATTTGTGTGTAGATACATATTCTCATACTTTTCCATAAATATCTAGAAGTGGAAAGCCTGAATCATATGGTAGATGTATATTTAATTTTTTTAGAAAATTGACAAACAGTTTTCTAAAGTGCTTGTATCATTTTTATATTCTCACTAGCTGTGGATGAACATTCTAGTTGCACAAAATCTCAATTTTTGCACCTGTAAAATGGGAAATATACTGAATCTCAGGTTCTTTGAGAAAACTATGTAAATTAACATAATCAAATTGCTAGCACAGGGCTGTGTGCACATAGGTGATCACTAGCTGGGGATTATTTGTTCAGTGAGACTGTATGTAATAATTTAATCTGAGGTAGGAATTCAAAACAAGAAGGATACAAATAAGATAGGATGAATCAGGAAGTCTTCAAGGAGAGCTGGGAATTAAAGTTGTTATTGAATACCATTACTATTAAAACAATGGTTCAAATGGAAACACATGAAAAGACACAGCAATGATTTAAGCAGGAAGTTCAGAGAGTGAAGATAAGAGGGTCTAGGACCAAACTCCAAGAAACCCAACTTTCTTTTTTTTTTTTTTTTTTTTTTTTTCAGTACGCAGGCCTCTCACTGTTGTGGACTCTCCCGTTGCGGAGCACAGGCTCTGGACGGGCAGGCTCAATGGCCATGGCTCACAGGCCCAGCTGCTCCGCGGCATGTGGGATCTTCCCGGACCGGGGCACGAACCCGTGTCCCCGGCATCGGCAGGCGGACTCTCAACCACTGCGCCACCAGGGAAGCCCAGAAACCCAACTTTTAGAGACAGAGGAAGAGGAGAAGCCAGCAAAAGAGGCCCAGAAGGAGTATCCAGTGAGGTAGTAGAAAAACCAGAAGAGATTTTTGTCAAAAGAGCTAAGATAGGTGAATATTTCAAGAGAGGATCAAACAATGAAAAGCTGAGTATGGTAGAGAGAGGGAAGAACTCTTTTAACGTGGAAATTACTAATGACTGTACAAGAACCATTTCAGTGGAGATGTGGTGGAAGGCAGATTAGGGTATATGAATAGTGGGGGAATGAAGAAAAGGACCCAAAGTGTGTATGCAATAAAAGCCAACATGACCATGGAAGGGAATAGAGATCTGCTAGAACTGTGTGACTCTGAACCCAGCTTCCAAAGGGCCCTGGAAGCCAGGGAAGGAGGTTATAATCGTGTTCACTAGGCAGTGAGAGAGCTATGATATTTTCCTGAGCAAGGGGATAATGAGGTGAAATGCTTGCAGTGTGTTAGTTTGGTCTACTTTTGACCTTGAGGTGGAAGAAGAAGAAAATAGAGAATGTGGCCACTTAGGAGATAAATGCAGTAATCCAGGAATGTCACAAGGACCAGGAGTTGGTGGTGGCTTCAGGAATAATGAGGGAATAAAACTCAAGAGATAGTTTCACGTACAGACTAAAAAACGCTGTTGATTGAGCAAATTTTATAGATAAAAATACAACTCTTTGTGTCCTGGAAAAAGCCCCTATCACCAGAAGAAAAGCTGGTTTAAAGAAAAGCATATTACATATTTGTGTGGGAAGCTATGACTGTTTTGTTAGTTTCTTTCCACCCTTGAAGACTTTCTAATGATCTGCTACATAAAAAAGCTGACCTTTGTGATTAAAAAATGTTAAATAGTCCTCTCCTCACTTCACTTCTCCCTTTGGTGTCACTCCCTTGAATAGCTCAAAGACAATTTAATCTGTTTTGGTTAATTAATTCAGGTTCAAAACACTAGGTGCAGTTGCTGCTCCCAATTAGTAAATCAGATAGACCGTGAGCTATAGGTTCTATTCTATGTTCAGGTATATTAGAAGGTACAATAATGGATATTTACAAGCGCTCATGTGAAGCACCCTAATTGCCAAGGCAGTTTCCCTTGATACAAAAGACAGTTTAAAGTTAAGCTATACCTGGTCCAAATTTAATTAATTTGGGGTCCTATTTTCTCAAAGAAGAAATCAAACACATACAAAACTGACACTTGACTAGGTAAAGACATGCTTTTTTTCTTTCCTTTTTAAATGTTAGTGAAATTAAGAAAAGATAATATTGGTGAACCTAAACATGTCCATAGCTATTCTGCTGCTGCCGCTGCTGATAACAATGACAATGATGATGATGATGAAGACGATGATGACAGCCATTATGATGATGGCAGTGGTGGTAGAGATGGATTTCAGAGTGATAGAATATAAGATTTAGGAATCCAGTGATGTTAAACAAATTGTATTGTCAGCAGTGACTCACATTAATGGAGTCATTATCAGAAAATTGCATATAATTCCTGTTATTGCAAGTCCTCAGGATAATATGGCTGTTCTGCTAGGAGATTTAGAAGCTGCCTGCCCTGTGTAATTTTGGAAATTGCTCTAATCTAGCTCCTGTGGATACAGAGCTCAGGGCAGACCCATCACACGTGCTTGGGCTCCTCAGGACAGCACTCTTTGAGGAAGTCACCTGCCTGTTCGGCAGCACAGGCTGGCTCTTGTCCTCTGATAATAAATTCTCTCATTTATTTAGTACGCCCAAGTCTCTTGCCTGCATTTAACAGTGCAGAAGAAGTAACATGCTCATTTTACTCTAATAATGCTTTAGAAAATTGTCCCATTTCAAAATTATAATGTCAGAAATTACCTGCCACCAGGTCTTTGGAAGGAGAATGGTCAGCCCTCACAGACTTCTTTCAAATGCCAGCACCAGGCTCTCTGATTCTGTTTGTCAGACACTGGGCTATGGCGGTCTCTTAAAATCTTTTTTTTTTTCCTCTCTCTTTCTGAGATAGTATCTCCTGTTAGATAAATTCTGGTTGCAATATTTTACTATTTTTAATCTTCCAGGAGGGAGGCAGTAATGCCCTTCTCCCTGTCCTTCACACTGATTTGTCTTTGCTTCTCATTATAGAGAGTCTGCTTAAGTCGTGGTGCCTGCTGCCAGTTCTATTAAACTGCAGAAGGAACTGCCAGGTCACAATTTATGCTACAATATCATAAAATTAACTTTCATGCAGAAACCCTTTTTTCCATCTCTCTTATTCATTTTTATGCTTAAGAAATCCTGATGATTTCTGTTAGAAGGATTAGTTGTCTTTTTCTTTGGAATTGACAAATTGGGCAGAATTTTGGTCTTAAGAGCAAAAGAAAATAGAATAAGAGCTTAATTCAAATTTCCTTCCTAATGATTACCAAATTCTTCCTGCCTTATTGCACAAGATTTAAAATGGAAATGTGTGCTATGGAATCTGGTGGGGTGGGGGAAATGAGTCTTATTACGCAATGTGTCTATTACTCAATCTCGAATTGAAGATCTCCACCCCTTGTGTGCCTATTTCTTCCTGCTGCTTCAGGACCCTGTGGGAACTATTCTTCATTAACTGGGACCTGGGTGTCGTGTTCCTACTTCCTATTGCATCCAGTGGAACCTGTGCTGAGTAGCATGTGTTCCCAACTGTCTTCCACTCCTCTCTTTTATCAGCCTGCAGGCCTAAAGCTGGAAATGCAACTTGGTAAGTCTAGGCCTTGAACTCCAAATGCACCCCATGATGTCTCCATGACACCTGCTGGGCCAAAACCTTGGACAGGGTTTGAGGAGTAAAAAATGGCAGATTTATGATTTTACTTTTCCTATAAGAACCTATTATTTTGCTCCTTAACAAATTATACTCCCCCTTCTCCAGTTCCCTTTCTTCTTAATCAAATAAAATATTCTCTTGCTGGATATAGGATGTAAAAGTAAGTATGCTGTTGTCATCAAAGGGCTTTCAAGGAAGAAAATCCTTTTCTGATATTACAGATATCAGTAAAAACAAAATGATACTTGTTCTTATAGCCAATCATAATATTTCAACCTTAGAGTTACTCCTCAGCTATGAACAAAAATTTATCATTTAATTTGACAAATTTTTGTATAGATATTTTCTGATATTACAGGGTAGAGTGGAACAGGGAAACCTAATCTAAGTTGTCATCTTTACAGTTAGCATTTATTTCTTTCTAATACAAGAAGAATGTTTTATAATGAATAATGACTATTGCAAAACTGATATCATATTTCCATATTGTATCATTCTATTTATTTTTTCTGAACGGTAGAAGAAGAATATCTACATATAAAAATATTAAATGGGGGCTTCCCTGGTGGCGCAGTAGCTGAGAGTCCGCCTGCCGATGCCGGGGACATGGGTTCATGCCTCGGTCCAGGAAGATCCCACATGCCGCAGAGCGGCTGGGCCCGTGAGCCATGGCCGCTGAGCCTGCACGTCCAGAGCCTGTGCTCCGGAACGGGAGAGGCCACAACAGTGAGAGGCCCGCATACCGCAAAACAAAACAAAACAAAACAACAACAAAAAAACAATTAAATGAAATACTGTTACAGTTGTGAGTGTTTCACACTGAAGGCTGTCTTGGGAAGCAAACTTTTAAATTACCCAGAGTCTAAAAATATAGCTGAATCTGATATAGTTGCTAACCTGCTTGGAAAAGAACATTCTGTAATGTTATGAGAAAAGTACACAAGACATTTACCCCATAACAATGAAGGACCATTGGACACTAACCACATGACTGTTCTCATTAGCATAACATCCCATTTAGCTAATCTCTGCTGAGCTTTCATTCATAGTTTATGTACAAAAGAAAAGCATGCAAAATAAACTGACTAGGAAGGAAGTGAGTGTGAGATGTCAATGAGCGTAAAAACCCTGGCACCTACTAGTTAAGTATATGACCCCAACTTAAAAAAATGTAGCAAGTGAGCATTATATAGAGTTCTCAAAAAGAACTGCTTGAATCAATCCTGTGCCATTCTTACCAATTAGATAAACATTTCCCTGAGCTGGGCTTTGATCTAATGGGGGTCTCAAAGAAAAACAATGACTTGTACTAGGTGCATGACTGTAGCTATTTAAAAACAGAAATAGGTAATATCTCATTAATTTAAGTGTTTCTGAAAAGGTTCTAAATCTGGTGTGAATTATAAAGACTCTATTGCAGTTTGAAGCCAGAAAATAAATGTTTTCTGCCAAATGCACTTAAATAGTGAATTGCCAGTTATTTAAATTATAGGTCCATGCTAAATTTATCCATTCCTTTAATATAATGAAGATAGCAAGTCTACCTGAGAGCATGTAGCAGAAGAGATATGAGTCTTTCTTCCATTTACCACCAGTGTGTTGCAGCCACAGGCTATAATTGTGTCATTTTAGGACAGGGGAGGAGACATATGACTAAATGCATGCTGAGCTCATTCTCAATTCTAGATAATAAGTGATCATTACACAAAAAAAGTTGTGTCTTTCTGACCTCCATAGGTATATCTTGGCAACTGAAGCACCTTATAAACTTCAGTCCAGGATATATAAATATGAATGGGATCCCTGGTGGCGCAGTGGTTAAGAATCTGCCTGCCAACGCACAGGACAAACGTTCGAGCCCTGGTCCAGGAAGATCCCACATGCTGAGGAGCAACTAAGCCCGTGTGCCACAACTGCTGAGCCTGCGCTCTAGAGCCTGCGAGCCACAACTACTGAAGCCCGTGTGCCGCAACTACTGAAGCCCACATGCCTAGAGCCCATGCTCTCGCCTCAAGAGAAGCCAACGCAATGAGAAGACTGCACACAACGAAGAGTAGCCCTCGCTTGCTGCAACTAGAGAAAGCCTGTGAGCAGCAACAAAGACCCAATGCAGCCAAAAATAAAAATAAATAAATAAATAAATAAATATGCATGGGTGTTTGTGCCTCTGTATGTGTGTGTATCTCACAAACAATATCATAGTCTTGACTGGTTATCTGTACTTCACCCATGCATGTATTTCCTTTTCTTGTACATTGGTTCTTTTCAGTGCTGTTCCTGTGGCTTTAAAGGGCTGCCTTTCCCTTTTCTCCATTTAAAAATCTCACTAATTCTTTAAGCTTTACATAAATACCAGTTGTTTCATGCAGCTTTGTAGACACTCCCTGACCCATTAAATTGTTCCTAATTAGAAACTCCCATAGCCTCCTGTATGTTCCTCTCCTGGAGAACAGGGTTCATTCCACTTTGTATCAGAGTTACTTTAAAAAAAAAATACATCTATTCTCATAAATACACAATCAGTCCAAGGAATGCAAGGTCCAGAACTTACTCATCTTTGTATTTTAGCTCACATAATGACATGCACATCCTAAATCCAAATTATATGCATATTAGAATTAAACTGTATTAAACTTTGGTTATTTTCCCTGTGAAGAAAGAACATTAATGAATCTATTAAAGACTTTGCAATCTCAAGACTTGCAAAATAAGGAATTACTACTTATACAACGTCTATCTAAATCACAGTTATTGAGGACAAAGTGTGTTTCATCAGTCTGATTGACCAAAGTGAACATACAAGCTGTCATGTACTGGGGACACATTTTAAAATTCTTATTTTAAACATTAACTCAGAGACTAGATAGGCCAACAAAAATAAAGTCTGAGTTTGCTCATCGATGGTTTTGGTGAAAGACTTGCCTTATCAGCTGTCTGACACCAATTTGTTGGGTGGTCTTAGGCAATTTTGCTCATCGATGGTTTTGGTGAAAGACTTGCCTTATCAGCTGTCTGACACCAATTTGTTGGGTGGTCTTAGGCAATTCATGTCTTGTCTTTAGACTTCAACTTCCTTGATTTATTATTTTTTCTGACATCATTACAATGCCTTGTTTCACTTAATCAAAATGGTAGAAAAGTCCTAAACCAGAAGAGGAAATATGCATTTTGTCCCATTTCACCATGGGCAGACTGTGTCATTTGGGGTAAATCCTTTGCACTCTCCCGGATGCTCTGGAATTTGAGGTTATTAAACTAACATGTATGAGTGCACCCATTGTTCACCATAGGATGAGCCTCTCATGATATAATTTCTGAAGTTCAAATGATTAAAACGAAGGACTAATTCTCTGGATAGATAGTCTATTTCATTTTTACTTCCTTGAGAATATATATGTTCCTACCTAGCCAAAAATTATTTTAAATTTTTTAAAAAGTGAGTTTTTTCAGGGCCCTGACCAACAGTGAACAATGATTGACCTCACCAGCATGTTATCCTGGACACACTGCATGATGGTTTCTTTCATGTGTCAATTTGCTGGGTCCAACAGGTACCATGATTAAGCATTCTTTCTCAGTGTGTCTGTTAGGGTGTTCCCAGATGAGAGGAGCATTTGAACGAGTGGGGACTCCTTCAAGTAGATTACCCTGCCCAGTATGGATTAGCACCATCCAATCCCTTGAGAACCTGAGGGGCTAGGAGGGAGGAATTTGCCTTTTTTGCTTCCTACCTATCTTTTGAGCTGGAACATCTGTCTTCCCTTATCCTTAGACTGAGACTTACATCATGGGTTCCGCTGGTTCTTAGGCCTTCAGATGCTGACCAGATGTGCACTACCAGCTTGCAGATGGCAGATCACGGTACTTCTCAACCTCCATAATTGTGTAAGCCAATTCCTCAACAGGAGATAGATTAGATAGATAGATAAATAAGATAGATAGATAATCTCCTTGGTACAATTTCTCTGGAGAAACCTGACTAATACACTCTAAGACATAAATGAAAAGCTGAATTTCCAAACAGGGCTCAGTTGGGAAAATGTTAGCTTATTAGAATCACAGACATAAGGCCACTGACTCCTCTATATCACCTGCTCTTTCAATATCTCCTTCTCATTCATACACACAGTCATGTGAAAAAATGCCTACTCTTATCATCTGTCATTCCTAGTCATTTATTCACCAAAAGAAAGATTCCTCATCCCTCAGTACTTCTACCTGAAAACATGTAACTCCTCCACAGCTTTTTGCATAAAAACTACTGGGTTTTAGAGTAGAAAATCCTCCTGTTTCCTGCAAAAATCAGAGGGCTGATTTCAAACAGTGTAACAGCGACTTCATTTTATTAATTAATTCATCAATGGGATAAAACTTGTCATTTAAACTTGTTTCTGAGATTCCAATCAAAGCCTAATTACCATAAACATTTCAACATGTGTCCTATATTAGCAGCAGCCATCAGGAAATGAAGACTTCCAGCATGCAGGGGTGAGGAGGCTGAAAAGGTCATCCTTGTAGCCATTGGATATGTTTTTGTTAAAAATGAGCATCCAAGAAAATGTTACAATTTGATGAATTCTAACAGCAGCCCTTTGTATGGGCTTGATGAATCAGTAAATTTGCAAACTTTTGCTCTACCAGCAGGGAAACCTTTGTAATAGTCAGACCTGCCCAAAGATGATGTGAGCTACTCTAGGGACAGTGAGATTCCTGACATGGAAAGTACTTATAAACTAGCCCAGGAAGCAGGGGCAAGCCTGATATCCCAGTTGGAAAACTATAGTGGATACAGATGACAGTTGAAGAAGAGAGAATAAATTCTGTCTTTGAGTAGCTTTCCCAAGGTTAATTGGCCATAGCAGAATTCAGCTAGATGTTGGAGGTTCTATCTGGTTCAACTACCTTGAACTATCACCATTCCAAGCACTGAAAAGACCCTAGGGATATGAAACTTTGCTGACTTGAGGTAGGTTAGATAATTAACAGCTCATAGCCAATACAGACATGCAAGAATATTAAATAGATTGGATACCTGGGAAGAGCAGAGGTTTGAAGAATAATACTTGCCCAAAGAATGGTAGAGAGAAGGACCTATATGCCAACTTCCCAATTTTATCAAGACCCGGACTAGGCTTCCAGATACCATGTCACAAAATGCCAAACAGTCTGGCTGCTAGCAAAGAAGCATGAGAAGTACAGTTCTCCAAGTCAGCAGACATCCCAGCTCTGCCTTTTCAAGGTAAAACCAAAGGAGTGCTGGACACTTGGCTCCCAGCTCTGCCATGCATTTGTAACAATGGTGTCTTGACTACATTCCCTTCCTCAACTCTCTGGTCACCCCGTTTCTCTCATGGCTTTAGATAAATCTGAAAGAAAAATTCTTCCCTCCTTCACCATCTCCCCAGCCTGGGCTGTGGCTACCAATTTCACAGTTTTTCCTCCAAGCAATGACAGGTTACCTCAGTTTCATTTCTGAGTTTGATGACCTCAATTGCTGCCCATTTCCTATCTATGTTCATGCAGAATTGTCTATTTACATTTGAAGTTTTTAGAAACATGGAAGAGAAGGCTGAGCCTTTTCCTTCAAATAACTGCTTCGACAGCTTTATGGATGGCTAGTTGGTTTCTTCCTGACCTCCCTGAGAGGTCCCATCAGCTCTAACCCAGTTTCCTCTAAATTCTATAGTCCTGGCTCTGGGACAGCAGCAGACAGTTGTATCTTGTTCCACAATCCATAATTCTCAACTTCAAAGTTCAGTGCCAAATAAGATCGCACACTGTTGGATAACCTTTTGTACCAGCCCTTCAGCAGTAATTAAATCCTGCTCATTCCAAGCTGCCTAGAGAAAACCTAGGCCCTCTGCTTGTTTTCAAGTGCAAAAACAAAGCAAAACAAAATACAAAAAGAAAGAGCAGCCACACAAGCATCGGAGATTTCCTCTCCATTAACTGCAAAGGCAGGGCACAGAGAAAGGCCTCTGGGTGAGAAAGAAGGAGGTGGCTGAGTTAAAGGGGATGTGTCAGAGCCCTTTGAGGGGCTTCTGCTAGAGCATAAGTGAGAGCAAAGTCTTAGTCTGTAAGTGGCAGGCTGATAAATCCTTTAAAAACCTTAAGTAGGCATGACTAGTCGGATCATGTGAACCGGGGAGACTGTGTGAGGCCCTGAGGTGACAAGTGATCAGTGCACGAAGCTTCTCAACCATTAAGGAACAGACAGGACTTACTGAGCTACTAGTGTGTGCCTCGGAGGTCATTATCACACCGACCATACACTGAACACTTACTACAGGATTTACTTACATGATATATAATCTTAATTGCATGCCTGGATCTATTTCTGTTTTACAAATAAAGAAACAGACTGAGACTATTTAAGAGACTTATCCAAAATTCATAAATAGTAGAGCTGGGATTTGAACCTGTTTCTTAAGTGAATTAAGTCAGAGAAAGACAAATATCATATATCACTTACATGTAGGATCTAAAATATGACACAAATGAACTTATTTACAAAACAGAAACAGACTCACATACATAGAAAACAAACCTAAGGTTACCAAAGGTGGAAGGAGGGAGAGGATAAATTAGGAGTTTGGGATTAGCATATACAAACTACTCTATATGAAACAGATAAACAAGAAGGTCACACTGTATAGCACAGGGAACTATATTCAATATCCTGTAATAAACCATAATGGAAAAGAGTATGAAACAGAATATATATGTATAACTGAACCGTTTTGCTGTGCACCAGAAACTAACACAACATTGTAAATCAACTATACTTCCATGAAAAAATTTTTTTTTTTTTTAAAGTCTATGCTCTCTCTACCATGCCATGTTCCTGCACCCTACCCAAGGAGCATCCTTTCTGTAGGCATCTATGTTGAACACTAACTCTCACAGGAAAACACTACTCAGTGGTTTGCCAAACACTGGCTAACACTTACCACACTGAAGTTGACAAAAGTCTGTTGAACCAGACATTGTTCTTATCCCCACCATGGCTCATCTCTGTAACCATCACAAAAGGGAGGTTCTGTGAAATGAAAGACACACAACAGCCCTCAGAAGCTGGCAATCAAGTTGGGATGATGTGCAAAGATTCACAGAGAGAATAACACCACCCTAGGACAAAGACATCAACATAAGAGATGTTGGACTGAGTGAGTACAAACTCTTGGTTAAGAGCCCAGGAGAAGGAGAACAGTTTGAGTTAGAGGTTAGAGTGTCCAGGGAATGACGCATGGATGAGAATCTTTGAACAGGTCTCTGAAAGTTGGTTATTATTTGGGGAGACAGAGAGAAAGTGATAGAATCTTCAGAATCTTAAGAGCCACAAAGGTCAGATGGCAGAAGTGGAAAAAATCATGGTGTTTTCAAGGGACAGTGAGGACGTTCCTTTGGCTGAAATAAGTTGTTAATGCTTTAGGACTAATGAAAGAGACAGTCCAAAAAGTAATGATCCACCTAAATCAGAGATCTCGTTATCTTAATTGTACAGTCCATCAGTAGAAAGAATTTAGCTGGAGCCCCAAGAATATGTACATTTGTTCACATCTAAATTATACATGTGCATTACTGTCCAAATAGACTATTATGTAAAGTGAACATGTCAGAATATTTTAAAGGATAAGACAAATAACCATAATTATAAGTTCTAATATTTTTTTTTTTCATTGACTGGATTTTGGGGGGTATTCATGCTCTATTTTAGGGCTAAATTCCTGCCCACATCCTTTTTATTTCCCCAGCTTTACTGACGTATAGTTGACAAGTAAAATTTGTACATATGTAAGGTGTGCAACATGATGTTTCAATATACATTATGAAATGGTTACCACAATCAAGCTAATTAATATATTCATCACCTCACATAGTTCCGTTTTTAAGTGTCTATGCGGTGAGAACACTTAAGATCTAGTTTCTTATCAAATTTCAAGTATGCAATACAGGATAAGTATAGTCACTGTGCTGTACATTAGATCTCTGGAAATCATTCATTCTACATAACTAAAATTTTGTACAGTTTGAGTAACCAACATCTCTTCATTTTCCCCCACACCTCTTCTTCTAGCAACCACCATTCTACTCTCTGCTTTTATGAGTTTGACTTTTAAAAATTCCACATATAAGTGAGATCATGCAGTATTTATCTTTCTGTGCCTGGCTTATTTCAATTAGCATAATGTCCCCCAGGTTCATCAATGTGTTCACAAATGGCAGGATTTCCTTCTTTCTTAAGGCAGCAAAATGTTTCTTTGTGCCTTATTCATCCACTGACAAGCAATTAGGTTGTTTCCACATCTTGGCTATGGTGAATAATACTGCAGTGAACTTGTTCAAGATCCTGATTTCATATACACAGAAGTGGGATTACTGGATCATAAGATAGTTCTAATTTTACTTTTTGAGGAAACTCCATATTGTTTTGCATAATAGCTACACCAATTTGCATTCAATTGTGTACCAACAATGTGTAAGGGGGTCTCTTTACTCTACATCCTCACCAAAACTGGATATGTTTTGTCTTTTTTTTTTTTTAACATCTTTATTGGAGTATAATTGTTTTACAATGGTGTGTTGTTTCTGCTTTATAACAAAGTGAATCAGCTATACATATACATATATCCCCATATCTCCTCCCTCTTGCGTCACCCTCCCACCCTCCCTATCCCACCCCCAGGTGGTCACAAAGCACCGAGCTGATCTCCCTGTGCTATGCAGCTGCTTCCCACTAGCTATCTATTTTACAGCTGGTAGTGTATATATGTCCATGCCACTCTTTCACTTCATCCCAGCTTACCCTTCCCCCTCCACATGTCCTCAAGTCCATTCTCTACTCCTGTGTCTTTATTCCTGTCCTGCACCTAGATTCTTCAAAACCCTTTTTTTTTTTTTCGGTTCCATATATACGTCCTAGAATACAGTATTTATTTTTCTCTTTCTGACTTACTTCACTCTGTATGACAGTCTGTAGGTCCATTCACCTCACTAAAAATAACTCGATTTCATTGCTTTTTACGGCTGAGTAATATTGCATTGTATATATGTGCCACATGTTCTTTACCCATTCATCTCTCGATGGACATTTAGGTCACTTATCCGTTCTTCTGTCTCAGTTATTCTGCTATTGATTCCTTCTAGAGAATTTTTAACTTCTTCCATTGTGTTGTTCAGCATTGTTTGTTTGCTCTTTAGTTCTTGTAGGTCCTTGTTAAACATTTCTTGTATTTTCTCCATTCTGTTTCCAAGATTTTGGATCATCTTTATTAACATTACTCTGAACATTTTTTCAGGTAGACTTCCTATTTCCTCTTCATTTGTTTGGTCTGGTGGGTTTTTTCCTTGCTCCTTCATCTGTTGTGTGTTTCTCTGTCTTCTCATTTTGCTTAAATTACTGTGTTTGGTGTCTGTTTTTCACAGGCTGCAGGTTCATAATTCCCGTTGTTTTTGGTGTCTGCCCCCAGTGGCTCAGTTTGGTTCAGTGGGTTGTGTAGGCTTCCTGGTGGAGGGAACTGGTGCCTGTTTTCTGGTGTATGAGGCTGGATCTTGTCTTTCTGGTGGGCAGGAGCATGTCCGTAGGTGTATTCTGGGGTGTCTGTGACCTTAGTATGATTTTAGGCAGCCTCTCTGCTAATGGGTGGAATTGTGTTCCTGTCTTGCTAGTTGTTTGGCATAGGGTGTCCGGCACTGTAGCTTGCTGGTTGTTGAGTGCACCTGGGTCTTAGCGTGGAGATGGAGATCTCTGGGAGACCTTTCACTGTTTGATATTACATGGAGCTGGGAGGTCTCTGGTGGACCGATGTCCTGAAATCGGCTCTCCCACCTCAGAGGCACAGGCCTGACACCTGGCCAGAATACCAATACCCTGTCAGCCACACAGCTTAGAAGAAAAAGGAGAACGAAAGAAAGAAGAAAAAAAAAAAAAGAAATAACAAGAAATAAAGTTATTAAAATAAAAAAATTATTTTTTAAAAATTAAAAATAAAATAAAGAAAAAAGAAAGAAGAGAGCAACCAAACCAAATACAAATCCACCATTGGTAACAAGCACTAAAAACTATATTAAAAAAAACAGAAAACAGACAGAACCTTAGGACAAATGGTAAAAGCAAAGCTATTCAGACAAAGTCACACAAAGAAGCATACACATACAAACTCCCAGAAAGAGAAAAAGGAAAAATATCTATCTATCTATCTATCTATCTATCTATATAAAAGGAAGAGAACAACCAAATCAATAAACAAATCTACCAATGATAATGAACTCTAAATAGTAAACTAAGATAAACATAAAACCAAACACCAATCACATACAGCAAACCCCAAGTCTACAGTTGCTCCCAAAGTCCACTGCCTCGATTTTGGGATGATTCATTGTCTATTCAGGTGTTCCACAGATGTAGGGTACATCAAGTTGATTGTGGAGATTTAATCCACTGCTCCTCTGGCTCCTGGGAGAAATTTCCCTTTCTCTTCACTGTTCGCACAGCTCCCGGGGTTCAGCTTTGGATTTGGCCCTGCCTCTGCATGTAGGTCTCCTGAGGGTGTCTGTTCCTGTCCAGACAGGACAGGGTTAAAGGAGCAGCTGATTAGGGGGCTCTGGCTCACACAGGCCGGGGGGAGGGATGGGTAGGGGATGCGGGGTGAGCCTGCAGCGGCAGAGGCCAGCATGACATTGCAACAGCCTGAGATGTGCTCTGTGTTCTCCCAGGGAAGTTGTCCCTGGATCACAGGACCCTGACAGTGGCGGGCTGCACAGGCTCCAGGGAGGGGAGGTGTGGATAGTGACCTGTGCTTTGCACACAGGCTTCTTGGTGGCTGCAGTAGCAGCCTTAGCGTCTCATGCCCTTCTCTGGTGTCCACACTGATAGCCACAGCTTGCGCCCATCTCTCAATCTCATTTAGGCAGTGCTCTGAATCCCCTCTCCTCGCACACCCTGAAACAATGGTCTTTTGCCTCTTAGGCAGGTCCAGACTTTTTCCCAGACTCCCTCCCAGCTAGCTGTGGCGCACTAGCCCCCTTCAGGCTGTGTTCACGCAGCCAACCCCAGTCCTCTCCCTGGATCTGACCTCCGAAGCCGGAGCCACAGCTCCCAGCCCCCACCTGTCCCAGAGAGTGAGCAGACAAGCCTCTCAGGCTGGTGAGTGCTGGTCGGCACTGATCCTCTGTGCGGGAATCTCTGAGCTTTGCCCTCTGCACCACTGTTGCTGCACTCTCCTCCGTGGCTCCGAAGCTTCCTCCCCCCACGCCCACCCTTCTCCACCAGCGAAGGGGCTTCTTAGTGTGTGGAAACTTTTCCTCCTTCACAGCTCCCTTCCCAAGGTGCAGGTCCTATCTCTATTCTTTTGTCTCTGTTTTTTCTTTTTTCTTTTGCCCTACCCAGGTACATGGGGAGTTTCTTGCCTTTTGGGAAGTCTGAGGTCTTCTGCTAGTGTTCAGTAGGTGTTCTGTAGGAGTTGTTCCACATGTAGATGTATTTCTGATGTATTTGTGGGGAGGAGGGTGATCTCCACGTCTTACTCCTCCACTATCTTCAAGGTCTATCTTTTGTCTTTTTGATCATAGCCAGTCTACAGGTGTAAGGTAATATCTCATTCCGGTTTCGAATTGCATTTCCCCAATAATTACTGATGTGAATATCTTTGGACATTTGTATATCTTCTTTTGAGAAATATATATTACAGTCCTTTGCCCATTTTTAAATTGGGCTGGTTATTTATTTATTTACTTACTTACTTACTTGCTGTGTAGAAGCTTTTCAATTTTATTCACTCTCGTTTATTTTGGCTCTTGTTGCCTGTGTTTACAGGTCACATCAAATGAAAAAAAATATATTGCCCAGACCAATTTCAAGAGATTTTTCTCTATGCTTTCTTCTAGTAGTTTTAGAGATTCAAGTCTTATGTTTAAGGCTTTAATCGATTTTGAGTTGATTTTTGTTTACGGTGTCAGATAAGCATTCAATTTCATTCTTCTTCATATAGATATCCAGTTTTCCCAGCACCATTTAATAAAGACACCAGCTTTCCCCAGTGTATGTTTCTGGCACCCTTGTCAAAGATCAGTTGACCATAAATCCATGGATTTCTTTCTGGGCTCTCTATTCCATTCCATTTGTCTATGTAATATCTTATGAAATCAGGAAGTGGGATCCCTCCAGTTTGTTTTTCTTTCTCAAGATTGTTTGTCTATTCAGAACCTTTGTGGCTCCACATGAATTTTAGAATATTTTTTTCTATTTAGATTAAAAATATCATGGAATTTGTGTAGGAATTACACTGAATCTGTAGATCTCTTTTGGAAGTATAGGCATTTTAAAAACGTAAATTCTTCCAACCTATAAACAGGGAATGCTTTTTTCATTTATTTGTGTCTTCTTCAATCTTTTTCATCAATGTTTCACCTCTTTGGTTAAATTTATTTGTAAGTATTTTTCTCTTTTTTTTGTTATTATTGAATGGGATTGTTTTCTTAATTTCTTTTTCAGATAATTTGTTGTTAGTGCAGAGAAACAACTGATTTTTGTATGTTGATTTTGTGTCCTGAAACTTTACTAAATTTGTTTATTAGTTCTAGCAGGTTTTTGGTGAAGTATTTAGGGTGTTTTATATATATAAGATCATTTCATCTGCAAACAGAGAAAATTTTACTTTTTCCTTTCTGATTTGGATGACTTTAATTTCTTTTTCTTGCCTAATTGCTCTGGCTAGGACTTCCAGCATTATGTTGAATAGGAGTGAAAAGAGTGGACACCCTTGTCTTGTTCCTGATCTCAGAGGAAAAGCTTTCAGCCTTTCATCACTGGGTATGATGTTAGCTATGGGCTTGTCCGATATGTCCCTTATTATGTTGAGGTACATTCCTTCTATACCTAATTTGTTGAGAGTCTTTTTCTTTTCTTTTTTTTTTTTTTTTTGATCATGAATGGTTGTTGAATTTTGTCAAATGCTTACTCTACATCTATTGAGATAAAAATGTAATTTTTAATCCTTCATTCTGTTAAGGTGGTGCATTAAGTTTATTGATTTGTGTATGCTGAACCATCCCTGCATCCCAGGAACAAATACCAATTGAGCATGGTGTTTGATCCTTCTACTGTGATGTTGGATTTACATTGCAAGTGGTTTTTTTTGAAAATTTTTGCATTTATATTCATCAGAGATATTGGCCTGAGGTGTTTTATCTAGATTTGGTATCAGGGTAATGTTGACCTCATATAATAAGTTTGGAAGTGTTCCTTTCTTTTCAATTTTTTGGAAGAGTTTGAGAAGGACTGTCTTTAATTCTCCTTTAAATGTTTGGTAAAATTCAGCATTGAAGCCATCTGGTCCTAGGCTTTTTCTTTGTTGGGAGATTTTTGATTACTGGTTCAATCTCCTTACTCATTATTGGTCTGTTAAGATTTTATATTTCTTAATGATTCAGTCTTGGTACATTGTATGTTTCTAGGAATTTAGCCATTTCTTCTAGATTATCCACTTTTTGATGTATAATTATTCATAGTAGTCTTGTATGATTTTTGTATTTCTGTGGTATCAGCTGTAGTTTCCTCTTTCAATTATAATTTTATTTATTTGAGTTGTTTCTCTTTTTTTCTTGGTTAGTCAAGCTAAATGTTTGTCAGTTTTGTTTATCTTTTTTTTTTAAAAAAAACCTCAGAATTTCATTGATCTTTTTTATTGTGTTTCCAGACTCTATTTCATTTATTTTGGATCTAATCTTTATTATTGCCTTCTTTCTGATAACCTTGGGCTTATTTGTTCTTTTTCTAGTTCCCTGAGGTATAAAGTTAGATTGCTTATTTGAAATCTTTCTTTTTTCTTAACATAGGTATTTATCACTATATATTTCCCTCTTAGTACTACTTTGCTGCTTCCCATAAGTTTTGGTACATTGTGTTTCCATTTTCATTTGTTATAATGACTTTTTTACTTCACTTTTGATTTCTTCTTTGACTCATGGATTCTTCAGGAGTGTGTTGTTTAATTTACTCCTATTTGTTCATTTTCCAATTTTCCTCCTGTTGTTAACGTCTAGTTTCATATCACTTTGGTCAGAAAACATGCTTGATATGATGTCAATCTTCTTATATTTGTTAAGACTTGTTTTTTATCTCTTCTCCTAATACTATTAAGTTTTACAAGGGCAGAGAACTTGTTAAACATGAATTGATAAGTCCTCCCACATAGAGCTAAATGTTATTTAGAAAGCTAGAGTTTATTCAAATATGTTGTGTGATTGGGAATATTTAACCCTAAGGAGTTAAGTAAAAACTAAAGAGAGAAAGAGTTGAGTAAAAAATTTAAAATGCATGGGGACAGCAACATATTACTTCATCTGAGGGTACACAGTCAAGGCTTAAAAAGAACTGGCAATAGAAAATATGCTTCTGGCGATGTGAGAGGGAAGTATCCCCAAAGTGAACACATCAGCATTCCACCAAGCCCCCACCTCCAGGATAGCTGCAAAACCTAGGGCCTATGGGATTTTCACACAAAACCATCAGTTCCACAAGAGATCAAGAAAGAAGCCAGACTGACTCACAAGAGAGCTTCCTACAATGACAGACAGGGGACTTTACCAGAGATCAGAAAAAAACAACAGTCTTAGATGATAGCTCTGAAACCTCAATGAATTAGATAAAGCACCTTGGGAGGTCAAATCGATGACCTTGATCTAGATCCATCTTAGAATAACCCAGTAACTGAAAAATTAACAAGGTTGCATGTACACACTAGCATACTTCTAAGTAGTAGAGGTCTGAGTAGGAGAAATAGAAAAGTATTATTAAAATCTTATATAGTAAACAATATTTGACAAAATATAAGCCACAAAATTCAAATTAATGTGGATAATGATACACAGTTCTTTTGCAGTTATTTCTTAGCCTTACAATGATTAAAAAGAATTGGGTATTCCTGTTTTTATGTATTACATTTGGATTGTCTTTGAGTGTTTTGTAAAAGACTAATTCAGAACAATCTCAATTTTTGTTTTTGCATGGATTACAACTTGTAACCGTTAGTTATAATTTCATTTAGAGCATTGATAAAATCTCTTCCTTGGTTTCTGTTTCCAATACTTGCCCCTTAAATCAATTCAAGTGTTGTTTTAGAATCAGGGCCAACTTATACATTAGGCTCAGAGGAAAAATGTTTTAAGCTCACATTACTTTTAGGGGCCCAGGGAAACAGTTTAATTTCCTTTGAAATCAGAATTTTAAAAAATGAACTTTTAGGTCAAAGAAAATGTCTTAATGTATAATATTAATATGTTCACCTTTATACCAATGCAGTCATAAAATATAAATTTAAAATTTTTTAATCTTTAAACAAAAATTTTAACAGAAGGAAATGCCCATAAGGCAAAAGTGCCTAGAACTCAAGAAATTCATAATACCGTTCTGTTCCGATGGACTCTTTCTGAAATCAAAATCGTATCTCTGCCACTCCACTGTTCCGAGGCCTTAGAGTTTTATTTGCTGAGAGTGGATACAAAAGACAAACATAACACATCTTAGAATCTGGTCCCTACCAGACTTTTCGGCATCATCTTGCACAAGACGTCATCCCAATTTGTGCCCGGATATTAGCTGTATGAATCTACTCTCAGCTCTATTCCCTTAAGTTGCTGCCTCCTCCTCTCACCTCTAGATGTTTCCCTCAATAAATGTAACATACCTTTTTCTGGATGCAATTATCATTCGGATAATATGGAGAGAAAGGCTATTTACCAAGTTTTCCACTCAAAGGAAATATTTCTCTCTCAATTTTTACCAAAGTTCTGCCTCTATGCAAATTCCACAGAAAATGCCATCTCCTCTGAGAAGTCTCCCCAGATTCCCCTCCATAGCATGATCTTTATATCTGTTATATTCTTTTTGCCACCCTCTTCATGAACTCTTAGATTGTACACAGCCTAATCATTCCCCTTACATAATTTAATATTGAGCACATGTCACTCTTCCACTGGTATAAGAGTCAGAAGTACAATTTCCCCTCTAGATTGTAGCTATTAGAGGGCAGGGGACATATTTTTTTTTTCATTTTCGTTCCCTTATTTAACCCTCCACAGTGTCTTATTACATATGCTCATTGTAAGTGCTCAATGTGTTCCTTATAGTTAAATGCAATGTAGGTGATATTTGCAGTATTTTATCAGCATTACCCGCCTAAAGCTGTTTTACTAAATGGAGAGGCAACTACTTTGTGGCCAGGATAATGTTCTCTCATCTCTGATAGTTCCTGCACTTCTGTGTTTGTTGCAACAGCATATTTTAATAGACAAATTACTGGACCGAGTGTCAAGAGTCCATGTTTCTACTCTTCACTTTTAAATTAGCTAAAGGCATCTTATATCACTTTATCTCTCTGGGATTATTTCCTCATCTATAGAAGCAAGGGATGGACAATAACTGATCTCAGGGAACTTCTGGCTCTGGCATTCTACAGTTTTACGACCTACTGATGCTAGTTCTAATATGATCAAATATGAATTAGTACTAAGGGCTTCCACAAGATACAAGAAGGGAATACATTTCATGTGGCTGCTGACAACTCTACCTGAGCAGGCTGGTAGTGATGTGAGCCTTCAGGTACAGTCCAAGAACCATGGCAAGTTCCCACCAGTGGGTAAAGCTCATTCTACCTCTCAGTGTGCCTAGCCCTTAAGTTATTTTTACTCCTAAGTGTAAGGAACATGAGTTCCTAATCTCCTGGGGAACTGAGATCAGTGTTAAGAGGACACTAAATGAGAATTCTCCGAACAAAAGCAATAGTTTTTCACCTCTCACCAAAGACAGAAACAAGGTCTTATTAAAACACACACACAGTGCATGAAATAACTACATGGCCAGTGAGAAGGACTGTTAAAGGGCCTCCTTCTGCTTGCTTTAAATCTGTATTTTCAATTGAATTTTAGAGATTTTCTTTGTTCTATTCCTTTTGCTTCAGTAACACCAAAAGAGAGACAGCTGGGGACCGCAGAGAATAAGATAGTTTGGAAGAATAGTTTCTAGTAAGTCCCCCAGAGCAGAAATTTGTACGGTTAATCTTTTAGAGAAACTTGTAGTTCTCTGAATTTGCGTTGGTTTTACTCACATTTTCCAGGTGTTTACTGCCAACCCAGCATCACCAGCCTGAGTTAACTCAGATTCCATGGGTTTGCTGTCCTAAATTTTCTAACCAAAGAAAAACCCTAGTTGCTATCCATAGCCATGGGTTTTTAAGGCTAAGTTGAAGATGCCCTGATTCATCCATAATCTTCATTCTTGCTCTCTTGAGAGGACTAAACACGGCATGGCAGACAAGTCTGACCTGGAGTCACCAAAAGCCTCAAACTGTGACCAAACCTGTAACTGGAGTCTCTTTAACCATTTGTTAACCTGAATACCAACTAGGAAATAATTATTTAGCACCTACTACAGGTAAGACCTTTACCATGCATTTTACATTCGTTAGCTCATTTAACATATAAAATCACCCTACAGAATAACCGTTAATTTTACCATTTTAAAAATGAAAAAGCTGAAGACCAGAGCAATGACCTCTCTGTAACCACAGAGCTGGGGGGGGGGGAGGGGCAGTGCCCCACAACATCCCTATTGTGACCCCAGGGCATCCTATCCACAGATACCTCTGTTATTACCACGTTAGCTGCTGCCTCCCACAAGTAGGATCATATGTTTTCTTCTTTGCACCTACAGTAGCTAACACAAGGCCTTTCATGGAACTGCTACTGTTTGTCTCTGTGTGGACTTGAGAAAGGAGAGACAGGTGGGGCTGGGGCCATCAAAGAAGGCTTCCTGAATGTGTGGGGAGGGGAGGAGGTGTAGATGTGTCTAGAAGAATGGATGGGTTTGGGTTGACCAACTTAAGCTGCACAGCATTTATTTCCATAAGGGAAAGTTTGCCTGGGCAAAGGCACAGGGGACTGAAAGCATGTAACATGACTGCGTGTGAACTAGGATGGTACCGTTAGCCAATACTGGATATAAGAAATGAGAAATTACTGACTGATGTGATTAGCCTGGGCTCAGAAATACTGCCTCTTTGAAGGTCTAGGTTCTGGTCTTGCAATTTCTCAAGCTTGCCCAAGGGCAATGATTGGTCTCACCCACAGACCTCCTCCCATTTTCCATTTCCACTAAAGAGAGAAAGCTTAACTTTAAGGTGAGCTCTTTGCCTTTGATATTCTGACAAGAAATGTACATTGCTGTTTGCCAAACCTACCCCACTGAACTGCCCTTATTCTTGGAAGAAAATAAAAAGGAAACAGAGGACATTAGGAAGGGGCTGATTTCTGGTACAGTTGTTCATTTAGAAAAGTCATTTCAAATTGCACGAGGTGCTTCAATTGCCCTAATTTCCTGAAATTAATTCTAAATTTTATGGGTACAATTTGTTTCCCTAAGTCTCTAATTATGCTTTTAACATTCAATCTTTCAAACTCAAGCCATTAGTGACTTAATATGGTGTTATCAGGAGATAAAGTGGAGTTAGGAGTGTGGGTGGGAATTATAAGAGCAGAAGTTGCACCTGTGCTTGTGATGGTTTGAAATTGATGTCCCCTGGAGGAAGGCTAAAAGAAAAATCTAACAAGTCACCAAAACAGACTAAAGTAAAGTCTGAAAATTAGTATTTAAGGTATTAGGACAAGGGGCTAGGAAGGGCTTGAGAGGTAATCACAAAGTTCCATTTAAACTTATTGAACATGGGTGCTAGTGTGGGATTTCAGGTCAAATAAGAATTGTAGGAAATACAGATATCATCAGACAGCAAAGCATGCACAAGATGTAAGTGCTAAGGTTAGAGGAAGACTTTCAAGGACATAAAAATTAAGGAAGGAGACAGGTAATAAGTGGCTCAGAGACAGGACAAAAAAATTGAAAGTTGAATCACTGAATATCTGGGAATAGCCTGTTGGAGAAGCAAGACAAGATAATCAGTAAAGCAGAATCATCATTCCTTAAATATTCCATCAATAAGCATCAACTCAGCAGCCACAGGGCTGCTTCTATTTCTTAAAAGAGGAGGTTTACCAGGTGACCTGTACACCTTAACACCCCAAACACACATAGTTCCCATCTGTGCCAACACAATCTGCTCTGTGGTTCTGATGACAGTGTATGATTTAAACCCTAACATGCTGTAGAGTTTTAGAAACAGGGACCAAAGGGAGCTAATAGAGGCATGGATGTTCAAACAGAGGAGCAGATGACCCAGATTGTACTACAGAGAATTCACAGTTTGAGAAACTGAGGAGGAAGGGAAAAAAAAAGACCTGACTTTCAGGAAACTGACAGACTAAACCCACCGGAGTTTGGGAAGACCCAAGTCCTGCCAGGAAGACCTTGGAAAGGAGACACAAGAGAAGCCCAGCTAGTTATAGGCATTCATCTCTTGAAGTCTGGGAGTAGAAAAATAGGAGACATTGTCTCTACAATCAACAAATCAACCACTGAGGCAGGCGGAAGAAGGAACGATCACTATTTGGTGGGAGAGAAGAGAATCACACCCATGAAACAACAATGAGTTGTTTGGAACAGAAAAATTCCTCATCAAAAAAATATGTTCTGTAGAATCTTAAAAAGGTAAGAAATCATTGGATCTTGAGATGTCCAGTGAAATCTTCTCAGATGAGAGAAGTTCCTATCTGGAGTCAAAGGATGAACAGATATCGGAGAGATGGGAAAATTAAAACTCTTAGCAAGGACAGCGACCTGAGAAGGAATACAAAGTGAGTCAAAGATGAGTAGAGTAGATATGATGATAGTAAAGACCACACCTGACAGACTGCTTGGTGCCTCTGGGGATGATGGAGAGAGTTGGAGTGGGGTGATAAAACTAGGCTGTGGTCGGCCTTGAATTCGATGTCAAACATGTTAGACCTCCTGCAACCAAACAAGTAGATAATATTGAACATTTCTGAGCAGAAATTTGACATTAAGATGGATTGTTTTAATCTTTCCATCTTTTGCATATGATTCTGATCATGACTCCTCACCCTAAGATCCTGACAATTTTCAGATGTGGGGGAGATAATAGTAAAAGAAATATTTTCCAGAGTTTCAGAGTCGTAAGTGGTATACATTTTAGGAAATGTACACCCTGCACATTTTAGGAAGGCATGGACCAATTGCCCAACCAAAGCTCAGACATCAGGATCCCCTCATGTATCATCCACACAGAAATGTTTCAGCACAGATGTCTCCTAAAATCCTACATGTACAAGTATGTACCATCCATTTGTTCTATCCACACAACTGCAACAAATCAGGTGTTCCTTCTGCACAGGTGTGCCATCTACCAACTTGTGTCATGAACATAGGTGTGCAATACCGAACTAATCTGTGTTGTTAAATGGGGCATATGTAGCTCCTTTCTCTCCGATATCTGTCCACATGGAATGCTTTCCAATAAAGCAAAGTATATTGAATTCTCCTCCACAGCACTATGAGACACTAAAGGTGAGGAGCAATGTTAGGTACCAAACCACACTTTCTTCCTGACTCATCTTTCAAATCCTAAAAGGAAGGGAAAAAATATTTCCTTCTAAGAGTCTCACATTCCAAACTTTTATTCTAAATCAACTGCAGAAATCAGCAACATGTAAATAACAAAGAAACAAACACAACAGTAAGCTTAACAAGTATGCATTTTAATAGATTTGTATCAACATCTGTGCAAATTTAAGGAAAAGGCAGTAAGTACAAAAATGGAGGAAGAATAATCTTCTCAATCTACTCTTACTTATCCTCTCTCCCCTTGCATAGGAAACAAATACTATAACTCAAGATTCACACTTAAAAAAAAACCTTTTAATTCAAAGTTTAATTTGAGTATGATCTCAGAGTATTCAGAACTGATGCTACGTTAGTCCTTTAATAAACTGGACTTGGAAATAACTGATCTCAAGGAAAATTCAATCAAAACCAAAGTCTTAATCTTTCTTCAAAAACAGGACAGTTGAGAACTGAATGTGATGTTCTGGAAAAATCGAAGAAGAAATAACACCAAACTAGTTTGTTCCTGGAAACAAGGCAACAAGAAATTTATGGCATTTTCACCTGTGGTTTTACTACAAAAGATTCTGGGCTTAGAAACCATGTCACTGGGCTCTCTTAAAATCCAACACAGAGATAGAGACAGAGAACAAACAGGAATCATGGTGGCAACATTTCTGGGGTGATTTTGAAGTATAAAGTCCAAGGAGCGGGGTGGGGGGTGGTGGTGGTGGGATGAATTGGGAGATTGGGATTGACATATATATACACTAATGTGTATAAAATAGGTAACTAATAAGAACCTGCTGTATAAAAAATAAATAAATAAAATTCAAAATTCGGATAGCATCACCCTTAAAAAAAAAAAAGAAAAAAAAGAATCCAAGGAGGTCCTAGAACCAATGACTATCAGTTCAGCACTTAAAGTGCTCAGTCTCTCTTCTCTCAACTTCCTCTTCCTTGAAGGCAATGAAGCAGAGCAAAGAATGTAAAATTAAGAAAAGGGAGAGACTTTGTAACTTCTTTCTCATATCCTACTTAGTAATATATTTTAAGAAGAAACAGAAATGGCTTGTCATTTCCTGTCTTTTCATGACCTTAAAGATGGGTAAAGTTAAACAGGAAAGCCAATCTCTAAGGAACTGGAAAGGGCTTACCCTGTGGACAACTGTATCGCATGCCCAAGTAATTTTTACAAAGCAAGCAAACAAGCAAATCTAGCTATAGTACTAAATTCTGTCTTTGATTTTCCTTGTAAAATGAATTAGAACAGGCTGAGACTAGTTGAGTTCTATGATGTCACTCTCTTTCAGTTTAATGCTTTACTGAACACGAGAAAGTATGAAATTTTGCAAAACCCACACTTGCTCATCTATGTTACAGTCCATGAAGTATGTTATGCATATGAATGACATATATCTGTCATGTGAATCCTAGTAGGAAAAAAAATATGGCATGCTAACTTCAGTTAAAGGAAGAAGGACTGCGAAGGAAAACGGAGATATCTGTTACATAATAGCACAAAGAATTAAACACCCTCATCCACATCATAAAATTTGCATGTCAAGCTAGCAAAGATATAGAGAATGCTTACTAAGCTAGTTTAACCCCAGAAAAAAGTTTTTATCTAAAAGAATCAACTTCTGTTTTGAACTTGCACACATGAAGTCCATGATTTTTTTTAAAAAATAATCCAGTGAACAAGAAAAACTAAGATTCTGATTACTGAATAAAATACTAAATCATCCCATGAAATATCACTGCATTATGAGAATAAAGCTGCATTATGAGAACTATAGGAACCACTATTATATGAAGATGGAAAAGAAGGGATTTCTACTCTTGAGGTACTCACATTCTGATAGGGGAGACTAGTCAAACAAACAAACAAACAAAAATATATATATATAATATGTAATATAGAGTAGGATACTCTAAGTCAAATTCAAAAAAAAGTTTATTTATAAAGGTGTATGCAGGGGTTGAGAAATGACGAGGGATAATACAGGTATCCCAGACTAAAGAAGCATAGGAGGAAGAAATAATTGGATTCCAGAAACAGAAGGGCTGCTTGCAATCCAGAAGACCTGAGACTAAATCTGAGGGTGCAGCCAGCCCCCTGCAAGGTTACAGGGAGGGAATCAGGAGGGTAAATACTCCTGACCTCACTCTTCACTCACCCCTGGTCTTCACTGGTTCCCCACCCTCCATGGTCAAAGCCTACCTGAAGCTGCAGGGCAAAGGAGCCGACTGACACAGTCTCTTCCAGTCAGAAACCCTCCACGCAGAACACACTAGAGAAGGTGGAGTGTAGGTCTGGAGGACAATCTAAATTACCCAGCACAGAGGTATACAGACTGGGATCAGTCCCAAGAGAGGTAATCTCTGAATTATTTCATCGTTGAAGTTTCTGTTAATAGTTTACCTCTTCCCTGAAGCCTCTCCAGAGGATCAGTTACTACTTTTTGTGATCCAAAGAATGTTCTTTTCTTTACATTTAACGCTTATTTCATTGTGACATGTTTCATGGTCAGATGGGTGTGTATTTGTCTCTGTAAACAGGTTCTGAGATCTTCTAGGAAAAAAGTTATGTGCCTGAGTCAGCTTTGCATTTCCAGTGCCCAGCGGGAATAACAATCACCTACTTTTTGTTAAACTGGATGTAAATAATTGCACCCATCATCTGAGTAACTCAGCATTTCAGGGAGCTATGCTGGGTGTGAAAACTACCCTGTACATTCTTACCGCTTTCAGTGTGTCCATATAACCTGTACCTGCACGCTCATGAATCTGAAAAGGAGAGATTATTTTACCATCCAGATGACACACAGCAGTAAGGTGCAACATAATTATCCAAGAACCAATGGAATAGCCAAATGTTTGCAGTAATAGAGATTTTTACCAGATAGCATCCTCTTTTATTGACTCTATAAATACCAGTATTCAAAACCTTTCAGAGTTAGACAACACACATTTTCTGAGTGACTATTCTGCCCAAGATGCCTGTGCTGAGCACTTTCACACCTGTGGTCTCACTTGATGGTCAGAAAAACTATGTGGGATAGTAGACTATTACCTGCATTTTAGAGACAAGGTTAACTGAGGCTGAGAAAGATTAAGAGACATAATTGTCAAGTGGCAGATATAAAGACAATTATTTTGATTTCAACTTGAGGTCCCCTTCTTACCACACCAGAGTAAATTCTTTATATTCTGAGAAATAAATGTAAATAGGATTTATTGTTTTTATCATGCATAATTTATATTTATTTATTTAATAATAATTACTATTTATAATAATTATTATATATATATGAAATGCCTAATAATATACAAGAGAATGTTTAGATCAGTGTCTCCTGGGCATGTTTCCACTAAGTTATAAACGTCAAACTCTACTATTAATTGAGTTTTGTAATTTGAGGAAAGGTAGAAAGAAAATATTTTATTAGAGAATAAAAACAAATGAGTAATTACCAGGACCATTCATACTATAAAAAAATAAACTATTGATTAATAAACACTTTGTAACAACCTTAGTGGTAAACATTAGGTTGATGTGACCTGGAACATTTTCTTGTTCATTTTACTAAAAATCTATGAAATTGCAAGCCACTGATTAGAGTTAATGGTAATGAGTTTTTATGGAAAAGCCTGAAAGTGATTCGGGGAAGCTAGAAACTTTGTTTACTAGCTAAAGAAAAACATTACAAAGCAAAATAGACTGTGGCAGTAAAAAGTAAAAATTGCATGATTTGTAGCTCTGGGTGCCAACTTCATTAATTAATACAGACTTTAAAATCCTTTCAAGGATATGAGCTAAAGGACCAGAATTACTGCTGGTGTAGATAGTAAATACAGATCAAATGGGTTTCATTTAAAGTATGGTGGCTTCAGATAAGACTAATTAGCAGGATGACAAAAACAGTCAATAAAACAGAAGCAAATCTTATTCTTAAATGCTGGCAACAAGTAGTGGAGTTAATTGGAAACTGGTCCTCTTGCCCATTTTTATATAAAAAGTTTACACTAGTTTTTGGTTGCTGTTATTGGGGTATTTTTAATTATTTTCCTGTGTTGTAATACTATGTATCTTGTTCTATGTGAGCAGAGGTGCTAATGTCATCAGGGAAAGAGGGAAGTAGGGCAAGCTGGGGAGTCGGGGAGAGGAATGAAGGAGAGAATGTGGACAGAGGCTAAAGGAATATAATACAGTAAATAGCAACAGGGTTTTTTTTTCTTTAATGCATTATTTTTTTTTCAAAGCAGGGTTATCTGTTCTGCTTCTTTGGATGGCTCTCGATTTTCTGGTTATTTGTTGTTTTGGTTATATATTACTGCATAATTAACTATCCCAACCTTAGTAGATCTTAGCAACAATAATTTTATTAGTTTGCTACAATTCTACAGTTCGAGCAGAGCCCAGCAAAGGCAGTCCATCTCTGTTTCACGGGGCATCAGCTGGAGTGTCCCGACTAAGGGTAAAGACTCCACGTCTTTGATGACCTTGCACATGGGTGGGCTTCTCATGGCCTGGTGGTCTCAGGGTAGTTGAATGTCTTACATGGAGGCTGGATTCTCCCATGCCACAAAAGTGAAAGTATCCAGGTCTTAATGTTTAGGCTTGAAACAGGCATCACATGATTTCTTGCCACAGTTTAATTATTAAAGTAGGTCATGACCCAGATTCAAGGGAAGGCGCCACACAAGAGATGGATATTGGAAGATATGGTTCACTGGAGTCATCAAAGTAACAATCTACCCTGCCTGTCTAGAAAAGAGATGACTGACGTTTGACAAAAACAGTAGTTTTTCAGATTTTGAACTATGTTCAACCAGCAGTCTCTAACAGAGGCTCATGACGACCCTAAAAAGTAAACACCTTGCAACAGAATTTATGTCATCCCAGACTTAAAACTTACCGAAGAACACAGAGTAATAGTATCCACCTAATGTGAAAGGTGGGGGCATTTTTCTCCAAGTTTTTGAAATGAATGCTTTAGGAAGGGAAATTTACAAGCTAGAAGCTTATAGATCCACTTCAGTTTCCCTGCCTCAATACAGTGTTTACTTAACTTACAAACTCTCTCATTTGCTTACTCACCAAATGTATATTGTCCCTCTGCTGTGCAGTACATGGTACATAAGGTACAATGATGTGTGTTAAAAGGGAATCGTAACTAAAGCAGAGTCTTCAAATATTGATCTCGTGTGCATTTGAACTATCTGGGAAAAGTAGTTTAAAGAAGATTTCTCAGCTTTGCTTTCTCCTCAAACTAATAAAGCCCTCCAAGATTTGTGTATGGAATTATGGAAGAGGAGAGCTGCTCCAGTAGAAAGAACAAGTGGCCTTAACTGAGTTTCTGCCATAGATGTTTTTTATTCATCTCAGATGGGTCATCACCACCACAACCTCTAGGCCTCAGTTTCTCCATATTTGATAATCTAGATATAAGGATTAAGGGAGATGAAATAAAATAAGTAAAATAGGACAAAATAAGAAATGTGACAGATGGTAACTAGACTTATAGTGCTGATCACTTTGGAATGTATAGAAGTATCAAATCACTATGTTTTGTAATGGGAACTAACAGTGTGGTAGGTCAATTTTACTTCAAAAACTAACAAGCAAACTGGTAGAAAAAGAGATCGGGTTTGTGGTTTCTAGAGGCAGGGGTTGGGGAGAGGTGGAAGTGGAGGAAGGGGTCAAAAGGTACAAACTTCCAGTTATAAGACAAATAACTACTAAGGGGTGTAATGTACAACATGATAAATATAATTAACACTGCTGTACATAATTGAAGAGTAAATTACGAGAGTAAATCCTGAGAGTTCCCATCACAGGGAAAAATACATTTTTTCTATTTCTTTAATTTTGTATCTCTATGAGATGATGGATGTTTCATAAGCTTATTGTGGTAGTCATTTCATGATGTATGTGAGTCAAATCATTTATGCGGTACACCTTAAACTTACACAGTGCAACATGTCAATTACAGTTCAATAAAACTGGGAGAAAAAAAAAAGAAATGTGAAGTGCACCATATACTGTAAAGTATTACACAAAAGCACCATTTCATAATGATGGTCTATAATGATCTATTTTAAACTACTCCATCAGTTTTCTTTTGTTTTGTTTCTGGCAAATGCTTTGCCTGATGATCTCACACACTGGGACTGCAGAGTTCTACTGCTGTAACTCTTATTGCAGGTGTTTTTGAGTACTCTGTAAAAAGAAAAAAACCTAGGATTTTTACAGAGGATAAAGAAGTATCCACGATAAATGTTAACTGTGGGTGAGAAGAGCTAGTTGAGAGACGCTGAACGTGGAGAACAGTGTCTCCAGGCCACCTGACACTTTCCTTAAGAAAACTGGTGCCAATGGTAATTATCCAAACCTCATCTGACCATGCCTAAAGATGAGAACATGTCCTTTTTCGTAAGCAATGTAGATTTAGCTCTAAAAATATCAAATAATGAAACCTTGACTAAGTCCTGTGCTTCACACATCCTTGGGCACTCTGGAGGATATAAAAGAAGCAAAAGCTCTATTCAGAGTTCTTGAGGAGGGTGTGATCTGTTACCTCTTCAAAATAGCCTAAACTGGCAGTGGCGGGCTGCACAGGCTCCCAGGAAGGAAGGTGTGGATAGTGACCTGTGCTTGTACACAAGCTTCTTGGTGGCGGCATCAGCAGCCTTGGCATCTCATGCCCACCTCTGGTGACCGCGCTGATAGCCACTGCTCGTGCCCATGCCTGGAGCTCATTTAGGCAGTGCTCTGAATCCCCTCTTCTCGCGCATCTGAAATAATGGTCTCTTGCCTCTTAGGCAGTTCTACTTTTTCCGGGACTCCCTCCCAGCTAGCTGTGGCACACTAGCCCCCTTCAGGCTGTGTTCATGCAGCCAACCCCAGTCCTCTCCCAGGGATCTGAACTCCAAAACCGGAACAGCAGGTCTCAGCCGCCACCCGCCCCAGCGGGTGAGCAGACAGGCCTCTCAGGATGGGGAGTGCTGGTCTGCACTGATCCTCTGTGTGGGAATCTCTCTAATTTTCCCTCTGCACCTTTATTGCTGTGCTCTCCTCTGTGACTCCAAAGCTTCCCCCCGGCCACCAACCATCTCTGCCAGTGAAGGGGTTTCCTAGTGTGTGGAAACATTTCCTCCTTCACAGCTCCCTCCCAGAAGTGCAAGTCCATCCCTATTCTTTTGTCTCTGTTTTTTCTTTTGCCCTAGCTAGGTACATGGGGACTTTCTTGCCTTTTGGGAAGTCTGAGGTCTTCTGCCAGTGTTAAGTAGGTGTTTGGTAAAAAATACAAACACATGGAGGCTAAACACTACACTACTAAATAACCAAGAGATCACTGAAGAAATCAAAGAGGAAATCAAAAAGTACCTAGAATCAAATGACAATAAGAAGACGACGACCCAAAACCTATGGGATGCAGCAAAAGCAGTTCTAAGAGGGAAGTTTATAGCAATACAATCTTACCTCAAGAACCAAGAAAAATCTCAAATTAACAACCTAAACTTACACCTAAAGCAATTAGAGAAAGAAGAACAAAAAAAACCCAAAAGTCAGCAGAGCGAGAGAAATCATAAAGATCAGATCAGAAATAAATGAAAAAGAAATGAAGGAAACAATAGCAAAGATCAATAAAACTAAAAGCTGGTTCTTCGAGAAGATAAACAAAATTGATAAACCATTAGCCAGACTCATCAAGAGAAAAAGACAGAAGACTCAAATCAATAGAATTGGAAATGAAAAAGGAGAAGTAACAACTGACAGTGCAGATATACAAAGGATCATGAGAGATTACTACAAGCAACTACAGGCAAACAAAATGGACAACCTGGAAGAAATGGACACATTCTTAGAAAAGCACAACCTTCCCAGACTGAGCAGGAAGAAATAGAAAATATAAACAGACCAGTAATAAGCACAGAGATTGAAACTGTGATTAAAAATCTTCCAAGAAACAAAAGCGCAGGACCAGATGGCTTCACAGGCGAATTCTATCAAACAGTTAGAGAAGAGCTAACACCTATCCTTCTCAAATTCTTCCAAAATATAGCAAAGGGAGGAACACTCCCAAAGTCATTCTATGAGGCCACCATCACCCTGATACCAAAACCAGACAAAGATGTCACAAAGAAAGAAAACTACAGGCCAGTATCACTGATGAACATAGATGCAAAAATCCTCAACAAAATACTAACAAACAGAATCCAACAACACATTAAAAGGATCATACACCATGATCAAGTGGGGTTTATCCCAGGAATGCAAGGATTCTTCAATATACACAAATCGATCAATGTGATAAACCATATTAACAAATTGAAGGAGAAAAACCATATGATCATCTCAATAGATGCAGAAAAAGCTTTCAACAAAATTCAACACCCATTTATGATAAAAACCCTCCAGAAAGTAGGCGTGGAGGGAACTTACCTCAACATAATAAAGGCCATATGTGACAAACCCACAGCCAACATCGTTCTCAACGGTGAAAAACTGAAACCATTTCTTCTAAGATCAGGAACGAGACAAGGTTGTCCACTCTCACCACTATTATTCAACATAGTTTTGGAACTTTTAGCACAGCAATCAGAGAAGAAAAAGAAATAAAAGGAATCCAAATCGGAAAAGAAGTAAAATTGTCACTGATTGCAGATGACATGATACTATACATAGAGAATCCTAAAGATGCTACCAGAAAACTACTAGAGCTAATCAGTGAATTTGGTAAAGTAGCAGGATACCAAATTAATGCATTGAAATCTCTTGCATTCCTATACACTAATGATGAAAAATCTGAAAGAGAAATTAAGGAAACACTCCCATTTATCACTGCAACAGGGCTTCCCTGGTGGCGCAGTGGTTGGGAGTCTGCCTGCCGATGCAGGGGACGCAGGTTCGTGCCCTGGTCCGGGAGGATCCCGCATGCTGCGGAGCGGCTGGGCCTGTGAGCCACAGCCGATGGGCCTGTGCGTCCGGAGACTGTGCTCCGCGGTGGGAAAGGTCGCAGCGGTGAGAGGCCCACGTACCGCAAAAAAAAAAAAAAAAAAAGAAGTGGCTGACAGTAGTTTACAGACTTCAGTATGTTCTTGACAATCAAGATGCTCAGAGAGAGAGGTGCAGCGAAGGTATTTAAGATTGAGGGAGAAACTCCTGATGAGGGTGACTAGAACAGAAGGTCCCTGCTAAGAATTTCAGGAGATGAAGTTGGCTAGGGAAGGGAGCTCCAGCTATGGATGGCTTCTGAGTCCAGGCCTAGGAGTTGGGACTTTCAACTGACAGGCAGTAAGGGGTAATTATTTTATGCTTTTAAGTACAATATTCCACTTTGTTAAAAAAAATTATGGAGTGAACATTTTCTGTAGTTCCATTTCCAATACTTAGAGTTCAAAGTCTTGCATAATTCTGATGTTCAGGAATAGAGAAAAACCTTAAACACTGAGTCATTTTTCAATGATGGAATTATTTGTCTTTGATTAATCATGAAGATATGTCATTTCTGATTGTCTCCTTTCATCTACTTCATACATTTCTTAGATACTGAAAATCGACTCCTTTGAAACCCTAACAAGAGTTTGTTTTGTGTGCTGACTTCTTTCACTTTTGCATAAAAAAGCATTATGTTTATAAGGATGCTGTAATAATAGACACAGCGGTGAGTAAGGCCATGGGAAGCATGGTGGCCTCCTGTGACAGTTATCATTGTCTTGAAACAAATGCCTTATGATGCCTCTTTTAGGAATTTCAGTCAAAGGGTAAACACCCACTGAGTCACACGATCACCAAGTAAAAGAAAATACGGAAAAAGAATTATAGCTCATGCAAGGGTCTGTTTGGATATGAATTATGATAATAGGCTGTGACTTCTGATCTTTTTGTGTACATTTTTGTGTGTACCTAATCAGCTCTCCTAAACTGTGAAATGAAAAGTGCCTTGTGCATTCAGACTTCCGGAGCTTGTGGATGCAGAGAGGTAGCTCAGCTAGGAGATAACCTGGTGCTGGCAAAGCCTGGCTAAATATTCTGAGAAACACAGAAGTCAGGTGAACAATCAAGCCTCTGCAGCCCTCTGAGGCACACCAAGCTAGCCTTGCCTACTCCTCCATATTCTACAGGAATGCTGATGTTAATACCAGGCTGGGTCTGTACTTAGCAAATCTCCAAGCCTTGCACACAGATTTAGAATTGCACCTGACATATCCTAAAATGATACTTTGATTTTTCACTCTCAAACCATGTAATTTTGCTTTCTAAAACTTCAGCTGAGAATGAATGTATTTAACATTTGGCTTTGGCAGGAAGAAAATGTTTCAGTATAGAAATTCTTGTCTCCATGAACACAATTGTTAATTCAAACTCTGTCTATGCAATTAAAGACAATGGCTATGTAGCACATAGTAGGTATTCAGTTACATTTTTTACATTGAATTCCATGACCTAAGTAGTCAGAACTTAGAATTTTATGCATAATTTGGACAAGTTAAATGAATTAAATGATGCCCCACACAACCAGAGACAGGAGAGAAATGACTAATGTTTCCACGACAAAATAGACAATAAGGAAACTAGAGGTCCTAGAGGATGATCCATAGAGAAAAGCATGAATCTCATCCTATTTTGTCCCTTGAGAGTGCAATGCCTAGGAACAGGCGCCTCTCCTGCCCTCCCATGCTAGGAGATCATAGACAAATGGCCCCAGGAATTGATTCTAAGGACAGGCAATAAAGGGAAAAAACACCATATTGGAATTCTACCTCCGAATTTGACTTGCTGTGTGACAACAGGAAAATTGCTTCCCTTCTCCAGGCCATTAAACTGCTAAAGAAAGGTTTTGAAATAAATGGCTTAGGTAATGCCCTGATTATATTTAATGACACTAGAGGTTATTTCTTCTCCCCTATTCTCTACCATAATTCTAAAACTTCCCAGAAAGTAAAGTTTGCTTCCAGGTGAGCATTTTTAAAGGCTGGAATAACAGAATTATCAAACATGAACTACACAAATATCAAACTTAAATTCCTGGTAAGATGAAGGTCCAATTAGGAAGGCAGATGCAGCAGCTCTTTTGTCAGAGGGAGGCACTGAAGTGGCCAAATGCACAAGAATAAGGAAAATGAGGACGTTCGTGTGCTACAGGCTGCGGACATTAACTCAGCCGTTTATCTGCTGAATGTGGTGTCAGAGATCATTCTAGATGAGTGCGTTCCATAGCAAACTAAACAGAAGAAGGTCCTGTGCTCATGGTGCCCAGTTCTAGTGAAGAGAGACAGACAATAAAGCAAAAATGAGCAGTGTGGGGGGCCAGGGTAAGTGACAGGAAGAGGAAGGGCGCAGGCTGAAGGGAGAGACAGTGAGCACCTGGGCTGCTCGGCACAGGCCTTTTTTTTTTTTTTTTTAACATCTTTATTGGAGTATAATTGCTTTACAATGGTGTGTTAGTTTCTGCTTTATAACAAAGTGAATCAGCTATATATATACATATATCCCCATTATCTCCTCCCTCCTGCATCTCTCTCCCCGCCACCACCCCACCCCTCTAGGTGGACACAAAGCACCGAGCTTATCTCCTTGGCAAAGGCCTTTCTGAGGAGGTGATATTTGAGCAGAGATCTGCAGGAAATGAGTAAGCAGCCATGTGGATAACAGAGAAAAATCATTCCAGCCTGGAGAATCAGAAAGTGCAAATTAAGCCCTGGACTGGAACGTGCTTGGTGACTTTGAGGAAACTTAAGGAGAGCAATGTGGCTCAGGGAGGTGGGAGGTCAGCAAGGGGAGGAAGGGGGACAGAGCAGGTGTCCAGCTTACACAGGACAATGTGGTGGCTCCACTGATGATGAGGGCCATGGCTTATGCTCTGAGTTGGGTAGGAAACCCTTACACTTCTTTTAGTAGACTAGCAACATGTTCTAACTTAAGTCTTAGAAAGACTGCTCCGGATGTTTTATAGAGAATGGATTTCACAGAAGCAAGAATCTAAGAGGAAGATGCATTTGGGGGCTATTGCAACATGCCAAGGCAGAGAAGATGGTGCTGGACTCACGAGGTAGTGATAGAGATGGTAAAGGACCCACCTGTGCACGTATTCTATAGGTATAGCTAACAGGATTTGATGGTGGGTTGGTATGGCACTCCAAAGAGTAAAGTTCTCTCCATGAGTATTTCCAGAAGATGAATGCTTGGCAAAGGGGGACAGCAAGTGCCAGTGAAATCCCAGAAAATGTGATCCTGCCAGCACTTGGGACCATGGAATGACTAAGGTATTGGATTGCGTGTAAAGTAATGAAGGCACATCTGAAGAGTCTAACCTAGCAGCCTTCAGTACATATAGGTCTCAACGGTTGGTAAGTCATAAGGCAATTCCCTACAACACCATGGGAGATGGTTCACCCATAATTCTGTGTTTCCTTATCCAAGTCAGAAAGAAAGCCCACTGTACTTAGGGTACAACAGGCCCTGAGGCCATATGATGACAAATGTATAGTAAGGAAAACACAGCTTTGCCCAGGCTGAGTCTGGGAAACAAGAAAATCTGACTGGGAACTCAACCCCCTGGAGTCTCAGGGAAATCATGAGCCTGACTTTATCCTTGGATGCTCTGACTGTCAGTCGTATTCAGACAATTGGGGGTAGCACCATGTCACCATAATTTTCTTTTCAGAATATGCCAGAATTGAAAGTGCTTGTTGGAACCATATCACAATAGCTCCTCAGTGAGCTCTGACTATTCCAGCCACTGAGCTGTGAGTTATACATCTTCTGTAATAAAACGTGATGTGACCCCAGAAAACTCTGCATCATGTGGAGACACACACAAACATATACACAGCTTTCTCATCATTATGCAAATTTAATTAATTATGATGTTTTAATATATACTATATGATATTCTGAAAACTTTACCTTGAGTCTACCAGTTAACTTTGTGAGTAAATTCAGCTGTACGCTCCTTCCTTTTTGGACAATATTTAAGCCCGTGCTGAGGGTTTCCTCCCTGCAAAATCTCCAATTATTCAAGTTATTTTCTTAGATTAATAAGAATTACCTGGCAGCACACTTATTTATTGATCCATGCTCAAGACTTTTCTAGAAGAATTTGACATTTAGGAGATGAGACCAACAACAAAAGGTCAAAAAGAGATACCGGGATACAGGAGCGAGCAAGAGCCCCTTTTCTTCCCTTATTACCTCTTATGCATGTCATTTTCTGGCTATTCCTCCAGTCCCTTGAACTTCCTGTCTTATTCAATCTGAACAGGTAAACTCAAAGTGGAGATAAATCTCCGGTCAGGCTGACAGGGGTTTAAAGGAGTTTCATGGTGGTCCATACTGTCTGCTTTAAGGAACACAGGAGAGCCTCCATGCTCACAAATTTCTCCTGATGCCTAATTCAGAGCCTGAAATTTTAGCATTATGGATTTATCCCTTTGTGTATGGATTGTCTCTCTGAATTTTTCTTTTAAATTCCTAGTGCCCCTGGAAAGGTCAGTGTACTAAATCAACATGGATAGGTTTATGGGAGTCTTTCCTCAGTGACTAAAAGCACTAGCAATGGGAGGAGGAAAGAGGAGAGACAGCTGCTACCAAAATGTTTAACACGAACCCAGGAAGCACACACAATGGGAAAGGAGAAGATATCAAAAAGAAACTCCTTCATGTTCCCTACAACTTGGCCTTTCACGATGACTGAGATGCAAGGTTGAAGTCAGAGGACAGTGGAGAACTGGACACTGGATTTGACAAAATGAAGGTAGTCGGTGACCTCGTTAAGTAGTGATGAGAATGAAAGCCCAAATGAAGTGGGCTGAAATGCAAATGGGACATTCCAGTCTCCTAGTAAAATGATGCACTGTAATTGGAAAGTGGGAAGCAGCAGGAGCCCTTGGGTCAGTCTTCACTCACTGTTGTCAAAGTATGCCTGGAATCTTCACCCTATACAACTACCAGAATTCAGAGGGACCTAGGTTCTTTGATTAATACTATGCCTATGAAATTAACTGAAAAAGAAGGATTAATGGGGTAAAAGGAGGGTCCGGGAAAGAAAATGTAAAAACCCATTCACAAAATTTAGCCAGCAAAGATATGGAAGACACCGGACAATAATTTGAAAAGTCCAAGTGAATGATGTGTGTGTGATCTTTTCCTATTCCCAGGAAAAATAATAGCTAACATTTATTTAATGTTTTTTTGCATTCCAGGTACAGGCCTATGTTCTCTACATACATAAACTCCTTTAAGACAAAACAACCATATGAGGAAGGCATTATTATCCTCTTTTTACAGAAGAGAAAATGAACCACAGAGAGATTGTCAACTTCCTTAAGGTCACACAGAAAGTAAGTAGAAAGACCAACGATTTATCGCAGGTAGGTTGGTTCCAAAGTCTCTACAATTAACTGTTATGGTTTACTGGCTCCCAAAGAAATTATGAAGTCTCACAACAGTTTTTATATCCCCTACCTTAGCATTATAATAATATACTGTTACTTATGTGCTTATATGTCTATGCATCTATTTCTCTAGATTGTGTAATTCTTAAGGGCAGGAACTCATTCTCTTTTGTCTTCTCAAGAACTTAAACAGTGTCTGGTATAAAACAACAACAGTGAATATTTATCTAGGATGCCAGACACTAAAGAAGTGTGTTGTTCATTTGCGGGGTTTTTCTGGAAGACAAGATGAAAGAGAAGTGGAGAGGGAGTAAGAGAGAGGGAAAAAGCACGAGGGAAGGAAAGGAAAGAGAGGTAGGTTGGTTCTAACTACAAAGGCACTTGCCACAAACAAAAACAGAAGGTAAGAGGCAGTGGAAGAGCAGGTATTTTATGAGAACATAAACTAGATTTTACTTTTGCTCTGCTCAATGTTTCTAAAATTCAGTCTAAGATTTAATGTAAATCTATTTGAGAGGAGTTGCTAAATTTTAACTGGAAATACTTCTTTGTGCTAAATAATCTTTATAGCATTCTAAACTATAGCCAAGTAGCCATATCATTATAGGGCTGTTTAGCCATAGCGGTTTATGTGGAAAGTCAGGAGAAGGTGATGATGCATATCAAAATATATAATAAAGAACTTTAAAAAATCATGGGTATCTTAATTTACTCAAAATATTTTTTATTTAGCCATTTTAATGCATTCAAGATTAAAGGGGAGGATGAAACTAACCAGTGGGAACTGCAAAATGTCTGTGAAATGGTAATAATAATATTTTGTACTCTTGCAGCACTTTCCAGGAGAGAAGGTCAAAGCACTTTACAACCATTAACACATTCAACCTCACAGAAGCCTGTGGGGTATGTGGGTGGTAAGCACATACTCCACAGTTAGAGTTCCCTTTTCAGGAAATGAAAATGGAAAGGAAAGTGTTAAGTGGAAATACTCAAGGCTGCAAGTCAGTGTTGCACTTGGGTGCACTGGTTATCCTTGGACAGCTTACACGGGATTCCCACTGCACGGTGATGGAGCTTGAGAAGACCGCCTGCAGCCTCTCCCTGCAGCCTTCCCCTCCCCCACCCCTCAGGGACCGTTCTTCTCACAAAACATCCAGAGAAAATGTGCGTACATTGAAGAATCCTAGAGAGGGGTGTGTCTGATCTAACTCAGTGACCCACGCACAGCATAGCCCCTGTGAGGTGCTTATATAGCCTCTGCTTGAACACTTGGGTTCATAAGAAGCTCACACTCCTGTGGCAACTTCTTCCAAAGCTGACCCGCTGTAAATAGAAGAATGAGGGCAGGGAATCTATTAAGGACTTGTTGACTGAAGGAAAACTGGGTAGAACTCAGGAACCAAGGCAACTTTCAAAATTCATGAGTTTTCCTCAACTCTCCAATGCTAAATATACTTATCCAGAGAGCAGTCATTTATGTTATTGCTGCCAAACCAGTCTCTTCCCTTGGAGTTGCATTTAGGGAGAAAGACAGTGATACTGGGAATAAGATCATGCTTGTGACATTGGCTTCAGGAAGAACCACTCCAGGCAACTCAATATTCTCTACTGTTTGAATGCACCCAATCCAATGAGGAGCCCTCCCGCAATCCTGCCCCAGTCTATGAGTTTCAGAAACCCTTTAGCAGGCTTCTAAGTTCTTTACATATGCAACACCCATGGTATCTTCATGACAAAGTCAGACAATTAACATTTTTTGAGTGACAGAGATATGCCAAGCCCTAAGGTAGTGCTGAGGCATCTTCAGTTTCAAATTAATAGACTGTCTTAAATGCAATTACATTTAGAATCACTCCCATGTCTTGAGAGATATTGAAGTTCAGCCTGAAATCTAGGATACCTCTGGACATCAAGATCCACTCCTTCGTACAATTGTTAGAGATCAAACATCTCTTCCCTTGTCCACTTGAGACTCACTATGTACAATGTATTGAGACAGAAATGGTCAGGAGTCCAGCAATATATTATATAATGCATGATCCCTTGGAGATGATGATGCTGCTGAGAGATGTAAATATCATACCAAGAATTAGATAACAATCTAATCTTGTATAGGAAAAGTCACAAGGTAGGTGTAAGCAAGCAGTATCCAAGGACAATGCTGATGGTAAGGCCTGCAGAAGCTCAGAAGAGGGAAGGATTCCTGAAGGAGATGGGAATTAAGCTTGAACCATGGGTAGTAGGTACAGTTGTGGAAAAGAAGAAAGAAAATTTTGTATTTTTGTCTTATGATGTATCCTCATCACCTTGAATAGAACATTTCCTTAAGGAGTGAGTGAGTGAATGAGTAAAGATATCCCAGGGAAAGAGCATGTCAGGAATAAAATGAAAACTGGAAGGTTCTCTCTCCTCAGAGAGATTAGTATCTCTAAGTCTATAATATATCAAATGGTGCTCATATCAGCAGTGATGATAGGGAATAAGAGAACACGAGGTAAAGAGTTGAAAATAACGCACCATGATTTATTTCTACCTAAAAACAGATGGGCATGCAGTAACCAGTAAATAAATGCTAGCTGACTTGAATGAATTATCACTCTGGAAAACCGACTACGTTAAATTTAGCCCTGGGGTGCCACAGTGAATCTCTGTTCCTCTGCAAGCCACCCAGAATCAGAATGGAGTGGGAGCACACTAGTCTGAATCAGGGCCTGGCTCTGAACAGCTTGAAGTGCCAGGCTTGGAGTCCAGACTTTACCTTTGTGGTCAGTCCCATCCCCACCTCACGCTAGAAGAGCAGATCCACACAGGTGCCTTGCTATTGCAGGTGAGAAGTCATCTTCATATTGCAGGAGACAGGGGCATTTAATATTGTCCTAAGTGAGATTGCGAAGAAGAAAACTGATATACAACACACCTAAAATAGTTTCCCTTTCCTTCTGATTATGCAAAAGGAAGGGCCCTGCATAGAGAAGAATGACTGCTGACGTAGGAAAATATTCCCCAACTAATCTCTCCTATCCCATAATATCATCTCTCCTATCCCATAATATCATCTCTCCTAATCTCAGCCTGTACCAAGACCCAGGAAGTGATTATTTTGGAAATAACATCTATTTGTTTGCTTCTTCCCTTTTAAATGTTTTCATTTCTTTTTGACTGAGGTACAGTTTCTATTTAGAAAAATGCCAACTCTTAATTGCTGATACATGCAACAACATGGATAAACAAAGAAACTATGTTGAGCAAATGAAGTCAGGCACAAAAGAGCACATAGTGTATGTACCAGCACTTCTATGAAGTTCAAGAAGTGGAAAAAATGATTTATAGTGATATTTGTTTTTAATTGAGGTTATCTAAACTTCCTTCTCCTTGAGGATGCCAGTGACCGGTTATTTCGTTTAATTTGCATTAGAATTGTTTCTTCCTTGAATGAATACTTGACACAACCTCCAAAATTGCTTCATAAAGTAATAGTAGAAGATGGATTGCACTCAAGGATGACATTCAGTTTCTTCTACTCCTTTTCTTATGTCAAAACCCACAAAATCAAGGGATCCTATAACAGGATGAGCCCATTATAATGTCCTGTCTGAAGGTCATATTTCCCAGATCAGAACGTTAAGATTAAACAGATGGCCACAGTGGCAAAGTCTTCACCAAAATCCACATCTTCCAACTCACAATTCACATTAACTCATGAAAAGTCAAAGCAAGTCTCTCTCTATATGGTTGTATGTGCACACACAAGTGTTAGCTGATTTCAAAGTTTAGTCAGTATCTACTCTCTCACAGAACAGTTTAGCAAGGTTAAGAGTTCAGAAAGGTATAAGAAATATCGATTTTCTTATCTGGATTTACTTAGAATCCCCCCAACATAATCTAAAGGAATTTTAAAATGTGTGGCTTAAGAACACTGAAGCAGGTAGACTCAAAACCGAACTCTCATTTAATTTGGGTGTTCCTGCTTATAGTGATTTGTGTCTCCTGTAACTCAGGTTTAAAGTCAAATAAAATGGGAAAGATATTTATCCATAGTGCAAAGCCAATTTGATTGCTATAGTATGCGAAGTTATTAACACCGTAGTAAAACTCCAGTTAGCACCTTCTTTTCTTTAAGATTTTATTTCAAACGAAGCATAAACCTTCCACTTACTTGACCAAATAGATCATCCTCTTTAGTAATGCAGTTCCCACCTCCACCATAGAGCTTATTCTCTGCCCCCAGCTGTGTCTCTGGTTGATGAACGCTTGCCATGTTTATCATTTGTACTGTCTTGTAACAGTCCTCACTCTGTCATGTATCAGCAGGAACTCATTAGGTTTTTCAGTAACTGTTTGTGTTTGTGAGTCTTATTTCACTCAACTATTTAAGGGCAGGAACCATCTCATCCTTCTAAGCCTCAGTTGCCATATCCTTAAAATGGACATAATATCAGTGTCTTAGGGTAGTGGTAAGGATTATATGCCTGGATGGCTGAACATCTGCCACAGTAACTAGAATATACTCCATTTCAGTAAATGGTAGCCAGTATCATTATCCTCAACAACGTGAGCATGGTTCTCAATACATTCCTAAAAGCATATAGTATATAAAGAAGATCTGTACCCATAGAAGAATTATAGGATGCTTAATGCTGCAGAGATGCCTGACCTAACTTAATACCCCACCCATAGCATAGCCCCAAGAGGTAGCTTGTCTAGCCTCTGGCTGAACACTTGTAGTGACAAGCAGCTCATCGTTTTCAAGGCAGCTGCATCCAAAGGTGATGCTCTCTAACCAGAAGCAGGCCCTCCCTATGTTTACATTTGCATCTTTGAGTTTGGGAAACACTTCTCGCATGAATCAATAGTTTCTCCTCATTAAACTCTGAAGAGGTGACTGATGTTGAAGGCTTCCAGGCTCCCCAGAGTCTGATGCACTCTTGATGCCAAATAAATGTTGCGTTGAGTTAGCAAGGCCACGGTTTACTCCTGGTCTTTGTTAAAGTGGCCCTTTCCTGTCTCATTTCACAGCACAGAACATTTTCTCAGGCCCTGCTTGCCACAAATTCTGCACCCTTGTCTCTGAGCCTGGGTTAATAGTCTTTGAAAGTCTGTTAGAAGGCCAGAAATTCTGACTTTGCCAGCCCCTGAAGCCACAAAAGAAACAAAATATTACTCCACTCTGAAACGGGCCTTGTTGTCACACAGAAGAAAGAGTGGCACCCACTTTCCAAGTGGGATATAGATGGGAGTTATATTTTTATATAGTTATATACATAGATTATACTGACTCATTTTGTTTGCAGTAAAACTGAAATACTACTAATAATTATTTTTATCACCAACTCTGATCTTCTCCGGCTCATGGCTTAGTGAATATATATATTTCTTTTTTCAAAAATCAATATTTAATAAAGTTATCAGTATCTGTGTTCTAAATTGAAGCCTCCCCTTCCAAACACACACAGACACACTCCCACATTCTTTTTTGAGAAGCTGAAGCTATTGCTGCTTTCTGCTGGCTGCTCACAGCTCTTCATTTTAAAAAGCAATGTCTCCTTATAGTAGCTAGCTCCCCATGTGCTAAGTAAGTGTTTTATCGTTCCGAACAATTTTAGCCACTTTCATATTCCTGCAGCAAGGTTGGCAAGATGTCTTGCTTTGGCACATCAAGTATTAGGGTGGCTTGTCTGCACCGTGCACTGCTGTACATAGTACACGATTCCTGCCAGGTCTCCTGTCCTTCATGCCAGTCACAAAGCAAGGATGAGAAATACAACCCATTTGAGAGTCACTGCTATTTCTCCCACTGTTAGTTTCTATTTCCCACTTATACCACGAATTCTTAAAAAATAAATCCTAACTCACTTCAGGAAGAAATGTGTAAAGAAACAGGATAAACCACCACATTAGATAGTATTTAACCACCTGCTCCATGACGAGCTTTCAGTGCCTTTCTTCACCCAAACAATGCATACAAAGATACCAAAGGCATATCACACATCAGAGTCAACTGCAAAGCATTGTCAAGTCCCCAGGAAGGATGTAGAGTCCCCAATTGCTTAACAATTTTCCAAAATTGTCATAGATTCCCAAGATATATCTATGACATTTATCACACAGATGGCACTCCAGGCAAATGGCAACAATGATGAAAATAACATTAGTAATGCTAATAATAATAGCCAGCATGTGTTGTGCATGCTTACCATACACTCGAGGGTATTCTAAGCCCATTGAATGAATTATCTCCTTTATCATAATCATACCTCTTTAAGGAGATACATTATTAACCCCATTTTGCAGATGAGGAAATCGATACTCCAAGAAATTATTTGCTAAACTCACATCTAGTGGGATGTGTTAGAATTAGGATAAAATTAGAATTAGAATTAGTTTTCTTTCTGTTTTTCTGCATTCCCATGTTTATTTTAGCATTATTCACAAGAGCCAAGTATTGGAAACAACTCAAGTGTCCATCAGTGGATGAATGGATAAAGATGAGGTATTTATATACAGTAAAATGTTATTGAGCCATGTAAAAGAAAGAACAACATGGATGGATAATGAGGGAATTATGCTTAATAAGAAAAGCCAGACATAGAAAAACAAATACTGTATGATATCACTTATTTAATGGACGTTTAAAAAGCCAAACTCATAGAAACAGAGTAGAATAGTGGTTCCCGGGGGTCGGGATGGAGGGGCACTGTGAACATGTTATTGAAAGGTACAATCTTGCAACTAGTAGATCAACAAGTTCTGGAGATCTAATGTACGGCATATCAATTATAATCAGTAATACTGTACTATATACTTCAAAATTGCTAACAGACTAGACCTTAAATGTTCTCATACCACAAAAGAAATAGTTATGTGACGTGATAGAGGTGTTAGCTCAACGGTGGTAATTATATTGCAATATATAAATGTTTCAAATCAACACATTACACAACCTTTAACTTACACAGTGTCATGTCAATTATATATCAACTCAGAGAAGAAACAGCATTTCATTGAGGTAAATGCTAGACAGCAAGAATACAGACATGAGTTACACAGTCCCTTTGATGTCAGCATGTTTAGGGAAGAGAGATAAAATTATTAGTTTTCTAACATGGAAAGACCTTACATGTGAGGCCCAAGCTTTCTTTGTCAGTGACCACCTTGGCCCCATACCCCTAAATCACATCCTGTCGTTGCCACTGTGATGCTGAAAAGAAGCACAGAAAGATGAATCCATTGACCCACAACCTATTCTTCTCAAGGCTTGCGGCGTAACTGAACTCAGCTACTCTGCCGGTTAGCTCTTGTCCTAAATCCTATTCTGATTCTGCAACACTTTCTAAACTTTCAAGTCCATGTAACCATGCCAGCCCAGAGAGAACAGTATAAAAATGTAAACAGGATTCAGTGGATGATTATATGAAGAAAATACTTAATCTCTATCTATATTTCAACATAGAGTCTTTCCTAGCCTTTCCAACAACAACAGTGTTGTTGTTGCATTCCATCATCTCTAAAATGTGGATAACAAGGATATCTACTTCATTGAGAACTTATGAGTTTAAACCAAATAATGTACATAGATCACTTAACAGAGTGAATGACACATAATATTGTTCAGTAGATAATGAAACATTTATAATTGTAATATATCATCATCATCATCAAAGTAAAAGAAATTTTGCACTTTGGACAATTTATTTACAGACATTTAATTCCCATGGCATTAGAAAAGTGACCTCAAGATCAGCAAATCATAATATGGATCCAGTTCAGGAATTTCCTCTTAAATTTCACAGTTGACTGTGAAATTCTTATTCATAAAATTTTCTAAGGGAAAAGGAGGCATGAAATTCAACTTTAAATATTAAATTGTTTTATTACTACCTTACTGAACATAGATATTTTCTTCCATATTTTAGGCGACATGTGGCCATTTTTTCCCCCATATCATTCCTTTAATTCCATTTCAGAACTTAGTGGAAACCCTGAGCTTTGATTTTGTTATTTACAATCCCATCATACTATCCCTCAAAAATGACTGTAGTTTTCATTTAAAACAGTTTTAAAATATGATCAAATTTTTGGAGTGCATATGAAGTTTCAAGTTTTAAAAAAACATGCTAAAACATTCAGGACAAGTGTAGACCATTTCTGCAGGCAATATAGTTTAAGCAGCTAAGCTTTATGTTGAATCTACCTTGTGTTAAAATTCCGTTTCTGCCATACATGGCAGAGATGTGTAAACTAGAAGAAAACACTTGGCCTTGCCTGGTGGTGCAGTGGTTAAGAATCCGCCTGCTAATGCATGGGACATCGGTTCGAGCCCTGGTCTGGGAAGATTCCACATGCCGCGGAGCAACTAAGCCTACGCACCACAACTACTAAGCCTGCGCTCTAGAGTCCGCGAGCCACAACTACTGAAAGCCTGCCCACCTAGAGCCCGTGCTCCACAACAAGAGAAGCCACTGCAGTGAGAAGCCTGCACACCAAAAGGAAGAGTAGCCCCCACTTGCCACAACTAGAGAAAGCCTGCGTGCAGCAATGAAGATCCAACGCAGCCAAAAATAAATTAATTAATTAATTTTAAAAAATCTTCCTGAACAATGTTTTAAAAAAAAGAAAACACTTAATGGACCCCAATTCATGTGCAAATTAAAAGAATATTTTATGTATTTCAAGAAGCTGTGGTTAGGATTACTTATGACAATATACAACACTCATTAAATATAAGGTGGTTGTGATGCAACAGTGGTTTGTGGTATCAGCAGTTGTACTGACGAAGTGACTACTGACCATTTTGCCCAGAAGAAAAAGCATCCCAGAAATAATATACTTGGGTTAAGATTCGTTTTTGTTAGTTTTGTCTTTAAAAGCCCATGTTTTGCAGGCAAAACTCTAGTCATCTCAAGGTAAAGTTGAGGTTCATCTCTCTAGGAAATAGTACCATTAAAACCTCATTCTAAGTCATGCCAGCATAAAATATCTTTTGATCTTATTGTTTGTGATTTATATTATTCTGTTTTATGAATTTGAATGATCTCTGTAACAAAATTGTTAAAATTGTTAAAATCATTTTTTTTTAGTTTTCCTGAGCCCAAACTAAGCACCTTGACATAAGAAAAAGTAAAGAAAAAGAATTAATGTTTATTGAACACCTACTATTGCCTACTATTGCCAAGGGACATACATAAATGCTATTTGTTTGCTTGCTCATTTGTTTATTAATATTTATTTACATATATGTTACCTAAGCATCTGTGTCCAGATACACTATTGTACATTTTACAGATAAGGAGACTGAGGCTCTGAGTCTTACCTATGATCACACACTAATAAGTGGCTAAGATGTTTATGACTGTTGTATTCTTTTTATTAATGGATGTACTTATCATTCTGAAATGCCCCTCGTTATTTTCGGTAATACTCTTTCCCTTAAATTTTATTTTATTGATATTAATATAGCCACTTCAGTCTTCCTATCTGTATAGTATATTCTTTTCATCCAACTACTTTAAAACTATCTGTGCCTTTATATTTAACGTAACCCTCTTTTTGACAGCACTGGGGCTAGGTCTTACCATTTCATGCATTTTGACCATCTCTGCCTTTCATGTGGAACATTCACTTTGTTAATACTTCATGCAATTATTGATACCAACAGATTCAAAGTTACCATTTTAAAATGTTGCTTGTTTGTTGTCATTTTTGCTCCTCTGGTCTTCTTTTTCTGCCTTTTTTTTGATTATTTGAATATTTTTTATAATCCTACTGTAATTTATCTTTTGACTTTTTATCATACTTCTTTACGTTCTTCTTCTTATAGTTTCTCTATGGATTAAAATAAACTTCCTTAACGTTTCAAAGTATATTTAGAGTTAATATTGTTAATTTTCTTTTCTCTGAAAATGTCTTTGTTTTTGCCTTCATTCTTGAAGGATATTTTCACTGGGTACAGAATTTTAGCCTGACATAGTTTACTTTCTTTCAGCATTGCCCTTTGGCCTGCATAGTTTCTGATGAGAAATCAGTCAACATTTGGATCACTGACCCCCTACCATGTAATGTCCTTTTTCTCCAGTTGTTTTCAAACATTTCTCTTTTCTTTAGTTTTCAGTAGTTGACTTTGACCTCATTGGGTGTGATATTCTTTATAGTTATATTTCTTGACTTTGTGGAACTTCTTGAGTCTATAAATTTGTGGCAATTATTTCTTCCAATAAACTTTAAGCACCATTGTCCCTCCTGTCTATATGTTGGACAACTGACTTTATGTTAGACAATGTGTTACTGTCCCACAAGTCCCTGAGGTTTGGTTTATATTTTCTCAATACTTTATCTATGTTCTTCGTATCAGATAATTATTGTTTCTCTATCTTCAAGTTCACTGCCCCTGTCTTTTGTCACTTCCAGTCTACTGCTATATCCATCCAATGAACATTTTAATTCCAGGTATTATATTTATGGTTCTAGAATCTGATTTGGTTCTTTTTCAGTTTCTCTTTCTCTGATTAAATATACTATCTTTTCAATCATTATGAACACATTTTCCTTTAATCATTGGACACAGTTATAGAAACTGCTTTAAAATTCTTGTCGTCTAATTTCATCATCTCCACTGTTTGCCATTTTTCTTGAGACTGAGTCACATTTTTTCTGATTTTTTGTAAGTTGTGTAATGTTAGCATGCATCCTGGACATTGTGAGTGCTATGTTATAGTGTCTGGATTCTGTTATATTCATGTGAAGAGTATTGTGTTATTTTCTCTTAGCAGAGTTTAAATGGGCTCACACCACCAATTTTGTCCCTTAGGTTGCATCTAACATGTCAGCTCTGTTATTTTACTCTCGGCCAGGCTGCATTAAATCTATCTGTGCATGCAAGTTTTAGGGAGGAGGCAGATATTTGAGCAGAGTTGGTGCCTGCCTTGGGGACTGCCCCTCTCTGGACATTGGCTTTCTGGGATTCTCCCTCCCATTTTCCAGTGGCTATAATTGCCCCAAATTTGTCTTTTTGAGGCCAGAAAGACATGGGTTTTGTATTGGAGTTTTAGTCACTCCATGTAGCACCAACTGTGGCCTGGCTCAGTTTAAAGGCTGTAAAAGTAGATAACTCACTCTGTACTTTTTCCTTCTTCCAAATCTCAACTCTCTTCTAAAATACTCCTGCTCTTGTTCACATTCCAGGGCCTTTAAGTAATTGCTGTTTACATTTTAACCACAGTGTATAGTTGTTTACTGCAAAAGGGTTGCCTGATAGAAGCTTTCTGAGCCATACTGCTCTACTAGGCTGTTCTGTTACATTGGACTGTTTCTGAGACCCAGCTGTTTGACATAAAGTTTCATTGACTCTTGAATATACAGTACTGCACATATTAAAAGACTGGACAGAGGTATAGAAAGTGTAAGTGCAAAATCTGTAGAATATTGCCATGGTAGTTGTTGATATCCTTATAGTTAATTAATTCCACTAGTATTTACTGAGGGCCTAAAATGAGTGTTGCAGTCTGTTAAGACACTGGGCAAACAACTGTGAACAAAATAAACACAATTCTTCCCTTATGGAGCTTGCATTCTAGCAAGGGTACAAACATCAACCTAAAACTCACACAGATATTATAGTATAAATTGTCCTAAAGTAAAAATGCAAAGTGTCATTCAGTATATCTTGGAGGCTGGTTAGGAAGAGACTTTGGGGCCATGCTCTAGAATTAATGGAAATTCACTGTGCAAAGGTTGTTAATAAGAGCATGTTAGAGAGAAGAAAAATCAGGTTCAAAGAGACTGGTATAGGAGAGAGCTTGGAGTGTTTGGAAACAGGAAAATAATCAGGCCAGAATAACTGTAGCAAAGACACTGGATGAGAATGGAATTGTCAAAACCAATCATGCAGGACCCATGGTAAGGCTATTGGAGTGTATATTATGAACAACGGAAACTTAAAAGATTTCACCAAGAAAGTAACATGGTTAGGCTTGGTTATTTTTTTGCTTTTCTTTCTCTGAAAGAACACTCTGGTTATGATGGAAAATGGATCAGAACTTGTCTGTATAGAGAATAATAAGTGTTATTTAGTGGCCCACACATATTGGTTTCTTAAACTGAGATGGTGGAAGTAAGCTATAGAGAAAGAGAAGGATACAAGAGAATTTTAGTAGTTTAAATCTTCCAGATGGTTTATACCTGAAGGTGGAAAGAAAATCAAGAACCAAGAGAGTACTAGATTTCTGCCTCCTGTAAATGGACATATGTTTGTGTCATTCACTGAAAGATAGCCAGGTTCAGGCAAAGAAGATATATTCAGTCTTGAACGTGAGTTTGAGGTACCTTCAGGATATCTAATAGAAGATGCCACATCAGCAAGCAGATATATGGGTTTGAAGCTTAGAGGTTAAAATCTGGGGGCCAGTTCCGTATAAATAACAACTGAAACCATGAAAATGAATGAGATGATTTAGGAAGATAGGATAGAATGTAAAGAAATGGAGGCCTAGTTGTGGGCAAATGTTACACAACTCAAGCCAGGCAGCTCTGGGTCTAGTACGGAGTGTTTGGGGATGCCTGTGTAGCAAAGAAGGGAGATAGAAGGAAAGCCTGTGAATGTGACATCATGGAAGTCAAGAGCAAACATAAATAAATAAATAAAAAGATTTAAAGGAAAAGGGAATAGCAACAGAATCAAATACTTCTGAGATATCTAGTAGGTTAAGGACTAAAACATTCTCGTTGAATTTAATATCATGTAGGTCAATGGTGACCTAAGCAAAAATATTTTCTATGTAGAGAGACAGGGGTGGGAGCCAGATTGGAGTGGGCTAAGAAATGAATGGAAGTTGAGAATACATGAAAGGTGAAGGTTAACAATACTTTAGAGCATTAGCTGTGAGGAGGAAAGAGAGACAAAAAAGTGATGTCTGAAAAGTGAAGATGGCATTTGAGAAACAATGGCATACAGAAAAATAATTATTGTTCATTTGTTTGTTACAGACAGGGGAAACTTCAGTGTTTCAATGGTGATGGCAAAGAGTAGAGTGGGCAAAGATGAAGATAAAAGAAAGAGCAAAGTCATATGGGAATGGGAATACAGCCACAAGTGGAGCTTGGTCTTACACAAGAGGAACGCTCCTTCCTAGTTATGACTGGAGGAAAACAAGAATGGAAGACAGAAAATCATTGCAGGTTTACATTGCGTATAGGGCAGCTAGCAAAAATGTGAGGAATGTATCAGCTACATAATCTTTATTTTCCTTGTGAAGAAGCAAATTCATTTGTTGAGAGTGAAGGGAAGAGGAGGTGAAACTAGGCTTGGAAGAAGTCAAAATGGTTTAAAATATTAGTGTAGAGGGCTCCCCTGGTGGCGCAGTGGTTGAGAGTCTGCCTGCTGATGCAGGGGACACGGGTTCGTGCCCCAGTCCGGGTAGATCCCACATGTCGCGGAGCGGCTGGGCCCGTGAGCCATGGCCGCTGAGCCTGTGCGTCCGGAGCCTGTGCTCCGCAACGGGAGAGGCCACAACAGTGAGAGGCCCGCGTACCGCAAAAAAAAAAAAAAAATTAGTGTAGAGAATAGGAGATTAAAAAAACATGGTAGGTAGAATTGCTGGTAATTACAGAGGGCCAACTTGAGATTGAGATCACGAATGTATAGTGGACCCAATCTATCTGCTGAGTGATTTTCCTACAGGAGTGTGCAGCTGCTAGTGTAGTCATCAGGTAACCTGGCTGTTGGTACATCTATTTCCCAGAAGATTTAATCTGAAGTCTGCTCGACTAGGTAAACCTATATGGACCATGCCATTCCCATCTGTTTATCATTACCTACAAGAAAGAGAACTAATGCTAATTGTAGTATCTTACGTTCATTCAGGAATTTTCAAACTTTTGTTTCTAGAGCTCCCACTAGAGTTTTGGGAAATATATGTACCCTCTTCCATAGTGTTCAGTGCACATCTAAGTTTTTTCATCATAAGAATATGGGGTTGCAAAGGATTTAATTTCCAGTCTATTATATGTTCTGGACGTGCTTTAAATATGTGCTACTTGTTACAACTTTGGAGCTGAAAATTTATCTCAATTTATAGGTATAGTTCTTTTTACTGTGCTTTGCTTTATCATGCTTCAAAGATATTGTATTTTTTACAAATTGAATGTTTGTGGCAACCTTATGTTGGGCAAGTCTATCAGCGCCATTTTTCTAACAGTATTTGATCACTTCTTGTCTCTGTGCCACATTTTAGAAATTCTCACAATATTTCAACATTTTTCATTATTATTATATTTGTTATGGTGACAGGTGATCAGGGATCTTTGATGTTACTATTGTCATTGTTTTGGGATACCATGAACTGCACCCATACAAAACAGCAGACAATGAATATGCGTTGTGTGTTTCTGCTCCACCAACAAGCCATTCCCCCAGCTCTCTCCCTCTCTTAGGGCCTCCCTATTTCTTGAGACAGAACAAAATTGAAATTAGGCCAACTAATAACCCTACAGTGGCCTCTAAGTGATCAGGTGAAAGGAAGAGTCACATGTCTCTCACTTTAAATCAAAAGCTAGAAATTGTTAAGCTTAGTGATTCATGAGAAGTGGTCAAAATGTTAACATTAATAGGAATTTGGAAGAAATTGATTCCAACCTTCATGGATGACTTTAAGGGGATCAAGATGTCAGTGAAGGAAGTAAATGCAGATGTGGTAGGAATAGCATGAGAACTAGAATTAGAAGTGGAGGCTGAAGATGTAACTGAATTGTTGAAATTTTCTGATAAAACTTTAATGGATAAGGAGTTGCTTCTTATGGGTGAGCAAAGAAAGCAGTTTCTTGAGATGGAATCTACTTTTGGTGAAGATGCTGTGAAGATTGTTGAAATGACAACAAAGGATTTAGAATATTACATAAAATTAGTTGAAAAAGCAGTGGCAGGGTTCAAGAGGATTGACTCAAATTTTGAAAGAAGTTCTACTGTGGGTAAAATGCTATCAAAAAACATTGCATACTACAGAGAAATCACTCATGAAAGGAGGAGTCAGTCGATGAGGCAAACTTCGTTGTTGTCTTATTTTAAGAAATTGCCAGGAATTCCCTGGCGGTCCAGTGGTTAGGATTCCACACTTTCACTGCTGGGGCTGAGGTTCAATCCCTGGTCGGGGAACTAAGATCCCACAGGCCATGCGGTGTGGTCCAAAACAAACAAACAAAAAACTGCCACGGTCACCCCAGCCTTCAGCAACCACCGCCCTGATCAGTCAGCAAGCATCAGCATCAGGACAAAACCCTCTACCAGCAAAAAAATTACAATTTGCTGAAGGCTCAGATGATTGTTAACATTTTTCAGCAAATAAGTTAAAAAAATTTTAAACTAAGGTATGTGCATTGTTTTTATAGACATAATGCTACTGCACACTTAAAAGACTATGGTATAAACATAATTTTATATTCAGTGAGAAACCAAAAAATGTCTATGTCTCTCTTCATTGCAATATTTGCTTTATTGCAGTGGTCTGGAACTAAACCAGCAATATCTCTGAGGTATACATATATATATAATATCTCCCACTTGAGCTAATTGGAAAAACAAACTTTTGCATCCATTCAATCAATCAAATAAGAATTATTACTATTTTTTTGTCAGAAAAAGACTGACTTCAACTCAGAGTTCATATAAACTAGTTAATAAATGACTTAATGGCCAGCATCTCTCTTCTGACTCCTAATTCAAACATAGATGGACAGCTAGAAAAAGCACAGAGCATTGCCAAGAGCTTGTCACCTGGATGAAGCAGGACCCCATAGTCTTGCTTTGCTTTCTCAGGGCTTTTCTCTTTGAAGCAAGACATTTCCCTCTGGCCCCCTGTTTTGTGGCTCAGAAGTTTTACCTCCCAGGGCAATGAATCAGAGTGAGAGTCACTAAGGGTGGAAAATTGGTTTTTCTTTATAAAGTGGAAACAGGAAAAGTGTGAATGGGAAAATGGGAAAAAAGGATGGCAGTGCAAAAGGACTTTCTAGAGGATCAATTTTAGGAAAGAGGATATATGAATCTGAAAACTGATTTCCTTAAAGTACACACTCCCACATAGCTCTGGACAGTTTTCATATGTGACCAAGTAAGTGCTAATTCCAGGTGGAAGAATACCACTTTACACCACCGCTTTCCAGCGTGTGGAAAAGCAATCTATATTCTAACATTTGTTTAAGTTGTTTTGTTCATGGCAACTTGCAAAGTCCAAAAATGTCAATACTGGGAACTAGGAAAACATCTCCATGTGTTAAGTATCAATCTTCCATTTTGCATATGATAAAACTGAGTCTCAGAGTTGAAATAATGTGACCCTAGTTGTCACAATGGTCCTTTTAGGACAATTTTTAAATAAGGTTCAAAGTCTAAGTAACGGTCTAAAAATACCCATGAATAAAACTCTGTATTCACTCATCACTTACCCATCCATTCCAGAACACAACTAAGCCCCTTCTTTGTTTCGGGAATTATAAGAGATACAGTAATAATTTAGCAATGTACCCTATCCTTAAGGAGCTACCAAAAGACAGAATGTGCGCACAAAGAGTATAACTCAAGAAAGTACATAAAAATGGGAATGTGCATACAGAAACAGTGCCCTGTGGGTTCAGAGAACCTTAAGGGGTCTGGTTTTACTTTTGTGGGTAGAACACCAAGCTGTGAATTAATCTCCAGGGCCACCACATTGCTGATCAAACATAGACCAGGAGATGAATCTCTTCCCAGTATTCCCAAAGCTCTCCTACAGAGAACCAAAGTCTTTGGAGAGCAAAGACTGAGCCAGCTTCTGCATTACCAGTTACTGACTAACTAAGAACTGGGAATCCAAGAGCCAACGGCCACCTTTCTCCATCTCAGGAGGTATGAGCGCTACACATTGCCTTACGCACAACCCTTCAATGATCAGCAATGGAAGGGGAGCAGGGTGTTCTAGTGGCAGAAAGAGGAGGAGGAAGTGCCTTTGAAGATGCTAGAAAAATGGGTAAATATAGTTCAGTAAACTTTTCTTTAAACGCCTTCAAAAACAACTTTCAGAAAAGCTATAGTTTAATACCTACAAAGAGGAGAGAGTGCAAACAATGCTATTGAAGAGTCTGACCTTTCTCAGCAATAAAAAATCGACATCTCACTCTCCCAAACTCTCATAGCATTTTGCTGCTGCCTGTCTTCCGACACTGTTCCTGGTCTGACTGAATTGGGGGTTACACTCATATTGGGCTCTTTCCCCACTCCTAAACTCTGAGCTCCTCGAATAAAGACCTGGGTCCATCTCAATTTTTTATCTTCCTGTAACATGAGCACAAGATAAGTGCTCATTTTACCTGCAATGTAAGACCAAGAAATCAGTTGGTACCATGTAGGTAACTCAAAGGATTTCTGCCAAAATCCCAAATTGGCCTCCTCTAAAGTATCCTATAAACATTTATTTTTCCCTAACTTTCTGAAACTATAATAGTAAGAACTCAATGTAAACTATAATGACTATTTTGAAAGTAATTCGCCCTTCAGCGGTTGCTCTGTGATATCACATACCTGCCAGGTTAAACTATCATCTGACAATGGCTTATGAACAACCCTTGATTTCAGTGACAGCTTCAGGACCAATCCCCAGAGATGTGACAACCAAGTAAATAGGGAACAATTTTTCTTATTATGTCTTTTTTTGTGGCTTAGAAGAATGTTGGCTTGGATTTAACCCAAAGCAAACTTTTGAGGTGGGCTGGACCCTGAGGAATTCTAGTTTACAACAGAAGAGCTGGCAGTCCCTTTTCTACAACCTCACAACCAGGTTTCACTCCACTGCCAACCCCTAACTTAATTTTTTATCTGTAATTCAATGAGAGGTTTTGCTTCCAAATCGCTTTCAAATCCTCCAGCTGTGCTTTCTCCTGGTGCATGATAGGTACATTGCCTTCCGATTGAATTATCACCCTCTTTATCTATCTTTCTATATTAAAGTCTGGTTAGCTGCTCTCCCCAGCGCCCTGGGGCCAGGCCCCTTCCTTGGCAGAGGCTACCATTACTTTCTCAGTAAAGCACTAGGTAGACTCATTAAATTTCAATATTAAACAAGCTCTAGGAAACTTTGGAGTTTCTTCCACAAGAGAGAAATGAAATCTTGATATATCTATAAATATGTGGTGTTTTCAACCCTATCCCAAGCTGTTTGTTACATTTTAATGCATATTAATATATGCAAAATAAGTTCGCCAAAGAAAAACTGTGGCTTAATGAGTGTTAAGAATGACAAAATCCAAGACTAATTGAACCTCATAAGGGACTTGCAGATAATTTTAAAGGATAAATTCTCTGCCTCCTCGCCTTATTATTTGAGGAAGAGCTGGTGCACATGGGGAAAGAAAAAAACAATGATCTAGAGATAAAATATTGCCAAAAAGTTATCTGGAAGCTCCCTTAGAGCAGCATTGAATGCATTTGCTCCTCATTGGACCAGCCAAAGTTCCACCTGGATATGCACATCACTGTCTCTGAACATCAGAGATGTGCTCCTGTCCTCTCCGCAAAGAAGAACAAAGCCCTATGGCTTGAAAAGGGATGCCTAAGGGCTGCTCCACCTTTGGATGTAATACCAACCCTGCAGGGATGTCTGAGCAGGGTGGCACTAAGAGTCTGTGGCTTCAGTGGGCATTGGAGAGCTCCATGCCTAGCCCTTCAGCCTACTGCACAGTTTATACTGCCAGCCCGGTCTCTGAATGGTCCAAAATTCACAAAAGAAGGGAAGTAAGGAGATAGCCAAGTAATTACAAGAGAAGATGTTGAAAGGGAATTATGTTGTACTAAATTACTATATCCTTATAAGTGAATGGGATTATTTCTGGGGAAAAAAGAGAAAATTATGTTTACCCAAGTGAAAAGTTTTATTTTCAGTCATAAGCTGAGGCTTCATATCCCATTAAGTAGCAAAGGGAAATAACTCTTTTAGCCTTTTCTTCTTCCTGTCAGTTTTGATTTAAATGAAACAAAAAGAGAATTAACCAGGGCCACAGGTCAAAGGATTCTAGCTTTCAAAATCAGAAATCTACGATGGATGTTCTGAGGCAGTCAGCCAACAGGGGAATAGATGTGGGTTCTATAGGAAACAGTTGACACTACAGGAGCTTAAATGGGGCCTCAATATCCTCCATCATTCTAGCTGCTAAGGCTCTGACCCTGCTTGAGATGCACGCCACCTCTCCTCATTCTCTCCTTGTAAAGAAGGTGAGATGATTTAACTCCCATCAGGAGCTGCCATGTAGGAAGGACCATCTTCACACACAGACAGGCAGGCTAAGTGGTGGGGAGGCAAGTGCTACACAGTGTGATGGAGTCATGCATCCGCCCCAGTGGTTGAGCTGCTCTCCCTACAACCACATACCTGCATCCCTTATGGAGAACACAGGAAGACAGAGTGGAGGGACGGGAGCCTCACTGCGCTGGGAAATTTGGAAGCAGCAGCAGCAACTGGAGCAGGCAAAACTCAAACATTCACTGAAATGAAAGACTTTAGGCAGCCTGTCGCAATAGGGTCTCTCCCTATAAATCAGAGTCACTTCAGAATTTACCAGCTTCTTCCCACCTGATTCAGAGGGAATACCACCAGGGTCTATGCTGGTAACATTTTCTTTCCTCCTGAACCCTTAAGAATGGAAATCTACAGTAAAATATTTCAACAGCTATGGTCCAGAGAATATGCACTCCCCAAATGATTATTACATCGTTAGCTTTAGTCATATTCCTTAGGGGTTCCTGATCAATATCTTGGTAAGAAAAAAATTACGACTCAGAGAGAAAAAAACTCTCAAAGTAATTCCACCAACCCTTCTCTGATGGTAGCATTAGTCCATAATGGCAGTGTATTTTCAGATAAATTCTGGGATCTTTTCCCTTAAGGGTGTTACTGAGCTGAGTATATTAAACACCTTCCCAGACACACAGTAACTCCTTCTCTTCATCCATCTTGTCTTTTCTCAAGGGCTATTCCTTCCCAGTCTTTGATATGTTGTTCACCTTGTTACTACCTATCTTGTCAGGCATTTCCTCTGTGGTTTCCGACATTTCATGCATCATTGCTCCCTATGTCTTTTTCTTACATTTTTTGCTTCCTAGGCCTTGAATCACTTTTTGGTGCAATATTTCATGACATTCATTTTTCATACAAATTTGCAATTTATTTCCGTTTCCTTTCTGATCACACCACATTTCACACCCCTTAAGACACTGACTGGAGATCCTTTCCCAGGAGAGTCATGCATGAAAAGAAGGAAAGGAAGAAAAATGATGTGCCATCATCACAAAGCCAGTTTACACACCTGATTGACTCTAGAAGATGTTATACTGACCAAAATTAAAGGTGAGGTCTTGGTCAATGATGAAGATGAACAGGTCTGCATAAATGCAGTTAATCTGCAAAGGAGAGAGAGCTGTCTTTCTCCAGCATGATTAGTATTTTAATCCTTGGAATCAATCTTAAAATTTTTGCTACCAACCAAGAGTTAAACTATCTTTTTAAAAGATGGTCTTCAAGGTTAGCAGACGTTGAGATAAAAATAAGTTATGACTCAAAGAGAGGTGAAAAATCAAGAGATCCTTAGCACAGAAGAAGGAGATGTGTTTTAATTGAGTTTCAAAGCCATATGGAGAGCTGATGAGGTGGAGAAATGTAAGCAGGATTTTTTTTTCCAGATGGTGGGCACTTGAGTTGAGGAGATGAATTTTGTAGAGGCCAAGGACCCAGGGAAAAAGGAGTTTGAAGCTGTACAGAATTGAATCTCAAGGTCGAAGGAAATGAAGGATTTGATGGTGCATATGAGTCTAGGTGAAGGAGATGAGATGTGGAACCAGCTGGTTGTATCCAAAAGATTTCTCAGTATATGTAAAATTCAAAGGATATAAGGGAAAATCACTAATGCAACAACAAAAATCTCATGTGTTCTTCTAGAACAAAGAATGTGTGATCTACTTACAGAAAGACTACTTAAGTAGAAGAAAGGATAATCACTATTTCTCAAAATGTGGTCCCTCAACTACCTGCATTAGAATCACCTGAAGTCGTACTTCAAGATGCAGAATTCCAGGCCTCAATCCATTTCCTACTGAAAAGAAACTCTTTGCTGGGGGAGAATTTCTAAAAGTTCCTCAGGCAATTTTATGGTGACTAAAAGTGAAAATATTGCTGTTAACAAATATACTACAGATAGATCCCAATACACAAGGGAAAGTTCCTGGTGCCCCATCCCCCAGCCTGTGGCTGATTTTGAAGGACACTAAAATATATTTAACAATAGGAGTAAGACTCAAATGCTAAAAACAGTTACTTACAAGGATACTATCATATAAAGGAGCTACAAAACATTAATCAGACTGATCATTTGATGGGGATTTGTGAATAATTTATTTTTTAGTTATTTGATAGTTAACCAGAAAACACTTTTTGATATTAAGGCTTTGTTTGTTTAAATTCTAGATACCTCTAAGAGCAGAGTAATCATGGTACACTTATGCTTGGGTCACTGGGGATCTTGCATATTTTCATGCTAATTGCCGGGAATAAAACGGTTTAACATCTTATTATGTGGATACAGAAGAAGTAAAAATTAGGACAGCTGTATACTTACTTTAAGTCAAACCTAAAAACTTCCTTTTAAAGGTATGTTGTTTTTGTGTGTGTTTGTTTTTTATTATTTTTAGTTTTTACGTTTCTTCTCTCTTAGATGGCAAACAAAAGGGGATATTTAAAACCTTAAAAATATTATTATAAAAGAGCCCTGTAGATTGTAGATATTGCTTTACCAGGAAGTACCATTTTGTCAAGATTTCCTCTAAAGCAAGTCTATTACTGCACTGATATGCTGTTCATAAAGGCCACTCTAAGTCAAAAGGTAATGGTTGAAAAATTCTTTTCATTGATTCATTGTAAAATGAAAAATGTAAAAATACTTCCTTTTCATGAAGACAAATTGCATTTTTAAATTCTTCTAATGAAGCAGCATTCATCAATGTTTGCTCATTTGTCTTTGCAGGGGGAGTTCTGGGGCACTGATAAGAAGATTAATGTCTCTGAACTTTTCAACACATTGAGTTTAGTCATGGTCCTCCCCTAGTGAGCAGGATTAAGTCAACATCATTACTAACATTCTCAGTAACATTTTAAGATTTACATTACGTTTCAATCTTTTTTTTTTTTTAGACTCAGAGTCCATCCTGATAACACAGTTTATGTTTCTAATTCTCCAAGAATATAGTTTCAATTTCTTTTCATCTTGGTGAAAACAAAATTGTAGTCAACAGGGATGAGATGGTAGTATGAAAGTTAATAGTGCTTGAGGGCTTTAAGGAATGAGGAAGAAGACAGCCCTTTGTTCCCTTAGAGATCATTCATTTATCAAACATTTATTAAGCATTTATTCTGAGGTAGGCATTGAAGAAGCCTCTGGAGATGTACAGATAAATAATAAAGCAGTCTTTCTCGAAAGACTCAAAATTGTTGGGAGAGGTAGCCAAGAAAACAAATGCATGCTGTATGGCAGGGACACAGCACTACTCCATGGCGAGAGAAATATTTTATGAATGAATTATAAAGTACTCAAAGAGGAGAGTCATTTGACTGGGAAATGACAAATAAAATTTAGATAATCTACTGGATTGAATAATTCCCCCCCCAAAATCATATCTATGAAAAAGCTATAAATGTGACTTCATTTGGAAATAAGGTCTTTGCAGATGTGATGAAATTAAGATGAGGTCGTTCTGGATTATGGTTGTCCTTAATTTTAAAACAATGATGCCCTTATGAAAAGAGGAAAATTTGAACAGAGACACACAGGGAGAACGTCATGTGTTGATGGAGGCAAACACTGGAATGATGCATCTAGAAACCAAGAAACACCCAGGATCTCTGGAAACCACCAGAACCTAGGTAGAGGCAAGAAAGTCTCCTCCCTTGGAGCTTTCAGAAAGAACATGACCTTGCTGACACCTTTATTTTGGATTTCTAGCCTCAAGAACTGACAATAACTTCCAGTTTGTTTTGTTATGGCAGCCCTTGGAAACTAATATAGATATGTATAATAATGAGAACAAAGAATGGTTCCAAACCTTGCCATATTTGGAGAAAATGAGTTTTTCAGGAAGCCAGAAATAGAGAGATTTAAGTGGAAGACATTATCAGGAAATTTGGCTGGAAAGGTCAACTTGGTACAAAGGATTAAAAAAATCATGTGCACAGGTGACATTTACCCAGTACACCCAGTCTGGAGCACTTATAAATTACTAAATATTTTAAGTCTTATTCTTGTACATGTACCCTAGTAAGTGGTATACACTTTAAACTGGAGGCAAAATGAAGCCTTAGAATAGTTTACACAGGGGCAGGAAAGAAGCAGAATTGATTTTGCTTTCGTTTTTTTAGAAAACCTACTCCAAATGTCCCATATGCAAAAGTATGTGGGGAGGAGTGGGTTGAAAGACTATAAGCTGGGAGACTAGACAGGAGGATGTTACCACGGATCAAATGAAAGACTAAAGTAGATGGTTAAGGAGTACCACTTTCAATAATGATGGACTAGCTTGTATCAGATAAAAGAAAATCATGTTGCAGTCATTGCAGACCAATCAAAAACAGGCATAAATTAGAGGGGATACGACCCTTGAAAGCAATGAAACAAACTAGGTGAGATCCACATTAAACTAGTTCTTTCCCTGAGAACATTCTCCTGTTCACATTATACAGATAGAGCTCAAGCAAAAATTGAGAGCTTTTCTGACAAGGAGTCAGGGAAAAGTTCAGAGCTGCCATGGAGGTGAGAAATTGAAGAGAGAAATTCCGCCCAAAGGAAACAAAAACAGGGAACTCTCCAAAATCTGAATACACATACCATTCAAATCCTAATTGACTTCTGATCTGAATACACACAGAGCAAGAATAGAAACCAAGTTTTGAATTGGAAGAATTAGAAGAGTTGGAAGGCTAAAAGAGTTGAGCAGAGATTTTCAATAGCTGCTTAGTGCTGGGTGGGAAAACTTCAGAGTTCAACTCCTTCCATGTTAGAAGGGATTGACAAACTCAGAGTTAGTCTTAAAATCTTAGAAGGACAATGCCATAAAAGTAAGAACATGTCCAGAACTAAGGACCATACCTTAGGATTAAAGACAAAATTGAAATAACAAATCTTACATCTAAGCTTTCATAATGTCAAGATAAACTACCAGTAATTTAGTAATTTAACTGTCTAAAAAATAAAAACTTAATAGTATATAGAATTTAACAGAATCCAGTGTCCACATTTCATAGTATCTACTGCAACCAAATATTATTGTATATACCAAGCAGCAGGAAAATGTAACCTATACTCAAGAGAAAAAAAAAAAAAGCCATTAGAAGACCACCTAAAATGATCCAGATTGGAATTAGCAAACAAGGACATGAGTGTGAAATATGTCAAAACATTTCTCAGGAAAAGATCGATATGTTAGATAAAGAAATGGTGAATTTTAGAAAAGTAATAAAATCTCTAAAGAAGGACCAAAGAGAAATCCTAGAATAATAAAAAAAATACAACATCTAACATAAGAAAAATTAGTGGATGAAATTGAGTAGATTGAACACAGCAGGTAAAGAAACAGTGAATTTATTGATAAGTCAATGGAAATCCTCCAACCAGAAGCATTAATACAAGAAAAGACTAAACCAATAAACAAATCCCCAGTTACCTGTGGGACAGTATCAAGACCTCCAACATACATGTAATTGGACCCCCAAAAGGAAAGAAAAGAGAAAATGCGGCAGAAAAAAGAACTTAAAAAATACTGGCTAAAATGTCTCTGCATTTGATTAAAGACATCAACCAATAGATCCAAGATGCTCAGCAAACCACAATCAGGTAAATATGAAGAAAACCACACAAAAGCATATTATACTCAGACTCCTAAAAACAAAAATAACAAAAAATCATAAGAGCAGCGAAAGAAACAAGGATGGATGATTTCTTATCAGAAACAACAGGAAAGAAAAACTGATGGAACAAAATCTTTAAAATACTGAATGAATAAAACCTCCTACAATTCTATACCCAGTGAAAATATTCTTCAAAAATCATTTTAAAGTAAACCTCTTTTCAGTTAAATGAAATATGAGAGAATTTGCAGCCAGAAAAACCTCACTACAAGAAATGCAAAGGAAAGTTGTTCAGGTTGAAGGGAGATTTTACCAGATGGGAAATCAGATCTAGAAGAAGAAATGAAGAGCAGTGCACCGGAAATAGTAAAAATTGGGGTATACTGATTTTTTTTTTGTTAAATTCTTTTACAAATGGTTAAATTTTTTTAATTCATTTTTTATTGGAGTATAGTTGATTTACAATGTTGTGTTAGTTTCTGCTTACAGCGAAGTGAATCAGTTATACATATACATATATCCACTCCTTTTTAGATTCTATTCCCATATAGGTCATTACAGAGCACTGAATAGACTTCTCTGTGCTATACAGTAGGTCTTATTAGTTATCTATTTTATATATATAATAGTGTGTATATGTCAATCCCAATCTCCCAATTTGCCCCTCCCCACACCTTTGTTTAAAGAAAAATGGTATTTGTACTTTATATTGGGGTTCAAAATACATGTAGATGTAAAAGTATATGACTAACTTAGCACCAGAGAAGGGAGAGGTACATTGATTTATGTTTTTGTAAAGTTCTTACATTATAGGTGAAGTACTAAAAAGTTCAGGATGCATGTTACAATTCCTCGAGCAACCGCTAAAAGTTAATACAAAATTAAAGCATAAAGTCCATTAGAGAAGATATAATAAAGTACTAGAAAACACTTTCTGATTAACCTACATGCAGGCAGAATGGAGAAAAAAAGGAGAGGGGACAAGCAGAAAAAAAATCAAGTTGCTAGATTTAAATCCAATCATATAAATAAGTATAGTTCCTCAATTAAGAGAATATCTTATCCAGTCAAATGGGATAAAATTTCTGGATCCACTATATCAAATATAGTAATATAAAGTTATATACAGCTGGAAGTAAAAGGATGGAAAATACAAAGTTTCAACTATCAAACTTAAGAAAGTAGAGTAATGTCAGCCTTTTAAGACAAAAAGTATCACCTGAAGTAAAGGGAGGCATTTCATAAGCAGAGAAGGGTAATTCTGTCAAGACAACATCAGAATACTGAATAAAAACAAATATATATCTGACAGATCTTTAAAATACATAAAGGAAAAATTAAAAGCAAAAATCCTAAAGAGAGAAATAAACATAGCTGGAGATTTTAACACCCCTTTTGTAGTAAGTGATAGACCAGTAGACAAAAACAATTCAATAACAAAAAGAATATTTGAATAGCAATAGAAGTTATCTTGATTTTATTAACATTTATGCAATACTGAATCTGACGAATTTAAACACATTCTGTTAAAGTGGTTGTAGATAGTACACCAAAAAAAGATCATGTGCCAGCCTATAAAACAAGTCTCATTACTTTTAAAAAATTGAAATACCTCAGTTTATTCTCTGACAACAGAATTAAATTACAATCAATAGCAATAACCACTACTGATCTTGCAAATTTATCCAAAAATGAAAAAGCTGAATATTATGAGTAGCCTTATGCCAATGAAATCAACAATCTGAAATGGAAAAAATCCTCAAAAAAACACAGTTTATCAAATTGGCCACAGGTGGAAATAGAAAATATGCATAGCCCTACATCTTTTGAAAGAAACCAAATTTGTGGTTTAAAATATTCCCAAAAAGAAAACTCCAGGCCCAGATGGCTTTACTAGGAAAATCTATCAACCATTTAAATTACAAATGATACCAAGCTTATGCAAACTCTTTCATAAAATAAAGTTGAGAGAACACTTCAAAACTAACTTCATGAGGCCAACCTGACCCTGCTGTCAAAACTTGACTAGGACCTGACAAGGAAAGAAAATTACAGACAAAACAATTATTAAAAGACAGAAATTCAAGGTAATTTGAACACCAATTAGATATTTGATTTTATTAAAGAAACGTATGTTTTGGTGTGATAATGGTATTTCAACCATATTTTTTGTTTTTTGCGGTACGCGGGCCTCTCACTGTTGTGGCCTCTCCCGTTGCGGAGCACAGGCTCCGAACGCGCAGGCTCAGCGTCCATGGCTCACGGACCCAGCCGCTCCGCGGCATGTGGGATCTTCCCGGACCGGGGCATGAACCCGTGTCTCCTGCATTGGCAGGCAGACTCTCAACCACTGTGCCACCAGGGAAGCCCTCAACCATATTTTAAAATAACTCTTGTCTTTTGAAAGATGTACTGAAATATTCCTAGGTAAAGTGGTATTAAGCTGAATCGTATAAAATGGATCTCTTTATTGGTCAGAAATTATAAAATTATAAAATATCAGCAAGTTCACAGTTCAACCTAATGTAATACCTGGAATTTTACTCATTATAGTCCAGTAGGGAAGGTGGAATATATATATAGGGGAAGATAAAACAAAAATGCTGAGATGATGATTATTGTATTTGGACACACCATTTGCCTCATGACCATTTTCATTATATAAAAGCTGTGCTGTTTGTTCTGCCTATGACATCACCTGTCTTGCTTGTGCAAAGGGACACATTTCAGATCCCAGGAAGAGGATGCAGCACACAGAACCAATCACACTTCACACAGACTGGACGTTGTCACACTGAAAGATCAGTGCATGTCAACTCTGAATGCCCTGGTCATAGCATTTTTCATGATATACCATCTGTTACACAACTTCTAAGAGCCATTTCTATTCAGCTATTCCCTCTCATGTATTCCATTTGGAAATTCTTAAGCAAAACGAAGTTTCTTTATAAATCACTTCACATTAGTAAATTGTTCTGAATTGTACTTGAATTAGTCAATTTTTGAAGAATGTTACACACATTATCTTTCTTGTAAATTTCAAAAGACATCACAAAGTGTAATCTAGTCATGGATTTATGGACTTGAATCTTTCAAAGGAGGGATTCAGATTCACTTTGTGTCCTTGAGTTGCTCAATCTGACATTTAGATAGGAAATATTGTCTAACACGTGGGAAATTGGTTCCTCATTCTCCTCTTCCCAGGACAAAGATTCATCATCAGAATATCTAAGTATAAATTCTACTCTCAACTTCAAAACTTAGATAGACAGACAGGTGTACACACATACACATTCCTACACACACAATCTGATAGATCTTCTTTCATCATTTCTTCCACTGACTGAGAAATATGCTCTTTCACATGCATTTCCTGTGTGTCATGTACTCCACAGTACTCAGGCTACTGGGCTTTTACATCAGTTCAGGTCTGATCAGGAAAGAGAAACCATGCTGTAATTTTAAACAGGGAAGCTTGATATAAAGAATATTAAGCTATGATTAGAGAATAACTGTAAAAATGTAAAAAGAACTCTGAAGGGTACTCTAGGGCTGATGAGAGTGTGCAAGGAAAGATAAAATTGGAAGGGAGATGCCACCCAGACTACTGGGTGGTTGGTTTGCACAAGCCAAAGTTGTCCATAACTGCTGAGCAAGTAGGAACAATCCTCCAGGTCACAAATGAGCCAAGACTGGTGAGCTAACAGAAAGGGAATCGGGCATTACCCCAGGCACAAGACCTGGAACCATGGTGTTCATGTCAGGAGAAGTGTGAGAAAGTGGGCACCTGGCCTGGGCTGGGCTTGGGCTATGAGGTTTCTGAGGTCCTGTGCTCTGGGTGCGTGGCTGGGGCAGAGCCCCACCGGACACCTCCCCACCGGACACCTGAGCACACCCACACCACAGACCCATCATGCAGCCAGAGCAGACAGAAGCAAACACAGCAACCAGAACCAGGAAGAAGCGTCCCCTTCTCACAGAATGCCCCTCACTGCTCTCTCCTGACAAAACTTCACATCACACTCATTATTAAGGAGAAAAGTTTAATCCATTAAACCTTCAGATCAAGTACTAAAGGATGAATTTGGAGCTGAGAGAAAAAAAAAACCCTGTTCTGGCTAGTGGATTTCTGGGCTTCACATGTAGACACAGTCTCCCAAAAGTGAGCCAAGATCTAACTTATTCAGCTCATGCAGCTCAATATCAAAAACACAACCCAATCAAAAAATGGGGGGCTTCCCTGGTGGCGCAGTGGTTGAGAGTCCGTCTGCCAATGCAGGGGACACGGGTTCATGCCCCGGTCCGGGAAGATCCCACATGCCGCGGAGCGGCTGGGCCCATGAGTCATGGCCGCTGAGCCTGCGTGTCCGGAGCCTGTGCTCCGCAACAGGAGAGGCCACAACAGTGAGAGGCCTGCGTACCACAAAAAAAAAAAAAAAAAAAAAAAAAAAAAAAAAAATGGGCAGAAGACCTAAATAGACATTTCTCCAAAGAAGATATACAGATTGCCAACAAACACATGAAAGAATGCTCAAAATCATTAATCATTAGAGAAATGCAAATCAAAACTACAATGAGATATCATCTCACACTGGTCAGGATGGCGATGGCGATCATCAAAAAATCTACAAACAATAAATGCTGGAGAGGGTGTGGAGAAAAAGGAACCCTCTTGCATTGTTGGTAGGAATGTAAATTGATACAGCCACTATGGAGAACAGTATGGAGGTTCCTTAAAAAACTACAAACAGAACTACCATATGACCCAGCAATCCCACTACTGGGCATATACCCTGAGAAAACCATAATTCAAAAAGAGTCATGTACCATAATGTTCATTGCAGCTCTATTTACAATAGCCAGGACATGGAAGCAACCTAGATGTCCATCAACAGATGAATGGACAAAGAAGATGTGGCACATATATGCAATGGAATATTACTCAGCCATAAAAAGAAACAAAACTGAGAGATTTGTAGTGAGGTGGATGGACCTAGAGTCTGTCATACAGAGTGAAGTAAGTCAGAAAGAGAAAAACAAATACTGTATGCTAACACATATATATGGAATCTAAAAAACAAACAAAAGAAATGGTCATGAAGAACCTGGGGCAAGACGGGAATAAAGACACAGACCTACTAGAGAATGGTCTTGAGGATATGGGGAGGGGGAAGGGTAAGCTGGGACAAAGTGAGAGTGGCATGGACATATATACACTACCAAATATAAAACAGATAGCTAGTGGGAAGCAGCCGCACAGCACAAGGAGATCAGCTTGGTGCTTTGTGACCACCTAGAGGGGTGGGATTGGGAGGGAGGGAGATGCAAGAGGGAAGAGATATGAGGATATATGTATATGTATAACTGATTCACTTTGTTATAAAGCAGAAACTAACACACCATTGTAAAGCAGTTATACTCCAATAAAGATGTTTAAAAAAAAAGATCTAACTTAGTGATTTCCATGGCATCCTGAGCTCCATGAGAACACTTTTCATTCTAAGTATCATTGATCCTTCACATAATGGTTAAGAATCTCAAGGTGAGCTCTGGAGCTGGGCTTCCTTGGACTAAATCCTGGCTTGTCCACTTTTCAGCTGTGTGATTTCAGGGTAGTTTTTTATTCTCTCTGTTTCCTCATCTAAAAGGGAGAATAATAAGCCCCACTCCTGGAGCTGTTGGAAAGATATAATGACTTAATATGTGCTAGAGCTCAGGATAACCCCTAGCTCATTGTCAGAGCTCAATAAATAGTAACTTTTAATAATATTATTGATGGAGCACCTATGAGGTAGGTCTCTTATATCTCTGGAAAGAGGTAACAAAAAGCCTGGGAGCCAATCTTTTAATCACACTTACAGGTTCAGGTATTTCTTTCATCAACCCTATTGACTTTATCATGTCTCCTCTTGCAAACTACGGAAATTACACTGACACTGTTTTGTGCTTGAATTCCATAAAATATGGAAAGTTCATTACATCAGAACTCCCCCATATGTTTAACTCCCCACTGACTCTTCCAAATATGTCTTCCTCTTTCTTTCTTCACCTCCATTGTACAACCTGAGATACTTCTCTCAACCATTTATCTCTCAATTTGTATCTCACACATTAAAGCATACTCTATAAACAGAAAGGCAACTTGTTTAGAGGTCAAAAGTGATGCTCAATTTTGAAATTCTAAATTTGAACGTCCTCATTTTCTGAGAATGTTTCCTACTTCATTTATTTAAAACCTAATTTATGCAATGAGATTGCCAAGAACATATGCCAGTTAGTCTTAAATGCTAAAATGAGAATCACTAGGTTTCCCACTACGACCTTTGGGTACAGCTCTAGTCTTCCAGTTTTGAAATATTCACTTCTCTGAAGGGTGGGCAGGTGGGTGGGTGATAAAATTAACACTGAGACACTTCTATTTTATAATTCCTTCTCCACTTCTGTTCATTATTCTGAGTGTGAAACCTAAACTTTTACTTTGCTACCTTTCAAAATGATTAATGTTAGGTCAAGTCAAAAATCTTTTGTTTCCAAGTCCAAAGGGCCCAGAATGATCAGACTTCTGACATGCTCCAGGCCAGTTCAGCATAAAGAAATAAGTGGAGACTGGGGGCACGCTGTCATCTCCATCTGCATACCTCCATCATGAAGTGACACAATATATTACAGTTATTTTAATACTTCTATATTCTCCACTATACTGAATATACCCCTGCAGACAGACACTGTGTCTTACTCATGCTGTAACTCAAGTAACTAGGATAGTTTTAGCACAGAGTATGACCCTAATAAGTGTGATATATAACTGAATGACTGAAATTTGCAAAGTTGAAGCCCCCTTGCTCCTTTTCCTAAATCCTTTTAGGAAACAATGTTTCCAGATATGTAGCTTAGAAATAAAATCTTTTTTCAGACTGCAGCATACAGTAAAACATTTCCACCAAAGCTAAATGGCTCACAGGATTTATTTTTGTGTCCACTGTTACAAGCCAGGAAAACTCAAACCTCCACAGGATGACTAAGTTACTGTTTATCCTATTTGGGGATATCAGTGACAAAGATATCTAAAATCAACAATGAGAGTCCCCATACTACTCAACAACTTCCTTCATCCAACCTATCTTCCTGCATGAAAGGCAAGCGTACCTCAGTGAAGAAAGTTTCAAGTAAAGAATCAAGAGGACCTCAGGAAAATTCAGATATAAGTGTTTGAAGATGCTAATCCTACCTGCATTAGAGCAAACCCAGCTACAAAGAAACATCAAAGGATGAATGCAAAATGCAAATTCTCACATGTGGTAAATCAATCATGACCTATGGTCCAAAGCCCCAAATACAAGGTATCAGCAAAGATGCTGACCAATTTTCCAAGCAGAGCCAGAAGTAAGAAAACACATGATTCATAGTACCTGGAGACATAGAAAGCTCAGATTAAATGGATAAATCAAAGCAGAAGTAGGAGAATTTTTTAGAGAATAAAATAAAGAAGGTGACAGAACTGACTTGTCTATGGCAGACAGATGGATGACATTTTTACATTTCTTTAGGTCATCACTAGGCAAACCACAAGGATGACAATGTAGACAAGAGGAGCTCAGAATAAAAATACAACAGCCACATTGCAGAATTTCTAGAAAGATAACTCATCCATGCATTTACTTATTCATTAATTCAATAAGTCTTTGTTGAGTACCTCAGATGCCATGCACTGTTCCAAAAAACAAGATAAATCAGATAACACACCACGAGAGAGAGCACAGTGTTTAATGTGGATAAACATATATGCAAATAGTTAAATTTTGTACAATACTTTAAGTATCATAATGGAAGCAGGGACACTTCCATGAGAAGACAGAAGTGTGAAATATTAAGTAGACATGGTATGGTAGCAGATTAGAGGTTAAATAACAGTGTAGACTGCCTTTGGTTTAGCCAGCTTGGTCTACTCTAACAAATACCAGAGACTGAGTTAGCTTAAACAACAGAAATGTATTTCTCACAGTCCTGGAGGCTGGAAAGTCCAAGGTCAAGGTACCAACCAATTAGGTTCTGGTGAGGACCATCTTCCTGATTTATAGACCGCCACCTTCTTGCTGTATCAGCACACAATGGAAAGAGAAAGAAGAAGCAAGTTCTCTCCTGACTCTTTTTATATTAATCCAATCACTCCACCATCATGACCTAATTACCTTCCAAAGGCCCCATCTCCAAATACTATCACATTAGAGATCAGGGTTTCGACACATGAACTGTGGGAGGGAAAGGGCTCAAACATTCAATCCACGGCAACCTTCTTCTCTTCCCTGGACCACTGCTAAACCCTTCTCACTGTCTTCTCACCCGTCTGGCCTCTCTCCAAGTCACTTCCCATAAAGTACCTGGATTGATTTTCATAAAATGTAGATCTGATTATGTCTTAGCCCTGCTCTAAACTATTCCATTGCTTTCCACTCTACTTAAAGTAGAGAAAATCACCCTTTGTGTGGTTTGTAAAACCTGCAGGATCAAGCCTTGTTTCATGTCAGTTTCATCTTGCTTCTTTCTCCTCCTTGCTCTCTCAACTCCACCTGCACCATGTATTAGTTTACCAGCACTGACACTGCAAAATACCACAGACTGGGTGGCTTCAAATAGATATTTATTTTATCATATTTCTGGAGGCTAGAAGTCCAAGATCAAAGTGTTGGCAGGTTTTATTTCTCTGGAGGCTTCTCTCCTTGGCCTCTCACCGTGTACTAATATAGTCTTTCTTTTGTGCATATATACCCCGATGCATCTTTGTGAGTCCAAATTTTCTCTTCAGGTAAAGACATAAGATTGGATTAGGGCCTAACCTAATAGTTTCATTTTAACTTAATTATCTCTTTAAAGACCCTATCTCCAAATGCAGTCAACATTCTGAGATAGTGGGCATCAGGGCTTCAAAATTTGAATTTGGAGGGGGAGACACAATTCAACCCATAGCAATGTATTTCTTTTTATTTCCTAAAACATGCCATCTTTTTTCTTAACTGGAATCTTCACACATGCTATTACTACTTTGGGGTGATTTTCCTCTCCACTTCAATAGGTTAACATCTATTTATTCTTCAGGTCTCAGGAAGCTTTTCCCTAAATTTCAATGTTGAATGAGTTGCCCCATTACATGCATATCCTTATATCTTATTTACAGAAATTTGTCCTCTTGTAATTACATACTTAATTACTCATTACGGTTATATTAATCTTCTCTTGTCTTTAAACAATGCTTCCTATGAACATAAGAACAATGTCTTTTATGCCTATATTCAATTCCTTATTCATTATATGAAATTATACTCAATTTTATTTTTTGTTTTGTTTGCACTGATTGTGTTCTCTAATTAAAAGAAATCAATTGTCCTTGTATTTAATTACAAATTTCTGTCCTCTCTAGCTGTTATCTTATTTGTAATTATCTTGAGTACTTTGCCTTTGTGTTCTGCATTCTTTTTATTCAATATACAGAATCACTTTTCAATCATGTCTATTCTTTGCTTTGTGGTTTATATTTTATTTATTGGTTCTGAAATAGAGTTTACCTGGACCTCAATTAATTTTTTTTACATTAACAATATCCTTTTTCATGCCATTTTATTATTTTATTACCTTATCTATAAGACATACAAGGAAGCTACCAAGCATAGCACAAACAGTAGGCACTAAAATAACAGAAATAAAATCTGTGCTTTCCAGGTAAGTAAAAGAAAAATGAATAATAAAAAGCAATCAACAGAAAAGGCAGAAATAAATGTAATGAAAACAAAATCAATCCCCAGAAGGCAGAAAATAAGAGAAAACCATTAATTGTAAGAAGCAGTCTAGTTTTAGTGATGTTCTAATTTAAAACCATGAAATAAAGTCACAAAACATTCAAATATAGTAGTGATCTTACAAATATAAAGGAAATATATACCTATTTACTCATTTGCATTCAGTAGGATATATATATGTGCATATGTATATATTTGTAATCCAGATAAACCGCTTAAAGTGTTAATTTTAGAAGAAAATGAACAAAAAAGTTCAATATTGAGGGACAGAAAAATATATAAAAGGGCAATCTTACTAAAAAGGAAGCTAGTGGAAAAACATCCATATCAGAAAAAAAAATTCAAAGTAAAAGTGTCGATAGTTATAAAAAGCAAAACTATATGTTGCTATGGCTATAAAAAGAGAAACTATATATTTCTAAAAGTACATCCACTGAAAAGAAACCCATTGTGAACTTTAATGACCTACAGATGCAGAAATAATAAAGCAAAATTACAGAACTAAAGTAGAAACTGAAAAAGAATATTAATCACAGTAAGAAATTTTAATCATCTATTCCAGAAATAGATTTCTTAGGCAAATGAAAATAGTACTAATCTATAACTTTTGAAAAAGAATGTTAAAAGCTTAATCTAATTTTTACAGAGACTCTATAAAAATGACTCTTCACCAAATAACATATATATATATGTTATTTTCAATTATATGGAATACTCTTAAAACTGATACTGCACTGTAATATTTCATTTCTAAAAGTTGTAAGATGTACCATTAGTTCAAGAAGTGGAAAGCTAATAATAGAAAGGAAAATAACAAAGAGAATAAAACAATACACAGAAATGAAATAATAAAGATTAGAGCAGAAATAAATGAAATAGAGAACAGGAAAACAATAGAAAAGATTAACAAAACTAAGAGTTGGTTCTTTGAAAAGATAAACAAAATTAACAAAGCCTTTAGCTTGGAGACCCAAGCTAATAACATTAATAAATTAGTTTATTAAAATTATAAATTTTAATTAATAAAATTTAAGAGGAAAATTAATAAAATTATAAATGAAAAAGGAGACATTACAATTGATACCATAGAAATACAAAGATCAATAAGAGACTACTATGAACAACAAACTGGACAACACAGAAGACAGGAATAAATTTCTAGAAACATATAACACACTAAAACTGAATCAAGAAAAAGTAGAAAATCTGAACAAAAACCTCCCTACAAAGAAAAGCCTAGGACCAGATGGCTTCAATGGTGAATTTTACCAAACATTTAAAGAAGAATCAACACCAATCCTTCTCAAACTTTCAAAAAATAGAAGAGGAACTACCATATGATCCAGCAATCTCACCTCTAGGTATATATCTAAAGGAAACAAAATCACTGTGTCAAAGAGTTATCTGCACCTCCGTGTTCATTGCAGAATTATTTACAATAGCCTAGACATGGAAACAACCTAAGTGATGGATGGATAAAGAAAGTGATACACATATACAGATATCCATCCTTTAAAAAATAAAATCTTGCTATATGCAACAATATGGATAGACCTTGAGGACATTATGTTAAGTGAAATAAATCAGACAGAGAAAGACAAATGCTGTATGATCTCACTTATATGTGAAATCTAAAAACAAGACAAACAAACAAAAAAGAACAGATTTGTGGTTACCAGAGGCAGAGGGTGAGGAGTGGGCAAAATGTGCCAAAAGGTACTAACCTATGGAAATGTGAATACAGTATACATTTTAGTTAATAATAATTTATAAATATTGGTTCATCAATTGTGACAAATGTGCCAAACTACTGTAAGATGTTAATAATTGATGAAAATGAGTGTGGGATATACAGAAACTCTCCGTAGTATCTTTGCAATGTTCTTGCAAATCTAAAGCTATTCCAAAATAAAAAGCTTATACTTAGAAAATATACAGGACACATAGAACTAAACCTTGAGAAAAGGTGTACAAAAATATTTTGAAAAAAATCATGAAATGTTATAAAAGGTGCATAAAATAAAATCTGAATAAAAAGACATTCTGTGTGCATGGTTGTGAATGTTCACTATCATTTACATATCATTTGTTCAGAAATTAATTTATAAATTAATATAATTTCAGAAAAAAAAACTCTAACAGAATTTTAAAAGGCATAGGGAAACTGATTTTAAATTAACTGTAGTTAAGTTTAGATTCAAGAACATCCAAAAATTTTGTGATTAAAAAGAGAACAATATGTTGATGTATGCCATACTAGATATCTATAATTAGTATAAAGTTGTATTAATTAAAATCATAAGGTGTTCATGTGGGGGCAGACAAAGAGATCAATGGATCAGAATACTCAGATAATATTTAGACTCAAACACATATGGGAACTTGCTAGACGACAAAGGTAGCATTACAAATCAATGACAAAGAAAATAGGTGTTCAAATATAGTGCTGGGACCACTAACTTCCATATGAAAAAATATTAATTTAGTTATCTACCTAATCCCATACACAAAAATAATTCCCATGTATATTTAAAAACTAGGGTTGTAAAATGCATTGTAAAATTATTCAGAAAAAAGGCCTCTGTATATTAACAAATTACAAAGAAAGAAAAAATCAAACAACTGAATTGAAGAAGATAACTGCAGTACCAAAAAATAGATAAAGTATAAATGTCCAGAATGAATTTGACTGTTTAATAAGAAAATATGAATCTAATTAACAGATTAGTTGAAATGATATGTCAAAGATTAATTCAAAATATCTGAACACGAAGGAGGAAGTGAGTAGGGATACAGATGAAACAAGAATACTTATTACTTAAGTTGGATGACAGGTGAATGGGGAGGAGAAATCATTATGTTATTTTTTCTACTTCAGTGTTGGCAACTGTTGACTCCCCAAAGACCACGAATAAGCCTTTTGCTTTGCCAAGGCTAAATGTATCAGAGTCATGGTAGTGACTCAAAGCAATGATATCAAGAAAGGACATTTATGAAGATGGCAGAGTAGAAGGACTGTGCTCACTCCCTCTTGCAAGAGCACCAGAATCACATCTAACTGCTGAACGATCACCAACAGGAAGACACTGGAACTCACCAAAAAATATACCCCACATCCAAATACAAAAGAGAAGCCTCAAAGAGATGGCAGGAGGGGTGCAATCACAATAAAGTCAAATCCCATAATTGCTGGGTGGGTGACTAACAAACTGGAAAACAATTATACCGCAAAAGTCCACCCACCGGAGTGAAGTTTCTGAGCCCTACATCAGGCTTCACAAACTGAGGGTCTGGCAATCGGAGGAGGAATTCCCAGAGAGTCAGATTTTGAGGGCTAGTGGAATTTGATTGCAGGGCTTCGACAGGTCTGGCAGAAACAGACACTCTACTCTTGGAGGGCACACACAAGGTAGTGTGCGCAACAGGACCCGGGGGAAGGAGCAGTGACCCCATAGGAGACTGAACCAGACCTACCTGCTAGTGTTGGAGGGTCTCCTTCAGAGGTGGGGGATGGCTGTGGTTCACTGTGGGGACAAGGACACTGGCAGCAGAAGTACTGGGAAGTATTCCTTGGTGTGAGCTCTCCTGGAGACCACCATTAGCCCCACCAAAGGGCCTGTAAGCTCCAGTGCTAGGTCACCTCAGGCCAAACAACCAACAGGAAGAGAACTCAGTTCCACCCATAAACAGACAGCAGATTAAAGTTTCACTGAGCTATGCCCACCAGAGCAACACCCAGCTCTACCTACCACCAGTCCCTCCCATCAGGAAGCTTGCACAAGCCTCATAGATAGCCTCATCCACCACAGGGCAGATAGCAGAAGCAAGAAGAACTACAATCCTGCAGGCTGTGGAACAAAAACCACATTCGCAGAAAGACAGACAAAATGAAAAGGCAGAGGACTATGTACCAGATGAAGGACCAACATAAAACCCCAGAAAAACTAAAGGAAGTGGAAATAGGAAAACTTCCAGAAAAAGAATTCAGAATAATGATAGTGAAGATGATACAGACCTTGGAAAAAGAATGGAGTCAAAAATCGAGAAGACGCAGGAAAGGTTTAACAAAGACCTAGAAGAATTAAAGAAAAAACACCTAGAAGAATTAAAGAACAAACAAACAAATATAAATAATACAATAACTGAAATAAAAAATACACTAGAATGAATCAAATGCAGAATAACTGAGGCAGAAGAATGGATAAGTGACCGGGAGACAGAAGAGTGGAAATCATTGCCTTGGAACAGAATAAAGAGATAAGAATGAAAGAAATAAAGACAGTCTAAGAGACTTCTGAGACAACATTAAGTGCATGAACATTCTCACATTATAGGGGTACCAGAAGGAGAAGAGACAGAGAAAGAACCTGAGAAGATATTTGAAGAGATTATATTCGAAAACTTCCCAACATGGGAAAGGAAACAGCCAGCCAGCTCAAGGAAGCAAAGAGAGTCCCAGGCAGGATAAACCCAAGGAGAAACATGCTGAGACAAATAGTAATCAAATTGAGAAAAAATAAGGGAAAGAAAAACTATTAAAAGCAACAAGGGAAAATGATAAATAACATATAAGGGAACTCTCATAAGATTAATACCTGATTTCTCAGCAAAAACACTACAAGTCAGAAGGGAGTGGCACAATATATTTAAAATGACGAAAGGGAAGAACCTACAACGAAGATTACTCTACCTGGCAAGGATCTCATTCAGACGTCACAGAGAAATCAAAAGCTTTACAGACAAGCAAACCGTAAGAGAATTCAGCGCCACCAAACCATCACTACAACCAATGGTAAAGGAACTTCTCTAGGTGGGAAACACAAGAGAAGAAAAGGACCTACAAAACCAAACCAAAAACAATTAAGAAAATGGTAATAGGAACTTAAATATTGATAATTATCTTAAATGTGAATGGATTAAATGCTCCAACCAAAAGGCACAGGCTCACTGAAGGTACACAAAAACATGACCCGTATATAAGCTGTCTACAAGAGACTCACTTCAGAACTAGGGACACATATAGACTAAAAGTGAGGGGATGGAAAAAGATACTCCATGCAAATGGAAATCAAAAGAAAGCTGGATTAGCAATACTCGTATCAGATAAAATGACTTCAAAAAAAATGTTATAAGAGACAAGGAAGGACACTACATAATGATCAAGGGATCAATCCAAGAAGAAGATATAACAATTATAAATATATATGCACCCAACATAGGAGCACCTCAATACATAAGGCAAGTGCTAACAGCTATAAAAGAGGAAATCAACAGTAACAAAACAATAGTGTGGGACTTTAACACCTCAGTTACACCAATGGACAGATTATCTAGACAGAAAATTAATAAGGAAATACAAGCTTCAAATGACACAACAGATGGATTTAATTGATATTTATAGGACATTCCATCCAAAAACAGAAGGTTACACTTTCTTCTCAAGTGCACATGGAACATTCTCCAGGACAGATCTCATCTTGGGTCAAAAATCATGCCTTGGGGGCTTCCCTGGTGGTACAGTGGTTGAGAGTCCGCCTGCCAATGCAGGGGACACGGGTTCATGCCCCAGTCCGGGAAGATCCCACATGCCGCAGAGCGGCTGGGCCTGTGAGCCATGGTCGCTGAGCCTGCGCCTCCAGAGCCTGTACTCCACAACGGGAGAGGCCACAACAGTGAGAGGCCCACATACCGGAAAAAAAAAAAAACATGCCTTGGTAAATTTAAGAAAATTGAAATCATAGCAAACATCTTTTCTGGCCACAACAGTATGAGATTAGAAATAAATTACAGGGAAGGAACCATAAAAAACACAAACTCATGGAGGCTAAACAATACATAACTAAATAACCAAGAGATCACTGAAGAAATCAAAGAGGAAATCAAAAAATACCTAAAGACAAATGACAATAACAACACAGTCATCCAAAACATATGGGATGCAGCAAAAGCAGTTCTATGAGGGAAGTTTATAGCAATACAATCTTACCTCAAGAAACAAGAAAAATATCTAATAAACAATCTAACCTTACACCTAAAGTAACTAGAGAAAGAACAAACAAAACCCAAAGTTAGTAGAAGGAAAGAAAACATAAAGATCAGAGAAGAAATAAATGAAACAGAAAAAAAAGAAAACAAGAGCAAAGATCAATAAAACTAAAAGCTGGTTCTCTGAGAAGATAAAATTGATAAACCTTTAGCTAGACTCATCAACAAAAAGAGGGAGAGGACTCAAATCAATAAAATTAGAAATGAAAAGGAAGAAGTTACGATGGATACCACAGAAATACAAAGCATCAGAAGAGACTACTACAAGCAACTCTATGCCAATAAAATGGACAACCTGGAAGAAATGGACAAATTCTTAGAAAGGTATAACCTTCCAAGACTGAACCAGGAAGAAACAGAAAGTATGAACACACCACTCACAAGTAATGAAATTCAGACTGTGACTAAAAATATTCCAAGAAACAAAAGTCCAGGACCAGATGGCTTCACAGGTGAATTCTACTGAACATTTAGAGAAGAGCAAACACCCATCCTTCTCAAACTCTTCCAAAAAACTGTGGAGGAAGGAACACTCCCAAACTCATTCTATGAGGCCACCATCACCCTGATACCAAAACCAGACAAAGATACTACAAAAAAAAAGAAAATTACAGACCAATATCACTGATGAATACAGACGCAAAAATCCCCAACAAAATACTAGCAAACAGAATCGAACTAAACATTAAAAGGATCATACACCATGATCAACTGGGATTTATCGCAGGGATGCAAGGATTCTTCAATATATTCAAATCAATCAATGTGATACACCATATTAACAAATTGAAGAGGAAAAACCATATGATGATCTCAATAGATGCAGAAAAAGCTTTTGAAAAAACTCAACACCCATTTATGATAAAAACTCTCCAGAAAGTGAGCACAGAATGAACCTACCTCAACATAATAAAGGTCACATACAACAAACAAACAGCAAACATCATTCTCAATGGTGAAAAACTGAAAGAATTTCCTCTAAGATCAGGAACAACACAAGGATGCCCACTCTCACCACTATTATTCAACATAATTTTGGAAGTCCTAGCCACAGTAATCAGAGAAGAAAAATAAATAAAAGGAATACAACTTGGAAAAGAAGAAATAAAACTGTCACTGTTTGCACATGACATGATGCTATACATAGAGAATCCTAAAGATGCCACCAGAAAACTATTAGAGCTAATCAATGAATTTGGTAAAGTTGCAGGATACAAAATTAATGCTCAGAAATCTCTTACATTCCTATATACTAATGATGAAAAATATGAAAGAGAAATTAAGGAAACACTCCCATTTACCATTGAAACAAAAAGAATAAAATACCTAGGAATAAACCTACCTAGGGAGACAAAAGACCTGTATGCAGAAAACTGTAAGACACTGATGAAAGAAATTAAAGATGATACCAACAGATGGAGAGATATATCATGTTCTTGGATTGGAAGAATCAACATTGTGAAAATGACTATACTACCCAAAGCAATCTACAGATTTCATGCAATCCCTATCAAATTGCCAATGGCATTTTGTACAGAACTAGAACTAAAAAATCTTAAAATTTGTATGGAGACACAAAAGACCCCAAATAGCTAAAGCAATCTTGAGGGAAAAAAACATGGAGCTGGAAGAATCAGGCTCCCTGACTTCAGACTATACTACAAAGCTACAGTAATCAAGACAATATGGTACTGGCACAAAAACAGAAATATAGGTCAATGGAACAGGATAGAAAGCCCAGAGATAAACCCACACACTAATCCATACTAATCTATAACAAGTAACCTATAACAAAAGAGGCAATGATATACAATGGAGAAAAGACAGTCTCTTCAATAAGTGATACTGGGAAAACTGGATAGCTACATATAAAAGAATGAAATTAGAACACTTCCTAACACCATACACAAAAATAAACTCAAAATGGATTAAAGACCCAAATGTAATGCCAGATACTGTAAAACTCTTAGAGGAAAACAGAGGCAGAACACTCTGACATAAATCACAGCAAGATCTTTTTTGACCCACCTACTAGAGTAAAGGAAATAAAAACAAAAATAAACAAATGGGACCTAACGAAACTTAAAAGCTTTTGCACAGGAAGGAAACTATAAACAAGACAAAAAGACATCCCTCAGAGTAGGAGAAAATATTTGCAAACAAATCAACAAAGGAGTAATCTCCAAAATATATAAATAGCTCATGCAGATCAATATTAAGAAAACAAACAACCCAATCCAAAAATGGGCAGAAGACCTAAATAGACATTTCTCCAAAGAAGGCATACAGATGGCCAAGAGGCACATGAAAAGCTGCTCAACCTCACTAATTATTAGAGAAATGCAAATCAAAACTACAGTGAGGTATCACCTCACACTGTTTAGAATGGGCATCATCAGAAAATCTACAAACAACAAATGCTGGGGAGGGTGTGGAGAAAAGGGAATCCTCTTGCACTGTTGCTGGTAATGTAAATTGATACAGCCACTATGGAGAACAGTATGGAGGTTCCTTAAAAAACTAAAAATAGAATTACCATATGACCCAGCATTCCCACTACTGGGCATATACCCACAGAAAACCATAATTCAAAAAGACACATGCACCCCAATGTTCATTGCAGCACTATTTACAATAGCCAGCTCATGGAAGGAACCTAAATGCCCATCGACTGATGAATGGATAAAGGAGATGTGCTGCATATATACAATGGAATACTACTCAATCATAAAAAGGAATGAAATTGCATCCTTTGTAGAGACCTGGATGGACCTAGAGTCTGTCATACAGAGTGAAGTAAGTCAGAAAGAGAAAAACAAACATAGTATATTATAACATATATGTGGAATCTAGAATAATGGTACAGATGAAATGGTTTGCAAGGCAGAAATAGAGACACAGATGTAGAGAAAAAACATATGGACACCAAGGGAGGAAAGCTGGGGGGCGGGGGTGGTGGTGGTGGTGGGATGAATTGGGAGATTGAGATTGACATGTATACACTAATATGTATAAAATGGATAACTAATAAGAACCTGTTGTATAAAAAAATAAATTAAAATGCAATTAAGGAAAAAACAAAGGGCATTTAATGTCCATCAACAGATGAATGGATAAAGAAGATGTGGTGTGTGTGTGTGTAATGGAATATTACTCAGCCATAAAAAGAATGAAATACTACCATTACAGCAACATGGACAGATCTAGAGATTATCATACTAAAATACTAAGTGAAGTAAGTCAGGCAGAGAAAGACAAATATGATATCACTTTTATGTGGTCTATAAAATAAATACAAATCAACTAATTTACAAAACAGAAACAGACTCCCAGACATGGAAAACAAACTTATGGTTGCCAAAAGGGAAAGGGGAGGGGGAGGGATAAATCGGGATTAATAGATTCATACCATTATATATAAAATAGATAAACAGGGCTTCCCTGGTGGCGCAGTGGTTTAGAGTCCGCCTGCCAATGCAGGGGACGTGGGTTTGTGCCCCGGTCCGGGAAGATCCCACATGCCGCGGAGCGGCTGGGCCCGTGAGCCATGGCCGCTGGGCCTGCGTGTCCGGAGCCTGTGCTCCGCAATGGGAGAGGCCACAACAGTGAGAGGCCCGCGTATCGCAAAAAAAAAAAAAAAAAAAAAAAAAAAAAAAAAGATAACAAGGATTTACTGTATAGCACATGGAACTATATTCAATATCTTGTAATAACCTATAATAGAGAAGAATCTAAAGCTGCACCCCTGAAACTAACACAATATTTTAAATCAACCACAGTTTAATAGGTAAAATTAACAAAAAAAGAAAGGACATTTATAGGTTTTAGAGTTTGGGCTCAACTGATTTAAGGTGGTTCTTTCAGGGTACAGAGCTGCTTGGTTTTGAGAGAAGTTTGTGACATAATTGTGGTAGACATAGAGAGGCAATGATTTTGAAGTGAGTCATGATAAATAAACAGTTGTTTGACAAACTAGCTGTTTACCCAGATGAGCAATCTAATATCTTGTAGGGAAACCATTTGCCCAGATGAGCAAACTCCTTGCCCTGAACTACTGGTGTGCAAGAATTTCCTGAAGCAAATAGTGAAATATTTATTGGTTTACAGCCTCATCTTTTGAGGCAAGAATTTGATGGCATAAATCCTGTAGATCTGCTGACAGAGGTGGCCTCAGTCCTCAGTCATGATATTTAAGCTATAGAAAAACAGATCTCAGTATATGTTTTCCTTAATAATGTTTTTTGGTTTTGCTTTTTAAGTAGGCAATCACAAAAGAATAAACATCAGAGGAAAACCACTACATGAAGAAACACTCATCTTCTTTAATTATTAAGGAAAATTATGGATATATAATTTAATACCAGTTAAATTAGAAAACCGAAAATCTCATACTACTAAGATTTGACAAGGACAAAGACACCTGAAAACCATTCACTGCTGGTGGAAGAATAAAATGGTAAAACATTTTACAGGGCAACTTGTAAATATCTGGATATAATGAAGTATATAATCTGTGACTCAGCAATGCTGATTTTAAATATATGCCCAAGAGAAACTCTTACACATATTTGCCACAGATGATATGCATGAAAATAGCCATTCCAGTGGTGTCCTTAGTTAAGGGAATGAATAATAAATTACTGTGCATTCACACAACTCTTATAGCAATAAAAACTAGATTAATATATGTGAATGTGGATAGATCTCAAAAAAATACCAAGTAAAAAAAAACTTTTGGGGCTGCCCTGGTGGCACAGTGGTTAAGAATCCACCTGCCAATGCAGGGGACATGGGTTCAAGCCCTGGTCTAGGAAGATCCCACATGCCGCAGAGCAACTGAGCCCATGCGTGACAACTACAGAGCCTGCACTCTAGAGCCTGTGCTCTGCAACAAGAGAAGCCACTGCAGTGAGAAGCCCACACATCACAAAGAAGAGCAGCCCCCGCTCGCCGCAACTAGAGAAAGCCCGCGTACAGCAACAAAGACCCAATGCAGCCAAAAATGAATAAAAATAAAATAAATTAATTTTTTTAAAAAAACTTCTGAAATAATACACTATAACAGCATTAATATACATTCTTAAAACAACAATGCAAGAAGCAATGTTTATGGATTTAGTGACAAAATAATGAAAACATGAACAGGAAGGCATATACCATATTTAGCTCTGGGAAAAGGAGTTAAGATAATGTGATTGCAATGGGGAACAAAAAGGACTCTACCATCTTTCATAATGTTATATATCTTTTATTTGAAAAAAACAATAAAATGAAATCTGAAGCAGAAGCAATAAAATGTTAACATTTCTTCATTCTGGCTGACGGGTACTTGTGTATTTGATATTTTATTGTATGTATTTTTGTATAGTTTTAGAACTTATCGATTTTCATTAAAGGGGAATAAAAAAGTTCGTCAAGGTGGGAAAAGAGTACAGCATAAGCTAAAGATAAGCAGAATCTAGGGCAGCTAGTCTATTTTCACCTGCCATTCCCTTGACATTGGCAATCCCAAAGCCAAAATCATATACAGTTGAACACTTTCCTTGGTCTTCTAGTTAGTTTAAATTCCCAGAGACACATCCTAACTCCCAAAATGAATCTCTTTTCCCATTAATATAATAATTTATAGGAGTATCTTTCTCTGTGTGTGGATCTTTGTTGCTCAAATGTTTATATTTTTGTGCAATAAATTTCTTTTTCTTTCAAACCTCCACTGCTGCTGGTGAAAGATCCAAAGAAAATGAGCAAGAAAGAGTACAAGAGCCAAAGTAAGAGAATAAAATAGTCTTTGCCCTAATGTCTAAGTTTACCAAGGCAAATACTCAAGTTATTTCATACAGGGTAATTTCCAGCCAAGAGGAGATATCCAGGTCACTTTACCAGCCAGGAGAAATAAAGACAGAGATGTTATCTCAAGTATAAACGGTCCCATGTTTCTCTAGCTCAAGGTTATCTGATTAAATTACACTGTCACTCCCAAGGCTCTATCCTTCAGAAAATGTGCCCAAATGGCTAACTTTACCCTTAGGTGGGAGGAAGCAGAAGAAACACTGATGAAAATGTTGGCAGAGATGACATCATTGAGTGAAGAAAAAGATGGCTGTCATCCACTGTGCTGCAGGATGATGAAGATGAGAGAGTTTAAAATAAATGTAAGCTTGCACTTCAAGATACTGATATTGGGGGCCACTATGGACTGGGGAGTCATAAGCATCCTGAAGAGTTGTTGAAGGCATAGGAGGAAATGGGCTTTTACCCAAGAAGAATGTATTAACTGAAAAGTGAGCAGGAACAGAAAGAAAGCAAATTTTAACTCATCCACAAATGAAGAAAAGCCAATAAAAGAGAATAATAGAGGAGTAGCCAAAGAGTTAGAATGGGAATCAGCAGAAAATGTGTGAAAATTCAAGAAATGTAATGGTTTATTTTTCTACCTAGGATGAAATGGTCAATAGTACTGAATGCCTTGAGATATCTTCTGAGGAAGCTTGAAATGATCTTATCGCATTGAACACTTGAGAGGTCCATAGTAAATGTGAGAGGAGTCCTAATGGAAATAGAGTAGTGGAAGTTCATTATGGTAGCATGAGATGCATGAATAAATCGGAGGAGAGGAAATGGTTGTAAGTCTATGTGATACTCCAGAGTTGTTGGGTTTTTTTTTTTAAAGCAACACTCCACGTGAGATAGGACAGATATAAATTAAGTTAAACCTTGGCATCTTGCTGCTAAACTCTAACAGAAAAGAGTAATTTTTTGAAATCTACAGCATCCATTTTGTTGTAAAAAATACTGTACATTTAATTCATTCATTTAATCTCTAATAAATGCATTTAAATCAGCTATTAATTTATGAAAGAAAAAGTCAGAACATGTGACCTCTTTTCGAATCCATTATCATTTAAGTTTATTTATACTGATTTCAGTTATTTTATATTATGTATTTCATTTTATTGAGGCATAACTAAAATGTACAATTCTGAGTTTGGACAAAGGCATAATCATAGATTCTCCACTCAAATCAGAATATAGAACAGTTCCTTCACCCAAGAAAATTCCTACAGGTTGTAGTCAATCTCTTCCCTCACTCTCAGTGCTAAGCATGCAGTAATTGATTTGTAGAGTTTTATATAAATAGAATCATAGAATATGTTGGATAGTGAATTATGCACTTAGCATAGTTCATTTGAGAATTATACGTATTGTTACATGTATCAGCAGTAGACACTTGTATGGATGTACCACAGTGTATTTATTCATTCAGTAGTTGAAGAACATTTGTGTTGTTTACAGTTTGAGTTGATTATGGATAGAGCCACCATAAACATACGCATATGTATATGAACCCAAGTTTTCATTTATCTTGAGTAAAAACTTAGGAGTGAGATTACTGGGTCATGGGTCATATGGTTATTGTATACCAGTGGGATTTTGTTTTGTTTTTTGTTTTATCTTCCCAGTCATTTTAATCAATGTGTAATGATATATCATTTTGGTTCAAAATGTGTTTCCCTAGCGACAAATGATAGTCAACATTTGTATTCAGCATCTTGTATTGCCATTTCTATATTATCTTTGGTGAAGTGTCTATTCAAATACTTTGCCCATTTATGTTTTACTGCATTGTTTCTCTTCTTATTGTTTTGAATGTTCTTTATAAAGTCTGTATAGAAATCCTTTAGTAGGCATGTTTTTGGCGAACATTTTTCTCAATCAACAGTTAGTCTTTTCATTTTCCTATCACTGATTTTTGAAGACCTGAAGTTTCTGTCTTTGCTTTTTAAATTTTAAATGAAGTCCAATTTATTATGCTTTTGTTGTCATACCTAAGCAACTTGTACCTAAACTGAATTTACAAAGATTTTCTTCTATATTTTCTTCTAAAAGTTTTACAATGTTAGGCTTTACATTAGGACTATGATACATTTTGAGTTAATTTATATATTTGGTATGAGTGGGTGTCAAGGTCCATTTTTTGCTTACATGTCAATAGCTCCTGAAACACTTGTAGAGAGCACTGTCATTTCTACATTAAATTGCCTTCAATCATTGTAAAAAGCCAGCTGTTCACATATGTGTGGATCTACTTCTGGACCCTTTATTCTATTTCATTGATTCATGTGACTAATTTATCACCTATACCACATTGTCTCAATTTATAGTAAAATTAAAATTTGGTAGTGTGATTCCTTCAGTGTCTTTTTTGTTTGATTGTTTTTGTTTGTTTTTTTGTTTTTTTGTTTGTTTTTCTTTGCTCAAGTCACTCTAATGACAACTATATAACTATTATAACTAACGTTATAATAACATTTTCATAAAATCTTTCATAAACAATCATTATCACATGTAAACAGAATTTCATTACTTCTTTTACAGTCTGGATACTTTTTCTTTATGCTTTTTGCCTTTTTACACTGGCTAGGATCTCCAGTACCATATTGATTAGGACTGGTAAGAGCAGACATCCTTGGCTTTTTCCCTATCTTACGAGGAAAATATTCAGTCTTTGACTATTAAGCATATTGTTAGCTAAGGGGGTTTTGTGGATTCCTTTATTAGGTTGAGGAAGTTTCCTTGTGTTTCTGGTTTGCTGGGAGTTTTAATATAAATGGATCTTTTTAGTTTTCCAATGTTTTTTCTGCTTCTTCTGAGAAGATTATATTGTTTTCTTTGATCTGTTGAAATGGTGAATTATATTGATTGATTTTCAAATGCTGCACCAATCTCGAATTAACGGGATAAACCCCATTTGACACTGTATTGTCTTTTTCACATATTGCTGGATTTGATTTGCTAATATTTTGTTGAGGAATTTTGCTTATGTTTTCATGAGACACGTTAGTCTGTATTTTCTTTTCTTATACTGTTTCTATCTGTTGATGTTTTAAGGATGATACTGGCCTCAAAAATTGAGCTGGGAAGTGTTCCTGCTTTTCTAAAAAACTGGAAATTGATGGTTTAAAAGAAATTTATTGGGAGTTTTAAATATCTAGAATAATCTAGAGAAATATTGTTATTCTGAATTCTTCAGAAACATTATTTCCAGGCAAAAATGTCTGTACATAAAACATGATCAGGGCTTCCCTGGTGGCGCAGTGGTTGAGAGTCCGCCTGCCGATGCAGGGGACACGGGTTCGTGCCCAGGTCTGGGAAGATCCCACATGCCGCGGAGCGGCTGGGCCCGTGAGCCACGGCCGCTGAGCCTGCGCGTCCGGAGCCTGTGCTCCGCAACGGGAGAGGCCACAACAGTGAGAGGCCCACGTACCGCAAAAACAGAAGAAACAAAAAAAACATGATGAAAATTAAAATAAATAAAACCAGTTATTTCAAAGTAGAGATTGTTAAATGGACTTCATATAAATGCATGCATGAGCTCCACATAAATATATGATATTATCTGATACTACAGACACACTATAATACTGAGAAAATTCGTAACATTAGAAAAACAAACATAATTTAAAGAGAAACTAAAAAAATGACTATTTAATACTGATGCAGAGTTGTCAAAGAAAGCTGAAGTGCTGGTGTTCATTAATTCTTTGCAGCACAGATTTAGAATAAGTTGTATATCTTTCAGGCACATGCAAACTCACTTCAGATTAACTGATTTATGCAGAAGATAGTACACATATTTCCTTTTTCAGACATATACCCAGTTCCCTCTGGAGATAGATGGAGAGGGATATTCACATTTCAAGTGAGAAAACCAATACGTGATTAACAAAAACCCCTATGGGTGTTTTGTTTTTTTGTGGGGTTTTTGTGGGGTTTTTTGGGGTTTTTTTTTCAGTACATGGGCCTCTCACTGTCGTGGCCTCTCCCGTTGTGGAGCACAGGCTCCGGATGCGCAGGTCCAGCAACCATGGCTCATGGACCCAGCCACTCCGTGGCATGTGGGATCTTCCCGGACTGGGGCACGAACCCACGTCTCCTGCATCGGCAGGCAGACTCCCAACCACTGCGTCACTAGGCAAGCCCCTCTACGGGTGTTTTTATTATCCTAAATACTATGAAGTTTCTAATGTATAAGTCACGGCTACTTACATGTCAGAGGCATTTTATTACTTGCTTGCTTCATTTTCTTTTAGGTAGGAAACTTTCACTTGGGAGAAAACTAGCAATGTTGAGAAACATGAAAATGTTATTCTTTACAAAATATGTTTTAAAAAGCAATTCCATTTCTACTGTTACTTTTTCTTGCAGTTGGTGTTCGTTGATTCTAGTGGTTGTTACTTCTGGTGGTTCAGTAGGAGTCTGGCTCAAGCTAAGCTAGTGAGTAAAGGGCAAAATGAGGTAATGAAGGAAGAAACATGGCATAAAAGTGAAACTAGATTTCTTAATTAGCATTAAAACTTTACTGAATGTCAAATATTTATGGTTTTGAAACATTAGCAAAAACTTAGGGTTTCTTTGATCTGGATATCTAGGAAAAAATTAGTTAATAGTTAACTTAGAAAGTGAGCTCAATAAGAATATTAATCGTAAAATGCATGCCTATGTCCTGCAGGCCTAGCACCACACCTGGCATATAATAAGTGCTCAATAAATGTTATATCCTCTTGGAAGCAATAGATGATGTGAAGAACTTTTGTTCAGGCATATTAGTTTCCATATAGTTTCCAAGAGGAGCCTTCTTTTAAACTTTTATATATAAACTATAGAGAATTATCTATAAAAGCATATTGCTGCATACAGGGAACACCAGGTTAACCCATTCAATTTTCACACAAAAACTTCTCATTGTTCTTTTTTTCCAGGGGTATCACATCCCATTCCTTGCTAATTTTCTCCTTTATTTTTCTAATCTGATTAATACATTTCCATTTTTATTAGGTCTAATAGATAGCTGATCTAATTTGGAGCTTATAAATTATACAGTTATATGTGAATTGATTATAGCACATAACTCTAATGGACTGGCAATCTTTTCAGAGATTAGAAGTGCTGCTCAGTTCCCTTTCTATGGATGATTAATTTTCAGTGGTTATCAACTCTCAAACTGAAAATTAAGCAATACATATTTGCTTTGTGGATGACCAGTTTTATTAAAGTAGTAGAGCTGATGCAATTAATTATCAATACCCTATGAAGTGAAGCCAAAATTAAAATGGCTTAAAAGAAGCAGGCAGGTATCTATTGTCAATGGTAAAATTCAGTTACTGCTGTAAAGAAATAGTGCCAGGCTGCTCTTGATCATTTATGCAACAATCTGGGAAGCGTGCGCAAGCTATTCCTAGATTTCTTGATTCTTACATCTTTTAAGGAAAACTGATTTGTATCAAAAACCATTTAAGGTAGAGTGACTTGAAGACGATCAATGTTACATCTGACTCCACAGAAATGTTTCCATCCCCATTGGTGCTCAGAGGCAGCTGCTTCCTTTGGTGTTGACCATCACTCAAAACAAGGGAGAATTATCCCCTGGAGTCCACGTATTTAGCTCTCATGCTTGCTTGATCACCATTTCTGAACAAAACAATGTAATTAGTGCTCTGAGAACTAAGAGTGGATACTTGGCTTCTCATCCTTAGTCCTTGAAGTTCTGGGAACCAGAGATTCTGTGATAGTGTTCCTGTAGGGAAGCCATGTTATAGCTGCAGGCTGGACTCCCCTGGTGGTGACTTCTCAGAGGGGCATGAAATTGGCCCAGGTAGTTTATAGCTAGAAATTTCCTTCTGCAATATGGGACTCTTCTGTCATACTATCATTATGATTATCATTAATTAAAGTTATGAATAAGATATAAGATCTGCTCAGCTTGTGTGTGTGGGGAGATCTATGGTCATAGCTTTGAGATTATTGATCATTCATATTTTACGGCAAAATAATTTATCAGATCCTATCCTTTGTGACAGCTAGACGAGAGTATGACTTTGGGTAGAGTTTTGGAAGGGAAAAGATATAAGCAAAAGAAAGTCATCTGAGTCAATGAGATTCTGAAAGGATAGTGGGAGGATGCTGAATGTCAGGCAGTCCTGAGGCTGGGGCTTCCAGCAGTAAAGAGTACAATGAAAAAGAAAAATACTACTAAATCTACAAACTTTGCATCTATTCTTGCTTATAACAAACATAAATGGGGCCATGATTATTACAATGGCTAAAAATTCTATCTACATTCCCCCTCAAAATAATCAAGCTTTAGTTCCCAAATAGGTATTATTTTAGAATCACTATTACATCAGCTAAGTAATTCTCCAAAAAGCAGAGACAAACAATAGTATTTATTCTTTCTCCTCTTTATAATACTTATTGTATTTTTAGAAACATAAATACTCTATAGAGCAAATAGACAAAGAAAACATTCTGTGCCACACTGGCTCCTACTTGAACCCAGACTCTATATGAAGTCTCTGTCTATGCCCAGGGTTCCTGCCACATTGGACAACTTACAGTATTCTAAGCTGTTTATTATCTCTTGTGAGGTGCAATTTCCAAGAATTCTTAACCTCCCTGATTCTACCTAGAAAAGCCTGATTTTCCTCCAAAGTACAGTTTAAATATTTAATATTCCGTGAATAGTTCTGTCCCCTCCCACAAAAACTAGTCTCCAGGTAATCAACTGATGCTAACTTGGTTTCTCAAGAATGACAGAGGTCACACCCTCAGCTGGCTGAATGAGGAACATTTATTGGGCATTTATTATTTGGCAGTACTGTGCAGAGGGCTTTCAATGTGCTATTTAATCTTCCAATCAAAAGTATGAATTACATACTATTATATTTCCATTTTTCAGATTAGAAGACTTAGGCTCAAAAGTTTAAGGAATATGCCCATGGTCACAAAGCTTATAAGACATTAAATTCAGGTCATCCGACACTAAAGTTTGTACATTTTACCAACACACATCACTGCCTCTCATATTCTGAGAAAACCCACATAAACCAAGGTTTATTAATAGAGTCCTGAAACAAGAAACATATTTCAGTACATCCTGGACCTCAGTGAAGAAGAGATATCATCCAGCATGATGAGCCAATCATCAATGACCTTGGAAGATGAATCCAGACAAGAGAAAAAATATTCTAATAGATAACACACTGTGGTTTTCAATAAGTCCTATTTTTTTTAAGCAGGATATAGTTGTTTTACAATGTTGTGTTAGTTTCTACTGCAAAGCGAAGTGGAGTTCCCTGTGCTATACAGCAGGTTCTTATTAGTTATCTATTTTATACATATTAGTGTATATATATGTCAATCCCAATCTCCCAGTTCATCCCACCCCCAATCCCCCCCAGCTTTCCTCTCTTGGTGTTCATACGTTACTTCTCTACATCTGTTTCTCTATTTCTGTCTTGCAAACCAGTTCATCTGTACCATTTTTCTAGGTTCCACATATACGCATTAATACACGATATTTGTTTTTCTGTTTCTGACTGACTTCACTCTGTATGACAGTCTCTAGGTCCATCCAGGTCTCTACAATGGACACAATTTCGTTCCTTTTTGTGGCTGAGTAATATTCCATTGTATATAGGTACCACAACTTCTTTATGCATTTGTCTGTCAATGGACATTTAGGATGCTTCCATGAGCTGGCTATTGTAAACAGAGCTGCAATGAACACTGGGGTGCATGTGTCTTTTTGAATTATGGTTTTCTGTGGGTATATGCCCAGTAGTGGGATTGCTAGGTCATATGGTAATTCTATTTTTAGTTTTTTAAGGAAACTCCATACTGTTCTCCATAGTGGCTGTATCAATTTACATTACCAGCAACAGTGCTAGAGGGTTCCCTTTTCTCCACACCCTCCCCAGCATTTGTTGTTTGTAGATTTTCTGATGATGCCCATTCTAAACAGTGTGAGGTGATATCTCACTGTAGTTTTGATTTGCATTTCTCTAATAATTAGTGAGGTTGAGCAGCTTTTCATGTGCCTCTTGGCCATCTGTATGTCTTCTTTGGAGAAATGTCTGTTTAGGTCTTCTGCCCATTTTTGGATTGGGTTGTTTGTTTTTTTAATACTGAGCTGCATGAGCTGTTTATATATTTTGGAGATTAATTCTTTGTTCCTTGATTCATTTACAAATATTTTCTCCCATTCTGAGGGTGGTCTTTTTGTCTTGCTTATAGTTTCCTTTGCTGTGCAAAAGCTTTTAAGTTTCATTAGGTCCCATTTGTTTATTTTTGTTTTTATTTCCATTACTCTAGGAGGTGGGTCAAAAAAGATCTTGCTATGATTTATATCAAAGTGTGTTCTTCCTATGTTTTCCTCTAAGAGTTTTATAGTGTTCAGTCTTACATTTAGGTCTTTGAACCATTTTGAGTTTAGTTTTCTGTATGATGTTATGGAGTATTCTAACTTCATTCTTTTACATGTAGCTGTCCAGTTTTCCCAGCATCACTTACTGAAGAGACTGTCTTTTCTCCATTGTATATCCTTGCCTCCTTTGTTGTAGATTAATTGACCACAGATGCATGGGTTTACCACTGGCCTTTCTATCCTGTTCCATTGATCTATATTCCTGTTTTTGTGCCAGTACCATATTGTCTTGATAACTGTAGCTTTGTAGTATAGTCTGAAGTCAGGGAGTCCGATTCCTCCATCTCCTTTTTTTTTTTTTCTCATGATTGATTTGGCTATTTGGGGTCCTTTGTGTCTCCATACAAATTTTAATATTTTTTAGTTCTAGTTCTGTACAAAATGCCATTGGTAATTTGATAGGGATTGCACTGAATCTGTAGATTGCTTTGGGTAATAGTCATTTTCACGATATTGATTCTTCCAATCCAAGAACATGGTATATCTCTCCATCTGTTTGTGTCATCTTTGATTTCTTTCATTAGTGTCTTATAGCTTTCTGAGTATAGGTCTTTTAACTCCTTAGGTAGGTTTATTCCTAGGTGTTTTATTCTTTTTGTTCCAAATGGTGAATGGGGTTGTTTTCTTAATTTCTCTTTCTGATCTTTTGTTGTTAGTGTATTGGAATGCAAGATTTCTGTGCATTAATTTTATTTCCTGCAAATTTACCAAATTCATTGATTAGTTCTAGTAGTTTTCTGGTGGCCTCCTTAGGATTATCTATGCCATCTGCATAGATAATCTGTATGTAGATTATCTGTATCATGTTATCTGCAAACAGTGACAGTTTTATTTCTTCTTTTCCAATTTGTATTCCTTTTATTTCTTTTTCTTCTCTGATTACTGTGGCTAGGACTTCCAAGTCTATGTTGAATAATAGTGGCAAGAGTGGACATCCTTGTCTTGTTTCTGATCTTAGAGGAAATTCTTTCAGTTTTTCACCATTGAGAATGATGTTTGCTGTGTGTTTGTCATATGTGGCCTTTATCATGGAGAGGTAGGTTCATTCTATGCCCACTTTCTGGAGAGTTTTTATCATAAATGGGTGTTGAATTTTGTCAAAAGCTTTTTCTGCATCTATTGAGATCATCATATGGTTTTTATTCTTCAATTGGTTAACATGGTGTATCACTTTGATTGATTTGAATATACTGAAGAACCCTTGCATCCCTGAGATAAATCCCACTTGATCATGGTGTATGATCCTTTTGATGTGTAGCTGGATTCCGTCTGCTAGTATTTTATTGAGGATTTTTGCATCTATATTCATCAGTGATACAGGTCTGTAATTTTCTTTTTTTGTAGTATCTTTGTCTGGTTTTGGTATCAGGGTGATGGTGGTGACCTTGTAGAATGACTTATGGAGTGTTCTTCCCTCTGCAATTTGTTGGAAGAGTTTGAGAAGGATGGGTATTAGTTCCTCTCTAAATGTTTGATAGAATTCACCTGTGAAGCCATCTGGTCCTGGACTTCTGTTTCTTGGAATATTTTTAATCACAGTTTCAATTTCATTACTTGTGATTGGTCTGTTCATATTTTCTATTTCTTCCTGGTTCGGTCTTGGAAGGTTACACCTTTCTAAGAATTTGTTCATTTCTTCCAGGTTGCCCATTTTATTGGCATATAGTTGCTTGTAGTAGTCTCTTATGATGCTTCATATTTCTGTGGTGTCCATCGTAATTTCTCCTTTTTCGTTTCTAATTTTATTGATTTGAGTCCTCTCCCTCTTTTTCTTGATGAGTCTGGCTAAAGGTTTATCAATTTTGTTTCTCTCAAAGAACCAGCTTTTAGTTTTATTGATCTTTGCTATTGTTTCTTTGTTTCTATTTCTTTTATTTCTGCTCTGATCTTTATGATTTCTTTCCTTCTACTAACTTTGGGTTTTGTTTGTTCTTCTTTCTCTCGTTCTGTTAGGTGTAAGGTTAGATTGTTTATTTGAGATATTTCTTGTTTCCTCAGCTAGGATTGTATTGCTATAAAATTCCCTCATAGAATTGCTTTTGCAGCATCCCGTAGGTTTTGGATCGCTGTGTTTTCATTGTCATTTGTCTCTAGGTATTTTTTGATTTCTTCAGTGATCTATTGCTTATTTAGTATCATATTTTTTAGCCTCCATGTGTTTGTGTTTTTTACAGTTTTTTTCCTGTAATTTATTTCTAATCTCATAGTGTTGTGGTCAGAAAAGATACTTGATAATCATTTCAAATTTCTTAAATTTACCTAGGCTTGATTTGTAACCCAAGATGAGTTCTATCCTGGAGAATATTCCGTGTGCACTTGAGAAGGAGTGTAATCTGCTGTTTTTGGATGGAATGTCCTATAAATATCAATTAAACCTTTCCAGTCTATTGTGTCATTTAAAGCTTGGGTTTCCTTATTAATATTCTGTCTGGATGATCTGTCCATTGGTGTAAGTGAGGTGTTAAAGTCCCCCACTATTATTGTCTTACTGTCGATTTCCTCTTTTATAGCTGTTAGCATTTGCCTTATGTACTGAGGTGCTCCTATGTTGGGTGCATATATACTTATAATTGTTATATCTTCTTGGATTGATCCCCTGTGTCTTGTAATAGTCTTTATCTTAAAGTCTATTTTGTCTGATATGAGAATTGCTACTCCAGCTTTCTTTTGATTTCCATTTGCATGGAGTATCTTTTTCCACCCCCTCACTTTCCATCTGTATGTGTCCCTAGGTCTGAAGTCAGTCTCTTGTAGACAGCATATATACAGGTCTTGTTTTTGTATCCATTCAATGAGACTGTGTCTTTTGGTTGGAGCATTTAATCCATTCACAGTTAAGGGAATTATCAATATGTAAGTTCCTATTACCATTTTTTAAATTGTTTTGGGTTTGTTTTTGTAGGTCATTTTCTTCTCTTGTGTTTCCCACTTACAGAAGTGCCTTTAGCATTTGTTGTAGAGCTGGTTTGGTGGTGCTGAATTCTCGTAGGTTTTGCTTGTCTGTAAAGCTTTTGATTTCTCTGTCAAGTCTGAATGAGATCCTTGCCAGGTAGAGTAATCTTAGTTGTAGGCTCTTCCCTTCCATCACTTTAAATATATCATGCCACTCCCTTCTGGCTTGTAGAGTTTCTGCTGAGAAATCAGTTGTTTACTTTATGGGAGTTCCTTTGTATATCATTTGTTGTTTTTCCCTTGTCGCTTTTAATAATTTTTCTTTGTCTTTAATTTTTGTCAGTTTGATTACTATGTGTCTCAGCATGTTTCTCCTTGGGTTTATCCTGTATGGGACTCTCTTTGCTTCCTGGACTTGGGTGGCTATTTCCTTTCCCATGTTAGGTAAGTTTTCGACTATCATCTCTTCAAATGTTTTCTCGAGTTCTTTCTCTCTCTCTTCCGAGACCCCTATAATGCGAATGTTGGTATGTTTAGTGCTGTCCCAGAGGTCTCCTAGGCTGTCTTCTTTTCTTTCTTTTTTCTGTTCTGCAGCAGTGATTTCCACCATTCTGTCTTCCAGGTTACTTATCTGTTCTTTGGCCTCAGTTATTCTGCTATTGTTTCCTTCTAGTGTATTTTTCATTTCAGTTATTGTATTGTTCATCTCTGTTTGTTTGTTCTTTAATTCTTCTAGGTCTTTGTTAAACATTTCTTGCATCTTCTCGATCTTTGCCTCCATTCTTTTCCCGAGGTCCTGGATCATCTTCACTATCATTATTCTGAATTCTTTTTCTGGAAGGTTGCCTATCTCCACTTCATTTAGTTGTTTTTCTTGGGTTTTATCTGGTACATAGTGCTCTGCCTTTTCATTTTGTCTATCTTTCTGTGATTGTGTTTTTTCATTCCTCAGGCTGCAGGATTGTAATCGTTCTTGCTTCTGCTGTCTGCCCTTTGGTGGGTGAGGCTATTTTTGATGAATTCTTAAAGTGACCAGATATGCAATTCAGAATCCACTGTATCTTTATAATTCCTTGTACATTTATTAATACAGTAAATATATTTAACCTCTTTTGAACATTTAATCTGTACCAGCACTGTCCTTAGTGTTTTACATATTTTACCTTAATTCATACTTACAGTAATACTCTGAGATAGATACTATTATTATCCCCCAATTCCTCAATTTCACTGAGGAAACTTAGTGAAAGAGAAATTGGAAAGTAGACATTAGAAAAAGGAGTTGAATTCAGCCAGTCTGGTTCCAGAGTCCAAACTAGCTATTTTATCTAGGTTGTGATAACTATATTATACATCATACATGCTCATACAGTACACTCCACAAGTATGTGGTTACAGCATATTTCTCATCTTGAATCAGGCTTTGCCTTGCTCATCCAATACTTTTGTGATTTCTATAAGCCCTTGATGTAAAGAACTTCTTGACATTTTATTAAATACATATACATATATATTTATGTATATGTATACACACACACACGCATACACACACACACACACACACACACACACACACACACGCTAAGTATCCCAGATTTTTTTGATTCAGGACTCTAGTTCAAAACCAGGTAAGTAATTTTTTAAGTAGAATGGTATTTTAGCAAGTATCATTTCAGACTTGATCATAAACTATATTAGTAAACACTACTATCTGGTTTTTCCATTAATGGAAGTTCCAATATTTGAAATATTAGTCTGATAGGCAGAATAATGGGCCCCACAACAGACGTTCAGGGTGCTCATTATTCAGTATAGGTTTTTTCCTTAACCCCTTCAGTTTCCTGTTGGAGTCTTGCCTTCACGTTTGTTTGGTGCCTCTATCATTTCTTTTGGTTTAATCTCTCTATAGAGTAAGCCTCCAGACCTCTACTAGGTGGGGGAGAGGCAATCTCCAGGTTGTGAGAGGTGGGGAGGGAGGGATGTGTGTGTGTGTGTGGAGAGAGAGTGAGAGAGAGACAGAGAGAATGTTAAGGTCCTTATTAGGCAATAGCCCCAAATGTATTTTAAATAACTGATGTGTTTTTATTTATCTCATAATTTTTAAAATGAGATCATCCTGTAATTCAGCCATAACCTTTACTTTTACATAACTTCTTCATTGCATTTCAATTACCATTTAAATAACATATTCTTGTTCTGGAAGACAGTGAGTTTTTCATCATTCTTTCTGTCTAGATAACATCCAAAGACAAATCCCACAGAGGCAAGTATATGAACCCAATAGTTACACACTACATGAAGTAAGCTGTGGCTCTGAGGTCAACAGTGACCCTCAGGACCAAGGGCAGAGGTGAGCTCAGCCCGCAGACTTAATTTCATCAGAGAAAATTCTTAAATTGTAGCATCACCTAAATGTGTATATTCTCAAATTAGAAACAGAGACAAAGTTTTTTCAATATAGTTGATTAAAAAGCAATAAACTTGGGAAAATTGCAGATAGAGAAACTGAAGACTTCCTGGAGGATGAAGATAAGCATTTGGATTTTACAGAGACAGTGCTCCTATCTGCATAAGCCATAAAATGCTGAATATCAAGTATCAGCAAACCTGAGCGCTGAAATATATTTTGGGGTTGGGAGGGTAGCGTGAGTGTTAGGAAGATCTCTGTCTTTTACTGAAAAACTATCACATAAGTGGACTAAGGGGAAAACCAACACATAAGTAAAAACACAAGACAAAACAAACCAAATCCTGAGATTTATGCCCACTGGGTGCATGCACAAACGGGCGTTGGCAGAGGAATGGGGGACCCAGCCCCTTATCTTATTTCAGTTCTGATAAGAGTTTGCCACTTACTGTCCAGTCTCAGATATCACAAAAGATGTTTCTAATCAGTTTACTTCTCAACTGATTCTCTTACTATGTATAAGAAAATATATTAGACTTCAATTAGAAATATTCCTAAGCCTTACAATATCACAAAATTCAGGGAAGTTCTACAAGAATTTTGAGATTATTCATTCCGTATGCGTAAACATTTTACTAACCATTCATCAAGTCGGAGCAAAATTACCAAAAGAACAAATGAATGCTAGCAAAGATTTAGCTGCAGCATGTCACTTCCCTTCAAAATGCAACATAAGCTCTGTTTTAACCAAGAAGTTGCCTTTTACTTAGATCATGAATGGTTTACTGTAGTGTTTTGTCATTTTCTTTAAAAGTGATTTTCTTTAAAAATATAAGTACCATGGCAAAGTATCTATTAAATTCATACTTAATTAATTGCACAGTTCTAGAGACTACTCACATACAGAGGGCTTTTAACCAGCAGGTGCAATGCATAAAAGTTATTAAAAGTTTTAACTGTTGCAAAGCATGGGTATTTCAAGTACCTGTTTAGATTTAAAACACTTAAGGGAAAGAAGTATAGGACCAAGGGGTCATGAGATCTAGACTTTAGTCTCTGGTTTGTTGCTAATTAATTGTGAAAACTTGGTGCTGTTAATCAAATTCTTGGGGTCTCAGTTTCAGAAAGGAATAAGGAAAGACAGAGCAAAAGAGATCTAGAAAGAGATCCTAAAAGTGTTCCTCTGCTTCTCAAGAACGGTGAAGGGTCTGAGATGATATCCTATATCGGCAAGTTAGTTTCCCACAGTTTCATGGATGCTGATGGAACACACGAGACTCTTGGGTCAGCGATGAAGGACAATTTATTACTCATAGCAATAACAGTCGGTGGAATATCAGCATTTTTGTGCTGGTTATCTAAGCGCCTGTTCCCTAGGGCAACACAATGAGATCCAAGAGAACTGCACACTCTGTGGGTTGTGTTACAAGAAAAGACCCCGAACAGAGGAAACACAGTTCTTATAATGGGCAATGTGCATGCCTGCCCTTTGTTCTAGTGGGAAACACTATCTCCATCTTCCAAGCTTTTTCAGTACACATTCTTGAAAAGATAGTCTAAAACTACATAGAAAATTAAGTTCCTCTCTTACAAGACCTGCAGAAGAAACATGAGAAACACATGGAAAAGTGTCTCCTAGCAACACCCACCCCTTTTCTATATCATCATAGCATCTAGCAAATTTTCCCATGAATGTGCCACTGCCAGTCACTCTGAATAATATGAATGTCAGAACTTGAAACAAAATCCTTCAATTTAACTCATACAGCCTATAATTAAGGTTACCATCAAGAGGACTACAGGCATGAGGATGAGGCCAACATGCAATGTTGCCCTCAACCATGCCCGCTTAGGGTTCTAAACCTATAGAAAATTGTTTCCAATTACTTAGATTTGTCCTACTATTAAAATTTAACAATGCTATGTAATATTAATATTGAATAATATATAACAATATTATTACTGTTAACATTAATGTTTCTGATTTTTAGAAGGCAAATGTGAATAATCCATTAAGTCACAGTACTCATTCTCCTTCTCAGAAAAGCTAGAGATGTTAAATGACATTTCGTAAACTCCTCCATTTACAGACAAGAAAAATAAGACCCTAGCAGAAGGAATATTTGTTCAAGGTCACAAAACAGAGTATTAACCTAGGTCTCCTAGCTCCCTGTGCACTTCATGGTTTAAATTATCTATCAGCTAGCAAAGTAAGATTCCCTGGCACACTAACATTGTGTCTGGGGAACCCAGAAGAAATGCCAGCATACCTCATCCACATAACCAATTAGCAAACAATTTAGTGCTAAACTGTATGTTACCAGATAATTCAGAAAGATATTGTGATTAAATTCCATTGAATAAAGGAAGGACTGACAAGATATGGAAAGACAAGAGATCTCACCTAATGAAAGAAAAAAAAAATAAGGTGAACACTCTAAGTTCAGGAATGATGACTGTCACAGCTGGTAGTAACCAAGTCACAGCTGGTTGGGAGGCACTAGTGTGAAGTAAAGGACAAGAAGCCCTGCCTATGTGGGGAAAGTGCAAGTCCGGATAAGAGAGCAAAGTAGCATCGCAGAGGATCGTGAAAGTCAGGGAGAAGAGTTTATGCCTGCAAAGATGGTAGCCAGGAACTCTTTATCCCGACCAACCCAGCCTTCAGGCAAAGTGAAGTTTCACTGTGGGTGCAAAAGAGGACTCAGTTGCTGCACACACACACACACACACACACACACTACATGTATATATTATGCATATGCACTATATATATGTGTAAGTATATATACACACACTACATATGCTCTAAGCCATGGTAAAATTATTTGTTGGACAAGTGAGTTACATACCAAAACAAAATAAATATGTATTTTTGTAATATTCATAAATTAGGATTTTCTTTTTTTTGGTTTATTGTTATAATTTCTGCCAGACCTTAGAAAATAAACTCTATAATTATTGACAATCAACTAATCCAAAAGGTGTACTCTTATATCTAAGCAATAAAAGACATCAAATCATTCAAAAGAAAAATGATTATTTAGGATTGTGTGTGTGTGTGTACACACATTCTGATTTGCCAGTACATCAGACATCTACCATTCACTAAATAATCATTCATTCCCCTGTATCAACTACAGATGGCCTCCTTTTCTAATAATCACTGAAAGAATGGCACTGCAATGTACACAAAACTCTCTGTCCCTACGGTGTTTACATTTTGGCTGGAGGTTAGATCTAGATCTTTTCATGTACATAATATGCCTAACAAATTAGGTATATTACTATTATATATATTAATAAACAGCATATACCTAATATTGTTAGCTATACTGCATATAATATCTATTAAAATATACCTAACAATGCCAGTCTATAAAAAATGGAAGACAGAAACTCAATACGTTCCACAATTACGAGCAGAGCTACAAATCCAAATCCTAACACCTCCAACCAATTAGAGATGTGACCTTGATTAAGTTACTCAGCTGTTCCATACCTCACTTGTTTCTTCTTTTTTTTCTTATTTTCAAGTATATACCTCACAGGGTTTTTCTGAGGTTAAAATGAATTAACATGTGTAAAGTGCTTACTTACTGCCTAGAACTTAGTAATCCCTCTGTAAGTACTGGACAGTATCACAACAGAAGGTGGGAGAGCCAGATTACTAAATGTTGATCAAAATAGTTTAGATTCTGTTATTTTTCTCTTCAAAAGCCTTCCTCTGTTTCTACAACTTGCCTTTGAAACCCTGAAGTCCAAACACACCAGGCTCTTCATCTTTTTCTGAGCATGTCTCGCCATCACACACACACACACACACACACACACACACACACACACACACACACACACACACACACACACACACACACCCCTATGACATTTCACAGCCTCTCTTCCCTGAATGCTAGCCCCATCATGTCTTCCAGGTTCTGCTGACTCTTCCTCCTTCATGAAGCCTTCCCCAATTATTCTAGGTGGAACTAGTTGTTTGTTTAGCTCTCAGCATTCCCTGAGCTCTCGCTTTTTCTATGTCATTTCCCGGCCATATGACTTTCAGCAAAACAATCCAGCCTATCTATCTGTGTGCCAGTATCCTTATTGGTAAAGTGAGAGTAATAACAACACCTAATCCTATCGAGTTACTGTGAGGACTGCTGTATATTAAATGCTCATAAAAATGTTGGTACACAGTAAATGTTCATGAAAATTATTGGCATTGTTTTCATTATCATTAAAAGCATGTACATAAAATGTTATAATTATTTATTTTTGTCTGCTTCTCACTAGCGTCTATATTATTGGTGTGAAGGAAAGGGACCATATCAAGCTTTCCTTATCTTTGCATACTCAGTACCGAATGCCCAGAACATAGAAGAACCAAAGAAATATTAGGTAATTAATTCACTTTATATCACTAGCATAGTGGCTAACGCAGAGTAGATGATCAAATTTTTTTTCAGAAAAGAACTTGAATGAGTTCTTTGCCAGACTATGATTTGAGCACATCCATTCATGTACAGTCTCTAGAATTATTTTATTTCATGAAAAAAGTTTGTTTTGATTTATGTGATTTATGGGGAAATAATAAAAAACTATATATCACCCTGAGTGTTTTGGTTGAGTCTCTGTGAACTAATTAGGTAATGAGGGCCCTGTATTGTGTATCTGAAAGCTGCCAAGAGAGTAGATTTTTAAAGTTCTCATCAGAAAAAAAAAAAATGTGTAACCATGTGAGGTGATGAATGTTAGCTAAACTTACTGTGCTAATCATTTCACAATATAAACATATATCAAATCATTACGCTGAACATATACCTTAAACTAATGCAAAGTTATATGTCAATTATATCTCAGTAAAACTGGAAGAAAATACAGCAATTAAGAATAAAGGAAAAAATTTGGTATAATACAGTAGAATCCACACACAAAAAAGCCTACAGCAATATGCCTAAGTGCTTTCCTCTAAAACTGGGAATAAACCAAGAAAGAAGTTACTATCTCCATTCCTATTTAATATGATGCTGGGCTGAAGGTCGTACCCAGTGCAATGGGGCAAGAAAATATAAAAGATATAAGGTTTGAAAAGAAAGGAATAAAAACAATAATTAATTTGCAGTTGAAAAAGAATGCATAAAGATATCTAAGATAATGCAGTCAAACTATTAAAAATAAGAGTTGAATGTGACAAGTTCACTTTGTACAGTTATTATATAAAAACCAATTGTCTTTCTAGAAAACAAAACAATTAAATAGAAATAAAATGGTTCAAATGCCATCACTCACAAAGAAAATTCTTTAAATAGAACACAAAAAGCACTAACCATAAAAGAAAGGATTTGACTACTTTAAAATCAAGAACATCTCTTCGTTAAAACACACAAACCATGGACTGAGAAAAGGTATTTACGATGCATATATTCGATAAGGGACTCCAGATTATACGAAGGATTTCTACAAATCAATAAGATAAAAGACACTCAGCACAATAGAAGTGTAGGCCAACCCCTAAATGGGTATTTCATACACACACACGCAATTACACAATCCAAATGGCCCAACAAACATGTGAGAGGGTACTTTACTTCATTAATCATTAGATAACTGCAAATTAATACCACAATTAGATGCCACTATGAAAAAATCACAATGGCTACAGTTTAAGAAACCTGAAAATACTAAGTGCTACAGAGGATATGAAGCAACTAAAACTCTCGTTCAAGGCTAGTAAGAATGTAAATTTGTAAACCACTTTAAAAAATGTTTTGAAAGCATTTATTAAAGCTTGGCATAAGTTTAAGGCCCAGCAATTCCATTCCTAGGTGTATACCCAGTAGAAATGTACACATTTGAGCACTAATAGACATATGCTAGAATAGAGCAGCACCATTCCTAATCATTATATACAAAAGGCAATCCTCATTTTCATCAACAGGAGAACTGATAAATTGTGGTAGATTTGTAAAACTGAAAAGCATACAATAAGAATAAACAGGGCTTCCCTGATGGTGCAGTGGTTGAGAGTCCGCCTGCCGATGCAGGGGACATGGGTTCATGCCCCGGTCCGGGAAGATCCCACATGCCGCGGAGCGGCTGGGCCCGTGAGCCATGGCTGCTGAGCCTGTGCGTCCGGAGCCTGTGCTCCACAACGGGAGAGGCCACAACAGTGAGAGGCCCACATACTGCAAAAAAAAAAAAAAAAAAAAAAAGAATAAACTACTGTGACATGCAACAACTTGGGTGAATTTCAAAGACAAATACTGAGAGCAAGAAGGCAATTACAAAATAATATATAACATGTGATTCCACATCTATAAATTTCAAAAATGGTCAAAATTAACTGATGGTGTTATAAGTTAAGATAGTGGTTAACTTTGGAGAGGGTAGTGACTGGAAGGGGGCATATGGAAAGTTTACAGGTTGCTGACAATATTTTACTTTTTGATCTGAGTTGTGGTTACAGGAGTTTTAACTTTTTGAAAAGTCTCTAAACTGCATATTTATGATTGCTGTTCTATTCTCCATATACCTTATTTTTCAATAAATAACTTAGACACATATGTATGTATGCATATAGATGGGAGAGGTGGGAGTATTAAAAGATTAACTACATTGAACCAGGTTTTATAAATGTAATGAGTGTGTGAGAAGGATAGCTCACCAGTACCATATGCCATTCCTCCACAGTATGCAATCCATCATGTCTGAAAGAGCTCATAATTAAAGTGATTCCAGAATTACATAGAGATTGTTGTGAAGTCTGGAATCATAGTACAATAAGACCTTTTTTATTAAACAGATATGGAAATATTTTCGGATCAGTTGTTAAATAACTTCATAGATATAAACATGTTGAATCAAATTTGTTTAAAGAAAGAAAAACGTAGTTTTAATAATAAACATTATCCTATCTCAAATAGATTGAAAATTCAGTAGGAAAGTAATGTATTTCTACCCCCTACCCAAACACACACACACACACACACACACACACACACACACTCTCCCTCCCCCTCTCTCTCTCTCTCTCTCTCTCTTTCTCTCTCTCTCTCTCTCTCTCTCTCTATATATATAGGTTTGTAAACTGGCCCCTGTACACAGAGGGCAAGGAGAGACCAAAGAAAGAGGCAGACCTGTCCAGACTGGTAGGTGCAGATATGAAAAGAAAGTGAACTTTCATATGAGGCTTGCCTTCAGCGGTTACAAGATGAGTAGATCTAGGTACCTGCAGGACAGAATCTTCGAAGTTTATAGAGAGGCCTTAACTAGGTTCAGTCACATATTCAGTCCAGATGGTCTCAACCACACCTTACTCTCTCAAGACTGCATCCTTGAAACCAGCTCCCACTGTTGGAATGCTGGGTGAAATGTACATTCCAAGGACAGAGGAGGGGTGAGGAGCCCCCGATTGCCCGGGTTCAACTCTCTGGCCATGTCCTCTCGATGACCTCCTCCAACACTCCACCCCTCATGACAGGCTCTTACAACCTTACACGCTGCCCTCTTCTGCAATGTGCCCTGAGAGGTCAGCAAGGGGTTTGACTAGCACGGAGGTGGCTCGTTCGGTGGCTACCTGGCTGCACTGAAGGCAGATACAACATAAAACACAGATTAACATAATGATTTCCAAAATAAGTAATTTTTTCCATCAAGAGTCCCATGAGCCGAACAACTGATTTATTAAAACTTCCATGCTGTGGGTCAGATCACTCCAGGCATTCAACTTGTGTCCTCATGTGATTTAATAAAGATGATACATTAGCAGACTCATCAGGTATGAAAATACAATATTCTGTTTGGATAATGGCATAGGTGTCTGCTTGTGAGGCAGGAATAATGTCCAAGGCCACCTATTTTGAAGGACAGCTTTTCTCATGAGAAACATTTAGTGTTCAGTAAGGACAGGCTTTGTCAGCTATCATATATGTCTTGCTGGGTGAATTATTAAGGGCCTACATGTGCTAAGGCCAATGGAGGGAACAAAGACAGCAGCCACATGATCGTTCTAGTGGAAAAGAGATCATGTCCACCTGGCCTTGAGAAGAGGGAGGTGGGCAGTTTTGGGAACTTGACCTGGCTGTGCACACCATACATTTTGGCCAGGAGAGACAGCACTGTCAGGCGAGAGGAGATGGAGCTGGGGGGGGGGGGGCGGGCGGAAAGGATATGCCAGACCAGGACCCCTATTTTCTCTTCTTTCAATGGTGCACGTTCCATTTCAAGTACAGTGCATTTTATCAGGTCTAGTTTGCAGCAGGACAACGGAATCCCAAGGGAGATTGAGTAGTTCCCCAGCACCCAAGAGTGTGAAATCATTTACCCACCTCAGTGGGATGTCTCATTGCAAATTCCAGTAGATAATGCCTTTCTCAGGAGTGACTAGGCCTGGTGTTCTCAGCAGTATAGCACACTAATCCATAGCGGGGTCTGGGCAATGGCTGTCTCCCTCGATTTTCATACCTCTGTGGTGTTGAGTATCTCGGCAGGGGTCCCCAGTCTAGCATGTGGAGCAAGAGGCCCTACCAATTGATATGCGAACGTATTAAAGCCTGGCACAGTACTCTATTCCACCTGGCCAAGATGGTTTTACCTGTTAGTGATTTCATCTACTATTTTAATATTCCATTTTTTTTCTACCAATCTTGCTGCTTGTGAGTTATACAAGACATGGAATCCCCACTCAATGGCATGTTCTTTTGTCTAGTCTCACGTATCATGAAATATGACCCCCAATCCTTGCCTATTTGATGAGGGTATCTTTACCTACTTAGCTTTTCTAATCCCCATAATGGTGGCAGCCCGGTTTGCATGGCAACAGGGGAAAGCTTGGGTTAGGCCAGACACAGTGTCCATATAAGCAAAGGCATATTTAGAACCCTTAAAGGGAGGGGACCAATACAGTCAATCTGTCAATCCCTTACCTGTTGAGAACTCCAGTGAATGGTCCCAGACTCCTTAGGCAGTTGCCCTGGCATTGTTTAGAACACACAGCACATGCTGTTACTACATTAACCACCACTGTATTTCAAGCGCAACCAGCATCCCTGGCAATGCATCATCCCACCCAGGAGCTATGTTAGCTGCTTTTCCTATACACCCGATCTGTTGTATCTACCAAAAGGTCAGTTTCTAGGGTTTATACCCAGGCTAGGGCATCAGCTTCCTGATTTCCAGGGGTTATCAGAGCCTTATAAGCCAGAATGTGAAAACAGTGAGGACTGTCTCAAGCTCTTGCAGAGGAGCCCAAATGTCTTCCCCATATCCTGCCCCACAAAGGCTTATTCATAATCATCCATCTCTTGTTTTCCCATTGTGCAAGCTATCAGGTTAATCCTTTCAGAACAGCCCAACTGCCAGGGAGAGACCAAAGGAACAGCCAGGGATAGATATAAGAAAGAGGCAGACCACTTCAAATTGGTAGATGGCAGACTTAACAAGCAAAGGATCTTTCACACAGGGCGTGTCTTTGGCAGCTGCAAGATGGGTAGATCCATACATCTGCCCATTAGAACCTTAAAAGTTTATAAAGAGGCCTGAACTGGCTTCAGGCATGTATTCAGTGCAGATGGTCTAAACAACACCTTACTTTCTCAAGGGTGCATCCTTGAAACAGCTCCTAGTGTGGGAACTGTAGGCAGAATGCACATTCCAAGAACAGGCAATGGGTGAGGAACTTCTGATTGCTTGGGTCGAGCTCACAGGTCAACTGGCATCATGTCTTCTCGGTGACCTCCTCCAACAAATACACACACACACACACACACACACACACACACACACACACACACACACACACACACACACACACACACACACACACACACACACCCCCCCCTTCCCTTTGTAGTAGTGATGGGGCACAGATGAGGCAAACAAAGAGATCACTGAATATCCAGGCAGGGTCTTGGGTGAGATGCATGGAGTAAGTGTGGGGCACAGTTCTATTGTCAGAGCCTCCCAGATACCTCATCTTATCAAGGGACCTAGAGATGGTTAAACTTCAAGGCATGAGTCAATTAACTAAAATCATAAAAAACTGATGTTCTGATGCGATATCATTAATTAATGAGAAAAAAAACTCTAGTCACAATGTTCTCATTGTTCTGTCAGTATATACTCTCACTGTCCTATATAGGAAAAGGAAAAGTCAGGATATGCTCAGAGTTTGGCAAGAGAAATGGTGACTTACTTTGATGACAGTGGCATTGACCTCTGAGTGCCTAATGGATCCATCTCCACTGGACTATACACAGCTGCCTGTGGAGCCAGACACTCATGCAGGTGACTTCCCCTTGGAGTAATGAGAGGGGAAAGCAGATAATTCTGGGCTCTCACATCAATTTTCTAAGCTTCATGCAGGTCTGTCCTTGTTGATTCACTCAGCCTCCTCTGAACATAATAATTGTGTTGGTTAAGCCTGTTTATGTGTGAATGTTATTAGTTTAATCTTCCAAAAACAGTTACAAAGTCTAGGGATATTTTAACCTAATTCTCTATGAACTAACCTCAGAACTCTATCAGAAAGGAGAAATATAATGCAGAAGGAAAGAATACATATTTAATTAATAATTTTCATTAATATATGTGAAACAAGTTTCACAAGAGTGATCATTGGATATCTAGTTTAAAAATAATGCAAAAGTACACATCCAATAGAAGTATTTATCTCATAGCAGAAGATAAATATTCTATACTTGCTAAAAATGGGGCTTTTGCCAAAACTTGAAAATTCCAAAGACCCATCAAGGGAACCTTGCATCAATTCTGCCAGTAGGCCTGGGAGGCCCTAACCTGGCACAGATTACAACGAAACCTCCTACTTTTGGGGTGGGAAGCAGTGGATGCATTTTATCCTGTGAATTGATTAGAAGTCAACAGGAATATGAAACCTAATTAAACATGTAAGCAGAAATCACATTTTAAAATTCCACAAGCCAATAAAACCTGCAGAGTAACAGAGGAAATATCTACATTGTTCAGTCCTTCCAGAAAAATAGTAAATCATGCAGATTACGGTCTGTCTAATCCAAAGTATTGGAATATTTATATCATTCATAGTAAATGATTGTTTGACGTAACCCAATTGGACACTTTGTTCATTTTAGATGCTGTAGGATCATGCAAATTTCACTGGACAGTGGGGAGCACCCTGAAATGACAGTGCACATTTTATCTCAGATCAAGGCAGTAAAGTCTTGCAAGGCGTCCACTGCACAACTCCAGGAGGTGCCATTTGCTCAGACTATGAAAGGCTTATATAAAAGGAAGCCTGGAAGTTGTGCAATGTGGCAGTCTTAAAATATTCTTAATCTAATGAGAAAAGAAAATGTTTTGCCTAAAGATAGGTATATGGCCACACTATAAAAATAGAAAAAAAATTATAGTACAATTTTATTAATTCACTGATATTTCTGACAATTCATTTGGAATACCATGTGTCACTGACCCCAAATCTCACAGGACACTAAGCTAGGAGAGGGTACAAAGGACCAGTATCCTATCTGAGGACTACTTTGTTTTCAATTATGTTTTCCTATAGATATAACTGTTTTGTATATTTCTGAAATATCATTGTTTTCCCTTCCAGTCATATTTATAACCTCTATAGCTCTATCTGTATTATTTGTGTGTCTTCCCAAATATTTTTAACGCCTTTCAATTTAACATCACTGAAGACATTCTTGTGCTTTCAGTGCTGCTCCCTTATCATTAATAAAGACATTACATTTTTTAAAAATCTATCCTTGTTAAACACATTTTTGCAACTTCAAATTATATAAAGCCTAAAATACAAGTAATTCAAAGACATTGCCACATATTATTATCCTTTGCTTACCATCTTTCAGCTCATTTTCAGTTCCTGAGGTTGAATTTTTCTGGTTTGATTTGAATCAATTTTGCCAGTAAAATCTCACTGATGTTACATCAATTACTGTAAGAGTAGAATACAGGATGAGCACTATACTTAATCCTCTATTCATTTCTGAATTTAGTTATTCTAACAAGAATGCTATTTAGTTGTTTGTGTGTGTGTGTGTGTGTGTCTGTGTGTGTGTGTGTCTGTGTGTCTGTGTGTGTGTTGAGGGACAGTGGTGTTGGGAGATGGAGAGTGCTTTTTAAAAATATACAATTGACAAAAATAGATTTACTATTCTGGGAGAGAGCAGAATTAAGGTAAAAAAGAAATGAGCTCTGGCTCTGACCATCATGTGAATGACAAAAGAAAAAAAGGTGGACATCAGGACAGTATTCCCCCTAGATCTAGGCAAGCATGGCCCTTGAGTCAGTGGACCTGGTGCCATGAAGCTCCTTTCCTGAAATTTCCTAATTTCCACTCTGGTCACACTCTGGTGCCTGGGACTAGCTGAAGTGGGCAGTGCCCTGGAGTAGAGTACCCTGAGTCCAGACCAGGACCCACAGGGGCCCTAGTCTCTGTGTCCCTCCTTCAGATCATTCTGCCATCTTCTTCCCACCCACCTCTCTGGGGTAGGAGGAAGTTGGGGTCAACCAGTTGCACAGATGTGCTCAGGAGTTAGAGAATATGGGGTCATTCCAGGCTCCGTGGTTGGACCCTAGTCCCAGAGAGGTGACTTGGCAAAGTAATCATCCCCATTTGTGGGCTCAATATTCCTTTCACAGGTCTTTGAGAGACTGGAACACAAGAATGGTGCTGACATGCTGATTTGGGGTGACATAAATTGTTTTTATAGACAGGAGTCTCACAAAAAAAAAAAAAAAAATTACCACACTCTACGGTAATGCTAGGGGGTGCCCTGCATTAGAATATTTAGATGACAGGAAATCTGTGTTAGACACAGAAAATTCTACACAAAAGAGAGTCATTGGAAACTCCATCCAGATAATTTTTTTTTTTTTTTTTTTTTTTTTTACAGAGTTTAAAAGAATCTGGCTACAGAGTATCTACGCTTGGTTTGAAATCATAATAAGAAGTATTGGCACTGACTGGTTATATGAAAAGGCTCGTACACATTTTCTTTTCTTTGAAGAAGTTTGGAAAATGCTCACACAGTTGATACCTAAAAAGCCAGTTCAAGGGAAGTTGTGGTTAACATCTACAATCAGTTGACTTTAAAAGGAGAGTTTCAAGGACATGATCCTCAATAATGTGGGTGGGCCTCATCCAAGCAGTTGAAGGACCTCAAAAGCAAAATGGAGGTTTTCTTAAGGCAGAAGAAATTCTGACTCTGTACTGTAGCAGCAGCTCATGTCTGAGGGTTTCCACCCTCCCACCTCCCCTACAGATTTTGGACTTGTCAGCACCCACAACTATGTAGGCCAATTTATTGAAATCTATCTATATCTATCTGTCTATCCATCCTACAGTTCTATTTCTTTGGTAGAAACCTAACTGATACAGGGCAAGTGTATCTCTTCAAAATGTTCAGGTATATTTCTTGACATTGAGTCTCCTTGGCCCAATGTGGAGGATGCCCTGCCTTCACTCAACCAATCTCTGTGCTCAGAGGAATTGGAAGACACTGATTGACCAAGCTGGGTCACAAGCCCACCCCTGAAATCAGAGATTAAGTCATCTCCCTCAACAGCATGAACAGAGAGTAAGGAGAAACAACTCAGCAAAGAAAACATACATTCTTTTACCAGGGGAAATGATGCTGGATAGGCAGTCACACCACACGCCCAACAAAGAAGACTTACACTCTTGCCTTGTTTCAAAACAGACATTAAGAGGCACCAAGCAGATTCACACTGATAAAACTTCTAAATGTTTTAGGATCTTACCAACCTGGATTATGTGTTCTGGTAGAAGTCAAAATTCTCTCCTAGAATATAATTCACTCATATATTAGATAACGTAAAGTGGATACAGCAGAACCTTTAAATGTATGCACCCCTTGAAATTTTTTTTCAGAGACCAATACAGAGCATGACAACTGAAGTTTCCCTCTAGTTTTGCTTCCATCTCTTTTTCAGCATCTGGCTATATGTCGTGTTTCCCTCATTGCCACCTTGACCTTTTTGCCACCTCACATCTGCCCTGTGTTTACTCTTGCTCTTGAATCTCTTAAAACTAGCAGCTGGTAAATTACCATTTTATTGGTGGGCTTGATGCTGTTCACAGTGGTGTTACACTAGTTAGGAAATGAAGCGTTGAGCTCAGGGTGAAGGAGGAAGTCCTCAGCATGACCTGAGGATCCAACTAGACCTGACCTTGGCATTGATGACACCATTACCCTAAAGGCAGTGTTGTCTCAGAAATCAAGAGGCCTCACAGGCAGTGCGTTTCAAAGGTCCAGTTTTACCAAAGAGAGAGGTCACTACAGCTAGAGCAACCCCAAAGATTTTGAGTCCTGAGTTGGAACTTGGATTTGAGTTGGACTCTGTGCAGTAGGTCAAATTGGTTATGGAAAAAAAAGTGAAATATAGGCATTCTGAGGAAGGTCAGAAGGATCAAAGATACCACTGAAAATATTCTCCTGTGTGGGATTATGAGGTGCTCAGCCTGGCTGGAAAAAAGGGGTATACCCTAAAACTGAGAGAGAGAAGTATGGAAAGAAAGACTGTAGCAAAACTGTGAAGAGCTCTGGCTGTCACTCGTAATAATACAAGCTGGGAAAAAGGAACACCTTTTTATCCAGGAAGGAACATGATGAAATAGATATTTTAGGAAGAACTGCTGGTGTCTCTGTTATAGAGACAGAGGGGAAACAGGAGGAGCGTCAGAACACTGTAACAAATGCAGCTTGAAATCGAAACAAATCGTCCTTACCATTCATTTGGGATTTGTGTTACTTTGCAGTGCTCAAAGAATCCTTTCAAAAATATGGGTAATAATGGGAAAGTAATGCAAAAATTGAAATATATTATGAAAGCACCAGAAACATGCACAGGTTTCCAGCACCATAATGTTGGTGCAGTTATATGTATTGATTCCTCATTCAAATACAATTAAGCTTTGAAATCAACTGCATATGGATTCAGACAGTTGAAAATGATATATTTCTTCAGTACTTAATAGATGTCCAGACTGTGTCTAGGAATGATAGAAAAGTGAGTGAGTAAATTGTTCTACTTTAACTTCAGGCTAAATTAACTCTTTCTGGTTCAGTCTTTTGTTTGCATTGTTCTTTATAGTTTTCACAGCATTTTCACACTTAATCTCTCTGGATCCTTACACTACCCCATTTTACAGGTAAGAAAAAAAAAGTTCAGAGATGGCAAAGCATTTATCCCACGTATCAATTGCGATTTAATGGCAGAGCTAGATTAAAGCTTGGATCTAGGCACCGTTCAGTACAGAAGGAGATACTAGTCTGGGAGGTAACAGGGTAAGGCAAGCCAAGACAAAGATAAACCATTTCAGAGAGTCAGACGATGACTGCCAGAACTAAGGGAGAACAAAGAACTAATCTAGGTTTGGAAATGGGCAGAAATGACTATTCAGACTCTAATTTTTTTTTTTTCCAAATTCAATATCCTTTCCAACCAATAAAGATAGACAAGTTGAAGATTCCCAGGAATGGAAGCAGCTCCCCTTTGCTTTGATCCCACAGCACCAAGGCATGTTCAGATTTCATGGATTAATGCTCTCCACCTGGAGTAATCCATCCGATGTGGTAGAGTTAGAGGAGCTCAGTGCAGCCGACTGGCTGGCCCTTATCCCATTTGGCTGGGTAGGGGTGACCTCAACTTGCATTGTACCAGGTAATTAGGGCTTTCACCATGGTTGTGTGGTAAGTTAGGCCCTGCATAGTGCATCCAGCTGATGGCTGAATAGGCTTATATCCAATCTGCGTTCTTCCCCCCAGGCCAGGCTTGCCCTCATGAAGGGCTGGGTCCACCCTTTTTCTAAGCTGCACAAAGGTGTTTTAAGGATGTGCTTAAAGTGACCCTGATATAAGGCAGTTCCTATAAAAGGCCTGACCATAATCTACCACAGAACTGGACTCCAGTATATTCTATCATGTGTATGAATGTGTGTGTGTGTGTGTGTGTGTGTGTATTCTGTGAGCAAGAGAGAATACAAGTTAATCAGATGGGCAAAGCAATGACTCAAATTTATCAAAAAACATTATATCCTTTTAGAAAATCGTTTACTCATTTTATCGAAGAATCTAAAAGTGTGTATGGTGAAGTCATTTGTATTATATAGAGACCCAGGGGGAAGACCAAGAGAAGAGAATGCAATAGCTCCATGTCCTTGCCAACTTTCCTCCCACGCTGGGTGAGGCTTCCAAACACTCTGCAGGTTCTAGAACCCAAGGGAGTCATGGCTGGTTCTTCCACCTGCCCTTCTGAAACTGCCTACTCTACTTTGTACCCCACACTCAATCTCCCTCTCTCTTTCTGGTCACCGTATACTAGCTCACTGTCAACTCTGGCATCAATCCTAGATACTGCTTAATGGATTGTCTTTGGACAAATGTCTCTGGCCTACAAAGCTTCTCCACTGCTTTCCTGCACCCAGCCCCTGCTCCCACAATCCTCACAAATCCTCAGGGCATAAATGCATACACTGAACACCGTCCCACTGGAGGAACTAGACTTGACCCAGACTAAATGTTTAAAGGTGTGCTTTGAGCCATACATACTTTATACTTGGAAAAATGAAAAGCTGCCGTCATGGGACTAAGATAATTAATATGGAAGGACAGGCATAGTAGAATATTTCAGAGGAAAAGCTCCCCATCAAACTAAAGCCCTCCCCTCATCATCTCACCTGTAAAGTTTGGCCACTGGGGTGTGTGGATTATGCATGGTAATTATCTGGATGAGTGTGCATAGTTAGTGGGAGTCAGTAAATGTCTACTTCGGTACACATTGTCAGTTGCAATTTGCATCAACCCTCCTTCCTCATCGCAGGATGATCCAGGTTGGGAGGTAAGGAAAGGCTCAGGAATATCCAGGCTTAATTAGCTGCTATTTGAATGGAAGATGCTGTGAGCCAAGGGCAAGAGGTCCACGAATGGGGGTCAAGAAATCAATGGAGGGGAATCAACAAGACATGTAATTAAATGAAAGACAGACTTCAGGACAGATGCTTGGGGTAGTCTGACTTAATTTCTACAGAAAGGTACTCAGGCTTAAAGCTAAATTTTAAAGAGCAGAACATAAATCTTCCCACTCACTTGGTGCCTTGCCTTGCTAGGCATGTGAGCTCAGATGATAATAACAGCAAAGTGACACTTGTTACACCTCAGGTACTGTTTTAAATGTTTTATATGCTTTCACTAATTTAACTCTCATACCCTATAAGGGAGGTACTATGACTGTCATCTCCATTTTACAGATTAGAAAATTGTGGTACAAAGTGGTTAAGCAAATTTGTCCAAGATCACCTTGCAAGTAAAGTTAGCATTTGGCTCCAAAGTGTATGTTATTAACTACGATACTATCCTACATTCCCAAATTAGGAAGACGTGTCTTTCTTCTTTGAAAGTCATGAGAAATATATCAGAGATAGTGAAAGCTAACAAAGTGGGAGTCCCAAAAATCAGCCACAAGGAAATGAAAGTAGACAAAAGTTAGTCTTAACTACGGAGAATGTCTTGAGGGATACCTGCCCCTCAGCGCTAAAATTTATTCTCCCCGCTCTGTCCTTCTGCCTGGAGTAGCACCACTGGCTCCTTGTCCAAGTTAAATCTTGTAATCTCTGCGTTTTTCTTTTACATTTTAGTTGATCCCAGCATGGGTTATAAGGTTCATCCATTCTAATAGCATCTCCTTATTCAGAATGGCCCTGGCTTCAGGAAAGAGGAGATTCTAAAACGGGTGGGCAGGATAAAAGAGATAGGCAGAAAGGCCTGGAAGAAAAAGGGAGGACCCTGGTTATAAAGTGTCTAAAGAAAAGAAGGTGGGAGCTTTTTTTAAACAATTGGAGCCATCACACTCTGAATCCAGAAATAAATTGACTCGCATCCTGAAAAACATAGAATGGATCCCCAGATTGAGAAATAGTGATCTCTATGTTTCAAATGCAAAGGAGAAAGTGTGTGAGTGTAATGGATTTCCATAAATGGTATTTTTTTTATTTTAATACTAAGGAAATAGACAAAATAAGGAATGATAGTGGATACATGCAATTGTTCTCCACATTCTGTAGGTCAGGAATCTGAAGTTCAGAAAGGTTAAGTAACTTATCCAAAGGCACTCAGCTAGGGAGTGTCAGAGCCCCAATGTGTACTTGGGCAACACAACTCCAGAGTTCACACTTTTAACGTCTACAATGTACTGCCTTTTATGTGAAGCAGGTGGGTGAAATGCTGGCCAAGTCCACAAACTGTGACTGGGGCCATAGCACTGTATTTGGTTCAGGGTAAGCTCAACACAATTAGAACAGAGCAACCCTTTTCAATTCAACAAACACATACTCCCATGTCTCGGCATTTTGTTGCATACTCCTGGGAAAACAGATCTAAGACTCAGCTCTCAAAGCAGGAGACACTTGGCATCTCAGAGCATGGGAGGAAACACAGAAGCATTTCTGTACAAAGCAATGTGCCCTAAGCTCAGTTAGAGGAAAGCATGAAAGGTCCAGAGGATTTACACGGAACCCAATAGTGGTCAGGTGAATGTGACTGGGTAAGGGGTATTTCTGGCAAAGGGAGAAATCAAACCAAGGTCCATAGGAGAGCTTGTGGCTGGATGTGTGCAGGAATTACTGTTCTGGCTGCAACACTGAGGCAAGAAGGGAAATGCGAGATATGACTACAGATTACATTCGGTTTGGCATGCCTGGCTAAGGAGTCTCTGATTCCGGAAGGAACATCTTTTGAAGAAAGGGTTGACAGGACACCTAAAGATATATCAAAATGGATAAACGGTTCTAAGTGAAAGATGCAGACACATTTCAAAAATCATCAGGAGGAGCAAAGGCAAGAAAGTCATGAATATAAATACATTGTCTCTGTAGTTAAAGGTGGATATCTCTGTGCTATCTTTTAAAAAGTAATCAGTTAGATAGAGTCATAGAAATTTAACGCAAATGCATATACACACGTGAGTAAAGCAAGGGTGGATCATATAATGAAGAAAGAATAAGATTCAGAGGCAAGTCCAAGATGGATACGGGGAGAAGGCTTCAGAGATTGTTAGAGAAGCTAAAAGTGTGCAGTTTTATACAGTGCAAAACGCTGATCTCCAAGTGCAAGTCTCTTACCATGGCTATTAGAAGAACCCCGGAAGAATCGCTTATGCAAAAAATGCTTCACTGCCATTGTCATCAGGCTCATAAGTTTGCACAGCCAGATAAGTAGACACACGCTCCACTGCATCTTGTGAATATCATACCTTTTGTTCAAATATCACATTGAAATCCTAGGACTATGTCATTTACCCTTCCATATACTTTTTTACTCAATTTAAAAATACAACAAAAAAGATATGCATAATGGCAAAGCAACCGCTCCCAATGACTGAAATTTAGTTTAAAAATGGAAATGGGGAGGTGCCCAATGTGTGGAGTTGATATCCACCGTGAGATGTGGAAGGCATAATCATTTTGAATTAAATACTCACAAAATGATTGTTTTGTAGATTGTTCTGTTTTCCTCACCAAGGTGAGGTAAAATCAATAAATTCACACCTCTCTGTTAGAGGATTTGGGAGATACATGCAAAACAGAAAATACATGCTTTTGCCTTAAAGGATTTCATAGTTTTATTAGAAAAAATGAGTCTTACACTATGGACCTGTAAGTAGTGGCCCTGTATTGAGGGATAGAGAAAAGGATGTGTGGTCTCCACAGTTTCACAGAATTGTATACTTACAGGGAAAATACATTCTTCTAAAATGCTTTAAAAATAACTTCATTCAATAAAGAATTTTCCCTGGATGTATTTTTTTGAGTGTCTGGTATGTCCTAGTACTGGAGAAAAAGAGAAGACCGAGAATGTTTTCTGCCCTTGAGCAGCCCATCAAGTAAGAAAGACGACACATAAATGATTTGAGTACCACAAAAGCTACATATAACGGGGATGAACCATGTGCTTAGAAACACAAAGGAAGGGGGGCTACCTCTCTCTTTTCCCATGTGTGATTTTATTACCCCAAAGTTCCTTCCACAAAGACAGATACCAGGACACATCTAACTAGCTTTTGCTGCCATGATTACGAAATCCGTATTAGAGATATAACCCCACTGACTATATTTGGATGAGCAATGTATCCAGCGCTCATCTTATTAATTTTAGCCTAATATGCATTAAAGGGTAAGAATCATGCCCAGTTATAATTTAATTCCTGAATAATTCTGATGACCCTTAGACATGATGATTTAGATAAGCATAAAGGCACATAGCAAAATCAAAGAATAGACTTTTTCTTTTTTTAACATGTTTATTAGAGTATAATTGCTTTACAACAGTGTGTTAGTTTCTGCTTTATAACAAAGTGAACCAGCTATACATACAGATATATCCCCATATCCCCTCCCTCTTGCATCTCCCTCCCCCCCTCCCTATCCCACCCCTCTAGGTGGTCACAAAGCACCAAGCTGATCTCCCTGTGCTATGTGGCTGCTTCCCCCTAGCTATCTATTTTATATTTGGTAGTGTATATATATCCATGCCACTCTTTCACTTCATCCCAGCTTACCCTTCCCCCTCCACGTGTCCTCAAGTCCATTCTCTACGTCTGTATCTTTATTCCTGTCCTGCCCCTAGGTTTTTCAAGACCTTTTTTTTTTTTTTTTTAGATTCCATATATATGTGTTAGCATACAGTATTTGACTTACTTCACATGACTTACTTCACTCTGTATGACAGACTCTAGGTCCATCCACCTCACTACAAATAACTCAATTTTGTTTCTTTTTATGGCTGAGTAATATTCCATTGTATATATGTGCCATATCTTCTTTATCCATTCATCTGTCGATGGACACTTAGGTTGCTTCCATGTCCTGGCTATTGTAAATAGAGCTGCAATGGACACTGTGGTACATGACTCTTTTTGAATTATTACAGTTTTCTCAGGGTATATGCCCAGTAGTGGGATTGCTGGGTTGTATGGTAGTTCTATTTTTAGTTTTTTAAGGAACATGCATACTGTTCTCCATAGTGGCTGTATCAATTTACATTCCCACCAACAGTCAAAGCACAGATTTTTAAGACTTAAGATTCTTCTAGTAGTGAGAATCAGGGTGGAGAAAAGGAGGAGGCAAGCAAGGCAGCCAAGGTGCAGCATTTAAAGAAGCGCTCACTCTTCCTGATTAATCCTGACAGCACGCACCTCCTTAACACGTGTGCCCTAGGTACCCAGCTGCCTTCACCCTAGTCTCAGTCCCTGAGTGAACTGTTTAAAGGGAGAGCAAAATAGAAGGGAATGCTGTTAAAAGAAGCCTACAGCAGCCAGAGAAATGGACCCAGACTATCCATTTCAGAAAGGCCTTTCTCTGTGCCACACTACCTACCCCCTGTAGAATAGACCGGCAGTAAGACTCAGTGATTTCCTGCTGCAGGCACGAGGCTCAGAATACACATTGGGTCTTTTTCAGCTTTTTTTCTTCTTCCAGTTTGATATAATTGACATATAGCACTGTATAAGTGTAAGGTTGTACAGCGTAATGATCTGACTGACATACATCATGAAATGATGACAGTAAGTTTAGTGAACATCCATCATTTTGTACATAATAGATACAAAATTAAAGATATAGAAAAAACTCTTTTTTCCTTGTGATGAGAACACTCAGGATCTACTCTCTTAATAACTTTCAAATATAACCTACAGCAGTGTTCACTGTATTTATCATGGTGTTCCCTAGTTCTTATTTACCTTATAACCGAAGTTTGTACCTTTTAATTACCTTCCTCGAATTCCCCCTGCCCCGCTCCGGCTACCTCTGGTAAATCTGATCCTTTTTCTATCAGTTTGTTTGGTTTTGTAGTATAATTGACCTACAACATTATGTAAGTTCCTAGTACACAATATACTGATTTTATATTTCTATGCATTCCAAAATGATCGTCATGATGAGTCTAGTTGTGATACTGCCACCATACAAAGACATTACATAATCAGTGACTATATCCCCCCACACTGTACACTTCATACCCGTGACTCCTTTATTTTGCAACTGGAAGCTCGTGCCTCTTAACCTCCCTCACCTATTTCTCTCCTCCCCCTACCCTCTTCCCCTTGGGCAACCATCTGTTTGTTCTCTGTATCTATGACTCTGTTTCTGTTTTGTTATGTTTGTTCATTTGTTTTTTTTTTTTTTTTTTTTTTTTTTTTTTTTTTTTTTTTTTTTTGCGGTACGCGGGCCTCTCACTGTTGTGGCCTTTCCCGTTGCGGAGCACAGGCTCCGGACGCGCAGGCTCAGCGGCCATGGCTCACGGGCGCAGCCACTCCGCGGCATGTGGGATCTTCCCGGACCGGGGCACGAACCCGTGTCCCCTGCATCGGCAGGCGGACTCTCAACCACTGCGCCACCAGGGAAACCCTGTTCATTTGTTTTGTAGTTTAGATTCCACATATAAGAGATAACATACAGTATTTGTCTTTCTCTGTTTGACTTGTTTCACTTAGCATAATATCCTCTAGATCCATCCACACTGTCACAAATGATAAGATTTTTTTACGGCCGAGTAAAATTTTAAATAATTAAAAATAATTAAAAACTTAAAAATAATTTTAAAAATTAAAAATAGAACTACCATGGGATATAGCAATTCCACTCCTGGGTATTTATTCGAAGAAAGAGAAAACATTAATTCAGAAAGATACATGCACCTCTATGTTCACTGCAGCATTATTTACAATAGCCAAGATATGGAAGCAACCTCTTTCTTCTGAAGAAGTTTGGTGAAAGTCACCCTTGGCCCAGTCATTGAGTTGTCTATAAGCAATGAAAGACACCTCAAAGTGATTAGAGCAATTTTTGAGTGAATCTTTATGTCCTCTGTTTTAAAATGTACTTGGGATTTGATCTAATTAGGTATGGAAACACACACAGACACTTAATTGAAGAAGAAGTTTTTATACTCAGAGATGCCTAGAACAGGAGGTGCAGCATGCCATGCAGGGCCATGCAGTGAAGTACCAAGGTTGGTCAGGAGGCAAAGGGGAAAATTTGGGCAAGAGCCTTTATTATAGTTTTCAACTGAAAGAAATGGGCAAGGCAGAGTAAGCAGAGGAGTTTAGGATTGCCAAGTTTGTTCGTTTATTTATTTATTTTTGGCCACACTGCACGGCATTCAGGATCCCCTGACTAGGGTCAAACCTGTGTCCCTTGCAGTGGAAGGGCAGAGAGTTAATCACTGGACTGCCAGGGAAGTCCCTAGGATTGCCAAGTTTAAATAATTTCAGCAGTCTCCATCCAGCATGTGGGGCTCCCCCTAGTTATCAAATACCTGACCCTGGGATGATTAAGGCCAGGGATAGTGGCTTCCAGGGTGAGAGAAGGATAGAGGAGGTATTGACTCTATTGATAGATTGGCTGGTTTGCATATGAAAGGTGCGTTTCCTCTAGGAATTAGCTAACTTTGGGAGACAAGTCCCTTCCAGTGTCAGGGAGACCCCAAGATGTCAAAGCATCATAATAAAAAGAGATGCTTAATATATATCTATATTTTAAGAGTTACCTTTCACTAAATTTCCAATATTCCTGAGGCCTGTGGGAGAGCTGAACTTCTTCTCTTACTCAGAAATGATATGGAGGCATTCATGCAGCAAAGTTTGGGAAAACTTACAATATCACTGCATGAGCTATAATCAGAGGGCCCTGGCTTCCCAGAGTTTTCAATCCAGCATTATTCACAACTCTTTTGAAAAATGCGTAGAGAGAAAGCTCTTACTGGACTCTAGGTACATATTTTTAACATTTACACTAACTCAACAACCTAGGGTTTTAACCACCAGAAAGCTTACATAAAAAGTGCAAAAACTGTGGGCTTTTTTCCGTGTTGTGTTTTATGAAAGAAATGGAAAAACAAAGTGTGCAATACAAGGAAAAGCTATAAAGACAACACTCAGGTTTCCCTGGAGCCATTTTGAACAAAGTTGCTGACATGGACCCTCAGCTTCCAGATGAAATTAAATGTGTCAGAAGTTCCTTCACAAACCATGTAAGTGGCCACATCTTTGTTCCCACTCTGTGCAGTACAAGGCGAGATTTTTAGTGCTAGGAAAGCTGCCAGCCAAGGAGAGGACTGAAGAAAAGAGCAACTTACAATTATTAAGCTACTGTAGGATATGACTAACCAAAACGGCTGAAAAGAATGGAATTTTGTTCAGCTTCTGTTAACAATGTTGAAAGTGTGAGAAATGGAATGAACTTAGTTCGAAGATATTTGAGAGGTGCAAACATCAAAGGGGCATAATTAGAAGCAAGTGTTTAGAGCAAAAAATGATAACAGATTCATGGCTGATAGTCAGGAATTAATTTCAGGCCTGCAATTTCTCCAGAGCTACAGAGTCCGTCTCCCAGAACATGGAACATTCCTTTTTTTCCCCAGGAATTCTCCCTATCAATGTCAGCATTCTTGCTTGTAAAGACGGCCCAAGAAACTGCCCATTCTAGGGTGTGGTCTGCCTCAAAATGTATCAATGCTGTGGGTTAAACAGTAACCTCCAAAAAAAAAAAGATATGCTCAAGTCCTAATCCCCAGGACCTCAAAATGTCACCTTATTTGAAAATAGGGTCATTGCAGATGTTTAGTTCAGTTGAGGTCATAATGGAACTAAATCCAATATGACTGGTGCCCTTATAAGAAGATGGCCATGTGAAGACACAGGAAAATGGCATGTGATGGTAAAGGCAGAGACTGGAGTTATGCAGCTACAAGCCCAGGAACACCAAGGATGGCAGGCAAACTACCAGAAACTAGGAAGAGGCATAAAATTATTCCCCTGTAGGTTTCAGAGGATGCATGGCCCTGTGGATACCTTGATTTCAGACTTCCAGTCTCCAGAACTGTAAGACAATAAATGCCTGTGGTTTTAAGTAATTTAGCTTGTGGTACTTTGTTACAGCAGCCATAGGAAACTAACACACAGGCTCTAACTGCTGACCAGAATATTTTTAGTGCATCCTAAATTCCTAATTTTGAACACTGAATCTAGTTCTCTTTTTTCCAGCTTTGGGGAGGAAAGCTAATTTCTATCTCTGATTTTGTTAGATTTTTCTGTGGTATCATGAGTAATTCCCTAAAGAACAGAGGGATAGTCAATAGAGTAATACCCAGAACTTGTTCTTTGAGAACTGAGATTTAGGGACTATTCAGGACCTTCAGCTCCAACAACGGTTACCAAGACTGAGCTTCTGGAAAATATGAAGGCCAGAGCAAAATCATGAGTGGCCAAGGAGTAAGATATGACATCAAATGACTTTTGAGATGAAACTGAAATCAATAAATCATCCCTGACACCCTACAGAATGTAGTGATCCCCTAGCCCTGGGAAAGAAAGATAATGAAAAATTTCATCCCGCTACCCCCTAGAAACAAAACAAAACAAAATAAAGCAAACGGAACCACTGAAGAAACACAAAGTGAGAGTTTGAGTAATCTCTGTAGGAGGTGACCAAGAAACATTACTCAGTGCTTGCAAAAAGAGCACCCCCTATTTGCTGCCCATGGGAGTATGAACTAGTTTGGCTTTCTGGAACACCACCCGATAATGTGTACCCAGTCTTTAAAACAAGCATGCATTTCTCATCACCAAAATGCAGGCTGCATCTGATTTCAGGGGCCTGCTCCATCTCCAGTATACTTTGCAGTGTGTGCAGGCTGCCCAGTGCTCCAGCAAGTCTGAGGGCTGGCGTTTTCTTTGTTCCCACCACAAGCAGGTATTCAACTCATGGGATAAGGCTCTTTCTTGCAGCAGCCTCCAAACACCCTCTAAGAGATCAAGACACGTCACACTGGCAAATAACGGTAAGGCAATATCTTCTTGAGGAGTTCTATAGTCTGTCTCTGAGCAGGCATGCAGGGCCACCAACTCATGTCATTTACATACCAGAAGTAAGAGCCATTCAGGGGTGTGTCCCAGAGTGAGCCATAATTATATCAGTAGGAGCCTGTCAAGACCAGGCACCATTCTGAGTATGGTTCTTTCAGTGGGACCATATAATAAAGATAATCAGGGTGGTCTTTCCAGGGCAATTAGAATGCCTGTGGGATTGAAGGTCATTAATGAAATAAGTAGCAAGAATTAAGAGTTTACTCAAGTAAACAGGTCGAGGATGGGCATTCAGCCACATCCAGGCAATTCTGCCTCTTGCTCTGTGATTAGTCCTACTTCTGTCATGAACTTATGATTACACCTCTGTGCCACTGTGTACATGGCTCAAATCATCTTCCTCTCCTTCCCTTGCTCCTTCCACCTTTCAACCTTTACAACTCCAATTTACCCTTCAAAAACAACTGCTGTATATGACTTGGCAATTCCACTCATAGAAACAAAAAGACATGTCCACCAAAGTCTTGTACAAGAATGTTTATAGCAGCTTGAATCATAACAGTCAAAAACTGGAAATAATCCATATGTCTATCGACAAACTGTGGGGCAGTCATACGATGCAATACTACTCAGCAATAAAATGGGACAAACAACTGATACGTGCAACCATATGAGTTAATCTAAAAAAACCCAAAAAACAAAAAACAACATTATGGTGAATGAAAGAAGCCATATATGATTTTATTTATATGAAGTTCTAGAACAGGAAAAACTAATCTAAGGTGAAAGAAATCACAGGTTGCATTCTATGGGAAGGGTTGAGGATTGTCTGGAGGAGGAATTTAAATGTTCAGCCTATTGCACAAGATAATCTAAATGTTCAATATACTGATCAGGGTGTGGGTTACACAAGCATATGCATTTGTCAAAAGTGAGTAACTTGCACACTAAGAATACCTGCACTTCACTGCAGAAAAATTATATCCCAATAAAAAATCAATAAATGAATGAAATCTCACATTAATTCCCTATGCTAGAGATACATACAGATTTTTTAATAAAATAGAGATTTCCTTGTAGGTCAGGAAGAGTGAGAAGACTGTCTATGCGTGGGAGAAAAAGATGTTTATTTCAAGGTTCCCTGGCAGCTCTGACCCAAGTACCTCAAGTTGAATGAAAGAGAGGAGGACCTTTCTCACTGCTGCGCAGTTCTCAAGACCCAGCTGTGGGCTCCCCTGGTGGTGCAGTGGTTAAGAATCTGCCTGCCAATACAGGGGACACAGGTTCGAGCCCTGGTCTGGGAAGATCCCACATGCTACGGAACAACTAAGCTGTGGGTCACAACTACTGAGCCTGCACTCTAGAGTCCGCGAGCCACAACTACTGAAGCCCGCACACCTAGAGCCCATGCTCTGTAACAAGAGAAGCCACTGCAATGAGAAGCCCATGCACCACTGGCCACAACTAGAGAAAGCCCACATGCAGCAACAAAGACCCAATACAGCCAAAAATAAATAAATAAAAATAAATTTATGAAAAAAAGACCCAGTTGTACCTTCCTGCTCCCTAAAATTCAGACTGGCATTGATGTAGGGCCCAGCTGACCAGGGTACACAGCAAAGACTCTGTGATGTTTACAGAGTTCTGTGCCCCCAGTGAGGACAGGCATCACTTTCTTCCATCCACTATCAGTACTGTACCAGGTAATTTCCTTTAACAGTCTTGAGTGGATTTGACCTACAGAACTCATCTCTTGAAGACCCCAAAATGTTATATTGATTCCCATGCTTTCTGATAGTGCCCACAGGATCTAAAGCAACATGGAGAAAAATTTTCAGGATGGGATTGGACAAAGGAAAACACTAGTGAGGCCTTTAGGAACGCATTGGTGACCTCAGGCTTACAGGTTACGTAAATACAGATTCAAGAGACTGAGACAGTGGGCCAGATAAAGCTGAAGCTGTAGTGGAAAGACCGTGTGCAACAGCAGAAGGTTCATTGTTCTGAGGTTCCCCTTTCACTCTGTGGCTAACCCGTACTTACGATGGCCTCACTCGTCTGGCCCTCAATGCAACTTAACCGTTGGTTAGAAGGAGCAGAGAGGTAATGCCAACTCCTATGTCCAGGTTGAGAAGAGGTATCTTGTTTCCAAGCTCTGATGGAGAAGTAGTGTAGCAAAGTAGCTAAGAGCACAGACTAGAGCCAGAATACTCAGAATACTCAAATCTCAACAACCTTTTCTAGTTGTTTGAACTTGGACAATTAATGTCTCCTTCAGTTTTCTCATCTGTAAAAACGGAGATGGTATTTATATACAGGGTTGTTGGGAGGATTAAATGGGTTAGCTAAATGGGTAGTGTGCTCAGAAAAATGTCAGGCAAACGGTCGGCAAACAATAAATATTAGTCATTATTATCAAAGCTTGTCTTCTTGTTCCTGCACATTGTACACAAATGTATCAATTCTTCTGCTGTGAGAAACACTGATTTTATCAGATACTCAGAAATCCAGAGAGACTAAGAACCAAGGAGGATCCACCTCAGGAAAGTAATTTCTTAATTTCCTGATCCCATAGGTATTCTGCTAAGACTAATAGTACTCCAAATGCCTAGGTCAGATTTTCCAGACGACGACAGCCATGGCTTGAAAATTCCTACCCATATCAACTTCCGCACCCCAGCAGCCCTCAGTGTGACCCAGTTATATGCAAATTCATATCTTTCTAAACATTCCAAGATGCACTTCCCTCGGCAGGAAGCATACACTGAAGAACATCTCTTTTAATATACATTTCCATTTTTGGGGTTGAAATTTCTAGAGTCTGAATTTTACTTCTTAAGTTTTGGATTTGTTTGCTTACAAGTTTCATTGACTTTAGCAGGTCCAATATACGACAGCGGTGTTAGAATGACTCCATCTCACTGATTAAAGAAAAGTCTGTATTCTTCTAACCAGGTGAACAAAAGCAGTGCAGGATTAAAGCAAATAGCATTAAAAACATAATTAAATGAAAGAGAGGAGAAAGTTTTTTTAAAAAAACTATAATTTTAACTACAGTTGGGATGATTCTCCTCACTTTGTGTTTAATTCTGTGTAGTCTTTAGAAAATCTGAGACTTAATTCTTTAGCTCTTATTTTTACACATTTATCCAGGGGCAAAGATATCAAAGTGGTGAATTTGCTTAGCCCAGAGGCTTATTTCATTTACAAAATTTTATTTTTATGTTTCCCTGTTTCCTTTTTATAAACCATGAGGCGATCTGCTCCACAGTTTCACAAATGCTGAAATCACAAGTGGGCCACTCAATCCTGATAGTCATAATTTCTGCTCTATAGATTCAGCTTGATAAGATATAAAAATTCCAGACATTTTATTTTAGTGAGAGAATAAATTGGATGCATGACTTTTGGCCTGCTGTGATGGCCTCCACAGTCCATGTGGCTTTCTCAGAACTAATAATTTAATTATGGTAAGTACAGGGTTCTTTTGAATTCATTCAAATGATGTATATGTACACTCACTTGCCAGCTGCTTCTGTAGTATTATTAATAACTATGTGCTAATTATATCAATAAATTAATTGAACCTGTACTCCTGTTGGTCCGGCCTCTTGGTCCTCCTGCTGCTACTCTTTCTTTGGACTTTTAACCCCGGGCTCTAATAAACTGCCAGTTTGTCCCTCATGTATACATTCTCCCCGAATTGTTATATTTTAATGCATGTTATGTTCAGCATTAAATGTCTTCTCCTTTAATTCATTTATTGACTTCTAGATGTTTTGCAAGAAACACTGCAGCAGTTTAGAAATTTATTTGGTAAATCACTGATTGACCCTTTCAATCACCTAATTAACCATGAATGAAAGATTTCAATAGGTTTATTTTTCTTTTTAAAAAAGAAGAAATTGTTAACCAGGGTAATGCAAATTAACGATGTGGCTATATTATTATTGAATCTGCATTATTAGAATCATCAAATATCAGGAAATGGGGCAGATGTTTGGCGCCTCTCTCTAACAAATACGTAATATTTTGCCCTTTTCTCTCAAATAGCATTCAGATCATTGCACACACAGAATGCAATTACCAAAATGCAGTAAAGGCATGACTTTTAAAGGAATATGATGCCCCGAGCAATCAGTCACTATATGAGATGGAATGAAATTCTGTGCCTGCCAGTTAAACTCAGGGAACTGGAGGAGCAATCTCTATGAAAGGCACTGTTCATCTCAAAAGGATATTTTCTTTAGCATCAAGTTGTAAGGTGTTACTGTCAGAGAACTTTCTGGTTTTCTGACTTTTTGCATGCATTATATAAAATGTCTATTATGTATCTTTACCAAAGTGGATTATAGAGAAAATAATAGCAGCAGTTTGCCTTGTGTTGAAAAGGCAGGCGCTTAAAGAGAAAAGCATCCTTTTCTCTTCCTCTAGCCTTCTCATCCTGAAACAAAGCACTTTGGCAAAAGAGCAAATCCCTCTGTCCCCTTCTCTTCCCTGAAATAGCCACGCTGACAGCAGAGTTACCCCAAAGATGACTTCTTAAGCTTCAGGTGGAATTCAAGTCTGCCAACCTTAACTGTTGAGCAGCTTCTGGAGGCAACGGGGAAAGACATCAAGGAGGTAGGATACTGCGCATCCCCGCATGGAGTTTACTCTCTAACAGGAGCATTACTTTCCATGTCCCTTAACACATCCAGGGCAGAAATCCTCTGGATAGTTTAGAGGCTCAAAGGACTGAAATAAAATGCTCATCTCATCTCCTTATTTTTGGTGAATTTTCCATGATTCTGGCTAAAGCACCACTCAGGGCAGAAGATATATGGGGTAGAAGTTACAGGCCAGTAATCCCAGGAGGACCAGGGAGGCTTTAGTCAGCTTTTAGAGGCAGAGACTGACCTAAAATGGAAAAGGAGAGGATTCTTGTCAAAATCTCAGGCTCTTATATGAGCTTCAACACTCATTTCTAGGTCTGTTACCAGAGTGGCCAAATGAAACGTTTCCATTTCTAAGATTTCCTTTCTGTAAGGTAAAGCAACTGTTTTTCCTGGTTATAATTCACATTTAAGGAAAAAATACCCTGTAAGTACCAGCTATTACTTTAAGTGCATGATCATTTTAACCATTAAGATATTTTATTTCCTTGTGAAAGTACTTATAGAAGACTTATTTTTAAAAACAGTTTTCAAAGCTTCCAAGTTCAGCTCCTCCCACCCTATCCTTTGGCCTGTGAATCCAGAAGCAAAGGTATGTACACTAACTTGGAAATAGAAAAATCTGCCAGATGTTCAAAGACTCATAGGTCTAGGGTAATTTTACAATGAGACAAAAACTGTTATGTGTTTTCTAATCACTCATATGACCTAAGTCCAAAAGGTTGAAAAATACTATATGGGTTAGTTACTTTCTTCATCTTAGTGTCTGACCTATAATTATCATTTGAACATATTATAAACTTGGCTATTTTTGCCTTTCATTTTCAAAAGGGATTGACACAATAAATTTTCTCTATCAGGCACTTAATGGCCAATTCTCTAATATTTTTTGCACTTAGTCCTAATTCTAAGTGTCATGGGAAACCTTTCAGACATTATAACATTTAGAAGTTATATATCTGGTGACATAGTAATTTTAAGATAGTTTATAAGGCAATACAGTGTTATAATCTCTTATAGGGACTGAGGACATTCCCTTTGAGTAGATTGTTATAATGATTAAAAATGTTTTTCCATTATAACGCTTAAAGAGATAATTTTGTTCACCATGGAAAAGTATGGTAGAACAGGGGCTAACTGTGGTTTATGTACATGATTTCTTACAACAAAAAATGTCCAAAAGTCAAAGTTAAGATTAAAATAAACCTTAGAGTTCCAATCCCTGTAGGTTAAGGTTTTAAAATTATCCAGCTCAATCATAGTGATGATAGATAAAATGTAAGATAAATATATTTTTTAAATAGCTCTAGTTCAAAACAAGTTAAACAATTCCAGGGGCCAGAAATAGAATAATAAATCAAAGGCCAAAGCTATTGTTCTGACAGTTGCCAAGTCTGGAATCTGGCAGACCTGGCCAGAGTTCCAATCAGGTAAAGGGAACAAAAGGGTCTCTTACAAAAATGGGAATCAGAGCTGGAATTAGTGACTGACTGGGGCTTCCATCCCCTCTAGGGTACCTAAACACACACACGCACATACATAGCCTGTGATCTAATACTTTCTAGAATAATAAAGTAAATTTTAAAATGACTTAAAAATTTTAGCTCTAAAAAAAAAAAAAATTTTAGCTCTGACATGTAAAGAGCTTAGAAGTTGTCACTTCCATCCTTACAACAACAAGAAAGCTGGACCAACAGAAAATCAAAACTTTTCTTGGACCCATCAATTGAGGTTGCAGGGCAAACCTCCACCCTGAAGTCTGTGGAGCGAGATAAATCCAGTGCCATAGGAACTGAGTGAGATCTGCTTCCCTGGAGCAGAAGCCACCAGAGTGATACACTGGCAGGACTATGCAAATGGTAATATTGAAGAATAGCTGAAGACCAAGTGCAGACTAGTGTGAGACTGAGAAACTCTAGCGGTGGGGGCCCGGTCTAAGGGGGGATGGCCCATAGTGTCATGGGCTTCATCTCCAGGAGCCCCACCAGCTGCTCATAGTGAAGAGCCTAGAAAGACCCCTGTTGGCTCTACTGGGGGGAAAGGAAGATTAATCATTGTGAAATGCACCGAGAGCATTCTTCACAAAAGATGCCTATATCCTAGGGTAAACAATTTTTATGAGTCATAGCGCACCTCTGGGAAGGTCATTTCTGATAGTCCAACTTCTTTTACTCTTCCTCTTTTACCTAAGAGAAGGAGCTAAGAAACACTGGCGAAAGTCACAGCCCAGGGACACAGGCCCATTAAAAGACTGAGATTTAATCATAATACTGGAGAATGCCTCACTTTACCACACCAACAGGGCTCCAGTATAATAATGGTGGATTACAACTGAAAGAGCTGTAAGACATAGATTCTATCAGAGAAGGACGACTTAGCAAATCCCAAAGTCAAGAGCAGAAACAAAAAACAAGGACACTAGAGTAATTTGAACCTCAGTCACCTACAGCCACAGCAAACATTAAACGCAGCCAACTCCTGGTCAGATTAACATAAAACCTTACATTACAGGCCTATACCTCAGTTCCTATTACCCAATACATTGTGTCCAGCTTTCAACAAAAAATTGCAAGGCATGCAGAAAGGCAAACACTTACATGCACCATCTGAAGAGGCAAAGTGAATATCAGAACCAGAATTAGATATGACACAGATATTGGGATTATTAGACAGGGAATCTCAAATAACTAATATTAATATGTTAAGGGCTCTAAAGGAAAACTTAGATAACATACAGTGTTAGAAGAGAGATGGAAACTCTAAGGACAATTAAAGTGAATCCACACCCAAACATTTCCTAGTGAAACTTCAGAAGCTTAGGTGAAAGTTCAGAATATTAAAGAGAATATTAAAAGGTATCAGAGGGAAAGACATTTTTAACTCAATAGGAAGACAAAGTCACAGCAGACTTTAGCTACACTAGAGGCCAGAACAGAAAGGAACTGGAAGGAAATAACCTGAAGGAAAATAATTATCATTCTAAAATTTCATGTCCAGCCAAACTTTTAATCAAGAGTTGGGGTTAAATGAGAACTTTCTGATGCATACCAATACAAAAGGAAACATCCCACTCGCAGACATTCACAGAAACCACAATTAATTGATGCTTTTTAGTAAAAAGGAAAACAAACATAGGAGTAGGGATTAGAAGGAAAAAATGACTAGCACAGAAATGGTAAACTATGCAAATAAATCTAATTAATGTCTGAGGGTAGGCATTATAATAGTAACTATTTTATGATAAAAATGTGGATGTTGCAACAATAAGCATGATCAGGGTTATTCAATGGGTAAAACGTGCTGTTTTTGCCTTATTTGGAGGAGGATGAAGACATATACTTATCATAGACATGATTTTTAACAAGTTATAGCTAAGAGTGTACATTAGACATTTAAACATAGTAGGAAAAATATAGAAAAGTTAGTAACATTTGAACAAAAAATGGGAAAAAAGAAAAATAAAGTAAAAAGTATCATTAACAAAAAAAAGAAGAAAAGGAATGATAGAAATAAATGGATATATATATTTAATTGCAATAAATAAAACAATTACTGTCACATTAAGGCAATGAATCACTAAGACAAAAACATTTTTGTAAAACAAAATGACATTGAAAGATTGAAAATAAATGGATAGAAATAAATATATCAGAAAAATAGCGACCAAAATAAAACTTGTGTAGCAATATTAATATCAAAGAGAATTTAAGGAAAACATCATTAGAGATAAGGAAGAACGCTAATTCAAAATAAATGGAAAACACATGAGTATTTAACAATCAGGAACTTAGGTGCTAGGGAACCCTTGTACACTGTTGATGGGAATGTAACTTGGTGCAGCCACTGTGGAAAACAGTATGGAGATTTCTCTAAAAACTAAAAAAAAACTACCATATGATCCAGCAATTCTACTCTGGGTATGTATCAGAAGAAAAGGAAAAAACTAATTTGAAAAGATACATGCACCCCAATGTTCATAGCAGCATTATTTATAATAGCCAAGATATGGAAACAACCTAAATGTCCATCAACAGATGAATGAATAAAGGTGTGGTATATACATAAAATGGAATACTACACATCTTTAAAAAAGAATGAAATTTTGCCACTGACAACATGAATGGACCTGAAGGGTATTATGCTTAGTGAAATAAGTCAGAGAAAGATGAATACTATATGTTACCATTTATATGTGGAAATCTAAAGAATAAAACAAACTAGTGAATATAATAAAAAGAAACAAACTTACAGATATAGAAAACAGACTAGTAATTACCAGTGGGGAGAGAGATGGGGGGAGGGGCAAGATGGGGTAGAGGATTAAGAGGTATAAACTACTATGTATAAAATAAATGAACTACAAGGATATACTGTACAACACAGAAAATATAGGCAATATTTTATAATAACTACAAAAAATTAAAAATAAAAAAATTTTAAAGAACTTAGGTGCTTTTTTCAGCATCTCCTAAATATTACTAGGAAAAAACTGACAGAATTAAAGATGAAATTGACAAAATTGTGGCAGGTTTTTTACATTTCTATTGAAATTTTTCTACCAGAAAGTCCAGAAATAAAGAGCAACAGAATTAGCAAGAATGAGCTACAAAAAACCTTGGTATACAAGAAATATTTACAAAATTTGAATAAGTACTAGTCCATAAAATACTACTTAAAACATTTCAAATAACTGATATCACATTAGATACGAGCTCTGTCCACAGTACAAAAAAATTAGGAATTAGTAGTAAGTGATAGTCCCCTAAAAACCTTATATACTCTTAAATAACTAATGGATTTAAGAGGCAAACACAATGAAACTTATAAAATATTTACAGCCCAATGACAATATATGAACTACACATCAACACCCGTGAGATGTAGCATAAGTGGAACTAGAGATCCATTATAGTATTAAAAGCACTTTTTAAAAAGAACTATTAAAAATAAATGAGTTAAATATTCAATTAAAGAAGCTAGAAAAATAGTATGAACCAAAAGAATGAAGAAGAAAGGAAATAATATGGATAAAAGCATGAATTAATAAAAAGAGAAAATTTGAGATAATCAGAAAATTTGAAGCTGATTCTTTGAAAATAGTCATAAAATAGACTACTTTGAAATAAAATTTATCAAAAAATTGGGAGGGGAGAGAAATAAGGAATGAAAAAAGCAGAGTATGAGTATATATACATTTTAAAAGGCTTATGAAATTAATTTTAACAATATTTTCCAATACATTTCACAACTTAGAGGAGTGTCAATATCATAGAAAAATATAAATTACAATAATTGACTTAAGGAAAAGAAAACCTAATCCCCCCAGCACAGGATGCTTAAGCTTTTTTTTTTTTTTAAGGTATACACCGTAGCGGTTTAATAAAAGTATACATTGTGAAATGATTACTTGATTACCATAATCAAGGTAATTAACACATCCATTACCCCACACAGTTACCATGTGTTTTGTGTGTGTGTGTGTGTGTGTGGCCAGAACACTTGGCAAATTTCAAGTACATAGTACAATAATATTAAGAATAATCACCATGCTGTACATTAGATCCCCAGAACTTATTCATCTTATAACTGAAAGTTTCTACTCTTTGACCAATATCTCCCCATTTCCTACACATCCCAGCCTCCAGCAACCACTGTTCTATTCTCTGGTTCTGAGTTCAACAGTTTTAGTTTCCACATATAAGTGAGATTCTATACTATTTGTCTTTCTGTGCCTGGCTTATTTCATTTGTCATAATATCCTCCAGATTCATCCATGCTGTCACAAATAATAGAATACCTTTTTTTATAGCTGGATAATATTCCACTGCACATATACAATCACATTTTCTTTATCCATTCATCCATCAACAAGCACTTTGTTTCCATAACTTGGGTACTGTGAATATTACAATGAACACTGGACTGCAGATACCTCTTTGAGATACTGTGTTCATTTCTTTTGGATATACAGCCAAATTTTCTGAGCAACCTCCGTACTATTTTTCATAATGACTATATCAAAATTACGTTCCCACCAACAGTGCTTAAGGGTTTCCTTTTCTCCACACCCCCATAAACACTTGTTACCTCTTGTCTTTTTGATAATAGTCATACTACCAGGTGTGAGATAATATCCCAGTGTGGTTTTGTTTGCATTTCCCTGATGATTAGTGATGTTGAGCACATTTTCATATACCTGTTGGCTACTTGTATGTCTTCTCTGGAAAAAAGTCTGTTAAGATCCTTTGCCCATTTTAATTGGATTATTTTATTGCTATTGAGTTTTATGCATACTTTATATATTTCGGATATTAACCCCTTATCAGATACATAGTTTGCAAATACTTTCTCCTATTCCACGGGTTATACTTTCATTTTGTTGACCTTTTTTTCTTTTGCTGTATAGAACTTTTTTAGTTTGATGCAGTCTCATTTGTTTATTGTTGCTTTTGTTGCCTGTGCTTTTGGTGTCCTATCCAAAAAAATCATTGCCAAGATGAATGTCCAGGAGTTTTGTCCCTATGTTTTCTTCTAGGAGTTTTATGGTTTCAGGTCTTACATTTAAGTCTTTAATCCATTTTGAGTTAATTTTTGTGTATGGTGTAAGATAAGGGTCAGTTTCATTCTTTTGCATGAGGATAACCAGTTCTCCCAATACCATTTATAAAGAGACTATCCTCTTCCCATTGTGTAAGATCTAAATTGTTTACAAAGTAAACAGTAGCTCTGAAATTAGAACAGTGGTTACAAAAATTCCATCATCTCTTAAGGTCACTAGCACCATTTATTCAACAAATCATTCATTCAACAAATATTTATTGAGAGCCTACTATTTGTCAGACACTATTCTAGGCATTTGGGCTCATCCGTGAACAAAACCAAACAAGAAAAAATGCTATCTTTATGGAGTTGAAATTCTAGTGAGGGGGCACAAAAATAAACTATAAAAATAATAAGAATTGTATGCTAGAAGGTAATAAAGACTATGAAAAAATAAAACCACATAAGAGAGACAGAAGTTCTGGACAGGGGTGGGAAGAAGCAAGATGGGTGTGATGGAGTGGTTTTCCTCATTTGAGTGATTTGCCTTAAATTGAAGGTCAATGTAGGTGTTCCTGAGTTGACAGGTTCAGGAGGGAGGAAATCAGCCGTGTTGAAATCTGGGGAAAGAGCATCCCAAGCAGAGGAAAGAGCTAGAGCTGAACGTCAATGCAAAGAGACTGCCAGCATGTTCCAGGTACACTCAAGGGGCTGGTGACACTGGAGCAGAAGGAATTGAAGGGGGATGGGGAGCAGAAGATGAGGTCAGATTGATAAAAGAAATTTACTGGTAAATTTTCTGTAATCTGCAATGAAAAGATAATCCTTCAACCCAGTTTCAAAGTATAGAAAAAGGTTAAAAAAATACCCAACTTCTTTTATGAGACTGATTTAATCTTGACACCAAAATTAGATAAGTAGAGAACTAGATAATTATAGCCCTATCACACTTATGAACATAGATGGAAAAATCCTAATACAATATTGGCAAATCAAACCTAGCAACGTGTCTAGATTTAATCTTGCCCAAGAAAAGATTTTCTTAAGAATGTAAGTCTGGTACAACAACAGAAAAAATATATATCAATGCATATAATATGAATAAGTTAAAGAATAAAAAATATAATCATCTTAGCTGACTATCCACGGTGGCCAGGTAGAAGTCGTCCATGCCCTGAACAATGTGGACTTCCCCACATCTTGGCTAGAATGGCTACTGCCCATCTGAGTGGCCACATTTATAAGCAGCAGTGATAAATACGTCTGCAGATACCAGAAGCCAGTAAGGGGCAGGCTGATTACGTGGCACCCTCTCATCATGGAAGTGAGGAGTAGAAATTTGTCTTCACTCAAATAGGATTTGCTTATTCTGGATTGCATTTGCTTTCCCTGCCTATCCTTGTTTCTCCCCACAGTATCACATGGGATCTTACTGAATGTCATGGGAATGCTGCTGTGAGCTGGCTGAGGCCTCACTCCCCCAGGTGCTGGAGGGTCGGCTGTTGTCAGCTCACAGGTAACAGTCTTTCTGGAAATTGCTCCTAGTTAAAAGATCTGCCTTGTTTGAGTTTACACCTCTTCCTTGGTGTCGCCTGCATCCAAGGACAGGTTGAGACAGAGGTACAAAGGCCCAGCCCTCTTGTTCCAATGAAAGGCCACCCCAGTTCTGGAACTCGCTGAAGAAGAGGGTGAGGCCTCTGATGCATTTCAGTTGAATTTCTTTCTATGTGTAATTCTCCTTCCTCACTCCCTTACAAGTGTTATTCTAGAGAACACACTCCAGGAAACCTCCCGCAGAGAGTTGTCTCAAAGTCTGTTTCCCAGGAGACTTCACAAAAGAAAAATGACCCTTTTTTGCATCTTATTACTCCATACTATAGTGCATTTGAAAAGGACTCTATTTCATGGAAGACAAGGCAAGGTGATGGGCTAGAACTCATGGCATTCCCTGGCCCTGCCACGTGTCCCATCACGCACTAGTAATTGGCCTTAAGGAACAGTGGGACAGGCCATTGCACACTCATTTACAACATCAGCTGAAAGACACCACCAGGTCTTTAAAATAGTCCCTCTCTCCTACAAGATGTACAGGGCTGCTTCTCCCAAGGTTTGAATACAGGAAGGTGAGAACCAGGGATGGAAATGGGAGTGACACCTCTCATTACTGCACAGAGTGATCAGGCACAAATTTTCTGCTTTTCATTCAGTGATCCGAGGTGCTTCAGTTTTAGAGAACTTAGTACCTAAGGAAGGAATGCTTTTGCCAGGGGGCACAATGATTTTTCCAGGGCAGAAGAAGTTGAGCATGTCACCTTACCTATTTAGATCCTCATGTCATTGACAAGAAAGAAAAAAAGGAAGCATTGACTGGATTAAGTAATTGTGATTTATCAAGGTAAAATAAGATTGTTGCCTATGGTAATCCTAACATTAAGTCCATTCCCAAATATGTTTCTCCTCCTCCTAGGCATATGGTAGGATTGCATTTCCCAACATCTATGATTTAGTCATGGCCTTGTTGGCCTAGTGACTTGGCCAAAGCGAATGTAATGCAAGCAGAAGTGTCAAGATATATTACATTATCTACTTTGTTCTCTTTTTCATGCGTTAGCCATCACAGAAGTTTGTGTCAAGTTGAAGCCTCCATCAGCCTGGGTCCCTGAAAGATGACAAAGAGCAGAGCCCCCTGCTGTCTCAGGTTGGTCATACAACATGATCCACAAATAAATTTTCTTTTTATGATTGTTTCTATAGTCTATTTTTCAAAACTGGGAGCAGGGAGCCAATGGAAGCAGGGAGGAGAACCTGTGCAACCCAGGAGATAAATCTGTGTCCTTCTCATTAGTAAAAAGAGGAGGCTAGGACTCAGAGCTCTAAGAATGAAGAGTTCAATTATTTGAAGAGGTAAAGAACTCACACCTTGCACAATGCTAGCTGAAGGCAAAGGGAACGTTCAGTGGAGAGTAGGAGTTACATGGTCTCACTGCAGACACAGTTGCAAGGTCTACTGTCTAACCTTGTTTTCTTTCTTATTGGGCTAAACATATGTTTTATATAGTGTGTGATAGTTAAGCCTATAATTTAGTCCATATTTATAAAATATCAAGACAATATTATTTTAGAACCAAAGATGACTTAGATTCCCCAGAAATCTTGAACTTTGAGCAGGATACAGTAACTGATCAGATTTTAGGGAAAAGACTGTGGTTTCTATTTCCAGGAGGGGTAGTTACAACATTTAAGGAGGAATATTTTATTACGTTTATTTTTGGTGCTGCTGGGAAATTTAAGTATGAAGAGGGCTTTGTCATGAAGTTAGGTCAGCCAAGAGGCATGATTTAGTAGACATTTATGTTTGTGGCGAGTATGTGTGTATGTGTGTGTTATTTAATATCCTTCTTATAATAGGAAAAATTCCTAGATCAGGAGTCCTGAACCTTCAAAACAGAAGCCAGATGCCAATTTTCCAGCCTCTTTTGAGGTATTTGGCTTGAATACATGGTGAAGATTCTGGAGTTCAATCATCAGTATCACTGTACTGAAACCATATTTTCTGGGGTGACACACTCCACTGGGAAGAGGAGCTGAAGTAGTATTTTCACTGGAGTGGCCCCCATGATGTGGAAGACCCATTGTTATTGATGGTATACCATCCAAATCTAATTCTCTGGCTTCCTAGGACACCCAATGAACTGCTTAAGATTCTTTAATAAATGTATTTTCTGGAGCAGAAGCAAGAAGAACTACAATCCTGCAGCCTGTGGAACAAAAACCACATTCACAGAAAGATAGACAAGATGAAAAGGCAGAGCGCTATGTACCAGATAAAGGAACAAGATAAAACCTCAGAAAAACAACTAAATGAAGTGGACGTAGGCAACCTCCCAGAAAAAGAATTCAGAATAATGACAGTGAAGATGATACAGGACCTCGGAAAAAGAATGGAGGCAAAGATCGAGAGGATGCAAGAAATGTTTAACAAAGACCTAGAAGAATTAAAGAACAAAAAAACAGAGAGGAACAACACAATAATCAAAATGAAAAATACACTAGAAGGAATCAGTAGCAGAATAACTGAGGCAGAAGAATGGATAAGTGACCTGGAAGACAGAATGGTGGAAATCACTGCTGCAGAACAGAATAAAGAAAAAGGAATGAAAAGAAATGAAGACAGCCTAAGAGATCTCTGGGACAACATTAAACGCAACAACATTCGCATTATAGGGGTCCCAGAAGGAGAAGAGAGAGAGAAAGGACCAGAGAAAATACTTGAAGATTTATAGTCGAAAGCTTCCCTAACATGGGAAAGGAAATAGCCACCCAAGTCCAGGAAGCAAAGAGAGTCCCATACAGGAAAAACCCAAGAAGAAACACACCGAGACACATAATAATCAAACTGACAAAAATTAAAGAAAAATTATTGAAAGCAGCAAGGGAAAAACGACAAATAACATACAAGGAAACTTCCATAAGGTTAACAGCTGACTTCTCAGCAGAAACTCTACAAGCCAGAAGGGAGTGGCATGATATACTTAAAGTGATGAAAGGGAAGAACCTACAACCAAGATTACTCTACCCGGCAAGATCTCATTCAGATTCGATGGAGAAATCAAAAGCTTTACAGACAAGCAAAAGCTAAGAGAATTCAGCACCACCAAACCAGCTCTACAACAAATGCTAAAGGAATTTCTCTAAGTGTGAAACACAAGAGAAGAAAAGGACCTACAAAACAAACCCAAAACAATTAAGAAAATGGCAATAGGAACATACATATTGATAATTACCTTAAACTTAAATGGATTAAATGCTCCAACCAAAAGACACAGGCTTGCTGAATGGATACAAAAACAAGACCTGTATATATGCTGTCTACAAGAGACCCCCTTCAGACCTAGTGACACATTCAGACTGAAAGTGAGGGGATGGAAAAAGATATTCCATGCAAATGGAAATGAAAAGAAAGCTGGAGTAGCAATACTTATATCAGATAAAACAGACTTTAAAATAAAGAATATTCCATTTATGATGAAAACTCTCCAGAAAGTAGGCATAGCTGGAACCTACCTCAACATAATAAAGGCCATATTCAACAAACACACAGCAAACGTCATTCTCAGTGGTGAAAAACTGAAAGCATTTCCTCTAAGATCAGTAACAACACAAGGATGTCCACTCTTGCCACTATTATTCAACATAGTTTTAGAAGTCCTAGCCACGGCAATCAGAGAAGAAAAAGAAATTAAAGGAATATAAATTGGAAAAGAAGAAGTAAAACTGTCACTGTTTGCAGATGACACGAAACTATACACAGAGAATCCTAAAGATGCCACCATAAAACTACTAGAGCTAATCAATGAATTTGGTAAAGTTTCAGGATACAAAATTAATGCCCAGAAATCTCTTGCATTCCTATACACTAATGATGAAAAATCTGAAAGAGAAATTAAGGAAATACTCCCATTTACCATTGCAACAAAAAGAATAAAATACCTAGGAATAAACCTACCTAGGGAGACAAAAGACCTTTATGCAGAAAACTATAAGACACTGTTGAAAGGAATTAAAGGTGACACCAACAGATGGAGAGATATTCCATGTTCTTTGATTGGAAGAATCAACATTGTGAAAATGACTATACTACCCAAAGCAATCTATAGAGTCAATGCAATCCCTATCAAATTACCAATGGCAGTTTTTACAGAACTAGAACAAAAAAATCTTAAAATTTGTATGGCAAGACAAAAGACCCCAAATAGCCAAAGCAGTCTTGAGAGAAAAAAACAGAGCTGGAGGAATCAGACTCCCTGACTTCAGACTACAAAGCTACAGTAATCAAGACAATATGGTACTGGCACAAAAACAGAAATATCGATCAATGGAACAGGATAGAAAGCCCAGAGATAAACCCATGCACCTATAGTCAACTAATCTATGACAAGGGAGGCAAGGATATACAATGGAGAAAAGACAGTCTCTTCAATAAGTGGTGCTGGGAAAACTGGACAGCTACATATAAAAGAATGAAATTAGAACACTCCCTAACACCATACACAAAAATAAACTCAAAATGGATTAGACACCTAACTGTAAGACCAGACACTATAAAACTCTTAGAGGAAAACATAGGAAGAACACTCTTTGACATAAATCACAGCAAGATCTTTTTTGATCCACCTCCTAGAGTAATGGAAATAAAATAAATAAATAAACAAATGGGACCTAATGAAACTTAAAAGTTTTTGCAAAGCCGAGGAAACTACAAACAAAATGAAAAGATAACCCTCAGAATGGGAAAAAATATTTGCAAATGAATCAATGGACAATGGATTAATTTCCAAAATATATAAACACCTCATGCAGCTCAATATTAAAAAAAAACAACCCAATCAAAAAATGAGCAGAAGACCTAAATAGACATTTCTCCAAAGAGGACATACATACAGATGGCCAAGAAGCACATGAAAAGTTGCTCAACATCACTAATTAGAGAAATGCAAATCAAAACTATAATGAGGTATCACCTCACACCAGTTAGAATGGGCATCATCAGAAAATCTACAAACAAAAAATGCTGGAGAGGGTGTGGAGAAAAGGGAACCCTCTTACACTGTTGGTGGGAATGTAAATTGATAGAGCCACTATGGAGAACAGTATGGAGGTTCCTTAAAAAACTAAAAATAGAATTACCATATGACCCAGCAATCTGACTACTGGGCATATACCCACAGAAAACCATAATTCAAAAAGACACATGCACCCCAATGTTCAATGCTGCACTATTTACAGTAGCCAGGTCATGGAAGCTACCTAAGTTCCCATCGACAGACGAATGGATAAAGAAGATGTGGTACATATATGCAATGGAATATTACTCAGCCATAAAAAGGAATGAAATTGGGTCATTTGTAGAGACCTGGATGGATCTAGAGACTGCCATAGAGAGTGAAGTATGTCAGAAAGAGAAAAACAAATATCATATATTAAGGCATACATGTGGAACCTAGAAAAATGATACAGATAAACTGGTTTGCAGGGCAGAAATAGAGACACAGATGTAGAGAATAAACGTATGGACACGAAGCGGGGAAAGCGGCAGGGGGTGGGGGCGGGGGTGTGATGAACTGAGAGATTGGGATTGACATGTATACACTGATGTGTATAAAATGGATGACTAATAAGAACCTGCTGTATTAAAAAAAATTAACAGTAATAAATAATGTGACACTATCAAAAAAATAAAAATATAAAATAAATTTATTTTCTGCTCAACTAGAGTTGTTTCTGTTGTTTGTAGATAAGAATGTTCGACTGAACCAGATGTATATAGACATTTTACATAAAAGGAAACCAGAATATCCAATACACATATTGAAAGATGCTCATCTTTACTAATAGTGAGAGAAATGGAACTTAAAATAACCATGATATACCATTTCACACATAGCAGTAGATTAAAATGTTGGAGAATTCCAAGTGTTGGTAAGAAACTGTGGAGACAGCAAGTTTCAGAACCTACTCTTGTGAACACAAATGGTGCAATCACTTTGGACAAAAGTTTTGGCAACATCCAGTAAAGCTGAAGATGACTTGGTAATTCCACTTCTAGCTATATATATTCTAAATAAACTCTTACACATATCCCCAGTGGGCAAGTACAAGTAAGTTCTGCTCATCAACGCATTATTTCTAAAGGAGGAAAACAAGTAAGATCATGGTTAAATAAATTACGTTACACTTAATGGCATTCTAAAACTAATGAATAAGAGTTGCATAAAAAATTCTGAGAGCATATTTTGAGTTAAAAAATGTATGTTAGAGATCATGTAATTTCATTGATATAAAAACACAACTATACCTTTGATTCATATGTACAAACATTACTACAATATGACTGGGAAAGATATACAGCAATTTCAGTATAACATGTAAAATACAAACTTTTTAATTTGGGGGTATCTATATGGAAGTTGGTTATAGATTTCTACCTTTCTGTATGTTAGATATATTTTGATATATTTAAATTTTAATAAAAAGAAACTGCAGTTTCTGTAATGCCTTCATATTGCTAACAAATTCATTTCCCTTTGTGATTAACATTATGGATCTTTTATTCATCTAAACAAATACTGGAATTTGGGATTCATAAATTCCACCTGAATAAGACAATATTCTTAGTTAAAAACTTACAAACACAATTTTCTCTTTTCAGATGTCAATTCTGCAATGGACCACACTGTGAAAAATTAAGCGCCTTAGCCTGAGCACTTATCTGTGAATTAGGCTATCAGGAGGGTCACCCAAATACAGGAATTTAGATACAATCAACATCCCGGTAGAGTGCCTAAACTAGAGCTTGGTAATATAAGGATTTACTTAAAATTACAAACATTATGAATAAAAACCAAATAACAACCCCAACAAACTTTAACTTAAATCACTGAATTATAATCATATTCCTTTTATTCTAAAAATAGCCATGGTGTAGTAGAGGAACAGACAAACACTGAACTCACAATTAGGAAACCCACATTTGAGTTCTCTTTGGAAGTTGTGTGATTTAGATCAGGTTAGCCTTTTTGATCATCACTGTAGTTATCTAAACTGAGGAGGTAATGATACCACAGGGGTACTCTGAAGAAAAAAAGTGTGATAAGGATGTAAATACAACAAAAACAATTAACATTTAATGATCGATCATTATGTGCTTAGTGTTTTATGTGAATTTCTTAATTTTATCCTCATGATACCCTTAGGGAAATGTCAGTGGGACAAACAATACCCCATTTCACAGATGGTTATCTGAGAATTTAAGTCCCTTGCCCACATTTCCATAATCTGGTGATGGATGAGGATGCCCAAGATCTCAACAACAGGTTGTATATTTGCACAGTATAATGCATTGTAAAAATATCAAGGGTTGCTATACAAGCATGTTTCCTTTGAGAGTTTCCACTTGGAAGTCCCCCTTCCCTTGCTGTCTTCGTTGTTTCCTGCTGGGTTTAGTTCATTTCATGCAGATGGTTCTGAGCCATCGAAGCCAGGAGAAGAGTCTGAGCTTCATTGTTCCTTCCTGGGTTCCTCCTCATCAGTTATCATGTACAGTCTCTTCCTGCATCTCTGTCTCTTTCCCTTCTTTTTCATAATGAAGACTCAGGGCACTTTTCTCCCCTCCTTATCCTCAGTGGATTTTGTCTTCTGACAAAATCATTCATGATTTAATATCTATGTTTTCCCTAAGGAAACTCTGAAATTTCTAAAGAAAAACCAGCTTTCTCACAGTATCCCCAAGAGCATCTCTTGCACTCTCTTGTTCTTGGGAAGAGGTACCAGCAGGTCACTTTATTTTCAAGTTCCAGCTACAGCTTTGTCATAGGGACCTAAGACTCGAAAACAAAGACCTGCAGCATGACTGATGATTCCTCCTAAACCAAACCAGTACTGTCCACATGCTGAAAAAATATTCATAGACAGTTTCATTAATGTAAATAACACAGTTTCTTGGGTTTAGTGAATTTGTAATTTTTACTTGAAGTGTCTCATGCAGGCTGAAATTCCACAAGGGGTAGGGAGGGTGGCTTTAACCAAACTGGTGCTCATGGCTCATTTTATACGGAAGGTGTAATCCATGGTCATAGATGGCTCAGAGAAGATATCTCAGCTTCTGCCAGTGCTGGGCATCAGTCTGAGAAAGTCTGGCTGTATCCCAGGGACAAGGGAGCGAGCATAAAAGTGTTCTGAGAAGAGGGCAGGATTAGCATGATGGGTACTTTTAGCTCATTGCAAGCCAGAGTATCTGATCACGGCTTCACTATTTTGTTTAAAGAAGTTTTGCATACCCTATATTAATGGAGAATATTGGTCCCATTACATATTCTGCAGGAAAGGAGTCTCTCCTGGAGACACATTAACATATAGAAAACCATAAAAAGCCCTCCCTTAAAGAAGTTTATTCAGCTTGGTTTATGCAGTATTCTCTACTTATTTGACCTAGGAATATATCTTTTTATTCCATACCTTTTAGCATTCCCAAGGAAAGTATTTTTGTTCTCAGTGTTCTCAGGGCACTATTGTTCTCAGTGCCCAGATATCAAATAGTCATATCAAAATATAAATATTAAAAAATTACTTCTTTCCCACTAAGCTACCCACTAATTATGTGTGTCTCTGATTCTATTTATGAATAACTAAACAATAAAACAAATAATTATGCAGCTATACATATGGCTGTATAATTATGCATTATCTCTTTATAAAACATTTTATATGTGTGTCTAATTTTTATCATTCCTCTTTGGATATACATTTAGGCAGATTTCCTTTGCCTCTTGCCTCTCTGGATATAGTCTTCAACAGAGTCACTTCTTTTAAAATGACATGACACTGATTACAGAGACTTGTGAAATGGTTAGCTGAATTACAATAAAAACTAAGCTGCTTTTACTTTTTAAATTGTATACAAAGGACACATTAAAATTTTTGGCTCAGATGGGGTAGAATTTCTCCCTCTCTCCTGTGACTGTCTGGTGCAGACAGGATGTCTCTGTTCCATGAAGTTACCCAAGCACCCAAGCTAGCAAGGCAGCTCTGCTCCTCTCAACTGAGAGCTTACATATGTGTTCTAGTCACCTCGTTTCCAGTTAGAGGGAAGGAAAGGGAGTAGAAAATGCAGGACAAGAGCCTTTAAGAAGGTAAGCCAGAAGTTGCATATAGTATTTATCCACATATCATATTAGGTACAATTTAGTAACATGGCTACACCTAGCTTCAAAGAAGCCTGAAAAAAAAAAAAAAGAAAAAAAAAAAAAAGAAGCCTGGAAAATGTGATTTCTTGCTGGTGCCCATGGGACTAAGAAGAAAGAGAGAATAGAACTAAAAGTGGGCAACAAACTGCAATCTCCTATAGCCTGTTACTCTGGCCTGCCATATACTAATCTGCACTCTCCTCCCATACATAACCTTTTTGCCCCAAGGGAGACGATACAAAGTCCCCTCCAGTTATTATTTCTATTCCAGAATCCTGGGCCTCTAGGTGATATACAGTCCTCTTCTTCAAGACTGGAGATATCCCCTGTTGGGATATCATCTTGTGACCTAAAAAGTAACCTTCCCCCTCTCTCTTCACAGTATACAACAGAATGACCCCTGTAAAATCTCCCATTCAGAAAAGGAAATAATTGCAAACACATGCAGTCACTGATTATAACAATGAATAAATACTGCTGGATAGGAACTGAACAGTCTCCCTGCCCCCAGCAGTGGAGTAAATTAGTAGGTTAGACACTGGCTGTGTCTCTGGGATGAACTGCCTTGTCCATTGTCCTTCATGCTACTTAGCCATGCCCTTTGGGAGGTTCTTCCTGGTCTTTATTCTTGTGCTCACATCTGAAATAGATGCTGGAAGGTATGCTCTTATTGGGGGCTCCATAGTTTTCTCAAATGGCTTTCAGCTAATGCAGTTTTGAGAGCCTGGGAGCTTTGGTAGACCAGTCCTGTGGCCTAAAATTTTCCCCACACTTAATAGGTTTCTGATCCATTTGGTACCAGTCACTTCCATGTTCAAGTAACCTCACCCAAAGTTCCTTTCAGTACACCTTCTAAAGTCTGCCTTATATGGCAAAATCAGTTTTCAGCCCATTTCTCTCTCCCTCATTTTAATGAGGATACCCTATGGAAATTTAAAACAAACTATCTGGCAGTCAATGGCAAAGACATTCTCACTAGTGTCATCAAGCTTTGGACTCTCTAATATTTAGGGAGGAATAGTAGGGAGAAACAAAGGAGACCAAGAAGGAGGAGGTGATGGAATAATCAGAAGGGTGTGGTGATAGGAAAACAAAAGACACATGTGTTTAAAAAGCAAGGAATTTTCAACGGTTTTGAATATTACTGAAGTCAAGTTAGGCAAGGGAAAAAGATGAATATCTGATTTGGCAATACTGAGGTCATTTGTGACCTTGACAAGTGGAATTTCTGTGGAATGGAGTGTGCAGATTTCCAGTTGAAATGGATTGATGAGAAAATGGGATGTGAGGGGATGAAAGCAGAGGAAATAACACATTAGTTACATTGTCTCTTTTGTTATGTGTGCAGGGAAATGGGACATTTACTTGGCGAGGAAGGTGGTAATGATGCAATTGGTGTGCTAAAGAGAATGATCCAGTATCGAGGGAAAATTCATGTGACACTCTGTTTTTTTTTTTTTTTTTCTGTACGCGGGCCTCTCACTGTTGTAGCCTCTCCCGCTGCGGAGCACAGGCTCCGGACACACAGGCTCAGCGGCCATGGCTCACAGGCCCAGCTGCTCCGCGGCATGTGGGATCTTCCCAGACCGGGGCACGAACCCGTGTCCCCTGCATCGGCAGGCGGACTCTCAACCACTGCGCCACCAGGGAAGCCCCATGTGACACTCTTGAAACAACTTATTACAAAACTATTAATATCCCCATTTGATAGATGAAGAAGCTTTATCACAAAGGTTAATTAGGTTGCTAAGGTCACAAGGTGGTAAATGACAAAGCAAGAATTTGAACTCATATCTTTGTAGTTTCAAAGTTCAATCTCTTTTCACTATGTCACCTGTTGTTGGCTGACTAATGCCCCCCATCCCAGGTGCCCACATCCTAACCCCTAATCTCCAGAGAAGCTGCAGTAAGGTATCTTTTTTTTTTTTTTTTTTTTTTTTTTTTTTTTTTTTGATTTACAGTGTGTTAATTTCTGCTGTACAGCAAAGTGATTCGGTTATACATATATATATATATATACACATTCTTTTTTATATTCTTTTTCACTATGGTTTATCACAGGATATCAAATATAGTTCTCTGTGCTATACAGTAGGACCTTGTTGTTTATCCATTCTATATATAAAGGCTTACATCGGCTAACCTCAACCTCCCACTCCATCCCTCCCCCAACCCCCACCCCTTTGGCAACCACCAGTCTGTTCTCTATGTCCATGATTCTGTTTCTGTTTCATAGATAGGTTCATTTGTGTCATATTTTAGATTCCGCAAATAAGTGAATCATATGGCGTTTCTCTTTCTCTGTCTGACTTACGTCACTTAGTATGATAATCTCTAGTTTATCCATGTTGCTCTTTTTTTTTTTTTTTTTTTTTTTTTTTTGTGCTTGCTTGCCTTTATTTTTTTTTTTTTTTTTAAACATCTTTATTGGAGTATAATTGCTTTACAATGGTATGTTAGTTTCAGCTTCACAACAAAATGAATCAGTTATATATACACATATGTTCCCATATCTCTTCCCGCTTGCGTCTCCCTCCCTCCCACCCTCCCTATCCCACCCCTCCAGGCGGTCACAAAGCACCGAGCTGATCTCCCTGTGCTATGCGGCTGCTTCCCACTAGCTATCTACCTTACGTTTAGTACTGTATATATGTCCATGCCTCTTTATCGCTTTGTCACCGTTTACCCTTCCCCCTCCCCATAGCCTCAAGTCCATTCTCTAGTAAGTCTGTGTCTTTATTCCTGTTTCACCCCTAGGTTTTTCATGACATTTTTTTTTTCTTAAATTCCATATATATGTGTTAGCATACGGTATTTGTCTCTCTCTTTCTGACTTACTTCACTCTGTATGACAGACTCTAGGTCTATCCACCTCATTACAAATAGCTCAATTTCATCTCTTTTTATGGCTGAGTAATATTCCATTGTATATATGTGCCACATCTTCTTTATCCATTCATCCGATGATGGACACTTAGGTTGTTTCCATCTCTGGGCTATTGTAAATAGAGCTGCAATGAACATTTTGGTACATGACTCTTTTTGAATTTTGGTTTTCTCAGGGTATATGCCCAGTAGTGGGATTGCTGGGTCATATGGTAGTTCTATTTGTAGCTTTTTAAGGAACCTCCATACTGTTCTCCACAGTGGCTGTATCAATTTACATTCCCACCAACAGTGTAAGAGGGTTCCCTTTTCTCCACACCCTCTCCAGCATTTGTTGTTTCTAGATTTTTTGATGATGGCCATTCTGACTGGTGTGAGATGATATCTCATTGTCGTTTTGATTTAGTAAGGTATCTTATACAGTATGGTAAAAGAGACTTTGCAGGTGTGATTAACTTAAGCATTTTGAGATGGGGAGATTATTGTGGATTATCCAAGCAGGGCCAATATAATCACAAGGGTCCTTATAAAAGGAGAGAGGATCAGTGTTAGTAATAGATGTGATGATGGGAACAAAGGATTGGGGTGATGTGAGGAAGGGGCCACGAGCCAAGGGATGCAGTTGCCTTTAGATATGGATTCTCCCTTCAGATCCTCTAGAAGAAACCAGCCCTACCAACACCTTGATTTTAGTTCAGAGAGATTTATTTGGGGTTTCTGAACTTCAGAAATGTAACATAGTAAGTCTGTGTTGTTTTAAGCCATTAAGTTTGTGGTAATTTGCTACAGGGGAAATAGGAAACTAATATACCACCTTTACTGTGTTGATTATTTGCAGAATTGTCTACTGCCCCTGAGCTCAACTTAAATGTGTTTTATCATGGCACTGTCTAATGATTATACTGAATAAACACTAACTTCTGTATTTTAAATGTTGCTTTAAAAAACAAACAAACAAACCATCTTGGTGGCATACCAATACGAGTCTGATTTTCTGGCATAAGGCTATAGCCTTTAATTTGGCTGAAACTCTTAATGGCAGGCCCTTGTGAAAAGCTTTACATACATAGTCTTAGCTGTTGTTCTTTGTGATACAGAAGCACCTATGTTTTCAAACACTACTTAACAAATTTTCCAATTCTTGCTTGAGTTCATCATTTTCTTCTTATGGCTTACTAAAAGCAACAAGGATTAGTCAGTATACCATAACATGATAGCTTCATCCAGCTACTTTCTATAGAGTTATCATCTCCATAGGCACATGATCAGCTTTCTAAGTTGTTACAAATGACAGTTTTACCGAAAGCTTTGCTACAGTACGATAAGTATCATCAGCTTCCCAGCCTGTAGTCTCTATTCCTTCACTGTCCAACAGCTAACCTCTGAGTCAATGAAACATATTTTAGCTTTCTGTTACGTTGGAAGCCTACTTTCAGGTACTAAGTTTTATTTTACTTAGGGTCAAGTTTAAGCTTCTATAGCAAAACTAAGCTGCCCCAACAAAATACAAAGTTTATTTCGCTTTAATAAAACAACCAGTATGAATAGGCAACCTCTGCTCCCTGAAGTCATCCAGGTACCTGGTTAGTGGGACAGTTTTGGCAAACATTAGGTATATCTAAGTTTTCAACAATGGCTGCCTTGTCTCTCCAGAAAAAGGGAAAGATAAGAATAAGTAGAGGAATACTGAGAAATGTAATATCTAGCTGAGTGGCCACATGTTCGAGAAGAAATGGTTAACTGAGTTGAGAGAAGACCTGAGGTCTACTATGGCTTTAGAGCACATGATCAAAATCATATAAACAATATGATTTGACATGGGATATGATACATCATACAACGACATGCTATGCAATGATATATGTTCAAATAAACAAATCCTACTGCAATTTAAGACAAGATTAATAAATCCAGGTTTATAACCCAGATAATCAGTTCTTTGATATTACAAATAATACCATGACATTTAAAAATGTAGTACCACTTAACATGAATAATCCCGGAAATTATGTTCCTGGGTGCTAATAAAAGGTAAAACAGTAACAGCTTAATAAATCTCCAAATAAAATGAGTAACTTCATTCAATTATAGAAGTTTTCTATTTTATAGTTACAGAACAAAAGGAATGAAAAAAATGAGATACTTTGGCATCACTTCAGAAAACTATGGTCTGGATGCTTGTCACATGACCCAACAATAGATCTTTGTAGTGCCTGTGGCTGATATGACTTGAAAAGAGTAATCAAAGCTACAAAATTCAAAATGTTATCATTAACATTCCAAAGCTCTCAGATTTCTGGATGTAAGACCAAATAGAAAACCTTTGGTAATATTGTAGGGACTAACAAATCACTCTTTACTGAATCAAAATAAAAAGTTAAACAGTATGTTTAAGTAATTCATTTAACTGATATATATTACCTGCATCTTCACATATCTTTTCTTCCCACTTCCTATTACTCTATAGGTGGCCAATTCCTCCAGCTCTGTGGTGGTCCCTTTCAGTGAATCTTCAGCTATCTGTTTCTTCTTTCATATCTTCCACTTGGCCTCTCCCTTTCCCCGGACCCTTCCTATGAGCTAACTCCAGCTACTACTAGAGTAGTTATCTTCTCCCAATTGCAGACAGGGTTCTTGAGAGAGCAGTCATTATCCCCTGTGTCCATCTTTAATTTCTATTCTCCCCTCAGCTTTCTAAAATGTTGACTCTATCTATAGTACTCCCTGAATCTGCTCTCACCAGGTCAACAAAAAGTTCTGTTTCCTTAAGGCCTTTGCGTACTTTTCTGTTCTCATCTTACCCAATCCTTTAGTAACTTGTATCATAGTTGACCCATGACCTACTCACTGGCTGCTGTGACACCTCATTTTCCCTCTTTTTCTTTCTACTTTCTGATCATCACTTCTCCCCAGTTCCTTTTGCTGGCTCATCTTTATTTTTGGATGTTGGTATTTCTTAGGAGTCAGTCCTTGAGCATCTTAAATTCTCAGGCAGCACATCCTCCCTGGGCAATCCTATTCTTTCTCATCGTTTCAATTTCTTTCAGTGCACTGATGACTAACAAATGTACACATCAGACCCCGAGTTTTCAGGGTCTTGTATGCATCTGCCCACATGATATCTTCTAAGGGACCTTTCTATGACACCTCAAAACTCAGGATGTCCAACAATATGGTCATCTTACCTAAGCTTGGTTCTCTTTCAATGTTCCTCACCTCAGTAAGCGGCATCCTCCTTCACCAAGTTGTTCACCTGATAAAACTAGAAATGAGCTTGGCAGCCCCATACTCAGGATATTTGCCACCCAGAATAACACCGCCCTTTCTCAACACACAAAAAATTATTTTCAGGAATAATCATGAAATGGAATGAATAGTAATAAAGATTACAACAGATAAACAGTGAAAAATATCTTTATTGAAACCTGCATATATGTAATCATGGTAGAAATTAAATAATATATATGAATTAAAATTATGTTCATAGTAGAAAAAAGAATTTCTTCATATATCTAAAATATAGTAATGTATTTTTTATAAAAATGGTGAAAACTACACCTACATGTTGGTTGTTGCAGTAACGAGTAACATAGTTTCTGTTACTGAGCCTTAAAATTTTCAAATTTGTCAAAGTCAAAATTGATCTTCACATATTCATGCTTAATAGTACAGCAGATTTGTCAATCTTTCTTCACTCACAGTTAAACAACTTTTTAATTAATTTTAATTTTCAAATCTTTCAACAGATATACAAATAGTTGAGAGAAGTCTTAAACAAAAGAGATTTGGCAGAGGTTCATAAAAATCACATTCACAAAATAAAATACAGGAAGTGCAGTGCTGTGCATGTCATTTTTTCTTCAGAATCTATTCTAGCAGGTCTCAGTTGTTCCACAGTCAAAACATTTTAAACACAAATCCTCCAAGTGGTCACTTAGAATGAGAGAATTGAAATAATTCAAGTTCTTTTTCTTCATATTTATAATCATTACACTGTCATTCTTTATTTTACATATACTGTTTAAATGCAGGCATATGCAGTATAACTGGGATTGGAAATATGAAATGTACCCAAAATGAACTAAAAGAAACCTGAAACTTTAGGAACGTACTGCCCAAATGAACTCATATAATTTAGTTCGTATATGTGAGGTGTGGGGAGCCAGATGTATTACTGGCAAAATTCCATATTAACCTCCTTGTAGACAGGCTATAAAGGACAAACTACAAATGTGCTAATTTGAAGTTACATATATATGACTAACTCAACAATAACTACAGGAATTTATAGAACTGAGACCAATAAAAGATTTTTCTGGGAAAAATGTTTTATCAGTAACATTGATTATTGGTGTGATGGAACTATTTATATCCTGATTATGGCGATGGATCCCTAAGTTGTTACAGGTCTAAAAATTCACAGAATTCTACAACAAAAATAACACCCTATGATATATATATATATGTATTAAATTATACATATATAAATTATAGTGGTCATTACACAGGTGTATGCATTTGTCAAAACTTATAGAACCCTTAGAACAAGTGAATTTTATATGTAAATTATATCTAAAATGTTTTAATTAAAAAATGTCTAGAATATAATGATAATGAAGAATAGACCACACTTAGTGGGTTGTATTGTCATTTTAAATGCTCTACAGGCAATATTCTTCCTTGTTGTCTAAACCCAGGGTAGATGGTTCTCATGGGAAAGAACTGAGGGAATCATTACTATGTACACTTGCTGTGGCATTGTAGGGCCCTTCCTAAGGGAGACTTGGCCTTTCCTTCAATTAATGAACTTTGATTCTGAGCGCTAAGTCAGATACAAAAACTATTTAGGAAATCGTGACTCATCATTGAAGCACTGACATCAGCCCTCTGCTCATCCACTCATACACACATATGTACACAGATACACACACACATACATGTGTTGTTGCTTGTTGGTGGGCAATCATCTCATCTTGCCTCCAAGTATCATATGGCTTATTCGTTTGTTATTGCCATAGATCCCTGCAGGCCAGGACTTACTTCTGGCTGCAGTTCTGACCTTGATGTCATATATAAAATGTATTCCACCTTGCCTCTGATGGTTAAATGCTGCCACTGCCACTGGCTCCTACATATTCAAGATTCTATAATCTTTATTGACTTTAGAGAGCCCAGAGCCAGACTAGGCTACAGAAAACAATACTGAACTTATTGGAGTTGCTGGTGCCCCCCTCACCAGACATTTCTCATTGCCTTAGTGAAAGCAATGTCATCTGGGCTCAGCCAAGGAACACAGCTATCTAGTGTCTTCCTGAGTCTTATATAATAAATGGTTTTTAGCATGTTCACCTCTTCTAGTATTTTGATTCCTTCCTTAACATCTGCTTAGGCAGTTTTTGCATCTCCACTTCATTTAATGAGGGCCTTGTTTTGCCAAGTTTCACCAGGATAGCTCCAGGTGCCCCTGTCATTGTGTTAAATTCTCAATCCCATTAGAGCTGCAGTTCTCAAACTGTAGTGTGCATTACAGCCATCTGGAGAGTTTGTTAAATTACAAATTTCTGGGACTCATCCCTAGAGCTTCTGATCCAGGTTGGGGTGGGGCCTAACAATCTGCATTTCTCACAACTTCCCAGGTGATGATGATGCTGTTTATGTGGGGACCAATTTTGAGAACTACTGTATAGAGTCATCATATCAACAGTCTTCCTTTTCCAGCCTTACATTGTCCACCACCCCAGCTAGTATCTACAAGATTCATTCCCAGTTTCTGCCAGTATTTACCATAAGGTTAAGAGAAATCTAGCGCAATATTATTGAGCACTTAAATATCAGAATAAAGGGACAAAGCAAGTATATCATGATTCCAAAATTTTTGCCTTAGGCATCTAAACAGAAACTTGTGCTACTCCTAAGGGGAAAAAAAAGGCAACGTCTGGGACTAGGAGTGAATGAGGCAAGTTCAGTTTTGTACCTGAGGAATATCAACTTAAAGATGTGCAATAGGTAGTAAGATATATGAGACTTCAGCTAAGCAAGAAATATGTCCAGGAGGACACAGGGTAAGGAGATGGAATAAATGGGTCCAGTATGATTGATGTCATAGGAGTGAATGACATCACCCAAAGAAACTCTATTCAGAAAGGGGGCAGGATAAAGGCCAGGGACAGAACACTAGGGAAAATACCCAAAATTAACATGAGTGTTTCCACAAAGGGGAGTCTTACAGATTTACCAGAGCAAAAACCTGGATAGCTAGGAGGGAGTTTATGAAAAAGGAATTAGTCAACAATATTAAAAGCTGAAGAACAGTCAAAGAATATGCGCACTTTGAAGAGTCATTGGCTACATAAGAAATTATGACACTTTGATTAAATTTACCAGTACAGTTTCATAAAGTCTGAGTGTTTTCAGAAGAAGGTTATTGAAGCCTGATTCCAGGGAGGGGGTGGGGTAATGCACGATACTGAATGCTGTTTTTGTTTTGCTTTGTGTTTTGTTTTTGTTTTTGTCTTTGAGGTGCTTGGCTGCTAAGGAAACTGCAGGGAAATGAGAATATTTAGAAAGTATCTTTTATTCTGAAGTCAGATGTGAGAGGAAAAGAATCCCAATGGATGGACTAGATGGTAAGAGTTGAAGAAAACAGACTAACTCCTCAGAATCAACAAAAAGAAAAGAAAAGGAGAAACTGGGAACCCACTGGAGCATTAGAAATATTTCTAAGAACTGAGCAATTCACAGCCTCAAGGAGTTGCCCAATAATTCTTCAACATAAAAATAAAACTTTTTAAAGATTGTGAGAAATATGTAAATATAATGTATTAGCCCTACCTTAGTGATTAATATTATACAGAAAATTTCAACTTATTACAAAACACCAGTGATAACTTCCCTTTGAAAAATGACAAATACAAAACTACACTGAATTTTCGAGGAATTGCAGTGGCCTAAATTCCATTGCTTGCATGTCTGTGGCCTATCCTTCTTCTTAGCACTCTTGATTTGGTCCTTTTATCAATATGTGGCCTGAAAGCAACTTACCTAGATCCTATTAGACTAGCCCCATACAGAAATCTTTTTATAGAACATTATTTAATACCATATCTTGTTTTTTTTTTTTTTTTTTTGTCAAAGGCCAGCAAAAATTAGCCATGTAAATATATGTCAGTATAACCTGTAAAATCATCATTGACGACAGTGTACATTATATCCTGATGTGAGGGCTCAAACATTACCATCCAACATTTATTTCTAGCAGAGTTTCTCTGCCCCGTAGACACTGCATCTCTTATAATCAGACAATTAAGATTTAAGTGCAACTCTTCCTGTTTGTTACACTTCCAAATAGTTCACTGTTAATTTGTGTTTGACATGTCATTTCTCCTCCTTATTTTTTCCTACTTCAACCATGTTACTTTAAATGTTTCTTTCACTGTGAGCTCTTTCAAATACTTTAACAGTAGATAAATATAAATAATATATACATAAATGCATTAAGGATAAATGTAGTGCTAAACTTAAGTCTGAGAGAGGGCTGCCTGTCACAGTCTGGAAGACTTTGATAAAATACCATTTGATACGGGTTGTTAGATTGTTTGGATACAAAATGTGGAAACTACAGAAATTAGGACCAGTCTATCTTCAACCAGGTAAGATAAATTCACCCCAAAACTAGACTCATAACACTCAGGAATTCTTAAGAACCAGGAAGATTCCTTCCAAACAGACTTGAGTGCAATGAATGTACACGTTCACTCCCTAGTGACCAGGACTACAGAAATCCATAGAGGTCTTCTATGCATAGAAAGAAAAATAAGAGAAGATAAAATAAAATAAAATAAAATAATTGAGTACACTCAAATGTGAATTCAGATAGAGACCTCTGATTACACCAATCCCCTCTTCAAAGCAATACTGTAATGTCCATTTTCCTTATATGTGCCTCAAGGGCTCAGAGAAAGGACATGCCTCCTACTGTTTTAAAAATAATTTCAAGGACTTCAGATGGTAGAGAGAGAAAAACTAATTGTATAAAGATAAAGCCTCTAGAGAGTTTTTGTTGATATCGCCTTCATGGAAGAGGAGTTTAAGACACAGTGATTATTAAAACAGGAAAACTCATCCACGCTCTCATTAAAGTAGATAACAAAATGATTTTGCTTAGAGCAACAAATGTGAAATCTCTTAATTTTCTTCCTAAACCATGTGACTCTTTAGCAGCTTAGATAAAAGAAGCAGTTAGAGCAGATGAGCATCAGATCTCCCATTAAAGCAAAGTAAATTGAATTCTAGAGAATCTTGGTTCTTTCAAGTTGGCTGAGGGTACACAGTTCAATACAAAAACCATTATACTACTTACCACGCTACAAAGTTCTCCAAATCATTTATAGGGGCTGAGCCCGAACGAATGGCCCCAAGCTTGCCTGCTTCATTGTCAATAAATCCAAGCCCTCCTCAGACATTATTGAATTGTTCTGGCAGTCATACACAGCACATATCTCCTTTCTCCTTTTTCAAATTTTATAGTCGACTTTTCTAGCTAAACATTTTTCCTTTTCCTTTACCTGCAACACCCCTCATTCTGGCCACCAACATTCACATTCCTACAAGGCTTGGTACGTAGCCTGGAGTCAAAGCATGTGACCCTGCAATCAACAATAGTCTGTTGGGAAGACCCAGCAATAGATCCTAATGCAACCCCACTGTGTCTCACTAACTTCTCATTTCACACCTGGCAAACTCTCCATCAGGATGATTTAAGATTTCACTCCATCCTGAGCACTCGTACTGTAGGACTGGTTCTCTGTTCTAGTGCCAGGAGAGTGGCCATGCCTGGAGCACTTTCATTTCCACTTACCCAAGCTAACCAACTAGAATGATACCAAAAGTAATCCAAATAGAGGATAACCCACAAAGCATTTAAATTTAGTTTGGGGGATTGTTATAAAATTCCTTCTATCATGAAAGTATGGTTATTTTAAATTTGAATTAAGCCTATGCCATAATCCTTAAAGAGACTCCTAATGGGATAGAAGCATATTAATTAGAAGATAGCACTGTTTAGATACTGGCCATCACAAATCTTTGAAATGAGATACAGCTGGTACACTGGATTGCCTGGGTTAACTTGGTACTACTGCACCTGCTTAAGGTTGAGAATTATGTTTCCCAGAATTCCTCTTCTATGCTGTTTTGGGTTAGAGCTGGTCAATGAGATGAATTCACATGAGATTTTAGGGTTTTAGGGTGATCAACCACTCCAGTTTGTCCAGGATGGAAGGGTTTCCAGGGATATAGGACTTTCACTGCTAAAACTGGGAACATTTTGAGCAAATCAGGATGGTTGGTGACCCATTTCAAAAATGGGATTTGAAAAACGGAAGTGATGCCAAGATCATTACCCTTGGAAAACTGTGGGGGTCAGAGTGATGAATAGATGCAGGAGTTTCAGCAGGCCCAGCTTGTCCCTGTTTCTCTCCTCTCCTGATTCCAGCCAGTCCACTCAACCTCTGGCCCTACTGACCAACTCCTATTGGTCAATAGGAGTTGCAAGCCCAGCAGAAGATGCTTGGCTACAAACTCATAGGAGTAGAGTTCCCTTTGGGGAGGGGGTTGTCATAGAGGCAGCAATTTCTAGAGAGCTGCTACTCCAGACCTCTCCACATGCCTCCCTTCTATGGTTCTGCTTCACTAGGCAGACAGGGGTAATGTTCCCTATGTTCCCACAAGCTCTGACTTGCCCAACTGTACCAGCGCTTCAAACAGCATGAGTTACCGTTTGATCCTGTAACTCTCCCCTTCTAGAGTTCACTTCCCAGTTCCTCCTCCTTCTATGTAACTTATTCCCATAACATTTTGTAATGGCATAGTTTTCCTGACTGAACACTGCCTGACCCACCTGAGTACTGAGTAATCATGATGTGGTAGCAAGCGATCACTGTTGAGGAATCAGAAGCATATATCAGGAGCCTAATTACACAATCACAGCAGTAACTAAACTTAACTGCTTTTTCCTCAAAGAAGTTAATTCCACCTCTGCCCCCACCCCCAGTTTTTCTTTTCCCAAAATTACTGATTCCTTTTAATTTTAGCATTTATCACAAGTTGTAAATTTTGTATTTATTTGTGTGATTATTAATTTAATGCCTGCTCTTCCTTACTACCCCACTGAAGACTGGAATCGCATTTGTGCTTTTCAATACCACATACACTGTCTACCTACAGACTACAAAATGCCTGGCACATAGTAGGTGTACAATGAAATACAATGAGTATGTTTAAGTGAATAAATGTAAAGAACTGTGATTTGGAACCTAAGACACTTAAAGGAACACAAAAATAAATTTGTTCTTTAAGTATTAACCACAACATGGGTCTTAAAAGAAGGAAATAATTCTACAGCTCTAAATATTGAGAGCCTTTTTACATTCCATCAGTAACATAACCAATGACCAGGTAAATACTTGTCTTCTTTATTTCCCCCAACAAAGAGAATCAATTACAAACTTCTCTGTTAATCCCCTAAGTACAATGTGAAGTCCATTAAAGGCTCAGAAGTTAGTAACCCTGGAATAGAGAGTAATGTTTATACTATTAAGTGAATAATGGCTCCACGTTGTCTTGAGGAGAAGAATTTTCCTGGCTTGCCATTTGGTTTGTTAGTTGGTTTTAAAACATTTAACTGGTCAGAAAGATGCTCTGCCTGGCATGAATACTAATGTTCCAACAAGAGTACAGAGGAGCAGAGGGTTGCAGTAAAAGTTAGTAACAATTTGCTTTCTGCCTGTCACTTTGGGATTCTGCCCTCAATAAAGTTTTGGAAGTCATTTTAATACTGTAACATTAACATGTGTTAAGTGGACTTAAAGTGCTGTCTATTCCCAGGACACCGGGTAAATATTCCAGCCTAGCCAAAACTTGTCTCTGCGATGAGAAGTGCAATCCTTGAGGCCAAACATTTTCTAAGTCCAGTTTATACTTCACTTTCAGAACCAGTCCATTTTGGATACCACTCATACATCTTTATGACCAACGTTGATAATTAATCTCTGAGTATTAGCCAGAAGTAGAGTTTTCTCAGTATGTCCTAGGACCTGTGCATCAACCCAATCTCAAGACCTTTCCCCTCTCATCTGAAGTCCCAGAAGAGGCAGGTGGACACCCGGGATGCTAACAGAGACTTTACAAGAGTCTGCACCAACAAGCCAAATTCAGCCATCATCACACTTTCTTTACTGAGACGGGGAGGTTAACAAACATACTTTTCCATGGTAAGTTACCCACATCCCACAATGAGTGGGTCCATGAAGCAACCATTGAGCATTAGAGGAAGGATGGCCCTCTGAGAGGCCATCCAAACACCACATTTATTTTCCAGACAGGAAAATGGAGACATAAGGAAAGAAAGGGACAGGTACAGAATTTTCTTTCAAAATAAAAAGAGTGAAAATGAAAGCAGTACTTACTTCTCAGGTCAATGTTCTCGGTGCCTCCTGGAAACCTGCTTTGTGTGAACCACAAGTCACCTGGGGGGATGGAGCCATTGAAGACAAAAAGATGCAGTGAGTGGCTACTTGGCAAGGTTTTGTTCATTTGTTTTATGGCTACCCAGCACCTGGACCCCTTTGCTAAACTAAGTCCTGGTCACACCTGCCTCACACAGTAGAAACCAGGATGGAGCCAGATAACCTCCCTCTTCCTGCCCGTGGCATCTGGGTTTCAGGTCTATTACCTCACTTCAGCCAATCAGATGTCCCTGCCTGGGATACTGGATCATAAAGGAGTAAAAAAACAACAAAATGCAGGGACAGTTGAGAAGTTATTCAGCAGAAAAGCAGAGCGGTGCCAGGACTGTGAGAACTGGGAGGGATCTGAGGTCCAGGGGCAGCGACAGTGAGTGCCCAGTGCCAGGGCAGCATCCTAACCCGTTAACTAGAAGACATGACTTGTTCCAGACTGGGATCTGTTCCTGCCTGTCCTTCCAAATACCTCACCATTCTTAGTTTCTGCTCTTCTTCCAAATCTCATTCTCCAGCCTTCATTGGATTCAGAGATAATCTATTCCTCATGTTTGATTTTACCAGAGCAGACGTGTGACTTCACAGTCTGGCAGCAGCAGTTATGGTGAGGCAGAAAGACACATCTTGAGAAGATAAATGGAGACTAGTTCTGGCTTAACTGCTAGATGGCTGTGTGGCCTTGGGCAAGTCAATCCCCTTCACTAGAACTCAACTTCCTTATTCTATCATCAAAGCACATTGGACTAGATAGTTCTGCCACAACTACAGTATTGGTGCCACCTTTTGTTTAGTATATTGTTATTGATACTTAAGATGATGTCCTTAAAGTTCTTAATACTTCCAATGAATGAATTAAATTTAACAAATCTGTTGAACACACATTTTGTGTCAGGCAGCATGCTAAATGCTGGAAATATAACAATGAAGAGATACGCCATGGTTTCTGTCCTCTTAGGGCTTATGAGGAAGACACATGGCCGGTCTGTTACCATGGGGTAGGGTAAGCATTTTGCTCTAACAAGGACAGGGTGTGCTTAGACAACATTGAATGGGGCCCTACCCAGACTTCGGGAATCAGGGAGTTTTCCCCAGAAATTGTGATTTCTAAGCTCTCTGGCAAGAACTGAAGGATGAGTTAGAAAGGATGGGGAGGTAAATTGTTCCCTACCTAAGGGACAGCACTGACATCAATGGCCAGGAGGCACTAAGATGGGGTCATAGTCAATGGGATGAAGATATGATGTTGATGATATTAAAGTGGTAAATAGGTGCCAGATCAGACTTCACTAGGCAGACCGTGGGCAGGTCTTATTCTAAAAACTAGGAGAATGCTTTAGAGATTCAACTCTCCTTTCCTTCCCCCCTTCCCTCCTTTCCTCCTTCCCTTCACAGAGGCAAGAAAGTAAACAAATGTGTTTTAGAATGATTTCCAGCATCAAAGACTGAATGAAAACATATTTTCAGAGTTAACTAGAAAATTAAATTAAATTAAATTGCTCATTCCTTGAGCCTCTGATTCCCTGAAGTTTCTCTGAAGGTACGTGTTGAATCTATTCCTTGGGAAACACACATCCAGCCCTCGCTACTAAGCTTCTCAGCAGGACAGAACGCTTACCTTTCTGCTCACCTGTCTCACACTTGGGTTATTTGATGCAGATTTTCAAAAATGGCTCATAGATTACAAAGGCATGAAACTGACAAGGAAACCCACTGGAACAAAGGAATTTTAACACATGCTCCCCTGGGTTCCCTGGAACATCTTTCACCCAGAGAGTGCTGCATTTTAACAAACATCCACTCACCCTTTGATCCTCAGAGGAGGTAAGAGTTTTGCTACTAGGGAAGTAGAAGTAGTTTCAACAAGAGTTGATTTTGCCAGTTTCCCCCACAATGTGCTCTTCAGAAAGACATGGAACCAATAAATGGGTTTTAAGTGCTTATAACCTTTATTTTCTTAATTCACCTCCATGTTCTTAGGTTTCCTTATTACTCACTGAGTCTTCTTTGACCAAGACAGAGTCTATCCACGTCCCTCCCAACATCTGATGCTCAGAACCACACCCATGGAAGATCTGACCTGGCCCAGTGCTACAGCACAGCCACCTCCCTTGCCCTGGACTCTGCCTCCCTAGCAATGGAGTTGGTGCACTCTGGCATTTTTGACATTCACATCACACTGTGGACTCCCACCGAGCCTGCTGTCAGTGAAATCTCTAAAGCTTCATCGCAGGTATTGCAGTTTAGCCACTTCTCCCCCATCTCATGTACGATTTGACTTTTGAACCCAAGTGCAGGACCCTCCATTTATCCCTATTAAATTTCATCTTGTTAGATTCAGGCTATTGTTCCAGACTGTCAAAATCATTTTAGATCTTGGTCCTGTCAGCTGTCTCCCTCTTTGCTTTATGTCATCTGCAAATTTGATCAGCATGCTTTCCATGCTTTCATCTAAGTCATCGATGGGAAGGTTGGGGAGCACAGAGGCAAGGACACGGCCCTCTAGGTCACTGGAGATTGCTCTGCAGGTCGCTGCTGATCAATCCATCAGCATTCACTGAGTACTGTCTTTTATCCAGGTTCCAGTTCACTGAGCTATATTGTCAACCAGCCCACATTTCTCCATCAAGTCCACCACAGTAACAGGGGCTACTTTGTCAAATATCTTGCTGATACCAGATACACCTTGCTACATCATTCCTTGATCTAATAATAGAGGGATACGGGGTGCAGAAAATCTAGGAGCACTACTGAAAACATTGATAAATATGGTTTATGTACAGCCGGGTTTCTACGAGAGGGTAGTAACAGAGTTCTGTCATTCCACTAGAAAATGAGTTCCTTAAAGCTAGGAACTCTGTTTTGTCTGTTTGTTCACAGCTGTTTCTCCAGCACCTAGGGCAGTGGCTAACGATACTAGACACTCAAATATCTGTAAAATTACTTAATCAATGAACATAATTTCGGGTGAGCTGTCGCCTAACCCATTCAAAAAGTAAAACATCTGTGGATTTCTAAATGAAGAAATAATAAGATAGGATGCTGGATTTATTCCCTGTCACCTAGACCAGTGTTTGGTAAACTAAAGGCCACAGGCCAAATCAGGCCCACTGCTTGGCTTCATAAATAAAGTTTTATCAAAACACAGACATGTTCATTCACTAAAGTATTGTCAATGGCTGCTCTTATGCTATCATGGCAGAGTCCAATATTTGTGACAAAACTGTGTGGTCCACACAACTGAAAATACTTACACTCTGGATTTGTACAGAAAAAGTTTGCTGACTACTGCCCTAAGGAATTAAATTTAAACTCCTGATATCTAAGACTTTCCATGACCTAACTGTTTGCTAATTTTCTTACTGATCAGGATTAATGCTCTGGAAAAAACATTCCCAAACGTTATCATGCCTGTTATTTTCTCTGTGCCTTTTCCCCACTGTTGGATATTATCAGAATGGCCTCCTATCCAGACCTCCTATCCAGGTCTTTTTCAACATTGCACATCTACACACATAAGAACTGTATGCAAAATAAACATAACTAGGTAGCAAACCTTTGCTGAATGTCTACTATAGACTGAGCACTATATTAGACACTTCACAATTATCTTCACAACAGGAGTACATAGTATCTCCTTTTTTCTACTGAGAAAACTGAGGAATTAAGCAAATTACCCAAAGATTCATAGAGAATAGAGGGTTTGACTGAAGTTTGAGCTAAGCTTCGTCAGAATCCACTTGTAATTTGGTTTGTTTTTGCTCATTGCCTGTTCAGAAATAAGCCAGTTTACAAAAGGGGAGATGGAACATATCCATCTTTCTAGAAATCTTGATTTGAGGATTATATAATCAAATCAATTTTTTTAGATCTTCCATTGATGTGTAAGTCAGCCACAGTCAATTTTATTTTGAAAAGCCATTAACTAGCATGACTTTAAACAATAAAAATTAGTTCAGAAACTATTCATTCAGTTAAAAATCTGAGACAGCAATATTAAGGCAACTGTATTTGAACTACTGTCCTAAGTATAGTCCATTCATATCCAGCCCTAAATCGTACTGTGCTCTTCACTCGGACAGCTCCCATCCCATCTGCCAATGCACAGATGGGCTGGTCTGTGCATATGAGCTTCCCTTTACAAGCTGTATGTAATAGCAACAACGACGAACCTTGTGTGCCTGTCAGGAACCTAGCATGTAGCCCGGTTCTTCCTCACAGTAGCTTTGGGCAGCAGGTAAGAGGCTGGCATTATCTAATCACAGTTTCTATTTATGTCTCTCCATTTCAAATCACTTCCCTAGCCCAGGCCGGTTCTTTCACTCCACTAATAACTAGATTTGAGCTTTCCCTTAAGATCATATTTCATCAACTGTAGCACATCTCTCCTGCTGCTAATGCCATGCTGATCTGCTTTGGCAAGTTTCCAGACCTTCTTTTATCACCTTAAGGGCTACATCCTAGCCAGGCTTTTCTCTCTACCCCTGACCCTTCCATATGCCCCTCTCCCCCACAAGCCCCAGCATCAACCCCCTGCCCAGATGTAATTTCTTATCCATGTCTATTCAAGCAGACACAAAAACAAAAATAGTATTTCCCTGGAAAGAGCTTCATTTCCCATGGCCAAACTTAGCACAGCTCTCACCATCAGGAAGCACTTTCCAGGGTTAGGCTGAATCCCTTGAGTGGACCTAGAGAAACAGTGAGACAGATGTAGAAAAAGGGAAAAAAAAGTCTTATGTGAAAGCACATTTAGGATCTTCTGGGTATTTTGTTAAATAAACACCACAGGGTAATTTGGTATTTATAGAAGGATAAAACCCAACCTTAAAGATGATAGGGCATCAGCAACATTTAATTACTCCCTCAGGTCTCTGCTGTGCAAGGAAGTGCTCACATGACAATTTGGGTGGCTTGTTTTATAAGGTATTGCTTCTCTTCTCCAAGGAAGGCACTGATAGAAATGGCTCGTGAATGGCGGTGAATGTACATTACAAACAGAAACCATCTTCCAGCCACACCAGTTCTCAGCGAAAGGGAATCTGTGTCAGGTTCGTGTGCTTAGCCAAGGGGCACTAGGGAGAACTGACCAGGAGACCAGTTGTTACAGGGTACTGACGCCAGGACAGACCCTTGCAGAGTTCCTAAGTTTCTTAAAAAACAAGAGTGAGGACTTCTGAAAGGAGGACTCCACAGTCTGAAGCTCCCTTCTCCTGATATTGCAGTGCTGTTTGCCAGGGACTGAAAGGATGGGTAAGGTAGGCAGGAACCTCTCTCTCTCTGACAAGGAAACACCAGAAGAACATCTATAGATTCTCATATAACCCTTGTGATCATTTCTGGGCTGTAAGACACTTTGGTTAAAGGACTGGAAAAGGTCTGCAGCCTTGGCATACACAAACTCCTCTATCAGAGGTCTCTCGTACCTTACTCCAATTAGGAATCCACAAATAAGGCTGCCTATGACACTGCAATCTGGATAGAGCCTGCTTGAGTCAGAGTTTCAATAAATATTCCACACCACATTCACCCTGGACACCTCCTCCTGACAGAGCCCCGTGCTTTTTGAGTGGATTCACAATGACTATGATGTTCTCTCTGCTTCCCCCAAAATAGAGTTGCAGTAATGATTATATGGACAGTTGCTTACTTTTAATTTTATAAGTAGGTCAAGAAATAGATCTCTTCTAGGGAGGATGGAAGTTCTGGACAATTAGTATGACATATCTTTGAGAATTCAAGTTCATAGGTTAGGAAATTAAGATTTGTAAACTAGCCCAGTGACTTCACTACTCTATCAATAGACAACAGTTTCCCCAGTAGAAAGATAATGGGGGGGAGGGGGTGAAATGACTGAGCACCAGACCACAGACTCTTCTTCCTATAGCCCTACCCCTAGCAGTTGTCTCTTGCGACCGGATTGCTGAAAAGCACCGCCGTGCCTCTAGTGACTGAACACACTGACAGTGCTCCTTCATTCATGCTCTTCTTTGCCCAAGCCTCACCTCAAATCAAACCAACCACTACAGGCTATTGATCCACCACTTATCTATTTCCTGTTTCCCCCTCCTCACCATCCCCAAAGCTTCTGTCGTGGCAGGCCAGTTCCTTACCACGCTCTCCTGGTTGGAGAGAGCAATCACCCTCTACCTCATCGCACCCTCTCTAGTCTCCCCACGCAAGTCCTAAACACACCACCACTTCAAATCCATATCACAGAGAAAACTCATGACTTTTCTTAAATACAAACCTTACCATAGTATTCCTCTGCTTAAAATAATTCAAATTCATTTTATTTTTAATTTATTTTTTTAACTTTTTATTTTACACTGGAATATTGCTGATTACCAATGTTGTGTTATTTTCAGGTGTACAGCAAAGTGATTCAGTTATACATATACTTGGGTCTACTCTTTTTCAAGTTCTTTTCCTGTTTACGTTGTTACATAATATTGAGCAGAGCTCCCTGTGCTATACAGTAGGTCTTTGTTGGTTTTCCATTTTAAATATAGCAGTGTGTACATATGAATAGCTAGAAAATAAAGTCCGAGGGCTTCCTCAGCTCCACTGCTCTCCGTATCCCCAGAATCTAGCTAACTTATGTATGACTTGCACTTTGGGAAGGAGATGGCATATATATATTTTTTAATTTTATGGACCATCAGGCACATTTTTCAAATTGAACTTTTAGCTTTGTGATAATCGTAGATTTACATGCAGTTTTAAGAAATACTACAGAGAGACCCCTGGTATCCTTTACAGTTTCCCCCCAGTGCTGACATCTTGCAAAACTGTAGTACAAGAAGTATCACAATCAAGATACTGGCAGTAACACAGTCAAGATACAGAATATTTCCATCAGCACAAGGATCCCTTTTATTGCCCTTTAGTAGCCATACTTAACTCTCACCTCTTCCTCTCCCAACCCTTGTCTCTAATTTCTAGCAACCACTGATCTGTTCTCCATTCTTAAATTTTATAATTTCAAGAGTATAATACAAATAAAATCGTACAGTATGCAGCATTTTGGCATCTTTTTTCACAAAGCATAATTCTCTGGAGATTCATCCAAGGTGCTGCCTATATCAATAATTTTTTCCTTTTTATTGCTCAGTTATATTCCATAGTATTGATATACCACAATTTTTTTAAATCTTGCATTTGGTGAAGGATATCTGGGCTGTTTCCAAATTTTGGCTATTAAAAATAAAACTGCTATGCACATCTATGATTCAGTGTTAACATAAATTTCCATTTCTCTGGGAAAACTGGCCCCAAGTGCAATTTCTGAGGTATATGAGAGTTGCATGTTTAGTTTTATAAGAACTGCCAGACATTTTTCCTAGATGATTGTACTATTTTATATTGACACCAGCAATGTACGAGTAAACCAGTTTCTCTGCAGCCTTGAGAACATTTGGTGTTGTCATTATTTTTTTATTTTTAGTTTTAGCTATTCTAATAGACATGTAGTGGTATATCACTGTGGATTTAATTTGTATTTCCCTAATGGTAACTGGTGAACACCTTTTCATATGCTTGATATTTTAAACCCTCTTTGATAAAATATCTGCTCATGTCTTTTGCTCATATTTTTCTTGAATTGTTTTCTTAATTGATGAGTTTGTGAGTTATTTATATACTGAATAACAAATCTTTATAGGATATGTGGTTTGCAAATATTTTCTCCCAGACTGTAGCATAACTGTTAATCCTGTTAACAGAGTTTTTTACAAAACCAAAAAAAAATTGATTTTGATGAGATCTAATGAATCAATTTTTCCTTTTATGGATTGTGATTTGGGGGTCACATCTAAGAGTTGGTTGCCTAGCACTAGATTTCAATAATTGTCTATTTTTTTTCTAAAAGTTTAATAGCTTTACATTTTACATTTAAGTCCATGATTCATTGTGAGTTAATTTTTTTATAAGGTATGAGGTTTAGAGCAAAGACATTTTATTCGGAGGAGACCTTCAAGATGGTGGAGGAGTAGGATGTGGAGATCACCTTCCTCCCCACAGATACATCAGAAATACATCTACATGTGGAGCAACTCCCACAGAATACCAACTGAATGCTAGCAGAAGACCTCACACTTCCCAAAAGGCAAGAAACTCCCCCACGTACCTGGGTAGGGCAAAAGAAAAAAGAAAAAACAGAGACAAAAGAATACAGATGGGACCTGCACCTTTGGGAGGGAGCTGTGAAGCAGGAAAAGTTTCCACACACTAGGAAGCCCCTTCACTGGGGGAGCCTTGGGGTGGTGGTGGGGAAGCTTCAGAGCCACAGAGGAGAGCGCAGCAACAAGGTTGCAGAGGGCAAAGCGGAGAGACTCCCACACAGAGGATCAGTGCCGACCAGCACTCACCAGCATGAGAGGCTTGTCTGCTCACCCGCTGGGGTGGGCAGGGGCTGGGAGCTGAGGCTCGGGCTTCAGAGGTAAGATCCCAGGGAGAGGACTGGGGTTGGCTGCGTGAACACAGTCTGAAGGGGGCTAGTGCTCCATAGGTAGCCAGAAGGGAGTCCGGGAAAAAGTCTGGACCTGCCGAAGAGGTAAGAGACCATTGTTTCCGGGTGCGTGAGGAGAGGGGATTCAGAGCACGGCCTAAATGAGCTCCAGGGACGGGGACGAGCAATGGCTATCAGCGCGGACCTCAGAGATGGGCATGAGACGCTAAGGCTGCTGCTGCCGCCACCAAGAAGCCTGCGTGCAAGCACAGGTCACTATCCACACCTCCCCTCCCGGTAGCCTGTGCAGCCTGCCACTGCCAGGGTCCCGGGATCCAGGGACAACTTCCCCGGGAGAATGCACAGCGCGCCTCAGGCTGGTGCAACATCACGCTGCCCTCTGCTGCCTCAGGCTCGCCCCGCATCCATACCCCTCCATCCCCCCGGCCTGAGGGAGCCAGAGCCCCCAAATCAGCTGCTACTTAACCCCGTCCTGTCTGAGTGAAGAACAGATGCCCTCAGGCGACCTACGCACAGAGTCGGGGGCCAAATCCAAAGCTGAACCCTAGGAGCTGTGCAAACAAAGAAGAGAAAGAGGAATCTCTCTCAGCAGCCTCAGGAGCAGCGGATTAAATCTCCACAATCAATTTGATGTACCCTGCATCTCTGGAATACCTGAATAGACAACAAATCAACCCATAATTGAGGAAGTGGACTTTGGGAGCAACTGTAGACTTGGGGTTTGCTTTCTGCATCTAATTTGTTTCTGTTTTTATGTTTATCTTAGTTTAGTATTTAGAGTTTATTGTCATCGGTAGATTTGTTTATTGATTTGGTTGCTCTTTTCCTTTTTTTTTTAATATATAGACATATATATATTTTTCCTTTTTCTTTTTTTTTGAGTGCCTATGTGTATGCTTCTTTGTGTGATTTCGTCTGTATAGCTTTCCTTTTACCATTTGTCCCAGAGTTCTCTGTCCATTTTTTTTGCTTAATTACTTTTTAATTCTTTTTATTTTTAATAACTTGATTTTATTTTTTATTTTAATAACTTTATTTATTTTTTCCTTCCTTCCTTCCTTCCTCCTTTCCTCCCTTTCTCCCTTTCTCTCTTTCTTTCTTTCTCCCTTTTCTGCTGAGCCATGTAGCTGACAGGGTCTTGGTGATCCAGCCAGGTGTCAGGCCTGTGCCTCTGAGGTGGGAGAGCCGAGTTCAGGATATTGGTCCACCAGACACCTCCATGCTCCACATAATATAAAACAGCGAAAGCTCTGCCAGAGAGCTCCATCTCAACGCTAAGACCCAGTTCCACTCAACGAGCAGCAAGCTACAGTGTTTGACACCCTATACCAAACAACTAGCAAGAAAGGAACACAACCCCACCCATTAGCAGAAAGGCTGCCTAAAATCATACTAAGTTCACAGACACCGCAAAACACACCATCAGACGTGGACCTGCCCACCAGAAAGACAAGATCCAGGCTCATCCACCAGAAGACAGGCACCAGTCCCCTCCACCAGGAAGCCTACACAACCCACTGAACCAACCTCAGCCACTGGGGGCAGACAACAAAAACAACATGAACTACGAACCTGCAACCTGCGAAAAGGAGAACCCAAACACAGTAAGTTAAGCAAAATGAGAAGACAGAGAAACACACAGCAGATGAAGGAACAAGGTAAAAACCCACCAGACCAAACAAATGAAGAGGAAATAGGCAGCCTACCTGAAAAAGAATTCAGAGTAATGATAGTAAAGATGATTTAAATCTTGGAAATAGAATGGAGAAAATATAAGTAACGTTTGAAACAGACGTAGAAGAACTAAACAGCAAACAAACAATGATTAACACCACAATAAATGAAATTTAAAATTCTCTAAAAGGAATCAATACCAGAATAACTGACGCAGAAGAACGGATAAGTGACCTGGAAGATAAAATAGTGGAAATAACTACCACAGAACAGAATAAAGAAAAAAGGATGAAAAGAATTGAGGACAGTCTCAGAGACCTCTGGGACAACATTTAACACACCAACATTTGAATTATAGGGGTCCAAGAAGAAGAAGAGAAAAAAAAGGGACTGAGAAAATATTTGAAGAGATTATAGTTGAAAACTTCCCTAATATGGGAAAGGAAATAGTCAATCAAGTCCAGATAGCACAGAGAGCCCCATACAGGATAAATCCAAGGAGAAACATGCCAAGACACGTATTAAACAAATGATCAAAAATTAAATACAAAGAAAAAATATTAAAAGGAGCAAGGGAAAAGCAACAAATAACATATAAGGGAATCCCCATAAGGTTAACAGCTGACCTTTCAGCAGAAACTCTGCAAACCAGAAGGGAGTGGCAGGACATATTTAAAGTGATGAAAGGGAAAAACCTGCAAACAAGATTACTTTACACAACAAGGATCTCATTCAGATTTGACAGAGAAGTTAAAACCTTTACAGACAAGCTAAAGCTAAGAGAATTCAGTACCACCAAACCAGCTTTAAAACAAAGGGTAAAGGACCTTCTCTAGGCAGGAAACACAAGACAAGGAACAGACCTACAATAACAAACCCAAAACAATTAAGAAAATGGGATATCGATAACTACCTTAAACGTAAATTGATTAAATGCACCCACCAGAAGACACAGACTGGCTGAATGGATACAAAACAAGACTCGTATATATGCTGTCTACAAGAGACCCACTTCAGACCTAGGGACACATACAGACTGAAAATGAGGGGATGGGAAAACATATTCCATGAAAATGGAAATCAAAAGAAAGCTAGAATAGCAATTCTCATATCAAACAAAATAGACTTTAAAATAAAGACAATTACAAGAGACAAAGAAGGATACTACATATTGATCAAGGGATCAATCCAAGAAGATATAAAATTGTAAATATTTATATACCCAACAGGAGCACCTCAATACATAAGGCAACTGCTAACAGCCATAAAAGGGGAAATCGACAGTAACACAATCATAGTAGGGAACTTTAACACCCCACTTTCACCAATGGACAGATCATCCAAAATGAAAATAAATAAGGAAACACAAGCTTTAAATGATACATTAAACAAGATGGACTGAATTGGTATTTATAGGATATTTCATCCAAAACAACAGAATACACTTTCTTCTCAAGTGCTCATGGAACATTCTCCAGGATAAATCATACCTTAGGTCATAAATCAAGCCTTGGTAAATTCAAGAAAATTGAAATCATATCAAGTATCTTTTCTGACCACAATGCTATGAGACTAGAAATCAATTAGAGGAAAAAATCTGTAAAAAATACAAACACATGGAGGCTAAACAATACACTATTAATAACCAAGGGATCACTGAAGAAATCAAAGAGGAAATCAAAAAATACCTTAAAACAAAGGACAATGAAAACACTATGACCCAAAACCTATGGGATGCAGCAAAAGCAGTTCTAAGAAGGAAGTTTTTAGCAATACAATCCTACCTCAAGAAACATCTCAAATAAACAACCTAATCTTACAACTAAAGCAATTAGAGAACGAAGAACAAAAACACCCTAAAGTTAGCAGAAGGAAAAAATCATAAAGATCAGATCAGAAATAAATGAAAAAGAAATGAAGGAAAGAATAACAAAGATCAATAAAATTAAAAGCTGGTTCCTTGAGAAGATAAGCAAAATTGATAAACCATTAGCCAGCCTCATCAAGAAAAAAAGAGAGAAGACTCAAATCAATAGAATTAGAAATGAAAACGGAGAAGTAACAACTGACACTGCAGAAATACAAAGGATCATGAGAGATTACTACAAGCAACTATTTGCCAATAAAATGGACAACCTGGAAGAAATGGACACATTCTTATAAAAGCACAACGTTCCAAGACTGAACCAGGAAGAAATAGAAAATATAAACAGGCCAATCACAAGCACTGAAATTGGGACTGTGATTAAAAATCTTCTAACAAACAGCCCAGGACCAGATGGATTCACAGGTGAATTCTATCAAACAATTAGAGAAGAGTTAACACTTAACCTTCTCAAACTCTTCCAAAATAACAGAGGGAGGGGAGGGAGGAACACTCCCAAACTCATTCTAGGAGGCCACCATCACCCTGACACCAAAACCAGACAAAGATGTCACAAAGAAAGAAAACTACAGGCCAATATCACTTATGAACATAGATGCAAAAATCCTCAACAAAATGCTAGCAAACAGAATCCAACAGAACGTTAAAAGGATCATAAAACATGACCAAGTGGGGTTTCTCTCAGAATGCAAGGATTCTTCAATATACGCAAATCAATCAACGTGATACACCTTATTAACAAATTGAAGGATAAAAACCATATGATCATCTCAATAGATGCAGAAAAAGCTTTCAACAAAATTCAACACACATTTATGATAAAAACCCTCCAGGAAGTAGGCATAGAAGGAACTTACCTCAACATAATGAAGGCCATACATGACAAACTCACAGCCAACATCGTTCTCAATGGTGAAAAACTGAAACCATTTCCACTAAGATCGGGAACAAGACAAGGCTGTCCACTCTCACCACTGTTATTCAACACAGTTATGGAAGTGTTAGCCACAACAATCAGAGAAGAAAAAGAAATGAAAGGAATCCGGAAAAGAAGAAGTAAAGCTGTCACTGTTTGCAAATGACATGATACTATACATACAGAATCCTAAAGACGCTACCAGAAAACTTCTAGAGCTAATCAATGAATTTGGTAAAGTTTCAGGATACAAAATTAATGCACAGAAATTTCTTGCATTCCTATACACTGATGATGAAAAATCTGAAAGAGAAATTAAGGAAACACTTTACCATTGCAACAAAAAGAAAAAAATACCTAGGAATAAACCTACCTAAGGAGACAAAAGACCTCTATAAAGAAAACCATAAGACACTGATGAAAGAAATTACAGATGATACAAGCAGATGGAGAGATATACCATGTTCTTGGATTGGAATAATCAACATTGTGAAAATGACTATACTACCCAAAGCAATCTACAGATTCAAAGTAATCCCTATCAAACTACCAATGGCATTTTTCACAGAACTAGACAAAAAAATTTCACAATTTGTATGGAAACACAAAAGACCCCAAATAGCCAAAGCAATCTTGAGAAAGAAAAAATGAAGCTGGAGGAATCAGGCCCCCAGACTTCAGTCTATACTACAAAGCTACAGTAATCAAGACAGTATGATACTGGCACAAAAATAGAAATATACATTAATGGAACAGGATAGAAAGCCCAAAGATAAACCCACGCACATATGGTCACCTTATTTTTGATAAAGGAGGCAAGAATAGGCAATGGAGAAAAGATAGCCTCTTCAACAAGTGGTGCTGGGAAAACTGGACAGCTACATGTAAAAGAAAGAAATTAGAACACTCCCTAACACCATACACAAAAATAAACTCAAAATAGATTAAAGACCTAAATGTAAGGCCAGACACTATAAAACTGTTGGAGGAAATCATAGGCAGAACACTCTATGACATAAATCACAGTAGGATCCTTTTTGACCCACCTCCTAGAGAAACGGAAATAAAAACAAAAGCTTTTAAGTTTCATGGGACCTAATGAAACTTAAAAGCTTTTGCACAGCAAAGAAACCTTAAACAAGATGAAAAGACAACCCTCAGAATGGGAGAAAATATTTGCAAATGAAGCAACTGACAAAGGATTAATCTGCAAAATATACAAGCAGCTCATGCAGCTCAATATCAACTAAACAAACAACCCCATCCAAAAATGGGCAAAAGACCTAAACAGACATTTCTCTAAAGAAGATATACAGGTTGCCAATAAACACATGAAAGAATGCTCAACATCATTAATCATTAGAGAAATGGAAATCAAAACTACAATGAGGTATCACCTCACACCAATGAGAATGGCCATCATCAAAAAATCTACAAAAAATATATGCTGGAGAGGGTGTGGAGAAAAGGGAACCCTCTTGCGCTGTTGGTGGGAATGTAGATTGATACAGCCACTATGGAGAACAGTATGGAGGTTCCTTAAAATGTTAAAAATGGAACTACCATACGACCCAGCAATCCCAATACTGGGCATATACCCTGAGAAAACCGTAATTCAAAAAGAGTCATGTACCACAATATTCATTGCAGCTCTATTTACAATAGCCAGGACATGGAAGCAACCTAAATGCCCATCAACAGATGAATAGAGAAAGAAGATGTGGCACATATATACAATGGAATATTACTCAGCCATAAAAAGAAACAAAATTGAGTTATTTGTAGTGAGATGGATGGATCTAGAATCTGTCATATAGAGTGAAGTAAGTCAGAAAGAGGAAAACAAATACCATATGCTAACACATATATATGGAATCTAAAATAATATATATATGTTTCTGAAGAACCTAGGGGCAGGACAGGAATAAAGACGCAGATGTAGAGAATGGACTTGAAGGCGCTGGGTGGTGGGAAGGGTTAGCTGGGATGAAGTAAGAGAGTGGCATGGACTAATAAATACTACCAAATGTAAAATAGATAGCTAGTGGGAAGCAGCCGCATAGCACAGTGAGATTAGCTTGGTGCTTTGTGACCACCTAGAGGGGTAGGATGGGGCGGGGGGAGGGAGACGCACAAGAGGGAGGAGATATGGGGACATATGTATGTATTATAGCTGATTCATTTTGCTATAAAGCAGAAACTAACACACCCTTTATGAAGCAATTATACTGCAATAAAGATGTTTTAAAAAAAGAGTCACGTGCCACAATGTTCATTGCAGCTCTATTTACAATAGCCAGGTCATGGAAGCAACCTAAGTGTCCACAACAGATGAATGGATAAAGAAGATGTGGCATATATATAAAATAGAATGTTACTCAGCCCTAAAAAGAAATGAAGTTGAGTTATTTGTAGTGAGGTGGATGGACCTAGAGTCTATCATACAGGGTGAAGTAAGTAAGAAAGAGAAAAACAAATACCGTATGCTAACACAGATATATGGAATCTAAAAAAAAAAAAAAAAAAAGTGGTTCTCATGTTCCTACGGGCTGGACAGGAATAAAGACGGAGACTTTAGAGAATGGACTTGAGGACACGGGGAGAGGGAAGGGTAAGCTGGGATGAAGTGAGAGAGTGGCATGGACATATATACACTACCAAATGTAAAATAGGTAGCTAGTGGGAAGCAGCCACATAGCACAGGGAGATCAGCTGGGTGCTTTGTGAACACCTAGAGGGGTGGGATAGGGAGGGGGGGAGGGAGATGCAAGAGGGAGGGGATATCTGGATATATGTATACGTATAGCTGATTCAGTTTGTTATACAGTAGAAACTAACACAACATTGTAAAGCAATTATACTCCAATAAAGATGTTAAAAAAAAAAAAAGACCTTTTACTCTTTTTCCTTCCTCCTTCCCTATTTTTCTTTTTCCTGCCGGTGGATGCCCAATTGCCCTAGCACCATTTATTGAAAAGGCATAGCAGGCATTTTTAAATTGTAACCTCTCCATTTGGACTTCTCTCTTGGTTCTCTATCAGTTGAGGCCTCCATTCTCTGGCTTTCATGATGCCTTGCCCCCTCCCTTTTCACCCAGACCTCCAAAAGTCTTAATTGTGGGCTTGTACCAAGGCCATGGTCTCTGGATCCTAAATGCTCAGTGCTTCTTCAAGGAAAATGTTAAGTACAACCATAGTGACAGCTTGCTCGATTGCCTTGCCTTCTCTCCCACTCCCCTTCAACAGTCTTGGTCTCAAAGAACCAAAGAAATGCCATCCTTGCTTAGATATGACAACTCACTTGTAGAAACAGGATTTTTTTTTTTTTTTTTTTTGCTGTACGCGGGCCTCTCACTGCTGTGGCCTCTCCCGTTGCGGAGCGCAGGCCCCGGACGCGCAGGTCCAGCGGCCACGGCTCATGGACGCAGCCGCTCTGCAGCATGTGGGATCCTCCCGGACTGGGGCACGAACCCATGTCCCCTGCATTGGCAGGCGGACCCTCAACCACTGCGCCACCAGGGAAGCCCGAAACAGGATTTTTAATTTAACATTTCTGGATCTCCCTGGACTTGAATCCCCAATTTCACAGCACATCACACAGTGCCCTGGTTCCTTGTTTACTACTTCATTTTATGGCTACCACATTGAAAGAATTTGTCATGCTCAGATATCTGGCCTATGTAATAGACAAAGACTTGTGTATGTGCTAATGGAAGAGAATATAGGAAACCAAACGGGCTCTCTTCTGCCTTCTCCATATCCTAATGTATCATATATGTCACAACTGTACTCACTCACAGCATAGAAACAGCCCTGACTTAAAATCATCTAAATCTATGTGTGCTTGAGGTAACATTTCCACGTAAGGATGTCAAGGGCCATTCCTTCCCTGACACATTCTTGAGGGAAACAGTTTAAGCTGAGGTACCATGTGGGGACAAGGTGATTATTCAGACAATCCTCTGGGATTTCTTGGTCTGGCCATAGCACAATTCAGTCCCTTAGGCTATAAAAACATGGCCTCTGAGGTCAATCTTGAATCAGTCTATGGCTGTTTCTGGTTTTGTTTCACTAAACCCTGGATGTGGTAGAGCACAAAGCTGAGAGGCTCTTTATCCACATGTCCATTTTAATGGGCCCTGGTATTTCTGTCCCTGTCCGTTCTGATTCAGTGTCATTATCATCAATGAATTTGATCATACTTTGCCTAAGGCAGTTTAAGCAAATTAGACATTTTTTTTTAAATAATAAAAAGGTGACAGATGAAATGTTTAAAAATAGGATGGTGCTGACTCTGAGAATGTATCTGGAGTGGATGTATGAAGAGTGGAATGGTCTCTGTCAGGCTTTTTTAATGTTTTTCCATGACCTTTAACATTCTATAACTATTAAGAGGTGTCAGCCTTCATTTTTTTCAAGCTATTCAAACACTTGTTAGTGCAACTACGTGGAAGATTCTGCTGTGTGCACTAGTTGGGGTGAGGATGAAGGTACGTATACAAGGTAGTCCCTATTAGTCCCCACCCCTAACTTTTCAACCTCTTAAGACTCTTACCAACCTTCAATACTTTTCCTAGGAGGTCTCCCCTAATCACTGTTACACAAATTTTTTTTTTCTTCAAGCCCTTCATAAATTTGTACCCATTACAATTACCTGGCTTATGCAAAGACTTTTCTGGAACCCCTCTTGTACAATGTTTATGTGGCATTAGTGAAAGCTTGTTATTTAGCATCCCTGGTGGGATTTCCATCTCTATCTTCCACCCCCCATCCCCCCCATCACAAATTCTCCATCAGTACAGAGTAGTTTTAGCTCCTCTACAATTGACAGTATGAATTTGAGGCATAAAGCTTTATCTGCACTGACTATCTGGTCTATCTTTTGGTTAGTTTATTTAGTTTTCTTAATTCATTATGTATTACTGGAAGTTAAACAGCTTTGTTTCCAAAGCTGGCTGGAAGCTTGTAACAAAACAGAAGTTCAGAGCCCAAGTGAGAGTCCTTCACAGGGCATCACTTGGTCACATCAGCCTCTCAAGTTTCAAAAGTATATGACCTATTTAAAAATATTTAGCAATTTCCATTGCTTTTAATTGCACTTTCTGGCACTTGGTAAGGAATCTTCCATAGTCACAATAACTTTTTTCAATGTTGCATCATAATATAATCTTGTAAAGGAAGGTATTAAAAGCAATCATTAGGGGTCCAAATTTATATTTAAATCAATGGAATATAACACTACCAATGCAAATTATTTAACTGAGGTGCAGATCAGATAAACTGTCGCCTCTAATATAGAGCTTAGTCTTCATTTATTTAGGCAATAAAAGGAAGTCATTACAACTTACCCCTCTGCTTGACCGTTGGACGCTTTCTCCAGACACAGTGATAAGATGCATCCCAGCTTCTAACACTGTTAAAATTTGAAGACAAAATATGAATCTTAGAATCAAGAAATCATTGTATAGTATTTATTATTCTGGCTCCTTGGTGATGCTCCAGACATGGGTGTGAAAAACCACAACACCAACTAATACTGGTAGAAAGTAAAGTACAGGAATTCCCTGACAGTTGCCCTTGCAAATAGTCTCATCCTTATTGATATAGAAAACATTTAGGTTTAAATAGTGTTTAGATAGAAAACACTCACGTAAAATACCTTCAATAACTGTGCAAAAAAACCTTTCCTCTCTTCCAGGGCCCGTTTGTTTTTCTCTGCTACTCGTAAATTTTGCCATGTTTTGAAATTATATGAAACAACAGAGGGTAGTGGAATAAGCATTAGCTTTGGAGAATGGGGTTGAAAAACAAAACAAACAAACATGCGTTTTTATGGGGTAGGTAGCTCTTACCAACTCTGTGCATTTATTTCTCTGGGATTCTGCTTTCTCAAGAATAAAAGGAAGGTTTTAAAAAATCTACCTGGAAGGGGCATTGTGAGCTTTGCAAAAGACCTGGTATAGAACAGAGCTCAAAACCAACAGGTGCTTGATAACACTTCATGATAATATGTGTTCCCTCTCACCTTTTTTTTTTTTACCACTAGAATCTAGTATAAGAATGCTAATTTGATTTGAGGCTGTGGCATAATAGCCAAGTTAAAGAAAACACCTTTTTGAGCATTAATTGGCAGGGTGACAGAATTAGAGTTGAATGATCATTGGTCTGTGTAAAGCCTCACCCACAAATCATATTGAGGGACATACTTCTTCACGTGTTACATTTATTTGCTTTCCCACAGCCATCCCAAGTTCCCTGGGGAGATAAGGCTAGTTATCAGCTCCAGAAGAAGGACAAGAAAGTGCATCATGCTGGTCTCCTAACATTGCCTCTTCTTACCCTGCACCTCCCCAGTCAGTAGACATTTGTTTCTGGCGCGGTGGGTGGGTTCAAAAATAGAGGACTGAAATTAACAGAGAAGTCACAGCTAGCATATGAGAACAAACCTACAAATGCACACCCACATCTGCACCAATATTTCTTTTTCCTCTTATGTTAAAGAAATTGACCTATTCCTGCAAAACCACTTCCTCCACCTGTATTTTGATTCTTTCTTACAGTGCTCATCTCCCAGCTTACATTAGCCATACATATGATTTTGCATGGTGTCTACTTTTTCCATGAGAGCCTTTAACATCTTAATCATAATAATTTTAAGTTCTTGTCTGATAAATCCAACATCTCTGTCATACCTGAGTCTGGTTGTGAAAATCATTTGTCTCTTCAGAGAGTGTGTTATTTTGCCTTCTGACCTGACTTGCAATTTTTGGTTGAAAGCCAGAGTTGTTTAGGGTAATAGGTACTACAGTAAATAGGCCTTTAGTATGAGGATTATGGTAATCTGGCTAGGATTTGGGCTGTGATTAATATTTGTTGTCTCTAGAGTCAACAGATGCTTCAAATTCCTCTGATAAGATTGTTTTCTCCTCCCTCCCAGCTTTGGGGCTTCCCCGTGTACTCCTCAGGCAGTCTGTGTCCTGCAGCTTGTTCACCTGTAACCCACTGTCGTCATGCCTGGAAGCTTGCTCCTGTGTGTGGTGGTAAGGTGTGGGGGAAGGGGATGTCCTATCACCTTCTAACTGAGCGTCAGTCTTCTTAGTAGGCCTGTGTCCAGGGGTGTGGACTTCAGAGGAGTCTGTCCTCCTGGCGTAGAGCTTTCCCCACTAGTCTCTTTCCCAGCTACAACATGCTCAGTCTAATTCCTTGAAGCCCTTGCCCCCCCTACTGACCAGGTTTTTCTTTCTTCTTCTCTTAGAAGAGATAGGAAGGCTGGGGCAGGAGGCCGGGAGGCAGGGTTCCCTTCCCCGAGCTGGAATAAGGTTTCAGAACTGCCCTCTGGCCAAGTCCTTCACCCAGGAGATTAGTCCTTTGCTTGGGAGAAACATCTGGGAGGGTTTACTGTAGCTGCCCTTCCCTCCCCCATCCCTGCCCTGCCAAGACTATGTAAGGAGTTTTCTCAGATCCTCCCGGTGAGAAACTGGTGGGGTTCCTGCAGGAAAACCCTGGGAAACTATGAGGAGCTTCTCATTCTCATGCTAGCCAGACTTGGACTCCAGCAATTTGACAAAATAACCATTGAAGCGTTCCTACCAGCTTACAGTCTCAGCGGCTTCTGCTCTAGGTTAGCAGATCTCAGGTAATGTACCTCTCCAGATGCACCTGACTTTCCAGATTTCAGGGTGGTGGTTTGCCCTACAAGGTTAAATCTGATTGGTGGTCCTCACCCTGCAACTCTAAGTCTCTGATTGGTCCAAGAAAGTCATTGATTTTCAGCTTGCACAGCATTTTCTACTTCTAAGGGCATGAGTAATCACTTCCAAGCTCTTAATATATCAAAGCTGAGACCAGAAATCCCTCCTCCTGTGTTTTGAGGCTTGTCCATCCTGCCTTCTCAGGAACCTTACCCCAAATAGCTAGTTTCCAATCTTGGCTGTGCACTGGAATCTCCTAAAAAGCTTTCATCACTGCTGTTGCCTGGGCTTCACCCCAACGGGTCTGATTTAATTAGTCTGGGGCTTGGAACAGTTGCCCAAATGATCATACACTTTCCAGATCAGAGTTATTTTTTCAAAACCTAAAACTGATCACATCAGTCCATCTGCTTAAAACACTCCAGTGGCTGCACATTACATTGTTCTTTTGAAAAAAAAAAAAAATCCTTACGTAGTTTACAAAATTCTGTACGGTCTGGCCCCTGCCTAACTAACCACCTCCCCTCACATCAATTTCCCATACTGGCCCTCTTTTACTTCATAAAATGCACTGTGTTCCCTCTCACCACATTCATTCCACACATATTATTGAACACCTGCAGTGGCCCAGGCACTGACTGAGATATAGAATATACAGCAAAGACAAACACACACACACACACACACACACACACACACACACACACACACACCAAAAAAACACCTAATTGCCTGTGCACATGGGGCTTAGCTTTTTGTTACTGGGAAGACAGACTCTAAACAAACAAAATTGTACCTCAAGACCTAAAGTTAAAAATGTTACTGTTAAGTTTAGGCACAGTGTTGCACAGCACATCTCTGGAACTTTCTTATCTTACATAACTGAAACTTTATTCCCATGAATAGGAACTCATCATTTCTGCCCTCCTCCAGCCCCTGGCAACCACCGTGCTCCTGTCTGTTTCTAAGAGTTTGACTATTTTAGACACCTCACGTGAGGGGAATCAGGCAGTATTTTTGCTCTGTGACTGGCTTATTTCACTTAGCATAAAATCTTCCAATCTGTGTTGAAACATATGGCAGCATCTTCTTCTTTGTAAGGCTGAGTAATATTCCATTGTATGTATATATCATATTTTTATCCATTTATCTGTTCATGGACATATAGGTTGGTTCCAAATCTTGGCTCTTGTGAATAATGCTGCAATGAACATAGGGGTGCAGATATCTCTTTGAGATCCTGATTTTAATTATTTTGGATATATACCCAGAAGTGAGATTGCTAGATCATATGGTAGTTCTACTTTTAGTTTTTTGAGGAACCTCCATACTGTTTTCCACAGTGGCTTCACCAACTCACATTCCCACCAATAGTGTACAAGAGTTCCAGTATCTCCACATCCTCACCAACACTTGTTATCTTTTGTTGTTTTGATAATAGCCATTCTCACAGGTATGTGGTAATTTCTTATTGTGGTTTTGATTTGCATTCCGTGATTATTAGCGATGTTGAGCATCTTTTCATATATCTGTTGACCGTTTGTATGTTTCCTTTGGAGAAATGCCCAAGTCATTTGCCCATTTTTCAATTGGGTTATTTGGGTGTTTTTGCTAATGAGCTGTAGGAATTCCTTACATAATTTGGATATTAGTGCCTTATCAGATGGCTTGCAAACAGTTTCCTTATTCTGCAGGTTGCTTTTTACTCTGTTGATTGTTTCTTTTTTTGTGCAGCAGCTTTTTAGTTTGATGTAGTCCCACTCCTCTATTTCTGCTTTTGTTGCTTTACGCTTTTGGTGTCGTATCCATGAGACCACTGCCAAGACCAATGTCATAGGGCTTTATAAAACAGGGTAAGAAAATAGGGAATGATGAAGGTAGTGGTGCTATTTTAAATAAGAAGTACAGGGAAGACCTTTCTAATAGGGTGACATTTAAGCAGAAATCTAATTGAATAAGGAAGCAAGCCACTCAGATGTTAGGGAATGAGTATTTAAATCAGAGGGAACAGCAAGCAGAGAGGCCCAGCAAAGAGACCAGAGTAGCTACAGCAAAAGAAATGTGATTTAGATCAGTTGGATTAGAGATCATAGAGAGATCTCAGGGAGACAAAATCACAAAGGCATTTGTAGGCAATGGGGAGGCTTTTAGACTTTATTCTGGGTGAGGTTGAGGTGGTAACCATTGGGTGGTTCTGAGCAAAGCAGTGACATGCTCTAAATCACGTTTTTAAAATATTACTCTGGCTTCTGTGTGGTTAACAGGCTGTAAGACTATAAGAGGACAAGGAAATAAAAATAAAGTTAAGTACTCATATTAATCCAGGTGAAAGCTGATAATGTCTTGAATTAGGCTGGTAGAAGAGAAGGTGGCACACAGTGGTCACGTTCTGAACATGTTTTGAAGGTGAAGCAGAGACAATTCTCAGGTGTACTTGATGTAAAATTTGGGTAAAAAAGAGGAATTCCAAATTATTCTATGGATTGAGGACTAATCAACAGCATGAATGTAGTTAATTTTTGCTGAGCAGAAAATATTTTACTGAGGGGAGGGCAGGAAAATGGTCTTTTGGGATAAGACCAAGAGTTAAGATTTGAAACAGGGTAAGTTTGAGATGTCTAGAAAACTTCAAATGAGCAATTTCAAGAAGATAGTGAGATTCATGATTCTGGAATTCAGGAGAGAAATTTAGCCAAAGATAAAGGAAATGTTGCATAGTATTTAAAATCATGGTGCTAGATGAGGTCAACTTGGAAGTGACTGTAGACAGAGAACCGAAGAAGTACCAGGTCTGAACCCTGGTGCCCTCCAAAATGTTGTGGGAAGGATATGAGCTGAGTAAAGAAAAGGACGTGAAGAACCAGATTAAATCTACTACAAGTAGATTGAAGTGTGTTAGATCCTAATAGCAAGTGGAGTCAAGAAGGAGAAAAGAAATAGCAAGGTCAAAAGCTGGACATAGATCAAGTAAAAAAAGGACTGAGAAATGACCATTGAACCTGTCAATATGGAGGCTACTAATGACTTTGAAGAGAGCAATACTGGTAGCATGGAGGGGACAACAGCCTGACGAGGGTGGGATTAAAAGACAAAGAGGAGTTCTGCTGCTGCTGATGATAAAGTAGTTTGTATAAGACTAACCCCTCCCTGGGTAATAATTACAAACACTATATAAAATATAAAGTACATAAAAGTAAAGGAGAGAAGCCCCAAATCAGGTTTTTTCCACAAATAAAATGCAAGGAAAAATAAGAGAGGGATGGAGGAAGAACCAATAAAATATTTTTAAGAGACACATCAAGCAATTACAAACAAAAGAATGTTATAAAGATCTTGATTCAAACTACTAAAAAATGACAAGAAAATTGAGAAGTTTAAAGTGGTGATATGTGATGATATTAAAATCTTAATTGTTCTCCTGTGTAACTATGGTGATTCAGTTGCATTTTTTTAAACGCCATTATCTTTTAGAATTTGTGAAATATTTAGGAATTAAATGATCTAATATGGTGTTTAATATTTGCTTTGAATTAAAATAAAGCAATATGGGGGTGTAGCTAAAACATGACTAGTCATGAGTTGATAATTGTTGAGGTTGGGTGGTGGGCACACAGCATTCATTATACTACTCTATTGTTTTACATGTTTATGCCTTATAGTAAAATTAATTTTTGAAATGAAGACAAACCCAAATCCAACTTATAAAGCAAAAGAATTAGTAAAATGATATTTTACTTCCAAAAAATACTCACTGTTATCTGCTTACAAAGAAAAAGTTCCTTCAGTGCTTTAAAGTATTTGCCTTATTCAATATTGAAATCATTCAATATTAAACAAAGGGCGGGGGGAGGGGGATAAACAAATGTGAATTATGGGAGCCTATACGAATTGGAAATTGAACATAAATGAAGTAAAACTGCCTCTGAAATGATAATTCTAGTTTATGATAAAGTATGATTGGATTAACAAACACCACCTCAGGATCAGAACTGTTTTGCAAAGCAAAGTACACTAGCAAACAAATATGTGAAAGATGTTTACCCTTTAGGAGAAGACAGGCATAGGTAATTGTGACCCAGCTCTAAGCCCATTTGTAAACAGTAATACTATATTTTTACTGCTTCTCAGATTGTGGTCTAAACATTTGACATCTTTAATGTCTTTCAAAAATATTAAACGTTGCAGACAGGTGAGAAAGGACATATATCATTTCTGATTTGTTGTCGACGTTGCTGGCAAATGTGCATTTGTGTGCAGCCATCTCTAATAAACTGCTGGCTTCCTGGTTGTTATATAGCTCGCCCACTTCGAATAATTTATTGTCCCCCACATTATTGGCACCACTTCTGAAAGCTGTGAGTGGAAAGGGGATTCTAATACATCACATTAAAAAAATAAGTCAGAGAAAACTCTAGATCAGCATGTTGTTTTAAACAGCTTCTACTCATTAGGGAGGAACCTTATGGACCCAAAGTAAAAATGCCTCCCAAATCTACTCAGAGAAGCAAAGAGGAGCAATGGAAATGGGTTTGTCTGCTGACCACTGTAGGGATGCTGCTCTGCCTGTGTCCTGCACTCTGTGAGCGAAGTCAAATTGTCTCTTTGGTCTTATTCTTTATTTTAATCTCATTTTACAGGGGAGTAAAAACAAATTAAAAACTCAATCTTCACATCCTCCCAACAGAGGATATGTATTAGCTATCGATGCTGTGGATAGAGACACGTGAGTGTACTGTACTGGGGTCTCATCTTGACTGGCTCCTAATTAGATCTACCTTTCTGAATACAGATCCCTACCCGCAAAGTGGGGCTAAACCAGGACCTGTGGTTGAGAGGCTTCCGCTCAGTGTTGGCTCAGGGAGAGTTAGAGCTGTTGAAATTAAAGCTGGCTAACTGATGGGTAGTGAACTCCCTGTCACTATTTGTTGATGACCACCTGGCAAAGATGCTCTAGACCAGTGGTTTTTAAGCCTTGTAATTGTTTTGAAGTCATTAGAAATGCAATAGATCTATGTAAAAATATGTATGTTGAAAAAAAGATTACATATTACAACACATCAGGGGCTCAGGACCCCACACCCCCCATTAATGGTTCAGAATAAGTTTCTACGTGTGGAGGAAACTTTGTCTGACCCCCAGGGTCTCTATATGCCCTTAGATTCTGTTATTCTTTAGGGAAGATTTTTAAAATAAAGAAGGATTCAAAGTGATTTTAAATTATTCCACCCTGCCCTCTGTAATTATCTGTAAACTGGCAAAACGGCCCTGATTCATTGCAAGTGAAATAATTATACAGTTGACCCTTGAATAACACAGATTTGAAATGTGCGGATACACGTGAATTTTTTTTTTTAATAGTAAATACTGCAGTACTACACTATCTGTGGTTGGTTGAATCTGCAGATGTGAAACCGCAGATACAGAGGAATTGCGTATAGGGAGGGCTGACTATAAATTACGTGGGGATTTTTGACTTCCGGGGAGGATCAGCACTCCTAACCCCCCCTCCTGCCCCATTAGCAGCAAATGACTTTGGCTTGGTTTCCATGAGAGCCAGCAATGGAGACAAATCCACAAACAACACCTTTCTCCCTACGTCAAGAATATCCTGTGCTAATGCTCTTTCTGGCACATTCACTAAACTTGCTGCCCACTACCTCCCACCCTACATGTCCAAATTCAGTGCCTTTCACATGCCCTCTGAGTTTCTTCTCTCACTCTGAAGCCTCACCTGGTATTTTAGGCTTTGCTCACCTTCCCTCATCCTAACCTGTACAAAACAGAGTCTGGGGCACCGTTCCATACATAATCACACTCCATCATATGCTCTTAGTTTCTCTGTCTTGTATGTTGCCTCATTTCAGAGAATAGACTGTAATATTCTAGATCATAGGTACCTAGTCAAATTTTCTTCAGCTTTCCCACTATAGCTAAAACACACATGAGATACTTAAGAAATACATATTGACAAAAAAAAATTTTTTTTGGCTTCTGTCTACTTTGAGAAACAGTAAGATCTCCATGAGGGTAATTTAAAGGACAATCTTTTGAAGGAGAGCTAAGAAGTGATGAGCAAGCATTGCTCAATGTGCAAGAATCAATGCACGTTTAGAGTTTTATATTTGAAAGGAATAATGATTAAGGGAAACTGTAAGACTGGATTAAAGAGTTGAAGAAAAAACTGAGGAGAGATAAACACATTTTTAAAAGGTTTGTGACCTTATTTTTAATCATTTTTTAAAAGCTGAAAAGAGTTGTCTTACAAAATTATTTTTAAAAACATCTCTTGAACTTATTTGGCTCAAGCAATCACTTGAAAAACAGAGACTGTTAAATTCACTGTGGTTGTAATTGCCTAGTACCCACCAGCCTCACTTAAATGGCCTATTGTCACCTCAGAAGTAAGGTTTTACTTTCCTTAGTTATGAATACTCTCAGTTGCTGTTGTATTAAACAAGGGGTCAGCACCACCGGAGAATATCAAGTCAATTGTGAATTCTCAGCCTCAGTGTCTAATTAGAGGTAGTGTATGGAATGCCTTCCTTAATTACTTTGGAGTCATTGGGGTATTTCATTAGTCTCAGTTTTTATCTTGTAACTTCATTCATAAAATATATTCCTTATCGTTTAGCTCCGTCGGGAACAGATCACTGGCCCTGTGCATCCTGCTCTCTGTGTGATCTCTCAGCCCCAAAGGAGAAGGTCAGAATTCCTCTACATAATAACACTTTCAGCTCTATTAGCACATTCAGAACACCATGAAGGAAAAAGGAAAAAAAGCAAGATATTAGGTTGCTAACAGGATAATATTCCCACATTTTGCCAGAAATATTAGGTAAAATTGTTTTCTTCAAAGAAGTTAAACAACAAATGTTGTTTATACAAAAACTGATCAGCAGTTCAGTCTATTCTTCTCCTGGAACCAACAGAAGCATGCTCCCCAAAGATGTTCTTAAAAGAGAAATTATATTATTGTATTTGATTATGAAATTCTATCAATACCTACATTCAATCAGACAAGGGATACACAGGTCATGCTAAAGAGAAAGATGGTTTCAGAGCAGAACACTAAATTCAAGCTATGAACATGGCTGAAGAACATTTAGGCAGGAAGGTAATGTCACAGAGATACACATAGGCATTGGCAATGACATCCAGTATGTGGTGTCCTCTTCTAGTGATTCAGGTGCACCCATCCCCATTGCAGGTTATTGTGGAGATAGTGTGTCATGCTTGATGTCTTTAAACATTTAAATTCTGCAGTAAACTTTCTGTTATTCTAATTCCATGTTCACAAAGAAACTTCAGATTACTAATTTGTCTTCTAAGTTTCCTTGATCCTATAGCAAAGGCATAATAAAGCAAGTGGAAATATTCAAGGCCACTTAAAGCCTCCTCTCAGAAGTGGCATAATGACAGTCATTTTCACCTTATTCTGTTGGTTAAAGCAAGTCAAATAACCAAAAACAATACCAAGGGAAAGGGGAATAAACTCTGCTCTTTTAGTGGGAGGAATTGCAGAGTTACATGGCAAAGGAGTTGGATAGAGAGAAACAGAATGAGGTCCAAATAATGCCATCTACCACATGTGGCCAACTGCACAGCTACAGAAACCTCAGTGGCCTCAGTAGCAGTACCTTTTTGAACTTTTATTCTAGTACCCTGATTATGTTGACTCAGCCACAAACTTGCATTTTTTTCTGTGTCTCCTAGTTCAAATTTCCAAAGGAAAAATCATACTGAATCAGCCTGGCTTACCATTGGTTCCTCGAGGGTCAGGGAGTTCCCTGGTTCAATCAGGGGCACATCCTCTTAAAAGAGGATGCAAACAGAGAGACAGTGATTACAGACATACCCAGGATAGTTTTCTTTTAGTTGCTATCGTTTTCTGTTGGCAATTCTCTGGATCTCCCATCATTTGGCTTCTCTCGGGGGCAACTTCCCCTTGAGATGTGCACATCTGCTTTTCTGAGACTTTTACATTCATAGAAATTGGTTCATTTTACAGTGTTTCACAATTCCTTACTGGCCATGGCCAGAAAATGATCTAGTCTTTATCTCAACAATATCTTAATACTTTCTACAGAATGAATGATGTCTTTGGCCACTCACTGATCCCTGACCTGACCACAGATCAGGCCCTGACTTCAGCTTGCTGCTTACCTCAGTCATGCATGCCATTGGTCTTATAAAGAACAGAGACTCAACTCAGATTCTTTCCCCTCCTAGAGATACAACCAGAAGTGAACAGATAGTAGGGTAGTGGCACTATCTTTTTTTTACATCATTTCTTTCAAGGAGCAAATTTTTCCATATCAGGGCTTCCCGGGTGGTGCAGTGGTTGAGAGTCCGCCTGCTAATGCGGGGGACACGGGTTCGAGCCCTGGTCTGGGAGGATCTCACATGCCGCGGAGCGGCTGGGCCCGTGGGCCACAACTGCTGAGCCTGCACGTCTGGAGCCTGTGCTCTGCAACGGGAGGGGCCACAGCAGAGAGAGGCCCGCGCACCGCGATGAGGAGTGGCCCCCGCTTGCCACAAATGGAGAGGGCCCTCGCACAGAAACGAAGACCCAACACAGCCAAAAATAAAAATAAATAAATTAAAAGAAGGCTCAACATTAAAAAAAAAAAAATGTTTTCCATATCAAACTTCTGTAATATACACATTATTTAGAGAAAGCCTGCAATCCAAAAGAAAAATGAGGTCAAAGTCAAAAATAAAGAAAAATAGTTTTCCCTAATACAGTGTTTCTGCTGTTGTTCAAATGAAAAGCCACCCTCAACACATAGGGAACATTTGAATGTGTTGATGGAGGCTAGAAATTATCTATCATACATGTTGGCAGAATACATTTCAATCTATTGTCATTATCTTGAAGGAAATGGCACTGTTGACAATTTGCAGAATGAGCAAAGAGATGCGGGTCCTATTTAAGGCATGATTTTCCTTATGGAAAGACACTGGGAACACAGCAGAGGAACCCTACATGTGAGCTTCCCTCCACTTAGCTGAGCCAATTATGGAAAACACAGACATAATCTAATGTCTAAGCACTATGTACATGATATATTGTTATTTTGTTCAAGAGCCCTGAGGCAAGAGAAAAATCAAAATAATTTTACAATAGCACCTGTTTGAAAATAAGCAATTTATTCCATCCTTATAAAATATTTATGGATTTCAAATGGATGTCCTTGAATAAGGCCATTCCATTTCTGTTCTCCACTGAGGATCGGTTACTTAGAGAAAACTCTAGACCTATTTCCTGATAATTTAGTACAGTTCCAAACCTTTTGTGAAAAAGTAGCCATCCAATAACTTTATTTACTAAATTTCATTTTTAATGATTCTGACTTAGTAGTCATACAAGCAACACCTCATGCATCGTTTCACCCTACTGAATAGAGAGGAATCCCTTCTACGAAATAAAATAATTTGATTTCCATTGAGAAAATGTATTTCAAAAAACCCAAGAGACTGAAGGAAACTATTACTTTTTATTACCCATATCATAATGTTCATCTTAATTACTGCTAAAGCAGGTTCACAGATGTAGTCTAATTGAATGTATAACTTTTTAATTGAAAAGGGGAAAAGGATGAGATTTGAGTTCTAACAATAAGATGAGACTCAAGTTAAATCCTTCCCTTCTAAAAAGCTTTCCTGGGAGAATTGAGGTTCTTAAAAATGTCCTAATTGTCAGGTATCAACATTGCACAAATGAAGCATTTTGGAATTTGGAGAAATGAGTCAGTGTTGTGTTATCTGTTACAACCGGGGTTAGAGGCAGGTCAATGTGAACAGACACTGGATAATGCGGCTAACCAGTTGAGACTATCCTCAACTCAGCCTCTGATACTTTGACCCATCTCCAGGCAAAAGATTTCACGTTTTACATAAAGAACAAAAGATGGGGTCAGTTAAGGTCTCTGGGCCTTTAGTTCTGTCTCTTATATGCCAAAGCTTTAACCTTTTAGTTATACTTGTAAGTAGCAAATAATGTCCTAACTATTTTCAGCAGCCTAAACTTTTAGCCATTCTACTATAGATTGAGGAAAAGAACCTTCTAGTAGTATTATTGCATTATTGCTATTCCTTCCATCTGTTATTGAACACTATTTCTGTTTTTTTTTTTCATATGAAATTATTTTATGTTTCCTTGAAGGCACTACAATAGAACATGCAATGGTTAAACTTACTGAAAGAACATCCGAGATTCTCTGAAGCAAAAAAAAAAAAAAAAAAGAAAGAAAAGAAAAAACTATTTGCAACAGAATCCTTACGGTTTAAATTCTTGTTATCTGGGTATGCACACGAACATGTAACTTTTCTCAGACATCCCATTTTGCCAAAACATCAATTAGTCTGACTCATGAAATTCCGTCTTCCTATTCCGTGTCATGTACTGAACATGTTTCTATTTCTGCACCAGGGAACACCACTCGAACTTCCACTGAAAACAGCCCTTGAATACATAGATGGTAATCACATGCTTAGACAGCAAAGGAAGCCTTCATGACTATTTTTAATGTATCTATAACCACTTCAGATGTCTTTTTGGAAACCAGCTGCAGAATCAATGTGTTCAAAATGGTAGCTATGTACCAGCTCCCATTAATTTCTTAAAGGCCAGGTTCTATGCTTACATTGAGGCAGAAGGAGTAATATGACTTTAAGGGTGTGGGTTATAATTCAAGTATGATTGTATTAGCATAAAAGAACATAAGCTGCTTTTTCTGAATGCAAACACGGTCCCTCAACCAAGGATGTAAATTAGTATTACAATGAAAGCTGCCAGAAGGACAGAAGTTGGAAGTGTTCTCTTCTCTGAGCAGCAGGAGACTGTTCAGGTCCTGCTGCTTTGAAAACCTTTCTCCCCCCATGCAGGCTGCCCTGCTAAGAGAAATCTATTTGAATATTTTGGCAATCACAGAAGCCCCCACATAAATTATGGATACAGAAATGCAGAAGACAGTCTAACAAATGGAACACGGTGGAATCTGTTTTTCCGCCGCCATATGGTGTCGACAGAATGCCACTTTGTTTCTCTGGGAAACAGCTCATCATTAAAAAATAAATAGCAACTTTTCTGTGGGGAAAGAACCCACAGTCATTATTTTGAAAAAATAACAAACAGGAAACTCTGTCCTTTCATTTTTACAATCTTTTTTTTCTTACATTATTATTATTGCCGCACACATAGACATTTTTTCCAGGAATTCACAATGGCTTGTACCTTGGTACATGGGAACTCAAAATCGTGTTTTTCTAGATTTGGAGAGATAAGCCCAAGTACAACATATACTGTGAAAAATCAGTGCACTTCATTATAGACCTTCTTTCCTTTGGAAAAACTATTCTTTGAACCTAACATATGGAATATACTTATAGTCTGAGTTCATACTTATAGATATAATGCATATAAAACATCCTGGTTTCTGTAAAGTTTAACAATTTCCAAATTGAATTTGGATGACTTTATTATTTATGGAATGAAGTTGTTACTTGAATTTATTCTGTAATATATTTCATAATTTACCCTCTCTCAATGCAGGAAAGTTTCATCACATTCCATAATTAAATGTAATACAAAGCCTGTTTGTAGCTTTCTCCCTCATACAACCCTTCCCTGGCTTTGCCCCCCTTTGCCCACAAGAAGCCTTTCTTACAAACCTCTGTCACCTTTCTACAAATCAGACTGCTGGAAATTTGTATCTGTAGTGCTATCTGTAAACGAATCACGGTATTTTCAAATCCATGTAATTCCCAAAGCATTTTCCCAAATATTTTATTTGGTGTTCAAATAGCACTGAGAGAGGGATAGGAAAGGTTATCATTTCTTCTTTGCAAACAAAGAAATGGAAAGAGGGGGTTAAATCAGTAACTTAGATATTAGTATCAGGGTTGAACCCTGGTCTTCTGACTCCCAGGTGAGGGCTTGTTCTACAGCACTGTGTTAGCCAAGGCAGGACAGATCATCTTCATCAGTATTGCCCTTCTCCCATTATTCCTTTAGTGGTGGTCTCTGACCATGTGGCTAGATTGGCCTTGTTACTGATAATGCTTCATCTACCTATCTCCTCCAATATCAGGCATCTGTTTTAAGATACAACAGGGAAGTTAAAGGTTTCTAGAAGTCAGTTACCACAGAGCCAAAGAAAAGCACATGTCTGTAAAGGTTAGACTGTGTTTCAAATGCAAATCTTTAAGATTCTGATGCCAGAATCATCTACTTCCATTTGGTGAACTCTGTGAAATAGGATTTGGGGTCAGAAAAAAATGGTTGAGCTTGATAAGCCGCTTTATATTATGGTACTTTAGTTGTTTTGAAACAAGCAATAATTTTACAATATGTTGTCCTGTTGGAAGGATGACTAAGAAATTTTCACCAACACCAGGTAAATGAGGAGAGCACAAAATCTGGTCCTCCTGTGGACCAGAAGTCAAGAACAGAAGACATGCATTCCCTCTTCTCCCCGGGCTGTCAACACTAAATTCTGTGCTGCAATAGAACACTGAGTCCCTGCCAAATTGAAAGAGTCCTCACAGCCTCATCTGATTGAATTCATTTCTATCACTTCTAAAGAAAGCTTATTCAAAAATATAACTGATCTCAGGATGCATATGGTATTTTATTTCTTTTCTTCAACTCTTCCAGCTTTGTCCTTTAATACTCCCTCAATTCATATTTGGGATGGGGATTTTGCAAATTAAGAAGCAGGAAAATATTTTATGTCTGCAAAGTTCCAAGGCATATGCTTTGTTCCTTGTTAGTGGAAACACTGTCCTCAAGAAATTGTACACAACTGGCAGATAATTCCTCAGTGTTATTGACAGCTTGTCACTAGTGGATGCTGACAGCTACATGGCATCAAGTGCATCCAGCCAAAATGCCATAACACGTAGCAAACACCAAAGTAAAGATTCTGGAAAAGGTAGCAAATCTACTGTATTGCTCAGTGTTGTTTTAAGGTTGCTCATTCTCAATTCTATGGCATGGTTTTTACGTATCACTTGCAAGATAACCTAACCACCCAGACAGAGGACTGAATAAAAGGAATACAGTTTGGGTGTTATATCTAATGGAGAGTGAGAAAAGAATATGTTTTATGGTATTGTTAAATGAAAGCTAGTCACCAATCACCTGCATCCAGCACTGTACAATTTTAAGCAGGTGTTCCAGACCTAGAGGAAAAGATTTGAGGAAAAAGATATGGGGAAGGCAATCTGGGAAGAAACCAGACTATATGATTTAAGCCAGACTGTATGACAAAAGAAGTGAGATGGTAGTAACTACAATTAATTAAAATTAAGTAATATTAAAAGTTTAGTTCTTCAGTTGTGGTAGCCACATTTCAAATACTCAAGAGCCACACATATCTAGTGGCTACTGCGCTGGTGAGCACAGATGCAGAATATTTCCCTCATTGCAGAATGTTCTACGGGACAGCGTTATTACAATGAGTTATATGTTTCTATGTGATTCAACCATCCAAAGACTCCCTTTATTGAGTGGATGATTTTCAATGGAAGCATAACACAGGTAAGAGAGCTTTAGTGTACAAACTCTAGATCTGACTTCCCTCCTAAGGCTTGCTCTCAGTTTCTTGTCTAGTAAAACAGAGGCCACAGGGACAGAGATGGTATGGAGCTGTTTCTGGAAGAAACAAGCCTAAGGTATTATTTGATACAGCTTGTAAGTGCTCAGTAAGTGGTTTAATTATACTAATCATGCTTACTAGATTGTGTCTATAAATTTAGTTCCGCAAAGAAGCTGTCAAATCATCTTTTCTCTCATTATGTTAAGAAAGTGTTTCTACCTTTATATTTGAGTTTCAAACAGTAGCAATGATCACAAAAATGAATGTTTATTGATTATTTAATATGATCCAGGGGCATATATGTCCAGATTCAAGTTCTGCTATTGCTACACACTTACCAGTGAGTTGTGTACCCTAGGATAGTTACCATACCTCACTAACCTTAATTTTCTTAATAAGTAAACTGGAGAAGAAAATGGTCCTTGTGAGGGCTAAATTACTGCTGTATATAAAGCTCTTAGGACAGTGGCTAGAACATGGTAAGTACTTATTAACTGTTAGCCGTTTTAATTACCATTTTCCAGGCATTTTAATAAATACATCTATTTTCTCCTGTTGATTCTTATGATAACCCTATAAAATATATTACCAATAGTAACATTTAACAGATGGAAAACTGAGATTTGGGGAGGTTAAGGGATTTTACCAATTTAACACAGGAGACAAGAGGTGGAGCCAGGATTTGAACCAGGCACCCTACCCTCAGAGCTCAGAGCCTGAGCAGCTAAACTTGACAATGGCACCAACCTTGTGGGCTTATTATGGGGATTTTAGGAGATAATGAAGGTAAAGTATTTAGCATATATTTTTCAGTAATTATATTATTATTATGCTAAAATTCATTAAGTAATGTTTTGCAGTGTGATAGTAACTTTAGTGTTTTGTAGTGAGAAGGTAGTTATAGCATTATCAGAGTGAAAGCTATTTACACAACAGTTTTTTTTGTTTGTCTTTTGTTTTTGTTTTGGCTGCACCACGCAGCATGTGCAATCTTAGTTCCCTGACCAGGGATCGAACCTGTGACCCCTGCGATGGAAGCGCCGAGTCTTAACCACTGGACTGCTAGGGAAGTCCCTAAAGTTACACAAGAGTTTTGAGCCATGCAATAATGTATCCTTTATGGCTGGTACGCCATTCCTTCTCTCAGATTTCATTCTGCTTTGATAATAACAATAATAATAATAGGAAGAGAAGGAGGAGGAAGAAGCAGAAGATGAAGCTGGAGAAAAGGAGGAGGGGGAGAAGGGGAAGGAGGTGGAAGAGGGAGAGCAGGAGGAAGGGAAGAAGAGGAAGAGGAAGAAGGAATTCTATTCAAGCAAACCACTAAGCAAGTGCTACCTAAAACAAGGGCAATGGCAATATATTTCCTTTGAAACCATGAGCTGTCCTTTAGGGAAGAGTCTTAAACGAAATGGAAGATGATAGCTGTGTGCAGGGAGCTGTCCCCAGACGAAGGAGCGAAGTAAGACTTCTGAACTTCGAGAACTACACCCAGCCAAGGTTGTGCACACTCCCTGCCAATCTGGCATGCAATAACATCAAAGGAAATGCACTGCAGACCACAATTTTCCAGCATGATGTTCCAGCCTGAAGCAGCCTGTAAGTATTAGCATAAAGCAATATAAGTCATTTTAGAAGGCACAGTGGGGGAGAACGTATTATTTATTACTCCTTTTCAGAAGTGTTTTAAACTACAACTCTGGATACTTAAGCTGACTATTTCTGTACCAAATAACACCTGACCTATGATAAGGCAAATTCCTTAGGAGCCAAACTTAAATCAAAGAAGCCAATGGCTTAGCCACTGGGGAAAAATAAAAGGTAGTGATGAGAGACTGGCAATTTGGGTTGAGGCCATCAGATTGTTATAGTAAAAAAGGATAAATGGCCCTTCTGCAATGTGTAACATATTTCCTATAGCAAGGAGAATGGGTAAACCCAATTTCTCAATCTTTCCATGCAGTATAGTATGAGATTAAAAAAAAACAGCATGGATATTCCAAAGAATTTAGATGTGGTTACCTAAAGGCTGAGAAGAGTCATTAATACATATGATGATATTATCAGGATCGAAGAAAAATGTGATTAGTTAAAACAATAGGTAAAAACAAACTGGCTGAATTTTAAGAAAAATTGATATTAATCCTGTACAGGGATTCCAAATTTCAATTTCCCAAATTCCCTTGGGAGATATGGTTTAATAAGACCTCATGTGGAAAAGGAAGCAAAGACCTTAGATGTCCATAAGCTAAATATAAGACTACAGTGTGATGTTACGTGACAAAATTTGTTGTAATCTTGGGTTGTATTAAAAGAGGTAGACTATCCAGGTTATGGGAAGTGACAGTTAGAATAATATGTTCTGTGCTGGAGAGATAATCCAGAGTTCAGACACTTTATACAGAGACAGTAGAAAAGATTAGGATGATGGGAGGATGCATGCCTCTAAAAGAAAGTATGTGAGCAAGATGTGGAAACTTGCAAAATATGTGTGGGCAAGAGATGCCTGAGAGCAAAAGAGAAGAAATTATATCAATTTGAAAACAAAAATCATAGGTATGGACACTTTTTATTGTATTACTGCCTTCTCAAGCTTGACCTGGATCACTGTCTGATACAACTCCTTCCTCTGGAATGTACAATCTAGTTGAGCTTGACTTACTTTGGGGCTGTATATTTTTTCACTTTGCATTTTTTTGTGATTAGTCTCCTCAAGTCTCCTGTGAACTTCCCCAGGCCAGGGATTCTGACTTGTTTAGCTCTCTATTTACCACAGCAAACAGGACTAACTCCAGGAGGCCCTTGGTGACTATTTGTTGATTTCCTCCAACATGTCACTTTTTTGCTATTAGGTTCAACGCTGTTCACAATCTGGAGGAGACTTCTCCTCCAATTTAGCTGTTTCTCCTGATCATCCATATGGACCATCAAGATGTGTTATCATTAGCAGCCTCTTAAATGCCTTAATTGGAGAAGTAAGGCATTTAGTATCAAGGGGGCATAGAATTCAATTGAGTTTAGATACTCCAGCATCTACCTTTTGAAATCCAAGAGAGGAAATAAAAAGGCTTTGGGGTAGCAAGAGCTATAACTTAATTGGTAACACCTGCAGAGAGCAGGCGATAAATGTATGAGGAGGACAAGGGATTGTCTCCAATCTTTTTCTGTTGTCATTCCCTATACACACATCCCTGTTGAGCAGTATACCTCTAGCTGAATCAAACCTGTTCAGGAAAAGAAAAAAATACCAAATAGAAAAAGATATTCTAATATTAACAGCACTTCCAGAAATGCAGTTGAAATTCTTAATAAAAACTTTTCATCTCTTTCCTTTCTTCCCATCACAATCTAAGTTATTGAGGGTAAAGATTCAAATGAACATATCTTACCAAAATATTTATTCAAAGAGGAATGTTAGTGATTTTCAGATGCTTGCCGGCAGAGTGGAAACAGAAAGATAAACGACTTTCTCACCCTATTCGGGAGTTATTGTTATCATCCAGCCTGTGATGTTCCCTCATTATCGAGGGGTACACAAATCCAGGCAGTGCATAATTTGGGAACCAAAAGTAAAATAGTAAAACATTTCTCAAGATGCTTTCACCATTTCACCGTTTTTAAAAAGAATTTAAATGCAGGAAAAGAAGTATAACTCATATTGGCTCTTCCTAGGCATTAAAATTCTAAGCACAAAACTATGTGCATCGCTTCTCCACAGGATGCTACCAACATTTTGCAAAGAGCAGTCTGGAATCCCAGTCCACGTACGGCCTGGGCCTTCTGGAGCGATGCCAGCGTTACCAAAGTTCATTCACCACGTTTTACAGATTGTCAAAGTGAGGTCTCCGGACAGAGGTAGCCCTAACTTTTCTCAGGCCCATCTAGCAACAGTTAGGAAACGAACGTCTTCCAGTCTTCTTACCAATGGACAAAATAATCACCTGAGCTGTTTACTTCCATTTTAATCAGTCAGCCAATCAAGTCTGAAATGAGAGCTTGCTTAATTACACTCTCAGCCCTGGGCTTAGCTCTGCTATAAAGAACTGAGAGAGCAAAGTGCAGATTTGCCCTCTAGGAAACCTGACTTAAGACACACCTGAAACAATTAGAGAACAATACAGGAGGAGATGCAATTAAGTGAGAAAATGTTAAGCAGAGTGATGATTATAAGCGTTTGAAGGGCTCCGGGTGTGGCTCAAGCAAGGGGAAAAAGTCATTAAGAGAGGGTCCTTTCTCTCTCGGCTTCTTTGTCACCCTTTCCATCTCTTCCTGGCTCCGCCATTTAAGATGAACAGAAACAAGCTGCTTCAAACATGGGCCACGGCACAGCTGCCAGGCTCCTCTCTTGTTCTTCTCCCACTCACTGTCCAGCTGTTCTGGCTGATGCTCTTGTTACTCCCTGAAATCCTCTTCCATCAGCCTATTTCAAACTGCCCTCATGACTGCATCAGCATCTCCCCCAAGTGATTTCCTCATCACTCTTCCCTTGCCAATCTTTCCTTCTTCCACATTTCACCAGAGTTCATCTTATTCTAATGGTGACGGACATGCCTTTGCTCTTTTGTTAAGCAGTCTGTGGGGGTCCCCAGAGGACCACACAGACCTGTAGCAATTGCAGATGTTTAAAAATGAAAGAATATTTTAGTAGTCCCGAGGGTGGTCTCAGGGATATGATATGACAAATTTCTCCAATAGTGTTAAATAAAGCACCATGAGCTGAGGTCAGTAGCCTCACATGATAATGGCTTCTTTTCGTATATATAGAAAATTTTAACTTTTAGTTCCAAACTGACTCTTCCTTACGCCACACATCAGCCAATGGCCTTCATACCATCCTCACTGTTACAGAGCCCCTGAATGCAACGTTCTTACAAAAGAGAGCTTTTACAAAGAGAAAATAAAAAGAATAGTTATTTAAACCTGACACCTTTTTATACCTTTATTTTTTCCAAACTAATATGTCAAACTAATTCAACTTAACATGTCCATTTTCCTCCAAAAGATGACAGAGACCTGAAGTAAATGAATATGCTCTAGACGATATAGAAGGCAATGCAAATACATAGTCAAATTTAGACCATCTCAGGCCTATAACATAACCAGATAGAAAATTTTAATTCAAAAGTTAACGATTCACATACCACTTGTTATCTTCACCTGTCAACACTTCTGACAGCCTATTTTAATATTTGGTATTTTTTTATACTTTATCTTATAAAAAGAATTTTATCCTTTCTCACTGTATTCCTCAATGTGGAAAAAAAAGAAGTCAGACTAGATTTTTAAATTTTATGCATGGAGGATGATAACAATGGTTTCTAGTGACAAAAAATGGTCCCTATCCTCCTAAGAAAGGACTGATTTCTCCTCAGCCATAGCAGCAAGTAATCACCAGAACCAATTCTATATCCATCCTAATTCATCAATGACAGCCTTGCATCAGGAATCATGCTTCTGAAGGCCAGCCAATTGGTGACAGCCCAATATTTCTGAAAGTCAGCCAATGAGTAACAGTGATTTTTGAGTAACCATGCTTACACAGCTAAAGATCCACCAATATCTAAACACTCTTGTTTTTGGAATTCTACCAATCTCTGAACTCCATAATTCCTGATTCTCTATACAAGGTCACTTCTCTGCTTTGTTCAGGGAAGGCTCAAAAGCAAGTTCTCCCTCAGTTAGCAAGGAATAAATTCACATCTCTGTACATGGAGTGATGGCCGCTTTCATGTAATCTAAATTGATATCTCACTAGTATATTATATTTGAAGATCTATTCATTTACTGCACATTACCATAATGTGCAGGAGGTTGGTCTGGAATGAAATGAGTCAATAAAATTGTTTAGACTTGTTGGTTTATTCAAATGTAACATCTCCATCAGTCACCCGTGTTTCTGTACCTCTCTCCCGGTGGCTATTGAAATCTAAGTTTCAAGCCTATTATCACACAGTGAGGAAGAGGTTACAGAATATCGCAATGTTGTAACATGGTGGGCAAAGTCAGGCCCTTTAGTGTTAGCCTTCATCTTAGAATGCTGAGCCACCATATGCTTGAAAGAGGTTCCCAGTGTTTATCTAATTTGTTCAATACAAAAAGTAAGAGAACAAGAGTATTTGCCCTCACATATATTTGAGGTACTTGAAATCATAAAATCTCTTTTGAATAGCAATTATTTTCTTAGAACCAAAAGACTTCAATGAGACTGTGCATAGGTCATTACGTATCATTTTGTTTAAAGTAGAATTATATATTTGTTAGAGGATCTCCAATAAGAATGCCATATGCATAATTGTAAACATCACTGTCCTCTTTCCTAAAGTTATTTTAAATGTCATTTATAGTTGTCTCTACCCAAGTTTGTGGCTGTAATTTGTTGAAGACCTCATATAATAAATAGAGTGACTTATGTACATTATGATAGCCTGAACTCTGTAAGACTTATTGTGTCCAGAAAGAGTTCATTATCTATTTTATAAATGATAATCAAGTCCTCTAACATACTGTGTTCAGCCATGATAAATATCATGACTCTCCAAGATCCTTTATATCCTCTGAGCACGCTTGCCTGCCATCTGCTCCAAACCTGCCTTCATGGCCTCCCCAGTCTCTCTGATTCCTATCTCAATGCTTCTTCCCAGGCTCTTCCCCATATATATACTGTTCTTTTCTCATTTCAGCTCTACCCAGCCAAAACCTGCTCTTCCTCTCCAGTTCCATATCCATCAGGAAGGTATATACTATCACTTCATGAGATTCCCTATCTCCCTCCTCTGAGCTCACATACACTGTCCCAGTCAACTCCTTCATTTATTCATTTACTCAAAAATGTGAATTTTACCTTGCTGGGAAATATATGGACATTTGGTAATTACCAACCGTTGCCTTGTATTATAGTTATCTGCATCCCTGTTTTATCTTCCCCTATTAGCTGTTACCTTCCTTGAGTGCAAAGGATGTGCATTTTCCATCACATGGTGCTGTTCATGTGATGGAAATACGTGCTAAGTGGATGAACAAGTTTGCCTTTGGCATGGCAGGAGGGCTCACGGAAGGGTGAACCAAGGAAAGCAACGTGTGATTCAGTTATCAAACAAGTATCTGATCTAGTCTGGTTTATTTTATTCATCAGATTTCCCTTGAACAATTTAAAAAATGTTCCTTCTGCAGTGGATGAATCATGAGCCCTCTAAGAAATAGAAGTTGAAGCACTGTATTCACAGAGTGCATAAAATAAGTTTTCAAACCTCCAGCTATTGGTAATTGTCAATCATTTTTAAAAGTCTATCAATTTAGCTCATATGCTGCTAGAACTCTGTGTGCGTGAATATCCCTAAGGACACCGTATATTCCTGAGATTATCGTGTTTATGGATCTCTCAAAAGCATGGAAGAGATGTCACAGAAGCTTGTTAAGGTAACTAACAGTAACCAATATCAAACAAGAAAGGGTAATGGCATTGGACCATTTGTCTTTCAGTTTGGACTGCAGAGAGATTGATGGTGTTTCCCCATGACCACTACAGGCTGCAATGCCTATATTAAGAACTGGAATGTTTTATTAGCACATCCACCACCTGTGCTTGTTTAAGAAACAGAACCTTGCGCTAGTGAGTGAGAAAACAAACGTGGGTACAACAGAACTTGTGTCTTCAGGTGTTCATGGTGTTTGTGGGAGGGGCTCCTCCTTGTACAGGTCCCTCCCCTGAATCTGGTCTGGGCAGAACAAGGCTGCCTGAAGTTTGTCCTCGCTCAGCCCCAGCTGGCACATCATCACCAACCTCCCTCCCTCTGTGGAGGTGTCTCCTGAGGAGTGTGGATTCCCTTCCTTCCCCTCTCCACCTGTCTTCTCTGAGAGCTCATCTGCGTGCAGTGCTTCCTCTCTCACCAGGATGTAAATGACTCCCAAATCTATTTCTCTACTTTGCATGTCTATCTCTCTACATCATGGGGTACTTACTGCATGCTGTTGGCAGGCAATCATTACTCAGTAAATACCTGCTGCCTGATTGTAGGATAAGATGGAAGTAATTATCTTTCAGGTAAATGCATAAAGGGCTTTTCTGGGTCAAGATGGCCTTGTCCTTCCAAAATTCAAAACTAGAGAGAAGAGGATGAAATTATTATAGGTAAACTCCATAGAAGAAAGGACTGTATAATTTTTGTTCAGCATCTGCTGTTTTATCAGCGCAGCACTGACTCCTTGTTCTGGAATTGCTCTCTTCCTCCATTCTACATTCAGAAGAGCCATATTACCATGTGACCCTATACCATACCTACTAAGTGGGCATTTGACCCAAACTAGGTTAAGGACCCCCTTCCCTGGGATGTTTTTTAAATGTGTATACATATTTTACTGGATCTCATTTTCTTTCTTTTTTTTTTTTTTACATCTTTATTGGAGTATAACTGCTTTACAATGGTGTGTTAGTTTCTGCTGTATAGCAAAGTGAATCAGCTATACATATGCATACATCCCCATATCTCCTCCCTCTGCGTCTCCCTCCCTCCCACCCTCCCTATCCCACCCCTCTAGGTGGTCACAAAGCACCGAGCTGATCTCCCTGTGCTAAGCGGGTTCCCTGGGATTTTTAAACTTGGAACTGATAGGCATTCTCTCTGCTTGATGTCTGAAACTGGTAAATATGAAACTCCAGCGATGTTTTCCTTCATCAAGTCAGTAACTTAACAAATATTTGCTGAGCATCTACTATGTGCTAAACACCTTACAGTGAAGAACCAGAACTAAAGTCTGCCTGTTAGTAGAGGAAGACAGAAGATGAACAAGTATATGCAGTAAGTAGACATATAGTATCACATGTGATGAGCCAGAAACCCACTGTCCAAAATAATCCCTACCTGATTACCTACATAATTTTCACTCAGACTAAGAAGGAAAGAAAACAAAGCAATAATGGAATGTTCATTGTAACACATGCCTATTTCCCCTTATCTTGTCTATGGTTTTTAAACATGAAAACAGCAACAATAAAAGTAACTGTAGTAATGACTCCAACTTAGTGAAGGTGTTCAAAGTGACCAGCAATGCATTCAGTATAGTCAGTATCTTAGTTAATCTGTATACCTGCCCTTTGCAATAAACACTGAAAATTAGCCTAATCTTACAGATGAAGAAATTGCTTCATAGAAAAGTCCAGTAATTTGGTCAGCATCACAGGGTGAACGGCAGAACGAGCACTGGAACACAGGCTGCCTCCCACCAGCATCCTGGCTTTTATCACTCACTGTGCCATGCTGGTACTGAGCAGCCTTCACGTCCAGAAACTGTGCTGAATAAAGGACATCTTGCCTCAAGGAGCTTGCAGCCAAACCCGGGAGGCAAATCCATCAGGGGACAAGTGTGATACAGTAGCTGTCATTACACAGACAAAATTATGTAGGAGTATAGAAAACTGTGCGTGGACTGAAATTCTCAGCTCCATTTAACCCTCTGGAGTTATCCAAAGGCCACGCCCACCTACTTGCAAGCAGATCACCTCTGACCTAGTGCCTGCCACTTCTTCATAAGGCAGGATGTAGAAGAAGGCCCTTCTGGGTGAAATGTGGAAGCGACAACTCATCTCTGCTCTTATACTTTGAACAAGTTGTCCTTGGTATTTGCTGAAAAAGCAAAAGATAAGGCAGCGTGGCTTCTGTCCACCTCCCAACCTAACTCTTCTTTACAACTTACTTAAAAGAGGGCACTTGGGGATTTTCCTAGGACTTCCTCCAGGCAAATACACTGGTACAGCCGGTGCTGGAAGATGCATCACTCCAAATATGAATTCAACATTAAAAGGAAAGGTGCTTCTTAACTCTCCATCCAATGCAAAATTATATTCCAAACTACAAGGACTTTACTGGGATTTTAATTTTTTTCTTTCTTTCTTTTTTTTTAATGCAGTACATTTCCACTAAATTGGCTGTCCCTGAATTAAAGAGAGGATGGCTGGAATGTGCGGTTTTCTCCTTCCTTCATTCATCCTGTTCTCTCATTTCTCAACCCTCCATTTCAGCCTTTCTACTAGAAAAGCCCAGGCCAGGAATTCTGTCTGCCAAGACCCAGAGCAGAGTGAACTCCTTCTCAAAGAACCCACGGCCTGTGGCCTGAGCAGCAGCCTGCAGGGAAAAGGGTGGGGGCAGGAAGAGGGCCTGGAAATGTAGCAGAAAAGTATGTTAGGAAGGCGTCTTTAGAGTTCTCTTCGAAGCTAAAGTGCTGGACATTGACTGTCAGAGCCCAACCAGGTTTTCTTTCCCTAAGGGCACCTTTTCTCATCTAGAGAAATATTAAGTTCATTTCGACACTGCTCTCCTGGAATTCACAACTGATATCAGCTCAGGGAACAGCGTAAACCCAGGACAGATCCCTCCTCCACAGGGTCTTCCCAGGCCCCTCTGCAGGCAGGCTGCATCTTGCTCTGTTCCCCCAGCACAGACTCCTGCACCTTCCTCAGCCTTCAAGGTGCCTCTACCTCCCACCCTGCATTTCCACACTGGGGTGTTCTCCTGGTTGGATTACAGAAGTCTGATCATCAAGAATATATAGTCAATAGCACTGTAATACCTGTGCATAGTGACAGATGGTCATTAGATTTATCGTGGTGATCATTTTGCAATGTATAGCGATATCAAATCACTATGTTGTGCACCAGGAATGAACACAGTGCTGTAGGTCAATTTTACTTTAAAAGGAACAACGAACCAAACAAACTAACTCAGAGGAAAAGCAGTCAGATTTATGGTTACCAGAGGTAGGGGTTGGGGGCACAGGGAACTGGAAAGGTTTTCAAAAGGTACAAACTTCCATATTATGAGATAAATAAGTACTGGGATGTCATGTACAACAGGATTACTAGAATTAATACTGCTGGATGTTATACATGAAAATTGTTAAGAGAGTAAATGCTAAGAGTTCTGATCACAGGGAATTTTTTTTTCTCTTATTTTTATCTATATAAGATGATGGCTGTTCACCAAATTTATTGTGGTAATCATTTCATTATGCATGTAAGCCAAATCACTATGCTGTACACCTTAAATTTATACAGTGCTGTATGTTAATTATATCTCAGTAAAACATGGGGAAAAAGAACCGTGCCTCATTCATTTAGAATTCCCTAGAGTCTATAGAGTGGGAAGGGTGTGGATTTGAGGTTAAACAAACATAGTTTAAACTCTGGCGCTTACATTCAATAGGTGAGTGACTGACTTGGGCTATTTAACCTCTCAGGGGTTCCATTTCCTGACCAGTACAAGGAGAGAGAGTAATATATGCCTAACCAAGGTACTCTGATCATTGAAAGAAAAATTAAAGTAACTCATATTTTGAAAGGTTGCTATGGGCTGGGCACTGTTCTGAGCCATGTGCATGCATTATTTTCTTTAATCTTTGTAACACACCATCAGGTAGATCCTAGTCTGAGCTCTATTTCGTAGATATGGAAATTGAGGCTTAGAGAAGTTAAATAACTTGCCTAAGGTGCTTAACCTGGAAGACACATAATAATCATAATAATGACAATAGCTGTGCTCTATGGTAGGTTGACTATGCCAGAGAAGTGCTGACAATTTTACCTCTGCTGTCTCATGTGTTCCACATGTTTTCAACTGAGGAGACTGTGTCTTAAAATGATGAAGTCACTTTCTGTGGCTATTCAATCATTATGTGTAACAGAGCAGAGATGTAACCCCAGATCTCTGAGTCAGATCCTGTGAGCTTAACCATTACTAACTGCCTAGAGATGGCAGTTTCACTATACAGTAGCTCCCTTCAAACACATTAGAGTGCTGAGGGAGAGAATACAGGTTTCAAGTCTTATGCACAGTGGATTTAATTTTGTTTTTAGTTTCCTCATGGAGAGGGGTCTAAAACGGGGACAGCGAAGAAGATTTGGGGTGTGCAGTACTCAGTCTCAATTGTTCAGCTCTTGAAATGAAGGCCAGCTCACCATCTCCGTAATTTGGGAACCAAAATCCACAGCATTCATTGCAGACTCTCAAGGTGCTAGAATCCATAGCCACATTAAAAAAAAAAATGGATTCAGAGCACTTCTTTTGCAAGATTCTTTGCCAAAACAGTGGTAGTGATACAAACAACTAGTAAGAGAGAGTTGATTAAATATGATCTATCAACTTGATATAACATGATGCAGCCATGAAAACAGTAATTATGACCATTAGGAAAAAGCACAGGAGAATGCTTAGAATGTTTACCATATGATGTTATCTGATAAAATACTATGTCATGTGTACCTTATGATTGCATCTATTTAAAATATGAATATATATGAAAGTTAAAAGCAGAAGTTAATGTAAAATGAATTATATATTTATGTTACTTATGATGGTAAGATTCTAGGTGATGTTCTATAGATTTTTTTTTGAATATCCTATTGTTTTGACAGTAAAACATCAGAATTAAACGTCAAAATATACTCTGGACACTGCCCCAAGAGGAGCTCCATGGAAGAAAAGGCAATGACTATGCACACGTATACTTCCGTGCCATTATTTCCCTGCCCCATAGACACAAGGAAAACCAACAAAGAAAATCAGCACACGTAGTAATCAGTTGTGCTCTGTGGCCCACATGACATATCTATATACTTTTCATCTGATGCTTTAATAAGGCAGGAATATGCTATATATCCTCTCTACACTACTTTTCAAGTGAAATACAGAATATTCTGGAACCTCTTGCTCACTGAGATGGGGAGGTAAAACGATGGGTCCATGACTTGAACCAGACTCTTCACAGCCAGCCCAGGGTTCTTCTCCCTGTACCAGGCATTCTTTATACCCCAATGATTGCAAATAGCAGCTTGTGCATGTGGGGAGTGTACAGTCAATATACCAGTTCTCTGACGGTTACAGGAAATATGCTTCATGTTTTACTTTTGATACTGTCAGTTTCAGTTGGACGTGTAAAAGATGTTACAAGACTGAAAGAAAAATGCCATTGGAAATGGGAGAGATGTTTGGGGAAGAAATGATTTCCTTATTTACTTAGGCCTTTTTACTGAAACCATTTCTAAGAACCAGAACCAAAGAGGGTGCCTAGTTGTCACTTCCCGTCCTTTCTGCTGTACGTGCATCTACAGCCATCCTGTGTTCCTTTAAGCCCCACTCCCCTTTTGCCAATGTCCTCTCCTGTTCCCCTTTCAGCCTCCAGTCTCTGAGTTAAGGAGGTGAGGGGTTGTCTTGGTGCTTCCTCCCAGGCTGACTCAGAGCTTTAGATCTCTCTGCAAAATTAAAGTCTTAACTTCTGTGTCAGAAAGCAGGATTGGGGAAAGCATTTGGGAAATCATAAATTTACACAGTTCTGTTCAACAGCCGAGACATCACTGCTCTCACCCATACTGTCTGTGCACTTCTGGTCCCTAACAGCAAAGGACCACGTGAGGATGAGGAGCATGGCTGTTCCGTGCAGAGCCCTAGAGCAGACAACCTGAGAGGGAAGCTCTAGGCTTGATGTCTTCAGAGCTTCACTGAGAGTAAAAGTGGATGTTCTACGTGATGGGGCCAACAGTGCATGCTACATGCTTCTCCCTGCCAGTACTGCATGCAAGAGGCTGTGTGTGTGTGTGTGTGTGTGTGTGTGTGTGTGTGAATAATTCCAGGAAGTCAAGTTCAGGCCTTTTGAAATGTATCAAAAAGCTATGTCCACAATAACCTGGGATCTAATTTCCTGTCCCATTCTGTCTGTTTAATAAAGGAAGAGGCTGCCTATCTCACAGCACTTTTCCGTTTATTCAAATTAAGCCTCCCCTCCTGCCTTGGTTGTAGGTCATGATCTTGGCCACTCCCTGCAGATTGAAAAGGTTGACTCCTAGATCTATATGTGACCAGCTCAATTCTAGAGAGACTGTCTAAATACTTCACCGTGGTTAAGTTTCCATGTCATTTATCACTGACATTGTCTCATGCATGAAAGTGCAAGGAGATTTAAGGAGCTGGCATTTGCTCACAGGGTCTCCTTTACTGGAACAGTCCCTAACATGCTACTTAACTCACTCTGCCACCGAAACATAACTCCTCTCCCCAGCACTTCTGTCTTCCCACAGAATAGCATAACCCTGATCAAATGGGGAGCTTTACTCAGAACTCATAAGTCCTATTGTACTAAAATGTGCATGACACCCAGGGGGTGAGGTCACCACCTGTCTTTACACTCCAAATCCCAGCCCTCAAAAACAGCCGGAAAGAGCCTGGTTTTGTAAGAACATGTTGCCTGAATAACCAAGAAATCCTCTGACACCATCTAGAAGATAAATCAAGAAAGCGTCACTTCTTTGAGTTTGAGGAGAACTGGGTTTTGTTTTGTTTTGGCCTCATTTGGATGTTTGCTTTTTTTGATTTATTTTCATTTTTCAAACCCACCACTTAATTTTACTCTATTAAAACTGAAAAACTATTAAAACCCAGATAAAATCTTGATGAGTTTATAGCTGGTTTTATTGGATTCCTCATTCTCAAAATAGAATTTCTAGTTTCACAAAAACAAGTGACTAGAAGCAGCATTCTCTGTTAGGGAGTCAATATTTAGGATTGTACGAATGCAAGGAGTCCAACTGAGTTTCCAAAATCAGAAGTCACTCAGAATCAACATTTTCTCCAGAAATGCAGATACTATATTCTGAAATGTTAATATTCTTCAGTCAACAGAATGTCCTCCCATAGGTTCTACAACCTCCTTCCTGAGTTTGAAAGATCTAGTGTAGATCTACACTGTTATATAGGCAGTCCGAGCACTAGCCCCAACACACACACACACACACACACACACACACAGTTTTTGATATATGGTCCTACATTGCCTCAGTTAAAGAGATTTATTTATTCAAATATTAGTATTCTCTGAAGTTATGATTAGTCCTTGAGAATGAGCAACTCTCTCTGGAAGAATATGTATTAAACTGGTAGGACTTCTGCTTATACCTAAAGATAAAGCTTCTGTGACATTTATATATTAGACTTACTGAATTATTTTTAAACTTTTTGACAATTATAAGTGAAGATATATCCCATTTAATCTATTTGTATCTTAGCGACAGAAAAGAACTAATGAGTTATTATTTAATTTTACCATATAACTTGGATTTGTATTGCTCTCTGTTTCACTGTGGATCTGCTCATTCATTTCTTTACTGTGTGAACATATGACCTGTCCATTTCTACAAACAGGGCCTACTTGTAAGCTAAATAGGTTGCAATTTGTTCAGTTAATTGCAAGTTTCTAGAGAGTGCAAATATCTAATAATGCCTCTTACCCCGGGTTGGAATTAGTGATAAAATTCCATGATTGGAGAAAATGCTTTTGGGCAAAGAAGTCCCCTTGTTAAAATGGAAATTCTCCTGGAAGACACAGTACAAGGAGTCATCATCTGGCATTTACTACTGAGAAATTTTTGTTTGACATCTTTTATTATATGACAGATGTTATATGGACCAAGTAGGAAAGGGAACAATAGGTCTGGAGTATAGGCATTACATGAAGGGCCTAGATGTCCATGAAGGCAACAGTCACTCAAGGAAAACAGGTAGAGAAAAGAGGAGGTAGAATGATGCCAAAAATCATTGATTTTCTTCTTTGCCTGTTGGCCATATTCCTAACCTGCTACCATGAGCCAGGTCAGAGAAGGAGGGTTACCACATGGATTGCTGTGCTATTGCCAAAGAAAAGTTGTACCATACAGAGCACCAGACAGACAAGAAGGACTTTAAGACTACTGTAGAAGGGGAGAGAGACTGAACTCAACTCCACTGAAATAAAATTTTTCAATGTCAAATGGTAGGAGTTTTTTTTTTTGTTTTGTTTTGTTTTTATAAATTTTATTTATTTATTCATTTATTTATTTATTTATTCATTCATTCATTTTGGCTGCATTGGGTCTTCATTGCTTTCTCTAGTTGTGGCGGGGGGGGGGTTACTCTTTGTTGCGGTACGTGGGCTTCTCATTGCGGTGGCTTCTCTTGTTATGCAGCACGGGCTCTAGGCGCATGGACTTCAGTAGTTGTGGAACGCAGGCTCAGTAGTTGTGGCTCACGGGCTCTAGAGCACAGGCTCAGTAATTGTGGTGCACGGGCTTAGTTGCTCTGAGGCATGTAGGATCTTCTCAGACCAGGGCTCGAACACGTGTCCCCTGCACTGGCAGGCGGATTCTTAACCACTGTGCCACCAGGGAAATCCCTGGTAGAAGGTTTTTAAGCACTGGGGTGAGCTAGTAAAAAAGTACTAGAGGAAGTTAAGACAGGGGTTGGCCAATCTGATTAAGCCACCTGTGTTTGCTAATTGTCCCTTATCAAAGTTAGGCTCCTACCCTCCCACAGAGACTGGGAGACAGGGATGCTATCTTTCTTGATGATAACATTTCAAAGGATGTCTCCCAGGTCTTTGAGAAAGTCATTCCTGGGTTGTAAAGTTGGCAAGAGGCTAGGAGAATAGTTACATCTCAAAGGAGCAGAGAAATAATTTACAATTGCAGTTTTTCTAAACTACATGCTCTAAGAAAAGGGAGATGGGGGGTGGTCTAAAGTGCAGCCAAGCTGAAGGAAATCTTAAGGCCATCTTGGTCAATGTATAGTAGTAATACTGGTGAACATATGATAAGCACTTACTAAGTTCTAGGTTCTTTACAAGAACTACCTCATTTAATAGCAATGCTTTATTTTCCTCATTCACAGATGAGGAAAGTAAAGCAAAGAGAGTCTAGGTGATATAGAGCCCAGGCAGTCTGGCTTTGGAGTCTCCAAACTTCACCACTGTACCTTGCTTCCTTGCTGCTGGTATGTTAGATAGCCAAGCCTTGCACCTCACTGTCTGACCTTAAAATGAATCCTGCAGCAAAGGCACCCTAAGTTGAGCCACAGGGAGTACTCACCCTGTGCAGTTCCCTCCCCTTGCGTGGAGACAGAACTTGAGACAGCTTCTAGATGATAGAATATAGCAAAGGTGATGGGCTAGTCCCCTACAGTTATACCATATTATATACCACTCCGTCTTAGCAATCTGGACTGAGAGATTCTCCTACTGGGTTTGAAGAAGTGAGCTGCCATGTTATGAGAGGGCTGTGGCCACAAAGTGAGGAACTGTAGACAGCCTCTCGAACTGAGAGCAGCCCCCAGGTGACGGCCAGCAAGACAATGGGGACCTCGGTCGAATTCTGGTGTGAATTCTGCCAACAATCACACTGGACGAGAACTTTGAGTTGCAAGTGAGAACAGGGCCTGGCGGACACCTTGATTTCAGCCTGCCCAGACTCCTGACTCGTGTTTTAAGTTGCCGAGTAATTTGCTAACGTTCCTGTTGCCTTGGCCAGTGATCTGCTTCTTGTTTACTGCAACAACCTTAGAGCTCTTTTGGTCTCCAGTTTTGCTTTCCCCCATATTTGCCTGCCACGGGTATCTTTTGAAAATGTGTATCTTGATATGTAATTCTTCAATTTGTCAAGTGCTGTATTAACATCTAAAAATCTATAGGATGAAGCTCATGGGATATTGTGAAAAGCCTTCCCCAGTCTGGTTCCAAATTGCCATATGTTCTCATCTTTTGCCACCTCCTTCATGCACTGTTCATTCATCCGTTTTTCTCAATCAACCTACAGTTACCTTATGCCTACCTTTTATCAGAAAGTGTTCTAGGCACTGTGTACATGAAATATATGAAACCTAAATGATAGCATTTCTTCCAATGTAGGCCTCTAATATCACTGAAGAGACAGACAATTTAATCAACTAATAATTCAACACAAAAAGGCCATGCCTTGAAGAAATCAAAAGGTACAATTCCACCTCCACCAGTTACTGTTTCTATGAATTTGGAGAAGTCATCATTTGTCTCTGAACTTTAGTGTTTTCACTTGTAAATACTGGAAGTAACACCGAATATACCACAGCATCACTGAGAGGGATTAAACTTGATGATACAAATAAAGCTATTAGCATAGTGCTGAATACAGAGCAAAGATCAAAAAGTATTTATTAATTTTTGATATTCAGGTTTTGTTTGTATTTATTGACACTTATTTTGCACATGAAGTGGAGGAGGCCAAGGATCAGGGCTGGGGGGGTGGGAGAGGCAGAATACTCAGAGGAAGTAAGCCTTCAGGTGAGCCTAGAAGGATGACAGGCCTTATACCTGAACAAGGAAAGTTTCCAGGTAGGGAGGACAACATATGTGAAGACACAGGTGCCTGAAACAGCAGGATGTATTGCACACACAGTAGTCGGGCCTGTCTGAGAAAAAGATGCATGTGGGAGAATTAATTTATAGTCTCTCTCATTTATTTTCCTAAGCACCCATCTTTACTTCCTCACAAAAGAAAAAAAAAAAGAAAAATCAAAATTTGGGTAAATCAAATCATTAAAGCTTACCCAGTTTACTATCTTTAACACAAATGAGAAAAATGACATTCAGGAGGATAAGTGACTCTTGCTTCAATATTGAATGTAGTAAATGTAAGTTATAAGGCTAGCATCCAAATATCTTCAGCAACATAAAAACTCCTACCATACCAGTGAAGGCATGTATAGAGATGCTATGCATAACCACATGTGTGTTACATATGTATGTATGTTGGGAGAATTTATTTAGCAGAGTGAATAATTTAATGGTTTTTGCTCCATGAACTGTGTTCTTACTGTTTAAAATCAATCAAACATTGATTGATTGGTCTTCTAGTTGAAAACAGCATTGAGAAAGCAGCCTCTCATACCACTTTAGGACATATACAAGTGGTGTCAGATACAGTATTTCTTACAAAAATCTTGAAGTCTTACTGGGAAAAAGGGTACTTAAAATGAATAAAATAGTGATTACTAATGTATGCACAAAAAAAGTACTCATTTTAGAATACAGGTAATTCATTCAAAAGACCCAAGGTCACCAAACATTTTTTTTTTCTAAAACACACTTCTAAATGTATCCAGTTTTTGCACATAATTTACTCATTTCAATTAACAAATATTTCTTGAATGCCTACTAAATGTGATGTACTATTCCGGGGCACCTGGGATATAAAAAAGACATGATCCCAGCCCTGGTGAAACTTCCGTCACAGCAGAGGAAAACAAACAATATGTAAGACATATAACAAAAGTTATATGTTACATAACGATAAATTCCACGTAAAAGAAAATATAGATCAGGTAAGGGGGAGCTAGAGATGGGGACTGCAGTATTAAATACAGGAGTCAGGGTGACCCTTTAAAGAAGATGATAATGGAAAAAACTTAAAGGTGGTAAGAGATAGGCAGTTAGATATCTGGGAGAAGAGCTTTCCTGGCAGAGGAAAGAGCAAGAGCAAAGGCCCTGAGGCAGGAGTGTGTCTGGCATGTTTAAGAAATACCAGGAGTCTAGTGGGGTTAAAACAGCATGACTGGGCTTCCCTGGTGGCGCAGTGGTTGAGAGTCTGCCTGCCGATGCAGGGTACACGGGTTCACGCCCCGGTCCGGGACAATCCCACATGCCGCGGAGCGGCTAGGTCCATGAGCCATGGCCACTGGGCCTGCGCGTCCGGAGCCTGTGCTCTGCAACGGGAGAGGCCACAACAGTGAGAGGCCCGCGTACCACAAAAAAGAAAACAACAACAGCATGACTAAGGGTAAGAAATAATAGAAGAGGTAACAGAGCCAGATGATGTAGGGAACCCCCTTTGTAATGGAAAGTCATCAGGGATTTGAGATTGTCACAATCTGACAAACGTCTTAATTTTTTCTCAGAGAGACTATATAAGCATGCTGTAGTAATCCAAGTGAGAAATGATGGTGACACACTGTGCAATGTTCCCTATCTCGGGGAAACTTCCTACACTTCACCATTAAGCAACATATTTCCTGTAGATTGTTTGAAACCTAACAGTCTAACAGTAGATTCTACTGTTGTTCATTTTAGCCGTAAATTCCATTCCTAATTCCCTAAGTTATTTTAAAAATCATGTGTAAAGTTTATAATATGCCTCTTTTGATTCAGTATGAATTGTCTTTTGTTTATTTAAGTATAATGAATTACGCTGACTGATTTTCTAATATTAAAATAATCTTGCATGCCTATGGCAAATTCTCATGATGTTTTCTTTCTTTGATTCTTGGTTACTTCTGTGTGCTGAGTTTTTTCATTAAAAAAATTATTTGGAGTAATTATTTCAGTCCTAGAACAAAGGTTTTTTTCAAAGAAATTCTGTTTGCTTGCCAACATTTGATATTGTCAAGTTTCTGATTTTTTTGCCATGAATATAGTTAACATAGTTAATAGTACGGTGGCCTCACATTATTGACATAAAATCTGTTTTGTCATACTTTGTTATTAATTAGGATACCACTGAAGTCTATTCCTTGGTATTTATTTCAGACTTTCGTATCTATAACCAAAAGTGAAATTGGTCTATTTTTTTTCTTCTACTAACCTTTTTATTTTCTTAAATAAATTATATATTTATTATAGGAAACTTTTAAATTGATTCATTATTTCTCTTTTATTTTTCCTGATTTCTATTGGACTAATAAAGATTTCTATATTCCATTTTTCTCTACTGATTTTAAACTGTAAATTACATTACTGATCTTCAAATACTTTACCCAAATTTAACAACACATTTTTCTACTAAAGCTAAAGTTATTCAGTGTTTCCTCCCTTGCAAAACTTATCAAAAATCTTAGCATGCCTTAAAAATTCATAGTACTCTCATTATGTTATTGCTGTCTATATTTTTAGTTTTACCTTTTGAAATACAAAAAATTATTTTTCACATACAGACATAATTTTATTTTTTCCATGCTTGCTTTTTTCCCCTTTCCATGCTCTGAGTTCACATCTCCTCTACCTGAAGTGCATATTGTAATAAATCTTTTGATATTATTCTGTAAGTGGTAACAGTTTTTGTGTAACTGAAAAATGTCTTTACTTTATCCTCACTCAGGAATGGAGATTTAGCTGAGTGTAAAAGTCAAGGTTAACAGTGAGTTTCCCTCAGGATTTTGAATATATGATTCTACTGTCTTCTGGAAATTCTTCTGGGTGATATCTGTTCACAGTCAAATTACAATCTATGTGTAGATAATCTATATTTTCTCTCTGCTAGCTTTTAAGCTTTTTCACTTTCTCTTTAATGTTTTTCAATTTCACTCTTAAATGTCACAGCGTGAATTTGTTTTTATTCTTCCAATATGGCATCTGTTGTGTATTTTCTGACTAAGGACTCAGACTTTCTTAAAATCTGAAAAATCTCACCTATTATGTCTTTATATATTGCTTCTCTACCATTCCATCTATCTTTTCTTCCAGAATTCCTGCTAGACGTATGGTGGGGCTTATCAATCTACCATCCACTTAATAATTTTCCAGTTTTCACTTTTTTCCTGTTGCTGCTTGATTCTGGGTGAATTCTGCAGTATAGTCTTCAAATGATTCTTGTTCCTTGGGGTCCATTCCATGCATCCTCTAATCTATTATATTCTTTCATTTCAATTTTCATAAATTCCAAGGTTTTAATTTGATAACTTTACATTTTCTTCCAGTTTACTTTTATTATAATCTCTTCATTTTGATGGGTGTTATCAAATTATTTATCTTTTGACATCCTAAACATGCTTGCATTAATTATTTAAAATAATATTAAATTCATCTCATAAGAATGAATTGACATAGGAATTATGAGTAATGTTAGCCTTCTTTCATAACACGTGACTTCTTCATGTGGTTGAGAGTGGTATTTGCAGTCTCATTTGAGGTGCAGGGACCTTCCCGCTCTGGACTCAGTCTTCTCAATGTAGAGAGTCAGAGTTTGCTTCTTGCCAGGCCCAAGAACTAGGTATTAAATGGCATGAGAAGGCTTTGCGTCAGTGATTCTTGAGAGCGTTACAGATTGAGCTGGTAGCTTTGCTGGTTTTCTTGTCATGAGGTTCTTTCTTTTTCCCTCTTACCTCTAGCTCACAGCTTCCTCTAAAGCCATAGATCAAGCAGATTTTCTGCAAAAGATTTTTTCAGCCTCCCTTTACTGACTGAGAAGGAGACACTGAGCCTGCCTCCTACCTCCAATATAGTATGGAACACTTTTCTCCACGGTTACTCCTCTGAGCTGAACGTCCATCTACCACATCTTGCTTCCTCATCAGCTTGGAGGACTATGGCCTCAAGCTGCAAAAGGCCCATGTTCTGGTCAAAAACAACTTGAAAAAGCTAGATTAAATTTTTAAAACTTTGTTTGAGACTCTGGAGGTATAAGGAGGCTGCTTGGACTTGCAGAGCATGATCCTACAGAAAAGGAGACACACTGAAGTGAGCACAACTTTCTGGAAGCCATGTTTACCCCTGGTGATTTGTCTATTCTTGGCACAGGAGGTGAAGCTGAGATACTTGGCAGAGACTCACTGCTACAAAACAGAAAACTAGCAAAGATATTTAATATCTCGTGAGGCTGAGGATTTTTTTAAAAAATAGGAATTTTTGCAGCTGCCAAGGCAATCAAGTCTGGAGGAAATAAGATCCATGAGAGAAGACAGAGAGGAAAGTAAACTGGACCCTCAGTGCTGCAGACCAGGGTTTCTCAGCCTCCACACTACTGATGTGTTGGGTCAGATAATTCGTTATCATGGAAGGCTGTCCTGTGCACTGTAGAATATTTAGCAGCATCCCTGGCCTCTACCCACTAGATGTCAGTAGGAACCCACCCCTACCCCCACACCTTGAGTTGTGAACCAAAAACGTCTTAAGATATTGTCCAATATCTGCTGAGGAGCAAAATCACCCTGATTGATAACCAAAAGTTTAGACTCTTCAAATATTTGCCAAATCCTTAAAGCATACAGAGTAAGAGGCTAAGAAACCAAGCAGGAAAAAAGCAAGCTGAATAACAGAGCAAAATGTTTAAGTCACAAGGAAAGGAGGAAACAAAAACTAGTTTCCTAGGGGGAGGGATCCTAGTAAACAGTCCAGTCTCTAAACTGGTGCCTCTGGAGAGCTTTACATACAACCTGGATGGTCCATTCTAGTCTGATCCCAACAACAATGGCAACACAGTCCTTAATGAGCTCAAGTCCTGATTAGAGGTAATCTGCTCTATGATAGTTGTCTACCAGACAACAAGGAAATCATCACCAGAGGAAGATAACATCAGCCAGAAACACTGTAACTTTTTTAATACACAATGCCTTGTGCTCAAACAAAACTTTCCATGCATAACATGAAGTAGGACCAACCAACTGAAAATAAAACAGATAATAAAATGGATCCACAGGTGACCAAGGTTATCAAATATGGACTTTAAAAAAAATATTATTCAATATTATTCTATATTGTAAGGTCAAAAAATAGATGAAAAGGTTGAAAATATAAAGCTTAAATCTTCAAATAAATCTTCAAATGTAACTTTTAGAACTAAAATATATAATTGTTAATGAGAAATCAGAGGAGGGGTTTAATAGCAGATATGACGATTCTAGGCACATGGCCCCTCATCACTCGTACCACTGCTTCCCTTGTCACATCTTCTTTGGTTCTTATACTTATAAGTATCCTTGTGAATACACTGGGCCCATGAAGGATACCCTCCCATCTCAAGCTCCTTAATCTAATCATATCTGCAAAATTTAACAAGATTTTGTTAAATGTAAGAAAAATGTGCAAAACTATACACTGAAAACTACAAAACATTGTTGAGAGAAATTAAGGCTTCCCAAAAAATGGAGATATATACCATGTTCATGGATCAGACGACTCAATATCTTTAAGCTGTCAATTCTCCCTAAATTGGTCTACGGTTTTTTGGTTTTGTTTGATTGGTTTTTGTGTGTGTGTGTGGAAATTAACATGTGGATTCTAACATTTCTATAGTAATGCAAAGAACCTAGAATAACCAAAACAATTTTGAAAAATAGCAAGATTGAAGGACCTAACATGATTTCAAAAATTTCCATAAAGTTAATATAATCAAGAGAGTGTTGTACTGGTGTGATTAGATGTATATAATCCCTGGAAGAGAACAGAGAGTCCAGAAATGGAGTGACACTTATATAGTCAATAAATTTTTAACAAAGGTACCAAGTTAATTCTGTGGGGGAAATAATTCTAAAGCAATTAGATATGCACAAAAAATGAAACTTGACTATTACTTCACATAGTATACAAACATTAGCCTGATGTGGATTATAGACCTAAAAGTAAGAGCTAAAACTATAATGTTCTAGAGAACACACAGTAGAAAATCTTTGTAACCTTTCTAGGAAAAGTTTTCTTAGCACACAAAAGGAACAAAACACACACACAAAAATGATAAATTAGACTTCATCAAAATGAAAAACTTCTGCTTTTCAAAAGACACTTTTAAGAAAATAAAAAGACAAGTCACAGATTAGAAGAAAATATTTCACAAGATAGACTTCACATAGTACTGTATACAGATAGACTTCACATAGTACTGTATACAGAATATGTAAAAAATTCTTTCAACTCAATAATAAAAATCCAAATAATTCAATTTTTTAAATAAGCAAAAGATCTGAACAGAAACTTTACCAAAGATATATGAATGATAAATAAGCACCTGATATGTAATGTCATTAGTCTCCAGGAATACACAGATTTAAAACCACAATGAGATATTACTGTACACCCAGTAAAGTAGCTAAAATTATGAAGACTAACAATAGCAGGTGCTAGGAAAGATTTGGAGAGACTAAAATTCTCATATATTGCTGACGGGGATGCAAATAATACAATCACATTGGAAAGTAGTTCAGCAATTCTTACCTATTTACATATACTTTTACCATATGACTCATCAGATTTACCTGTAGGTATTTAAACAAATACATATGCCCACAGAAAGATTTTTACTAGAATGTTTATAGCAGTTTGTCTCTGAATAACCAAAAAGTTAGAAACAACATATATATATATATATATTATATATATATATAATATATAATATATATATATACACACACATACACATCTACTGGTGAGTTAGGAGATTGTATCATATGCATATAATTGAATACTACTCAGTAATAAAAAGGAACAAGTTATTAAGTTATTTAAACACATGACAATCAGATGAATCAATCACAAAATAATATACTAAGTCGAAGACATCAGATACAAATGATTACTTACTGTCTGATTCAATTTTCATAAAATTTTAGAAAAGCCCAAACTATAGGAACAGGAAATATATTTGCCTGGGGTCCTGTGGGTGCTTTTGACTACACAGGGTCAGAAGGGTGATAAAAATATTCTCTCTCTCTCTCTGTCTCTCTGTCTGTCTCTCTGTCTGTCTGTCTCTCTCTCTCTCTATATATATATATCCTTATTATGAGTGGTTACATGATTATATATCATTATCAAAGCTAATCAAATTGTATGTTTTAATATGGTGAATTTTGTTATATGTAAATTGTACCTTAATGTTTTTTAATGGAGAGGAAGTAGGTGGGGATCAATATGGTAGGGCCCAATGCTAGTCTTAAAATCCAGACAGATGAGCTTGAACTTGGTATGAACTTGAAAAATATCCATACAAGATTAATACATTTGTGTGTCATAAATAGATGATGTTTCTGAGGTTTACAAAGAATTTGGATTTCTTTCTAGACAAGTGTTTTCTTCTTTTCTAGTTGTGAGAAGTCCTAGGAAATTCCTTAGAAAAAGGAGTTATAAAAATATATTTATTCTACATATATAGTAAAACTCTGGCTGGTAACGCGGAGGGATGGAAGCAGGTGGAGGTAACTTTCCAAGGCTAGTCGTGAGTTAATGGATTCCATTAAAGGTGATGTAAATTGTCTAAATTTTTTCATCTGTCACTCAAATCAAACAAGAGTGAAAGGAAAATGAACCAGCAAATATAATAAATATCCTCTGACCTAGTAGTCTGAAACAAAAATTAAGTGAAAAATTTCAGCCCTGTGTATTACCCTTAAGAGAATCTACCTGCTGTAGAATAATGAGGGTTCTGATCATGCCAGATCAGATGCAAGCACAATTTGCAGGTGTGCAGTCTCTCTCTTGAAAGAAGTTGTTAAACAATGAAGGGCATGTCCGAATCACTATCCTGTTTTTCAGAACACCAAGGAGTTCACCAGGAGGAAAGCATCACATGCATATCATATCAGCCCAACCTAGAGCAAAATTTCATTAAATATTCAGCATCACAAGGAACTCCTTGTTTTACATATAGGATTTGATCCCCTTTGGGACTGAGGTGGTGTGAAATCCTTGTTACACAGCACCATTGGGGATTGGAAGGCCCTGGCTAATTCTTCTTGACACAGAAGCACTGTGCAAATGACACATAGATCAGCAACTATAAAGAACTTAGATTAGGGCTTCCCTGGTGGCACAGTGGTTGAGAGTCTGCCTGCCTATGCAGGGGACACGGGTTTGTGCCCCGGTCAGGGAAGATCCCATGTCCCACATGCCACGGAGCGGCTAGGCCCGTGATCCATGGCCACTGAGCCTGTGCTCTGCAACGGGAGAGGCCACAACAGCGAAAGGCCCACGTACCGCAAAAAAAAAAAAAAAGAACTTAGATTACATTACACAGTGTACCTTTATAAGAATTTTATCCAAAATCCTACTAAGTGGCTGGGAGAAATTATTTACTGCATATACAGTAGACACAGAACAGAGTTAAAAATCTTTAATATAGCATGAAACCTCTATGAATAAATAATAGGCACAAAGAAATTCTAAGAAATGATGAATATGTATAAAATGATATTCTACCTCACTGGTCATCTTGTAAATGCAAATTAAAATAAAAATTAATTTTTTAATCCATAAAATTGACCCAGAAGAAAAGTTGAGGTTTAAAATGTCCAGTGTTGCCAATGGTAGGGAAACGTTCCACCGATCATGGAAGGCACTTTGGCAAGATCTATCAAAAGGTTAAAAAGGTTAAAGCATATTTGCTCGAATCCATCAATTCTTCTTCTAAGAATTAGTTCTAAATAAAAATTGACTCGTGTGCAAAGATATTTTTTGCAGCAGTGTTTGAAAGGGAAATATTGGAAACAATTTTAATATCCATTGACAGAAAAGTGGAAATTTAATTTATGCTCCACCCACACTACAGAATGCTTTGCAAAAATAAACAGATCTATTGCAAGACACCTAGCGTATATTTTTAAGTGGAAAGACCAAAACATAATCCCATTTTCTAAATTTTAATTCTGTCTAATTCTGTTGACTATATTATGATAATCATGTTTTACTTTTCTACTGTTTTAAATTCAAAGAAAAAAGAAAAGGAGGAAAAAAATTACTTGACATAATTTGACCAAAAGACGACTTTCCTGCTTTTTCTCTTTTTCTTTGTTTCTTAGTCCTTTTACCTCTCTTTCTCTCCCTCTCTTCTTTCAACATTTATCAGATGGCCTCTATAAACCAGTTGTTGTTTTAGGCAGTGAGGTCATATATGTTTAGCGTATATTGGGAAGATATGAAAACAAATAAACAATTACAGTAGATTATTGTAGTGCCATAGTTGAGATATGTACAAAGCCTGGTATGAGCCAGACAAGTGCATACTTAAGTATGACTGACAAGGAAAGGAAAGGGATCAGAGAGAAGACGACAAGGATGAAAGAGAGAACAGAAGTTTTACTGATAAATTATTAGAAAAAAGGTGCTTCGTGCAGAGAAAAATAGAAGTTAGTGCCAAACAATCAAGCCTTCCTGATACCATGTGAGTACAGGTGAAAGAGAAAGAAAACAATTCTCTATAAATTCAGATGAACGCTATCAGAATCAACACATGGAGTGCTAAAAATCTGACCCCACAGTTGGCAAGCACGTGAATTACTTTCAATTTCCCACTAGGAATATCCTAAACATCCAAAGTGTTTTATTTTCCCCCAGAGTAATGAGATGCCTCAAGATGTGTTTTTATCTATATCTGTTTGTGAAATCTTTCACAAACCTTTTACAATTTATAACCCATCATGAACCACATGGCTTAATAAGGTGGCCATCAATTACGGAGTTCCCCTAATTCATAATACATGCTAGCCACAGCAACTACATGATCTCAAAAGAAGAACAGAAGAATTCTCTGAAGAAGATGTTATTTTCCCTACTTACAGATGAGAAAAAGAAGAGATGTTAAGTAATTTGTCCAATGTGAAACCATTCATGGTCTGAACTGAACTACTTACTTGTGTGCTTCTCTGCCGGCCCTGCCCCACAAATTCTTTGAAGAGCAAGGTGGTGTCTTTTTCTGCTTGTGAGGACAGGGACCATGTCCAAGATGTTTAATAGCACAAAGGAGAAGAACAATTCTTTACTGAGTAAATTGATATAAAGTATCACAGCAGCAATGGCCACTGGTCACCAGTTAAGCCTACATTTATATTAGAATGGTTTTAAAATTACTTCCCTGCTCAAATGTAGATGCAGTCTCCTTACATTAAAAATGAGTTTATAAAAATGAGTTTTATAGGCAAGCAATTATGTAATAAGAAAAATGGAAACATTTCCCTTTATCTTAAAAAAGAAAGGAAATATTAATTACCCTATTCTTCTCCATAACAAATTTTAAGTATCTCCCTTTTGGCATTTGTTATAATCAACTTTAAATTATACTTATTCTGTTGTGTGTTACTTGTCATATAGTCCAAGATCTGTTTATCTTACTAACTTCATATTACTTAGCAGCATGCCTTACTCCACGTACAATAAAAACTTATAGAGTGAATTAATGGAAGATTACATATCAATGAATTCAACAAGCTAGACTTTCATACTAGATGTAAGGCAGGCTTTGCAAAACTCAAACATGGTTGTTGACTTTTGAAAAGAATTATGTTTTTATGTAATTAAATAAACACAATATTCATCTGAATATCAAATTAAGTCTACATCAAAGGGACATGGAAAAACCTGGGGCAGTACAAGAACACAGACACACAATTATCTCAAGATAGAGGAAAAAAGGATGAGAAAAGAGAAAAGGATGGAAAAGTACTGGATATCCAGGGGGAATAAAATGAGGAACTATTCTAAGCAAAATATTTTAACATATGTTAAGTATTTATTTTGTAGTTTAAAATATGAAAAATCACAGTTCAAAATATTTTAAGAAAATTGTCATCCCTCTTTGCAATCTTTGTAGTGTTTACTGAACTTGCAGGGAGACCTCTTGTATGGTGTGTGAAAAACTAATGCAGAAGGACAAAGAGGCAATGAATATATGTGGGTCCAGCTTTACCTTGCCAGATATTGTGACTGACTGACAACCTGGAAGCAGCAGCTCTAGAAAAAGACTGAAGAAATAGAATTCTGGATCATTTGTACTTCTCCCTTGCCAGATGGGGTTACTGCCTGTAGAACAAAGGTAGGGGATGGACCAGCAGTGGCACTGGCATTTTGAATGATGTGCCTGTAGGTCACTGGATCACAATCTGCTCAAGAATATGTTGCCAGGAAGATGACACTGCCATTTGACATCCCAATAATTTCCTTGGTAACATATGCAATCAGTTCACAAACCCTGCCCAGCACAGTTGGCCAGAGTTGGGGGAATGGGTGGGGACTTATTGGCACTCCCAGAAAGCCAGGTGGAAAAGCTGAAGATTAAGCTGTTTGCTCAGCCAACAAAGAGAGAGATGTGTCAGAAGCTTCTTCACCCCTTCTCACACTGATCTAGATATATTACCTATTAAAGAGCCTTAGCTCAACTATAGAATAATAATTTTTTTACCTCTGTCTTTTTCCAACCAAAGAGAAAACTCCTTGAAGGGAGAAAAATGATTTGTTTTTGTCTCCCTCCAGTGAAGTTCTCTGTGTTGTAGATGTTGTTTGAACAATAGAATGTGAATAAATATACACTGAAAATTATAAAGTGCTGTTTAAATGCTTTTGTTTGATTAGAAAGGAATTAAAGGGAGAAAAAATGCAAGGTTTACATTTAAAAAAAACAGGGAATTTCAGGATATTAATGTCACATCCTAGAGGTAAAGTTTTATACTCCATCATAATTCTTAATGCCATCATGTTTCTCTGAAGACCCTCCTTTACCTTTTTTTAATAAAAATTGAGTGTGCATTAGTGCTCTTGAGTCCTCTTTGGAACACATCTAGAATACAAGAGCCGTCATCAGGAAATCACGAAAATGTGAAATGAAAAAAAGCGACTAGTGCATTGTTATTATCATGGATAAATTCCAAGATGTGGGAAGGCTCACAGCACACTTCATAAGCACAGGGTTAAAAGGATCACACCCAGCTTTATGGAACTGCAAATCCATCAGAGTTATTTAGGTCCCTGAGGAAGAGAAATGTGGAACAAAGCCAGCGGACCTGGGCAGGGTGAAGCACTTACATTTGCTTCTGTTAGAAAACAAAGAAGTTGGGCTTGTCAGGACATACCCAGGATTTAGTGGCCTTCTAACTGGTCCAAAAAAACCCTTAGCCGGCAAAGACTTACTGGACATTCTCCTTCTCCCAGGCACCTACCTTCAAAATACCCACCCCTTACAAGACAGCTACGAGTGAAAAACGGAATTGCACCCAGAACTGGACAGAAGGGGAGGGAATACATACTGTAAGAGCAGTTTAGCAAGCATGACATGGAAGAAGCTGGCAAGGCTCTGGCAGCCTCTCTGGACTGATTATGGGTTAAAAAGAAAAGACAGAAACTGAGAAGAGGGACGTTGGGAAAGGGCAAAGGCTGGGAAAGAGACATTAGTAAAACTGTAAATAGATACAAGGATCTAACATGTACTCCTCAGAGTTGAATTTTGTTGCCTCAGAGTTGAATTTTGTTGGCCTGAGTTTGAAATCTAGGAAATAAGAGTGAAGAGGCTTCCAAATTGACCTAGGAAATGAAATCAACCTTTGATTAGGAGAAAAACGACTCAGGAGTTTGAGAGACAGAGAGAACCATGTGGAAGGTACATGACAGGAGGCAAAACAGGGAGACTGAAATCCACAGATGCTGTAAGAAAAGTATTTGGGGGACTTCCCTGGTGGTCCAGTGGGTAAGACTCCGCTCTCCCAAAGCAGGGGGCTCAGGTTCGATCCCTAGTCGGGAAGCTAGATCCTGCATGCTTGCCGCAACTAAGAGTCCACGTGTTGCCAAGAAGAAGTCTGCATGCCACAATTAAAGATCCTGTGTGCCACAACTAAGACCCAGCTTAGCCAAAATTAAATAATTAATTAATTTTGAAAAGAAAGGTATTTGGGATGTAAGTATGGAAGAAGCAGAGTGGTTCAGAAGCTGAGAAAGCAAGCTTCAGGACTCAGAGAAGAAGAGTAGAATGGGCTAAGCCTTCACTGAGGACTTATTAGAGTGTACATATAACAATAGTAATAAAAGTAACTTAAATTTTTTTAATATTAATAGCTCATTTAGTGAATTCTGCTTACATACTAGCCACTGCACTAAGTCCTTTTCATAAATTTATTTTATTTTATCTTCATCCCAAACCTAGGAGATGGATGCTACACTTATTTCCATTTTATAAATAAAGAGGCTAAGGGAAGTTAAGCAACTTCTCACACAGTCACATATCTGTTGAACCAGGATTCAGCTTAGGACCCTCAATCACCAAGCTCGTTTCCTTTTTCCTTATGGTATATATGCAGTTTTTGGCCCGAGAGAGAAAAGTAGAGGACATCTAGAAGTCATGAAACTTTCTTGCTGTGTGTAAGAATTTGAGGAGCTGGAGAAGTTTAAAACATTTGCAATAACTCATTTCAAGCTTTCCTAAGAGAATCACTGTAACATACACCCAAATTCAACTGATTTTTCTACCTCCATTATTTCCACCGGATGTAAGCTATGATCATCTCTCTCCTAGATTACTGCAGTAGTCTCCCAGCTTCCTGCTTTACCCTTATATCGCCTATTCTTATCTCAGCAGCTACAGTGATTCTTTTAAAATGAAAGTCAGATTATGTCACCCTTTGTCTTAAAACCCATCCAGAGGCTTCATATATCACTTGCATAAAAGCCCAAGCCCTTATAATGGTCTACAAAACCCAACATGATCTAGCTTTCTACCTGGCCTCACGTCCAACCTTGCTCCCCCTTGATCATCCCCCTGCAGCCACACCAAGCTCCTTCCTGTTCCCAGGGCCTTTGTACTTGCTGGTCTTTCTGCCAGGGACACTCTTCCCCCAGATGCCCCTCACTTCCTTCAAGTTCCTGCTCAAGTGTCATCTTATAAGTGAGCTCTTCCTTGATCATTCAAAGTAAAATGGCACCTCCTCCCAGAACCTCCATCCCTCTGCCCCTATTTTATTTTTTCCTAGAGCACTTATCACACTCTGACCTTCTAATTATTTATGTTTGTTATCCGAACCCACCCCAGAAACATGAGCTTCACAAAAGCCTTTTCCTTCACTGATTTATTTCCAATGCCTGTAACAGTGCCTAGTGTGGGTTCAATAAATATTTGTTTAACAAATCAATGCAAAACGGGTTCCGCTTTAGTGTTGGCATATCCTTGATAGTTTATTATAAATAATGAAAAGCCTAACTAATTATTGTGAGAGAAAGAAGCAGGACTTCTGGTGGGAAAAGCAGAGAAGAGGTTTCTAAGTTAGGAAACTGAAGGACAGCAACAGACGGAGCGGATTGATAAGCAACAAAGGAGATGCTAAAATCATTCTGTTCCATGATGAGAAGCTGAGAACCCTCAGGAAAAAGAGAGAAGCTGGGAGTATATCTCTTAGGCCTCTCTGAGGTCTATTCCTTTGGTTATTGATGTATGGAAGCCTAGTAACACAGTTTCCGAGAAAAATCCTGTAACCCATCACTGTCCAATCAATTGGAGCTTTGAGTAGAGGAAGGTGATGAGGAATCTGAATAGTCTTGGGTTAGAAGTTATCCACTTAGATTGCCAGGCACTCGGAAAAGGCATGATGGCCAGGGCACAGGCACTTATGTTAATGAATCTCATCATTTCTAGGTGTATGTGTATGCGGGGGATACACACTGTGAAAACTGCTGCATTACTTCTGAGAATTTAGCCATTCATGTCGAATCTCCTTTAGTGAATCACATCAGCACACACTACCTGATGTGTTTCACAAAGGTACCTTTGACAACTTTGAGGTGATTTTTAGGTCAAATATAACATGGTTAAATATGTCTATTATTGAAGTCCCGTTTAAATCCACCAAAAAAAGCATCTTTTTTTTTTTCAAGAATACTGGGTGTGTTTTTATGGGATTCATTGTACTAGAAGGCCCTGATACTTTAAGTGAATTTCATTTTAGAGGTGTTGATTGTTTGCAGATGCTCAGTATGGGACAACAGAAAAAAGTTTTTAGAAGTACTTTAAAAAAGTTTTTAAAAGTATGAATAAAGAACTCAAAGTCACATAAGGACAAAGTCTAACCAAGTCTGGAGAGTTTAGTGTTTAAGAAAATGGGATTCTGGACTCAAAGTTTGAAAGCTTGTTGTACAATATTATCTGGGGCAAATGATCGATCTCTCCAAGCTTCCATTTCTTCATCTGTGAAGATGAAAAGTGACCCCCTCACTTAGAGACCATTTGTGAGCAGTAAATAAGATGGTTCATGAAATGCAAAGCCATACATTGGCAAGCAGTCCATAGATGATGATGTTCATCACCTGTTCCTTCTGCTACTGCCCATTTTCCCCAGTCCTCTCTTTGGCTCCTTTAGCTTTGTCAAAACTACAGTAATGAAACCCATGCATAAAACATTTGATATCAACCACCCAGTAAAATAAATCTTCTGGTCTTTGCTATCCAGTTTGGTTCTTTACTTATTAAAGACATCAGCTGCTTTAAAAATTGAGTGAACTCTTTTGATGCTTTAAAGATCTTGCTTCACAGTCTTGTTTTACCACGTATGTCTTCGTGATCCCAAGGACCTGGCATCTCTATGCAAAGTCCCCCCTACATTTACTGTCTACAAAAGCAAGAACCCACAGACCCCCTCCAAAACTATTCCATTTTGTTTTTCATTTGCTTCTGGTGTCTATTACAGCCTCTGAAAATACATTATCTTCTTCAGTTTAAATAAAACAAGTGGTGAAACCATGTAGCCTGGAAGGAAATAAAGATTCTGGAATGATTTAATAGCATTTTTAATTTTATAAAACTTAACATATTAATGATATGTAATTTAACTTATGCAAACTGGGCCACTGGATAATCATATCTTGAATAATCCTTCTCCTTTATTAAAAAAATTAATAAAGTGAGAGTATTATGAAGCCTAAAGCCTTTTTTTTCCCCTCCCAAATTATGATTGTGCTGCAACTGAAACATGTTTGGAAATAAAATCAATCCACCTCAGCTTTATCAAGGACAAACTGTACCTCTCAGAGGACCGATGTCTGCGCACAGGCAGAGGGTGGACAGCCCAAGCCTGACCCACAGAAAGTGTGTCTTTAGAAATCATGACTGCAGAGGTCAGAGGCTCAGAGAAACAGAACAGTTGGCTTCTCATTGGTCTCCCCAGTGTCTTCTCATCTTAGCTTATTTCATTTTCTTGGCAAATGCTGGTAGCATATCACTAAGTCTTTTTAACACTTCTTCATTCCTTATTATTTCAGTTTCAAGATCATTAATAAAACAGCAGCGTGAAAAGGCAGCACCCCAGGCAATCCACAGTGATAGCAGGTAGGGTGGCTGCCTGACTTTTTCACAGCCATTAGCATAGATGAACTTGAATTTCATAAATACGGTATAAACTTCATGGAAGGATAATTAAGGATAAACACTATTTTTTGCCTCTATTGAATGTCAAAGCAAAAATAAATTTATAGAGATTCCAGTTTCTTCTATTTTCATTAAAGTTTACTTTCCTGTTATAAAGCAATCATACTCACGTTAGAAAAATTGAGAAAATATGGAAATTGTAGAGAAGAAATTAGAACTTTACCTAGTTCCCAGAGTTCCTTTTCTTCCAGATTTTTTATATACGGACTTCTTTTAACTTTTTTTTTTTCTGCTTAAAGTCTTGTATATAATTTTGCAGCCTGTTTTTCTCACTTAATGCTTCCGTATTTCCCCTTCTGATTTTGGCCCAACCTGACTATCTGGTTAGTGATATTTTTTGACCTGAATAGGTCCTCCAATAGTCAAAATAATTCTTTTTGTCACACTCTGGATCATTCTTCATGAAACTGATTACGGTCAAGCAAAGATGGACCAGCTAAGGCTTGAACCCCAATCACCTGCACTCTAGTCCACTAACATTGTGGTTTTATACTCTAAGCAGAAAGCATCATGGGAAACGTATCCAGGCATCTATGTGGTGGTGTGGGTTTTCCTTCTTACTTCAAATGGGAAACTTTAAAAAAAATCTAAGAAAAGTTCTAAAAGTCTTCAGGTATTTCTTGTATTCACTCATTCTTTCACAAGAATGTCATAAGTAACTTCTATGTACAAATCTCCATAGCTGTGACCTTACTTATAGAAGCAGCTTAAACATTAAACACACTTGTCCAAGCACAAAAATGTTGATGTAAGGACAAGAACCCAGATCGCCTGTCTCCTACGTCCTTTATCTCTGGTTTCTTTCCAACAATACTGATATGGTCTTCATAGCTTCAACCTTGGCAGTTGCTCACCTATGCCTGGCACTGTGCTCAGCCCCGGGTAATGCATGAATCTAAGACACAGTGCCTGTTCTCACAGGATCACAGTTTTACTAGAGAAATAAAACTAACAGGCCTGAAAGAATTTGAGTTTTCCACCTTTTAAGGTAGGAGTTTTCAGAAATAGGAGGGCTGGGACTGAGAGAGGATTCCTGGACCAAGTAGGGTGCTTCTTATCTGCAATCGTCCCACAGTCCCTTCCTGCATTTTCAGTATTTGATTTTCAGTATTTGATTTCCTTGCAGGAAATCACTCCATGTGTATCTACTGTTCTAGTGAAGTCACTAGAAGAGGTTAAACCAGCTGGAGGAAGATTTGCCCACAGGTCAAGTCTTGGACACTTCTGACTAAAGCATGAACTATTTTGCAAGCTTGGACCCGTGTTTCCTAAATAGGGTTCCCTCCCTCAGGGTTCTTTTCAAGCCTAGAGTTATGTTCATCCTCTAGTATGTATGAATGAAGGCTTAAGAGACACCTTTCAGAAATTTGTAAGGTCATTTGTTTCTTTAAGGTACGTGCAAATATAAAAGCAAGCCTTTCCCATAGCCCTGTAACCACCCAGTTCATGAAATTACATTTTCCAGTATTGTCAGTTTCAGTATTATCAGTTTCTGAATACCCTAAACCAAGATGAGTCACTGAACTAAGAGAAGGAGTAATAATAATAGACAATTTTATTAAGCACTTACTATGTTTGAGGTACATTTGCAGATACTTCATATGTTTTAAGTCATCTAATCTTCACAATATATTAGAGCACACTTGTCCTGAGCCCGGAAGTTTGGGTCTGTATGAAAAACTCTGTGTTATTCCTCCCTGAAATCTCATTCATTATAGGCTGTCTTCCAAAGGCACTGACATCTAAGAATTTTAGGGAAAATTTCTAACATTCTATTTGTCAAGAACATTTTGGACCATACTTAACAGAAGAATGCCTCCAGTCAGCCATTAATTATTTCAAATGCACTAATTTTTAAAGCAGCTGTGTGATCCCCAAGTGCAACATGTAAACTCTGAAATTTCCATATCTCTTTTCAACAAATAGTGTGTGCTCCTGGGAGAAGACATTTGCTATTGAGTGCATTTAGATGAAAACTGACATTTCTTATGGGAGTGCATTAGCCTGGGCTAGTATGGTGTGAAACAAGACCACAAATTCATTATTTAACAGTTCAGTTTTAGCAGAAGTGGTGACATGAACACTGAATGTTCATACTCAAAATCACTTCCAGCTCCCTAAAGAGATGCCTTAGATGGAGAATAGAATAGTTCAGAAGGAATAATGACAATGGAATATAGCTTTGAAGAGGAGAAAAGAAAAATTAGAATTGAATTTAAAAAAATAGAGTAGCAACTTCAGCCATGTCTGTTCTTTAGAATAAGCATCTCTTGAACAGACAATGTTTCAAGCACATAACAGCTTTAATTTTATGCAGATTATATATTTACATGCTAATAAAATGGGAACTGGCTTGGTGGGGACACTTAGTGCCTAGGACAGAATTATTAATCAATATGTCTGTCTAAAGCTGTCACATCAATTACTAAAAGCCATGTAGAAAGTCAGATTTGGCCATTGTCATCTAAATTCTCTTCAGGACTATATTTTACAATCAAAAAATGAATGAGGTATAGCCAAATCCCAGTAGTCAGGAAGGGAGTGAGGGAGGGAAGGAGGAAAGAAGGAAGGAGGGAAAGAGGGAGGGAGGGAGGGAAGGAAAGAAGGAAGGGGAAGAAAGAACTCTCTAAATTTCTTCACAGAGAAGATACACAAACAATGTCCCTTGAATTATATCTGTCCACACTGTTTGGTGGGCAGCCTGCCTCACAGCTGAACCATTCTGGAGGGCTGGTTTGACTTGCCATCTAAGACAATGCCCCCAGCAGGCAAATCTGGAGTAGCATTTTCTTACACCCTGATTGATTTTGATCAGCCCAGTTCTGACTTTTTCTTTTTTTTTCTGTTAGTGTAAGACAGACAGATCACCAGAAACAAAGGATTTCTATTACAACTTAACAAATTTTAAAACAAATTTGGCTTTGCAGATTTATCTATGACACCACTGTCAGGACCTTTAAGTTGCTACCAGCCCCCTCCACCAGGTTCACATCTTTCTTGGGCCTTTTTTTTTTTTTTTTTTAAGACTTTATCTACACGTTTAGGTAGAAGCGGGGAAAAGCTGACCTATAAATATCCTTGAAACTCTCAGACTTGGAATCAAGTTCTCTTTAGTACATCTTTAGAGAAACTAGAATTTTCCTGTCTTGTGCAGGAACTTGACCCTTTTTACGCATGAGATTTGGCACCTTCATTACCAATTTCTTGCAGATATACCTTTTCTCCATGCCCCAGCCCTAATAAGAAAAGACAAATCTCAAAGGAAGCTTAAAATATTTAATGACTTTGACTTTTAAACATAACCCAGATTAGATAGTAATGTCAAGTGATAATTCAATACACCAAAATATAGAACGGAACAAAACTTACTCTTTTATAAAGTTTAAACTCTAGTAAACTCTCACTGATTTAGGGTACTAGATATGAGAAGGGAAAGGAGACTATAAAATTTGAGATCATGTTCAAGTAAAGACAACGCATAAATACAATTCCACCAAGTGAAATTTAATAAAAACACATTTATTTTAAGAATGCATATCATGTAAAAGGATAAAAAGTACACGTGTGGAAGAATTGACCTAAATTATATAAACTGACTAAAACGCTAAGGAGATCATTTTTCAAACTATCTTTTAAAAAGTTTTCTTAGCTAAACTAAGAGAGTAGATAGAGTAGCAATCAGGGCCAAGATCAAGCCACAGGAAAAGTATGGTTAGTGTCTGACTGACACTTCTCTTGCTGACACTGGATGTCATCACCACGAAAATGAATTCTAAATAGTCTTAGCATCTCTGTGTCTTTGGGGCAGGAGAAGCCAACTGGCAAAGCCTAGGACTTAAGATTGCACCTTTTCAACAGAGGGAAGGAGAAATGGAGCCTCTGGCTTTCTGTAAATTCCAGCCTTCCGTCAAGATTCACAGAAGTGAAATAACCCCCAAGCAGGAAGGGTTTGAGATACTTAGGCAGACTAAATCTAACAAATGTCCCCTACCTGAAACCAGCTTAAGTGCTCAGTGTGAAATTTTAGACTATTTAAAGAGATTTCGGTATATTCAAGTAGAGAAAACTCATGAGAAGTGTCCCCCAGCAGAAATTTACTTGAACTTGCTTTAATGAGTATGAAAGTGTCACCTACTTGGCATACACAGATAATTCAGTTTAAGTCCTTAAAATTATCTTGTTTTCCTTGAAACAGGCCTCCTTTCACTCTCAATTGTGATATCAGATTTGTAAGACTAATTCTTCAAGACTTGTACAAAGGAAAATGCAAACGAGTTAAGATGAAATTATTTACTGTAGATTTTAGGGATCTACACTCTGTGTGTGCATATGTATATGAGAGAGAGAGAGCGAGGTGTGGGGCAGATTGGTTTTTGTTTGAGAATGAATGGATGTGGTTAATAGTTTCCTTATGATTAACACTAACTAGTCATGCCTATATCAATGAGTACAATTGTAAGGCAACTAACTTTAAATGTTTTCATTAGAATGTTTTAAGAATTATCATCATTACCAGAGACTTTATTCTCTGATTCCTTTTTGATGGATATAACTTTTGAAGCCTGATTCAACCCAATGCCTTACTTGATTTGATCCAAATGTTAATGACAATACTTAAATCAATGCTCTATGTGCCACTGAAACTCTATGGATGTGTGGAGTTTATAATAGTGAGTAGTTAAGATTGGTAGGTATTTAAACATTGAGAAGCAGCATGTTAACTCTTTAGAGATGACACTTTCAGATCTGCCAAGGGAATCCAGGACTTCTATACCCTAAAGTATCTACCTCTAAAGCACCCTCACCCTTACCTTAATCTGAGCCTTGCTTAAATGCTTCCTTATCACTTGAATCTGCTTTCACTAATTATCAGTCACAAGAAATAATCTCATAGTAAGTATTTTCTCAAAATCATATATGAACAACATGCTTGTAGTCAAATTTTGGCTCAAAAATCTCTCTTCTTCACCTTCACCCTTCTCTTTCCTTCCCTGGACCTTAACATCAGTTAATGGTATTGTCCCCCTTAAGGTTTAGGATCTAGTTCTCCAAACCCTCTTCTCTCAGGGCTCTAATCTAAAACAGTATCAGGTGAACTTCTCATCAGCAAACAATACATTCCTTATGGGATTGTGTTATATTACAGATGTATCACCCTAAAGAAAGTAATTTGAGACTTTTAACTCTGATAGGATTTGGCTAGTTGAAAAAGTATATTAGATATATATTAAATAAACTGAGTAACATTTTATATTCAATTCATTAAAGTGTGTCACTTTTTATGCATTTCAAAGTGTATCCTCAGTCTTTGGAAACAGAGAGACATATATCTATGTACATACATGCAGATATATGTGGAAATACATTTTTTTTCTGTCATAGTTAGATACTCTACACAGAGGAGCTATGAAGGTCTCAGCCACAAAATCATACAAATCTTAGGTATTAGTAGTCTGGTTTCTATAGCACAAATACTGTTGCATGCAGCACTCAAATATTCAGCATAATACCTTATAATCTGGCATGCATTTGACCCCTCTAAATTTAACACCATGTGGTTCTTATTCTGCTTAAGTTTCTTTTCTTACCAAAAATTAAATCTACTGTTTACCTTCTTGTTATATTCAACTACATTCGACAGCCATTTATGGAGCACTTACTACATACCCATCTTTCAGCAAATGACTAAGAATAGAAAAATTTTAAACAAAAATAAAACAGAGCCTCGCCCTCAAAGGTCAACTGTTAGAGAGATGGAGAAATAAACAGGTAATTATAGGCTGTGTATCATATGACAACAGAGAAACTCAAAAGGCTCGAAGGAGGCATAGAGGAGAGAACAATCTTACCTGGAGTAGGGATCAGAATTCTATTCCTGGGAAAGATCTGGGCAGCTGTGAAGGAAGAACACCTTTGTAAAGCTTTTTTTTTTTTTGCGGTACTGCGTGCCTCTCACCGCCACGCTCCCCCCTCCCTCCGCCACGCGCCCCCCTCCCTCCGCGAAGCACAGGCTCCGGACGCGCAGGCCCAGCGGCCACGGCTCATGGGCCCAGCCGCTCCGCGGCACGTGGCATCCTCCAGGACCCGGGCACGAACCCGCGTCCCCCGCATCGGCAGGCGGACTCTCAACCACTGCGCCACCAGGGAAGCCCTTGTAAAGCTTTTGAACCTTATTTAACCTGCAGATTTTAAGCAGGAGAGTGATGTGGTCAGACTTAAAAGTTTAGAAATTTCACATGGGAAACTGTGAAGGATGAATTAAAGACGATGAGATAGAAGACAGGAAAGTCAATTAGAAGCTGAGGAGACAGGACGGGCAAAAATTAGTGGCCAAAAAGATAAAGGTATGATGAGAGAGACGAGGAGTTGACAGTGAGTTGTAGTTTTCTGAATTCATTGAGAGGGGGAGTGAAAAAAGGGAGGGAAATTGTTCATTTGAAGACGTGCCTTGTTTCTGAGCTTGGCATGAGGTCTGTGGGTGTGCAGTGAAATACAGTGTGAAGGGCCATATCTAAATTTCAAAAAATAGAGGTGAAGTGAAGATGTTCAGACATTAAAAAATGTATGTTTGCTTTAGTGGACCATTAGGCTTTAGTGGTCCTTCTGGCCCTAAGAACGATTAGATGACAAGTAATTATATTTTGTGGGGCTAAATCATCTCTCTTCAAGTTTGGTCCTTTGCAGGATGTCAAACAACCAGTTCCACATGCTCAGCAACTAGATCAAATACAGGGACACCTTGACTTTGTACACCTCCTGCCTTAGCTGAAGTATAACTGATTTTCTTTCAATTCATTCTAAAGAATATTTATCTCCATTTCAATTCAACCAAAATTTACTGAGTGTCTACTTGTGATCACTCCTTGGGATAAAAGCAAGAGAAAGAAAGAGAAGAAAACAGAAGATGTGATAAGGAGAAGAGAAAATAAATTGTCAGTATTTTGTAGTAATTATTTTGTGACAGGTTCTATATACAATATCTGATTAAAGTCAGAATCTCTGTCTTCAAGGGTATTAGGGTTGAGGGGGTGAAGAAATAAGGGAGAATTAAGATCATTTTTTATATTTAAAATATTTTAAATAAAATTTTTAATTTTTCTCTAAACTGAAAAAGTAATTTTAAAATTATAACTGACATCAAAGTCAGTGTGTGTTGCAGGAATCATGTACATTTAAGGCATAGATATTATCAGAAGCCAGCTGGTCTTTACCACAGGTAGGACTCAAAGTAGAAATATGAGCAAACATTCAATCAACAGGACAGAAATAATTTGAAAGCAACAAGTTGTTTCTCATTTTCTTGAGGGAAACTTTTCTCCCTAAAAATTCCAGTAGCTCGTAACACAAAACAGCTTCTCTTCCTTATCACAAAGGCTCCAGGAGGCCCTTCTCCCTCATATTTAATGCCACGTGCCTGCTTGAAAAGGAGCAGGTTCACTCCTAACTCCCCGGCCCATCAGATAGCAAAGCCGTGCCTTGCATTTGTACTTGGGTCTCACTAGTCTTTCCTCTAAGCAGACTTCAACTATTCTCAGAACAATCCTGGCCACCAAACTGAGCTCAGCTCTTAGAAGTTAATTCAATGACAATTTGTGTAAAGCATCTTGCTCCTCCTTCGCATAAAGAAAGGAAACTACCAAAGGTCCCACTCATTGGTGGAAGATTTGGAATTTCTCATCACTGTTATCTAATAACAATTTACTTATCCATAGCTTCATCAGCCAAAAAGCAACCCATCCAACACTCACGTTCGTTAATTGGAGAAAGTTAACTCCATCAAAAGAAACTGAGAATTACTAAAATCTAGGTCCTGATCAATCTGTGTTTTTTTTTTTTTTTTTCACATGGAAGCAAACTCCTTATGTATTCTTAGCCTAACTGCTCAGAGTTTTGGTTGGTAAATACCGGCGAAGCATGTGTAGAATCAATATGCCTATAAAGGCATGAAATACAATTTAAGGAAGGTCAGTAGGCAGAATGATTCTAAGGGGAAAATCCTTCCTTCCAAGGTGTAACAACATTTAGTCACATATTCTCTTGAAATAACAGATTCCATAGCTATCCCTCTAGGAAATGAGTTTATGTAAACGAGACCATTCTGCTTTGTGCTACTGAAGTCACAGAGTATACCAGCTGTTCATGATCCCAAGGCTCAGGTGCATGATGTCGGTGAGTGTTTCATAAACCCCAATATTGGAAGGATTCAGCACCTACTGTTTTCTTTTCCCCCTCTCTGAAAAAAATTTCATACATTATATTTCGTTGTACCAATTTTATTTTTAAAATGTACCTGTCTTTATTTAAATGCCACGATTCATCTTATAATGGTATTTAAGGGGCTTTTGTGGCACTGTGCCAGATTTATATTATTAGAACCTAGGCATTTGCAAATGAACCTCTTTCAATTAGTGTTTCAGGAAGCAATTAAACTGTCTAAAGTGTATTAATGAATACACTGGAATTGGGAAGCCGATCCTCCTAATACCCCCATTATTAATGCACCATCTGCTTTGCTGCCTTAGGAGCATTCAGGATCTCTAACTTCAGGTCCACAAAACCCAATCGTATATTCAGAAAGGTCACAGAAGCATAAGTTTGTAATCAGGCTCAATATCCTATATATAATATTACAGATTAAGTACATATATTTTTATTGGATTTTTTTACAGATGCAAATGAAGATGCATATGGGTTCTTCTTTTTTTTTTTCTCATTCTGTGTTATGTGTCAAACACTAACAGCTCTGTGAATAAAATCCTGGATCTGATATTCCTGCTAAAATCATGATTCTGTATGTACCCTCTGTGATTTTTAAGGATATCATTAGGATCCCTGATGAGGTTGTCTTTTTTCATTAATGAAGGATGTTGCTACTTGCTACTTGCTACTGAGTTGCAGCCTTTTTCACAGGGAGTGGTCCAGGTGCTGAGACATTTGCTGGTGCCTCTTTCCAATGCTCTCCTCAGAGTCCCTGCTGCAGGACAAGGTTCTGGAGGAGCTATGCTTCCTGAGATATTTCCTGTTGGCTTTACTACCAAGAGAAACACAGGGCTGCAGGATACAGACTAGAGAGAGGACAGAAGTATGGGCAGGGAAGGCTGGTGTTTAGCACCACTCTGCTCCACGCTGGAAAGTCACCAAGTCACCAATTCCAAAAACATGCTGGCTTTGGTGATTAATTGCTGCTGAGGCAGTCAAAAGGGAAGAAGAAGACATTCTCTGCTTTTACAGAATTTAGAATCTAGTAGAGGAAAGAGGACACAGGCCCAAGGAAGGCTCGTGAGCTGAAACAGGAAGGTTGGTGTGGAGTGGATGAGCCTAGGAGGAGTCTGGGGAGGAGGAGGACTCTATGGGATATGTAGGATTTAGGAAAGTAGAGAGAAAAGAGAACTTTCCCACAGAACCTTGGACTTCTCCTACCTTGTTTTCATTAACCACTGTTATGGGTTAAATTGTGTCTCCCCAAATTTATATGTTGCAGTCCTCGCCCCCAGTACCTCAGAATGTGCCCTTATATGGGAAAAGGGTTGTGCATATATATTTAGTTAAATTAAAATGAAGTCATACTGAAGTAAGGTAGACCCCTGATCTAATATGATTGAATGTCCTTAGAAAAAGGGGAAATTCAGACCCAGAGGCACACACACAGGGAGAATTCCATGTGAAGATGAAGGCTGAGATAGGGGTGATGCAGCATAAGTCAAGGAACAGCAAAGATTGCCAGCTGCCACAAGAAGCTAGGAGAGAGGCATGGAACAGACCCTTCCCTAACACCATCAGAGGGAGCACGGCCCTGCCAACACCTTGACCTGAGACTTGTAGCTTCCAGAACTATTAGACAAATACATTTCTGTTGCTTATACCATTCAGTTTGTGGTATTTTGTCCCAGCAGCCCTAGAAATTAATGTAAGTGCTATCATAGTAAATTATAAAATGCCTGACTTTCCTCTTGGATGATAAGCTCTTTGAAAACAAGAACAATGTTGATTTTATCTTTTTTTATTGCAAGCCCCTTATATAATACATCACTGGGTTTATAATGGGTGCTCAATAATTCTGGTTGAATGACTGAATTAGGATGAGCAGTTCACGGAGAAATTTGGAAAGTTCAGGTGACAGAAACAGCCTGAGACAGAAGGACAATTCTGGCAACTCCCTGGATGGGAGTGAAGGGGCTTTAGAAGAATCTGTGAAATTTTGGAACTCTGTATTGGCTTCTTCAGCAGGGAAGAGGGAGGGTATAGGAAGGCTAATCGGGTCACAGATCCCCCATGTCCTCTGCTGAGTCTTTGTTCATGCTGTTTCTCCCCCAGGGCAGGCTCTTCAAGACCTAATTCATAGGATATAGCAAACACACACACACACACACACACACACACACACACACACACACACACACACACACATGCACACACACTCAGGTCCAGCACACACACACACACACACACACACACACACACACTCATGCACACACACTCAGGTCCAGCTCTGCTAGCACGTGAGTACAATCATGTGCCTTTGCCATTTCTTCACCCACTGATGGCTCATTCACTCAAAGTCACAGGGAGTTCCCTTAATATAGGAGATCTGCTTCCTTATTCACCTGTCCTTTCAGAACTGTGCATTTCAGAGATAGAAGGTATGTTCAAGGGCAAGAATGATGAGGTGAGAAAGCAAGAGGAGAGATGTAGGAAGAAAAACTCATTTGCTAAGCTGAAATCCTGTTATGTGTTGGGCTCTGTGCTGAACTTCAACCACATCAACTCACCCAGGTGGATATCATAAACCCCAGTTTACAAAGGAGAGAGGGAGGCTCAGAGAGGTACGGTTATCTGCTCCAAGCCATGCATCTAATAAGTAAGATGGCAGAGGTGTCACCCAGGTCTATTTGATTCCAAAGCCCCTGTTCCCTTTCTACTTCATTAAATTGCCTCTTGTTCTGGAGGCAGTATAAAATCAACACTCCCTTCTGTGCCCATGCATCCTCTCCTTTTATTCTTGTCTGTGCCAGACTGGCCCTTTAAATGAGCTGGCCCACTCATCTTCTGCCTAGCAGCCAGCGCAAAAAAAAGCTGGCTTCAGACAATAGTGGTTTACCAAGCAATTTCCCAGGTTATTTCTGTCTCGTATGTTATCTACTCATCTGATTACTGTTCCCTGGTCCCTCAGATCTTTGCCTCTGGTCCCTCGGCTCCACCCTGTTAAAACTGGTTTACTGACCATGGGCTCCCCACTCCCCACTTACCTCCACTTGCTCCTCTAGATTTTGTGTCCCCTGCAGCCATGGGATAGAGGTCCCCTCCCTTAACTGTATTCCTACTTTTTTTTTTTTTTTGCGGTACTCGGGCCTCTCACTGTGTGGCCTCCCCCGTTGCGGAGCACAGGCTCCAGATGCGCAGGCTCAGCAGCCATGGCTCACGGGCCTAGCCGCTCCGCGGCATGTGGGATCTTCCCGGACCGGGGCACGAACCCACGTCCCCTGCATCGGCAGGCGGACTCTCAACCACTGCGCCACCAGGGAAGCCCCTGTATTCCTACTTTTAGTGGATACGCCTCCTCCATCCTCACCAACTAAGCCAATCTTCTTCCCTGGAACAGATAAAGAGCATTTGAAGGTTGCCCATCAACATGATGATGGGCATGTGAGAGAAGAAGGGTCCTAGAACAGGATCCAGGTGAACTCACACAATACTGGCCTTATCACCAACCAGATATGTAGTGTAGAGGAAGGCATCAGTTTCCTATTATAAAAAATAGGGTGTTACACAAAGGACTTGTGAGGTTCCTTCTGCAGTTAACAATCTATAAGTCTCTGTTAAAACAAACGTACAAAACAAGGACCTTTATAGCACCATAACAGCTGTGTTTGCACTTGGCCATCATTTTTAAGAAAGACATTGGGGGACCTCCCTTGTGGTGCAGTGGTTAAGAATCTGCCTGCCAGTGCAGGGGACACAGGTTGAGCCCTGGTCCAGGGAGATCCCATATGCCACAGAGCAACTAAGCCCGTGCACCACAACTACTGAGCCTGTGCTCTAGAGCCCACGAGCCACAACTACTGAGCCTGAGTGCCACAACTACTGAAGCCCATGTGCCTAGAGCCCATGCTCCACAACAAGAGAAGCCACTGCAATGAGAAGCCCACGCACCGCAATGAAGAGTAGCCCCCGCTCGCCACAACTAGAGAAGCCCGCACGCAGCAACAAAGACCCAATGCAGCCAAAAATAAATAAATAAAATAAATAAATTTAAATAAATAAATAAATAAGACATTGGTGACTTACAAAAGAAAAGCATCTCTTTTACATACTTGTTTGAACTTTTGAAAATCAACTTTGGGGAAATAAATCACACTGCTCTGGTCATTACAAGACTGTACGTTAGGAAATATAGTCTGTCCTGGAAGGATTAAGGAGAAAAACATGTAATGTAGGACTGAGGCATCTGCCAAAACAGTGACTTACTGAATGCACCCTATGTGGACACATTTCCTAGTTTCACTTTTGCATATGGTGCCTGTCAGGATGCTTTTGCATGGAATATGCAGCATTTCCATGTCTTTTTGGCAAATGTTTATTTTCAGTACCTACTCAAAACTAGTGATGAATAAGAACTCAGGGTCCTTAAATCTAGAGACTGCAGGGGTTCTGCTCATGGAAGCTTTAGAGTTGATTTGATGGACACTATACATACTCATGTGCAAATATCTCATTTCTTAGAAAGTCAGATAACTAATTTATTATATGATATTTTGTCTTGTCAGTAGTAGGTTTACAGCATTTTTTACAGAAAATACTTTATTCTTTTTTAAATAGGACTCATTTGGAGAAAAGGCAGAGAAAGAATAAGCAAAATATATTTCACTTCTTCAACTTCAGTAAAACCAGTTCTCCAGTCACCATGTTAGAAATTCTCCCCTGGAATATCTGAATAGCACAGTATAACAGTTCAGTCATTTGTCTCTGAAGGCCTTGGGAAAAGTACACAGAACTGCTCCGGGGTTATATCCTAATAGCTTCTCATTAATAGACGTGAAGGGATTAATGTTCCTCGTAATCTCCCTGGCAACTTATATCACTTATCCTTTTCCCAATTCAATGCCATTCTCAATTATTTTTTATCCTTTAAATAATCATTGAAATTCCACTTCTTCCATGAGGCTTTTCCTGAATAATGGGGAAAAAGTGACTTCCCTTCCATGCAAGGTGACCAACCATCCTGCTTTGCCAGGACAGTCCCAATGTAAAAGACCATGTTCTGGGAAACTTTTCAGTCTCAGGGAATGTTCATGACTGATATGGATTGAATTACGTCCCCTCAAAATCTTATGTTGAAGCCTAACTCCCAATGGGATGGTATTTGGAGACAGGGTCTTTGGGAGGTAATTAGGGTTATAGGAGGTCATGACCTGGGCATCCCTCATGATGGGATTAGTGTCTGTATGAGAAGAGACACCAGAGGGCTCTCGGTCTGTCTCTCTTTCTCTCTCTCTCTCTCTCTCTCTCTGTCAAGTGAGGACACAGCAAGAGGTGCCTGTCTGAAAGGCAAGGAAAGAGCCTTCATCAGAATCTGACTGTGCTGGCACCCTGATCTCAGACTTCCAGCCTTCAGAATTGTAACAAACACATTTCTGTTGTTTACGTGGCCCAGTCTGTGGCACTGTGTTATGGCCCCCAAGCTGACTAACGCAGTTAACCTACCTCCGTGTCCTCCCTAGGGACATATAACTTCCAAGAAGTATTCTTTTTATATGAATTTTTATTACCTCCAATACACTTGGCATCACACATTTAGGAGTGTATCCTGAAGGCTGGAGAGGGGATTAGTCATTTGCCTGTTCTTAAATAGTTTTAGATCCCAGGGCTACCTGGTTTTTGGTTATGTTGGCCAGACCACATCTGACACACTCTGTACCATTTCCTAATCCAGAGCCAGGCACTTGTATTGGGTGGACCCAAGAATGAGGCTTATTTCACAGCTAGTGATTAGAAAAATGGAAAATCGGTAAAAGTTACTAATTCTCAGACATTTCATTTATCTGACATCAACCAACAAGCAAGTATTTACTGAGCTCTCCTTTGGTTGGCTTTTATAGGCAGGGGTTCAGGATGGATTTTTTTTAAAAAATGGTTTCTAATCCAGCTTTGGCACTTCCTAGCTGTGTGAGCTGAATATTTGCTTAATCCCTCTGAGTTTTAGTTTCTTTATCTCTAAAATGGATATAATTATATCTTCATTACAGGAAAGCTATAAAAATTAAACAAAGACTAGCAATTAGTGCATAGTGTCCTGTAAATATTAACTAAAATATGTAAAATAACTAATAAACATTGTAAAAGTAGCTATAGACTAGCACAGTATTTTGAAAATACTAGTTAAACTTAATGAATGAATCCAGGCTTGTGCTCAGTATAATGAAGGGCACAGAAGGAGAACAGAATAGAATTCTTCAAGGTCTACTTAAACCTGCAAGCATTTCACACTGTTTCCTAGGCATCATTACCCACATCCGTCTGCACATCGAAGCTTCCCACATAGATAGCTCTAGTCCAGATCTCCCCTCAAAAGTCCCGACCCATACGTTGCGCTCCACTTGTATGACTGAAAAATACATTAGACTCAACAGTATCAAGACATATCGCATTACCCCACCCCCCCACCCCCATCTCCAATATGGTTCTCTTTCAATCTCTTCAGTGAATAACATCTCCTTCCAACTAGTGTGCATGCCAAACACCTTGGAGCCACCCTTGGCAACTTACTCCCCTTACCTCCCACAGTCATGTCATCACAGAGTCCTACTTACCTTAATTCCTACATCATTCCACCCCCTCCATCGCCACTACTATCACCCCGTCTGGAGCTGTCAGCGTTTCTTCCCTGGACTGTTGCAGTAACTTTCTAAATGATCTTCTTAAAGTCTTCTCAAAACTCTTGCTCTTATCTGATCTTTTATCAGATAACCTCAGAGTGACATTGGCAAAACAAAACTAAGGCCATGGTCCTGCCCCACTACAAAGCCCTCAATGGTTTCCTATCACTCATAGAACAAAGACCCAAATTCTTCACAAGGTCTACAAGACACGACCTGCCTGAGCCCTGCCACCTCTGCAGCCTTTTCTCATAGCTGCACATGCCCCACTCTCCAACTCACATTGATCTTCAGGTTTCCATCATGGAGCTTCATGTGTTTGCTATTCCCTGTGGTAGGAACATTCTACCTCTCGCCTACCCTTTCCTAAATAATTCCTGATTATCCTATCTATTTCAACTCAAAAATTACTTTGTCAAGAAGAAGCACCCTACGAGTTCTCAAAATACCTGCTATTTATCCCTGGGAAAGCATTTAAAATAGTTTTCAATTTTATACCATTTGCAATTACTTATGTCAGTGTCCTTCACCAGAGCATAAGTTCTATGAGGGTAGGTGAACACTTGTGTTCACCATTGTGCCATGGATCCTATTCCAATCCATGGCATATAGTAGGTGCTCAATAATAATTTGTTGATGAGGGAGTGAACAAATGGGTGAATGAATAAGCAGCAAATGTTACAGCCAGATCATCACTAAGCATCAAAGTACCTGGCAAAAGAGAGTAAGAAGAAGAAAGCTGTGGAGGGTAAGGAAGTACTCCCTGGAAAGGCAATAATCAGAGAAGGGAATGCCGGAGAGGGTGGAACCGGGAATAGAATTTAGATAATTAAAGAGGTGTGGATGGGGAGGTTGTTTTCCAGGTATTGACATTAAAGGTCAGAAGTCTTAGAGGCTGGAATAAGCATTTCATATACAGAGAACAGCAAAGAGATTCATAGCCTACCACAGGAGACTGAGTGTGTATAGTTACGTGACCAGAGAAAAAGCAGGGTACCGATTTCAAAGTCTGAGGGATGCACATTATTTGTCTTTATTTCCAGCTATGATTGGTGTTTCAAAGGGGTGGTTTAAATTAAAGCAAAAACTGAAAGTCTTCTGGATGGACAGCGATGAGCAAAAGTTCTTTTGCAGGGAAGGACTGTCATCTGTTTGTTTGGGCTGATACAGGCTTTTGTCTCACTCTATGGAGACAAATGACTCTATGTCTTTCTGCCAGTTACACTATTAACTGTACTGGCATTTTATTTCTAAGTCAAGGGATAATCTGAGGCCAAACAAAGAGGAAGCACTGAGAAGAGGCCTTGCCACGGCTGCTGACTACCTGACGTCTCAGAATGAAGAATCATCGCCTTGGAAATATTCCGAGCACTTCCTCTATACCCCAATCAGAGAACTGTTACAGTGAGACTCAAAAGTGAGTGTGTTCAATCTCCTATCTCACCACAAGTTTAAAGAATCATATCCCAAGCATTTAAAATAATTACAACCCACTCTTCTCATGATCATTGACAAAGATGCCTCGGTACACCTATGGACATCAAAACAGCCTCTTGTGCTGCTTTCCAAATGAACTGCAGGGACTAGATTTTATGATATAAAGTGCAGTATGAATTGGGGAGGAGGAAAAGTTGTGGTGGAAATAGTCATGGTTAGAAATCATAAGATATCAAAGGCAAGATGCAGAGATTTTAACACAAACATGGTCCACAGCCCAAGTTGCCGATGAAGACAAAGACCCAGTTAATTGAGGAGGATGAAAATGAAGGACCATAGGCTACAGTGAGAGTGGTTGGGAGCACGTGATATACTGAAAGAGCAGAGACTTTAGGGGACCTGTTGACACCAGTTTTAGCGGCACTTGAAGTTCTCTGTGTAAGTAAAACCCCCATGAACTTGATGCCTGATTCTGAGAAGAAAGTATGAGTTCAGTCAGCAGGATTGCTTGGGTCACAAGTGTTACTGTAAACACCTATGCCTTTGTTCCAGAGTATGACAGGACTCAATATCTTTATTGCCTATTCAGTATCTTTACTGCTGGTTGAGATGAAGGAATCTACAATGTGCTCATCAAATTTGCAGACTATACTAAGTTAGGCAGATCTGCTAATACCTCCACAAAACAGGAATAAAATTCAAAGTGATCTTGGCAAGATGGAGTGACTCTATTGTGGGTCACTTTGGAACAAGGAAAAATAAACAAGGGTTCCAAGATACCCACAAGCTAAATACAAACATCCTAGGCTCAGAAGTCAAACTCCCCTCACCCTTTCTCTCTTTCAGAACTTCTTGAAAGTTCTGGATCACACTTGAGACACAAAACTTTAAAAGGAATGTGAGTAAACCAGAAATGTTTAGAAAAGCACAATGTACATATAATCAAAGGAAAATGACAAGTTATGCCCAAGCATATGGAAGGTGCTTAATAATTGTGTGTTCAATAGAGAAGGAAGGAAGAAGGAAGTGAAGGGAGGAGGGGGAAGGAAAGACGGAAGAAAAAGAAATGGTAGCATGGAAGAGAACAAATGAGACTGCTATGGGTAAAAATCTGCGTGACCTTGAAGGGAAGAATCATTACTGAGCTGGAAAGAGTAGATATTCATCAAATGAAAACAGGAACTGCACCAACTGGTTTCCCTGAGTCCCTCTCAGCTTGGATATGTTACGACGCCTGACGTCAGAGCTGGTAATTCATGCCACTAGGTAAATGAGAATCACACTCACGATATGCCCCTTGTCATGGCGAAGCACTGGGGTCAGGCTCCTCCTTCCTGTGCCTCCCCATGTACGCCTCGCTCCTTCACTGCATTTCTCATAGTTTCTTCCCATGGTTTCACAAGATGCCCACATTTTCTCCACATCCTGAATATTACTTCAGAGTTAAGAAAAACTCAAATAAGCAGTCAAAAGTTTCACCTATGATCTGACTCAGAACTGAAGCTAGACTGAAGAAGGGCAGCCAATGCTCCATTGACAGCAGTGGTTTCCAAGCTTGGCTGCATAATATACTCATCTGCAAAGGTTGGAAACTTCTCCAAGACCAGACCAGATCTAAGACCAACAAAATCAGATTACCAGGGAGTGGGTCCCAGGCATTAGGCTGCTTTTAAATTTCTCCAGGTGATTCCAATGTGCAGCCAACGTTGAGAATCAATACTTTACAGGGTGGTTGGTTATTTTTCTTCACCTCAGAACTCTGCCAGAATAATCCATCCCAAAAGCAGCCTGTGGGGGAAACCTAATACATGTTCTTCACTTAGCTAAGGAACGGGGTCAGGCACTTCTAGTTGGGTCAAACAACTAGATTTAAACAACTAAATGTGAGTGTCTCTCACATTTTAATGTACATACAAATTGCCTGAGAATCTTGCTAAAATGCAAGTTCTATTATCATAGCACTGAGGTGGGCTTGAGTTTCTGCACATGTAACATGCTCCCATGTGATGCTGGTACTACTGGTCTGTGGACCACATGGATAGCTGGAACTATAACTTCAAGCTTACATTAACTAATCACATAGTCTCCAATCAACCACAATAGCCACTTAGCAACGTCCTTGGCTCTAAATAAATGGAGGCTGAGAGTTTACTCTCCGTGTTCTGTAAGAGCAACAGTGTAATTCTCAATCCAAAGCAGGTACAGTTGGTGCCTTAGTATCTTTTGATGGTTAATTTTATGTGTCAACTTGACTGGATCAAAGAGTGCCCAGATATTTGGCTACACATTATGTCTGGCTGTGTCTCTATACATATATCAGTTCCTATCGGCTCTGTTTCTCTGGAGAACCCTGACTAACCCAGTATCCCCTAAGACTATCTTGAGAAGTGAATGATTCTGGGACCCAATTACAATGTGTGGATGGTTTTCCCCACAGCACCAACTCTCAGACACCAGCTGGCTCTCCTACAACTCAACTCAATTTCGACACTATCTACCTGCAGATAGCATCACATTTCACAGGCTCAGTCCCACCAGACTGTCCCCCACTTTAAGTGCCAATAACAATTCCAGGTTGTCACCTGTGACTCTGAATGATGGGTTATAAGTCAAAGGTTTCCATGACCCCCTCATCAGGTTCAATTAACTTGCTTAGAGTGGCTCACAGAACTCAGGAAAACAGTTCACTTATGTTCATAGTTTTATTATAAAATAATATGATAAAGGATACAGATGAACATCCAGATGGAAGAGGTGGCAGAATTTCCATGCCCTCTCCACATGCATCCTTCTCCCAGCACCTCCAAGTGATCACCAACCCAGAAGCTCTCTGAACCCCTTCTCTTTGGGTTTTTTATGGAGGCTTCACTATGTAGGCATTATTGATGAAATCATTGGCCAGAGTGATTGATTCAATCTCAGCCCCTCTCCCCTCCCCAGAGGTCAGGGACGGGACTAAAGACCCTCTAATCACAGGGTCAGCTCCCCCTACAATCAGCCCCCATCCTTAGGAGCTTTCTAAAGGCCTCCTCATTAATATAACAAAAGACACCTTTATCACTACCACCACAGGAAATTCCTAGGGTTTTAGGAGCTCTGTGCCAGAAACAGGGATGAAGACCAAATACATATTTCTTATCATAAATCACAATATCACAGGAAGTGTTTCTTAGACTGTTATGTGCATGTTAATCACCCAGGGAGCTCTCTGAAATGCAGATTCTGATTCGGTAGTCCTGAGGGGGCATGAGAGTCTACAGTTGTAGCAAATTCCCAGGTGATGTCAATCCTGCTGATCTAAGAACAACACTGAGTGAAAAGGATCTGGGGGAAGTTTTATTGGCTTCAAACAATGCAGCAGCCAAACTTTGGAGTCCCCAACCCAAGAACTCTCTCTGTTTAGTTCAGTTTGCTTAAGTCCCAAAAGTCTAACTCTTGATGTCTTTTAGGTAATAACTCCCAGGCACATAATCAACTCTGACCATAATTCTCCTTCATTGCTAACAGTCAACTTTTGAATACAGACCTAAAATTACAACCCAAAAAAGGCAATGAGCCCTTCCTCAATGAGCCCTTCCTCAAGCACAAAAATCCCCAGTCTTAAAGAGAGTACTACCTGTGTTTGGAAACCAGCCTTATTCAGGATCTTCAGAATAAAATCCTATGGAAAGTATATGGTAACAGGGATCTAAGGTGGACCAAGGATTCCTTGATCCCAGATAACAAGAGGAAATCAAGTATCAGGAGTATTCTGGTGAGAATGCACAGATATACATTAATTGTTCAACTCAGAACTATTTGACATCACCATCATTATTTTCATTGCCACCAGTTCCTCTCTTTAAGGAGAACTCAGCACTCAGAGAAATATTGGCTCTTTCTTCTCAATTCCAGCCATTTAAAAAGACTAATTGGAAGTGTTCAGGAAGAAGTAGGGACAAGCACATCGCACCACAAACTTTAAGACTTGATTTCAAGCCCCAACTTAGCGCTGATTAGTGCTATGAACTTGGGATAGTCTCAAGTCTTCTTGAAACTAGCTTGTCTCCTCTACAGAGTGAGGTTATTTGTCATCGGTGTTTAATGAAGTTCACATAAGATAATGGATATGTAAGTGCTTAGGAAAGCAAAAGCAAAAGATTTGTTCCAAACTTGGAAACTTCTACTCAATTTAGCCAACTTTCTTTGAGTATCAACTGTGAGCCTGAAAACATGTCAAGGATGACTTCTCCAGCTGTGCCAAGAAACACTGTCATAGCTGCAGAGCTTTGGTCCTTAGGACACACATCAGTTTAACGTCTCATAGAAAAGGCTCCCAGTTTGACAGCATCCCAATCACTGCCTTGGCCATGGTGACCATAGAGAGTAACCTACTCTATGTAATTTTCATCTGTGTGAATGAGGCTATTGGATAAAGAGGTGAGGAGGAAAGAGGTTTCTCTCTGGGGCCAAGCCAAGTTAGAGCCTGTGCTCCAATTCATGAAATGTTATTATGTATGTAGTATGGACCTTGTCATTAGATAAAATGGGTCCCAATTCCATCTTGGCTTTTGCTTAGTTGCCTTGTTACTGATGTTGTCACTTACCCTTTCTAAGCTTCCGTTTCCTCGTCTGTAATACAGGAATATTTCTATTTCCTTTATCTTCTGTCATTAATAAAATGAAGACCGGGACTTCCATAGAGACAATTTCCTAAGGATAGTTTCCTAATTTCCAAAGAAGTATACAGAACAGCAGGCTCATTCCTGGCTGCCTGAATCACCATTCTTTAATATCTTTTCTTCAAGAAGGGATGGTTTCTGCTCTTAAGTCCTGGCTCAATGGGGGAGCCAAAATCTTTTCTTTAGTAATCTATTATATAAATTTGAGAACAGTTTACAAAATTAACAATATATTTCTTTGCCAAGAATCTCAAATTATAAGAGAGAGTGAGAGAGAATAAAACAAGCAAAACTTCACAAAGTATGTACCTTGAATAATCCACTTAATGGATGCAGTTTGCCTCTGAAGGCACCCAGAACCTGGGTCCTGTCCTACTTATGAGCAGAGACCACAATCAAAGAGCTCTCTTCCATTTTTCAAAGTCTAAATCTGAGAGGATAAAGTGGCGAGAGGGTCTCCACGTCTTACACTCCAATCTACCTGGGGCCTGCCTTCCAAATTCTGGTTTTCCTGGCTAAAACCAGTCTCTTCCATTGACAATGTCCAACTCCTTCAAAAGATACCAAAACAAGCTTTAGAATGTTGTAATAAAATAATAGAACCCAACTTTCAAAGAGGACACTCTCATACACACTATCAATGGACTATTAAATTACAATCGCACAATTATACTCAATAAATAGTAGTCACTGCAATTTTTTTCTTGTTGTTGTTATTGTGAGTCAGATGTTTTAACTTCCAGGTTAAAATATTTGTGGTGAGGATGTGAGTAATGACAGACAAGCCACACAGAGTTACTTATGGTCTTGGCAACCCTCAGCATTCCCCTTGGTCATGAAAAGGTTTTGCGATGACACCTAGCTGAAGCCAATAGGAATGAAGCCTCATAATACTGTCAGCAATGTTTATTTGTCATTCATCACAACATAAGTCATAAGAGATTCAGGATCCAAGAATTGGTCAGAAGGGGCTCACGCAGAAGAAATCACTGTCCCAGGCTGCTGATGAGACCAGCTGGCCTCAGCGGCTGTATTTCTCAGGCACCAGAGAGGAATAACACGCTGTTTGTGATTCCTTGATTCAGAAAAGGATTATTAAACACACAGCATAGGGAGCCTCTGCAAAAAGTAATGAGTTTAGTAACTGAGATTTGTGGTGACGACCCTAAACTAAAGCAGAAAATATCAAAGTCGGGTCAATAGTATAGATTTCTCCCTTTTTAACAGTGTCTTAATGATCACAAAGAGGGCTGTTCTGTTTTGATTTTTTTTGTTACATTCCAGTTGGCATTTCACGTTGACCTCAAAACAATTTATTTAGTAGGAACATCCCTAGAAGTATAGCTAATAAGTGCAAGGGATGATGTTCTCACAGGCTGTCTGCTTCCAAAGGAGATGGGAGTGTGTGTGTGTGTGTGTGTGTGTGTGTGTGTGCGTAAAGAAGTGATGGCCTCTCATCTTTTTCAGAAAAACAAGCACTTGATTTTGTCCCAAGTCAAATCAACATAATTCTGTCTCAAAATTCTCTTGAGAATGTCTCATAGCCACTCAGAAAAGAGAACACATAATTTTGGAAGTTATGTGCTTAGGCTCCATTGCACACTGGGGGGTTATGAACATGAGAGGCTTCAGTTGGGTTTTCCATTTAAAGGGTTTGGCCTAAACTGAAGTATGGCAGGTTCCTGGGCAGAAACTTATAGCAGTGTTTGAGGTCGTGTCATACAGAAGTCATCTAGTATCGTTTTGGCTAAATGTACAGGAAGTTGGAAGGAATTTCCAATCTGTCTCATCTTTTCCCAAGCCACTGCCCCCACCCCTGATAGCAAAATGCAGTTCTGAGAGGACTGGGAACCCAAGTGCCACTACCTCATTGTTTACCACATGCTTAATTACGAAGCTCTCATTTTGTTCTGCAATCAGGGAAAGCAAAACATCATTTACAAGAGAAACCACCAGAAAAGGTCAGTCCTGAGAAGTGATTGATGCATTCCCACAAGGAAAAGACTCTCATTGGAAGCCTGGTGGTTGATAAACACACTTATCTCACTCCCCATGGTGGAAACGGACAGCTTTCTGGAGTCAGTGAAGTGGCACAAACGAGGAGCGGGCTTCCCCGGGGCTGTGGGCAAGGCCAACAGCGCACTGAGCAGAAGCCCGGCCTCCAGGCATGGCTGCAGCCATCACATCACGGGCCCATTAGGAAACTCATCACTGCTGCCAGAGGGTGAGTTTCCCCAGAGGCGCTGACATACTCAGCCACAGCCCCACACACATACAGGCACAGTTCTGCCAGCGCCAGGGGACCCCAGGCCGGAGATGGCAGAGCAATGGAACCGCAGGGAAACCTCAGGCCACCTTCCAGATTCAAGGTGTTATCTGTGCACTCAAGGTCTGGTTATAGGAAAGACAGGGCTTCTCTGCCCCTGCAGTTCTATTGTCAGAGTTTGGAAAGCTCTCATCACTACAAAATTCCTTGGCAAGATCAGGACCCAGCAAAACTGAAACAAGGATAATCCACCTAGTGTGGCTCTCTCTCCTCTGTGCCTGGGTCCCTGGTACTTGCAACACCAAATGGCAGGCTGCACAGCAGGAGGACTCAGCAGTCCACTGAGGCCCCTGCTTTGTTTTAAACCCTTTAATGACTCCAAATGTCAGGAAAGTTTCTCAGGCTTGAGATTTTTAGCACAACTGAACACAGCAACCCCACAAACATTAAGAAGGCAACAAGCTAACCTACAGGTAGCTGAATATCTACACTGAGATCCTATATTCAGAGGTGAAGAGGAGGTAGAGGGAGAAAGACTATTCCAAAGCTCGGTCCAACATCTCACATCTAAAATTTAACATGACAGTTCAGTCAATGAAATAATTTGGCTGCCGATTCCCCATTGGCTCCCAGAGACATCAAATCCAGCATGATCTCAATCATTCAATAACCATTTATTAGGCACCTGGTAATCAATCTGAATAAAACAAAGATTCTTCCTCTACGAGTCAGGGTGCTTGGTTAACAATAACAGAAATGATGGCTTATTAGAAGAGTACTAAGTAGTTTGCAATCTCAAGGTGTAAATGAAGAGCCAGCCTTAGAAAACAGGCAGGAACGAGAACCAGAGGCAAGGTCATAGTACAGAGATGATCTAGATGGGACACTACTGATATCACCACTGGACATCAAACGCCACTACTGAGCTAGAGCAATGATCTCACCAGACCATGGCTTCTACCATAACCATGGCTGGAATCAATTCTCAGCAGCCCCTAGTGATAAACATTAATGCTCCAAATTAAGGTTCTAAGTAGGATCATGAGATCAGCTAATTTATATCATGTACCTGTGCGCCAATGTTGGGAGCAGGAAAGGACTATTTTCCAGACTTTTTGGCCTCTGTAGTCAGAAGCAGGGCCTTCTGTTGTAACATACATGATGATATATTCTACCAGAGAAAGAGTGTTAAGATTTCCAATGGTCGAGAAAAAAAGAAAAAGCGACATGTCTGCTAAAAACTTCAGAATGGAGTAGGAGCCGGGAGTGGAGACCTGATTATCTATAAATGTACATAACTGTGACACCAGCAAAGTAAGACAGATGCTACAGGTCAGGTGCTAGGGATAGATCTTGGCACCTAAATAAAGAAAATACTACTCTGGCTGGGGGGTAAGGAAAATTTCATATAGAAATAATTTTTAGCTGAACCTTAAATGAAAGATGGGCTTTCAAAAGGTTTGTAAAGATATTGCAGGGAAGAAATACCGCCTGTAGTATTAGAAGATCTTCCCAAGTATAAAATGAAACTTTGTTGGGGAGAGGTTTGGATGAGTGGACAGATGCTTTGTATACAGCTTGAGAGCTTCTGCCAACTTAACCTTTCAATAAATCAATGATCTTTCCAAAACAGAACAAATTCACATGACACTAAGGGAAAAGTGATATTCATCCCCAGGGCAAAAACAGAACAGGAAAAGTTATGCCCATCAGTTTCATCTTAACTTCATTCATATCACAAATAGGGAATTAATATAGAGGGAATACCTAACCTCTTTGCTTTTACAAAGTAATGGTAACTATAAACACAGACGGAACCAAACAGAAAACTGTTGACTCATGGCTGAGTTTGGTTTCTAGACCTTGAACAGGTTGAGAAACTGCATATAATCAATTAAGTTGAAGTAATTAATCAATTTCACTAAGGCTGAAGGAAGATCTATCATAGAACTTTTCTGTGAGGGAAGGAAACTGTTTCCACCACGTGCCAAATTACTTAACATGACCATCAACGCTGGCATCTAATTGATTTGCTTTCATCACATTTCTGTCTATAACGACTGTTGGAATTTTACTTATGAGAAAGGACATGAAAATTCAAATTCAAGATGAGGAATTTTTCTTACATAGAAATGTAAGAATTACTCTGTCTTTGTCTGAAAGAGGGTGACCTAAATGGCAAGGAGTGTGAAACACCAGGCACAAGAGAAATGTGAGGAAAAGCATAGGAAGAGCTAGAATGCAAGGGCCAGAGAAGCTGCAACTCAAGGGGAATATGGGAATTCTTTTCAAATAGCTGATGGATTATAAGATAAAATTGGCAAAAATTAAAGTAATCCAGTAATGGATTCAGCTATAAATAAGAATGGACCATTCAAGTAGAATTTGGATAATGATCTGTTGTTATGGTGATGACTGCTGAAGTTCTTCAAATTTCAAAGCTGAAATGACCAGATGGGATAGCTGCATGTCGATTTGTCTAAATCTAAAGGTCAGCATAAGAACATTTATATAAATAATTTTGAAAAAAATAACTACTGTTGACTAAATGAATGCATGATTCCTGTATAAAGATCACGTTAATAGAGAGCAAAATCTTGAGTTTCTTCTCATTAAGCGATAGTTGCCAAAGACTTTACAAGGACCTAAAGGATCTTTTGCTACTGGAGTTATCTAATTATTCCTGGAGGTCAAAATAAAGTCATTTCTGTAAACAATTTCTGAAAGATAAAATATTCTTTGGATAAACAATTCTTCCATGAAGATCAGATAAAAATAAATCAAGATTTTGGGTCCCCTGGCTGATGTCTAAGTGGCATTAACTGTCCCCACTCTTCTCTCATCTCCTCTTCTACCTGCCCCACCCTCAGTCACTCTATCATAGTCACCTCCGCCTCTTCAGATATGCCAGGTACCATCTTGCCTCAGAGCTTTTGCATTGGATGGTCCCTTGGACTAGAATTTCTCTCCCAGAGAAGAATTTCTTTTCTCCATATCTCACCTTCTTGGGATGGTTTTCTATGACCACTCTACATAAAACTCCCTACCACAATGCATACAAAACACACACACACACCACCCACATACTTGTGTATATGCATATACATACACAGCAGAACCAATCTCCTTACCTGCTTTTTGATTTACATATACTTCCCACCTTTCAAAATTCATACTTACTAATTACATTCACTCTCTCTCTCCCCATTTTAGAATATAAGTTAAAGAGTTAGGAGTCTGCTTTATACATGAAAGAAATCCTCACGTCTCAAACAGTACCTTGCACATAATAAACCTCAATAAATAATCATGGAATAAATTGAAGCATACAGATTTGACTATGATATTACTAAGTTAGGATTTGGTATCAGCAACATAACTATAAAATACATTTGTGGTAACTCATGCATTAAAAAAATTATAATGAAAAGTAGACATCAGAAGTTACAAATTGAAAGAAAGAAACTACTTACTAAACATAAAAGGAAAAGCTAGTACAGTATTTAGAGGGAAATGTATATCCTTACGTTAGAAAAAAAGGAAAGGCTGAAAATTGATGATCTAAATATTCATCTCAAGAAAGATTCAACATACTATAATAAATTGAAATAATTTAAGAGAAAGGAAATAATAGAAATAAAATTAGTTAAAATAGAAGATGAATACAAAAAGAGAGTTTTAGCAATATCAAATTTGGTTCTTTGAAAACACTAAAAATACTTTTAAAGAAAAAAGAAATGTCCTTGTCAAAAGTGATCAAGAAACCAAGGGAGAAGATACTAAAAAACAATAATCAATGGGGAACACACAGAATTCAACATGAAAGATGAAAAAGGGGAATACTAACTAAAACTTTACTGTAAAAAGCAAAAGTTAGACAAAGTAAGTATTTCCTTGAAAATACCATAAGAAAAATGAGCTGAAAAAAAATAAGAACAACATAGACCAAAATTAAAAGACAAAATATAAGGAGATATGGGTGAAGAAAGGAAATAGAATAAAATCAAAATAGAAAAGCAAAATTAAAATCCACCAGGAAGGCAGTAAAGAGCAGGTCTGATTTTGTGAAAAATCAGATCAGACGTTTAGAACAACCCGAGAATTTCCCTGAAAATGAGGAGAAAACCAAAAGGAGATGGAAAACAATGAAGGAAATAGTAGAAATACAGATTCATCCTAACAAAATATGCATTCTAACTTAAAAAAAAAGAATGTTTTGGGACTTCCCTGGTGGCGCAGTGGTTAAGAATCCACCTGCCAATGCAGGGGACACGGGTTCGAGCCCTGGTCCAGGAAGATCCCACATGCCAAGGAGCAACTAAGCCTGTGTGCCACAACTACTGAGCCTGTGCTCTAGAGCCCGCGAATCACAACTACCGAAGCCCATGAGCCTAGAGCCCATGCTCCACAACGAGAAGCCACCGCAATGAGAAGCCCGCGCACCGCAACGAAGAGTAGCCCCCACTCACTGCAACTAGAGAAAGCCTGCACGCAGCAACAAAGACCCAACACAGCCAAAAATAAATGAATAAAACAAATAAATTTATTTTTAAAAGAATGTTTTATAATGAAGTCATAATTAAGGCAATTTTTTTGTGTTTTTTTTAAGTCTTGAGTTGAAATAGATACATGATGTGTATTGATTAACAGGGCTCAGACTAAATTCTTGGTAAAAATCGATGAAAGGAAAAAGTCACATCTAGTAACCTGCTGGTAATTATCTTAATTGTCAGTTAAAAAATAATTACTAAATTTTTAAGCAAATACGCAGAAAAATGTGTTACTCACAAAGGGACAGGAATCTGCTGGTCTCTAACATCTTTTTTACGCTCTGTCAAAAATACAAAATACCTAAAGTTCTGAGAAAAAACATATTGAAACCTAATGATTACAGACACAACTAAATCGTCTTTCATGTCTTAAAGCAACAGACAGGGAGGTAAATATTTGAGAGAGTCAAATATACAGTACTGATATACCTAACCCCTTTGAAACAATTATTTAAAGACATACCAAGTGACTGAAGGGACATCAAAATTAATAAATCTCAATTAGGAAGGCTGTAATATTTCTAAAAGTGGCAGCTTTTCATTGCTCAATTAGTTGGACATCTAATTCAGAATCAGTTTATTTATGTGCCGAAATTTAGATTTTGTAATCCTACATACAAAATCGAGCGTGCTTTGCTTCACATAGCTACTCCTCAGCAGACTTCTTTCTTTCCCCAGAACCAGGCAATTATGTGGAGACATAACTTCCTCCCACTGTTGTATGGGAATGTGTTTGAGGAGAAAACAGTGACTTCACTGTGACAAAGACTGCCAGCATTGTTTATAGTATTCATGTTTTTCATCTACTACCAAGATAATTACAAGTCTTTCTCTTCCATCCACAAAATCAGAGAAGCAATTTTAATATCAAGATAATTAAATAACTGATTTTTATAATTTAAACTCCAGTTTAATAGCTAAAGTAAGTTTTTAAACATTAGGACAAAGCAATAAAAACTAACCAGCGGTCAATAGTATACCAAGCGTCTCTTCATTTCCCCTTCATTCCATGGATTGTAACTGATCTGTATTCACTATGCTTTAAAATCACCGCACAATGTAAAGTAGAAGCTATATTAAACTCCAAAGAAAGAAAGATTTTAAGAAAATACAACAAAATTTTCCAAGCTTATCTTTAAGTAATAGAACTTTTGTTCTATAGTTACAATAGATTTTGTTGTTCTTTGTATTTTCTCTATGTTCCAAAGTTTCTATATTTTTTACATAAGAAATATTAACATTTTAAAACATTACAAGGAGACTAAAATTATGCAAATAAAAAAAGAGTGGATACATGTGTATGTATAACTGGTTCACTTTGCTGTATGGCAGAAACTAACACAACATCGTAAGTCAACTATACCCCAATAAAATTTTTTTTTTAATTAAATTTTTTACAACTCACCAAAATGTTAACAGCAGTTATTTAGTGGCACTGCGGTTAAGGATGAACATTTTTCTTCCCTCAAGATTTCTGTAGTCTAAATTTGTATGAGTAATGTGTTTCATACTATTATTTATTTTCACAAAATGTAATTAATTTAATATTTATTTTCATAACAAAAGAATAATTATACCTATGTTAGGAAGGGTTCCTGAAGGAAATAAAGGACACTCTCGAAAAGATTTACCTGAAAGAGCCTCGTGAAGGGATTATTTAAAGAGGTTTGGGCAGGGTTAGGAACAAGGTAAAAATAGATGAAAGGAAAAAGCCACATCTAGTAGCCTGCTGGAAATTATATTAAATTATCAGTAAAAAAAAAAAAAAAAAGTTACTAAATTTTTAAGCAAATATGCAGGAAAATATGTTACTCCCAAAGGGACAGGAATCTGCTGATCTCTAACATCTTTTTTATGCTCTGTCAAAAATATAAAATACCTAAAGTTTTGAGGAAAAAAAATATTGAAACCTAATGATTACAAGGAATGGTGAGACACCCAGGGTTGGGGAACAGAAGAAAGCTGTTCACACTTGTGATTCTGAGGGAGTAAAGGGAGAAAACGGTGCTTCTAAAACCCAGGGAGAGCTGAAACTACAGCAGCAAGGACAATTTGGCATGTGCTGTGGCTGGAACAAAGTCACTGCCAGATACGTGATGGGGGCGGGGAGTGCAGATAAGACTCTGACTCTCCATTCTCTTGCCCTTTGAGATTCCGCCCATGTTTCCCATTGCTTGAACCCAAACAGAGCAACAGGCAAGAGAGCCTACAAGATGCAGAGCACAGAAGTCAGGCTTCTGGAGCACAGAGCAGGACACAGAGGGTGGATAATGAATCTGGGTGGGCAGGTAGGCAGAGGGACAAAAATAACCAGTACAGGCCTCTGTGTACACAACACCCTAGCTGAGAGCATCTGTGCACTTTTCACCTCATTCTCAGACCCCTGACTCAACAACTGAATTAACTTTTGGACTCTAGTCTCTTTTCATCTCTGTTCTACCTGGACCTGGCTATTCTCTGCTATTCAAAGGATAAACTGTAGTACAATAATCCAGATCCAAGATAATGCCTTAACCGGAAGGGCAGCAGTGACGTGGGTAAAAAGTGATCCAATCCTGGATATATTTCAAAAGTAGAGTCCATTGGATTTGCTAATGGACAGATGAAGACTGTGAAACAGGGATGAGTCAAGGATGACAGCAAGCTCTGGTGGCCTAAGCCACAGGGAAAATGGTCTTGGCACCAACAGAGAAGAAAAAAACATCAAGAGCTTAGTCTTGAACATATTGAGATTTCTATTAAACATCCAAGTGGAAATACTGAGTAGTCAGATGGATACTTACATTACATAAGTGTGGAGAAGGTCTGTGCTTGGAGTATAAATTTGGAAGTCACATTTTGTATTTGGTGTGTGAAACCATGTAATTGAATAAGATCATGAAGAAATAAGTGAAAGAGCGCTAAGCCCTGCAACATTCCAACATTTAGAAGGCAAGGAGATAAGAAAGAATCAACAATGAAGACTGAGAAGGAGCAGCCTGTGAGATTGGAGGAAAACTGGGGGTATGTGTTTTACCTGGAAGCCAATTTAAGAAAGAAATTATCCAGAATCCAGGAGGAAAAGGTAAATAACTGTAGCAGATGTTGCTTTAAGTCCAGTAGGGGGACGGCTAGGAAGTAATTATTGGATTTATTAAACAGCGGTTCCTGGTGAGCTTGTCAAGATCATTTTTACTGGATTGGTAAAGGTGGACTCAAAGCAGAACAGGAAGAGAAAAATTAGGGATAGTGTATATCACAGACAATTCTTTTGAGATTTGTTTTTAAAGGCTATTGATGTGGAAAGTGGGGGGATCAAGGTTTACATGTTTATTTGTTTTAAAGATGGAAAAAATAATGGGATGTTGGTATATGGTTGGAAAATACCCCATTCTCTAGAGTGAGATATTCCTCAGGGTATCAGATATCTGACAGCATTTTCTGGAAAAAAAAATATATGTGTATCCATATCTATTTATAAATTCCCTTAAGATTTTGAGAGCTGGTCTCTAAGGAGCTGATTTTAATCTTTGCCATCTCCAAATTAGACAACCTTAGAGAGTGGAAAGATAAATAACGTCTCTGGTGTCTTACAGCATCAATTGATGTTGGCCAGCACTGACAGTTCTTAGTAATTGAAGAACCCATGATTGACTTACTTCTGCCCCCTCCACACTCTGTTTCTGAAACATGAGGGACTCCTGGAGTGAAGGAGGCTAGGCAGAGAGAGATGGGAGCAGAGGCCAAACATGACTTCCAGACAATTCCTACTTCAATGTCAAGTAGACTTCATTTTTATGCTTTTGATGTAATCACTTTCCTACTTCCTATTCTGCATCTCTGCTTCTTCTTCTCCCAGTGAGAAAGAGAGGAAATGCAGCAAGTCATGGGTGGCATTGGTTTTTCTTTATTTTTCTGAATTTTTTCATCATGGTCTTTGGGATCAGGGGAAAAAATCTTCCATACGTCACGTTAGAGTCCATGGCCCTGTTCTGGACTATGCTTCCCATTCCTGACACACCTCTCTCTAAATAGATTTTTTCCATTTCTACACAGCTATATTTCCTGGCAAAACACAAACTGTATCAAGGTGAAATTGTGAGGAAGGCATGGAGCTCAGTTTGGACAATGATTAAATTCAGATATAATAACCAAGGAACCATGTAAGCCACAGGCAGGGAAACGAGGAGTTGATTAGTATGGGCCCAGGGTTAACAACTAGGGAAAATGAGAAAAATGATTAACAACAAGAAATCATTGAGCAGTGCCATTCTCTGCTGGGTCCTGGCAGCCAAGTAGCCCAGGAGTCTTCCCAGATTCCACTTTTCTCTGCTCCCTAAGTTCAGCCTGCCTCCAACTGCTGAATTTTCTTCAAATACCTTTCTTTGGTATTTCTGCAACCTTAGGCAAGCTGAGGGCCTCCAAGCCTTATAGTTTAATGCCTGTCTTTGCCTGGTGTCTGACTCTCACTCTCCAGATTACCCCCACCAAAGAAGTTTCTGCTCTGCAGCAAGAATGAGCACTTACAATTTACTCTCTTTCCAATGCTTCCAAAATCAAATCCAGAGTCCTGGTCTTAAGCTTGTGGATTTTCTATCATTCCTTGTCCCTGTCATCAAGTTTCCCTTTAGAACCCTCTCTCCTAACCCATTCCTTTACCCCTACACCTACTTCCTCTCTTCTAGGGCTTCCAGCTCAGAGTTGACTGTCTTTACCTGTGCTATATATTGTATTCTTAGAGATCAAGTGTTTTCTCAACCCCAGTTTATATGATTCTGTGATTATCTGTTAATAACTCCATAAATTCTGTACACACTAAGGAGATTGCAAGCACTTCAGGAAAAAAAATAATCCATATGGTTTATCATTGCAGCAAAGTAATGGGTGGAACACATTAGACATGAGTCACCCAGGCAGGAGTGTGTCTTTATAAACCTTAGCACATCAGCATGTTGGGTTAAGGAGTGCAATCTTTAGCAAAGAAACCTTAATCCTCTCTGCATAATAACAAAGCAGCACTTACCTAGGCTCAGTGGAAAAAATTCATAGAGCCAATGTCTGGAGGAGAATCAGCTGATGTGCTTTATATGGTCTGTTTAATCAAACACTCATTCCTTTGACTGCATTTGCAGCAACTTTACAACATGGTGTACGATCCCTCCCGTCTGTCTCCTGACTGTCTCTCCAGCCTCCCCCATCAGAGCTTCTCCACATGCTCCTTACACTCAAACCAGCTCCCCAGGTTGTATTGTCCTTCTTCTGAACTGGTCACATAGTTCTCTGTGCCTTGTTTTCCTTCAGACTCCTTTTTCACTTGGTAAACACCTATGCAACTTTCAAGATTCAATTCAAAAGTCACTTCTTCAGTGAAGCCTTTCCGACTGCACATCTCCTAGCAAAGTACCAAGTATCCACAGCAGGCACTCAGTATAGACTTATGGATTGACTGATTATATTTTAGAATCTGTTCCACTTATTGTCTTTCTAGACCTCCAAACTATAAAGGTCTTTTTGGAATTTATTCAAAACCAACCCCAAAATCAAAGTCCCAAACTAAACATATAGCAACAGATTTAATAGTGTTTTGTGTAGGTGTAGGAACAACTCAATCCCATCACTGTGTACAATGATCTGGGTATTGGAACGAAAATCCAAGTATTAACCTTTGTTCTGATATTACTATGTAGGTAAATTTCAAATTGTGCAATAGATGTATTTCTAAAACATTAAATCATGTTTTAAATGCACTGCTGTTTGCCCCTACCAGTTTAAGAAAATCAAAGAAAAAAACACTTATATAAAATAAAACACTTCCTAATATGAACAATTATTCTCAAATATATCTAGTTTGTAAATTTAAAGTCTGGCAAATCCACCTTCTCCAAATTAGGATCCACCATCATTATTATTTATCATTCAAAATAGAAATCTAAGTGTGCAAACGTACAAAAGGTAAGAAAATAGGATAATTTGTAAGAAGATATATAGAACTGGGCAAAATATCCCTAGTTATTCTCATTTTTTTCCCTTAAAAACAAGAAAGCAAAACAAAAATATATACAATTAAAGTATTAAAACCCTCTCATATCATTTAATCTCTATAAAATCACTACAAATAAGCAAGGAAATTATTACTATTGTAACTATTTCATAGATGGAGAAAGTAGAGTCCAGAGAGAGCAAAGCAAAGAATCCCAGGTTATATTGTGTCAAAGTTAAAACTAAGTCAGGCCTGGGGACTTCCAATTCTGTGCTCTTTGGAACTCTTCTATAGAGAAAAAAAAGCCAAGTTCAATAGTATAGCTGTAACATTTACAACTTGAGATGATTTTGGAAATCTTCATCACAATAAGCTTCAGTGAGTAGAAGTTTAATCTGTTAGTGGGAGAGAATTGTTTACTCGGGGAACCTTGATAAGAATAACATTATTATAAGTCATTGTAAATATACAGACTTCACTTAAAAAAAAACTCATGGAATATGTGAAATGGGATATTCCTCACATAATTATAATTTTCGATATAAAAAAAAATGATATATGCCAGAAACGGTGTCTTTATTCCAACCTTCATGACAATCTGCACAGCAAGTAAAACCATTCATATTTTATAGATGAGAAATTGAGGCTGAGAGCAGTTACTAAATTATCTAGGTTGACATAGAAAATTTACCAGTGTTGTCTCCCTCATTCCTGGCATTATGCCTAGGACAGGGAATGCTTTAGATAAATATTTTTGAATGAATGAACAAACAAAGTAGTAAAGCCATGGTTTGATTCAGGTGTGTCTGCTTCTGAAGGTCAAAGTTTCTTCCTTGTGGCACACTCTTTGCTTTATAGATAAATGTATTGCTGGAGTCTTTAAAAGAGAGAGTGTCGCATGTGAATTTTCAGATGATCTGCTATGTGAAGTAAGGGAGGCCTGGACTGTAAAATGCACTCCATACTGGCGGCACTGAGACCTGCCAGGCCTGATTTCCACTCCTGCCTTTAATCTCTCAGTTGGCTTGTCTGGATATGGCTAAAACTTTAGGCTGGTTGGTAAGTGAATCACTCTATCCCCTCCTTTCCTTCAGCTCCCCAGACTCCATCACACTCTCCCTGGGGTCTTTCCCTGCTCTCCAGAGCTGTACTTAACATTCAAATTAATGCACATGAGTACGCCCTGCCTGTAGGCACCTCTGAAAGGAACATAGGCAGCTTCAACAAGATGACTATTTCCAGTAGGGAGAGATAGCCAGTGACAGGTGAATGCATCCTATTCTATCACATGAAGGACTAAAGATATTTACTTGTCATAAATGGAATAAAAATGGGAATGAAAATCTTTTTTCCAAATCATGAATTCCCAAAAGCAAATCAAGAGGTAAGGTTAAAGAGCAGTCTTTTGTATATAAAAAAGATAAACAAGCAGGACCTACTGCATAGCACAAGGAACTATATTCAATATCTTGTAATAACCTATAATGGAAAAGAACCGGAAAAAGAATATATATATATATATATATATATATATATATATAATTGAATCACTTTGCTGTACATCTGAAACTAACACATTGTAAATTAACTATATTCCAATTTTTTAAAAACCCAGCTATAGATTTTTAAAAACTCGTAATATATACATGTTATCAGTGTACAGCTCAATGACTTTTCATAAACTAAAAGCACTCACGTAATCAGCACTCAGGTCAAGAAAGAGAACCTGACTCACACCCTAGGATCTCTCCTGGGTCTGCTTTCCAGTCACTATTTATCATCCCAGTCCCCCAGTCACTATCCTTATTTCTAACAACAAAGGTTAGATTGTCTTGTTTCTATACTTTATACAAATGGAATCATGCAGTAAAGTAAATAAATAAAAAATAAAGTCAGGGGATTTTCTTCCACATCCTTGGGTCCTTTGCTACAAATTCTCAGTAAGCAATCAAAGACAAGTTCACAAACCAAGGGAAAATGGTGGGGAGGGTGGGCGGTGTGCAGACCACTGTAACATGTCACCATTGACCCTCATAGGGAAGGTTTGCCCAGCAGGTAACCCTACCTCCTCCCTATTTTCACCAAGGCTTTTCAAGTCTATTATTGTAAAGTGTAATGATTCCACAGACTCTCTGACTCCATCTCCTAACCCCACATGTTGTCTGGAGACAAAGAACCCAATGTGTTGGGAAGGCTCACCTGAGGGTGCACAATTACAAAAGACCAAAAGAGGCACATGGGGATGCAGGGCAAGCCTAAGGAAGTAGACAGAAGAGAGGTTCTTGCAGAACACCAGCTCACTGGAAGAAATACCAGAGACAGCAAGTCGTGAGTAGATAAATTCACAGCACACAACTGCATTTCCTAAGCCTTTTAGCCTCACACTCTCTCTGCAAAGCCTTTGCACCATAGACCATCTCTAACATTCTGAAGGCATAGCCTACCCCATCACCATCATGAGTTGGGTTTTCTCCAGAAAGAAGGATGCAGCCATGCAATCTGGTGTTTGTATAGAAAATACAACAGCAGAGGAAGGGGAAGGTACACTCAAGAACATCTGCTCAGAGACATCATCTGAGAAGTAGTCAAGCACTCACGGGATGGAAACATCTGTTTCTAACAGTTCCGCATTCCAGGAGCCTGGAGCTGCAGGAGAGGCGGAACCTAGAGAGAGGAGCTGGGAGAGGAGAGACTTAAACAAAAAGGAAGTCAGAAATTAAATGATTCCGATAACGTGCAAGGAGATGTTGAAAATAAAGACACAGAGGGTGGGAAGGAGAAGTGTCTCTGGACAGAGTTTTGGTAGTCTTCCAGCACAAATGATGAATATGGCTCCTAAGGAGAAAGAAACATCAACCTGTGCTCTATAGAGCAACTAGAAGGAGCACCAAGACCCACAGTTCCCTGCTAGATGCTTAGGTAACTTGGCCCAAAGTCACAGGTTTTAAGCAGAAACTAGGGTAAATGCAGGTCTCTCAGACCCAGTGACCATGCTGGTTCCCCTACTCAACACTTGAGCTTTTTGTAGCATTTACAGTAACCATTATTCTCTCATCCCTGAAAAGTTCTTCTGCACTGGCCTCCAGGGCTCCTCCCTCTCTGGGTTCTCCTACTACTCCTCTGCCCAGTTCTCCTCAGCATCCTTCTCCACCTCTTCTTTATCTCTTACATACTCCCTATGCCTCCAATTTGTCCCTCATGCATATGAGCCAGAGAGTTAATATTTTCCCTAGATGATATACCTCATCGACTTCTGTATATAACTCTATGCTGATAACTCCTAAACGTTTGTCTATATTAGATCAAACCCTTTCCTTAGCCCTACATCTACATAACCAACACCATTTCCAACTTCCTCAGAGGAATCACAATCAATATTTCCCAAACTAAGATCGGCAGGTCTATATCTCCAGAGGACACCCCTTCCCATTTTACTCCAAGCTGCATGAAATGCACCACTATGTTCCCATAATTTCCAAAGCAACATGTTGTTATAGTTCTCATAACAGAACATTTTAGTTGTGTATTTACCAATCTTCCCAAAAGACTTGAGCTGTTCAAGAATTGGAACTGTCTCATTCATATGGATCTAAATATCAAGTAGGCAGTTAATGTTTCTTGAATGAGTAAATGTAGAGCCTAGTTAGAGACACCACCATAGCATGTCCCACAAGAAGTCATTCTAAGTGCCTCCTTTTCTCTCACCCTCACATCCAGGTGGCCAAGCTCTATATTTACTTACCTTCTACATAACTTCTGAACATTTTGTTCATTACCATTTCTAACCAGTCTCTCCCCAACTCTACCCATCCTTTCACCAATCCCCACCCGGTTTCAACTCTCAAAGATCTAAAGGCAGTTAGTGAGTGATAAAAGTGAATTAAAAAACATAATTGTGGGCTTCCCCGGTGGCGCAGTGGTTGAGAGTCCGCCTGCCGGTGCAGGGGACACAGGTTCGTGCCCCGGTCCGGGAAGATCCCACATGCCACGGAGCGGCTGGGCCCATGAGCCATGGCCGCTGAGCCTGCACGTCCGGAGCCTGTGCTCCACAACGGGAGAGGCCACAACAGTGAGAGGCCCGTGTACCGCATAAAAAAACAAAACAAAAACAAAAACATAATTGTTAAATACATAAAAAGCCAAACCTCTCTTTCTGCACAAGCCAACAGCCCAAAAAGTCCCAAAGCAAGGGAGAAAAGAACCATTAACTTTAAATATTGATTGCTTTTGTAGTGAACATTTTTTAATTGAAGTATAGTTGATGTACAGTATTATATGTTACAAGTGTATAATACAGTGACTCACAATTTTAAAGGTTATACTTTATTTACAGTTATTATAAAATTAACCCCCTACCCCTATATTACCCCTCCTCATTTCCCTCTCCCCGCTGGTAACCAGTAGTTTGTTCTGTATATCTGTGAGTCTGCTTCTTTTCTGTTATATTCACTAGTTTGTTGTAATTTTTGGATTCCACATATAAGTGATATCATATGGTATCTGTCTTTCGCTGGCTGACTTATTTCACTTAGCATAATACCCTCCAGGTCCATCCATGTTGATGAAAATGACAAAATATCATTCTTTTTATGGCTGATTGGTATTCCATTGTGTGTGTGTGTATAAACACATACACACAGATATATATATATATATATATACACACACACATATGATCTTCTTTATCCATTCATCTGTTGAGAGACACTTAGCTTGCTTCCATATCTTGGCAATTGTAAATAATGCTGCTAAGAACATTGGGGTGTGTGTATTTTTTCAAATTTGAAAAATTTTTTCAAATTTTTTCATATATATACCCAGGAGTGGAATTGTGGGATCATATGGTAGTTCTATTTTTATTCTGGGGGGAAACCTCAATACTGTTTTCCACAAGGGCTGCACCAATTTACATTCCCACCAACAGTGTTCAAGGGTTTTCTTTTCTCCACAGCCTTGCCAACATTCCTGATTTGTGTTCTTTTCAATGATAGCCATTCTGACAGGTGTGAGGTGACATCTTATCCTTGTTTTCATTTGCATTTCCCCGATAATCAGCAATGTTGAGCATCTTTTCATGTGCCTGTTGGCCAACTGCATCTCCTCTTTGGGAAACATCTCTATTCAGTTCTTCTGCCCATTTTTTATTGGGTTGTTTGTATTTCGATGTTGAGTTGTAAGAGCTATTTATATATGTTGGATATTAACTCCGTATCAGTCATATCATTTGCAAATACTGTCCCACATTCCATAGGTTGTCTTTTCATTTTGTCAATAGTTTCCTTTGCTGCGCAAAAGATGTTAAGTTTAATTAGGTCCCATTTGTTTATCTTTGATGTTATTTCCTTTGCTTTAAGAGACAGATCCAAAAAAAAATTGCTACAATTTATGTCAAAAAATGTTCTCTCTCTGTTTTCTTCTACGAGTTTTATGGTATCTGGTCTTACCAAGGCAATCTACAGATTCAATTCAATCACTATCAAAATACCAATGGCATTTTTCACAGAACTAGAACAAATAATTTCAAATTTGTATGAAAACACAAAAGACCCTGAATAGCCAAAACAATCTTGAGAAAGAAAAACAGAGATGGAGGATTCATGCTCCCTGACTTCATACTACAAAGTTACAGTAATCAAAACGGTATGGTACTGGCATGAAAACAGACACACAGATCAATGGAACAGAATAGAGAGCCCAGAAATAAACTCACGCACTTATGGTCAGCTAAACTATGACAAATGAGGCAAGACTATACAATGGAGAAAAGACAGTCTCTTCAGTAAGTGGTGCTGGGAAAACTGGACAGCTACATGTAAAAGAATAAAATTAGAACATTCCCTAACACCATACATGAAAATGTAGTATTGGTTACTAATAGAACTGGACATTCTAGTTATTGAACAAAGACTGTTTGGGAGACTAGACCAACCATAAGAACTTTAGTTGCTGAAGAGTAACTAGAGAAGCATAGGACTTTCCTTGTACTTTTTTCATCTAAAGAGAAAGAGAAAGAACTAGCCCACAGAATGCATTTGAAGGGACAGAGGGAGACTAAGGTAAAGTCGCCATATTATTGTGTTCTACAAGTTCTGCTTATTTGACACAACATTTCCCCAAAAGTTGAGCTGTAGTTAAGTAGTTAACATAATTCCATCATTTATAGGCATTTAATTAAAATAATTTTTATTTTGACTTGGCAGCTGTCCAACCATGAAGCTAATGTGTCTCCTCTCCCATGTCTCACCCCATTTGAGGGCCCTTGTGTAGCTCATGAACCCTACTCATCCTGCCTGCAGAGCCCAAACAATAAAGCTTCACTGACTCATTACACTCACTCAGCCAAAGTGCACTCTGAAAAATGTAAATCAGATCATGTGTTTCCTCTATCTAAAATCCTTCCATTAATCCTAATCACCTACAGGATAAAGTCCAAATTGCTAAATAGGCAAGCATGAGCTTCACAGGTCTGACCCCAGTTCCCTGTCCAGCCTCATCTCTTGCCACTACCTGCCACCATGTTCTACTATTGTGGGAATTTATGCAAATGCAGCATGAGGCTACTTTATACATGTTTTACATTGTCTGGAATATTCTATCCTGTATCATGTATCAAGTTCAAGTCTTTACCATTTTTAAGACTTTTAAGAATATCACCAACTCTCTGAAACCTTATTGAATCTCCTTCCCCAGGCCTAGCCATAGTTTATCAGCCATCCTCCTATTATTGCTTTTATCACACGCACCTGGCTAAATATTTGTTACATATCTGCCTTGCCATCTGGACTGGGAGGCAGGGGCTAAATTTTATCCAAGCTTGGTTCTCAAGCTTTAAACCTAAAACTTGACACGTATTAGTTAACAAAAAAACTTTTCTTGAACTAATATATCAAAGAATGTAGTTGCCTCTAGTAACAATGTAAATTACAATTATTTGGAGGCTATAAAGAATATACATAGTAAAAGAAGGAAGATTAGGCCAAAATAGGTGAAGGAACTTTAAAAGGAACTTCAAATATGTGATTATGTTACGTATTTGTAACACAATGAGAATGTGAAGGAGACACAGAAGATCATAGAAAAGCAAATATTATTTCAGGTTATAGAGGAATAAGATTGATTCTGGAATCTAGAGGTAGCTTGTCTTGACATCACCCCTAGCAAGATTCCATAAAATATTACTGAATCAATTATGTATGATTAAATTGAATCTACAGAGGAAACAGCATTACTGGGAGTAACTATTTCTCTCCTAAAAAATAAAAATCATATATCTAAAATCATTATTTTTGTTCTCTCAAAGTTATTAGTCTGATAATTTAGGACCATGAGATACCTATAAAAAATTTGTCAAAACCCTTATTTGGATCATCACAATATTTTCTTAAACAAGAAACAGAAATACTAAAATATGAGTTAATTCAAGTACTTTGACGTAAGAGAACCCATTCATACTACAGGTCTAACCTCAGAGTAACAAGCATTCTTCCACCTGGGCAAGATGAGGAGAGAGATACCCCATGTAATGTGTTCATATTAAGACCACTGAAGGCTAAAGGTTGAACAGGAACACTGAGAAAAAATCCTTCAGCACCATTCCTTACCCAAAGCACACAAAAAAGAAACTCATCACTAGACAACTTTAAAGACTATGTTAGACAAGAAGTAACTGTAGTAAGGAAAAGTACCAAAAACAAAAATTCAGTTGAAATATTACCAGACTGATTCAATTCTCTACACTAATGGCCTAACAGAAGGAGATGTGCCCATTTCCTTTTGTAAATAATAGTTACTTCAGTCTCTTCTGTTCTTCAACATACTGTCTCTGATATTTAATAAAAAATGATGACACAAACCAAAAAAGCAAGGAAAAGAACCCACTGTCAATAGATAAAGTAGTCAATATAAGCAGACTTAGGGATGCTTAGAACTATCAGATAGGTACATTAAAATAACTACAATTATTATTTTAAAGGATCTAGAGCAGGGATCAGGAAGCTATGGCCTTCAGCACAAATTCAGCTTCTTCTTATATTTGTTTTTTTTTTTAACATCTTTATTGGAGTATAATTGCTTTACAATGATGTGTTAGTTTCTGCTTTACAACAAAATGAATCAGTTATATATATGCATATGTTCCCATATCTCTTCCCTCTTGCGTCTCCCTCCCTCCCACCCTCCCTATCCCACCCCTCCAGGCGATCACAAAGCACCAAGCTGATCTCCCTGTGCTATGCGGCTGCTTCCCACTAGCTATCTACCTTATGTTTGGTAGTGTATATATGTCCATTGAACATAACCACACTCATTCATTTACAATTACTGATGGATACTTTTACACTACAATGGCAGAGATGAATAGTTATGAGACTATAGATCCTATAAAGCATAAAATATTTAATATCTGCCCTTTTACCAAAAATAAAATAAAAAGACTTGCTGAAAAAAAAAAAGACTTGCTGATCTCTGGTCTAATGGAAAAGGTTGACAATGTGCATAAACAAATACGGAATATTGACAGACAGATGGAAACTATAAAAGTCAAATGGAAATGCTACAAATAAAAATGATATCAGAGATGAAGAATTCCTATGTTGGGCTCATTGGGAGGATGAAAACTGTATAGCAATAAATTTGTTACTTTACAATGTGTCAATGCCTATAGAAATTAACCCAATTGAAACACAGAAATATAAAAAAGGAGGAAACTAAACAGAATAGAAAATCTAAGAGGAGTGGGAAGTATCAAATGGTCAATGAAAATGTGATTGGAGTCCCAGAAGGAGATAGAACAGAATAGAGGAACTATTTGAAGTGATAATGAAAAAGAATTTACCAAGCACTGTCACCTAGACCTGCAGTTGGTTAAATGACGATGTCCAGTAATGTGAAGGGTTAAATAAACGGATGCCGTAACTTAAACAGAAGACTTTCATAATATAAAACATACTTCTGACTTTCATCCTGTCCTTTATATACTTTTGCTGATGATTTATGTGAAAATATAGGTTTACTAATCAATTTTTTGGATGACATTGATCTAAGACACAAAAACAAATCACAGTGAGTGGAAGAAGCAGAATCAGTAATATCTAGATAGGCTTACTTGTACAATGGGCCAAACTATAAATATAATCACGAACTTTAAATACATAATACAAACCTGTAAAAATAGAGGGTGGAAGAGGCTTGGCTTAATTGGATATCCAAAGTATAGTGGATTTACATGAAAGTGAATTCCATACAAACCAGTTATCTGTGTGTGATGTGACTCCCAAACAAATGGACGTACTCCCAAATGGTATCAGGAGAGGTACAGAATTTAAGGCAATCAAAGTAAGAGTCCCCTTCTAGTCTTCAGCTAGCCTATTGAAATCAGTGGACCATTTGACAACTACATTGTTAATAAGTACACAAACTACATTGTATTCAAATGTAAGTGGCAGGAATGATTGAGAGGACTTGAAATCACACCAACAGAACAAGAGATGTTTAACTTGAGAACAGTCAATGCAATCAAGACATGAAACAATTCTCAAAAGTCAAAAGGGAATTAAACTTGTTTTGTATGGCTTCAGGAGACAGAATTAAAACATGATTAGGAATTCTGAGAAATCAAATGATAGTTTGATATACTGGGAAACTTTTTAACAGAGCTGTCCACAATAGCTGCCTGATAAGGAAGTGAGCTCCCCATCACTACAGATGTCCACATAAAAACTTCATAATGCAGATAAGACTTAACCATAGGATTGGTGGTTATGTACATAGCCTTCCCACCTGGATTGTCTACATTTATGTAATTCTGGAAAGAGGAAGCCATATGGAGAAGAGAAAAGGGAAATGAAGATGATGGTGGGACCAGTCACTAAAACAGGTGTGGATTTAGGAGGAAAAAATAATCTCACATTTCACGTTGCTTTTGAAGTGCCTGTCAAATAACCTATCAGAAATGTTAAGTTGGCAATTAGTTACATTGTCTGGAGTTTAAAGGAGAGGTCTGAGCTAGAGATAAGTTTGGATATATTCATTGCATACTCCCCAACAGAAATATATAATGAATCTATTTTTAATAATATATTTTGCTTAATATGACACATTCAAAATATTATCATTTTAGCATGCATCAATATAAAAATTATGAATGAGATAACTATATTCTCTTGTTGTTTGTAATAAGTCTCTGAAATCTGTTGTGTGTTTTACACTTTTATTACATCTTAATTCAGATACCCACATTCCAAATGCCCAGTAGCCACATCTGGCTAGTGGTTATTTACTATACTGGACAATGCAGGCATAGATGATCACTGAATTCTTTAAAATTGATAAATATGGGGGGAAAATGCTTTAGGATTAAGCAGTGATAAAACCCAACAGAAGAAAATATGATATAGTCAACAGAGACGAAAAATCTGGGAAAGTATATTGATATGAGAGCCATGAGAAGGAAGTGAAGATGTGTAGGATCAATTATGTTAAATTCTGCTGAAAGTTCAGGAATTAAAAAAAAAAATCTGTTAGATTTAGGTATGTAGCAGAACTGGGTACCATGGGCAGGACAGTAGCTGCATGACAGTGGATTGAATAAGGACAGTTTGAACTCAGTTATTCTCAGAATGAGTAGGAATGTGCTCAGACATTATGGTTCTCTGCCCAGTTAGCCAAGGGCTTTGGATCTCTGTTGGTTAATCCCTTAAAGGAAAAGAACAAAGGGCAGGTTTCAGGGCGCCATCTCAGGAGGCTCCTACGCAAGGCACAGAAACGAAACAGCAGCAATGCCTCCTTTTTGCACATATCACATTCTTTTGTAGTGGATTCTTTTAGAAGATGCAAGCTTTCTTCCTATTCTTCAGTCACAATCTGGGATAAAAATTGTTCAAAGCATAAAATAAGGCTTTAAAAGAAGGATTCATCCTTTAAAAGAAGGATTCCCTGGACATCTTTGGGTGAGGAAGGGATGGGGGAGCATCTTCATGCATGGAGCTGAGATACTGATGGTGACTCTTCAGAACTAACAGGTAGGCAACAGATGAATGATGCCTTTGTGGTGGTCACCAGGGAACAAATCCAGGTGTTTATGTGACCTAGTCTCAGCTCCATTCAGGTAGATCTTCTCACAGCTCCGTCTATAAGACACTATTAGATAAACGATATCTGCATGTTCTGCCAAGCACAGCAAGGACACAGCTAGGTCCCACAATGCCCTCACTTAGGGGGCCATATCCAATAGTCTTTATCATTGCTATCTACAGAGCTGTGTCCATTGGCCAGAGACGCCCCCAGCTACCTCCCATTACAAGTGAGCATATCCCCTGGAAAAGAAATGGGATAGAAAAGAATGATATTTTTAGAGACAACATGTCTTAGGTCCAGATGCAGTCTCAGTCCTGAAGCATCAGACTCTATGAACAAAACTTCACGTTCAGGCCAATGGGTTCAAATGAAGAACACATAAAGATTCTATTATATGGCCTGTTTGCCTTCAGTTGACGCATGGCAAGTCTGTGCTCATTCATTTACTTGTACCTCATGGTACAAGAATAAAAGAGGCCTGAGTTCTAGCTCTGTGTGATACTGAGCAAAGCCAGTCCCTTTTCTGGGCCCTCAGTCATTTCATCCTTTTTGGCTCTGACATGATCTGATCCTACCTCCATCAGTTCAATGCTCTCAGGTTTCTCTACTACCCTTGGTCCCCCTAGGATCTCTGTTCTCTTCAAAGTGTTTTCTCCTGCCAGCTCACTCAGAGGATTCATGATGACTGTGGTTGCCATAGGAATGATTCATCTATCATAAAGGTGGCTGCATGAGATCACATATACTCGAAAGAGAGCTAGAGGGGGGGGAAGTGATATTCAGAACGAGGAAATAGATCCACACTGAATGTGGATGACAGCTTAATGAGAGGGAGCGATAAAGTCTGTGCATTTTCTGTAACTCTCATGTGTATTTGAACTGCTCTGAGAGCACAAGTGCAGATCCACCATCCAACATGCCACCCACGTGTTTCCCATGCCCATGCAAGACACTTCCTCCACAAAGATAGAATGTAGTATGTAAGCTGTAAGGAATCAGCCCCCTCCTCACCAGCCACTTGATGAAAATGGAAGGTCAGGAGAGCCTGGGTGATGCTGGATACCATGCCCTGAGCATCAACAAGCTGCCTGCTTGTTTATGATAACTTATTTGTCATTTACAAGAAAGGGCTGGAGACAATTTTGAAAAGATTTAGTTTTTTACATAGTTTGTTTAATACTCGAACTTGTTCTTTTTATTCTTGAGGTGGACCATTTGTATTACAATATAATCCAACTGCCAATACTTCGATGGTCATTTTCTTTTCTTTCCCTAATAGGACTTCACAACAGCCTACACTCTAATTTCCACCCCAGACTGAGTATTGAAACTCAGTTGTGAATTGAACATCCTGTCAATACTGGTCACAGACTGAGCCCCCTATTCTAGCCCTAGATGGCCATCCTCCCAAGCCTAGCCATGGACAGAACCCTAACTCAAGCCACAGAGAACCCTGTGGGTGGCCAGAGAGTGACCACCATTAACTAGAGCCAGTTATCTCACCATGACCCCGGAAGGGAGCAGAGGAGAGGAGAGGTGGGTGGTCAGTGCTAGCCAGTGCCACATGGGGCCACACTTGATTGTACATGTCTCTCTAAGGATGGGTCAGAGGCATTTTTATTATGAAATATGATACATTCATTTTACAGTTTCCTAGCAACAGGATGCCAATCAGGTGGCTGTAATTCAAGGATTCTTCTTTATTAGGAAGGAGCTGGGAGCAGCAGGGTAGGGTGGGAGGACTTCCCAACATGAGAAACAACTGACAGTTTGCTTTGAGGATGAGGAAACCAAGCCTGCAGAAGAAGGAACCTTGGAGAGTTTGCCTTTCTTCCTTCAGACTCTTTGAAGCAGGAATTCGCCCTGCTGCTGCTTCTGCTGGCTTCTTGCTTCTGCACTAATTACTAGTGTTGATGGGTCCAATTTCAAGTCATATGGCATGTTCCTGAATCATGCCCAGAGCTTGCTCTGTGCACAAAACACTGGCAGTACAAGACAAATCAGGACAGGAACAATAAACCGTCTCAAACTTCCCTAGCATGTTGGCTAAGATTTGGAAATGCTGCAATCACCAACTCACGTGGATAGGTCCCTGAGACATTATCCTGTGGCTCATTCCCACTCTTTTTAGCACCTGCAAATTTATTACATAAGATACTATTTTGTACTCAATTTAATTAGTTAGAACTATCTGTAGTCATTTGAAATACTCTCCATGTTGATTAAAATAATTAGTGTAGGGCTACTAAATATTTACCTAAGATATGAATCCAGGGGGAATTTGATAAATTTAATTAGCAAGAACTAATTATTGTTATGATAGGAATTAGAGTTTAATAAATTTAATTACGGAGCACAAATGACGGTTTCTTAATTAATAGATACTAGTTGCAAACACAAGAGCCATGATCATATTTTCAGGCAGGACATGCTATTCAGCACACCTTCCAGATGTCAACTCTAGCAGCCATGGCGACTTACAATAAGAGGAGCTAACACCTGTAAAGTGCTTCTGCTGTCAGGCACAGGTCTAAGAGCTGTTAGCATATGAATTAATTTAATTCTTACAACAACTTTACCGTTGTCCACATTTTACATGTATAGAAACTAAGGCACTGAAACGTTAAGTATCTTGCCTAAGATTACACAGCTAGGAAGTGGCAGAGCTGGCATTGGATCCCATGCAGTGTAGCTCAAGCATCCATGCTCTTTACTATCTCTAATACCTAAACCAACCAAACTACAAAAATAAAAATAGAAAGTGTGAATGTTCAAAAGATCAGCAACCAAAATGCTCAAGTCTGCTTTGTTAGTCAAGTATAATAGACTTGTGTTGTTTGCAGATTTCATTTACACAATTGTGGAGACTCTGAAGAGACCCTGAAGGCATCTGGCCTTGGGTCATTTATAATTTTGCTGAGGCTCAGATGTGGAAAGGCTGGGGTGCTGAAACTGATGAGTAGTGAGAGAGCAGAGCTGCATTCAGGGCTGCATTCCAAGACTACTCTGTGGTGCTTCCTTATCTGGCCCGTTCTGCATACGTATTCTATTTGGGAATTTTCTACCATCATGGCATTTGCGAGTTTGGAGAATCAAGAGAGTATCAGGGGTCTACTATGTAATAACTTTGCAAAAAGTACAATTTGTACTCCAACCAATCACGGGCATGCGCCTCATTCAGTCTAGGATATTTAAAGCTGAGAGTCCTTTCACAGTAATCGAAACGGTCCTGAATCACTGCCTATCTGACCAGACATGGCAGGTTCCACATGATCAGGCCCTGACCTCTTGCACTCCCTATTAGGAAATGCCTTTCTTCAAGAGGGTCTGGCTCATTTCTAACTTGATATCAAAATAGGGCTTTGGTGATGTCCCTGAGTGCTGTAAATGAATTCACAGGGAAGATACAGACCCTCCCATCACAATCCCTTTGGTGCCAGGGATATTCTGTAAGGACAATGACTCTTACCTGGAGACAATTACATAAGGTAATCCATGTCAATGAGCTCACTACAGCACTTGAGCTGTATTCAGTATTGGTTGTATATTTTCCTATATTTGTAATAAAAAAAAAGGGAAGACTCTTGGAGTCAGTGTCCAGAATCCCATGAAAGGTTGGTGTTTCAGGATGCGCAGTGGAACAGCCCAACCTGTGCTTATCCATACCTATGGTCAGATGAGCCATAAGTATGCAAATTATGGCCATTGCAGGAGGAAATACAGAGCAAGGATCCCCTCCAAGTCAAATGCTCTACATGAGGAGCTGAAATTCTCCTATCTCTCAGTGTTTCATAGAGTGATGCAGAGGACCATTTGACTTGGCCTGTAAGGAAAGTCCTTGCTTTGTTCTTGAGGCCTGGAACCTGACAAACTGTACACATCACTTGGATCTCCAAGGGCAGCCTGGCTTGCAGAGATCAGTTTCCTAAGTAGATTATTTGACAACAAAGTATATGAAGAGCAAGCCAAACACGTGGAATGTTTACCAGGGTGGAGACATCAGCTGCAATCTTCATGCTCTGCACTTGTGTCCCCAGCTCTGATCAGAGCAGAAGTCTCTCCTTCAGTCCCCTGGTCTGGGTAGCAGCCTTCTGAATCAGCAGCTCCCTCAGGAGGCAGACCAGATATAGGCATAGGTTGCACCCCAAGTTCATCCCTCAGAAATATCTTATCTGGCTTGTTTCTAAAGTTCTTCAAGGTTTCGTCTGTAGCTCACCTTACTTGTAATTGAGAGAAGTCGCTATAAACTTCCCCTAAGTCCTGCGCTGAGTCATACAGCAGTGATATTTTCCCTTGGTCACATGCTCCAGGATTCCGTCCACTCTTCATGGGAGCCCAACTCATGGAATGAAATCCTAGTGAGTCCCAGAATCAAGCTCATCGCACTTTTAATGGAAAACTCTTCCTGCCCTTGATACATTTTTACATAACAGTTGACAAGTCAGTGCCTCATTCTATGCCCCGCTACACATATATTTTGGCCACCAAATATGACCCAAGAATTTATTAAAGTTGGCCATTTTGCTGTAACCAGAGAAGTCATTGGATGTCAGTAAAGCCAGCTTTACATTAGCAGAGGCACGCTAGCATAGAAGAACTCAAGTCTTCTGATCCCAATTCAGTGCTCCTTTCATTGTATGCAAAATGATGTAGAACTTCTTTCTAAGAACACATGTCCTGTAGGCTTAATTGCCATTCTGAAATCTGGACAATGTTTGGAATGGATGGTCTAACTTCTTTCAAAATGTTTGAATTATTCACATTAGCAACATGAAGCAAGACCACTAGACTCAACAGATGCTTCCTAGAGCTTTTTTTCCAGGAAAAAGGGTTGACTGGCTACCGTCATAGGCACCGGTCCCCAGTTCCCAGCTCATATTCTTACCTAGTGTCCTTCCCATCAAGAATTCTGTCTTTGGGACTTCCCCGGTGGCGCAGTGGTTGAGAGTCTGCCTGCTGATGCAGGGGACACGGGTTCATGCCCCGGTCTGGGAAGATCCCACATGCCACGGAGCGGCTGGGCCCGTGAGCCATGGCCGGGGAGGCTGCGTGTCTGGAGACTGTAAAAAAACAACAAAAAAAAGAATTCTCTTTCACCTGTGCCTTTGGGACATTGGGGAGTGCCAGGGCTTCATTCATGGGGCAAATGGGTAATTGTTAAAGGACAGCATTATGGGGAGATTGCAAAAACCCAGATAGTCTAAGGCCCAGGGCTTTCTATTCAAAGTGGGGTTCTGGAAGATCTAGATTGGTGCCAAAGTGCAGAACAAGCCTGGAGATCACCTCCCTCAGGCTCAGCTTTGTTTTGAAGAAATGGCATTTCTCCCTCAGGTCAATCCTGAAACCCAGTTGAATCTAAGGGGAGCAACACGGGAGGGGGAAAAAAAAAGATGAGAAAAACCAATAAATAGTAATAACAGGAAGCAGGAAAAGACAGGCCTGGATGTGCAATTCCTTTTGTGCCTGCTGAATGAACTCTGGTGGGGATGTGGAAAGAGAATTATCCTATTTATATATTGAAAGGAATTTTAAATATGCATAGGCAGGGAGAGCGGATCCACAGAGATTGAAATGCAAAACACAGTATGGTCTGAGCATCTCTCCTTCTATCTTCCAGTACCATTAGCAAGTTCCTTGCACCAATTTCTGGAAAGCTCCTTCTAAAACTCAGAGCCATCCTTCTCCTTACTCAGCATTTCTATCTTAGAAAAGCAATTCTATTTTTATAAAGAAATGGGCCTTCACTTGCAAAACACCTTGCAAATGCTTTCAGACAGAAACAGAGCTCACGTTTCTACACTGATGCACACACATGTCCAACCAACCCATTCACACACACACACGCACACACACATATACACACACATGCACGCCTCCTTCTGCACCACAATCTCCTGGCTGCTTGGCACTAAGGTGTTTTTTTTTTAACATCTTTATTGGAGTACAATTGCTTTACAATGGTGTGTTAGTTTGTGTTTTATAGCAAAGTGAATCAGCTACATATATACATATATCCCCGTATCTCCTCCCTCTTGCATCTCCCTCCCATTCTCCCTATCCCACCCCTCTAGGTGGTCACAAAGCACCAAGCTGATCTCCCTGTGCTATGCAGCTGCTTCCCACTAGCTACCTATTTTACATTTGGTAGTGTATATATGTCCATGCCACTCTCTCACTTCGTCCCAGCTTACCTTTCCCCCTCCCTGTGTCCTCAAGTCCATTCTCTACAACTGCATCTTTGTTCCTGTCCTGCCCCTAGGTTCTTCATAACTTTTTTTTTTTTTAGATTCCATATATATGTATTAGCATACGGTATTTGTTTTCCTCTTTCTGATTTATGTCACTCTGTATGACAGACTCTAGGTCCATTCACCTCACTACAAATAACTCAATTTCATTTCTTTTTATGGCTGAGTAATATTCCATTGTATATATGTGCCACATCTTCTTTATCCATTCATCTGTTGATGGACACTTAGGCTGCTTCCATGTCCTGGCTATTGTAAATAGAGCTTCAATGAACATTGTGGTACATGACTCTTTTTGAATTATGGTTTTCTTCTGGTATATGCACAGTAGTGGGATTGCTGGGTCGCATGGTAGTTCTATTTTTAATTTTTTAAGGAACCTCCATACTGTTCTCCATAGTGGCTGTATCAATTTACATTCCCACCAAAAGGCACAAGGGTTTTAGATACTGTAGGTTCATAACATGCACATGGAAACAACTTTTCACGCTACTGTGCAGGGAGACACAGTAGTGTGGATTAAAGGCCATGGGAAATATCATCATTCAACTGATCACAATCACTTTGGGAACATGTAAAAGACAGAAAACTGGTCATATTTCTTCATTAATATACTTCATTCACATTGAGAAAACAATCTTTTATTCCACACAAATATCTCTTTCCTTACTAAATCTCCCCATTCACCATCCCCACCAAGCACACATCACCTCTCCTAAAACAGAAGGAGCTACTATCCTCAGAGGCTTCACTGAGGACCAAATAAATAGAGTAGCTGCTGCTGGCTCCCCTACCATGGACCAACACACCTTAAGTTCCAAATCAAAGCTCTGAAAGAAAGAGGAATTACTAAATAAAAACAAGACCTTTAATCCATTTGGAGTTTATTTTTGTGTATGGTGTTAGGGAGTGTTCTATTTCATTCTTTTACATGTAGCTGTCCAGTTTCCCCAGTACCATTTATTGAAGAGGCTGTCTTTTCTCCATTGTATATCCTTGCCTCCTTTATCATAAATTAGGTGACCATATGGGCATGGGTTTATCTCTGGGCTTTCTATCCTGTTCCATTGATCTATATTTCTGTTATTGTGCCAGTATCATACAGTCTTGATTACCGCAGCTTTGTAGTATAGTCCGAAGTCAGGGAGCTTGATTCCTCCAGCTCCGTTTTTCTTTCTTAAGATTTCTTTGGCTATTTGGGGTCTTTTGTGTTTCCATACAAATTGTAAAATTTTTTGTTCTAATTCTGTGAAGAATGCCATTGGTAGTTTGATAGGGATTGCACCGAATCTGTAGATTGCTTTGGGTAGTACAGTCATTTTCACGATATTGATTCTTCCAATCCAAGAATATGGTGTATTTCTCCATCTGTTTATGTTATCTCTGATTTCTTTCATCAGTGTTTTATAGTTTTCTGAGTACAAGTCTTTTGCCTCCTTAGGTAGGTTGATTCCTAGGTACTTTATTATTTTTGTTGCAATAGTAAATAGGATTGTTTCCTTAATTTCTCTTTCTGATCTTTTGTTGTTAGTGTATAGGAATGCCAGAGATTTCTATTCATTAATTTTGTATCCTACAACCTTACCAAATTCATTGATTAGTGCTAGTAGTTTTCTGGTGGCATCTTTAGGATTTTCTATGTATAATATCATGTCATCTGCAAACAATGACAGTTTTACTTCTTTTCCCATTTGTATTCCTTTTATTTCTTTTTCTTCTCTGATTGCCTTGGCTAGGACTTCCAAAACTATGTTGAATAAGAGTGGCGAGAGTGGACATCCTTGTCTTATTCCTCATCTTAGGGGAAATGCTTTCAGTCTTTCACCATTGAGTATGATGTTTGCTGTGGGTTTGTCATATATGGCTTTTATTATGTTGAGGTAGGTTCCTACTATGCCCATTTTTCTGGAGGGTTTTTACCATATATGGGTGTTGAATTTGTCAAAAGCTTTTTCTCGACCTATTGAGACGACCATATGGTTTTTATTCCTTAATTTGTTAATATGGTGTATCATATTGTTTGATTTGCATACAATGAAGAATCCTTGCATCCCTGGGATAAATCCCACTTGATCATGGTATATGATCCTTTTAATATGTTGCTGGATTCTGTTTCCTAGTATTTTGCTCAGGATTTTTGCATCTATGTTCATCAGTGATACTGGTCTTTAATTTTCTTTTCTGTGTGATGTCTTTTTCTGGTTTTAATATCAGGGTGATGGTGGCTTTGTAGAATTAATTTGGGAGTGTTCCTCTGTCTGCAATTTCTTGGAATAGTATGAGAAGATCTGCGTTAGCTCTCCTCTAAATTTTTGATAGAATTTGCATGTGAAGCCATCTGGTCCTGGACTTTTTAAGACCAGACACTATAAAACTCTTAGAGGAAAACATAGGAAAAACACTCTTTGACATAAACCACAGCAATATCGTTTTTGACCCACCTCCTAGAGTAATGAAAATAAAATAAATAAACAAACAAATGGGACCTAATTAAACTTAAAAGCTCATGCACAGCAAAGGGGACCATAAACAAGATGAAAAGACAACCCTCAGAATGGGAGAAAATATTTTCAAATGAAACAACGGACAAAGGATTAATCTCCAAAACATACAAACAGCTCATGGAGCTCAATATCAAAAAAACAAACAATCCAATTAAAAAATGGGAAGAAGACCTAAATAGACATTTCACCAAATAAGACATACAGATGGCCAAGAGGCACATGAAAAGATACTCAACATCACTAATTATTAGAGAAATGCAAATCAAATCTACAATGAGGTATCACCTCACACTGGTCAGAATAGTCATCATCAAAAAATCTAGAAACAATAAATGCTGGAAAGGATGTGATGAAAAGGGAACCCTCCTGCACTGTTGGTGGAAATGTAAATTGATACAACCACTATGGAGAGCAGTATGGAGGTTCCTTAAAAAACTAAAAATAGAACTACCATATGACCCAGCAATCCCACTACTGGGCATATACCCTGAGAAAACCAAATTCAAAAAGAGACATATACCACAATGTTCATTGCAGCACTATTTACAATAGCCAGGACATGGAAGCAGCCTAAGTGTCCATCAACAGATGAATGGATAAAGAGGATGTGGCACATATATACAATGGAATATTACTCAGCCATAAAAAGAAACGAAATTGAGTTATTTGTAGTGAGGTGGGTGGACCTAGAGTCTGTCATACAGAATGAAGTATGTCAGAAAGAGAAAAACAAATACCGTATACTAACACATATATACGGAATCTAAAAAAACAACCAAAAAAATGGTACTGATGAACCTAGTGGCAGGGCAGGAATAAAGATGTAGACATAGAGAATGGACTTGAGGACATGGGGAGGGGAGGGGGTAGCTGGTGCGAAGTGAGAGTAGCATTGACGTATATACAGTACCAAATGTAAAACAGTTAGTTAGTGGGAAGCAGCTGCATAGCACAGGGAGATCAGCTCGGTGCTTTGCAACCACCTAGAGGGGTGGGATAGGGAGGGTGTGAGGGAGGCTCAAGAGGGAGGGGATATGGGGATATATGTATGCATATGGCTGATTCACTTTGTTGTACAACAAAAACTAACACACTATAAGTGAAGCAATTATACTCCAATAAAGATCTATTAAAAAAAAAGAAAAGACCTTTTTCAATCATCTTAATTTTTCCCCACCCCCGAGTCTCTCCCTTTCTCACAAATTCATACAAAGTCCCTGGCCCTCTTCGGTTCTGTTGATTTACAGGATTTAGTCACTGACCTGGGTATTACTCTGGGAAAGCTGCCATTCTCTGGTTACTTACAGGAGAGGATATTTTGAAATTATGAAGATTGCTAATAGAAAGTCAAGACCTTCAGATTTTTATAACAGGCTTCCAGTAAATGATTAAAATATAGAGAAGAAAGGGAAGAGAAGGAGAGATGAATTGTGAGAGCACAATCAATACCTCAGTGTCAGCACTCTGTTTGTTGTGTGTGGCTTCTTCAAGTAGGAGGACATCTTGGACGAGTAGCTGTATAGCTTGACCATCCACCCAAGACCCAGGAAGAAGCCCTTTACCAAATTCCTGACCTACTTGCAGGCCCAGTCACATTCTGCAGGGTTTGCCTGGCTAATATCTCTGTATCCTTTATGTTTAGTATCACTTCCTCTAGAAATCTCTCTCAGAATGCTTCCCTTTTGACGTTTGAGTCATTGCAGTTTGGAGGGAGAGGGCTTCAAGGATAGGAAAGATGACTAACTCCATACTGAGATCTGTGGGTTTTGTGATTTCTACGGAGAATCCAGGTGGTGAGATGTAGTGAACAGCTGGCTCTCTGGGCCTGGATATCAGGGCACAAGGCTGGGTTCAGAAGCAACTGGGAAGCTACCAGCAAATGAACTGTCCTGAAGGCACTGGGTTGAGGGGAGTCCCCAGGTGTAGCCTAGGCTTGATGCATCCCTGGGCCGCCACCATACAGAGGGGCGATATCAAACTCGGAGGAAAGAGATGAAGTCAGAGCTCTATGTGAAGGGTTTTCTGCAGGCCCAGATTCATGATACCAGCGTACCATCATACCTGGGCCTGATGATGAATCATCATCACTGTAATTACGTTAATGTAACATTTCTTACTGAGAATCCAGGAAAGTGCTTACATCTACACTAAGCTTTCATGCAATCAAACACTGAATTTTTTTTAAAGCCTGAAAATGGTATTAATGTGTGAAAAACACTTAAAAAAAAAAACCCACCAATATCTTGAGAACAACTGAGAAGAACGTTTCACCAGGCTGTCTACAGTTCATAGCTCCAGCCTGAGCACAGGCTTGTAAAGACATATAACAAAGGTGCCTCTCTCCCTGAGGAATAAGCACCTGAATCATCCACTGCCTTCAAGTGTGGCACCTACCAAAAAACAACTCTCCCTTTGATTGCCACAAAATGCTCACATTTCCTTAGTGTTGATTTGCAGGTGAGAGGCTGAGGGAGCCCAGAACCAGGTCTCCAATTAGGCCTCATTATCACTAACCAACAATGGACCAGTGGAGGGACCGAATGAAAACTCTAACAGCCATCTCTCTGGGTGCTTTGATGTCCACATCTTCCATCTTCCTTGCAGCCTTCCTTGATGCTATTTAGGCTGGGCTCATAATGTTAGGGGATCTCTTTTCCAATGGAAGCAGAAATATAGTTTGGCAAAAAATAAAACCATGGTCCAGTTAGATAAAGGGAAGCTATGTATGCCTTAAGCCTCCTCCCCCTAATTTCCATTTATAAGGACATTTGTAGAGCCTTGAAGGCATCTGCTTCTGAGTTCTGTGTCTGATAGTGCATCATAACCTGCTTTAACCTTTTACATGCCGTTGGCCTACCTGTGGCTTTCCATGCTGATCATTTTCCATGGTCCAGATTAAGGACCACCTCTCTCATGATGGCTGATGGTGCCAGTGAACTGACACCACCCTGACACAAATGGGAACCTTCCTAGACCCTTCCCTTGGTCTCACATCTAGGTACCATGTATGTCCAGGAGAGTACCACCCTTGGCACATCACCCATAGCCCACCCCATGCGAGCTCAGAGCCCCATCCTTTCTTATCAGAATTTGAAATTTCTTTGTCTTAGTTAATTCTCCCTCTAATCCTTATCACATACAGAAAGCAGAATGAGCTTTCTACAATGAGTGGCTGACTTTTCCATTCTTCTGTTAAAAACTCTTTAGCCCCATCACTGCCTTCCCATGCATACAGGAGGAAGTCCAAGCTCCTGCCCATGGCTTACAAGGTCTCCATGATCTGTTCCCTCTCTGCTTTGCCAGATGTAACCCCTGTGCAGGACAAAGTGTGTCAGACAACTAAGGAGATGATTTTATTCAGGCTATTGCAATAGGAAGAACGAATGAGGAACATATCAAAGAACAGGAAGGGGCTTTGAATTTGATAATAGACAGGTAAACCAGGGAGTCATGGGCAAGTCCTATGGAAGTTATGAAGAAGAACTGAGATGGGCCTATCTAGGAATATATGAGATCACAGTGATTGTTTTTGTGGTTAGATTTTCTTGGAACACAAAAGGGTGAGGAGACTTCCTAAAAGCTATCTCCAGGAGCACAGGACTCAAGTAAAGTTCAGCATTGTCATCTCATTTCACTCCACCACTCTGACTTCTAGCCATAGACACACTCACCTGAGCTGTTTTCACACCCCTGGGACAGAGCTCAATCTGCTCTCTATGAATGGAAAGCCCTTCTCTGTCTTCTATGCCTGAACAACTTTCAAGATTCAGTTCAAGATCAGTTACTTTCTCCATAAAATCTTAATCAGGACCCACTTTGTTGTTATAAGGATTAAACAGAGTGATGTAAGTGAAGTCCTTTGCATGGGGCACCCGGTAAGCACTGAAGAAACACAGACTTATAAACACCTTTCCTGGCTGGGCCATGCAGGTGGAGCTGCCCCCACTGTACCCCACTCAAAACATCTGTCTTCACACCTGAGACACTAGGACTCAGTTGTTGCCATGAGCTCCTCCTCATGCTGTTTATTCATGCTTTTAACAAACATTTATTAATCCTCACTGGGGCTACAGCAGTGAACAAGACAGTCTCACTGCCAGCCCGTACGGAGATAACAGCCCCTGAGGCTACATATGAGTAAGTAAATAACTGCAATTTGGAGGGGTGCAAGCACAAGGAGGCTACTAGGTATGCATGCTCTGGGGGTTAAAAGTAGACCTCTGACCCAGACCGGGGCTGGGTGCACACAGGTTTCTGGGAGGAAGTGATGGCTAAGCTTAGATGAGGGGGAAACTGTTCAAAACATAATTTGTAAAAGATGTAGACCCTGGAATGAGAGAGGGAGGAAGGAAGGGGAAATGCCTCACTTAAGGCAAGATAACTGGTCATCCCTTTCTTTGCCTTCCTAGTCTACACACACACACACACACACACACACACACACACACACACACACTCTAACACTCTGTCACACACAGGAACATGCAGACACTTCCCTCATGGCTTATCTCTGTTCTGCCTATAAGCGTCAAGGTGTGAAGAATGAACCTTTTATCCTACACCTTGGATGGACCGTCTGTGTCTGAACTTTTTGTCTTGGTGCTGATAGGAATCTAAGTTATTAACCCTGATAAGCACCCTTTAATTTTTTTTCCTTAGAAGTTAAGTGGGACTAAGACTCTACTTAGAGGAAGAGCTGGGGGAAGAGAGTAAGGAGGTCCCGTGATAAGCACTCAGTAACCATTTCCTTCACTTGTTCCAGAGCCAAACCTTTCTAGCAGCAAGTGTGATGAATTTGTGCACTGTGTGTATAGTAGTAACACTAGATATTGTCAGGAAAAAAACAATGTTTTGGAAAGCTTGTTCCAGGCAACATGCATGGGGATAAACCCCTGGGAGTCCAGAGTGTTGGGAGCAGGGCTGCTGGTGAGTAAGTGGGGGAGGTGGAGACCAGGGCCAAAGAATGAGTGAGGGGCTGCCAGCAAAGGCCCAAAATGCCTCTCTGGGAGAACTGAATTCATTAACTTCAACTTTGAGTCCTCATCCGTTTTCTGCACTGAGGGACTGCTGTAGATGGGCCACTTAGTGATAACACTCACAATACCTGCGGTTGGCTAGGGACGTGGCTGTTTGTATGAGATACCACCCTTAGCCACTAAGAGCTCTCTGTGTGCTCTGCTTCACCAGCCGTCTACCATCAGCCCCTGCAGACACACCGTGGGCACTCATCACCAGCCCAGAAACTCCATTCACTGTGAAGCTCAGGTCAGCCCATTGCTCCACTGCCTCTGCAAAAGGCTGTTCCAGGGCCAAGGATGCACAGGGAATTGTTAAGGATCTATAAAGGAGTTGAGAAAAAAATACGGTGTAACCAGAAGAGCCCTTGAGAGCCAAGATCAGCTTTATATTTTGCAGGGTCCAGTGAAAAATGAAAACATGGAGTTCCTTGTTCAAAAATTATTAGCAATTTCAAGATGGCAACAGCAAAGCATGAATCCAAGCCTAGGACCCTTCGGATCGCAGGGCCCTGTTTGACTGCACAGGTTGGACAAAGTCAGACCAGCTGAGAGGTCATAATATCCAAACCCCTTATTTTATGAGTGAGAAAATTAAAGACCAGAAGTGGAAAGCATTCTCTTGTTCCAGTCCCATGCAATTTCATGCAGTAGGAGGCCTCCACACTGGGGTTCCTTAGTCATGAACTGTTCATTTACCAGTTGCGCAACCCCAGACAAATTATGTACTCTCTTTCTCCCTCAGTCTCCTCACCTGTAAAATGGGGGTAATAACAGTACAGACCTCAAAGATTATTCATTAGAATTAAACACAGTAAAGAGGCAGAGAATTCAGAACAGTACATGAGCTATAGTAGCTCCCAATAAACGATCACAATTTTAAATATTGGTAATAGCAGTAGTAATGATTGTAGTATTTCAGTAAGCTCCTCCTTTTGTCTCTTTTGAGTGGCTTTCCTTTTCTGTATCAAGGAGGGGACAACTTTGCCAACACTGACTGTGAGCCACCTCACCATGGTCATAGTTGTAGGGCAGAGGTCCCCAACCCCCGGGCCACAGACTGGTGCTGGTCCGAGGCCTGTAAGGAACCGGGCCGCACAGCAAGAGGTGAGCAGCAGGCAAGCGAGCGAAGCTTCCTCTGCTGCTGCCCATCGCTTCCCATCGCTCGCATTACTGCCTGAACCCTCCCCTCCACCCCCCACCCCCACCCCCGTCCGTGGAAAAACTGTCTTCCACGAAACCGGTCTCTGGTGCCAAAAAGGTTGGGGACCACTGCTGTAGGAATTAGGGCTATAATTCCTATAGAGAAAGGCTAGACTCTTATAAAAAGCTGACTCCAGCAGTCCTGCTCCTGGGACCCTGCAGCATTTACTCCCATCAAAGACTGGGCTGTCTTAAAAAAGAAGGAAATCCTGCCATCTGTGACAACATGAATGGACCTGGAGGGCATTATGCTGAGTGAAATAAGCCAGACATAGAAAGAGACATACTTTATGATCTCAGTTATATGTGGAATCTAAAATAGTCAAACTCATAGAAGCAGAGAATAGAATGATGGTTACCGGGAAATGGGGAGATAATGCTTAATGATACAAAGTTTCAGTTATGCAGGATAAATAACTTCTGGAGATCTACTATACAGCACAATGCCTATGGCTAACAGTGGTGTATTGTATACTTACAATTTCCTAGGAAGGTAGATCTTAAGTGTTCTTCACCACAAAATAATAATAAATAATAATAATAATAAAGGGGATGGAAGGAGACTTTGGGAGGTAATGGGTATATTTCTGGCCTTGATGGTGGTGATGGTTTCACAGGTGCGTACTTATTCCCAAACTCATCGAGCGGTATACATTAAATGTGTACCGCTTTTTATATGTCAATCATATCTCAGTAAAGTGGTTTAAAAAAGTAAAGCTCCTAGTAGATTAAAAGAAAAAAAAAAAGATAGGGCTGAGCTGCATAAAGGTAGGGCTTCTCAAACTGCTTTCATCTACATAACAGCAGGATGTCCAGGAGTGCTTGCCAAAAGCTCACATTTCTAAATCCCAACTCAGACCCAATAAATCAGAATCTCCCAGGGTGGGATCTAGGAATCCAGTCTAACAAGAACCTCTAGAAATTCTTATTTCACACCAAAGGGCGAGAACCACTGTCCAAGGCCAGCTGCAGGTGCACGGCCATCAGCGAGCCCTCCGGCGCGTGGTGCCTGCATGGAGCGTGGCATCTGCCTCACTCCTTCAGGCTGTCTAGCCCCATGGTAATCTTGCATGGGGAGGGCACCCAGCAGCCACCAATTAGAGCATGTTGGTTGGCTGTCAGATGGTTCACCACACACATCTCACATCTAACACACGAGGAAGGCCAACTGCTGTGCCAGCTGGTCAGGCTGTTCCATCTGGGCCTGGTCCAGGGAGACTCTGGCTGGGGTCCTGAGAGTGACCGAGAGAGGAAAAGCATGTCACCACCCACAGTGTCTTGCTCTTTGCAGCCTTCAACTGTGGGACACCTCTCCCAATTCTGGAATTTACTCAAGTCTCACAGCTTACTGCTAAAGCTCGAGCTATACAAAAAAAGAACGAGGGGCATTTTAAGCCTCACTTTAAACAGACTTCAGAAGGATAAGGGGGTCAAAAGGTACAACCTTCCAGTTATAAGATAAATAAGTTCTGGGGATGCAATGTACAGCACGGTGACTACAGTTTAACGATACTGTTTTGTATATCTGAATGTTGCTAAAAGAGTAGGTCTTAAAAGCTCTCAACACACACACAAAAGTGTAATTATGTGAGATGACGGATGTTAACTAGATTTATTGTGGTGATGATTTAGCAATGTATAGATATATCAAATCATTATGCTGTGCACTTTGACTAATACAATGTTATATGTCAATTATATCTCAATAAAACTGAAAAAAAAGTCTTCCACCAGATGCACAAGGTCATAAATTGCTTTAATATGATAAGTTATCTGGTGGTTCTTTATACCAACTATACCAAGCAAATGGCAAACATTCCTCACTACTCAGGGTAGCCTGCCTGGCCCTTTCTGTCTGTCACTTGGGGAAAGAGAAAGAAATCCATTTGAAACCAGGCTCTGGTCATCATGGGGATGGCGGGTGTTGCTTTACCATCCTGAATTAAATTCTCCTCTCCCCAGCACTCAAATTTACCTTCTTTCAAAGCACATAATTTGCACTTTTAATTTATACCTTTGTCAGAAAGTAAAGCTGACTTGCTCACTTTTTTTGGCTGGCATCTCTAATGGCCCCAAACTCTGCTGCATTTACAAGGAAAGCACAGGAGGAGCTTGGGGATGTCCCAGCACACCCTGCAGGAAAGGGAGCAGCATTCTGAGGAAGTGAGGCGTGTGACCCTGGGGGACCCTCATGGGGCTCTGGATGCCTAGGTGTCTGCTTCAGGACATCTTGAGAGTTAACATCAACTCAGCAAGACTCCCTAAAAGCAGATCCAAGCTTGTGCCCACTACTCATCCACAACACAGCCCCCTGTGTGGCTCAGAGCCACTCCTATAATCCCCTGCACTACATCCACCTGCATCAAATCTTCCCTGTGGACCATGGAGGCAGCCAACATATACATTTATGAAAATAAGCACAGTATGAGAAAAGAAAAATCATAGGCCCACTTTCCCCAAAGCTTTATTTTTCATTATTTTGGCTCACAGTGCTTCTTACCAAGTTTTGTTTGTTTGTTTGTTTTATATTTTTATCTACTGTATTATGCTACCACTACCATATAAGCTTCATGAGGGAAGGACTATGATTTGTTTTGTTCGTAAAACATACAGGTGCTTAAAATGTGGTTATTAAATGAGAGAATGAAGGAATGAGCTCACTTAACCTAACCCAGTCTTGATGGACACCCCTCCCACGAGTGATATCATATGCTACCTAGTTCATAAAGAATATTTAACAAAGACTTGGGGGATAAAGAAGTTTGTTGAAATTATTCTTTTTTAAAAAGTCAAAATATACATAAGCCCATTACTTTAATTGTTTGTTCCAATAAAGAGAAAGGCAACAGTCTAAAAAATAAACATAACCAGAAAAAGAAATAAATATAACAAGAAAAAAACTCCTAGAAGAAAACATGGGTGGTAAGCTCCTTGACACCTGCCTTGGCAATGATTTTTTAGACTTGACACCAAAAGCAAAGTCATCAAAAGCAAAAATAAACAAGTTGGACTACGTCAAACTAAAAAGCTTCTTTGTACAGCAAAGGATAACAAAATGAACAATCTAATTTAACAATGAACAAACAATCTAATTTAAAAATGGGCAGAGGATCTGAATAGACATTTTTTCAAAGAAGACATACAGATGGCCAATAGGTACATGAAAACATGCTCAACATCACTAATTATCATGGAAATGCAAATTCAAACCACATATCACCTTTCACCTGTTAGAATGGCTGTTATCAAAAATGCAAGAAATAGCAAGTGTTAGCGAGGATGTGGTGAGAAGGGAACCCCCAGGCACTGCTGATAGGAATTTAAATTGGTGCAACCCCTACAGAAAACAGTATGGATGTTCTTTAAAAAAATAAAAAAAGAACTATTATATGACCCAGCAATTCCACTTCTGGGTATTCATCCAAAGAAAACAAAAACACTAACTTGAAAAGATATATGCACTCCTAGGTTCGATGCAGAATCATTTACAATACCAAGACATGGCAACAACCTAAGTGTCCACCAAGGATGAATGAATAAAGAAAATGTGGTATGTACACGTACACACACACACACACACACACACACACACACACACACACACACACAGGAATACTATTCAGTCATGAAAAAGAAGGAACTCTTATCATTTGCAACAACACACATGGACCTTGAGGGCATTATGCTAAGTGAAATAAGTCAGATGGAGAAAGAAAAATACCACATAATCTCCTTATGCGTGGAAACAAAGAAAAGCACATGAGGGACAAGTGGCAATGCTCAGAGAAAGAAGACACAAGGTCAGGAGAGATGTGCTGAATGTGGATGGGTCTTGGAAGGAGGTTAGCTCCTAAGTCATTAATTGAGAAGAAGACATCCTCTCTTCTGAGAAGACTTCCTGACCTTACAGGCTGGCAGTCCACATAGTCTTTTATTTTTTTTTAACTGTTTTTTTTAAATTTATTTGTTTTTATTTATTTATTTTTGGCTGTGTTGGGTCTTTGTTGCTGCACATGGGCTCTCTCTAGTTGCAGCGAGGGGGTCCTACTCTTCATTGCAGTGCATGGGCTTCTCATTGTGGTGGCTTCTCTTTTTGTAGAGCATGGGCTCTAGGCACGTGGGCTTCAGTAGTTGTGGCACAAGGGCTCAGTAGTTGTGGTGCACAGGCTTTGTTGCTCCACAGCATGTGGGATCTTCCTGGACCAGGGCTCGAACCCATGTCCCCTGCACTGGCAGGCAGATTCTTAACCACAGGGAAGTCCCCACATAGTCTTAAAGACATTGCCAATCATGGTACTTGTCACAAGATATTTTAGCACCTGTGTACTTGCCCATGCACTTTTGAAAGACTATGTTTTATTTGCCTCTGAATCCTTGGGCTCCAGCACACAGTAAGTTCTCATTAAATGTTGGCCGAACAAATGTTGGCTGAACATGAGTTGGCAGGCTTTTCTGGGTGGAAGGAATGGATTGAACAAAGACTCGTGGCAAGGAACAGTGTAAGCAGACAAGGAATGCATGTTTGTTTGTTGCTAAAAAAACTGGAGCTCTGGACGATTCAATGTTATAGTGACAAATGCACCTAAGTTAGTGGTCTAAGCAAAGAGCTGCATTAAGAAACCATCCCTTCCAGCCTGAAGCTACCTTTGTTGCTGCACCCAGATCATTAATAAAGGCATTGCTGTTTCCTCAGTAGTTTTGTGGAAAAATGAGTACCTGTGTCTTCATCTCCCTCCCTGGGGCTTTCCCTACAGGTTGAAAAACAAGAGGGTTCCAGCTACAGGGAGGGGAATCAAGATCCCACTTCAGATAACGAGATTCTTGGACGCATGTACACACCCTCGGTGAGTAAGAAATACCATCAGAATGTCAGGTCAGGGATGGGGTGGTCATGGCACCAGCTCTTCCTCCCGCTCGCTCTTCCTCACAGGATTTCCAGAAGCAAAAGACTCTTGTGCTTTCTAACAATAATCTAAACCAGAGGCATCTGCTTTCATCTTTCTCAGCTGAAAGGCCTTTTAAGCTCCCCACTGTTTGTTTTGGTTTATTACTGAAAGGCTAAAACTATAAAAAAAAAGGTATTGTTGTGGGTATTTTCCAATTGAGATGAAATATTTAACAAGGGTGAGGTGGGGAGGAGGAAGTTTGCTGAAAATACCATTTTTTAAAGGTCAAAAAATGCATAAACCTATTACTTTAATATTGTTTGTTCCCACGAGAGACAAAGTGTTTGGAGCCCTCCCTGCTGCTTCCTCCCCCCAGACTTCTATGCACAAATGCACACACATTTCAGGTCCATCCTCCAAAAGCACAGCTATGATCTTCTTACAGTTCTGCTTAGACTCTTCCTTGGCTCCACCCAGCCAAGAAAATGAGATACAGTCTCCTAGTGCCGCAGGAAAATCCTACCACAATCTAGCTTGAACTAGTTGTGTATGCTCACAGCTCACAGGGTCCTCCCAGCCCCTCTCCATTTCAGCCTATCAAAAAGATATATCCATGCATATATTTTCAATGTATGGTTTTACCTCTCTGTGTCATAGAATCATGACAGTCTCTGAAATAATCTCTGTGCCTCTCCCTTCTCATCCATGGTGACACATCAAAACCTGACCCAAACTTTCCATACTTAGCGCAAGTTCGCCTCTTCCAAGATGTCTCCCCATCGCCCCAGTTAGAGCCCTCGTAGAGGCACGTGGCCATGCTGGGCATCTTCTCAGGGATCAACTTCACTTTTAGGTTGTGACTTTCCCAAGAGCAGGGGCCAGGATCTATATAACTTTGTGTCCCCCACCAAACACAATGCCTCCGCCTAGCCAGTGCTCTGTATTTTCTGAATGACTGAATTAATGAAGAAAGAAGCCAGCCCCTTCCTCTCTGCAGTATTTACTCCACTATTTGTGCAAAAATTAAATTCTTAGAACATGCCAAAGCACTCTACATAATGGATGCTTCTTCTGATTGGATTATAATTAAAATAAGATTTTTTTTTTTGGTAACAACATAGTTACCTCGATTGGCAGAAGGGAGATGGCAGATGTAATGGATAATTGATGAACAGTTTGAATGTTGCCATAATGTATATCCTATTATGTTTCCTGTTTCAAAAGACAGCTTTAGGGGCTTCCCTGGTGGCGCAGTGGTTAAGAATCTGCCTGCTAATGCAGGGGACACAGGTTCGAGCCCTGGTCCGGGAAGATCCCACATGCTGCGGAGCAACTAAGCCCGTGCACCACAACTACTGAGCCTGCGCTTTACAGCCCGCAAGCCTCAACTACTGAAGCCTGCGCACCTAGAGCCCATGCTCCGCAACAAGAGAAGCCACCACAATGAGAAGCCTGCACACCACAACAAAGAGCAGCCCCGGCTCTCAGCAACTAGAGAAAACCCACGTGCAGCAGCAAAGACCCAATGCAGCCAAAAATTAAATAAATGAATAAATAAATAAAATTTTTAAAAAAAGACAGCTTTAGAGGAGCATCCCAAGAACCTGTTGTTGAATTATCATCCCCAAGTATAGCCGGATTATACAGCATGAGAAAGCTGGAAAATTGAAAGAGCTGACAGCGGAGGAGGGAACAGAATAGGAAGACCGCGGGGCTGAAAGAATGGGGCAGTTCATTAGGAGGCTGCAGAGTGGCATGACGCTGGGTCCTAAGTAGCCTGAGAGGCAAGGGCTGCTCCGCACACATTCTAGACAAGCATCGTCCAGTACAGTAACCATCAAGCAAATGCAGCTATTGAGCACTTGAAATGTGGGTGAACTAGTATGTGTTGTAAGTACAATAAAATCCATGCTGGATTTTAAAGATTTAATATGAAAAAAAAATGTAAGCTATCTGGGGCTTCCCTGGTGGCGCAGTGGTTGAGAGTCCGCCTGCCGATGCAGGGGACGCAGGTTTGTGCTCCGGTCCGGGAAGATCCCACATGCCGCGGAGCGGCTGGGCCTGTGAGCCATGGCTGCTGAGCCTGCGCGTCCGGAGCCTGTGCTCCGCAACGAGAGAGGCCACAACAGTGAGAGGCCCGCGTACCGCAAAAAAAAAAAAAAAAAAAAAAAAATAAGCTATCTAATTAATGATTTTTATAACTATTGCACATTGAAATGATAAGACGTTGGATATATTGGGCTAAATAAAACATATTATTAATATTAAATTCAACTGTTTATTTTTTAATGTGGTTACTAGAAAATTTAGTATTACATATGGGGCTAGAGTTTGTGGCTTGGATATTTCTAATGAACAGCACAGTTCTAGACTAAGTTTTCTAGACTAAGTAGGATGTCAGTCTTCTCACCCCCAAGAAGAAAAAAGAGCATCAATCACATTCAAAAAAAAAAAAAAAAAAAAAACAGAAGAAGAAGAAGAAAAAACAAAGCAGGTACCAGAGCTGGCAACTTCGTGGTAGGAGAAGAGTCATTTTCTGTCCAGACGTCCATACAAATTTTTGCAGAGCTCCAAGGCCTGGGACTGCATCTGAGTGTAAAGAGTAATAAATTAACAGTATAACTATTACCATGGCCTCCGGATAGCTGACCATCCTAAGCCCCAAGCAGGAAAAACACCAAGAAGTAATTGTCATATTTGGATGTGGGAATAAAAAAAAAAAAGAGGTTCTTTAAAAAGGAGCTGTTATGCTTTAACTTGTATTTTTTCTATCTTTGCAGGGCTCATTCCTATTAATGGTTTATTTAACCTGATGTTCCTAAATGGGCTGGTATGTGTGGCTTAGCTAATTCTTTATCAGCTTTGGGTACCATTCACTATAATAATTAGGTCTAATTTCTTACCAAAAAAAGTCTTAAGATTAACATATAACCAAAGGAGTCTTTGAAATCAGTAACTTTGACCATCACTTTACTTCTTCAACCTGAGTAAACTGAGATGTGGCATAGCAACCTGTCAAGGGCCACATACAATCCTGGTAAGGGTTGGGGTGGGAGGATGGGGACAACAGTTTGAATTTGAGTATTTCTAGTGTCAACAGAAATCTTTTTGCTGTAATTGGCTTAGTCCCCAGTTGAAGTTATGCTTATCCAAAATCTTAGGTTGTATATTAGTTATCTACTACTGTGTAACAATCTACCCCATAACTCAGCAGCTTAAAACAACACAGTGTATTATCTCAGTGTCTGTGAGTCAGTAATCCAGGTGTGGTTTAGCCAGATCTTCCATCCCAAAGTCTCTCACAAGGCTGTAATCAACATCAGCCAAGGCTGCAGTCACCTGAAAGTTCAACCAGGGCACAGTCTGCTTCCAAGCTCACTCATGCGGTAAATACTTTCATGTATGTATATATGTGTGTTGCAGAGATAAATTCTCATAAATACTGCTATTGCTTTTTCTATTAACTGGACAAATGACTTACCCTGCATTTATATCTGCTCACCACTCTTCTACCTTCTCTCTCTGCTCCTACCCCCTCCCCACAAAGAGTAAAAATAAATTTACCCTTGATTAAAAGACCTGTAATCAAGGGTAAATTTATTTCACAAAAGGCTGTCAGCAGCTTATGTAGAACCAACTTCCCTGTATCACATGTAAGTTCTACCAAAAAATGGCTTGTAATGCAATTCTTTGTGAGTTTTCACTTGCAGCTGTACTAACAGATGAAAGATCAAAGACGGAGCAGTCCCTTGCACAGCCGAATGCCAGTGGCTTCTCCAAACTAAGCCATTACTCTCTCAACAAACAGGCGTCCACCCTTCTGCCCACCAATTCATCTCACCCAAGAGACCACCTGAAGAGCAACTGGACTGAAGGTGAAGCTGCAGCTTTTCAAATAACAAGGAAAGGCAAAAGCCTCTTATGACAGGATGTGTTTCATTCCTCCCATATTTTCTGTTTGTTGAGGCTCATCAATCCCCCACCTGCACCAGCCAGTGGACTGTGAGGGTGGGGGTGAGAAATCGCAGAGAGAAAAACACTCAGGGCAGATATTCTGCAGCTTGGCATCTCCCCTGGCAGGTGCAGCAGGGCTGCTCATAGAGGTCTGGGGCGCCAGGGCTTGTGAAGTCTCCCTTCTCCCTCGCTGACCCCACTCTGGCCCCTTTGTCCAATCCTGAGGGGACTCCAGTCAACATTTTCACTCCCCTGCCAATGGCTTTAACATCATAATTGAGTTTTACTGCAAACCTCTTTTTATATTTTGTTTATTTCCAAAACCTGCCTATTGTTTCTCTACCTAATTAAACAGCAGACCTGACCATCACATGTAACTATTTACTGATGACTCAGATATCAAACAACAATGACCTCAAGACCACTGAGTGTGTGTCTGCTTGTTCTCGGTCAAAATGGCCCTAGATCTTTGTGCCTTTAAGTTCATGTACCATTTCCTATAGATTTGCTCTCTCTTCCCTCAAAACTAGGCTTTGATAACCATTTTTACATACGGTTAACCTGCCTGGCTGGAATTCTCTCCTGTATGCAAATCGAAGCACACACACTCATATTCCTCTCTAATGCAGGGCTTCTCATCCAATGGGGGCTGGGGGAGAAAAATACAAAACAAAATATAACATCTATGCAAAATGAGTTACAATGTTCTGATTACAGAGCTCAAGGTCTCTCTCGTGAGTTCAATGCATCATTTTTACCTTCAGTATTAGTTTGCATAGATCCAGTTTAACAGCCTAATAGCTACAAAGAATTGTGAACTCTGGGTAAGTGATTAAAGTCCAATTTACACCTTAACTTTTATACATGTGTAATAGAAGTTTGGTGTGTGTGTGTGTGTTTGCGCATTACGTTTTCCCTGAACGTCACCCACTCCATCATCTGGTGTAGAAATACTGAAGATATTATTGACTCATCATTCTTCTTTACTCCTCACATCTGATCAGTCACCAAGTCCTTATAATTCCACTTAAAATATTTCTCAAATCCATTTCCTCTTATGCGTTCCATTGGCTATTGCTATGTGTAACAGTTTGCTAGGGCTGCCGTGATGATTGATTTTATGTGTCAACATGATTGTGCCATGAGGTGCCCAGATATTTTGGCCAAACATTACTCTGGGTGTGTCTGTGAGAGCATTTTCGGATGAGATTCACCTTTGAATCAGCAGACCAAGTAGAGCGGATTGCCTCCCTAATGAGCGGCTCTAACCCAATCAGCTGAAGGCCTGAATAGAACAGAAAGCCTGACCCTTTCTCAAGTAAGAGGAAACTCCTCCTACCTGACTGCCTGAGCTGGGACATCAGTCTCTTCCTACTTTTGACTTTGAAGTAAAACATTGGCTCTTCTCGAGTCTCAAGCCTGCTGGCTTTGGGAACTTTTATCATCTGCTCTCCTGGTTCTCAGGCTTTTTTATACAGACTGTAACTATACCATCATCCCTCCTGGGTCTCCAGCTTAGTCTCCATAATTATGTGAGCCAATTCCTTACAATAAATCGATAGATAAACAAACATTCAGACAGACATACCCTGTTGGTTCTGTTTCTCTGGAGAAATCTGACTAATACAGATGCCATAACAAAATACCACAGATTGGGTGGCTTAAGCAACAGAAATTTATTTTCTCACAGTTCTGGAGGCTGAAAGCCCAAGATCAAGGTATCAGCAGGTTTGGTTTCTCCTGAGGCCTCTCTCTTTTGCTCACAGATGACTGCCTTCTCCCTGTGTCCTCACACGGCCTTTTTTCTGAGCATGAACATCCCTGGTGTATATCTTGTGTCCTAACCTCGTCTTCTTCTAAAGACACGTCAGATTGCATTGAAACCCACCCTGACAGCCTCATTTTAAGTTAATTACCTATTTAAAGGATCTACCTCCAAATCCAGTTACATTCTGAGGTTCTAGGATTTAGGGCTTCAACCTAAGAATTTTCGGGAGACACAAGTCCATAACTCCATGGCTATTGTCTTAGTTTATGGAAATACTCTTTTATCATTCCTCTCCTTCCTCCTGCCACCTTCCAATCCATCGACAATTGTTAAAGTACTCTTTCTAAAATCCAAATATGATCATGCATTATCTATTTTATTTGGTCTTGTAAGTTCTTAATGTTTCATTGCTCGTAAGACACAGCTTAAAGTCTTTAGCCAGAAAATATCAAGGTCTTCTGGGTCTCACCCTTAACTACCCCATTCTAGTGTCATCTCTCATCATTCTTCCTCATTTGCCCAACACCCTATTTGTAGCCATCCCAGAAAACTCTGCAGAGATCATTCATCTTTGTGTTCAACCCAGAGGCTTTTTTAACTATATCCTTTGAAATGTGCAGCCTCCCTGAGCACATGCCCTCTGGCCATGGCTACATAATTATCAGTGGATCTGAATCTTCCTTTCCAGACAGAATAAAACTTCAATACTACTTTGTGTCCAAATAAAAAACATATTAATTAGTTAACCCATTAACTATTTTCTGGGTACCTGCTTTAGATCCAGCCCTTTCCTAGGGACCAAACTTCCCAGTCTACCTTGGGAGGTGAGAAATGTACATGTCGTAAAAGAACTAACAATACAATCTATACTCTCTTGGCCTTCTCCCAAAGATGGCCAACAGAGATAACTCATCTATATCTATTGCTAAGGATTTGGTACTATCAATGGTTTAAAATAAATGGAAACAGTGTCTAGCAGAATAGCAACTTTTCTTCTGGCATAACATATACAACAAACCAGTAATAGCCAGCTCCTCTAGTCCACGATTTGCTGCCTAGAAATAGTCATAACCAGAAATAACATAAGTGTGACAGTCTAAAGACTCAGACCATCTATCAGTACAGTGATTTCAAAAGCTTAGTGTAGGTGGATTTATAAGACCAATAAGCCACCACTGCCATTATCTATAATAAAGTAATATAGACCCCAAGGAAGCCTGGGTAGCTGAGAACACTGTGTGCACATGGTTGTGTGGGTAGGGGTGATGTGCTTGGGGGCTACCCATTAGCTCTACACACTGAGACTTCCAGTACAACTTCAATACCTTAAGTTAAATTGGGCAGTTAAATGCCATCAGGCAATTTCTCCTTCCCTATCAAAACAATAAGCCACAGTATCACTACTGTTAATTATCTGAACAAGCTGCTTACATAGAAAAATAATGCCATCACAAAAGAGATCCACAATGCCTTCATTGGATTTCCAATTTAAATTTTTTAAGATGTTCAGGTCAGATGAGTAACATTTCACCAAAAGGAAACAGTCTTTTCTGAGTCTTAACTGACCTAAATAGAACAAGCACAGGGAAGGGGATCAATGGGGACAAAATATGCAAGAAGATTTGAAGAGGTGCTGTTGGTTGGCTAAACACTGCACTTAAAAGGCGCTGGGGAGCACTGATGAAGTCATGAGAGGGAAAAAATATCTCACTAATAATTCCGAAGCTGTGAGCACAGAGACCATAACTACCATATACAGAGAAAGCATGCAGACATGTTTTATTAATTTCTGGGTGAATGACCAGACCACATAGCCCTGGGTATTCTAAAACGTGAAGGTAATTGTTGTCATAGCATTCTTTTCTTTTTTTCCCAACATCTTTACTGGAGTATAATTGCTTTACAATGGTGTGTTAGTTTCTGCTGTATAACAAAGTGAATCAGCTATACATATACATATATCCCCATATCGCCGCCTCCTTGCATCTCCCTCCCACCCTCCCTATCCCACCCTTCTAGGTGGTCACAAAGCACCGAGCTGATCTCCCTGTGCTATGCAGCTGCTTCCCACTAGCTATCTCTTTTACATTTGGTAGTGTATATATGCCCATGTCACTCTCTCACTTCGTCCCAGCTTACCCTTCCCCCTCCCCATGTCCCCAAGTCCATTCTCTAGGTCTGCGTCTTTATTCCTGTCCTGCCCCTAGGTTCTTCAGAACCACTTTTTTTTTTTTTTAGATTCCATATATATGTGTTAGCATACAGTATTTGTTTTTCTCTTTCTGACTTACATCACTATGTATGATAGAGTCTAGGTCCATCCACCTCACTAAAAATAACTAAATTTCATTTCTTTTATGGCTGAGTAATATTCCATTGTATATAGGTGCCACATCTTACTTATACATTCACCTGTCAATGGACACAGGTTGCTTTTATGTCCTGGCTAATGTAAATAGTGCTGCAATGGACATTGTGGTACATGGCTCTTTTTGAGTGATGGTTCTCTCCGGGTATATGCCCAATAGTAGGATTGCTGGTTTGTATGGCAGTTCCATTTTTAGTTTTTTAAGGAACCTCCATACTGTTCTCCATAGTGGCTCTCCATTCCCACCAACAGTGCAAGAGGGTTCCCTTTTCTCCACACCCTTTCCAGCATTTATTGTTTGTGGACATTTTGATGATGGCCATTCTGACCGATGTGAGGTGATACCTCATTTTAGTTTTGATTTGCAATAATCTAATGATTAGTGATGTTGAGCATCCTTTCATGTGTTTGTTGGCAATCTCTATATCTTCTTTGGAGAAATGTCTGTTTAGGCATTCTGCCCATTTTTGGATGGGGTTGTTTGTTTTTGTGATATTGAGCTGCATAAGCTGTTTGTAGAGTTTGGAGATTAATCCTTTGTCAGCTGCTTAGTTTGTAAATATTTTCTCCCATTCTGAGGGTTGTCTTTTCGTCTTGTTTATGGTTTCCTTTGCTGTGCAAAAGCTTTTACGTATCATTAGGTCCTATTTGTGTATTTTTGTTTTTATTTCCCTTACTCTAGGAGGTGGGTCAAAAAGGATCTTGCTGTGATGTATGTCATAGAGTGTTCTGCCTATTTTTTCCTCTAAGAGTTTGATAGTGTCTGACCTCACATTTAGTTCTTTAATTCATTTTGAGTTTATTATTGTGTATGGTGTTAGGGAGTGTTCTAATTTCATTCTTTTCCATGTATCTATCCATTTTTCCCAGCACCACTTATTGAAGAGCCTGTCTTTTCCCCACTGTATATTCTTGCCTCCCTTGTCAAAGATAAGGTGATCATATGTGCATGGGTTTATCTCTGGGCTTTCTATCCTGTTCCATTGATCTATATTTCTGTTTTTGTGCCTGTACCATACTGTCTTGATTACTGTAGCTTTGTAGTATACACTGAAGTCAGGGAGCCTGATTCCTCCAGCTCCGTTCTTCTTTCTCAAGATTGCTCTGGCTATTCGGGGTCTTTTGTGTTTCTATACAAATTTGAAATTTTTGTTCTAGTTCTGTGAAAAATGCCATTGGTAGCTTGATAGGGATTTCATTTAATCTGCAGATTGCTTTGGGTAGTAGTCATTTTCACAATGTTGATTCTTCCAATCCAAGAACATGGTATATCTCTCCATCTGTTTGTATCATCTGTAATTTCTTTCATCAGTGTCTTATAGTTTTCTGCATACAGGTCTCTTGTCTCATTAGGTAGGTTTCTTCCTAGGTATTTTATTCTTTTTGTTGCAATAGTAAATGGGAGTGTTTCCTTAATTTCTCTTTCAGATTTTTCATCATTAGTGTATAGGAATGCCAGAGATTTCTGTGCATTAATTTTGTATCCTGCTACTATACCAAATTCATTGATTAGCTCTAGTAGTTTTCTGGTAGCATCTTTAGGATTCTCTATGTATAGTATCATGTCATCGGCAAACAGTGACAGTTCTACTTCTTTTCTGATTGGGATTCCTTTTATTACTTTTCCTTCTCTGATTGCTGTGGCTAAAATTTCCAAAACTATGTTGAATATTAGTGGTGAGAGTGGGCAACCTTGTCTTGTTCCCAATCTTAGTGGAAATGGTTTCAGTTTTTCACCATTGAGAACGATGTTGGCTGTGGGTCTGTCATAGATGGCCTTTATTATGTTGAGGTAAGTTCCCTCTACACCCACTTTCTAGAGGATTTTTATCATAAATGGGTGTTGAATTTTGTGGAAAGTTTTTTCTGCATCTACTGAGATGATCACATGGTTTTTCTCCTTCAATTTGTTAATATGGTGCATCACATTGACTGCTTTTCATATACTAAAGAATCCTTGCATTCCTGAGATAAACCCCACTTGATCATGGTGTATGATCCTTTCAATGTGCTGGTGGATTCTGTTTGCTAGTATTTTGTTGAGGATTTTTGCATCTATGTTCATCAGTGATATTGGCCTATAGTTTTCTTTTTTTATGACATCTTTGTCTGGTTTTGGTATCAGGGTGATGGTGGCCTCTTAGAATGAGTTTGGGTGTGTTCCTCCCTCTGCTATATTTTGGAAGACTTTGAGCAGGATAGGTGTTAGCTCTTCTATAAATATTTCATAGAATTTGCCTGTGAAGGCATTTGGTCCTGGGCTTTTGTTTGCTGGAAGATTTTTAATCAGTTTCAATTTCAGTGCTTATGACTGGTCTGTTTATATGTTCTATTTATTCCTGGTTCAGTCTCCGAAGGTTGTGTTTTTCTAAGAAGGTGTCCATTTCTTCCAGGTTGTCCATTTTGTTGGCATACAGTTGCTTGTAGTAATCTCTCATGATACTTTGTATTTAGGGTCAGTTGTTACTTATTTTTCATTTATAATTCTATTGAGTTGAGTCTTCTCCCTTTTTTTCTTGATGAGTCTGGCTAATGTTTTATCAATTTTGTTTATATTCTCAAAGAACCAGCTTTTAGTTTTTTTGCTCTTTGCTATTGTTTCCTTCATTTCTTTTTCATTTATTTCTGATCTGATCTTTATGATTTCTCTCCTTCTGCTAAATTTGGGGGTTTTTTGTTCTTCTTTCTCTAATTGCTTTAGGTGCAAGGTTAGGTTGTTTATTTGAGATTTTTCTTGCTCCTTGAGGTAGGATTGTATTGCTATAAACTTCCCTCTTAAAACTGCTTTTGCCACATCCCATAGGTTTTGAGTCGTCATCTTTTCATTGTCATTTGCTGCTAGGTATTTTTTGATTTCCTCTTTGATTTCTTCAGTGATCTCTTGGTTATTTAGTAGTGTATTGTTTATCCTCCATGTGTATGTATTTTTCACATATTTTTTCCTGTAATTGATTATCTAGTTTTATAGCATTGTGGTCAGAAAAGATACTTGATACAATTTCAATTCTCTTAAATTTACCAAGGTTGATTTGTGACCCAATATATGATCTATCCCGGAGAATGTTCCATTAGCACTTGAGAAGAAAGTGTATTCTATTGTTTTTGGATGGAATGTCCTATAAAGATCAATTAACTCCATCTTGTTTAAAGTGTCATTTAAAGCTTGTGTTTCCTTATTTATTTTCATTTTGGATGATCTGTCCATTGATGAAACTGGGGTGTTAAAGTCCCCTAGTATTACTGTGCTACTGTTGATTTCCCCTTTTATGGCTGTTAGCATTTGGCTTATGTTTTGAGGTGCTCCTATGTTGGGTGCATAAATATTTACAATTGTTATATCTTCTTCTTGGATCGATCCCTTGACCATTATGCAGTGTCCTTCTTTGTCTCTTGTAATAGTCTTTATTTTAAAGTATATTTTGTCTGATATGAGAATTGCTACTCCAACTTTCTTTTGATTTCCATTTGCATGGAATATCTTTTTCCATCCCCTCACTTTCAGTCTGTATGTGTCCCTAGGTCTGAAGTGGGTCTCTTGTAGACAGCATATATTCAGGTCTTGTTTTTCTATCCATTCATCCAGTCTATGTCTTTTGGTTGTAGCATTTAATCCATTTACATTTAAGGTAATTATCAATATGTATGCTCCTATTACCATTTTCTTAATTGTTTTGGGATTGTTATTGTAGTTGTTTTCTTTCTCCTGTGTTTCTTGCCTAGAGAAGTTCCTTTAGCATTTGTTGTAAAGCTGGTTTTATGGTGCTGAATTCTCATAGATTTTGCCTGTCTGTAAAGGTTTTAATTTCTCCATCGAATCTGAATGAGATCCTTGCTGGGTAGTGTAATCTTCGTTAGAGTTTTTTTTACCTTTCATCACTTTAAATATGTCCTGCCACTCCCTCTGGCTTGCAGAGTTTCTGCTGAAAGATCAGCTGTTAATCTTATGGGGATTCCCTTGTATGTTATTTGTTGCTTTTCCCTTTCTCCTTTTAATATTTTTTTTTGTATTTAATTTCTGATAGTTTGCTTAATATGTGCCTTGGCACGTTTCTCCTTGGATTTATCCTGTATGGGACTCTCTGTGCTTCCTGGACTTGATTGGCTATTTCCTTTCCCATATTACAGAAGTGTTCAACTATAATCTCTTCAAATATTTTCTCAGTCCCTTTCCTTTTCTCTTCTTCTTCTGGGACCCCTTTAATTAGAATGCTGGTGCATTTAATGTTGTCCCTGATGTCTCTGAGACTGTCCTCAATTCTTTTCATTCTTTTTTCTTTATTCTGCTCTGCAGTAGTTATTTCCACTATTTTATCTTCCAGGTCACTTATCTGTTCTTCTGCCTCAGTTATTCTGCTACTGATTCCTTCTAGAGAATTTTTAATTTCATTTATTGTGTGTTCATCATTGTTTGTTTGCTCTGTGGTTCTTCTAGGTCCTTATTAAATGTTTCTTGTATTTTCTCCATTCTATTTCCAAGATTTTGGATCATCTTTACTATCATTACTCTGAATTCTTTTAGATAAACTGTCTATTTCCCCTTCATTTGTTTGGTCTGGTGGGTTTTTACCTTGCTCCTTCATCTGCTGTGTATTTCTCTGTCTTCTCATTTTGCTTAACTTACTGTGTTTGGGGTCTCCTTTACAGAAGCTGCACGTTCGTAGTTCCCATTGTTTTTGATGTCTTCTCCCTGTGGGTGAGGTTTGTTCAGTGAGTTGTGTAGGCTTCCTGGTGGAGGGGACTGGTGCCTGTGTTCTGGTGAATGAGGCTAGATCTTGTCTTTCTGGTGGGCAGGACCATGCCCGGTGGTGTGTTTTGGGGTGTCTGTGAACTTATGATTTTAGGCAGCCTCTCTGCTAATGGGTGGGATTGTGTTCCTGTCTTGCTAGTTGTTTGGCATGGGATGTCCAGCACTGTAGCTTGCTGGTCATTGATTGGAGCTGGGTCTTAGCATTGAGACAGAGATCTCTGCGAGAGCTCTCGCTGATCAATATTATGTGGGGCTGGGAGGTCTCTGGTGGTCCAATGTCCTGAGCTCAGCTCTCCCACCTCGGAGACTCAGGCCTGACACCCGGCCAGAGCACCAAGACCCTGTCAGCCACATGACTGTGGCAGGTGCCCGACACTTGAGAGAGCAGAGGGTTTAAAGTCAGAAAAACTGGATGAAGTGATGCCTCAGTCGCTTGCCAGTTGTGGAACCCAGGCACAGCCCAAATCTCCCTGAGCCTGTTTCTCACCTCCACTCAGCACCAGGGCTGTTCCAATGTCATTGGGTCTCCGCCTGTCACTCGGGACTGGTGCACCTCCTCCCCCATGTCCAGCCCTCAGCTGACCCAGAAGCAGACACTGTCATAGCATTCTTGAAGTGATAACTCATGTGATATTACCCTGTTCAGGTGATGTTAATGGAAGCTGAAATGGGAATAAAATCTCCAGAAAGTCCCCGATGGTCCGAATGACGACAGCGCCTATGAATTTTTCTCGTCTATGGCTCAGCTATGGGGTCGCCGTATTGAACCTTCTGTTTTGAATGCATCCAGCCTTGAATATGAAATGATGGATCTCCTTAGATTTTAAGCCCCCGACACTTTGTTCTATTAATAAATATTCATTTTCCTTTTCTCCCTCCAGTAGCATTTTCTCATCAATCATGGCTGAAGTCATAGCTGTGAAAGCCCTTTATCTGTTACTTTTCATCTCTACATGATTCTGTGCATCCTTACAAAATTATGAAATTATTGAAGATTGGGTCTGAACCTTTTGTTTAGTGTTGTTTTTAATCATCACTGAATCTGTGTTTATTCCCAGAATGAAACCACTTTGTTATTTTTTCTTCATTTTCTTCTAGTACATGTATAAATCACTCCATTGGAATCTACTGTCTTGTAAAAATAAAAATGATCCCCAAATGTTCAAGAATTACTCAGGGACTATTCAGTATTCAATATGTCAAAGCAGCCAAGACAGACAGTCAGGAAGAAGATTAGAATCAATGAAGAAAAATCCATCCCCGGCACAAGTTGTCCTGCTGCCAGCGCTGTCAGGGAAGGCCTGCTCACTCGGCACTCTCATTACTGGAAGAAAAAGTCTTCAAGCATGAGACCAGGGAGAAGGCTGAAGTCTCTGCTGCCTGAGTTCTTAGGACAAATCCAGTTTATTTTGTCAAAACAGATACTCCTATGGAGTGGCCGTCTGCTGCATGGTTTTAAAGATCTCCTTCACCTCTCTGCTGCCTCCAGACAAGGAACAGTCAGTGAGGCCACAGCAGGGGCCTTGGGATAACCCCAAAATGCTGGGATGCTGAGATCTCCAATTATTTCCTGCTGATCCACCGACATCAGAGGCTCTCTGCCTGGGGCAGGCTTTTTGCTCAGTTCTGCCACTCTTCTCATCCTTCCATCCAGAGCTGCATATCATCCAGTCTACTCCTACCCCATTCAAACTCCTTCCACAACTGGGCACTTTAAAAGGTTAACATCTGCCTGGATTTCAAATATGAAAACTGGCTCAGGTGTTGACAGAGTTGATAATAATAGATGATGGTCACAAAAATGGGATCAATGAGCACCTCACAAACCAAGAGCCTGGGAGCACCTTCTGCAGGCATGGCCCATGCTAGGCTGCACATTTGCAAAAGCAGCTCTGGAAGCCACTGGATGGCTACAAGTGTTGAAAGCAGCAAAGAAGTTGGGGCAGGCTGAAGACAGTGAACACCTGGAGCAAAGAGGCTTAGTCTTCCCCTTCCATAAGAATATGCTGGAAAAGATGTCTACTTCTAATGCATTGCTAGGCTCACACAATTGCGAAAGGAATCCCAGCTTCGGCACCTGTCTAGGTTGTATCTAAAGGCCCTTCCAAACCACTGATGCTTAGACTTTGTGGTCAGGAAAGGAAGTAAATTCAGTTCTTCTGTATGGAATACAGGGTCTGCTTGAACCCCAACCTCCAATCACAAACTCCAAACTCTTTTTGTTTTCCACATCTTTATTGGAGTATAAATGCTTTATACTGTTGTATTAGTTTCTGCTGTAGAACGAAGTGAATCAGCTATATGTATACATACATCCCCATATCCCCTCCCTCTTGAGCCTCCCTCCCACCCTCCCTATCCCATCCCTCTATGTCATCACAAAGCATCGAGCTGATCTCCTTGTGCTATGCAGCAACTTCCCACTAGCTATCTATTTTACATTTGGCAGTGTATGTATGTCAGTGCTACTCTCTCACTTCATCCCAGCTTTTCCTTCCCCTGCTGTGCCCTCAAGTCTATTCTCTACATCTGAATCTTTATTCCTGCCCTGCCAATAGGTTCATCGGTACCGCTTTTTAAAATTCCATATATATGCATTAGCATACGGTATTTGTTTTTCTTTCTGACTTACTTCACTCTGTATGACAGATTCTAGGTCCATCCACCTCACTACAAATAACTCAGTTCCTTTTCATGGCTAATATTCCATTGTATATATGTGCCACATCTTCTTTATCTATTCATCTGTGGATGGACATTAAGGTTGCTTCCATGTCCTGGTAGATAGTGCTGCAATGAACACTGTGGTACATGTAACTTTTTGAATTATGGTTTTCTCAGGGTATAGTCCCAGTAGTGGGATTGCTGCATCATATGGTAGGTCTATTTTTAGTTTTTAAGGAAACTCCATACTGTTCTCCATAGTGGCTGTATCAATTTACATTCCCATCAATGGTGCAGGAGGGTTCCCTTTTCACCACACCCTCTCCAGCATTTATTGTTTCTAGATTTTTTGACGATGGCCATTCTGACCAGTGTGAGGTGATATCTCATTGTGGTTCTGATTTGCATTTCTCTAATGATTAGTGAATGTGAACATCTTTTCACGTATTTGTTGGCCATCTGTATGTCTTCTTTGGAGAAATGTCTATTTAGATCTTTCACCCATCTTTGGATTGGGTTGTTTGTTTTTGTGATATGGAGCTGCGTGAGCTGTTTGTATATTTTGGAGATTAATCCTTTGTTAGTTGCTGCATTTGCAAATATTTTCTCCCATTCTGACAGGTGTCTTTTCATCTTGTTTATGGTTTCCTTTGCTGCGCAAAAGCTTTTACATTTCATTAGGTCCCATTTGTTTATTTTTGTTTTTATTTCCCTTACTCTAGGAGGTGGATCAAAAAGGATCTTGCTGTGATGTATGTCATAGAGTGTTCTGCCTATGTTTTCCTCTAAGAGTTTTAGAGTGTCTGGCCTTATATTTAAGTCTTTAATCCATTTTGAGTTTATTTTTGTGTATGGTGTTAGGGAGTGTTCTAATTTCATTCTTTTCCATGTATCTATCCATTTTCCCAGCACCACTTATTGAAGAGCCTGTCTTTTCCCCACTGTATATTCTTGCCTCTTTTGTAAAGATAAGGTGACCATATGTGCATGGGTTTATCTCTGGGCTTTCTATCCTGTTCCATTGATCTATATTTCTGTTTTTGTGCCTGTACCATACTGTCTTGATTACTGTAGCTTTGTAGTATACGCTGAAGTCAGGGAGCCTGATTCCTCCAGCTCCGTTCTTCTTTCTCAAGATTGCTTTGGCTACTCGGGTTCTTTTGTGTTTCCATACAAATTGTAAAATTTCTTGTTCTAATTCTGTGAAGAACGCCATTGGTAGTTTGATAGGGATTGCATTGAACCTGTAGATTGCTTTGGGTCAAATTACAGGTTGAAAATGCAACCTGTAATTGCAATTTCACAATATTGATTCTTCCAATCCAGCAGCATGGTATATCTCTCCATCTGTTTATGTTATCTTTGATTTATTTCATCAGTGGTTTATAGTTTTCTGAGTACAGGTCTTTTGCCTCCTTAGGTAGGTTTATTCCTAGGTATTTTATTCTTTTTGTTGCATGGTAAATGGGATTGTTTCCTTAATTTCTCTTTCCAATCTTTCATTGTTAGTGTATAGCAATGCAAGAGATTTCTGCGCATAAATTTTATATCCTGCAACCTTACCAAATTCATTGATTAGTTCTAGTAGTTTTCTGGTGGCATCTTTAGGATTTTCTATGTATAGTATCATGTCATCAGCAAACAGTGACAGTTTTACTTCTTCTTTTCCAATTTGTATTTGTTTTTCTTCTCTGATTGCCTTGGCTAGGACTTCCAATACTACGTTGAATAATAATGGTGAAAGTGGACATCCTTGTCTTGCTCCTGATTTTAGAGGAAATGCTTTCAGTTTTTCACCATTGAGAATGATGTTTGTTGTGGGTTTGTTGTATGTGGCTTTTGTTATGTTGAGGTAGGTTCCCTCTATGCCCATTTTCTGGAGAATTTTTATTATAAATGGGTGTTTTTGAATTTTGTCAAAAGTTTTTTCTGCATCTATTGAGATGATCATTTGGTTTTTATTCTTTAATTTGTTAATATGGTGTATCACATTGATTGTTTTGTGTATATTGAAGAATCCTTGCATCCCTGGGATAAATCCCACTTGATCATGGTGTATGGTCCTTTTAATACAAACCCCAAACTCTTCAGAACTGAGTGAAAAGGGAAATGTATCAAGTCCACTTCCTCATTCATATTTAGGAAACCTGAGCTCAGGAAAGAGAAACAGGCCCAAAGTCATGCATTCAGGTGGACATGTGACCAGGGCTGGAAGCCATGTCTCTGGGTTTTCATACCTAGACTCTTTCCCCACACATCTTAAGTGGGGGCGATATGGGCAGTAGGTTCCTCCTTTCTACTGAAAGCTGAATGTTGGATATAGCTTCCATCAGCTTGAAAAATAGAGCCAGTCTCCAACCAGGAGACTCTGTGGCATGTAGTCATTGAAGCACAAGGCTTTTAACAAAGACCTCCACAGCTGTGTCTCAGGAAGTGTCACCAATACCTATTGTGGGTTTGACTATATGACATGCAATCTTACCCTGGTTTCTTCTTTGTAAAACAATACAGAGATCCTACTGTTCTTACAGAGATGTTGGAAGATCAAATTAATGATTAGTTATGAGCACACAGAATTTCATGGAGATTACTTTTCAATTTCACATTATTATTTTCAACAAAACTGTTGTTATAATTACATGTCCAATGAGTAAGACTAAATATTGGGAGGATTCTTTTTTAACTTAAAAGATAACAAATGCAATCTCAATAAAACAATTTAATACAGTAAAAGCTCATAAAGCATCCCACAATTATGCTTGACATGCACAAATCTCCAATACCAGATGCCCTATGTGACAAATTTCTGACAGGCTTCCAATCCTCCATGTCATGGCTAACAAGTACAGGCTGTTGGCACCCTCCCCAACTATGAAGACGCCAGAGGAGAAAAAGGAAGCTTGCATATTTAAGAAAGGTGGTCAAAAACTAAGCAAAATGTGTGTGAAGTTTCTGGGGAGACAGAAGAGTGATGGTTAAGTTTGGGCTGTGGCCTAAAGTGGAGCAGGCCAGGGTTCAATTGGGAGACAGCTGCTATACCACTCTGAATCCCAATAAGGCCCCAGCATATTACCTTCCGGCTTGCTTTAATCCAGGGTAGGAATGCAGCTGTTTACATCTCCCCAACCACCCTATGCCTATTATCACAGAGGGGGATACCCTGGAAGGGAGCCCTGGGAACTTCTCTGGAAAGGTTATAAAAAATGATTGAGCATAAATATCAGCACCAGAGTTTCCACATCACCAAGAGGAACAGTCTAGGATCTAAGGTTTGCTCCTCCACCCTGATGGTACTATTTGCCAAGACAGCTGGTGGTCCCTAGGATATAAAAATAAGCTCACAGAGAAAGTGAGGTATTTGAAGACAACATGGGCTATTTTTTAAAAAGACAACAAATGGAACAACCAACAGCAGAAGATAGAATATATACCAAAAGGAAGACAGCTAGGTCTTTAATCTGCTTGGAGTTTATTTTCTTAAAATATAATAATGAGCTAATTCTCAAAACTTGACTAATGGTCTATTTGTTATATCCCTGATTTGTGATCCTGTCTCTGTCATTCATATATATATATATATATATATATATATATATATATATAAAAAACAGATTGTGAAAGGCAATACTATTAACAGAGGAAATGTAGAATATATGGGTACCTCAGATTGGATAGATATTTACCTTATAGTGGGAAAGGCTTTATTAAACAAAATTCAAAATATATAAATCATGAGAGAAAAAAACTAAACAGAAAAAGATTCCTGTACTTCAAATGCCACTCTGTGTGAAGGCAATAATAAGAGAAACCTGGAAGATATTAATAAGGAATTACTACCTGGATATATGAAGGATTTCTGTAAATAATCTAGAAAAGATAAGAAGCCAATACAATATAGATAAAGGATAAGAATAGGCAACTCAGAGGGGATCTGAAAGGCTAATAATAGATGTTCAGACTTGGTAATCATTATTGTAATCATCTGATAGGCAAAATTAGAAAGTAGGCAAAACTAATGTTGGAAATAGAAATAGTTATGCAGTGCCTTTCTGGAGAAAATCTGGTAGAACTTACTGAAATTAAACATACACATAGACCATGATTCCCAGTCATCCCATCCCTGAGCAGATAGCCCAGAGAAGCCCTCTCACAGGTCCATAAAAAGACATTTGTGAGGATGTCCACATCCACGTTACTGTGACAGCAGAAGTTGGAGCCAACCTAGATGCCCATACCTAGAGAATAGAAACATGAAATGTGCTATAAGCCTACCATGAAACTCTCCGCAGCAGTCAGAAATCATCAGCCAGTTTTCCATAGAATAACAACAAGGCTATAAAGAGACAGAAAGATTTAATCACTCTCTGAAATGGGAGGACATCCATTATCTACACTAGTGAGAGTACCTGTGCAGGAAGGAGAATGGGATGGCAGTTTAAAAGGAAAATAACTGGGCTTCCCTGGTGGCCCACTGGTTGAGAATCTGCCTGCCAATGCAGGGGACACGGGTTCGAGCCCTCGTCTGGGAAGATCCCACATGCCGCGGAGCAACTGGGCCCGTGAGCCACAATTACTGAGCCTGCACGTCTGGAGCCTGTGCTCCGCAACAAGAGAGGCCGCGATAGTGAGAGGTCTGTGCACCGCGATGAAGAGTGGCCCCCACTTGCCACAACTAGAGAAAGCCCTCACACAGAAACGAAGACCCAACACAGCCATAAATAAATAAATTAAATTTAAAAAAAAAAGGAAAATAACTAAAATTAAATGAAACAAAAGAGGCACCTTGCATGAATAATGACAACATTAGGTATTCATTTCTGCATACATTCACTCATTCATCTGGTAAAATATATGCTGAGTGCCTACTTGTGCCTGATAAGCACACTAGGATTCCCAAGGTGAGTTCCTGCCCTCAGGCAACCTCCTATTGGTGGACTGAGGAATAGAACTGATGATTGTGAGTAAATCAACTCTGGATTCCTGTGATTCTAAGGGAAATTGAGATGACAAAGAAAATGATGAGAGTGATGGTGAGAGATGAGGAGGAGGATGATGATGCCAACATTACATCTGAAGAGACAGAGCCCAAGGTTAATAATTCCCTAACCTCACTAGCATATATATTTAAAGGAAATTAATTTAGGCAAACTGGATTCTGGAGCTTGGTGAATTTCCTCTGGGAGGCATAACACAGAAACTCCCTGTGGGAGGACGTCAAGTTATCTGGTGCCTGGCAACATTTCTCACACCCTGCATGTCCCCTAGATGCCACAGAGCAATCTTATGACACATGTAGAAAAGAAGCAAAATACCCACTGATTACTCCAATTTTCCTAGTGTTATCACCCATTAGGTTTTTCCCCTGGAGCCTAAATTCAGCCCAGCCTCCAGTGCTGCGCTGGATTCTGTTTCCTGTGAGTGGATCTGCCTCTAATACAGGTGGCCAAAGGCAAAAGATGGATTCCTTCTGAAAAAAAGAGAGTGCTGCTCAGTGCAAAATGACCAAACCCTTGCTACTCTGGGTCCTTCCTTGAAAGCTACTCAGAAGAAATGAGTTTTGATGGACTCTTACCATGCAATCTACATTTTCAGGACAAAGCAGTAGCTTTGTCGCCTCAGAAAGTGGCACAGGACTGTGGTGCATGTGTGTGCTTACAGGCAGCTGAGGTGGTGGGTGTGGAGGATAAAGAGGAAATTAGAATATCCTCCAGAAACAGCACCCAACCTCAGGTATGGGGCTAACATATCTCATCCTTAAAGATCCTTCTCAGAAATTCAAATGTCTCAGGAAAAGGGCTCATTTCCTTTAAGACTGTGCTGCTTGCTATTTCTTAAACGCTAACCATTCTGGATCCCTCATTCATCTCATGCTCCTTCCTTCCTCCTCCCCACACATTTTTCTGCTTCATCTGGATCAGAGAAACAGTCAAATACACTCAGGCTATGGATATGGCTGAGGCTGGAGGTAGGCAGGAATTTCCAGAACAAAACATGGACACTTTCTCAGGGTCTGTACACAGGCACTTAAAAACCTTCAGACACAAGGTTTTTGAAACATCGCAACACCCTCCAGTGTTGGCAAAGGTACAAGGAGGTTAACCCTGTCACAGCACTTGGCAATGCATTTCAAGGACTTCCTATTTGTCCACTACCTCTGTCCAGAATTGCTCTTATGGGAATTTATACACAAGGAATTATCAGAAATATGGGCAAAGATTGACATTTAGGAATATTTAATGCAACATTTTGTTTGTGACCCATATTGGAGGCCTTCCTGTCTTCTGAAAATTAAATAAAATTATCCTGACTCTATCTCATGTGCTATGGAAATTGCAATGTCTTCCTCAAGATTTCTGATAATTCTCAGGGCTTAAGCTTTAAATTCCTGTAACGAGTGAACTCTAAATCTTCCCAATATTAATCTAAAATCAGAGCTTTATGCCAACTGAGGCTGGGGATTCGGTCCCTTTTCTTGACTTTCTTTCTAAAACATGTGGAATTTCTACGAGTTTCAGTATTTAGAGAGGAATCAGAAAAATAGAGATAATACAGACACAGGAATATAAACACTTTGTTTGAAAATTAAAAATTCTTAAATTCTCAAAAAATTCCTTCAGCCTCCCAGACTTTTGATTCAAAAGTCCATCCCATGTAATGTTGCTCAGATCAATGTCCTTTTTGTTTTAATCATTTTATCTCTCTTACTTCTCTATTTGCCCCAACCCCGAATTTTATCTAATACCATAAACAGAGAAATGTAATCTCTCTGTTTTGCCACCTTCAGATAGATCATGTTCTCACGGCCACACCAAAAAGGCTATTGACATATTTTCCTAAAGATAGTCAGTTATGAAGAATTTCTTTCCTAGTAAGGACATGTAGGGAGTAAGCATGCCTCTCTGTCAGCTGACATCATCATGCTTTCATGTGGTGCCTGAAACAGTGGCAGTCACTTGGTAACCATGGGGAGAAAATACAAGGGTCAGGAATGGAAGAGCAGAAAGGGCCTGGGACCCTAATAACATTACTGAGCTGCAAAATTAGCCCTGACAGGAATTACCACCATAATTCTTCTTGCAAGAAATAATAAACATTCCTTTCTTTTTATCATTATTTAAAACATTTTTAGACAAGAATATCAACTCAATTCTGACACTATTTACCCAGAGATAGTGTCAGATCGCACAGCCGAAGGGCTCAGTACCACAAGACTGCTCCTACCCCATGCCACCCCTCACTTCAGACACCAGTTGCAAGCCCTGGTTATCACCTGTGCTTCTGACCAAACTTCCTGTCCTTGGGTCCAATTAATTTGCTGGAATAGCTCAAAGAACTTAGAGAAACACTTCAACCTGGAAGCTCTCCAAAACCCCTACTATTGGGATTTTATGGAGGCTTACCCACATAGGCATGATCAATTATTAACTCTGTTTCCAGACCTTGTACTCTCTCTGGAGAAGTTGGGAGTGGGGCTACAGCTAAAAACCTGGGACAGAGACCAATATATTTCCTATTATCCCACAACAAGTATAATTTTACTTGTAGCCAAAGGCATATTTGATACATAGTACATCAAACTCTTCGCATCTCTCTGCCTCAGTTTTCCCATCTCTACTATTGATATAACAATAGTAGTTTATTATATTGGGTTCTTATAGAGATATAATAATCTAATGCCTACATACAGCAAATAACCTATATACATTATATATTATATAACTCTCCATATACACACACACACACACACACACACACACACACACACACACATATATTCATTCATTCCCTGAATAATGATTAAGTGTCTAGTAAGAGAGATTCTGAAATGAAAAATACAGGATTAAGTTTCTCTTTTTCTAGCAGCCTTTAATAATCTGGCCTTTTCAGCTTTAGTTTTTGTTAAATCCCACCAAAAAGCCTTTGCTCTGGATCCACTGTATTCACATGTTATTTGCCTAGGAGGCTATGCTCCTTCTGGACTCTGTGTATTTGCTATTTCTTCTGCCCTACTGCTTCCTCCCACTCTTCAGGACCTAAAGAACTCATCTTTACCTGATTTACCTACCTGCAGAATATATTGATCATTTTGTTTTCCTCTGTGACCCATAAAATGTGTGTGTGTGCTTCCACTGGCATGTTAGGCAAGAATCCAAAAAAGAAAATACTGAATCCTATTAATCAATGTTTCTCCCTGATGAGATTCTGATGAATATAGTCTCAAGGAACAGTAGTCAAATGGGATATCCATTTGGCTACTGTTCCCAAAGCACCATTCTGCTATTAGCTCTAAGAGCATCCCAATGCTGAACCCTCCTAAAAATTGGGTTAGAAAAGTGGGTTTGGCTCAAGGCCTAAACAGGGCCTCCTAGTTCCTCCCTCCCACTGCTGTGAGGTCTAAACTTAGCCTCTTACCTCCATCTTAGTGGCCACATAAAGAAAGGCAGACCAGAGCAAAGAGTAAAAGGGATGTTCAGGCACCAAAGAAGGTGCCCCCGCCGTTTGCCAGTTCTATCAAATATTGCAGAATACAGAGAGAGGGGCATGAACTAACTCTTTCCTAAGGGCAAGCTCTATCTAGGTCTGTCTACCTCAGGGCAACAGGAAGTGCCAAAGAGCATAATTAGCGCCTTGAACAACGATTAGTCATATTAGCAAGCTCTCCTTCCTCGGCATATTTCTAATGAAAGGAACTGAGACTAAAGCTTCCCTTCCCAGTAGTATGCGTATGATTAACTTCATATTTTTATGTGGTAAACTACATTACTACTCAACATTATTTATTGCCCTGCCCCATACCTCCCTGCTTTCCTGTTTGTGGCCCTGTGACTCTCTCTGGCCAATGAAGTATGCACTTCTAACCAGCTGACAACACTTGTGGTTAAAAGCTTCAAGAGCCAGCACTTGCTTCACCAAAGTCTATTTACCCACTGCCAAGGTAACCAGCAATGTTCCAGAAATAGCTGATCTATCATCCTGGCTCCTGGAGTGAGAAAGGGGATGACACAGAGCAGAGGCCCCAGCCAACCATCAGCAGCTAAGTGGGGTGCGTGAGCAATAAAACTTGTGAGTTTGAAGCGACTGAGATGTTCCAGATGTTTGTTATAGCAGCAGAGCCTCGCCTAATCCTGATGATCCCAGGAGTTCCTCTAGGAATGGATCCATCACTATATCATCAGTCTAATACAAAGCCCAGCACATATGCATGCTCAGTGAAATCTGCAAATAAACCAATGAATGTTTTTAATCAAAGCTATCATTTTCTGCACTGAGAAGCAATGTGGTTTAGCAAAAGAGATTAGACTTCGGAGTCACAGAGACTCATTTAAATCCCATTTTGCCACTTACTAATTGTGAAACTTCAGGAAGTTCAACTTTCTAAGTCTCCTTCTCCCCACTTAAGATAAATTTTGCTTGAAATGCTTTCCTCCAAAGGGTTCTTGTTAGTGTTAAATGAGAAAATATCTAGAAAGAACCTCATATGTTGTCAGAATTTGTAGACACTTAATACATTAAGTTTATTATGAATAATACTGGCCATTTTCTGTTTTATTCAAAAAAACACACATAGCACTGGAGGTAAAGACAAGAAGCAACATACTACAAATATTGCTGAAGTATAATCAACTGCACTGAATAACTGATTGGTTGAGCAGGATTGAGGGAAAAGAGCTAAGAAGTAAAATACAGGATAATTACCGGATTTACAAAGGATATGGTGTGAGCACTGCTATTTGATCCACATAGAGCAGACAGACAGGTTATATGGGGCTTGACATGGTTGGCCAGGGGTATGGGATTATACATTCAATTTTACGTATCTTGGGGCCCAGGGGTTGTGGATCATCCACATAGAGTTTTGGAGTTGATAATGAATGTATAGGCCTGAAATTTAGGAAAGATCTATGTCTGTACCTATAAATGTTTACTGACTACATTAATAGTTAAATTCGGGTCAAAAGAGGTAAGTTAACACTCAGTGAGTTTTTGGTAAGCATACTTCATATTTCACATGTACATTTTTTTTTGGCCATGCCAGGCGGCACGTAGGGATCTTAGTTACCCGACCAGGGATCGAACCCGTGCCGCCTGCAGTGGAAGCATGGAGTCTTAACTGCTGCACTACCAGGGAAGTCCCCTTTCATGTGTACATTTCTGCATAACCACCAATTTTCTACAGATAAAGGGATTAGCTTACTTTGACTCTGATTCGTACATGTCCTATTCTGACAACAACAAAAAAAATTTTTTAACTATTTTGAAACTTGAAATTTATATTAAAGGAGACCCATGGCTATTTAACCAAATACAAAGATAGTCACCAAAGATTAAACCATTTGCGAAGTATAAAAAGAGCTAGCCTCATTAAGCAAAATTTTCAGAAAGCTGGTCATTTAGCACCAATTTTTTTTTTAACATCTTCATGGAGTATAATTGCTTTACAATGTTGTTAGTTACTGCTGTATAACAAAGTGAATCAGCTATACATATACATATATCTCCATATTGCCTCCCTCTTGCATCTCCCTCCCACTCTCCCTATCCCACCCCAAGCTGATCTCTCTGTGCTATGTGGCTGCTTCCCACCAGCTATCTATTTTATATTTGGTAGTGTATATATGTCCATGTCACTCTCTCACTTCATCCCAGCCTAACCTTCCCCCTCCCTGTGTCCTCAAGTCCATTCTCTAAGTCTGTGTCTTTATTCCTGTCCCGCCCCTTGGTTCTTGAGAACCATTTTTTTTTTTTAAGATTCCATACATATGTGTTAGCATATGGTATTTGTTTTTCTCTTTTTGACTTACTTCACTCTGTATGACAGACTCTAGGTCCATCCACCTCACTACAAATAATTCAGTTTCATTTATTTTTATGGCTGAGTAATATTCCATTGTATATATGTGCCACATCTTCTTTATCCATTCATCTGTCGATGGACACTTAGATTGCTTCCATGTCCTGGCTATTGTAAATAGTGCTGCAATGAACATTGTGGTACATGACCCTTTTTGAATTATGGTTTTCTCTGGGTATATTCTCAGTAGTGGGATTGCTGGGTCATATGGTAGTTCTATTTTTAGTTTTTTAAGGAACCTCCATACTGTTCTCCATAGTGGCTCTATCAATTTACATTCCCACCAACAGTGCAAGAGGGTTCCCTTTTCACCACACCCTCTCCAGCATTTATTGTTTCTAGATTTTTTGATGATGGCCATTTTGACCAGTGTGAGGTGATGTCTCATTGTGGTTTTGATTTGTATTTCTCTAATGATTAGTGATGTTGAGCATCCTTTCATGTGTTTGTTGGCAATCTGTATCTTCTTTGGAGAAATGTCTATTTAGATCTTCTGCCCATTTTTGGATTGGGTTGTTTGTTTTTTTGATATTGAGCTGCATGAGCTGTTTGTATATTTTGGAGATTAACCCTTTGTCAGTTGCTTCTTTGCAAATATTTTCTCCCTTTCTGAGGGTTCTCTTTTTGTCTTGTTTATGGTTTCCTTTGCTGTGCAAAGCCTTTAAGTTTCATTAGGTCCCATTCGTTTATTTTTGTTTTTATTTCCCTTACTCTAGAAGGTGGGTCAAAAAGGACCTTGCTGTAGCACCAATTTTTGTGTCTCATGAGTTTTAGCCATTAGTCTCTTAATTAGTACTAGTTATTCACCACAGTTGGAGATGGTAGTTTGAAGAAGATGGAGTGACTTTTCCCGAGTCATTAATTCAACAATTCGCTTTTTTTAAAGCATAAACTCTGAGAAAGGTACTGCCCTGGGCATATTGTGGGCTGATAAATTAGAATCAGATGTGATTCTCACCTTCAAGGAGACCACAGCTTCAGATGAGGCAATGGTAGGAAGGACTACGGGAGAGACCCAGGTGAGGTGCCACGGATGGAGGAGCGGGGAGTGATCACTTCCAACTGAGGAGGTCAAGTGGGTTTGTGTGGAGCCTGTGATTCTTCAGCTACTTCTTTAAAATTAAGCATAATCTATATATGTGGGGTAAATGGTGTAAGGAGGGCACTTTAAAGAGGAGAATCTCTAGAGCAAAGGTATAGAGGTGGGAAGGAGTTGTGTACTTATGCAGAAGAGTTAAAACTCAATTCGATTATAACTGAATATTTATCAAGTGGTGAGCAATGGGACAGAAAAAGTAGATTAGGGCCAGGCCGTGAGGGATTTTGAATACCGGGCTATGGAATGTGATCTTTATTCTGTAACAGATCCTAGGACTCCACTGAAATAACTTAAGCAGAAGAGAGATTGACACTTATAGGGAATTCCGAAAGAATGATATTTGGGAGCTTTCCTGGAGATAGATTTTCTCATTATAAAATCAGGGAAATAATATTTACTGCACCGAGGATGGTTTTAAATGAGATAACCTATATAATGCCTTGGCTGGTAGTAGGTTCCCTTCCCATCCTCTTCCCTGAAAGTGACCTGATAATATCCACCTGCTCCTCATTAAGACCCCAAGGGCAGCAGTGCAACAACATGGGAGATATTAACAAGGGCAGGTGCTATAAAGGCACCTGGAGACCCAGAAGCAGGGATTTAGCAGATAAAGTAAAGGCAAGCAATAAAAAGAGAAAGGGGGAAGAAATGTTTGGCAAGCGCTGTTGAAAAGAAATAAATTGGAAACCTGTTATGCATGTATCTGGGACACTGCTGTTAACTCAGGAAGGGAGGGAGGGCTTACAGAGGAAGCTCCAGCGGACCCTCGGGGGGGGGGGGGGGGTGTGTGTGTGTGTGTGTGTGTGTGTGTGTGTGTGTGTGTGTGTGTGTGTGTGTGTGTGTGTGTGTGTGTGTGTGTGTGTGTGTGTGTGTGTGTGTGTGTGTGTGTGTGTGTGTGTGTGTGTGTGTGTGTGTGTGTGTATGTGTGTGGTGTGTGTGTATATGTGTGGTGTGTGTGTGTGTGTGTGTGTGTGTAGACACTGCAGCACATCCCAGCTGTATGGGCTGGTAGAACAGAGCTGGAGCTAATCACCAGAATTGTTTCAGTTAGGAAAATCAAGTCACATGTGTGACTTGTCTCATCAAGTCACAAGTGTGACACCACAGTAGTGTCTGCAGGCAAATTGACACATGCAAAGTTCCAACAGGAAAATCTGCAGAGGAGGGAACGGCAGCCCTCAGGGCACTACTAGCAACTAAACATACAGAGTGGAAACAGCTGAAGATAGGCCTCACTGCTGCCAGGGTTAAGTTCTTACCTGTACAGAAAGCCAAGGTAACCTCAGGGTGTGATCCAACTACATATCTGGCCAGCCACTGAAGTATCAGGAAGTCATCAGTGCCCTTGAAACAATGTGTCCACTGTTCAAGAACTGGATGGGAGGGACTGCACTTGATGCTTGCTCTCCAAGGAGGCCAGAGTCTAGACAGAGAGAAACAATATGCCCTCTATGAACTATGAAGACCTCCAGGCCTCCATGAAATATGCAGACACTAAGGGACGGAGATGCTCAGAGGGGCTATACGAAACCATTCTGCTATAATCAGGAAGTTTCCTGGAAGAGAAGCACACGAGCTGAAGCTTGAAGAATAACAAGGAAACACGGGAGAAGTTAGCTAGGGTTGACAACACAGGGTAAACAGTAGGGTGGGTAATGACAAAACTAACCCAAGACAAGACTCTGTTCCTTCTGCTTAGTGTTTTCATAGGTACACAGCTGCAACTTTCAAAACATCTACAGACAAGTTTTAAAAAAACATGGATTACTGCCTTTCCTCCTAACATATCTCCTCCAGAGCAAATACTGCCATGAACCCTGCCTGACTCTGGGAAGAGTTTACAGCTTAGGTTGTATCCTAAGCAGCCACAAATCATCCCAGCTCCACACCAGAGGTCCTGGGTAAAGAACTGTTAGTACTTCTCTCCTACAGAGTCTTGTAAGAGGATGCAGGCTCCATAGGGCAAGAACGTTATTGAATGAATGAATGAATGAATGAGTGAACAGGATAGGTAAACCTTCGAAAAGAACTTAAATGGGGGGCTCCATACATACCCTAGAAAGAGGGGTTGGCAGACTGTTTACACATATAGGTATCTGTTGAATTACTGAATTAAATGATGCAAGAATCAATGAGTAAATGAATTAATGGATATGCTACTTTAAAAACTACCAGAGTTCTGGGCTTCCCTGGTGGCGCAGTGGTTGAGAGTCCGCCTGCCGATGCAGGGGGCGCGGGTTCGTGCCCCGGTCCGGGAGGATCCCACGTGCCGCGGAGCGGCTGGGCCCGTGAGCCATGGCCGCTGGGCCTGCGCGTCCGGGGCCTGTGCTCCGCAGCGGGAGAGGCCACAGCGGTGAGAGGCCCGCGTACCGCACCGCAAAAACAAAAAAACTACCAGAGTTTTGATCCCTGAGAGAAGCCTTCCTGAAGGTGTGCACTGGGCAAGCTTTAACAGCACTGCTCACCATGGTAGCAGAGCTGAAGTTTCCAGTTCTGCTCTCAGGGTCCTACAGGACACCTAACCCCGTTCATAGCCCACCCCGACCGCCCGCGCACATACAGCCCACCGTGCAATGTCATAAGTTCCTGCAACCGCAAAAGCTAGTGAGTTAGCTAATGAGTCCTTAGGGACGTCAAATCGGCGCGTGTTTTACATGAGAAAAATGATACTGATCCAGACAGCTTGAGTTGCAATAATTTTGGGGTTCTGTGATTTGGAGGGTGTGTTTCCTACCTTAGGTTAGAAAACTGGTGCCAGGACAGGGAACACGCACAGTGTTATTATTCCTACGGTCACCGGCAAAGCCCATGAACAATTCCCAGGAAATCAAAATAGAATCTGGGTAACAAGATAAAGTCTAACCTTTTTTTTTCCTTTGTGCTTAATGTAGTTTCACTTGCTCATAGGGTGCCGAGTTCAGAGGCCTTGCACCTTGCACTCTTCAGACAGAGTTTCCTGTGCCAGGTGGCTGTTCCCGGCTCTTCGGCTCAGTGGAGAACGTGCGAGAGCACTGCTCAGGACACCTTAATTCAAGATGGCGGGGGCGCGCCCCGTGCAGAGACGGGGCACCCAACTCGCGAGAGCTGCGCCAGCCCCGCGAGAGCTGCGTCAGCCCCAAGAGAGCTGCCTCAGCCCCGCGAGAGCTGCGTCAGCCCCGAGAGAGCTGCGTCAGCCCCGGGAGAGCTGCGCCAGCCCCGCGAGAACTCCGCCCCTTTCTCCCTAGCAGAGAATCCTGTAAAGCAGCCCCGCCCACAGAGAGAGACCGTGTACTCTAGAGCCGGAGCTCGCACTACACTATTCTTTAATCAAAGAATAAAATTTCATTTGCTTCTGAACTAAACTCCATCTCATTCTATTGGCCTGAACAGCACCAGGCAGAAGGACCCTTGTTGGGGACTCGAAAGGGTCAGTAACACTACTACCCATTGGCTTAGATCATTTGTGATCTCCTTTCCAGGGGGACCTAACATGCTTTACTTACCCTAGTAGGTCACTAAGTCCTCTGTGGCAATACTTGGAATTAAGGGGTCAAGGCCCCCAGTCCATGCTTGTTCTGTGCACCTAATACTTGACAGATTTCAGCAATGTGCTTTCCTTCCTGGTTAGAAACAAAGCTCTTGGAGGGTTGTGAATGTCTATGACATTTTCTTTATAAACCTTCATGTCCTAAAAACACACAAGTGGCTCCCAAAAGATGCAGTTTGTAGACAGAGGCTCCTACCGGAGCTTCAACTCTGGACCCTGGGTAGATGATGACCATTTGCTCATCACCAAAATGTTGATGGATTTCTCCAGTGACCCTGCCCAAATTACCAGGGAATGACTGTCAACTCAAGCAAACAGCCCACCAGTCACTTGGACAAGCTCAAGCTTTTTGTGGCAATTCGTTTATTTAAGCTACATAAAGTACTAGCTTAGATTTGGCTCCCATGTGGTAGGTAGTTATCCTTCTTCATTCATAAACCAGCATTTAAAATGCAGAGGACTCACACTGCCTTTAGTGTCCTTAAGTTCCTGGCTTATGTGAGAGTTTTGTTTAGGTCAAAAATCTCAAGCCTCAGTCTTTGTCTTTCAAATATGGGCAGACTCTTTTCCTGCGAAACTTGTATGCTCTCTGAGAAATAAACACAGCTCCATGCTAGGGAGCAAAAAACAAAACAACAAAAGAGAAAACAAAAACATCATGAGTTCATCCCAGCAGAGAAAGATGGTCCCACGAGATGTTCTGAGGCTTGGCGACAGGCAGAGCAGGCAGCAAGCAGAGTACCAACTGCTATTAAAGTGGATGATGGGACATGATGGTCATGACCAGTAGGTAATTCGGGTGAGGCAGTGGGCAGGAGGGCTGGGAGGTGGGCTGGCTGCCTGGAATGCTTAGGCATGATTTCCTCTACCTTCATGCTGTCACTCTCAGCCCTTTATATAGCACCAATGTCATGCCACATCAGCTGCACCTGTGCCCGTGTGATGACTTTCAGACTCAGATAAATACCATCAACTGGATGTCAGGATAATGGGCACAATGGAACACTCTGGTGATTGATCTGTTTGTTTCCACCCTGGGGCTGTGGGTCTATTAAATAAACACTGGTATTTTGAAGGAAAAGCAGGAGAAAAGACGCTTGATAGTGGCCTTTAAATTTCTTGTTTGGTTTGGATGTTGTTGTTTGCTCTTTGGATTTTTTTTTTCTTTTTTTTGGTGGGAATGATTTTTTTCAGGTAAATAGATCTGGACACAAGCAGCAAGACTTCATTTGCCAGTTCCAATTCCTCACTGAATGTACTCCACAGCTGGCAAGGTGTCAGTGATTAGCTGATTTCCCTGCTCTGTTGTGAAATTCTGCCCTGTGGCCAGATTAGACATGAGAAATAGAGGGGCTACGTGATCTTCCCCAGAGGCCTCACCACATGATACTCCTAAGGCCAGCCCTCTCACCTCAGGCTGGTAGATAGAATCTGGGATAGAACAGACTCTTTTTCTCATTTTGCACAAAGCAAGCTAGTGTAATATTCTGCCTAGCTGCTGCATAATTCATTGCATTTTGGATTATTTAATTTTAAGGAGAAATTATTCATAAGAAAAATATTTATAATTGGAATTACTGAGAAATTCTAGCTCATGAAAAGCTACCCTCTTCCACGCTTTGAAATTGTTTTTTTCCAGTTTTTTAAATCCTGGAAAAAAATTATTCAAAATTTGAGTGTTCCTTTTCTTATTTTTTCACCCAAGAGAGTTCCTTACTTAGTATGTTACCATTTCTTTACCTATAAAATTCAGATGATATCAGTGAGAATTTCATAAGTGGAATGATGTAAAGCTGTTTTGAGTTACTTTCTTCCTTGTACCCTCCTGAGAGGGTACCCAGCATTAGAGAATCATGATATCAATATTAGGTACGTAGGAACTTGGAATACCGAAAGTTAACTCTGTCTGCATCATCCCTGCCAGGCCCTGAACGGAATGATCCTGGGAACAACGTGAAAGGAACCTGCATGTCCTTGTAAGCAACAGGTGGATTCTAAGAGGTAAGGTGATGACTCCCAGCCTCTGCTCATTAATTCTCCCATATCAAGCTGGAATTAAAAATAAGATGGAACATAAGACAGTCACATTGTGAGAAAACTCCCTCCAATTTTCTAATTTTTGTTGAGAAATATGTGAAGAAGGGCAACAACTGACAACATGATACCCTCCTATACTACTTCTCTACAGTTGTACTACTCAAAGTGTGGTCTGTGGACCAGGGCTAGAGTATGAACTATTTGTCAGTGATCTGCAATGAGATGAACAGAGACATTAAAAGCAAATATGTCAATACTTGGATAGCAATTTGACATTCCACAACAACCAGCCAGTAATCTGTGGATTCATCTTTTTTGAACAGCATACAGACTAATCTGGGTGTTGTCAGACTTAGTGGTAAATCACAGTGGCTCAAATTGTATTCAGTCGTGTGTAATAGGATATATCTACCCGTGACAGGTGAGAAATCAGAAATGCCAGATAGATGACCCATAGATAGGAAGAACAAACAGGTCCTTTGCCACAGACAGTGAGAGGCACAGTGTTACTGTAATCACCAAACTTGTAAACTACCCACTTATTGTGCATCCTGCTAGGTTGAATGTAAGCTCCATGAGGGAAAGAACTGTGCCTGCCTTCTCCAGTGCTCTATCACCAAAACCTAATACAATTCCTGGTTTGTTGAATGAATGAATGAATGAACGAATGAATGGGGAATGTTTAGGGTTCCACCTCCCTCTCAGGTTGGGCAGCCATTAGATGTCAAGAGAAGGCAGTTACAGTACCTATGTCAAGTCCAGACAGGGATCACTCAAAGCTCTCACTGTCCTCACTTACCCAGACTTTAGTGTCAGTCTTAAAGTCTTTAAAGGCAGTGAGACAGAAGAGTCTGGAATACATCTTCAAATATGTAAGTCAAGCCTCTAAAGAAATAGGATTCCCTCTATAGAATTCATTTTATTACCACCTTTTCAGGATCACAGCTATTCCAAAAGCACAGTATGACTGATATTGCTTATTATAAGTACTTATTATTTGGAAGTAATCAGTGTCCCATGAACATGCCATGGTTCCTAATAAACTTTAGAGAGTAAACAAGGGTTGCTGACATTACAAAAAAACCCACAAAAGTAATGCCCTTGTTCCCTCTGAGGACACATAGGAGAAACAGACAACACTCACCGTATCATAATATTTTGACTTAAAATATATTTTGTCGACAAGTAGTAGAAAGTGAAAGCATTAGGCTAGAATCCACAGTGGCTCCCACTTGAGGGTGGTACAGTCCTTCAGGGGGACTTGGAAAGGTACGGATGTCCCAGGTATCACTGCATAGCAATGCCCTCCAAATTAAAATGGCATAAAACAACGACCATTTTATTATACTCACATTTTTGTGGGTCAAAAATTCAGAAGGGGGCTTCCCTGGTGACGCAGTGGTTGAGAGTCCGCCTGCCAATGCAGGGGACATGGGTTCATGCCGCGGAGCGGCTGGGCCCGTGAGCCATGGCCACTGAGCCTGCACATCCGGAGCCTGTGCTCCGCAACGGGAGAGGCCACAACAGTGAGAGGCCCGCGTACCACAAAAAAAAAAAAAAAAAAAAATTCAGAAGGGGTACAGTTGCCTCTACTCCACAACAACCCAGGATCTCAGCTAGGAAGATTCAAATAGCTGAGAAGTTCTCAAATAACCGTAGGCCGGAATCATGTAGAGACTTCTTCATTCACATGTTTGGTACCTGGGCCAAGATGACTCAAAGGTGGCCTTAGCTGGGACTGTTGACCAGAGCAACTGTATATAGCGTAGCACCCTCAGGGAAGCCAACATCTTACATGCTATCTCAAGCCTCCAAGATTAAGACTTCCTGCAAACAAGGGGGAAGTTACATGGCATTTTAGGACCAAAGCTCAGAAGTCACACAGTGTCACTTTTGCTGTACTGTATCAGCCAAATTGAGCACAGGCACACCCAGATTCAGGGAAAGGTAACATGGGCCTCACCTCTTGACAGGAGAGGTGTCAAACAATGAACAGCCATGTTTTAAAACCTCTCCAGGGCAGAAAACTTCTGGAATTTTAGTAAACAACAGCCAGGGATGCCAAGGATCCTACAAAGCATGTGACAGTTTTGCACCTCAAAGAACTCTCCTTCTGAAGATGCCAGGAGTACCCCTGTCTATAAATGCCAGATCCTTGGATTCAGAGAACCAGACAGAAGTCATTTCACCCAAGAACATGACCATCCACTTTACAAAAAAGGAAATCAAAGTCTGGGGTTGATGGGCTGAAACTAGACTCCAGGTCTCTTTCTTCCAAGGTAGATAGTCCTAAGCACCTGCACCTTCCTCAAGTAAGTCTTTGTTAAAAATTCCTAGTATATAAAATGTAACAGTGGATGTTAAAACTGGTTTAAAAGTGTGATGAGCAACAGGATATTTACATGGCCCCAAAGTATCTGCCCACACATTCTTTACTAAATAAACAGAGAAGAAGAGTAACCTTACAATGGAAAAACCTGGTGGATAATACCTTTACCTGATGATCAAAGTGACAGATGGGCATCACTTGACTTCTGATATGAGGCACTGAGAAGGCACAGCATCACTTCTATGACATTCCTGCTCAAAATATACAACCTAAATCTAATCATGTTTGAGGAACATTCTACAAATAACTGGGCTATGTTTTTCCAAAAAGTAAAAAATCATAAAGACAGTCTCCTCACTCTCAAGTAATTCAGAAAAAAAGAATATATTAGTAGACACACACGCAATAGAGGAGAATGAGAAAGTAAAATGGGCACAACAGTTGGTAAATCCGAAAAGCGGGTTTGCAAATGTTCCTGCACTACTCTTGCAACCTACCTGTAAGTTTTGTATAATTTTGAAATTATATCAAAATCAGAAGTTACAAAATCAGCAACAACAAAACATTTAATGGTGAATTTCTTGGTGATGTTCTCCCAGCTACTGCAATGAATTCCATTTCTTAACTTTCCAAGGAGTCATAGTTTAAACAAACCACAATGTCTTGAGCTTTGCTCCCATGCAGCTCTCTCTAGTCTTCAGGGAGTAGATCTAGGCTTTGGGGGGAGATGTCAACCAGAATATTTTAGGGCACAAATCGGTCCTGCATATAGATCTTTTAGTTAGGTTACAGGAAAGTTGGTATAACAAAGACACCCAAAATCCAGAGGCTTAAATAAAAGAGAAGTTCATTTCTGTCTCATCCAACAGTTCAGGAAGTTTGAGCAGCTCTGCCATCCTCAGTCTGAAGCTTCCATCAATGGGTCCAAGGGAGCAGCTTCGATTACCATTTCCTAGTCAGAGAGGAGGGGGAAAGAAAGAGAGAAAGACACATAGCTTCATTAGAAAACTCAGTCCAGAAGTTTACCTATATCACTTCTATTATCACTTTCTTGGTCAAAATTTAACTACATGCCACAGCTAAACCATAAGGAGGCTGAGTAATCAACCTCTATCTCTGTAGATGTGTACACGTTCCCAGCTAAATCTCAGGGTGGGGGTAATGTTCTATTATTAAGAGGAAGAGAGTGAGAAGGGATCATGGTAGGTAATTTGATCCTCTGCCCAGAGAACATAGACTGGGGGGACTTCCATAGGACCAGCAGAGCATCTCAGTCATGTTTCCAACAGGGGTATGGGCTTTGGGAGGAGGTAGGAAATTCATGGAAGAAATCGGGCTCCCAAAATAGACACTGTCCTGTTTGGTGTCCATTTGAAAAAATTATTTAATTAGCTGTAAGATTTCCAGACCCGAGGTACTTTATTCTGGAGACAAAAACCAACATTTTCCCAGTCATGGAGAGTCAGAATTGCCATGTCAGATTATTTTCATTCTGTTGACAAAATAAACTGTCTTTACACAAACAAAGCGGCCTTCATCCATGCCTACATTCACATCCATGTGCACACGCGCACAGATTTGTACACTCACAGACATGGTACATGAAGTTGCCCCAGGGTGCTCCCTGAATCCTCTCTCAGTGACTCCCCATTGATTGGGAGTGTGAGGTATATTTACACTGTCGACTCTCACCTACATTATGTGGTTACTAAATGGTTTCCATAAAATAACAGGCAAATTACCCAACATTGCTTTTTAAGGGATTATGTCTTGACTCATCAAATTTATGAGTGGCTAAATTGCTTTATGTACATCTGAAAAAATAACTTATCCCAGAACAGGCGAGCTAACACATCTGTATTCTAGTTGACTACAGCTCCATTTCATTTTTGAGGCTTTTCCCTCAAAATAGCATTTCAAAATGTCTCTTCCTTCCTTTTCTCTCACATCTCTGTAGGATGCGGACATGTACACAGGCAGACGGCAATGGGCTCTGCTTTTTCTGTCCAGCTTCACTGTACCCCTAGGGAGGCAAAGAGGAAGTTAACAAGGGTACAGGAGCATGCTGTCTGCTCTATTAGAAGTGCCAGTTTGCCATTTTAACCCAAGTCCTGAAGATGTGAGGACCACCAAGGAACGTAAGTTGTTTATCATCATCACGAAGCCTGAAGACAGGGACACTCATGCACTAGGAAACCACAGATCCTGAAGCCCCCAGGGTGCCACAAAGAGGTTTTGAAAGTCCCCCTGGTTTCCCATGAACTACCCTGCTGACCCTGCCTGCTCCTCCCTGCTGGTGACTCATCCAAATGCCCAGTGAGGTTCTCCTTGGCCCCCCATTACAGCCTCTTCATCCTGCCCTTCCGCACTTGCCCAGTCACAGCCCCAGACCAAGAACTCTCAGAAAGGCTGCCAACCTTGGCTCATCTGTAGACCTCTCAAAACAAGAGCAGGAACATCCCTAGACTTAAATGCAGCTCCACTGTTTTAATACACCCACACCCACTTTGCTTTTCAATCCCCCATTCCCAACCAAGGATTGTCACTGAAAGCAACATTCACATCTAGAAGGTCTCACTATCTAAATGTAAGAGGTAGCATAGCATGGTGGTTGCAAGTGTGGCAGTGGAGTATGATTGCCTAGGTTTGTGTCTTGTCTCTGCTGCTTGCAAACTCTGACCTAGACAAGGGACACCTCTCTGTGCCAGTTTCCTTCTTGATCTGATTGATAATATTACCTACTTCACAGGATAAAGTTAAGTTAGTTAATACATGTAAATCACTTAGAAACATGCTTGACATAATGAAAGCTCAATAAACATTAGCTATCCCCATCATTATTATTGTTACTATTATTAGAGAATCTGACAATTAGAAGCTCATTAGTGACCTTGTCCAAAGTAATTTCTATAAACCAACGGGGATATATAAACCAGTGTGATGGGGACAGATGAGTGAGTGGGGTGGTGAGAAAGTGGAAACATGGAATTTGGTCAAGAGAAGGAGAATAGATATGAGATAGCAACTAAAGAAGGTCACAAGGTCAAAAAGGAACCAATTTGTTCTCTGACTGTAAAATACCTTGGCAGAAAAATTGTTATAAACTTTGGTAATTCTGATAAATTGGTATGAATTAAAGTCAATCTATTTACAGCAATGAAAATATTAATCATAACTTAAGCAAAGTACTTCAAAGTTACCAAATAGTCTATGTATATCTCACTTTATTCTTAAGTCTGAGGTTACAGGGGAAACCCCTTGACCCCATGTTATACAAGAAAAATCACGTCTCAGGTGAGACGCCTTGTCCCAAGCCACATATCCATCCTGGGCAACCTTCTCTCCCATCTCTAAATTCTTAATATTTCAGAAATACTGATATATGTCACCCCTATTCTCATGAACCTCAGAGAATCTCTATTAATGAGACCAAGTATAATTTCTTAGTTCAAAATTAGAGAACTGCTACAATTTGCTGAGAGCCTGCTTACCCAAACTCCTCACTCAGGACAAGTGTCATAACAGAATCTCCCGTATCATTCCTCTTGGTCAACCAGGGGTCACCTGAGCAAGTGTATGTGCTGACACTCTGACACCCGTCCAGAACTCTGAGCATCTTCCTTTTCTGCTTATCTCCTTCCTTAGGAGTGGACCCCCAACACACACGTACCCAAGCTGAGGGTGAAAGACCCTTCTTTGACTCCAAAACATGGACTACCTGGGCGCTCACTCAGGATTTAATCACCACGACTGGTAAATTATTTGTCTGCACATGTATCTTATCTTTATGTTGGATTCTGAGTTGGGGAAAGTTCCACTTCTTCACAGTCCTCCATCTTCCTATCACAACAGGCCTTGTACCTGTCGCGGGATGTTTTGCTCCCTCCTTCTGATTCCTCTGCTGGTTTATGCAAAGCCCCAGTGACTTAACATTGTGCATTCTCTTTGGCGTTGCTTCTTCTTGCAACTCCCTGGTGTCTTACCGTCTAAATGGAAGAGGTTCTGTGCTGATAGACAACACCGACCAAGATAAACTTGGCGGTGACCGGTGTTTGCAAGGTCACTCTGGGGACCAGTCCAGCTGAGCACAGCAGGGAATGATGCCAGCTGCCCTGGGAGGCCCTCCCATCTCTAGACAAGGCCTGACACTTGCTCAGCCAGGACCTTGGCTTATCAATCATGGCACGTCACAGAGCACTTCATGCTCGTTGCTCTTTTTCCATCCACGAGAGAACTGCTGTTTCAAAGCTTTCCTTGGATAGTCACAACAAAATGTTTGAAATGCTTTAAAGAGGTTTGGCCCTTTATTTTACATTCCTCTAGTCACAAGCAGCAGCTTTAAAACTACTTTTAAACACAGCGGGGAGTAGGAAGGGGTTGTAAAATTCAGAGCTTACATTAAATAAATCCTATAAATGTAATTTCCTTTATTAGGAAAGCAGACGATGTCACAGAAATAAGAAGGTAGAGGTACTAGTTGCCTACGCTGCTATAACAAATTATGACAAACTTAGTGGCTTAAAAAAGACAAACCTCGGGGCTTCCCAGGTGGTGCAGTGGTTGAGAGTCCGCCTGCCGATGCAGGGGACACGGGTTCGTGCCCCGGTCTAGAAAGATCCCACATGCCGCGGAGTGGCTGGGCACGTGAGCCATGGCTGCTGAGCCTGCGTGTCCGGAGCCTGTGCTCCGCAACGGGAGAGGCCACAACAGTGAGAGGCCCGCGTACTGCAAAAAAACAAAAAAACACAAACCTATTATCTTACAGTTCTGGAGGTCAGAAGTCTGAGGCATGTCTCAGGACGCTAAAATCAAGGTGTTTGCAGGGCTACATTCCTTTACGGGGAGGATTTGTTTTTCTTGCCTTTCCCAGCTTCTAGAGGGTACTCACAGTCCTTCACTTGTGGTCCTTTCCATCTTCAGAGCCAACAACGGTAGGTTGAATTCTCCTGACACTGAACTATTTCGAGCTTCTCCAGGGTCACATCTACCTCCAACTCACTCTTTCCCACTTGTAAGGACCCTTCTTATTGCATTGGGCCTGCCAGGATAATGTCCCTATTTTAAGGTACAGTGATGAGCAACATTAATTTCATCTGCAGCCTTAATTTCCCTTTGCCATGTAAGCTAATTTATTCACAAATTCTAAGGATTAGGATATTGACATCTTAGGGGGAGGCACTACTCTACCCACCACAATAGATATCATTGGAGCTATGCTCAGCTCACAATTTAGTGATCCTGATTTAGTTCAATTTCATTGAACTCTGAAATTTGGAAGACAATTTCAGGGGAGTCTGAACCATCCCCACATCCTCCCAGCCTCCCTCGTCCAAAATGGGTCTGCCAAGGTGCTAGCCACATACAGGCTAATCAAGACTCAGGTCCCAGGGATACAAGCTAGAGCAGTGCCCTCTGTGATGCAGAAAGAGCTCTCATGACTAATCTTTGTAGAATTCATGGAAGTGCAAGCTCTCTGAACTGCTCTCCCTTAACCAACTATTTAATGAATCCTTTCCATGTCTTTGGTAAATCATATTGACTGACGGCACAGCATGCTGAAGGCTCTCTGCTAGTTGGCTAATTTCTGATATATATTAACACTGTCACTTCCACCAATTGAGTGGGATGCTCAGCCATGTCAGCTGTGATTGTACCCCAACCATTTATGCCTGTATGTATGCTCTTGTAATGATGTAGTTTAATTAAATGTCACATAAGCCAATGGAAGACGAACATGAAAAGAGAGTTGTTTTTTTATGCACACCAAGTAGAATGCCTTGGAAAGACTTGATATAGATGAGTCATTTTTAAAAAAGGAAGAGGCAGGCAATTAGATGGTAAAACAAGTGTAAGAGAGAGGAAATGCAGTCATAAAAATCTCCAAGGATTTTGCCGAAAAGCGGACGTGGAGCCAATAGTGGGAAATTAGCTACAGTTAAGAAACTGTAGAACTGGAACATGGTGGAAACAAGGTGGGGGAAATCCTTGATGATTAAACAAGCAGTGTAAGTGATCCTAACCTTGCTTGTACTGGCTGAAGAATGGGTGGGTTAGGTCTGACTGATGTGAACCTCCTGTGTAATCCATCTAAGGATGGATTTGAGAATGGTTTGAGAAGTGCTGTACAGATGTGAGGATTATTTCTAAAAGGGCGAGCAGGACAGCTCTTTCTCCATCACAATAGTTGCTGTTTCCCCAAATCCTCCCTGCCTTCCTGCCCAGAACTAGCGGGAGTATTGGAACACCATTCTGTCTGAAAAATCTGTCAACCTGTGCGTGATCCCAGGCTGACAGATCAAGCCATTGAAATAATGCTTCTCTGAAAAACTATTTCCAGAAAATCCCAGCCCTTTGCTTGGTAACCTTACCCTTTTGAAGACAGTTAGTAATTTGGGGAATATTGAAGAGCATTTGGTGACAGATCTGACCTCCTCCTCCTTCTTGCTCATGAGCGTGTCTGGAGAAAAGGATAAATCCATTCTTTAGTCACTGTCTTAAAGTCTCCGTGGGCCTTGTGCCCATACATGCAAAGAAGTCAGATCTGGGCCCTAACAGATTCAAGACAGTGGACGAAGACAAACCAGGAACGCTGGCTACACATTTTCCCTACCTGTCCTTTCTCTGTGGGTTTTTTACCAGTCAGAATGCAGAGTCTTGCTGTCTTTGAGACTAGGATCTAGAGCTGCTCTAGAAGGAAGAGTTGGGCCATCGAATGAGCTAGAATCCTGGTACATTTGTGCAGATGCCATGCAAAACATGTGGAATCCAGGTCCCTAGCCCTCAAGGAGCCCTCAAGGAGCAAGGAAAATGTAATTGTACGTAGATGGGTCAAGAAATAGATATTTTAATATAATTTCAAAACTAGAAAATAAAACAATAGACTTAAAACTAAAACAGGACGACTGACAGTTGAAAGGAAAAGGAAGACGTGTAAGTGACAGGTATGTCTCATACACTAAGCAAATCAACAAATGGTATTTTAAGTTGGTAAATCATATCTGAATTACTATTAGAAGCATTAAAAATAGAACAGTTAAAAGACGGTGTGGGACAGGGAAAGAATGTTTTTCTTTTCATTGGATACTCTCTTATACTGTTTGAATTTGTATGTAAATAGTAAAATGTCTAGAAAAACATATGTTAAACTTTTTAAAATGTGTTCCTCTAAAGGAGTGGAAAGTGAGAAGAGAATCCATTTACTTTCCAACCTCACTTCTGTATTATTCTCAATGAACATGTGTCCCCATTGAAATTTGAAACTTGACAGTGAGTGATTATATATTTATAAAGTGGGATATTATGAAACTATTTAAAATATTGTTGTTGTGGAAGAGTCATGGCATGGAAAATGTTCATAATATGTGGCCAAACTGCTAAGAAGAGCCTTAAATCCTGTTCCCATGTGGGCAAAATGAACTGACCATATTCAAACAAATTGTTGGCTTTGGAGCTTAAAATAGCTATTAAATTATATGTTTTGTCAGTTATAGAAATTATAACAACTTGCTAGCACTAATCAAGTTAAAATAATAAAAGTATAAAAATTATAGCAAAATACTCATGTTGTCTGTTCCCTAGAGATAACATTCTAGTGTAGAGTCTTTGGAATTTTTTCCATGAATTTAGAAATTTTTACTGTGTACATATATACATACAGATACATACACACATATGATTTCATTAAACAAAGTGGGATAACTCCTACTGTTCTACAAAAATAATACAAATGGTTCAAAAATATGTGTAACATTGTTGTACAAGGGCCTCATCAGTTTTTTCTGTGTCCTTCTAAGTTTATAATATGAACTGCTATAGTGAGGATAGTTTTTAAAATATTATCAAAATTATAAAGACTTTTGAATTTAAAATGAGTTCAAAGACAATTAGCTTAAAAAGCCCAAAAGGCTTTATTGAGTTAATGGTACATTTAAAAAATGAAATTAATTTTAAAGCATTGATATTTTTCTAAAAGAGCGATACATTTAAATTGTTTTTTAATTCAGTGTTTCAATTCAAGAAATTGAAATTAACTCAATTTAGCTTTCCTATAGTGTTTGCAAATAGGTCTTGGTATTCACATGGCCTACACACCACAACATGCTAACTCCTGGTAATTTGCTGTGCCCCAGAAAACTGAATTCAGCAGTCCGCAAGCTTGCCTTGATCAGCATTGCTTGGGAAATGGGTGGTGGGGAGCACCATTTAGTTCTTGAGACTCTTAGGCATATGTTGAATGTGATGGTTCTATCTATGCATGTACCCTTTAAAAGGATGGCACTGAAGTTTTAGGCTAACCCTTGTGCTAGGGAAATCTAGTCTGGGAAAAGCTTCATGCACCAGCTTTAATTATTGCCATCCCCTGGAAGGCTGCCACCTTGGCCTCCGTATCTGCTGTCTTTTTCTTATGTGCTGCCTCTTCAAACCATATTATGTGTCTGTAATCCCTGTAATGAAAGCAGATGGAAAGACTGCCTTCATTGAGAACTGGAGTGAGAAGGCACTTCCTCTGAGTCCAGCACCCGCTCTGGCACACTGACACATCATGGTCTTGTATGAGAAGAGGAAGAGCCACACCTCTAAATGAGGCCACAGAGTGGGAAACCCAGGCTTCTGACTGGGTAGTGTGATTCACGGCAGCATTTATTAAACCTCCTTTATGTGTAAGGTACTGAACTGGAAGCACATCCATCAGTGAATCAGATTTTTGTGTTCTAACCCTAGGGCCTTCTAGGTAATAATTAGATGAGCTTGCGTAAATAATCTAACCCTAATGTGACTCAGTTCTCTAAATGTAAAATGGGGACAATAAATAATACCTCTGTAAATTTTTTTTTTTTTTTTTCCCGGTACGCGGGCCTCTCACCGTCGCGGCCTCTCCCGCCGCGGAGCACAGGCTCCGGATGCGCAGGCTGAGCGGCCATGGCTCACGGGCCCAGCCGGTCCGCGGCATGTGGGATCTTCCTGGACCAGGGCACAGAACCCGCGTCCCCGGCATCAGCAGGCGGACTCTCAACCACTGCGCCACCAGGGAAGCCCTGAAAATCAGCTTTTAAGCACTATCTTGACCCGGTTTTGAGGAGCTGGCTAGACGTCAGTCAGTTCCCCTTCTTTTTTTTTTTTTTTTTTTTTTTTGCGGTACGTCGGCCTCTCACTTTTGTGGCCTCTCCCATTGCGGAGCACAGCCTCCGGACGCGCAGGCCCAGCGGCCATGGCTCACGGGCCCAGCCGCTCCGCGGCATGCGGGATCTTCCCGGACCAGGGCACGAACCTGCGTCCCCTACATCGGCAGGCGGACTCTCAACCACTGCGCCACCAGGGAAGCCCATCAGTTCCCCTTCTTAAGCAACCAAATAAAATAAGTCCACACTTCCAGCTACGTCCCTTATCAAACTCTCATACTTCAGGTCTCTAATCATCCCAGGGCCAGGTAACAGACAATTCCTGACAGCCCTTATGGCCCAAAGCCTACTAAAATTATCCAAATTAGCCAATCCTAAATCCGCTGGCCCTGCCTTGCTCTTTCTTTCCTGCAGAAACCCCAATAAAGGTGCTTGCCCACAGTGCACCTCCCTTTGCTTCATTACCCACCCCAGTGCTTCCCCGAGTGGCATGCTGTGTTCTCTCCAGAGAACTGTGGGTAGAGCAAAACTGTATGTTTCTGTTTTCTTTCTCTTCATCTGTGTTTGGCCTCACCATACCTACCCAAGGTAAGATGGTTAAAACAACCTGCTCTGCATAACTCACAGATTGGTTAAGAAACATATTAATATAATGGATATGAAAGCCCTTTGAACAGTTGGAGGGATTACAGACATATGATATGGTCAGAAGCACCCTGTTCACTATTGGACAGAAGCAAAATATGGTGACAGATACACATTGAGGTAGACATAATTAGTGGCCATCAATATCGAGTTCTCTCCTTACTGGGCACAATGAAGACTATCTCACCTAGATCTCTTGCACCTGGATAGAGCCAAGCAACTATTTCTGGCCAAAAGCTGTGAAGGAAAATGGCATGCTTCACTTACAAAGTGAGACACGGAAAAACCCTGCAAGACATTCTAGCTCTATCTTCATTTAGCAGTGGATATGGAAACCATGCAAGGAGACTGCAGAAACACAAGATCTAACAGCCTAGATCACTGACTCAATATATGCTTGGGAGCCCTTGAGGGTTAATATGACCTCTAGCAACTCTTACTTGAGTGAGAAATAAACTTAGACTATATTCCACCAGAACTGGAGATATTTTATAGATATTTTTAAAATAATAAGAGAATACTAAGAACTGTCATATGGCTATACATTAGACAACTTAAATAAAATGGAAATATTTTTGGAAAAACACAAATTACCAACAGCACAAGAAGAAATGGAAAATCTGAATAGCAATAGGTCTATTAAAACAATTGGAATTTTCATTTAAAAACTTCTAATAAAAAAGTAGAGGTGTCCTTACTGGTGAAGTCTATCAAACATTTAAGAAATAAATAGTATTTCTATGCCAAGACCTGTTCTAAACAGAAGATGTAAGAACATTTTCAACTTATTTTATTCCTCTGAGTCCAGCACCCGCTCTGACACACTGAAACCAAAAGTGATACCAAAACTGATACCACTTTGGTACCACTGATACCAAAACTAGACAAAGATATCACAAGAAAACTGAAGACCTTCATGAATATAGATGCAAAATTCCTTAACAAAATATTATCATATCAAATATAGCAATACATAAAAAAATACATCATGATAAGGTGGGGCTTATTCGAGCATTGGCAGATTTGTATAGCATTCTAAAATCAATCAATATAGTTTATCATATTAAGAAAATAGGGAGAAATACCATGTGATTCTATCAATAGATGTAGCAAAATTATTTAACAAATTTTAACACCTATTTTCATCTTTTAATGTGGTGGAGTTATCTATGAAAAACCTATAGCTAAGATAATATTCAATGGTAAAAACTAAACTATTTCCCGTGAAAGACAAAAACAAGGTAAGGAGGTTTGCTCTCACCACTACTATTCAGCTTTGTATTAGAGTTCCAAGCTAGCTCAATAGGCTAGAAAAAGAAAAAAAGGCATACAGATAGGGAAAGAAAGAATAAAAGTGTTTTTATTCATAGGTATCATAATCATATAGAGAGAAAATTCTAAAAATATCTAGAGAAAAACTTTGAGAACTAATAATAAGTTGAGTAGAGTTTCAGGAAACAAGATACAAAAATAAATTGTATACTAAAACAATTGAAAATTGAATTTTAAAAATACCATTTAGGATAGCATCAAAAAGTAAATACTGGGGAATAAATCTAACAAAATATGTTTAACTTTTGTTCCTTTAAAACTGCAAAACTTTGCTGAGAAAAATTAAAGAGGACTAAAATAAATGGGTGGAAATTACATGTTCATGGATTGAAAGACTCAAGTTGTTTATTCTCCCCCAAATTGATCTATAGGTTCAACTCAATCCCAAACAAATTCTCAGCAGGATTTTTTTAAGAAAGTGATTTGATTCAAAAATGTATTTGGAAATGCAAACATTACAGAATAGCTAAAACAGTTTGGAAGAGAAGAAAAAATGGAGGAATCATATAACTTAGTTTCAAGATCTTCTATAAAGTCAAAGTAGGACATAAGGATAAACAAATAGATCAATGGGAAAGTATTCAGGGTCTGAAAATAGACCCATGCACATATGGTGAATTGATTTTCGGGAACCCAAGTAATTCAATGGGAAAAGATAGTTTTTTCAAGAAAAACTGCTCTAAAACTGATTATTTATATGGAAATAAAGCCTGTCCATTACCTCATACCATACACAAAAATTAACTTAAAATGATTATAGGCTTAAATGTGAGAACTTAAAACTTTAGAACTTTAGAAGAAAGCATGGAAAAAATCTTTACTTTCAGATAGGCTAAGATAGAATAGAAAAAACACAAGTCATAAAAGGACACGTTGATAAATTGAACATCAAAATTTTAAAAATTTGTTCTTCAAAAGATACTAATAAAATGAGTCTACAATAATATATTTGCAATACATATATCTGAAAAATGATTTGTATCGAGAATATATACCATACTCTTATAACTCAACAATATGAAGACACAATCCAATTTTCCAAATGGACAAAATATTTAAAGGGAAACATCAGAAAAAAAGTAATATAAGCACCTGAAAATGTACTTCAAATCATTAGTCAGCAGGAAATTCAAATAAAAACTACTGTACACCTGGGATGGCCAAAATTTTAAAACACTGGCAGTACCAAAAGTTGGTCAGATTAGTGAGCAAATGGAGCTCCATATAGGAGTGTATGAGAGTTGCTGGTAAGAATATGCCACTTTGGCAAACAGTTGATTAGTTTCCTATAAGTTAGACATACCTTTATCATATTAACCAGTCATCCTACTCTGAGATATTTACCCAAGAGAAACAAAAGCATATATTAACAAAAAAACATATATTCAAAGTGTTCATCATAGGTTTATTCATAATAGTCCCAAACCAAAATCCACCTCAACAGCCATCAACACATGAATAGATGAACAAATTGTGTTTATACAATAAATACCACCCTCCTATCAAAAGAACCAAGGACTGACACATGCATCAAAAGGGGAGTGTCTTGATGAATGGATAAAGAAGATGTGAGATATATATATAGAGAGAGAGAGAGAATGGAATGAGATATATATATATATATATATATATATATATAGAGAGAGAGAGAGAGAGAGAGAGAGAGAGAGAGAGAGAGGGAATGGAATGTTACTCAACCATAAAAAGAATGAAATGCTGCCAATTGCAGCAACGTGGATAGACCTAGAGAATATTATGCTTAATGAAATAAGTCAGAGAAAGACAAATACTTTATGCTATTACTTATATGTGGAATCTAGAAAATAATACAAATGAATGTATGCAAAACAGAAGCAGACTCACAGATACAGACAACAAACTTATGGTCACCAAAGGGGAGAGGGAGGAGGGGAAGAACAAATTAGGGTTATTGAATTAAAAGATACAAACTACTATGTATAAAATAGATAAGCAACAAGGGTATATTGTACAGCACAGGGAATTATAGCCATTATCTTACAATAACTTATAATGGAGTATAATATGCAAAAATATTTAATCACTATGCTGTACACCTGAAACTAATATAATATTGTAAATCAACTGTACTTCAGTTTTTAAAAGGTTGTGTCTCAAAAACATTATTCTGAGAAGAAAAAAAGGAGTACAAAGTATGTACTGTATGATTCCATTATATGAACTTCTATAATATGCAGACCTCCTCTGTAGTCACATAAAGAAGATTAATCGTCACAAGCCAAATATGTGATCATAGGATGGACTATAAACAGGTAGGCCTTCCTACTTTCTGGAATGATGGAAATTTCTATCTTTACTGTGCTTGTGGTTACACGTATGTATATATTTACCCAAACTCATTGAATTGCACACTTATAATGGGTTCACTTAAATGTATATCAATTACATCTCAATAAAGTTTATTTAAGTTTTAAAAAAGGTAATCAGTGAAAGGTACAGGAAATTTAGCAATATGAAAACAAACAGGACCTGAAATGTATTTTAAATTCCTATTTCATGGTAGAAATACAGAGAAAAAAGGATTCTAATCATGTTCAGATGCCCGTATCTATCTCTGAGTGTCGTGTGTATAAGAATGAAGTTAGCATGTGTGCCCTAGCTGTCCATTTAAAAGAATCATCTGAAATAGGAATATCAAAGACATCGATGAAACAAAAGTTTGAACATCTTCTTTTACCTAATCAACACAGACTTTCTGGAAGCAACAAAGAACTTGAAGAAAGATGCATCTTCTTTCACTGGCACCGCCCAACCCCTTCAATAAAAAACAAACAGAAGAAATCAAAAGATGAGAAGAGAGAGACTTGTGTTTGAATCCCAGCTTCTCTATTTACCAGCCTTGTGATTTTGGCAAGTACTTAACCTTTTCCAGACTTGCTCTTCTCATCTGTTAAACGAGGACAGAAAAGATAACTCATGAATTCTTTGCAAATATTAATAGAATACCATATGGAAACTGCTTAGCAAGGCTTGAAATATAATATACTTGCAGTAAATAATGGTTAGGAAAAAAAGGTAGCTCTTGTTACGTCAGGTTTTTGTCATATATTCCTTTTTATTATATATCAGCATGTGTTCCCCAGAATTGCTGGTGTTTCAATAGCCTTTAAAGCACCGTAAGTTCTGCTGTTAGAATATATTCAAATTCTTTAGGAATAAGATAATACACAAATGTTTTATATGTTCTGTTATCATTTTTCTCTTTGTTGTTTGTTTCTTCTATAGGAAAATTAATGGAAACGCAAAAGGAACGTAGAGATGACTAATTTCAGAAGCCTAGGGAAACCAGAGGGGACAGATATGGCAGTTTAAATTTAGGTTGAATTTACTTTATTCTGCATAGTTTGAAAGGAAATGATGTCACCATTTGGACTGTGAGGAAGCAGGAAATTCTTATCTGACCTTGTGAATGATGAGACATCTCAAAGTCTTATAAATGTAATGGCTGACCATCCTCAATGTTTAAATCTTACCCATCATTCAGGCTTATTCAACTATTTATTTACAGTTTCTAAATTTATTGAAATCTGTTCAACTGCTTTCAGGCAACAAACAGATGGAGTTTAGGAATGGTGAATTCAAATCATCAAGCTCACAAATAGAGAGAATGGACTCGGTCTAAGAACAGACTGCATTGTTGAAAATAAAACGTAACTTTTATACACCAGCGTTTAACTGCTGGGAAGTTCCAAACACTGATGAAAACAGTTGGCTGTCCATCTGGAAAAGGTATTTAAAATTAACTAAAATGCAGAGTGTTATTTTAAGGTAACAATTGCTTCCTATAGATGCCCATTCTGTTCAAAAGTAGGCCTCAAAGTCATAAAATATAACATTGGAATCTGTTAAAGGCTAAACTGCGGTATATTAAATTTTTTAAGTTTTTTTGAGCAAAAATCGATTTCAATTGAGTAGTGCCAAACCCGAAGCGTTTATGAGTACTCCACCTACAGGACAGATTTTTATGGAGTAAAGGCAGAAGCAGAGTAAGGAAAAACCATTGACTGGCTATAGCTTAAAGTCGACTTGGCTGTTTGTGATTGGTTGCCCTTAGGGTTCAATTTTGAGGCATTTACAGGCTTAGATTTTGGTTTGCTTACATATGCTGCCATGGTGTAGAGCAATACCAGTCTCATGGCCTCCTTATTTAATTAATTTAAATCTCAATAATCTCAATGCTGAGATATCTTCTGTAACTCTAAAAGTTACCGTTGAATCACTTTAAAATTGAGAGAGGTTGAAGGTAGTAACTAATGTCAGCAATTTATGATGAATTCAAACTATGAAAATGCCAGATGCTAGGTTGTAAGATATATATGATTGCATTTAACAAGGTTTTCTTTTCACACAATGATTCAAGGATTTTAATAACATATTCTAATCAATAGCAAAATGCCTGACCAAAGCTATTAGCCTCAGCATTAGAAGGCTAAAAGGTAATACTATCCCAACGATATCATAGCTACTAAGATAGTATGGCAGCAGTTAGCCTGGACATATAGTTAAATTACTAACGTGTTACCCAGAATAAATCAGGGAGCAGACACACCGCTTTTCAGAATTAGAATCACAATGAACCCACACAGCAGGTCTGCAGCTGGTGGGTAAATCCTTTTGGGAATCTTGTTCTGCCCCCGCAAATATGCAAGTTCCTAATCCTGGCCACAGGCTTACAGGTCATTGTAGCAACAGCAAAGTAGTCTGGTCTCTTCCATGACTACAAGACTCCCCTGTGTATTCATTAGCCAAGGCTAACTTTAAGAAAGGTGAGATAGGCACAGGGCCACCAAGACATCCATGGGTTCCTCCACATGTCACAGCCTCCCTTGCAGTTGGGTCGGGGCCAGGAACTGGATTCTGAATAATGGAAAAGAGTGGAAGTGATAAAACTTTTTGTGGCCTATTGAAAGCCTTTCATCATGGGATCCAGCCCTTTTTTCCCCTTCTGTGGCAATGCAAGAAGTTGTGGAAGCAGCCCAGGACTTAGAATTCACTGTGTGAATAGAGACCCAGGAGACATGTCCAAGACACACTAGGTGTTGCCTCAGAAAGATATGAACATCCTCTTTTCTGTTATTGTTATTAAGCCAATGGGGTTGCAGGATTTATTTGTTATTGCAGCATAGCTGACCATATGCTGACTAATAAAAAGGATCTTCCTGTTTTGACTATAACACAGTGGAAAATACTTTTGATTCCTTTTATGCCTGATAAATCCCTGAGAGATTTCTGTGAGAAAAGATAACTTTGCTTGATATTCAACCAACAAGAAGGCTTAGATGTATAAAAGAGTAATTTCAGCCACTATCCAAAATTAAGAATCATATAACCTTCCATTTGTACAGCCATATCAGCTTTTTTCATAAAGCTTCATGCACACATCTTCACAATAGCCCTAGAGCTTTTTTTTTAAAGTGTATAAAAGCTCAACTTTACAATTGAACAACGTGAGTAATAGCAGGATTTTAAGCGAGATGTCCGGGAACTCAGCTAGTGAGAGCACAGATGAGACAGGCTGCTGCCTTTGGTCCTTCTGTAATCAAGAAATGCTCCAAGCTTTCAGCCTTGTTGCAGCTTTTTACAAGCTCCTCTTTTAATAACCTTTCTCCGTTGCATTCCTGACTTATTACCTCCCTGGCTCCCAGCACTCTTATTTATATGCAGACTCATTCCAGATGCACATCCCATTGTTTATGCTGTGTTTACTATGTTGTCTCCTAACTAGAGTCCATTATCTGCTGAAACAAGAAGGATGTTCACGAATAAAACACAGCTTGCTTGTGGCTGCCAGAGGAGCCGAGCAAAGATGTATCTTTGCTGATGGGGAGTAACCTGCTGTTTTCATATGAGCTTCCCCTTGGGTGGCTGCAACAGTAGGAGAAGGACTAGAGGGCTGAGAGCATGTGACTTACTTCAGGGAACCAAGCCAAGTGTCATTTCAAAGTCTCACTTCCAGGCAAGCTTTGCCCTCTGACCAGGAACCAAGCTGCAGGGTAGATGGGCCACACTCAGAGCTTCTGATAGACTCGAGATCAGGGAGGTTGCACTTGTAGTCAAATCGACTTAAATAGAAGAAAGAAAGACTGTGAAGGTGGCTGGAAAATACCTGACCTAAATTAACCACTTAGAGTATTGAACATAGCTCAAAGCCAGGTTCAAAAGCTGTCTCTACACTTCTTGTCTGGATCATACATCTGGCCTGTTTAGAGAAATAACAAGGAGAGATGCCTAGCTTAGGTGGTGGGGGTAGGTGTGGCATGAGGGGCTGAGCACAGGGTGAGCCACTCTCACCAAGAGCCACAAGCCAGGTTGGGCCCCTCCCTCATCCCTTCTGCCAAGTATTAGTGGCCATTATGGAAGCTGGTAAAATGTGGACTAATGTAGATGTAATGTAGAGCCTGCTGGCTTTGAAGTCAGACCATTATGTTTTCAAAATCTGGCTTAGCACTTAATAGCTGGGTGACCTTGGTCAAGTAATTTAACCTCTCTATGACTTGGTTTTCTCATACGTAAAATAGGAGGTAAGAATAACTACCTTTGTTGATTGTGAAGATTGGGAATTATATATACAAACGTTCATACACATATATAATGCTTGGTGTGGCATAAGCCCTGGCATATGATCAGCCCTCCGTAAATGGTAACTTTTTAGTCATTTTTATAATTGTGATTATTACACGAAAAACTGCTTATCTGTGCTCTTGCTCTGCTCTACCTCTCACCATCTCTATGAAAACCATCTGTGTAGTATCAACCCCTAAAAACAAACAAGCCCCTTTCGTATGGAATAGAAAGCCAGCAGAGGGCCAACACTTAGTAGATACTCAATATTTCAATTTCTTGAATTGAATTGAATTGAACCCAATTGTGCCCAAAATTTTATATCCATAGGCAGCTTCCTTGGTTTGCTTTATTGGCTTTGATATTCCTCTAAAAATTAAGCTTGGCTTACTCCTGCCTGGAGCTTCTGAGTGTTTTGGCTGAAGTTATGAAATGTGTATGACTTTTTGTGTATGAAGAGTTTTATATTTGATCATGTGCTTTCACATAATTATATTAATACTGGGTGAATTAGAAAAAAAAAAAGAACAAAACTGATGGATCACATTTCTATCTGTATACTACCCATTTTGGACTGGTCTTCTGAAAAAAGTAGAAGAGACCCACAAAGAGGCTTCAGAATGATAGCTATGGGTGAGAGTTTAATATTGTAGAATACTAGTGTCATGGCTTCTAAGGCTGTGGCAGTGTCTTAAGATTAGAAGGGAATTTAGAGGTCATCTAGTCCTACCCCCACCCCAGGCACTGTCTGCCAGCTCCTATCAGGGAAACTGTGAACAGCAGTGGCTCCACAGGCCCTGGCACCAACCCCAGTTCATACTGCCAGACCCTGGGGCACCAGATGCCCACAGCTAAGGAGGGTCTAAGGAGGGTCTAGGGCTGTGAGGATCGTTTTGACCACTGCATACCAAGGAGTCTTGCCTAGTTGTCTCCATCCTACGAAATTAAACAGTAATGGGCAAGGTTTATTGAATTCAATATGCTTTTAAGGCATAGAGCTTGAGAGTATACGTGTGTTCATACGCGATCATATGCACATTTCAAGGTCTAGATTCAGCTAATACTCACAACGAGGACACACAGTGGGCACACAGCACAGTGCAGTTCACACACGACCTCTTACTCCTGGAGATCACATATTACTTTTTAAAGAACATCTGATATGCTTATTAACATAGATTTCATTTAGCGCACACTTCCTTCGTGAAAATGTATCTTAGGGCATGCATTTGTAGTGCTTCCTTTATATCCCTGGGAGTGAGAGGCTGGAGGTGGAGTCACCATCTGCAAGCTTAGGTAGTTTAAGCCCCAGTCCAGGCAGTGACCAGGTGAGGGCATGGGTCCCATCCTGTCCCTGCAAGGGCTAAGTTTCTACAGAACTAGGCTTGGGTGGGGATGTCTGCTCCCTTAGCTGCACGCCCAAAGGTCTATTTACATTTTAAATCACTGTTGTGTCATCGGGTTACATTTTGATAGCTGCCAAGTAGTTAAATTCAGAATTTTTACTCTGAACTGTAAACAGTTTACTTTTCAAATAGCATAATTTTTGAAGTTTTTACTCCTCACCATCACTAAGAAAGCTATCAAGTTTTGGAATTTCATGGAGAAATGTGAAGTGGCCTTTGTAAGCGCTAGATGAACCCTCTGAGGCCTGACATTCTCAACGTGATGGCTCTATTTGCATATATATTGTCCTTCCTAGGAAATGCTAGAGGTGTGGCTTTGGGATTACTGTATCTAGGCAGCTCTGGCTGCCATAGGGGCCTTGTCTTTCTTATATTCATGTATGCATTCATTCATTCACTCACTCACTCGTTTATTTATTCATTCAAAAAGAGTTTATCGTTTCATCTTTGATATCTGGGGAAGTCTGGGCTCTTCTTCTGCCATTAAGGAGGGTGTCAGGAGTCAGGAGTCAGGTGCCTAGAGTAGAGAAGCCAAACACTCAGGTTGATAAGAACATCGAACCTTAGCAATTTTTATCCTGCCCAAAGAATTTTCAGTCAAATAAAGAAATTGTATGGCTGTTCACCTGTGGTTCATTTTGAGTATCTGAGATCCTTCTAGAGGCCTTCTCCAGAAAACCAACTTGTATTTATCCTTGCATTAGACTGGTGTTTCCCTTCGCCTCCCTTCTCCTTGGCTTGAGTTTTCTGGACTCAGCTCATTAAGTCTTGCTGAGAAGGCAAATAAAGCTCCCCTTCAAAAATGGGGCTGAGGAAGGAACAGAATTCCAGGGCGTGCCACGCCTGCAGTGAAAAAGTTATACCAGCTCCAGCGCCTACCACGGTTGCCAATAACTCCAGCGAGAGCGGCAGCAGTGATGTTAATTACAATGATCTGAGCGGTACTGATGTCGCAGGCTCTGGACTAAGGGCAAACATGTATCAGTCATCCAATGGGATGCTTACAAACCACCCTGAGAAGCGGATTTAGTGTCCCCTCTTTACAGATGGTGAAACTGAGAGCACAGAAGTCACGCCGGCTACCCAAGTCCCTCCTCCAGGCAGCTGAGGTGCGGTTCAAAGCAGCCATTCGGCTATGCTACCTCCCTCAGCCAGTTACCACAGCAAAAAGGCAAAGAATGGTATTTTTAAGCTTTTTAAGCTGGAGTTTTTAAGCTTTTAATGTCCCCATATTTATTATCTGTTTCCTCATTTTGCCTGTAGTGTTAATCAGTAAGAGTCAAACAGACTCTGACATTGAAGAATTCCAAGGGATATAAGAGGATAAGCACAGTAAAAAGAAGGCAAAGGTAGTCTGAGTTGATAGATCCTGCTTCACGGAAGAAAGCAACCTGAGACCTAGATTTAGAAAGAGTTTCTGGGATATAACCATCACAAGGCCTCCATGCTTCCCCACAAACAGCTGAAAGTTTTACAGAAGGATAGAGAACCTTACTACATAAAGAATGAGAAGCTTAAATCAAAATACAGTTTTTGGATGTGTTCATTGTTTTCCATCACTTGACCTACTTAGTGCTCCTTAATCAGGAATACATACACAGCCATGCAGCTGAGATTGAGCACACAAATTGAGATGAAGAAACATGGTTAGGAAAGTATCTGGCTGGTGTGCATTCAGTTCATTCATTCAAGAAATGAACAGATTCTGAGGCCCACTTCAGGGCTGGGTGCCAGGATCAGCAATGAGAGAACAGGCAAATAAAGCACAGCACCCTTGCCCTTGAAGAACTGATAGAGTATATTGTATCGGGGTGGGAGGAGTAACAAAGATGATCCACTCAGAGGAGTAAAGGCTCCACACTCGTGTGTCAGGTGTGGGGGACACAAGGCAGCGGTTGAAATGTCTTAAGGCTATACATTTTCCTGGGTGACCAGAGAATAAGCACACATTTTTGCCTTGGCAATGTGGTTCTCACACATGGGAGTGGAGAAAGCCAGAATGCGAGCACATTCTGTGGAGGAAGAGATAGAGAGATGCTCAGAGCTTGCACCTCTCCCTGACAATGAGAGAGCAGCGTGGAGGGCCAGTTCAAGGCAAGCCACAGGTCCACAGATGGGGAAAGATTTAAATTCCCAAAACAGGTCACATGTGCACTGGGCAATTGTGTTAACGTTCACATTTACATTTTTGTTTTAAACAACATAGAGTGGCAATGGAGAGATGAGGTCTGGTAAAGAGTCACTAGGGTGATAATACTTGCTATTAATGTTGAAGGCTGGGAAACAGTATATCAAGGAAAAAGGAAAAGAAGAGAATTCCAAGTGGAGGAAACAGTGTCTTCAAAGAAGGTGAGGGAGAGCAAGGTGATTTGTCCTCCTGACACTCAGGGGTGGGCCTTCCTTCCACTCAGGGTCACCACAGGTAAAGGAAGATTCCAACATGAGTTGGTACCTTAAGGTGTGTCTCCCACAATAATACTGACAACAAAATGCACATTATTTTTCTTTTGCAAAGGATTGTACCCCAATCATCTAGTTCCCAAAGGTGGAATTTAGATCATGTATTTTTAAAATATTTATGGAACACATTATAGTCCTGGCCCCAAGTAAATACTGATGTGAGAGGGAAAGAATCTGGGTCGGGGGTGACAGAGCTGATATTATACCTCATAAGGCCTCAAGCTAATGGTCCAGTAATGTAGGCAGAAGGCACTCATATCTCTGAAAATAAGACAGTAGATAATAGATGTGAAGTGGTTAAAACAAGCCAGGTTCTTGAAGAGAGCAGACCTTGGAGGAGGAGGGGGCACTCCTTCTTTGCCAAATGAATTAAGTGGCTTGACAGATGGGGCAAGGAAGAGGGTGTTGGGCATTCCAGGAAGAGAGCATGTTATATAGTAATGCAAAGAGCCACCAGTGTGGGGTAAATTTGGGAATGATAAAAATTATGTAAAGTATATATCAGGGACTCCCAGAAAAGAAAGATCAGAGCCAGATTCTAGAGGGCTAGGCTAAGCTTCACTTTTAGTAGACAATGGGGGACACTTGAATTTTCTTAAGCAAGGCAGTGACTTAAGAAGATGAACCTGTCAGGGAGCATGGAATAACTGGTGTCCAAGGAGCAGAGAGGCAGAATGTCCAATTGAACCCCTATCATCTGAGACTGAAATGATGAAAACTGGACCAGAGTTCTGGTGGTTGACATGGAGACGAGGGAAACAAATGGAGAGATGATTAGAGGTGATTTATACTGTGCGTGAAATATTGAATGAAATAAAATGTGTGAAGGAAGGTGTAATGTTATGGAGAAGGTGCTGAGGTGTAACAAGAAAAAGGATGTTCTTAACAATCGTTCACAATACTAAGCATGCCTTAGAAGAGTTATGGAGAATGAGGTTTTAGAAGGATTGGGGAAACCACTCACAAGTTACTCACACAGCAACCCCAGTACAACCACCCCAGGGTGGTGACTGCTTTTCTACAAAAGCACTAGCTACTTCCCTTTCCCTGAGCCTATCCAGTCTTCTCCTTTCCTCCACACCGCCCAAGCCAGAAGGACAAAGAAAAGCTAAGCAATCTGTGGGATGCCATTCAACATATAGTTTATTCTGGGCAACCAGGGAAGTATGAGATGATGTACCAACTCATCCCAAACCTGTCCCTGAACAGGAAGAAAAAAATCTCAAGCTATACAAGGTTCTATGTGAAAGTAGGTAGGAAATATTTTGAGAAGTAAGGAATGGAGGGTAGTGGGATTGAAGCATTGGCATCACATCTGTTTCCCGATGCTTCATCTTCCTTATCATGGCTCTTGGGAGCCCTACTGAGAACCACGGGGATGGGAGAGGATGCCAGCACTCTGGAAAGAGTACCCTGGGGAACCACAGCATGTTTATGAACATACTATGGTCCTGTCCTTTCTAAGAAAAGTAGGTTCTGTCGTCCATAACTCTTCCCCTACCTCCTTCCCAAAGGCAAACATCCCAAAACAATACTAAATGATGAGAAGTTGCGCACAAGAAGGCTGCAGGAGACCCTGCCCCTTTAAACTGAGTTCATCTCCTTGTGCTGAGTTAAACTTTTATCCCTATTTTCAGTGGGAGCAGCAGACATCTGCCTTTCAGAGACCTAGTCCACCCCACACCTAGCTCCTTTCAGTAGCTTCCAGACTCCTTGTAAGTCATGGAGACTTACTGACTTCAGAATGATTCCTTAAATATATTCTGCAGTCAATGAACCTGAGGACCTAAATAGTCAAATAATAGAGAAGGTTCTGTAAGTGGTTATTTGTTGTGTCCCTCGAGTGATCATAAGACATTGGTCTTCAAATTGTTTCTCAGTTACCTGGCGTGGTCTATCTGCAGAATCTCCATTGTAAATAAGTGGCTGCCTCTGAAGACAAGATTAGAAAGCAAAGGTTAAGACGACGACATCAGGAGCCCCATATTCTTGGAGGCTGATGCTTCTCTACGGACTATGGATATTTAAATCCCGCGAAGTTTGTGCCCTATTTTCACTGAACCACCCCAGTTGATGAATGTGCCTGTTAATTTATTTAGGAGTTGGTTTTCTTTAAACTATGACATTCAGTTTCCCCAGAGACGCACCATTCCAAAATCAATGAAGACCTATGACTTATATTTATATGCAATTCAGTGGGAGAGAAAGAGATTTTTGAATGCTTGTGGCTGGGGATATAATACTAGGTACCTCCAGCTCATTAATTAATTATTGCTATTAAATGAGTGTCTACTATCTGCCGTATACCAGTCTAAGTGCCAGAGAATATATATATATATATACACGCAAAACCAGTCTTTAAGAGGAGTAGATAATCTTGCAGGAAATAAAGATCAGACAAGGAAAGTAGAACTGTGACACAACAGCATTAGGAGAGGAGAATCTGAAATAATGCTAATAATAATAATAGCAATAATCATAATAAAACGTATAAATAGCATGCAGCATAAGTCAAGCACTATTCTAAGTATTTTGGATACGGTAATTCAATGAATCCTCTGAACAGCCCCGTGAAGTAGATGCAGCATTTATCTCCATTTTACAGGTAAGAAAACTTAGCTCATGGAAGTTATGTAACTTATTCAAGGTGATAAAGCTAGTAAATGGCACAGCTGGGTATTGAACTAGGCTTATACAGTTTAACTCCAAATGCCATGCTCTGAACCACTGTGTTATTGGAGCACGGTGCTGAATGTTCAGGAAGGCTTCTTGTGGGAACTAGGTTGTAAGTCAGTCCTAAAAGATGAGCTAGAATTTAGAAGCGTGAAGAAGAGGAAAAACAACATTCCAGATAGCACTAACAATCTGAGCCTTGTTTTGGAGGCAGAAGTAACCACGCAGGAGTGAACAGCACAGTGATTAAGTGTGTGATCCCTGGAACCAGACTTTGCAGCTTCAAGCCCTGGCGCCACCACTTACTAGCTCTGTGACTTTGGACAAGTTCCCTAACCTCTCTGTTGTCTTGCGTTTCTTCTCATAAAATGGGCATAAGAAATAGTACAGAATGGTAAATTGGTAAGCACTTGTAAACCACTTAGAACCACCCCCGATGCATAGTAAGTGTTGTATGAGGCTTTTCTGAGTGGGTAAATGTAAATTTGGGGCACTGAGAGACAGACCTGGCTAAAAAGCTAAATGACATTCAGCTGCCTGTCGGTATATATCTTCCCTTATTTCCCTCACCTTTCAAGGACCATCTCCATGGCATCCCAGCATAATTTTTGCTTGGGGATAGAATTAGAGAACAGCTCCTAGCCAAACCCTGTGATAAAGGACACCAGTGCAATTTCCATCAAAATAACCACAAACATTCACCCAGAGCCTACATGTGCAAAGTACTTTTAGGTGTAGTTAGTAATTAAAAAAAAAAAAAAAAGGAACAAGAAATTGCAGTTTGAATGCCTCCGGGTGGAACCAGCTGCATGGAAAGCCGTGGCTGTATCAGGCTCGTGGCTGGCTGCAGTGCAGGGCAGAGATATGGTTGGTTCCACTGCTCAGAGCAGCCCCAGGAGCGAGAGGATGAGTCAAGGGGGTCAGGAGCCCTTACTAGCTCATTAGTGCTTCTGGATTTAAAAGAGAGATTCCCAAACCCCAAGAGGTGGCTTACGGCTCGAAACAAAACCCAGTGCATTAACATCTTCGTATTCCAAAATGCTCCCCAAAGCCCTGCAGTTATGCTGATAGAATGTGATCTATACCAAGACGAGTGATGCCAAGGCCCAGACTGGGGAGGCAGCTGAGCAAGGGAATAATTGAGAATGCTATGAATTTCTCTGTTTGTGAACCTCCCGATTAAATAAGAGAAGTGCATCTCAGGAGTCTGGGCCCCCAGCCCTAGACCCTGCTGGCCTCTCTGCCACACTGTGCCTGTGGATGGCAGACCTAGTCTGTCACTGCATCAGATCTCTGCATCTCAGCTAAGCTCTGGGCAGCCCAACAGGTTTTGGAAAGTGCCACAGAGGCCATCTCTAAAACCCTGCACTCTGAGTTTGCTATCTTCAGTGCAACGGTTACCCAGGAGATGGTCCTAGATCCAGCTCAAAGGCTGCTTCAGTTTCTTTTGGGAGGATATCTTTGGGAGGATGAGATGGGAACACGCTGGTGAAATAAGGAGGGACACAATTCACATGATGCAACAAAAATGCCCATATGCATGTGTGAAATGTTTTCTCCAGATCAGCAATATTACGAGTTCGCTTTTCTCTTACAGTCTCGCACAGCACCTCATGGTCACCACTGCAGCCCGGGCAGAGGATGTTAAGAAACAGATCGGGAGCGTGCTCTCAGGAGTCAGGCCACAGTTTTCTTTCAGAGCTCTACTGTATTAGAAAATTGTTTACACATGTTCATAAGCTCCTATCTAAGGCCATGTTCAATTAGAGATCAAATGACTATTATTTTCAACTTGCGAGTCAATCAGTGTATTAGTCTAGACAGGCTACTTGTTGTAACAAACAACTTCCAAGTCTCAGTGACTTCACCACAATAGAGGTTTATTTCTCACTCTTGTCACCGTCTAATGTGGTGGGGGCAGAGGGGGCTCTGCTCCACATAGTCATTAAGGGATTCAGGCTTTTCAGATATAGTGGATCCCACCATCTCCTAGGACCTTGGCATTTTACACTGGTTTCTCCCTCTCCCACTGGCAGACAAGCAGAAAGTGAAGGCGTCAGGAGCCAAATTTGGAAGTGACATACATCACTCCCACCCACATTCTATTGTCACATGGACAGCATTTCCACAAAGGGGAAGTAGGAAAATATAGTCTATCTCTACACGCAGGAGGAAAGGGAATTAACAGAGCTTAGTGAACACTTCCATTGTCTGTGCAGTCAGGGAGGCTTCCTGGAGGGGGCGCTACCTGAGTGCTCTAAGGATGCACGTTCTTGTAGCCTCCCCTGCCTCTCAGGTTGGAAGTAACCTCACAGGTCATTTCAGTCACTGTCTCACAGTTCAGCAAAGCAGAAGCTGAGTGCACAGTAATTGCTTGGACAACATTTGGTGTTTGATCTTAAATGGGATCTAGAGGGAAATGCAGCAGACAGAGGGGCTGAGGGTGGACACTGGACCCAGGGTCCAGAGCTCGGCTATTGATACTGCCTGAGTGGGAGGGAGAGAAACACTGGCAGGATCCCTACACATTAACTCCGCTAATGGTGGGCAGGAGGGTGGGCAAAGGAATCTGTCCGATGCTTTGCAGCTGTTGTGTGTATTAGAACTATCTCCTCTGCAGTGAAAATATCTAGACAACTTCTGCTGAACACCATGTGTATTTGACAGTCACCTGATTTGGTTTCACCAAACAGTATCTGGAATATATAATCTGAGACATATGTAAATACTCATTCATAATTAGCCCATTGTTGCTCCTTTTCTCTGGAGTTAAAAGATTTCTAATCTTGGGCTTCCCTGGTGGCGCAGTGGTTGAGAGTCCGCCTGCCGATGCAGGGGACACGGGTTCATGCCCCGGTCTGGGAAGATCCCACATGCCGCAGAGCGGCTGGGCCCATGAGCCATGGCCGCTGAGCCTGTGCGTCCGGAGCCTGTGCTCTGCAATGGGAGAGGCCACAACAGTGAGAGGCCCGCGTAACGCAAAAAAAAAAAGATTTCTAATCTTGTAGTTTAAAAATCCCACTAAAACTTTTCGATGATAAATCTCTGCCTGTGTTCTTCCTATAGTTAGAGTCCTCTGGCTACAAAGGCCATGAGAGGTCGTTCGACCCTTTTTTCCATTTTCCTGGAAAGACCCCAGTTAATGACAGGGACATGTCTTGTTTTCAGTACCACAGAAAAGGATAAAACACAGGGACGTGTCTTGTTTTTAGGACCACAGAAAAGGAAGAAACACAGAGTATCAGTGCATGAAGAGCCCAGGGCTGTTCCAGTCTGCTAAGACTCACAAAAAGAGGCTACCTGCCCCTCTGGAGGCAGCGACAAGAACCTGAGCCCCGGTTGCCTGGGCCCTGCCTGAACTCCTGCTCTCCCCCGGTTGGAGAGCATCAGCCCTGTATTCCTCTGCTCAGACTATCATAACAAAATATCACAGTCTGGGGGGCCTCAACGACAGAAGTTTATCTTCTTACAGTTCTGGAGGCCAAAAGCCCAATACCAAGTGCAGCAGGTTTCATGTGAGGCTCTTCTCCTTGGCTTTCCTACAATGTCTTCTCCCTGCGGCCTCTTCTCTTGGTGCGCATGTGGAGAGAGCAAGCTCTGGTGTCACTTGCTTTTCTAATAAGGACACTAGTTCTATTAGATTAGAGGCCCATCCTTATGTCCTCATTGAACCTTAATTACCTCTTGGAAGGACTTATCTCCAAATACAGTCACACTGGGGGTTAGGGCCTCAACATGTGACCTACAGAGGGATGCAATTCAGTCCATAACAGCCACTCACTCGTGAGGACCACGCAAATCCTGACACCGCTGTGTAGAGCTGGGTGGAACTGAGCATCACACATGGGGGCCCTCCTCTGCCTTGGGGTCCAGATCCTCATGCTGTCTCTCAGTGATCATCACCCCCTCAGTTAGTCCTGGATCCCTCCCTCCATCCTCCCAAACTAATGGTAATCCCCTGGCTGTCCAGAGGCAGTGTTGCCTAAGGAATTGACAAATTTCTGATCTAGACACCCTTGGTGACAGCCTGCATCCCTGTCTTCTCCCCACCTACAGGCTCTGGCCCAGGAAAACAGGGCTGCAGCTCCCACCATCAGGCCGCTTCAGGATTCTCACTGATGGTCAGCCCTCCCTGGAGCAAATATTGTCCATGGTCACGTGGAATCCCATGAATTAGATTGCTGAGTCCTGACCTTATTCACCACCTGGTGGAGGTCGTTTATTCCTCAACAGATTCTGGCTGATATCGGCTGACTCCCCAGCCTGTGTGAGTGGTGTGGCTCTTGCTTTTGCTGTGGGCTGAGAAGGGAGGGCAAAACATGGCTCTGATCTCCCTGAGGAGCTTGAAGCCACCTCACAGGAGATGGAGGAATCGCAGATGAAGTTGCTTAGTTTGAGATCAATCCAGGACTGTGGGGTGGAAGGCAAAGGAAGAAGGAGCCCAGAACAGGACGCCAGTCTTCTGTTTCCTGCTCCGTCAGCTATTCTGTGTGACTAGGTAACTGACAGCCCCTGTCTGTGCCTCAGTCCCCTGAATGATTGAGTGGGAGCATGAACTAAACGATATGTCCAGTCTCCTCAGATCTGGTATGCCCTGCTGTGCCAACCCACTATCAGATCCTTTGTCCTTATCTTCCTGGCCCAGGACATCCAGGAGGATTTATTCCAAAAGGCTTCTTGGACTCCACGCAGATTCCTTGGGCATCTCCTAATCAGACTCACTCGCCTAGATTTCCCTAGATGGAACTGTGGCCCACCTACCTTCATGTCAAAGGCCTCTCTCATTTTCGAGGTCCAAAAAGATGAATGCTCAGCATTTTCACCAAGGGAAGGGAGTATTTCTTCCAGGAAGTTAATAAGATTGTATATTGTAGCCTTGGGGCACTGGAGAAGGGAAAGAAAAATTCCCTGAAACAACATATCTCTTGTTTAATAAACTTTTATTATTATTATATATGAGTGTGTGAGAATGAGAAATCCATATCCATTCTTCGCGGTCACAGCGTTATTGGTTCTGAGCTTAAAAAATCAGTCTGGTGACTAACAGAATAAAGCACTGACTGACCAGTGATTTTTAATATTTGGCTCTTCCAGGAAGCAATCTAATAGAGTAAGAGCTTATTGGAAAGTGTAGATGATGTGGAAATGAGTTACACAGAGGGATGGGCTGTCTGGGCTTCCGCCTTGGGAAGGACAGGCAGGTATGACAGGTGACAAGGGCCTCTGTGATTGCTGGCTATGCTAGCTCAGCACAACACCTCAGCTTTGGGGAGTAAAATCAAGCTGATAGTTTTGTTTTTCTCTTACTCATCACCAAGTCCTTGTTTTGAACCCTCCTTCTACTGAGAGAATCTTTCTCCCCTGGAAAACCCTTTTGTTCAGGCAGGTCCCAGTCTTCTACCATTGTGTGGCCCATGCACCAGGGCTTATAGTCTCACCCTGAGCTCTCCCTGAGAGATAGCACACCCTGCTTCCTGTTGGAGCTAGGCAAGGGCTCTAACTAACATTGGCCCATCCTTGGACTCTAGAACCCCCTACATCCTAGGTCTAGACTGAGGTTTTTCTCTGGCCTGGGGATGGTGGTTAATAACTCTTTAAGAAACATCAAAAACTCTCTGTTTTCCACAGTGGCTACACCAATTTATATTCCCACCAACAGTGTACTAGGCCTGCCTTTTCTCCACATCTTCATCAGCGTTTGTTATCTGTGGTCTTTTTCCATATGAGCCAGCAATTCTACTGCCGGGTATAGCCAAAAAAAAAAAAATGAAAACACTAATTCAAAAAGATATGTGCACCCCAATGTTCATAGCTACATTATTTACAATAGCCAAGATATGGAAGCAAACTAAATGCCCATCAAGAGATGAATCGATAAAGAAGATGTGGTACATATATACAATGGAATATTACTTGGCCATAAAAAAGAATGAAATTCTGCCATTTGCAACAAGACAAAAGGACCTAAGGAGTATGCTTAGTGAAATATGTCAGACAGAGAAATACAAATACTGTATGTTATCACTTGTATATGAAATCTAAAAGATAAAACAAAGGAATAAATATAACAAAACAGAAACAGACTTATGGATACAGAGAACAAACTAGTGGTTACCAGGAGAGAGAGGGAAGGGGAGGAGCAACAAGATAGGGGGATGAGGTTAAGACATACAAACTACTGTGTATAAAATAAATAAGCTACAAGAATACATCATACAGCACTGGGAAATATACCAATTATTTTATAATAACTTTAAATGGAGTATAAGCTATAAAATATAGAATCACTATATTGTACACTTGAAACTAATACAGTACTGTAAATCAAGTATATTTCAATGAAAACAGAATGTAAAAAATAATAAAAACAAACCTGTTTCTGGACCTCCCACTCTGGGGTCAGCCTCTCTACCCTTAATTTCCTGAGCTTCCTTGTTATTATTCATAGCAACTGACTTTTGAAAGCCTGAACTAGATAAAACCTAAAATACTTTAAGTTTGGCTTTTCTGAGTACAGTAGCAGATATGACTTTCTTTAGATGTTAAAGTAGTACTTTGAGGTCAGGTGACATAAGGTAAACCAATCTCAACGACCTTATTCCCAGGAGACCGTGATGACAGTAGGGTGCGTTGGTGGGTGTGTGTCGGAGGGTGGAGCAGAGGTGATATGATGCAGGGTATAGTAGATGCTAGGGCCGCCATAACGAAGTACCCCAGGCTGAGTGGCTTAAACAACAAAAGTGTGTTTTCTCTCAGTTCTGGAGGCTAGAAGTCTGAGATCAAGGTGTTGGCAGGGCAGCTTCTTTTAAGGCCTCTCTCCTTGGCTCGTAGGTGGCCGTCTTCTCCCTGTGTCGTCACATGGTCTCCCCTCTGTACATGTCTGTGTCCTAATTTCCTCCTCTTATAAGGACTCTAGTCAGATAGAATTAAGACCCATCCTAATGACCTAATTTTAACTTAATTAAGTACCTCTTTAAAGACTCTACCTCCAAGTACAATCACACTCTGAGGCACTGGGGGTTAGGACTTCAACACACAAATTTGGGGGGGACACAATTCAGCTCATAACGCACGGGGTAAAGGAATGGAATCTGTGTGAGACACACACCAGGAATTAAGAAGTGAAATGTGTCTCTGCTGTCATCAGCATTCCTCTTGTACTGGGGTACGCCTTCCCTGTTCTTAGTACCCAGGATCCCCATCACCCCTCGGACCCCTCCTTCTCTACATCTTCTCCCAGCACATGAGTGGTGCAATGATTGATGAGGCAGAGAAGGTGAACCCACACAGGCCACAGGAGAATAAGCCTCTATCTAATAGGGAATCATAAATATTAACCACAGAAAATATTGTTTTGAAAAAGAAGATGTCCATGTACCTCTGAGATCATGTACAGGAAGCAGTCACTGTCACTGACTCAGCCCAAGACTGGGATGATGAGGTTTATTCGGTCCCTGAATATCTGAATCAGCTACTTATGGCCTTGCTGTCTATTTTCCTCTAGCCGAAGACATTGAGAAACCAATGCTCCGAAAATGCAGAAATGCCAAGTGGAGTCAAAGGAGAGCTCTTTGGACCTGAGTGGCTGTCTTTCCTGCCTGGATACAGAGATCAAGGTTCTACCTCCCAGAAGAAGAGTAAGTATTGGGTTAGTGACATTCTGGGAGGGGCACCAAGCTTTGGTCAGAGAAATGCAAACCTGAATTCCATTTGGGAACAACATGCAGGAACGCATCACAGTTCAACAGATTTAAGTGACTGTCCCAGACTTCAGATCTACTCCACTGAGTAGAGGGTTTAGGTAACAGGGTGAACTGACCCTTGGAAGGGCGAGGGCCCCTCCTCCCATCTAGAGTTTTTATGTCCTCAGGGAGCTCCTCCACGTTCCAGGCTGAGTTTCCTGCAGGGGCACCAATGAGAGCAACAAAGCAGAGGAGGGGGCCTCATCCATCTCTGCTTCCTCTGTTTTAGATTTGGCGTGTCCTGGGGATAACTATGAAAAGCTGAAAGTCTTCTAATTTTTTGCACTGAGTTTTCATTACACTTTAAACATTGCCATGGATGGAATTAATGAGCAGAAACCTACTGAATATTCAGCCAGAATTCTCAGAACCCCAGCAGTCTTGACTCTCAGAGCTCAGGACCACTTGGCACTTAAATGATTCCTAACTTTGTTTCTGATTAGTACCAAGGAGTGCCTCAGTCGCCCTGGGGACTCTTTCACCTTCTACTCAGCCAGGAGTATGTTTGACTCACTCTGTTCTTTGTCTCACGGACATGGTTCAGGGCCAGAGGGTCCCGCAGAGGTGGGGACTTATGATTCCCGAGGACATGAGCAGCTGAGAAGATAACCCTTTTCACAGGACTATCTTCACACAAAGAAAAGCTGGCACTCTCTGCATGGATAACCAGAAACATCCTTTGGCCCCTGAAACTTTCCTCCTGTGTTCTCAGTGCCTAGAATTATATTACCAGAACTTGACTCCCTTAGGATTATAAGACATTTTGGTCTTTTAAAGTCCTTTATTAAAATGCAAAGATATCTAGGAAGCATGAAAACTTATAATATCAACAAGAATTTGAAGTCATTGAAGGCAGGAAAGATGACTTAAATGACTTTTTTAATATATTAGATTCTTAGCCGGCCAGGACTCTCAGAAGGTCAAGTCATTCTGTATAATCAAGGTGTTTTATTGAAGAGTTACCTCTTATAAGTCTAATTTAAGTAATATGAAGTATCTTAGATAGAGATCTGGTCTAAAATGTTCCATGCTACCGTACCTTCTTAAATGCAGCCTACCAAATGCAATGAAACATTTTCTTGATAATTCAAGGTCATCATTATGAACTCCCACTACTGCACTCTGCATGGATTCTCTACAGAGGGCTGGGTTGTTTGTACCTGCATGGCAGTTCTTGCATTTCCTTTTAAGCTTTCCGTCTTTTCCCTCTCATATAAGCCACTTTCACCGCTTGCTCATGTGGAAGTGTTTGCCTTAGGCATTCTTTCTCTTTCTAACCTATCCTTTTAATCACCTGTGGGTGGGAAATAAGATACCCAAGCTTTTGGAGGTCTGTGAGTAAAAGAAGAGAAGACAGGCTTTGAATAAGAATGTTTCCCATAGACAAAGGCAAGAATTTTATTATAGAACACACTAATTCTCACTACACAGATACTTTTGCTTTTTCTGTGATTGTCAGCTATTATTTGGATAAGTGAGGAAACCAGATATCCTGATGCATTTCAGGGGGCGTGACTTGCTTTAGAAAGTAAGAGAAAGAGGTGCCTGACCTATAGTGTAATGGAAGGGGCAGGAGTTGGTGATCTCACTGCCCAAACTTGACTCAGTCTCATCAGCAATCCTTGCCCAGTCTGTAAAACATTTCCTCAAAGTAAATTATTTTCCAAAGTGGACACTTTTGAGAATGAAAGGATGCAAAATTAATAATTACTTCAAGACAACAGGCATAGACCAGGACTGTCCTGGGCAAATCAAGACCTAGGGTCTCCCTATTTCTAGGAAACACTGCAGCAACATCAGCTGGTACAGAGAACTAAAAATGCCCTGGACTATTGAAAAGTTGGATGTGCATCACGGAAGCAAGCATAGACTCTTGTTGGGCAACTTCTCCATTTGGATTTAAGTTTACAGGTCATGGACTGTGACCAATGGCTAAGACTGACATCTTAGCAAAGCTAAAACCAAGATTTTATTATCCCTCTCATATTTTGTATGCTTACCCTTCTACTTCCAAATACCACTAAGTTTCTTGGGTTAGCAAATAAAATGTGTTTCTGGATTATATTCCTTAAAGTATCTCTTCTAACGACTATATGGACTTCAGCTGGGGCTGAAATGTTACAATCATTAAATCACATAATGTATCTAAAGTGCTTAGTCTAACATCTGGAATATAGTAAGTGCTCAGTTAATTTTAGCTAAAGCAAATGCAGGTGCATTTGTGAGTGCATACACACACATACACTCACACACATATAACTCTGCTTTTAAACTAAAGCACAATCTGGCAATGTGTGTCAATATTTAAAATATCCTTTCACCTAGATATCCAAGTTCTAAGAATTTGTCCTAAAGAGAAGCGTGTTTATCACAATGTTGTTTATAATATTGGAAACTTAGAATAACCCAATAGGACATTAGCTAAAAGAATAATAGGGCATCTATACAATAGAATATGATACACAGCTCTTAAAATAATAAAGTAGAATTTTATTTATGATATGAAAAAGTCAATGATATATTATCAAATGAATATGCAACTTACAAAGCAGTATTTATGTGTGATTTTTTTGGACAAAACAATGAAAGAAAAGACATCAAAAATACCTTGAAGAGGTATACCAAAATTATATATCTTTTAAAAAATTTTAGTTATTTTCTCTGAATTATGAGATAACCAGTAATCTTTATTTTCTTTTTTGAATGTTCTGAATTTTGTTTCATACAAATGTATTTCATAACTATATATAAATAATATATATCCCATATATACATAATATAGATCCCAGGCCCTATTGAGAGGTGTGCCTTGGCTCCCTGGTCAGTATTCAAAGATGCTGCTCCTGTGTGCTCTCATAATTTCCAGTGCCTGTAAATTTTTTTTGCATTTATCCCTCTGCATGACAGTTTTCCTAATATATATCAGTCTTATCAACAAAACCATGTACATTTGAGGGCAAGCCCTTGACCTGATTCAACTTTGATTTTCCCTTATATGCCACCTGGCTTATAGTTTATGCTCAGTCAATGTTTGCTGAATGAACAGATGCATAAATGAGTAGGTCTCATGGTTTCTAGAACTAAACCAGTCTTCAGAGTCTAGTTAGAAAGCCATCAGAGAAGTGATACATGACTTTACCTTCATAATCCGGCTGTATCACACAAGACCCACAGTCTAGGACCCCCTGGAGGGGTTCCCTCAGGTATACACCAAGTGCTCAATACTCATTTGTTGAAAGAAAGAATAAAGAATTGAATGGATGATAACGAACAGAAGAGATTATAACAGCACCAGCTCCATCCGAAGCAGAGGATCTAGTAAGGGCTGGCACCAAGATCTGAACATCACTCTGAAATTAAAAGTCACAGAAGTGAAGGAATCTTAGAGATCAAATAATCCATCTTTCTCATTTCACAGGTAAAGAGACAATGGCCCAAAGAGGAGAGATGATTTCCTAGAGACACAGGACAGTTTAGCAGCAGAATCTAGGCTGGAACTGGAATTCTCACCACTCCCTGCAAAGCTGCCTCTTTCCTCAATCAGTGCCTGAGGTTTCTGTATATTTCAGCATGCTCTAGCTTTCTAGCTCGACAAATAGAAGGCAAAATCAGGATGTTCCCTATTCATCTGTTTGTCTCGTTTCCTTTCTTCCATCCACTTTATATGCTGTCTGAACCGAACCCCTTCCCAGAGCAACTGCCCCTCTGAAGGCAACCTGCAAGCATCCAGAGACCCAGCTGCCCCAGGTGGTGAATCTCACCTACCAGGGTTTTGTTCTGTTGAAGAAAAGCAAATCCTGCATCAGGCAACAAATACTTTCTGATTCTTGAATAATTGAAAGGCTGGGCCCCAAGCTGCAGCAGGCGAATAACTGATTAGAAATGGAGAAGGGGCAGCAGGGGGGCACCAGCAGCCAGCATCCCGCCCTGAAGTTAGGGCACTCCACAGGGAAACCGCCTCCCTCAGGACCTGCGGCCAGGGCCCAGGCCTGTTTTGGGGACAGCGGGAAGAACTATGCAACCATTCGCATCTTCATAATTCCATAGCAAGCCTCTGTTTCTGCTACCAAATTAATCTCTATGGTGAAAGCAAGAAAACAGAGATCACTTAATGTACCGCATCACTAAGCCTGTGAAAACTGATCAAAGGAATTGAAAGTATGACTCAAACAAATGTCTTCATATTATCTTCAGATGGACTATCAACGACAATAAGCCCATTCTCAGCTCACATATGAGCACTGAGACAATACAGACCTTCTCCTCATTTTCACGCTCTCCTTGCCCAGGTCAGATGAAAAAGACAAACCACACCTCACATTAACAGCATTTCTCAGCCTTATAACCATGGCACCTCTTATATCCACTCAATGAGGCAGACAGAACAGAGATCTCCTTTATCCAGGGGGAGATCGAAGAACACAATAGGAATTGGACCCAGGACCTGCAGCTCACGCTTGTGTTACCCTCTGAGACCAGCTCTCTCCAGTCTTATATGCGTCCTGCCCATGCTCTCTATGGAACCACAGCCATTTCCACAAACTTCAGGTTCAACCAGATCATTCTTCCGTTACATCTATATTTTGTCAATAATTTTCCATTGCCCTCAAGATAGAGACCCAAGTGCTGAAGAGGGTTCAGGGCCTCCTCATTCCAGTCCACCTTCAGGTTCTCAGCATGCACGATGCCCCCCCACAGTGGGCATGACCCCAACCACAGCGACTTCGGCCCTCCTGGCCTCGGAAGTGCCAGAATCATGGCTCAGGTCCTTCACATGTGTGTCCGCCAGGCCTGGAACATCCTCCCCTAGTAAGCTGTTCCTCATCCCTCAAGGCTTTGATCCCTAAGGCTCTCTAACCCCTAGGGAGGGGAAGCCCCTTGTCGTACGTCCCTATAGCACCCTCTCCTCCCGGTTCGTCTCCCTTGTGACTCTGGCTCCAGGGCCCTCTTCTCCATCAGACTGTGAGCCCCATGATGCTACAGGATCACAACTGTCTGGGTCATGTCTATGAACCAGCACCTATTACAATGCCTGGCTCAGAGCAGGGCTTAGTAAATATTTGCTGAATGAACTAATTTTTTTAAATGGCTAAGCAAAAAGTGAAACAGAATCAAAATCAGGCTACTAAAAAATCCTTACTGAGTATATTTGCATTCAGTTTTTATAATTGTTTAATGAATATTTATTTAGTGTCTGCTATGTGCCAGGAACTGCTCTAGGCACAGAAAAAACAACAGTGAAGGAAACAGGCAAAAATCCTTGCACTCAAGGGGTGGATTTTGTTAAAGGAGACAAAAAATGAAGAAAATAAATGAAAGGTATAGTTTGTTAAATGGTGCTTAGAACAATTGGAGGGGTGATACAGGAGGAAACGGGACGTGTAAACATAGGTGCTGAGCACAGGTAGCTAAAGCTAATTCTCATGCTACCTAAGAAGTCCCCGAAGTCTGTATTCCGCTAAATTTCTTTTCTTTTTTATCCAATTCCCCTAATGGTGTACGTTTAATTAGCTTTCTATTTTAATGCTATTTTAGCTCATTCTGGGTTGATATATGGGTCAGGCATCATTTTTTCTCCCATCAAATTATTTCCTTTGGATAAATTTCTAAACGGAGAATTATTTAATCAAATGTACATTTTTCAGACCTCACAAGGCACTGTACTTCCATTTTGTTATCACAAATAATTTTAGAAACTTACAAGGCCACAAGCAAAAACTGATGTACCACTTTCATCATAGCATCAGCAGGGATGAGAACTATTGTTGCTTGTTTGTTTACAGCTGTTATTTTAGTAGATGTGAAAATAGTATTTCAAGGTTCCTTTCATTTGTTCCTCTTTGATTCTCCCATTTTTATTTCCACAGTCTGATTGCCCGAGTACAAAGTAGTGTTTCTCTAACTCGTGGACAAACATGACTGTGTTTCCTAAACTCAAGATCTTTGCATTTTCACAAGACAGCAAAGGCTGCGTGAAAGGCCAAGACAGGAAAAGAGATTCCACAGAATGACCAGGCTTTTCCATTTAGACAACTAGATCATGAAAGCTACTAGAAATGAAGTATGAAAAAGGGTGATAGGGTTCTGACCATGTTGGCAACATGTCAAATACTTAAATATCAAATACTTAAGGCAAATAAGCAATAATCACGTACAATACTAAGAACTAAAGTTGTGATGGTTCTCAAGCACTTATAGCACATCTATTCCTTTTGACCAGTTGAAGAATAGCCCTCAAAGGTAATGTTTTTTGCTCTTTATTTGCCTTTTCTTTTCTTTTTTTTTTTTCTGGTCATACACATTTTAATAAGATTGCAGCACACCCAGTGGGGGTCACGGTGTGGCACTTCATTACAAGGACAGTTTTTTGGTTTCATTTTCCACCCTCCAATGATCACCTTCAAGCAATACACGGGTAGCAGTTTCAGGTAAAATAAAGTCCTGGGAGACGCACAGCAAATGCACTGGCATTTGTCTTCTGACCTGTTCGTTTCGCGCAGCCTCATTCTACAAAGTCTGTTCTGCTGGCTGGAATTTAACCAGAAGCTCTTCTCTCTTTGCCCTCCTTTTCTGGGGGAAAGAGTGAACCTGCCCATCACTTGGGGCACAATGATCCTTCCCCTGCAGCGGGCAGGACACGGGACACGGATACTGAGGACAATCAAGACCAAGGACTTGCAACTTCTCTTGTTCTTTTTTCTCACGAAAGACTTCCAGAGAGGCTGAGTCTGCTTTCAAGTGAGGCACCAGAGTGCCAAAGCCCTAGTATGAGAAGATATCTGGGAACCGGCTGCCGTCTGGGGACCATCTCTGCCGCTGACATCGTGGTATGCTATCGGAGCGCTCGCTCAAGCATCAGCTTTCTGTGAGCAGTTCACCGGCGCACGTCACTGGGCCCCTGCACGGCCTGTGAATGTTCAGTTTTTCCTTGCATTTTCCATGGAAGAGTCAAGAAGAGTTTCAAAACGTCACCTGCTGGAATCCAGAGATGGTATCAAGAAGTCTCCCCATCCCAGAAAATCTGACGCCAGTTACGGTACCTTAGTAAACAAGAAGGCTGATCACAGGGTGTTGACAGGAAGCCAGCCGCTGTCCCCACATGTACAGGAAGGCAGTCCCCGTGGGCTGCTAGCTCCTGTCTTCACGAGCTGGGGGGTATCCTCCGTAATGTACAAAACAGATATCACAAGGCATGTCTGTAAGCGACAGTCACGTCCACACAAAGTCTGCCCAGTGCGGGGCCGCCGCTGGTCCTGGCTTTTCGCGCCCAACATGGCTGGGCCACTGGCTACTTGGCCTGGGCCTCCTGCAGGAGTGGCAGCCTGGCGGCCGGGGGCCTGTCGGACCAGGCAGGAAGCTTGTGCTGCAGTGGGGTCCTCCAGGGGTAGAACGTGTAGCTGATGTCATAGCTCAGGAGGCAGCTCAGGGATGCCACGTAGATGTCGGCAAATCGCAACAGGCGCCGCAGGAAGTACGTGGGGTTCTGGTCTATGCGGAACAAGCTTCCAAACTGGGCGCTGAAGGAACATTTGGTCATTTCTCTCAACTCCTTCCTCTCCTTTTTGCACTCCTGCAAAACCAGCTGTGACTCCGCATCTCTGTGAAGCTGCATCTGCTCCAATAACCCAGTCAAGGTCTGTAGCCAGGTAATTGTTTGAATGTACTTTTCCATGTTCATGATTCTGAGCTCAGATCTCAATTCCAGGATAATTGCACCCGTTCACCAGCCATGCTTTAGGGTCAAGTCCACCAGGTCACTGTATACATGGTCACCAAAATACAACACTTTGGATCCCCACCATCCAGTAAACTTCAAAAGTTCATCTAAATTGCCCTGCTTATAAATCTGGCCTTTCTGCAACGTGTAGATTTTATCCTAGAGTAAGACGCCTTTCACATTCACCTTTTGGAAGGGACTCCACTTATCACTAAAGAAGTTTGGCTTCTCTGCCTGAACGATGACCACATCAAACAGGTCCCTCCAGTCTTTTTCAACAATATACCTCATCCCTTCATCCACAAAGCTACTGGGGCTATTGGTGATGAGAAACATCTTCTTGCCATGATCAGCCAGTTTGGCCAACACTGCATGGGTCTGCTCAGGGTAGCAGATGTACTTTTCAATATTGCTTCAACTGCTCTGTACATGATTCCTTTGGTGTGCACCTCCCGAATTGAATCCTTGACGTCTTTGTACAGGTGCACAGGCTCATAGTCGATGTTGTTCTTCAGAAAGTACTCGTTCACACAGGACAGCAGGGTCATCTCGGGCAGGGAGAAGATGTCCATGAACAGGGACGTGATGTCATGGTGTTTCCGTGGGAACTCTCATAAAAGTTGCTCATCTGTTCCAAAGGCACATGGGAGCCCTGGTACATTTCAATGACTTCCTCATCAGGGACCACGCTTAGGCCTCTGTAGACAGTTCCCAGCTGGATGTAATGAAAAGCACTGATCTTCATCAAGACCACCGCTGCACATCATAATGCAGTCCACGGATTGCAAAGTTTGGGTCATACTCATACTTCCTGATTCCATGGGATACCTGTGTTGGTTGATGAGAAGGTCCCGAGTGGCATTAAATATCAGTGTGTGGAGGTGCTTAGAATAAAACACCAAGGTGTAATCATAATCAAAGCCGTAGATTTCAAGCCGTAGATTTCAATGTCCAACAGTCTCATCTCATTGTTTGAGAAGATGGCATCTGGATTCTACAAGTTGCTCATAACTGAAGTAACCAATTCTTCCGTGCTCCTCTTTGCCTCCCGGTAGCGCTCCCAAAGGTAGCACTTCATGTCTGGGGCGGTCCCAGGTGCCCTGCATAAGGGCCCCATGCGGGGCCCTTGTGCGACCGCCCCCGAGCCGCAGTCCGGCAGCCGCCCCACAGGGCCGCCAGTGCACCGCTGCCGCCCCACCGCAAGTGGCGCCTCAGGCTATTTGCCTTTGTTGAGTAAAGATTTTCCAGTTTATATCCTGGAGGCTTGATTATTCAGATTATTTCTGTATTTCTATATAGCTGAATAAATTAGTAAGTAAAGGCCTTTTTGGTTAATTCATTTAGAAAATTGTATTAAATAGCTATTTAGATCACTCATTGCTCTATTTCATTCTTATGTTATCGTTAATATGTAGTTTTCAGAGTTGTACATGGACTCTAACCAATCAGATGTTAGATTCAGTTTCACTTTCAAAGATAGTAATTAGACATTTCAACTGCTAATTTAAGTTTACTGTCAAATAGGAGACACTTTGGACAATTTATATTTTTTATTGTCTGGCATATTTGTTCTTTTGACATCAACTAGTTATCATGTCTTTTGATTTCAACTAGATTTTATGTATTTGTATTCCTTTTTAAATGTAGCATAATTTACGTATGACATTGACCATTCTGATGTGCAATTCTATGAGTTTAACACATCAGGTTACAAATAATGTAACAGCTACCAGGGTCAAGATTTAGAACTGTCCCATCTCCTTCAAAAAATGTCCTTATGTGGGGCTTCCCTGGTGGCGCAGTGGTTGAGAGTCTGCCTGCCGATGCAGGGGACACGGGTTCATGCCCTGGTCTGGGAAGATCCCACATGCCACGGAGCAGCTAGGCCCGTGAGCCATGGCCGCTGAGCCTGCGCGTCCGGAGCCTGTGCTCCACAACGGGAGAGGCCACAACAGTGAGAGGCCCGTGTAAAGCAAAAAAAAAAAAAAAAAAAAAAAAAATGTCCTTATGCCCCTTGGCAATCAAGCTCTCCCTCTATTTTCAGCCCCTGGCAACTACTGATCCGTTTTTGCCTTTTGCAGATTATCATGTAAACAGAATCATAAAGTATGCAACCTTTTGAGTCTGGCTTCTTTCATTTGGCAGAATGCATTCAAGATTCATCCAGGGTGTTACACGCTTCAGTACTTTTCACGGCAGAATAGTGTTCCTTTACATGGATGTGCCACAGTTTGTTTATCCACTTATTAAAGTGCATTTTGAGTTGTTTTCGGTTTAGAGAAATGATGAACTAAGCTGCTATAGACATCCAGGCACAGGCCTTTCTGTGATCATGTTTTCATTTCTCTTGGGTAAATACCTAGGAGTGGCATTTCTGGGTTGTTCAGTGACTTATAAAAAATTGCTAAATGGTTGTACATTTTGCATTCCCACCAGCAAGATATGAGAATTCCAGTCACTTAACATGCTTATCACCTCTTGATATTGTCTGATATTTTTATTTTAGCCTTTGTATTAGGTGTGTAGCAGTGTCTCATTGTGATTTTAATTTGCATTTTTCTGATGACTAATGAAGATGAGCAACTTCTCCTGGGCTTATTTGTCATCCCTGTGTTTTGGTGAAGTGTCTTCAAATATTCTTCCATGTTTAATTGGTTGGATGTTTTCCTATTATTGAATTTGCAGAGCAATTTACATATTTTGGATACAAGTCCTTTCTGTTTTGCCAATATCTCCTCCTAGCCCATGGCTTGTCTTTTCATTTTCTTAACAGTATCGTTTGCAAAACAGAAGTTTTTCATTGTGAAGAATTCCAATTTATATTCCTTTTAAACAGTGTGTGTGTGGTTTTTTCCTATCTCTTTTTGCTCCTTGCACCACCATCAGTGATCATTGTACAACAGATTTGTTTTGGTCTATTTCACAAAGCACACACAGTTGCCACTTCATCTGCTTAACATCAAGGGAACAAGTATGAGGACATGGGATGAGCATTGAACTGAGAGTCAAGATGTCTAGATTCCTGTTTTGTCAGTGGTTTGCTATCAACTGTGAGCTAATTATTTAAATTCTTTAGGCTTCCATTTCTTCATCTCACATTAGAAATAAAACCCAACTTACCCATTTCAGGAATGGTGAGGATATAGTGAGATAAAAGATGCAAAACTACGTGCAAAATGCTGGAAGGATGCTACATGCATTATATTTTCCTCTTCCAAGAGCCTCGCATCAACTTTGAGAGTCACACTGGACCCACATTACAAAGGTACCTCTATAACTACAAATATAAGGCTCTAATATACTTTGTGTACACAGTACTTCCCTCTTTCACTCTAGAATATCCTTTGGTAGCTTCAAATTTTCTTTTCATGCTCTTATATCCATTTTAAAAATTCTATATATTTAATACTCGATAATCTTCAGATTTCATTTCAGAAACTTGTAATTTTTATTTTTTTCAAAAAGAAATGCTCTAACCAGCAATAGAATTGAGTAAGATTCCTTCCCTTTGACATTTGGCAGAAACATCTTCTTTCATGAAATAGTGGTGTTATTCAACAATGGAGCATGATTTTTTTTCTTCTCTCTCTCAAGGGAGGAAACTGAAGTATAGCAGAAGATTAAACATTCTCTAGGATATGTACAGTCCCTTTTCCAGTAAAAATAGGTAAAGAAAAGGATATCTCTGTGGACAGGAATATTTGTGTTTAGGAAGTTTAGCTGTAAGGTTCTAAAAATTCAAACTGTCTAGGAAAGGAATAAATTTTTTTAAAAGGTTTAGTCTATATAACCATAGGGAGTTGATAATTTGTTACTTTCATGAAGTATTTAAAATCTTTATTTAACATTTTGAATTTAAAAAATTAAAAAGGCTTCTTTATCAGTTATGTAGCTAATTTTGGTAAAATTGCTGTTCGTCTATTTTGGGAAATAGGTAAATCTTACAGTGAATGCGTAATAACCAAATAAATCAAGTCCAGAATAATTGCTTTAAAATGAAGGTCAAATTATGTCACCACTCTGGTCAATGGCTTTGCCATCTTACTCAGAGTGACAGCCAATTCCAAGGGTCCACTCTCCCCCACCTCCCTGATGTCAGCTCCTGTCACTCTCCCCTCTTGCCTTCCCCACTCCAGTTTACTGGCCTTCTGTTCCTTGTTCATTTCAGCTCTTGTGTTCTCACGGGTGCCCTCTGCCCAGAGTGCTCTTCTCCCAACTATCGCATGGCTAATTCCCGGTCCAGGACCAGCTACATAATTTGTTGGGCCCAGTATAAAATGAAATGTATTTTTTTTAAAAATTATTAAGAATCTTAAGATGGCAACAGCAGAGTATTAAATCAAGTGTGGCTATACAGGTAAGTACACCCACAAAGCCTGCCCTGCCTGGCTCCTTGATTCCTTCATATCTCTGTTTCAAAGTCACCTTGTCTTAGAGAAGTTGTCCTTCTGTTCATTCTATATGAAAGAGTTACCCCTAGCATCCTTGGCCCTTTTATTTTGTTTTTATTTTATGTATTGATTACTCGATTGTCTACCTTTCCCCACTGGGATATAAAGTCCTTACATGCTGTATCACCCAGAGCATAAGACATACCCAGCACATAACACAGTAGCCACTCAAATATTTGTCAACTGAATGAATAAAGGAGTAAATGAGAAGTAATAAAAATCCAAAGCCATATGAATAAAAAAAATCAAGAGACAGACCAGCTTTTAAAACAGTAAATATAAAAACTGTATTTGCATGTATGGGGAGAGGCTCAGATTTGGAAATTCAAATTTAGGAGAAAGGAGAATGGACTCAGCCTCAGTTCTTACATTAGCTGGTTCTGTGACTTTGGAAAGGTCTCTCAATCCCTCTGAATCCCATGCTGTCACCAGTGCAGTAAGGGGCCTTCCAACACTTCATTCTGTGACTTTATGGAACAGTCTCAAATGTGACAGTATAATATAACAATCTGATTAGTTGAAGATATTTTGTATACATTTGGGTCAAAAAACAAAAACAGGATGCTCTTTGGATGACTGGTCTAGCATTTCTCCAGTCTTCTCCTTCAATGTGACGGGCCACTTACGAATATGTATGGTATACAGTATACATATATACTGTATGATATATTGTGGCCTCACAAAATCATTTTTCCCAAGGGAAAAGAGCTCTGCTTTGAGGAGTAGCTAGAATTCTTATAAATAGCTTATTACGTATAAGAGTTTGGGTGCCTTGGCCATTTAAACTCTTAAATTGATGACATTCATGTGTTTATTCGAATCCACAGGCTGTCATAGGTTAGTTCTTTAAGAAGAGATGCAAATCTAACTTTGGAGGTCCCCAGGCCCGCACACTTCTCCTCACTCCTTTTTGGGACATTCTGGGGTATCTACTGCTGAATCCATTGTGGAAAACAGAGTCTTCATTTAATATGCCAAGCTCCCTTTTGATATTATTAATTTGAAAAATCATGAAGAAATGTTGTGATCATAAATTCTCCCAGCATAGACGATGTTGAAAAAAAAACCCCACAAAACACTATAATGCCTTCTGGCTCTGTATGTGTCTGTGTTGAAAAACATTTGTTTTCCAAATCTCAGCCTCTATCCTTTTTGGTCAATAGCTGTGCATAGTACTTGCTCTGTAGTTTGTTTTTCATGTCCATTTTGCTTGGGATAATGTCCTATGTCTTTGTTCTTCTTCTGATTCTTTTTCCTCTACTCATTGTGTTTTTTTAGAAAAGAAGCAAACTGATTTCTTCCCCTAGAATCCACATTAATCCTTCCCACTGAAAGATTTCTGATGTGCTTTTATCACTATTTTTATATAATCCCCATATTCTATCTGATAGGAGAGCAAGATGGACCCCCATCACATAGAATAGACAGAGGCAAAATGAACTAAAAGTGAAACCCAATACAGACGTTAAGAGCACAGCTATAGCCTTGGTCAATTGAATAAGGAAGGGCTTAGGAGTCCTATAAATCTCAGTACAAGGTTAGAATAGGACTTACTACCAGGCTCCACTGATGTTGAAGTCTTGATATCCTCGTGATTATGAATCCTACTTCTAGGGGCAAGGATTATAGTTCCTTATTGGGCAGCCCCAGTTCTAACAGTTAGGGAAATCTGAATATAGGAAATTTGCTTCATCATCAGAAAGGCAGGTTAGACAGAGCAGAGCTGAGTGAATTACAGATACGTTATAATTGAATGTCTTCTTGCTCAGACAGTAAGGACAAAATAAGAATAAAAAGCACTGTATGTACATATTATTCCCAATTGTGCTACCAGCATGCAAAGAGCATCTGAGAAGCATGAAAATCCAGAACATCCCATGGACATCCCATAAATGAATCTGCAAATATAGATTCAGGGACATCAAGGATGATTTCCTGTCTATGAAAAACACCTCCTTCTCTCCTTCCTAAAGGTTTGGATAAAAGCATAAGAAATCTTCCTACAACAAAAAATTAAAAGATAGATTTGGCCACCTGGGATAGAAGAAAAGACCTCTGTGGTAGGAACCGGAAGATCTGTTTCCAATCCCAACCTTTTCACTAACCAGCTTGAGTAAGTTTCTCGTAGACCCTTTGTACCAACCCTTCTGTCAGCTAAACACCATGAGTGGGACTCACCCAGCTGACATCAGGTGGGACAGAAGAATCACCCAGCTGAGCCCTTCTCAAATGTTTGAAGCACAACACCACCTCAAAATTATACAATTATATATAATTATTATAATTATATATAAAAATAGTTGCTGTTTGAAGCTACTAAATTTTGGAGTAACCTGTTACACAGTAATAGGTAACTGAAACTGAATTTTGTACTGGAAGCAGGTGCTGTTAGAACACAATCCTGAAGCATGTGGCATTGGCTTTGGAGTGGAGACGTGGGTGAAAGGTAGAAGACCTTGGATGAGACTGTTGGCAAATTGTCAAATGACAAAAGGAAAAATGTTTTTGGAGCCTGGAGAAAAGATGTAGTGGTAGAAAGTTCAGCGAAACTGTTGCCTATAGTAATGTAGAAAATAGAAAAACTAATGAACCGTTAGATCAGGCTAAAGAGATTTCCAGACAACAACAAAAGTAGCAACTGGTTTATTTTTACTTTATGTGACAAACTGCCATAGAGAGTATTTAGATTAAATAAGAAAATGTACAATTTTCAAGCAGATTTTAGAGGAAATACAAGGAAGCCAAGACTTCCTGTTTCCAAAACAAAAATGTTTTCCATTCCCAGCATCTCTGGATGGTAAAATAATCTCAAAGTAAGAAACGGTCTCAGGGTAAAGATCTTAAGGTTGTTGCTATAAGACCTTTGTTGAGACTCAGAAAGATTTAAGGGTGTGCATAGTAGGACTGATAAAAATCTTAAGGAAATGCCTAGTGGATTCTCTTTGGTAGGAAAGGAGCCTTTAAGAATCTAAGGGTTGAATGTTGTAAAATTTTTTATCTAGATAAAAAGGTGTCAAGAATCTTGAAGGCTTTGTCCCATAGCACCCTGTGTCACAACAAGCCAGAGCAGAGCTTACCTGGAAGATAATTGTGAGTATGATTTTGACCTAATGGAAATTAACCCCAAAAAGAGTCCTGCAAACACACAAAGAGAGTTTTAAGAGAATTGTACTACAGAAGTAGTTAGCTGAATGGACACAGTCCAGAATGAAAAGAGACCTTTGTACCCACAAAGGAAGCAGACTGAGAAAACTACCTAGCCAAGCACAGGTCATTTGTTATATAAAAGAAAAGATGACTCGGAGGGTAAAACCAAGAGCCCAAAGAAGAGAGAAAGGAACCAGAGAGAATCATACCCAGGGAGGAAGACTGGGTCTAATCAAGGAAGTGGCCACAAGTACACAGTTCTATTTTCTACGTAGTTGGATTTCTGAATTGGTCTAGACCAGTGACTGCTATGTGCCTCCTATTCCCACCTGTTTGGATGAGAATGTCTGTTATATTTATCCTCTTCCTGTATCACCACTGTCTGTTGGCTGTGAAGAGGCAGATAACTCGTCTCTTTATTCAACATATTCAACTTCTAGACTTACTTACATAACAATATTCTGAACCTCAGCTTGAGCCTGAAGCTAGAATTGGGTGAGAATTTTGAAGGTCTTGGGAGATGTAAATGTATTTGCATGTGGAAGAAATATTAGTGGTCTGTGGCCAAAAGGTGGACTGTGATAGGTGAAAGGTGGTCACAATTTCTTTGATACTCCTACCCTGGAAGGCTGGAGTCTCATATTCTTCCCTTCTAATCTGAGCTGGCCTCCTTGACTTGTTTGATAGAATGCAGCAGAATTGACATTCTGGGAATTTTGAGACTAAATCATATAAAGTCTTGAATTTTTCATCTATGTGGCCTCTTGGGACACTTTCTGGGAACCAGGAACCACCATGCTGGAGAGGACACATGTAGGCATCAAGATGACGTCTCCACTTAGCACAGTCCTCCAGCTCAGACACAGCATGGAGCTCTCGTGGACCCGTGGACCAGCCCAACCACCAGCTGTATATTACGGAGTGACCTCAGTCAATGCTGTGTGGAGTAAAAGAGTTGCCCAACTAAGCCCTGCCTGAATGTCTGAATCACAAAACTGTGAGAAAAAATAAAATATACTTTTATTTAAAGCTGTTGTGTTTCGGGGGGATGAATTGTTTTGCAGCAGTAGATAACCAGAACAAAATCTCTTTCTCCTTCTGGGTCTCAGTTTCCTCACCAACAAAATGTGAGATTTGAATCAGACCTCTAAGTTTCTTCAAATTTTACAAAAATAGCAAAATAACACATAACTATTTTTATTATACTGCCATAATTTTACTTATCAAACATCTATAAATAGTAAGCATGACAAATTATGCCACCTCTGACTAAAATGTCAGAAGTAGAGTTAAAACACTGGGGAATTATTGTCAATACACACTAACCACCATTCTGGCTGAAGATAGGTTAACAAGGTTAACGTTTTTATAGAGACAAACTGATTTCTCCTCAATGATTCTCCATAGGGGCTGGCTAAATGCACTCAAATTACTTAATATCTAAAACAGCGAAGTCTTTCAAACAAAATTTACCTTGAACAAGGCATGTGAAAATTGATCCAGAAAATTAATTCCTATCTGCAAACACATCACTGACTATGTATATATGTATGGGTAAACGCATATACTTCTGCCTACCCATTTAGCACGGGAGGTCTTAACTCAGAGTCTACGTACCCTCAAGGAGTCCAAGGATAGAGTTCAGGTGGTTCACATATTTTCAATGGAAAAAATTACGTATTTATTTTCCCTAACCTTTAACTGAATTTAGCATTAACTTCAATTATGCATGCAGGTAGCAAACCAGAAAAGTATTAGCAGTATCTGTGATTTTTGTTACCAGTAGCAGTCACCAATATTTTCATATCACATAACAGTTGTTGCAGATATCTCTAATTATCATTTGCGCTCATCACAACTTTGTAGGGTTATTAATCCCACCGATAGTCACTATTGAATGCATTAATAAAGATATATATAATTAATGTATGAATCCTACTATATCATAAATTCACTTTTGATATTTTAATATTTTATCATAATTGGTTTCCTTTTTAATGCTATGTTTTAAAATTTATGTATTTTTAAAAAATTATTCTGAAAAAGGATCCATGGGCTTCTCTAAGTCTAGAGAAGGGGACGATGGCACCAAAAGGTTAAAAACCTCTCACTGGCCTCTCCAGCCAGCCAGCACACATCAAGCCCCTGCCATGGGCCCAGAGTGGTCCTGGAGATCGACACACCAATACGTTAGTTTTCTCTCATGCTTTGCTTCCGCTCCCTGTTTCCTACGTTAGTTGCTCTTAATATCAGCCCCTGACTTAGGCCCCGGTCTCGCTTCTGGCCTCCTCATTCTTCACAGATTATTCGGCCTCATACCTCATTACAGAGAAATTGGAACTTGCTCATTTTATCCATGTCCATTGATTCTATTGCTACCTATATGCTGTTCTCTCTCAAATATATAAATTTCCAAATCTCATGTCTCTTTTGAATTCTAACCGCCTACTCATCCTGAATATCCTCCACACACTTCAGATTAAACAGGACCATTCATTACCCATTCCTGCCACCACAAGCTCTGACTCACTCACCCCGAGGCACAGATGGTGACAACAGTTCTGTGCATTAGACCCTTTGGTGCCATATCTGGATTTAACTCCCTCTCCCTCATCCCCAAATTGTAATATTTAATTTGTCCCTTTAAATATTTCTGAAATCCATTTCTCTTACTCGGCCCAGACCCTGCTCAATTCTAGCCATGACCATTTTAAGAATCCTTTAAAGAATCTCCTGGTTTCTAGTATCTCACTGTCTTCAGTCCAACCAGAGTTATCCTTCTAGAACTCAAATGAAGCCATCTCACTTTCCACCTGAAAAGCTGTATTGCCTAGATCAGTGAGCCTCACCTGGGTGATCTGTTAAAGCACAGGTTGCTGGGCCCCACCCCCAAGGTATCTGATCCAATAAGTCTGTAGTGGGGCCTGGAAATTCGCATTTCTAACCCATTCCCAGGTGAGGCTGATGCTGCTGCTCAGGGAACTACCCTTGAGAATTACTGGCCCAAACCAGTAAAACTGTTTGCTTCGTAGTTCTTCCAAGAAAAAATGTTTCAGTACCACCCTCCTAAATATGTAGGCCTATTTATTTATACATTATGTATTCAACGCATGTTCTAATGCACTAACATAGTGGGTACATCATGAAACACACTAAAAATCATCATAAAAAGATGAGATCAAAACAAATAGAAAGTTCAAGACTATTCTTCCTGCATCCAAATGGACCGTGTTGTTCACTCTGCATCAGAGGATTCTGGGAGGGATAAAGATTAAGAATAAGCCCACGACCTGAGATGCAAAGTCTTATCCTCAGTTTTTCTGGTCAATCATAGCCAGCCTGCGTTCTCTCTAATCCTGGCTCCAGACCATACGTTACGACCTTAGGAAATTTCCTTAACCTCTCTAAGCCTCTGTGCCTTCCTCTGGAAAATGGAGATAATGTTAGTAACTACTTGGGATCGTTCTTAGGATTAAATAAATTCATATGCATAAAAAAGTCCCTAGCGTATAATAAATGTTTGATTAACGTTGACTATCATGACTGCTCCCAGTTAGACACCTTATGCTATAACCATGCTGATCAGTTCACTGTTCCCTGAATAAACATCTACAACTCAATGTCTTTGCTCATGTTGTGTCCTCTACCTGGAATATACTTCCTTTGTCTCCAGTTGATAATATCCTCCTCATCTTTCACAACCCAGCTGAAAATATTATGTCCCCCGTGACAACTTAACTCGAACTTCCTGGCGTAATTAATTGGTGTCTCCTCTGCGTTCCTCTGCACTTGTACAAGCCTCTGAATATGGCTTTCCACAATGTATTATGTACAGTTGCTTACATGCCATTTCCTCCAATATTGTGAGCATGATGTGAACAATGTCTAGTTGACCTATGTATCCATCACATCACCCCCAGGAAGTGCTTGGCACATGGCAGATGTGAAAGAGGGTGAGGACATGAGGGTGACAGTCCTATTCTAGTACCACAGCCCAGCCTGTGACCTTGTGTTCGGCTGCAGATGGTGTTTTCCCCAAGTGACTCCCCACTTCAGCCCCACTTTCCCTGGTTCCTTGGCCAATGAGGCTGTGATATAATAAAAATGAAGATTTGGTCTTTTTCCCAGATTCCTGGCACACAGTTCCTAAAAACCTTGAAAACTTCAGAGTGATGAGTGTCTTATGCATGCTACTGAGACGACTGGTTCTAGGGGACCCTGGACAGCTTCAGGATGGCGGTGGTTCATTAGAAAGATCAAGCTTTAATTAGAAACTTGGGACTTTCAGTCCTTTCCCCTAACTTCCTGGGAGAGGAGAAAGGCTGAGATTGAGTCTAATCACCAATGATCAATGGCCTAACCAATCATGCCTGCATAAAGCAACCCCCATGAAAACCCCTGAACAACAGGGTTTATTAAAGGGCTTCTGGGTTGATGAACGCATCCATGTGCTGGGAAAGTGCTGCACCCCAATTCCACAGGACAGAAGCTCCTGCACTTGGGACCTTTCTGGATGTCACCCTATGTACCTCTTCATTCGGCTGTTCATTTGTATCTTTTATAATGTCCTTTCAAATCAACCTGGAAACATAACAAAGTATTTTCCTAAGGTTTGTGAACTCTTCTGGCAAATTATCAAACCTGAAGAGGGAGTTGTGGGAACCCCAGATTTACAGCCAGTTGGTCAGAAGTACAGGTGTCAACCTGAGCTTACAACTGGCATGGAGGCAGTCTTCTAGGACTGAGCTCTTAATCTGGGTAGTCAGTGTCAGATTAAATTGAATTGTAGGCTACCCAGTTGATGTCCACAGAGATGAAGAATTGGTTGGTGTGGGGAAAAAAAACAAAAAACACCCATTTGGTGGAATGTGAGTAAAAGCAGTTCAGAGAGGACAATTAGGTTTCATATGGAAGTCTGCATCCATCTAATAGAAATATGCTAGAGGTACCATTCCTCAAACTAGGCCTTCATCAGCCCTGCATCCCATCCAGCTGAATAGTATGGCCACAAAATGGTGACAGACAAAACCTATTCAAATTGATACCTCAGTTCTTCTCCCTGGTTTCTGTAATGTCATGGCCTTGGATATAAAAAATTGAATGCTTGTCCTCAGTTGAAAACTCCCCCCAACCACATTAATAAGAAAGCCCAAGCTTCCAAGGCCCTGAAGGCTTTAAATTATGTTTCCCTTGAGTCAACACTGGACCCCTCTGTTACAGTATGACCCAGTGCACATCCACATCCATTTGAACCACAGGTAAAATGTATTAGAGGTTGTGCTTCTCAACATTGCCCTGGTTGTCTGCAGGGCTCATCTTCAGCTCTTTCAGAGTTGCTACCAGGTTCTCTGAGTAGACTTGCTCTTTGTAAATCCTTGTTGCCCACTGTATGAAAAATACTGGAATCAAAGTACACTAACATTTTAATAAACCAGTCAAAGCCCATCAACCACCTGCTAATCAGGGTAAGACTGTCACCCTCCCTCTGCCCAGATTCAACGGAGCTCTGTTTACATGTACTCGTGATACTGGGCTATTTTATTGTGAAAGAAAAGCTAGCTTCATGTCACATAAGGTATATTTTTAAACCATGGCACACAGCATAAGGGAGCCAGATACGGCCCTGTCAACCTTAATGAAAGAAGAATATCAGACCCATTAAAAGGCTAAAGTCCAATCACCCTTCAGTGACTTTTCTTCTCATCAGCAAAAATGCTCATTAATTCTAATATCTCTGCTTTCAGGCATGAACTCTGAGATCTGAACAGAAATTTCATTTGTAATGAATACATTTTGACAGAAGTAGAATTATGATGATTCCACTGGTAATAATAATAATAATAAGACATATCACAGGAACCAGAGGATTCTCTGAGCGGCAGGGGATCTGTGAGACCCCTCTGTCTGTGACATAGTCTTATGATGCCCATGCCCAGAAGCACCTGTATAAATAGTGTGACTATAAAATCATGAGGCTGCTTCTTCTAACCAATAGACCAGAGTGCATAGGTCCAGATAGCAAGCGTCCATTACCGACTTCATCAAGTGTTGAGGATGTGGCCTGGCCTTTTGAATAACCCTGCAAGCCTATTTTTGAGCCTGTATTTGGTGAATTTACAGGAATGCTTTTTCTGGGATGGGAGATTATTGTAAGGATACTGGGGACAAGTATGTAGGAGGCCACAGCGTCACCTTGGAACCCAGAGATTCCAGGTCTGGATTTTCCTAAAGAAAGCGATAATCATTCTCCACGATTTAGACATCAGTGAAATAACCAAGATCCTCTTACTTGTCTTAGCATGTATATTTCCCACCAGAAAAAAAATCTTTGAGCTCTGCATACAGCAGGTACTTAACAAATATTTGTTCAATGAGTAAGTGAATAGGTTCAGATTTGCCACTATCCAACACTATCCAATTGCTTCCCTAGTCTTTAAGGAATAAGGCTGTCCAATCCCACAACCTAATCTCACAACCTAACCCCATGACTACGCTAAAGGCAGGGGGAAGCCTCATGGAATAGGCTTTCCTATTTCAATAGGAATATATCAGCCCTGGGCTCCTCACCTCCAAGATAATTTAACATAAAAGAATAGACTACTACTTTTTCAAGCCCCTGCATTTATGTCTCTGCTACCAATAGCCAAATATATCATAGTTTCTAATCCATCCCAACATATACTACCGCTCCCATTTCACAGGTAAGCAAACCAGTTCAGAGAGATTAAGATTCTTGCACCAAACTACACAGCTAGAAAGCATGAAGCCAGGCTTACAAACCCTGGTCTCTCACAGCAAAATCTTGTTCTTCCTAATGTGCCTACCACTGTAGTGGCCATGAATCAATAGAGCAATTAGAATTGTTATGTCTATTGTAATATGTAGTTAGAAAAAGGATTTGGTTTCAATAGATCAAAGAGAAAAGAAATTAGAAAGAGAGCCTGTGGGGAAATGTGTATGTGGAGAGTTGCCAGAAGAGAGGCCAGCCAAGAAAGGATTTAACACAATTGCTTATCAAATGGGCAAAGGACAGGACCTGCAATTCACAGGCGAGGACACATAATTAGAAGACAAATGGGGAAAACATTTAATTTCTGTAGATATCGAGGAAAAGCAAATTGAAACAACAGCTTTATGCCTTCTAAGACAACAAAGAACGGCAGCACTCAGTGTTATCAATGTGGTGTGAAGGCCATACGCAAATGGACCCTGGTGAAAATATAATTTAGAACACCTATTTGAAACAAATTTACCTATAATTGTCCAGAGTCATGAAGATGTTTATGTCCTTTATCTTAAAGAACATATGAGAGAAAGAAATGTATTTATATAGATAAAGATGCGAACCACAGCAATATTCAGAACAGCAACAGTTTAAAATTAAGTGCCCACAAACAAGAGGATGTTTGTGTTATATGGTGGAATATTACAGCGTTAGCTCAGTCTATCCCCTCTGGTCTGGACCAATGCAATAGACTTGTTTCTTGCCGCCAGCGTTGTCCTCCAATCCAGGCTCTACTCTGCCACCAGATGGGTCTAATGAGTATGGCACTCCCATCGCCAGCCTGGTGGAGTTCCAAGTTCTGAGACAGGCCCCCAGGGCTTCTGCGAGCTTTGTTCCACCTGCCTGTCCAACTTCATTCCTTGCACCTGCCCCACCTGCAGGCCTGTGTCCCCAGTGTATTCAATACAATATAAACACATTCATTTCCTGAATATACATCTATAACCCAATGTCCTTGCTTATGTTGTAGCCTCTGCCTGGAATATCCTTCCTTCATTTCCATTTGGTAAAATCCTTCACATCCTTCACAACCCAGCTGAGAAGGTTAGCTGGGCTTTACTCATGCATCTTTAGAATTAGCGGGGCTGTATCTGTGCAACAGATGCCAGTTTGCCTTCAAAACTGAGCTTACTTACTGCCTCTTTGTAAATAATTTCTTAATTTTCTACACCTTCATTCCCAGGTGAAATCAACCATGCTTTCCTTGGGACCTCCAATGAATGGTCTATCATGGTTATACGGATGTTTATCATGGTATCTGTTATTCCATTGCATGTATTTTTGTATATTTCTCTCTCTATTAAACTCCTTGAGATCATGGGCACGTCACCATAGCCAATCATATCAGCATCTTATTCACTATCATTTACTTAATGCTTACCCTATGACAAGAACTGTGCCATGCATTTTGCATTTTATCTCCATATCTCATTAAAATTTTACAACTCTGATAAAGTATGCTGTTAATTAGTCTCAGTTTAAAATATGTGGAAACTGAGGCTCAAAGAAGTTGAGTAACTTGCCCAAGGCACAAAGTGAGCAAATGACATAGCCAAGACTTGAACCCTGGTTTAATTGATTCTGGCCATCTACCCACCATACAGTCTCATTCTCTTTTTTAATATAGTAGCTGAGCATCTTGTCATCATGGAGGAGCCTGAAGGTTCCCAAAGGCAGACATTGGGGCTTCTTAATGAAGACAGGCCGAACGAAGGTAAGGCCTTGACATGGAAGAAAGAACAAGCTGAGTTCTGATGACATCACTGGAGCCCAGGATCCAATGGTGCCTGAAGCTGGCCCTGTGCTGTGGAGACCTCAGCTTGCAGGATCTTGGTTCCAAGGCTGGAGGTCGGGCCCGAGCTCCTGTGGTAGGAGTGCAGAGTCCAAACTTCAGGACTAACAGAGAACCTCAGCCCCAGGGAATATTAATTGGAGTGAGGCTTACCAGAGGTCATCACCTTGGAACCAAGACCTGCCTCTACCCAACTGCCTGCAAACTCCAGTGCTGGACACCTCAGGCCAAACACCCAGTAAGACAGGAATACAGCCCCACCCATCAAAAAAAAAAAAAAAGAAAAGAAAAGAAAAGAAAAGAAAAGACAAAAAAATATGTTACAGATGAAGGAACAAGGTAAAAACTTATAAGACCAAATAAATGAAGACAAAATAGGCAACCTACCTGAAAAAGAATTCAGAGTAATGATAGTAAAGATGATCCAAAATCTCGGAAACAGAACGGAGAAAATATAAGAAACATTTAACAAGGACCTAGAAGGACTAAAGAGCAAACAAACAGTGATGAACAACACAATAACTGAAATTAAAAATACGCTAGAAGGAATCAATAGCAGAATAACTGAGGCAGAAAAACGGATAAGTGAGCTGGAAGATAAAATGGTGGAAATAACTGTCGGGGAGCAGAATAAAGAAAAAAGAGGTGAGGACAGTCTCAGAGACCCCTGAGACAACACTAAACACACCAATATTCGAAATATAATGGTCCCAGAAGAAGAGGAAAAGAAAGGGGCTGAGAAAATATTTGAAGAGATTATAGTTGAAAACTTCCCTAATATGGGAAAGGAAATAGTTAATCAAGTCCAGGAAGTGCAGAGAGTCCCATACAGGATAAACCCAAAGAGAAAGAAACCAAGACACATATTACTCAAGATATCAAAAATTAAATACAAAGAAAAAATATTAAAAGCAGCAAGGGAAAAGCAACAAATAACATACAAGGGAATCCCCGTAAGGTTAATGGTGGATCTTTCAGCAGAAACTCTGCAAGCCAGAAGGGAGTGGCAGGACAATTTAAAGTGATGAAAGGGAAAAACCTACAACCAAGATTACTCTACCCAGCGAAGATCTCATTTGGATTTGTCAGAGAAATCAAAAGCTTTTACAGACAAGCCAAAGCTACGAGAATTCAGCATCACCAAATGGGCTTTAAAACAAATGCTAAAGGAACTTCTCGAAGCAGGAAACAAGAGAAGAAAAAGATCTACAAAAACAAACCCAAATCAATTAAGAAAATGGTAATAGGAACATACATATCGATAATCACCTTGAGTGTAAATGGATTAAATGCTCCAAACAAAAGATACAGACTGGCTGAATGGATACAAAAACAAGACCCATATATATGCTGTCTACAAGAAACCCACCTCAGACCTAGGGACACATACAGGTTGAAAGTGAGGGGATGGAAAAATATATTCCATGCAAATGGAAATCAAAAGAAAGCTGGAGTAGCAATACTCATATCAGATAAAATAGACTTTAAAATAAAGACTGTTACAAGAGATAAAGAAGGACACTACATAATGATCAAGGGATCAATCCAAGAAGAAAACATAACAATTATAAATATTTATGCACCCAACACAGGAGCACCTCAATACAAAAGGCTAATGCTAACAGCCATAAAAGGAGAAATCGACAGTAACACAATAATAGTGGGGGACTTTAACACCCCACTTACAACAATAGACAGATCATCCAGACACAAAGTAAATAATGAAATATAAGCTTTAAATGACACAATAGACCACATAGACTTAATTGATATTTTTAGGACATTCCACCCAAAAGCGGGAGAACACACTTTCTTTTCAAGTGCACATGGAACATTCTCCAGAATAGATCACATCTTGGGTCACAAATCAAGCCTTGGAAAATTTAAGAAAATTGAAATTGTATCAAGCATCTTTTCTAACCACAATGCTATGATATTAGAAATCAATTACAAGAAAAAAAACTGTAACAAACACAAACACATGGAGGCTAAACAGTGTGTTGCTAAATAACCAAGACATCACTGAAGAAATCAAAGAAGAAATTTAAAAATACCTAGAAACAAATGACAATGAAAACAGAATGATCCAAAACCTATGGGACACAGAAAAAGCAGTTCTAAGAGGGAAGTTCATAGCAATTCAAGCTCACCTCAAGAAACAAGAAAAATCTCAAATAAACAACCTAACCTTACACGTAAAGCAACTAGAAAAAGAAGAAAAAGAAAACCCACTACAACTTAGGAGAAGGAAACTAAAAGTTAGTAGAAGGAAAGAAATCATAAAGATCAGAGCAGAAATAAATGAAATAGAAATGAAGAAAACAATAGCAAGGATCAATAAAACTAAAAGTTGGTTCTTTGAGAAGATAAACAAAATTGATAAACCTTTAGCCAGACACATCAAGAAAAAAAGGGAGAGGACTCAAATCAATAAAATTAGAAATGAAAAAGGAGAGATTACAGCTGACACCACAGAAATACAAAAGATCATAAGAGACTACTACAAGCAACTATATGCCAATAAAATGGACAACCTAGAAGAAATGGACAAGTTCTTGGAAAGGTACAACTTTCCCAGATTGAACCAGGAAGAATTAGAAAATATAAACAGACCAATCACAGGTAACGAAATTGAAACTGTAATTAAAAGTCTTCCAACAAACAAAAGTCCAGGACCAGATTCCTGGTCCTAAAGATGTGGAAAAAATATATAGTAGCTGACACATAAAAGGTGCTCAATAATTGTTATAAAAATAAAATTACATGGCAAGCTGGATAAGTGTTTACAACAGTTAGAATAAAGGCAGAATATATAAAATGGATCTACACACTGTTTACAACTCAAGCAAAACTATGTGTGCATCTTTGACAAAGACTTGTGAAACTGACAATGGCAAAGATCAATTTATTAGAGAAATAGAATTCTGGAAATTTTAAAATTGACTTTCCCCTTTCATAGTATTCTTAAATAGCTTATCAAGAATTTTGTTCATGAAAGCCTAGCTCAGTGCTGTTCTACCATGAGAGCTCCCCAAAACATAAAGGTATCAACTGAATGCAGAAACCAGAGGTCTTAACTGGTTAGCTACTGAACATTCCTGGTGAAAACTGTATGCATATCAGCAGGTCAGAAAAATGGATATGTACAACGGAGAAGAAATGCCAGTTGCCTTTTGTGCTGAGCTGCCATACATAAGGAAGACTTGCACAAGACCTTAATTCTGTCTGAAAAGTAAACAAAGCCAGAACTTGCCAGCACCATTTCATAGAAGTGAATTCCAGAGATGGGTCTTTAAGTCAACTCTCCACTATATGCAAAGAATGTATTGAAAGAGTAGGGGAGAGAGGCAAGAGAAAGGAGAAAGAAAAGGAAAATGAGAGTGGAAGAAACAAAATGTGATTTGACAAAGAAGAAAGAAAAAGAGGCAATTAAAACTCAAATACATCTACCTGTTGGTTCTCTCAAAAATCCTTCCCTGAATTTTCGCATTTCAAAATGTGCCGTTGTTTAATTTCACCCAAGGAATAGGAAAAATGATGGTGCCATTAATTGAAATGGGAAATCCAAAGGAGGGGATGCTTTGAGAAAATACAAGCCTGTAAAGAGGACTTGATAAACGTGTGTGCGTAGGCCATTAAATGCAAGTGTCTTGTTTGTTGAGCTTCAGTTTCCAATAGGACATCTTCCATGGCCTGCCAAAATAGGAACACCTCCTCCCAGGGGGCAAGACTACATTTCAGTTAATTTTCTATTTCAATAAGATAGAAATTGCAAGTCAGCAAGAAACAGAGACAGGCTACACAGTTTCCTTAGTCTTGTATTCCCGATAAAATGCAGGGCCCAGAAACAGCAAGAATAGATCTCACTGCTCTTGCCCTTTGCCTACAAATGACTAATGATGAGGGTAGGTTGGGTGGAGGTAGGCTGAGGGCAGGTGGGGCTACCCTGGCATTGAGGCCACATTGAAGGCTAACAACACACACCCCTTTGCAATAAGTTTAAGGGAACAGCATAGTCTTTTCTTCCCATCAGAGACTGACATTTAACCCCACCCCAAAGTAATCACCACCTCCACTTTTCTCTCCCTCTATAAGTCAACAGGAAAAATAACATTCCCCAAATAAGAGATTCATTTCTTATCAAAATAGAACCTTCTTTTATGTAACTACACAGAAGCTTCCTTACTGAAGCACTAAATTCAAAAGCAGCTATAAGTAAAAAGAATCTGCTCTTATCATAAATAAAAGATTGTATATGCGAACTTATTTGCAGTAAAATCTTATGATAAAAAATATAATTTATACCCTAGTTTCTCCTGTGTATTTTATGTAATATCCCAGTAAAATATTTCCATTTTACAACATGTACCTATTAAAACCATTCCTCATAAAACTGTCAGCATAAAATACAAAAACTGGAAGGAAAAAGCAGAGGAAAAGAAAATATATCAAAAAGAGGTGATGAAAGGCAACAGAAGGATGCTTGTGGAAACCCTCCCAGTGAGACATAAATAACAGTAATATGGAGGCAGTGGAAGATGCTAATAATTAAGTAGGATCTTTTAAGGTGAATCCTTAAATCCTTCTTCAAATGCCATTCGTTTCTCTATGCTAACAAGGAATACTCTCACAATAAAATCTGGAGACAGGACCTTACTAGTGACACAGAATGAGTCTACAAAATAAGTCAATTAAAAAGAAAGTGTCCTGGGCTTCCCTGGTGGCACAGTGGTTGAGAGTCCACCTGCTAATGCAGGGGACACGGGTTCGTGCCCCGGTCTGGGAGGATCCCACATGTCGCGGAGTGGTTGGGCCTGTGAGCCATGACCACTGAGCCTGTGCGTCCGGAGCCTGTGCTCTGCAACGGGAGAGGCCACAACAGTGAGAGGCCCATGTAGAGCAAAAAAAAAAAAAGTGTCCTGGAGGACTTTCCTGGTGGTGCAGTGGTTAAGAATCTGCCTGCCAATGCAGGTGATATAGGTTCTAGCCCTGGTCCAGGAAGATCCCACACGCGCAGAGCAGCTAAGCCAGAGCGCCACAACTACTGAGCCTGCACTCTAGAGCATGTGAGCCACAACTACTGAGCCCGTGTGCCACAACTACTGAAGGCCGCGCGCCTAGAGCCTGTGCTCCAAAAAAAGAGAAGCCATGGCAATGGGAAGCTTACGCACCACAATGAAAAGCAGCCCCCGCTCGCCGCAACTAGAGAAAGACTGCACGCAGCAATGAAGACCCAACACAGCCAAAAATTAATTAATTAATTAATTTTTTAAAAAAGAAAGTGTCCTGGAAACGGCAAATATTGTCTGTGAAAATGCAGCCCAACATGTGATTGAAGTTTACTCTCGAGTCAACAGGTGCTCCTCCCACCTACAGGTGGACTTGCAGCCTGTGAGCCAAGGAGCCCTTAAAACCAGCTAATCGGATCCGTCAGTCTTTGGGAGGTTGTCAGTATTTATTTTGAAATCATTTCAGATGTACAGAAAACTTGTAAGAATAATAAAAAGAACTCCAGATACCTTTCTTCCAGATTTCCTACAACTGTTAAATTTTTATCACTTTCTCATATATATATGAATTATTATAATATATAAATTACATACATTCAAATTACACATATAATTAAATATACACATGTATTTGACCAACTGAGAGTAAATTGCTGATTTATGATACCCATTCATCCCTGAAACTTCAGCGTGTATTATTTGGGGGTACTCTTTTACATAACTAGGAGAACATAATCAAAATCAGGAAAATAAGATTTAGTATGATCTAATCTGTAGATCTTATTCAAATTTGGCCAATTGTCCCAACAACAACCTTACAGTTTTTAAAAATGAGATAACTAAAAAAGGAAGAGAAATTGAAAGAAAATTTTAGTCCAGGATGCAGTCCAGGATCACACATTGCATTCAGCTGTCCCGTCTCTTTGGTCTCCCTTAATCTGGAACAGTATCTCTGTCTCTTTGTTTTTTCTGACCTTCACTTGTTGAAGAGAACAAGCCAGTTATTTTGTAAAGTAACTTGGTTTTGTCTGGTATTTCCTCATGATTATATTCAGATTACACCGTTTTGACAGAAATGCCGCAGAGGTGATATGTCTTGGTATCAGGAGGCATATGTTCATTTGTCCCATAAATGGTGATAACTCTGATCACTTCACTAAAGGGGGGTCCTTTGTAAAATTACTATTTTTCTCTTTGTAATTCATAAGCGGAGATACTTTGAGATTAAGTAAATACCCTGTTCCTCATCAAATTTTCACCCAACAGTTTCAGCATCTGTTGATGACTCTTGCCTAAATCAATTATTATTGTGATGGTTCCAAATGAGAAGTGATGCCGTGCTCTATAGATGGGGTGACTCAGATCTCTGGGGGATCAGATGGCTTAATTTTTGACTTGGAAAAGAAAGCAGTATCTATTTCTACTACAATCTATAGAAAGTTAAGATCAACAAAATTGTCCTAGTTGATGGCACTATGGAGAACATAGCATCCATTTTCTGTGCATCAGTAATTCTCAGCAGAAGGGAGAGGTTTTTTGGTTTTTATTGTTTTTGTTTTTGTTTTTGTTTTTGCGGTACGCGGGCCTCTCACTGCTGTGGCCTCTCCCGTTGCGGAGCACAGGCTCTGGACGCGCAGGCTCAGCAGCCATGGCTCACGGGTCCAGCCGCTCCGCGGCAGGTGGGATCTTCCCGGACCGGGGCACGAACCCGTGTCCCCTGCATCGGCAGGCGGACTCCCAACCACTGCACCACCAGGGAAGCCCAAGGGAGAGGTTTTTTAATCACTATCAAAAAGGTCACAGGTTTAGAAAAGTTGAGAAATACTGTACTAGATGCTTTTCTTTCAAGAGAAATTAACCTCCAGTTTAGAAAATGGAATGGCTGTTTTTCTCCTAAGTAATTTTGTTTTATTTTATGCAAAAACATTCTGAATTATGTAACCAACCAAGTTTTTCCTTTTGACAATACCTGCTAGAAAACTCAGAACTTAAACAGTGTGTAGTTCATGGTGATAAGTCTTTTAACTCTGCATTTTAGGGTCTCCTTTTTTGATCATTTAATGTTTCCAACTAGTTTTGCTTTCTCCTTTTGCTCTAATTTCTTATTTATGCATCTATTTTATTAGGTATTTTTGGAGCCAAATGGAAACTTTGTGGACTAAGATAGGCATACAAACTAATTAATAAAATAGTCTATAATTTCTTTTTTCATCAGTTGCTCTCTCTCAAATCTCCAGATCAAATTTCTTATCACCTGGGGCTATCCTATTTTGTTCCACTTGACATGACATGTTGGAGGAGGGGGGGGTGTGAAAGAACACATGAGAAACTTTAATTCAGTGTCATTGGTTAATTCAGTGACTTTATGCTTTCCAGGGCCCTAAAATAATGAGATTGGTTATTGCTTGTCACTTGGAATGGATCCTTCTTGGTGCAGGGAGAAGAGCACTGAACCAGTCATCAGACGGCCCATCCGTGGTATAATTCTACTTCTGCCACAGATGTGGTAGGACCTTGAATAAACCAATTCCAATATCTGAACTTCAGCATCCTTGGGGAATAACTGGGAATGAAAGCACCTAAACTGCCTAGCTCACCAAACTATTGGAAAACTCAATAGGAAAGTGCTTCAAGAACTACAGGATCCAAGAATTCCTTATCATCTGGTAAGAGCATCAGACCATAAACAAGTAAACAAATATACAAATAACTTAATTTCAGATAATAGTAAATGCTATGAAAACAAAATAGATGAAAAGATTCAAGAAGGAAGGCGGGGAGGGTGATTTGAGACCAGAGGGCCAAAGGAGACCTCTGTAAGGAATGGATATTTAATCAGAGACCTGAATAAGGAGAAGCAGAAAGCTATGCAGAGATGACAAGAGCACATGAAGCGGGGATAAAACCTCGAAGGCAGGAAGCCACTCCGTGGGCTCCAGTAACTGCAAGAAGCCAGTGTGTGTAGGGGGTGCTTACACAGGGTAGGTGTGGCAGAGGCGAAATTGAGAATGGAGGTGCAGCCTTTGCAAACCGATCTCTCTGCAGCCTCAGCATTAAGAGCATGGGCTCTGCAATCCACAAACCTGGGTGCACCACCTGGGTCTGCCTCTCACCATCATGGTGGAGGTACTTAAGCTCCCCGTGCCACAGCTTTACTGTATATAAAACAGGAATGATAATAGCAGTTTCTTTACAAAACGGTGTGAGAATTAAGTGTGCTGATGCTTAGTACAGTGCTTGGTACAGGTGAGCTCTTAAGAAGCTTATTACTTTCCAGTCCACTCCATCAAAGGAACAACAATGACCCTTAAAGAATAAACCGCACAAGTCAGGGTTCAAGCACATTTGATAAAACTTTTCTCATAGGATAAGCAGTAAACTCCTCAAGGATAGAGAACCTGTCTGCTCCAGCCCCTCAGCACCTAGCACAGAGCTGCACATAGTAGGTGCTCAATAAGATATCTACCCTGAGTAAATATTTGTGAAAGGCGGTTCCTGACAGTAGTAGCAAGCCAGCCATGAAATGCAGGCAGTAAATCCCGCTCCCCTGTGCCCGGCTCTATACAGAATTCACAACAGGCACAACTTGCTTTTAAACTCAAGTTATGTGAAATGTTTTGAGATGGTCCTAACTTATTCGGAGGCATGCTCACCTTAAGTAATGGGCTGTCTCAGGAGTGAGTCCCTGGCTCTGCCGTAATAGCTGGTTTTTATCAACAATTAGGAAAAGAGGCACTTGTCTGATTACTCGGCCAATTTCTGAGCAAACGGCTCCTCAGCCAACCATTACAAATACGTCCCACCACCACCAGCGTTTCCAAGTTCAGACTTCGCATTCTGGTCATGCTAGGAATGTAATCAACTCCCTCTGTAGAAGTAAGTTAATTATCTCCTTAGGCTGTGAACGCACACACGGGTTTGCTTTCTGACCACGGTGCCTCATGAGAGGGCCCTCCAGAGGAGCCAGAGGGCTTGTCGGCTGCCACCACGGGGCGCCGGATGGCACCCAGGAGCCGTGGTTCAAAACGATCTGGCCTTTATCCCCCAGGTCCCCCATCGCACCTGCTTTAGTGATGCAGTGCTGGACACAGAACTTGACTCTCTCCAGTCTCCTCTGGCCAGCATGGCCGTGCCCTGTTGGCTGGGGCTGGGCTCCTGGAGCTCACCCAGCACCTCCTGCAGCCCCGCTCAGCTCCCAGCTCAGGATGTCCCTCTGGAAGCTGATCCTGAGATAGATAAGGGAGGAAATCAGCTTCTCTGTCCTCCATCACCAGGCTGCCAGGGACAGCAGGACCCAAAGACTCAAACATAAATCACCCACCTATCTCCATGTTTTAAACTTCAGCTTTAATCCAGCTCAGAGTAGGATTAGCTGCCTCAGAGACTGCTAATTGCCAGATGGCCGCTGATAGCCAACCAGGGAAACGTGTGTGTCAGAGCCTGCTGTGAAGCCTTAGAAAGTCAGAACTGGAAAGGATCTGAGCGAGGCAGGCCAACCCTTCACTTCTTCATCATCACAATGGGAACAGGGGCAAGGCAGCGAGCTCTCGGATGCACAGTGAGTTAACAGCACGTGCTGGGACCTTCCTCTGGGTTATTTGAATTGAGGGGAGAAAGAGAGATGAGCACTGAGAGATAGCAGCGCATCCCTAGCTGATTATGTCCTGCTGCTCTCAGACAGGGGCAGAAGCAAGAGGAAGGAAAGTTAATTTACTGAATACCTCCTATATTCCAGGTGTGATGTCAGCTCTTTTCACGTGTAACACCTGGGTTCTAATCCCTGGGCTGCCACTGACCCTACATGTCATCTTGGGTAAATCACTTTCCCTGTGGAGGAGTCTTAGTACCTCAAGTGCAGGCTGAGAAGGGTAGAGTGGATTATCTCTAAGACAGTGGTTCTCATTCTTTAATGTGCACCAGAATCCCCTGGAGGGCTTGTTAAGATACAGGTTGCTGGGTCCCACTCTCAGTTTCTGAATCATGGCGCTTGAGAATATGTGTGTCAAACAAGCTCCCCAGTGGTGTGTTGATGGTGTTCATCTATGGACCACACCTAAAGGTGCATCGCTCTAAGATACGACCACCAACTCTAAAGTTAAATAGCATGCGTGAGTTCATGAAAAAGAAACATACATACACACACACACACACACACACACTCTCTCTCTCTCTCTCTCTTTAAAAAAGAGTAAAAAACAAAAGACCCCAAGCTAGTAAATCAAGCCCAGTGGGTCCAAGCCTATAGGTTTCCTTAAACTCTTGAAAACAACTCTAACATGTAGCAAGCCAAATCTGAACTCAAGTTTATGTCGTGTGGCTCAAGTCCTTTCTTTGGAGAGAATAAAGTGCTGCCTTACCCCCAAGAAGCCTATAAGCCTGAATGAAGGGCGTTCATTAACACAGTCACACTCAGATGGAGGCCCAAGTGGCATCCCAGGGGAGCATCTGAATGTCTTTAGTATCTAGTACATCCAGACATTTGCTATGTACCCTACGAGGACTGCAACCAGCAGGGGTACCACTGGGATGGAGAAGATGCAGGAGTGCTCACCATTGCTTCCGTGGTGTGACCAGAGGTCCACACCCCTAAAATCCCCACACAGAGCACTGCCAACCTCCCAGGACATCAGCAGATTGTTTCTGGGAAATTTCTCAAAACATATATCAACCCAAAGGAAAGCAGAAAAAAAACACATATATATTGAAAAACCAGAAAAATACCCAAATGCTCCTAGGAGAATGTTTGACCCTTGACACGCTATACTCATGGGCTGAATATCTAAGATCAAAGCTACCTTGGAAGGGTATTATGGCTTTTACAGAACAACAACAAAAATGGGCAGGAAGAAAGCCCGGGGCAAGAAAGCCAGAGAACTTCCATGGGGCGCCACCTCTCAGGGAAGATATGTCGTGGGTAAAATCCAGGAAAGCTGTCTGATATTGGTGTTACTTTTGGTCTCCGGTCCTACAGGCTGGTCCACTATCATTGCAGAGAGAATATTTGGCCAACGATGGGAGATGAGAGAAAAGAAAAAGAAATCTCCTTTCCGGAGTCCCCAGTGAGGCACCCAACAAGCTTAACCCCAGGCGGGAGCCGGGTCTCTCACCCAGAGTATCATCTAATGCTTGTCTCCCCAGCCCTTTCCTTCCTACCTTTCAAATGGAAGCACTAAAAGCATTTACACTAAAAAGTAATTCTATATAATTGTTACAAACCAGAATGCAAATGTCATAGATAATCCTTCCGGTAAAATATACATAATGTAAAAAAAAAACAACTTAACAATCAATCTAACAATTTAACAGAGTACCCATTTATCAACTCAAGCCCAGAGTGGGGACAGAGGGTCGGGTGCAGGGGAAACAGAAGAGTGGAGGGTAGAGGTAAAAATAAGCATCTCTCTTCCTCTTAGACAACAGAGTTAATAGAGATACTCGGCACGGATAATAAGTGACATATAAGATAAAATATTGTTTATTTAATGTAACCATTAATAGAATGTAAAAGGCTTTATATCCCACAGAGACTACCAAAAAAGAAATCAGGAAACAGACCGCATGGAAGAAGCAAGAAAACGGCAAAAAAATCACCACCACCCTTCCAAAAAGGAGGCATAAACAAGAGAAAATAGGAAAATAAGATAGCAGAATGAAGACAAACCATGCTTTCCTAAAAGCCAAACCAAAAGGAAAACACCCACTGCTTCCGACGATCATGTGGTACATTATACCCGTTCCCTCTGGGCCCCTTGGTTGTTTCATTTCTGCATCTCACGGACTTGCCTCCACTTCAACCACTGTGGCCACTGTCACTCATTAGACCCTGTCATTCCCTAAAGTGTCCCCCCTTCAGGAACAACTAAACCAATCACTGTACTCACATCTCCTGACATTTCAACTGCAAAAGGAGAGAGGGCAGGTTCAAGGGAGGGCTTTGGCTTCTTTAGGTTTGTAGTAGGAGAAAATGAGATTTTGTTTAAAAAAAAGAAAGAAAAAGCCAATGAAAAGAGTTACAAAGTAAAAGGACGAACAAACAGGAAAGAAAAGGGAAATCAATATGGCAAGTTTTGAAGATGGCAGTTTTGAGGTAGAGACGGGGTCAGGAAAGGGTGGAGCCACTGGCCTCGGAGTTAATCAAGCCTGCAGTTCCTCAGCCACATATCAAACTATGGAATGAGACTGAAGCAGCATTCAGAGAAAAATTCTGAGCCTCAATTTTATTGCTTCAAAAAGGAATGAAATAGAGAAACTAAGCATCTGCCTCAAGATGTCAGAAAGAGAACATAATAATATGAGAAAAGTTTTTATAAGAATGTAATAGAGATAATATTACAAATTATGGTTTTTAGAAAGAAATCTACAGAAATGGAAAAGTAATTCCAACTGTTGACTTTAAAGAAACAGAAAAATATATAGTGGGTGCAATTAAGGGGAAAAAGGTTAGGAATAAACATGTCATTTAACCGTAAGTATGAAGTTTACTTTTTTAAAAGGTAACTGAGTACTATGTCAGCCCTGTTAGTATATTTGAAAATCATTAGGAAAAGAGTTTCTAGAAAATCTATAAACACCAAAATTGATTCATTAAACAAACAGCCCAAGTAGTTCAATAATTATAGGCAAACCTTAAAGAGTTCAACAGACTATATACATATAGACTATATATGTACTACACACATACATATAAAGCAAGCTGTACTCAGATGAAACTTTCATGTTCTCAGGGGAAAGATAATCTTAATGGTACCCAGACCCACAATCCCTTATTTATAGTTCTAAACTTCCAAACGCTTTGTAGTTTATTTTATAAAGTGTTTGAAGACAAAACCTGACTGAAACTCATTTAACATTAAATTTGATCTGAATTCATATATATATATTATTATTATTTTCATGTCATGGTATGAAATAGTAACATGTTTATTATGCCCTGCTGCCCCACATCCCACTAGGTGAGATATGTAATATTGGTTTGGCCAAAAAGTTCGTTCAGCTTTTCCGTAACATCTTATGGGGTTTTTGTTTTTTGGAAGATTTTTAATCACAGTTTCAATTCTGGTGCTTGTGATTGGTCTGTTCATATTTTCTATTTCTTCCTGATTCAGTCTTGGCAGGTTGTGCATTTCTAAGAATTTGTCCGTTTCTTCCAGGTTGTCCACTTTATTGGCATAGAGTTGCTTGTAGTAATCTCTAATGATCTTTTGTATTTCTGCAGTGTCAGTTGTTACTTCTCCTTTTTCATTTCTAATTCTATTGATTTGAGTCTTCTCCCTTTTTTTCTTGATGAGTCTGGCTAATGTTTTATCAATTTTGTTTATCTTCTCAAAGAACCAGCTTTTAGTTTTATTGATCTTTGCTATTGTTTCCTTCATTTCTTTTTCATTTATTTCTGATCTGATCTTTATGATTTCCTTCCTTCTGCTAACTTTGGGGTTTTTTTTGTTCTTTCTCTAATTGCTTTAGGTGCAAGGTTAGGTTGTTTATTCGACATGTTTCCTGTTTCTTAAGGTAGGATTGTATTGCTATAAACTTCCCTCTTAGAACTGCTTTTGCTGCATCCCATAGGTTTTGGGTCGTCATGTCTTCATTGTCATTTGTTTCTAGGTATTTTTTGATTTCCTCTTTGATTTCTTCAGTGATCACTTCGTTATTAAGTAGTGTATTGTTTAGCCTCCATGTGTTTGTATTTTTTACAGATCTTTTCCTGTAATTGATATCTAGTCTCATAGCGTTGTGGTTGGAAAAGATAGCTCATATGATTTCAATTTTCTTAAATTTACCAAGGCTTGATTTGTGACCCAAGATATGATCTATCCTGGAGAATATTCCATGAGCACTTGAGGAAAATGTGTATTCTGTTGTTTTTGGATGGAATGTCCTATAAATATCAATTAAGTCCATCTTGTTTAATGTGTCCTTATTTATTTTCCTTATTTATTTTCATTTTGGATGATCTGTCCATTGGTGAAAGTGGGGTGTTAAAGTCCCCTACTATTACTGTGCTACTGTTGATTTCCCCTTTTTATGGCTGTTAGTATTTGCCTTATATATTGAGGTGCTCCTATGTTGGGTGCATAAATATTTACAATTGTTATGTCTTCTTGGATCGATCCCTTGATCATTATGTAGTGTCCTTCTTTGTCTCTTGTAATAGTCTTTGTTTTAAAGTCTATTTTGTCTGATATATGAGAATTGCTACTCCAGCTTTCTTTTGATTTCCATTTGCATGGAATATCTTTTTCCATCCCCTCACTTTCAGTCTGTATGTGTCCCTAGGTCTGAAATGGGTCTCTTGTAGACAGCATATATATGGGTCTTGTTTTTGTATCCATTCAGCCAGTCTGGGTCTTTTGATGGGAGCATTTAATCCATTTACATTTAAGGTAATTATCGATATGTATGTTCCTATTTTCTTAATTGTTTTGGGTTTGTTATTGTAGGTCTTTTCCTTCTCTTGTGTTTCTTGCATAGAGAAGTTCCTTTAGCAGTTGTTGTAAAGCTGGTTTGGTGGTGCTGAACTCTCTCAGCTTTCCCTTGTCTGTAGAGGTTTTAATTTCTCCATCAAATCTGAATGAGATCCTTGCTGGGTAGAGTAATCTTGGTTGTAGGTTCTTCTCCTTCATCACTTTAAATATGTCCTGCCACTCCCTTCTGGCTTGTAGAGTTTCTGCTGAAAGATCAGCTGTTAACCTTATGGGGATTCCCTTGTGTGTTATTTGTTGTTTTTCCCTTGCTGCTTTTAATATGTTTACTTTGCATTTAATTTTTGATAGTTTGATTAATATGTATCTTGGTGTGTTTCTCCTTGGATTTATCCTGTATGGGACTCTCTGTGCTTCCTGGACTTGATTAACTATTTCCTTTCCCATATTAGGGAAGTTTTCAACTATAATCTCTTCAAATATTTTCTCAGTCCCTTTCTTTTTCTCTTCTTCTTCTGGAACCCCTATAATTTGAATTTTGGTGCATTTAATGTTGTCCCAGAGGTCTCTGAGACTGTCTTGAGTTCTTTTCATTCTTTTTTCTTTATTCTGCTCTGCAGTAGTTATTTCCACTATTTTATCTTCCAGGTCACTTATCCATTTTTCTGCCTCAGTTATTCTGCTATTGATCCCTTCTAGAGTATTTTTAATTTCATTTATTGTGTTGTTCATCATTGCTTGTTTCCTCTTTAGTTCTTCTAGGTCCTTGTTAAATGTTTCTTGCATTTTCTCTATTCTATTTCCAAGATTTTAGATCATCTTTACTATCATTATTCTGAATTCTTTTTCAGGTAGACTGCCTATTTCCTCTTCATTTGTTAGGTCTGGTGGGTTTTTTATCTTGCTCCTTCATCTGCTGTGTGTTTTTCTGTCTTCTCATTTTGCTTATCTTACTGTGTTTGGGGTCTCCTTTTTGCAAGCTGCAGGTTCATAGTTCCCATTGTTTTTGGTGTCTGTCCCCAGTGGCTAAAGTTGGTTTAGTGGGTTGTGTAGGCTTCCTGGTGGAGGGGACTAGTGCCTGTGTTCTGGTGGATGAGGCTGGATCTTGTCTTTCTGGTGGGCAGGTCCATGTCTGGTGGTGTGTTTTGGGGTGTCTGTGGCCTTATTATGATTTTAGGCAGCCTCTCTGCTAATAGGTGGGGCTGTGTTCCTGTCTTGCTAGTTGTTTGGCATAGGGTGTCCAGCACTGTAGCTTGATGGTCATTGAGTGAAGCTGGGTGTTGGTGTTGAGATGGAGATCTCTGGGAGATTTTCACCGTTTGATATTATGTGGAGCTGGGAGGTCTCTTGTGGACCAGTGTCCTGAAGTTGGCTCCTCTATGTCAGAGGCACAGCACTGACTCCTGGCTGCAGCACCAAGAGCCTTTCATCCACACAGCTCAGAATAAAAGGGAGAAAAGGTAGAAAGAAAGAAAGAAACAGAATAAAATAAAATAAAAAAGTAAAATAAAATAAAATACAGTTATTAAAATAAAAAATAATTATTAAGAAAAATAGTTTTTAAATCAAACAAACAAAAAAAACAGACGGACAGAACCCTAGGACAAATGGTGAAAGCAAAGCTATACAGACAAAATCTCACACAGAAGCATACACATATACACTCACAAAAAGAGGAAAAGGGGAAAGCATAATATATCTTGCTCGCAAAGTCCACCTCCTCAATTTGGGATGATTCTTTGTCTATTCAGGTATTCCACAGGTGCAGGGTGCATCAAGTTGATTGTGGAGATTTAATCCGCTGCTCCTGAGTCTGCTGGGAGAAATTTCCCTTTCTCTTCTTTGTTCGCACAGCTCCCGGGGTTCAGCTTTGGATTTGGCCGCGCCTCTGTGTGTAGGTCGCCGGAGGGCGTCTGTTCTTCGCTCAGACAGGACGGGGTTAAAGGAGCAGCTGATTCGGGGGCTCTGGCTCACTCAGGCATGGGGGAGGGAGGGGTACGGATGCAGGGCGAGCCTGCGACGGCAGAGGCCGGCGTGACATTGCACCAGCCTGAGGCGTGCTATGCATTCTCCCGGGGAAGTTGTCCCTGGATCCCGGGACCCTGGCAATGGCGGGCTGCACAGGGTCCCGGGAGGGGAGGTATGGATAGTGACCTGTGCTCGCACACAGGCTTCTTGGTGGCGGCAGCAGCAGCCTTAAGGTCTCATGCCCATCTCTGGGGTCCGCACCTTTAGCCACAGCTCGCGGCTGGAGCTCCTTTAAGCGGCGCTCTTAATCCCCTCTCCTCGCGCACCAGGAAACAAAGAGGCAAGAAAAAGTCTCTTGTCTCTTCGGCAGCTCCAGACTTTTTCCCGGACTCCCTCCCAGCTAGCTGTGGCGCACTAACCCCCTTCAGGCTGTGTTCACGCCGCCAACTCCAGTCCTCTCCCTGCGATCTAAGCTCCGAAGCCCAAGCCTCAGTTTCCAGCCCCCGCCCACCCCGGCGGGTGAGCAGACAAGCCTCTCGGCCTGGTGAGTGCTGGTCGGCACCGATCCTCTGTGCAGGAATCTCTCTGCTTTGCCCTCCGCACCCCTGTTGCTGCGCTCTCCTCCGCGGCTCCGAAGTTCCCCCCTCCACCACCCACAGTCTCTGCCCGCGAAGGGCCTTCCTAGTGTGTGGAAACCTTTCCTCCTTCACAGCTGTCTCCCACTGGTGCAGGTCCCATCCCTATTCTTTTGTCTCTGTTTATTCTTTTTTCTTTTGCCCTACCCAGGTACGTGGGGAGTTTCTTGCCTTTTGGGAGGTCTGAGGTCTTCTGCCAGCATTCAGTAGGTGTTCTGTAGGAGTTGTTCCACGTGTAGATGTACTTCTGATGTGTCTGTGGGGAGGAAGGTGATCTCCGTGTCTTACTCTTCCACCATCTTCCCCCCTCCTCGGAGACAGGGTCTTTAAAGAGGTAATTAAATTACAATACGGTTGCAGGTGTGGGCCCTGATCCAATATGACTGGTGTCCTGATAAGTATAAGATGAGGAAATTTGGACACAAACACACAGAGGAAAGACCATGTGAGGACACAGTGAGGAAGTCGCTATCTACTAGCCAAGGAGAGAGGTCTCAGAAGAAACGAACTCTGCCATAACCTTGACCTGGGACTTCTAAATCTCCAGAAATATGATAAAATAAATTTCTGTTGCTTAATCCACCGAGACTGTGTAACTTGTTGTCGCAGCCCTAGCAAACTAATACAGGCACATTTAATATTCAAGTCTGAATAATTACTAAGTATTCATTCCACCATTATAAAAACATCTCTTTTCCTTCTCTCTGGGCACTACTTTCATGAAAATTCCAAGAATCATAAGGACACCTACTCTGTGCAAATAGTCAGTCCTGGTGACCAGTTTTACAGAAAAAAATGCTAGAAAATCTGAGCAGTCCACCAGAGGGCCAAGTGTACTGCTACTGTGATTCTTGGACCACACACACGGTATTTGTTGAAAGCACGTGACTCAGAAACAGGGGTCATCCTTGTCCATGGATCAGAGCTTATCAATGGTCCAGACACCAGCACCAGGTGGCCCACTCTCCCGGGCCATTGTCACCAGCATTGGGGTGCTTGAGGCATACACCACCCAGGCTGGTCCCATAGGACTTCTCAGGATACAGAGAAGGAGGAGGACACGGCTCCCTCCCTGTATTATGCCTGCATACGGTGGTTCCACATCATTCAATGTCTCAGCTCCCAATGCTGCCATTCCTTTACACAGCACTTTCCTCATGCACTCAGCCATTTTCCCTAAGGCACTTGCACTGGGCCCAGGTGACTGAGTCCAGGAGGCTCCAGACTCAGCCACACACCCTGACCTGCATCCTGCCCCACACGCTCAACTTCCTGGCCCTCAGGAGAAAAAGCAGCCCTTCCCTCACTCAGTCCAGAGCGTGCCTATGCCTGCCTAGTATTATTAGTCATACTATTTTCAAGGGGAAATCTCACCTTGTGAAATGAAACGTGACCTGGTGAAATGAAATAAAAGCAAACCAAATCCTGCCAAGTAAAAGGAGGTGTGTTCCATAACTAAGTAAAATTATTTCAGGAATGCAGAGACAGATAAATATTAGGGGAAATTTTTAAACGACATATCACTAAGTCAAAGGGGAAAAAAAAATCTTCTTAAAAGATGAGGAGGTGACTTCAATAGCATTTCTAATTTATAACACTAACCACCACAACAAAAACATTTTATAAACTAGGAATGGAAGATTGCTCCTTGATATGATAAAAAATCAAAATTGTCCCAAGCCAAATGGCAGTAATAGCTAGTTAAAAGTAAGTGATGTTCCCACTTAACAAAATAATAAGACAAGGCTACTTGCAATCATGGTCATTGTTTATAGTGTTCTAGAAGTTCTAGACCTGTACTGTCCAAAATGACAGCCACTGGCCACATGTGGTTACTGAGCACTTGAAACAGGGCTCATCTGAATTGAGGTGTGCTGTACCAGATTTTGAACACTTAGTATTTTTTTTAAAAAGAGTGTAAAATACCTAATTTTTAATTTTTGTATTGATTGAGGTTGAAATTTTATTCTGGGTATATGGGGTTAAATAATAATATATTATTGAATGAATTTCATGTTTCCTTTTACTTTCTTTTACCATAGCTACTAGAACATTTTAAACTACATATATGAATGGCATTATATTTCCATATTTCAGTGCTCTTCTAGACAGTGTAATAAGGTAAAGGAAAAGAAAAAATCTTTAGCCACAAGAAATAAGAAGGTGCAATTATTACTGTTTGAGGATTAGATGACTGGGTAGATGAGAAGTTATTACACATTTTAAAAAATAATTATTTAGAAATTAATGACTACTTTCTATGCCAGCATTAGACAGTTAGAGAATATAATGGAAAAATGAATCTCAAATGTCCACAAAATATATAATATACTCAAGAATAAATTATACGTAAAATGTAAGACATTTTTATAAATAAATAGTTTAAAATGGCTTTAGTTTCTCCTTTGCAACTGTTTAGGGAAGAAGTAAAGATGTTCTCAGAGAACACTAGTCTGAACTGAGGCCCCCAACTGAGCAAACAGCCGTACTCACCTGACTGCCAGTCTGTAGTGGCTGCTGAGGACCAAATATCCGTGTCCATCAAATACTGTAGAACTCACAGCATACAAGTTCAGCAATGACCTTGTTTCTGGCTCCATCTTAGGTTTCCTATCCTGATGTTTCTTTGCTTAATCATCCAAGCACTGCATTATAAAACATGATACATGCATCAGCTATAATTATACACTGACTTCATGGTTTGTTTTTTCTCCTATTCCTTTAACTTTTTAATGTAGGGCTGGCTGGTCCTTCCCCTTCTCTCAAATGATATTTCTTAGTCATCTTGCATCACTTCTTCAGGGACAACCATAGTCTCTGTTTCTGCACCTCTGCCTTTTCATCTGAACAGATACCCCCTTTTCATTAGAGGCATTTGAAAATGTAACTCTTAGGACTCAATCTTGACAAATATTGCAGAGACAGAGGGACATTTTAACCTTTGACTTGTCAAGGGTAGTCACATCTACACTGAGGCTTAGTAAGGATGTGAGAACATTCCTTACTAAATAAATCTTTTTCTGTAACTTTGGATGTTAACTTTAATGTCATTTAATATAGGAGGAAATTTGTATATGATTTCTCTGAATCCTTAATAGCCTAGGTTTAATAGACTGGAAAGGCAGGGCAGGGAGTCACATATCCTTGGCAGAGGATATAGGACTGTTTGGAGAAAACCTGAGAAAAACCCTGAGAGCCTCCAGGACCCAGTACCTTTGCAATCTGTCTGGTTTATTATCCTGGCCTGGAGCTTGGGACCTCTTACCTCCCAGGTAAAAGACTCCTTTGGCCCTGGGGACAAGGACAATAGCCCCCCAGAAGCCCAAGGGACAATTTACAAAGGCCCAGGGCTTACAGAGCCTTGCAGTGTCTCTTCACTCCAGACATGAAATAGGGCTTCTGATCCAAGGGCCATCCCAGGGAACTACTGGGAAGACATGAGGATCTAGGCTGACAGGGGAAGTGTGCCATTTCTTAAGGCAAAAAGCAGTGGAGAAGAAGCAAATATGGAGGATAAGGAGTTGAGTTTGGGACATTTTTTTTTACTTATTTTTGGCTGCATTGGGTCTTCGTTGCTGCACATGGGCCTTCTCTGGTTGTGGCAAGCAGGGGCTACTCTTCATTGCAGTGCATGGCCTTCTCTTTGAGGTAGCTTCTCTTGTTGCAGAGTACGGGCTCTAGGGTACACGGGCTTCAGTAGTTGCAGCACACGGGCTCAGTAGTTGTGGCGCACAAGCTTAGTTGCTCCGCGGCATGTGGGATCTTCTGGGACCAGGGCTCGAAACTGTGTCCCCTGCATTGGCAGGTGGATTCTTAACCACTGAGCCACCAGGGAAGCCCGAGTTTGGGACATTTTTATGTTGACGTAGAACTACCAAGCGAAGATATATTAGTAGGCATTAGGATCTGGAATTCAGGAAAGACATTAGCCTACAGACGCAGATGTTAACAACTAAAAACGTAAGTCCAGTGGTATTTGATATTTCTCTCCAGGAAATCATCGAGTTTTTCATTTTCAGGAGCACACAGAGGACATGTCTTGGATGACACAGAGGAGATTTTAGAGGAACAGCACTGAACCTCTCTTACGATGCAGGAGGCCAGGAACTTCTGAGTGTTATGTGTCCATTTTCAACTACTGCATAACAAATTATCAGACTTAGCAACGTGAACAATACACATTTATTATGTGACTATTGCTGTGGGTCAGAGTCTGCGTGTGGCTTAGCTGGGTCCTCTGTTCAGGGTCTCATAAGGCTGCAGTTGAGGTTTTAGCCAGGCTGTGTTCTCATCCAGAAGCTTGAATGGGGAAGAACCTGACTCCAAGCTCACTCAGGTTACCGGAAGAATTTATTTCCTTGTGGCTGTAGGACTGAGGGCCCCAGCTTTTGCTGGCTAATGGTTGGAGGCTGCCCTCAGCTCCTAGACGTCACCCACCATTCAGAGAGGCCCACGTGGACTTCCCCAAAATGGCCACTTACTTCATCAAAACAGTGAATGAATTTGCTAGTAAGACAAAGCCTCATATAATGCAATGTAATCATAGGAGTGACATCCGTCACTTTTGCCATATTCGGTTGGTTAGAAGCAAGTCAGGTCCCCCTATACACACTCAAGAGGAAGGTATTATACAGGACACAAACAGGAGATCAGGACCATGGAGGGTCAACTACCTCAGAATCTGTCTGCCACATGCTGCATGGATGGGAGAGGCATTGAAACAGAGCTGAAAAGCCATCTCCAAGGAGCAAACATATAGCAGTGGGAGGCACAAGAACATTCACCACATATTCTGCCATAGGCCACATAAAAGGTGCAAAAGACCACAAATTTAGGCAGCTGCACATATCAACCACTGATTAAATACATTCATTGACATATTCTGTTACGAGGGTACCTATGCTATACTTCAGAAGGTTGAGAGCGAGAGAGGGGGGAAGCAAACAAGCTAGGCTGACGATAACCCTCAAAATGTATTACCTGGGATATTCTGGAGAGATTTGATCGGCATAGGCATCTGAACATTGAATGGGCATGGTGATCGGTCAAAGAATATCTTGGTTGATTTATTTCTCCATCTTCCCACTAGGAAGAACGGAGTTGATGCAACTCTAGAAAGAGGAAATATTTGAAAACTTCTATAACTCAGTAATCAAAACCTACATGAAATAATAGATATATGCCAGGTGCTAAGCAGTTCATCAACAACCTGTGTCTAACTGCTCAACACAGGAAGCTCTGGCCTGGGTTGTTGCTCCTGTGCCCTAACTAGCCTCTCACCTCAGCACCTGCCCTGGAAGAGCTGGCCAAGACTCTCCAAAGCTGCCAACATGAGGGGGTGTGCAGTTTCATCTCCATCTTTTCTCCACCAGAAGCACACCCATGACACTGCCATCTGCTCAGCAACATGGCATCCCAGGCACCAGGGACCCCGTTCGGGACGTGAAACTGGGTACAGGGCCATTTCCTCTTGACACCTCAAGAACTCATCTCCCTCCTGAAACAAGGACAGACATGCCCGATTTATCAGGGACCCAGCGAGCATGGAGGCAAATCTTTGTTCTCAGTAATTCTGAGACTTCAAGGATATTTGGTAGCAACCGAACCTAGCCTGCCTGAGCAACTGTTTCTGCAACACCAAACTCCATGAGGTTGTTAATGGTGAGAAGCGACTCTTGCTTCATCACAAACCAGCAAGAGGACGTGCCCATTTCTGCTTGTCCAAAGAAACAAGCATGTCAGGAAATAACAGCTCTCCCAAAAGGGCAGATGGGCAGCTTCTCCACCCCGCCCCTCCCTTTCCGACCCCATCACAGACAGGAGAAAACATTCAACCAGCCAGGCCAGGGGAGGTGATACATGGAGGAGAGATGGATAAAAATTTCATTTCAGGCTTTGAAGGTGTACCCTTTGGATGCTCCTTGTCCCATTGTTTTGTTTGTTTATTTTCTTGCAGGGGTGTTTGGGGAAGCATGATGCTGTTTTGCAAAAAAGAAAGTACAGGATTTCTGAAAAGACAGCCCCGGGTCTAAATGCTAGCTTTCTCCACGTATTCTCTGCCCACCTTTCAATAGAACAGTCTAATCCCCTTAAATCTGTTTCCTCATCGTCTTAGAAGGGAACATTTAAAAGGTACTTAATCTCACTAAGTTATTGCCACGGGAGCATGTTGAGACCCAGCATTGCACAGAGGCATCCTACACTCCGAAGGACTGCAGAGCTGAAGCCAGCCCGGGGTCCGTCACACCCATGTTAACACTGCACGCCTGGAAACTAAAACCCGTGCTGGGAAAGGGACTTGGCCAAGTTCTCTATGCCAAAAAGATGCCACATGGGGTACTGCCTCCTGCCCAAGCCTGCCGGAGTGGGGAGACAGAGCTGAAAAGTAAACTTCAAAAAACAAAGAAGAGAAAAAGAAACAAACTCCTCCGCCTTGCCTGGGGGTGAGAGCCTTGCGGTTCAAGTGGGACTGAAGAGGGTGGGGCTTTTAGCGCAGGCGCAGGACTGGTCAGGTGGTGAGTCCCCACCGCAGCCAATGAGAGCTCCCATCCAACCTGCAGCCACCCTAGGTCTGCGTGACTCCAGGGGTCCCCTGCTGCTGGGCATCCGAGTGGCCCATCACCCCAGGCTCTCAGACTCTGTTCTGAAGGAGACGGGAGCAGAGCTGGTGGAGTAGCAGTTTCAGCAGCTCCCGTGCCGATCGGCAGGTCTGCGTCTCTGTATCGGGGCGGCCCCATCTCTCTGTGCATCAGGAAGCTCCATGGACATATTTGTTTACTCCATTTGCCGATACGCAGTTTGCACAATATTGAATCTGGAAAGGACACTGCATCCACTGACAGGAGTTTTCCCAGCTGTTAAAAGAAAGAAAGAAAGAAAGAAACCAGCTTTACATTTTTTACATTTTGGAGTAAAAATAAAGACACTCTACCGTGTGCCAGGCTTTCCGATGGATGGTTCTCGGGGCGGGGAAGGCCACGTCCGTGGTCAGGCCACGCTCCCAGATCCAAAGTATTGTTGGATGGCTTTCTCCTAAACACTGTTGGCAGCTCCAGGGACGGCTCTTTTGGTAAAAAGGATGTGCTGGAACGAAACATGGGCCTCCAGCCAAGACACATTTCTTCCTATAAAACAGAAAACATGCACATGTCAGGATGCAAGAAGCCAAAGCCTCTTCAAGAGGGGGGCATCCTCCTCCACAGCATCCCAGGAGAACGGGGGGAACAAGGCTGAGCTGGGCTTTGACCTGAGATGCGTGGTAGGGAGGAAAGAGCTGAATATGTATTCCAGTCCTCCCCATCCCCCCACCTCTCCAAGCCAGGCTTTCAATCAGATGCCTTCTGTCAGCTTGCTTATATCCTCAGATTGGTCTAAACACCTAGCTCCAGTGTAAGGCATAATGAGGCCCTCCAAATCTGTAAGAGCTAAGACGCAAAGCACAAAGTCAGGGTAAGTGGAAGGAAGCCCAGGAGGGGTTGTTCTTCACAGACCCTGGACAGCCATTCCCCTGGATCCTCTCTTCTCACTCAGACCACACTCAGACCCTTCTCATCACAGATCCTTCCAGCCTCCTTGGCAGGCTCTGGGGAGCTGCACAGAAGCACTGCTTGTCCAAACATCATTCTACACGTGGCACAATTCCCTGGACCCTCCTACCCAGAGTGGGGTCCTCGGGGCACCGTCAGCCTCACCTGGAGGTTGGTTAGAAATGCAGAATCATGATGCCCAGGTGTTTCACAGGCACATGGAAAGTTTTACAGGCACTGCCTGGGGGCTTCCTGGAGCATCCTCCTAACTGGACACATGTGCCTCCTTCAAGGTCCTCCAGCAGAGAAGGATGGACAATCGGTGAATCATGAAGTGACAAAGCCCCTCCTCTCACAGCACTCCCAGGTCACGGCCTGGGTGTGGATAAAAGGCACTTTGGACTATAGATCCCACAGCCCCCAGGACTCCAGTTTTCCCAGCCACCCAACCTCTACAGTAGGGGAGCATCTGCTCACACTTTCCCCTCACCATCTTGGAAGAGGAAAAACGGTAGAGCTCAATTCCAGGATGATTTAAGACATCAAATGAGAGGTAAAAAAAAAAAAAAAAATCAGATCTGGGGTTCTTCATTGTGAATTTTTTACCCTTTAGCCAGAGTTTGGCTTTACCTGCTCTAGGGACAAAGGAGTCAGGTCCCAGGCAGCCTGGGTAAAGTTGGAAATTAAGGGTAGTTGTGTCCCTTGGGTGGACATCTGCAGGAGCAGTGGCCCATCGTGAAGCCCAGTTCTGTCACATCATTTGGCTCTTTCAACGCTGTTGCTCTAGTCTGGTCGCTGAATCTGGAGAACTTATGAGCTCATTCCTGGGCAAATCACCAAGCCCTGCAGATAACTCAACAGCGAACTCCCATCAGGAGCAAAGTCGCCCTGCACACCAGCAAGGCTCACCAACCTGGATCCTCCCTCAACATCCAACGTGATGGTGACATAACCACCCAGCCCCTGTGATCAGTAAGCACAACTGCAGGCCTTCAGCGCTTCTCCGGGAGAAGCAGGGGCTACCTTTCCCTCCCGGTTTTGGCCCTCAGGACCTGGTCCATAAATATTACGAGTATCTCACCTTGTATGACGGGTGTGGCAGTTGGAAATGTTTGTTCTGCCACCATAGCTGGTGGTTACATAGCTGGTGCTTACATCCTGTAAGGATAATGGGAACAGAATTGTATTTACTATCAATATGCTATTGGCGTGTGCTATAGAGAGTTTTCGTTTGGCATCATACACATAGATTATAAATTGCAGTTTTGGCCCATCACATCCAGTTGCCATTGGTCATGCCTGGAAACTAAAGCCTAGGGTGAGAAGGGGACTTGACCAAATTCACTGTCCAAGTTTTGTTTTGTTTTTAAGGGCTGCAGCAGTCAGAGGGTTATAGCTGTTTAAAATTTTTTTCAGGTTAAAATTACTATAGAAGATTACATTCTATGAAACCGTGTGGATTTGGTTACCATTTTTCCCATGTGTTAAAGCAGACACAAAATGACTTTCTGAAGAGAATCTTGGTCTAACCCACAGGTACAGCCTGGGTTATCTCCAAAAGGAAACATGAGAGCTTTCTATTCAGGCAGGAGTTCTTGTAAGGTGACACAATTTTGACAAGAGTGTGTTAATCTTATTCCCACCTTGGGTGACTATTAAAACATAAGGTTTTGCACCTACCCACTTCCCTGCAACAGAGAATATTTGCACTCTTAGCAGTTGTCAGAGAATGTAACCTTGAACTTGGTGTCACTCAAATCTCTCAGTTCCTCTTAGCTGAGAGGAGTTTTATTTAGAGAGCATTTCCCGAGGGGAACTGTATTTGTTAAAATAATGCTAGCTACTCTAACAGACAAATCCGGAATTCTCAGTGGCTTGACACCATAGAGGTTGGTTCCTTGTGCATATCTAGTGAAGGTTTTCTGGCTGGTGTCTTCCACCAGACCCTCAGTAGCCTGGGCTTCTTCCTCCCCGTGTCTCCACCTTCCTCTGGGTCCTTATAGCCTTCTCCTCTCAGCCAGCGGATGGGGAAAGGGATTATGGAGAGAATGTATTTACTTCCCAACCATTTCAGCCCAGAAGTGACACACATCACTTCTGCTCAGGCTCAGTGTCAAAGCCATGCCCAGCTGCAGAGGAGTCTGGGGAAAGTACTCATGTGCCCAGGAGGGAAGGAAACAGGCTCTGGTGAACTCAAAGTAGTCCCTGCCATGGAAATGCATTGCTCTAAATCCCTTAAATTGACCCAGATTAAGCCTGTCCATCTGAGAGCTGAGTATCTGGAGAGCAGCAAGTGGGCTCTGCAGAACAGCTTCTCTAGAACAGCAAGGAGTTGTGCCCCTGGTCTAAACAGAGACAAAAGAGAAACACTCGGTGGGCGGGGAGATGGAGGGGGATTTCATACTGATGTGTGCCAGGTGCCGCTGAGGTCAGCAGCTGGGGCCTGATGAAGCTTCTTTTCAAGGAAGAATCCAGGAAGAACATCACTCCAAGAATGTGACACGATTTCGGTGTCACTGGTATGCTTCCGCTGTGCTTCGTCCCGTGTCCTCGCATCCTGGCCTCACAGTGTGATGTGTGCCAACTCCACTCCTGTTCGCTTTTATTTCTTGGGCTGTGACTCATGCCACTTACTGTGCTTTCCTTGGCCTTGGCTGTTGAAAAGCTTAGACTCAGATCAATACAGCCCATCTCTAGCAAAATCGGTGAGACATTAAGGGATGTGTATTTTGAACCAACCTCACACCTGGCTCCATTCACCTCTCCTATTCTTCCATCTCCTGTGCCTCATTTTTTGTCATTTTTATGTCGTCTTGCCATAATCCAACTGTTTTTGTAAACTGCATCTAGTTCACCTGAGGAACACAATGGAATACAAGCAAATAGATTAACCACAGGATTATCAAACAAATACAAGAGTAGCAGTGATCCAGGAGCTACTAGAGAAAGTTGGAGACAGTGGCTTTTTCCCTTCTCTTCTTGCCAAGGTCTTGGCATTATGGGCGTGGCTGCTTCGCTCATGGTGTCTCCTAATGAGCAAATCTCTGGCCTGTGCTCTGTGTAGCTCTGTGTGTGGCAGCCTTCAGGAAGGCACCTTCCCAGGTCTCAGAGCTCCCACACACTCCGGGAGATGGTAATCGCAGCTCGCTGTCTTTTGTATAGAATGACTGGTGTCATGGATGCCTCTCCCTCCCACTGGGCTTCTTCCCCGTATCTTTGCATCCCAGTGCGCCTTTGTACCCAGCAATTGCTCTAACACACCAACCACTAACACCTCTGAGTTCCATGGCAGAATTAGCCAAGGGGCAGCACAGCTCACGGTGAAAAGCAAGTCTCAGAGAAGAACTCCCCACAGAACAAATAGGCAAACAAAACAAAATGAAAGCAAACTCATAGATCCAGAGAGTACACAGGTAGATGCCAGAAGGGAGGTGGGCGATGGGGTGGGAGAAAATAGGCAAAGGGGACTTAGAGGTACAAACCTCCAGTTATATAATAAGTCACAGGGATGTAATAACATACGGAATGTGATCAATAATATTGCAATAATTTTGTATGCAGAAAGTTGGTTACTAGACTTATTGTAGTAATCATTACATAATGTATGCAAAAGTCAAATCATTATGTAGCACACCTGAAACTAACATAATATTGTATGTCAACTATATTTTATTACAGAGAGAGAGAGAAAGAAAGGAAGAGAAGCACTATTCAGTATGGTAGCTACTCGCTACATGTGGCCACAAACACTTGAAATGAGGCAAGTTTGAACTGAGATGTGCTGTAACTATAAAATTTTGAAGACCTAGTACAAAAGAAAAAAATAAATTATCACATTAATAATTTTTAATATAGAACAGGAATTCTCATCTAACCTCTCACCACTAAGTTCCGGAGGGGCACTTGCCTGGGATTCATGTTAAAAGAGAGAGACTGGGGATTCTATACCTCTGCCTACAAGTTTTAGCCCCCTGTCTAATGCACTCAGCTCTGAGACTCAGCCCAGAGAACAAAGACTTTGAGGTATTATTCATCTGTATCATGTGGGCTTTGTTTTCAAGGACAAAAACTATTAACTTAAGGGGAAAAGTCATTTTGGGATTTTTTTCTTTAGTAAAATTAAATATTACCTGGAGCATCTTATCTTTCTCAAGTACAGAAGTTCAATTGCCCACCCTGGGTCCTCTGAATAGCAACTAAGAAAGATAAAAATATTTTCCTGTTCAGAGATGATTTCAGTTATCACAGCACTAAATAGATGGCAAATGAGCAACCGGTTTACAAATGTTTGTTCATGAAGCCTGAATCTGTTGTTTGAGAGAATCTGGGAGGAACTGCTGAGGAAGTCAATGACCAGTGGGGGAAAATGTTTTAAGTGCACATGATAATGCTGAAGGCTGGCCCACGGAGAACACGTGGAAGAACAGGACCTCAAACCAAAATGATCAGGTGCATCTGAAAATCAATATGCCTGCAACACAGATCTGTGTCCCTTATCCTGAGCTAGGGAGAGCTCCCAGTTGCCCTGCAGCCCAGAGAGGCACCACCTTGAACTGCCAAGATGCCCCAACTCCCATGCCTTGCACCCTGCCTGGCCCCACATCACCTCCCTTTTGTCCATTTACCCCTTAAGCATCCAGGCTTCCCCTCTGAGAAGCATGTGCTCCTACATCCTTCCTCAGCCGTGCACACATCCTCACCTCTTTGCTCACAGCACAGGCCAACAACCCAGTGCTCCTTACCACACACATATTATACTGTTAATTCTCTTGTCATTTCTGTCCTCTTGGTCCCCCAATTTCTTAAAAATGACCCTCAATGACACCTGACTCCAAGAAATCAATCCTTCAGTCTCCAGAGAGGGACACAGAACCCCCACAAGCAGAGGATTCAGTAGAAGCCACTAATGGTTCAGTTATCTTCCAAATAAACCCATTTATTCATCAGCAGAAACTCATCCAAAGGCCCATGGACAGAAGTCAGGGGGTCAATGAAGTTAGACGGGGAAAATGTCTATCTTTATTTTCACTAACCTCTAACTGAACTATAGCATTTCCCTCAATTACGAATGTGAGCAATAAACCACAGTAGTTTTAGCAATGCTATGATTTGTCAACAGTAGAAATCAGATATTTTAGTATGTTACGATTGTTGCAGATTTCTCAAAATATTATTTATTTCAGACATATGTCAGTTATTCAACCCATAAGTAGATCTTGCTTTTTGATGAGTTAATAAAGAAGCACATATATGACTGTGCCACACATGTTTTATTTATATTTTGATAACTGTATGTCAGTATAATTAGTTTCCTTTGTAATCCTATATATTTTATTTTGTGCATTTAAAAACATTCTGAGAATGAGTCCTGTCTTAGTCTGGGCTGCTATAACAAAATACCACAGACCAAATGGCTTAAACAACAAACACTGATTTCTCACAGTTCTGGAAGTTCAAGATCAAGTCAGTGTCTGGTGAAGAAATTCATGCAGATAGCTACCTTCCTGTTGTACCCTCACATGGCAGAGAGAGATCATCTGTCTCACATCTCTTCTTTTTAGGGCACTAATCCCATTCGTGAGGGCTCCACCCTCATGACCTAATTACCTCCCCAAAGCCTACCTGCAAATACCATTACATTGAGGGTTAGGGCTTCAGCATATGAATTTGGGAGACACAAACATTCAGTCCATAGCAAGTCCATTGGCCTCACTAGATGCCAGAAGAGTTTATGGAAAAAAAGGGAAAAGATTGTTAGCCACCCTCCCATGACCCCCATGAAGCATGCCCCCACCACAAAGATCCCTGTGACAACACCAGCCACAGAGTCTTCAACAATAGCTCTCCAAGCACTTTACAGACCTGAATTCTCTTAATTCCTCAAGAGGTGATAAATATCCACATTCATGTCAAAAGCAGGAAACTCATTTTTTAGATTCTTTTCCCATATAGGCCATTACAGAGTACTGAGTAGAGTTCATTGTGTGTATATGTCAATCCTAATCATCCAATTTATCCCTCCCCGCCTTACCCCCTGGTAACTATAAGTTTATTTTCTACATCTGTGACTCTATTTCTGTTTTGTGGATAAGTTCATTTGTAGCCTTTTTTTAGATTCCACATATAAGTGATATCATATGATATTTGTCTTCCTCTGTCTCACTTACTTCACTCAGTATGAGAATCTGAAAAAGAGTAGATATACGTATATGTGTAACAGATTCACTTTGCTGTACACCTGAAACTCACACAACATTGTATATCAACTATACCCCAACATTTTTTTTAAAAAAGCAGGAAACTCAGAGTTTAGATGCAGCACAGGGGCAGAAAGGGGGTAGTGGGAAGCACTGAGAGGCCAGGAGAGCTGGTATCTGGGGCTCCTCAGGGTCCGTTTCTCCGGAAGAGGAGCTGAGTGGCCTCCACCCCCACTCTGTGAAGGCCCAGTTATGCCACGCGCAGAGGTGAAAGTCAGGAGGGTACAGCCGCAAGACCACCTCCTCAGGAGCAAAACCCAGCCCAAAATGCTGATACCAGACCGACAGGGCAACTCTCTCAACTCTCACAAGAAAGGAAGAGGAAATTCTTTTGTGAACGTAATTCCGAACTGGGTGAGAGATATTGTGAGCTGCTCAGTTCCCTGCCCCTCGCACTAATTACACAAGCGCTCAGGGTTAATTTGTAGGCGCGGACCATATTGCTGAGCGCACATTTTTTCTGGGTTTCAACCACTCTACTTCTCAAGTTGAAATTACTTCGCTGCAACTTTTCTTTCTTTCTCTCACCTTTAACTCTAAGTCTGTCGGCATGTTTTCCTTTGGCAGTTTGGGAAAAAAAGTAAAAAGGGGGCCAAAAAAAAAAAAGGTTATTTGATCCTTTGAAGAGAGAAATCCTGCTCATGGATTTTCTGCATTGAATTCATCGGAGAGAAAAGAACGATTGAGTGAACAGAATGGGAAAGGGAGGACAAGGAAGGGCACAAGCAGCTTTGATCTCCTCCAGGGGGAGGTAGGGCAGCTGCCCCCTGCATCCCCCAGATATCCCAGGGCATCCGGGCTCCCCGCCAAGCCCTTGGAGATCCTTCTGCAGCCAGGCCACACCCACCTGATTGGTGAACTCTGGGCTACAGGTTCTTCAAACAGCGCAGAAGAGGGGAGCGTGAGACTGAGCCAGAAATGCTCGCGTTCCCCTCCTGGTGCTCACTGCCTCGGGCACTTTGATCAGAGGAAGAAAAGCTGAGAACTAAGAAATCATTCTGAGCGCCAGCTGAGAGAGGGAGAGCTGATAAACCAGGGAAATACTCTTTGTAACATAAGCTTGTATTTCTTCCTTCATCTCTAGGCATAAGGAGGGAAGGCAGAATATGTGGTCATCAATACTAGGTGATAAATGCTCAGAACTTCTGGGTCAGCTCAAGGGCTCACTCTAGGCTGAGAAAGAGAAAACACCTAACATCTAACTCAGGGCAGGCACTGAGCGAAAAACACAGACTCTTACTGCTGCTCCCCACTGCAGAGCCCTCTGGAAATGTACTCCTGACTTTGAGCAGAGCTTTGCTGTCAAGGAGCTATGAGTACCACAGGGCAGTCATTAGGACTCAATTCTGTTTAAAGAACAAAATCCTTAGTGCTTAATAAGTGCTGGGCATCATGCTAGAAAAATCTGGAGTCCAAAGATGAATGGGAGTTGGGGTGCCCACTGTTTACCACAGTAAACTGATAATAACTCAGTGATAAGTGCTATAAAAGCTGTATTCACAAGGTCAAGGATAGAAAAGAGGGAGTGGCAATGATTCATTAACTGGGACAAGTGATGTCTGGGAAGGCTTCCTTGCAGAGGTGATAGGCAAGTTGGGTTTTAACAAATGAATAGGAAGAAAACATGGCATGAGAGCAATGTTCTATACTAGAGAAAGAACACATGCAAAGAGGCAGAAATGTGAAATCTGGAGGTGTGCTCAGCAGTCAGGGTTGGCTGGGGTCCAGGGTCTGGGGAGGCGTGGAGTCTTGACGGATGCGCCTGCAGTAAGGTCACAGAAGACCTTTGCCCCACTGCACCTAGCTCTCCAGGGATTTTATCCTGGTGGAGTGGTTTTAAGAAAGTAACGTGATCAGAAGGGTGTGAGTGTGTGAATGTGTTGTGCACATGTATCCTGGCAGCAGGGTGAATCAGAGGTGTGTAAAATACAGCGATTTCCCCTTTGGACATGCTGATTTTAAGGCACCTCCGGAGACACAGGCAGGGAGCAGCGGGAGTGTGTTTCCGTCACTCAGGCGGGGAATCTGTGCTGAAAATGCAGATCTGGGAGCTGCCAGGCTAACGGTGGTGGCTGAAGTCAGGAAGACGAAGAAACAGACATGAAGCCGCCTCCTCTGGACCCTGGTTCTGCCAAGTGGCTCCCTGCTTTAGAAATTCCTAGAACGTCAGACCTGAATGGTTCATAGAGATTAGCCCTCATCCCCCATTTTGCATATAAGGAAGCTGAAGACTGGTGGCAGCTGCAGCCTTCGCTCTCTGGTCACCGGATTCCCACCTCTGCCTCAGCCTTGACTGGCCTGCCCACTGTGTCTAAAATGGGCCAGAGGTGGGAGGAGAAGAGAGAGACATAAGGGATTGAGGTGGCAGAGGCCAGATTTAGAGGCAGTCAATCTATGACCAAGAAGATACGGGGAAGACAAAGGATATTAAGCAATAGAATGAGAAGGGGGCTACAGGTTTCCAGTGTGGTGCCTTCTTTTTCTCCACCTGGTGAGCTCTCTCCAAGCTCAAAGGCCGTCTCCTCCATGAAGCCTCCCAACGAGCAGAGCCCAGAGTGACCTCTCCCTTCCCTAACCTACAGGAGTCCTTCTTGCATGGTACTCCCACATTTAGCCATAAATTAGAACCTGCCGTATAGCACAGGGAACTCTACTCAATACTCTGTAATGACCTATCTGGGAAAAGAATCTTAAAGCAAAAAACGAAAAACAGAAGTAGAGTCACAGATGTAGAAAACAAACGTATGGTTACTAGAGGATGAGGGGGTGGGGAGGGATAAATTGGAAGATTGGGATTGACATACACACACTGCTATATATAAAATAGATAACTAATAAGAACCTACTGTATAGCACAGGGAACTCTACTCAATACTCTTTAATGGCCTATATGGGAATAGAATCTAAAAAAAGAGTGGATAGATGTATATGTATAACCGATTCACATTGCTGTACACCTGAAACTAACACAACGTTGTCAATCAACTCTACTCCAATAAAAATTTAATAAAAAAGAATTATCTGTGGGCAGGTCTCACGTTGCTCTCAACTGTGAATAGTGGATGGATATCATTGTCTGAACGCCCAGAACTGAGCAGGGGTGGGCCTGCCACAGAGTGGGGTCTCCATAAACAGGGGCTAGAGGAATCAATGCTCCCTGGGAGGACACGAGAGAGCAAGGCTGGCAGAAACAGATCCGGGGATGAAAAACCGAGCAGGCAGACAAGGAAAATGAGAGCAGAGCTCAAGAGAAAGCTGTGGGGCTGCCAGCCTTCAGGAGGCCCAGCCCAGCCCCCAGCCCCCGCCTGAGTCACAGGCAGGAGAAAGCATGAGTGATCTGATACCAATCATGCCAGCTGTGGCAGAGGCAGTACGGGATGATCTAATAGATATTTTCCAGCCTTCGTGTGTATTATCCCCAAACAAAATGACATGTGCTTCCCAGCAGCTCCTCTCTGGTTATGAGCACTATAATTAAGTACAAAGTACACACCCACCTCAGTCTGCACAGAGAGGGCGGGGAAGCCAACCATGGCCCAGCAAAGCTGTCTGGTGGAATCAGTGCCGAGTCCCAGCCTCAGATCGCTGGCCCTCAGACTCGGCAGCCCCGTGCTGGCCTCTGCGAGCTTGCAGTCCACTCAAGACCCCAGGGAGTCAAGGAGGAGGCCGTGGGCTAGGGGAGTGTGGGCAGGATTCTAGCCCCTGTGCTGCACTACATGGGGGTCCTTCTCGTCCTGAGTCTCCAGTTTCTCATCTGGTGTCCCCACCAGGTTAGTCTCCCCGTCACATGAGCCTGGGTTCCCTCTTCGCTTAGGCCAGAGGCCTCAGCAGCTAGAGGCCCTCAAACAGCAGCCACGGCTCTGGCAGGCATGGGACGTTCCTTTAGGACCCTGGCTGTCCCCAGAGCCCCCATCACAGCCAACCCAGGTCTGCTCAGAGGTGGCTTTGGGAACACATGTCTGGATTCCACCAGGGGCATTTAGTAAGTTTGGAACCACAGCGAGATTCCCCTCCCAGACCCAGTGCCGGGCCCAAGCTGGAGGCAGTGACTCTTGTGACAGGGACACTAAGCACTGGGTCAGGTCTTGTCCACCCCCAAGTTTTAAGGGCCCCTGCCAGGCTGCAACAAGCCAAGGGACCCAGACCAGTCAGATCCTCAGAGTGGTCCCCGGTGCCCCAAACTCCCCAGGCTGTGCCCGCTGATTGGCAAGGACCCGGACCTGCCCTGCGGCTTCTTTGTTGCACTATAACTAGACTCAGCACACGAAGGGCCCCCAAACCCCTTTCCTTGCTGTTTTTTCCAGGAATAGATCGTATGCATCTCCTCTAGCCCTGGACTGACCCCAGATTTTCCTGCCGACTGTCCCCCGAGGTCTTCCCGATCTGGGCTGGCCAAATCCAAGCCAGACTCAGGGAGGCAGAGATAGAAGCAGAGACTGGGAGGGGTACGGCAGTCAGAGCATGAGATTCAACATCTGGAGAAATTCTCCGGGCACTCAGGTCTCCTCTCCCCATCCTGGAAAGTCGCCACATGCGCAGAGCAGTGAAAAAAGAGCCTGCGGGTTCCGCCAAAACAGCGTTGGATTGAGGAAGTTGGAGTTTAGGCATCAAGTCCTGTGGTGCTTCCTGCCTCTCTGCGTCCCTCCCCTCCCTGCATCCCACAATCACTGCCCTAGATCGCCGATGACTTCTTGTTCCAACACAACTGTCCTGCACCTGCCAGACGGACCTTTATAAAGTGGTTTCTTCCCGATGTCATCCCCCAGCTGTAACCCACAAGGAGATCTCCATGCCCGAGAGGTGAAGCCTGCTTAATCTGTTCCTCATTGCCTCCCAAGGCTGCTTCTCAACTTCACCTCCAGTCTCATCCCTTTCTTCCTCCTCTCCCACGTGCTTCTCCCCAAGCCAGCCAGGACAGTCTACTTCGGCCTTCCTTCTGCCCTTCCTAATTTCCCCCAAGGCCACGTCCTCAACGCTCAGCCCAGCCTTCCGTCTGTGCAGACGCTCACCCCCACCTCGCCGGCTCACGCCACAGCACAGTCCTGGCCCCTGGGACCCTGCCTCTTGGGCACCTCTCAGTGGTCGTGTGAATTATGGTCCCCAGCTCCATCCTCCTCCCACTTCACAGGGAGGCGGTGGGGATGCTGTCGTGAGGGGTCTTGCTGAGGCGGGACTCTTGCTACGGCCCTTACTACTGTCCAAGGGTTCCTGCCACTCTCTGACCAGAGGCAGCCCACGGAGGGCACCCTGCACCCTCCTGTCCACATTTTTCTCCACTGTTCTTACCACATTCTGACACGATATTTATTTAATGTGTGTTTATGTCTCCCCCCCAAAAAAATTCTACGAAATAACTCTATGAGGGGAGGATTGTTTTTCTGGTTTTGTTCTCAGCTCTATCCTGTGTCCAAAACAGTCTCTAGCCCATGGAAGGCACTCTATAAATATTTGTTGAACAAATGAATGACCGAGTGAATGACTGAATGCTATCATAAGCCCCAGCCACACAGCATCCCTGTGTAGGTAGATTCTTTCCGTGTGAAGCCCTTAGAGAAGCCTGAGCTGAGGTAGAAGGACCCCTGGCTTGGGGCTCAGTTCCCCTGAGACCCAGCAGGAGCAACTTTCTTGTCCACAACCTCAGTTTTCCCACGTGTAAGATGACAGGGCTGAGGGGTGCCTGCAGCCCATGTGCTGAGATCCTGCAGACCTTTCCCGAAAACTGCCTGCAGGCCCTGCCTGGAGCCCAGCGGGCTCTAATTAGGAGCTGGTCTTATCATTTTTATACTTTAATTCTCTCTGGTCAACACCACTTTAATGACGGGCCTCTGTGCGGTGGATCCTACACTCACTGAGCAAGGCCACAGCTCCATGTGGAAGACCTGCTTCCCCAGGGACACAGCAGAGCCCCCCGGCTAGTTTCCTGCCCTGGCCCTGACCCGCACCACTCTCACCCTCCCCTCCGCACCGCTCTTTCTTCTCGACCAGACCAGCGTTGTTGGCCCTTTCTTTCTCTGCCCCATCGTAGGGACTTCAAGGAAGGCCCAGGCCCCAGGAGTGGGTTTGCCCTCTCAAGGCTTCAGGGAAGAGTCAAGATGGGCACTCTGAACTGGCCTTTCCATCCAGGTCCGCCCAGGGCACGTGGACATCCCGCCAACCTATGGGACTAGAATATGTTTTCATCTAGACTTGAGGGTTATATTGTTATTTCTACAGTGAAGCCACTGTCCTCGCCAGATCAAACTGAAATTTTTCTCAAAGAGCGCTGTCCTAGGAGGAGGTGGCTCTCCCCATGCCGTCTCTGGGCGGGTTTGGGGGCGACAGAGCTGAGGCCTCCAAGGGCAGGAGGCAGGATCTGACTTGGCAAGAGGAGGGAGGCTGGAGGGGGTTTGGGCAGGATGAAAGGTTTGAACAAGGCTACAGAGAAACACCTTTCTGAGTTGGAAAATCCTTGACACAGGGCTGCAGCAGCCTCCTGGAAGGTCCATGCTGGCATATAAAGGACTGCTAGGGGGCCCTGGCCTGCACTTTAGGCTGGAGAAAAGGACACAGTGTCAAGGCCAAGAGGCAGCTTAGGGAGAATGTTAGCATGAGCAGGGATGCTCTAAACCAGACCGCCTGGGTCCCAAGCTGGCGGTACCACCACCCACTGGCTAGTAGCTGTGCAGTCTCTTAACACCTCTCCCCATCTGAAAGTGGGACTAACGAGAGCACTTCATAGGGTTGCTATGGCAATTAAATGTCTAATTACGAATAAAGTCTTAGGTCAGTGCCTGGGACAGAATAGACACTCAATGAATGTCTGCTATTATTATTTTTATTTTTATTATTATCATTATGATGATTCCTCCAAAGCACCATTGCCCACATCACCACCAGCACCACCACTCAAGACATCCCTAATTATCAACACGTGGAGCCTCAACACACATCCTCTGGCCTCCTCTGAACTCCTCCTCAACAGAAATTGTGCAGCTCACCCTGAAGGGCCACATTCCAGTTCCCAGGGCAGCAGAGTCCCCAGGCTCTGTCCGAGGTCCCCAATATCCTGTAATCGTGAGAAATCACAAGGCAGTCCTTCATCAGAAGAAATCAGTCCACCCCACGGAAGAGAAGATGCCCCCCGACTGCTCGGATCATCCATTTCCTCTCCACCTCTCCCTTTGCCACCTGTGCCTTCTCTCCAGAAGCTGAGGTTAGAGCCCCACGCCCAGAGCACCAGCAGTCTCTCCAGACCAATCAAGAATCTGCCTCTCATGGGGAAGACCCACTACCCACCTCCAGCCTCTAGTTTAGACCATGATTTCAACTGCCAAAAAAAATCCATGCAAATTGGGGCCAAATTGAAAATCTGTTCATCACTTCTCCTGGTGCCTAGGGTCCCTTGCTGGGGAATTTTTAACAGGCTCAGGTCATCTGAAGCCAAAGAAGAGAGAGGAGACAGATGGAGTCATGCATTTTTACAGTGATTCTTAAGGACGATCCTGTGGAAACCCCCTCTGCCCTCACATGCTGCAGTGGGGAAGTCTCATTCCATGACCTACTCTTACTAAAGATATTTCTCCCCACACCTGACGGCTCGGGCACGTTTCTGCGGGGACTCACTTGCACAGTGGCCTGCAGGAGGGATGTTTCTCACACAACTAGCTTGGAAAAATCCAAGGCTTCCTTGCCAAAAAAAGCATTCTTTTTGCTACATAAGAGAATGCAAGAGCATTGGGTTTAACAGGAAAATGTCCACTGGTTAGAGGGACTTCTTGTCAATTAAAACCAACTCCACGCAAGAAGTGAAAAAATTGGGAGTGAGCCAGGCTCCACCCAACACCCTTGTCACGTTTCTGCATGGACGGTCCAATTTAAAGAGTCCCTGGGGGGCTTCCCTGGTGGTGCAGTGGTTGAGAATCTGCCTGCCAATGCTGGGGACATGGGTTCGAGCCCTGGTCCGGAAAGATCACGTGTGCCACAACTACTGAGTCTGTGCTCTAGAGCCCGCAAGCCACAACTACTGAGCCCGTGTGCTGCAACAACTGAAGCCCGCGTGCCTAGAGCCCATGCTCCGCAACAAGAGAAGCCACCACAATGAGAAGCCTGCGCACAGCAACAGAGTAGCCCCCATTTGCCACAATTAGAGAAAGCCTGTGCGCAGCAACGAAGACCAACACAGCCAAAAATAAATAAATAAAGTCTATAAATAAATAAAATAAAGAGTCCCTGGGATTCCCTTTGCATGAGCCCCTCTGGGCAGTCTCATGGGCATGGGACTTGACTGAAGAATTTGACTCAATGTCTAGTCCTCTAATACCCTGCAAAGGGAGCCTAGCTCTCAACAGCTGCCCTCGGACCATGATCATTCAGCAAAGTCCCAGCTCTGCTCAGGGTGGTAGCCAGGGTGCTCCAGAGAAATAAAAGGATCTACGTAGGTATATGAAGAGAAAGATTTATGTTAGGAATTGGTTCATGAGATTGTGAGGGTTGGCCGGTCTGAAGTCCATAAGGCAGGCTAGTAGGCTGATGATTAAGAGTGGATGCTTCAGTCTTGAATTCTGCAGGGCAGCAGGCTGGGAACGCACGCAGGCTGTCAATGTGACAGTTTTGAGGAGAATCCCTTCTTCTGAAAACCTTCGTCTTTGAGCTTAAGGCCTTAACTGATTAGGTGAGGCCCACCCACATTATGGACAGTCATGTGCTTTACTCAGAGCCTACTGATTTAAACGCTTATCACATCTAAAAACACCTTCACAGCAACATGTACACTGGTATTTGACCAAACAACTGGACACCGTAGCTTAGCCAGGATGACACCTAAATTTACCATCCTACTCGGCATACGTACTCTGCTCTCTGACCATCGCGCTTAGCCAATCTCCCCGCCTACACCTCTGACAGTGCCTGTTCCTCCTCCTTGAGCTTACATGCTCATCATCAGCTCTGTGCTTTATCAAGCTGCCTCTCCCCTTCCCATTGAAAAGCACCCCCATCCCAGCCCTCTTCAAATCCTTCCTTCCTCCTCCAGACCCAACTTCAGTCTTACTTCCTTGATGGAGTCTTCCCTGGCCTTTTTAGGCCACACGTGTCTCCCTTAGGACTCCTGAACCCCCAGGTGTCCACAGCATAAACCCAGCCTTTGATCACACACCTCCTGAACGCCTCCCTTTCCTAGTCTCATTTCTGAGTTAAGAGACCAGCTCACATACCTCCACCTCCCACCTAGGGGAGGGCTGGGAAGATTGAAATGGATACAGATGTCCATCTGCTGGGGGTTTTCTCTACAAAGAAAGAACAACGATGGTAAGCACTGGATTAAAAAACAAAGTCAAAACAGAAAAAGCAGAGAAAATCTGGAGGTCTTTCTGTTTGAAGTGAGCTAAAAACAAAAGTTGAGGTGGGGGTAGGTTGAAGAAGGTGACCTCACTATAGATAAATACATCGTATGGCTCCTGCCCCAGCCAATCTGTAAAAATGTGGGATATTCTGGCCCTGCAACGGAGCTGCTTCTGCGCTGCAGAGGGGGTTTCTGGCAGGCACTGGGACCGCATTAAAGGTCTCCACTCTGTGGAGACCTCTCCAAACCGATGAGCTCAAAGTTCTGCTTTTAATCGATTCAGTGGTGGTATCACTGGGCAGCATTTCCTCCAAAGATAATGGCAGCATCGATTATCAGATACAAAGCACAGGCAGCCTTGAGCAGCTAGGAGCCCAGTGCCAGAGCAAAGGGGCCGAAACCAGCTTTGGGAGTGGGGTGCTGGCTGCTACTGCTCTGTGATGAATACAACTCCCGGCTCAAGCTCCAACCCTGGTGGTGGGAAGGGCCCAGAGCCTCCCCACTGTGAGCCAGCCACCAGCTGTGGGAAGGAGGGAAAAGGAGTGAGCTATACAGAGCCCTCGGGCATTTCTGAAAGGCAGGGTGCAGCAAATCTCAGTGTCTGCTCCATCTCACTTAATTTATTAATATCACTGAGCATGAAAAAGTATCACACCCTGTGCTGAGTGCTATGGATGTAACTGACAGCCCTGAGCCCTGCCTGTAGGGGGCACCCATTCCACCAGGGAAGAAAGACATCGGGCAAGTATTGATATTATAAACAATCGCCAAGAGAAATCAGGCTGATCATGTACCATTTTTAAAGGACAAAGTGACATCGTGGGAGTAGAAGGATCTTCCATGCCGGGGTTGGCCAGAGTTGAAGGGGGTTGGAGATTTTTTTTTTTAATAAATTTATTTTATTTTTGGCTGCATTGGGTCTTTGTTGCTGCGTGTGGGCTTTCTCTCTAGTTGCGGCGAGTGGGGGTCTTCCTGGTAGTGTGCAGGCTTCTCATTGTGGTGGCTTCTCTTGTTGTGGAACACGGGATCTGGGCGTGCGGACTTCAGTAGTTGTGGCACACGGGCTCAGTAGTTGTGGCTCATGGGCTCTAGAGCACAGGCTCAGTAGCTGTGGCACATGGGCTTAGTTGCTCTGCGGCATGTGGGATCTTCCCGGACCAGGGTTCGAACCCATGTCCCCTGCATTGGCAGGCGGATTCTTAACCACTGCGCCACCAGGGAAGCCCACGGTTGGAGATTTTACATATGATTGCTTATCTATAAACAGAAGGCTTCCAACACTGCCTTTACTCCTTAGCCTTTCCTGTCCTGATCAGCTTCTAGCGGCTCCGCTCAGCCTGGGGAGGGCTGGTACCAGATCTTAGACTGTATTAGAGGCCCCTCCTATAAGCTCATATTATGATCAGTGATAACCACCCCTCCACCACCCATATTACTTCTCATTTTCATTGTCCGTTTCATTGCCAGTCTCATCTACTGAACAGTAAGCTCCTTGCAGGTAGGGGCATGTCAGTTTCACTCACAATTTTACCCTCAGAGCCTACAGTTAACAGGGCACATAGCTGGCCACAGCTTTGAGTGCGTGTTTAGAGAAACTAATGCACATTTAGAGAAACTTCCGCTAATAATGGTAGCTGACATTGTTTGCACTGGCATTATGTGTCAGACACGGTAAGCACTTGGCAAACACTGACTCATTGAGTCCTTGCGATAATCTTTTGAGTTTGGCATTATTAACCCCCTCATGCAAATAAGGGACCTGAAGCTCAGAGAAATTAAGTAATCTGCCCAAGGTCACACAGCTTGGGACTATATTCAAACTCAGAACTGTCTCTGGTCCCCACAGATGCTGGCCTGAGGTCCCCTGGAGTGGAAGCATGTTCTCCCCTGTAAGTGTACAAAAAGAGGGAAGTGGTTCTGGCCAGATGTGGAAAAGATCAGAGATTTGAGTGCTCGACAGACACATCCACGAGGCAGGCAGAAGGATCCACAGTTGCCAGGATCTAAAGCTTCCAGGGATTGGGTTCCTAAGCCCACAACATCCTCTGTAAGGAGGTGAAGGCAGGTACCGGACTCTACGAGGCTTCTCCTGGAAGAAGAAAGGAGCCTAAGGCAGGTCCTAGGAAGGTGGTGGAAGGGTCAAGGATCAACGCCCCCTTAGGTTCTTGGCATCTCTCTTGGGTTCATCTGGGCTTCTCCCTGAAACTCAGGGCCTGCTGCATGCAGGAAGCTTCAGAGTCAGTTTCAGACTGGGGCTGGATCTGGGGCAGGAAGCAGAGGGATAGATAGAAAGCTTGTCGCTGTGAAGGTCAGGGCACAAATGAACACAGACAAGAAGCACAGGCACAGAACTGCCAAGTGATATACCTGCTGTCACAGCACAAGCCTTAAGAGGGATACACTAAAACATCATAGACTGGTCTGCCTGTGGAGGTATGCTTCTCCCCAAAGAGCCCCTTCAGCCTGCTGCTACTTCCTTGTGGAAAATTAAGAGAGGCGCTTGTCATCACCGAAGGAAAGGAAAGTAGCCTCCTCATTTCATCACAAAAACTCCTGCAAGCCTATGGCAAATGGCCTCAGTTCCTTCCTTCCACCTGATTTATACCGAAGCCATTGTTCACCCGGACGGTGCTCAATATATCACCAGAATGAACACTGTGCATCTTGGTATTTCACCCTCCAAAGTCTCATAGAAAAATGAATGCTAATGAAGAGGCCTTCCATGCTTTCCTAAGAAGGCCATAACCTCTGATAATACAGAGAGCTTCAGCAGATCAATAAAGGCAATAAATCAATGCAATTTATTAAATGCAACAAGCACCTTCCCAGGCAAGTGCTCAGGAAGAGTCCAGAGCAGCATGTCGCCGGCACTCAGAATGGGAAAAGGTTCTGGTAGCTACGGAGTATGAACAAAGTTTCAACAAATGCCTCAAGAGACAGTTAAATCCAGGTACAGTGACGCTCAAAATCACCTCATCACAATCTCTAGCAGAGCTCTCCCTGTGAGGTCCTCATCTGTGCTCTTTAGACAGAATCCAATTTACCATCCTTTCTACAGCAACACCCAGATCAGCTCCTGGGACAGAGCTAGAAAATGTTCAAGTGAACAAGGGCAAGTTTCACTGTGCAAAAGGAAAGCATGAGTGAGGCAAGATCAAACACAGTGGGTCTCAACAACATGGGAATTGATCTTTGAATCTGCCCATTGTCTTCCCGGAGAGAGAGCAGAGAATGGTCCCCCATCCATGGTATGTAAGGCATCCCAAAGGAGAGTCCACATCCCAAGCCTGGTCCTCACATGTAGACAGAGCTGGTTTAACAATTCATCAGAGCAGGCAGACCACTAGTGTCTGCTTCCTCTGCAAGCAAGAGTTCCTAAAACAGCCCCTGCACTGATGAAGATGAGATCACACTTCTCCCCGGCAAGGGCAAGGTTGGGACTGCCATTTCCTCACCTCAGCTCCAGTTCTGTTCTTATCTCTCTACCTTCAGGCCACTGAGGAGAGAAAGGCCATGGCAGGGTTGCTGTGGGATCATGGTCCAGGCTGTAGACACCCTGGCCCTGGCCTGAGGATGGGCTCCTCCATGGGCAGCGAGCTTTTGTGAAAACACTGACTGTCCACGTCATCCATCCTTCCACCCATCCATCCATCCATTCATCCATCCATCTACCAGCACATCCATCCATCCATCCACCCCCAAATGTTTACTGAGGACCCCACTACATTCAAGTCTCTGTAGGGATGCAGAGGGTCTCTCAAGGATCCAGAGTGTACAACAGATGATAAAATAGCCTGCTGACCAGTGACATGACAGAAGAAATATGAGTTCTGGAAGCAACTACACCTGGTCCTCATGTCAGCTGTGTCTTTGGGTAAATTATGAAACCTCTCAGTGCCTCTAATGCCAAACCTAGAAAACAGGGATAATAACGGTACCTACCAAAGAGGTTCTTTTATCTCATTTAATAATGAGATAATGGAGTTTTCCTAAAGGATGATAAGGCATGCCATCAGGAGTAGAGGAAATTTTAGTTGGAGCAGGGGCAAACTTTTATCTAATATACATATATCTTTCAGTAAAAAGTAATATCAAACTCAATTTCACAAATATTACTACTTAAGATAAATCTAAAATTTAAACTAAGTTTACACAGAGTGTGAAAGGTATTTGTAATACATGTTACCAACAAAGGGTTTGTATCCAGAATATATAAAGAATTTCTACAAATCAATAAAAAGATCACAAAATAATGAAATAGTACAACCACTGGAAAGCCTATTTGACACTGCCTCCTACAGCTGGATGTCCCATCTCATAACCCAGCAATTACACTCCTAAATATACGGTCAGCATACATGTGCTTTAATAAGTATGTATAAAAATATTAATACTGCCATTATTTATAATAGCCAGAAACTGGAAACAACACAAAGGTCCATAAACCACAGAATAAATAAATAAATATTAACAGCAGAATACATAATGGTGCTGTATTCGTGCAATGGGATACTACACAGCAAGGAAAATAAATGAACCCCAGCTATATATAACCACAGAGCTATGCTTTCAAACATGAAACTGAATTATATAAATCAGACATACATAAAAACATACACACTGATCCCATATGTATAATGCGCAAACTAAATGACAGTGTGAGAGTCAGAATAGGGGTACCTCTGGAGAAGCTGTAGGGGAGCATGAGAAGGGTGTCCAAGGCCCTTACCCTGGTCTGTTTCTTGACATTTCATGATAATTTATTGATTTACGCATCTATGATTTGTGCACTTTTCAGTATGTTATATTCATACCTTTTTAAGTTTACAAAGTCTTTAAATATTAAGTAAATCCATGGGTGTGTGATTATAGCAACACTGTGAAGATAATAATCCCTAAAGATGGGAAAATGCTCAGGTGATAGAATTCACTAACCTTCACAAGATACAGATCCTATTCTGTACACTTTACGTAAATCGTCTCACTTAGCTGTCACAACGATCCTAGGAGGTAGGTAATATTATTAGCCCCCATTTTACAGGTGGGGCATCTAAGGCACAGGAAAGGTAAGCTACTTGCTTATGGTCACCCCACTAGCTAGCAGCAAAGCTAAGATTCAAAGCCAGGCACTGAATGATGGTCATGCTCTTAACAATCACCCCATGCTGCCCTCATGAAAAGGACCAACACAATAACTGACACGTAGCCACGCTCATTCTGTATTGACTCTTATTATTAAAAGTAATAGTCTTTCCTCTTGATTCCCTGTAGTCTGCTCAGTGAACCTTCCCGTCATCCATCATTCCTCTCCCAATTTATTTCTATGTTAAGGTTTTGATACCCCTCCTTCCCCTGAAAATTTTGTGTCCATATTTCAAGAAGTCTAGTGAAACGCTGCCTACTTGGGGCCTAGGGGATATCAAAGACGCAACAGCACAGCCTTTTGAAACATAAAAGAAAATAGCCCGGCTGGTGTCCATGATATCTTAACCACGAGCGCACAAGGCGGGATTAGGCTTCACCTGATGATGGGGAGACCACCCAAAGGTTTCCAGCTGAAGGGCTGAGGTCTCGATGTGTGCTCTTCCTTGGGATCCTGCAGGAGCACGGGCGTTGACGGTGGCTGATCACAGGGAAAGCCTGTTGTGAACAGCAGGCCTCTTGACCTCCTAGAAGGAAGCCAGAGACGGACGATGCAAATGCATTCAGGATGAAGCAGGGGGAAGAAAATGGCTCGCAAATATTAGAAAAAGTAAGGAGATGCTCCTAGGGTCCCAGGGCTTGAGGATGTTGCCTGAAATAGACTCAAGATGAATCTGCTCTCAGGAAGCATCACCCTTTGAGAATGCGAGGACATCCACCTGGGAGAAGAGCCTCCCCTGAGCCCCTCCAGAGCAGGAAAGCCTGGCTAATTTGCCGTCTGAAGACTGCTCTTCTGGCTCTGAATATCTACACAATCCTTTTGGTGCTAAATTTATTTGTCATCATTGCAGCAGCCTGTTTAATTATAACTAATGGGTGTACTCATGCTAAGTGACATGCTGTCGGACATCCCCCTCCCCCAACTGGAAATGTCCACAAAGATGCTGGGCAAGGAGGCAACTATTCTCAGGGAGACCAAGCTCCTCTAGTTGAGGCCCCACTTGGATGGAGAAATTTCACCAAAGAAATCTCCCCCCAGGACACCTTCAGGCTGTAGGGCCGGGGCGTTCTATTGGTGAGCTGCCATTTCTGAAAGCTCGACGACAGAGGCAGAGCCCCCATCTCCCAGCCTCCTACAGAGGATGTGATTTCCTATGCACATTATTAATGAGCTTCATCCTCAAGTCACTCTGGCTGCATGTGGAGCTTAGAGGACTTGGGAGGACAACTGGGCAGGCAGGAGAGGCTTTAAAACGCAGCATGTCCCCAGCCTGTTTTAAAAAAACATAGCATCAAAGAGGAAATCAGAGAGTGGGGGGAGGGTGGGGGGCAGTAGCAAAAATGGGATGAAAGAGTAAAATGAGGAAAAGAAAATTTTTTAAAAAGTATTTTAGGGGCTTCCCTGGTGGCGCAGTGGTTGAGAGTCCGCCTGCCGATGCAGGGGACACGGGTTCGTGCCCCGGTCTGGGAGGATCCCACATGCCGCAGAGCGGCTGGGCCCGTGAGCCATGGCCGCTGAGCCTGCGCGTCCGGAGCCTGTGCTCCGCAACGGGAGAGGCCACAACAGTGAGAGGCCCGCGTACCGCAAAAAAAAAAAAAAAAGTATTTTAAAAACGTTTTTAAAAGGAATATATATATATATATTCAGCTCCATTTCTGTTCTGCACTGTTCCTCCCAGCCTTGGGGCCAATCTCTTGCCCGGAAGCCTCTCCTGTGCTTCTCTGTCTGCTCAACCCCTGCAGGTCTTGCAGGGCTACCTGAGCCATTGCCAAACGTCCTCTGTTGACTTCCCCAGATCTCAGAGCACTTTTCCTCCTGGAAATTCCTTCCTAGTAGCCATTTGGCACTTCCTTCATTTAATTATCATCAAAACAAGTATGGATTCCTTGCTGTGAAGTATTTGTGGCAGACGCTAATCCCAGGTCTTAGATAAGGCAGTTTTCCCGGTGGGTGGGTAACTTGTCTTGTTCAAGAGGTTGAGATCCTGAGAACAGGAAGTGCGGCAGGTTCATGGCCACGAAGCCCAAGGCCTGGCACATGTTGGCCCCTCAGGGAATGCCTCTGGATGTGATCAAACTGGATTCAACATGATGCAGAGTGGCCTTGCTTGTTCTTTCCCAGTGACCCCTGACAGGATGCTGTCAATAGCATCACTGCCCATCTTCCCAGAGGGCAGCTGGGAGCAGAAGACCAGCCCCTAAAGAGAAAGGTTTTTGGATGCTAACCCAGCTTTTGCTCGTGAAAGGATAGAACCTCTAAGCCCCAAACATCAACCTACCCTCTTATGTCTCCTGTCTGGTGACTTGGCATCCAAAGAGCAAAGACAGTGATATTGATGGGAGTGGGCGGGGTGAGGGGAGGAGCTACGGATGGCTAAAGACAGCTGGTTGTTTTCAGAGAGGAATAAGCATTTATTAGTGAACAAGTAAGGACCACAAAAGACTCTGATGAATGCGGAGCTTTATGGGAAGATGGGAAGGAGGGAGAGGTAGAGACCTGGTTTCTGCCTTGTCCTCAGAGAGAAAAGACATGGAAGGTAGAGCAATGGAAGAATAATCAATTCCTGGTCTCAGTAGAAATGACAGAGTTACGCCAACCCCACTTCAGGGAAGAGTTTTGAAACCCAGTTCACACTTGTTCCCAAAGGAGCCTCTTCTCATACAGTCATGGACCAGCCCAGCTCCCTCAACATGCAGAAGCATTTTCAACTAAGCCCTATCCCTGGGACTTCCCTGGTTATAGACACATAAAAAAGGAAATCCTGTCATTTTTAAAGGTTCTCACAACCATGATTGTGATGCTTCACTTACTAAGATTTCACATTAGTAAATATAAAATCAACTTTCCATGATCAGAATATATTCCAGAAGTTTCCGTGATGCATCAGTTACTCTTCAGGCTGCAATGAGAGGCAGGCTGAGTTAGCCATAACTTGGCCTGTAATTAAGGATGCTGACCCAGGCTCGCTAGGTGCTCCAACAGCAGAGGCTTCGGTCTCTGCTGCTCTTGAGTCAATCTGAGCTCCCGGGGCCCCTCCTGGCAGAAGAACAAGCCGGGAGATCTCCTTGATCAGAGTCAAGACAACACCATTGGCAACTTAATCACAAAGGAATGAAGTAAAATACAGATACAGCCTAAACGTCTCACCGTCTCCCCAGACAGGCCAGGCTTTGAGATTCTGGATGATGAAAACCATTCTTTCCTATAAGCTCCCAGTGGTACCCGGATTTCCACAGTACTTGCTTCCCCACTTCAGGAGGGAGGGGGCAGCTAGCCATGTCCCTATTGTAAGATGTGACACAACGGCAGTTTTCTGGCCAAGGCAGCACTGACTGGGAGACCTCAGACCTTGGCCCTCATTCCCTCCTCCATCACCGTATGGATCTGCGAGGGAAGCCTCCCCCACATTGGAAGACACCTTGTTCCCAACCCCAAGACATAGTTACTTTCCCCAAGAGAAGACTTTGGCACACACTTCACTGCATCAGTGAGTGCATCAAAATGAGAGTCACCCCAGGGTACACCTGTTTTGAGTCAGGATCTCCAAGTTACATTCCACAAACATCAACTAAGGTTTTCCTTCCATAGGCTTAAGTCTAGATTCTTACATCCAACACCAATCTCCCTTTCCACTGATGAACATCTTGATGTGTGTCCAGTACCATGTTGTGTGATAGAGAGGCTTGCCACTCTGGAGGGATACGACAGTGGCTTGGATCTGTCAACCTGTCCTCTTCTTTCCTGGAAAGGTTACAGTCAGAGTTAAATAACAAGTGATTATAAGGCAGCTTTCTCATTGAAACGAGAATTAATATTAATGCAATTATGTGTTGATGGCTTCGGTGTTCTGTTGACATGGATCAACATTTAAACACTATCACTTAACAAAAATAAAACCATCCTACAAAGACTTCAACAGTAATGACAAGAGGCAGAAATGCGCAAAGGACTCTACAGGGTACCATTTTTACAAGACTGTTCTAAGAATTAGAGGGGAAAAAACCCACAACTCTCCCAGTTAAAAAATCTTTGTTCCCGGGCTTCCCTGGTGGCACAGTGGTTGAGAGTCCGCCTGCCGATGCAGGGGACATGGGTTCGTGCCCCGGTCCGGGAGGATCCCACATGCCGCGGAGCGGCTGGGCCTGTGAGCCATGGCCACTGAGCCTGCGCGTCCGGAGCCTGTGCAACGGGAGAGGCCACAGCAGTGAGAGGCCCGCGTACCACAAAAAAAAAAAAAAAAAAAAAAAGTTTGTTCCCATAAAAAGTAAAAGTTGATTTATTTTTATGAAATACTACAGATATGCTCTTAAATTCACTGAATTCCTCAGCTACCTCATCCCAAATCAATGCTTTATGGAGCTTTTAGGGCCTTCAAAATACAGCACTGTAGCTAAAATTGGGCCATTCCCCAAGCAACAGGATTGCAAGCAGGATGTTAGAGAAGAAAGCATTCTTTCAGAACATGGAAAGCTGTTGTCCTTTTCTTGCAACCCAGATGGTGTGATCTGAGGCGACCGAACAGCATAAGCCTCTCTGCTCAGAAACCCCTGTCCCCTCACTATCTGACCTCATGCTTAGAATCTCTGGCAGTTCATTTTAAAAACAAACGGGCCACTCAAACCATAGAACTCTAGGGTAGAAGGGACCTCAGTGGCCATTCAGGTCCATCCACCCATGTCTCAGTGGGGAAAATGCAGGTCCAGAGACTCAGCCAGAATCATACAATTGGTCATCGATAGAACTTAGACCCAAGCCAAGGGCCCTGAATGGCCAGCCTGGTACCTTGTCCATTGCTCAGCGTTACAGAGTGATTTGTGCCCCACACGTATAAAAGATATGTTGGCACCCTAACCTCCAGTACCTCAGCGTGTGACCTTATTTGGAGATGGGATCTTACAGAGGTAAGCGAGTTAACCTGAGGATATTAGGGTGGCCCTAATCCAATATGACTGCCGTCCTTATAAAGAGGGGAAATCTGGATGCAGAAATAGATGTGCAGAGAGGGAAGACGATGTGAGGAGACAGGGAGAAGCACCCTCTGCAAGGCAAGGGGGAAGATTTTGAATAGATCCTTCCTACACAGCCCTCGGGAAGAAGCAACTTGCCAAGACAATAAATTCCATCGTTTAAGCCTCCCAGCAGCCTTAGCAAACAAATATCACACCCTATATCCACTGTCTGGAGCGGACTGTGTGTCTGTGTAAATGTCTGTGTAGATATGCAGGCTTTATTTCACAGTTCAGGTATCTCTAAACCTGACTTCTTTAAAAGTCCAAAGATACAATTTCCCTAAAAGTATCTTTTACAAATGCTAGCCTCTAAAAGGCACACATTTGGTCAAAACCCAAGGCTAGGCCAACAACCCTAACAAGCAGATACTATTATTAACTCCATTTTCGGGATGAAGTCCCTTGGAGAGGTTGCAAAAACTGCCAAAGAACAACCACTGAGTAAGTGGCAGAGTGGATTTCAAACCCAACTCCATTTGGTTCCAGAGCACAAATTCCTGAGTAGTATACTGCACACAAGGTAGGGAGCTTCCCATCACCAGCAGTGTTCAAGCAGAAGGCGGAGGGCCACCAGTGAAAGATACTTTCTAAGGAATCCCTTCCCTTGAAGGAGAGGGGAAGTGAAGCGTTTTCTAAGGCCCCACCAGCCCTGAGCTGCCCTGAGTTTACAATCCTATAATTACGGCTGGTTTGAGGATTCAAGGGAAATTTCAAAGAGGAAGGAAGATGAGAATATGAATCAGAGTTACTATAGACAGAAAGGGAGTTAATGTTTTAATGTTGGCAGAGGAAGACTTCAGTAGACAGGAGGAAATTAGGAGGAATAGCAAGGAAGGTGTTAACAGGATTCGAGTTCTTGGGCTTTCCTGGTTAGACGATGCCCAAAGCTCCAGCCCCACCAACCTCTATGCTGAGTGTGGGATCACGTGAGCCTCTCAGTTCAGCCTCCATCCTGTGCGCAGCCTGATTAGACTCAAGTGAACCCTTGCAGATTTAAAAGTCACACAGTATTAAGGATGGATATAGAGCTGATGTTCTGAGCTCTTCATTTAGCATTTTTTTCCAGCCCTAAGTTAAACACATACACACACATAATGCTTCCACCATGCTACGAGCTAAATTCTGCTGGTGTCTGAGTGCCCACGTAGCTTATATTATCCTTCATGTGAGCTACATGCACACGCAGTGGAGGGAGAGTAGGTCTCAGAGCCCTCAGTTCCCAGAGCAGCTCCCGAATTTATGCGGAGTCAGAATGACAGTCATTTGAAGGACGGCTTTCCGTCTCTGCCAGGGTTCAGGCGCCAGACACGGGCTTCCTGATGCGGCAGCGCAGCACATAAAACTTGCTCGTTTTCAAGCTAAGTTTTCATTTTCTCTGGTCGGTTTCAACAGGTTGCTGTGCAGAGGATCCACTCAGTACGTGACATTTTCTCAGCTTGCTTCAGAAGAGGAAAGGCAGACTTCCAAAACCCACCGAAAGGTTTTTCTAGGTCAGTAGGAGAAAAGAGTGGTTCAGAATCCTGGCACTGGTTCCCCGGAGAGGCTGGTGAGGGGCTGCTTACGGGGGGAGAGGATCGCCTTGGGGCTGCTTGGCATCAGCTAGGTGAGCTGGACCAGAAGAGAGACTCAAATCCCATACGCAAACGTGGGTGCCCCAGAGCGCAGGGCGTCGGCACCTCAGGAAAGGAGGCTCAAGCTTCACCTCTGCCCCCCGAAAGAGCAGACCCTGCTTACTTCTCCCACTTTCTAGAAAACGCTCAATGCAAACCTTAAATCTGTCAACCTTCATCAGTTTGTGAGACACATCTGTTCATTTCTGCCAAAGGAAATGGGAATTTCTAAGAGAGGGAAAATAAACAAAGCCACATGTGGAGTACCTTGAGTATCCTGCATCTTTAGAGAAGTGCTGCTGGTGACTTGGATTCTTAAGTGCTTGCTGCACCTCTTACGTAGATGCCAGCAAACACCCAGTTCCCCAGTCACAAAGGGCTCCTTCAGAGCATGGGACGGGGGATTTCCTTCTCTCCAGCAGCCAGGCGTTCAAAGCTCTCCTTTCGTACTTCCTTGAAAAAGCTATTTTCATCCTAGGTTTCTGGTATATTTTTCACCCCATCACCGCCACCTATCAAATGATATTTGATCACTGATTGCCTTTTAATGATTCCATCGTGACCGCCTCTCATATTGTAAGCTGACGCAAACCCTCTTTGGAAGTAGCTGGTTATAAAAAGCACCATCACAAAGTGTTTAAGTTAAAATGGGTGGAGGGACTCAGACTTGGAGGAAGAACCCTTCCAGTGATTATACAGGGCATTTTGGAGCAAGAAGAGAATATCTATGTCTCAGCCCTCCAGTGGGAACACTGAGGTCAAGAAAGCAAATGAGACTTGCCCAAAGTCACCCAGCTCATCAGTGGCCAAATGGACTGAAAGAGAAGGTGCCTGATGACGACACGGTGCTAATTCCATCACAGTCACTGATCAGTCACTGATTCGGATACGTGGGGTCCCGGCCACCTCTACAGATGCTGTTGCATCCACACCCCCTGCATGGACCGAGCCAGAGGAGTTATTTTATTTCCCTTTTATCCTATTTGCTTTTCCTGCGGCCCTTGCTTAGACTGCAATGGAGTCTACTCTGCTTCTGAGGGTTACTATTTAGGGAGGGGGAATGGCATCCTCAGAGGTTGCGGGAGATGTGAGGCCATGGACCCACTGTGGCCTTGGCATTTTCCATGAAAACACGCAGGATGTAATTAAGCATCAAGTGGACACCCGGGTGCCTGGCAGCAACATGCAAAATACATTATTTTTCCCCAAACTCCCAAATATCTTGTGTCAAGTTTCTTTCCTCCCACTCTGCAAGCAACACTTTGGGAAAAGCACAGATTTCTCTTGAGAATTTGTTGTTCTGCTTGTTCTTGGCTTGAAGTGACAATTCCTTGAGTGAAGAGCCTGCGGCTGCCGTGGGAATAAGGAAACAGAGAGCGTGCACCTGCTGACGAAGAGCAAGGGCAATGAACCTTCAACGAACCGTGGCGAGTCCCTGCCTGATACCCTGCGAGGCTCCCCACCCTCACGCCCTCACAGGATCGAGTTCAAACACCTTACCTGGTCCACAGGGGCCTCCCTGGCCTGCCCCTGTTGACCTCTCCAGCCTCAGCCCATCGCATCACCCCCTCCCCTTCATCCCACAACCCAGAAACACTCAGCTGGTGTAGCTCCCCAAACACACGGAGCCTGGTCTTGACCCTGGACCTCTGCTCATGCAACCCCTCCTGCCATTCCTCCAGCCTTCTGAGTTCTCCCTTCTCCCCACCCTGGGTCCTGAGGGGCCACTTCCTCTCTTACCCACGTGGCTTGATTTTTTCTTCTTGCAGTATAATATTATCCCAACTATTAGGAAGACCCATTTCATCCTAGAACTCTTCATCTTCCCCTCAAAGTTCAAGGGTCCCAGAAACTACCCATAGGGTTGACTCTTCCCTATAGGTCATGCACGCTGGGGTCACCTCTGGTTTTCAGTGTCAGGTCCTTTGTGGTCCCAGCAGGGAAGCTATCTAAATCCTGCTTCAGCCTCAGGGCTTTGAGCCACGGGTCCTCTTTTTCTACAACCACCGTGACCAGTAAAACACCTTTATTTCTCTGTTTCTTGGGAAATACCCCATGACCATCAATACTTCTCTCTCCTCCACCCTAGGAGCTTTGGAGTCTCTTAAAGCCCCGAGGGGTCAGCTGGTCATGGCAAAACTAGAATATGGATAAAACTCAGGAACTCAGAACTCAGGAGACCCAAGGCTTTTTCTAAGTGTTAAGATGAGTAAACGTAAGTGGGAGGACATGACCCAGACATTTCCATGGGCTGAGTCAAAATTCACGATTTACACTTTGTTCAGATGATCTTCACAGGAATCATCTGAGGAGTATTTATTTTAAAATGCTGTGGCATAACTCTTTATATAATTATAGAATCACAGGCTGCTAGGACTTGCGCAAGATCTTCAATCCACCCACCTTTTTCAGATGGGGTGGCCGAGGCCAAGAGAGGAAAATTAAGGAATTCAAGTTTCTTCACTAGGACTAAGCCCTCTGTCCCCCACTGCCGCCTACAGCCACCTCATCCAGGGACCTGGCCTCTATTCATAGGCCCCTAAGTTACACACAGAGAAGGAATCTCTGCCCCTGTCACAGGATCTGAGAGCAGCTTCACATCTCCCAACTGGGGCCGCTACAGCGTATGCAGTTATTAGCAAGTCTGCCTGACAACATCAATAGCAAAATCTCCCTCTCTCCCGAAGGGACTAAGTGACTCCACACGGATGTCATGTTGTCTGAAGGTTCTTGTCCCTATTCTCTCTTTGTCCTTGAGCCCATCTCCTGGAGCAAGACAAACAGAGGGTTCTAGGGATCCTCCCTCCACTGTTTCCTGGTGGAATATCTCTTATAAATAGAATTTTCTTTGGGATTAAAAGTCCATCATGTACAGCAATTCAGAAGCTTCCATAGTTCAACACGAGTTCCAGATCTGCTTCCCTTCATACGTAGCTTTCTTCCAACCTTGGGTTCTTAAGTCTCACTATGTCTTCCCAAGGACCCAGAACTTTTTTTAAGACTTTATTTTTTTTTAGAGTAGTTTTAGGTTCATAGCAAAATTGAGAAGAAGGTACAGAGACTACCCATGTTCCCCTGCCCCATCGCATGCACAGCCTCCCCATTAACAACACCCCCACTAGAGTGGCACGTTCGTTACAGTCGAAAACCTGCACTGACACATCATCATCCAAAAGCTTCAGCTTACATTAGGGTTCACCCCTTTTTTTTTTTTGCGGTACGCAGGCCTCTCACTGTTGTGGCCTCTCCAATTGCGGAACACAGGCTCCGGACGCGCAGGCTCAGCAGCCATGGCTCACGGGACCAGCTGCTCCGCGGCACGTGGGATCTTCCCGGACCGGGGCACGAAACCGTGTCCCCTGCATCGGCAGGCGGACTCTCAACCACTGCGCCACCAGGGAAGCCCCTGGGGTTCACTCTTGGTGTTGTACATTCTATGGATTTGAACCAACGTGTAACGACATGTATCCACTATTACACTATCATACAGAGTCTTCCTGCTATCTTAAACATCCTCTGGACTCTGCCTATTCATCCCTCCACCAACCCCTGGCAACCACTGACCTTTTTACTATCTTCATAGTCTTGCCTTTTCCAGAATGTCATATAATTAGAATCATATAGTATGTAGCCTTTTGAGACTGGCTTCTTTTACTTAGTAATATGTATTTTAGATTCTCCCATGTCTTTTCATGGCTTGATAGCTCATTTATTTTTACTGCTGAATGATATTCAATTGTCTGGATGTCCCAGTTTATTTATCCACTCACCTACTGAAGGACATGGTGGTTGCTTTCAATTATGAACAAATCTACTATAAACATCCATGTGCATGTTTTTGTGGGACATAAGTTTTCAACTTCTTTGAGTGAATACCAAGGAGTGCAACTGCTGGATTCTATGGTAAGAGCGTGTTTAGTTTTCTAAGAAACCATTACAGTGTCTTCCAAAGTGGCTGTTCCATTTTGCATTCCCACCAGCAGTGAATGAGAGTTCCTGTTGCTCTGCATTCTCTGCAGTATTTGGTACTGTCAGGGGCCTGGGTCTTGGCCACTCTAATAGGTACGTAGTGGTATCTCACTGTTGTTTTAACTTGTGTTGCCCGGATGGCCTATGACATGGAGCATCTTCTCATATGTTTGGTGAGGTGTCTGTTAAAGCCTTTGGCCCATTTTTTAATTGGGTCGTTTGTTGTCTTATTGTTGAATTTTAAGAGTTCTCTGTATATTTTAGACGGCAGTCTTTTATCAGGTGTGTCTTTTGTGACCCAGAACTTCTGACTCTCTAATTCAGAGATAATTAAGACCCCTGGGATAGACCAGAGCTTTAGGATTCAGATTCCCACAGAGATGGGTCTGAACTAAGTGGAACCCCAGAGAGGACTCTGTCATGAGGAGTTTGATGAGTGACTCTGTTCCTATTGAGAAAAGGCAGTCCATTCTTAGGAGGCAACACCACTGAGACTTTAGGAGTCAGACGCATACAGTCTCCAGATACCCACAGGGCACTCACTGTGTTCTTGGTACTAAATCTAGCCATAGGCATAGGCATCATTGGTAGGAGCAGCAGTAATGTCTAGTATCATTGAGTACTGGTGCTTTCTGCGAAATATCTCATTTTATCTTCGGAATAATCTTATGAGGTAGTATGGTTGTGACAGGCTGAATAATGGCCCCCCAAAATGTCCACAACCTAAACCCTGGAACCTGTGAATATGTTACCTTTCATGAATAAAGGGGCTTTGCAGATGTGATTAAGTAAAGATCTTGGGATGGGGAGATTTTCCTGGATTATCTGGGCGGGCCTAACATCATTACAAGGATCCTTAAAGGAGGGAGGCAGGAGGGTCAGAGTAGATGTGATGATAGAAGCCAGAGTGATATGGAAGAGGGAAGATACTGAAGACGGAAGGGGACCATGAACCAAGGAATGCAAGTATTCTCTAGAAGGCAGAGAAAGTAAGGAAACAGACTCTCCCCTAGAGCCTCCGGAAGAAGTATAGTCCTGCCATGCTAGATTTTAGCTCAGTGAGACCCACTTCAGACTTCTGACCTCCAGAATTATAAGATGACACATCTGTGCAATGTTAAGCCACAAAGTATGCGGTAATTGCTACAGCAGCAATATGAAACTAATACAACCATCATTATTCCCATTTTGCAAATGAAGAAACAAAGATGCAGAGAGGTAAAATAACATTTCCTAAATGGTACATCTAGCAACTGACAGATCCAGTACTTGAACCCAGGTAGTTTGATTCCAGAGCCAGGATTCTTAGCTACTAAACCATAATGCTAACTACTAATTGAATCCATGAATTAATAAATAAACAGATAACGAAGATTCATCCTTGAGGTTGTAGAGATTAGAATCAAGTTAAAAGATGATGTAGAAACAACAATACAGAACCCAGAAGGCATCAAACGCAGGTAAAACATACCTTTTTTGTACAAGAGTTTGTAGAAGAGTTACTATAATTTCCTTTGTAGAAGAATTACTATAAAATGAAATGATCAAGTTTTGCTGGTAGGAATGCAAAATGGTTCAGCTGTTGTGGAAAATAATTTACTGGTTCCTCGAAAAACTAAACATAGAACCATATGACCCAGCAGTTCTACTCCTACACTTATACCCAAAAGAAGTTTAAAAAGAAGTACTGAAACAAATATTTGAATAGATGTGTTCATAGCAGCACTATTAACAATAGTCAAAAGGTGGAAATAACCCAAATGCCCATCAACAGATGAATGGATAAATAAGCTGCAGTATATATGTATGATGGAATATTATTCAACCATTAAAAAGGAATAAAGTACCAATACATGCTACAACATACATGAATCTAGAAAACATCATGCTAATTGAAAGAAGCCAGGCACATACATTGTATGATTCTATTGATTTGAAATAGCCAAAACAGGTAAATCCACAGAGAGAGAAAGCAGATTGGTGGTTGCCAGGCTGGGGTGGGGCTGGAGAGGCAGTGGAGAATAACCGCTTAACAGAAAAAAGGGCTTCATTTGGGGGCGATAAAAATGTTTTGAAACTAAATAGAGGTGGTGATTGCACAACACTGTGAATGCACTAAATGCCAATAATGATTAATTTTACATTATATGAACTTAGCCTCAATACAAAATAAAATAAAGGAATACTGAAAAAAATTATCAAGGAGGGCTTTCTAGAAGCTGCGGAACTTATTCTGGGCCGTGAATGATGACTGGGATTAGACAGGCTAGGAGGAGATCGAATAGTAAGCAAAAACTTTAATTCCACACAACAGACATTCTTGCAAATCTGCAAGTTCCTGCACGGTCTTCCCCAGGCCCGCCTTACATAATCCCTCCCAAAGACTGGACCCAGCCCTTAGAGATCCTGTAGGCATTATCAAGGGCACTCCCGCACATTTGCTGATGGCTTTACATAAATCATGTGAAAAAGAAGACTTACTGGAGAACAATGTGCTAATATCAGAAACACTGGGGCAAGCTCTAAGTGATGCAGAAAGCCAGAGAGCAACCCCAAATTAGTCCAGGGTTTGTGGTCAGGAGATCTGAGTGACTGTGCATCACGTGACCCACCTTCCACCCCTGGTGGCACTCACAGTTCTGTCATGCAGCCCATCCACCATGATCTACCTGGCCCTTCCCCACCATTACCTGACTTCTCCTAGAATTCCTGTCAAGGCCACAGGTCAGGTGTCCCTGAAGAGCTGCAGGGGTCTAGGGAGGGCAGTCCTCTGTAAGAATTTTTTTAAAACCCAGCTTTTCTCAGTCATCAATCACACGGCCTGAGGAGTAAAGAAAATGCCAATGGTCTCCCTGAAGGCAGAAGGCTGGATCCACCTTTCTTCAGGAAGCAGAAGCAGTTCAAGGCCCCAAGAGTGAGTGAGGGTTGCTTCCACTCCCTGCCCCTCTAAGGAAGGATTTGAGGAACTGCTTTGAGGAACTCAAGGCAGAACTCATGTCTACACCCAGTTTTCCAACTCTGAGCTCCAAATTACTTCTGTGGGAGCTTCCCAATGCTGTCTTTGGTCACACACTGGGGTCCTCTGGTTCCTTCCCACAAGCCCAGTCATCAATCACTGCAGGATGGGAAGCTGCGTGGAGAGAAGTAATGCGATACATTCAGTTCTGTTTACAGATTGCTTTCAGCCCTGTGGAGAGAGGTACTTCTAAATGTGAAGTGTTACTGCCACACAAGGAGGATGTGTGACTGACAGCTTTGCCTGACCTACCAAGGCTCAGGGCAAAGCCACCGCCCCCGTCCGAGGCCCTCATTCCTCATGAAGAAACAGGGGCACTGGCAATAGAGTCCATCTCTTCTCCAGGCAAATGCATCGTCCCATCCAAGTCCAGAGACCTTTCCTCTGAACTCCTTCAACCCTCCCTATTTGCATACTCGCTGGGTATGTCACAGACAGCCTCGTTCATTACCTTTTCTATAGGTATGCCTTTCATCTAGTACCAGCCTGGCAATTCATCCAGGGGGCAGAGTTGGTGTTCTTCATCCTGAACTCTCATTGAAGGTGTCTTGGTGCCTGCCCATATATACGCTGGCTGACCGAAAGTTGTGCGTTTATATTCCTGCTCCTGTGTCACCAATACTGCAAGCCTTTATGATCTCAAGATTTATGCAGACAAGTAGTAAAATTGTTAACATTTATTGCATGCCTATTGTGTGCTAAGCACAGTGCTACGTGCTTTATACGCACTTTCTCCAAATCTTATAACTACCTGCAAGTATCCTATTCTCAGGGGACAGTGAAAGGCAGTGCCCTCTCTACATCCTCAGCTCTCTCTCTCCCTGAGCCACACCAACTAGTTTCCACTCCTACCTTCCTGCCACTCCCCCAAAATTGCCTTTTCTGATATTGCCTACAACCCCCGTGTTGCCAGAACCGATGGCTACTCTTTGGAGTTCGTCTTGCTGAACCCAAGCAGCAATGCCACCGGGCTGACCACCCCTCGATCTGGAAATATTCTGCTCTTAGCTTCTAGACATCATGCTGCTGGTTTCCCCTCTATCTCCTGACACCTCTGACTACTTTGTCTCAGGCTCCACAGGGGTTGAGGGAGAAGTTCTGGGGCCAGATTGCCGGGTTCCTACCCTAAGCTCCTCCAACTACTAACTGTGACCTTGGATACCTGCTTACTTCATAGGGTTATTGTGAAAATAAAGAAATAAATTCATGCAGCACCTTTAGAGCAATGCCTAGCCCACAGTAAGCCCTCCATGAAGGCTGGCTCTTTGTAAGGTCATTATGATAACCTATTATCACACCATGTCTAGATTTTGAAGTTCACAGAGCCATTCTGGGTCCTCGTCTCATCTCACTTTCACCTAAGGCAGCCTCACTCATCTCCGTGATTTCCGATGACATCTGTATGTTGGCATCTCCAAATTCCTATCCCCAACCCAGATCTCATTTAAGCTCCAGACTCATGTATGCAATCGCCTACCCGACACATCCATTTGGACGTCGTGCAGTCACCTCAATCGACACGTCAGAAACTGAACGTTCCTCTTCCACTTGGCCCTCCTCTGCCTTCTTCATCATGGACAATGGCACCATCGTGCACCAGTGGTGACTTAAGTAAGAGGCCATGGGATCATCCCTGACACTTCTTTTTCTCACACCTCCCACAGTGAATTCATTGCCACAAGCTTCCAATTTCACCTTTAAAGGATATCTTAACTCCATTTCCCTTTTCAACATTTCACTTGCTATCACCCTACCCCAAGTTGCAAATCTCCCTGTTTTATCTTTACCAACCCTAGATTCCTTTACTTACTTGCAACAATGAGGAAGCTCTTGGTGGTGGTGGTGGTGGTATCCTTTTAATGTTTTAATGTAAGTCAAATCATGAAGTCGATCTACACTTAAAACTTTCCAATTGTTTCCCATTGAGAAGAGATTTTCTCCCAAGAGAAAATCCAGTTCCTCACTGTGACCCTCAAGGCCCTTCAGTCTCTGCAGTGTCATCTTGCCACCATCTCCATGGCTGGCCCTGCTCCTGCTGCACTGGGGCTGCCTCCCTTCTCCGGCCTGCTGCCTTAGCCCTTTTGTTCTCCGAACTGCTTTGGCAGCCTGGGGAAGCTTCTGGAGCCCTGCTTGGGATGTTTGTTAGTGTATAAAATAAAATGCATAGAATTACAAAGGAAACAAATTATATCAAAATACAGTTGTCAAAATATTATTTTAAAAATATATGTGGGGGGGCTTCCCTGGTGGCTCAGTGGTTGAGAGTCCGCCTGCCGATGCAGGGGACACGGGTTTGTGTGGCGGAGCAGCTAGGCCCATGAGCCATGGCCGCTGAGCCTGCACGTCCGGAGCCTGTGGTCCGCAACGGGAGAGGCCACAGCAGTGAGAGGGCCGCATACCAAAAAATATATATATATATGTGGGGACTTCCCTGGCAGTCCAGTGGTTAAGACTTCGCCTTCCAATACAGGGGGTGTGGGCTCGATCCCTGGTCAGGGAGCTAAGATCCCACATGCCTCACGGCCAAAAAACCAAAACAGAAGCAATACTGTAACAAATTCAATAAAGACTTTAAAAATGGTCCACATCAAAAAAAAAAAGTCTTTAAAAAATTAAAATTTAAAAATTAAAAAAAATAAAATAAAAATATATGTGTGATGTACCACTTTGGTGAGGGATTTTGATAGCGGTGGAAGCTGTGTGTATAAGGGGCGGGGGGGTGGGTAGGAGGTTTATGGGAAATCTGTGTAGTTTCTGCTTAGTTTTGTTGTCAACTTTAAGCTGTTCTGAAAAACATCCCTTAAAGAATTCAATTGCGATGTAGCAGTAAACATGTACTTCTTTCTTTCTTTTTTTAAAATTTATTTATTTTTGGCTGCATTGGGTCTTTGTTGCTATGCATGGGCTTTCTCTAGTTGTGACAAGCGGGGGCTACTCTTCATTGCGGTGCGCGGGCTTCTCGTGGTGGCTTCTCTTGTTGCAGAGCACGGGCTCTAGAGCGCAGTAGCTGTGGCACACGGGCTTAGTTGCTCCGCAGCATGTGGGATCTTCCCAGACCGGGGATCACACCCGTGTCCCCTGCACTGGTGGGCGGATTCTTAACCACTGCGCCGCCAGGGAAGTCCCAACATGTGCTTCTTTATCAAGGCATTAACTAACAAGATCCAGCAATGGGTCTAATAACTACCATAATTTCAACGTGATATAATAGCTGCAATTTTCACCGGTGTCAACGTCATACACAGTCACCACTAACACTACCGTGAAATAAGGCCAAATTGAGCCTTATTGTCCAAACCAAATTCTCTCCCTTGTTCTTCGACTAAGTAACTCCTGCTAGCCCTTCAGCCCCAGAATTCCCTTCCTTGAACCCCCAAACTAAGGGAAGACCCTCTTCTGTTACCCTCTGTCCCTATACCCCATTTTTATATCTCCAAATTTATCTCAAATTATAATCACATATGCATTTTCTTGCCTGCTTAGTAACTACGTCGCCAGATTGAAAGCTCTGTGAGACTGGAATGATACGTACTCTGGTCAGTGATGGAGACACAGGAGGGCACAGTTCAATGACGGGAGGAATGAACGAATGAGTTGCTCGTAACTGGTAGGCAATGCATCAAGGCTGTAACAACTCCTAAGGTTTTGCTCCTTCCCTGTGCCACACTAAAACATGTTAAGAGCTGGCTTCTGCTTTACACACACGTACCTTCTTTTATTATCTTCCACTGATCTCTCTGCTCAACAGAAAAGTTACCTATGTCAGCCTTCAGAGAGGTTATCTTTACGAAAAATATTTATAGCTCCAATGGTAGCTTTTGCTGAGAAATGGCCCAAAAATGGGTTCATGATTTTAAGTTATTTTTGTGAAAAGTTAAACGATTTCCGATCTATTCAGTTCCTAAGAAATAGACTGTGATGATAATAGTAATAATAAACATTTACTGAGTGCTCTAGGCACTCTTCATATGTTAGCTCATTTAGTCTTTACTGTATCCCTACTTCACAGTTTAGGAAAGGGAGACACAGAAACATGATGAGCCCAAGCCAACAACTACACCCTGTTCGCCCTCCACCACCATATGTACCTATTTTAGATTTTTCTCCATCATCCCCAAGAGCCTGAGATTTGATAACAGAGATTCTTAATGCAAACAGATTCTCGGAGGGGTGGCACCTTAACCCATTCATCTCGACTAATACACTACCCAGGACTAGTCTATCATCAAGTCAGCTAGTCGTTCACCTTGGGAATCAAAAAGCAATGATACAAGTTCGAAGTTCAAGGCTCAAAAAACCTGCCTGGGGAACAGGGGTCATCACATTAGCGATGCCCAGAGCAATACACATGGGAGTGGAGGGGCAAGTGAGGGGAGGATGTGTAGAACAGAATATGCCACCCCAAAATTACCACTCTGGCATAAGGATTATTTTGAGCTAAAAGCAATTGAGAAAAAGTGGACACAGGATGAGTTCTCTACAGTCCCCCTGTCTACCTGAAAACAGATCCTAACTCCCGCCTGGGGAGGTGTCCTCCCTAATCCACTTCCTATACTAGGAGGGGAATAACAACCTTATCACCAGAGATGTGATGGCACCAAAAGAGTTTACACAAACCTTACTAACTAGTCCTCAACTACCAGCAGTTTCCCCATATACTTTCCTTCCTTCAATTTGCTGACCGCAGAATCTCAAAATCCCCTTCCTTTGTCTTGTCACTCCTCTGTAAATTTATCCTCTTTTCCCCAGATGGTTTAAAAGCCTCCAAGCCTAGCTTTTTCTCTGGGAGTTTTCTTTCTATGAAGCCCTCCTGTGCCACATTAAACTTTTAACATCAAATAAATTTGCATGCCTTTTCTCCTGCTAATCTGCCTGTTGCCAGCTTTTCTTGTTTTTATCTTTTTGTTTTTTCACAGACCTAGCCAGAGAATAGAAGAGGGTAGAGGAAACTTTTCCTCCCCTACAGATGACAGATGAAAGCACCAAATTCCAGCTCAGAAGAGCCAGACCTTACAAATATTTCCTCGTTGGGTTAGGTTTAAAGCTGGGTTAAAATTAGAGTTTGAATCTACAGTGATAAGATTTATTTATAGCTAACATCTGGACCAAGGTAAGGGTTAGGATCAGACTGTAGGTTAGGATGAGAACCCTGTTTCAAGTGAAGCCTGGTTCAGGCGGGGCTGGGCTTCCACCTAGACCTTAGCGTTAGGTGGTGTATTGGAAGCTGTTGAGATCTGGTTTGGGGTCAACGTTAAGAGTTGAGAGTCACAGTCCAAACTGCCTCAGGAAAATAAGCTTGGAGGTCCTACTAAAAGTAGTATTTAGGTCTGAATTCAGGTCTTTAAGGATGTTGTCCTTCAGGTTACTGACAAAGACCAGAGGAAGGATGTGTTTTGAGTAGAGAGGTGAGATAGGTTTATGTGTGTTGGTAAGTGCAGATGACAGTCTGGGATTGCAGCTGGTGTAAATAACGCCACAAATTTAGAAGGCGTATGGTAGACCCTACTGCTGCCTAGAGCAGTTTTGCCCCCGGGTCCCTGGTGTTGCTGTAAGCCTGATGGAGAATTCCAGGGTTCCAGACCTTTCCCCACCTGAGAGTCACTGCAGAACCAGCCCTCCTACCCTGGCTTGCTCACATTTCCTACTCTCAAAGCAGCAGCCCGTATCCCTCAGAGAAAGTGAGGGGATACCTGAATCCCCACACCACAGCCTCAGTCCCAAACAGCTCTGATTGGCCCTCATTCAAGCCTCTTTTCCCAGGCCGCTGGACTTGGAGCTGAGTACCTCAGCCTGGAGGGAATGTGGGGGATGGTAAATGGCAAGCACTGAGCCCCCAAACAAGAGGAGGGAGGAACATGTCAGACTAACGGACAATTCCCAGAACAGTGCTGGCCTCACCCAGATACCGCAACTCTCTCTGCTCTGGTGGTGGTAGGTGGGCCTTGTCCAGAGGAGAGGCCACCACGGGAGCCTCATAAGTGAAATCAAACTGCAGAGTTTGATTCTGATGATTTAGCTGCCGAGAAACGCCAGGGATTCATTTCAGTCATCAGGGTAGTAACAACAAGGAGACATGGCCCCCAATTAGGAAAGGACACACGACACGTCTATGATACACAACACAGCAAAGAGCACAGGGAAACTCGGCCTGGTTTAGGAGACCTCAAGCTTGCAGAGGCTCTTCTCCACTCCTTCCTGGGACACCAGGATCTGATTTGAACAACAAATACCCACACTCTTCAGAAAGCTTTCCTGAGAACCATTTGAAAAAGCAATCAGAAAAGAAATCACCCTTTTCCATTGGGAAAACTTTATAATTGGAGGTACATTCCTCCCCAAAGCCAGTACCAGATAAGAAGGAGGGCGCAGGGACCTGGGCTCTAACCTAGAAAATGCCACTCACTGTGCCACATTGAGAGGCTGGCTCCTTTAGGACTCGGACTGGCATCTGTGAAATTGGGGTAGCTGTGCGGCCCCACCTCCCAGGGTACTGGGGCCACGTTGTAAAGGAGCAACGCTTGATGCAGAAGCCAGAGAGCTCAAGCAAACGCACCTGTTACCTTCACAGATCGCACGTGTGAGATGATCGAAGAGCAATGACCTGGGGAAATGGCGGAGTGCAAACAAACGTGCAGTTTGCCCCTGGTCCTGCAGGAACGGCTGGGCCTTCTCCGAGGTGGGCTCCTTCGACTAATTGACCCCCCAGTCACCAAGTGCTCTCACCACGCAGACTGCCTGTGTCCTTCCCTAATTTGGGGCCATTTCTCCTTGTTGTTCCTACACTGATGACTGAAATTAATCCCTGGCATTTCCCAACAGCTAAATCATCATAATCAAACTCTGCAGCTGCCAGATCTGCTGACTCAAACCCCCTATGTATTCATATGATATTTGCCGGGTAATTACAGAATAGAGGTAATTATATTCATGACTCCATTACTTTCATAATTTCAGAGACCCAGAAATCACTAAAAAAATATTCTCACAGGGCCCAGAGAAGAAATTCCTTCAATAACTATCCTAACCCAGCTCTTATCCTGTTTGTCTCCTCACATAATTCTTTTTGGTTTTTTTTAAAATTTTATTTATTTATTTAATTTTGGCTACGTTGGGTCTTCGTTGCTGCACGCGGGTTTTTCTCTAGTTGCGGCGAGCAGGGGCTACTCTTCGTTGCGGTGGGCAGGCTTCTCACTGCAGTGGCTTCTCTTGTTGCAGAGCACGGGCTCTAGGCGCACGGGCTTCAGTAGTTGTGGCACGCGGGCTCAGTAGTTGTGGCTCACAGGCTCTAGAGAGCAGGCTCAGTAGGTGTGGTGCACGGGCTTAGTTGCTCCGTGGCATGTGGGATCTTCCCGGACCAGGGCTCGAACCCGTTTCCCTGCATTGTCAGGTGGATTCTTAACCACTGAGCCACCAGGGAAGTCCCTCCTCACATAATTCTCTCTTCAAAACTGTCCCACTCAACAGTAGCACCTCCTGAGCTCCTCAATGAAGAGAGAAACCAGGGAGATGAACGCAGAGCAGGATAGGGTGGCCCCTGCTTGGTTAAGCCAAAGACTTTGAGTTGACTAGACCAATGTGCATTAGTTATAGTAACACTAACTACTGTATTTCAGTTAATTCCCAGGAGTTCTCAGGGGGTTAACACAATGACTGTCACAGTCCAATTCGGGTGCTTCTCGTCAGGCACCTCAGGGACCCAGGGTCCTTCTATCTTGTGGCTCTGCGCACTCTAAGTCCTTCAAAGGTTTCTCCAATCAGCTGACTGGAGAGACTTTTTAACTCCCTTGGTCCAGACGTGACACGCCTCAACTCCACTAACATTCCTGTTGGCAACAGCTCATCACAGGAGCCACCCAAACTCAAGGGTGCTGATGAGTGTAGCCCTCACTGGGCAGCCCCTCCCAGCAACAGCTCTGTGCTCCCGTGGAGAACACACACCCTTGATGATCGGTTGGCCACTTCTGCCACTGATGATACTAACAGGGCATGGATGAGAGAGGCCAAGGTATTTGTGAAATGATGGACCACTGCACGCTGCCATGCAATGCAAATTAAAGCAATAAAACAAATAACCTAAAGAGATGGCAAAGAAAATTCACTGTCTCCCCCTTCTGTTAACATAACATCCGAAGAAGATCCCTTTACAATTATCTCCAGGTGGGACCCTGTAGCCCCTCCTGGGCAGGGGATTTAGTCCCCCCTCCCATGTCCCATGTGCCACCCTGCCTTTCTTGCATGCTGTCACAGATGGTCTGATGGTGTTACACCTCAAACAAGCAAGGATTCTGGTCACCGGTCAAAGGGGCAGGCAGGGTGACCTCTGAGCCTGATGAAACTGGAGAAGGAGGCAGGTTGTGAAGGCGAAACTCAGGAGTTAGGATGCAGTCATGTCCTACAGATGGTACCACAAGGGCTGCCGCTGGGAATCCTTGTCCCAAATTTGATGGCAGCAAAGGAGGCCCAGTAGCAGAGACACACGAGAGCACAGCAGGGTGACTGAGACCCTGCGCCCTGGAAAGCCACAGGAGGGGCCCTGCAGCTGCTTATAGACTCGGAAAGGATCCCCCAGACTAAGCTGCGGTCAGTTGCATCAGTGAACCTGCCTGTGAGCAGTGTGGGATGGGGGCAGGGGTGCTGAAATGAAGTCAGGACTGGCAATGAGGCCAAACAAAAGAGAAGCTCACAGAAGCGATCTACGGGAAGCATCTCACTCACGTCAGAACGGCCTGTTAAGGCCCAAGTCCATTGCCCAGCAGATGGGTGGTCCCCACACAGTGCAAACGTGTGGAAAACTCACAGGAATTCTTTCTCCTTTTTGAAACTCCAACCTAATAACTACCCTATATTTCCCATTCTGAATTTTCCACTTCAGCCGTTTTCTTTTTGTTTGTTCCAGAAAAGGGATAGAATTAAGTTTTACTGGGCTTTTTACACTTGAAAACCTCTACAACAAAATACAGCTTTTCCCCAGAATTGTCCTTGCGACTGGTCAGAGAAACCCATGACTGGGGCACCCAGGCAGCTTTCCAGCCTGACAGCACTAAGCCCCAGCTCCCGAGAGCCCAGGGTGAGTGCCTCCCCCAACACAGTCCTCTCGTGGGACAGTGAGATGGCAGGACACAACGTCTAGGGCAAGGATAAGAATCTTCCAATTAAGAAGCCATCCTCCAAGGCGTGATTTACCCTTGTCAGCTTTCTCACCTGGGAAACCCTTGGGATTTCCAAAACACTGGTGGAAAATATTTTTTGTGTGGCGTCACTTTTTCAAAATGCAGCATTTAGAAGCATATATTAATCAGCAATAACAAAGAACAGGTCAAATTTCTTTCTTTGTGTTTCTAATTCCTCTTCAAGTAGAAGGAGATGGACTTTCCACTGACCTCTTCTGTCTGGAGGCTCACCCTCTGTGCACCACCTGTTTCTGCAGTTACATTATGTCCCATCATCCAGAACTCAAGTACCCCGCAACCTCAGCCATTCGGAGCACAGCTGAGAAAAGAAAGGTGTTAAAAAGGCAACTGGGCGCCCAGGTGAGAGGTTCCGCTATCCATGCAGAGATACACATGGGAGACTCGCAGCCTCCTTGTTGCACGTACATTTTAGTAGCTCGGTGAGTTTTGTTTGTAGCCCGTAGCACACAAGGACAGCTAATTGGGAAGGGGACAGGAATGACCACGACAGGAGGTAGGAATACTGGTAGCCATAAGAGGTGAACAGACAGACAATCTAAAAGCTCTAAAAGCACAGTCAGCTGGGTCATTGATGCCTGAGGCTTGGCAGGAGCTTGCAGGAGCTGGAGGGCCCTGGAGGAGGAGTGTGGCCTGAATGGACACAGAGGAGAGTAATCCAGTCCCATAAGGACTGCAGGGCATCCCGGGTTCTGAGCAGGAACGTCGAGGAGAGACACCAGGTTGGTCTGGGGAGTCCAGGGCTGTCAGATCCATCATGACACGACACAGAACAGCAAAGCCAGGAGAGACCTGACGCATCAAATTTCCATCCCAGCTTTGCAGGCACTGACTCTGAGACCCGGATGGGGGCGGGTGGCAGTGGTGGTAACTGGCCCATGCTCTGACCACAGGCCAGTGAGACAACCAGGGCTGGTCTGAGACCCCTTCCTCCCTGCCCGGGAATCCACCTCTGCACCTCTGCACGGGGCTGCCTCGCACCCTCTCCTCGCCCCCATCCAGCGGGGGTCCCAGCATCTGTCCTTGCCCTGTGTTGGGGTCAGCAGGATCTCCTATTACCCTGAGCTCACCTAGCGAGCTGGCCTCAACCATTTAGCCTAGACTGAAGCAGGCAGTGGGGCGCCTGCCCAGCTGGGGATTTGGGAAGCTTCCTTAATCATGCTTTCAGAGCACTTTGTGATGCAGAGATGAAAGACGTCTGAAGAGAGCAAAGTACAGCCATTACCATCTCCATCTTCCTAATTGAGGAAAATGAGGTTATTTCTGAATCCTCTGTGATGCCATGGGAAATGTGTTCCACGGGCCTGCATTTATGGCTTCCTCACAACAGCTCCTCAGGGTGCAGAGCACCCAGTCCTCCCGCTCCAGGTTAGGGCCCCACCGTGTGGACGCGCCCCAGCTGCCCAGAGTGGCTCCAGATGCACCAGCCCCGGGAAGGGCAGCCTCGACACAACATCAAAGTCAGCACCTTCATGTGGCATGAAGTCCTCCTCCTCTGCACTGAGTAATTGGAACAAAACGACCCAGGTAGTCTTGCTGTAACATCAAAGCTGCGTATAATAACCTCACAGATGAATTCAAGAGTGAATACGTTCACAGCCACTGTTCAAGTTTGAAGTATGCTGTGATTTTTTTCAGCTTCAGAACTGAGCAAGAAGAAAAAGAAAAATCACCAGCCGTAGCTTTCTTTGTGAACCAGCTGCCCCCCCCCCCCTTTCAGGCTACGGTGAAAGGTGTGGGCTTCCAGCCTTCAAGGAGTGAGAAGTCAGTCCAGGAACACTGATGAGCAGGGGACAGACCCGGCGGTAAAACACCATGATGAATGTGTCTGTGCACAAGTGCAAACCCTGGCCCAGCAGCAAGGTCTCCAGCCCACAGACGGGTGAGGAGGCCAGAGAGGCACTGACCCAACACCTTCAATGACCGTGAAGGTCACAGTGGAGGGGCTGGTCATTCTCTGCAGCCTCTAAGGAATAGCTCCCTTCATTTAGGCTAGAAGACTAAAGATATTTATTTATAAATAATAGAGCTACCAAAGAAAGGAATCCACAATTGGTAAATAGAGCTAATACGGAAAGCCTCAAACGTTGAGCAGCTGGAGTCCTAGGACTTTCCAGAAGCAAGTCGCAAGTCCCCCATCCTGGGAGGGATGTCAGAGGTCACAGCCAATGTGACCCAAGGACAGGATTATGACATGCACCATGGCTGTGAAATAGCACCTGTTGAGATAATAGAAAATATACATTGGTCTCTGCCCCCAGGTCCTGGCACAGAGCTCCTGAAACCCTTGGAATTTCCTAAGCGATAAGAACACTAGGAACATCTTTTGTTCTAATATTTGGTCTTTGAGCCCAGTTTCTGACACAGGGCTCCTGAAACCTTTGTAATTGGGTAATAGGAGTGTCTTTTGTTCTAATGAGGGAATTCTAGGTGGGCTCCTGGAGGAGGACTGGCCACCAGAAAGCTCAAGCCATGATTAGAAGTTTGTGATTTTTATCCCCAACCCCCATTCTCTTGGGAAGGGAGAAACGATGAAAATGGAATTAATGATAAATCATGCCTACATGATGAAGCCTACACAAAGATCCCAAAAGGACGGGGTCTGAAGAGCTTCTGGGTTGGTGGAGATGTGGAGATTTGGGGAGTACCAAACCTGGAAGCCCTTTGCCCCTTCCCAGATACCTTGCCCTACACATCTCTTCCATCTGGCTGTTCCTGAGTTACATCCTTCTATAATAAACTGGCAATCTAGTAAGTAATATGTTTCTCTGGGTTCTGTGAGCCACTCTAGCAAATTAATCAAAGCCAAGGAGGGGGGCAAGGGAACCTCCAGTTCACAGCCCATCAGTCAGAAGCACAGGTGACAACCTAGGCTTGCAGTTGGCATCTGAACTGGTGGTGGGGGGTCAGTCTTGTAGGACAAAGCCCTTGACCTGTGGGACCTAATGCTGTCTCCAGGTAGATAGTGTCAGAATTGGGTTGAATAGTAGGACACCCGGCTGGTGTCAGAGATTTGCTTGGTGTGTGGAAAAAAACCCACACACACCAGAATTAGTTGGAATCAGAATCTTAGCATCGTTTGGAACACAGCCGAAGGCAAACTTTTGAATATCTCCTGCCTTCCCGCTACACCACACAAGCCCTGCTGCTCTCTGCCCAGCTTGAAGCCCTGTTCGGTGCCACCTCCCTTTTCCTCATGGCCTAACCAAATCCCCTGAGTCTTTCGTTCCTTGTTGATCTTAACGCCCTGCCCCCCATTCCAGACATGGCCTGCTGCCAACACACACATTGTTACCCTTTTTTTTATAGCTGCCACACTGCGGCATTACACGCCCAGTTAATGCACTATTTATCCAACCCATTTCATAGCTGAGAAAACAAGGGAACTAAGAATAGGACCATTCTCTTCAGGGAGGGAACACATGGGTGGCACGTTATTGCCATAACGACTGAGAGGTGCTTGATCTTCAAAAATCCAGGGGTCTTTAGATCCATCATCATCCTTGCACCAACTCTGTGAAGTAGCACTCTGTAAACCCTGATTTTACAACTAAGAACACAAGTACTGAATGACCCGCCTAGCTCACATGCCACAGGGCTGCCACCTGCCCGTTCCTAAAACTCACACTCTTCCCCATATATCTTATAGCCCAGTGGCACCCTTGCCCCCTATTACGGTTTGACTTCTGTCCCCCCAAAAAGATGTGGAAGTTCTAAACTCCAGTACCTGTGAATGTGACCTTATTGGGAACTAGTCTTTGCAGATGATCAAGTTAAGATGAGGTCATTAGGGTGGATCTAATCCAATATGACTGTGTCCTTATGAAAAGGGGAAATGTGGACACAGGGACAGACATGCACACTGGGAAAACAGCAAGTTAAGATGAGTCAGAGATCGGGGTAATACAGCTGCAAGTCAAAGAACAACAAAGATGCCAGCACACCAGGAGATGCTGGGGGAGACTCAAGGGGCAGATTCTCCCTCACAACCTACAAAAGGAACCAACCCTGGCAGCACCTTGATCTTGGACTTCTAGCCTCCAGAACTAGGACACAATAAATTTCTGCCACTTCAGATGCCCAGTTTGTGGCACTTTGTTAGGGCAGCTCTAGTAAATGAATACAACCCCGTTATACTCACTTCAACCTTTTTGTTCTCATCGCTGATGTGGATGCAACAGGGCTTCCCTAGGCCTCCAGCGCAGGGCAGAGTCAGAAGGAAAATGATAGCTGCAGAGTGTTCAGCTCTCTCACTTGCCTCCCTTATACTGAGGATGAGTACGAGGTGGGCGGGATTCCGGGGACTCTCACATATATCCTCTTATTCCAAGTCCTGCCCACCTTCCCCCACCACACACACAAACATCCTCCCCAGGCACGGAATGGAATCAAAGGGCCTGGGCCAAGGTTGGCACGTTGAGCAGAAGGTGGAAAGACCAAGGGAGCCTCCCTTGGTCCTTGAAGCTTCCACCTGCCGCCAGCACCTTCCCTCTGTGGCTGAGGTCAGGAGCCTCCAGGGCAGAGGCCCAGCCAACCTCCCAGCCTGGCTCACAGTCTTCACTCCCCTTCCCTGCCTCATCAAGGTGATAAACTGCTCCTGGCTGCCAAGGCTGACCGTGCCCCCAGAGCCACTGTTTTCAGTGCCCAATGCTAGATGACCCCACAAGGCACTGACCTCTGGTCCCCCAGTGCTTCAGAGGGCCCCGCCCAGCGTTTCCTGACTCCCTGCTCCACTCCTGGAAACTCACTACTTCTCATCCCAGTGTTTTACAGAAACTCACGGTTACTTGGGTTTACTTTTAATTTTTTAATAGATCTTTATTGGAGTATAATTGCTTCACAATACAACCACTATGGAAAACGGTATGGAGGTTCCCTAAAAAACTAAAAATAGAACTACCATATGACCCAGCAATCCCCCTACCGGGCACATACCCTGAGAAAACCATAATTCAAAATGAGTCGTACCACAATGTTCATTGAAGCTCTATTTACAATAGCCAGGACATGGAAGCAACCTAAGTGTCCATCGACAGATGAATGAGTAAAGAAGATGTGGCACATATCTACAATGGAATATTACTCAGCCATAAAAAGGAACGAAATTGAGTTATTTGTAGTGAGGTGGATGGACCTCGAGTCTGTCCTACAGAGTGAAGTAAGTCATGGTTACTTTTAATCAACTTTGCCTTGTCTCTACCCTCAAACTTGGAGGATGTGTGGGAGCGCCTGAGTCTCTCTCTGTGCTGGTTCCTCCTCTTCACCAAGCAACACATACCCTTTATGTCCTGACAGCTTCCAACAAGGCCCTCAATGCATTAGGTGAAGAAGCAGTCAGAACGGGGAGAGTTTGCACCAGCACAGCTTGGAGCTCATCAGTGCTTATCAGACTAACTCTGGTGTGCTGGCACCGTGGGCTCTCGCCCCAGGGGCTGCTTCCCCTTGGTCCAAGCTCCCTGTAATACCCTCTGCAGGGTCTTTTGGGCTCTGGGCAGAGACAGGGGTAGAGGCTGGCAAATTCAAACAATGGGAAATTCCCTTTGACATGAATTTATCACTCAGGAAACAATCAGGCTGAATGATTTCTACAAAAGTTCCTGACTCATCATGATTTTGACCCAGGTGTTCAATTGTGGAATTTGCCTCTCTTTAAATTTTGTGACTTACTGCAAATAAAATAGTCTTATTGATATGATTTTGTGTCACTGCTATTTTTCTTAAAAGGGGTGATTTTTTAAAAGCTTGTCAGTTAGGTAGGATGACAGTCTACATAAACCAGAGTTATTTTTTTTCTACTAATCCATATCTGATTTTATAGCATACTTAATAGAAATTGCTGCATAGCTAGTTCCTCTTCCACAAGGTGAGGACTGGAGTTTTATTCTCTTTGTGTTCAGTCACACGTGCCCCCCTGTACATGGGGTGTCAACACGCACATACACAGGAATTAAGTGAATTAAATGCAGGGGCAGATGATGGAAAAGCTCCTCCACCAGATGAAGTATTTCGAGATTTATCAGCATCTCTAGGGTACTCTGAGCCTCCCCGGGTTACCTCTGAAATGCACAGGATTTGGGAGGGATTAGGAGAAACTTGAAAGTCTCTAAGAATGCAAGAAAACAATTTATGACTTGGAAAGTAGGACTCCTTAAGGTAGGTTAGGAATGTGGCCATGGAGTTTGAACAAGAGCCACCTGAAGAGACAGGAATTCTTTAAGGAGCCTTTGAGTCCAGCATGAACTCGCTCACATCTAACTTACTTTTTCATTCTTTTATTATTAAAATAAAGCAATTGCTTCTTCCCCATCAGCCTCCTTTTCCTTGATCTCTATTCAACAGCCCCCATCCCTACCTTTGTCTACTTAGTGTTTTTCAGCTCTGAGAGATATGTCTTTGGTAGCTTCTCAGTGGCTCCTTGTTGTAATTTTCATAGCAATGTAGAGTGGGAGGAGAAAGAGTCAGGGGAGCAAGACCCAGTAACCAGATAATAACTGTCTACCCACCCACCACTCCCCCACATTTCCGCCCAGTGCCTCCAAAGAGACCTGTTCTATCATGTAGTGTCTCTGACACCTTCCCCGTTGCAAACCCTGCAGTCAGGCCTTGTGTATCACTGCTCTCTCTCCACTCACCATAATATACACCATGTCTGCCCAACATGGGATCACCTCTACCAAGAAGGCCCCAGCCCTATAAACATCCCCATCCTGTAAGACGTAGCTCAAGTCTCTGGCTCTCCAGGGATCCAGCTTCTTTCCTGCCCACAGGGAGCAATCCTTCCTCTAAAAGCCTGCCCAGACGCTGTTCGCAAAGCATTTAGATTCATGTAGAAATTCATATTTTCACATGGACATACTTTATCCTCACAACTCAACTGTAAGCTTCCTAGAAGTCCATGTTACACATAGTTAATATTCAATAAATATTTGCTTATGGAAGGATTGTGGCCAAGGAATCCCCATTGATTCTTGCGAGTAGGGGAATTAAAATAGGTAGCGTGTGGGTGAAACATAAGAACAAGTCTAACACTTTACTACTTGTATCCTTCTGCTTCATCATACTGGTCCTGAGTGTTGGCAGACATTCCAATATTCTTGAGAAGTACATAACACAAGTATACAGATGAGTACAGTAGAAACCAGGTTTGCCAACCTACTAAGCCTTTTCCTACATTCTGGGGGTACAACAGTAGTCCGATGACACTCCCACCAGCACATCATGACCCACCTTCATCTGGTACACCTGGACCCCCATGCTTGTCTCACCTGCTCTTCACCATGCTTCTCTCCGAGTTGCCCTGGGGCTTGGCCCTTCACTACCTGGGACTCCAGGACCAGCGTCCATCTCTATATCACTGATCCTCCACTCTGGTTGCATGGGCCCCACCCCCAGACACTAATGTTACTGGTCTAGGTGGGACCCAGACATAAGTGGTTTTGAAAGCCCCTCTTGTTTCTAACATGCAGCCGGTTAAGACACACTGCATTATATGCCTCCACTTCTGCCCTGGTTAGGGGAACCCCACACTTCCTTTTATGGTCCTTGCCTTTGTTCTACAAAGGCTGAGAATAGAAACAGACTCTCCCAAAGGTGTGTGGGCAACTACAAGGAATGAGGATATAGAGGTAGCACAATTTAAATGAGATACAATATGATTTTCCTAAAATTCAAGAGTAATGATAAGCTCTTCCCAGGAGATGCTCTCACAAGCACAGTCCAGTTCGTAAACGTGCTTCTCAGTGTCAGGTCAGCCAACCCCATCTTCTGAAACACAGCCCTCCTCAACCCTTCAGTTTTTGACCCTCCACACACTTTACCACTAGGGGTTGGTCTCAGCCTTTCATGCAAACTTCCTGCTCATCAAGGCAATCACTGAGACACTATTGTTTTCAAGATTGAATCTATTCCATCTGGAATAACCCCACTGGCGCTTTCAGCAAGTCACTCCAGGGTGGTGGCAGCAACATGTTCACCTCATTGGGACCCAGGGGAAACTTTAGCACCTATTACTCTTGAGATATTCTCAGTATCTTCCTCTCTCTCTCTCCTCTCTCTCTTTCTCTCTCTCTCTCTCTCTCTCTCTCTCCCCCTCCCTCTCTTTCTCTCTCCATCCCCCTCCCCCAAGAACATAGAATTATTCTCAGATACAGGAGACAGCACAGTTTGAATCCATAATAAAAGGAGAAATATTTTCCTAAGGCTACATAATCCATAAAGACTATTGTCCCAGCCACCATGACAATCCTTGCATATTATTAACCAGAACAGCTGCAGCTCTTCTCTGCCACTTCCAGAACACGCCCAGGGGTCCAGGGGCCACCAATACATCAGAAACAACCGGCTGAACAAAAGCATGTGCCCTTGAGAGTCACACTTATGTAGCCAGAGAACCCTGAAAACAGTGGTTTATCAATCCCGGCTACCTAGTAGAATCACTTGGGGAACTTTAAACATTTATCCATGCCTGGACCTTACCCCAGATCAATTAGATGAGAAGCTCTTGAGAGGAGGCCCAGGCACAGGTGAGAATCACACTTGCAGCTGCTCTGAAAATAAAGTTTTCCTTACCTTGTGACAAAAAGGCCTCAGTAGGGCAGCTTACCTCTGCTCTCCATTAACAGATGACATTGATTTTTTGCCCCCCACAAAAAACAGAGCAATCCTCTGGAGGCAGGGTAAGAAGCAGGTATAGTTGTACTCCCAGATACACATGAGAATAAAGATGCAGTCCTGTGATGGGCTGAATTATGTCCCCCCCACCAAATTCATACGTTGAAGTCTTTATCCCAAGTACCTCAGAATGTGACTCTATGTGAAGAGAGGGTCTTTTAAAAGGCAATTAAGTTAAAATGAGGTCATTAGGGTGGGCCCTAATCCAATATGACTGGTGGACTTATAAGAAGAGGGAATTTGGACACAGACACATACAAAGGGAAGACCATGTGAAGCCACAGGGAGAGGATGGCCATGGGTAAGCCAAGGAGAGAGGTGTCAGAAGAAACCCACCTGCTGACGCCTTGACCTTGACGCCTCTTTATGAGAAAATAAATTTCTATTGCTTACATCCCCCAGTCTGCGGTACTTTGTTATGGCAGCCCCTTGCACATGAATACAAGCCCTTGCACATGAATACAAGCCCCTTTTTATCAAGGAGCTAGCAGCAAGAGTTTGAGACCCCAAGAAGACTCACAGTGAGTTAATGGCAAGACTCCAACGTTGGCCCTGACTCCAGGAAGTTGTGGAGATTTTTTTCCAGACCTAAGAGCACATAGGTATCTCTTTTTCTGTCAGGAACACATTAGTTGGAGTCTCACTACAGGCAAAAAAAAAAAAAAAAAAAAAAAAAAAAACCTGTTTCTAAAAGCCCCCAGGTCACTTATATCCCCAGGGGCCTAAGAACACTAACTCTGTCCCCAGAGGGCCTTCCAGCTCCCTCTGAGGACCTGGCTGTCCCTGGACCTTGATCTGATGGAGAACCACGTTCCCTGCCTGTCAGAGCCGTCCCTCTCGCTCTCGGAGTCAGTTTCCCATTCAGATTGTATTCTGAAGCTCCCTGTGTGGGGCGTGAAGTGCATGAATGCTCTCAAAGGAGAGTTTTTATCCCAGAGCCTGAAACTGTGACAAAGAGGGAATCTTCACCTGTGAATTAGCTTGATTTTTCCAGCTGCCACCGCTCACTTCTCCATTAGAAGACCCGGCCTCTACACAAATGACGTCTCTGAAAGCTGGAGCAAAATTTTCTAGCTAATAGCAGGCTTCATTTTTTTTTTTTCCCAACCAGGAAATGTCCTCTTTTAGCAGGCAGCTTGAAAAATACCCTTCCAAAGAACTGAGTTGTCAGTATAAACGGCTAAATGAACCTTTATTAGAACTATAAAAAAAAGGCTACTTAACATTTAATTGGACCATTCTTCATGCTTAAACACACTGTTAAAATCATGTCAATAGCTGAGTTAGAAACCACAGTAAAAGGCAAACATTTTATCTGCAAGCTCCATTTTATAGCCTGGTAAGATGAGATCACATCCATCTCTGTGTCTTTCAAGATGATAGATAGAAATTTGCCCAGGTACCTCTATGCCATTCAATTTTTCCTCTCAGATTTACTGAAATTAGCTAATGGAAAAGTCACTCTAACGAGATCATTCCACCAAGGCTGCTCCAAGCAGGATGGAGAGATGAACTCAAGTCCCCCACACCCCAATGTGGTTCCATTTCCATTTCCTTCCCTAATCCTAATGTTCATAGGGCTGTTTATTATCAACCAGTTTATAGATCTCTAGTTAATATTTGCTCAGGGCTTATGTTGATTTCTCAATACATGCAATTTTCTGGTTTCATCTTTATCTTTTAGGATTAGATTGGATCGAGCTGCCTTGTAGTAATTTAGTTTTTATCTTACGCCTTACAGTTTTATGCTCTTGTAATAGCACTTGCTTCTCCTTTTTTATTTAATTAAATATATCTTCTTTCACAACTACAGCATTTTTGTTTTGAGTTTATTTATTTAACAGCTGGCAGGGTGCTGGTGCTTTGTAGAGGGAACCACACTGGGTATTTTTAGAAATTCAGAAGTTGGGGAATGCACCAGCTGAGAAGATGGAAGAAAAATCTGAACTTGGGAGATGAATGCTTAGAGATTAAACTTGGATTGCTTTGGTAGCATGATGGAGCGCCATAGATTAAGTCCTTAAAACAAACAACAACAACAAAATAGCTTTAAAAGTTTGCTCAAGAAAAACACTCCAAGACTCTCTCTTTGCCCTTCTAGAGAACAGCTAGCTCTGTTCATTGGCTCAGCTGGTGCAGAATATAGGCATTGCTAACACCTGAGGGTTGCTTCCACCTCATCCAGACAGGGTGCTATGGATTGGTGAGGCTTTCCAGCCATCTCTGTCTCCGCTGACCAGCTCCATTCAAGTCCTGTGCACAGAAAATTCGGATCCATGCAAGTCACGTACAGGTGTGTGGGACCCTGGGGTCAGGCAAGGTTGTACGACCCTGAGCGATACCACCTGAAAATCTGTGTTCTCCAGGAATAACACCTGTGTGTCCAATAACCATATTATTCTGTTGAAAGTATGCCCACAGCGGTGTTTAGCATCCTAGGGATGGATTAACCATGCAGGAGCAGTAAACAAGGCTGGGAGTGGAAGGGGAATTACCGTGTGCTGAGGGCCTGCCACTGGCCAACCCTGTTGTTGATTAATTTCCTTACAACATCGCATTGACTACTCACCCAAAAAACAAAAACAAAAAACCTATGAAGGACTGATAAAAGCTAGGAGGCCAGTGTATCCAGGTCCAAAAGTCTCTGGGGTAGAGAGTAAGGTAGGAACAGGTATAAAAAGATGAAAAGTGGAGGAAAAAAATCCATGCTTACCTATGCCAAGCCCAGACCAAAGGCCAATGTCTTCCTTCAGTGCCTTTCTAGGATCCTAGCATCCAATAGCCAATCCAGGGCTCTTCCTATAAATGCCTCAATGCATTTCCTTTCCTTGCTGACTATTATTGAAGCAAGAAAGTCAAGGGACCCTTGTCTTTAGCCATTGATCCAAAAACCCAGATGCACCATTTGCGCTGAGTCAGGACAAGCAGAACTAGCCCCAGAAAGAACCTGGGAGGTATCAGGGCTGGTGGGTGTGATGCTGGGAGCATTTGATGCTGGGAGCCCTGGTTTTCCCAGCCACAGTTCTGCCACTCACTCATCCTGTGGCTTAACTTGAGGCAATGCCCCAGCCCATGCACTGCCAGACCTCAGGGACTGGCTTTTGTTTTGCTGAGTTTCCATATGACAAAGTCACTGCATCAGTCTCTCTCTAAGAGCCCAAAGGACATATAAGTGTCTGAGTACAGCCTATTGGTCAAGGAAATGCCCCCTGCCTCCAGGCATAATGAAGCCGTCACCTGAAGTTTTAGTAGCTGCAGAGAAGCTGCCATTAAACCAACTTTCATGTCCCAAACCTGGCCAGGTGCCGCCATCTGCTACTACAGTCTCTGCCGGAGCCCAGCATGAACACTGCATCTTAGAGCAGTCTGAGGAGGGGGCTGCTTTTGGATTTTTGCTCTCATAGTCTGAGGTTTTCAAGGGTGCTTTGCCTTCCAGATTTATTTCATCAAGTTGCTGTTAATTGTGTTTTCAATTAGTTATGTTTAAAACATCTTGAGATTTGGGCAACTTAAATTGCAGTGCATTAATAATTATTAAACAGAGGTTCTAATCAATTATTTATTGAATAAATTTTTAATACTAATGCAGAATCCATTGTCACTGCCACCACGAGTTTGGCCATTAAGGAAAACGCTGACGAAAGAAAACTGAACCTCCAGGATCCTTAAATGAAGGCCTGTGGAGCAGAGCTTCCTGGAGGATTGGCAGCTGTTTCTCTTTCATGTCTGTTTAATCAAGGCTTTGTTGCCTAGAAACAGAGTGTTCCCACATAGTAGGTACTCAGCAAATGTTTGTGCAAGGAGCGAAAGAATGAATGAGTAAATAAATGAATTTAAGAGGAATTAAACTAGGAGAGACTCTTTAAGATCTAAGATCTTTTTCTATTTTAACCATTAACAAACACTTAGAGCATTCAGCTAGGCAATGAAGTATCCACGATGGATAAGACCGTAATCCCTTCCCTCTCAGTCTGGCAGATCATCATAACACAAATTTAAATATAGTGATAATAAAATGTAGTAACCCAAAGTGGCACAGAAACCCACGTGAGGGGTGACTCTTGTAGAGCAGTCAAAGAAGGCTTCAATAAAGAGGTGGTGTGAGGTCCTGGACACTGATTTTTCCAGATGTAGAAATGAGGAAAAGATAATACAACAAGCGTACTTACAGGTACAAGCAAAGACAAGGATGTGGGTGAATTCAAGATCATGAGGAGTCTGCTGGGAAAACAGGAAGTGAGGCTGGAAAGGAGGATGGAGGGAGAAAGTAAGCCACACTAAGAAGCTGGTTTTCACCTGCAGACAAACCCACAGGTGGGTGTTAAGCGAGGGACTGACTGGTCAGATTTGTATTTCAGAGCGAGCACACCAATTCACATTGTACTGAATAATCTAAGCACTATGCAGAGGCAGAGTGGCTAGAGTTGCAGGGTTGGATGAGGAGAAGGGGTGGGATGGAGAGTGAGCTAGTAGCCACAAGTGTGGAACTTAGACACCAGCTAGCTCTAGAAAAGGGTGAGCAAGGCAGCGGGGAGTCAGAGGTGACCCCAGTGTTTTGGCTGTAGTGCTTTTGAGGAAGGAGGTCTAGGTTGAGTGTATGTTGGTGGGGGGCAGAGGGGGCGCGGGGAGGGGATGGCAGATACCAGATACAACAAAAAGCTTCGGAAATGTTAACTTTGATGTCTCTACAGGATATCCAGGTGGAAACCCAGCAAGCGATTGGGTATCTAGGTCTGTAGATCAGCAAAAGGTAGGGGTTGAGCTCTAGATGGAGAATCACACAAGGCAGCAGTTCCAAGCATTTGTTCAGAATACACTATGCCCAGCACTTGGCTGGATAAACCTTTTGCTGTGGAGAGTCATTAAGAATGATCATCTATAGAATTTTTTAATAAAATGAATTAAACATAGGGAGAGTCTAATGTCTCTGTTTAGGACAAAGAAAAGGAATACAGCAAGAAAGCAAAGCCATGAAAAGAAAAGGGATCTTTCTAGAATTCACACCAGTCTTAAACTCAACCCGAAACGAATGGATCAGTCAGTTAATATTACAAAGCACCACCTCTAAACCTTTAGGAATCCAGGGATGCAAAGGTGACATCATGCAATCCCCTCTCAGCCTCACCGAAATCCCTCAGAGGCTTTGAGCCTCACCTTCACCTGTCTGCCCCACCCACTTTCCAGAATCTTCTCTGACCACTGAAGACTAGAGGGCCTCTACATCTGAGCACCTTCAGCCCCATCAACCTCTGACCCTCTTTAGGCTCCGAGCACACATTAAACCTGTACAGTTAGGGCTCCTGGGAGGCCACAACTCCGCCCCACCCCACCACAGACTCCAGCAAGGCGCAGCACAGGACTGAACACGTAACATTTTGTTCTGGTAATTTCTGGTTCCCCAGCAACACTGCCAGCCCTACGGGGCCTCCACTCTCCCACCTCCTGCCCCACCTCCAGCGTGGCTCCGCTTGGCCAACCACAGAGATAAGCTCATATTAGATGTTTAGGGAGGACCTGGGTATAATGGCCCATTGGATCTATGTCATCACACTTCCTCAGGCAACTTCCAGCACCCGCAGGACTCTGAGCTCCTGGCTCATGCAAACTTGCCAGCTGGAGGGAAAGGAGAGGGAGGGGAGATGGGTTAGATTCAATAACCCTCTGCCTCCCCCTCTCACTGACATTCCTGGAAATATTTTAGAATCCCTCAGAACAAACACCCAAAGGATATAAAGACACAATGCCTGAGACAGGGAAAGTGCAAATGAGAGGTATGACATCAAAAGATGAGAAGTGGCCAACCCACCCTCAGATGAGGTGTGTCCAGGCCAGCAGACTCAGAAGTGAGGTCTGTAAGAACTGCCAGAGGCAAGGGCATGAAAACGGTACCCGTGCAGGATGTGCAGCAGTAGGAAGTGAGCCAAGCTCGGAAGCCATCTCCGTCCTTCCAGGCAAAATCCCCTACTCCTTCCTTTGTCTTCTCACATTGTTTTATCTTTCTACTTATTTCCCTACCTCCTTACTAGATATGAGCTCCTTGAGGTGAGGAACCTGAATTTCTCACTTTTGTATTCTCTACAATGTCCAGCAAAGACCTGGCACATTGTAGACCCTCAAAAAATTGTTGATGCCTAAACGAATAAATGAACCCTATTTTTAAGAAATTTTATTTACTATGAAATAGTTGAGGATTTCATAAATGATCTTCAATTCCTTCTAATCCATCATCAAGTTGCAAGAAAATATAAAACAATACAGTGTCAAACTCTACTACCGAACACTATTATGTGACTTTCTGAATACGTCCTACATATCTGAGAACAACAGAAAGAGCAGAGGGGAGGAGTCGAAGGCCATTACATGACTGTATGGTTTATAACTGTGTCTGCTATCTGGGTCAGTGTCTTCCAGGAGGGACTGAAGATCCATTAATAACAGTTGGATTTTAGAGGAATTCTTTTTAAAGGAAAATGTTGTGTCTTGCAAATATTCTGTGTCCTCAGGGAAAAGAAAGCCAAGGAAAGAAAAACTGCAGCCAGCCCACTCAGGAAGAATTGGGTTGGGCCCAGGAAATCAAGATGAGAATGAATTTAGCATTGGTGTTGCTAGAACTAATTATCAGGAAGATTCTTTATATATATTTTTTAAGAGCAGGAAGGAGGAAGGAGCAGTACGCTTCATTAAAATTATAGCCAATAAACAGCAGGAATGGAATATTCCCTTTTTAGCTCTTGGATGTAATATCATCATGCTATTGAGATAGGCAGACCACTGTCATACTTGACATATAAATCCAATGGCTTTTTCAATAACAATGACAACAACATAAGCAATAATAAAACATGTTATGATCTCAAAGCTTACATGATCAAATTAACTACACGACAACCTTCCAAATACAGCTACTACTGTCCCTGTCCACAGGGACAGAGATATTGAGAGCCCCAAAGTTAACCAGTGGTAGATCTGGGACTCAAATGCATGTCTTCTGACTTCATGCCTGTGCTTTTTCTTCTCTGTTTGGCTTGGAGAACTGCCTGATGGCAAATTCCCTGTAGGTCTAGGAAATGGTGGTGGTTCTCATTCCCACATGAGAGCTACAATAACTGAGGTCCCAGCTTACACAGAAAACTAGAGCCACAGAGGCCCTGGGGTCTTGCCCACCCAGTAGGGACTTGACTCTCATAATTAGTAGCATGACACACCCACTTTCCCCAGACATAGATTCATGATGGAGCTGGCCCCACTTAGAAGCCTCAAAGAGGTTTAGTCTGAAACAGGGCTGCCTGATGGCCCCATCAGAGGGCGGTTCATAGTTGGAACTCAAAAATCACAGACAGAAAGACACTTTTGAAATCAGGAAACCTACAAGGGGCAGCAGCTTCAATGGCTTGTCCTTAGATTATACCTCCAACCCTGCAACCCCTTGCTCTCCTAGCCTCCCGCTTCACTAGCACTCTTACTGTGAAGTAGGAATGAAAACAGTTCACACAGAGGCTTGTTGCGAGTACACATTAGAAAAAAAGAGCATGAACAAGCTCTTGTTAATATAGCCCACCCTATCTTAGGAAGAGAAGCCTGGAGATTGGCACAATCAGCCTCTTCCCTCCTTACTGCTGACCTTGGACCCAAGGACCAAGTAAGAGGGAAGGCAGGGAACAAGGACTCAATGTATTGGTCAAGATTCTCCAGAGAAACAGAACCAATAGGATAGAGAGAGAGAGAGATAGCAGTGGAGACTTACTATAGGAATTGGATCAGGTGGTTACAGAGGCTGAGAAGCCCCATAATCTGTCTTCTGCAAGATGGAAAATCAGGAAAGCCAGTGTTATAATAAGTCCAAGGCCAAAGGCCTGAGAACCGGGAGCTCCAATGTCTGAGGGTGGGAGAAGATACAAGTCCCAACTCAAAAAAAACGGCGGGAGAGAATTCGCCCTCTGTTTGCCTGTTCGTTCTATCTGGATCCCCAGTAGATTGGATTGATGACGAGTGAGTGTGCATCTTCTTTACTCAGTCTGTAGAATCTAATGCTAATCTCTTTCAGAAACATTCTCACAAACAAACCCAGAAACAATGTTTTACCAGCCAGCTGGGCATCCCTTAAGCGAATCAAGTTGACACATAAACTTAACCATCCCATTCAGGATACCCTCCAGCCTCAAAACAAAGGTCCAGCCAGGACCTTTGGTTTCTGGAACAGGGAAGCCCACCTGCTCGTCAGTGCTGATTGCATTGTGTTCCAGGGCTAATTGTGCCCCCCTTGCCCTATGCAGACAATAAAAGTGTGTCTTAAATGAAAACCCGTCTCATTTCCCTTGACAATACTAAACCTCCTAATTTCTTTCCCTCCTCTGCAGTTAGTAACTTAAGTCTGCTTGGAGCTAAATGGCCCAGTTAGTACAGCCTGGCTGGGAACATGGCTAACTCAAAGCACCATCCTGCACTCACTGGGGAAGGGCTCTCACAGCAAAGGGGCTCGTACATATGCCGTCATTTTCCATTCCATTCCAAGCTTAAGTTTCTAGGTCAAGAACTCAAGAGGCTGGAGGGTTCTGGATCCCCCAAGGGGAGCCAACATCACCTAATTCTGACCTCACCAGTCACACAGCTCATCTCCCCCCAGGCCTGGATGGATGAGCAAAAGGTTTATCTTGGTTATTAAAGGTGCAATGATTTCTCTTTTAGAGAAATACACTGAGATATTTATATAGAGGAAATGATGTGATTTACAAGATTTCCTTCAGAATAATCTGGGAGGGGGTTGGTGAGCCTAGTGTGTGGATGGGGCAGTCTCGGCTTGAGTGACCCACCACGGGGACCAGGTGATGAGTACATGGGGGTTCCCTAAAAGAGTCTGTCTGCCTTTTTTTTTTTTTTTTTTTTTTTTTTTTTTGCGGTACGCGGGCCTCTCACTACTGTGGCCTCTCCCGCTACGGAGTACAGGCTCCGGACTCGCAGGCTCAGCAGCCATGGCTCACAGGCCCAGCAGCTCCGTGGCATGTGGGATCTTCCCGGACCAGGGCACGAACCCGTGTCCCCTGCAGCGGCAGGCGGACTCTCAACCACTGCGCCACCAGGGAAGCCCTGTCTGCCTTTTATGCTCACAATTTTCCATAATAAACTCCATTTTTTTTGGATAGCATGGTTGAAATCTGAAACGCTGAAGGAAAGAGTCCTAAAAAGCCACATTTTAAGTAAATAAAATTTCAAGATGCATTTGGTACCTCTCTAACTCAGATTGTTTATTATTTATTCCTTAACCTGGTTTTTACTTCTAGGGTTCATCAGAGGACTTCCTCTTAATTTATCCTAAATCTTTATTTCAAAAACAGTCTCTCTAAGACAACAGCTCCCAAACTGCATGCTGGGGTGACATCAAAAGCCTTTTTTGTGGCTTCTCTGGTGGCGCAGTGGTTAAGAATCTGCCTGCCAATGAAGGGGACATGGGTTCGAGCCCTGGTCCGGGAAGATCCCACATGCCGCGGAGCAACTAAGCCCATGAGCCACAACTACTGAGCCTGCGCTCTAGAGCCCATGCTCTGCAACAAGAGAAGCCATCGCAATGAGAAGCCCATGCACAGCAATGAAGACCCAACGCAGCCAAAAATAAATAAATAAATTTTCTTTTAAAAAAGACTTTTTTGGCATCTTGTTCACAGCCTTCTTCCACCTTAGCCACGAGCAGATTGTCTTCCTCATAGGACAAGTCAGAAAAGGGAAGGACCCTACCATTTCCCCCATTTCCTTTCACCTGCCTGTCCTGCCCCTTTGTGCCAGGCAGAGACAGAAAAGGAGAGAAGAGGAGATCACAGTCATATTGGTGGCTCAGATCCCCTTTGGAAAATGTTCTAATTGACTGGAAAAACATAAGAATCTTCTTCTCCATCGACCCATACCCATGTATCAACCACTGCTTGGACCCTGGGGCTGTGTCTCAGTACTTCTGTTTACCAGCTTACAATATACCCAAATTATAAGCCTGCGCCTTAGAGGAAGGAGCCTTTTCAGATGGGCTAGTGCAGCAAACCCAGTTCTGTTAAATCACAGAAAAGCCCCTGCTGCCTCACTCAGCATTTTTCTCTCTAAACCTAGCTAACTGCTGGATCCCATCAGATCCCTACCCCACGTCTACACTGTCTTGATACTTTTCCCTTCTCACTCTAGCACTTTCCAGCCATGAAAATGTCACCTTCTATCTAGACCACCCCATTCCAACAAAGATGACATTTTAAAAACTGGTTTCTATACACATTAATTGGGATTTTAGTCAGAGAAATGAGTACATGTGTATACTTACAATCCACATTGCCTGGGGAGACCCTGACTACAGTTTCTACCCAATTATTATCAAGACCAGCTCCGACAACCCCTCTGCCCAGCCACAGGACACCCCATCCCCTGATGGTACCCTGAGCACGGTGAGCTACGCACAGCCCAGGAGCAGCTACGTGAAACAGACCTCATGCCTTACCCCTCCCTCCCCTTGTCTCACTGAGCGTGAGAATTGGCTTTCTAAAGAAGTGTGCAATGGGGGACATTGCCAGCCTGGTGCCCTGTGTGCTCCAAACCCAGAAGCAAACAAGGGTAGAGATGGAGTATTTTTGAAAGAATGAAAGAAGCGGTACCCATCCAGGGATAAAGTACTCGATTCCCCTGGCGGATCTCTCCTCCTCCTTCCTGCTTTCATGTTGCCTACCACCTGGTTAATTGATCAAAGTATCAAATGGAGAAGCCAGGACAGAAGATGGAGCTGGAATCAGGTAGGATATAGTTGCTGGAAAAATGGGGTGTCCTTGTACCCAGGAAGGCAAACCTCCCGTCCACAAGCAGAGCCTGGGCTGCTATTTGGTGGACCATTCACACACCCTGATCTCCCGGTCAGGAAACAGCTTCCCGATATTTCTTCCAAACATATTTTTTCACCATATTTAACATCTACCTGGCACAATGACAGGTTCGGATAAACAGGAAGAAACATGACTGGACAATCGCGGTCCAAGTGGGTCTACCTCCTTGGGGATCTAGTCCCCAAGATTCAACCACTCTAATTTAGCAACAACTTTTGTCTTAGATTCTCACTAACTGCCTTAGAACACAGGCCTGGATGTCAGTGAATAGGAAATAATCACCCTCCCAGTAACTCTGGGTTACTATCCAGGAAGTAGTTACATGCTATTGAGAATCTTGAATACGCTTTGGCGACCTCCATGCCAGAGGAAGCCCTTCGCTCCCGCTGAAGGAGCCAGATCACTCTTCCCAGGCTAAGCTGCAGCAACCATTGTGAGTATCCCCACGGTTCTCTCACTGTGCACTAAACCAGCTTCCTTTGAAGCAGGCAAAAGTATTCATCCCCTTCAGACAATACGAAGCCACTCTAGTCTGCTGGTCTGTGGGGATGGGGACATGTAAGCAATATACTAGGTGACCCTTCCTACACTTACTAAAGAAAGTGAGGCTGGCATCACTACAAGAAAGAGCCAACTAGTGCATCTGAGACATAACTTGAGATCACCTCCTACTCCTAAGGGAGCAGGAGGTTGGAATTTTTTCCCCTGATTTTTTTTTTTTTTTTTTGCGGTACGCGGGCCTCTCACTGTTGTGGCCTCTCCCGTTGCGGAGCACAGGCTCCGGACGCGCAGGCTCAGCGGCCATGGCTCACAGGCCTAGTTGTTCCGCGGCATGTGGGATCTTCCCGGACCGGGGCACGAACCCGTGTCCCCTGCATCGGCAGGCGGACTCTCAACCACTGCGCCACCAGGGGAGCCCTCCCCTGATTTTTTAATGCTACGGCAGCTGAGATTCAAAAACTTAAAGCATTTTAAGGACTTTAAAAATAGTAGGCATTCAATAAATATTTAGTTAACAAATGAAAATAAGACAATCAGATAGATACATCAGACTCCACCCTCTTCTTTCTTCTCCTCTGCTCTAAGGTAAGATGTAAGGTAAGATTACTAAGAAATTTTTTTATCGTAGTGATTTCATCTGATCCCAAGAGAGGTCCTACTTGTTTCTGAAAACTGTCTAAAGTGTGTTCAGGTTTAATCATACACAGGACTTCCCCCTTCTCAATGCTACTGGCTGGAGGTACCTCCTCAAAGTTAGGATCCTAAGTTCCTGGTGGGGATGAGTCCTTTCATGTTCACCTTCTTCTAACTAAGCATCCAGGCAGCTGCAAAGGCAAGTTTTCTGCATATTTCTCCCACCTAATGGAATGGGCTTTAACAGAGAACAGACTGCTGGCAGCCACACCTGCTGTACTCAGATAGGCGAATCAGAGGCAGTGCCTTGTAGGTGTAGGTCCCTGAGTTACTAAATTATTAAACTGGGCACTGATTCCAACTTAGCCCCAGCCTCACCAAGGCCTTCCACTGTGGTACGGAGGAGTGACACAAGAGATGGGAAATCTGGACATTTCTGATGATCAGGATCTAAGTGTCATTTTGTGTGTCCTAGCAAGACAGCTGGAATGTCACCTCAAATGTCACACAGTGTTCTTACATTTTTCAAGGAGTACTTCCATCATGTTATTAGATCCTTACAAGCACTCTGTGAGGAGGGTGGGGAAGGGATTAGTATCCTCACTGTGTACAAGGAGATCCTGCATCATTCAGCATCATTCAAGAAGTCACCGGAAGTCAGACACGAATCACTGACAGAGTTGTGGGTCCAGAACTTGGGGTGGCCTCCACCTCTCCCTTCTGGTGATCACTGTCACTCACTGTCACTGTTCCTGGTGCTCAGTACACTCCTCTGGGCCACGTATACACTGAGAGATCAGCGAGGTATCTGCCTTGGCCTCTTTCCCAACTTTTCTCTTTCTACCATCCTTCTCCCTGACCTGGTGTAGTGCTCACAGGAATGAGGCCAGGTCTGCGAGCATAAGCCCTTCCCCGAGCTGTCTGGGGAGAGCGCCACATGACATATTCCTAGATTAATTTGAGGTGAATTACCTTCATGAGTGTCCCACTCATAAACACAGTATGTTGTTTTCCTTTTTAAAAGTCTTCTTGGGCTTCCCTGGTGGCGCAGTGGTTGAGAGTCCGCCTGCCGATGCAGGGGACACGGGTTCGTGCCCCGGTCCGGGAAGATCCCACATGCCGCGGAACAACTAGGCCTGTGAGCCATGGCCGCTGAGCCTGCGCGCCCGGAGCCTGTGCCCCGCAACAGGACGAGGTCGCAGCAGTGAGAGGCCCACGTACTGCAAAAAAAAAAAAAAAAAAAAAAAAAGTCTTCTTAAATGTCCTTTAATAGAATTTTTTCCATTTGTGTTTTATACATTCTTCATTAGATTAATCCTTATATATCCTGCAGCGTTTTATTGATATCATGAATGGTATTTTATACTCTATTATGTCTTCAATTTTGTTACTTCTGATATAGAAAGACTCTATATATTTTTATGTCATCTTGTTTCATAACCACACTCTCTTACTGGTCCTAGTGGTTTGTTGATTCTGATGGCTTTTATAAGAAGACAGTAACAGTTTTGTATCTTCCCTTTTAATCAAAGTGGGTGTGTGTCTTTGTGTTTGTGTGTCTTTTGTGTGCTACTTCATTGACCAGAACCTCCATAAATCTGTGGACTATAGTGATTTTAGTAATTTAAGTCATGTCTTTCTTTATTGTCTTGGTCAGTTTAGCTAAAGATTTGTCAATTTTGTTGGTATTTTCAAAGAAACAACTTTTGCTTTTGTTTATATTCTCTATCATTTTCTATATTTCATTAATTTCTTTTATTTTTAATTTATTTATTTAATTTATTTTTGGCTGCGTGGGGTCTTCGTTGCTGCAGGCAGGCCTTCTCTAGCTGTGGCGAACGGGGGCTAGTCTTTGTTGCGGTGCACGGGCTTCTCATTGTGGTGGCTTCTGTTGTTGTGGAGCACGGCCTCTAGGCACACGGGCTTCAGTAGTTGTGGCACTCAGGCTCTAGAGTGTAGGCTCAGTAGTTGTGGTGCACGGGCTTAGTTGCACCACAGCATATGGGATCTTCCTGGACGAGGGCTCGTACCAGTGTCTCCTGCATTGGCAGGCAGATTCCTAACCATTGCGCCACCAGGGAAGTCCCTATTTCATTAATTTCTGCTCATATCTTTGTTTTCTTGCTTCTGTTGGCTTCAGGTTTATTGTGCTGTTTTTTTCAGTGTCTTAAGATGAAAGATGAGGTTATTGGTTTAAGATCTTTCTTCATTTTTTTATTCATATAGGCATTCAAAACTGTAGATTTTCCTCTAAGCACTGCTGTAAGTTTTGGTATGTGTGCCTTTATTTTCATTCATGTCAGTGTATTTTCTAAGTTTTCTTCAGTTTCTTCTTTGATCCACTGATCATTTAGGAGTAAGTTGTTTAATATCCATATGTTTGTGAATTTTCATTTTTTTGTTATTGATCTGTAATTTCATTCTACTATGATCAGAGAGTATACTTTGTATGATTCTAATTCTCCTATATTTATCAAAGCTTTTTTCATGGCCTACCACATCCATGTGCACTTGAGAAGAGTGTAATCTGGCTCTTATTTTTTCTATAGATGTCTATTAGGTCAATTTGGTTTACAGTGTTGTTCAAGTCTTCTATTTCCTTGTTAATCTTCTGCCTAGATGTTCTATCCATTATTGAAAGTAAAGTATTAAGATTTCCAACTATTAGTTTTGGGTTGTCTATTTCTCCCTGCATTTCTAACAGTCTGTGCTTTATGCATTCGTGGGCTCTGTTTGTTAGGTATATATATGTTAATTGTTATATCGTCGTGATAAACTGATACTTTTATGTTTATAAAATGTCCCTCTCTATCTCTATTAACATACTTTTTGCCTTTTATTTTGTCTGATATTAGTGAGACTCCTGGTTTTCTATACATGATTTGTGTGATATATCTTTGTCCATTCTCTACTTTTATTCTATTTGTATGTTTGAATTTCAAATGTATCTCCTATAGACAGCCTATAGCTGGATCACAATTTTTTTTAATCCAGTCTGAAAATCTTTGTATTTTGGTCAGATTGTTTAATCTATTCACATTTAATGCTATTATTATTATATTTGAATTTAAGGTTGCCATTTTACTTTTTGTTGTCTATATGTCTCGCATCTTTTTTGTTCCTTTATTCTTCCTTTACTGCTTCCTTTTGCATAAAGCAAACATTTTCCAAAGTAACATTTTAATCCCTTTAATAATTCTTTCATCATTTTTAGAAGATATTTTCTTAGTGAAAGCTCTAGGGCTTACCATATACATATAAATTTATCAGAAAATAAATCTATTTCAGATTTACACCAATTTAATTACAGTGAGACATAGCAATGTTACTCCTATATAAACCTGTACCTTTTCCTCTCCTGTTGTGCTGTTTTGTTATACATATCACATGTAGATAAGCTACAACCCCAAAATACATTGTCATAGTATGACTTTATATAATTTTATGTCTTTTAAAGAAGTTTAGAGAATAGAGAAGAACAAATATTTATTTACAGAATTTGTTATGTTAACCTTATTTGCGATTTCTGGTTCTTTGTTCCTGTAAATTCATGTTACCAACTAGTGTCATTTCTTTGTTCCAATACAGTTTTTCTCTGACCTATCCTTGTACTTATGTTGTCAAAAAATATCATCTCTCTTTGTTAAAGTCCCAAACAACAGAATTATATACATACTGTTCAATAAACTCCTTTTAAAACCAGGAAAGAGAATAAAAAAGAAAAAAATATGCTTTTATGCTATCTCTTATAATAACATAATTATCTTTAGTCTTTCTTTTTTTTAATGTGGTTTCAAATTACTGCTTGGAGTCATTTGTTTTTAACCTGAGAACTTCTTTTAGTATTTCTTGCAGATTTGCTAGCAACAGACTCTCTCAGATTTTGTTTATATGCGAATGTTTTTATTTTACCTTCATTTTCAAAAGACTGTTGTGCTGGATAAAAGATTCTTGGTTTGACAAGTTTGGGTTTTGTTGTTGTTGTTTATCCAGCACTTTGAATATCCCACTGCTTTCTGGTCTCTATTGTTTCCAACGAAAAATTAGTTCACAATATTATTGAGGTCTCCTTATATATTATGAGTCACCTTCTCTTGTTGCTTTCAAGATTTTTTTTCTTTCAGCTTTTTTACTGTGATATGCCTGGGTGTAAATTCCTTTGTGGTCATCATATTTGGAATTTGTTGAGCTTCTTGGTTGTGTAGGTTAATGGTTTTCATCAAATTTAGAAAGTTTTCAGCCATGATTTCTTCAAATATATTTTTTGCTCTTTTTTCTCCTCTCCTTCTAGTACTTTCATTACACATATGTGTCCCATATTTCTCTGAGTCTGTTCACTTTTCTTCATTTTTTTCTCTGTCATTCAGATTGCATAGTCTCTAAATGATATACTTTTTTTTTTTTTCTGGTACGTGGGCCTCTCACTGTTGTGGCCTCTCCCTTTGCAGAGCACAGGCTCCGGACGTGCAGGCTCAGCGGCCATGGCTCACGGGCCCAGCCGCTCCGCGGCATATGGGATCCTCCCAGACCGGGGCACGAACCCATGTCCCCTGCATCGGCAGGCAGACTCTGAACCACTGCGCCACCAGGGAAGCCCTAAATGATATATTTTTAAGTTCACTGATTCTTTCATCTGCCACCTCAAATCTACAGTTAAGCCCCTCTAGTAAAATTTTAATTTCAGTTATTGTACTTTTCACCTTCTTCATTTCCATTTGGTTCTTTTTTATCTATATCATTTCTAACTCTTCATTATTTTTCTCTATTTTATGAGACACAGTCATTGCACCTCCTTTCCACTCTTTACTTCTCTGACTGTAGTTTCCTATAGTTCCTTGAGTATATTTATAATACTGGCAGGCCTCATTTCATTGCACTTCTTTTTATTACACTTTGCAGATACTGCATTTTTTACAAATGGAAGGTTTGTGTCAACTCTGCATCAGGCAAGTCTATCAGCACCATTTCTTGACAGCATTTGCTCACTTCATGTCTCTGTGTCACATTCTGGCAATTCTCACAATATTTCTTTTTCATTATTATTTTCATTATTAATATTAATAGCTTTAAAATCATTGTTATATTTGTTATAGTGATCTGATCTGTGATCAGTGATCTTTGATCAGTGATCTTTGTTACTATGGTAATTGTTTTGGCATTTTTTAGCAATAAAGTATTTTTCAATTAAGATGTGTACGCTTGTTGGACATGATGCTATTGCATACTTAACAGACTGTAGTGTAGTGTAAACATAACTTTTATATGCATTGGGAAACCAAAAAGTTTGTGTGAATCACTTTGAGGTGATATATGCTTTATTGCAGTGGTCTGGAACCAAACCTGCAATATCTCTGAGGTATGTCTCTAGTTGCTTTAAAGTCTTTGTCTGCTAAATCTGACATTTGGGTCCTTGACAGGCAGTTTCTGTGGCCTGCTTTTTTCCATCTAGGTCACCTTCTTCTATTTCTTTGCATGTCTTATAATTATTGAAAACTGGACATTTTAAATAATGCACCGCTGTATGTTGATCCCTTTCTCTGGGGCTTGTTGTTGTTTGCTATTTGTTTGGTGAGTTGGCTGAATTATTTTAGTCATTTATTTCTCCCTAAGAAAGCAGCCTCTGGTATCACTGCTCAGAGGGTTCAGCCTTGGGCATGCATACTGTCACTCTGGGATGGCAGTGATGTTATTAGTGATTTTTTGTCTCTTTTGCTGATCTCTGTTGTCTGCCTCCATTGATATCATGCCCAGCTATTAGCCTCCACTAATTGCTCGCTGATTATTCTATTATTTTGACAATGCTCTGGGGCATAAATTGTTCCACAGTCTGCTACGATTAAATGTGGGTCCCTTTACAGCGGTAATCTTTGAGGCCAGTCTTGGAGGTTTGTGTTAACCCCAAGAGGGTTCTTCTTAACTGTCTCTTTCCATAATTCTCTCTGGTAAGTTGCTATATGGTCTAAGGTTTAGCTTGTTAGTCACATGGAACTACGAGTTTCCTCTTAATTGCTTGTCACTAAAATCTCCATTGTTTTTAAGAACACTCCTAGGTTTGAACTTCCTCACACCATTGTACAAACAAAGTTAGTTCTCTTGGGGAGAGCTTCAGAGCTCTTTATTCTTATGGCCTGCCTCTCCTCTTGAGCAACAAATCTGCACCACTGCTCCACAGCTGGGGTCAGGGACAGTGGCCTACTTCTCTCAGAGTCACATCCCTGCTCCATGACCTTCATTACTGTCACCTGGGCTGGGGTAGCAGCCTCCAGTCTTTGCAGCTTGCATTTCCTGGAATGGAGCCTTTGCCTTAAAACCAAGCTAGGGTGAGGTGACTAGGGTGCTCTATCTCTGGCCTTCCATGTGTGAAGTAGATTTTCCACCCTACAAGTGCAAACTGGGTAGAGGAAGAAAGCCCTATACTTCTCAGTCACTCTTGCCAGGAATAGAGCCTCTGCAACACAGGATGGGAGTGGGGGCAGGATGAGAAGTGCTGGTTGCCTGCCCCTCTCTAGGAGACACCACAGCCCTCATCTGGGGTCTGGGTGAAGATGGAGCCCTGTGCTCCTGGTTGCATTTGCCTGGAGTGGATGTCCATCACTGTGAGCTGGGAGAGGGGAAGGGAGGAGTAAATTGTGGTACAGATGCCACACGATGTTACTGTTCTTACTGAGATTTAGTAAACTGTCTTGAATAAATATTTCATTTGCTGTATGCCCTGAAGACAGTTTCCAGAGACTTTGAACAGAGAGGGTCCATGGAGTGCCCCACACCACCACTGCAGAAATCATGTCTCCACAAGTCATTCTGGGGTTCCTAGAAGTGTGTGGGTAATGTGCACTGTGAGATACTGGTGGCAACTTGGATCATGGGCCACTGAGAATGGAGATAAGAAGAAGAAAAGGTAAAAAATGGAGAGTGTTGGGGAAGAGAGAAACAAAGAGAAAAGGTGGAGGAGATGTCTATCTAATCATAAGTTTGAACATATTGCAAAAACAAATAAAAATTAATCTGGTTTCAGTCAGTGGCAACTTTGGACACAACTTTGAAGTGTGCATACGTGGTCTTTGGCAGCTCTACCTTCCATCCATGAACTTCTCCTCATCCCTGGTAGCCTCTGGGTGAGGGGACTTGTACTCTAGACTTTTCTCTCCCTCATCTGGTCCCTTTTCAGCTCTGTGTTTAAGTTCTAAAGGAAGTTGCCAGCCCTTAATTCACACTAAAGAAGGTATCACTTGCTGGGAACTGCTTAATGTGAGATATTGCTTTTGGAATTTGCCTTTTAACAGTGAAAATCCTACTCATCCCAAAGGCATAATCTTCTAATTGAGAAACTTAAGGACTCATCACTGGATCAGCCCAGGAGATATTAGGTTAGAGAGAAAGAGGTTCTTTTAGAACATTGACAAAGGCAGTTTCACACATTCCCGAGGCCTCTTGAGCCAGACATTCTAGCTGTGGAATTTCTATCATGTCTACCAATCTGAGGAAGCACACTTTCTCAGTAAGCACAGCTGCTCCCCATTTGGTTAATGATAGCCCATTTCAAATTTGGTATACGCAAACAAAAGAGCCACCAGGCCCAGGTCTATATAGTTTGCCCAGAAAGGCCTCTGTGCCTCAGGCTGCCGCATGGTCTCTGGTAGAGACAGAAGTGTCTGTGTTTTATCTGGCGCATCAAGGCTGGACTATGTCAGGTGAGTGCCAGGTATAGACACTGGGTTATACTGTGATCTACCAGCATTTGGTAGCAGACAAGCCAGTGAAGGGATTGCATAAAGATACCAAGTGCTGTGCTAGCAGCAATGACAAAGCAGGAGTTTCTAAGGACAGTAGATTCCCAAATCTACACATAAAGAAACTGGTCCTCAGAGAGGGCACCAGACCCAAAGTCATACACTTAGTAAATATAAAAAAATGTTAGAATTCAAGTTTTGATATTTTGATTCCAAAGTACGTGCTTTTTTACAGACTATTTTAGTTCACGTGATTGTTTAGGGCAGCAGAGATGTCCTTTATGGAGTTTCTCAACTCACAATGCATGTGCCTTTAAATAAGGCCATCCCTGAGAATGAAAAGTGGTCCTATGGTGCCCTACTAAACTTCGCCAGGCTGAGGTTTGCTCCAACCATTCCCTGATCTAATCTCCCCTGTCCATGGTGCTGAACTTGAAGACCCACAAAGTTGGCCTAAAGCAAAAACAAAGTAATCTGAATCTGAATTGTAAAGGATCTTGAATATTACTCTGAGGCTGGCCATTGAACATCAGTAAAGTCTTTTTCAAACCCTCTGCTTTAGCCTACAAATCTCTCCTCTTTTCCAAAATCTTCAAGTTGAACTGGATAGAATAAGTGAGGCTTTCAATTAACAAGAATTGTTAAAACCAATATCTTTTCAGTTCTATAATTCCAAAGATTCCACTATCTGGGAATAAATTGATGAAAAGAGAGAATTAGAAGGTCTATTTCATAAACATCAACCCAGATCTAACCAGAGTTCAAATAAAAACAATCAGAGACTAGAAACCATCGAGTGGGTCTCAAGCCACAGCACTGAGCTAATGCAGGGTGCTGAGGCTGGTACTGAGAACAAAGGCTGAAGACAGAGTATGTCTTTATATCTGGTGCAGAATTGATTTTCAAGCCATAAAAATGTTAGTTAAGGAACACTGACATGAACTAGGGCAGGGTGGGGGAAAAAAGCTGGAAAACAGCAAGTGCAATTTCAGGCTTATGAGAAATGGAATTAAAGTTAAGAGAAGGAAGGCAATCTATTGTTGTCCAGGAACTGGCAAACAGCACAGCCACTGCATCATTACAGTGGCAACGGCCTGCTGTGTACATGTCTCTCTGAGCTGTCTGACCTAGGAGCTGAGTGATTTATCTACTTTCCACAGTTTCAGCTGGGCCAGGCCAAGAGGATAACTTGGAGAAAGGGGTGGTAGTGGGGGTGTTGACACTCAAGCACCAAGCCAATGAACTCCATATGTCTTGTGTTAGAGAGCATGACCATAAATCAACCAATATCACACATTTATTTCACACCTACTATAAACAAATCTCTGTGCTAGAAAGACGCTGGTCATACAAAAGTTGAAAAGGGCAGAGTCATTGGCCTTGGAGAGCTTAGAATCTATTGGGAAAGATTAAGCATGCAGAAACCAAATTAGTAATATATGTTAGATTATGACTAGAGACAACAGAAGCTGTCAGAATACAGAGGAGAACTGTTAACTTTCATATCATGGAAGGCTTCTGAGAGGAGATAGGACCTGAATCAAATTTAAAAGCAGGTAGAATTTGCACAGGCAGGAAAAAAATGGGGGTCAGCACTTAAGGACAAAGCAATTAGCAAAGCTGCAGAGGCAGGAATGAGTCAATTATGTTTTGAGAAAGGTAACACTGCCCATCTGAAGCCAAATTCATGATCTAGATACAAGAGAGACAGTACCCAAAGTCTCCACATCAAGGGAGAGATTTGAGGCAGCAGTTGAGGCAGTTGAATACTCAAGGCTCTGTGTACATCAATACTGGACTGAACTACTTTGCCAAAAATTGAATGACGTCTCGTGTGAAAATTAAATTTCTACATTGCTGGCTACAGTTGGATATGCTGCTAAGGTACAGAGAAACATCAGGGCCAAGCAGTCTTTCACCCCATGACTCTCCCAAAAAGTTATCTGTGAAGTTAACCAGGATAATGTTTCTTCTTCAAGCTAGCGTGCTCTTATCCTGGTAAATAAGAAAATCCAATGGTGAGGGTTAATTCTGGCAGGAAGAATAGAGAGTCCATAAGAGTCTTTAGAAGTTAGACAAATAACATTTTGTTCAAGTGTCTTGTATTCAATGACCTCATTTCCGACTTGCAACACCAGTTAAGCACATCACATCCTCATTACAAGTTAGTCTACCTCATAGAGCAGCCACCACAGCACAACAATTTGCAGTCAGAAAACAGATTAGAGGGAGGAAGGAAAGCTGAGGAATCCTCAAGGTACAAGGGAGAAAACATCTTATTTCTTATTCTAGACATATTTCTAAAATATATCTAATTTTTAATTTTAGCTCATAGAAGGATAGAAGGAAAGAAAGTCCAGATGAAAATTAAGATGCCAAATCTCAGAGACAGTGGTTTTAAAATAATAGTCTTACAACAAAGGGGCCTTGGGTATGTCGGGGAGAGGCAGGAGTAAATGTGTACTTTGGTGTTGCAAACAAACCTGCTCCAGAGGACTCATCCTGAGGAAAGATCAAAGCTGTATGTCTTTAGGCAGAGGGAACTCAAACAAACAAAAGCAAATGAAAAGATATCTAGCAATTTGGTGTTATTCAACTAATAGAAATTCTAGAGAAAAAATACAAACTTCATTCAGAGAGAGGAGTTCACCTGAGACCTGACCACACTGTACCACTGAGAACATGCTCGAGAACATGCTCAGTGGTCTCCCAATCACCAACTTCTGAGCATTCACATGTATCAAGCATTCATGTAAGTCATCTCGCTTGATGAGTTCAACTCTGAGACTCCCTGATCCCTTGACTTCTGCCTCCAGCACCTTCTTGGATCTCCTTCAATGTTTCCCAGCAATCGAATTCAGTCTCCTTTTCAGGACACTCTCCCTCCTCTCCCCTCCAGATTGAAGGTGTCCCCCCCTGAAATTCAGCTCTCTCTTTACTCCTTTCCCATATTAAACTCAATCCAAGGGAGAGAAAGGCAAAAGGCTTAGAATTTAATCTTAGGGACCTCCAATGACTAGTTTGGCAATGTTGGGCAATGTACTTAGCCATCTTCAATCGTTTTCCTTACCAATAAAACACAGATAATATTATCTTTTCAGCTTATGTTAGTTGACTGTTTTGAAAATCACATGAGATGATAAAAGGGAGAGTGCTCTGAAGACTGTAAAGACTTGTAAGCTGTTCATCTCTAAGGTAAGATGGATGATGAAAATTGTGGTGAATCCTCTCTCATCTATACTGCACACCTTAGGAGCTCCATTATCTGTCTTCCAGCTAACTTGGCTCCAAACACAAACCCCATACTGTAACCCAAATGTGCTAATCACTCCCCTCCCTTCCTTCTACCTCCATTCTACCACTCTTAAGACAACCATTAAAAAAACCCCCCCGTTTAGGACATGGATTAGAGGGAGACTTGGGCTCAACTTGGATAAGACGGCAGCTGGTATAACTGTAAACCACACTGTTGTTCTACCAAGAGACATCTCAATATTGTATTTAACCACGAGGGCTCTGAAGTCATACTTCCTGGGTTCAAATTCCATCTTCACCAGTATGACTTGCTCTTTGACCTTAGGTAAATTGCTTGACCTTTTTGTGCCTCAAATTCCTCAACTATAAAACAGGGATGTTAATAGTAGCATCTACCTCATGGGGTTCTTGTGATTTTTACATGAAATAAGATACATAAATTATCTGAGACATCGTATATGTGAAATAAATATTTGGTCTAATTTCATATACTTAGAGGTGGTAACAAGAACTCAATCATTCAACAAATATTCAAGGATTAACTAGAAATCCATTTGCTCCAGGAACTGGGGATACAGGGAGAACAAAGCAGAGATCTACTCAGATTTATTAGAGTCTAATCCGGAATATAAACAAGTAAATAAGAAATTCAAGCAAGTGGTAAGTGTCATGATAGGGAAAAAATAAAGGATGCTGTGAAAACACACAGAAAGGGCTTCTTGGAAGGATGGAAATGAGGAAAAAGTAATGAGGTGTTACGGGCTGAATTTTGTCACCCCAAAAGTCATACTTTGAAGTTCGAATTCCCAGTACTTCCTAACGTGAATGTACTGGGAGATAAGGTATTTAAAGAGAGAATTAAGGTTAAATGAGGTCATTAGATTAGGCCCTAATACAGTGTTAACAGATGTCCTTACGGGAGGAAAAAATTAGGACACAAACACACATAAAGGGAAGACCATGTGAAAACAGGAGAAGATGGCCACTACAAGCCAAAAAGTGAGGCCTTCAGAGGAAACAAACCCTGACAACACCTTCGTCTTAGACTTCTAGCCTCCAGAACTGTGAGGACATAAACTTCCCTTGTTTAAGCCACACAGTCTGTAGTACTTTGTTAAGGCAGCCCAAGCATACATAGGGTGTGGCAATGGTACTCTTCACAGAGACATGACAGCATATCTGAGACTGAAGTATGAGTAGAAGAGGGCATATTTTGGCAAGGGCAGAAGGCAGGGGGCCACAAGAGAAAGGTCAAGGCCATGACTGCTCATAATACGACCTTTCATTTGTATATATTCCAAGCTCTTTGGAGCACATTATTAACTTCTTTTGTCCTCACAACAGCTTTGAGGTGTTGGACACATCTGAGTCATAACTATCACCATTTTCCAGAGATCAAAGCTAAGGTTCAGCATGGGGCTGAACTTGACTCACCCATACTATAGATAAGTGCAAAACTGAAGCTCTTAGTGAGGAAATAACAAAGCTATCTCTTCCTTGTATTTGGTACTGAATATAGTTTATCTTTATTGATGACATGGAGCAGGAGAAACTTTAATTCCCAGTATAATCCCTTCAAAAACAGCTAAATAATACAAGATAATCAGTTTGGAGACAGATAAGTGAACAATTTGAAAAAGACAGAGAGAATGGTTGAACATGGGCTTACAGATGAATTAGGCCAGCAGATAAGAATGGAAACTGGCTACAACAAATGTTTTGGAGGGGTTGTGGGTGATGGGTAAATTTGGTGAAATCTGTATGTTCTTTTCAAGGAAGGAGAGAAGTGAATATTGAGTCAAAACTTCTCCCCTAGTCCTCAAACATCTTCGATGGTGATTTAAACAGCCTGCCCCCCACACCTAGCACATCTTCCTTGAGGTTAATGAACCTGAGTTGAGCTCTTCGAGATGAATCCACACCGCATGAGGACTTCCAAGAAGGAGGTCAACGTGGTGTTTCCACTGTTCTGACACAGTCTAGTGATGGGACGTTGGTTGAGATAACTAAGAAAGCATTCTTAAAGCATCACCTCAGTTTTCTCACCTGTAAGATGGGGCCTCATTTAACATGAGAGCTAAATGAAAGCATTAAAGGAGACATCTAATGCTTGGTCTAAAGCCTTGTGCCTGGCACAAAGCAAGCACAGGATAAATAGTAGGTCCTTATATAAAATTTTAGGGGAGAAAAGGAGCTGCTTCTGACTTGGGGCTGCAGAGTGATTTAGGTGCCATTAAGCTCCCTTCCACTCTGAACTTTACACTATTCAAATGCATCAGTAATGGATTAACACTTCCACAGCTAAGAGTTCCCTTGAGCAGACAAACAAAGACAGCTGGCAGCACCTAGCATCACCCTCCTACTTTCTGAGATGAGCAAGCTAAAGTCAAAAGGACCTAGTGATATCAGGTAAATATAGTTGAGCCTGTCATTGGAAAGTTCCTAATAAGGCTCCCAGGTGATTCATTGGGGGACAGGAGGCATCTGACACCCAGGCTGCCCTTGCTCACATCCGCAGATTTGATGGACAACTGGCCTCAGATAGTTCTTTTTCGGAGCAATCCAACGTGTTCTTCACAGGGTATCGAAAACACAACAATTATTCCGCTGAGAAATGATGAGAACTAAAAATAACAATTATATTATCTTCACCAAGACAAGAGTACTGGAAAGATGAGAACCAGTTTTTTTCCAGGAAGAGAGAGACACGCTCTTTTTCAAGCCTATAAAGGGTAAACACCAGAACCACCAGATTCCCCCGGGGTTCATGTCAGTGGGCTGCACATGTCTGCACAATCATGCAGTGCCGCATTACAGGGAAATGTCACTAAGCCAAAGGACCTCAAACAGGGCATCCAGTAAATTCTGAGCAACAATAGTGGCCTCATCTGGCTGGACTCCAAAATCAGAGTATTTGGGAACGTGACCTTGCTATACATGGAGGCTCCAGATAGTGAACTGAGGACAGCCTGCCAATCACAACTGAAAGATGCTCCCAGACACCCCCGTGCAAGTGTGAAATCTTCCAACCACATGCTCTTAGCTTCTGTCAACTCCCACACAGGCTCCTGTACCATTCAAGGTACTCCCTGATATTGACGCATTATTGGATTTCTGCTGAAATAATGCTGTTAACGTTGTTCAAATGTTCTGCCTACCCTCCTTAATCTTAAATTCTTCAAGGGCAGCAGGAAGCCCTTCTCCAATTCCTCATGTCCTCCTCTCTTTCTCCAAACCCCTGCCCCAGGCCTAGCTTTAGCCCTAACCTCAGCACAGGCCCCACACTAATGCCTGTGGTACGACTGAAAGAACAGAACCCTATTTGCTTCAACCTCAAAGCACATGGAAATCCCAGGATAAAGTCCTCATATATGACATTGGTCAAGGCAACTGCCCTGTACCAGTGTCATCACAGTGTTCACTCTTGAATATCAAACTCCTCCTTATTGGACTAATATTTTAAGTTCATTAAAATGGCAGGCAATTTGCTGTCTAAACTGTGATATGTTTGTGGTGTTTGCAAGAAATGCAGAACAAGAAAACTAGTAAGACAGAAGTCGTTTTAATCAGGGCCAGGTATTGAAGATGATCATAATGGTGGGTGCTCTCTGTACATTTCTCTTCTCATCTCACACTGACTTTGCTGAATGAAGAAGTTACAAGACTCTGAGTAGGGAGGCAGAGAGATCTTTCTAAAGATGCAGAGCTTCCCTATCCACAATCAGACCCTAGAAAATTGCATAGGCTCATGCCTCTAAACCACAGGTTTTAAGGACCCGCTGCACCTTAAGGCTCTGACTGCTGCTTCTAATGTGTTTCCAGAATTAGAAACTGTCCACAGGAAGTGTCCTATGATCTGGGACATCCCTGTGCCCCTCCTAAGACATTCTGGAGGACCTAGAGACACACAAGAAGGGAAAAGTCTTTTCTTATCTCTTGCTTTCCATCTTCTCTGGCTATTTTCTCCTTTCCAAACTCCACATACATACGCACATGCAACGCACAGTTGGAAAGAACAGGAAAAATCTCACCAACTCTGACCTCATTCTTGAATTATTTGCCCAAAAAGAATAGAAAGCAGTAGAAACCAGAGAATTTTACATGTTACCTATAAAATTAGTATCTATGAGTTAACTATGAATTAGTTAACAATGAAATTAGTAAGTACTCCTTGTAAAAAATATTAAAACAATGCAAACTAGAAAGTAAAAGTTTCTACATATATTTATATGGTTTATGAAGATTTCACAAATGGAAAAGTCAACATTCTTAACATCTTGAGCTACAAGCTCTGATTTACCTTCTGAAAGATAGTAGATGATTAGAACATTTCTGGAAAATCATACCAGAAATTGATAACTGTAATTACTTCTTGGAATGGAGAAAAACTTACTTTTCATAACCTTTTACAGTGTTTAAATTTTTCACTCTAAGCATGCATTGCCTTCTAAAAGTGAAGGTAACCAAATCAGACAATTAATCAATTGGCTAATTTTTAAAAGTTGTTCTAGTTAAGAAGACATCAAATCTAGTCCCACAAATTAAAGTTATTTTCTGGTGTGAGGATCTGAAAACAAAAGCTTTAGTCTCAGCCCTCTCCTTAATATGTCTCATGACTTGTGTTTCCAATCCATGAAAACAGAATTGTTCCATTTATTGATTTTCTTCTATTTCTTTCATCAATTTTGTAGTTTTCCACATATACATCTTATAATACATATCTTGTCAGATTTATACCTAAGCATTTTGGTTTCTGGTGCCATTGTAATTTTTTTAATTTCAAATTTCAATTGTTCATTACTGGTATATAGGAAAACATTTGACTTTTGTACATTAAGTTTGTATCCAATGACCTTGCTATACTCACTCATGAGTTCCAGGAGAGTTGTGTGTTTGTTTCTCAATTCTTTGGGACTTTAGACAATCATGTCATCTGTAAACAAAGATATTCTTTTCTGTTTTTGTGTTGTACAGGTTTTTTTTTTAAAATGGAAGTATAGTTAATTTACAGTGTTGTATTAGTTTCAAGTGTACAGCAAAGTGATTCACTTTTATATATATGATATATATATATATCATATATATATGAACATATTCTTTTTCAGATTTTTTTTCCATTATAGGTTATTACAAGGCATTGAGTATAGTTCCCTGTACTATTCAGTAGGTTCTTGTCATTTATCTATTTTATATATAGTAGTGTGTATATGTTCATCCCAAGCTCCTAATTTATCTCCCCCCACACACCTGCTACCCCCTTTGGTAACCATAAGTTTGCTTTCTATGACTGTGAGTCTATTTCTGTATTGTAAATAAGTTCATTTTTATCTTCTTTTTTAGATTCCACATATAAGTAATATCATAAATTTGTCTTACTCTGACTTACTTCACTTAATATGATAATCTCTATGTCTATCCATGTTGCTTCAAATGGCATTATTTCATTCTTTTTTATGGTTAAGTAATATTCCATTGTATATATCAATATATACCACACCTTCTTTATCCAGTCATCTGTTGATGGACATTTAGGTTGCTTCCATGTCTTGGCTATTGTAAATAGTGCTGCAATAAACATTTGGGTACATGTATCTTTTTGAATTAGAGTTTTCTCTGGATATATGCCCAGGAGTGGGATTGCAGGATAATATGGTAACTATTTTTAGCTTTTTAAGGAACCTCCATACTGTTCTCCATAGTGGCTGCACCAATTTACATTCCCACCAACAGTGTATGAGGGTTCCTTTTTCTCCACACCCTCTCCAGCATTTCTATACACTAATAACGAAATATCAGAAAGAGAAATTAAGGAAACAATCCCCTTTACCATTCATCAAAAAGAATAAAATACCTAGGAATAAACCTACCTAAGGAAGCAAAAGACCTGTACTCTAAAAACTATAATATGCTGATGAAAGAAATTGCTGGATGACACAGATGGAAAAATATACCACGTTCTTGGATGGGAAGAATTAATATCGTTAAAATGAAAGAAATTGAGGATGACACAGATGGAAAAATATACCGTGTTCTTGGATGGGAAGAATTAATATTGTTAAAATGACTACACTACCCAAGGCAATCTATAAATTCAATGTAATCCATATCAAATTACCAATGGCATTTTTAGGAGAACTAGAACAAAAATTTTTTTAATTTGTATGGAAACACAAAAGACCCCAAATACCCGAATAGCAAAAACAAACATGAGAAAGAAGAATGGAGCTGGAGGAATCATGCTCCCCAACTTCAGACTATACTACAAAGCTACAGTAATAAAATCAGTATGGTACTGGAACAAAAACAGACATATACATCAATGGAATGGGATAGAAAGCCCAGAAATAAACCCATGCACTTATGGTCAATTAATCTCTGACAAAGGAGGCAAGAATATACAATGGAGAAAAGACAGTCTTTTCAACAAGTGGTGCTGAGAAAACTGGAAAAGAATGAAAAAGAATGAAATGTAAAAGAATGAAATTAAAACATTCTCTAACACCATATACAAAAATAAACTCAAAATGGATTAAAGACCTAAATGTAAGACTATAAAACTCCTAGAGGAAAACATAGGTGGAACACTTTTTGACATAAATTGCAGCACTATTTTTTTGGATCTGTCTCCTAGAGTCATGGAAATAAAAACAAAAATAAATAAATGGGACCTAATTAAACTTAAACGCTTTTTCACAGCAAAGGAAACCATGAACAAAATAAAAAGACAACCTATAGACTAGGAGAAAATATTTGCAAACAATGTTACCAACAAGGAATTAATTTCCAAAGTATACAAATAGCTCATACAGCTTAATATCAAAAAACAAACAATCCAATCAAAAAATGGGCAGAAGACCTAAATAGACATTTCTTCAAAGAAGATATACAGATGACCAACAGGCACATGAAAAGATGCTCAATATTGATAATTATTAGAGAAATGCGAATCAAAACTACAACGAGGTTGTCATCTCACATCAGTCAGAATGGCCATCATTAAAAAGTCTACAAATAACAAAGACAGTTTTATTTTTTCCTGCCCAATCTGTATAACTATATTTGCTTTTATTGTCTTTTTGCATTAGCTGGGACTCCAGTATGATGGTAAATAGAAGTGGTAAGAGAGGGCATCCTAGACTTGTTACCGATCTTAGGGAGTAAGTTTCTCACCATTAAGTGTTAGGTCAACTGCAGGGTTTTTGTAGGTGTTCTTTACAAAATTGAGGAAATTCCCCTCTAATTCTAGTTTACTGAGAGTTTTTATCATGAATTAGTGCTGGATTTTGTCAAATGCCTTCTCTGTACCAATTTATATTATCATATGACTTTTTTTTTTTTTACCTGTTAGTGTGGTGGATTATGCTAATTGATTTTCCGATGTTGAACTAGTTTTGCAAACCTGGGATAAATCCTATTTGACTGCGGTGTATAATTCTTTTTATACAACGTTTGACTCCATCAACTAATATTTTGTTGAAAACTTTTGCTTCTATGTTGATATAGTCTTCCCTTCTTGTAACGTCTTTATCTGTTTTGGGTTTTTTTTTTTTTTTAATCAGTTTAATGCTGTAGTCATAGAATGAATCAAGAAGTATTCTTTCTGCTTCTACTTTTCTGGAGGAGACTGCTGAAAAGTAGTATCACTTCTTTAAATACATGGCATAATCTACTAGTGAACTATCTGGGACTGATGCTTTCTTTTTTTGAAAGGTTATTAATTACTGACTTTATCTCTTTAATAGATATAGGGCTATTCATGTAACCTATTTATCCTTGTGAGAGTTTGGCAGTTCTTGTCTTTTAAGGAATTCATCCATTAATCTAAGTTATCAATTTTGTGAGCATACATGGTATTCCTTTATTATTCTTTTAATTTCTGTGGACTCAGTAGTGATATTCCTCCTTTATTTCTGATTTTGGAAAATGTTGTGTCTTCTCTCTTTTTCCCTTGGTTAGCCTGACTAGATGTTTATCAAATTTATTGATATTTTCAAAGAAAGAGATTTTGGTTTTATTGACTTTCCCTATTATTTTCCTATTTTCAGTTTCATTGACATTTGCTCTAATTTTTATTATTTTTTGGCTTGCTTTAGGCTTAAGTTACACTTCTTTCTCTAGTTTCCTAAGGTGGAAGCTAGATAATTGATTTAAGATATTTGTTCTTTTCTAACATATGCATTTAACACTATAAATTTCCTTCTAAGCACTGTTTTCACTGAATTCCACAAATTTTGATGTTTTATTTTCATTTAGTTCAAAATAATTTTTAATTTCTCTTGAAACATTTTCTTTCATCTGTGTGTTATTTAGAAATGTGTTTAATTTCCAAATATTTGAGTATCTTCCAGTTATCTTTTTGTTATTGAGTTCCAGTTTAATTTTATTATGGTCTGAGACATACTTAATATGATTTCTGTTATTTTAAATTTGTTAAGATGTGTATTAAGGTCCAGAATGTAGTCTATTTTGGTGAATGTTCCATGTGAATTCGAAAAAAAATGTATATTCTGTTGTCATGGGATGGAATATTGTACAAATCAAGTTGACTGATAATGCTGTTCAGATCAAGTATATCCTTACTGATTTTGAAACTACTCTTATCTATCAATGACTGAAAGAGGGGTATTAAAGTCTGCAGCTATGGTAATGGATTTTTCCATTTCTCCTTGCAGTTCTGTCAGTTTTGCCTCATGTATTTTGTACTCTTTTGTTAGTTACATACACATTAAGGATTGTCATGTCTTCTTGGAGAACTGATCTCTACATTATTATATAATTACAACTCCAATATTATTATATGGCTTCTTTATTCCTAATAATTTTCCTTGTCCTGAAGTCTGCTTTGTCTGAAATTAACATAGTTACTCCAGCTTTCTTTTGATTAACGTTAGCATGGTATATCTTTCACCATCCCGTTACTTTTTTTTTTTTTTTTTTGCGGTACGCGGGCCTCTCACTGTTGTGGCCTCTCCCGTTGCGGAGCACAGGCTCCGGACGCACAGGCTCAGCGGCCATGGCTCACGGGCCCAGCCGCTCCGCGGCATGTGGGATCTTCCCGGACCGGGGCACGAACCTGCGTCCCCTGCATCAGCAGGTCGACTCTCAACCACTGCGCCACCAGGGAAGCTCCATCCCCTTACTTTTAAAGCGTTTTTCTTGTAGACAAAATATAGTTGGTTCTTGTTTTTTTAATTCACTCTGAGAATTTCTCCCTTTTAATTGGTGTATTTAGACCATTTACATTAAAGTGATTATTGATATAGTTGGATTAATGTCTATTATATTTGTAGCTGTTTCTATTCACTACACTTGTTATTTGTTTCTTTTCCCCACCTTTTTGTGCTTTCTCTGGTTTTAATTACATGAGTCCATTTTCTCTCCTCTCTTAGCATATCAATTATTCTTCTTTTTAAAAACAATTTAGTGGTTGCCCTAGAGTTTGAAATATACATTTTTAATTAATCTAGGCCCACCTTCAAATAACAGTATACTGTTCCACATTTATGGAAAGTACCTTATAACAGAGTTTTCCCAATTCCTCCTCCCTGTCCCTTATGACATTGCTATTAGTCATTTCATTTATCCATAAGCCATATACTACTTCAACAGTTATCTTTTAGATGAATTAAGAGTAAGAAATGTAAAAAATTTTATTTTACTTTTCTTCTCCAGGGAAGCATATTTCAGTGTGACTTTGCTGTATTCACCTGTCTCTCCAGATTTCAAAGTGATAGTTTGCTCCACAACATCATTCTCTGATGGTCCAAGAAAAGTCATTGGTTTTCAGTTTGCTCAGCTTTTTCTTGTTGTAAGGATGACAGTGATGACTTCCAGGATCTTCACATGTAGGAGCTAAAACTGGATGTTCCTTTTGACTTGTGTTTCAATATTCTCACCTATAAAGTGGAAGAGACCCTGCCCTGGAGGCTGCAAGGCGATGAGTCATATAGGGTGGGGGTCTTGCAGGAGGATCATGAGATAGGACCTTCTTTCTCTGCGATCTATCAGCCTTTCATTTTATCAAAGTTGATTACTTTTTCATTCTACTCATTCAGAATCTCACAGACTTAACGTATCTTTGCCCATGAGGATTTCTGAATTAAGTCATAAAGTACTAGATTATGTATTCCTTTTGGCCTCTGTATCCCTAACATTTTGCCCTACTCTGCACTTTTATAGTACGGACTCTACCAAAAATAGAATCAGGTTCAAGTTAGGAATAACAATGGTGGTACTCAGGAATCAGGTGAGTTATAGGTTGTGGGATTAAAAGTGCAAGGCTCAGAGATGGCTGGGGCAATAGAAACAGCATATTCAATCTTAGAACAGAGTGTGGGTAGAAAAAAAGAAGGGCATCGAAGGGTCTGTCATTCTCATTACCCTGGGATAACTCCTACTCCCTTGAGATTCCAACTTAATCTCTGGTTGGTCTGTCTGCCTGCTTCCTCTCACTGCTCAAAAATTACAATAGCCATTATTTCTAGAATTATAAAATACTCAATATATAAGGAAAATGAGCATTCATATAGTCCAGTCATCCACCCAAAGCAAGGATCCTTTCAAGCCCCGTTACATTACTAAGACAGTAGTTTTTCGTTTTTTGGGTTTTTTTTTTTTTTTGCGGTACGCGGGCCTCTCACTGTTGTGGCCTACTCCCGTTGCGGAGCACAGGCTCCGGACGCGCAGGCCCAGTGGCCATGGCTCACGGGCCCAGCTGCTCCGCGGCATGTGGGATCTTCCCAGACCGGGGCACGAACCCGTGTCCCCTGCATCGGCAGGCGGACTCTCAACCACTGCACCACCCGGGAAGCCCCTAAGACAGTAGTTTTGCCCTCAGCCAAACCTCATCTTACAATTTTCTCATCTCATTGTTCAGGACTTCACATTCTGAGGGAATCATCAGAATCCCCCAGTTGAGAATCACCTGAAGGCTTCGTTAACCTGAAGGATTTACTCCCCACCCAACCATGAGCTGAATAAACTGCTGTCTGTCTCCTCCTTTGCTTTGGTCTTCTGGCCACTCTTAATCCGTGTGACAAGGGCCCATACAGCCAAGCTACCCCAGCTTTGAAATAAATGATGTGAACACTGGTGCCAAATGTGTAAGTAAAGTTCAAAGATTTATGCTATCCTTTAAAATTCGGCCAATTCCTGTGCACAAGAAAAAATCAATTGTTGGGCCTGCTTTGTTCTTGAAAAACAAAAATCAATCATGGTTCTTGCCAACGATCCCATTACCCTCTGGGTGCCGGGGTCCCTCCTTCACATCCCCATTGCATGTTTACATCAGCTATATTGAACTGCATTTCCATAAGGCTTCTGTCTTGGTTTAAGATTGAAACCACCTTTTATATTCCCCTCTCTTCCTAGCATCCTTAGATCCCTATTACTTTTCCTCAAAATAACTGTAAGTGTGTGAACTAATTAGCTTAGAGAGCACAAGCTCCCTTAATGCCTTCGGAATCCTGCCATCCCACACTGATTTCTCTATGTTCTGAGCTGCAAAATAGCCCCTCACTTGGTTTTGGCTTAATTATTCTTCAAGGTCATCCCTTTGCCACTCCTATCCATGTTCTTTTTCTTCTCTGCTTCTGTTTTTAAGAGGATTTTTAAATAGGTTCGGCAGCTCAGTTATTTTTGAGTCATTACTAGCTTCAATCCCCTTTCACACTTATTACTTGTCCTATTTTTTTGCTAGCCTCACCTCCTTCTCTGCTGTATTTGCAAGCGTGTTTCTGATTCTCTCTGACCCCTTTGCCAGGTTGGAATTTTTCTGTGTTTTGGTGGCCTGTGCCTTTTCCCTGCAGTTTGAACTAGTCTCGCATGGCCTGGATTTGAGAATGGGCTCTCTCCTCCCGTTTATAGCACAGATGGGTCTTTTCCTTCATCTTCCAGCTGCCCCTTCATGAAGCTGGGCTGAATGTTCCCTTGATCTTCAGGACACTCACTGGTCAGGCAAAAGCTCCAAGAAGACATCTTCCCCATTCATGGTGGTTCAACAGCACCCCAGACTTCTGGGTTTCCAGTCCACCTACTGATTTATTTCTATGTTCACCTTTGACAGAAACCAGAATCTTGAGGTGAGAATAATAAAGCAAATGCAACAATTATAATAATAACGCCACCTCACACTGGAGAGCACTGAGGGCTTTTCAAACACTTTCGTATAAATTCTCCCATCCAGAAGACACATTACATAACAGACTTTTATAATTTCCTGCTTTCTTCTAATTATTATTCTAATTATTTTCTATTTTCTTCTAATCTCCTATTGTAATTTCTCCTTCCCACTCACTTTGCATTATCAATCATCACCTAAAGAACCATGGAAAGCACTTCAGAGCTGGATCTAGACCAAGGGATTTTGAACTTTTTGAAGTAGCAGAACAAAGAGCTGACACTGAAGCCAGAGTTCACATCCTATAAGGAATGTGTAAGGAGAATTAGAAAACTGAGGATTAAAACCTCACAACCAAGCACACCCAATAAAAATGGGAAATGCTACAACTGTGAGGCCCACAGAAGACCTAAGCATCCCTCACTAACTCCAACAGCAGGCTCTGGGCAGCACCTCATTCCAGGCATCATAGATTATAGAAATGGGCTCTTAAATGAGACTTAATCTGGTTCTCAGGGGGAACTAAGTCTGCAAGGTATGGGTCTCTGTGGGCAGAAGGTCTGGGCAAGTAAGCAGAGTAGAATGCTAGGTAGAGAGGGAAGAAAAAGAGATACCCAACAATGATGCCAGGCAGAAGACTCAAAGGCCAGGAAAACAAGTCTTCAGAAGTTCACTGTTATGGCCCAAATTGGAGATAGGGCCTCTACAGGGGTGATTAAGCTAAAATGAGGAGGCCATTAGGGTGGGCCCTAATCCAATCTGACCGGTGTTATTATAAGAAGAGGAAATTTGGACACAGAAAGAGACACCAGGGACGCACACACAGCGGAAAGACCAGGTGAGACACAGCAAGAAGATGGCAGTCTGCAAGCCAAGGAGAGAGGCCTCAGAAGAAACCAAACCTGCCTACACCTTGATGCTGGAATCCTAGCTTAAAAAAAATAAATTTCCGTTGTTTAAGTCATCCAACCTGTATTTTGTTATGGCAACCCAAGCAAACTAATGCATTCACCCAGAGGATAAGTTAAGCAGAAAACCCTCAGGTCAGATTTCCTGGGTTCCAATCTCACCTGACCACTTACTAGCTATGTGACCTTGGGCAAGTTATGTAACCAAACTGTGCCTCAATTTTCTCATCTGTTTAACAAGGAGGATAATGGTACCTAGCTCACAAAGTTGTCATAAGGGTTAAATAAATTAATCTTTGTAATGTGCTTAAAAAACTATCTGGCGTATGCTATATTAGTTGCTACTATTATTACTATTACTATCATCTTCATCATCATCATCATCTAATGTGCCAGGCTTTTTCATGGGTTTCCAGAAAGGTAGAAGAAGATTGATGAGACTAGAGAGGGACTAGAGACTAGATAAAACATGTAAACAGAAATGGATTTTTGAGGCAGAAAGTTTGTGACTTAAAGCTTGTACCCGGCAAACATCAATAGCTAATTCTAGGAAATGAAGACATTTCCGGAAGACAGAGTATGTCTCCCCTTTAATTCACACTCATTGTCAGAAGTCTGGGCTTCCCAGCGTTCAAAAGCATTTCAGCAATAAACATTAAGCACCAACATTTGCATTAATATGAAGAAAAAGAACAATAAAGATAAATATCATCAGTGCTTATGTGCCAGGGGGCAGACTTTATGGCACCACAGTCCAAAAACAGGAGAAAGAAAACTTCTGGAGTCATATCAATTTTTGATGTTAAATTTCTGCATACTCTTCTTTTATCTCATTGCATATGAGAAAACATGAATACTCCTTTCCCTTGAAGCAAAGACCCCTCTGAAAAAGATGAAGTGGACAAAAGACAGAGTTCAAATTGCTTGATAGTGTTAGAGTCTTTTTTTAAGCAATAATATCCATGTTTTTAGATGAAAAGATTGTCTAAAAATGTAAGCACAGGCTCTGTGATGTGGTCATAACATGAAGAACTAAATATTTGGCCCTTTAGGTTCTTTGGTCATCATTTCAACCTGCCTAGGAAAAAGGAGATTGAAGCCACATTCCCAGAAATGTCATATTTATCAACAGTAATAAATTTCTCAGAATCGGAGGGACCCATCTGCACTTACTTTAGCAGCAACGACTCAGAAAATGGGCAATTGCTTCCCCAACATGAAAAAAGCATCCAAGAGCAAAGCAACTGATTGAAAAAAATGAGACTAGCCTAAAAGATGAGAACTCTGGGAGGTCATCCACGTTCAGATAAAGGATCTAAGCCTGACTGAGAAAAGCAAGATGACTAATACAATGGAAGGAACTCAGTAGAGTCTGCGTAATACAAACAGAGGGAGCATGGCTCATGGTGAAATTGTTATTTTTTTCCATCACTTAGAAGACTGGGATCAAACTGCTTATCTCAGAGTTCTACTGGTCTACAAATCCATCTCAGAATCCCTGGTTTTAGTTTTGTTTTTCTAAGGCTCAAGAAAGACCACTGTTGGTTTGAAAAGAGATTATTTCAAACTATTTTATTCTGATCCCCTGAGATATCAGATTTTCAAAACTGTTTCAATTAGATTTGTACCCTTGTAACCCTTCATCCCACAACAACATCCCTAACAACAAAGTCCAGGAGCTATGAGTTATGTGTCTGCCGAACAAGTTAAGAAAGGGTTTTAATAAGACCAAATAAAGACTGACCTCTTGGTAAGGCAGGTAGGGAAGGGAATGCATAGGTCATTCATTGGTTTAGAGAGTTTTTGAGGATGTCTGCCTTCTGCAGCTGTGAATGACCCCTCGAGTGTCTCGATTCCACATCCTGTTTGATAGATCAGTTGATCTACCAGCTAGTTCTACTCTACACAAACGTGGCTAGGCTACGTAGCTAACCCAAGCTCTGCAAATGCTGAGGTCTGTTGGCATTACTTTTCCCCCTTGTTTATTATGTGTTGACATCCAGACAGATTCTTAGGCAGGTCCTGTAGACTTCAGATTTTCACAATATTACAATTTCAGCAGGCTGAATTGTTAAAAAATGGAAACTGGACAGACTGTTATCAACTTTAATCGACCATTAGAGCATCGGAGCTTGAAGGCACAGTATTTAACGGCTGGAATGGGGTGGTCAAGTAAAATGCTGTCTCTTTCATTTGGAATCTGGGAATAAAGCCAACCCAGATAGAAAGGGAAAAAAAGCCATTACTCAGACAGCTGTGGCAGAGCACAAGGATCAGTGATGCAAAGGAGCCCAAGATGCAAATACTGCAGTGCACTCGGGTGAGGTTTGTCTACAAATTCTGGTTTGCAGATTTTTTACATAGTGAAGATAAATAAGCTGAGGAATGAGATACTGACCTACCAGAATGAAGGCTATTATCTAATATCAAAAATGGATCCTGTGACATCATATTATACTGCCAGACATGGCCTCAATATGTCATCAGCTCTCTGTGCAGAAATGGCTCTCTTCTCAGAAAGGCAAATCATTTGCTGCCTTGGTTAGGATTCTCCGCCTCAGCCCCTCAGCATGGAACACTGTGAATGCTTCAGACAATGATCCTGGAATTAAGGTTTTTAATTGCACCTGACATTAGTGAGCTTTCGCCTGTTGGCAGCCATCTCGTTAAAACCACCCACGGGAGAAAAGTTATTTTACTAGAAGTTAACGCTCCTTGCTCCTTCGTGCCTCGGTTGGCCATGCCAGATTCCTTCCTGACACCGTTTACTCTGCTAAGGTGGTTTTGCACATTATGAACTTTCAGAATGTTAAACTGAGCACAGTTTTCTTTTAAACAAAATATATTGTTTATGTAAAGAGTCTAATGGCCCATAGCAATCCAATCTACATGTAAAGTACAAGATTTCATATTGAAGCAGTTTTATTACTTCACATATGAAAGATATTGAGCAGTGGTAGGTATATTGTATTTGTATCAGAAAAATGCAAGGGCAGATATATGGGGCTTTGCTTAATAATATTAGAATCGATTATCCCAATGAGAGGCAAGACATCTGATCATTATGGGAAGAAGCATCATTTCCACCCCACCACTGTTGTCTGATGAACCCTTTCCCCTCTTCACTCAGTGAAATAACCATACTTAAAGGATTAATAATGCCTCCCAAACTGAAAACATTAACTGTCTGTCAGCAGCAAGGGAATATTGTTGATATCATTTAAAATTTACTAAGCACATGTGGTTTGCTGGACATTATACCAAACCTATAAAACATTAGATATTTAATCACTGGTTGCTTTTGCATGCTAATTATGTTGATTCACTTGACCTCTAAAAAACTGGATTTAATCTTTCCCATAATTTCTACATTATGGAAACCCCAAACCTATTTTTCTTTACATTTTAGCTTCTTTATCCGTGAACTCTAATCATTAGACAATCTCTTGCAGAGTAATCTGTACTCTTATAAACTATCAGCTATTTGAAATATTTTAGGAGAGAACTAACCTCTTTTTTTTATTATTATTAATCTGGAAGGTTGTTCTTTTTTTTTTTTTTTTTTTTTTTTTTTTTTTTTTTTGCGGTACACGGGCCTCTCACTGTTGTGGCCTCTCCCGTTGCGGAGCACAGTCTCCGGACGCGCAGGCTCAGCGGCCATGGCTCACGGGCCCAGCCGCTCCGTGGCATGTGGGGGATTCTCCCGGACCGGGGCACGAACCCGTGTCCCCTACATCGGCAGGCGGACTCTCAACCACTGCGCCACCAGGGAAGCCCTGGAAGGTTGTTCTTTAAGCACTGCTGTTGAGAGGGAAAAGCTAAACCTTTGCAATGTTCCTAATAAACAGATTCTCTAGATGCCCTCTCTCCTTTTACCACAATAAATATTTATTCAATATAATTGAAAGCCTCGATTAATATTACTTAAATCAGATGGGGTGAGAGCATATTCTTGAGTTAACAAAAACTAAAACTAGCAGGCAATTAGGGACACAGAATAATTTGAAATGAAACCAATGCAAAAGGAAATTTGCATATAATATCCTTTTGGAAATTTTGTTATATTTTTGGATACAAGATTTTGTTGTATGAAATTTCACTTTTAAACATTTTTTTTTCCTTTTCCATGTTTTCAAGGGTGGAAAGAAAGAGCTTTCTTTTCCACCCTAACTGGCTTCTAGGAGTAAAAGGTGGTCCCTAGCCGTCCATGTCTGAATTGATGTGATGTGCTTTGGGATTTAGTTAGAACGCACACATTTTTCCATGTCCTTCTAGCTTCTAGGCATGCAGGCCAAGTTCAAACACAACATCTTAAGTAAATAAAACTAAATTGAACAGCTAAAGCCTTCCTTCAAGGAAAGATATACAGATTAGTGAAGGCCAGACCACAGTGTGATTCTTGCCTTATACCCCAACGATAATTCAACCACACTCTAGAGAGAAAAATGTGCCTCTGCTGCATGACTGTGTGTGTTTGAGTCCACACACAGTTTGCACTTCCTGGGCCCTGCACAATATGGCCTGTGGTATGGATTAGATATAAAATCATTACACTGTGGATGTCAGTGCACTAGTCTTATTTTCCTTCAGTAGAAAAAGAACTCTCAGCCAGAATACCGTTTACATTAAAAAAATGTTTCCTCCACAAGAAATCTTCCTCCCTGTAGATTCCCAAGTCTAGACTTAGCTGCGAAATCCAACCTTTGCCAGCAGGAGTGCTCACCAAGCTGGGAGGGAGCTGAAGCAGACACACCTCTGCTCAGAGGGGAAGTGGGCCGCCCAGGTGGGTCATGACTGCACAACGGGCTCCAAGGCTCATCAGTATGTACCCATCAAAAAAAGGAGCCCTCAGGCACTCCTGTCTCTTCAGATCTCAGAGACTTGGATTCCAGTGAGAAAAAACACACATTTAATCAACTAATAAATTTACTTTTAAGAGGGTCTCCTAACGTCTCGACAAGGAACTTCTACTTTTTAACGTGCTGCAATTTCTACTCTTAATACCTTAGTTCTACCCTCTTTGATGGATCAACATCCCTTATTAAGCAAGCATCCGTAGCGCCTCATTCATCAGGAAACTAAAAGAGCTGTCTTAGTCTGTTTGGGCTGCTATAATGAAATACCGCAGACTGGGTGGCTTATAAACAGCAGTTTGTTTCTCACAGTTCTGGAGGCTCAAAGTCCAGAATCATGGTGCCTGTACGGTCGGGTAAGGGCCCTCTTCTGGGCTGCAGACTTTCTGTGGCTTCACATGGTGGAAGGGACCAGGGAGCTCTCTTTTATAAGGACACTGATCCCATTCATGAGGACTCCATCCTCATGACCTAGTCACCTCCTAAAGGCCCCACCTACTAATACCATCACTTTTGGGTGCTGAAGTTTCAACATGAATTCTACAGAAATGCAAACATTCAGACCATAGCAATAGCCAAAGGACTGATGTTCCTTGATCATCCCAGTTCTATTCATAGCTCTTCATGGCTCATTGCTAATGCCCAAGCCAAAGGGCTGGGTTTTGTAGGGAAGGTCAAGATTTAGGAAACATGTTCTGCTTCCCAAGGAATTAATGGACTCTTTGGAGAGTGTCTTGGTCCATTCAGGCTGCTGTAAGAAAAATACCATAAACTGGATGGCTGATAAACAACAAACATTTATCACTCACAGTTCTGGAGGCTGGGAAGTCCAAGATCACAGCACCAGCAGATTTGGTGTCTAGTGAGACCCACTTTTTGGTGCATACATGGTGCCGTTTTGCTGTGCCCTCAGAGGATGGCATAATTCCAATCATTGGGGCTCTGCCCTTGTGACCCAATCACCTCCCAAAGTCCCCACTTCCTAATACAATTACGTTGGGGGTTAAGATTTCAATATATAAATTTGGGCGGAGGGGATAGAAACATTCAGACCATAGCAGGAAGGTAAGATTCATATGTGATATAATTATTAAATAACACAAGGAGATGTGTGATTAAAACAATCAAAATGTGAGGCTGCTGAGGTTCAGGGAAACAAATATTCCATTATATCCACTACACTCTATTACCAAGGCAGGAAAGTAGATTAACATATTCTTGAAATATTTCCAATGGTAATTGAAATAATGAGTTCTCCTTTCCTTCCCTATAAGCAGAAAAGTCAAGTAATCATATCACGTTGCTACCTTGTCATTCCATGTACTTGATGAAGCAAAGGAAAAGCATCAATAATGCCACTATTTTTCTACGAATCGAAATGTCTTTGGGTTCCACCTTACTTCCTTTCCTAACACAGAAGCATTTTCCCAAAGAGACAATGTAATACATATGGCAATTAGTACCCCTTCTATTTCAGCCCTTTAAATGCACCTGCCAAGCCTATGTCAGCTGTTAGGAGAAATCATAAAAAAGCAATCCTTCCAGAATATCTCCAGGTCCCCTCTAGCCAACCGGTTCCAATTGTTCCCGTACGCTAGTACCCTAGTTCTCAATTCTCTTCCATTCTCTTTGATACCAATCTTGGCTGTCAAACTCTATCAAGCTTCTTGACTTGGCCTTTCCACCCCTTTAGAACATGACCTCCTGTAACTGCCTCTGTGCTCCACATGTGGAAAGACCCTCTATCCCCTCACTCCATCCACCCCTCACCAGAACACAGACCTTCAAGACTCAAGAGTGGTGGTTGGTGTCCAAGGGTCATTGTAAGAGCCAAAAGTATGAGGATAAAAGACTATTTACTCAAAAGAACCAGGGTTCTCTCTGCCTAGAGAACTTTTTTTGAACAGTATGACAAAATATCTGTCTATCTGCCTATATCCTCCACCGGTGGGTGAACTCTTCAAAGCATGGGACAAGGACTTCCTTATCTCTTCATTTTAACACACTGCCTAGAAAAATAACACACACGTGGTTGCTTAATTAATTAATTAATCCATGCTCCAAGGTTAATTAACTCCCCCAAACAAAACTATTTATTCAGTAGTCTCAACTAGAGTTTAGAAGGAAAGTGAACTAATTGAATTAATTCACCCTGAAGCATAAATTATTAAAAATACATCATTCTGGGCTTCCCTGGTGGTGCAGTGGTTGAGAGTCCGCCTGCCGATGCAGGGGACACGGGTTCGTGCCCCGGTCCGGGAAGATCCCACATGCCGCGGAGCAGCTGGGCCCATGAGCCATGGCCACTGAGCCTGCGCGTCCGGAGCCTGTGCTCCGCAACGGGAGAGGCCACAACAGTGAGAGGCCCGCGTATCGCAAAAAAGAAAAAAAAAAAAAAACATCATTCTGATACAGGACCTGACAATGGTATTTTTTTTAATCTCCCCAAGAGATTTTCATGAGCAGCCTGTCTTGAGAACTAGTGGCACAAAATGTCCTCTGTGCTGTGGCCCCTGCTTCTCCCATCATCTACCCCATGCACGTGCCTCTCTAGTTGTACTGAAATAAATGTCCTTTTTCATGCACATCATGCCTGCCCAGACCCCCAGATCTGTTTCACCATACTTGGAGAAATCTGAAGTTAGGGATGATGTTAATGTCTCTTCCAAGGTCTCCCTATCAGTATTATTTGCCTCCTATGGTCTGAATGCTTATGTCCCCCCCAAATTCATATGCTGAAATCCTAACCCCCAAAGATGATGGTATTAAGAGATACGGCCTTTGAGAGGTTCTTAAGTCATGAGAGTGGTACACTCATGAATGGGATTAGCACCTTATAAAAGAGGCTCCAGAGAGACTCCTTGCTCCTTCCTCCATGTGAGGTTACAGGAAGAAGTTGCCGGCTATGAGCCAGGAAGAGGGTCCTCACCAAATGCGACCACCCTGACACCTTCATCCTGAACTTCCCAGCCTCCGGAACTGTGAGAAACCAATTTCTGTTGTTTATAAGCTACCCAGTCTGTGGTATTTTGTTATAGCAGCCCAAACACTAAAACATTGCCTCCCAAATCAGGTTATTTTTTTCCCTGGAAATGCATGTCAGAAATAATGTTTCATTTTGAACAAGAGTTAAATCACCAGAGTAAGGAAACTACATCAAAAACTACTCTGGGAATTTTGGGAAATTTGATGAATCTAAATGAGAAGAAAATACAGAGTGAAGCCTTTTAAGATTCATCTGCAGCAGCTCATCTCAGTGGTGGATGGATTGTGTTGGTGTTGGTTTTCTTCATCTGCAGGGTAAAACCCATTGTCTAACTATAGAAAAAGATTTATTGCAGTTGCCAGAGCTATGAAAGGGAATCATAATTCCTGACACCTCTCCCCATTCTTTCCTCATCCTCTAGCATAATATATCCAGACAATTTGGTTATGACTTAGTAGGTACTGATGGTAGAGCGTAGGGTTCCATTTTGATGGATTCAAACCCAACCCATCCTGCTGGTCTTCGGTAATAACAGAGAAGGTCTCAGAGACCAGAGTGAGTTCAGGGCAGTTTTCAAGTACATAAAAATGGGTGTTTCTCTTGAAGTCAACATAATCATATTCTCTGATGATGTATCTGCTACACTCACGACTCCATCTGAAATATTTAGGGCTTGTTCTTTTAAGATGATCCCGAAACACCCCCTTCAGCTTGTCTTCCACAAACATGCCTTTTCTGAGCGATTTAGGTGTAGAAGGAGGAAAAAAAAAAAAAAAGAGGTGAGGGATTTATCAGGATTAATTAATACACAAGAGGAAAGAGATGTATGTGATTAAACTAAACTCTCAGGTTCATTATAAATATTTTATGCATTTATGTGGCTCTGAATTCTGTCTTTGTCATTTAGGAAATAGCCCTTTGTCATTTAGGAAGCTTCCTACAGGTGAAAATAAGCTGCAAGGATTCTTATACCCAGGTCTGCAGTTGGAAAGACCCAAATAGAGAGCAGTAGGACTGCTGTCAGAAGAGGTAACACTGCCAAGGAGATAGGAAGGGACACACCATCACTGCATTCACTGGGCTGACTGATTCTCTGGAGACACTTTATACAGGAAATATAGGAGAAAGCCTTGGTGGATGAAGGACAGCTCCCAGAGGAGGGGATGGGTGGGGCTAGCATCCCCAAACTCTCCTTTACACCGGCCTCTGCACTGACCTCTGGAGATGCCCTGAGTGTTCCCTCCTCAGCACCTCCACTATTGTTTTCCCCACACCATCCCCTAGCCCTCCACTATGCAACGTCCTCCCTTTACCCTTCTCTCTGCCTGGCTTCTCCCACCCATCCTTGGAAATCAGGCTCCAGTTCGTCTCCACCACGAAGGCTATCATGGCGTTACATATTTAGCATTATCTACATCCCTTGGAACCAGAGGTTCTATTTCAGAGTGGGGCTGATTTCAAGAAGTAAAATCTCAACCACCCAAAGTAATTAAAAAGGAACTTCATTCTCTACTCACATTTCTCAAAAGTCATGAGAAGGTCTCCAAAAGTATAGTTTAGAGTCATATTTATTAAAACTCTCTTTCGTTACTGTCCGTCCTATCCCCAAGGGACTCCCACAGCACTTTTTTCAACCCCTCCCCAGAAAGTGCCTCTTTGTCCCCCAGCCCATGAGGCTTTCTTTCTTCCTTTACTACAGCGGGGAAGATCAAAGTAGAGACCACATGATTCTCTTTGGTGTTCTGGGGGAGAGGCAATGACTTTGAACATACAGACTTCATGAATTTGTATCCCATCATATACTTACTATATATCCTTGTATTCTAGACATTTTTTCCTGTGTATTGATCCTGTCTTCCCGAATAAGTTGTGGATTCTTTAAGAACTATGTTTTATCCACTTTTGTATTTTAGTACAATGTAGGTTTTCAGTAATAGTTTTAGAATGAATGAAAGAATTAAAACATATGAAAGTCAAAGATTAAATTTCATATTTCATTAATTCCTTCTGTAAATATCACATACTACACACTCAATCACTATTTGCTGATGATAATAAAAGAGGAAAGCAACCTAATCAGGAGGAAGAGAGGAGGCAAAGGCCCAGATCAACCCTGCAGTCTTTCACCCATAATGAGCTCCAGTCAACCAAACCTCCAGGGCTTCTTCACCCAGTAATCTGTTATTCAGCCTCTTGTACGTGGACTTGCCCAATTCATTATATCAATCTCGAAAAAAAAAAAACCCACCTGCTTTGTTTTGCTTTTGCCCCTACTAAAATTCATCTTATTAGATATGACCTGTCCTTTCAGCTCTTTGCAATCTGTTTGATCCCTGGGTTTGTTACACACCATGATTCCTATTCTCTGAAGACTTATCAACACGGTTGTAGAGTCGCCTTTTTATTTTTAGTTGTTCATCACATCATGAAAGAAACTCATCTCCATCACAAGGAACTGCAGGTTGTAATTTGAACGCTATGTACATACATTCAGATGCACATTTATGCATGTCACACAGGGGAATGTGCCCACTCCTTCACCCAAAGCATAGGCACGCGCTGGGCACTTCTCCTGACACACACCCACAGACGCACCTCAATACAACATCAAAATGGGTCCAAAGCACATGGCAGGCAGGACGTAGTCTGTACTAGGTGCTACCTGGTTGAGAACACTTGCTGCGGCCATAAAGAGAGGGGCACAGGCACACAGCGAGGCAGGAGGAGGTGCAGCTTCCCAAAGCATGGCTTGAGCATCCTGGACCAGATATTGCCCTCATGGAGCCTCAGGGTCAAAAAGTTTTCTGAAGGGAGAGCAGGGCCAATTTGCTGAGCTCCTATTACAGGCCTGCACCTTCAGATGCATTTGCTCTTCCAGTCACCAAAACACCAGCATAGATCTTATAAACATCAGCATATTTGTACATAAAATTAAGGCTCACCTAAATTAGGCCATGCGTCTGTGTCATAAGGTCAGTAAGCGCCAAAATCAGAACCAAAGAGTGATCTCATCCAGGCTCCAACTGCTGCTGCTCTGATCCCAGATAACCTGTTGGTAAACCCACAACCTGCATCAACCTAGATCTCAGCTGCTCCTCCCGGACACACATGCTGCATCCATCCCTAGGAAACTCCATACAAGTCCTCCATCCTCACCTGGACCACAGTCAGATCCCACTTCCTTTCCCCACAGTGACAATGCCAGGTCTCCATCCTCCTCCTTGGGAAGCCCTACTCACCCTGCCATTTTTTCTACCAGATGAGGAACTGAACTTCTTATTCGCTTGGTTCACTTTTCACCAGCAACTTATCAATGGCATTGTGGTTACAGAGCCAGACTAAGTGCAAATCTTGATCCCTCTACTTTCCAGTTGTGTGATTTCAAGCATGTTAGTTCGCCTCTCTGAGCCTCAGCTTCCTTATCTGTAACAGGGGGCTAAGAGCTGTATCTATCTACTGAGCAATCCCTGGGCGGTTTGAACGAATTGATGAGTATGAAGCACTTGGAACGATGCCTGGCACACCGTGAGCATGAGATGCATGCTGGTTCTCACATGTGCCAGCTCTGGAAGCCAGGAGGACAAGATGGACACAGCCCCTGCTGTAATTCGAACAGGGGAATCAGTGCTAAACACGTAATTGGACAAATAATTAATTAGAGCGGAGATGAGCATTCTGAAGGAAAAGGACAGAGGCAATGAGAGCATCTACCAGAGGGTCGGGATGAGTAGGAATCAGGTAGATCAGGGGTCAGCCAACTATGGCTTGGCAGCTTTAGTAAGCAGAGTTACTGGCACGCAGCCTCACCCTTCCATGTACGAATGTCTATGGCTGCTTTTGCTCCACAACCCTAGGGTCTAGGCAGGGACCTCGTGGACCACAAAGCTGAAAATATTTACCATCTGGCCATTTAAGAAAAAGTTTGCTGAACCCTGAGCTACAGGAGGAGGGAAAGAGAAAAACAATCCATAAAGAGGATGTAGGAAGGCTGGGCTGGGGCTCAAGGAACTCGGAAAATGTGTCCCTCAGGCATGAACTCCCCAGCTTCCTAAACCATATCACCTGCACATACAGACACCTTCAGCTGCACCTTCTTCCCTCTGGCCTCTGGGAAATGGCAAACGTTCCCCTCATTCAGGACCGCAGCCTCCTCTTTGCTCAAGATTTCCTCTCCTCTGAGAACCTGCCCTCCCAGGTTCATTCTTTCTTTCTTTCTCTTTCTCTCTCTCCCCATCCCCCCTCCCCAACTAGTCATCCTACCTCCAGTCTTTCCCACCCATCCTCCCCACTCTGCCTTCAGGGTCATCATTCTAAAATGCAAATCTGACCATGTCACTCCCCTGCCTAAAACCCACCAGTGACTCCCAATTGTTTATGGGTAAGAGTCCAAATTTTAAAACAAGATATACAAAGCTCTACATAATCTGCTCTCACCACATCTGCAACTTTATCCCTGGCAAACTAGGACTACCTATCCTATTGTAACAATCATTAATCTTTCTTCTTGACCACTAACACCTTTGGACGCCCTCCCATGTTTCACAAATCCCTCACCTCATGAGTTTTGTGCGAAGAGAATACAAACCAAATGGTCATGTTCCCAGCTTCCCTTGCAGCTAAGGTCCAGGCTGCCTGAGGTGACCTCAGCTTCCCCTGTCAGATGAACCCAAGTCAGGTTCTGAATCTGAAGCCAGCAGTATGAAGAAGGATGCACAGCACAGAGTTCATTCTGCTGAGGGTGGGGACAGCAATGTCCAGGCTCAAGTGGCAGTGCCCAGTGCCCAGCATTGCAGTGTCAGCAGTGAAAGCCACCCTGGCTGTGTCCAGCAAAGAGACAAAGATGTCTCCTCTGCTAACTGCCAGTCTAGTTCTGGGAATATAGCAGAGAACAAGAGAGAAAAGGTCTCTACCTTTACTGGGATTATATTTTAGAAGCTGCATCCGACTTGCTTCTATCTTCAAGTGACCACCATGGTACTGGACACAGAGAATGTACTCAGTCCATGTTTGCCTCTTGTGTTCCAAGCCATTCCTCTGTTTTCAGTTCAGCCCACTGCCTAAGATCTCATTGTGTCCATGACCTTCATCCTGAGGGCTACTTCACCACCAGTGCCACGGCTGTGGAAGTGGGCTAGACTCCACGATGGGCCCTGATCTTGTTTGCTTTTTACAAAATCCCTGGAATAACTATCTTATTCCTTTTAAGTAGCATGAAGCTGAAAGATGGCTCATTGCATGTTCCTGTTGTTCTAGTTATAGGTGACTACGGGTTTTGATTTATTTCCTTGTGTCCCCATTAGCCTAACTCATCCCAGGACTGTGAACCTAGTAGGTGTTCCATGAATTTAGGTTGAACCTGACTCAGTTGTCAAATGTGTGTGTGTGTGTGTGTGTGTATCTCCTCACAAACAGAGCTTGTGAAGAGAGTCACAGAGTCTAATTTTTGCAGAAAAAATTCAGAACAGCTCTGATTAGTGAGTTTGTTCCATTTCCCAAGAAATCGTTTTAACCTTTAAACACAGAAGGTCAGCCTCTCATCTCTCTGTTCACACATAATTCCCCCTGCCCTCTGCTCTCAGTGCCTCGGCAACCCACCGGAGAGAGAGCCCGAGTCTGCGGGAGGGAGAACATGGGTGCTCCAAGGCCCAGGCTGCCTCCCTGGGACTGACTAAGTCGTCAGAATACGTTATCTCCCTTGCTACATTATTAATGAAATTGCGAGAAGTTTGGGAGAAAAAATTCCCCCCCCCCCAGAATAATTAGCATTTATGCCACACATGGTGCAAACTTAGGAAGATGAACATCAATAAAACAGAAAATGTTCCCTTTGAATCTTATTCTGGAGCCAGTGCCACTTTGAAAGAGTGAAGGGAGTGGGAGAGCTCAGCGTGAATAAATCAGGGCTGCTGGGTCATCTGGGCACTGTGGGTGGCCCCAGTTAGGGCCAGAGGGGGCTGGGGGAGTCCAGCCAGTCCCAAATCTCTGTAGTATCATCACAGATCCTGGGTAGCGGTACTGGAGGTAGTCAGTGGTAGGATGTCCTACCATGGGTGATGGCTCACAAGAGCCCAGGAGACGCAAAGTCACTGAAATGAGGCCAAGGTCAGACAGGCTGGCTTGGTAATTTCCTGAAAGGCCCGGACTGGCCTGCAGGGCTGACCCTGCAGCTGAAGGAAGTTACATGATCTTAAGTAGGTGGAGGTATCCAAGCAGGTCACTCTAACTAGTGGGAATGATTCGTCATAGAGCCCAGGATTTCAGTAGCTTTTTAACAACCATGTCGGACAGCTAATGGGCCAAGTGTTACTTCCTTGTAGAAGTCTTCCCTGCCTCCCCCATTTAAAATAGCACCCCATCATTCCATTTACCATTGCTAGGCTTTCTCTTTCCTCTCACCACCCTTTGTTAGCCTGTATCATATAACCTACTTATTTGTATTGCATACTGTGTATTGCGTATTACATTTTAACACTAGAATGTAAGCTATTTGAGGACGATGTCTTCTTATTCACTGCTGTGCCCCCAGCTCCTGGGTCAGTGCCTGGTATCCAATTAGTATTTACTGAACTCATAAATATATTCTGAACTAAAACTCTGATGTATTTTCACTTGAACTGCTCATTGACCAGGTTTATCTCAACTGTATTTGTTCAATTGTTAGTTTTTAACTTTAAAAATGTAGCATTTTATCTTTTGGGTTTTTGTCCATTTTTCCAGTCTTTCAAGTTTAGTAAGTCTTGATTCCAACACAATGGTGGGTCCCCTCAACCTCATTTCAATGCCTCCAAAACCTGAGCAGCATGCCATTGTCCCTCCATCCAAGTTGACATGCCAGTAGACACGTCCCCTCAGCCTGGATTAATTATTCTTAACCATTTGAGCCAGGAATCATTGCAATAGAGGCTCTCCCTCTGAAAAGGACCTTTGAGATCAAGTGATCAGAAGCTTCAATTTTACAGACTGGGATTCTGGGACCACATGGGGAAGTGAGTGACAAATGGATGGCCTCTCTGTGACATCATAAAAAGTGCAGGGCTTCCCTGGTGGCGCAGTGGTTGGGAGTCTGCCTGACAATGCAGGGGATGCGGGTTCGTGCCCCTGTCCAGGAAGGTCCCACATGCCGCGGAGCGGCTGGGCCCGTGAGCCATGGCCGCTGATCCTGTGCGTCTGGAGCCTGTGCTCCGCAGCGGGAGAGGCCACAACAGTGAGAGGCCCGCATACCGCAAAAAAAAAAAAAAAAAAAAGTGCAGTGATGGGTTCATAAAGCCTCAGCCCCCCTGGGTTAAGTAGGCGCTTCCATAGCAACAAGCTCCCAGGGTGGCCTTGGACGAGCACCTGAATTCTCCAACATCCATGCTAGACAGGTGGGATCCATCCACAAAGTCTGTCTCTTCTTTATCTTTTCCCATACCAAGCGTGGTCCATGAGCAACAGCTGGAAGGACTCAGAAGCCAAGCCAGGGCCCTGGCTTCTCTCCTCTTCACCCTATCCTTCCTTCTCCCTCCTCCTGAGGTGGCAATGCTCTCCTGTTCTCTTCCTTTTCCACCCCACTGAGACATGCAAACTTATTCAGAGGGGGTGCAAATGCCAAGAATATACTGATGAGCTATGGCCAACAGATACTCAAAGACAAAAGAGAGGTTTCCTGGCGCTTCTGAGAGCATAAAATCCTTTGGCTCTCAGTGACTGGCAGCGTTTAATAAAAACATGTCCTGAAACAGCCAGAAATATAAGGGTAAAGGGAAGAACCAGTCACAGTAAGTATTTGTTGAATGAATGAATGAATGAATGACTTCAGTATATGAAACAAAGTAAATGGACAGAGTAATGGAACTGCTGGTGCCTCCTCAGACTTACCTTGGTCTAAGTGGGGACATCAGGGGAAATCACAGCCAGTGCCTCCGCACCTCCCGAGGAAAGGCCGGGCAAGAATAGTCCAACATTAGGGTACAGTGAACACTGCAGAGGTCGCTGTGTGCCCACCTGAGGCCACATCCTTCCTTGGCCTTCTTCCCCTGCCCTAGCCTGCTTCCCTCAGTCCCTGCTCCTGGGAGCACCGCCTCCATAAATCACTTTCTCAAGAATCCCCATCTCCAGCTCTGCTTCTAGGAATGTGACCCAAGACATTATATTTCTTAAAATACAGCAGGCAGTGGAATATTTTCTATTGAATCTGGCCCCTACAACCTTTTTAACTCCCTCCCACCAGACCCCTCATTGCTGGTCCCAGAACACAGTGTCACCAGACTCCCACTTCTGCAGCCGGCTCAGGCTCTACAGCCATGACGTCAATGGCAGCCCGCACAATGCAGGGACGCTCAGAAGTAAACTGTCGGCAGCCACAGTTTTAGACACAAAGGTGAGCAGCTTAGCTTGTGAAGTTTCAAAGCTGCCAAAAGGTGTCTTCGGTTATAGGAACAGAACCCACTGTCACAGTCATTAATTATTTATGGAGCAGATTTGGGAAAGAGTCAGGGGCAGGTGGTGAGACAGGCAATACAGAAATGGAGAGAGATTTGCATGTGCTTATCTTAAAAACTCCCGGGTGGGCTTCACACAGGAAAGCAGTCACTCAGGCTGCCCTCTGCCACCAACACCTCACCTCTCTCCCTTCTGGGAGACCAAGAAGGAAGCAGATAATCCGGAGTAGAAAGCTCTGACCTTCCCAGCCTGCTCAGTTTTAGATTCGGAAGGGCTTTAAATGACAGGCCCAACGTGGCCACTTGGCGTGGCCTGGAAGTATCCCTGTGGCGCTGTGGCCTGTGTGCACAGACTCCCCAAGGCCGTGAAGAGGCTCCCGGCCAGCACGCCCCTTCCCTCTCCACGGGGCTCCTTCAACTATCCCCCACTCACCCACCTGTTTGCCACCTTCTTCCTTATCGTACGAGATCTTGTCTCCGGCTTCAAGGGAAATGCAGAAGGGAGCAAAGTGTGAGGTACTGAGCCTCTGGCTTACACACACACACAACACAGACAACACAAAAAAACACAGAAGGCACACACTATACACCCACAATAGACCCACAACACACACTACAGATACACAACACGCAGACAACACACAATGCACGCGCGCGCACACACACACACACACACACACACACACACACACACACACACCTGCTCTCTACCTGCCCTTTCTTCCTGAAAGCTTGGAAGAGGCGACCTGCTCCTCACACACCCCCTCCCACTGCTTCCTCTTCTCTCCCAAACTTCCAACCCCTTTCGCATTGCAGGCCCCTTCCTATGAGCATTTACTGTGCTGGAGTTTCACTTCTTAAAAAAAAAAAAAAATGGGACAGTCATAAGCAACAGACTACCTCCCCTCCTACCTGCAATGAAAATAGAAGCATCAGATGGGCACCACACACAGACACAGACACACACACACACACACACACACACACACACACACACACACACACACACACACGTCTACACACCTACTGGGGGCCCCTCAGTGGCAGCCAGGCCCTCCCACCACAGCATCACCTGCGCTCCAGACCCACCCCTTCCCCACCCCCAGAGCCAAGTCACAGTTCCCTGAGTTAAACCCTCTCTTAAATGTGCAACTCCTTCCTTTGCCAGCTCCTCTCCCACTTTAAGCCCAGCTCTTCCTTGGGCTCCTTCACTTCCTGGCACCCAGCATCTGAGGGATAACTGATAACTCCACACCCGTGTCTCCAGCCCAGCTCTCCCGCCAGGTCAGCCGCAGGTGTAACAAGTTCCTAGCGGACAAGAGCCTTGAACAAAGCATGTCGAAAACTAAACTTCTCAAGCTCGCCTCCTTTCTCCTTATAATTAATGTCCCACTTCAATAAATCAGCATTTCCAGCCAGCCAGTTGTCCAAACCAGAGACCTGGATATGGTACTTGACTCTTGAGATTTCACCTCCTTCTCCCTTAACCAGTAAAACTCCATGTCCTATCTTTACGTCCCCTAAGTGTCCCTTAATCCATCTCTTTCCCCCTATTTCTTAATTGAGGCCCCCCCATCGCACCTTCTAACACTGGAAGAGCCTCTGTCCTACATGAGGCCCACCCACTCCCATGCACTGCAGTCATCACTCCAACAAGCAAAATGGAGTTGCCACCTTCTCTTTAAACCCTTTCCTGAATATCTTCCCCCTTCACAGACCTCCTCCCAGGAGAAACAGACTCAGGGAAGAGAAACTGAGCAGAATACAGCAAATCCAGGGGCAGGGAAATTACTGATTCATGCATTTGTTCGTTCATTAAATTATACCTTCAGAACTTGGAGTTAGTCCTTCTGGGAGTCTCCAGGCCCAAGCATTTAGTGTTCTTGTTTATTTCCTTCATAGCACTTACCTCCATTTGTTGGTTTTTTGTTTTTTGTTTTTTGTTTTTGATTCACTATTTTTATACTTAAAAAAAAATCTACCTCCCCTTTAAGAATAAGTTCCTTAGGGCTTCCCTGGTGGCACAGTGGTTGAGAGTCCGCCTGCCAATGCAGGGGACACGGGTTCGTGCCCCGGTCCGGGAGGATTCCACATGCCATGGAGCGGCTCGGCCCGTGGGCCATGGCCGCTGAGCCTGTGCGTCCGGAGCCTGTGCTCCGCAACAGGAGAGGCCACAGCAGTGAGAGGCCCATAAAGGTACTCTCTCTGTCTGTTTGATATGGTATCCACAGCCCCTATTCCTAGGTGGGACATATAGTAGTCACTTAATAAATATTTATAGAATAAATGAAAGGATAAATGAATGACCACACTGGCACATGGTAGTTTCTATCCAGAGTCAGTTCCATCAACACTAGTTTGAGAACAAATCTCCCATCATCGATCGGCAAGCATTTACTAAGTACCCGCCATCTACAGGCGGAGTGGGGTGGGCGCCAGCAGCACACATACAGAAAGTGTGATTTCTACACTCAAGTCTCTCTAGGGAGGGATGGACTGAGGTACAAAGGGCTAACTCTCAGCAGTGTGGGACCAGGGCTCTCCATGCCCAGGGACGGGCCTCGCCTGGGGTGCCCGACACAGATGCCAGCCTTGGAGTGGGGACAGTTCCAGCCTGAGGAGCTGGGCCCTGGGGAATGTCCTCCCTCCTTTGCCTTATGCCAGACTCCAGATACCCATTCCATGTGCTCAGCCCCCAGCAGGAGGAAGAACGTGCCTTCCACTCTGGTCCCGGGACGCTATAACTGGAGGAGGGTGTGCAAATTTATCAGGAGAGAAGGAAGAAGCACAGGAATGCGTTAAAAAAGAAATGAAGAGAAAATGAGAAAGAAGGAAAAAGGAAAGAGAAAAGCCATCCCCGACGACATCTCTCATCTCTCCTTTACAATCCTGGCCCCAGGCCTTAGCGCGCTCACCGGGACAATGCGATGCCCTTCCCACCAGCCTCCCTAAACCAAAACACCCACCCTGGCTTCCACTGCAATCCAAGCTCCAGCCAGGATCTGGTGTGGACTTTTATAAACATAAAATCAGACTGTGCAGCTGTGTCACTCCCTGCTTAAAATCCTCCTTGACTTCCCTCACATTGAAAATAAAATCCAAGTTCCATGTTCAGTCATGGAAAGCCCTTCATGATTTGGTATCTGCCCCTGTAGACTGAATCCAGCCACACTGACCTGCTTTTTGCACCTGAAAACACCAGGCTTGCTGCAGCCACAGGCCCTTTGTCCTCATTGTTCCCTCCTCCTGGACGGCTCTGGCCCCTCATTTTCACCAAACTGGGTCCTTGTTGACATTCAGCTTAAACATCACCTTAGCGAAGTGATGCTCCCTTGACTCCCCATTCTGAAGTAACGACAGGGCTCCCTCTCCATTCCATGCCTGGGGGTTATTTTTCTGTACAACCTTTACCAGTATTTGAATCTTTCCTGGTCACATTTTTCTGTATTCCCCGGTATATTAGTCTTCTACTGCTGCAGAACAAATTACCACAACCTTAGAAGCTGAAAACCACCCCCATTCATTAGCTCATAGCCCTATGGGGCTGAAGTCCGGCACAGACAGGCTGAGCTGTCTGCCCAGGGTCTCCCACGGCTAAGATAGAGGTGTTGGCTGGGCTGTGTACTCGTCTGGAGCTTGGGGTCCTCTTCCAGGCCTGTGGGGTTTTGGCAGGATTTATTTCCTTCAGTTGTAGGCCTACAGTTCCCAGTTCCTTGCTGGCCACCAGCAAGGTGCAGCCCTGAGCTCCTGAAGGCCGCTCCCATTCCTTGGCATGGGGCCCCTCCCACTTCAAAGCCAGCAACAGAGTTTTCCTCACATTGAGACCCTCTCACGCTGCGAATCTACCCCACCAGGAAAAGCCCAGTCCCCACGAAGGGATCGCCTATGTCAGGTGGACCCGGGACCATCACTCTGAAAGTCAAATCAGCCATATAACGTAACCTAATCCAGGGAACGACCGTCCCATCACATTCACAGTCCACATCCACACTCCAGGGGAGAGGATTATACCCAGCAGGTATGCCGGGGGGCGGGGGGGGAAATTTGGGGGTTAACTTAGAATTCTGCCTACCATGCCCCCCTTGAGGAGGACATTGCCTGCCTTGTTATCTCTGCACCTCAAGGCCTTGGACAGATCTTCCAACCACAAAGAGAACATGCTGACAATGAAAGTACTGCATAGCACAATGTGGGAAAGCAACAGCATTGCTCAGAAATTACAGGTGCCCCAGGCCCAGGAGCCCTGACCAGCCCCGGCCCTGTCTGTCCAACCCAGGGACAAGGGAATCAGAATCCCACACGCCTGAACCCAGCCATGGGCCGCCAATGTGCCACCACACAGTATTGGAAGCCTCTGGCCTAGACAAGTTCCAGCACATAGCAGATGCTCATTAATTTGTTTTTCATTTATTAATGGAATGAAAGGAAGAGGGCTATCTCTCCTGGAAACTAGAGATGGACAGAATTGAAAGAATTGGGGTGGCGAGAGCAAAACAGAAGCCATGAGCCAATCAAGTACTTTCCACCTCCCTCTGCTCTCGGCCTGTCCAACACCCACTTCCCGAGACCCAGCTCCCTCCAACCCCACCTCCCCCAGGAAGCCTCCTCTGCCCCGGCCTGAGGTCCTGTGCACTGAACGCCTACCTACCTCATTCAGCCCTTTTCAGAGAGCTGCCTTTGGACCCCTCTCTCCTATTGTGGAGCAGTAGGCCAAGTCCTGCGTGCTGTTTGCAATTCACCACGCCTGTGTCTTGGGTTCCCGTCTCACCTTCACTCTGCTTGAGAAGGTGGCTGTTTCACCCACCTTTGTCTCCACCCAGTGCAGATGGAGCGCATTTTGGCTGTGAAGACCTCTGGGACCTGCTTGGTGGTTTGGAATTGAGACCTGCTGTAAGCAGGAAATGGGAGCTGGCCTGAGGTGGGGTAGTCGTGGGGTGAGGCATGCCAGGTGGGGTGGAGACAGAGGCGGGAGAGCAGGCAGCAGGAGCACAATATGAGGCCCTGGCACCTGTGAAAAGGCGACAGAGGCCAGAAGGTCACAGCAGACCTAGAAAAGGAGAGGAAGGAAAGCAATTGGAGCAAGAGAACTGGTCATCATCAGTGGCCTGCAAACACAGGCTACTTGCTTTTGTCCAAACCTGCCTGAAGAGCCACAGTCAGAGAACTGTCTCCACTGTCGCTTCTCCTCACTTCCAGTAGTGGTCACTGTTGGTGCAGATAAAATGAGACGGTGATGCTGGTGGTAGATGGGATATATTTTGCCCTTGACATCCCAGGGAGTAAAGAAAAATGATCTGGTATGCTAGTAGGCTGAAAGGTGACCATAAGCCTATGAGTGAGACTGTCGCCAGCACACAAGCCCCCTTTGGGTACGTGAACAGGAAGGTAATGCTCAGGCCATGGGTTCAAGAAAGACTCTCATTAGGAGTAAGACGGGTCAGAACTAACTAGACTCCAAGTTCTGGTTCTGGGCTCCCCTCCAGGGAGACAGGTACTTAGCGAGGGATCAGAGGGCAGCCTCAAAAGTGATAAGCAGACCGGGCAGCAGGGCCTGGGAGAAAAAGAAGCTGGGATTATTCATCGGGAAAAAACAGGCAGGCAGGATTTACTACAATCTTCAGGTATCAGAAGAGTTCTTAGGCAGTGCAGGCGAAGTCCTGGCAGTGGCTACTGAGGATAGAATAAGGAAAGGAACTTAATCCCTAGCATAAGGGATTTAGGATAGCTAAGGGGGAGAATTTCCTGATGGTGAAGGTTGTTAAAAGTGGCAATGAATGGTCTGGGGAGAGACTCCGGTCTGCTCTGGAAGCTTTTACAAGTAGAAGAGATTATCCTCTGGTAGGGCAGCTTATCTCTAATCCTGCCTGAAGGCAGGGGAATGGACGCAATGACCTCAGGGTCTCCTTCAGACTTGGAAAGCAGGCTTTCCCATCAGTGGGCCAGGCAACACTGCTGAGCAGGAGATGTGCTTTAAGGAAGGCCCAGAGTGTTTCTGGAAATAAAAAGGAGCAGCCCCACGTGAGAGTTCCTTTCCTTTGCCTATCTTTTAGCCAGGGCTGCCTCACGGCAATGGCCAGGCTCCTCTATAACCTCAGGTGTAATCAAGGGCACCTTAGACAAGAAAGCCAAGAGCAACCACAGACCACGCAGAGAGAGATTACTCGCCACTCGGCAAAGCACCCAGGACAGCAGAGCCTTGCTGTGGTCTTCTCCACAGAGGGCTCTGCATTAAAAAATCCATGTGAACTGTTTGTATATTTTGGAGATTCCCTTTGTTATACAGCAGAAACTAACACACCATTGTAAAGCAATTATACTCCAATAAAGATGCTAAAAAAAAAAAAAAATCCACGTGAAAAGCTTGCTGGCCCCCAGGCAGTAGCAACAGGGCGTTTTCAACGTGTTGCTGCCAGCCCAGATGACCAAAAAGGGCTGCGCTAGCTCCAGCTTTCCTCAAACCACACTGCCACTTCCTGTCTGTAAATTGACAAGCCTTCTGGGAACACTGGCCTGTGCGCAGCTGTTCACCTTGCGGACCAGGGAAGAAAAGCCCATGACCGTGTGCATGCACAGCTGAGACCATTAACAAGTACACAGAGCACTGGCCGGGACGGCCTCAGAAGGCTTCTGCGCTTGCACAGAGCTCGAAGGAAGGGCAAGATCTGGGCAGAGACGGGAACACCAACATCTTCTGAGGTGGTTTTCCAAAGTGCCGCCCAGATACGTGAACTGCTCTCAGGGCCATAGTTGATTCAATGTTTTCTGAAACCCAGAAAGCCAAAGACAAGATGACCTTTGGCTTTCTAGAACCTCGGGGTCTGACTCTGCCCAGTATTCAACCAGATAAATTTGGAAGTGCGTATATCTTTTATTTTCAGTTCTATTTCCCCAATGAAGAAAGAATTCTTTAAACCCTAACCCTCTACCTTCACAGAGCTTGATTCTTCATCCCTGCTATTTCTTTCTTATAACTTGGCTGACGTCCTCCCAGCGCTTTTTCTTTGTCCTCCATATCTCTGTTCCAACTCTTTTATAGGATTTGCACCAGCCCCATCTCTGCTTTCCACCTCTCAGCTCTTGATAAGTCCACAGCTCCGTACCCTCCCCCACAAACAGGGCCCTGAGGCCAGTGTCCTCCCTTCAAGGACACCTTTCCTTCTGGAAACTTAAACATCAGCTTTCTGGACACTCCTACTTAGACCGCCTCGTAGCACAGGGATAGGACTGGAGCAAACGGCCAAGGATACTTAGGGGAAATAAGCATGGAAAGGTATTGTTCTGCCCATTGCACATGCTGGACACAGGCAGGAGCTGGTTGCAAAAGCATATTAAGCATGCAATCAGCTGCATCCTCGAGCCCAAATAAAGCTATTTTCATTTCATAAAGCAAGAGAGGAAGTCAAGTCATTAGGGAAATAGGGAGGGAGCTTAAATGCCTAATTGGAAGCTCTATAGCACTTGCAAAGTACCTTTGGTTTTTCTAAAAAGTTAAGGGAAAAACATTGAGCTCAGAATTGCAGATAGATCGATCTCATGTCCCTTCCCGCATTAGCACAGAAGGAGAATCCCTTCCTGTGGGCTCATCCCAACCCAGGTTATGGTACATAAATGACACTGAGGGCCCAGAGGAAACAAGTGGCTCCCAAAAGCAGGAAACATTGAGGAGACAGAAAAAGTCCTCTTCCTTTCCATGGAAGGCAGAAGCTCATGGCCACAGCACCTCTCTGGCTGTTTTAGTTTCCATCTGTTAGTAAGAATTTTAATGAGTTTGATTTGTTGGACATTTCCTACGTGCCTGGTGCAATGTGAGGCTAAACTACCTCTGGAGCGTCAGTGGCCTCCTCTGTCAAACGCAGGGGTTAAGCATGATTGGTGGTTTAGCCCTGAGATTCCACAAAAGTGCCTGGGAGCCACTGAGGGGAGGGGTCCATGTGAGAGATGGACAGACAAGGAAGATTCTACTCCCCCACGCCCATGTCCGCTTGTATCTGTTTAATATTTGGGGATTCCACGTAAGATATTGTTTGGCGGGGGCAGGGGGGCAAGGTTTCTGTTGCTTAAACACACACACACGCATACACACACACACAGAATCCACCGAGGGCTCCTCCAGGATTGAGAAATTCAAGATGTATTCTCCTAATCTCACCATGCAGATGAGGGAAGTGCTCATTGACCAGCTTGGTAACTTTGTTATAGAACTCAGTTGCTCATAGATTCTCTGGAGCATGTAATCCAGGAGCTCAGAGCATAAGAAAACAAGGATTATGTTTCCTGGGAGGTTCAGGCTTGACTTGTTGATTGATCCTGCACATATGACTGTTTTGAGGTAGAACAAGAGCAATTCCTGCATCACATACTTTTTCATAGAGAGCTCCTCTAAACTCATCTTTTCCCAACTCATCTAAACCATGTCTCTTACAAGTTGCAGAAATGAGAACATTCAGATTAACCTGGATGCTCATCTGGTGATGGGGTCTTCTTACAGATAAGGTCTTTTATCCAGAAAATCTGTCTCAGGAGGGCTGAGGGCGTTTATCAACACAGGACTCTTCAATCAAGAGGAGCACGCAGGGGCTTCCCTGGTGGCGCAGTGGTTGAGAGTCCGCCTGCCAATGCAGGGGACACAGGTTCGTGCCCCGGTCTGGGAAGATCCCACATGCCGCGGAGTGGCCGGGCCCATGAGCCATGGCCGCTGAGCCTGTGCATCCAGAGCCTGTGCTCCGCAACGGGAGAGGCCACAACAGTGAGAGGCCCGCATATCACAAAAAAAAAAAAAAAAAAAAAAAGAGGAGCATGCAGGATCAGCAGAAATAGTCAGGAGGAATAGCCTTCTTGAGCCAACATCATGGTGTTTCTGAAAATTCCCAGAGCCCCCAACTCCAAAGGAATGAACCTCTAATGGTTGAATATTAGGTTTTCTGAGTGCCTAGGAGGTAATAACTAGAGCCTCTGGGAAAACTAACTGCCAGGTCCCCTCAAGGAGCCAGCCCTGCAAACACACAAGGACTTAGCCCTTGACTTTTTCTTCTGATCCCTACAATGGGTTCACACTGCACTCCGACGGGCACTTTCCCATTCCACGGAATGTCTGCAGCCACCTTTATCATCACAGAGAATGCAACAAGAAGATAAAGTTAGAAAGTACTTCTTCCCCTGATCTGCAGGAATGATCTCCAGACCTCAGGCCTGTGGTTCATGAGAACAAACATATCCACTACAGTGATCATGAGTAAGTCAGCTTGACATACACATGACATGACATAATGTCCTAAGTGTGATTAGATTAGGTCCCTACCTGCACTGGAAATGAAACCACAGGCATATAACGGAGGACTTGCATCGAGTCACACCCAGTCTTTCTGCAACATCACCGAGCTGGGCACTCATGCCTCTGTCCCGAAGCACAGTCCGTTGGGAGTCCCACAGGGTGTGAAACTCAACTGTTTTCCTGGCTGAAGAGACAGTTGGATTTGCATGGGCAGCAGGGACTGGAACTGCAACTACCAAAACTCTAGGTTCTCCCCAAAATTCTAACCCCAAATAGAGACAGCGTGTCCCTGGAGAAATGGCAGGATGTGGAGAGAGGAAGAGGAGAGAAGCGAAGTCGCAGAGAAAGTGATGAACGGCCAGTCTGCTTTGCCGAGCTAGTTATTACTGAGTCGTTTGCCATTTGGCCCCATGTATTTTTAAAGCATATAGTTAAGGAGCATTTATTAAAATGTTTTCAAGTTGTCCTTCTAAAGAAGAGCCCCTGACAGGTCACTCAGTATACTGCAAAGGTGGGTTAAATACTATTATCCCTGCTGCAGAGATAGGAAGACACAGTATAATGGATTACCTTAATTTCCCAGAGACGTGTGGTGCATTCATTACTGGGAGGGAAAAAGAAAAAGAAAAGAAAAGACAATCAGATTAAAGAGTCCTGAAGCCTGGGCTGCCTTGCCAAGAAAGCCAACCAGTCTGAGAAAAGGAGAGGCGAGCCCCACACCTCCGAGGATGCTGCTCCACAACACGCAGTCCTTAGAGACACAGACACCTTCAGGAGCTCCCAATTAAAATGCACAACAGAAACAAATTCGCCACACAGAAAACTGCGAGGCCTCACCAATCTGCCATGTGAGGCAGATTGGGAGAGAAGGAAAAAATAATCCAGATCCTAGTTTAGTTCAGGAGCTTGTTTTCTTACACCGACAAATCCTTCTAAAAATGATTTCCTGATTAGAGTCAAACGTTGGAGGCCCAAACTCTCCGAGACTGTTGTGTTGTCAGCATGTTAATGTGTTCCTTAGCAACTCTCTCCCTCCACCTTTAGGAGGAAACAACACCTCTACCAGTAACACAAAGCTGGAGAAGCCTCAGCACCTCTGATGATTCACAGCCGGGGAGGGAGGCACAGATATCTGAGGTCGATGGGAGAGTGGGACGCTGGCTGGTAGCAAGACATAGGCAGCAAACGCCGAGGCAGCTGCCAGGCTGTACGGGGAGGCTGTGCAAAAGGAGAGAAGAGGGGCCACTGCATCTCTGTATCTCCACATACTTGCAACCATCATTTGCCATTTCATTTTCATTCGTGAAATGCGAATCCCAGTACTTACACAGAGCTAGTATCTTTTTTCTCACCAGACTTAAAGATGCAAAAAGCCCTAAGGAGAGGTCAAGTTACTGAAGGAAAAGGGTTTCCTGAAATGATTTTGTTTTAATCCTAAACTCTGGAATCTTCAGAATCAGTTCGGAAAGAAATGAAAATCAAAACTTTATGTATCCATTGATTAAATACTTATTACACATTTGGCAGTACGCCGGCCCTTGTTCTCTGTGATTTCAGGTCAGCTCTTTGGGCAATGAGCACCATCAATGAACCCTAAAGCTAGAAGGGACTATCAACTCCAATAATCTCATTTTCCAGATGAGAAAGCTGAGGCCTCGTGAGGTTCTCCTCCTTGAGAGATGAGTGATTTACTGACAAAGCTAGACTATGAATCCAAGTATTTCCACCATGACTACTAATTCTCAGACCAGATGCTGCCAAACTGGACTTGGATGGTCTCTGTCTGAGAAGGGGAGAAGTGAGATTCAATTTGCCAATATTCACAACCTTGGAGGAAGTGATATTCATCCTAAGCCAAAACATACTGGAAAATTCTCTAATTTAGTCAGATGATGTCTCACTTTACATGATAAATGTTTCTAAAAAGTTGCATGCAAATCAAATTTTTGCAAATTGAATTACTTTTTTAAAAGCACAAGACAGATTGCTTTGTAAAGGCATCCTGGGCTGAAAATGAGAAATATTTCTGCAATTTAAATAATAACTACCTCCATAATTTATCTCTTGTGTAATTCATAATTTAATATTTCTTGGTTTTGTTTAGCATCACTTGTTTAAAACAAGAAAGATCTATATTTATGCAGCTAGTGTCACCAAGAAGTTTGAAGTACATTAATAATAACTAATACTTTCCTTCTACATACCCTTAAGAACTAATAAGGAATTGGTATTCCCATTTGGCAGATGGAAAAAGCCAAGGCATGGAGTAAGGATAGATCTAAGATCATGGAGAAAGTCAATGAGGTGGACAGGATGCCTGCATGTTTTTGATTATAAATCTTGCATTTTTATCTATTGATGTTAGGACACTGTAGGAAACTATCATATTCGAGTTCTCCAGAGAAAGAGACCCAATAGGATACATATGGATACATAAGAGGGGACTTATGAGAATTGGCTCATGTGACTATGGAGGCTGAGATATGCCATGACACGCTGTCTGCAGACTGGAGAACCAAGAAACCCAGTGATATAATTTAATTCGAGTCCAACGGCCTGAAAAAGGGGGCAAGAGAAATGGAAGAGGGGCCATCAGTGTAACTCCCAGAGTCCGAAGGCCAGAGAACCAGGAGCTCCGATATCCGAAAGCAAGAGAAGATGGATGTCCCAGCTCAAGAAGAAAGAGCAAATAGGCCCTTCTTCCACTTTTTTTTTTTTCCATTGGGGACCCCAGTGGATTGGATGATGCCCACATTGGTGAGGGTGGATCTTTTCCACTCAGTCAAGTGATTCAAATGCTAATCTCTCTTCTGCGAACATCCTCACAGACACACCCAGAAATAACATTTCCCCAGTTATCTGGGCAATCCCTCAGCCCAATCAAGTTGAAAAATTAACTGTCACGGCTATTGTCTCCCAGGGAGACATTCTCCACGTCACAGATACGTGGACTCCAAAGAAATTCATGAGGCATCTCAAAGATATATGTTCCGGGAATCCAAGACAGCCTCCTACCTTTCTCTCTGCCCAATCACTGGACTCACCTAGGAAACATGGAGACCAAAAAAGAGTCTCAATCAATCCACGACAATGTGGCTTCACGGATTCCCCATCACAATCCACCCCTCTGACGGTAGAGAAGAAAAGAGGAGAAAGTATAGGCTCTGCCCCAAGAACTCTCAGCCTACTGAAAGAGGCAAGGCTCATACAAAAAACTACATTAGAGTCTAAGTTCATATGGGTCTTCCCCACTGGATTGTAGAGCCTTTAGGAGAGGGACTTCTTCATCTTTGCAATGTTAGCGCCTTGCCTTGGAAAAAGCCAGTACCCAGTTGAATTTTTTGTCATATTAAATTATGAAAATGTAGAGAGATTGGGAAGGATGTTATCTGCAAATATCTGGAGAGATGATATAGAATAGATAGAATAAACATATTGTTTGTATCTCCAGAATGAAATCATCTCCACTGCAGTGCGGGAAGATTAATAATAATGCCAACCTCAGAGAGTGGCTGTGGCACTTGAGTGGCAAAATAGATCTAAAGCATTTAGCAAGTCTCTGGCACACAGTGAGCACTTAATAGGCAGTGCCTATCATTTATGTTACAAGGATCACAGATAGTGGTGACAGAGGACCACATGACAGATCGATGTGAGGAAGAATTTTCCAAAAGTATCAAGGGCTGCTCCCTGTGGAAGCTACTACATGGGTGAAGCTCCCTCTCCCAGAGGCTGGACAGTCATCTCTCAATGAAGATGTCAAGAAAAGTCCTGTACTAGGCAAAGGTTGGCTGACAGCACTGGTTCATTAACCTGGCTGAGAATTAGAATAATGTAGGCAGTGTTTTAAATATACACAGGTTTAGGCCAATCCAGACTTCTTTAACAATTGTGAAAAGACCCAGGAATTTATATTTTAATAAGTATCCCAAAGTGACTTTTAGGTAGCTCATCAAGCATGGATCTAATTATCTAAGTTTGAGAACCACCTGTATAGAGAAAGTTTATACTCCCTTCCAGATTCTGAGGCTCTAGGAATTCCTTCATCCATCCTTGATCACCTTCAGAACAGTATCATGGAAAATCATACAGGTTGATAAAGTCAGAAAGATTGGCTTCAAATCCCTGTTCTGCCACTTCCTGTTTGTATCACTTAAAGTGTATTGATTATTCTCCCAAAGCCTCAATTTTCTTGTCTATAAAATAAAGATGATTACCTTGTATGGATGTTTATTCTAGGAGGGGTTTCTGGCACATAGTAAGTATTGAATAAATATTTTATCAGAAAAGTGCCTCTCATTGTACATACATACATACATATATACATACATACATACATACATAAAGACTTAATAAATACCAGTTCCCTTTCTCACCACCATCCCAAACTTTCACATTATGTAGAGGAAACTGAGTTCACTTAAAGAAAGGAGGTGACAAAAGATGAGAAAGTAAGACAACAGAACCACGCATAGATGGAGATACCAGAAGAACAGGAAAATAGCTTGGGAGATTCCAAAAAGCAAGAGGAGTCTCAAAATCTGAAGTAAAGCAGGCACAGAAAAAACACAATGCATTAAATTTCAGTGGGGAAGTGAAGGAGAGTGAACGTATCATGGATCTTTCTGGATTTTGTTGGGTGTTCTCAATCGTTACATCTGCATTTAGAAATATTTATATTTGCTGAAAACCAAGAGCCTTGGTGCACAGGGAGAATGAAAAGAGCAAGGGACAGGGTCTAATTAATCATCGGGGGGCTGTCACACTGACAACTAGAAGAATTGGAAAGTTACAAAGTACCAGCACCAAACAGCATCAATCACCCAACGATGGTAAATAAATTAATCAAAAATCATTGGGTACCAAAAGGTCTGGGGGAAAAATAAGAGGCAGAAGAGAAAAATGATCAGGAGCAGGAAGCAAGCAAAAATAGCAGAGCCTGACCCTGTTCAAGCTGAAGCCAGGTAACTCGGCCACTCTGCCTTCAACGCCTTGCCCACCCCCAAGCAGACTGCCAAGCACAGCTGGGTTTGTAGCTATTACCCCTTCTGTTCTGAATGGGAGATTCACTTAGCATCCCTACTCCCTACCCCTAATAAAAGGGGAAATATTGGTCTTGACAAGTAGGTCATCCTAAATACCACTTTGCTCAAAGCCATTCCCTGACTCATTACTGAGCTGCTATATTTGTGCGTTTGAGTTAAAATGCCCCACCTAAACTGCTGGGGACCAGTTATTACCAGCCACAGGTCTTGGTGGAATACATGACTCTCTTCTCTGGGATACTGGAGGCCCTCACTGACCCAGAATTTTAACACCTGGCCCACCCTCCCTTACCTGGCCTCTATTTCCCCCAATCAGTTTGGTTTTTGTTTGTTTGTTTGTTTTTAACCTGGCAGAAGAGTGGTTATGGAGGATATTAACCAGATCATCAATTTCCCCATTCTTTTCCAGTCAGGATGCACACATCTGCCCCTTTAGGTTCACACAGGATTCAGGGGACTCAGCCATGAATTAAAAGAAGTGAACACCTGGATTTCCTATGGATCCACACAGGGTCATGAAATATTCCAGTAGAGTTTAACATTTGCTACGATCCGCCTTTTTTAAAAATATATTTTTGACATGCTAGATCACACATCCTTTACAATTCACCCACAAGGGTTAATCTGCAATTTAATTCCATTTAACAGATATTCAGTGAGTACGCATAGGTTTCTAGCAATGATATAGAAGTAAGTGGGGTCATGTCTCTATTCTGAGAGCTCATAGACTAGTAAGAGAGACAAAACCATCACAAATGACATGATCCGGGCAACTGTGACCATGGTGACCACACAGAGACATAACCCAGGCACAGTAGGACTAAGGACAGAATTCACTCTCATGTGAGGCATTGGGAAAGGCTTACTAGTAGTGGGGAGCGCTGAGAGAGAGACAGGATTTGATATGACTTGGAAGAATGTTAAGACTTGGATGATGGAGACAAGAGAATGGCGTTAAAGGCACAGAGACAAACCTGAGAAAAGCCTGAGAAGTGGGTGAATGCAAAATATATGGGAGGAGCCATGGAGAGGCTGACCTTGCTGAACAGAGGAAGTGGGGTCATGAGTGGGAGACAGTAGTGATGAGGGTTAGGAAGAGTCTTATAAGTACAAAAGCATCCCTCCACCCTGAACAACTCTGACTGCCTGGGTACATGATACTCTCCCTTCTCTAGATGTCCAGAGAGATCACAAGGGTGTCTCCTGGATCTTCCTGGGGGCTGGAGTCTCCAAATATGAGAGCAGCAGCTGTAAACACCAGAGGAGCTCCAAGGAGTTAGTCCCCAGAAGGCAGGGCCCATGTTTGAGGCCCAGCAAGGGAAATAACACATAAATGATATCTGAGCACAAATAGGTTATGTACAGATCACATGCACCCAACCAGGTGATAGACAGGTAGGTATCAAGTTGATAATTTGTTGGGTGGGTAAATTTTGGAAAGTGAGACAATCTATATGTGTAACTGATTAATTGAATGAACCAGACTCATAAGGTCCAAGCAAGAAGAACTGACTTTTTTGTCACACCTGCCCTTTTCAACCTGTTCTATGGGATCATTACTCCCTGCTCCTAAATGAATATCCAACAGTCTCATCACATTTTTTGTTAACTCTCAGATAAAAAGCACATTAAAAAGTCCAGTGCTATGTAATGTTAAAATTCTAAAATCTCCTCTAATTTATGATTGCACCAGTTAGACCCATCACAGTCTTGGGGGCCTGAGGGGAGAAGTCAGAGCCTGTGTTCTTTTCTTTTGCTCCCTCCTCCCCACTCCACGCTCTGATCTGTGGCTCCACAGGGGTGAGTGCAAGGGAGAGGGAGGGGAAGGAAGGGGCAGGAGAGGTCCTCTGAAATGGTGCAGATATAAGCCAGCATTAGTGCTCTTGGAATACAGGGAATGTCATCCAAAGCTAATTATTTTCTTCATGGGGTGCTTTTACGAGGACCCCCATCTTGCATTTTCTTGCAAAAACAATGCTTCCCGTGGCCCTGCAGCACTCCCTCCATCACTGGCACCTTGCAGTACACCCCTCAAGCCCCTCATCTCTCCAGGGGGTCCTCGTGAGCAGCTGAACCCGATCAGCCCTCTTCCTCAGAGCCTCTTTACTCTACAAGGATGTAAGCTTAGGCTTACATTCTAAGCCTGGTTATACCTCAGAAGGGCAGGCCATTCCCAGGGCCATTCTGATTCTTTCCTCTCTTCTTGCTTCATGCAAGCTGACCAACAGAGTCCAGTCACAGTGTCCACCAAAGGCCAGAGAACACAGGTAAAGCTTCTGGGCAGTCCCCTTGATTAGAGAGACTCCACCTTTCCTTCCTACTTGGGATGCGTGGGGAACAAATCACTACGTGTTGACAACTTTCCCCATCCTAAATCCTGGCCTCCTACCTTCTACCCCTTTTCCTTTACACCCTGGAGGTGGCTGATGAGCTAATGCTGACAGCACAGTTTAGGGTCAACTCCTTTTAAAGTACTCTATAGATGGGCTAGTCTCTATCATCTTAAAATATGGGTGCACTTGGCAGGTATTTTTCTCAGACTTTGGGCATCAGCTGAAATTCCAAGCAACCAGAAAGTTTTATTTAACATCCCCCTACATGACTATCACAAACTTATAGAGGTTCAAGAGCCCTTAGAGATAACACAAGGCCCCTAACTTATTTTATGTATTAGAAAAGTAACACTCCTCCCTTGTCTCACCTTGTACTTCCATCTCATGTGTAGGGGGATACTGAGGCTGCTAAAAGACTGTACCACACCCGGCAGAAATGGCACCTCCCATCTGCTCAGGCAATGTCTCTCAAAACCTAAATAGCCTTCTCCTAAGAGAAAGGGCCTGTGAGCAGAAAAGGCCATAGTGCAGCTGGGACATGCAAGTCTATGTATTAATCAGGGTAGGTTCGTCTTTGCTGCAGTAACAAATAATCCCTGAAATCTCAATGGCTTAATAGCACAAAGTAAGTTTATTTCTAACCCACTTCAAGTTCTACGGGGATTGATAGTGCTCCTGATGTCCTCTCCTCCACGTAATGATTCAGGGACCCAGGTTTCTCTTCTCTTTTGTTTCTCCTTTATCATGAATTTGAGTTTGCCCTCAAGGTTGTCCACAAGCCAGCAGATGGGCGAAAGGGAGCATAGGAAGTCACACGATCACTTAACCACCTTGGTCATATTACCTCTGCTCACATTTCATAGGCCAGAACTAGTTATGTAGTGAACCTAAATCAAGGGAGGCTGAGAAAAGTAGAGAAGTTCACAGAAATCTCCATAGGACCAACTCTCTACCACCTACTGAGCATCAGTTTCATTCTGGGGACAAAGGTATTTCTCCTCTTTATTCTGGTGCTAAAGTCCACACTCTTCTCACCACACATGTCTCCACTTTGTGATTTGATGAAGAAGAGGAATTTCATAATCAGAGGCAGGATAGCATTGAGATTCAGAGCACAAACTCGAGTCAGAATGTCAGGGTTTAAATCCAAGCTCCACCACTGGTTAGCTAAGTGACTTGGAGTCAGTCACTTAACTTCTCTCATCAGTATCATAGGGATAATAACAGTACATACCTCAAAGGATTGTTGCAAACATTAAATAAGTTAATATATCTATAGAACTTAGAACAGTGCCTGACTTATGGTAATCCCTACAAAAATGTTTAATGTTAATATTGTTGTTATTTTTATTCTCTATACCAAACTCTTTGCCCTGTTAATTACAGTTGCTGTTGGCTATACATAATTCCTTATTAGCAGACAGCACCTCACTGAAAGATGCCAGAGCACTGTAGCTCATTGCTTTAGAAAAGAAGAAAGATCCCATTGTCTGCAAAGCTTCCTGGTCATTTTTCCAAATCAATTCTCTAGGACCAGGCATAGTCAGAATAAAGTCTTCACTGTCGCATTCCAGGCTGGTAGAAATGCTCCATGCTTCAATAGCTCAATGGCCTCACACCAGCTCTCAGTGGCCCGCAGCCTTCTGAAGAAAGAAGTTATGTCCTAAGGGTGAAAAGTTATTTAGTTTCCCTGCCTGACATTCTAGTCCCAGGCCTTCTAGAGACAGAGAAGCTGTTGTCACCATGCCAGGATGTGACAAATGATGTGAGGGAGTGTTATGATACAGCCATCCATCCACCGTCAGAGGCCAGGACCACAAGGGGACAGAAAATGAACAGGGAAATTGTTAATTGTGTTGCTCTAAAGCTTCCCAAGAGAAACTTTGGAGAGAAGTATGTTTTGCCACCATCTAGAGAGGCATAATATGCTGAAAGCCTTTAGAAGGTACACCACCAGCTAGGCAGGAGACTAGCAGAGCTTGGGGAGGGAAGGAAACACCTCAGAGTCAGTGAAAGCAAAAGACGAACACTACAGAAAGAATCGTTGCAAAAGCAGGTGTCTATTATGCTTGGAGAGAGAACTAAGGTTAATCTTTACAGGATCCTGGATAAGTTACTTAACATTCAGAGTTGGCAGAATATGTAAAATGAAGAAGGTATATATCTTACTTTCTTAAAGGCAGGGGGCTACTCTTGAGAACCCTCCAGAGTCTAAGACCATGTGATTCTTTAAGTATGTGATGCCCTTTCTTCTCTCCAGTGTAGAGTTATTTATTTGATGAATGTAAAATGGGGGATTTCATGGCACTAAATTTAGTCTCACTTACAAAAGATATAAGCAGGATGGAGGCTAAATACATACATAACAAAATTCCATTGCACAAATCACCTTCTCCTTCTGGAGAGTGGGTTCTACCATCACATGCAAATATTTGCCATGCTGTGAGGTTATAGTACATGGGCTGGATATTTCTGAAGGGAAATACCTACTACATGCCCTATAGCCCTGATGTTTTTATTCTCTCCAGTCCACAACAGAGACTCTCTTGAAAGGATTAATACTTTGACTCTAACATGAAGCCTACAGAATCCATATTAAAACAACAGTGTAAAATTTCTGCTTATGCCTAAGAAGGAGTAAGAGGAACCAGATTTATCTTCCTACCTGAAGCCAAACAAAAACAAAATAAAAACAAAAAAAGCAAGCAACATACATGAAGCAATGTTTTTAAAGACTCAGTACATCAGGGAATGAAGGATGGTGATCCCTGAAAGAGAAGAAACAAATGAGAAGAGCCTTAGAATTGCCCCAGTTTACTGCCTTGAGAGAGTCTCCAATACATGACCCAAGGAGAGGGAACCTAGGCAGATCCCAGCACACAGCCTGAGTCAAGCAGGTGAAGTTGAAAGTCCAGGGGTCCTGGGCTTTACTCTTATAAGAATTTTTACCATGTGAAATAGTACAATATTACTTGAAGGTAGACTATGAAAACTTAAAGATGTGTTCTGTAATCCTCAAAGAAACTATTAAAATAACTAAACAGAGTTATAGCTATAAGTCAACCAACAAAGAAGATAAAGTAGAATAATTTTAAAATACTCCATTAATACAAAATAAGATTTAAAAAAAAGGAAAAGAAGAACTAAAAATAGATGGAACAAATAGGAAACAAATAGCAAGATGACAGATTTATACTATAATCACATTAAATATAAATGATCTAAACACTCCAGCTGAAAGGTAGAGATTACCAAAACCATACAAAAACAATACAAAGAAAGAAAATTTCAGACCAATATCTCACATGAACTTAGACACAAAAATTCTCAACAAAAAATTAGCAAATCAAATCCAATGATGTATAAAAAGAATTATGTCCCATGACCAAATGGGATATATTCCAGGTATGCAAGGCTGGCTAAACATTCAAAAAGCAATCAGTATAGCTCATCATATCAACATGCCAAAGAAGAAAATTCATATGATAATATCAAACGATGCAGAAAAAGTATTTGACAAAATCTAATACCCATTAATGATTTAAAAAAAAAGACTCTCAGCAAATTAGGAATTGAGGGAAATTACCTTAACTTGATAAAGAGCATCTACCAAAAAAACCGACTGCTAATATCATATTTATGGCAAAAGACTGAATGTCAGAAATGGAGAACAGATTAATGGTTGTTAATTAGGAGTTAAAGAAACTCCTTAATTAGGAGTTAAAGAAAAGGGCAGGGTGGGTCAGAGGAAGGGAAAACATGAGATTTTTTTGTCGATGGAACTTTTCTATATTGTGACTGTAGTAGTAAATACATGAAACTATTCAAGTGATAAAACTGCATAGAACTAAAAACATATGTACACACATACATACAAATAAGTACAAGTAAAACAGGAAATCTGGGGCTTCCCTGGTGGCACAGTGGTTGAGAGTCCGCCTGCTGATGCAGGGGACACATGTTTGTGCCCCGGTCCAGGAAGATCCCACATGCTGTGGAGCGGCTGGGCCCGTGAGCCATGGCCGCTGAGCCTGCGCGTCCGGAGCCTGTGCTCCGCAACGGAAGAGGCCATAACAGTGAGAGGCCCGCGTACTGCAAAAAACAACAACAACAACAACAAAACAGGAAATCTGAGCAAGTCTGATGTATCAACATCAATATCCTGGTTTTGATATTGTACTGTAGTTTTGCAAGATGTTACTGAAGGAAATTGAGCAAAGGAAACACAGGATATCTCTGTATCATTTCTTACAACTGCATATAAATCTATAATTAAATCAAAATAAAAGTTTTTAGGGCAGATATTTTTGGATTGGGTAAAAAAAAATGCAATACCAAATTTGTGCTACCTATAAGAAAAATATTTTAAATATAAACATAAATGGGTAAATTAAAAAATAAAATATATATGTGTATATATATATATATATATATATAGAGAGAGAGAGAGAGAGAGAGAGAGAGAGAGGGAGGGAGAGGGAGAGAGAGAGAGAGAGAGACACATCCCTAAGTATCCATAGGGGATTGGTTCCAGGACCCCTATTATACCAAAATCTACGGATGTTCAAGTTCCTTACATAAAATGGCATAGTACAGTCAGCCCTCTGCATCCACAGGTTCTACATCTGTGGATTCAAGCAACCCCAGTCCAGAGTTGGTTTAATCCAGGGATGTAGAACCTGTGGATACAGAGGGTCAACTGTATACACATATTTGTGTGTGAGCATATAACATTAATCAAAATAAAGTTGGATATAACTTTCTGGCTATTAATAACTGGCTATATTAATAGCATATGAAGTAGATTTCAGAGCAACAAAAACTTATCAAAGATACAGAAAAGTCATGTCATATTGGTAAAGGGGTCAATTACCAGAGTCACATAATAATTCTAAATGTTTATGCAACTTATAATGGAGCTTCAAAATACATGAAGCAATAACTGATAAAACTTCAAGAAGAAATAGACAAGTCCACAATTATAGTCAAAGTTGTCAACATTTACCTTCTGATAATTAATAGAACAAGTACAAAGGAAATCAGGAAGGTTATAGAATATCTGAACAATGTCATCATGTATACATGCAAAATGTGTCCACAGATGTTCATAACAGCGTTATTTACAAGAGCAAAAACTGGCAATAACCCAAATGCGTATCAACTGATAAATAAACAAATAATGGTTGATCCATACAATGGAATACTACTCAGCCATAAAAGGAATGAACTACTTATACACATAAACATGGATGGCTGTCAAAATACTTACACTCTGTGGGAAAAGCCAGACAAAAGAGTACCTGGTAACAGATTCAATTTACATAAAACACTCAAAACTGAAAATTTATAGTGGCAGCAGACCCTTAGTTACCAGCAGACATGGGGAGCAGGGAGTGATGGGGATCACAAAAGTCTCCAAGGATCTTTTGTTGATAACAGTTCATTATCTTGAATAGGGGGATAGTTTCCTGGATCCTGTATAAGTCAGGTCTTATCAAATTGTATACTTTAAATATGTAAAGTTTATATTATGTCACCTATATCCCCAAAACACACACAGTATGACCAGCGCCCACCAAGAGGCATCAGTCATTATCCCCAACAATGATCCCTTCTATCCGAGCCAGACCTGTATCTTCACTGTGTCAGACACCTGGAACATCCCTCTCCTTCCTTCCTTCTGTCTCTTCAAACTCTATTTGTCCTTCAAAGTCCAGAACATGTCCTACCTCCTCCAGGAAACCTTTCAGGACCTCTGTCCCTCACTGCACATATAGACTACAACTGTTCTATATGAGAGTATCTTCATCATCCAAATAGAGGTTGAGCTCCCTGAAACCAGGAACCATGTCATCAGCATCTTTCTTCTACCTGCATAGGCCTGAGTCCAAGAAGCCTCAGTTGATACCTGTTGATTATTTGGTTGATGAATCTTTCACTGACAGGTCTCCCTCATGAGGCTACTCTTCACTCTGTGATGACATGTCATTAATTTTAAAAAGGGAAGAACATCTTCTGTGCTTTTGGCCTTTGCCTCTGCCAGGGACCACTGGTGTTTCCAATCAGAGCATGCCTCTGGAAGGGTCCTGTGTGCTGGCTCATGTAAGAACTCCCTGCAGCTGGCTACAGTGCTGAGCTTGCTGCAGAAAACCAGAGAACCAAGGGCTGCTTTGGTCCACTCTGTGCTTCACATATCCCAGAGGTTCAGCAACGTTTGCAAAGAAGCCATGCACTACTCTGATGTTACTACAGCCTCAGAACATAAGAAAATGTCTAGTGCCGACTAAGTTCTTGTCCAGATGAATAAACCAAGGCCAGGGAGATCATGTGGGCAGTTTTGGGTTACTCACTGAACCTTGCTTCTTCATTCTTACTTTCTTTGTGTTTGGGGCTTGTCTCAAGTGAAGAGATCATAAGATAAACAGAAGGACAGACCTCCCATTCCCTGTTGCTTCACTAGACCAGAAAAGGGTCATCACAAGGTTTCCATGCTCTTCTACAGATGTTTCATGATAAAATTTCCCATCACTTGGTTAAAAGTAATTTCTTTAGCACCTCACACTCCAATCAACTGTTCTTTTTGTTTTTTTAAAAAAAGAAAAAAGTCAATAGGCTTACAGCCTTAGAAGTGGATAAAGATATTAGCAGGAGGCCTGCTGGTTCCAAGAGTAGTAGACAAATAATGATAAATAGTTTTTATCTCCTAATGACTGGATGGCGATTGGGTAGCCTCCAGCTAAGAACTTCATTGACAACTACAACGTTGCTTCAAGGAGGGAGGGGAAGTGTACCTTCCAGAAACTCCTGGATCTCAGTCACCACAATCCTAGCAATTGAGTTGAACTGGATTCTTTTCTCTGCACCTTGTAATCATCAAGTTCTTCTCTAAAATTGTCCCCACCTTCCATCCCTGCAGCCTCTGCTCAGAAATCACCTCAAACATGTCTGATAGCAGACAAAGAGGTCTTGGTCCATGAAAATTATGTGTATCCTATTATGTCCTCCCTGGAGATCTTTACGGGGGTCCCTAACACCACTCATGTCTACAGTAAGTCCCCTACACACAAGCCTTCAAGCTGTGAACTTTCAAAGATGCAAACGTGAGTTCGCATGTCCAATCACATAAGTTAGTTCATATGTGTGGCATACACTGTCACGCGCATACATCCTCTACAAACGGCTCTGCTTTTGTGTACTTTACTGTGCAGTACTGTATAGAGTGCCATAGTACGGTATCTCTATTTCAAACCCAGGATGTCCGGAAGCAAGCGTAAAAGCAGTGGTGATTAGCTGGTACCACTGTACTTTTCAAGGTACTGTACTGTAAAATTAAAAATGGTCTTTTTATTTTTTGTGTTTGTTCGTTTTTTATGTATTATCTGTATAAAAAGTATTAAAACCTATTCTAGTACAGCACTATATAGCCGATTGTGTGAGTTGGGTACCTAGGCCAACTTTGTTGGATTTACAAACAAATGGGACTTTCGAATGCACTCTCGTAATAGAACTCATTCATACGTAGGGGACTTACTGTGTTTCAAACTCTGCAGTGAGGACTGAGCATCCTTCATTAGCTGTCCTCTGATTCCTCCATCTTTGTCAACAATCTCCCTCATGCATCAGCCAAGACATGGAACATACTTGCTTTCCACCTCCCTTCCTCCTTGCCTTTGCCGAACTGGCTGCCTCCAGCTAACAGGTTCTTTCCTAGTGACCCATATCGGCCATTTTCACAAATTTTCACTCAGAAGCTCCACCAGATAGCGCGCTGATTAACTCCACCTCATCCTGGTGGTATCTTTCCTCCCTGCTCTTCCCTATTTCCCGATACAGACTGTTCAATGCCATCTCATTCGGGGATGACACTGCTGCGGGATTGGTGATATTCCCTGTAGAACGAATTCTCCAATTAATTCTCCAGTGAGAGGAAAGAAAATGTCTCTTGGGCAGCAGAGGCACACGATAGCATTTGGCACGTTTGTGAGTGAAGGCATGGAGCACATTCGTGCGGATACCACATAGCCTAGCAGTGCATTTCCTCTAGTACGTCAAATGGAATGCCAGTTCTCCAGGATGTTAATGGGGACCACAGTTTTCTCTACATGGAGTTCCATGACCAAATAAGCATGGTCAATGTTAAATTAAAGAAAGTTGAAAAGTTTACTGCTGAAAGTCTCACAGTCTTCCACACGTTCAGATGAAAAATTCTCTCCAAGAGGGAGGCATATTGTACATCATGTCCAACTTATATGATCATGGAGCCCTTTATGCACAGAGTATCGCACAAGGTTATAGCAGTCCAGGAAGCAGTCTTTGGGAAATATTCCCCTAAAACATTCAGCTCACAGGTTCACTTCATTCTGCTGAATGAGGATCTATTCTTTCCAGAGCCTCGGTTTAGTGATTCAGATCAGCTTTTCTTTGCCTAATTCTCACATGGCCCCAGTGTGCCATGTCAGTCTGTGCCAGAAGAAGAAGGAGAAGGAGAAGGAGGAGAAGGGGAAGGAGAAGGGGAAGGGGAAGGGGAAGGGGAAGGGGTGCTTTGCATAAGCACTCTAGCCCAAATAAATGGCTAAGAAAACACACAACACCTATCAAGAGGTGGCCACAGAAAAATGAGATATCTGTGTTATAGGCAAGAGTGCTGTAGGAAATAGGAGGATTTACACCAGAGAAGAGGAAATTCAGAGTATAAAACTGAATGTCTTCCTATGTCTGAACAGCTCTCATGTCAGGAGTATCATTTGTGTCATTATGGAGTCGGTTACAAGGGGGTCAATTTGGACTTGATAGTAAGAAAACTTTCTAACTCTGTGCAGATGTCAGCAAGGGTTATGTTGCTCTTTAGGATCTGTAAAGATTGCCTTGGGCAACAATTCAGTGGGTTTTGAAAAATCAAATTGCCTTTCTAAGAATCACTAATGTGTATGTCCATGTGGGAAGGGAGGCTGGATTTATACATCTCTGAGTTTCCTTCTGAAACTAAGACTACGTGTGTCAAGTGTGCCCTTTGTGCTCCAGCAAGAGAGGTGAATATACCAGAGAAGATTTTTACATGTGTGAACCACACTGAGAGGTATCCATTGGCACCAACTCGCCTCAGAAAATCTCCTGCATGGAGAGGTAGGCAAGGTCTGACTTAGTCATGCATATGGGACTCTGCCATTCAGTGTGGGATGAACATAAAAGCTCTTGAAGCTCTGACCTGAGAATACATGCCAGCAGCTTCTAGAAGTTCAGAAGTATTCTACTAGCATGTGACTTCTGTTTAATGGAAGGAAGAAACTTTCAATCAAAATAGCTCAGCAAGTTCACACTTGACATTACCACCCTGGTTCCAAACGTGCAGGAGTGATCTATTAAAACAACACAAAAATATCACTGGGCTCACAAACAAGTAAATGTCTTCATGGATGAGAAACACGACAGCAATTCCAAAACATAAACAGCTCTGAAGTCACAGACCCAGACCAAGGCAATGGTAACTAGGATTTCAATGCCTCTGGGACAACAAGGGGCTAGAAGCAGGCTCACTGCCTAAAGCTAGACGGTGGATTGCCCCACAACATTCCCTGCAACACATGCGCTCATCACTTGAGAAAGGAAGAAGAAAGCAATACGAATCCAGCCCCAAGATCAGGAACTAAGCAAGACACCCACTAGCTCAGGAAGAGGGCTAGTAATTTCCCTGATCACACAACTGGGGTGGAAATAAATACCACCATTATAGGACCTGTTCAGGATCAGGGTTAGACTTATGGAATGATAACCACATAGCCACTCAGATAGGAGTGAGCATTAGCAGGAGAAAAGAGAGCATTAGCAGGAGAAAAGAGGAAGAGAGCATTAGCAGGAGAAAAGAGAAAAGAGATTTATGGAGCCATAAATCAAAATTCCAACCATGTAAAGAAATACAACACTAGGAAATAAAACAAACGTACGGCGTCATTGAGACAAAAAAAAACAATCTATATCCCTTATATTCCTTTATTGAAGCATGGAAATAAGTATGTCTAGGTGGATTAATGAAAGAATAGCACCCTTTAAATGAGCAAAAATTATGGTAAAAGGCAAAAATGAAACAAAAAAATGATATGGAAATGAATGGGTAAGAAGTTTTATAAATGAAAATTATAGTAATGGATATAAATGAATTTTTAAAGCAATAAACGGGATAAAATCTAGCCTGAAAACAGGTGAAAGCAAGTTAGTGATGGAAAAGATGGTGCTGAGAAGTCTACCCAGAGGCTGTGCAGAGAGAAAAAATAAGAACTGTGAAACATCCATTAGGAAAGATGGAGTAAAATAAGAGGCACAAACATGGGTTAAATGAGTCTTCCAGAAGAAGAGAATGGAGGGAATGGCATAGAAACAATATTTATTTATTTATTATTATTATTTTGTTAACATCTCTATTGGAGTATAACTGATTTACAATGGTGTGTTTGTTTCTGCTTTATAACAAAGTGAACCAGCTATACATATACATATGTTCCCATATCTCCTCCCTCTTGCGTCTCCCTCCCACCCTCCCTATCCCACCCCTCTAGGTGGTCACAAAGCACCGAGCTGATCTCCCTGTGCTATGCAACTGCTTCCCACTAGCTATTTTACATTTGGTAGTATTTATAAGTCCATGCCACTCTCTCACTTCATCCCAGCTTACCCTTCCCCCTACCCATATCCTCAAGTCCATTCTCTAAGTCTGTGTCTTTATTCCTGTCCTGCCCCTAGGTTCTTCAGAAGGTTTTTTCTTTTTTTTTAGATTCCATATATATGTGTTAGCATATGGTATTTGTCTTTCTCTTTCTGACTTACTTCACTCTGTAGGACAGACCCTAGGTGCATCCACCTCACTACAAATAACTCAATTTCATTTCTTTTTATGGCTGAGTAATATTCCATTGTATATATGTGCCACATCTTCTTTATCCATTCATCTGTTGATGGACACTTAGGTTGCTTCCATGTCCTGGCTATTGTAAATACAGCTGCAATGAACATTGTGGTACATGACTCTTTTTGAATTATGGTTTTCTCAGGGTATAGGCCCAGTAGTGGGATTGCTGGGTCATATGGTAGTTCTATTTGTAGTTTTTTAAGGAACCTCCACACTGTTCTGCATAGTGGCTGTATCAATTCACATTCCCACCAGCAGCGCAAGAGGGTTCCCTTTTCTCCACACCATCTCCAGCATTTATTGTTTCTAGATTTTTTGATGATGGCCATTCTGACTGGTGTGAGGTGATACCTCATTGTAGTTTTGATTTGCATTTCTCTAATGATTAGTGATGTTGAGCATTCTTTCATGTGTTTGTTGGCAATCTGTATATCTTCTTTGGAGAAATGTCTATTTAGGTCTTCTGCCCATTTTTAGATTGGGTTGTTTGTTTTTTTGATATTGAGTTGCATGAGCTGCTTGTAAAGTTGGGAGGTTAATCCCTTGTCAGTTGTTTAATTTGCAGATATTTTCTCCCATTCTGAGGGTTGTCTTTTCATCTTATTTATGGTTTCCTTTGCTGTGCAAAAGCTTTTAAGTTTCATTAGGTCCCATTTGTTTATTTTTATTTCCATTTCTCTAGGAGGTGGGTCACAAAGGATCTTGCTGTGATTTATGTCATAGAGTGTTCTACCTATGTTTTCCTCTAAGAGTTTTATAGTGTCTGGCCTTACATTTAGGTCTTTAATCGAAACAATATTTAAAAGCTGAGAATTTTCCAGAATTAGACAAAGACAGAAATCTTGAGAACAAAGTTTCCCTCCACTTACCAGAAGGGGAAAAATAAAAATAAATCTATACCTAGACATATCATAGTGAAACTACAGAGCATTAAAAGTAATAAGAAGGATCTTAAAATCTACCTTTAGAAAGAGCTATCAAATTTAGTTGACAGCAGGCATCCCAAAGTCAAATTTAGATACCAGATGACAAAGGAGTAACATACTCAAAATGGTGAAGGAAAAACACTTTGTAGTGTTTATATCCAGCTAAACTATTATTTTGGAAAAAAGGCAAAATAAAGTTACTTTTCAGACATATAAAATTGAAATCAGATGGAAGATAGGATACATAGGAAATAGCTGTGAGCAGAAAACTGATATGGTATATCATTAAAAATAAACACTTATCTAATATATATGTCACTATAAAAATATACTGCCTGTTGGTTCAAAACCTGGCCCCCAGACACAGAGGGCAAGGAGAGGTGGAAGAAAGAGGCAGACCTCTCCAGAGTCGGGTAGGTGCAGGTTTAATAAGCAAGGGACTTACATACAAGGCTTGGGCAGCTGTAAAATGAATAGATCTCTGCACGCACCTGCCACAATCTGAAAAGTTTATAGAGAGGCATTAACTAGGTTCGTAAGTATTCAGTCCAGATGGTCTCAACCACACCTTACACTCTCAAGGCTACATCCTCGGAACCTGCTCCCTCTGGGAGAATGTGGGGTGAAATGTACATTCCGAGGACAGGGGAGGGGTGAGGAGCCTCCTATTGCCTGGGTCCAGCTTGGAGATCAACCAAGAGTCACATCCTCTCAATGACCTCCTCCAACACTGCCCCATTATCCTGAAATAAAATTTGTAGACAATATAATCTTTCCTTTACACATAACTTCAAAAATATCTGTAGGCAAACTCTCAGGTGGCAAGCAACCAGGGCTGGAGGAGGAGGAATCTTCCAGCATGTGAGGAGCAGCGGGAGTTGGCAGTGCTTGGCTGAGGAAATGGCTCCTGTGATTGGAAGACTGGTTACTCACAAGGTGATTGAGAAATAAGTCAATAAAGTAAGAATGTGCAAGCCAGGTTTCTCATTGTTGAGAATGGAGGTACAAGTATGGAAAGGAGAAGTCTAGAATAAACCTCACAATGTGAGATTGTATTTAGGGATACTGATGTAAAGTTACGGTTCCTAATAGATAGATAAATATACATGTACATAGCAGTAGACATAGATATGTAGTGAGAGAGAGAGAGAAAAAGAGAGGAGAGATCGATTCTAGCTCTGTCTGCTGAGAAGGCCTGGAAGCAAGACAAACAAGCAGCAATGAACACACCCAGCACCAGATCCTGGTTTCTAAAGGGCACCAGGGATTCCTGGGAAAATGGCTGATTCCAGGGCTGTGGCAGGGAACCAAGCCTGGACCATCTTGTGATGGAATGATAGGAACGTGCCTAAAAGATGCAGAATCCAGCTTGACAGGTGTTCTACCAGCCAAGTTGAAAACAACTTGGGCATCAAAATAAATGCCAATGGTAAGGGATTATAACCCACTGAATAAAATAGGAACTCATAAGTACATACATCTATACATAGTAGTTCTACCTTACATGGAAATGCCAACTCGTAAGTATAGAAGGCACCATGCAATTAGAAAATTGCCATTGGACAACTGATTCAGGCAAGATTCATCAGTAGATTCTAGGGTGAAGGTTTGATAAGGAAGAGCATATGTACATAGTATCACAGGATCTGCTCTTAAAAATACCTACTAATTAGCTTTACAATGGAGAAACCTGATGGTTACCATTTTAACTAAGTGATAAAAGTTCACTGTTTTATCCTTATCAGTAATGGGAAAACCAATATCATGCGTCTTCTGAAATTACACACTGAGAAGAACACAACATCACCTCTGTGACGTTCCTGCCAAAAATGCACAACCTGAAATCTAGTGATGAGGAAACCCCAGGCAATGCCCAACTGTGGAGCCATCTACCAAGTAACTGTCCTAGCCCCTTTAAAAACATCAAGGCCATGGAAGACCAGGATGACAGAGGAACCGCTACAGATTGAAGGAGACCAGAAAGCCATATGACAACTAAATGAAACGAGTGTACCTGAACTGGCTCCTGCGTCCATAAAGAGCATTACTGGGACAAGCTAGGCCTGTGAATGGGAACTGTGGTCGTGTATATGTGATGGTAGTAAGATATCAATGTCAATTTCCTGATTGCAAGAGGTGTAATGTGGTCTTAGAGGAGAGTGTCCTTGTTCTTAGGAAATACATACTAAAGTCCTTAGAGACAATAGGGTATCCCTGTGCACTTAATCTCATATGTATTAGGGAAAAAAAGAGAAATGTGTGTCTTTATACATAGATATACAGAGAGAGATTGGTAAGGCAAATGTCATAGTGTGTTCTAGAGGAAAAGGTACAAAATAGTATTACAGAACAACTGAATGAAAAGGAAAACACTTAGAAGGAGGTTGAATTTTAGATCAACTGAACAATATATAAATTTCCAACTGATATTTAGCAAATTGACCTTGAACCAAGACATGAGCCATCTAGGGGAAAGCCCGAAACGGGAAGTTGGTTGCCCATGCTGACCCACAAAGGGGCTTCCTTTGTGCCAGAAACTGACCTGCACCAAGGCTGTTCCTCAGAGCTTCTCATCAGAGCCCTGTCAGAACCAACGTTCCCTTTTTATAACAAGCTTTTAATAATGACCCGACTTGAAAGTCATGGATAATATATCTGACCCACATCACTTTTTACAATAGAAATATATTGTCCTAAGTAAATGGAGTGATTAAAGTAAATAATCTACAATGAAATGCATAACTCAATATGTAAGGGATCATGCCTATACTGGAAGACATTAAGTCATGAGGTGTTCACATCTATATCTGAAAGAATCATCATGAAGGTGATACCTAAAAATGCAGGCTAATCAAGTGTCTTGTATTTACGACTCATTCTCTGAGTGCTATTTCTATCAGTGAGTTCATTTTTCAAAATGGTGAGCAACTCCTGGTAAAGTTCTAAGCAAAACAAAGTATATCCTCACCCCATTTCACAACAGAACTGTATTCTTAGGAAAAAAGCAGCAGCAATTTAAAACATGCAAAGACAAATACCAATATAACGTACTAACTAGAATGTCATGGAGAAATACATGGGAAAGAATGTATGAAATAGCACTTCTTTCAATCTGTAAACACTCAGGAGGATGACTAACTAGAAGACATAGCGAAATGGCCAGACGCTTGTGTCTTTACATAGCCTCACCAGGAATGAGACAGCTAGAAGCACAGATTGCTACAATCTGTGGGCAATTCCGATACCATGAGAGGCGTTGCCATCAGTGACAATGATTTTCCATGATGGGAAGGATGTGAGCAATTCCTGATAAATTTTTGAACATCATAACGTGCAATATTTTCTCAATTTACACAGTAGATATTGTCCCTGGGAAAGTCAGTGCAGATCAGCGTTATACACAAAACACTTTGTGTTATATGTAGAACAGTTAAGACCTAGGCTCAGCTAATTGACAAAAGTGTTTTCACCTACACCAGCATCCACTGAGATATTCACAATTCATGCAGGATGTGGGACAATTCCTCATGTACAGGACACATCCTCCCCCTCCTGTCCACATCACTGGATAAACCAAAGGCCTCCTCAGAGGCAGAACTTCTCCAAAGGTCAAGAAGTCTTCCTAAATGACCAGTTAGGTCAGAACAGAACTATAAGCACGTGGTCTACAGATTTTTGGACCCCCTGTCCCAGCCAACACCAAGGCTAAGGAAGGTTGGACATTTGAGCTCAGAGCACCTGCTTTAAGCCCCTTCTGCAGTAATGTATCCACCACAGGCAACTGATAAAACTTCATGAATGAATGAGCAGGTCACTTTTCTGATTTGCTGTAACAAGCAATACAGATGCTGTCTGGAAAGAGGTCAGCAGGATCAAGTAAATCCAAGTGTAAATAAAAAAGGGAACATGCCCTCAGATGCACAGTTAGAAACAGTCAAGTGCTGCAACAGAGCCAAGATTCAAAGGCCTCCTTGGAAGCTGCTGCGGTCACTTCTCTGCTATTAGGCAGCTCCAACTTTCTCAGGTTTGAGGGTCAGTGCCAATTCTGCTGGCTTGCTGGAAAGAGGTCCCCAAGCCACACATAAAAGCTAAAAGGTATTACAGGGTTCTCCTCAAAGCAGAAAGGCGGGTGAGGGGAGATCTTTCTGGAACTTTCCCCCAACTTGGCTGGATGGGCTTCACTGAGCACCGTAAGTGGTCACAGAGACCAGGCCCCTAGAATCACAGAGTCGGCAGGAGCAGAACCACAGATTCGTTCATCTTTGTTTTTTGAATTTGATGTAAAATCCTGAGTGCCTAACATCTTATAGGTGTTCAAAAATTCATAACTATGATTGTTATTTCTTTTATTTTCTGTTCGTGGACAAGCAAAAAATTAATAGCCTCTCAGCTATTTCCTGGGACTCCAAATTCAGTATTTACAAGATGAAACTAGGTCTGGGAATCGCTGAAGTTTATTTTCACCTGATACACATTTTACTGTCAATCTTTCCACATGTCTTTTACCAAATATTTTAAACGCAGCAAACCCAAAGCAATTTAAGCAATTAAGTGCACTGAATAGAAGTAATTTCCCAAAGATAGAGCCAAACGGATTATGAGCATGAATAAAAGATCACAAACCAGATACCCCTTGGAGATCCACCTCCAGATGGAGAAGGGGAGACTCTCCTCTTTCTTTTCCACAACACTTGGATCCATCAAAAATGCATCAAAAAAAATTTGGTCTCTCCTCTTTCCTATTTTTCAAATATCCTCCTACCTGTGGGGGAGCATGAGGGCCAGTGGAAAAGGCCCCTGACTGAAGCTTCTTTTGCCTGACCGCCTGGTGTAGCTCACCCTCAGCGGAAGTTCAGTGAGAGACCTTTGCCCCTCACACCAAATAGAAATGTCTTCATGAATCAATAACTGATCTCAATTCAGTCCTCTGAGTAAATCTCTCCTTCCTCACATCTCCACCTGTTAGTATCCCTGCCAGGCACAATTTTGGGTGGAGCTGGGGTCTCTTCCAGATCCCTCCAAGGGCTGGAGTCACTGGACACTGAGTACACAGATCTATTGCTTTTATTTCAGGAAAGAATGTTTATTTTCAGCAACTGCATCTCTTATGGAACTAGACGACCCAGAAACTCTAGGAAAGCCATTCAACAAAGGCACGTCTGAATCTTGTAACACTGACACAAAACAGATGGACCCCTGTTTTCTCCGTTCCATTCAGCATAAACCAGGAGTAGTTCTTTTCCTTCTTTGTGCTGATTTCTGCTCTCAGCTAGACCAGTTAGCCCTGTGAATGAATAGGGAGCGGAAGACTCGATCATGGCAGTAGCCAGGGGGTCAGCTCTTCAGACTGACAGCCCCCTGCGCCCAGCCTAATGAGCATCTCGGGCTGTGTTCTTCTCACTCGTGTCACTATGTTAACTCTGGGGTGTGTGTGTGTGTGTGTGTGTTTTGCCTCCCCAGACCTAAGGGCAGAGATGTTTTATAAAAATCTGTCTTCCCTACCACCATAGCTCTCAAAACAAGGAATGACACACATTAGCAACCTAAATCATGTTGAACAAAGGAATGAATGAAATAAAGTACTTCTGGCTGTATTCCCAACACTGAAAAAATAACTGCAAGCATATGTCCACCCAGCACACTTGCTGAAATGTCTCCATGAGATTCAGATACTCACCGCTGAGCCCACAACCCTTGAGCCTCTCTCTCTCTTTGTGCAAAATGAGAACAAATCAGGTGTCCTCACTAATCTCCTCCAGTGCCAGGAAACAAGGGGTGCAGTCTCCACAGATGTGCCCACTGACCCTGAGAGAAGGAGGAGAAATTATTGAAATAAATGCCAACTTTGAAAAGCATCCCGCAAATGCAAAAATACTCTTATGCTACCCAGCAGGCTTGTGGGATATAGCAGGTGGCATACATCACTGCAGACCATAAACACACACACACACACACACACACGCACACACACACGTGTAATGCCAGGACAAATAATGAGCCTTGATGCTATGGCCACATCAGTCCAAAACCTTTGAGTCACAAAGAGACTGGGAAACTGTATCTGGGATATGTCTTACTAAACCTATTAGCTAGGACTGGGAAGTAATCTAAATAGTTGTGGACTGTTTCAGAAGAATCTGTTGTGAAGGAGATACATCTATGGGTTACTTAGTATTAAACTTCCCATCAGGGAGGGCACCTCCTGGCTGGCTCACCATCAGACCAAAGCCCTGGCAACACTCGTAGGCACTACTCTCCCAGTTCTCAGTTCACCAACACTTTCTTTTCTGACCGTGAAGAGGGAAGTTCTTGGAGTTCTAAGTGTGCAGAGGTCCCAAGAGAGGGGCATGACTTCCAAGAATCAGAAACAACAGAAACAGATGAACAAATCTAGGCAAGAAGGCAAGTCAAGAAGGATTCGAGCCAGTCAGCCATCAGAGAGCCAGCCAATAAACCGGGAAGGGCTTTTGTTTGACCCACCCTCCCAGTCCACCACACACACACCACAGGTTTGAATTCCATTGGTGAACACAGACTGGACTTGACTATGATCCCACCACATACCATAGTGCAATATTCGCTATTGGGCACTGATCCGTAGTCCTAAAATATCAGGCGTTCCGTAGATACAAAATCATCCAGTATGAATTAAGCTAAGACATTTGTAACAGGTGTGATTGACATTATAAGATGCCTTAGTCACTGTTAACAATGAGCCTGCAAGTCAAGCCAACTCTTGAGTTTATGACGAATGACTGATTAGGAGAGAGATTTAAAGGGTACTAGCTAACGCTGGAAATGAAGTACGATGGGCAGCCTGAAGTTTCTGTATCTGTGAGAAGATACTCAGTATTCAGCACCAACAGAACAATACAATCAAGCTTTGTGTTTTTCTTTTTTTTTTTTTTTTCACAAACCAGAGCAAGGCGTCTTAGGAAACAGGTGCCAAAGAATAGATGTGTCCTGAAGCAAAATTACTCAGTATAGTCCATAGAGGTCAGATGTGCACTGAAGAGCAACTAAGCATGGGGGAGATTCAAAAAGACCCTGGGAAGCAGAAGACCTGGTGAATAAAGCTTGGAATTTGTATCAAACTCCGACATCGTATAAAAGAGCAACAGAAATGAAACGGGAGCATTTCCTTAAAACTGCAACCAACCTGGAAGTTGCCCGGAGTTGACCAAGCTGCAAGAATGACCATAACTAGAACAAGCCCAATGCAGGAAGGGTTGTACTTGAGTGGGTGTATAATCACGGATGTGCAGGGTCTCTCTACATGAATGAGAATGAATTCATCTCATGCATGAATGAGAGACAAATGTAATAGGGAATGCATCTGTTGAAAACAGGAATTCCATCCTTGAGCTCTAAGTGATGCTCTTTTCCACAATTAGAACCACCAAATCCCCAGAAGGTTTTGACAAACTCCCACATAGCTTTCTGTTGGCAAAGAGGGGAAATAGTGAGGCCAGAACATGAAGGAATTCCAGTGTGTACTATTTAATGAAGTGTGAACTACAGTATCACCGCTAAATGACATTTATCTTAAGCACCCAAGCCCTGAACACGTATATCCACCAGAGAATTTTTTTCCATGAATATACCTCCCCCTGCCTCCTAAGGTTGGTTCTGGGCATCTGGTTCTAAATGTTCACTTCTGTTGATTCCTGACTCCCCCACCTCAAAAAATGAATCCTCTCCCAAGAGCTGATGGGTCCCTTATACAAACAGACTTCTCGTTAATGCACCTCACCAGTCCACCACGCATACTCAAGCACACATGATAAACTTGAACTCCATGGGTGAGCTCAGCCTGGACTCAATCTATGGCCCACCACACAGTATTTACTAAAGCTTGCTGAGCTCAGATTTGGGGGACAAGAAGAGGGGCAGATGAATGTGTCCTAAGGTAAATTTGGTAAGGATAACCCACAGAAGCCAGATGTGTCCAGGAGAGACAAAAGGCACAACAGAAGGAAGGAGGGGAGGAGGAGACGGGGCAGGGCCTCTGTCCTATGGGAAATTCAAAGAGCAATTAGGGGGAAAAGATGTACTCATGAGACCAAAGCAATTCAATGCTGAGTGTATGGTATACAATAGGGGTTCTTTACCCTGGCTGTACATTAGAGTCATTGGAGAGCTTTTAGAAAACAGTTATCCTGGCCTCACCCCAAAAGATTCTAATTCAATTGTTCTGGGGTGAGATGCAGACAACAATATCATCTAACAGCTCTCTGGGTGTTTCTAATGTACAGCCGTGGTTGACATGCATTTATTCCAACTACAGAATCTGTAAGAGCTCAGATGAGAGGAAGAATCCTGAGGGTAGGAGCAATCAGGAAAGCTTCCCAGAGGGATAGGTAGGGAAGGAAAAAAGAACCAGGACTGTAGGGTAACAAGGGGAGAGGAGGTCTGGAACATGTCTGATTATGAAGGCTTTGAACACCAAGCTCAATAGTGCAAACTCGATCTTATAGACAATAGAAAGAAATGAGGGTCCCTAAGGTGGGCTGGTACATCCACATACACATGACAGTTTTCAAGTCACAGGGCATTTTTCCATCCATGGTCTTGTTTGTCCTTTCAACAACAATAGAGATAGGCAAGCAGGGAAAACATAAACATATCCATTTTACCAATGAGGAAATGGAGACTCATAGAGTTTGAGTGACTCAGTAAGAGTAGTGTTTTCAGAAAACTAGTCCAGTGATAGCATGCAGCGTGAATTACAGTGCGGGAGAGGTCCTGGAGAACACGGATGCCTTCCCATAAATGGGAGATAATACCAGTCCACAGCCTGGGAGAAGCCTTGGGAAACACAGCAGAGAGGGGGTCTAAGAGTCACCTTACTGCCATGCATCCCTCTATTTGTGTTTGGTGCATGGGCACTAATCTTTAACACAGCAGATTAAAGTTGGAACAACTGTGTCTGCATTAAGAATTAGGGAGGCTGCAGAGCAGACAGGATGGAGTACACCTGAGCAGACATGGCTGAGAACTTGGCCTGGCAGCAAGGGGAGCATGCCTACATGAACTGATTTTAAAGGTAGAGGAAGCTTTCTCTCCATTCCTGAAGTTTCCTTCCAAGTGGAGAGAACTCTATTGTTGACAGACTTTGATCTCTCCCCATCTCCCAACACATCATTCATTTGACTGGTGAATTTGAGAAAAATAACTAAGGATGCTCACTTGAGCTCTAGCTTCATTACTTCTGGGAACCAGCCAGTCCAGGGGGAACAGGAGTTCCCCCAGAACTCTTGCCTGGGTAGCCCTTTCCCTGTAGAAAGCCCTGTTCTGTTCAGTGCTACCAGGGTTGAGTGGGTGAGCCTGCTTCATTCTGGGGCTGAGAATCAACAAGCCCACTTGGCTACAGAACTGTAAGCATGACCTCCGACTTAGCTGTCCTCAGTGATACGTGTCGAACACACTCTTACTCTTCATTCAGTTCATAACTTCTTCAGCGCCAGGAAAGATAAGAGGAGTACTACTCATAGGGAGATTGCTCAGAGACCCCAACAGTTGACAACATTATTGGAGCAAGAAAACAAGGAGATTCTCGGCATAAGCCCCGTGATAATGGCAACCCCAGGGTGGGTTTTCACCCCTCAATAGCCTTGCAAAGGAAGAGATCACTGATGACTTTCCAAAGGAGCACAGAAGCTTAATTTCTCCACCCACCTGCCCAGTGGAGGAAGCTGCCTCTGATTCAGCTCTGGAACCCACTCTGGGAAATACCATCCGGCCACCAGATGGTATTTCCGGCGCCCAAATTTTGCAGGCGTCTTGTTTAGTTACAGACTGTTGCCTCCCTCAAACTCCTTCATTCAAACAGTCAAATAAATGATTGGCAGGCTCTATTCTGTGATTTTTATACCACTGACAAAGTGCAGAAGCCAAGACAAATATTTTAATATTCTTTACCTTGTTAAACAGCCTGACAAGCCAGCTGATTACACAGCTTACCTTTAAAAGGCAAAGATGGTATGAAGGATCATTTCTTTTTTTCTGAGATGAGATAATTTTGTAATTCTAGTTCCTTCAGTAAGTCTAAAGTCTGTACCTTTTAGGGAGCCAGAGCCAATATTCATTCTCTATTTTTTACAGGTTTTGGGATTAAATCTTCGACTAGGTTGAACTCGATCATCTAGAAGCTGCAGCTACCCGCTTGTTCCAGGAAATATGTCCTCTGGGTCATAAGCTCCTTTATCAATACCATCTCCTTTTACCCAAGACTCTTAGATCATTCTCTGCCCTATGGAAGATGTGTAATAAGTATACACATTTAGCCCAAAATATAGTTAAGTGATGTGATAGAGAAAACAGAAATTCAAATTTTAGGGTTTTGTGAGGTTTTTGTTGTTTTATAATTTCTACTTTTAACATGTGGTTCAGTAAGTTGCTCTCCATTTACCCCAATTACATTTCCAAGACTCCACGCTATTAGCCCACTTTGGTTACATATCTAAATAAGCTCCACTGTGGTTAAAATTTATGCCAATTTGTCAGTTTCATGTCCTTCTCTCCTCTTCTACCCCTTGGGGCAGGAGGGTGGGGGGTCAACAGAGGCCAGGTTTCGGCAGGAGATTGAAATTTGGGCAGGAGTTAGTGTTTACTAGAAGTGTGTTCCCAGAAGGATGGGGCCAGAACGTGAGTGACTGTCCCTGTGAAGGGAGAAAGTTCACGAGACACTCAGTGCTAAGTAGAGGGGGACCTACTGTCCTATTTCTCTCTTTCTACACATAATGAGACCTTGGAGAGAGGATTTCTTTCACAGAGCAGGAAAGGTAGGAGGGAGTTACTGCCACTTCCAGATCCTTTTGTTATTGCCAGATCCTTTTGCTGGCACTACGGTACTTAAATTTCTTTTCTTTCTTTCCAAGTTTATGTCAATGTCCAGTTTAAGCCTTGTCTCCTCCAAGAAGTCCTCCCTGACTATACCCACTGGAATAAAGTCCAATCCAGCCAAGAAGCACCTACCACCAGGTCAGCCCTATAGGTAATGCCAGCATTGGCTGTTTGAAGACACTGTTGTGTATTGACACAAATAAAACAAGATAAAGTGTAGAAAAAATAAAATAAGGGAAGAAAAAGAACAAGGAGCAACATGGGTTCAAACTATGGTGCTTTCAGATGAAAATGAGAGACTAGAAATGGCTAAAAATTATGGAGGAACATCAGGGTTCATCTAGCTCTGACTCTGATGAACAAGTTCTTCCTAAAAAAAAATAAAAATATTTCCAATAAGCCTTAGAAGCCCTCCACACTGGTCCTACTTGAAGAGGCAGAGAATGCATTTCATCTCCCCAACTCACTCTGCCAACATCTCTGAAAGTTGAGATCAATTCCTTAGGTTGGTTATGGTCTATTTCCTTGTGTGATAATGGAAAGATATTATTAAGATGGACTCTTCCATTCATTCTTTCTCACAATCTATCTCTGTCCAATATCAGTACAGGGGCACAGGAGTCTATCAGTTGTTTATCTATCTCTCCACATATCCATTTAGCACCTACTTAGTACACCAGCTGGATGAAATTTCAAGAAGCCAAGCACTCCCAATCACATTGCATGTAGCCTTACAGTCAGACACTGAGGCTATTCATTCACTCACTCAACACTCTATTTGGGAATGTCTACAAGACACCAGGCACTGTTCTCAAAACTGGGTGTACAGCAGAGAACAAAACAAGCAAACTTCCTGCCCTTTCAAAGAATCTATGTTCTAATGAGGGAAATTAACAAGAAATTATAACTATATATATAAGATAATGTAGTAATAAGTGCTATGGAGGAAAATAAGGTGGTATCAAGGGACAGATGATGACTGAGGATGTTATTTCAGGTGATAAAAGAAAGACTAAGGAGATGACATTTGGGCAGAGACTGAAAAGAAGTGAAGAAATGAGCTATGCTAATGACTGAAAGAAGAGGTTTCCATGGGGAGGGAACACCTAGTGCCAAGACTGAGGCAAGAGGTGCCTTAGATGAACAAAACCAAGGCCTGTGCGCTGGAACCATGAGCAAGCAGCAGGCAGGGAGGAGATGAGGTCAGGGATGAGACAGGGTTTCAGCAAGGGTGGTAACCATGTTGGTGCTACTCTTGCTGTGATAGAAAGCTCTGGAAGGGTTTTGAGGAAAGTCATAGTCTGATGTAAGACTTACAGCATTCACACCGGCTGCTCTGCGGAGAACAGAACAGATGGCTCAGGGCCCAGAGTGGAGGCTGGGAACCCAGGCAGGAATCTCTCTTGTTTGTTCCTGCTGCTTCCTGTGTATCATTTTCCCAGCCCAGTTGCAATCTGTTCTAGGGCAGACTGTTCTGGTCTGTCTCGAAACCCTACTGCTTGGCTCCAGGGAACCTTCTAGAGCCCCAAACCGCTCCCTACTTTCCCCTCAATGTGTTTTCCTTTCCTTTGCAACCCAACTAAATATGCTCATACCACTGTTTCCCAGGCATCATACCCTTCCCCTACATGCTCAATCCACCCACACCCAGGATCAAATTCTGTTCAGATGGTGCTAGGGATGAGCCACCTAACCTCACACGCTGGTTCTCACTGAGGTGCAAACGGCCATTGCAATCTTAATGCAACGTGTCATCCATGTCACGTTACCTGGGAAGATTTAAGAAAACATACATTTTCTCAAAAGCAGCAGAGAAAGAGGGGAAACCTCCTTACTTGCTATTCCCTGGGCTCAGGTACAGTTTGGGTGCTAGCTTTTCAGAGGACTCTGGTCACCTCAGAGAATTTTGTTCTTCCAGAGAAGGAGGAATCCTATGGTATCCTATGGTCTAAAGTCTGAGTGGTGGTGACACCACTGAAACAGCAGATTAAATATTTTTGTGATTCCAGAAGCAGAAAACAAACTGCTTGATGAATGGCAGGCACTGCACAGATGCCACCTATTAAATAATTAAAATAAAGTAGAAATTAAAAATAAACAGTGGAAAATGATTTGAAACACAAACAACCAAAGGAAGCAGAAAGAGTAACTTGGGAATGAGGAAGTGAGTAAAATTAGATTTGAGTTATTTCTAAATCCAATTGCAGCTAGATTAACTGGCTGTCTTTCTCCCATTGTCAGCATGAAATAAACAATACACTGAGAAATCCTAGAAGCAAGTGCAATTCTAATGCAGCGGCCATGGTGCCTCTTTTGATGGGCAGGAAAATGCCTGGATTTTGCTGATTAGGACAAAATGTGTATATATAAAGTGAGGTGAAATGAAAATAGAATTTGTAGTGGTCAGCAAATGCTGTGTAATGAGCATTTACAGAAACTTTGTAACACACAGTGAACATTTACCTATCTCAGATTTGTGGGTCCATTGTGAATTTGCTGATCTGTATGGGGCTTGTCTAGGTGGCTCTGTTTCATGCTGAAATTTAGGCTGGGATTGGTGTATCTCAACTTGTCTGTGCTCTGGTGTATTTCACGGTACTTAGTGTGGGAACCAGGCTAAAATGGCAACAGCTACTCAGAGGAAGCTTGTTTCATGGTAATGACAAGAAGGTAATTTCAAGAAGGTAGGTGTAAACTCACAATTCCTCTGAAGCCTCAACCTGGAACTGGCTACTCCTACCTACACCCCACCAGCCAGTACAAGTCCCATGGTCAAGCCCATGGTCATGGGATGAGAAAATACACTCCATCCACCCTACTAACTGATACTGCAAAGTCATATGGGAAAGGGTATGATTATGGGAAAGGGTTTTATTAAACATGATACTTTTCAAAGCCAATTGTTTCTCAGGTCCTTCAAAATGATGTTCTAGACCATGGTTTGACAAACAATGGCTCACAGGCCAAATTCAGCCTGCCACCTGTTTTTGTAGGTCCTGCAAACTAAAAATGTTTTTTATGTATTTAAATGATGGGGGAAAAACAGTCAAAAGAATAATAATGTTTTTGGACACATTAAAATTATATGACCTTCAAATATCAGTGTCTATAAAGTTTTATTGTAACATATCCACATTCATTTATGTATTATCATGCTGTGTTTGCACTAAAATAACAGAGCAGTTGCAACAGAGACCCTGTGGCCTGCACAGCCTACAACATTCACTAACTGACCCTTTAAAGAAAAAGTTTACTGACCTTTAGTCTAATAGAAAAATAATGTGAGCTATATATATAATTTTACATTTTCTAATAGGAACATTATAATATTGTGATTTATAATAAGAAATATGTATTCGGTCTTCCTCTCATTTCTAACTAGCTAGCTCCTCGCTCCTAAAACCCTTGGAATTTCCTAAGTGATGAGAGCAATAAAGGTGACTTGATTTTCATAACAATCTCCTTTCAACCACACCTGAGTTTATGTTAATAAGGTGACCTTTGGAAAACACCTACAGATGATGGCTGGTTGCCACGGGAACCAATTGTGTGATTGGAGGGTTGAAGCTTTCCTTCCCATCCCCCTGACCTCTGGGGAGGGGAGAGGGTTTGGAGATGGAATTTATGGCCAGTGGCCAATGATTTAATCAATCATGCCTATATAATGAAGCATCCACAAAAAAGCAAAAGGACAGGGTTTAGAGAGTGTCCAGGTTGGTGAACACGTGGAGATTCTGGAAGAACATGGAAGCTCTGCACCACTTCCAGCATACTTTGCCCTGTGAATCTCTTCCACTTGGCTATTCCTGAGTTATAACTTTTTATAATAAACTGGCAATCTATTAAGTAAAATGTTTCTTTGTTCTGTGAGCCACTCTAGCAAATTAATTGAACCCAAAGAGGGGGGTGATGGGAACCTCCAATCTATAGCCAGTGGGTCAGAAGCACGGGTGGCAACATGGAGTTGTGATTGGCATCTGAAGTGGGGTCAGTCTTGTGGGACGGAGCCCTTGGCCTGTGGGTTCTGCCAATAACCAGATAAGTGTCAGAACTGAGTTGAATTTGTGGAGAACTGAGCTGGTGTCAGAACTGTACACATCAGAAAGTAAAAAGAAACAGGTGAAATAAATTATAATAATATATCTACTTAAATATATCCAAAAGGGTACATTATGAAAAAGTATTAATGAGATATTTTACATTCTTTTTTCGTAACGAGTCTATAAGATTTGATGTGTATTTTATATTTATAGCACATCTCATTTCAGACTAATCACAATTCAAGTGATCAATAGCTATCTGGGCTAGTGGAGACCATACAGGAAAGCAAAAATGTAGACCATTTTTATCTCCCCTTTGCAAAGCCCAACCCTGCGTGGTGGTGGTTGTTTTCAGATCTCTTCTTAAATCAACTTATTCTAAATAATCTCTTAGCTTGAACGACTATGGAGTGTGTATCTACAGCCAACATTATGTTATCTTGTGCCAGGAGAAGAGCTCTGCCCACGATGGATGCTCAAAAATTGTTTGTTGGATGAATAAATATGTGAGTGAATGATGCACTTGTCCATATCATGTTTCTGGAGTCATTCTCTGGCTTCTCCCTGTGTTGGATTCCTGCCTCTCTAATTAAACAGTTTGCTTCTTAAGTGTGATGACCAGGTATCTCCTATTAGAGCAGCCCGCCTGCAGATAACTATAAACGGTGGAGAATATTTTTAAAACGGCTACATGAAAGTGTCAAAAACAAGACGAAACTAGAGAGGAGACCACAATTGGAAGAAGGGAATGGTGCTGGGTTGATTGTCCATTTTTACCTGAAGGCAGACTTCAGTCAGCAGCAAGTGGAACAACTAAAATCTGGTGCAAATCCCACAGTCTTACCAGCTTGCAGAACCAGAGGACAGAATTCACGGCGCCCATAGTTGCTGGGAAGAGGAGGAGGTGACCCAAAAGGGAATGAGCCCAGGATGGGGAGCCCTACATTCTGCTTATAAATTCTGCCCCAATCTCTGGCTGTCCCCTGAACAACACAGGTGTGGGACAGACACAAAGCAGCCCAGCTGAGACTGAGAGAACAGAGCAGAGAACCTTGCTGCTGCCCACAGTAAGGAAGACAGAGCTTAGAGTTTTAGTCTAGCCAACACTTTTCCGAGGAATATAACTGAATAATCCAGAGTGTCTACAATGTATCATTGAGAACATGCCAGACACATTTTGAATGACTGAACACTTCACTCCTGCACATCTTCCTGGAGAATTCCTTCAAGACCCAGTGTAAATATCAGTTTTCTTAAGAAGCTCTTCTTGCCTCCATCCTAATCACCCCCTCCTCTGCCCAATCTCTGAACCCAGGGCACTCCTGTCATACTATGCACCACAATTTAGGAAATTTTAGTTCTTTTTTAATGCCCCTCCCTCATTACACTATGAGCTGTACGAAGGCATAAACCTGATCTAGTTCCTCTTGGTCTCCCCAGTGCCAGGACCCATAGTAAGGATCCAATAAATGTACCTTGCAGCGGGTGGTGGGGATGGAGAGGAAAGAAAAATACTTTTTTTTCTGAAAATTAAAGGTCTGGCGGGGGGGGAGAGGGATAAATTGGGAGATTGGGATTGACATATACACACTAATATATATAAAATAGATAACTAATAAGAACCTACTATATAGCACAGGGAACTCTACTCAATACTCTGTAATGACCTATATGGGAACAGAATCTAGAAAAGAGTGGATATACGTATATGTATAAGTGACTCACTATGCTGTACAGCAGAAACTAACACAACATTGTAAATCAACTATACTCCAATAAAAAAATTAATTAAAAAAAGGTCTAAAAAATTTTATAAAATCCCTTTGACTCAAATGCAAGCTTTCTGTAATTGTCACAAGACTACAGTTTTAGATAACAATAACAGCTCTTCACATTTCTATAACATTTATAATTTACACAGCACTGAATATAATCTCAGTCGTTTTTGACAACCCAATTATGCATTAGTACTCAAATATTACAGCTGAGAAAGCCAATGATTAAAAACATTGACTTGAAAAAAAACAAAAAAACACATTGACTTGTCCAAGATCTCTGGCATATGACTGAAAATGCACAGAACTTTGACCCAAGCTTAGGTCTTTGGATTTAAGGTTTGTTTCGTTTTGTTGTTTGTTTTCACGACATACAAACCTTGAGGATAAATTAACCCCTGCCTCCTAATGTGGGTGGAGCCTTAGCGTCTCCCAGGGACATGCCAGCCATCATCAGCGGTGAACACTACCAAGGCCTGCTGCGGCGGGGGTTCATGTCGGGGTTTGCAGAGGCCCAGGTACCACCAGCTCCTGGTCTAAATCCAAGACCCCAAGCTAAGACCCGACTCCCATCTCATGGGGCCAGTACCATCCTCAGGCTCAGCTGTGCAGAGGCGCCTGTTACTTTCCCTCTGACTCTTTCTGCCACACCTGATGTGGTTGCAAAAGGAGGCTTCATAGAAAATAGAACATGAGATGAGTCTTCATGGATGCTCAAGTGGATAGACAGAGAGGAATGTGCAAAGTGTTTGATGCAGGCAGTAAAACAAAATTGCCAAAGCAGAGAGGTCTATAGTTTACTCCCAGAGTCTATAGAGATGGACACAAGTGGGGCTCTCATGGGTTGAAGAAGCCCCACCACCACCACTACCTCTGCTATGGCCTCTTTCTTTCCAACCATGTCTTCCATTCACATTGGACATGAATCTGAACATGGCTGTGCATCAGGCAGACAGCTCTGGGGGACACAGTGGCTGATGCAAAGTCAGAGGTGGGCTTTAAAATCACACAGTCAGCCCTGCCCCACCCTCTAGCAAGAAGCTCCCTGCCACACCTGTGCACGGGCCTGCGGGAGGCCCCCTAGTGAGTGTCAGGGTGCTCTATCCCAGGGAGCCCCCCCAAACTTGATGGAGCACCTTGAAATGGCCAATTGTTTTTGAAAATGTCTGGGTACTGGGACGTGCCTGCCTCTGAATCACTGTGGGCAGTTTTTAAAACTAATTTTTCCCCATTTCTCCTATGGTAATTCTGATCTCTAGGTATAGAAAGGGTCTTTAAACATGATTCCCAGACCCTATGCTGGACAAGCTAAATCAAAATTACCTAGGGAGGGCTGTGGGGACGGGTTCTTTAAAAAACCTTCCCAAACGGTTGTTTAAAAAAACCTTCCCGGGCTTCCCTGGTGGCGCAATGGTTGAGTCTGCCTGCCAATGCAGGGGACACGGGTTCGTGCCCCGGTCTGGGAAGATCCCACATGCCGCGGAGCGGCAGGGCCCGTGAGCCATGGCTGCTGAGCCTGCGCGTCTGGAGCTTGTGCTCCACAATGGGAGAGGCCACAACAGTGAGAGGCCCGCGTACCGCAAACAAAAAAAGCTTTCAGGGCTTCCTCCTCAAGACACCTGCTCTGTGTTTGAAAAATAAAGGCTATCATCTTCTCCTCCGTCTTTTCTTTTTAAGACTAAAAGGAACATCACAGCAAGAAAAAGAGGGATTTTCCTGCTAGGAGCCTCCAGAAATTAGTCTCAAAATAGTATTTGCTTCAGGGACTTATTTATTATAACTCAGAAACAAAGTGTTTAAAGTGTAGAGAAAATTCAAACTGATTTGTTTCACCTTTGTATCATTGTATTCAAAATGCTGAGGAATTTCTTTTCTCAGAGTCAGTTTTGTTTTGGCAATTGACCCTGTGGAAAATCAAAGAAAAAAATGATTCAGGCAGATCCATGAATTGCCGCCAGCTGAGGCCATCATTTGAAGGGTTCTGGCCCCTGGCTCTTCTCAGCAGGGTAGGGAAGGGAAGGGAAGGGGCTCCATCCTTTGGCGGCAGCCTCCATGCAGAGCCCCAGTTAGCAAGATGAGATGTCCAGCTTCATCAGGGCTGGGCTCTGGATCTGGGAAAAGGAGCATCTGTATATTCACGTCCTGGGAACCTAACTGGAGTGGAAAGCTGAGAAGGATGGCCAGAGGCTGCAACACACAAATCTTACCCCTCCGTCAGAGCCCTGGCATGTGAGAATTAGCTGGTTCTGGGAAGGGAGGACTTAAAAGGCATTGTTACCGGGATGCAATGGTACAACATTAAGCGCAGGTGCTTACACCTTAGACTGGATTTACCTTTTCACTGGTCAAGCATTGGTCCAGTTAGTCCCAACGGGGTAGGTGGGTTTCCCCAGTGGGCATCGTCTTTGTGTGCTGAGCACATTTCTTCATGACAAGCTTGATGTTTAGCAGGGGCTTAACACCAAATGTTGGAGAAATAAAGAAGGGCATTAAAATAAATCCTCAAACATAACTAACGTTGATCTATTCTTGGTGGAGAGAGTTGGTCCCAAACTGCTGGACCTCAAAATTGTGATATGCCTGAGATGAGGGGAAGGGATAGTTGAAGAACTCCTGCCATGGATATAGGCATCTTTCGCCTAATATTTTCACAGCCCTCAAGAGTCTTTCTCATGCTTTAACCCAGCTTTAGTGTCAAAAAATCCAGTTCTATAAGCAAGGTACCTACTATTATCCCATTTTACAGATAAAAAGAGTTGAGGTTCAAAATTTATATCACTACCCAAGTTGGCAGAGTAGAAAGCAGCAGAACTGGGACTCAAACTCTGTCTACTTCCAAGTCCAAGATGCTTGCAAAAGATGACCTTCTTCACGAAGGCTAAAGGAACTATATACTAGCACCTACTAAAACCCAGGAGCCTCTGCCCTCAGCACTCAAGATGCCCATTCTAAAAATATTTCCTGTTGTTAGCATGGCTTTGTTTCTAAGAACTACCCGGGATCACCTAGGTAGAGCCTAGATGAAGTAGCAAAGTCCTAAGGAGAGAAGCTGGCGCCTCCTCTTGCCATCAGCAAACCTCCTCCACGACATCTGGATTCCCAGGCCCAGCAACAGGGCTTACACATTAAGAGAGCCACCCTCTCCTGTGCAGTCAGAGGCAAGAGCTACTGTACTGCACAACAAGGATGGGGAGAGGAGACTAAGGTCCTTCAACTCCAGGAATGTGTGACAATCACGACCGGACAGGCAGGAAGGAGTGTTGGCTCAAGAAACCAAAAAGAGGAGAGGTCAGAAGTGAAAGCTATCAAGGAAGGGGCTCGGCCCACCTAACTCAGGAGGAGAACTGAGATGCACACGCCTTATAGCTTCTTCGAGCTGTGTACCTTCCCCATGGCTGTTAATTTTTACCTGATTCCTGCAATTAGGAAGTGAAAATCTGAGGGGTAAACCAAGAGTGGGGGGTGAGGGAGGAGGAAGGATACTGTGGCAGGGGACCTGGAAGGGGGATACTTGGGGGATCTGAGAACAGATGGAGGCAGCAGAGGAGATTCACAATCACAGACCCCTTACTAGCCAACATGGTGACCTTGCACACACTATAGAAGAACTAGACCTTCCTTTCTCAAAACACTTTATGGCCATCTGCTGGAAAATTGTCATACTGGTGCTGTAAACTTAGGATGACTAGGAATGTGAATGGTGCTCCCTGGGGTTGTACAGGCACACGCACAACCAAGAGTGGACGCTTCACCTCTGTGCCGGGCAGAGGCAAGGCAGGGCTGTGTTAATAATTAGGGGCACAGCACCCGGGACCTGGAGAAGTTCAGCCTCCCCGTCTGTTTTCCTCCAGTGCTCACTCAGATAAAGACATGTGACCCACAACAAAGAAGGGAATCCTGAGGTCCTTCTCTCCTGCTCTCCTTGGTTCTTGCCAAGCTCTTCCCCTCTCCAGCCTGGTCTGCTGTATCAGACACTTGCCTTTAGGTTCACACTGATATTCACAGATTCCATCGCAAAGGTAGAGCACAGAGATGCTCCGAGGACAGGACACTTCACTGATGTAAGATTCCCCTGGGCACACACCACTCATTCATTCTTTCCTGGGAGGGCATATCCTGCTCTTCTAGAGGAATGGAGAAGAAGGACTCTTTGGAAGCCTCACGGGTAAGGAAAATACAGAAAGGAGAGACCAGAGATGCAAAAGAACTTAGAAATCATGGAACTAATCTGTAGCAGAGCTGGGAGGGATTTGGGCTTCATCTAGCCCAGCCAGGGAGCCAGGGTTAACTTAAGCCTCTTAGCTCCCTGACCAACGCTGCATTTCCAGGCTTCAAGGTACACCAGGCAGCTCAGTTCCAAGGGAGACAGAGGCTGTGCTCAAAGGTTCATGAGAGCCACGAACAGGACCTGACCAATTAAGCCTCAGGCTTCCAGCCCTCAGGCACCTGCCCACAGACACCAGGGCCATCCTACAAACGCATGTATAAAACACACACAGACCGAAACCTAACCACCCAGACACCCGGATGCAAACAGCACACAGGCACAAAGGCAATACATGTTCACACGGGCAAGTCAGAATAACACTAGTTCCCATTTAATGAGCTTCTTCAATGTGCCAGCCTCTGTACTGGGTAATTTATATTCATTACCTCATTATCCTCCCAACAATCCCACTTGTTAACCTCACTTCACAGAACAGAAAATGAAGCTCAGAGAGACTAAGTAACTCACCAAAAGTCACACAGATGACGCCATATATAAATATATATACACATATTATAAAATATAACATACATATGCTAGACTAATAATATGTAATGTTAGTAGAGATAATGGTAATAAAGATGTGTAGTAGCAATGATAGTGGTAATAATAATAGCTCACTGTCTCAGGTGCTGTTCTAAACCACTCATCGTTCCAAGCCCTTTCCACAAATTAGCTCATTTCATCCTCTCAGTTAACACTCTCAATTATGTACCATTTTGTAGATGAGAAAACCACAGCCCAGAGAAACTGAGTTGAGTTCTCAAGGTCCCCCAGCTGGTAGGCTGGAGAACCAGGGCGTGAACGCCGTCACAGGGCTTCATGTGGGTCCGGAGGGGAGGCTGTAGCCAGGCGCCACCTGGGCCCTGGCTTCAGCCCTGAGGCTGACCCCGTCATCCTCCCAGGCGGGTGCTTTGGGAGGAAGCACTCCCGGCAGCCCTCCGTCCTCGGCCCTTGCTCACCTCTGCTGAATTTGCAGCTCCGGTCGGCCAGCTCCAAGGCAGAGCTCTGGGTCTCCGGGGAACGGAGCAGTGAAGGCAGGCAGCGTGGCCAGCCCTGGAGGCCCAACATCCCCGGCAGAGGGAGTCAGGCTGCTTGTTCAACAGCTGAGAGCTTGGGCGCTCTGGAGCACCAGGGCACGAGGCCATTTTCCAGGCGGCTCCATCCAGGGTGGAGGGAAAGCCAGGCTACTGATCCTGCGCGGCACCCGGGGGCCCGCTCCCCCTCGCGGCCTGCCCTCCCTTGCACCTGGCCTCCTGGGCTGTCTTCCCATGCTCCCCTTTCCTCCCGAGCCGGCTCCTCTTCTAGCCCCTCTCTTTCAGCAGATCAATCCATTTTGTAAGAGCAGAAGAGTGAGGAAGAGATCAGGCTACAGAGACTGAATGCACGGCCCTGATAAGAGAAGGGAGAGCCACCATCTGTGGCACAAGGGGTTGTGGAGGGGATAATAGCCCAGACCCTGTGTTCTGTTCGGCCACACAATGGGCAGCTTTCAGCAAGTGCCCTCCTGGTCTCTAATCTAGCAGAAAGGGCTTGTGTGCAGTCTATTAGCATTTATTTTCCCTTTCTGCATTGTACTGATAACCCAGTTTCTGACCCAACCTCTCGCTCTCTTTTCACTCTACATTATAATTCTGCTTTCTTAAAATCCTATTCGGCTATATTTAAAAGAAAAAAAAAAAATCTCTAACTCTCTCCACCTTTCTACCTTTTGAAAGCACACCAGTAATTTTTTTCTCTGCTGAACCAAGGTGACTTCTACAAAGGATTTACCACTCTGGATGGTAATGATGGTTCAAGAGCTAAGGGACAGGTAGCGTTCTTCAGAATGTATTTATGAATTCACTAATAGAAATCAACATAAAGGATGAACCTCAGCAGTGAAACACAGCTGTCACAGAAACCAGATGCCCAGGACAGGCAAAAGCTTCCTGGTCAGCTCCGCCTTCCAGAGAGCCTGCAATGAGCACATCACAGGTGGACTCAGGCCGTACCATGTTGCGACTGCCCAGTGGACTTATTCACCCCACTATTTGTTTTTAACAAAATTTGCCCAAAGTAGGATGCAGCGTTTAATCAATGGTTAATGATTCTGAAAGCAGACATTTCATGAAACCCTCTTAAGCTCTGAGAAAACTAGCAAATTGCTTGTAATCATAGAAAGTGGAATCTTCTGTGCCCAATACCTTTTGTTCTTTACTGGAGCCTCCCAGACAGGAGTCAAACCTATTGATCGTCGGAATGTCCTAAAATAACAATTGGATAAGTGAGAAGGCAACTGGGATGTGACCACCATGTGGAATACAGAGGCCCGAGCCCGAGTTTTACGCCACGCGTGTGCTAGTTTGGTGTTGTCTACTGATATTCCTTCTGTGACTTAAAAATAACCCTCCAACATAACAAAATGAACAGGCATTTCTAAGCCAGGGGAAATCTCCTGGACTCCCCGCTTATGCTGGTTGTGTAAACATTAAGAGAAATTCTGATGCACAACTTCCTCTAAAGGAGTAACTCTCACAGAAGCCCGACCTCCTGCTGCCCTTGAAAAATATAAAAATCTCCAGGAAATTGGCCACATATACGAGGGAACAAGAATACAGGATGAGTGATACCCCAATTCTCACCCAGGAAGGCTTTTTCTTTTCCTGGAAGGGCCGCAGCTTCCAGAGCACAAGTGTGAGAAAGCTGAAGGATTGGACTCCAAAGAACCTTCTGACTAACAGGAGTGTTGGGTTGTTCAAAGGGAAATGGAAGAGAAAATGTGCCCACCATGGGTGACAAAGAAGGGCATGACGCTCGGGTCATGACTTCTTCCAGTCAACAGATGGTCTTTAGGCAGATGACCCTACACACCAAGTCAGCAGGACTTGAATTTTGAGTCATTTCCTCAGGAGTGGAAGCTCTGGTTAACATGAGCGTTCACCCCGTCTTTACCGTGCGTTTATGAAAATGTCTGGGAAATAGCCAGAGAACAAGCAAGATGCTAGGTTGTGGTATGACGTGACCAGGCCCAGCTGGGGACCGGGCACTGGCCCTCTAATCTCCACGTGTCCACTGGAGACCGATCCCAGGTTGGTGATAAGTGAAGGGTGCCGGGGAAGTGTCCTCGCCACATGCCTTCTCAGAAGGATGGTCTGTAGAAATCTACACTGGACAAGTCTCAAACTCAGAGGCCTAAGGAGACCAGGTAGGAGATGCAAATGAGGGAAATAGGCTGAGACAGAACCTTCTGTGGCCAACTGGAAAGCATGCATCCTGGCTCGAGGGCAGCCACTTCTCAATTCCAATCTCATCAGTGTGTTGCTGGAGAGGAATGCAAGTCCTACGTTGCCAGACAACCCAGACTTTCAAGAGATGTAGAAAATCGATTTCATTTTATGTTGTCAAGTAATTCAAAACTTTTAAAATATTATGCAGGCCAGATCTGGATGGACGTCAGGCCATCAGTGGGCAACCTTGTTCCTAAGAACATTGAATCCAGCATTTTTATCATTACCAGGCATCTCCCCAGTATCTATTTGGACCAAGAACTTGTTTCTCCAGTGAAATTCAGTAAATAATTCTGCCTCTCTGGAGCTTGGTACCCTCTGTGTGGAAGATATTTAATTCCCAATTGCAATTCTAGATGTTTTCTTTCAGGGTTCATTCTGGTATTCAGTGTCCTAAGCACTAAGAATACAAAGGTGATAGTCAAGATACTTGCTCTCACGCAGCTCACATGCTAGTTGGGAAGGTGGGAAGAGAGGCTACGTACATGTATACATACCTAAATGCATATACATATATGTGCATGTACACACACATGCATAGATACACGTATGCATTCATACTATGGATAGATTGGGATATGTGTTGTAGGTAAAGGCAATAGGATTTGCAAATGGTTTGGATATGAAAAATTAGAAAAAAAATCAAAGAGGGTGCTTTGAATAATCCTAGTAATTTTTAATAATTATTGAGTTTTTACCGTGTATTTTTTCTCTTCTTTTTTAAGTCCACTTGATTTACAATATTGAGTTAGTTTCAGGTGCACAGCAAAGTGATTCAGTTAAACATATATATATATATATATATATATATATATATATATAAATTCTTTTTTAATTCTTTTCCATATGATGTGTTTTTTTAACTGCTTTATTAACCCTGTCTAAGCAGTAGCCCTAAGCAGTAAATATTTATTATGAGCCTTATTTTACAGATGAGAAAACAGAGACACAGATAGGTTAGTAACTCACCCAAGGCTACACAGTAAGTGGCAGAACGACTAGACAAATGCAAGCAGCCTGGTTTGCAAGCCCAGTTCTTAACCACCATGCTATACTTCCTCTTTCATAAAACAGGTGGATGAGGAAGATTGAGGCATGAGGTTTACAGAAAAATCAAGAGTTCTATAACTGAAGTTGTCAAATCTGAATTGTGTATTAGACACCCAGTGGCAATATCATGTATGACTCTACAGACGATACCTATGAAAATAGAAACTTCCTTGATGGTTTCCTCAAGAACCCCAAAAAGTCAATGGAAGTAGATCGAAATCTACAAAGCTGCTTATAATAACACTGACCACCGCCATATCTAGTGGCAATACTGACCTAGGAGTCAGGGTCCACACCGTATATCACCAGGATCTTAATCATATTGTACCAACAGTTCCAGAACAATTATTTTTTACAATCTTATGATAAAGTTATGGGAAATGTGCCACTTTAAGCTTTTATAGATCTGTTTAGATATCTTACTAAAGAAAGTGTTTCTATCCGTCACTAGAAATCCGCCTTGGAGTTAGCTTTCCCTGCTTCATCGTCACAGGCCAAACCCAAATCACAGAGAGTGACCTTGACACCATGAACCACAGAACAGGAAAGTGCGAAGAGGGGCCTCTCCAGCCTGCCTGCCCCTAGAGGCACATGCTCCCGAGTGCATCAGGATGTGTGGTCGCCTGTGAGCGTGAAGAGCCATCTTCATTAATTAAACTTATTGTTGCCATGCTTGGAAAAATGACTCATTAGCTCTGGCACTGGAACCATGCCTACAGTGTTTCTACCTAATGGAGCCCAGGGATTTACAGCAACTGCAGTACTCTGTGCAGTAGCTGTGATTTTTGACAAAGTGCACACTCACCACCTCCTCCTAATTTACTGAGCCCTTTTGCCCTCCAAGGTACCTTGTCAATGTCTGGTGATTTCTCAGCACTCCTCGCAAAGGACGCTGTGGGATGTCAAGGTACCAGGAGGAGGGAGTGGAGCCCTGAACCCAAAGCAAAGGCAGACTGAGCCTCCAGAAGAAATCAGACCCCAGACAGGGTAGAAGGTGTTATGTCAAGTGGGTGGTGAATACTAGGGATCATTCAGAGCAGTCATCCCTGATCACAGAAAAAAATGAAAGTAGTGAAGGAACTAGACGGCTCCTCTACTTTGTGAAACTCCTCCTCGGCCCCCAGACAGCAGGCCTAGATCTAGCAGAGCACAGGGGAAGGCTCTGATCTCTACCATGCTGTGGAAGGTTTGAACCACTGCTCGAAGTCAGAGAGAAAATATTTACTTTATTAAACCCCCCTAAGCAAAATCAGCCTAGTCAGATTAATATTGCTTCCCGAGATTGCTTTCCAAACGTTAGGGGCAATGACCTGGAAAAGTGAAAAGCTTTATTTAAGAGTGTTGATGTCTGCATCTAAATGGATGGGTCTTTGGATGTCAGAAGAACAAAACAGCCATTGGTTGGAGTTTAATAATCTTTGGCCGTCCAGATATGAAACTTGCTGTTGCCCCCACTGAAGACTTCCAGGGAGCAGAGCTATAAAACATGGATGTTTGCTTTAGAATGCAGAAAGTCACAAGGGAGTGTCGCTTCCATGCTACCATTAGAAGAAGCCTGATAAGCTGTAAAATTATAGTTTTTAAACTCATCAGAGAGCTGAGGATATCAATAAGCCTAAATGAATTAAATTCCAGAAAGCAATGAGCCCTTCCTTGAAAAGTAGAGACTCAGAGCTACTGGCATCATTGGTGGAGTGGTGGGAAAGGAGGAATTCAGAGACAATAGAGACAAAGGCACAGAAAAACCAGACAAACATTTCATAAATCTCCCATGGCCTGTGTGAGCTGGTGAGATAGGAAGCCCATGGTAACCCTTCCACAGAACAACTCAGCATCCACGCCCCTTAACTTTCCCATAGGCCTTCACCAAGCATATGCGCATAGTATATTAAAGGCTGGGGGCAGGGCAGAGACCTGAAAGAGATGTCCCTCCCACAGCATACGAGACCTCCCCAAAGTGCAAGACGGACCCACTGCCGGGTGCACGCAGGGCAAGAGAGCTGAGAAAATCTCCCCGAGACCCCATGGACTCACTAGATGCCCAGGCACAGCCACTGAAGGCTAGGACAGGCGCAGGGCAGGGGAGCCGGGAACAATCCCTTCGAGGCTCTGAAGGTCTTTGCTGAGTGCACTGGCGTAGCCCTCCAAAGGCTGGGAGCAGGGGAACAGGATGGAAAGAAACTTCCCAAGAAATAGAAAACCAGCAGCAGGACTGAAGAAAACAGAGAAGTCTCCAGACAAAAGTTGTCAGGTGGGCTCTCAGAACAGAGCCTTCCATTGTTCAGGAAACTGTAAAGCTTAAAGATCTCTTGACTCTCCCCTCTGTTCAGATCCCAGGCCCTGCTGAAGGGACAGTCTTGAGCACATATTCGGAATATTTAAAGCCAGAAGTGAACTGAATCTAACCAAAGCCACCACAAAGCTCAGGCCCAGCTCAACATATCAGATTAACTCATCCTTCCAAACTACCAGCCTGACAGAAGATGGGTCTTTTTCTTTTCTAGAGGTAAAGTTTATTTCCCTCTACCACTTCAGTCCTTTTTTATACGTATGATGTGGCACACAATAAAAAAGAATTAGGAAACCAACAAGGAAGCAAGAGAACGTGACCCATGGTCAAAAGGAAAAAAAAGAGAACTGGAATCAGAATAAGGGAAGTTCCAAATACCGGATTTGCAAAAAAAAGAGAATTTGCAAAAAAAAAAAGTCTATGATAAATATGTTAAAGGATCTAAAAGATATCATGGACAGTATGTGTGAAAAGATGAGGGATTTTATTAGAGAGTTGGAAATTACAAAAGGGAACAAAATGGAAGTGCTATAAATAAGAAAAACAATATCAGAAGTGACTAATTCATTTGACAGGGTTAAAACAAACTGGACAAAGAAGCAAACAGGATTAGTGAGCTTAAAAACAGGACAATAGGAATTACTTTGAATGAGAGAAGTTTCTGGAATCATGGAGATGTTTTACATGTTGTTTCAGTGTCAATTACACAAGTGTGTACAACTGTCAAAACCCATCAAATTGAACCCTTAGGATCTATGCATTTTACTTTATGTAAATATCCATAAAGTATGAATGGATGAAAATGTGGAAGGATATTATTCAACGTATTTATTGAGCCTCTGTATGTGGCAGATACTTTACCACGAGACAGGAATAAGAGGAGGAGGTTCACAGTGCAGCTGTTGCCTTTATCGGGCTTACAGTCCCTGAAGGAGTGAGACAGCCCCTTCCCTTTCACGGAAAAAAGTCAGGACATTGTTTCCTCATGTGACATGTTAAAAAAACAAAACAAAACAAGGTCCTCAGAGCGTATGAGTTGATCTGAGTGACACAGGGAAACCGTACTGGGCCCTACGCATCCCCCAGGCCTCAGCTCTGTGGTCGGTGGAGAACCTCGGCCACCATTTCGACCCCGCCCTACACCCTGACATCCTAAACACCTGGCGGGGCAGAGGGGGGCGGGAGGGGGTAGAGGGGTAAAGCTTCCTGTTCATTGCCCAGGACAGAAGCCTCCGGAGCTCCGGTGCCCAGGTCTGGCCTGAGGAAAGGCACACAGGCTCTGACTTACCCTGCAACTGCCAGAAGGGGCTGCGTAACACTGTCCAGAAATCGCAGGGACACAGTGCCCCGTGGAGTGAACCTGAACCTGGGCCAAGAGACAGGAGCTAGGAAGAATCGATAAATAAGCTTCCTCGCCTCCCCGCCCCCCTCCCCCCTCCCCCGCCTCCGCACCCCACTGGACTATTCTCAGGAGGGGTCATTCCACATGGCCCCCTGGAGAAATCTGTGTGGGGGGCGGGGGGGGCGGTTAACATCTTTACTGGAGTATCATTGCTTTACCATGGTGTCTTAGTTTCTGCTGTATAACGAAGTGAAGACGGGCCAACTGGAATCCCTACAAAAGCCCCCCTGGCGTTTGCTCCCCTTCCTTCCCTGCCTCACTCCCCTTTACCCCTCACTGCTGACCTGGAGATTAACCCTCCTCCCTTCCCAATAAAACAGGAGCACAGGAGCTTGGTCTCAGGCTCTGTTTGCTAAGCACCCAGGCTCATACGAACACAAAACTTATTTCAGAAAAAGAATAATCCTAGTAATTTTTAATAATTATTGAGTTTTTACCGTGTTTTTTTTTCTCTTCTTTTTTAAGTCCACTTGATTTACAATATTGAGTTGGTTTCAGGTGCACAGCAAAGTGATTCAGTTAAACATATATATATATATTCTTTTTTAAATTCTTTTCCATATCATGCGTTTTTTTAACTGCTTTACCTAAATTAACCCTGTCTAAGCAGTAGCCCTAAGCAGTAAATATTTATTATGAGCCTTATTTTACAGATGAGAAAACAGAGACACGGGTTAGTAACTCACCCAAGGCTACACAGTAAGTGGCAGAACGACTAGACAAATGCAAGCAGCCTGGTTTGCAAGCCCAGTTCTTAACCACCATGCTATACTTCCTCTTTCATAGTAAATGAGACCAAAACAGTGAACATGCCAGGCATGATGCCTGTGACAGTATTAGCTTATTCGAATCTGAATGTCCGATGGGAAGCTACAAATACAAGTCTGAAGCTTGAACCAGACCAACGTATCCAGCCAAGGGCCTGGAAGCATTTCACCTCATTTAAAGCAGCTTCACTGGGCCCTGTGCGCAGGTGTGTGTGCACCCACACACACTCTTGTGTGTGCAGGAGTCTCAGTGAGGCACACCTGCCACACTGGATATGGGAACGCAGGACAATTGTTCTCTCTCCACCCCTCCCCCATCCCTGCAGTCCTTGCAAATGCTCTAAGAGACTTGTCACATGATAATGATAAACTGAAATGTGACGGATTCAATTACAATTTATACTTTAACTTAACAATCAATTACCTTCCCCTTATTGGAGGAACAGCCTTAAGCTACGATACCAGCTCTGGAGAGAAACGCTCTTAGGGAAAGGAGCCGCTGGCCCAAGGAGATCTGAAAAGGGCTGTTATCCTCCCAGGAACCTGGGGAGGGGGAGGAGAGGCACTGAGCAGGAAGCGGGGGTGAGGAAGGGCTGGCTGGCTTCCCGGGGCTGCACAGGTGTGAGCAGGGAGGTGTTCCCTGTCTGTGCTGAGAGAGGAAGATAAGGGGATCCCCTCCTTATGCCTTCCCTGGTTCACGTGTCTGTGGGTGCTTCCCCAGGCTGTAAAATGAACTAGAAAGATGAAGCTCCCATTGCTTGTCACCTAGGAGCAGCTGATCTCTGAAGTGAAATGTTTGCAGAGAAAGGGATGAAGGACATTGGTAGCAGCCAGCGCTGAACAACACAGACCCCCCGAGGACCAGGTCACGGTGCACGAGGCAGAGGCAGCTTCTCCTGTGCAGCCTCTGCTGAGATCCTTCAAGAGGTTTGGGGCGACGGATGCACACTCGCTCCCCAGGTGGGCTTTGTAGAACTCAAGAGGCTCCCTGGGGTTCTGCGTGGTGGAAAGCCACAGCAGCGATAAGCCCTGCACAGATGCAGCACCTCCAAAGAGCAGCCGCACAGGAGGATAAAGACTGAAATCCCAGCTTTCCTTCAGGGAGACGTAAAGACGGGAGGGAATCCCAGTGCAGGCTTCTCTCTCTTTCTCTCTCTCTTCCCCACAGGGATGGAACCCAGACTGAGACAGGTCTCCACGCCTCCAGCGTCTCCTCTTCTAAACCCTTCCTCACACTGCAGCCAGAAGGAGCTCTCAAACACACAGGTCTGACCATGTCACTTAAGGCTTTAAACCCCTCACCTTATAAAATAAAGCCCAGATTCTCAAGTGTGGCTTTTGAAGGAGATCAGAATACGCTACCCCCAAATATGCCACTTTGGAATAAGGATTATTTTGAATGTAAGGCCACTGAGAATCGTTCTCTGCCCTCCCCTTATCTGCCTAAAAACAGGGCATAATTTCCCTTTGTGAAGGTGCTTACCCCTGTACCAGGAAGGGAAGAGAAGCTCTTATCACTGAAGATGAAAAGTCAACACTGAGATGAGTTTGCATAAACAGACCTCACTCTAATAACCCTTATCTTCCATGAGTCGCCTCATGTATTTCCTAGTTACTTCCCCACAGTTTATTGTTCCTTCAAGCCCAAACCCTTTTTCTGTTGTTAAAATGGTATATAAGCATCCAAGTCTAACCACTTCTTTGAGTTTAGCTTCTTTCTGTGAACTCCCATGCATACAAATATTAATAAAAATGATATGCCTTTTCCTCTATTAATCTGTCTTTTGTTAGTTTAATACACACCCCCCAGGAACTGAACCTAAGAGGGTAGAGGAAAAGTTTTTCCTCCCCAACACATTCAAAGTCCTTCCCAATCTTGCCTCTATCACACACACTTTCCAGCTCCCCCGCTAAACTTGGCCTGGTTCTCAAACCACTGTTAACTTTTAAGTGCCTCCTAAAATTTACACACACTCTCGCATTCTCCCAGCTTCTCCATTTGACCCAACTCCTATTAAAACTTTGAAGTCTCTTCAAATAATTTCCTCTCCTGAAGCTTTCTTTCAACATCACCAGGTAGTGGATGGCCCTTTGCCTTGCTCCCAAAACACTGTGCCCACACTATTTGTTACACACTATTGCAATAATTATGATGTAACATATAGTACAGAGTGAGGAGAGACAGCATAAGAGCACTAGGGGAAAACTGCTTGGATTCAAATCCCAGTCCTGTCTCTTCCTAGCTGAGGGATCTCAGACAAACTGCTTATCCATTTAGTACCTCAGTTTCCTCGTCTGTAAAATGGGGTTGATGTGACTACCTTACTTGAACGTGGTAGTTGGAAGGATGAAGTGAGTTGCTGTATGAAAGCTGCTGGATCAATGCATGACACCTAGTAAGTGCTCAGTAAATGCTGGTTACTAGTTATTTGATTTTTGGTAAACTAAAACTTTACCAAAAAAAGTTTTTTATGAAAGTGTCAGTTAAATCTTAATCATCTTTGGGCCCAATGTCAAAAAAGCCTGTCACAGAGCCTGGTGTTTCATAAATTCTCAAAAAAGAGGAAAAAGTGTGCTGAATGAACAGTCACTATGCAGAGCTATCGTGAACGCAGTAGCTGCTGGTATTCGAAACCATGAATACATAGTTTTGTGGAACATTTCAACTGCTGATCCTGTCAGATGTGCTTACATGTAAGTATTGTGAAAACATTTTAAGGGCTCATACTGTCAAATGCATTGAGGAACCGCTGTGAATGTTGACCCTGTCAAGTGGGGTGTCAAATATGGTTATATGAAAACAATGTAGCATCAATGTATGTGACATATGGATCTATAGTAAAGATATTGCGCCAAGAACGAGGTTAGAGCAAAGCACAGTCCAAATAAAACACCAAGCCCTACCTTTCGGCTCATTGTCTTAAAGCCGCGATGGCTCCAGAAATTCATCATATGATAATTCTTTAAAAAACATTATGTTGTCCTGGGTGGGGGAGTGAAATGTAACACGAAGGACCCCTTAAGGAGAAGCAAAGGGCATGGCTGCCCCACCCACAGTGAGGAAGGCCTTTCCTAAGTGAGACTTCTGCACACTCTTCTACCTGATTTCCTGGAGCTGGGGGCAGTGTAAGCAATGACATAGGTGTGGCCGAGATGTTCAGATCACAAGGTCTTTGGTCATAAATGTTGGAGTCTTGCATTACTCAAGCCAGCCCCAGTGAGGGCTGAAGATGAGATGCCCTCTGTCCCCATGGGGTCCTGAACTGGCAGGGACCGTGGGGCTCCTGTATAATGGTCTGAATGATACAGTCCAAACCCACACCTCACCCAGACCTGCACAGCAATGCCGTCACAAATTCTGGGAAAATGGAACTGCGTCTTACACATGATATCACTTCTGTTTCTGAAGGGTAGCTGTTACTTTCTAGCTTAAAATCAAAACAAACGCAAAATGATAAAAAATATCCCTGTGTTTCTACCGCATTAACTTGTCTATTGTATCCAGGAGAGAGAAATCATAGTTTTGTTTTACGTCTGCTGGTCACATCAGATCTGAATTGAATGTCCAGGTTAGGAAAGGGAATAATAACAGCATTACCCCAAATTTTTCACACTATGTCTCAAGAATCATAAAAATGTTCAACATGTTTACATCCTTTACTCCACTAGTTACAAATCTGGGGATTCTGTGCAGTTTCTCACATTCTGACATTTTTGAAATTTGGATGCACACTTGTATTTGACATACGCATGTAATGAAGTGTTTCTCCCCCAACCCCCGCCCCCGCCAAAGTGCTATCAAATTGATGGTGTGTCTTAAGTCAATTGTATTCATGTGCTCGGCTGCCATAACAAAATACCACAGACACAGCGGCTTAAACAACAGAAATTTATTTTCTCATAGCTCTGGAAGTCAGAGTCCAAGATCAAGGTGTGAGCAAGTCTGGTTTCTTCTGAGGCCTCTCTCCCTGGCTTGTAGGTGACGCCTTCTCACCGCGTCCTCACATGGCCTTTCCTCTTGCACCCTCACATCCTTGGTGACTCTTCTTATAAAACCAGTCATGTTGGATTAGGGCCCACCCTCATGACCTCATTTAACCTTCGTTACCTCTTCAAATGTCTCATCTCCAAAGACAGTCACACTGAGGTTAGGGCTTCAACATATGAATTTGGGAGGCACACCATTTAGTCCCTAACATCAGTGGTGTCTTAGGATCAAGGAAATACAGCATAACCTTCATAATCAATAAACAAGAAATGAGTGTTTATTGAAGAAAACAAGAGACATCACCATACCTTCTCTGACAGATGGAATGTTCTGGCAGCCTGTCTGACCCATTGCTGACCACCTCAGAGGCCTGGGCTCCACCAACAGGGGGATGACAAACCCAGCATCCCTCTCCCCGCAAGTCCCCGCCACTCTGCCCAGGTCAGGAATGACTCCTGCCGTGTTCTCTACTGTCTCAACGGATATTTTGGCCCCTGTGGCCGAGGACTCCAACACAGTGCCCTAGGCTCGCATTTTGCCCCGACCCTAATGAGTCTTTTTTTTTTTTTTTTTTGGCTGCATCGGGTCTTAGTAGCGGCATGTGGGATCTTTTGTTGCAGCGTGAGGGTTTTCTCTCTCTAGTTGTGGCACACAGGCTCCAGGGCACGTGGGCTCTGTAGTTTGCACACACGGGCTCTCTAGTTGAGGCGCACGAGCTCAGTAATTGTGGTGCACAGGCGGGCTTAGTTGCCCCTCGGCATGTGGGAGCTTTTTTCCCTTACCAGGGATCGAACCCTTGTCCCCTGCATTGGAAGGTGCATTATTTACCAGTGGACCATCAGGGAAGTCCCCCTAATGAGTCTTATATTGTAATTTAATCTTTTCTGAGTAAACCTTGTCTTTCTTTAACCACAGAATTACCTTCTCCTATTTCTGCTTAAGTATCTAGCTGTCATCTCCTCCTCTGGGGAACATTCTTTGACCACCTGACACATCAAGCATGGGGTAGGTGTCCCCTTCTGAGCTGTCAGTACCACTACAAGGTTTGTCCTGACTATGTACCATTATATCACACACTCACACTCACACTCACATGCACAAACACTCTCTCACACACACACACACTCACAGACACAAACACTCTCTCACACTCACACTCACACTCACATGCACAAATACACACACACACACACTCACACACACACACACACACACACAGCAAGCCCGTTAGTGCTGGAAACTCTGGCTTAGCTTTCTGCCTTCGTGGCCCAATGCAACCACTTACTAGCTATGTGCCCTCTGTGCCTTAGTTTCTGTCTCTGTAAATAGGGACAGTCACATAGGATTGATGGGAAGGTGAAATGAGATGGAGAAATATAGACAGTGGTTTGCTCAGGGTCCATATGTGACTGAGGAGGGGGAGGGGGTGGATGACAATACAGCAGCGCCCAGAGAATGTCCAGAGGAGGAAAGGAAGCTTCATCTAAGCCATGGTTATGTGTTCTCCACCTTTTCCCTCCCCCATGAGACCCAGGCGCCCAGGTCTAGGCACGGGGATCACTTCTTAAACTAGATTTAAGGTGAATAAATGACTTGGGCTCCATCTAACCTGGGACCCATTAGGGTTTATAGTGACAAATAGTAAGTAGGCTCTCAAGAGTTTAACCGTAATGATAATGGGTAGGTAGGTAGAAGAGATAAATAAATATAAGACATGAAAAGTCCACCTAGTCCCTGCAAAGCTTTTTTTTTTTCTTTTTTTTTGCGGTACGTGGGCCTCTCACTGTTGTGGCCTCTCCCGTTGCGGAGCACAGGTTCCGGACGCGCAGGCTCAGTGGCCATGGCTCACGGGCCCAGCCGCTCCGCGGCCTGTGGGATCTTCCCGGACCGGGGCACGAACCCGTGTCCCTTGTAGCGGCGGACTCTCAACCACTGCGCCACCAGGGAAGCCCCCCTGCAAAGCTTTTAATCCTGGTCCACAGACTGCCCGCAAATATTCCAGCATTTCCTTTTCCTGTGCAGTATGGCTCTGCTTGTGAGGTATACTCATGGGGCAACCTACTCACATCTCCAGGGAACACCCCTGTTACATGGTGCACAGTGTCTAAGTCAGGACCACCCACAGGAAAACATCACCATGGGCTACAACAGCTACTCAGTCTGACTCTGAAATCCCACCTCCGGGAAAATATCTTCAGAACATGATTCGAGAGGACAAAACTCTATCTGTATGAAGATGCAATAGCATATAAGATCTTAAAAATACTAATTAACTTATGAGAACAGTCCAATGTGCCCACGCATTGACAATAAAATATTCTATAGCTTTGAAAAGGAGTAGTTGGAAGTCTATGCTTACAGTTAAAGAAGAGACCCAAGTTCCATCTGCACTATCATTACAGCTGTGTAAAAATATATATGCTGTGGCCAAAACACAACATATGCCAAGAAGAAGACAGATATTTTGTTAGGAAGGAAGGAATTGGGGGGAATTAGGAATGGGCTCCATTTACATTAAAAAAAATCCTCTGTGCTTTTATAAGAAGGTTTCTATAAGAGAATGCCCTACATTAGCAAGTTCCCAGCTGTTGGGAACGCTCCCTGACTCCAGAGGATTAAGAATTCAGGCAAGGGCTTCCCTGGTGGCGCAGTGGTTGAGAGCCCGCCGCTACAGGGGACACGGGTTCGTGCCCCGGTCCGGGAAGATCCCACATGCCGCGGAGCGGCTGGGCCCGTGAGCCGTGGCCGCTGAGCCTGCGCGTCCGGAGCCTGTGCTCCACAACGGGAGAGGCCACAACAGTGAGAGGCCCACGTACCGCAAAAAAAAAAAAAAAGGAATTCAGGCAGCCACATAGCACAGGGAGATCAGCTCGGTGCTTTGTGACCACCTAGAGGGGTGGCATAGGGAGGGTGGGAGGGAGGGAGACGCAAGAGGGAAGAGATATGGGAACATATGTATATGTATAACTGATTCACTTTGTTATAAAGCAGAAACTAACACACCATTGTAAAGCAATTATACTCCAATAAAGATGTTAAAAAAAAGAGCACCAAAAAAAAAAAAAAAAGAATTCAGGGAGCCCTGATGGCTGTCATTGTTCCAAATAGTCCTTAAAATTCACAATCGGAAAGAGTTGGCCAAGAACATTCTCGGTATAGATGAGGCTCATGTCAGATGGTGGCTGCCTGCTGCCTCTCTGGGGTTTTCCCAATTGCAAGATGCTTAGGAGAGACTTCCTTTTGTTTCCTCCTTGGTGTGTATACTTTAATTATTCATGCCATCAATTGGTGTTCACTAAATGTTTTTAAAGAGCTTTTCCTCTTGTTTCTGTGACTTTGGTGACGTTCAGTTCTGCACTTTGGCCAGAGGAACTCCAAGGGCTCCACGTAGCCCAGTCAGAGGAGGGAGTCCAGGAAGTGCCGCCATCTAGGCCATCGCAGGGGTGGATTTGAATAACTGATGGTTTTCTGATATTAGTTCTGCTCTGATGATGTTTTTAAGTGTGTGCAACTTGTTTATTGAGCAATCTCAGCACGATGGGATATAAACGTGAGTTTTCTTCATTCACTGCCTTTAATCAAACCTCATCTAATCTCTCCCATTCCCATCCCTTTTTTTTTTTTTTCCTGCGGTACGCGGGCCTCTCACTGTTGTGGCGTCTCCCGTTGCGGAGCACAGGCTCCGGACGCGCAGGCTCGGAACGTGCAGGCTCAGTGGCCATAACTCACGGGCCTAGCCGCTCCGCGGCACGTGGGATCTTCCCAGACCGGGGCACGAACCCGTGTCCCCTGCATTGGCAGGCGGACTCTCAACCACTGCGCCACCAGGGAAGCCCCCCATTCCCATCCCTTAACAACACCCTCCTCAAGTTTCATGACCTTCTGATCACTTTTGGTTATTAAAAGTCAGATACGTTTAAAACTTCTGTGTCAAACTTAACCTTATCTGCTCCTCTCCTTCCAAGGAAGGCTGACAGTGACCTTGACTGCTTGCAGTGGGGGTCTCTAGCCCCTTAGTCCTCCAGCCCTTCAAGGTCTGGCTACTCTGGTGCTGGGCTGGGAAAAGAGTAGAACAAGAATGCGATCATCACTGTTTAACTCTGCTGGTGGTCCCAGCTCTCTATACCTGGACTTCTTTGGGGCCACCCCCTCCCCTGCACACTTCCCTGAGATGAGAAATCCAATTCCAGCTCTTATCTTTCATTGTGTGCTAAGGATGGAATGTCTGTGTCCCCCGCTACTCCCGCAAACTAAATTTCATATGTTGAAATCCTAACCCCTAATGGGAAAGTATTAGGAGGTGGGGCCTTTGGGAGGTGATTAGTTCATGAGGATGGAGCCCTCATGAATGGGACGAGTGCCTTATAAGAGAGCCCTCCCCCCAAATCTCCTTCATCCCTTCCACCACGTGAGGCCATGCAAGAAGACAGCATCTATGGGTCTTCCTCAGATGCCTAACCTGCCAGGGGACTTGATCTTGGATTTCCCAGCCTCCAGAACTGTGAGGAACAAATGTTTCTCATTTTCGCTGCCCAGTCTGTGGTGATTTTGTGATAGTAGCACTTACAGACTAAGACACTGTGCCACCACACATCCCAGTCTCTGCTGCTGGCCACCACCACCCATCAGGCAACAGGCACGATAGCCGGGGCATTGCCAGCCCCGCCCTCTCGGCACTGTCGGCTGGACCCATGGAAAACTCATGCCCCCTTGAAACACCAAAGCACACACAGAGGTTCCTCCCTGTTCGGCTCTGTGGTCACGCTGCCCTCTCTCCCTTGTCTTCTCTTCTCCTGCTCTTCCAGGTGTCAGGTCAGATCCGAAAGTTAGCAAACTAAGCAGACATGTAATCTGGAGTTAGCATATGAGCTTCATATTCTTGTTGAAGAACCCCCAATTCTCTTGATTCCCCCTCATTTGACTTGGGGGGTCAGGGTGGAAGCTGAGGGATTGACCGCTCCCAGTGAACCATGTGTGACCATGACTTCAGCCATGGTTTCCTCTCCTCTCAAACTGAGGAAGGGCTTCACCCCAGAACTGATGGCGGCAGGACTAGTGTTGACCCCAGATGTTGTTGATTGTCTCCAGCACGTACAGAACTTAGCAACTCTTTGTCCTTGGTTTCAGCCTCAGTCACCAATTCTGGGTCAACAGAAAAATGCATTCAACTTCCTGTTATGTGTGCAAGTTTAGATTTGGGTCCAAATTGGCCTTCTATTTCTTTGGAGCTTAGCTCACAATTTTAGAAAAGGGTAGAATTTGGTTTTACTTGGTCCAAGCTTTGGTTAAAGAGTGAAGTTCAAGAGCCAGCCGAAACTACAAGCAGGCAAGAGAGAGCTGCTCAGGGCACAGCTGCAGAGGGCGGGCCCAGCCCTGGTTGGGCGGGGAGTGAAGGAAGCACCAGAGGAGCCCCCGCGCCCCCATCTGCGGAACCACCTAACATGTGGACACAGCGGGAGACCTCCAGGGCTCCGCGAAGGCTCTACCATTCAGACACTCCTGGCTGAGTCACAGCTGATCTCATTCAGGCAGAGCACCAGCGCCTTTCCCTGGAACCAAGCCTTCTTCAATCTGTGGGAGAGAGGGGAGTGCAGTGCCAAGGGGACACCCACTTCTACCCTTTATAGGCATTGTGGGTCAGTTAGTCATATCTTCAGGCTTTGGCGTTTTCCATAAAATAGGGAAAACCAATCTACCTCAATGGGATGCCAGAGGATTAAATGAGATGATGCTGTATGTGAAGTATATATGACAGTGCTTAGCACATAAAAGGCAGAATAAATTCCCAATCTACCCACCGGGCAGTGAGACCACAGTGACCAGGAGATAAATGGTCCCTCTGCCTTCAGATCCATCCATAATTCAGCTACTTCTCACCATGGTCACTGCCCCACTCTGGTCCAAACCAGTATCACCTCTTACCTCGGCCCCTGCAGCAGCCTCCAAAGTGAAGCCCTGCTTCTACCCTTGCCCCCTACAGTCTATCAGAATGACCCTAATAAAAGGTAAGCAGATCATGATACCATGTAAAACCCCACAATGACTCCTGTCCTCATCAGAGTGAATGCCAAGGTCCCCACAGTCACCTACAAGGCCCTACACATTCCACCTCCAGTTGCTCTCCTGTCCTGTCTCCATCCCACTGGCCTACTCCCTGTTCCTCCAACACAGCAGGCCTGTTTCTGTCTCAGGGTCTTTGCACTGAACAGTCCTTCTGCTTGGAATGTGCTTCTTTCTGATAGCCACATTACTACCCCTTACTTCTTTCAGGTCCTGCATCAAATGTCACCTTATTGGTGGTCTACCCTGACCACTCTGTTTACCATTGCATCATTCCCACATCTGCCCCAATGGCTGTCCTATCCCGCTCCCCATAGCATTTTATCTCCTGACATACCATGTAATTTACCGATTTCTATTATTGTCTGTTTCTCCTTCCCCCCCACACACACACCAGAATGTAAGTATCATGAATGCAAGAATTAGTGTCTGCGTTGTTCACTGCCGTATCCCAGCATCTCGGACAGTGCCTGGCACATATTAGGTGCTCAATCATCTACTGGATGAATGACTAAATGAATAAAAGAACAGGAGTACTCACAAGCAGGAAGTGTAAGACCCAGTTAACTACTCAGCGTAGGGCGATGCTGAGAATGAATCAGAGGAAGGATGAAGTCAGCTTAGAAGAGGCGCCCAGACTGCGTGAGTGGGCTCCACCCTTGCCTCATCTCAATTTGGACCCAACATAGCAAACACATTTTGAAAGCATCCCCTTTAGTCATTCCAATCATTTGTTTCCTCTAAACTCCAACTTGTCTGGGGACCAAAGTCCAAAGCTCTTGCAAATAGAAGCTGTGTTAAGCACAAAAAAGTTCAATGGCACTTTCACCATTTTGACTTCAGAGAGCGAGGGTGCTACCTCAAAGCCTCCCAGACGCTCCCTGCGGCTCGGCTCTCTTAGCTACCTGTGGTCTCAGACTCTCTTCAACCAAACGCTTGACTCACACCTTGAACTGAAGGGATACAACTGTTCCACGTGCGTGGGGGTCTCTTCTCTTCACAGGAATGGCAAGTAAAACAACAACTGGGTATAAGAAATGCAGAACTCACTGGCAAGTGCTTGCTCCATCTAAAGGCATTCAGACATGAATGAATGAATAATAACTACACAGCCAGCTCCGGTCAAGGCAAACAAAACACTTCAGATCTGCAAACCGACAGTTTGCAGTTCAAGTCCTGATTGCAAGGTTAGCCCCTGTATCAGCACAGCAACGTAGCCGGCACTTAATAAATAGCTGTTGGCTACAAAGTACCAAGCACTGAGTCATAGAAAGTAACCCAAAAGAGGCTTAGAAAGTCTTGTTGCGGGGAGTGATTCTGCCGTTTTGCAGATGTAGTATATGGAGTGTTCTGTTTCTCACCCCTCTCCCCCATGGTCTCTGACCCAGAGCATATGTGAGGTATCTGTGAACCCACTGGTCGTTGGGAAGAGGCTTACACTCTCTGTATGGAGGCAATGCCCAAAAAAGGGGTTCAGAGGAGAGAACTGCTGGTGGGATGAGAGAATTGAGCAGGGAAGAGACTGTGGTTCTCGCTACAATGTAGCCTCTGTGCCATGCTGGGTTTTTAATTGGTGCTCAAAGCACTTCCACCAAGTCTGTCCAATCCATGCTTCCCACACATGTGCACACACACTCCCCCCACCAACTTCTCTGACCCCTTTCCTTTCCTAACTGCACTTTTGCTTAACCTACTCAGTAGCCTTTAGAAATCCTCAGGACATTTGCAGCGTTAAAACAAGTGTATCTCCATTTTATTGCACCTGTATTTCTTGTAAAGAGCAATTTCATTTTGTGTCTCCATTGTATTCAATCTGACTTTTGCACTCTGAAACTTCTCCAAACAAAGCTCTCCTTGTGAAGCAGGAAACACAGCCGACAGCCTCTTGCTCTCCCAGCATTTTTTCAGAACGAGGAAAAAAGCACAGAGCTCAGTCTGCAGCACGCCAGCCCAGTAGCTGCTTCATCCCAGTGAAGGGAAGAGAGAGCAGCAGCCTCCACTGGCCGTAAGTAGGAGTTATGAAGACACCACACCCCTTGCTCACTCCACCTACTTCCCACAAACCCAGGGAGGACACTTAGGAACTTGTGAGTGAGTGAGTGCGTGAATATTTGCATTATTGTAATAGCCCCTTAAATTGTCTTTTGAGTCTAATCTCACCTCTATCCAAATCATTCTCCACATACTTCCAGAGTAATCTTTCGTGTCACTCTTGTTGACCTTAAACAAATACGGTGCCAGTTATTTCTCCAGCAAAAATGGGTTTACCCAGGATCAGCAAAAATTGCAATTTGGGGACTGCAACCACACAGTGAGCCACGTGCAAGTCTCACGCAACAAGAAGAGGAGAACTCTTTTATAGAAGGGAAAAGGAAGCTGGGAGGCCTGCAGTAAACAAAGAGTCCACTGGAGGAATCAAGAGTTTGAAGTATAGTGGCTTTTCATTGGCTGCCTTGTGACAGTCTCTCGTTGGCTGAGCTCTTGCCAGGTAAGAAGAGGAAGCCTTTCTTCTTCCTGTTGGGCTCTGCCATCCTTGCAGGGCATATGAGTTCCCCCTTCTGGTCTCCTGACTCTATTTTAATTGAGGTCTCTATTTATTAATTTTCACACTCTCATTCAAAGCCCTCAGGATAATGCAGTCTTCTACATGTGAACTTTCCTGACATGAGTGCCAACTATTTCTCCACTTGATCTCTTGTACTCAGTCCCCTTCACCCTCCCCTCCAGCCAGATCCACCTTCTTTCCTTTTAGGCACAGGCCACATTCTCTATCGCCTTTGAACTTTTGGCCTTTTGTCTCCATGCCCAGAGCACTCTCCCCTCCCCCACTTTAACCCCTTTTTCAGCCAATCTTGTCCTTGGTGAAATGAAGAAATGGGTGAATAAATGATGAGATCAAATGGAAATGTCTGGTCTTGGAGTTCAGGAGAAATATTTGGGTTTCAGACTGAGTTTGGGGAATCACCATGTGTCCCCTAAGACTTTTAGACCATGATTGAAAGAGCAGCATTTGCTGCTGGGTAGGGGAGACGACTCCAGAGGGTCCTCCAGGACCTAAAGGGTGTGTGCCTGAGACAGAACATGGTGAGGACACACTCAAGGGGAGTAGCACCAAGGCTAAGCACCTTCCCCTGTATCTTTTCCCCTCCCACCCCTCTTGTAGCTCATCCACCTTAGGAATAGGCAGCATCACTTCTCAGACAAAGCTTATCTTCCTTCCTCTCAGCAGCCACATCCCGCCTGAGTCCAGGAAGAGCATTTATTCCATTCAGCGGACGACACTACTTCAGGCAAAGCTTCTAACAGCCCAATTAGCAGCAGCACCAGTGTGGCCAGAACTAGTCAAAGCATTTCATCTATGCTGCGTGTTCCACCTGCAGAGCACAGAATATTTAGAACATTCGAATCAAAATAAAGCCCCCTAGAGAAGAAAACTCTGGGGTCTAATAGGGAAACAGCTCAGATCACTGGGGAAGGAAAAGCACTGGGCCTGTCTGTGGTTTCACCCCATCCAAAAAACAAGTCCTGGAGAAGCCCTTAGGAATCAGACGAAGATGTACCCAGATGACACAGGGAGTTGCTTTAAATGATGTTTAGGAGAGAGGAATCAATTCAGAAGAATGAGCATGTGTCCACTTCATTTTGATCAGAAGTTGTAGTACAGAGAAAGTTTTATAAGGAGAAATGCAAAGATTTCCCTTAAACAGTTTTTCTCAGTTTGAAAGCTAATAGGAACACACTTGCTATGGATTGAATTGTCCCCCCGAACTCAAATGCTGAAGTTCTAACCCCTAGTACCTTACTGCAGCAAAATGTGACCTTATTTGGAAACAGGGTCAATGAAGTTATAATTAACTGAGCTGAGGTAATTAAGGTGGGCCCTAATCCAATATGACTGGTGCCCTTATAAAAAAGAGAAAGTTGGACACCAACAAATGTCCACAGGGAGAATGCCATAGAAAGGTGAAGGCGAGATCTCAGTGATACTTTTATAAGCCCAGGAAGCCCAAAGATGTCCAGCAAGCCACCAGAGGCTAGGAGAGAAGCCTGGAACAGACTCTGCCTCACGTCCCTGGGAAGGATCCAACCCCACTGACACTCAGTCTTGAACTTCTAGCCTCTGTAACTGTGAGACAATACATTTCTGTTGTTTAAGCCACCCAGTTTGTAGTGCTTTGTTATAGCAGCTCTAGCAAACTAATACAAAAAGCAAGCAATATATGTAGAAAATATGATTTTTCCTACTCAGTGTCCGTTGCATACACCGTGAGTCACCTCAAAAGCTCTGTGCCGGCGCTACTGCTACACGCATTACTGAAGGTTTCCGAACCCTGCAGGTGCCTCACTCCTGGCCACCGTGGCATTTCCTTGCCTGTCCCTGTGACAGAGGGACAGTGCAACAGAGCTGTTATGAGCCTGGGCTTTGAAACCAAGCCGATCTGCCTTTGGACCCCTCTCTGCCACTTACAAGCTGCAGTGCTGGGGCACAGCTGGCCACCCTTCCTTGCTGGTGGCCTGAAGCTAGCAGCACTGCCTGCTTCACGGGGCCGATGTGAAAAGCACCTGAGATGACTAGGAGTGCCCAGAAGCTGGCTGTGGCACACTGAGCCCTTAGTGACATCAGGGCAGACCCTTAACCCTAGATCAGGGTAAATCAAGACGGTGCTCACTGGCTGCCTTATATGTCTGCCCTCTCAGCCGCAGCAGGTTTTCTCCTCTGCTCGCTTGGGACCTGCTCTGGCACCTGTACGTGCTGCTAGACAACTCCCCTCTGTCTACTCCAGACGGGGACTTGGTAGCTTGGGATAAGGGACAGAGCCATTTCAGGTACGAAAGTGGGTCCCAGTACTTGCCACCTCAGGGGAAGCCTTGCTGGATGCAGGAACGTGCCGGCTCCCTGAGACGTCTGTAGGGTTAGTAAAAGGACCCCGAGGGAGCTTCAGCCCCACCTCCTGCATCCTTCAGGCCAGTTCTGAGGATGCGATGTGCACTTTAGTTCACTCTCACACCACTGTTTGGCCCAGGAATGGGGGCACTGTCCTCCAGCCGCCCTCGTTCATCACCCTGTCCAGAGGTGCACTGACATCACCACACTAACTACAGATTGGAAGGAACTTCTCTCCGGATTGATGAGAAACTTACGGAGCCCATAATCTGGACCCAGGCGCCAGCATCAGGTCGTGCTACATCGGACCATCCGCACACACTTGGATTTTTCCCTCCTGGGGCAAGACGGGGCCTCAGTTTACATCTGCCTGAAGGCTGCTTAGAGGGGAGTTCAAGGAATTTACAGGATATCTTCTTTTCTTCTCAGGTAATTAGGTCCAGAGGAACATGTGATCACCTGCCAGCCTGCCCAGACAGCGGGTGAGGTAAGCCTTCAGCTCTGACAAGGTTAAAGAACTTGTGGCTGCCTGCAGCCCACTCACTGTTTAGCACTCGTCAGCGGCCCAGGGGGCCTGGAGCCAGGTCAAGAACACCTCCAAGCCCCAAGCTAACTGAGGCGCTAAGACCAAGCCAAGCAGGGGCAAATGCCCCTGGCCCGAGCTAAGAAACAAGGATTCATCTGCACCCACCCAACTCACGGTGACCTCAGGCAAGTCACCTGAATCCTCTGGGCTTCGGTTTCTTCTTCCGCACAAAGATCCCTTCTTGCCTCCAGCAAAAAAAGTTATTAGGGAGAACAAATGGCATGGGGGATGTAAAGCTTCCTTGGAGATGATTCACAATCAGCATTGCTTAAGATGTTGTTTACAAAGGCAAAGTAACGCTGGGAATTTGCTGGAGGCAAAATGCAGTTTTAACGGAAATGCTTTATTGGTCCTCTGACCATTGCTGACCTCAGTAAATCCTCAGCACGTACAGATGGATCCAAAATGATGAGGTAGAGGAGGCTTCCCCAAGTGCATCTCTCTGCTCAGTAATACCATGAGGACTACTACAAATACCCCTAGCGTGCCTGACACACCCCAATAGAAACATGGTAGTGAGTAAAACTGAGACATGATGCAAAGTCAAAGGGAAGTCCTCCCACCCCGGCTCAGCCACTAAAACAAAGATGGCCACTGGATGGTCTTGCAAGTAGGGAAATGGCTGAGCTAAGCAGGAACGAGGGTTGCTTAAGGGAAGGCAGGATGCTTTACTCCTTTGATTTTAGGAATGAGCTTAGCAAGGACCAAAACCCTGCTGTCTCCATGCTGGAAGGTGAAGAGTCCAGGGAAGCTGTTGCATAGCCTCTACGGATACTGCCCAGCTCCTGCCCCACTGAGGCCACTTGTCCCCCCGGTGCCTTAGCTGTTTGCATAGTAAGGATGTCTCCTGTGCCCACGGCCGGAGCAACTCCCAAGCCTGTGGACAGCTAGGACTGCAGAGAACAATTACGTAGTCCCGGTTCCTCTGCCCACCTGGATTTCCTGAGCCAGGCTACATAAGAGCTTTCCCTTGTATCTGTGTCCCAGCTGGATGCCAGCAAGTCTCCATAAATCAGGAGGGAAAACCGTTTTGGAGCAAAAAGGCTTTCCCTCATAACAGAGCTCAGGCAGATGGTAATTATTTATTCTAATTAACAGTAAGAATAGATAAGCTTAGTAAGAATGTTCTATGGGCCAGACACTGTTCTAAGTGCTTTATGTGGATTGAGCTCATTTATCCATTATTACAACCTTAGGAGATAATAACTTTTATTATCCCCAATTTACAGATGAAGAAACTGAGGCGAGAATGGTTAAGTGATTTTTCCCAACACTATACAGTTAAAAAGTGACTATCTTCATTAAGTAATGCTAGCTGCTGTCGTAAATAAACCTTGAAATCTTACAGGCCTGATACATTAGAAACTTGTATCTCACTCATGGAAAGTCTCATTGGTGGGAGGAGTGGATGGTCAGCCCCACAGAGTCACTCAGGACCCTACTGACAGAGGTGACACCTGCCATCCTCACCATGTGACATGCAGTGTTGCTCTGGGCATCTACCTCCAGCCAGCAGATGGGGGAGGGTGGACATGGAGAGTCATATGGGGGGTGTTTATGGGCCCTGCCCAGAGGGGCATATATCACTTCCATCCACCTTCTAGGACCCAAGCTCAGTCACATGGACCTGCCTGGAGGCAAGTAAAGGCTGAGAAATGTTGACCCTGGTGGGGCAAACACGTCCAATCACCATTCTACACTGTGAGAGGGAAACACAAACCTAGGGTGGTCAGCAAGCCACTGCTGCCATGGTTTTGGAGCTGGGATCCAAACCCAAGTAGCCTGGCTCCAGAGTCTGTCCTCTTTATCATCATGCTACCTGATCGGGGTCAAGAGCTGCTGGTGAGGTGGTCACTGGTGGAGCTGGGCTAAGATTGGAAAGGAGGTAGCAGTCATCTCTCAAGTGCCCATCACTAAACAGCCTTTCTCAAGAATCTCCTCCACACCCCTGTCATAGGGTCTGAAATCCCACCATTAACATGATGAGTCTCTGGGTCATGGGCTCAGGAATATTAGGTGTTCCTACAAAGTGGCAGATATCTCTGGGAATGGCCACTCCAGATCTTTTTTTATTTTACAACTTCCCTGAATGAGTTTATCAGATCTTTTCCGAAGGGGACCCCTGGGTGAGTTTACAGTCCAGTGGGAATTGGAAGTCTGGAAGATGGGGTGAAAGTACTATGGAAGGGCAGAGGGGGGGGAGTTCAAAATCTAGGAACACACCCCGTGGGTGTGTTCTGTAATCCTACAGAGTATGCTGGAATACAGTTTAAATATAAGATGTTACAGTTAATAAAGTGGCAGGGGTTGGTGAGCAGCCCAGGGTATCTAAGCAAAGAAAGCTTTGTGCAGGAATGTGATGGTTTCAAACATATGTCCACAGATCCTTTGTTATTCCTCCCTTCAAGAGGTGGAGGCCAGTTCTCCTTCTCTTGAATAGGGACCAAACTTAGTGACTTACTTTTAATGAATGGAGCAAAGCAGAAGTGATGGCATATGACCTCAGATCATAAAGGACACTGAGGCCTCTTCCTTGTTTTCTCTCATTCTCTCTTGAACCACTTGCTCTTAGGAAGTCAGCTGCCATGTTGTAAGGATGCCCAAGCAGCCTTTGAAGAAGCCTACATGGCGAGGAACTGAGGCCTCCTGCCCACAACCATGTCGGGAGAGCCATCTTGGAAACAAATCCTCCCGGTCGAGTTTTCAGATGACTACACTCCTGCTAACATTCTTTCTGCAACCAAATGAGACACCCTCAGCCAGAACCACCCAGTAAAGCCACTCCTAAATTCCTGATCCACAGGTACTGTAATATAATAAATTATTGCTTCCTTAAGCTGCTAAGTTTTGGAGTAATTTATTTTGCAGCTATTGATAACTAACATGGGAGAAGAAAGGAAGCCAGTGGAGGCAACATGCTCCACTCATGGAGAGCTTTGAATGGCAAAAAGCCAGCTCTGGTCTTCACGTTTTATGAGGAAGCAAAGAATCTTTCAACCCGTGACATGAAGTAGGGAAAAGAAACAGGAAAGCATTCCTCTGGCCACAGAGAGAGGAAAACTCATGCTCCTGATATCTCAAGCTGGGAATCTGCCTTTCTCTAGCCCAGTGGTTCTCAACTAGGGGTGATTTTTCCCCCCTGCCCCAGGGCCATTAAACAATGTCTTGAGAGATTATATTTTGATTGTCACAATTGGTGGGGGAGGGGGGTGCACTACTGGTATCTAGCAGGCAGAGGCCACGGTTGCTGCTTAAGTATCCGACAGTGCACAGGTCAACCCCACAGCAAAGAAATATCCAGCCCCAACTGTCAATTGTGCCAACATTGAGAAGCCCTGCCTAGCCCTCACCTTGAAACCACTACCTCCCTTGAAGCATCTACAGATCTGGCCTCTCCAGAGTTGGAATCACCAGTTTGACTCTCACACTGAGACACTTCCCAATTTTGAGAACTCAGAAGAAGAAAATACAGGCCTGGCCAATCAGAAAGACCTTGGCCAGATTCCAGGAGGCCCAGGCATAGCTGTGGGCATAGGACTAACCTCTTCCATGGATTCTCACAGCCAAGAAGTCAGAATAGGGTAAATTACGCTATGCCAACAAGTTAACTCTAAAATTTCAATGTTTTAACACAAAAAAGATTTATTTCTCATTCACATCACAGTCCAGGGGAAGCCTAGGAGTCTCTCCTTCAAGAAGTAACCCAACCTTCAAAGGCCACTTCCATTTACAGTTCTTCTGTCTGGCCTTGGCCTTCTCTGGTGGCAGGGGGTGGAAAAAGAGAAGGGAGGGTCACACATGGGAGATTTTATGGCCAGTCCTGGAAATACCTACATTTTATTAGCCAGAACAAGTCACATGCTCCCATCTAACTGCAAAAGAGGCTGGGAATGTAATCCAACCATGAGCCTGTAAAGATGAGAAAAGTGGGTGTTGGTAGCAGTGGCAAAATCTGTACTCTGATACAGTCCCTACTTTTCCTCACTTTCAAGGCCCCACATTCAGGACACGGGCCTGGCCCAAGTCCACCGGTACAATCCCAACAGAATCCATCATAAAAGAAACAGGCATTGCCTGAGGTCACTGGCGGGTCCTCAGGAAGGAGATGGAAGACAGCACAGGAGCCTTATCCATTATCTTTGCCTCTACAGTCAGCTATACAAGGGGCCTCATTACTCTTTGGTTCAGGAAAAAAATTAAAGAACTGACCCTCCAACTATAGACCCAAATTAAGTAAGTTCCACTTTCTAAAAGAACTCTCTTATCAGCCACACGCGATTACGATTTTGTACCTCAGTTCTCAATTCCACATGAAAGATTTTTTAACCTCAGATATTTTTGCAAAATGAGAAGCAAATCTGAAAGTTACTTCATAAGACAGCCTTCTTGAGTCCTTTATACCCTTAGCACTAGAACACTGTACAGTGCCTTACAACCCAGCTCAAGTGAAGATATGTCTGAGCCTGTGCAAAAGCTGAAAACTTCGTCATTTGATAAAAAGGAGAAGCTCCAAATGTGGGCGTTAAAGATAAAAACAGGAGTTCAACTGCACACCATTTATATACATTCTTTTAACTGTATATTTCATTAAAGATTTTTTAAGAGCCTATTCCCAATTTAAAATAGTAAGTGAATACTGCATTCTTGGGATAAAAATGAAGGTAGCTCCATTTGACATGTGCCCCAAATGGAATCAACTCACCCCAGCCCAACTCTTCTCAGCCTCTGTTCAGGAAGTTTGAGTCCTGTTTCTTTTTCTCTTTTCCTCTCAGGCCTGAGAAGCCGCCCTCCCTTCTACCTGTCACCCCGCGGGTGTGTTCTGTAATCCTACAGAGTATGCTGGAATACAGTTTAAATATAAGATGTTACAGTTAATAAAGTTTATCAGAATGGCTTGTCATTATTTTTGCATCATTATACAATTACTGCAGCTTTGGAAGGTAATAAATCACTGCACAGGTGACAAATTGAGACGCTAAGAAGAACAGTTATTCTCACAAATAAAGCAACTGCTGCCACTCACGAGATATGGTGACTTGGTGCTCAACCTTTTAAAACTGTCCCATGGTCCTGCAAGATGCCAGTGGGAAAGCCATCCACACATGAAAGCACTCAAAGCCCATTGCCAAGACCGCAAAAGAGCTTGACACTCCAACACCTCCAAAAACGAGCGTCCCAGTCTCACTCCTTTATGGCCCAGAGGGAGCGTCGTTAACCCTAATAACCAAACCCCAGCAAGACTACATTTCACTGGCTCTGCGGTAAGGGCCCAGACAGCCCATTATTCACTCACTGATGTCTCGGAAAAAGCCTGTATCATCACTCGTGCATGCGTGTGTATGTGCACACGTGTTTTAAGTTGTGTAAGTATTAAACTCTATCTGCATAATTTCCTAGTACACTAAGTTTTGTTTTGTTTTTCACACTTGGGTAACAAAAACTAACAAAGCATATTTTCTACAGACTATAAAAAATAGATCTCTAGACTAAAATCAAGCAGGCAACATGTGAGTCCAAGAAACAGTATTCGAGGAGAGAATTATGAAGGCTGTAAGGGGTTTGGAAAAGAAGAACCGGTTCAACTCCACTCTGATGCTGATGGCTGAGCTGGTCGAGGTGCTGCAGACCCACCAAACTTATCAATGGGCTCCTAGAAGACAGAGAACTGCTGAGAAAAGAGCTAGTAAGAGCCTCTTCCAGAATGTTCCAGTGAAGCCATTTATTTGGCACCAACCTATACCGCTAAATAAGAAAGCATCTTTGGTTTTGATGAGCAAATCAGGTAATTAGTGCCTGGAAGTAGGAAAATCTGTGTCAGGGAATTACACCCCAGAGGAGTGGCTCTCACAATACGGTGCCCAGACCAAGGGCATCAGTATCACTTAGGAACTTCTCAGAAATCCAAATTCTTGGGTCCTACCTCAGACCTACTAAATCAGCAACTCTAAACCGCTAGCCAGAAATTACTAAATCAGAAAGGATGCCCAGGTTCAGGCATTCTTCTGAAGCACGGGGTCAGCCTATGATTACATATTTTTCCTTCATTCAGGGCTGCCACATCTGGATGTGCAAGTTGGGCACTACACAAATTCTCCCTGATCAGGAGATAATTAGGGGGCTAGAATATAGGCTTTGCTTGCTCCTGAGCCATGAGTTTAATATGCTACATATGCCATGAAAGGTGTTTTCTAATACATGCAAAGACATCATACAGGCTGGCAGCTCATGTTACCTTCATCCCTTTATTCAAATAAATCCCAACCTTCAGGATGAAAAAAAGATGAGCAGCAAGTGAAAATCAGAATCTTACCCTTCCAGATAGATGGATGAGCAGTTTAACCAAAATGGTGACTTCATTCCCATAGTGACTTGAACTCACGAAAGCCCAGTTCTCATGGCCAACCTCAACTGAAACTAAAATGAATCGCAAAACAGAACTCTGAAACTCACAGCCTGCATGACATTCTCTAACCTGCACCCATCCTACAATCAAGGTTCTCCAAATACTGAAGTAAATTTGGTCCTATTGAATCCAGCTAAGTCCAGTACCAGGACCACCCCAGACGACAATGGGGCCATGCGGAGTTCAGACAGAGCCCACATAAAGAGGTCCTTCCTCACATGGGGAAAGGCAACAGGATATATTTTATAAGCCTCTGATATAAAGCATCAGTCTTTTCATCCACACAACTTCCCAAGGTCCAAGCATCTCCCAAGACAAGCAAAGTCCTCTCCAAATTAAACCAGATAAATAAGTGCACTGGAAAGGGTTCTAATCTTCCTCTTCCGCCAACCTTTCCAGAAAAAAAGGCCACTGGGAGGTGGCCCAGTTCATGCCTGCTTACCCCTGTGACTCCATAACATCACTGAGAAAACTGCATCAGATTAGGGGGATTGGAGTGGGGGGTTACTTCACTGCCATTGTTCACCACATGCAGAAAAATGATGGTTTTGTATATTATGCACTGGGTAATCAATTCCAATCCCCTGGAGATGTCCTGGGTCTGCTAAGCACATTTATTCTCCTGTTTCTAATCTATTCCTTTGATTTGCACAACTTGAACATACTGTCATCATTTTAAAGGAGGGGAGAGAAGAAGAAATGAGAAAGCAAGGGCAGAGGAAGCAGGAGAGAGGGAGGGAGAAGGGGCTTGATCCTGTCATTCCCCAGCTGGAAATTCCCCTTTGTCTATAGGACAAAATGCCTATGCCTCCCATTTAAGACATTAACAGCCTAGCCCCAGAACCTGCCTGTATATGTCTAGGCTGAGTTTTCAAGGTTAAGTGTAATGACAATGATAATATAACAATATCATCATTATCAGCAGAGCTGAGCAGTCTAGACTAAATACTAGAATGTGCCTGACACTCAGCTTGAAGGCTCACAATAATCACATGAGTTTAGTGGCTATTATGATCATTATTTCATTAGCTAATATGTGGAAGATCTTGGATTTGGGCCCCAGCAATCTGACCCCACATCCCCATGTTCCTAGTTGCTATGTTCAGTGTTAAACTTTTCCTGACATAGAACCAACCCCTGGGCCTTTCTGTGTCCTGTGCTCCTTGCAGTGAGAGGTCAGATGAAGCTTCAATTCAGGAATGAAATTTTCTCCTCCAAGCCATGACTGTTTACCCTCTTTCTCAGCCTCAAATCGGAAGAGACCTTGTATGTATAGAAACTGGATATAAACTAATCAAGAGATACACCTGTACAGACATTCTCTGCTCCCAAGGATTCTCTGAATCCTGGCACCTAACATAAGGTTTCACAAACTAGCTGTTCAATAAATGTCTGCTGAATGAGCATGTTCTCAGATTCATGTTCTGTAAATTGTTGCACACTTATAAGGCAGGCAATGTGCTAGAAGATTTCTTGGAGTTACCTTGCAGGAACTCAAGGAATAAATTTAAGTCAGGCTGATTTCTTTATGGGAAGGTCAGCCTGCAAGGATGATCACTATTGATCCCTTCCCTACCTCCACTGTTACAGAGGTGTCATTTCACTCATCAAAGGTGGCATCTAATTTCCCCTCCCCTCGGATCTGGGCTGACTTTATCAATACAGCATGAGGTAGAGTGACTCTGCAGTAACTGGCCTGGCCTTTCAAAGGACCCGCAGCTTCCACTTCCTCTGGGGGAAGTTGAACACCATGTAGGAAGTCAAACCTCTCTGAGACGACCATGCTGTGAGGAAGCCCAAGCTGGCCTCACGAAGCAGCCACATGGAGGAAAACCAGAGAACCCAGCTGGCAGCCAGAAGCGGAGCCCCAAACATAGGGCCCAGCTGAGCTGCTCCATCCAGCTCCTGGCCATGTGAGCCTTTCCAGTCAAAACCAGACATCACGGATCACACACAAACCGTCAATGATATATCCCCACATGCCCTATTCAAATTCTTGACCCGCACAAGTGTGACCAAATAAAACAGTTGTTGTTTTAAGCCACTGAGTTTTAAGATAGTTTATTGAGCATCAATAGATAATTGAAGCACTTTCTAACCCCTTCCCAAGACTAGCCACACCATAGTTTTGAAGGGAGAGAACAGGAAAGCCCTGTGTTCAAGGGTTGCCCTGGGGGTGTGGGTTTGTCACACTGGATGAGGTGACAGCTGGGTGAGTTTGCAGAAGGGAACATGGGAGGAAGCCAAGGACATATCTCCCCTGTTTCAAAGTTTTGCCCAAAAAAATTAAAGGAAAGAGGATTCTCTTCCTTCTTTAACTTCTCCCCCCTCACCTCCATTGACCCTCTTCCCAGGATGCACAGAGGTCAGGATAATATGTATTAAATTGAATTTTTAATTTATTTTATTTTTACATACGAAATAGTTCAAACATACAGAAAAAAAAAAAAACAGAAAATAATTTAACAAACGCCCTTGTACTTACCACCTAGCATTTAAATAGACTTTTGAGGAGCAGTCAAGAATCTTAATCAGTTTTCATAGAATTACTATTTACAGGAAAATATGTTTCACATTCTGAAAAAAAGTGACTTGGGGATGAATTCCTGGGATACCCTGGCAGTCAGCAGTGGGACTGAGTATCCGCCTCCCACGGATCTCAGAGTCTGGCAGACCCTAAAACAATGCCAGTGACTTCCATTTTCCATATCGATAGCCCCTCATGCCCCTTTTCCCACCACCACTCAGGTGTTCAGGTGTCCAGGGAAGTTACACAGACAAAGGCCCCCACTGGAGAGCTTGCCTGGACTGCTTCTCCCTGAGCCACCCGATCCTGCACCATTAGCCTCCACCTTACAATGTACCTGTCCTGTGTTCCATCCCTGAGATGGCCGGTAGCCAACAATTTGATAGACATCCAGACTTTTTATTAATGGCTAAGCCAACACTGTCCCAAGGTTAGATATTTGCAAGTGAATAAGGACCTTCTAGAGACAGTGCGGTGTGACCCACAGCAGGAGTGTCATTACAAGAGGTGTTATGCGGGCACTGGGATCCTCCACTGGCACCTCCAAATCCACTCTCCATTCTTCTCTCCCTGGGAGGCTGACCTACTAGGATTACATGAGGGGCTCCCTCGCTTCTAGCTTTCTACTGAGTTTGATCAATGAGGGGACACTCACAGGAGATGAGAGAAGGGAGGACAATGCAGTTCCGGTGTTTATCCTTCTGGCGCCCTTCCTGTGGAGTCACCACGGGCTGGAGTCACCAGCAACCAAATCCTGAACTCCCACTAGACGGCCAGTCCACACAGCCCTCCCTTTCTTGGGGTGAGGAGCTGCTCCCCACCCTTGCTTGTTCAGGCCCAAGAGAGGTAAGGAGCCCTGCTGTTCCTGCCCCAGGAATCTGCATTATTCCCTGTGGGTTCCTTTCATCCTGCCTCCACCTCCGTACAGAGTCTATTACAGTCCCATCAAATTGCCTAATTTGAGTGTGCCATCCTATTCCCTCTGGGAAAGTAACAGTACAAAAGGAAAGTAAAACCTCTCGGCACCCCTCAACTCTTGCCACTTCCCCTCTCTTGGACAGGTGGCCCAGCTAGGAGCCACCAATGACACAGGCAGAGTAGCCCTGTCCCCTGCCCAATTAGGGAGATACACTCCTGAGGCCATTTCCAGCTGCAGGTGCCCGGAGCCCTCTGCCCTTGGCAAGCCTAGGTGTGCGTGGTAAGCCTGGGGCTACAGGTGAGGATGCCTCCACACTCCTGGTCCTACCAAATTAAGTCCCCCTAATTCTGAGCACTTCTCTTATGCTTTATGCTTCTTCATAAAATGATAGGACATATTATAAGCAAAATAGCCTTGCTAAATATAGTCTATTCAGCCTGGGGAAGGCTAAATTATTCATAACCAGACCAGGATATACAACACACGCTAAACACAAATCCATTTTTGATTTTGGTATTTTTTCTGGGGCCTGTGTATTCAGCGCCCCTGCATTGATCTGTAACTACCCCCCTGATGCCTGCATTTGCTCAGGATGAAGATCTCAGCATCGGGGCCAATTACCAAGCTGTGAATAACCCCAGTCTCGCCCTCTGCAGGACAGCAGTGACCACAAGGTCATCGACTGTCCATCCTGTGCCATGGTCCTGGAGGCATGTGCATCCCGGGAAAGGATCATCAGCTCCCCGCAGAGCCCCAAGGATAAACAAGCCCTAAAAAAGACGTCATCGAAGCCAGCACAGCTCAGCATCCACTGCACCATGAAAGGCAAGAAGGAACAGAGGCAACAATTAAAACCACTGAGTCCTCAAAATGATCAATGCCCAGGAAACAATGTATAAGTCCCCTCCAAAGCAGAGGTCTCAGACTGGGCTCCCACATTTCAAATTATTTTCAACCCAAGCTCTCTTCACACAGAAGCTGCTGATTCGATTTTTCTGTGCTATGAGAATCGTCGTTGAAAATACAGATGTCTCTAAGACATTCTTCTTTTCACTACTGCTGTTTTCCAAATAAGATGAAGTAGAACCATAAAATAAAACACCGACCTCAGCTATTCCTTCTGAGTGTTGCTCCAGGAGCTGAAGACTTAGCCAGCTGACCGTGACCTAGAAGCTTCCTGAGCACCTCAGAATGGAAAATTGGAGGAGGATACGATGGAAAAGCTATAAGAAGGAATCCCTAGGCAATAATCTGCCAAGATATGGCATTTCTGTCCTAACAGAAAAGAGAAATCTGTCATAAATACATTATGTCTCTACCAAAATGGATCCAGATTTTACAAACGGTAGTTAGAAAGGAAGAGGTTTTATCTGAGGACAGAATGTGAAGTTTGGATTGAAATGGACAGTGAGTTGGTAATGCATCTATTCCCAGGTACCTACCATTACCTAAGGCCCTTGGAGATTGGGGTGACTTCTCCTTCCTAAATGAGGGCACAGGCTGTATAGATTTAAAGGACAAACCTGCTGTTGCTTGACTCATGTGAGTGATTTGAGCGGCAGCCCTTGGTCTTGCAGAACCTGAGGTCAGGGAGATATCACTGGAAAGGTCATCTGGATGAGGGGCAGAGAGCAACAGCAAAACTCAGTTGCTTTCCTGACATCACAACTGCTACTAACCACCCCAGAGATGGGCCCAAACTTCAGGAGGTTTCATCTTGCAAGTGATTGCCTGGTTTCTTTCCCATATGAGAGGAGTGTGCTTTATTGATCAAAGAAAAGAGCCTGGGATGAGGGATTCTGCAGGACTGGTGGAGCAATCACCCCTTCTGGAAGCTAGTGAACATTCTGTTCCATTGCCTGAATCACTGGATGAAGAGTTCCCTGAAAATTCAAACCAACAGAACAAGTCCCATACAAAGAGAAAGTTCTGGGAAGCACTGGAGTATGTGAGGAAGGGGATGGGGCTCAAACCCCAGCTCCCCTCTCCCCTGCTTGTCAGCCCGGGGCCTTGAGCACATCAACACCTAAATAGACATTTCTCCAAAGAAGATATACAGATAGCCAATAAACACATGAAAGAATGCTCAACATCATTAATCATTAGAGAAATGCAAATCAAAACTACAAAGAGATATCATCTCACACCAGTCAGAATGGCCATCATCAAAAAATCTACAAACAATAAATGCTGGAGAGGGTGTGGAGAAAAGGGAACACTCTTGCACTGCTGGTGGGAATGTGAATTGGTACAGCCACTATGGAGAACAGTATGGAGGTTCCTTAAAAAACTACAAATAGAACTACCATATGACCCAGCAATCCCACTACTGGGCATATACCCTGAGAAAACCATAATTCAAAAAGAGTCATGTACCAAGATGTTCATTGCAGCTCTATTAACAATAGCTAGCAGATGGAAACAACCTAAGTGTCCATCATCGGATGAGTGGATAAAGAAGACGTGGCACATATATACAATGGAATATTACTCAGCCATAAAAAGAAACGAAATTGAGTTATTTGTAGTGAGGTGGATGGACCTAGAGTCTGTCATACAGAGTGAAGTAAGTCAGAAAGAGAAAGACAAATACCGTATGCTAACACATATATATGGAATCTAAGAAAAAAAAAAACGTCATGAAGAACCTAAGGGTAAGATGGGAATAAACACACAGACCTACTAGAGAATGGACTTGAGGATATGGGGAGGGGGAAGGGTAAGCTGGGACAAAATGAGAGAGTGGCATGGACACATATACACTACCAAACATAAAATAGATAGCTAGTGGGAAGCAGCCGCATAGCACAGGGAGATCTGCTTGGTGCTTTGTGACCACCTGGATGGGTGGGATAGGGACGGTGGGAGGGAGGGAGACACAAGAGGGAGGAGATACGGGAACATATGTATATGTATAACTGATTCACTTTGTTATAAAACAGAAACTAACACACCATTGTAAAGCAATTATACTCCAATAAAGATGTTAAAAAAAAAAGAAACAACACCAATCTGGTGCCTTGCCTGGGAAGGTTGTGAAAGAAAGCATCTGTAAACAGTAGAGCACTTACAGCTATAGGAGATAACTATCATTTTCAAGTTGGAAGCCATCAGAGTCTTGAAACCATGACAGGCCCATATGATCTTTCCTTAAACAAGCAGTTCTCAAAGTGCAGTCCCCTCACCAGCATCACCTAGGAATTTGATCTTGCAAATGATCGAGACCCAGACTCACTGAATTAGAAATCCTGGTCAGGGGAGAGGAGGAAGGTGGAGAAGGAGGTGTTTAACCAGCCCCACACGTGGTTCTAGTGCACACTCAAGTGTGAGAACCACTGCTCATAGGAACTGGTGACTTGTCTGGTATGTCTCCATCCCAAGATGACAGCTACTGCCTTGCTTAGACCAGGAGGCCCTCTTCGGCCTGGGACAGATGAGGAGATGAGTCAGACACAGAGAAGAGAAGGGCCCATCCCCTGTCCTGGCCTTGGGGGGAGTTCAAGTTAAACGGGAGCAAGAAAAGCATCCACAGACTATCGGCAAAGGATCACAGATGCTCAGAATGTGTGACTGTCTGGCCTGGCTCAGTGACTGTCACTGCTGGGGGTGGGAGGGCATGGGGAGGAAAGAAATGAGTCTCCAGGGACCTAAGTTGGATGGGAAAAGGCAGAGATGAGGCAGGGCACTCCTGTGTGTGGTTGGAGAGGGGTTCGTAGGATGAGCACCCAAGCAGGAAGCAGGGTAGCTGGGAGGGGGATGGAGAAGGACCAGCTCACCTGGTCCAGGTGATTCCCTCGAGGGTCCCCTGAGCCTGAAGCTGGTTTTCCTTGTTCAGTTCAGATGCAGATTCTCTTAAATTAGTAAACCACAGGCCCTTCCAAGTTACACACTGTGCTTAATCCTCAAGCCTCCCCTAATCTGTCTTTTCCCCCCTGCCAACCACATCAGGCCTATAAATAGAGAAGCTTCAGAGGAAGGAATGGCTGAAATTACATGGTTTATTAGGATGATTATATATTAGTTATGTAATAATTACATACATGACTATATAGCATTACAATCATGTCTATATTCTAGCTTTATTAACCATAAAGTATCATTTTTGCTTTTAAGGTTTTTATGGTTTTTTAAAAGATTTTAATTATTTGTAATTTTATTCAAATGCACCCTGAGGTTTTAGAATGAACAATGCTGCTCTAAAAATCTAATAGATAAGTAAATATTGGGCTTCCCTGGTGGCACAGTGGTTGAGAGTCCGCCTGCCGATGCGGGGGACGCGGGTTCGAGCCCCAGTCCGGGAGGATCCCACGCGCCACGGAACAGCTGGGCCTGTAAGCCATGGCCGCTGGGCCTGTGCGTCCGGAGCCTGTGCTCCGCAACGGGAGAGGCCACAGCAGTGAGAGGCCCGCGTACCGCAAAAAAAAAAAAAAAAAAAAAAAAAAAGTAAATATTTAGTCTCTACCATCATTTCAAGAGATTTAGCCTAATATTAAAAGCTTTGGTAGTCTCAGTGTGTGATTGAGAAGGATGCCGTATGGCTTGAAACCATCATGGATAAAATCATTCATTTGATCAGCAAAAAATCTACTGAGTGTCCACAGGCACTGTGCAAGGAACATCTTGGGATACGCTTTCTCTGTACTCAGGACAGATTGGGAGGGGCTCTGGGAAATGGTTCCAGAGGAGGACCCCTGGGTTTCAGAGGGGACCCTATCACCAGCTCTCTGCAGATTGTATTCTTTCTCCTTACTCTAAAATAAGGGTGTTGTTCAGGGTAGACTGTGAGAAGTTGCCCTCGTTATGAGCACTATATAAGTAATAGGTACTCTAATGTAGGTCACTAAACACAACATAGGAATAGAACTCAGATCAAGGGATTTGCCTCCCCTGACCCCTAACTATGCAGGAACTGGAGCCCAGCCCCAAAGTTCTGAAATTCAAGTCCAGAGACCCCACACCAGGGGCCATGAGTGAAGTTCTCACTGCCTCCTTTGGACATTTTTCTCCCTCATACTGCCCCTCCCGTATCATGTCCCACAGCCCTGATATAACACCTATTAGCGAGTATAAGCTGAAGTCAAGGCACTGACAGAACAGAAGCACCAAAATATATGTTTGAACACATGTGATTTTTGAAATACTTCAAAAATCATCCAAGTAATCATTTGGGGGGAAATAAGAGTTTTCTTGGACCTTCTTACACTTGTTTCATGGTTAAGTGTTTATTTTATTTAAAATTATATATCAAGGGTTCTTTTATCTATTTAGCATTTGGTCCCCTAAAGGTTGCATTGGCAGGAGAAAAGAATACAGTAACATAACTCACAATAAGGTGTTCATGACTTCCTCTAGCTTAGACCTCTGTCAAGTACAACTCTACTGAAAATAATGCCTATATTGTGAGACTTTGGGATATTTGCAGAAGACCCATGGCAAAGATAGTCTTAATAAGAAGGTTTTCAGAATTCCTCTCAAACCATACCTTGGTGACAATTGCCTATCTCATCTACCCAGAAGGCAGGAAGGGTATTTGGGTCAGTGATTTCTGTGCAGTGGAAGAAAATGTTTCAAATCCACTCAACATGGAAGTTACTCTCCTCCCAACAGAATCCAGGGTCAACTGCACAACTCCTGTTCCTGCTGCAGCAAAACAAGAGATTCAGAAATTAAGAGGGTCAAAAGCCATTTCTAACTTCTGCAGCAGACACTATGGTAGGCATTTTGCTGATCACTTACTGGAAAAAAGGAGACTCTGTTAATGCCACCTGAAGAGGGACCAGTGTCACTAGAGCTAACCAAACGTAGCCAATAAAGATACAACCTAAATATAACCCTGGAATCATCACATAACAAAGGAAGATAGCAAGGGAAGAAAAATGGAATAAAACAAGAACAAAACAGACTGGAAACTATTAATGAAACGGCAATAGTTAAGTCCTCACCTATTAATAATTATTTTAAATATAAATGGATTAAATTCCCCAATCAAAAGGCTTAGAATGGCTGAATAGATAAAAGAGCAAGATCTAGCAATTTGCTGTCTATAAACACCCCACTTTAGCCTTAAGGACATATACAAGCTGAAAGTGAAGGGATGGAAAAGCTACTCTGTGCAAATGGTAACCAAAAGAAAGCAGGGGTGGGTATACTTATGTCAGAAAAAGTAGACTTTAAGTCAAAAGCTGTCCTAGAGATGAAGATGGTCATCATTTAATGATAAAAGGGTCAATTCACCAGGAAGATCTAACAGTTACAAATATATATGCGCCCAGCATCAGAGCACCTAAATATTAAAACAAATATTGACAGATCTAAAGGGAGAAATTGACAGCAATACAATAGTAGCAGGAGACTTCTCTATCCCACTTTCAATAGTGGACAGAACATCCAGACAGAAAATCAGTAAAGAAACAGTTGATGTGAACAATGCTATAGACCAAATGGACCTGAAAGATGTATTAAGAACTTTCCACCCAATAGCAGAATGCACATTCTTCTCAAGTGCTCTCAAACATTCTCCAGGCTAAATCATAAGTTAAGTCACAAAACAAGTCTCAACAAATTTAAGAAGATAGAATGATTCCAAGTATGTTTTCAGAACACAGTAGAGTAAAACTAGAAATCAATAACAGCAAGAAAATGAAAATATTCATAAGTACATGGAAAGTAAATGACACATTCTTGAATAACAATTGAGTCAAAGAGGAAACCAAAGGGAATTTTTTAAGTATCTTGAAATACACAAAGATAAAAATACAACATACCAAAACTTATGGGATGTCATAAAAGCAGTACTAAGGAAGTTTTAGTTTTTTTAGCAAAAAAATACATCAAAAAAGAAAAGATCTCAAATAAACAATCAAAATTTACACCTCAAACAATTAGAAAAAGAAGACAAACTAGGCCCAAAGTTAGAAGAAGGAAGGAAATAATACAAATTAGAGCAGAAATAAATCAAATAGAGAAACAGTGGAAAAAAATCAAGAAAACTAAGAATTCATTTTTTGAAAAAATAAAACAAAATTGACAAACACTTAGCTAGACTAACTGAGGAAAAAAGAGAGAAGACTCAAAGAAAATCATAAATGAAATAGGAAACTTTACAATAGATGCCTCAGAAGTAAAAAGGATCATAAGAGACTTTAAGAACAATTACACATTAACAAGCTGGATAACCTAAAAGAGAGGGATAAATATCTAGAAGGAGACAATCTACCAAACTAAATCAAGAAAAAGTAGAAAGCCTGAACAGACCAATAACAAACAACAAGATTTAATCAGTATTTAAAAACCTCCCCAAAATGAAAAGCCCAGGACAAATATGATCTACAGCTTCAATGCAATCCCTATCAAAACTCCAACATTTTCACAGAAATAGAAAAAGCAATCCTAATATTCATAAGGGACCACAAAAGACCCTGAATAGCCAAAGCAGTCTTGAGAAAGAGGAACAAAGTAGGCTGCATCGCACTTCCTGATTTCAAATTAACCATAGTAATCAAAATAGCATAGTACCAGCATAAAAACAGATACATAGAACAATGAAACAGAATCTATAGCCTAGAAATAAACCCCCACATATACAGTCATTGAATCTTCAACAAGGGCACCAAAAATAAACAATGGTAAAAGGATAGATTTTTTAATAAATAGTTTGGAGAAGACTGTATGTCCACAGGCAAGGGAATGAAATTGGACCCATCTTACAGCATATACAGGGATTAAAGACTTAAATGTTTGACCTGAAACTGTAACACTCCTAGAAGAAAACAAAGGGAAAAACTCCTTGACATTAGCCTTGGCAATGATTTTTTTTGATATGACACCAAAAGCACAAACAACAAAAGCAAAATAAACAAGTGGGATTGCCTCACTTGCACTTCAGACACCAGTCAAAAGTTGAGGTTGTTACCTGTACTTCTGACCAACTAGCTATAAATCAGAGGTTCCCAAAACCCCCTCCTCAGGTTCCATTAACTTGCTGGAGCACCTCACAGAACTCAGAGAAACATTTTATTTACCAGATTACCAATTTGTTATAAAAGGATATAACTCAGGAACTGCCAGATGGAAGAGATGCCAAGGGCAAGTGATGGGGAAAGGATCAGCCACTCTCCCCAAATCTCCATGTGTTCACTAACCTGAAAGGTCTCTGAACCCACTCCTCTTGGGTTTTTATGGACACTTCATTACATAGTCATGACTGATTAAATCTTTGGCCATTGGCAATTGATTCAACCTCCAGGCCCTCTTCCCCCCCAGGAGGTTAGGGGGTGAGGGCTGAAAACTCCAACCCTCCAATCACAAGGTTGGCTCCACTGGCAACCAGCCCTCATCCTTAGGTGTTTTCCAAAAGTCACCTCATTAATAAAACAAAAGATACATTTTATCACTCTCAACACTTAGGAAATTCCAAGGACTTTGGGAGCTCTGAGACAGGAACAGTGGAGGAAGATCAAATATATATAAAAATATATTTTGGTAACCTAAAGGATCAAATATATATTTCTTATAAATCACAATATCACAGGATTAATATCCAAATTCATATATTTATAACGCAATTAAAAAATGGGCAAAGGATCTGAATAGACATTTCTCAAAAGAAGACTTACAAATGGACAATAAATGCATGAAAAGATGATCAATTATCAGGAAAATGCAAATCAAAACCATAATGAGAAATCACCTCACACCTGTTAGGATGGCTATTATCAAAAGGACAAAAAATAGCAAATGTTGGCGAGGATGTGGAGAAAAGAGAACCGTTGTGCACTGTTGGTGGGAATGTAAATTGGTATAGTCATTATGGAAAATATGGAGGTGCCTCAAAAAATTAAAAACGGAACTACTATATGATTTAGCAAGTCCACTTCTGGTTATATATCCAAAGGAAATGAAATCTCAAAGAGACACCTGCACCCCATGTTCACTGCAGCATTATCCACAATACACGAGATATGGAACAGCCCAAGAACCCATCAACAGATGAGTAAAGAAATTGCATCCATTATATATATACATATATATACACATGTATACATATTATACATGTGTACAGATGCACACACAGACACACACACACATTCAGCCTTAAAAAAAGAAGAAAATCCTGTCATTTGTGATAGGACGTGAGCCTGGAGGACACTATGCTGAGTGAAAAAAGCCAGACACAGAAAGAAAAATTCTGCATTATCTCACTTCTGTGTGGAATCTAAAAAAGTTGAATTCATAGAAGCAGAGTGTAGAATGGTGGTTACCAGGGGCAGGGCGGGGAGGGGGATTGGGGGAAATGTGGAGATATTGGTCAAACAATGCAAAGTTTCAGTTATGTAGGATGAATAGTTCTAGAGATCTAACGTACAATACTGTGAATATAGTTAATAACATTGTATTGTATACTTGAAATTTGCTAGGAGAGTAGATCTTAAGTGTTCTCACCATACCCACAAAAAAAGTAACTATGTGAGGTGATGAGTATGTCAATTAGCTTGACTATAGAAATTATTTCACAAGTCAATTAGCTTGACTATAGAAATTATTTCACAAGGTATATGTATATGAAAACATCATGTTGTATACTTTGAATATACACAGTTTTTATTAAAAAAAGAAAAACTTCAAGTAAAAATTTATAAACATTAAACAGGTGAAAAGAGGAGAAAGTGCAAGCTGACTGAAACAATATGAAGTCTATTGGTAATTACATGCAATGTAAATGCAGTACCTTTTAATTACTTTTTAATGGTTATGTGATGTATTCCATAGGATTGGTAATGCATTTTTAACATTCCTTTACTGATGAACATTTAAACTGTTTCTAATATTCCTTATTAAAACCAATGTAGGGAGTTCCCTGGCAGTCCAGTGGTTAGGACTTGGAGCTTTCACTGCTGTGGCCCGGGTTCAATCCCTGGTGGAGGAACTGAGATCCTGCAAGCTGTGTAGGGCAGCCAAAAATTTTTAAAAATAAAAAATAAATTTCAGAGGGCAGACAGCAGAAGTAAGAAGAACTACAATTCTGCAGCCTGTGTAAGGAAAACCACATTCACAGAAAGATAGACAAAATGAAAAGGCAGAGGACTTTGTACCAGATGAAGCAACAAGATAAAACTCCAGAAAAACAACTAAATGAAGTAGAGATAGGCAAGATTCCAGAAAAAGAATTCAGAATAATGATAGTGAAGATGATCCAGGACCTCGGAAAAAGAATGGAGGCAAAGATCAAGAAGATGCAAGAAATGTTTAACAAAGAATTAAAGAAGAATTAAAGAACAAACAAACAGAGATGAACAATACAATAACTGAAATGAAAAATACACTAGAAGGAATCAATAGCAGAATAACTGAGGCAGAAAAACGAAAAAGTGACCTGGAAGTCAGAATGGTAGAATTCACTGCTACAGAACAGAATAAAGAAAAAAGAATGAAAAGAAATGAAGACAGCCTAAGAGACCTCTGGGACAACATTAAACACAACAACATTCGCATTATAGGGGTCCCAGAAGGAAAAGAGAGAGAGAAAGGACCCGAGAAAATATTTGAAGAGATTATAGTCGAAAACTTCCGTAACATGGGGAAGGAAATAGCCACCCAAGTCCAGAAAGCGCAGAGAGTCCCAGGCAGGATAAACCCAAGGAGAAACACGCTGAGGCACATGGTAATCAAATTGACAAAAATTAAAGACAAAGAAAAATTATTGAAAGCAACGACGGAAAAACGACAAATAACATACAAGGGAACTCCCATAAGGTTAACAGCTGATTTCTCAGCAGAAACTCTACAAGCCAGAAGGGATTGGCATGATATATTTGAAGTGATGAAAGGGAAGAACGTACAGCCAAGATTACTCTACGCGGCAAGGATCTCATTCAGATTCGACAGAGAAATCAAAAGCTTTACAGACAAGCAAAAGAGAATTCAGCACCACCAAACCAGCTCTACAACAAATGCTAAAGGCACTTCTCTAAGTGGGAAACACAAGAGAAGAAAAGGACCTACAAAAACAAACCCATAACAATTAAGAAAATGGTAACAGGAACATACATATCAACAATTACCTTAAATGTGAATGGATTAAATGCTCCAACCAAAAGACACAGGCTCGCTGAATGGATACAAAAACAAGACCTGTATATATGCTGTCTACAAGAGACCCACTTCAGACCTAGGGCCACATACAGACTGACAGTGAGGGGATGGAAAAAGACATTCCATGCAAATAGAAATCGAAAGAACGCTGGAGTAGCAATACTCATATCAGATAAAATAGACTTTAAAATAAAGAATGTTACAAAAGACAAGGAAGGACACTACATAATGATCAAGGGATCAATCCAAGAAGATATAACAATTATAAATAAATATGCCCCCAACATAGGAGCACCTCAATACATAAGGCAACTGCTAACAGCTATAAAAGAGGAAATAGTAAAACAATAATAGTGGGGGACTTTAACACTTCACTTACACCAATGGACAGATCATCCAAACAGAAAATTAATAAGAAAACACAAGCTTTAAATGTCACAATAGGCCAGAAAGATTTAATTGATATTTATAGGACATTCATCCAAAAACAGCAGATTACACTTTCTTCTCAAGTGCGCACGGAACATTCTCCAGGATAGATCACATCTTGGGTCATAAATCAAGACTCAGTAAATTTAAGAAAATTGAAATCGTATCAAGCATCTTTTCTACTGCAACGTTATGAGATTAGAAATCAATTACAGGGAAAAAAACAGAAACACATGGAAGCTAAACAATACATTAGTACATAACCAAGAGATCACTAAAGAAATCAAAGAGGAAATCAAAAAATACCTAGAGACAAATGACAATGAAAACACAACGATCCAGAACCCTATGGGATGCAGCAAAAACAGTTCTAAGAGGGAAGTTTATAGCAATACAAGCCTACCTCAAGAAACAAGAAAAATCTCAAATAAACAATCTAACCTTACACCTAACAGAACGAGAGAAAGAAGAACAAACAAAACCCAAAGTTAGCAGAAGGAAAGAAATCATAAAGATCAGAGCAGAAATAAATGAAATAGAAAAAAAGAAAACAATGTATTTGTATGCAATGTATATGATTACAACTAAGTTTATAGAGTGAACAATGTAATAAAATATTTAATTCAAATATAATAAAGTATATTAAAATATATTATATAAAATATAACAAAATATATAATAAAATATTTAATTCAAATGTTTGAATTAAATATACATATATCCCTGAGAAGTCATATTCGTTGAAATCAGTAAGTTTAAAATGACTTTTCTGGCACAGACTAGCACAGAGCATGGAACACATGGAACACAGTAGAAGATGTGCTCATGATACAGAAATAAAACCATGGCCATAAAAGATAAAGAACAAGGGGGAGCCATGAGGGAGAGATTTGCCGTAGTCAGATGTTTCCAAGAGATTCATTGATTCCACCCCAAAAAAGAAACTGGAAGCTAAATCAGACCCAAAAATGTACAGTGAATAGATTTAAAATAGACTTACTCAAGTTTAGGTTAACTGGCTTGTAAACGCTACTGAGTTCTTATTTCATAGTGTGCATGTCCTCAATTAATCATTTTGTGGTTATTATCCAGCTAGAGTTGAAGAATTGGTTTGGGAATTTTTGTGAATGGATTATCTCAACCTGGGAAACTCACCTTGGCAACTGTAGTCAAAATAAGGAAGATCAACTCAACTTGGTTCTCTCCCAGAACAGGGTCTAAAAAGTTCCAATTCTGTCTGAAAATGTCTGCTTCATATTATACTAGCCCTAGATCTGAAAAGGGGATTGATATTCCAAGGGAAACCTCACCTCAGTTGTTTTTAGGACAAGTTACCAAAAGATATTTATCTCCCCAAAATATGCACCATGTCTTCAAGGTCTCTGGCCCCATCCAGTTTCTCACATTTGATGCCAGCTCAAGGCCATCCCAAGTACCCTCACCCTCACTGTTCTTAGAGGACATAGACCAGTACTGACCAATAGGAAAAGAATGCAAGCCACATATCATTTTAAATTTTTAGTAGCCACACTTAAAAAAAGTAAAATGAAAAATGAAACAGGGAAAGTAATTTCAATAGGATGTCTTCTTTAACTCAATATATTCAAAATATGATCATCTCAACATGTAATCAACATAAAATATTATTCAACAAACGTCGCCCATTCTTTCTTTGGACTAAGGCTTTGAAGTCTGCTCTGTATGTCTTACACATAGCGAGTCTCCGTTTGGACCAGTCACATGTCATGTGCTCAGTAGCCACGTGTGGCTCCTGGTCTTCCTTTTGAACAGTGCAGACTAAATGACCTCGTTCCAAGTCCTCCATCCCCAGCTGTGATGTCCTAGATTAGGCCCAGGAACCAGGCCTGGATGCCAGTACCCACCGTGGTATTTGCCAGTGTTCCTCACCTACGAGTCTGAAACGGGCCAAAGAGAGCCAGCCTCTGTGCCCACAGGACCTGGCTGGGCAGCAGGTGCCAACTCTCCCCGCAGCCCAGCGAGCCGGACCTCGCTTCTTATCTAGGATCTGCTCTCTGAGTGGCCGTTCTGAGTCCTGATGAAACAGTTAACTCCCTTTATAAAATTTCTGAGAGGATGTTTTATTTCTTCATGTGAATTAGAAAAGGCTATTTTTAAAATCAAAGAACGATCTTTAGGGGGAAATGCCTTCCTCACCAGTGACCTGTGTGGGCAATTCACCCTTAAGGAACACGGGCCTCCAGAAGCAAAGCTCATCACCGCCAGGGAAGGTGAATGTCAAGCCCTCTTGCATCCACCTAGCCATCCCCAGGTCAGTGGGGGAGCCGGCCGGAGAGCAAGGAGATGAAAGCAGGCTCCTGGAGGGCTAAGTGGGAACACGTGCTGGAGACGTTTCTCTGAAAATCTAATCCAGGGTGTGCAGGAGGCTCAGCACCTCCTGGACCAGGAGGCAGTAATGAGATAACGCGTGAAATGATTTAGCGGCCCCTATCACCTCCTCGTGGGGCTCAGCAATGCCACCATTAGCACTTCTGACACTTAAGACACCCCAGGAGGAGACAGTTATTGTCACCCCAGAGTGAGGAAGGAACCTGGATGCAGGTCCTGAAAAAGGAAAGTCCAGAAACGAATACAGAATGGCAGACAGGGTGTGGTGGGCAAATGCTGCTGATGCCCTCTCAGTGCTCAGGACAAGGCCCAAAGGGCTAAGGTGGCAACTCAGGCACTAACCCATTCTGTGGTTCTCTGGGCTCTCTCAGGGCAGGCTGCTAGCCAAACGTTGGCCTGGCCTCTCCAGCACCCACCTCCATAAGGCCAGCAGTGGATGTTAAGTGACACCGTGCTGATGGAGAGGTGGGCAAGTCCTAGGGCTACCAATCAAGCTATGTATTCTCACGTTCAACAGATGCATATTAAACACCAAGGTCCCAGTTAGCTTCTTAAAAAGATCATCTCAACATGCAAACAACCCGAGTGCCCATCAACTCATGATTGGTTTAAGAAGATGTGGTATATATACATACATACATATATATATATATATATATATACACACACACACACACACACACACACACAGTGGAATATCAGTCATAAAAAAGAATGAAATATTGCCATTTGCAGCAACATGGATGGATCTACAGATTACCATACTAAGTGAAGGAAGTCACACAGAGAAAGACAAATATTATATGATATCACTTATATGTGGAATCTTTAAAAATGATACAAATGAATACATATACAAAACAGAAACAGACTCACATACATAGAAAACAAACTTATGGCTACCAAAAAAGAAAGGGAGGGTGGGAGGGATAAATTAGGAGTATGGGATTAACAGATTAAAAGCTATCATACATAAAATAGATAAGCAGAAAGGACCTACTGTAGAGCACAGGGAAATATATTCAGTATCTCATAATAACCTATAATGGCAAATAATCTGAAAAAATATATATACATATAACTGAATCACTTTGCTGTATGCCAGAAACTAACACAGTATTGTAAATCAACTATGTTTCAATTAAAAAAAGATAATCTTCCCCCCAACTAATTGTGTTTTAACCAGTTTTGGAATCCTGAATCTGTGTTCTCTCTGCTCCTTTCTCCCTCCCTTGCTCTCTATCTATTCTCTGGCTTGCTGAGTGTTCCTTATATGAACAAAGTTCTGTGCAGGCACAGAGCACAGAGGAACTAAATCCTGTAGAGCTGTTGGCCAAGCCTTCAGGACTGTGACATAAGAGCCGGAACTGAAAGGTTGGGTGAGAATTTGTCATGTAGAAAATGACAGGAATATCCCACACAGAGGACATAACAGTCATAGAGCAACAGAGCTGAGAGAAGGGTTGGCAAGGTTGAATCCAACCTTAGAGAGTTCACAGGCTGCCCCAGGCCTGCTCAGAGACTGGACCTACACTGAAGGTCTCCTAGCGTCTGTGGATTTCTTTTGGCACATGGCACAGTTGGAATGTGTTTGGTCTCTTCTATAATTTCACTTGCACACCTCTGATTTCACATTTCTTTTTTTCTAGACAAGCACAAAAATAATCCCTGAATTTGACATGCCCAGAGCTTCCTAACATCCTCAGGTCTGTGAGCTATTCTTACAAACGGCATAAGTGACTTCAACATTCCCTACCAACGCAGCTGTAGCACTTTTAATGTTTACAATCCTGCATCACCCTGGGCCTGAGATGCTCTTCCAATTAAACCCTGGTTACACTTCTCTTTCCAAGTGCGAAAGAATCCAATTAAAGTTAATGAAAGTAATCAGTCTGCAAGTCTCAGGGTGTTCTGCCCCATTTGTGAATCCAGGTAATAACACCCACTGACCTCGTGGAGGGAGAGGAGGCACCATCTTTGTCTGCAAATGAGCCAGACCTGAGCCAGCCAGGGAACCCTGGAATTTAGGAGGTCGCCCTCTTTGGGCTGCCCCACGGAGCTCAGGATCCCATTAAGCATTAACTGTAGGAATCTGTCCTTTAAGGAGCTTCAGACTCATTTGGCTGCCATATGGCTGGGGCTAGCAGCGCCTCCCACAAGCCCGAATTCCTGGGACACCCTACACTTATTTTCAAGAAGCCATTCATTGCATTACTCTTGATTTTCTATCTGGCTTCCGAGAAGCAGCTCCCAAAGAATAACACAGTTAGAGCACCAAAAACCTGTGAGATGAAATCAGCTCAAGTCCTCTCTCTGAGCTTGCATGACCCTTCTCCAGCCCCTGGTGCTAACTCTCAGAGCACCAGAGGGACCTGCTGGGTATCAGCTGAGAGGGTCAGCCTGGGACCCTTCAGGAAGCATCAACGGGACGCACGTCCTCATGCCAGAGAAGCTGTGAGAACACCCCTCAGACGCCAGAGACTTATCAGGAGCGTTACTTGTCACCATTCATTCTGGAAGGGCCTGTCCTCCCGGGGCACTCCTTCTGCCCAAGTGCAGCTGAAGAACCACACGTCCACCTCAGCTGCATCTACTCCTCACTGTTCTGTGTTTGTTTTGAAGGCTGACTCACTCGACAGTCATTTCTTGGCATAATCTTGAAGTTTTGACCTCAAAGTTATGGTCTCATGCTTTCTGTTTCCTCAGATCACTGTCTTTAGATGTGAGAATCTGACCCTGGCCCCATCTGATACCAACGAAGGAGCCTGTCCCTGTTCTCGGGGAGCTCGGCTCCGGCTGGGGAAACAAAGCTGACGCTTGTGAGCAGTTGGAAAACCGAACAAGGCAGTAAATAATTAAGTGCTACTCAATCACATAATTGATTAATTATAACTAATTGCTACTTAAATGAACTGTGCTAGCCCACATTGATCTTCCTCGGCTCTGACCTCATACAGTGGCCATGGTCTGAACTGCTTACTTGGGCATTTGCACATTGTCCAGAACATTCATCCCATCCTCTCATGGATGAGTCTCCTCTCTCATGACTGGTAGTGTCCTCAAGGGCAGGACCAGGTCTTTTCAGTTTCTTCCTCCTCTGTCTCCCACAGCAGAATCAGCCCATTCAAAGCATAAGGCTCTTTGCTTAATAAACACTTGGTGATTAATGTCAAAAATGTGGACCAGTGTTCATATATCCAATGTGCCCCAGCTTCATGCAACGATGAGTACAAACTAGGGTCACACAACCATAATCAACTTTGCTTCATTAACTTAGCCCCCTAAGCATGTCCTTGGCAATGTCCCATCTTACGTTCCTCTACTCTGTCTTGTGAAGCCACCAGGATAGTGGTTCTGTCATTGGCCACACTGTCCTGCTAGGATCCATCCCGCAGCCACCACTCCGATGGCTCACACAAGACCCTTCTTTCCCCTGTGTGTTGTTTGACGGATGATGCAAGGGAAGGGCAAGCCAGGGCGTTGCCCACCTACCTCCTTCCGCCTGTGCTTCTTTAGGGCTCGAGGTCCCCTGCTAGGCTCTGAGCAGCTTGAAGAATCTCTATTCATCACTGGGTCCCCGTTACCTGGAAGTGACACAGCAACAGTCAGCTAGGGCTGTCAGAACAAAATACCACAGACCGGGGAGCTTACAGAACAGAAGTTTATTTTTTCACAGTTCTGGAAGCTGGAAGTCCAAGATCAAGGTGTTTGACTTGGTTTGATTTCGTTCTGAGGTCTCTCTCCTTGGCTCGTAGGTGGCCATCTTCCTGCTGTGTCTTCACGTGCTTCTCCCTCTGTGCGTGTCTCTGTCCTAATCTCCTCTTCTTATAAGGACCCCAGTTAGATTGGCTTAAAGTCCACCATATGACCTCATTTTACCTTAATTACCTCTTTAAAGGCCCTATCTCCAAATACAGTCGGATTCCGAGCTACAGGGGTTGAAGATGTCAACCTGTGAGTTGTATGGAGGACACAATTCAGCCCGAAACAACCACTAATAGCCTAAGTGCTTAATAAATGTTTTGGGCTTGGTGGAAAAGAGAGAGATGACAGATGGACAGATGGATGGATAGAAAACAGAAAGGCTGCTGAAAAGATAGATATTTGGCCCTGAGCAAAAGGTGGGATTAACAGGTCAGGAGATTCTTTCCTAGTCCTGGGCCCTTCCTACTCCACCACATCCTTCCCTTTCTCACAGGAAGAGATGGGCTTTCCAAGACGGGAATTCCTCTGTTTCCTCCCCAGCCACAGGACAGTGACTCCACGTTGTCCCCACGTAAATGCATGGAGTGAGGGCTGCTGTCCCCACACACACCCATGGGTAGCCATCTGGCTCTCTTCTGAGGGTAGAGCAGAGGACACAGCTCAGGCTGTGGCTTCCTAAGCAATGCCAGAAATGCTAACTCAACACTGAAATGAAGACTTTTTGTAAATAACCAACATCTGAAAGGGAGACAAAATCCCAGAATTGGGGCCTTTTTCTTTCCATGTTCAGCGAAATCGTTACTGCTGCTGAACAGGAGCTGTGCTCCCAGCAGCGGGCGCAGTCCAATAATTACGGTGGGGCCAGGAGTGCTCAGGGTCAGGAAAACAAAGAGGAGGAAATTGCCTGCACAGATTGGCTCAAATATCAGGTTCAACGAAGAAGAAAACACAATTTGCTCATTTGGAAAATGACTCTGATGACATGAAGGCCCTACACGTTGTTGGAATTCAGTGAGAAACAGGGCAACAGCATGGGGAACCCCGCCCCCGCCCCCCCAGGAGAAGAGACAGCACCCTGCTTTTAGACCAGAGAACAATTCTGCGGGCCGAGCAAGTGGACAGCGGAAGAGACCCTCTGTCGCATTTATGAGTTTAGGTCTTCAGGTCCACAGATCAGCAGGGCTCCAAGGAGCTCTGAGTCCTTGTCTTGGGACAGTGTCTTTGAAGGTGTCCTTGGCTCGAGCTCCAAGACAGGCAGCATTGCCCAGGCACCTCCAGGAAACAGACCCCCCCACCTTTATTTTCTTTTTATTTTTATTGGAGTATAGTTAAGTTACAATGTTGTATTCGTTTCAGGTGTACAGCAAAGTGAATCAGTTATACATATACATATACCCACTCTTTTTTTTTTTTTAGATTCTTTCCCATATAGGCCATTACAGAGTATTGAGTAGAGTTCCCTGCACTGAAACAGGCTCCTTTGAAGGAAAGCTTTGGGGTGTCACCAATGGGATCCTCATCACTCAGCTGGGACACTGGTGTGAGCTCATGCTGCATCTGCATCCATCAACCATTCTAGGACCCTCTGGCAAGTTCCTTTCTCTTCATTTCTTCCTCTGCACAGTGTGACATTTAAACCTGTGCTGACCCAGTACAGAGGAGCCAGAGAGAGGCTGTGAACGGTCATCATGCTAGGTGGCTTCTGGGTCAGGGTGTCACCCACCTAATTTGCCCAGGACAGTCCAGGTTTACACCTCTGGTCCCAGCATAATCATTAACATCCAAAGTGTCCCAGTTTGAATACTAAATTAAACAGGTATCCCAATTCTCTGGAATTTTACAGGACCAGATCCCCACTCTTCCATGCCTTTCAGCCATGACTCTCCTGATGGGCCCAAGCTCCACCTGGAAAAGACACCCCGGATCAGAGGCCTTTACACAGTGCAAGCAGGTCCTCCCTTTGGGAATTAGGAATAGAGGAGCCAAGGAGAAGATCACCGCGGGTGTGGGACATCACTCAGCCCAAGGTTGCTGTGCAGTCAGTCACGCATACCGAGCACATACGCCATTGTCTCCACGGTCTGGGGGTCCACCGGCCTCCCAGCACCCCCCCCACCCTGCCCCTCAAGGTAGAGCCTAGCCAGCTTCCTGGAGATGAGCCCCTCCCCCTCTCTCCTCAGGCTCCCCAGGACCTTGGCAATTAAGTCTCATCCTCAAATGTAATCCAGACACATCTCTACCTTTAGATCCTGCCTGCTGAGGCTTAACAGATCTACCCTCAGATACAGAAACAAAGAGTTATTTCCAAAGTACAATCGGGGTTCTTGTCACCACCAGGGGCTAGCGACGAGCAGGGAATAGGAGACAGTTTTGTGAGGGAAGTGATCTAAGTTGGAACTTAAAGGATAGGGAGGCTTTAGATCAGTGGGAGGAGCGGGAAGAAGGCCCAGGGACGTGAAGGCACTGATGTAGGGAAGAGTGAGGAACTGGCCATCAGCAACCGGCAGCAGACGGCATGGGGACGGGGATCCGAGGTCAGGCCCTGACCACATCCCTGAGAAGCCCGGGCCACCTCACAGCCGCTCTCCAGCTCCCACAGACCCTGCCATCTGTGCCGTTCCACTTAATGACACTGTCTGGCATTTGATTGACTCTTAAACATAATGCTGCTATTGTGGACAAAGTTCAGTGTCGTTAATTAAGTCATTGAAAATCAAAATAAAACGCACAGACTGAACTGTTCACAATCATCCAGTGAAACAGAATGACTTTCTAATCTGTAAAAAAAAAAACAATTGCACATCCTCAGTCTCCTCCCAGGAGTTTCTGACCAGGCTGGGCAATTAATGGGTGAGTGGGCTCCGCAGAGCCCAGGGAGGCCTGTATCTGCTCCTAGCATCCTTCACTCATGGACGTGACCTCACGGTTTCTGCTGCTTTCCTTTGTGCAGGAACTGTGTGTTTCAGCCTTTAAGATTCCAATTTTTATTCTAATTCACGTTTTGTTTGTGAAAGGGTGCTCAGCAGCATAAAGATGAAGTTAGCTAAAGACAGTGTTTCCTTTGCCCACCTGGAGAAGGCACTAAAATGTGCGTAATACCTACCACTTTAGAAATAGGAAGAAAACAGAAAGGATTCTTTTAATCCCAACAACTATTTAAAAGATAAATACAAGTGGAATTATACCAACTAACCGTATTACCAGCAGTCAGTTGCTGGAGAATAAACATTCTTATTTCCAGGGTGTTCTACTATATTCAGAGACATGGAGAATGGCACCAGAAGAATTTATCACTGACTTTTGCTAAATTAGATATTCCCGAGGTCTGCCTATATGGATGCCAACATTTTTAGCACTTCAAGGTCCTTGCAAGAAAAAGTCTCTATAAAAATTCAGGACGGTATTGTTATCATCAACACTTTAAAATTGACTGTGATTGTTACAGCAGTTTTAAAATCAAAGAGACCTAAAAAGAAGGGGGAAATTATATGTGTACTCTGTATTTGAATTTTTATACATGAGATTTAAAACATAATATCGTGATGTTTATTTCAGATAAATTTGTTTTCACCAAAGACTTTTTTCTGAGCCAAAGTCGATGCAAAGTTTATCGAAGACCTCGCCAAAAAAAGAGTTTATTGAAGACCCATCAGCGAGGTAACATCCATCAATAACCTGCCATTAACCACCGTGTCATGTTTGACAGTTCAGCTCTCAACCTGTTTAGCTGTGCTTTCCATTTTGGCTGCTGTCCTAATTAATGACTAATCTATAAAACGGGGATAATAAAACATACCTCATACATGCCACATACATAATTATAAGGAGTGAATCATGTTGCACATGGTACCTGGCACAGTAGATGCTTGGTAAGTGTTTGAATTTTATGTTTCTTTTTACTTTTCCCTGGCATTTTGTTAATGCTTATGATCTTTACTCTCGGGTTTCCAAGGCTATTTAGAAATAAATAATAACAAAATCGGAAGATCTTTTTATATGATAAAATCTCCTGTTGGGGCTCTATCCCAAAAGCCACTCAAAGGAATCAGAAGCCTTGGGTATCGGTTTGAGGCTTTTTGGCTGGGGCTCCCACCCGTCAGAGACTTGAGACCAAACTTTCATGGTCACCATGGTCCAGCTCTATCCCAGCGGATAACCAGATTAAAAACCTAGAAATGGACTGAATCGCAAACATATTTATACTATTTTACTAGAAATGTACTTGTACTCGTGCATCATTTTTGCTTCCTTCCCTACTTTGGGTTCTCAATCTTCCGCTTTAGGAAAATTCTCAAAATTACGATGGATGCCTGCAGCCTCGCCCCAGTAGCAGATCTGGGCTTCCTGGTCATCTGTTCCCTAATCTTTCTCTCCCCTTCCTCCTCCAGTGACCCATCATCTGTACTTTTCTCTCTACTAACTCTGTTTACTAAAACTATGCAACCTCCAGAATTCAGAAACAGTGAATTCCTTAGGTTAAGGGCTACGGCTGGCATTGAAATAGTCTATAGGTGCTGTCAATAGCTGGTTCTCAACTAATCATCTTTGTATGGAACTGATCTTTTTTGTTACTGCAATGCTGTCAGCAGACAGTAACAATGCTGAGATTTGGGGTCTAGACATTATGTTGGTGCCTGCAGTCAAGCTTACTTTCTGAAAGATGAGCCTTATCCAGACCATCTCAGCTCCAGCCACAGCTGGCCCTTCCACAGTGCCATATGCAGACGTGAGCCTGGCACAGGGGATACGGAGCTTCAGCCAATGACCCAACCCTCCAATAGTCAAGGACAGCTGTTAACAGGGGCATAAAGAAATTTGTAAACCTGCTATAAAGCTTAAATAAGAGTTTAAACCTTGTTCATGTCTGAACTTTTTTTCCTCCCAAATTTTATTGTATTTATACTCACCATATATATTTGTGTATACATATATACATGCCAACTGATATTACCTAACACTTTATAGACACATGGAATCAGCTTGTATATAATTTTATTTACATAACATTAAATATAAAGCCCAGATATGGCCTTAGAACGACATGCAATGAAACATACCACTCTGCAGCCATATCCGTGAAAGCCCCATTCAGCAGGACACAAGGGAATTTGAATCATCAGTTAACGTTCTGATCTGTGGGTAATTCCTAACCACCATTTAAGTTTAACCAACCCCATAACTTCTGCAACTTTCTTGGGCTGAGGACCCACAATGCATAAAAATAAAGTAACTCATCCTGGTTTTTCTCCTCTAGGGCATCTTTTTGTGAGGAGACATTATACGCTCAGACCCATGAAAAGTACTAGAATTAGATTTCTGTGATCATTTTATGGGTTGAGGCAACAGATGCATCCTGAGAGGCCAAACTTTCTCCTGGCAGAAACTTGAGCTCTGTGTTCACCACATCGGGTTCTTGTCTTCAACCTCTTCCGTCTCTCATGCTGTAATTTCTCTCTGCCTGCCCACCAGGCATGAATACGAAATTCTCTGTATGCCGGGGGCACTGGCCCCAGAGTGTACCTTCCTGTTACAAACCAGACCTCCCAATAAAGAAGAAACCACAAATCTCAGACACCTCACCACACAATACTTCCCTTTGATTTTCAACTCTAACTTGTGGTTATTATACAAAGGCAACATGTGACTTACTGTGTCTCACTGTGATGAAATGTCAGACCAGGGGAACCAAATACCTCAATTAAGTTTTTGTGAGCACAAACATGACGCCTAGGAGTGCCTTCGGAGATCACCCGGACAACCCCCTCATTTGACATAGGAGGACACGAAAGCATGAGTTTTTAAGAGACCTTTACGCTTCAGTCCTTCTCTCCGGACACCTCCCCAGGAGGTGTCCACACCCGCCCCACCGCCAGTCACCCACGTAGTCGACAACGTGCTCAAAGCTCTAATGCTCCAAAGTGATCTTTCAACATGGAGTCTGTTTCCTGCTTTGCCCAACTTACTTCCCACCTCCCTTGATGAGCAGACATATATTAGTGCTAACTCTTTTATAAATTGAATGCCTCTGTTAGATCCTTCAAAAGAGGTTCTGGTAAAATAACCACGAGCAACCCTCTATATTGAGCATCACTCCGCATTTTACAAAACACTTTTACAAAACACTTGTAAATAAACAAAAGGTTTCTTTGTTTAGGGAGAGAGGAATGGAGAAGTCAGAGAGTGTTGAATAACAGAAGGGCCCATCAGAAAAAGAGATTCAAAAACATGGATGGGGCTCAGTGAAACATATTTTTCCTTTTCGGAGCTGGGAGCTGAAAGCCAACTTCCCCATCATGATCTCTCATTTGAGGGGCTCAAGCCTGAGAATCTGTCTGAAATAGAAATCAACTGATCTCTGGGTGAGGTACTGACATCAGACCCATCAGAATACCCAGCGCTGGAGTCTGCAAACCAAGTTCCCGAGAACCCTGAAACGCTCCCAGGGGGGTCTGAGCGAGGCAGGGTGTGTGTTTAGGCAAAAAGTGCAGATTCTGATCACAGAGGCTGGAATCCAAGGAGAGGCCAGAAACCGGTTCCAGAAGCCAGTTCCAGCCTCTTCTGACCCAGATGGACTGATTGTTCCCTCAGGGCTGGTTGGAGCTCATGTATATAAAGTCAAGGCATTATTTGTCATTGATGATGAAAACATATTTATAATGTCAGGAGAATTTATGACACATAAAATTCCACTATCAAATCATATCAAGTTTACATTTCTCCATAATCCCTGGTCCTTCTTATCCACATACACACACATTTTTTTGCAGCCATAAGAGGAGGTTACTTAAAACTGTGTATCCTTTTTTTATGGTATTATTATCTGTTTTGCATTTTTTCCAAGTTTCTACAGTTTCCATGTCATAATGGTCTTGGTTTGTATAATCATAATTTAAGAGAAGGCAAAGTTCAGATTATCCCTAAATTTGTAAATAAAGAGAATTTCTGGGAATAAAACTAAGTCAGTTTGCCAGAGAAGAGCTAAGCCAGCCACGGAAGGAAGTCAGGATCCAATCTGTTAGGTGGAGGCTGAGATGCTACAGGTCACTGACATGACTGGGTGTAGCCTCAGGGAGCCAGGGCTATGAAATGACTGCTCAAAGATCAGGATGTGTGTCCAGCAGTGCCTGGGAGGGAGGCCCAGCACCTGGGGCTTGGACATCTAGCCACCAGGGATGTGTCCTCCTCTGTGAGCTGAAAATGGCTCATCAGACTCCACCAGGGCCCAGATTAAGCCTCCCCCTTGGCTCTAATTCCTTGGTCACACAGAAGTTTGGGGTCATATCCTTCCAGAAATGCTATCCAGAGATGGAAATGCCCTGAGTGATGAGCCGAAGCATTCTAGTCACCATCTAGGCGTTTCCACTGTAAATGCATGATCTGGTCTCCACTTACACAACAGGCTCACATAGTTCATGTCTTCACCTCTGAGGACCTGGCCACCTGGCTCAGGTTTCTGGACATACATTACTGAAAACCAGTGACCACATAAGGTTGCATGATCCCAATAAGGCCCTAGCCAAGGGCGAGTTGGCATCCTTCCAGGGTTTGGCCTTCTCTCTCTACCGGTTGGACCACACCATGGAGTAACTTAACCAGAATATGATTTCTTCTGTTCCCTGGGGCTGGTTATCTTGCTTGTTCATAGCTTTATGCTCGTCTAGAGAAGATTGACATAAACACCCTTGTGCCTTTGGCTTTTGTCTTTAAGGGATTGTGAGGATGGCTGAAGATTATACTCCCCACCTTGGGGGCTTTTTGCCCACAGGGCTGAAAAATTCCAGAATGGTGATTTAGAGTGCCACAGGAATCCAAGAGTGAGAGCAGAGAGGTTTCATTTTCAGGTCAGGGACCCAAACTTTGAGTTCCATGGGCAGTGCCTATGGTATCATGTCATGCAGAACGTCATCCAGCTGAACCCCTGTGTCCTGTCCTCCTGTCCTCAGACATGCCTGGCCCTCGCTCATAAGAAAGCTTGAATCGCTATAGACACAAACTATGGCAATGTCCCTTCATCTTCAAATCTCTATTCCCTATTAAATTTAAACATGAATTATGTATTTGCCTTCCCTCCAGATAACATTGTCTTCTGCAATATGAAATTAGATGGAGGTAACAGGAATGATTGCTGAGTTGTTTGAATTTTAACCATGAGACTGAAAAAAGAAATCGTAACTCAACTAACTCTTCATTAAAAGTACTATATTTCATCCAAGATAGAACATACCAGAATACAGGTTCTTGGACACGTTTTGTTTGTTGGGTTCTTTAAATTAATTAATTAATTAATTTATTTTTGGCTGCGTTGGGTCTCCATTGCTGCACGCGGGTTTTTCTCTAGTTGCGGTGAGCGGGGGTTACTCTTCTTTGCGGCGCGCGGGCTTCTCACTGAGGTGGCTTCTCTTGTTGCGGAGCACGGGCTCTAGGCACGTGGGCTTCAGTAGTTGTGGCACATGGGCTTAGTTGCTCCGCGGCATGTGGGATCTTCCCGGAGCAGGGCTCGAACCCGTGTCCCCTGCATTGGCAGGCAGATTCTTAATCACTGCGCCACCAAGAAAGTCCTTGGGCACGTTTTTTATGGTGCTCGTAAGAATTCAAATTTCCCCATGTATATGTCACCTTTTAATAATACTAAAACTAATATGGCTGATTGTCCCAAGGAAAAAGCCATTCTTTTATATATCAGAGGCCAGCAGCCCATGACCAGCCTGTCACAGGTGACTTGCACGGGGATTCGGAGAGAAGCCAGAGAACACAGAATGCATCGGTTTTCCTGACTTGACTCTCAGCATTACTAAGACTTTGGCTCGCTTATTGCTCTGGCTCTTTCTTCTCCTGGCTAACTCACAGAAGAAGCTGCAATCACTGAGGAGCAACTCTCTGTCCAAGACTCCTGGCCCAAGGGAGGTTTGGGGCGGCAAGTGCCTCCAGTGTAACGTGGCCACAATGGACCATCATCTCCACAATCCCCTCCACACACACACACAACACAGCACACACACACTTATGCTAAACACACACAACTCCTCTTCCTATATTCTCTGAGACAACGAATGGCCTCACTAACCTCCCAGCTGCTTAAGCCAAAACCTGGATAATTCTCAAATCTCCCCTCCTCTGTTCCCCAATAGCCATGAACTGAAAGCACTATCTATACTAATCCCTGAATACCTTATTCTCTACCCCATGATTAGAGTTCTCGTATCTCTCATCTGAACTACAGTATCAGGAGATGCTATCATTAAAGAGACTCCACAACACCTTAAAAATTCAAGCCATTGATCAATCACCAGGTGTACTGTGAGGGGCATCACAGAAACACCCCTGACCTCGAGCCGTTCGCGGCCTTAGACATGTGCTGCCTGACCATGAGGAAATGAGGGAGGGAAGCAGTGTCATGATAAAGTGACAACCAAATATAATAACCACCAGATGAGTTCCCTGGAGGGGAAAAGACTGATGGGGTAGGAGTTATCAGGAAGGCTTCCTGAAGGAAGTAGGAGCGTGAGGTAAGCCACCAAAAGCAGAACTGGAATCTGGGAAGTTGAGGGAAGAGTGGAGCAAAGTCTTGAGAGCCAGGTAGGCCACACAGAAAGAGAGGAGAGGAGACTGCATGTCAGGAGCGGTAAGAAACAAAAAAAAAGCAGGATGAGTCAAAATAAGGAGGTAGGTGCTTCTGAGCATGGGTTGGCAGTTACAGAGACCAGGGAGGATGAAGCAGGGAGGCCGAAGTGCCAGGAGAAAGAGGTGAATGAGTGTGGGCTCTCCTCCTTGCTGAGCTCCGAAAGGCACAGTGGGTGAGTAGCCAGTAAAACGAGGCCTGGAACCAAAACTATTGCCTCTTTCTAGAGCCACCTCTTTGGCTGAGGCCCCAGTGTCTTATTCTGTCTGTTGTCAGCCTGCCCGATCTACCAGGGTCACCACTGGGGACATGCAGCTCTTTTCCCAACAAGTGGCCAATTTCTCCCAGGATCCAGAAAAGTATCCACTTAGACTCTAAAATCTGTAAACTCCAGGGTCAATGGCACCACACTGGACATGTGTAGGGTTAACAGCGGGGAGTTCAGGAAGGAACTTCCAGTGGAAAAGCCCTTTATTCACTGAGAAGAGAAATGCGTGCCTCACGCTGCCCAGGGAAGCACAGACCTGAGCTGCACATCCCTTTGGGCTTGGAAACCAAATACATAGACCCAGGACATTCAAGTTAGCAGAGGGAAATTAAGAATTCACTTCCTGGGGCCTGGAGAGAGTGAACCAATAATAGAGGCCAGGCTTATTTTTCAAAAGCAGATTCTGCCAACCCACTGGGGAGATAAGTCACGGAAGCACTGATGGCCTCCAGGGTCATGTGTGCACCTCCAAGCTGGAAAACAAGCAGTCAGAGGCAGCTAGGACAAGAGGCTGAAATCAGACAAGAGAAGGGTGGAACTGGAGAGCTCAGGCTGGGAATCCAGGCTTCATGACTATTCCAACAGCCTTTGTATGAGTAGAAAGAACCATGGCTGGCATATCTAGGGATATGTGTATTTTCATTCCTGCTCTGCTACTTGCTACTTGTGGTATTCAAGGAAGTTGCTTACCCAGCGAGGCTTACCCAGCAAAACACAGGTTATCAGACCTCCCGTCCCCACCACTACCACCACAGAGGGTTTGCTAAAGGGATGACTGAACCAACAACCAAGGAAGCAGTTTGTCACTGTGTGGTCCTATGCTCAAATGAAGGTATGTTATCATCACAATGTGCTCCCCATGGCCCCAGGCCACAGAAGAGGGAATAGGATCACGCAGAGTCTGGCACTGCCCTCAAGAAGTTCATAATCAGACTTGGAAGAGAGGCATACCACCCAAGGACAATCGTTAGACTGGGTAAAAGCTCCTATCCAGACTGCTATGTGCTGCAGAAAAATGGTGGTAGATATAAGCAGAAAAGATATCCCAGGGAAGTTTGAACATGAGCTGGACCACAAAGGATACAGTCAAATCTGGAAAGATGGAAAAGTGAGAATAGAAAAGAAAAAGAAAGCTGCAAACATCAGAAATGTAGGCCAAAGGTCCAGTTTTAGAGCTCATTCATGGCTAATGTACAGGCAAGCACCGGGGGCTGCAACCCTTTTCACTTATTTATTTTTCTTTATGAGCAAAGCCAAGAAATCTGAGAACTTTAAGGAAGGGGAAAAAAAAGAAGAAAATTAAGATTACCCACGGTTTCCTAATACTCGGGATAACCAGTGTTAGTTTATTATGTGTCCTTAAAGTCTTTTTCAAATTTTCTTCTGCAAGATCATTTTTAAATGCTTGCATATATTTTATTACATAAATGTAAAATGGTTAACTCATGCCCCTGTTGATGAGCCTTTAAGACATTTCCAAATAATATAAACGATATTTCAAAGTTTGTGATTGGGAATGTGGAATTCTCAAGTAAGGGTGTCTGGGTTCAAATTCTGTCTCCATCATTTATTATCTGAGTTACCTTGGGTGAATTTAGCTCTCTAACTCAGTTTCCTATTCTTGTAAATTGGGATAAAAACAGAACCTAACACTCAGAGTTTTAAAAAAAATTGTGGTAATATTCACATAATGGAAGACAACTCAGCTATAAAAAGGAAGGAATTATAGATACATGGATGGATCTCAAAATAATCATGCTGAATGAAAGAAGCCAGAACAAAAAAGAGGGTACATAGGGTATGGTTCCACTTGTATAAAATTCTAGGAAATGCAATCTATATTGACTGAGAGCAGCTCAGAGGATGCCTGGGATAGGGTAGGACATGGAGGGGCAGCAGGAAACTGTGGAGGGTGATGGGTACATTCATTATTTTGACGGCTGTGGTAGTTTCATGAGTATATACATATGTCAAATGTTATCAAATCACGCACTTTAAATAGAGTAGTCCTTGCCTAAGCTATGCACAGTGTGCTGTGTGCAGTTTTCTGTGTTAATTATGCCTCAATAAAGTTGTAAACAAAACTCTTTTTTTTAATTTGCGCTAAAATAAGCTACCACCAGGAATGTATGGGCATGGCTTTTGTCTTCTCCCTTCTGAACACTGGGTATTCCTTTATTTTAAACAGTTTTGCCAAACTGATCAACAAAAATAAAGGTATCTCATTATCATTTTAAATTGTGTCTGTGATTACAAATAAAGTATAAAATACTTACTGTTTTGTATGTATTTGCATTTCTTTTCTATGAATTATATGTTGATATGTTTCGCTCATTTTTGCTGGTGTGTTTATCCTTTTCCTTATTTATTTCTTATTGTGATTATGCAAGTACGTCTTTCCAGACTTTTCCCAACCAAATACATATACTTTTTTAAAACAAAAATCGGATCATACTTTATATCCTATTCTGTAACCCACTTTTTACACTAACATAACATGAATATCTCTCAATGTCGATAAATGGGCGGCTACATCGTAGTTTTAATGGTTAGAGCAGCAATTCTTAATGCTGCTCCTTAAATCATATTTCAGTTTCAGAAAATGGAATGAGGCTCTCCCTCATTTCAAAGGGAGTTGAGAGTAACTTCACAACTCACTTTTTTATTTGTTACAGCCTCATAGAAACTGCAGTAGGTTCTTTGATGAATGACAACCAAGAATTCTCCTCACCCTGAAAGGGAACTTTATGAAACTGACTCTGGCTAACTTCTTTTTTTACAGTTCCCTTAGAACAGTGCTGATAATGAAATTTTCAGCTAGCCGCACTTCACTTGACAAATTATGAAGAGATCAATTTGTTCCCATTAGTCTCTTCATTAATACCCAAGACGAGGTCCACTCTAGTAAATAGTGAACAACCTTTGGCTCAAGTAGAGATGTCTCTTTGTCAAAGTCTTAAGAGAAGCTCTTCCTTAAAGTTCAAAAGGAAATACTTTGATTAAAATCAAAAAGCTACTCCTCTTAAATGTCAGGCAAAAAAACTGGTAACGTCCTATGAGAAACACAATTAATTCAAGGCAACACATTGCTATGACATTGGGGTTAAGAATTTAAAAGTGACACAGCTTAAGAATGAAAAGTTATGGTTTACCAGCAATAGTAATCTATCTGCTTTACAAGTTACTTTTGAGTGACACTTAATATCCAGGCTCTGTCATCCAATGGGCTGAAAGAATTATTCAAACTGGGGTCAGTAGAACCTTACTTAAAAATCATCATTCCATTCACTTTTGTATTGTGTTTCAAACAAGTCAACCATATAAATGAGGAAAGATTCAGTCTGAAGGTCAGACTGGCTGAGATTTTTGTTTTAAAAGCACTGGTCAGAAACAAAGCATTATTTTTGAAGGGAGAAAACCAGGAATTGGGTTGCAATAACCAGTCCGTGGCAGCCTAGGCATTTCAAAAGGGCTTTCTCCCCCCGATGATTAGAAAGGCATTGAACATTCACTAAACACTGGGGCCTTCCCTGGGCCCTATGTAATTCTGGGTGCCAGTAAGCATATCGTCAGCTAAGTGGACGAAGAGATAGGCATGTAAACAGCTCACTTTCTGATGAGGCCAATGGGGTTGGGTGTAATCAGAAAGAAGAAAGTTTTCTGTGAGCGTAAGAAACCAGTGACTAAGGCTGGCAGGACAGAAGGCTCCCTAAAATAGACAGCACTTCGGCCTGAGGAGAGAAGGAAACACGACTTTCCAAGCCCACCCATCTTACTACCTTTGGATGCATAAAACCAACGCTGGAAGTAACTATTGCAAGAGATTTTTTTTTTTTAACATCTATATTGGAGTATAATTGCTTTACAACGGTATATTAGTGTCTGCTTTACGACAAAGTGAATCAGCTATACATATACATATATCCCCATATCTCCTCCCTCTTGCGTCTCCCTCCCACCCTCCCTATCCCACCCTTCTGGGTAGACACAAAGCACTGAGCTGATCTCCCTGTGCTATGCGGCTGCTTCCCACTAGCTATCTATTTTACGTTTGGTAGTGTATATATGTCAGTGCCACTCTCTCACTTCGTCCCAGCTTACCCTTCTGCCTCACCATGTCCTCAAGTCCATTCTCTACGTCTGTGTCTTTATTCCTGTCCTGCCCCGAGGTTCATCAGAACCTATTTTTTTTAGATTCCATATATATGTGTTAGCATACGGTATTTATTTTTCTTTTTCTGACTTACTTCACTCTGTATGACAGTCTCTACGTCCATCCATCTCACTACAAATAACTCAATTTTGTTTCTTTTTATGGCTGAGTAATATTCCATTGTATATATGTGCCACATCTTCTTTATCCATTCATCTGTCAATGGACACTTAGGTTGCTTCCATGTCCTGGCTACCGTAAATAGAGCTTCAATGAACATTGTGGTACATGACTCTTTTTGAAACTCTTCCAAAATATAGAAGAGGGAGAAACACTCCCAAACTCATTCTATGAGGCCACCATCACCCTGATACAAAAAGCAGACAAAGGTGTCACAAAGAAAGAAAACTACAGGCCAATATCACTGATGAACATAGATGCAAAAATCCTCAACAAAATACTAGCAAACAGAATCCAACAGCACATTAAAAGGATCATACACCATAATCAAGTGGGGTTTATCCCAAGAATGCAAGTATTCTTCAATATATTCAAATCAATCAATGTGATAAACCATATTAACAAATTGAAGGAGAAAAACTATATGATCATCTCAATAGATGCAGAGAAAGCTTGCGACAAAATTCAACACCGATTTATGATAAAAACCCTCCAGAAAGTGGGCATAGAGGGAACTTATCTCAACATAACAAAGGCCATACATGACAAACCCACAGCCAACATCGTTCTCAATGGTGAAAAACTGGAACCATTTCCTCTAAGATCAGGAAAAAGACAAGGTTGTCCACTCTCACCACTATTATTCAACATAGTTTTGGAAGTTTTAGCCACTGCAAGAGGTATTTTAAAATCTCAATGATCCTTAAAATAAATCGAAGTGGGAAAAGTGCATTTCAAGTAGCCAGGCTAACGAGCACTTCTTCCATAAAGGTGATAAAAGCAACTACACCCTAACAGAAAAGCTCTCTGTGGATGTCTCCCCACAGTGCAACACTTTATCAAGTTTCATACAAATACTAGATGTTTCCAATAAACTAGAAACTTACAGCTCATCTGAGAGTGAGAGGACTCTTCTGCAGAGCACCAACCGCCTGAGAGAAGAAACCCTGATGAGTGAGGAACCAGGTGCCCTTCAGAGTAGGCAGGTAGGGAAGTGAGTGGGCAGGTAGGGAACACAGCAGCACTCCTGGAGGTCCCCCCCCTTGGATGACAAGGACAGGTGCTTCCCAGGAATCAGGGCCATAGGGGTTGAGACTGGAGATGTGAGACCAATATGCTGCAAGGAACTGGCAAGCTGAGTAAGTTTGACCACCCAACATGGGTGCAGTCAGTGGGAAAACCCCTCAACTCCCCACAGCTTGGTCTGAGGTCTGCAAACACAGGGAAGAGTTTGGGACCTAAAAACTTAGAAGTGCAACCTAGGAGAAGGGGGCTTGGTGGTCAATCCCAGATCCTTTTCTGAGATCTGAGTTGGCATGAAAGAGAACAGAACCTATAGGAAAGGGGAGCTGAAATGAAGGGCTGAGGGACAAAGGAAAACCTGGCCAAGCCACAGTGAGGCCACTGCTGCTGAAAAACTGGTCTTAGAGCTTGGGCTGGTTCCCAAGGGTGGGGGGCAGAGGTCCCGCTGCAGATATGGTGATGCCTGGGCAGGATCCGATCATTCTGGATGGTCTGCAAGGCCTCCTATCAGAGGCCCTAGGGCTCAAAATATGGGAGACAGGCAGAGAGCTGGCACCTGGGTACTTAGGATAAATGCATTAAAATAATTGCAAGATAATAGATACCTTCCAATGATGACACTAAACAAAGGATAACTGGTATCCCTGAAGTAGAGATATAACAAGTGGTATAAAATAAATGAAAGATATAATAGGAAAAAAAACTTTCCCTTAAATGAAGGAAGAACTAAATCTCCATAATTAAAAGCACATTCCAAGTAGACCATGTTGTAGGAAATTTGAGACAGAATGAACACTACCAAGATCAACCCCGGTAAATTACTGAACATTAAAAAAAAAAAATTGAGAGAATCCCTTAGGCATCTGAAAAGAGGAAACAAAAAAAATTTACTTAAAAGGCTGATAAATAAGGCTAGCCTCATGTTTCTTTATAGCAACATTAAAATACAGGGAAAGAAGGGAACAGCATATGCGAGTTTCTGAAGGAAAAAAGTGTGATCCAAAAATTGCAGGCCCAACAAAATGTTGTTCAGGTGTAAAGGTGTCAGGAATAAAGATGCAGACATAGAGAATGGACTTGAGGACATGGGGAGGGGGAAGGGTAAGCTGGGACGAAGTGAGAGACTGGCATGGACATATATGCACTACCAAATGTGAAATAGCTAGCTAGTGGGATGCAGCCACATAGCACAGGGAGATCAGCTCGGTGCTTTGTGACCACCTAGAGGCGTGGGATAGGGAGGGTGGGAGGGAGACGCAAGAGGGAGGAGATATGGGGATGTATGCATATGTATAGTTGATTCACTTTGTTATACAGCAGAAACTAACACACCATTGTAAAGTAATTATACTCCAATAAAGATGTTAAAAAAAAAAAGTGTAAAGGTGTCAGACAGGCATTCACGGATTCACAAGAACTCAGGAAATACAGCACCCAGTAATCCCCTAGGAGAAAAAATTTGATGACAAAATCTAGCCATACAAGAATGAATGAGAAGTTGTGGTGAAAAAAAAAAAAGACCTATAATGAGCACTGAACCCACACATTTAAATGGAAGCTAAACAATTTTATATATACATATACTTATACATACACATGCATACATATGTAACAAATTGGAGAAGTGCTATAAAGGAACTAAATAATATGATGTATGTGGTTAACGGTGGTTATCTCTGAAAGTAAAGGCAGTCAGAGGAGACAGGGAGAAGCAATTTTATTTAATTTTTTCTCCCATACTCTGTTTTTAATTGAGGTATAATTTACATGTAATAAAATGCATAAATTTTAAGTACACAGTTTGACAAATTTTGACAAATGTGTAAACCTACATAATCACTACTCAAATCAAAAAAATATTTAACATCTCCTCCACCCCCAGGAAGTTCCCTCATGCCTCTTTCAGTCAACTCTCCAGACCCCAGAGGCAACCATCGTTCTGATTTCCATCGTCTGTTCTAGAACATTATGTAAGTGGAGTCACATGTGTTTGGTTTCTTTCACTCACATGTTTTTAAGATTCATCCATGGTGTTGCATATATGAGTAGTTTATGTTTTATTGTTGAGTAATATTCCATGGCTATACCATGCTGTGCTTATACTTTCTCCTGTTGATGGATATTTGAGCTGTCTCCAGTTTTTGCCTGTCACAAAGACACCCTACACAGTCTTGTACAGTATATTGTCATTCCTCTTGGGTAAAATCCTAGTAATGGATTAGCTGGGATATAATGTAGTTGAATATATAACCCTATAATAAATTGCCTAATAGCTTTCAAAGTGATATATCATTTTACCACCAAGTGCCAGATGTTCTACGTCCTCTCCAATATTGTTAGACTTCTAATTTTAACCATCTAAGTGTGTGTAAGGTGGTGTCTCTTTGTGGTTTTCATGTATGCTTATCCAATTACTGATGATGCTAAGCTTTTTTTTAATGTGTTATTAGCATTTCATACATGTTTCTTTGGGAGGGTCTGTTTAAAAGTGTTTTTGCAGATATTTTCACCAAGCTTGCAGTTTGCCTTTGAACTTTCCGAAGAGTGTCTTCTGAAGAGCAAATGTTTTTCACTTTCATAAAGTCCAATTTATCAATTTTTTCTCTCTTAGGGGTAATGCTTTTTAATGTCCTTTAAACGAATTTTGCTTACTGGTTCTTTCACTCTGGAAAATTATTTTGAGATTCATTGATATTGTTGCATGTACCGGTAATTTATTCTTTTTTATTACTGATAGTATTCTACTATGTGGATATACCACAATTTAGTTATTCACCTGGCAATGGACATTTAGCCTGTTTCTAGGTTTGAGTTATAACACATAAAGCTTCTATAGACTTTTCTTTTAAGTCTTTGTGTGGATATATGCATTCATTTCCCTTGAGTAAATAGCTAGGAGTCGAATGACTAGATTGCATAATAGGTGTACACTTAACTTACTAAAAAACTACCAAATTTTTCCAAAATGATTGTACCAGCAGTTTATGAGAATTCCAGTTGCTCCACACCTTTGCCAACAATTAGTAGTTAGTGTCTTTATTTTTAGCCATTGTAGTGTGTGTTGTGATTGTCATGTGGTTCTACTTGCATTTTCCTAATGACCAATGATGTTAAACATCTTTTCATGTACTTATTTGTCATCCATGTATCTTCTTTGGTGAAGACTATGTGCAAATTTTTGCCCCTTTTCTAAGTTGGGTTGTCATTTTACAAGCGAGTGGGAGGAGTTTTTATACATTCTTCATAAAAGTCCTTTGTAAGATACATGTTATGCAACTATCTTCTTACAGTCTATGGCTTGCCTTTTATTTTGAAGAATAAAGTTTTTAATTTTGGTGATTTTTCATTATTGAACTTTTATGTTTAAAATTTGTTCTTTTTTTGGACATATTTATAAAATCTTTGCCAAGCCCAAATGCACTAAGATTTTCTCCTATGTTTTCCCCTAAAAGTTTTGTAGTTTAGCTCTTGCATTTAGGTCTATGATCTATTTCAAGTTAATTTTTGTGTACAGTGTGAGCTAAGGGTCAAGATCCATGTTTCTGCATATTGTGATTGTTCCAACACAATTGGTTGAAAAAGTCATTTTAACATTAAACTGCATTGAGCCTTATAGAAAATCAGTTGGCCAAATACATGTGCATCTATATCTTCAGTCTCTATTCTGTTCCATTAATCTACACACATGTATGTATGTCAATATTACAGTTCCTTGATTATTGTCACTTTATAAGTCTCGAAATCAAACTCTGTTCCTCTTTTTTGAAGTTGTTTTGGTTATTCTAGATCCTATGCCTTCCCATATAAACTTTGGTATCTGTTTATAAATTTATAGAAAAAGAAGACTGCTAGGATTTAATTGAAATTAATTGAAATCTACACATCAATTTGGAGAGAACTGACTTCTTGACTCTATTGTATCTTTACATCAATGAATATAGTTTACATCTCCAGTTATTTGTGCTTTCCTCGATGCTCTCAACAAAGCCCTTTAGTTTTCAGGGTACAGCTTACACAATTTTTGTCAAATTTGTCCCTTGCATTTCACACATATTGCACTATTTTTAATACAGTTGTTTTTAAATTTTTCATTCTCTGATTGCTATTGTTGCATATATAGTAATGTATAGAATAAATACAATTGATTTTTTGTATCAATCTTGTATCCTGAATAGTGAACTATTAGCTACATTCACTTATTAGTTCTTATAGATTTTTTTTTGTAAATTCCTTAGAATTTTTACATAGATGATCATGTCATCTGCAGATAAAGTACATTTATTTCCAGTTTGGATGTTTTTTATTTCTTTTTCTTGCATTAATGCAGTTGCTAGCTTCTCCCATACAATGTTGAGTGGAACTGGGGAAAGCAGACGTTCTTGCTTTCTTTCTGATCTTCGGTGGAAAGCATTAATTCTTTCAGGATTAAGTATACTATTTGTTATAGGTTATTCATAGGTGCACTCTATGAGGTTAAGAAAGTCTGCTTCTGTTTCTAGTTTGCTGTAAGTTTTTATCATGAATGTCATATGCTTTTGCTGCATCAATTGAGGTGAACAGAGGGGTTTTTTTTTTAGTCTGTTAATATGGTGAATTACACTGATTGATTTTTCAAATGTTGAACCAATCTTGCATTTTGGGGTTTAACCCCACTTGGTCATGATTCTTTTTATGTAGTGTTGAATATAATTAGCTAAAACTCAAAATTTTTCATCTATTTTTATAATGGACACTGGTCTACCAATTCTTTTTCTTGTAATATCTATCCCTCATTTTGGTATCAGGGTAATTCTGGCCTCATAGAATGAGTTGGTTTTTTAAATTTCATTCTCTGATTTTCTGGAATAGTGTGCAGAATTGGTACCATTTTTTTTTCTTAAGTATTTCTAGAATTCACCAGTGAAGCCATTTGAACCTAGAGTTTATTTGTGAGAATTTTTTTTACATACAAATTCAATTTCTTTAATAGACATAGGGCTTTTCAAGTTATCTATTTCTTTTAGAATAAACTTCGGTAGTTTGTGTTTTGTTGTTGTTGTTGTTGTTTTGCGGTACTCAGGCCTCTCACTGTTGTGGCCTCTCCCATTGTGGAGCAACAGGCTCCGGATGCGCAGGCTCAGCGTCCATGGCTCACGGGCCCAGCCGCTCCACGGCATGTGGGAACTTCCCGGACCGGGGCATGAACCCGTATCCCCTGCATCGGCAGGTGAACTCTCAACCACTGTGCCACCAAGGAAGCCCGGTAGTTTGTGTTTTTTGAAGAGCCTGTCCACTTTATTGATAATTTATTATCAAACTCACAGTCATAAAATTGTTCATAATATTCCTGTATTATACTTTCATGTTTGTAGAATCTTTAGTGATGTTCCCACTCTTATTTCTGACATTGGCAATTTGTATTCTTTTTTTTCTTTTTCCTGCTCTATATGGCTTGGGTTATCAATTTTGTTGATCTTCTCAAGGGACCATATATTAGTTTCATTGATTATTCTTATTGTTTTCGTTTTCTGCTCTTATCTTTATTATTTTCTTTCTTAGGCTTACTTTGTGTTTCATTTGTTCTTTTTCTAGTTTCTAATGTGGAAGCTTAGATCAGGGGTCAGCAAAAAGTTTTTATAAGGAGTCAGATAATAATTATTTTAGGCTTTGAGTTCATATGATCTGTGTTGCAACTAATCAGCTCTATTGTTATTGCTAAAAGAAGCCATGGACAATACATAAATGAATGAACATGGCTGTGTTTCAATAAAACTTTGTTTGTAAAAACAGGCAGCAGGTTCAATTTTGCCCATCTGCCGTAATTGGACAATTCCCAATTTCCATCATTCATTTGAGATCTTTCATCTTTCTAATATAGGCACTTAGTGCTATATATTTCCAAGTACTGTTTTAGATGCATCCCACAAATTTTGATTTGTCATGTTTTTATTTTTATTGGAAAATGGAGAATGTTTTGGTTGTTGACTATGAATCTGGTCTTTACTCTCCTTAATCACCACCACCTCTGTAGGCTCTTTACCGTAACGTTACTAACTGAAAGCAGGCTGGGCATGAAACCTCCGCCACTGCTATTGAAGCTTCTCTACCCTCCTTTCTCTGGGCCTTGCATGTGAGGCAGTGTCAGTTTCTAAAATTTTCCAAGACGCCCAAACTCCAGACCCCTTTCTAGTCTCCCTTCTCCAATTATATCTCCTCCACCTCTTGAATAGAATGGCTTGATCCCTCATACCAATGACCCCCCTGCTCACATTATCCTGAAACAGAAAGATTGCAAGTTGACTTATCCCTGAGGATGGACAGATGGGGGAAGGGACTGCATTTATTTGGGTCCCTGAGAAGGGGACATCTAAACAGGAGTAGACATGCAAGAGACTGGTGGGAGAAGGGAGCAGGGGAATGAAGGGACCATCTTCAGATTATGGTGCGGATCTGACAATTCTGAAAGGAAAGAGGGAAGGAAGGAGGACTCAGGAGGAAGGCCCTTGGACTGAAGCACAGTTTCAAGAAAGATTCTGCAAGGCCACTGGAAATACTCCAGCCAAATTCACCTGTTGGAGCAGTCCTGCATTTTGCTGAAACGGGCCTGCCTTAGCACCCGTGCTCTGCTTAGTCATTGGTTGGAAACAGCCTTCAGGAAGTATGACCTTACTGTGAATACAGTGGTAGATCCCATAAAGACCTCAGAAAGAATCTCCAAATTATCTACAGCATCTGAATTCTATGTCCTGTTAATAAAGGAACTGGATGGAGAAAAGCAGATGCCTTTATTCCTTGTTGGCTTAGGGCTGCTGCACTAATCAAGAAGCAGATCTCACTCCTCTCACCATGAGTCACCGATGGAACCACACACCACTGAAAGGCCTTCCGCACACTGACAATACTTGCCCTCCATTACAAGGACACCTGTCAAAACAACACTTGACAGATATATCTTGCCTTGTTCTGAACTGCATTAACCACAGAAAAATATACCTGCTCCAATAAAACACTCCAATGTTATTATAAAGGCCACTAAATGTACTTCTGGGCACTTTTTCAGCAGAATGTGCCAGCAGTGGTGTGTGCTGTTATGCACATTGTAGCGATGAATTTCCTGACTGTTGCCCAATGGTAAGAGCCACTGAAGCATTAGAGGATGTGACCCACTCGGTGATGGGTGGGCGTAAATTCTATGCCTGTGTTGGTGGCAACCTAGATTAGGTGATGTGTCTTTAAAGGCAAAGCAGATTCAGCCCAATGGACCTTTGAGTCTGCACTAAAGGATTAATAAAGCCAGAGTGGCAGAGACTAAACCAGCCAGAACACGAGCAACCTTGCACAACGTCTTCAGGAGCAATTTTCTCACACACCACAGCAAACCTCCTAGAGGCCCATATGTGGCAAAATGCCACATTGGATAAACTGAGGCAGAGGAGTAAAACCAAAACCTAGCACTACACTCTCAACACCCTCTCCCCTTCATGTGTAAGCTATTGGGCCATATGCCTTCGTCTTTCAGCAGAGCTGTCATTATCTAGGCAGGGCCTGCAATATTCACTGAAGACCTAATAGGCTTTTGTTTCTGGCAATAAACACTGCCCCTTGGTCATTCAAACAGAAACAGCTCAGAAATAGCTTTCAACGTTTGCAGGCTCTGTGATTCCCCAGCTGGGCATCTGCTCCCTGAAGCTGGGCTCTCTGAAGGTGTAGGGTGAGGCACTACCTGTCCACACAGATAGATCAGCCCAGGACTCTGACCAGCTCCTGGCAGAGGCCAGAGTGCAGAACTGCTTAAATAATTCCCAGGGCTATTTATCAATGGTGCCCCTGGGAGGCACTTTACCAAAGCACTCTAACCTGCAGAATTGACAGCATGCTATTTTAAAGACTATTTTTCCTATTTATTTAATTCCTTCATTTATTCATCACATACCTACTGAGGTCCTGCTCCATGCAAACCCTCTTCTAGGCACCTGGGATACAAGGACCAACAAGGGGCTGTTGAAATTGTCCAAAGAAACAGCGTGGTCCTGGATTAAGGTCATGGAAGCTGAAGGGAAGGGAGGTGGGTGGATTTGAGAGATATTTAAGAAGAGTAAGACCGAGCCACCCCTGAGCACCTACCATAGCCAGGCGTATAGTTTGTCTTCAGCAAACTACAGTTTACACGGCTCACTGTAACATGAAAATACAGGAAATGCAGGGCCACTTGTTCTGAAAGAAGGAAAAGCTGTTCCCTTGTTCCTTACTCTCTCCATCTCTCTGGACTGTAGCATCCTTCCAGAGGCTCAGCAAGGCAAGTGGAAGGCCTCAAGCCAAAGTTTTGTATGGGAGGAGACCCGCAGCTTACTGGCATGGGTCTGCCTTACAGATACTCCCAAGGCAAGGGCTGTCTGCCACAGGTCCCGCTCTGTGACTCAGTACCACACCCTTGCTCAGGTCCCTTCTGAGAGCAGAGGGTGGCTGAAGTTGCTAGGGCAAGACAAAGGAGTGAGCAGCTAAGAACCTGTCCTGGGGATGTGGTGAGAGTGTAGGACCCCCAGCGTATCTCCGTTGCTCTATTGAACTTCACTTACAAAACACAAGCTCAAAGATAATGTTATTTAAGACTGGCAAGTCGGCAACCACAGAGCATTTAACCCCAAGTGCAGAGCTCTTCTGAACATAGGGCTTTTGCCTTTTGCAGCTGCCTTGGTCACAATTCAGCCCGTGAAGCTGGCTCTGGTGCCAGCCACCGTGTTGGACTCTGTGATGCAAGAATGAATTAGATTCAATTCCCACTCACCCACTGTGATGGGGCAGGGAACTGTGGGATACTCCTAGGACTTAGGGGGTGATTTAACAGAGGAAGTGAGGTCGAACTGGAGCATAAACTGTTATTAGCTGCAGGAGGAATGGGGAAGTGGAGGAGAGGAACCTTCCAGCATAAGGAACAGCAAGGGGCTTCCCTGGTGGCGCATTGGTTGAGAGTCCGCCTGCCGATGCAGGGGACACGGGTTCGTGCCCCGGTCCGGGAGGATCCCACATGCCACAGAGCGGCTGGGCCCGTGAGCCATGGCCGCTGAGCCTATGCGTCCGGAGCCTGTGCTCCGCAACGGGAGAGGCCAAAACAGTGAGAGGCCCGCATACCGCAAAAAAAAAAAAAAAAAAAAAAAAAGAGGGTGACATTGTAAGAGCTGGCAGACAATGGAACGTAATAGGTGAGAGAGAGGAGGGGGTCACAGAGGATGCCCACATTTCTGGACACTGTGTGGATAGTGCAGATTGTGGTCCCCTGAGCTAGGAACCACAGGGGGAGGAGCAACAGGGGAAGGGAGGAAAGGAAGAGCTCAGTTCTTCCCATGTTCTGCTGGAGCTGCTCCTTAGTCATTCAGGTGAGATGTTTGGTAGACATTGGGATGTAAGGATCTGAGGCCAGGTAAGGATTCTGGGCTTGGGTATGGGGTTGTTTTCAGCATATCTTTGGTAATGAAACCATTAGCGCGTGTGAGGTCTTTCCTACAATTCTAACCCCTAAAAGGGGAGTAGCAGCCTCTCTGGATAAGAAGCACCATCACTCACGCTTTCAAGCAAATACTGGGATCAGGTAGCCGAGGGGAGGCTGGAATGCAAGGCCCCAAAAATTCCTTCAGTTGAGCCTCTGAGTCATCAGCCTTTTCTACCATCTAAAATTTATTTTCCCTTTCACATAATAAGAAATTTCAATTTAACTTTAGAGTCAGACATACTAATGCTAAGACATCAAATTATATTTCCTAGAAGACTGTGTGCTATCTCTTGTTATCTTCCAGGCTTCTCCTCCTCTTGGGGATGCCCCTTTTTGCACTTTTCTCATCTTCTTTGTACCCCCCAAAACCCTGATCTTCCAGCCTCTTCTATCTCCCTTCCCCACTAGCCTGCCTGCCCTCTTTTCTGCCTGCCCTGGTAATTCCCATCATATATCTCTGTGACTGATGAATAGGAAATTAATCAGAGTGCAGTCAGCTGTACCTTTGAATCGTGGACTCATTTTGAGTTGTCTTAATTGAATCATCTCCCTGGGAAAGATGAACTGTAGATAACAATCAGAAAGCCTTGAGCAAAGGGTAAAGGGGCGAGTCTTCTAAAATGAATATATGTCAAAGTCAGATGACAAGAACCTTAGGTTCACCTAAAATCATTCAGTCAGCTAGTCATCACTCAACAGATGTTTACCATGCACCCCACACCCTGCTGGGATCTCCAGGAATTCAGGATCGTGGCTGGCTCTGCCCTCAAGCTATTTCTCTGCCTTTGCCTGAAGACAGCTGAAGACTATGCAGAAAGGGATGCGCTTGAACATCCTTCCTGTGACAACAAAGAAAGAGACCATGGGAGCTTCAAGGTGGCGGAGGAGTGAGATGCGGAGATCACCTTCCTCCCCACAAATACATCAAAAATACATCTACATGTGGAACAACTCCTACAGAACATCTACTGAATGCTGACAGAAGACCTCAGACCTCCGAAAAGGCAAGAAACTCCCCACGTACCTGGGTAGGGCAAAAGAAAAAAGAAAAAACAGAGACAAAAGAATAGGGACGGGACCTGCACCAGTGGGAGGGAGCTGTGAAGGAGGAAAGGTTTCCACACACTAGGAAGCCCCTTCGCGGGCGGAGACTGCGGGTGGCAGAGGGGGAAGCTTCGGAGCCGCGGAGGAGAGCACAGCAACAGGGGTGCGGAGGGCAAAGCAGAGAGATTCCCGCATAGAGGATCTGTGCCGACCGGCACTCCCCAGCCCGAGAGGCTTGTCTGCTCACCCACTGGGGTGGGCGGGGGCTGGGAGCTGAGGCTCGGGCTTCGGAGGTCAGATACCAGAGAGAGGACTGGGGTTGGCTGCGTGAACACAGCCTGAAGGGAGCTAGTGCGCCACGGCTAGCGGGAGGGAGTCCAGGAAAATGTCTGGAGCTGCCGAAGAGACAAGAGACCATTGTGTTGGGGTGCATGAGGAGAAGGGATACAGAGCACTGCCTAAATGGGCTCCAGATATGGCGCGAGCCGCAGCGATCAGCGCGGACCCCAGAGATGGGCATGAGACGCTAAGGCTGCTGCTTCTGCCACCAAGAAGCCTGTGTGAGAGCACAGGTCACTATCCACACCTCCCTTCTGGGGAGCCTGTGCAGCCCGCCACTGCCGGGGTCCCGGGATCCAGGGACAACTTCACCGGGAGAACACACGGCGCGCCTCAGGCTGGCGCAAAGTCACGCCAGCCTCTGCCGCCGCAGGCTCGCCCCGCATCCCTACCCCTCCCTCCCTGCCGGCCTGAGTGAGCCAGAGCCCCGGAATCAGCTGCTCCTTTAACCCCATCCTGTCTGGGCGGGGAACAGACGCCCTCAGGCGACCTACACACAGAGGCAGGGCCAAATCCAAAGCTGAACCCCAGGAGCTGTGCGAAAAAAGAAGAGAAAGGGAAATCTCTCCCAGCAGCCTCAGGAGCAGCGGATTAAATCTTCACAATCAACTTGATGTACCCTGCATCTCTGGAATACCTGAATAGACAACGAATCATCCCAAAATTGAGGCGGTGGACTTTGAGAGCAACTATATATATATATTTCCTTTTTCTCTTTTTGTGAGTGTGTATGTGTATGCTTCTTTGTGTGATTTTGTCTGTATAGCTTTGCTTTTACCATTTGTCCTAGGGTTCTGTCTGTCCGTTTTTCTGTTGTTGTTGTTGTTTTGTAGTACAGTTTTTAGCGCTTATCATTGGTGGATTTGTTTTTTGGTTTGGTTGCTCTCTTCTTTTTTTTTTTCTTTTTTTTATTACTTTAAAATTTTTTATTTTAATAACTTTATTTTATTTTAATTTTTCTTTCTTTCTTCCTCTTTTTCTCCCTTTTCTTCTGAGCCATGTCGCTGAAGAACAGGGTCTTGGTTCTCCAGCTGGGTGTCAGGCCTGTGCCTCAGAGGTGGGAGAGCCAAGTTTGACATTGGTCCACCAGAGACCTCCCGGCTCCACGTAACATCAAACAGCAAAAGCTCTCCCAGAGATCTCCATCTCAATGCTAAGACCCAGCTCCACTCAATGACCAGCAAGCTCCAGTGCTGGACATCCTATGCCAAACACCTAGAAAGACAGGAACACAACCCCACCCATTAGCAGAGAGGCTGCCTAAAATCATAATAACATCACAGACACCCCAAAACACACCACTGGACGTGGACCTACCCACAAGAAAGGCAAGATACAGCCTCAACCTCCAGAACACAGGCACTAGTCTCCTCCACCAAGAAGCCTACACAACCCACTGAACCGACCTTAGCCACTGGGGGCAGACACCAAAAACAATGGGAACTACGAACCTGCAGCCTGCGAAAAGGAGACCCCAAACACAGTAAGTTAAGCAAAATGAGAAGACAGAGAAACACACAGCAGATGAAGGAGCAAGGTAAAAACCTACCAGACCAAATAAATGAAGAGGAAATAGGCTGTCTACCTGAAAAAGAATTCACAGTAATGATAGTAAAGACAATCCAAAATCTTGGAAATAGAATGAAGAAAATACAAGAAAGGTTTAACAAGGACCTAGAAGAACTAAAGAGCAAACAATGATGAACAACACAATAAATGAAATTTAAAAATGCTCTAGAAGGAATCAATAGCAGAATAACTGAGGGAAAAGAACAGATAAGTAACCTGGAAGATAAAATAGTGGAAATAACTACTGCAGAGCAGAATAAAGAAAAAATGAAAAGAATTGAGGACAGTCTCAGACACCTCTGGGACAACATTAAATGCACAAACATTCGAATTATAGAGGTCCCAAAAGAAGAAGAGAAAAAGGAAGGTACTGAGAAAATATTTGAAGAGATTATAGTTGAAAACTTCCCTAATATGAGAAAGGAAATAGTCAATCAAGTCCAGGAAGCACAGAGAGTCCCATACAGGATAAATCCAAGGAGAAACATGCCAACACACATATTAATCAAACTATCAAAAATTAAATACAAAGAAAAAATATTAAACACAGCAAGGGAAAAACAACAAATAACATACAAGGGAATCCCCATAAGGTTACCAGCTGATCTTTCAGCAGAAACTCCGCAAGCCAGAAGGGAGTGGCAGGACATATTTAAAGTGATTAAAGGGAAAAACCTACAACCAAGATTACTCTACCCGGCAAGGATCTCATACAGATTCAGCAGAGAAATCAAAAGCTTTACAGACAAGACAAATCTACAAGAATTCAGCACCACCAAACTAGCTTTACAACAAATGCTAAAGGAACTTCTCTAAGCAGGAAATACAAAGGAAGGAAAAGACCTACAATAACAAACCCAAAACAGTTAAGAAAATAGTAATAGGAACATACATATAACTACCTTAAATGTAATGGATTAAATGTTCCAACCAAAAGACACAGACTGGCTGAACGGATACAAAAACAAGACCCGTATACATGCTGTCTACAAGAGACCCACTTCAGACCTAGGGACACATACAGACTGAAAGTGAGGGGATGGAAAAAGATATTCCATGCAAATGGAAATCAAAAGAAAGCTGGAGTAGCAATTCTCATATCAGAAAAAATAGACTTTAAAACAAAGACTACTATAAGAGACAAAGAAGGACACTACATAATGATCAAGGGATCAATCCAAGAAGAAGATATAGCAATTGTAAATATTTATGCACCCAACACAGGAGCACATCAATACATAAGGCAACTGCTAACAGACATAAAAGGGGATTTCGACAGTAACACAATCATAGTAGGGAATTTTACACCCCACTTTCACCAATGGACAGATCATCCAAAATGAAAATAAATAAGGAAACACAAGCTTTAAATGATACATTAAACAAGATGGACTTAATTGATATTTATAGGACATTCCATCCAAAAACAACAGAATACACTTCTCAATTGCTCATAGAACATTCTCCAGGATAGATCATATCTTGGGTCACAAATCAAGGCTTGATAAGTTTAAGAAAATTGAAATCGTATCAAGCATCTTTTGTGACCACAACGCTATGAGACAAGATATCAATTACAGGAAAAAATCTGTAAAACAATACAAACACATGGAGTGTAAACAATACACTACTTAATAACCAAGAGATCACTGAAGAAATCAAAGAGGAAATCAAAAAATACCTAGAAACAAGTGACAATGAAAACACGATGACCAAAAACCTATGGGATGTAGCAAAAGCAGATCTAAGAGGGAAGTTTATAGCAATACAATCCTACCTCAAGAAACGAGAAACATCTCAAATAAACAACCTAACCTTACAGGTAAAGCAATTAGAGAAAGAAGAACAAAAAACCCCCAAAGTTAGCATAAGGAAAGAAATAATAAAGATCAGATCAGAAATAAATGAAAAAGAAATGAAGGAAACAATAGCAAAGATCAATAAAACTAAAAGCTGTTTTTTGAGAAAATAAACAAAATTGATAAAACATTAGCCAGACTCATCAAGAAAAAAAGGGAGAAGACTCAAATCAATAGAATTAGAAATGAAAAAGAAGTAACAACTGACACTGCAGAAATACAAAGGATCATGAGAGATTAAACTAAGCAACTATATGCCAATAAAATGGACAACCTGGAAGAAATGGACACATTCTTAGAAAAGCACAACCTTCCGAGACTGAACCAGGAAGAAATATAAAATATAAACAGACCAATCACAAGCACTGAAATTGAGACTGTGATTAAAAATCTTCCAACAAACAAAAGCTCAGGACCAGATGGCTTCACAGGCGAATTCTATCAAACATTTAGAGAAGAGCTAACACCTATCCTTTTCAAACTCTTCCAAAATATAGCAGAGGGAGGAACACTCCCAAACTCATTCTAGGAGGCCACCATCACCCTGATACCAAAACCAGATAAAGATGTCACAAAGAAAGAAAACTACAGACCAATATCACTGATGAACATAGATGCAAAAATCCTCAACAAAATACTAGCAAACAGAATCTAACAGCACATTAAAAGGATCATACACCATGATCAAGTGGGGTTTATTCCAGGAATGCAAGGATTCTTAAATATATGCAAATCCATCAATGTGATACACCATATTAACAAATTGAAGGATAAAAACCATATGATCGGGGCTTCCCTGGTGGCGCAGTGGTTGAGAGTCCGCCTGCCAATGCAGGGGACACGGGTTCGTGCCCCGGTCCAGGAGGTTTCCACATGCCGCGGAGCGGCTGGGCCCGTGAGCCATGGCTGCTGATCCTGCGCGTCCGGAGCCTGTGCTCTGCAATGGGAGAGGCCACAACAGTAAGAGGCCTGCGTACCACAAAAAAAAACACAAAAAAACCCCATATGATCATCTCAATAGATGCAGAAAAAGCTTTTGACAAAATTCAACACCCACTTATGATAAAAACTCTCCAGAAAGTGGGCATACAGGGAACCTACCTCAACATAATAAAGACCATATACAACAAACCCACAGCACACATCATTCTCAATGGTGAAAAACTGGAACCATTTCCACTAAGATCAGAAACAAGCCAAAGTTGCCCACTCTCACCACTAATTATTCAACATAGTTTTGGAAGTTTTAGCCACAGTAATCAGAGAAGAAAAAGAAACAAATGGAATCCAAATCGGAAAAGAAGAAGTAAAGCTGTCACTGTTTGCAGATGACATGATACTATATATAGAGAATCCTAAAGATGCTACCAGAAAACTACTAGAGTTAATCAATGAATTTGGTAAAGTAGCAGGATACAAAATTAGTGCACAGAAATCTTTTGCATTCCTATAAACTAATGATGAAAAATCTGAAAGAGAAATTAAGGAAACATTCCCATTTACCATTGCAACAAAAGAATAAAATACCTAGGAATAAACCTACCAAAGGAGACAAAAGACCTGCATGCAGAAAACTATAAGACACTGATGAAAGAAATTAAAGATGATACAAACAGATGGAGAGATATACCATGTTCTTGAATTGGAAGAATCAACATTGTGAAAATGACTCTACTACCCAAAGCAATCTACAGATTCAATGCAATACCTATCAAACTACCACTGGCATTTTTCACAGAACTAGAACAAAAAATTTCACAATTTGTATGGAAACACAAAAGACCCCGAATAGCCAAAACAATCTTGAGAATGAAAAATGGAGCCGGCGTAATCAGGCCCCCTGACTTCAGACTATACTACAAAGGTACAGCAATCAAGACAGTATGGTCCTGGCACAAAAACACAAATATAGATCAATGGAACAGGATAGAAAGCCCAGAGATAAACCCATGCACATATGGTCACCTTATTTTTGATAAGGGAGGCAAGAATATACAGTGGAGAAAAGGCAGCCTCTTCAATAAGTGGTGCTGGGAAAACTGGACAGCTACATGTAAAACAATGAAATTAGAATACTCCCTAACACCATACACAAAAATAAACTCAAAATGGATTAAAGACCTAAATGTAAGGCCAGACACTATAAAACTCTTAGAAGAAAACAGGCAGAACACTCTATCACATAAATCATAGCAAAATCCTTTTTGACCCACCTCCTAGAGAAATGGAAATAAAAACAAAAGTAAACAAATGGGACCTAATGAAACTTAAAAGCTTTTGCACAGCAAAGGAAACCATAAACAAGACGAAAAGACAACCCTCAGAATGGGAGAAAATATTTGCAAATGAAGCAACTGACAAAGGATTAATCTCCAAAATTTACAAGCAGCTCAATATCAAAAAAACAAACAACCCAATCTAAAAATGGGCAGAAGAACTAAATAGACATTTCTCCAAAGAAGATATACAGATTGCCAACAAACACATGAAAGAATGCTCAACATCACTAGTCATTAGAGAAATGCAAATCAAAACTACAATGAGGTATCACCTCACACCAGTCAGAATGGCCATCATCAAAAAATCTACAAACAATAAATGCTGGAGAGGGTGTGGAGAAAAGGGAACCCTCTTGCACTGTTGGTGGGAATGTAAATTGATACAGCCACTATGGAAAACAGTATGGAGGTTCCTTAAAAAACTACAAATAGAACTACCATACGACCCAGCAATCCCACTACTGGGCATATACCCTGAGAAAACCATAATTCAAAAAGAGTCATGTACCATAATGTTCATTGCAGCACTATTTACAATAGCCAGGACATGGAAGCAACGTAAGTGTCCATCGACAGATGAATGGATAAAGAAGATGTGGCACATATATACAATGGACTATTACTCAGCCATAAAAAGAAACGAAATTGAGTTATTTGTAGTGAGGTGGATGGACCTAGAGACTGTCATATAGAGTGAAGTAAGTCAGAAAGAGAAAAACAAATACCCTATGCTAACACATATATATGGAACCTAAAAAAAAAAAAAAAAAAAAGGTTCTGATGAACCTAGGGGCAGGACAGGAGTAAAGACGAAGATGTAGAGAATGCACTTGAGGACACGGGGAGGGGGAAGGGTTAGCTGGGACGAAGTGAGAGAGTGGCATGGACTTATATACACTACCAAACGTAAAATACATAGCTAGTGGGAAGCAGCCACATAGCACAAGGAGATCAGCTCGGTGCTTTGTGACCACCTAGAGGGGTGGGATAGCGAGGGTGGGAGGGAGACGCAAGAGGGAGGAGATATGGGGATATATGTATATGTAAAGCTGATTCACTTTGTTATAAAGCAGAAACCAACACACCACTGTAAAGCAGTTATACTCCAAAAAAGATGTTTAAAAACAAAAAGAAAGAGATCATGGGCTGAGAAAGTGGCCCAGGTGTGAAAACCCTCTTAGCATGGGTTAGTTTCACCTGCTAGAAAGAAGCAAAGGAGATTGCAGCAGACACTGGCTAGTTATTTTCCAAACTCTTTCTCTCCTTTGCCAGACAGAGCTGCCGGGCTACATTTCCCACCCTCCCTTGCAGTTGCAGGTATGAGAGTTCTGGCCACTTGGTTGCACTGGTGCCTGTATATTCAGGCCAATCCTCCTCCAGTTAGGGTGATGTGACCCACTCAGCACTCTAGCCAGTGTCTCCCTCTCATTGGCAGAAGCAGTGGCCAAGTGAAGTCAAGCTGACCTGCACATTCCATTCCCAGCTCTTTCAAGGAGAAAATGAGCCCATTCCACTTCCTGGATAAAGGGAAGTTAAAAAGCAGAATCTTCAGGCAGTAGAGCCAGGGTACTTAGCCTCCCTCAATGTCCTGCTCAGATGTCTCTGATTATTCAAAATCAGAAAGGACAGAGGCCAAATTCAACTAAAACTAAATTCCGGTCAGTGTCTGCACTCAGGAAGAATAATTAGCAAAGACAATCAGGCATTGTTTATCCTTCTATCGCAAGAAAAAATCATTGGTTACCTTCAGCAAGTCTATGTATCACCATTCTAGATGTCAGTCTTAGAGAATACTAATTTCGGCTTGGGCTCCTGCTATGAAATGCAACCCAGCTGATATTCAAACATGCATAAATATCATCATTTGCTAATAATGGCTAATGGCTTTAATCACAGAATAAAACAAATCAATAATTAACCTTAGCAGTAGAAGTGCAACTTGGATTCAAAAATAATTAATTCACTAATGGTTCTTGTTGCTATTAGTATATATACATCAAGGTAAATATGCAGAAATGTGCCCATTTCCAAGTAGTTAATCTATTCATAAATGTTCGGATTATGACTCCAATTTGGATATGAAGGTGGGTAATAAATAATACATCCACCAAGTTTTCTCTAATCTATTAAGAAAGCTATAAGCTTACATGTCAAAACATTTATTTACCACCCTTATCCCCGTTATATACCAGGTCTGTGCCAGAAGCAGGTGGTAGAGAACAATAGAGCAACATTAAAATACAACATTAATGCCAGTCCTTCTCAAACTCTTTCAAAAAATTGAAGAGGAGGGAACACTCCAGAAACTCATTTTACAAGGCTAACATTACACTGATAACAAAGCTAGATAAGGACATTACAAGAAAAAAAACCTACAAGCCAAATCCCTGATGAATATAGATGTGAAAACTCACAACAAAATACTAGCAAACCAAATTCAACAGCACATTAAAAGGATCATACAACATGATCAAGTGGGATTTAACCCCAGCATGCAAGAATGCTTCAACATATACAAATCAATAAATGTGATACACCACATTAACAGAATAAAAGATAAAAATCATGATCGTCTCAACAGATGCAGAAAAAGCATTTTACAAAATTCATTATCCTTTCATGATAAAATACTCCTAACAAACTGGGTGTAAAAGGAACATACTTCCACATAATAAAGGCATATATGGTGAGTCCAAAGCTAACACCATACTCAACAGTGAAAGGCTGAAAGCTTTTTCTCTAAGATCAGGAACAAGACAAGTGTGCCCACTCTTACCGCTACTATTCAAAATAGTAACAGAAGTCCTAGCTAGCGCAATCAGGCAAGAAAAAGAAATAAAAGGCATCCAAATAGTAAAGGAAAGATTAAAATTGTCTCTGTTTGCAGATGACATGATGCTATATACAGAAAATCTTAAAAGACTCTACCAAAAAACTGTTAGAGCTAACAAATAAATTCAGTAAAGTTGCAGAATATAAAATCAACATACAAAAATCCGCTGTGTTTCTACATACTAACAACAAACTATCCGAAAAAGAATTAAAGAAAATAATATCATTTACAATAGTACCATCAAAAACAATAAAATACTTAGGAATAAGTTCACCCAAGGAGGCAAAAGATTGAAACATTGAAAACTATAAAACATTTATGAAAGAAACTGAGTAAAATACAAATAAATGGAAAGATAGCCTGTTCTCATGGATTGTAAGAGTTAAAATGTCCATACTACCCAAAGCCATCTATAGATTCAATGCAATCCCTATAAAAATTCCAATGGCATTTTTTACAGAAATAGAAAAAACAATCCCAAAACTCATATGGAGCTGCAAAAGACCCTGAATATCCAAAGCAGTCCTGTGAAAGAAGAACAAAGCTGGAGGCATCACACTTCCTAATTTCGAACTATGTATACTACAAACCCATATTAATCAAAACAGTATGATACTGGCATAAAAACAGACACACAAAGTGATGGAACAAAATAAAGAGCTCAGAAGCAAATTCACGCATATACAGTCAACTAATATTTGATGAGGGAACCAAGAATACTCAGTGGATAAAGGATAGTCTCTTCAATAAATGATGCTGGGAAAACTGGATTTTCATGCGCAAAAGAAGAAAATTGGACCCCTATTTTACATCACTCAAAAATTAACTCAAAAGAGATTAAAAATTTAAATGTAAGACTCAAAACTGTAAAACTCCTGGAAGAAAACATAGGGGGAAAGCTCCTTGGCATTGGTCTTGGCAATGATTTTTTTGGGATATGACACCAAAGCACAAGCAACAAAAGCAAAACTAAACAAGTGGAACCACACCACACTAAAAATCTTCTGCACAGCCTAAGAAATAATCAACAAAATGAAAAGGCAACGTATGAAATGGGAGAAAATATTTGCAAGTCATATACCTAAGAAAATATCTGCAAATCAAATATTTGCAAACTCATACAATTCAATAGGAAAAAAAAAAGTAATCCAATTTAAAAATGGGCAAAGGACCTGAACAAACATTTTTTTCCAAAGAAGACATACAAATGGCCATCAGAGACATGAAAAGGTCCTCAACATCACTAATCATCTGGGAAATGCAAAGCAAAACCACAATGAGATATCAATCACCTCACACCTGTTAAAATGACTATTCTCAAAAAGACAAGAGATAACAAGTACTGGCAAGGATGTTGAGAAAAGGAAACCCTTATGCATTGTTGGTGGGAATATAAATTGCTACAACCACTATAGAAAAGAGTATGGAAATTGCTCAAAATTTTTCAAATAGATCTACCATATGATCCAGCAATTCCACTTCTGAGTATATAGCTGAAGGAAATAAAATAACTATCTCAAATAAATATCTGCACCCCATGTTCACTGTAGCATTAGTCACAATAGCCAAGACATACAGACAACGTAAGTGACCACTGATTCATGACTGAATAAAGAAAATGTAGTGTGCGTGCGTGTGTGTGTGTGTGTCTGTGTGTGTGTGTACACACAATGGAATATTATTCAATCATAAAAAATAGGAAATTCTACCATTTGCAACAACATGGATGGACCTTGAGGGCATCAAGGTAAGTGAAGTAAGTCAGACAAAGAAAGATAAATACTGGATGATCTTACTTATATGTGGAATCTTAAAAAACCAAACCCGTAAAAACAGAAAATAGATTGGTGGTTGCCAGAGGCTGGGAGATGGGGAAAATGGGAAAATGTTGGTCAAAGGGTACAAATTTCCAATTACAATATGAGTAAGTTGTGGGAATCTAATGTACAGAATGATAACTATAGATAACAATTCTGTATTATATACTTGAAAGTTGCTAAGTAGCAATGTTTTCACCACAAAAATACAAACAAACAAATAAAAACAGTTACTATGTGAAGTGACAAATGTGTTAATAAACCTTTTTGTGATAATCACTTTGCAAAATATGCATATATCAAATCATCACACTGTACACCTTAAATGTATGCTATGTTATATGTCAAATATATCTCAATAAAGCTAGGGAACAAAATTGGTTGGAACTAAATCCTGGAGAACCTAGAATGAGAATTTGTTGTATTTGGAAAACATGAAGTGCCTTTGCCTATTTAGATCTTAGGAAAAGGGCTGACATTAACCATCTGTGTTAGAGTGATCAGTCTGATGTAGAGATGAGAAAGGATTCACTAGGAGCAGTTCTGGAAGCAGGGAGTCTAGAGCCATAGCTCTAACAGAAGCAGTGGGAATGGAAAGGAGGGAACAGGTTAGGGGATATTTAGGAAGTGATGCCATGGGACTTGGTGACTCATTGGTTATAGGAAATAAGAAGGGGGAAGGTATACCAGGTCACCACAACTGACATACAATGTCATCATGATGGAAAAATACTATAACACCTTGACAGACAGGTACTTCATGTCATAGTGACAGACAGGTACCATCTATCATGGTGACACACAAGTATACCAATTATTATGTCAGGGACACCATGTCATGGTGACAGATATGACATCTTTTGCATTGTCTTGATAGACAACCTACCATGGCATGACTATGGCACACATTTATCATGTCTTCATCACATAGAGACACAATGGATCAACATGAGAGAGAGAAATAGGCTGTTGTATGCAAACAACACCTTAGCAACTAGAAGACACATAAAAGTGGTGTGACAAATTTACTGTGCTATTGTTGTAAGTGAGCTTGATAGCTTCCACTATGATGAAAGTGGTACTATACATGTACATAGTTATAAAGTTAAGTGATGATTTTAAACGATGGAGAAGTTTTGCATTTTGCTCAAACAGTCCTTATAATAAATGCAGAGAACTCTTTACTCCAATTAGAAGTCGCTGTGATGACTGGTGTTACCATCATCTGGTGCCACCTCTCCACGGACGTAGCAGCCAGAAGGGAAACTAAGCTTCCCTAGAATAGACACCGAGTGTTTTTCACTACTTTATTTACTCTTTTTGTTTTTTAGATATTACGTGGCATTTACTATGTGCCAAGCACCATTTTGAGTGCTTTTAAATTCTAACTTGATCCTTATAACAATCCTATGAAGCAGGAATATTATTTCCATTTTACTGATAAAGAAAATGAGGCATGAAGAGGCCATTGAAGCTAGTGGGTGGTGAAACTGAGATTCAAACCCAAGCAGCTGGTCCAAGATCTTTTTTTATCCTGGGATCTAAGCTCTTAACCTCTACATGAATGCCTAGGCATCTGTTGGGATGCTTTTAGTTGTAAGTAATAGGACTCATCTCAAACTGGCTTAAACTTTAAAAGGGATTTATTGGCCGCCATAACAGAATTAAGTGTGGCTTCAGGCAAAACTTGATACAAAGGCTTAAAAGGGATGTGACCAGGACCTGAGTTCTAACTCTCAAATTCTCAGCTGAAGTTTTTTGGCCTTGGCTCTATCCTCAGCAGGGTCTCCCTAATCGTTACCAGATGGCTACTCATGCTCCCTGGATGTGTTTCCAGGTTCTAATCCAGAGGAAGGGAAAGGTCCACATAACCTGATATCTAAAACAAAAGTCTTTGGGTTGACTCCTGATGACCTTTGATGACCTGAATTAGGTCACAGGACCCTCACCAAATTAATCACTGTGACTAGCTGCTGGGAGGATGGTGTGGTATTGATCGGGTTCGCCGATCCAGTTAATCAGGCACACACTTACAGCTGGAGATAGACGCAACCCCTTCTAAACTACATCCATAGCAAACTTCCTTTTGAAAGAAGAAATGAGGGGACTAAATCCTGAGGAGGAAACCAATAAGTGTCCATTGTATGATCTTATCCCCACCACCAAGGTTAGCACATGGCACAGAGTAAGTGTTCAGGGAATGTTTGCTATTTGGATGGGTGAGATAGATGGATGGATGGATGGATGGATGGATGGATGGGTGGATGGACGATGGATGGATGGAAAACTCATGATTAGGACAGAAGAGCTACACTGGTACATTTTCCAACCTTCAGAAACTCCAAATTAGTTACCAGGAAGAGTTACATGGATCATGGGACCAGAGGACAGATGGGCTGACTAAGACATGTTTTCCTCCCAGAAATCACAACTTTGCCAGCATCTCTTCAGTGATTATGATTAGGCTATTGGTTTCGGTGACCATTTCGACACTTGAACTTGATACAGATTTATTTGCATCATTTTGGGGTTCTTAGTGAGTCTAACTCTTCTGGGATTCATGGATTATAATGTAAGTCTCAACTGTCTCTACCCCTGAGCAACCCTGGCCCTTGAGTACATCCTATGGAGAAAGTATTGCATTCCCACCTCTGCTTGAAAATCTTCTGGATCTGGTTTAAGTGTGTTTCAAATGATTCATTCTGGAACACTTGGCATGTCATTGAGGAAGGAAAACATACTGCTCATTAATGGAAAATGTTGGATTTCCTCATTTCCAGCAAGGATTATGCAAGGTCAGGACTCACTCCATCCTAGTCTCCTTAAATAAATCAGCCCACCTGTGCAAATTGAGCCTAGAAATAATTAAAGCCCCTTCAGGTATGAGCACTACAATGGCCCTGCTTCCTTGATGGCCCTCTCCCGTGCCCCGGCCCCACGAGGCATTGCACCTTGACTCCCACGGTCTCCTTGGAGCTAACTGACGGACAACACATTTAGATTCCATTGTCAACTTTGAATCCAATACCCCCTATAAGAGACAACTTACCCACCGTCTTGACACTTCCACTTCCACGCCCACCCTAGGCCCAGCGGGACCTGAACTCTGGTCTGTGTCAACAGCTAAGTGACAGCCCACTTCTGTGACAGGGACACAAAGCTATTCCTATTGAAAAACTAAAGACATTCAAGGGGAGAAGGGGGTAGGAGAGGGATGGATTGGGAGTTTGGGACAAACAGATTGCAAACTACTATATATAGAATGGATAAACAACAAGTTCTACTGCCCACGTTATGGGCAGTGGTCTTGTCAGACCACCTCTGAGTATCTTTCATAAGGTAGTTATCCAGCGAACGTCTGTCTTTAGAAATGTTGCATCAGCCCTTTCTTTGAGAAACTCACCAGATGGATCAATGTTCTCCCTTGCTCAGAGGCACATAGTCTGTCTACGAAAATCCAGGGCAGGGATGAGCAAAGCCAGTTAGAAGCCCCTTGTCTGTAAGAGTCACAGTCTGTCTTTCCAAATGCAAGGAAAGGGAAGCAGTAATGTCTGGTCGATTCTAAAGTAACATCAGCCAATTAATCACAGGGTGCCTCGTGTAAGGTCAGAAGTCAGCAAAGCCAAATTTCCAAACAAAGTTGCAATACATTTGAAGAAGCAATGTTTAAAATCTCCCAAGATGAAAATAGCTGAAGAATGATGTTTTAGGAACTCAGATTTAACTCAGCAAGTGACAGTTCAGCAAGATGAGATGTGAGCTGGGCAGTGAGACAAGGGGATGAGCTCATCCTCGGGCCACCCACAATCTGACCCAACCTGCTGCAGGCAAGCGAGGTGTAGGCTCAGACTGGGATTTTAAAAGGTAGAGAGAAATGGATGTGACTCGGCTGACCCCAGGGTCCAGAGCAAAGGCTTACTTGGACATCTAATGCGACTGGTTCCGGATAAGACATGGTTTTGAGATGAGGGGGAGGAAGCCAAAGAGGAAGGATAGAAATGCAATTTGTAAAATCTTTGTATTGTGATAAAAATCCAATACAGTTGGACTGAGCGAGGGCTTGAAATTTCATCAGTTCTATGAACCATCCCCAGGGTGCAGGGAAGGGTCTGGGTTTTACCATGGCAAAAAGTCAGCAATAAAGGAACTGTCCTGCAGTCCGGGCAGAGCCAAGCTGACATTTCAGCCCAAGATGCATTCCTTTTAAGGGCCAGGATTTTAAGGAATGTGCTTTTCATCTGCTCCCACAAGCTGACACAGGCAAAGCCAAGGCAGAAGGAGCTGTGTGCGCAGTGAGACGTGTTTTTCTCATTACCCTTAGATGCCTTTCAAGCCTTGCTCACCAACTCCTCCCTCCTGGCACTTTTCCCAGGCAGAGGGGGCTTGGCTGGAGGGCTGTCGAGGGGAACACACTTTGGAAGGAAGGCGAAAGGAAATGTTTTTCAAGTCTGGCTATCCTGAGGACTCGCTGAATATCATCTGGTCACGTTTATGATGAGTGTGTATGTCAAGGGGAGGGTGCTGTCCTGCCACAGAAATCCACAGATCTACCCTCTGATGTGTCAAAAGCTCAAGGCTGAACGTCATTTACAGTGACCGGGCATGCACGCGTGCATTCATTCATTTGCCAAATTCATTTACCAAACAGTTCTCGAAAAATTTCTCTTTACCCAAATACACACAAAGGAAATAGTGTCAGTCCTAAAGCCACATCTCAAACAATCACAGAGCAACCACTAGTGATGTTTTTCTGGTCATGGGCTGCAGTGCTTTGCTAAACTCTGCTATAATCGCTTCCTGGGGTAAAAGAAGGGGAAATGGGCATTTGGAAGACTACAGATGACCAAGTCCATATTTTAGTGTTCTCAGCTAATCAATCAATAAATAGAAATTGAACATTGCCTATGGATCTACTAATCAGAATATATTTCTGGTTAAACTGGAAATGGGTTTGGGATATGAGATTTTACTTTATAGACAAGTTTGATGAGTATGTCCCAATGCAGAATACTGGTCATCAAAAAGCCAAAGTCGGGGCTTCCCTGGTGGCGCAGTGGTTGAGAGTCCACCTGCTGAGGGTTCGTGCCCCTGTCCGGGAAGATCCCACATGCCGCAGAGCGGCTAGGCCCGTGAGCCATGGCCGCTGACCCTGTGCGTCCGGAGCCTGTGCTCCGCAACAAGAGAGGCCACAGCGGTGAGAGGCCCGCATACCGCAAAAAAAAAAAAAAAACGCCAAAGTCATTTCAGACCTTCAGGGCACAATAGAATCTTCAGAATGAGTTTATTGGTGAACATTTATTTCTATTGCTCAGTTCAAACTGAACTTTTGCATTATAACAATAGGGGTCCATTTTATCTTGAGGGTTACAATATTCAGCCACAGAGATGAAATAAAATCTCCAGGTAATTTGACAAGTGATTTCTGCATAGATACCAAAATTACATACAAGAGTAAAGTCTAAGAAAGCATTGAAACTAGCCAGAATGTCTTAGAAGCCCTTACTCTACTTAGCAGAAGTACTCACTAAGGACAGTGTCCAAAGTGTATGCATTTCTCCAGTCTCTAAGTTATTTCATAAATATCATTTGTGTTTCGTAGCACAACGGTTGATGTCAATACAGTAGTTATTCCCACTCAAAGTTATATGGCTTTTGAGGCAGACACTATACAGTTTTTTAGTCTTTGTAAAGAGAATTTTGAATACCGAAAGACATAAACCATGCTTATGAACACATGCAGTCACTCACATATAACAAAAATATCAGTTGTTCATGAGAACTGTAAGAGCAGAAATTCATGGTATTATAAAGGATATCCAATGCCCATTGTTTTCAGATAAGCTCCCACACAAACCAGGCATCAGTTATGTTTTCTAAACTATAATGTGAAGATATTAAGAAGTATGAGATATTAATAGGTGTTAAGATATTAAGATATGAAAAGAAAGGTTCAGTGGCCAACTAACACTGGGAAAATGGTAGATGAAACCAAATCAAATACGTTGGCATTTTGTTTGTTGTTTATTTATTTGTTTTTACTACTGATCCTGAAGGAGCTTTAATATGTTAACGCACACTGTGAATTCCAAGAAGGGAACGGAGTATGAAACATTTCTAAACTTAATTAACCACCTTTATAAGGGATACCAGTCTTCTGCAGGAAATACCTCTGTAGAGGATAATTATCTCTGTCTTGGTCATAAATATTTTAAGAATCATCTTGGCCCTACGGAATTGTCTTTGACCCACCCATGGAAAGATGAACACTCCTTTGTGCCCCCACAGTACTCTGAATAAAGTACACTGAAACTCAAATATTCTTCTATCTTATACACGCCTTACATATTTATATGCCCAAAGACAAATTATGCATTATTCATCCACATGTCCTCAGTGCCTGGCCCATGGTCACTGTATTAATCTTAGTAGAATCTTCGAATGAATGAATGAATGAATGTTGCTATTGAAAAATAATCTACTTTACTGAAGTTTCAGGTGTGTCAGGTTCTCTATTTGGATAATCTCACCTGCTACATGGTTAATACTGACCAATTCATTTTGCCACATGAATTGCGATCTGTGACTCAGCATCCAGTAACTTAGGTGTTCTGAAATAGTCTTTGCTGGGATCTATGCATCCCAGTAAGCTTCCTCCTGGTGATACCCCAGGCCCTCTATGGACTGGCACCAGCCTCCCCGCATGCTCTGACTTTCCACTGCTTCCTGTCACACACCCTCCTCCCCAAACAGCAAAACTCCATCACCTCTAAACCTGGCTGACCTGGCCTGCCCCATCCTCTCCGTCCTCAGTCTTTCGACAAATATTCAGCCAAAGTCTACTGAGGCCTGGGCGTTGCACGAGGCACTGGGTTACAAAGATGAATAGATATGGTTGCTGCTCTCAAAGGGGTCACAATAGACACAGAAACAGAGACATGCTGTGACAGAGCCCAGTACAAGGTACTATGTTAAGACAGAAAGGGTACTGGTTAAGGCTTTAGAAGCAGGAGCTTTTCAAACTGGATCTTTCCTTGAACTACATATTACCAGTGGGTGCAGTCACTGATCCACAAGGGCAAGAATCTATGCTCCACCCTCTCTTCTGCTTCTCATTTCCATGGCATAAACTCACAGGGCATGGCCATGTAGGATATCAGGCATCCTCAGTCATGCATTGCGTTGGGTGAGTTGTATACCTGAGACCATCCTACAAATAAAGGCTGAGATTAGGGAGGAAGGAGGTAGGAAGCAGTCTATCAGGCAGCCCTCACAGTGTTGCTGGTGGCATCTTACAATTACTGCTGAACAAGGTGGAGGTGATGGCACTGTCATAGCCCACACGTGAGCATACTCGGCTGTTGTTCTGGTGGCAAGGTTACATAATTGCAAACCTTAGTCTTTCAGTTGACAAACTACTTAAGGACCATTTGAGAGAAAAAATGAGTCCCGGGTTCTTACCTTCTGGTAAGATCAAAGGAGCACCAGATCTAGAACTTGTAAATGGGTGTCAGGGTTAGGGAAGAAAACACCAGATCAATAGTGTAGTGCTGTGGGATAGAAAAGCTCATCATCACTGCTCTTAATGTCAGGGAGGGAGGCGTAGAGAACCACAGACAGCAGCAACCCTACATCAGAGAGACATTCAGAAAAGCCCGTCTTGTGAAGACAGTTTAGGAATATTGCAGCCAGTGTAGTCTGCTTATATTCTCATTTTACTATATGCACAAATGTCTACTTAAGCCTTAAAGAGCTCTTTCAATAAGTACAAAATTACAATTCTAAGTTATAAAGCAATGTGGTCATAGTTTAATTGCAGTACTTTTTATCCTCAGAGGTACATAAAATAATGGTGCATCTTAAAATCGATAATGTCTCAGATGCTTTGAAATACAGAGGCTACTTGTTTATCCAGCTAACCCACTGAATCCTAACTGTAATTAAGTTTTCTCTTTATGTATCGCTCCGGTTGAGTTGAAAGCTTCTCCAGTCCATTAGCTATCCACCTGAGCTCTGGAAAAATATGTCAGTGTTCTTTGTGTTCTCTGGAAGAGAACAGCAAAATGTGAAAAACTTTAATATTTAATACTGGCTTGTTATCCTCATTTCTGGTTTCGGGAATTAGATGGGGATGACTTCATTGCTCTGCAGGCAACTGTATTGATGGAATGGACCTCACTCTGTGCAACAGATGTGCTCCTGGAGATGTGCTTAATTTAGATTTTTTTTTAATTCAATTGTGCTCCCACAGAAAAACAGTTTGCTTAAGACATCTTTCACACACACACACACACACACACACACACACAATTTCACTTCAGAATCCTATGAACAAGGATCACAAGACTAGTTAAGAGCAGAGTCCAGGTCTGCATGCCAAGTTTCCTGACCCTGGTGGCCGCTCCCATTCTTTTGAAGGATAATTATCTCTTTAGATTTACAAACCCAGAAAAATTGAAAACTCTTTCCACATTACCTCTTAAACATGGGGCAACACAGTGTTACTAACAAGTATGTAATTCGTATATCTACAAGCCTTTGCTATAGGCTTTTGTGTCAAAAAATAGGAAAGTTAGAAGCCAGATGCTCAGCCTCGAGGAAGGGATTGCAATTGATGGGATTTTCAAAACGAGAAAATGGTCCAGGTCCAAGGAGATGGTGTTCGGTCACAGTATCCTAAGAGTTTTCACTGGAAGGATTTTCTTCTCCTGTCATTCTGAAAATCTTAATGGGTTTGAATTGATTCACTGAGCCGTGCCGCTGAAAAAGAAGGGAAGTGTCAAGCTTTCATGTTTCCAGTCGTGCTTTTGGGGGCCAGACCAAAAGGCACCTCAGAACTTCTAGGTTCGAATGTGTTTTCATCAAGAAAAAGAAATCATTGGACAAGTCTTCCCAAGAACCTATCATGTTCCCTGAATTTCCCTAGGTCCCTCCCCCTGGTACTTACTCTCAGTTGACTGTGGGGACGTGGCGGGGTCAGCCCCACACCTACGGATAGGGGAGAGCCACCTAAGCAGCTTTACTGTTCCAAGGGTCCCGGGTTGTAGTTGCCATGGGACCAATGTGTCTGAGACCATCACACCACAGCCTACACCATGGTGGGAAGATGGAGTCAAATTGGTGGAGAAATGTGCCCAGAGGCCAGCAGTGGTAATAGTGCTTCCAGTACCCCCTGCAGAAGTGAAGACCTCCTTCCAGCAGCTCAGACTGGCACCTGGAGGTTACAGGAGAGACATCATCATCACCTTGAGAACTTTCCGCTGCCTGGTGGCTACCACCTGGGCTCTTTCACTTTACTACATGAATTGCCATCATTCTGGAGCCCTCTGATTGCCACCGGGTCTCCCTGTTCAATCCCGGTAAGAACCAGAAACAGGGAATCGGAGAAGGGGGTAGGGAAGGGTACTGCTCTATAGGATGAGGCACCGCATCGCTGAGAACTCACAACATCCCCGTGGGAAATACAAAATGGCGTCATGACCTACTCTGGAGTTGAAGCCAGTGGTCCAGCACTTGAATTATGTACCTCAATACAAAACCGGAGGAGGACACTCTTCTCATACATCCTAACTGCAACTCCAAGAGCCTCCCTTCTCTCCCCTTATGCAGGTTTTTGTCTAAATAACTACAAGGATCTCAGTGCAGGGAGGAAAATATGCCTTTAAGGAGAAGAGAGATGCTAGTGATTTGGTGGGGTAGGGACCATGTGTGTGTGGGTTGGGGGGTGGAAAGCAGTGAGGCATTCTTCCAAGGACTGGGGACCATGAGCTCAAATTCCCACCAATTAAAGAGGATGTCACTTTCCCATCTGCCCTGGAACAGGAGTGGAGCCCACACAGCTGAGCAGTACTGTTCCAGCTCCAGCTTCCCAAGAAGAGAGGAGAGAATACTAAGCACAAAGGTATCTAAGCCCGACACTCTCTGACGTTTCTAGACACAGCTGTGCAGGCCACCCAAGTCCACGGCCACTTTTCTCACCTCTGATGAACCCCCAGAGAAGTGCATTGTTTAAACTACTCAAGTTTCAGAATAGATTAGCCCAGCTGAGAGCTCAGCTCTGGACTTGTCCCTGAATTACACAGAACTCTAAGCTGGCAGATGAGAAAGTGGGGATCATCTCTCCCATTTCTGATTTATAGGTTTCCCAGGGAGTGTCCCAAAGCTGGAAGGCTGAGGTCTATTAATTGGTTCATTGGTCTGAGGCCAAACTATCAGACAACACTTCCTGCTGATATGTTGGATTCTCCAATATAGAATTACTTATTCATGAAGTTATTTAGACCTAAATACTATTCAAGCTTTTTCATTCCCTTACTTCCCCTAATAATCTCTCATTGGAATTATACATCTGATTCCCAAATATAAGCTAAGACTTACCTCCAGGGCCCTGATATTGTCTTAGAAAATGCAGAGCTGAACCCAAAACAAAGCCAATAAAGAAGCCATCTAAAATTCCTTGGCACCGCCATGCAGTTTGAGTCTTATTTAAAACAACTATTCATTTTAATGACTGTTCAAGTTTATTTTCATAAAAATGTGTTTTACATAAGCTCCAAAGTTCCTCCTACAATTAATTCCCTTCACAAAGAAAGTGTGTTTCAAACCCAAAATGGTCATGCTGGTCTCCATGACCATGGAGCTTGTTCCTTTCAAGTTGCAGTTGCCTTTTTAACCCTGTAATTAAGCTTAGGGGAAAAAATCATAATGCAAACCAAATAAATCCTGCCCTTCAGGCAATTATGTATGGTATGTGGTGAGAAAAAAATGATCTAGGCTTTGTTCATCTTAAAATACACTTGGCAGCCACTTCACTTAATAAGCTCCTTTCTCTTTCTGAGAACAAGAAAGTCATGAAATCCAGGCTGTAAGGGCAGAATGCTGGCACCTCGGGAGGGGACATCCCAGAGGAGAGACCTGCGCACAGAGGCTCAGAACACTGTTCTGATTCAGCTTCTTCAGGATCATGAGTTTGTCTTTAAGTCTGTCTCTCTGGGTCTTGCTTTTCTTACTGTTTCTGCCTCTGGTAGAACCTAATTTTTACATGATGAGATAAGGACTCACAAGCCCTTATGCTCCTACAGGACCCACGGGCCTCACTGAGCACCAACCTGCCCGCTCCAGTCTCTTCTTCTCTTACCACCCCTTCTACTCCCCAGTCACACAGGACTTAGCCTGAGATCCTGCCCCGCGGGAATCTCACAGCTTTCTCCCTCTGGGGTCTGGATTCTACAGCGATGAGCTTCCTCTTCATCTACCTTGATCAGATCCCATCATGAGTAAGCACCTTCCTGGTTTCTTCTCTTCCTGTGTTCACAGGCCTTGGAACACTGCTGGGGAGGCCACAGAATGGGGCAACCCCTCCGATCTAACCACTTCTCCACCCTCGCTTCCACTGCTGACAATCAGAACTTCTACCTTGGACTAGTCCAAAGCTACCCAACATCCCTACTGTCTCCAAGTTCTGTGCCCTCCAATCCAGAGAGCAATTGTTCCAAAATGCCCATCGAATCAGGTCACACCTCCTGCTCGGCAACCTTTTCTTTTTGCTTTTTCTTAAATTTTATTTTATATTGGAGCATAGTTGACTAACAATGTTGTGTTAGTTTCAGGTGTACAGCAAAGTGATTCAGTTATACATATATATGTTATCTACTGTTTTTCAAATTCTTTTCCCATTTCGGTTATTACAGAGTATTGAGCAGTGTTCCCTGTGCTATACAGTAGGTCCTTGTTGGTTATCTATTTTAAATATCTGCTCAGCAACTTTCATCAGCACCACTGTTGATCAAAGTGTGGAGAGACCCTTACACTAACTTTCAGGAGTCTGGATCCCCACATCTGCTTCCAAGTTGACTTTTCCAGCCTCTTTCTTCCCAGATAGTATATAGGACGCACTGGACTACTTGCTGATCCCTGCAAACATGCATCCTTTCATCACCTGCCCCTGTGCCTTTGTCAATGGCTGTTCCTTCTACTTGGAAGGCCAAGGCACTATCTGTTTGTATCCTATGCTCTATTCAAGGCTTGGCTTAAATACCACCTCCTCCCTTTAACAGAAAGTTTCTTCTTCTCCACTTGAACCCAAAAAAAACCCTCAGGTAGCTCACTTAGAGTTCTTGGTTTCAACAAGGAGCAACAAGCACCCCAGACCCGATGGCGCATGTCTGCTGTCTATGAGGATGTCTTAGTTGGCAACCAATATGAATCCTCCCGCAGGGCTGAAGCCACATCCGATTAATCTTTCTATTGCTCCTGCCTGGTAAAGTGGCTTGCATTGAATAGGCATTAAATATATATTTGTTGACAGAATAACTGAATGAGACACTTCCCCAGAGTTTTATATTATAAAGAAGCAGCTTAGAGAAGGAAGGAGAGAAGTAAATGTGCTTAATTTGTTCTGGATTACGTTTGGCACTTCATCACATCCAAGGAGGTAGCAATCTTTTAAGTCTCAGATTAAATGTTACTTCCCACGTGAGGTCTGCCGTTGCCCCTCTACTGGGTTAGGTTCCTCCTGTGGGCACTGTCTCACACACATACACACACAACCCTCCTGTGAGTGGTGGTGCAGAGCAGAGGTGATGGGGGAGGAACTTCTTCCCTACTCCTGGTGTCTTCCTCCGCGTGAGGTGTGCTTGCACTAACATCACACTCCTGGCCTCTGTCTCTGCCCCTCACTCACTATGCTGAGTTTATACTGATTCCTATAAAGGGGACGGTGAAGGGGAGCCTGAGTCTGGGGGGCCCAGCCCTCCACCTCTCCAGCCCTCTCGGAAGCGAGTTCCCTGCCGCAAGCACACCCCCTGCCCGCCGCTCCTCCCACAGTGGATTTCACCCAGATACTCCACCCCGGCCCAGGTGGCCAAGCCGGGCAAACTCTGTACCTCAGTGTCAGGCAGCCCACAGGCCTGAAGAGATGAGTTACATTCTCCAATAGCAGCTTCCCCGTGGATTTCAGTGCTATTTTGATTTGCCAGCCGCCTTAACCTTTCATCTTATTTCTCATTTGGCCCAGAAATTGGGTGAGAAAGAGGAGAGTTCTTCATTGGACCTCTGCCTTATAACAATGACTTATTTAATCATCAGTGTTCTACCCTGGACCTCAGCTCTGTGAGGACCGCTTCTTCCTTTTCAGTGTGTCCCCAGTACCTGGTGTGGGTTGAATGCCAAACCCGAACACAGGTTAATTTAAAGAAGTAATTAATTATTCATGTTATGGAGAAAATTAGGAGAAGAAAAGAATGAAAAGGGGAAAGGAAAAGGGGAGGGAAGAAAAAGGAAAGGGAAGGGGTTTTACGAGAAAGAGACCAGAGAGGAAGAGAAGGAGGAAACAAGAGCATCGATGAAAGAGGAAGGACAGAAGAAAAGGAAAGAGGGGGGGAGTTGAGAAGGGAAAATAGAAAGAGAGAAAAAATAAAGCACCAAGGCCAGGGGCCTCCACACAGCAGCCAGAATGCCCACTGGGAGTCAGAGCTTGACTTGCCTGACTCCTGACCCCTCGCCCGTCTTCCACCCACATCAGGGGACTTCCGGTCCCCCTCCCCTCCCTACTTCCAGCTCCAGCTGCTTCACCTGAGAAATGAACATTCACTTTCCTGCCTCTCGGTCCACGGGCTGCTGGGAGGAGGAACTAGGATGGATACAGGTGACAGTGCCTCGGAAGCGGGAAGGCTCACCAGAGACAGGGGTTATGAGTGTTGAGAAGCCTTCTCCAGGACACCCCAACCCTGCAGAGGTCAGGCCCCATCCAGGAATCACAGAGAGTGGCCTCTTCGGCTCCCCACATCTCACCAGGCTGCCCTACTTTCTCCCCTCCTTCCCCCCTTTGCTATTCAATTCTCATTATCCTTCTGCTAATCGAGTAGAGCTGGGCACTCGATCAAAACCATTGGTTCTGTAACTCACCCAGACGCATCACAAGCTGAGACATTTATGACCATCCTGGGGTATATATCTCTGTGATAGATCTCCTCCATGAGCTCTCTGGCTGCCCCGGAGTCTAGACACATCTCATAGCAAAGGATGTTTGAAAGAAGGAGACTGAGGCCTTGACGGGGCTCCCTTCCGGCACTCCTCAGCCCTGATCCCCACGGCTGGGGAAAAGCGGCACAGGCCTTCCTCAGAACGTAAGTGGGTAAACTGAGGTCAATTATTTTGTGTTTATCTGATCTATAGATGAACTAGCATCACTAGGCAGCACTCACAACTGAATACTCCCTGGGACTTTGTCACAGTGGAGATTTTTAAAAGAAATTCAGCTTTATTGATAAGAAACATATTGTCCTGTTTATACCCAAGTCACATCCCTGACAAAATGGCCTTTCAATATTTACACATGCAAAGTACATTGACAATGATGAACATTATGGTTGCGTTGTTATTTTAAAAACCTTAAGCTTTCCTCTCTGAGCTTCAGATGATTTGAATGACATCCTGTATTACTCTGCTAGGGCTGCCATAACAATGTCCCACAGACTAGGGGGCTTAAACAACAGAAATTTATTTTTCTCACAGTCATGAAGTCTGAACGTCTGAGATTAAGGTGTCAGCAAGGTTGGTTTCTTCTGAGGCCTCTCTCCTTGGCAGGTAGATGGTCATTTTCTCCCTGTATATGCACCTGGTCTTCCCTCTGTACTATGTGTGTCTTGTCTTATAAGGGCACCAGTCACATTGGATTAGGGCCCACCCTAATGACCTCATTTTAATTTAACTGCCTCTTGAAATTCTCTGTCTCCAAGTACAGTCACATTCTGAGGTTCTGGGGGTCAGGACTTGAACGCATGAATGTGGAGGGGATACAAGTCAGCCCATAACACACCCTGTCCCAGGTTCTCTCCTCAAGTCAGACCAGAGTAACCAGAACAGAAGAATAAACACCCAGCTTCAATCTCTCCTAAGAATGTGGAAATTGCTCACATATATCTCAGGATCACCCCAACCTCACAGCCACAGAACTGGAACCAACTGTCCACCCAAATATGAGGCTGCCCAGTTCCAAGACACTGAAAAGAGATAAACGGCCACCACCAGAGATGCTAGCTCAGCTGTGTCCACACATCCAGGGGATGTGAAGCAATGTGTTAGATCTCCATGCTCCCAAAAGGATGGTCATAACCCCGGAGGAAATGGCTGTGGAACCTCAGCCTTGCTAGTTAACTTCCCTGAACCTCAGTCTCTTCATCTGTACATGGAGAAAAGAACTGGATCTATTTCATTCAACCACATGAAGATTAAATGAGAATATCCGTGTTCTTTTTAACACAGTGCCTGGCACGTAGTGAGTGCTCCAAACACTCTGGTCAGAGTGGCAGTGGAAGCAGCAGTGGGAATCAGGGGTCGGATCCTGTCAGCTTTCCCACTTCCACAGCCTTCCTGTCCATGCCACACGATGTTTCCCGCCTCTTCTCCACCCATCACTACAGGGCCAGCTCCAGCCCCACTTTCTCCCAGATGGTTTTCCAGAACTCTCTAGCACACAGAGTCTCTCCACCTCGGGGCTCCAGCAGTTCAGGCCTGTAGGGTTCTCATTCGGCCCTGAACACTATCTTGTGCTGTGACTCCATGCTCTTCCTCACTCCCGTGGAACCCCCTCCGCCGTGAAGGCCCCACAGCGTCACCTCTTCGTATTCTCTTCGGGGTGGTCCCTCCAACATGCCCTGCATTTTCAGCCCTTCGTGTCTTTGCTCACATGATGCCTCCCAGGGCACCTCTGACTACAGCACAACCCACTTTGTGAGCCTGGCTAAAGCCTTCCTTGAAGTCCTGAACAGGAAGGGAGCTCTTCGGCTTCCGTGCACTCAGAGCAACAAACAGGTGACTCTCACATCCCTTTGTGATCATTGCCGCCACCCACCGAACGCTTGCTATGAGCCTGTGCTGTGCCAGGGGGCTTCTCCCACACTGGCTCCTAAGTACAACGACCCCCATTCTACAAGTAAGGAAACCCAAGCTCCAGGTGAACTGACCTGCTCTGGGTCACGTGAGAGTTCAAAAAGGAGGTTGTGACTTTCTAAGTCTGTCTGGCTCCAAAGATAGACCTTGAGCTACGATACCAGTGATTCTCAAATGAGGAGAATGGAGACATAAACCATGGGGGGGTCACGTGATGGAATACTACCCAGCAATAAAAAAGAATAAACTACTGCCACATGCACCAACACGTAATATAGGCAAAGTAGCCAGACACGAACCACAACTGTATGACTCGTTTATATGAAGTTCAAGAACTAGCAAAGCTAATCTACACGATGGAAATTAGAGGAGTGGTGACTTCTGGGTGAGTGGGGTAGGGGGATTGACTTGGAAGAGGCCTGAGGGAGCTTCTTGGAGTGCTGGAAATACTCCATGTCTATCCATGGTGGTATTCATACCAATGCATATGTATGTAAAATTCATATACTATATACTATATATGCTTGTTATACCTCAATAAAATTTGTTTAAAAAACATCTCATGGAGGACATGTGTAGCTTTTAAAATATATTCAATATTATAATTCCATATTTGGAAACCAAAAAACAAATGTACTCTATTGCTTTTGAAACACAAACTTTAAAGAAATTTTCAAGATTTATGTTTCTCCACAGGAGACGTATGTTGAAAAGGCTGAGACACATTGCACTACGCTGTTCACATTCTGCCTCAGTTCCCTGAGTAACTCCGGCTCCCCCACTAGACTCAGGGCATCCTAGGGGGAAGGCACCATCTTGGTACGTGGACAACAAACAGCTCAGGGTCTGCTCAGGCACACAGGAGAGGGTTAGTAAGAGATTGTCTCCCTAATGGCCAGAATGGGTCCCCAGAACTTACTGGCTAGCCATGCCTGCCCTCCAGAACCCCCAACGTGCTGAAGCGGCCGAGAATTCAGGTCCCAGACTGCTCTTCCCCATCCCAGCCGTGATTCAGCCACATTTTTGCAATTCAGAAAAAAAGAGAAGAAAACAAGCACTGTGGCTAGCCTTGCTCTCAACCAAGGGCTGGCTGCTCGGCAGGCCTGGCCGGGCGCCGAGCCGCTGAGGGTCTGACCCCATCCCACCAATCACATGAAGTTTCCCTAGCCAAGGCCGCTGCCCCCTGTGGGCAGTTTGCTCTGCACACAGACTCCGGGCACAGAGAAGCTGCTGGAAGTTGTTCTAGGAGGCGATGGCCTTTGCTGTTCTTAGAACAAAGCCTTTAATTTGTGTGGCAAGAAGCTTAGTGTATTTCATGCTGCCATTCTCATTATGAACTCCCAGGGGACGGGGGCTGGCATGAACCTTCCTGTAGTGAACACCAGGCACATCAAGTCCTCAGCACGGATCCTAGGATGTCATGGGCATATACAGGTAAATTCACTCCCCCTTCCCTGGCTGTTCCTCATGAGAAGGAGAGCATTCAGGAAGGTTGGAGGTATCAGCCAACCAAGGCACAAATTCTTCTCAAGGACCTACCCTATGCCATGGGGTTGGCAAGAGGGGAAAGTGTCTTTGATGGCCCCTTGAATAGCTGAGGCATGCTGAGCACTGGAAAGAAAAATGCAGAAGTTACTGTGCTCTCTTTTAATGGGGCAAACTGTGGGTGTGTGACACCTTCTTGCAGTTCTTACTCTGTATCAGATCTCACAAAATTCCCAGAAATTTCCTGCCTGGCTGTCAGCTTTGAATTACAGGTAGATGACAAGGTATCCTTGGGTTTAGTGATGCCCCAGACAGTAGAGGCTCTTGCCTTCATTGCAAAGATACCCCCTTACCTTTGTCAGATTCTGGAAAAATCTCAGGCTTCCACTCGCTCCTTTGTGTCACTCATTTGGAGAAGTTAGAGAAACTTTAGAAACTGATTATAGGCTCATGAATGTCCAGCCTCTTGGTCTTTGTTCATTGGGACCAGGTGGACAGGTTAATTGGCTGATCCTCTCTGAACATCCAAGAGGTGCCAAACATAGTCAAGGAATCAAGCAATGGGAAGAAAGAGAGATGAGAGATAAGGGTCCTGTCTAGAGAGGCTCCAGAGACTCCTGGAGTAGAACATCACTTAGAGATCTTCTAGTCCATTCCTTCTTTCCCGGTGTCTGTAGATGTCCCAGAAAAGGGCAGTGGCCAAATTCATCCTCCCAGAAATCTCAAGGTAGGAGTGGGCCTCTGCTGGGTCAGTTCTTACTCCTAGGCCAAGTCATCTTAGTAACCAGAGTCAGGAGCTCCTCTCTCTTGCAATGAAGCTACAGGGTTGTTCTCCAGTTAAATCTCTCACTCCTTCTCTGCTACCTAAGTTTGCAGAGTAAGTTCTGTGGCCCCTCCATAGAAGAGGGCTGAGCCCAGCACGAGGCCCATTCTGACCATAGAGTTCACAGACATGAGACCTGCAGGGCAACCAGGTAGCAGAGAGTCCTCATAATTCCTGACAACAATTTTTATACCAATGTAGATGAAAAGCCCTTTCACATTCATTCATGTCTAATGCATGAGGTACACGGAGGGTCACAGAGGTGAATTAGACATGTTTTCTGCCTTCAGAAGTTCTTAGTCTAATAGAAGGAACTTGTATTCAATAGCAGAATACAAGATAGGCCATGAGAATTATCCCCTAGGAGGGCCCAAGGCGCTATGGGGCCACAGAGGAAGGAGATTCCTCATAGTTGGAGGAATCAAGAAAAATGAACCATAGAAGAGAAAAAATTTGTATTGGACCTTGAAAGAGAGATGTCTGGATATATGTGAAAATGGGAAGGAACTATGTCAGGGTGAGAGGACTCAGAACCAAAAATGGAGAGATGAGAAAATGCAGGGCATGTTCAGAAAACAGCAAGTAGATGAATTTCACTAGGCAGAGTATGTGAAAAGGAGAAGTAAGAGATAAGACCATTTAGGAAATGCTCTAATTTAAGAAAAGGCAAAGTCTTGGAGGACTCTGAATGCCATTTTGGAAGCTTATATATTTTTCATTAGGCAACAAGAAGTTATTGAATTGAAGAGCATGATCAGGGCCAGGGTCAGATTGGGGGGATTGGAAGTAGCGTGAACTTTGCCTTCAGAAGAAAGATATGGAAGCTGAAGAATCCAAGGCAGAAAATACAGAATCCCCATCCCAGAGGAAAAGAAGTTCTGCTTCCTTGTCAAGCTCTCCACAATCTCCGTTCACTAGTGTTCCCTTCTGCATTTATACATTCAGATTCTCCTCTCTTCTGGTTCTTTCTTCACAGATCACAAAGTGTCAAGTCTATCTCTTATATTAAGAAAATCAAATCTATATAAATTCCACCCTCCCACCCTTTTCTTTATAGTCAAGCTTCTTAAAATGATAGCAAGCCTTCTAAAATTGATGATTTTGTCCATGCTCTACTCTTAAAACCACACAGTATTCACAAGATGATCTATTAGGGAGTAGGAATAAAATATTAGAATCTTAATTTTATTTATTTTATCTAAAAATATATAAGTAAAATTATGTTTTACTAATTCAGTAGAACTCTGCCATAATTCAATAAGTAGAGTCAAAAATTTTTTCAATCATGTAAAATTCAGGGTAATGTTCTTAGAAGGTTAATGAAAAATAGCATTTGGGGATGAAAAGTTTACATTACCCGCAAAGAATATCAGCAAACATCTTAACAGTCCCAACAGAAGACAAGAGACAACAGAATATTATTTTCAAAGACCTGAGAAAAAAGTAATGGTCCACTTAGAATTCTGTACCCTGCTAAGTTATCACTGAAGGATAAGAGTAAAGACTGAAAGAATTTACCACTAACAGACTTTTGCTGAAAGAATAATTTTCTTCCTCCAAATATAAAGGATGAAAATTAGGAAAGTGGAAGTGGAAACCAGAGGAGCAAGATGTAAAAAGAAATGGTGAGCAAGAAATAAGTAAGCATGTGTATAAACCTAAACAATAACAATATAAATGATAAAAAATCATGATTAATTTGGGGATCATAAAAATCAAGATAAAACTACAAATACTGGACAAAAGAAGCTTGTAATATGGAAGGTTGTGATGAGAGTTAAAACTTCCTAAACTCTTTGTATTTCTCAGGAGGATGACTGAGCTACTGATTAACTTCGTTTGGTAAGGTATACATAAAATTGTTTTTAAAGTGACCATTAAAAAATGAGAAAAGGATATACAACTTTCAAATTAGTACAAGGGATAAGGAAAAATAAAGAAAATGCTGTCTATCCAAAGAACATAGGAAAGGAGAGGAGAAATCATAGCAATGGAAAAGAATAGAATAAATCCAAATATATCAGTAATCACAAGAAATTAAATGAATTAAGCTCAGCCATTAAAACCCAGATTATCAGACTGGATAGAAAAACTAAATGTAGTTACATGCTGTTTACAAGAAACATGCTTAAAACAAAAGACAGCTATTGCATGTTAAAAGGCAGAGAAAAGACATACCAGATAAATACCAACCAAAAGAAGCCTGATAAAATGGAGTTTCAGGGGAAAAGCATTATTAGAGACAAAGATGCTCACTACCCGTTAATAAAAAAAATTATTCCCAGGAAGATATATCAATTCTAACACTGGTCACACCTAAGAATATAATTGCAAAATATACAAAGCAAAGATTGACAGACTTGCCATGTGAAATTGACAAATCAGCAATCACAATGGGAAATGTTAGCACCTCTCCCAATAATTAGTGCATTAAGGAGAACAAAAATTAACAAAGGTGTAGATTTTAATACCATAATTAAAAACCTGATCTAAAGAACATCTATAGAGAGAGCTGTCTAGACATTCTCTGTCTATACTTCCTCACTTCCCAGCCACTCTCCAACCAACTGCCTCCACTCCCAGTCCTCCTCTCAAAGAGTGGCCCCAAGAGCAACCTACGACCTCCCAATTACCAAATCCTTACAGTTCTGCTTTTAAAACTGTTGGTTACACTCTCCTTGAAACTGTCTGATAAATACCCTTCCGTGATGCTAGATTCTTGTTTCTCTTTCTGCTCATTCACTGTTTCCTTTATGTGTTTGACTTCATCTGCTGGTTTTCCCAAGGTTCTGTCCTCATCTCTTCTCATTCCATTCCACACAGTCTCCCTGACAACCTTATTTCGCACCATGGGTTTATGTCAGAAATGCAAGTTTAGGAGGCAAGGGTTTGGTGCAGGAGACAGCATGGATGCGGGTACAGCCCACAGGCCTCCTTGGTGAGTGCCCTGGTGAATGCCAGGGCGTGGCAGTGGATGGAGGCTGGAAGGCCTGGAAGGTGGACAGTCTCCCTCTAAATTCAGAGCAGGGACCACGTGTGTCCTGTTCACTCCTACACCTAGCTCAGTGCCTAGCCTCTAATAGACATTTGATAAAAGTTTATTACTTGGTTGAGCACACACTGAATTTTGCATGTGCTCTAGAGAGCTCTAGAAATACAGTCTGTTGAGGGATGGAAAGTTATCATCAATCTCTGAGCTTCCTCCAGGGCTCTGACTCAGGCCAGGAGCTCTTGCCCAAACAACAGCCAAGATCACGGTCAAGAGATCAACCTAAGCCAACCCCCAGTGAGGTCACTTCTTGGCTGTTGCACGTACTGCTTTGAAAAACCAGAGCACTGTCTTAGATCATAAGACGCCGCACATCTGCTCGTTGCTTCCTGTCCCTCTTTTTCCCCGTCCCTGGTAGAGAACATCCCTCCCTCCACCACCCACACAGCTGTGAATCTGCCAGCAGTCCCTGAGAGAGACAGGATAGGGGCACCCTATGTATCAATGATTGTGGACCAGGGAAAGAGACTTCTGGCAAAGCAAAGTGGCCATTTTCACAGACTTTTCATAAGTACATAAGCCAAACCCTGAGCTGCTGAAAAATCAGTCTCCTGTCCTTTCACATTCTTGCGGCAATAAAAGTTCATTTTCTCACCATATGCTGTAAATTACAGGCTGAAAAGGTGGGTCGCGTCTGACTTCAGCCTATAAATAGCTGATCCTCCTTTGCCTCCTCGGAGGGGCCATTCTCAACGGTGGCTTAGCTCAGTGCATCCCCGGCCGAGGGATAAGAACGCAGGAACCAGAAATCAAATCTCCCTCCAGTGAGCCCGGGGCAGTACCTGGAGTTCCTCATGCCTCAGAATCAGAAAAGACCCTGCCCAGTGCATACATATTTTTCTATGAGGCAACATCTAGGTAAATCCACTCCCAGTCTCTCTTCATCTCTCTTATGCATCCCTTCTGCAAATAGCTCCCAGCACTGTCCCAGAATCTTGTAAAATAAAAATCAAAGCTGAGCAAATAATTTCAGACTCGTGTTTAAACTTTCCCCGGGTTCCTGAGTCATTGCCTCTTAAAGGGGAAGCGTCTTTGCCACAGGCTCCAGAAGCTGTTCCCTATGACAGCATCTCGACCATCCCCACAGAAGAAGCATTTTGTTTGGCGTTTCAGGAGCTCCTCACAGGGCTTATGGAAGGCAGTTTTTAATCAATCGACAACATTATCATCAGCTGCATGCCTGGCACGGAACAGATGCAAAGGTGAATGAAAGACATGAGTTTCATCCTCAAGGAGCACATAGTCAAGTGCAAGAGACACATCACATTCTGTGAAACAACAGAGAACAGGGGAAAATTGGGATTAAGCATTCAGTCGAGTGGATGAGATGGCAAGTGTGCTAGGAGTGCAAGGAGAGTGGTCTGTGAGGATGGAAAGCTTCCTGGTGGAGGTGAGGACTGAGCTGGAGGCTTTGGAGAAGAGAAGATTGAGGGGAGAAACTAAAGCCGGGAGAACAGCATGAGCAAAGGCAAGAAAGCCAAATTAAAACCAGGTCTGGGGTCTTCCCTGGTGGCGCAGTGGTTGAGAGTCTGCCTGCCGATGCAGGGGACACGGGTTCTTGCCCTGGTCCGGGAGGATCCCACATGCCGCGGAGCAGCTGGGCCCGTGAGCCGTGGCCGCTGAGCCTGCGCGTCTGGAGCCTGTGCTCCGCAACGGGAGAGGCTACAACAGTGAGAGGCCCGCGTATGGCAAAAAAAAAAAAACAACCATGTCTGGGGAGATGTGACCTGCATGTGTCACATGGTCTGTGTTTTGGGCTGATCTGTGTCCTCTGCCCCTAAAATTCGTATGTTGAAGTCCTAACCACTAGGACCTCAGAATGTGACCTTATTTGGAAATAAGACCTTTAAAGAGGTGATTAGGGTAAAGTGAAGTCTTATGAGTGGGCCAATAGGACTGATGTCGCGATAAGAAGAGGAGGTTAGGACACAGACAGGCACAGGAGAAGGACCACGTGAGGACACAGAAAGGAGGCAGCCATCTGCAAGCCAAGACTAGAGGCCTTAGAAGAAACTCACCCCGCCAACACCTTGATCGTGGACTCCCAGGCTCCAGAACTGTGAGAAAATAAATGTCTGTTGGTTAAGCCCCCAATCTGTGGTACTCTGTTATGGCAGCCCCAGCAGACTGATGCAGTCAGGTTATCTTGGAAAGAGCTCTCTGGAAGCAGCTGGAGGCTGTCCCAAGAGTCCAAGCACAAGGCCATCTTGGCCTGATCCAAGGCAGAGGCTATGAGAATGGATGTAAGGAATTAGAAGGTAATAGAGACCAGCCTTGGCCACCAGTTGCATGCAGGGATGAAGGATATCTATAAAATCTGAGGAAGAAGGACTCCAGGGAAACAGGCTGCCATTTCAGTTCCCAGGGATGACCTTATCCACAGAAACCCAGTGTCCTCTCCCTGCCCTTTCTCAACCCTGGTCTCTGTGTGGCAGGGGACACCTTTAGGTTGCAGGATGTTGATGAGATAAACCTCAACATCCAGTGCTTCATGCTGACTCAAGCTTGGAGCTTCCTGGTAGGAAAAAACTTTAAATCCTAACTTACACCCGCTCCGGCACTCCCCTGCCCACGTGGGTAGTCAGGAAAGAAATCCCTCCTGGGGGCACCAGTCATTAAGAGACTCTGGAAAGTAAAGCGCCTAGCTCATCACTCAGTCACTGGGGACCTCAGATTCCTCAATCACTCAATTCTGAGAATCCCAGCTGTGATCACTGACAACCTCAAGCTCCAGACACCGCAGCTCGTGCTGGAAGGGGGAATCAGGAAATGTGTACCATGACTCCTCAGGGACATCCCTGACCTCAAAACACCTAATGAGCTGGGTGCACGATGGCCCATGCTCACTCTGCACAGGCGCAAAGGGCCTTCCATACATCGACGATGTATCTAATTATTCAAACAGACTTGCTGCGATGTGCAAATTGTTCCCCCAGTGAGCACCACTGTGCACCTACCAGAGCTACCGTGAAAATCGCCAGTGTTGATATGGACATGGGGCAGCTGAAAATCCCCGTCACTGCAGGTTGTACAACCACTGTGGAAAGCTGCTCAGTAGGATCTACCAATGCTGAATGTACATTCACCTCATGGTCCAGCCATTCCACTCCTAGGTACAGAAGTGTGTGTCTACGTGCACCAAAGACATGTACAATCTCAGCACTACTGTACCAGATCTCCCCCAAATTAAACGGGGATGAATAAGTACAATGACACACAACGATATGGAGGAGTCTCACAAACATATTGGGAAAAGGAAACAACACAAAAGACTACCTATTGTATGATTCAATCTACTCAAAGTTCACAAACAGGCACAACTAACACAAGGTCTGGGGCCGGCTTCTCAGAAGTTTCTGCAGGCCCCAGCAAGGGGCCTTCACACCAGGGCACAGCCCTGGGCAAAAGCTGAACATCCGGGGAGCCTGTCCCCCACTTCCGATATCCCAGGGGAGAAAAAAATACTGCCGGTCGGAAATGTGTTAGAACTGTCGAAAACACGTCAAAACAGCTATATACATAGTGATCTCTAAGTCACAGTTCCATTTGTTCTGTGACAGTATAAAAATAACAAAATTTTCATCGAGACAGAAAATAAAAACAAAGGAACCACTTCAACGGTATGTGAAAACAATGTCTCAACAAAAGCCCCTTTTTTCCTCTCAGTGGTGGCCTCTATTCAGTGACATCTGTCTCCCTCCCATTCTCCCTCTCAGCACACTCCTTCCTTCTCTCTCACCCTCTTCTTTCTCTTCTACCTGGGTCTTTTTCCCATACCTAGCTCAGACAGCGAGCAGGAGATTGCAACCTTCTGATCTGAAGACAGGTCCAGACAGTGCCCCAGAGTCGCTCCCAGCTCAGCTCTGCCAGCTCACATTCCCAGGACACCGACCCAGGAAGACACCCTGACCCTCCAACCATAGGATTTACATATTTAAGTTGGCCTGAACAAAGGCTGGGGGTGAGGGTACTCTTCTAGAAGGTGCCAAGAGAAAATTCCCCAGAGCTGCTTGCTCTATTCTCATGCTGTTATAGCACTGAGCATCCTGGGTTGTGTCTTCTTCAATTAAGCCTCAAACTACATGAAGTCAAGAGACAATGATCCTTTGCCTCCCCCCAGCCCCATTCCTCAGCCCCAGCCCCAGACTGAACAAATGAATAAAGGCTGGCCTGAATGCATGAATAAATGAATGTCTAGATCACAGGGAAATAGTGATCATAATATTTATTTGCTTGTATCAAAATAATACAGGCACACAGTCTAAATAAAACTCACATCGAACTAACACTTAAAAGAGAGAACAGAAATCTCCTTCCGCATCTCCGTCCATCCACCAGTCCTGATCCCAAGTGACAACACTCCCGTACCTTTTACCTCTTTGTTCTGATATGTACCTTCACATATCTTGATTGTTAAGAGTGGAGAGAAAAGACACCATGGGATGTCCACAGCCCAGTCCAGCAGGGGAATCCCAGCATAGCGCCCTGGAGCTCAGGAGCAAGGCCACACCATCTGTCCCAGAGAACTACACACCACTCAAAAAGTAGCTTCTGGCGGGATACTGGGCCCTGGCAGGGATAGAATCTGATCCTGAGGCATCAGAAGACTATGTGAGCAGAGCCACCTACCATAGACTGGTTCTGTCAGACCCATCAAATCATAAGGTCAGGTGGGCCCAGCAGCAATCCATAATAAGATCAAAGTGGTACATTTGCACAGGGCAGAACCAGAGCCAGAGGGCACAAGTAAGCTGCATGAGCAGATGTCTCAAATCCTATCATCCACTGCTATTGCACTGGCACCTCTCAGTCGGCCCACACCTATGGCTACAGATAGAGGTGGAAGAGAGCTGAGCCCTGTTTACAGATAGGTAGCTTGACATGTGGGTGCCAACCGAAAAAGGATTACAGCTGCACTGTATCTTCACTCGGGGTCTCCGTCACCCAGAACCCACCTCTCTGGCTCCACAAGTGTTAGATGACGGAAAATAAGTACAAATATTTTTTAACTGTGGTAAAGTACATAGAACACAACATGTACAGTTTTGACTATTTTTAAGTATTTTAATGTTCAATGACATTAAGTACATTCACATTGCTATGGAATCATCACCATCTACTCCATCTATATCTCCAGAATAGTTTTCATCTTATCAAACTGAAACCCTGTACCCAAATAACACTGACTCCCCACTTCCCCCTCCCCCAGTCCCTGGCAACCACTATTCTACTTTCTGCCTCTATTAATCTGACAACCCTAGGTACCTCATATTTGCGGAATCATACCGTATTTTTTCTTTTGTGATTGGCTCATTTCGCTTAGCATAATGTCTTCAAGGTTCATCCATGGTGAACCATGTGTCAGACTATCCCTCTTTCTTAAGGCTGAATAATAGCCCATCATATGTATGTGCCACATTTTATTTATCAATTCATCTTCAATGGACACTTGGGTTGTTTCCACGTTTTAGCTATTGTGAATAATACTACCATGAACATGGGTGTACAAATATCTGTTCAAGTCCCTGTTTTCAACCTTTTGGGTATATATCCAGAAGTAGAATTGCTGGATTATATGGTAATTCTATTTTTAAGTTTTTGAGGAATTTCCATACCATTTTCCATACCATCTATGTTCCCACCAGCAGTGCACAAGGGTACCAATTTCTCCACAGGCTCTCCAACACTTGTTGTTTTTATAATAGCTGTCCTAATGTGTCTGACATGATATCTCACTACGGTTTTGATTTGCAGTTCCCTGATGATTAACCACGTGGAGCATCTCTTCATGTGCTTATTGGCCAAATATCCTTTTAGCTACCAGGAAGACTCAAATTTACCAAGTAACGACCAAATAGCCCCATTTTCATTGCAGAGTGATCTATGCAGGCAGCAACAATGCACTCACTTTGGAAAATAAACAAAGATGTATTTTATTGACCATTAATTCATAGTATCAAGAAGAAAACGTTTCTCAGTCTCAGTCATAGGAGGATTTGATCAGTGGATGCTGGTTCAATAGTTCAATTATATGAGAAAACTTCAGCTCAGCAAAGATGGCCTGACCTCTTTACTGAACCTTCTAAAAACTGAAATGAGTTTGAATATTGCACAGGGGTACTAATTTACCCAAAGGAAGCAGAGAATCTGAACCCTACATATGCTGCCGGCTAAACAAGCCCAGCAAGCCGTTAGAACCTATCTCTACGTTCTTACGGCCTTGAGACCACCGCTGCGCAGGCTTAAAATGATGTCAGTGCGTGAAAGGCCAATTTCTCACAATGTGAAAAAAATACAGGTGGGGTCAGAGGAGAGACGTGAGCAAGGGTTTGTATACTTTGGAGACTTTTTGGTCTCCTTTCCACTCCAGGCAAAAGTGGTCCTCTCCCTTCCTCCCAGGAGCTCAGCACAAAAACTTCCTCATACTTCATCACACTCAACATCTAGTTACTCCCACAGGCCAGTGGACTCCACTTTTGACACCACTCTGCCCCCTTTCTGTTCCCTCCTCCTCGACCCCTCTCCCTACATCACATTTAGAGGGACACCATTATGATTCCAAAGCAGAGACTGGCTACACATGTTCACCACTCTCAGTTCTCCTTCCTAGACCCATGGGAAGACTACATTTCCCAGACTTCCTTGTAATTACATCAGGGCCAGGCGATGTGGATTGTGGGCAGAAATTGTATATTAGATTTTCAGTCTTGGCCATAAAACTCCCAAACAATTGCCCATACTCTCTCTTCCCCTTCCACAGCAACCATGCAGGCCATGGATTGAAAATGGCAGCATGACAAGATGGAAGAAGTCTGGATGCCTTAGTCATTACTTGAGGCAGAGCTCCCAGAAGAGCCTCTCAACCCACATTAGATAGTGACATGAGAGAAAAATATACCTTTTTTCAGGTCAAGTCATTTAGAGTTGAGGGTTGGTCATCACCACAGCATAGTATAGCCTATCCTGACCGATACAAACCTTCCCATCTTTCCATAACTCTAGTCACCAACAAAAATTCTCAGCTAACTCTGGACATTGGCTGGTTAAACCAAGTAGGACTCCAAGAGCATATGAAGTTCTACCATAAAGCTAGACTTTACTAAACACCCTCCTGGCCTAACTATAAACACTGAGAGTTGAACTCATAGAAGCAAAGTAGAGCCCTGGTCGCCAGAGGCTGTGCGGTGGGAAAAAGGAGAAATTTGGGCAAAGGGTACAAACTTTCAGTTATAAGAGGAGTAAGTTTTGGGAGCTAATGTACAGCCTGGTAATTATTTTAATAATATTGTATATTTGACGTTTGCTAAGAGAACAGATCTGAAGTCTTCTCACCACATACACACAAAAAGTGTAACTATGTGAGGTGATGGGTGTATTAAAATAAGCTTGATTGTGCTCATCATTTCACAATGTATATGGATATCAAAACATCATGCCGTACACCTTAATTAAATGCAATTTACCAAAAGGTGGTCCACTACAACCATAGAATGTAAATGTTTTATTTTATGTTCAGTGGCATTTTATCTGTTGAAGTGGACATGCTCAATTATTTACCTAGAAAAAAAATTAATGCTATTGTGTACGACATGACACGGAAAATGTGCACCCCTTGATTTCACCATAAGAATGGCTGCCGCACCCTGTCCTCTTATGAATGTGTTTCCCTGACCGATGTTAAAATCAATCAATCTCCATGGAAATTCGAACAGTCGGAACTGGGCCGTCAGGAACTGCTCACATTCAGGGTCTTTCTCCACCTCATTTTCAGAATGCAATAGCTTGGCTATTGTGTTAATTAACAACACACTTTGTAAGCAGCAAAAATCAATTGAAAAAACAGCTGTAATTTGTGGCTAATAACCAAATGAAACTCATCACAAAAATGCCAAGAGCATTTGAAAGATCACAGGGAACCCAGAAACTTGTGTTCAGACAGAGGAACCATGGGAGGGAGAGACAAGTGTGGTCCAGAGTGGTCAGGAGTGGTCATGGAGAAAGCCCACTCGGCTGACACAGAGTCAGACAGCAGAATGAGTGGCATGCCGCAAAACAAAAAATATAAAGTATGTGTCATCTCCCTAGTGGCGGGGCAGCAGATGGTAAAGCTGTAGATCAGAGGCTGGAAAGATGGGGACCCACGATATGCAATGGCAGAACATTCAAAACTGTCACCTGTCATTACTTGGGATGCAGACCAACTGCGTACTGAGTATGGCTTAGAGGAAATGGTTGGAAAGAGCCAAAATGTTACTGTGTGTTGGTTGCTCCTCCCTGCATTTTACAAGGCATAACAAAAAGATATGCACTCAAGAGAAATATCGGCTGGTTTGCAAGCAGAAAATGAAAGGGAATAGAGAGAATCCAGGTAATAGGGCCCACCTGCTACACCTCCAAACAGTAAGAGATAAGACTGCAAAATTCTTTAGGCAACTAAGTCCATTGAGATTTCTTGGTTAAAAAGGAAGACTCAATCCTGTAGCAAAGAGTAAATTAAGGATTCCCACCCAAGCCTATTGATTGAGATGGTCTCAAGATAGCTGCCATCATGCTGAGAAAGAGATGGATGAAGAAAAAAAATAAGGCTGGCTTAATAATTATATCTAGGAAAGAACTTTGGGTGAAGTTATGGACACCTGCAACTGTAAAAAGCAGGTTGATCAGAAGCCTGTTAAGTTTGTGACAAAATTCTATTGCCAAAGAAACTATAATCCTGGACTTTTATAAAAAGTCTGTGTTTATTAACTAATCCTCAAGCCCCTTCATCTTGCACCAGGAAGAAGCAAGCAAGGAGGGGACACTCGCCCACTTCAGATGTGTTCAGATACAGGATGGTGGACAAGGAAATACCTTCGAGAGAATGGAGCTGGCAACCGTGAGAAGAGCGAACAAGAGTTCCTTCACTCAAACAGAATCAGGGCTCATAAAGGGACCTCCCCACAGCTGGGCAGGAGTTCTCACGATGGACCAGTGTCTGCTGTGTCTTGCATTCCTGTCTCTTGTGAATGGGAGAGGTCACTGCGCTGCTCCACCGTGCCACGGGTGGGTAGAAGGAGGGGGCAGACTGCATGTCTTTTGGTTCATCAGTTACTAGGTTATAATGAGTCATATCCACACCTGATGGTTTAAATTCCAGGAATTTGAGCTGGATGCATGAATTTAACTTTGGGGAGCAGTGAGGACAGTTGAAGTGTGAGAATTAGGGTGTGCACAGGCTTTTATTATCCAGGGACAGACTGTGGCAGTGATGACTAGCTGTCTACCAACTGATACTGCCTCTTCCGTTGTGTGGAGCTGTCGCTGAGAGGCTGCTGTCAGGCCAGGGACTGCATTTCCCAGCTCCTCCCTTGCACTTAGATGTGTCCCCACTCTTCCCAAAAGAATGTGCATGGAAGAAATGTGTATCACTTTCAAGCTGGGGGGTTTTCATCTCCACTCTTCTTTCCCTTTCTGGCAGCTGGAAGCAGAAGACTTTGAGGTCTTAGGCAGTGGTAGAGCCTAAAGATGGAAATTATCTGGATCTCTGAAGCACCATTTGGAGAACCATCACCTGCCAACCAGGAGCATCCAAAGTAGACTGTTACATGAGGGAGGAAAAACACCTTTATTGTGTTAATAAACCTTTACTGTGTTAAGCCTTGTCAAGAGGTAGAGTTACCCTAACTAATACGTTAGCAGACTATTGGAAGCAGTGTCCTCGAATTTCTCTGTCTATGGCACACTTTCAAATGTTAGTATTTTTGTCAGTGCACTTGAAGGGACTACAGTCTGTGCGAATTGTCACTCTACTCACTTCAGCACTGTGTCCCGGCCTAAGTGGATCAATTTACTTGCTCTTTTACATGTAAAAGGAGGCAAAGTACTTGCATTTGGCAGTGAAGACGTGATTGCCCTGTGGCTCCGATGTGTTGTGTTGCTATCATTCTTGCAGTACATTCTATCGTCTCTACACTGTGTCACCCATCTCATTCAGCTCAACATTCCATTTCGAGCCCCACCAGAGTGAGTGGTTACAGAAGCTCATTTTATGCACTGCTCAAAATTCTGGCTACTCGCCTATAATGGTTCACAAGTCCCTTTCTAGGGTACCAGGGCACACTGGTTGAGGACCGCTGGTTCAAAGGTTAGAAATACCCAAGCACAAAATGCTTCAGCCCAAGAATCCCTAGTGAGTTTTTCCAAGTCCACAGAGACGGGTCTCAAGGAGTAATTTCAGCTAGGGTAACTCTAGCTTTCATTCACACAGAGAAGTATTTCTGCAACAGTCAAATTTGACTTTATGGCTCAGGGTCAAGAGGGGCTGAAATTTCTGTTTCTATTTCAAAGTGTCTGGTATCTTCCAGGTGGCAGAGGGTGGTTCACCGCTATGCTGACAGCTAATATGAAACAGACTGTAGCCTACGGTGATGCAAGTACAAAATCTACAAACATCTAAAGATGAATAAAAACGAACTAATGCATAAATAACTAAATACACACATGCTAAGAATCAAACGATCCACATGATTCTGTCCACATCAACATGACTTCACTTTTCTAGGGGAATCTTGCTCAGGCAGGTAAAAGTTGTTCAAACCAGGAACTTTCTGAAAGACTCAACTCTTGAATAGAAAGCATCAAATGGCCATTTATCCCCCAAGACCCTTTGAACCCATCTCTCAAACTCCTCGCCTGTTGTGTTCACCAATCCTAAACTATAAAATCATGATTCTTACCTGCTCCTTACCAAGTTTCTGCATTGAAAGGTCCACCTTAAACCAGACTTGAAATTCTCAGTAAATACTCCAACTTTGCTCGTGCCCCAGTGAGATGCCATTAGACTCTGTCAAGCTGGGGCTCTCTTACCATGGTAGGCAATAAACTCCGCTTTGCTTACCTACAGGTTGTCATGGTGATATTTTGGGATCCAGCATTCAGCAACCCACTTATAAGGTACATTCTGGTCCTGTTTCTATAACTCATTCACAGGGTATCTCAGGGCAAGTATCTTAACCTCTCTGTTTGCTGACAATAAATCTGGAGATGCTAGATAAACACATCTGCCGAGTTATTTTAGACAAGGCTAAGCATGATCTACTGTGGCCTGAGGCAGAAAAAAAAATCTATCAACAACACAGGTACTTGTATCATTGAGACCAATCACTAAATCCTTTGAGGATTCTTGTGAACATCGTTACAAAACAGACACATGCATTCACTCTGGGCAAGGAGGAAACAAAAGTCATTTAAACAGAGAAAATCAAAATTGGGAAGAGGATTGGAGAAAAGGAAATTAAAAAACAAGCATTGTATTAAGACGAGAAATCTAGAATATAAGAACTGGAGCAGAAAAACTTTTTCAACAGGTTTGTAAACTGAGCAATGATTTTTCTTCCCCATGGCCAGCATATTGAAGCTAATGGTAAAAGTATTAATTTATCATGAGAGTTTAAAGATCTCGCTTGTCAGTAATGAAATAAACACGTGACAGGGTAGCCAGAGAGTTATTGTTTATAGGAAGGTTATTATAATAATTAAGATTAATAGCAATTACTTGTTGTGTTTGTGCATTTTTTTTTCCTTGGGAAAGAACTGTAGCCATATTAAATAACTAATCAACACATCCCCATGTCAGGCTACAAATGCATGGATTCACAAGGCTTCCCATACTCCCCAACCCGCCATAACCACCTAAATAAATAAACAAGCACGGTATAAAAACTAGCTCACATTTTGAAAGGCAACTTCAAAATTAAACCCATCACCAGATTGATGAGAGGGTCTAAAATGGAAACTGAGGCTTTCTCCTAGTCACATGCTAGAACACCTCGTGGAGCCCACTGATGGCTGAGAAAATGTAGATTTTGGATCTCGCTGCCTTTTCGTGTGTTTCTGTGTAGGTACATAAATAAATCTATATCTTAAGTGTTATATATTTTATATAATAACTTGAATCATTTTATCTTCATATAAAAGGGGATTTTTCACTCTTCAGCCACAGCCCTATAAGGGAAATCTTAAGCCTTAAGTATTAAAGCCTAAAAGCTATTTTGATTGAACATTTTCCAGAGCAGCATGAAAATAGATAGGAATGTTTCCTCATATACAAATTTTTTTTTTAAGGGGGGTGGGCCTTGCCATTTACATAGCTCAATACTGAGGGAGGGAGGAGGGTCAAGGAAATCACTCTTCCTCACTGGGAGAACGCTTACAGCCTGCCACTGAACAGAAGCAAAACACATTTGTAAATAAAGAAAGACTTGGTGGAAACGGGGAGAGGAAATGCCTGCTCCCTCCCAAAGCTTCCTCCTAACGGCAACACCACAGCTGAATTAGGATCACAGACCAGAAACGCAGACCCGGGCCAAGGGCTGGAACGTGTATAAAGGATGGAGACAAACTGGATGGTGAAGACTGCTGTGGTCCAGGGCAGGAGGGCGGGCTTCCCTCCTCCCACCCGGCCATTAAACTCACCCCTAAAGCTCCTCTTTTCTACTCTCTCTCCTTCACATACACACAGATGAACACACACACACACACACACACACACACACACACACACACACACCAACACACATGTACACAGTCATTAACCGCAAAAGTGCAGAGACTTCCATTTCTCCCTGAACCTTCATTTTGAAACTGGTAAATTATATTCATCCCACAATAAATCTGTGTGCTGTAGTGGGAGAAGGAGAGGGGGAAGGAAAGATGGGAAGAAAATAAGCGGTATTTATTATTGGGTCTGCTCTGAGAGAGGATCAGTGCTCGGGCTCTGGGCTCAGTTAAGATGACAAAGACTCAGCTCCAGACCTTCAGGAGCCTCACATCGATTCTGCTGTAAGGGAGTTGCCATCTTCAAATTACAACACCTAGCGCTTTGCAAATTCTGCTCCCAGAAAGGATCTTGGGAGGGGGGCTAGTGTGACAGGGCTGGACCACATGCCACCTCTGCCTTCCTCTGGGATGCCTCCCTCTGAATGCACACCACCCAGCCCCTGGAAGCTACGGGTGTCACCAGAGCAGCAAAGACTCAAAGAGGATGTCTCAAAAAGATGTCTCTGCAAAAGCAGAGATACAAGGGAAGGGTGGCCTGCAAGGGAGGTATGAAGAGTATGCACAGAGGGATGGTGGTAGAAATGCAAGAGATGTTATCAAGTCCAAGGATCCACAAAAAAGGGGGAAATTCATGCATGCAGGATACATCACAGGAGGAGAAAAGATGGGGCATCTTCTAAAACCAGAGTAAGTTTGTCAGAAAGAAAAATACTGAACCCTCCAGGGTGGCTCATAGATATGGATCCTGCATCCCTGTCAGTGAGGCTCCACAAGCAGGTGGGTCAGGTAGATGCACAGTTGGGTACCAAGAACTGGTGCGCAGAGCAAAGTCTGGGCAGGAGATGGGATGCTGCATGTCAACAGCACATGGGTGGTCGCTATGGCTGTGAGAGCGGGTGAGGTCGCCAGGGAGAGTGTGCAGCGTACGAACGCTGTTAACATGAGGGCAGAATCATAGAGAACACTAGTCTATGAGGCTAAGCAGGTGAAGAAGGACAAGCAGGAAAAACAGCAGGTGGAGGAGCTTGGAGACTAAGGAAGGAGAAAGCTTAAGGCAGAAATGTCACCTGGGGGCTTCCCTGGTGGCACAGTGGTTGGGAGTCCACCTGCCGATGCAGGGGACGCGGGTTCGTGCCCCGGTCCGGGAAGATCCCACATGCCGCGGAGCGGCTGGGCCCGTGAGCCATGGCCGCTGAGCCTGCACGTCCGGAGCCTGTGCTTCGCAACAGGAGAGGCCAAAACAGTGAGAGGCCCGCGTACCGCAAAAAAAAAAAAAGAATGTCACCTGGACATAGCTGGTTCCAGTGCCCCATCCGTCCATCCTCCAATCCACCGTCACATTAATCCTCAGTGAGTGCCTTTGTGACCATGACCTCTGCTTACTCAGAGTGCCCCAAAGACTCTACCATCTTAGACTGGTATTAAGGTTCTCGGCGAACCAGTTCTTGCAAAACTCTCCACCCTCACCTTGTAATTGCTCCCATAGAGATACCCTGGAACTCGCTAAATCACTTCCTCACCATTTATTTCCCCTACTTTTTTTTTTACCACCATGTCTTTATTCATGCTGTTCCACCTTCTGGAACGCCTGTCCTGCCTGGACTATCTTGCCTGCCAGAGAAGTCAGTGAACATGCTCCCTAAATCTGTCTTATGACTCCATCAATAAGAAGTCACCCAGAAGCTAACACGTGTGTACATGAAGCCATGCTGTGGACAGGCACAGCCAGATGGACCAGTCTTTCCTCTCATCGCTGTGGGTAGATATTGGCCAGCTGGTAGTCAGACCGCAGCCACAATGTGCAGTAGCACATCCACCTGGACACAGAAATGTGTGGGTGTGAACTCACGCCCCACGACCATGTGACTCTGTTTGTTCCCTCCAGCCCCAGAACAATTGTCCCCCAGCCGCTATTAAAACTCCAGCTGGCCTCTCTCTGGGTCTTCGTTGTCTCTCTGGGTAGAAGAAGCCTATCTGGCATTTGCGATAGCTGGCTCCTGGCGCCCCCAGCTACTGCCTAGAGAAATCTGAGCAGAGCGCTTGGCGACGTCCCAAGGTGAGGCCCCGTATCCGAAATAATAAAAAGCAAGTATGACTGTGTTACTCTCGGCTCTGACACAGCCTGGGAATCCTTATCAAACAAACACCAGTGTGGGAGGAGAGGTCACTGTGGATATTCCAGGGCTAACAGTCAAACGTTAATAACTTTACCGCGTAGATTAATTTTAAATGTCAGACCACGTCGCTGTGTAAAGCTAAGGAGCTTGGGAAAACCGTACGTTTTCAGGCATCCTGACGCCACCAGCACATTTTGTGTTTGATCACTAGTGGGGTGGGCAGGATCAGAGAAGAGGGTGTTTCTCTAACAGTTGCTGCCCCTGCAGTGCAAACATTACGAATAAATGGCATCTGAATGCATCCACGGCCTAGCTTCTCAACCAGGAAAAATGGCTGAAATGACAGTAATGAGATTTCACACAGAACCACAGGACTGTGCAAGGGCCGAGACCCAGCCCAGGACGCCAGGTTCCAAGCCCAAACAAATATGTGTAACTTGTTTAAGAGCCCCTGGAAAATAGCATTTGTAATGGAAACAGTGGTAACGCTGGGCTGCTGATTCCGCCCCAGGCAGGAGGCAGAGCTGGGTCAGGGCTGCTGAGGGTGGGCATGCATAGGGGGGCGGGGGGCAGCCCCAGCCCAGGAAAAGCTTGAAAGGAAAAGGGATGTGAGGCAGAGACTACAGGAGGAGCACGGAGGAAGGAACAGATGCTGCACACAAAACCCACCCAGGGCTGCCAGGATTGCAATTAAAAATTCACATATTTTGGACTGAAATTCTCATATTTTAAGAGAACTTGGGCAAAAATCCTCCTCCCACCAATATTAGCAATGCAAAACCGGCAGTCAAGACAGACTCAAATTATCATCCATTTTACAAAAAGGATGAAAATTGTATAGCACTGAGTCCAAAATTCTTCAGTGAAAACAATCATTAGAACGCACCTGGCAGCCCTTGGTCCGACCCCCCAGGCTCCAGGACCGGGACAAAACGCCCGCCCTCTCCCCCACACAGCCCTGGGCTCCAGATCTGGGACTGTCACAGCGGTCACCAGTCGCCAGGGGCTCTCAGGATTCTCTTACAGTTTAAGAGGCCACCCTTATTGGGATAAATGTGCATGCTGGATTCAAGAGGCGATAATACTACAGCAGGATAAAGTGCAAAGGCAAACATGAAGCGTGCCAGAAATTCCAACACAAACACAGTCCCAGGCCTGATGCACCTGGATTGGGCTTCTGATGTACCCGGATTGGTGTTCAAGCCAACAAATGGGGTGGGAGAGAAGGAAAGAGGGGGCCAGGATGGCAATGTAGGCACCCAGAATCCAAAGTCAAGTGAACCCTCAATAAGCAGGGTCCCGCACGGAGCTGAGCACCTGACAGCAACTAAGTTTCTGGCTAAAACCTCTGAGGTTCTAAACTAGTGGTTACCAGTGGCGGGGGGGATGGGCAGCATAAGGGTGGGGAAGTGGGAGGTACACACTACTGGGTGCAGGATAGGCTCAGGGATGTACTGTACAACACAGGGAATAGAGCCAATATTTTGTAATAACTGTAAAAGGAAAGTAACCTTTTAAACTTGTATAAAAAATGCAAAAAAAATAAAAATAGGATACATAAAACTACCAGAGGAAACAAAATAAAATTAAATTAAAATTAAATCTTTGAGATTCTACCTCCAAAATGAATCTCAAATACATCTCCCACCTTCTTCCCATGTTCACCCTCCCTATTCCAAACTTCTTCTGCACTGCCTCCAGGGCTGCTCCATGAACACCCATTTCCTTATGTCAAGTGGCCACCACTGCAAACAGGATCAATTTTCAGCTCCAGCGAGGCTCTCTGGAGGCTGGTCCAAGGTGGCAGCGCCCACCTGGCAGGCAGGAGCACAAAAGGTCGAAAAGCAAGAGGCATAATGGGGAGGGACTAGTCTCACCAAACAGTACTGATAAAAAAAGAAATGTTTATACATATAAATATTATATTTATTAAAGGGCTATAAATACAAGTATAACAGAAATGTCAACAGATTCTGAATTCAGCAACACATTCTAAGGGCTAGACCCAATGGGCTGGACCTCTGTCGTGTTCGCGAAGCTGACGCAGAGGGCAGGAGGTGCTGGGACAGCAGCAAGATTTGCAACAAGTGCGACCTCTCTTACCAGGTTAGCAGGTCTCTTCAGGACAGCTGAGGAGTGGAGAGTGGGGGCTTCAGAGGATTGGCTCTAAACTCATACATCTCAAGTTCAAACCCAGCCCATGGATTCCCAGCGGTAAGAAGGCAGGCAAATCACACAATTTTTCTGAGCCTCACTTTCCTTACCTTGGTCTGATAATAGTATGTACTTCATAGGTTTGTTGGGAGATTTCAATGAGATGATTCACATAATGCATTTAGCCCACTGCCCCGTGACTCAATAAATGTTCTTTACTGTTTTTAGAATTAGGAGACCAAGGAAGAGGAAAATTCTACCCAAGGTCACACAGAGAGCTGGGGGCAGAGCTAGAACCACACCCTGGCCTCTGGCTGCCCCATCCTGGCTCCCCCCGCATGCCAGGCTCCTTTCCTTTGCTGCAGAGTCTGCAGCACAAACATTACATCTGGAGCCAGAAGATAATCAACCTAATTGGGCCATTAGGACCAGTCACTTCCCTCTACATTGAGCCTTTGGGGGATGTTACCAGTGATCAATATAATAAATAATATTGCATAGGCTGGGGCACTTCTCAAGGGAGCATCTTGGAAACCAAGAGGAGAAAGAGACTGAGATCATCATAAGAGATTCAGAGAGAAAGCAGGGTCTCCAAGTATCACTAAGCTTCTCCCTTGCCTCCCTTGCCTAGTTCTGTGCCAGATGCAAGGGGAGGGAGGGAGGATGCCAAAGACGGACAAGGTAACCCAGGTGTTCCATTCAAGTTCTGTAGTTCCTGGTTTTTGTTATCCAAGGTGCTTCTCTCAGTCATGTCACCAATTCACAGACATGGTTCACAGATAATAGTGGTGAGACTTTGGTGAGCTTGGCCATAAACAAAGGCTTTCTTCCCTCTCAGCAGAACCTTAAATGCCTGAGATAACCTCACAGAGCCCAGGCACACCTTCAGGGGCAACCCTCAACCCCAAGGGCATTTACCAGTTTACGGGCGTTCAGAATCATGCAAAAACATCTGTCCTGGATAAACGTTTCTCTGGTCCCCTAGAAGAACTCTGGGTTCAAAGAGCACAGTTTAGACTTATAGAACCAGTTTGGAGAGAGAAAAGTGTCCTTGTGGGATCCCTAGAAAATCAAGGAGCTGACCAATGTACCAGAAAATCAGAAGTAACCATACATTCCCCTAGATTTCACTGCAAGTCATGGCCACGACCTAAGAGGATGGAATAGAGGTTCTAGAGAAGCTGGGGCCACAGATCCACAGATAAACCCCAGTGGATGTGCAGCCCAGATGATATTGGAAGTGGAATGGCTGAACTGCAAACGTCTGAGTGTTGGATGCTAGTGAAGACATTCATTGGTGTACACAACAATTGCTACAATGACCCTGTCTGCCAAAGGAGGAATGTTTTGTAAGCTTGAACTTCCATCAATAGCTTATTGATGTGTACACATTTATCCAGTGAACACAGAGCCTTCAGGTGTGAAGAGTGGCAATATCAAGCCAACAGGCAAAGAAGCCGTTGTCCAGTTCTGAACAAAGCAGATCGCAGCCCCATGCGGAGGGGACTCAAGGGATGCACAGCTCCTCAGCAATGTAGTAACAAAGATTCAGTCCATTAAAGACCTCTGAGCAAGTGCAGAAGTAGGAACAGAGAATTTCTCCAGGTCAAAACTCTAAAATCCAGAGCTGATTGGAGACAGCAAAAGACAGAAGTGAAGGATCTTAACTGTACCAGAGCAGAGGCTATTATCTAAGTAAGAAGGAATTACAAATTAGTAACAACTCAATATGATATTATTTGCTGTGCTAAGCGTACTTATATTCTCTGTCTGGTCACCATGTCTAGATCTTTCTCATTACATTCTGCTCAACTCATCCCTATTAGTATCTTCAATGAGATGACTCCTCCACATACGCTGTTGACAAACGTGTGGTTTGAGTGAGCTCTGATATCACTTGAGGACACTGTTTGCAGAATGAGCAAAGCCAGGGACAGGGCCTCCTTTGAGAAGCCACTTGAGCACAGTGGCTTTCTGTCTGAGAGCTCTCCATCACCCACTCACCAGGAACCTGCTCACACACGCATGAGCGTCGACAGCGCTGATACCCACAGACAGAACTCCTCCCCCACGTCTCACCTGCACCCCTGCCCCTCCGTAGAGCGCCTACCGTCCATGACCACTTGTCTCTGAAATATCCATGCCTCCGTACCTGCTGGAGTAAACGTGACAGCCTCCCGTGGATCGGATGAAGCCAGGGAGCCAGGAACAAGAGGCGAACCTGAAAGCGCTGGGTTTCCTTTGTTATTCCCCAGAATATAAAAAGACTCATTCCTCTGAAATATCATCTCTCAACAGCATCAGGCAGGGAAGGTCGCGGGCAGTTTGGTTTCTGTGTCTGAGACGGCACCCGTGGGTGTCTGCATCTGAGGCTTTGTTCTTCCTGCAGTTCTTCCGTGACTGTGGGACCTGTCTGGGCACAACTGGCCAAGCCCCGAGCCGTGCTCTGGACTGTGCCTGTGCCTCTGAGCCAGGACTGTCCAAGACTGACCGTATCTGTGATCCTTCCTGCGACTTCCCAGGCTCCGAGCTACGTCTGTGCATAATTATTGTCTGTTCCTAGAATTATGATTGTTTGATTATACCTGTAGTCACTCTGATTGTAACTGTCTTGGTGAATGTTTCCTACCATTGTGATTACACCTGATTATGTGGGTGACATTCAGAATATTTGACTAGTCCAACACCAACTGGTTGGAACAGATGCCCTCTGTGAACAACCGGTATGGCTGTGCTGAGGCATTTCAGCCAGACCGTACACAGCTTATTGAGCAGTCTCAATTCGGTGACGTATAATCACAAAAGTGCTTTATTTTTTCCATCGCTGCCTTCAATCATGCTCTGTCATAACCCTTCCCTGTCATTTAATGACATCTTGAGTGGATCCCACTGCTCCCCGGTCACTCTCAGTTATTGGAAGTCTGGTCCAGCCCTCAGGGTACGTCTGATTTCAACCCAGAGAAGACAGGCTACAGAACTGTGAGAAGAGAGAGCACAGCCTCTCTCTCTCCCCTCCTCTCATCGCTTGTCTGGAAACAGAAGTCGGGAGGGGAGATGGGAAGGATGGTAGGTGTCCTCTCACAGGATCGTCACCTGTGGCAATGGGGCTGTGGGGTCCCTGACTTGGCCCTGGCTCCATCTGGTTTCACTGGTCGCTGGTTGTGGCTGTAATATGTGTCGGGTAGATTTGCTGGACCTTCCTTGAGTGTGTGACCAGTGTCACCACAGCTCCCTCCATCACTGAGGACAGCTCCTTTGGCCCCCCGTCAGCAGTCCACAGCCCAACAGCCCTTCAAAGGGCATCAGTGCGCCCTGTGGCTCCACACCCGAATCTGCATGCTCCTTCCCGGGGAGCCACACGGACCACTGAGGCCTCCTTTCCTGTCCCCAGAAGAACTGAAGGCAACAGCCCCCCGTCTCATCCTCTTCCTCAAATGCGCACCCCCAGATCCCTTCTTGGAACCCGCTGACTTCAAAAATCTCCAGTGGGAGGGCTTCCCTGGTGGCGCAGTGGTTGAGAGTCCGCCTGCCGATGCAGGGGACACGGGTTCGTGCCCCAGTCCGGGAAGATCCCACATGCCGCGGAGCGGCTGGGCCCGTGAGCCATGGCCGCTGAGCCTGCATGTCCGGAGCCTGTGCTCTGCAACGGGAGAGGCCACAACAGTGAGAGGCCCACGTACCACAAAAACAAAAAAAAATCTCCAGTGGGCAAGCAGGCATCAGTCACTATGGTCAGGAAGACCCTGAAACTCGAAGGGTCAAGTTCTCCCAAGACCTCTCCTACTCCCTCTGCAGTCCTGACCCCTGATGACCAAGACACCAGTGTCCCCAAGCCACCCTATGGAGAACTCTCACATGGTTCTGGGGGAGGGAGTGGGCAGCACAAGGGAAGCCTTCTTGTCACAAACTCTGCACTGCTGTCAACTTGAGCAAGGGCCCCTCTCTCCCGACCGGTCTTCTCTCATGGAAACGGAGGCTGGAGGCAGAGGGGCAGGTGAGAGTGCTGACTGCCAGCATCAGGGTTTCAGGGATAGATGTCTGGTCCCTACTGTTGGCAAACTCCATCTTTAGAATGCAGGGTACTCAGCCCCTCTTCCTCAACTTTGGACTGAGCTGACATTTCAGGGGCAACAGGGACAACTCCATTCCCATCCAGTTCCCAATGCCTTTGTCCCTCTGCCTAGACCATTTCTGAGACTTCTGTCTGTTGCCTGTCGCTGCTCCCTCTGTGGTCACACACCTGGGATTCTGTCTCAGTCTTCATACCACGTGTCTATGACCATGTCTGTCTGTCTGTGGGATGAGGGACTCTCTCTGTGCCTGCAACCATGGCTCAGGGCCCACCCACCATGGGGTATCTGTGACCGTGTCTCTGTGACAGCATTTCTGTGCCCAGGCCTGCACCAAGCCTGACTGGGGGACTCTGCCTTTTGGGTCTGTGACTCAGTCTCTGAGCCTACATTTTGTGCTTTACAGACAGTGTCCCTGTGTCTGACCTTGGATAGCTGAGGCTCTCAGCTGTCTTCCCTGCTGTGTCGTCTGTCCGTGCTGTGGCAGTGGCCAGCGTCTGAGGCTGAGAGGTTTTCTAGAGGGGAAGGGCTGCAGTAGAACAGTGTGGGAGATAGTACACATGAGTGTCTGTGCAGGGCTGACTCCATTTCCCCCAAGGTTAGGGTTCCAAGGCATTTCTCTGTCCTCAGCTACCTTTTCAATCTCTACTGCCCCTTCTACCATCTCCCCTACCCACCAGTCAAATCAGAACTGGACACACTGGTCAGAAACTCATTACGATCCACAGTGAGGACATGGTCCTTTGCAGGACCCAGGTAATTTTCAAAGGCCTCCTTGATTGCCCATCACCAACCCATGGACAGCCCTCTCCCTGCCTTCCTCTGGAGGCAGGTGTGGTCTGATAGAAACGCTGACTTGAAACCTGATTTATACTAACCTCCCTAAATCACAAACCCTGGTGGGATTGTTGTGAGGACTAGGGAAGACATAGTCAGTAACGCAGATTGGCCCAGGGCCTGATACGTAAGTGCTTAATAAATCTTAATTCCTGCACTCCATAGAGCTGCCTTTGGGAGAAACAGGTTTTGGGGGAGGCCCACCTGCCTCATCCTGATGGATGCTTCCCTGTTACATAATCTGGGTGAACCGAGGTGCTTCTGACAGTATGGATATTTCTACACATGAAACATCATCGTATATCATGGCATTCAAGGGCCCCACAATCTAGCCTATATTCGTTTTTTTGTTGTTGTTGTTGTTTTGGTCTTCCTAGGTTCCCATCTGCTCTGGAGAAAAGGCTCAGCATATAACTGGACAATTTTCTTTTTCTAGTACTGAAGAGATTAGGCATATGATTCATGGATCCCCTTAACCATCTCAGCCAAAGCCAGGAATAGAGGTAGGATTATCTAGGAAAGCTTTGTGGAGGACTCCCTTGTTTAATGATGTGATGACATACACAGGAGACTCACAAGATTTTTGAGAATGGCTTACCCTTAGAAATACTGCCAGATTGCATTGAAAGGGACAGGGACAAGATGAAATAAAGGAAGACTGTCAGACACACTCCCCCCCTCCCCGCAACTTTACAGGCAGGAAGCAGGCTAATAAAACCACACAGCTGCAAACACGTGTTACCCTTCAAGAAAAAGGAAGAATGACTCCAGGTCAGAGCCACAGTCCAGAGTGTGGAGCTGTGGACCCTGAGGACTGAGCATTGAGCCACAAATGATAATTCCCAGATCCTGAAACCTAATGGAATGTACCCTGCTGGATTTTCAAATTGCTTTGCCCCGGTGACTCCTTTCTTCCTTCCATATACTCCCTTTTTGGAATGAGAATGCCTATAACTATCATCTTCTCCCTGTCCCACCATTGTATCTTGGCAGTAGCTAACTGGTCTCCTAATTTCACAAGTCCACAGATAGAGAATTTTGCCCCAGGATGTATCATATCCAGTGTGTCAGCCATACCTGACTTAGATCATAAGACTTGGGACTTTTGAGCTGATGATACTTAAATGATATTTAGGACTTGAGTTGATGCTATAAAGGGTTGAGACTTTGGGGATCCTGGGATGAGGTGACTGCATTTAACATGAGGAATGGATATGAATATTTAGGGCCCAGCCAGCAGACTACAGTGGGCTGAATAATGACCCCCAAAGATACCAGGCCCTAGTCCCTGGAACATGTGTTACCTTATATAGAAAAATGGTCTTTGTAGATGTGATTAAGCTAAGAATCTTGAGATGGGGAAATTATCCTGGACTATCCAGGTAGGCCCTAAATGCCACCACAAATGTCCTTATAAGAGGATGTGATTTGACATGCACAAAGGGAAAGGTGATGTGAGGTGGAGCAGAGGGAGATTTAAAGATGCTGGCTTTAGAGTGATGCAGCCACAAGCCAAGGAATGCTGGTAGCCACCAGAAGCTGGAAGAGGCAAGGAACCGATTCTCCCATAGAGCCTCTGGAGGGAGCAAGCCTTGGTCAACACCTTGATTTCACGCCTGTGATCTGATTTCAGACTTTTAGTCACCAGACTTGCGAGAGAATAAATTTCTGTTGTTTTAGGCATCAGGTGTCTATACAGTAGTTTGTTACAGCAGCCATAAGAAACTTTACACCACCCAAAAAGGCTTCTTCTGGCAAAACAACCTTCTCCCTCTCATGACAGGGGTGGCCAGATGACCCAAGCTGAGCAGTCATAGCTTCCCATATCCCAGCCACATAATTGATGCAGGCATGGCATGTGCCTCAAGCTGGACCAGTCAGAGGCCTTCTCTGAGAAGCTTTTCTAAGTAGATTCGGTGGAGAAAGTCTCTTCTCTCTGCTTGTGAGGTTAGAAGGATCTAAGCGGGAGTTACCTGTATCCTTGGTTCCACCTCAGGGGAACAGCTAACTTGAGAAAATAAAACTCTCACACAGAAGAAGCAGGGAAGAAAGAAGAGGGTAAGGAGGAGAGAGTTCTGAGGCTGCCTCAACCCCCAGCTATTCTGTGAGTTCATCACAGGCACCATTATATCCCCTCTTTTACTTATGCAATTGATCTGGGGCTCTGTCACATATAACGAAGAATCCTGATGTATTTTGTCGTCCTCCTAATCCAACCTAATCTCATGCTACCCTCTACCTACACTCTTCACCCCTCTTAAGCCAATCTCAAATGAGTTCAAGTGAGCAAGCCTTTACCAAGCATCAAATTCATATAGGATATTGAATACAGAGAGGAAGGAAAAGAAAGTCCTTACAGACAAAGGGCATTTAACATGAGTCTTCCAGAATGGATGAGATCTTCTGGCAAACAGGGATGAGCAGGACGTACCTCCGAGCAGAGGAAGCAGCATGTGTAATGGTACAAGAATAGGACATTTGGGACTGGAGAGTCCAGCTTGGCTGGTGACTGTAGTAATGACAGGCAGGAGGACGAACAGCTGATACACAGAAGGTCTGGTCTACCCTATGCAAATGCTTAGACTCAACTCTGGAGATTATGGGGAGTCATTAAAGAGTTAAGCAAAAGAGTTGCCCCAGAATAGATGCTTCAAAGAGATGCTTGGATGATGATGGAAGCAGGGAGACCAGGCAAAAGATGAGGTTGGTCTGAACCTGAGCAGTGGCAGGATAGGCTGAGGGGAGGAATCAGAACCCAGATCCCAACGTGGAGCCACACCCCCTTTATGGACTGATGTTCTGCCCTCTGGGACCAGTTTCATTCCCACCCACCTCTGCACTTCTGCCCTTGCACATCCCTCATCTGTAATGCCCTCCCTTTTTTCCTGCCGTTATTAAGCCCTATCTTTCAAGGCTGACTTCAGAAGCAGCCTTTTCTGACTGAAGGGTGACCTGGCCACGCTTCTCTGAACCCAGACCCTTAGACTGTAAAATGCAGACCCCAAAGATGTCCTAGTTTCCCTTCCCAACCTAGGGTTCCATAACTATTCTGGATGTAGGTGCGTGTGCATCCATGCCTATGTATAGATATGTATGTTTGTACAGAGGCACATGTTTATGGAGGGCTTCCTGTAAGTCCTTGGCGGGCAGGGGTCCTGTTGGTGTCCCACTGGAACCCACGGCGTGTGCACACCCTGCAGGTACTTTGTCGATACTTGTCAATATGTAGGATCTAAACTGACTCTGCACCAGTGGCCCTACTCATCTCAGTCCTTTTGGCAAGGACAGGTCAGGTGGACACAGGAAGGGACAGTGATAGGCTGTAGGTCACACAGTGCACCAGTGACCAGGCCAGAGTGGGGGTAAAGGCAGCCCTCTGACCTGCCAGCACAGAAGGTGCTTTTCTCCCATTTATCTCTCTTGTCTCTAACTGCGTGGACCAAAGGGAAAGCTTTAGAAAACTCAGGTCAATATAAGTAGATTTTCCCTCCTCTTTCACTGCTCTTTTATTTTTTATTTTTTTTAAGAACAGGTAATATGACCCTTCCTTTCCTTTCCTTTACAGAGATTTTATTCCTAAATGAATTATGAATAATTAAAACTCCACTCCATTTGTTCTAATTGTTGTTAATTGAAAAAATTAAAGATGCATGTGCTGCACTGGCCGGGTGGCCCTGGGAGAAGCCGGTAGACGGCTCAAGAGGAGATGTGCCAGCGCCTCCCAGGCCTGCTGCCAGCGCTACCTCCAGAGGGGCATGTGGTCAACCACTGTGAGCACTCCTCTTGCCTGTCCTCACCACTTACAACCAAGCACACCGAGGGTATGATGTCATTTCTCTCCTTATCCACACTTCTCTTTGCCCATGTAAAAGCCAGGAGGTGAAAGAACTGTATTTATCATTAAAACGTGGGGAAGCCTCACTCATTTCTCTCCAGTGGCTTTCCAAGTGATCCAGGTCCCAGGTGCCAGGGTGACCTGATGGGTGTGAGATGTGACATCTTCCAAGGACACTGTATAAAGTCTCAAGTCTATTGCCCAGACTAATCACACCACCCACCCCTACCACCAGAGCTGACAGGTACAGACCCAGAGCTGAACAAAGCAAGGTCTCTACCCTGGAACCTGGGCCAGGTGTGTGCTAAGTCAGCTTGGTGGGCTTCACCCCTGTCCTTTTCCTCTGAAATCCTCTCTGTCCCCGTCTGCTTAGGCTCGTCAGGCCACCCCCATTGCCTGCTTAGCCCACAACTGTAAAATGTTTGTTGACTGAATAAATCCTGTCCCCAGGCTGGGCTAATGCAAAGTCAGAAGCAGTTAGCCATTGTATCAGGCAGGATACGCTACCTATTGTCACAAACAACCCCAAATCCCGGTGGCTTCACACAGTAAACATTCGTTTCTCATGACCCCCTCATACAGCACTGCTCTGCAGGTGGCTCTTCTCAAGCAGCAACTCAGAGACCCAGAGCCCCTCCTTCTAGCATCCTAGCTTATTCCGTGCAAGCTCCCTGGAGTGTTCTCTACTTGGCGGTGGATAAGGAAAGAAAATGGCGGATCCCCTGCCAAAGCCTGTCATCATTCCTGCCCTCTCCTCCTCGGTAAGACTCCAGGGATGCTTTCTTCCAGGTCTTCCCCCACGCTGGTCCGTTTAGCATGAGCTCTTGCAATACCTGATCTCCTTGGAGTCCTTATGGACGATCTCGCGTGACTTCAGGCCCACTCTGAGGAGGGCTTCTCCTGCACGCTCCATCTTAATAAGCTTCCTTTGACACGAGATGAGCTGCTGGGGTTGAAACAAGACCCCAGGCTACAGGGAGAGAAACTGCCCGGGGTTCTAGTCTTGGCTGGTGCTCCTTTACGTGGTGAGCTGAGCCTCCTGCCACCAAGGCCAGGCTGAAGTTTCACTGGGAAGGGGAGCGACCCCTTCCCAGGCAGGCACGTAACATGTGAGGCCGATGAATTCGGCTGGTTCCCCAGAACTGTTGCCCCACTGGAGTTTTGCTTCCCTTAGGCACTCCTGTGGGAGAAGGAGGGGAGATTCACGTCCAGGAACCCGGGGAGAAACACCTTCTAATGAGTCCCTTTCCTCCTTGGTTTGTGAGCTGCTGGCTCAAAGTCATGCCTTGCTGTGAGCTCTGCTTTCTGCATTTCGCTTCCCCACCTTTAATACTCCCCTGATCCAATTTCCTTTGCAATAGATAAATAAATAAATAAATAAATAAATAAATAAATAAATAAATAAAAGTGTTTTCGTTGAATACAAACCTACTCACTGCAAGGGGCCTGGGTGGCGCAAACTATGAAAGATTCGCTCTTCGTCAAAGCAGTCAGTCCTTAATCTCCACACTTTCTTCTTCCCCACAGTCTGCCTTGATCATGGAAGTAAAACCACAGCCTCCTCTCCCTCAGGGAGCTCATTCCCAGAGGGACAGACACTAATAAACCCCAATGCCAGTGGATCTCACAGGCACCAGGCATCACAAGCATTAGAGCCACGCTGGGGCCTGGAGAAAAACAGGTGGGGTGGTCCAGGCAGCTTCCCCCTGGAGTTTGGTTTTCTGTGTGTCTCGACAGCCCAGGAAGTCACCTTCGAGATGTTCCACGGTGAGAATGGTGCCCTGTAAAAGGAGCGGGAAGCAGGCACCTCTAACCACTGGAATTGATCAGTGGGCCCTCGGTTCGCTGAACCTGCTTCCTATGAGAGCCCCTGTGGCCCAGAGATGCTGCTGTGAGCGCTGCTCGCACTGACCCCGCCTCCAGCATTACCTCGACAGGCTCCCAGTACCTCCCATCCCATTCCAGGGAGGGAGCTGCTGCATCCCCAAGTCCTCCCCTGGACTGCAGACTGGCAGTGCCATCACCTGCTGCCAGGCTTACTCATGGATGAAGGCCACAGCTTTGAATGCAACGCTCTTCAGAACAGCACTGGGAGTGTCCCCCACCTCCTTCAGGGGACTGAGCCCTACTTTTCCGCCTTTTCAGGAACATGTGGGGAAAGAAGAGGCAGTCGGGGGAATAATCACTGTCCCATTCGGTGCAAATCCACCAAGCTTGGTTAATCGAGGTTGAATTGGAACTACCTGCATATTTTCTTTAATGCAAATGCATATGGAGCAGGTGTTTTCTTATTGGTTTGACTCAATCAACCACCCACTGATGAGTCCACAGGGCACCCCAGCCCTGCTGAGCACAGTGGGCTGGGGATGGATGTGAAGACATCTCCCTGCCCTCCAAGAGCTCCATCTAGTTGAGTCAACCAGACACACACCTGAAAAATGAGATGAAATAAGAGCAATTTAAGGCCAAATGAGACTGTTTAAGGGAGGCAGAAAGTAAAATTACAACAAGAGCTGCTATTCTTGGAACGCACGCCCACCGCTGTGCCTCAAAAATCTTTAATCTTCACAACAACTTACTGAAATAGGTATTATTCACCCCGGTTGGCAACGAGAAAACTCATGCTTAGAGGGGTTAAGTGATTTTCCTGAGGTCACACAGCCAGTAAATGACAGAGATGAAATCTAAACTCCTAAAAGCCTGTGCTTCTACCCAGAGGACACATGCCAGTGGAGAGAAGACCCCAAGGCAGAGCTCAGCTCAACATAAAGACATTGCTACTAGCCCAGTGATGGGATAGGCTGAGTAAATGAGCCCCCGGCCCATGAGAGGTTCATAGGCTGCAGGGTACCCTGGTATGTAAAAGAAGAATCTGAGCCTCAAAGGAGATTAGATAAATACATTCCAGATGGGAGATGCCATAACTGTTAGGGAAGTAGGATTTGGAAGAGCTAGAATTTAAGAGGAAGGTCAGGAAGGTGGTAAGTGTGTCAGCCAAGATGCAGAGGTAGGGATCACAGGTGCGTCTGAGGGTAGTAAGTGAAAACTGATTGGCTGAAGCAAAGACCCTGTGTTGGTCAAATCTCCCCTTGCAATGGGCAAGGTCTAGCAAGGCGATGGGGTTGGGTTAAGAGGACCAGTGATTAGAAGTGGCCAGGAAGATTTGAAAAGGTGGGAAAGGTAGGGAGAAATGAGTGCCACATTCTCAACAGAGTCATGGCACAAAGAGAGAAAACTCAATTTCCGCCTTTAAGAGCCAGGAGCCAGCTATCTGCATCCAAAAGCGAGGGGTCAGGTCACCACGGGATCAGACACTGGAAGCAAGAGCCAGGCTGGGGGTCCTTGGAAATGCTTCTGGCTGCAGCATCCACATCACAAGTGGTATTCCTGCAGCTGCATGGGTTAAAGGTGCAGGGGGCTGGGGGCAAACAGTGTTGAGAGGGGCAGACCCACTTCTACCCAGTGGGGCTGGCCTCAGGGGACAGACTTACCCCCGAGGTGCCCCCCACCCATGGTACAGCAAAGCCCTCGGAGGATGAATAGAGAATCAGCCCGAGACCAGAACAGCCCATTCAGTCCAGAGCACGGTGACACGGCGCCTGTCCCAGAACATCCATCTGGGCAGAGGCAAGCAAACTGCAGCTCTGAATCTGCTCTTGGCCATTTTCTAGAAATGGCTTCACTGGTTTCACTTGTTTAAAAAAAAAAAAAAAAAAAGGAAAGGAAAGGAAGGAATATGGTCCAGTTCCGAGGGCTAATTGCCTTTGCTCTCAACTAGAGCCCATGCTTTTTCCGGCAAACATGCTCTCCTGTCGCTGTGCCACCAGACCCACTCTCCATTTCCAATCAGCCCTGAAAACAGCCCTTGATAGAGATAATAGGAAGAACAAAGAGAAATTCAGAGGAGCAGAGAGAGGGAAACAAGTCATGCCTAACAGGCAGCCCTGAAGTTGTTTTCATAAAGAACCCCTCAGTTAGTCCCTGATTTGTCTCCAAACAGCGAGGCGTTCAATAAATCCCAAGAAACAGACTTGGACCGAGACCAAGGGTTCTCTGACTTTTTTAGGTCATAGACTCATTTGAGAATCTGGAAAAGCACAGACCCTCTCTCTCACCAGGAAAATGCACATAAACACATATTCCATATACTAATTCAGGGGCTCAGAAACTCCACCGGAAGCTCCAACCACAGACCCTAAAGACCCTAGTTAAGAACGCATGATATAGGCAACCTCTTTTTTAAAGGCTCTCCTACTTATTTCTCCCTCTCTCTCTCTCTTTCTCTCTCTCTCCGAGCATATGTGTCTGTTTATAAGGAAAAGGTTGAGCTACATTTCTTCAGGCATAGTCTAAGGGATTTTTTTTTAATTGTTCGATTTGAAATTTTGTAAGTCTTTCTGCAAATAACTGAGGGTGAGGGTCCAAAGAAGGGGGGTTGGTTCTATGTGAGCCATTCTCAGCAAAGACACTCACTGAGGGAGTCAACCCTCAGCCTTGGCACTCTCCCCTGCAGGCCTGAGCAAGAACAGGTGTATCACTAAAAGGCTAATACCGGCCACGGGGTCTGGAGGGGCTGTGGGAGCCCGGAGCCTCACACCTGTGGAGAATGGTCTATGCCAGGGCTTCGCAAACTTTACTGTGGATCCAAATCACCTGGAGGTCTTGTTAAAATGCAGATTCTGCTTCAGCAGGCCTGGGGTGTGGCGGAGATCCTGCACGTCTAACAGCATCAAGTGATGCTGCTGCTTTGAGTAACAAGAGTCTATGCGATGATCAATTCCATTCTGGGTCTGAGAGCAGGGACAGAAGAGGGGCTGAGGGATAAGAAGGAACTAGAATATCAAAGAGAGAAGAACTCTTAGAAATGTCATAGTTCAATCCTATCGTTTTACAGATGGGGACACTGAGGCCCAGAAAGACTTGTTCAAGACCAAACAGCTGGCTGACAGCAGGGCCAGGATGCAAGTACAGATCATCTGACCTCCTGCCCATCTCCACCTCGCCCTGGGTTCTGGTGAGAACCGGACAGCCTTCCTCTCTGGATTCCCAGGTCATCCCAGGCAGTACTCTGTCTCAGGCCTGCCCTCTAAGAGGCCCCCACTCAGCCTGGCACAGACCCAGGCACATGCAGGTGTCAGGGGGCAACTGTGATTCAGCCCACGAGGGACAGAGAGGCTTACCTGGGAGCAGCGCTAACTCGGGGCCTCTCCCTACACACTACAGACTGTCAGCCTAATAGGCCTGCGCCGATCGCCTGGGGGAAAGTCAGTTCCAATCAGGCCACGACCCGTGGCCAGCAGTCAAATGCAGGGTGAAGGCAGGAGATGTGGCCTCTGCAGGAAGCCAGCCTGGCCCTCCGCCTCTCTCAAACAAGCTCACGCGTGGAGAAGGGGGAAAATGAAAACTGGACTTTCCCACCGCCAGCAACAAGGCCCCCCTTGGTCCTTAATGGTCCTTAATGGTCCAAGAACACCATTAAAAAGATACTGCAGGGCTTCCCTGGTGGCGCAGGGGTTGAGAGTCTGCCTGCCGATGCAGGGGACGCAGGTTCCTGCCCCAGTCTGGGAAGATCCCACATGCCGTGGAGCGGCTGGGCCCGTGAGCCATGGCCGCTGAGCCTGCGCGTCCGGAGCCTGTGCTCCGCAACGGGAGAGGCCACGACAGTGAGAGGCCTGCGTACCGCAAAAAAAAAAAAAAAAAAAAAAAGATACTGCAGTTCCCTTGAGACCCTGAGCTGCAAATGGAGAACCAGTGAATCTTTAGCCAATGCAGGCCAGCCTCAAACTCCTGGCTTCCGATCCGTGACCACAGCCTCAGAGTAAATCAGGCAGGTCCCTTCTGAAGACAGAATCTATTCCCCTGTGCCTGCTGATCCTGGGCCACAAACACCCATTTAAAAGCATCACATGAGACACTGTGAAGGCCATGCCACGACCGAGACCATGGGAATGCCACGCTGTCCTCAGAAACACATGTGCAGGGGCAGGGGTGCATCCCTAAGCAGTGACTCAAATTAATTCCACAAACCAGTAAGCACCTACTGTGCGCTACTCTACACTCTTTGCAGTTTCAGGGCCAAGGCAACTTGCCTGAGCTGGTCTCATCTCACATAAACTGAAACCAAAGCTTCTCTGTTCCACTTTCTTAATCACACAGAAACACACAGCATAGATTTGGGGGTGATGCAGTCAAATTTAAAAGCAGGTGCCTTCAACAGCCTTTCAGAAAACATGCGACCACCATCTGGAACTCTTCAGTTTGCCCCTCTCCCACTGGAGAACATCCTCTCCACCTCCTGTTGCTCCCAAATTTGACACCATGAAAAAAAAAAAAATCAGCGTCTAGCCCGCAGTTCGCAGAATCAGACCTCCCTGCCCCTTTCCCCGAGAGGCATGCTGGAGTGACTAGTTCCCCTCTGAGTCCTGGAGAAGCACCAGTTTCCTCTGATGTTACTAGTACCCACAGCTTAGGATTGATGCGAAAACCACAAGATCATTCAAGTAAAGTACTCAGCATGGGGCTGGCAGAGAGTAGGCCCTCAATAAACGGCAGCTATTATGACCATGGTCCTGATGGAGGGAGTAGAAAAGCGGACTCAAGTACCCAAGAGCCACCATTGTTTCTCGACTCTACCAGCCCCAAAATGTTCTACTGAGACAGGATATGTCAGCGGACCACCCCGTGTAGGAGGCTTTGAGACAAGGCCTGACTGGTGCCGTTGGGCTGCAAAGGCTGCTGGTGTGAATGATGTGCTCTGGTCTAGGAAAGCACAACAGAAATTACTTTGTCAATCACCTCTGAGGGAGGGGGTCTGCCAGAAGCATAAGACTTCAATGGTGCTGCCATTGGAGCGTCGTCTTTTGTAGAGACTATTTTTAGCATAAATACTGTACACTCTGTTATATTGTCAAAACTGACAGATGAGCGTTCTCGTGGCACCCACAGACCATGCATTCAATTGGGAAGATGTTAAAAAAACGTTAGATGAGCTTCTCCCAACCGTGGCACAAAGAGTTGCTATGTATCACACACCATGGCCACTGATATTCATGACAGGTGCCTCTGCCCTCTGCCCTCTGCCATAGGTGTCCTGGCCTCTGAACCCTGCAGCTGGAATTCAGACTCGATTCCATGATGGGCGCATCTCAGTCGAACACTCAGCCAGGAGCAACTGAGTCCAGGGAGTCCACTGTGGCAAAGCATTTGCAAAAACTATATTACAGGTAAGAGGTAAGAGGTGTACTATAGGTAAGACGGGATGAGAACTCCATAGTCATTGGGGGCCTGGCAAACGACCTGTGATTTCTCATCGTCCAGTCTCACAGCCCTGATGCCCTCCTTGGTCTCCCCCCAGGGGAGCCACTGCTTGGGGACAAGCAGGGGGCAAGAAAGTCAGTACATCTATCACACAGGAAGACCCAGATCACTTCTCAGGTCCTCCTGAGACTAAGGAATTCTTTGTCTGTTTGGTTAGTTGGTGTGACGTTTTCGTTTTCTAGCCTCCACTCACTATGTTCCTCTGACGGTATCCCTGCACCATAGTGCCCAGCATGCTATACTCTGCCCAGAATGCTTTTTCCCCCTCTCATCACCCAGCTAATTCTACTCACTCTCTAGAGCTCTACAAGAACGTCACTTCCACAGCCAGGCTGTCTCTGGCCACCCAATTTAAGAGAGCCCTTCTACGATTCACTCTCAGAGCGCCCTGCACTTTTCCTACAAAGCATGATAACAGTTATGGCTTATTTGTCTCCCTTATTAGCTTGCAAGTTCCCTGAGAGCGAGGACATGCCTCTTCTGTTTGCTTCTGTTTACAGTGCCCAGCACAAGGCCGGGCACAGAGTCCAGCACAGAATAGAGATTCATTAAGCGATACTCACTGAGTCAAATGAATGAATGAAGGATGGATGGATGAATACTTAAGAGGGGCCCAAGGATCGTCTAGGCTGAAAGCCTCCAAAATTCTTCACATTCCTTAATCCATTGCATTCATCCTTAGAGAGGGAGAATCTTTTATCACCTAAAATGGGTGAAATGCATGCCTCTTTGTGGGGGAAAAAACCATGAGCAAATGCAATCGTCTGCCCTTTGGATTGACCAAAGAAGGGCCCAGGGAAGGGGAGGACCCAAAAGTACCTTTTCAGACACTGAAGGGGTGCAAGCAGATCCACGCGAGGCCACTTCAAGCCTTGACACCCTAAATTCTAGGATTTCCAGTCTGCTACCGACAAATGACAGATGCTGAGGGCTCAGTGGGCCTGGCTCAAGCCTCCTTCTCCTTCGCTCACTGCGTCACCGCAGGGGCCTGTCCCCTTGCTATTCCTCCCCGCTCCCCTGAGAGGTGAGCTCCCAGCTCTCGCCAGCATCACCATAACCAGATCCATGGCCAGGCATCGTCAGTCAAGGCTACTTGGTCTTTGGTTTGATCACGATTATAGGAACAGTATTTTTCAACAGGAGGGCAGATCAACAAAGGTACTATCGCACGACATAGAAGAATAAAGACGCGAGTACAAATAGAGAAGAAATAGTGAGGGACGGTGCTGCCTGCTGCAGACGCTTTGGATCTGGTCCCATTTATTTGTTCATCTGCATCCCAGAGGGGCCGGGCACAGTGATAGGTACTGGCTGGTGGAAAGGGAGAGCTGGGTCAGAGGATGCACAGAATAAGCAGGCCCAGGACTGGCGGGCACTATAAGGCCAGTAAATCATGTTACTGCAACTGAGGCAGGCTGGGAAGAGCCCAGGGAGGGCTGGCATCCCTGGAACATTCTTCTCTCCCCAAGGGTGGGAAATTACTAAACAAGCGGTGTAGTCAGGCACAGTGGTTGAGGGTCCGCCTGCTGATGCAGGGGACACGGGTTCGTGCCCTGGTCCGGGAGGATCCCACGTGCCGCGGGGCAGCTGGGCCCGTGAGCCATGGCCGCTGAGCCTGCGTGTCCGGAGCCTGTGCTCTGCAACGGAAGAGGCCACAACAGTGAGAGGCCCACGTACCGCAAAAAAAAAAAAAAAAAAAAAAAGGTGTAGTCAGGCATGCCGGCAAGTGGGCCATCAAGGACTGGATTAGATCAATGTGATAAACCATAGTAACAAATTGAAGGAGAAAAACCATATGATCATCTCAATAGATGCAGAGAAAGCTTTTGACAAAATTCAACACCCACTTATGATAAAAACCCTGCAGAAAGTAGGCATAGAGGGAACTTTCCTCAACATAATAAAGGCCATGTATGACAAACCCACAGCCAACATCATCCTCAATGGTGAAAAACTGAAAGCATTTCCACTAAGATCAGGAACAAGACAAGGTTGCCCACTCTCACCACACTTATTCAACATAGATTTGGAAGTTTTAGCCACAGCAATCAGAGAAGAAAAGGAAATAAAAGGAATCCAAATCGGAAAAGAAGAAGTAAAGCTGTCACTGTTTGCAGATGACATGATACTATACATAGAGAATCCTAAAGATGCTACCAGAAAACTACTAGAGCTAATCAATGAATTTGGTAAAGTAGTAGGATACAAAATTAATGCACAGAAATCTCTGGCATTCCTATATACTAATGATGAAAAATCTGAAAGTGAAATCAAGAAAACACTCCCATTTATCATTGCAACAAAAAGAATAAAATATCTAGGAATAAACCTACCTAAGGAGACAAAAGACCTGTATGCAGAAAATTGTAAGACACTGATGAAAGAAATTAAAGATGATACAAATAGATGGAGAGATATACCATGTTCTTGGATTGGAAGAATCAACATTGTGAAAATGACTCTACTACCCAAAGCAATCTACAGATTCAATGCAATCCCTATCAAACTACCACTGGCATTTTTCACAGAACTAGAACAAAAAATTTCACAATTTGTATGGAAACACAAAAGACCCCGAATAGCCAAAGCGATCTTGAGAACAAAAAACGGAGCTGGAGGAATCAGGTTCCCTGACTTCAGACTATACTACAAAGCTACAGTAATCAAGACAGTATGGTACTGGCACAAAAACCAAAAGATAGATCAATGGAACAGGATAGAAAGCCCAGAGATAAACCCACGCACATATGGTCACCTTATCTTTGATAAAGGAGGCAGGAATGTACAGTGGAGAAAGGACAGCCTCTTCAATAAGTGGTGCTGGGAAAACTGGACAGCTATATGTAAAAGTATGAGATTAGATCACTCCCTAACACCATACACAAAAATAAGCTCAAAATGGATTAAAGACCTAAATGTAAGGCCAGAAACTATCAAACTCTTAGAGGAAAACATAGGCAGAACACTCTATGACATAAATCATAGCAAAATCCTTTTTGACCCACCTACTAGAGAAATGGAAATAAAAACAAAAATAAACAAATAGGACCTAATGAAACTTCAAAGCTTTTGTACAGCAAAGGAAACCATAAACAAGACCAAAAGAGAACCCTCAGAATGGGAGAAAATATTTGCAAATGAAGCAGCTGACAAAGGATTAATTTCCAAAATTTACAAGCAGCTCATGCAGCTCAATAACAAAAAAACAAACAACCCAATCCAAAAATGAGCAGAAGACCTAAATAGACATTTCTCCAAAGAAGATATACAGACTGCCAACAAACACATGAAAGAATGCTCAACATCATTAATCATTAGAGAAATGCAAATCAAAACTACAATGAGATATCATCTCACACCAGTCAGAATGGCCATCATCAAAAAATCTAGAAACAATAAATGCTGGAGAGGGTGTGGAGAAAAGGGAACCCTCTTGCACTGCTGGTGGGAATGTGAATTGGTACAGCCACTATGGAGAACAGTATGGAGGTTCCTTAAAAAACTACAAATAGAACTACCATATGACCCAGCAATCCCACTACTGGGCATATACCCTGAGAAAACCATAATTCAAAAAGAATCATGTACCAAAATGTTCATTGCAGCTCTATTTACAATAGCCCGGAGATGGAAACAATCTAAGCGTCCATCATCGGATGAATGGATAAAGAAGATGTGGCACATATATACAATGGAATATTACTCAGCCATAAAAAGAAACGAAATTGAGCTATTTGTAATGAGGTGGATAGACCTAGAGTCTGTCATACAGAGTGAAGTAAGTCAGAAAGAGAAAGACAAATACCGTATGCTAACACATATATATGGAATTTAAGAAAAAAAATGTCATGAAGAACCTAGGGGTAAGACAGGAATAAAGACACAGACCTACTAGAGAACGGACTTGAGGCTATGGGGAGGGGGAAGGGTGAGCTGTGACAAAGCGAGAGAGAGGCATGGACATATATACACTACCAAACGTAAGGTAGATAGCTAATGGGAAGCAGCCGCATAGCACAGGGAGATCAGCTCGGTGCTTTGTGACCACCTGGATGGGTGGGATAGGGAGGGTGGGAGGGAGGGAGGGAGACGCAAGAGGGAAGAGATATGGGAACATATGTATATGTATAACTGATTCACTTTGTTATAAAGCAGAAACTAACACACCGTTGTAAAGCAATTATACCCCAATAAAGATGTTAAAAAAAAAAAAAAAAGGACTGGATTAGAAGGAAGAGAAGATGCACCAGGCCACATGTGCATGAGAGAAAAAAGGGAAGCGACCAAGTGGGAGGGGAGAAGGAGTTAGGTCCAGAAACCTTGACAGGAACTGCTCCTTGTAGAGCAGAGGACATCAGAGCTTGTTGGAGCCCAGAGATCCATTCCCAGGTAAAGGGTGGGGAGGCGTGGGAGATAAAATCCCCGGTCATCTCACAAGGCCCACAGATGGCAGAAAATCCTAACAGGAGGAGGTACAGGGGAGGCCAGGAGACAAGGTGGCAGAGAGACAGAGAGACAGAGTTCACTGAGAGAAAGCTGCTGCCCAGGTTGTTACCAGGCATGATACTGGCCTCCTGTGGGTGGATCCAGCCTTGCCCCCAGCTCTGGACAGTCACTAGTCTCCTTTTTTTTTTTTTTTTTTAATAAACTAGTCTCCTTCTGTGAGGAGTTCACTACCAAGAGCTGTGGAAGGTCCCAGATTGTATCCTCTTGCAAGCTCACAAGTTAGCCACAGTTTTACAGACGTGGGTAGAAAACGTGAGACCCTTGGATCAGAAGCAAAGCTCTTTATTCCTCACAGTCCAGCAGGTAGCACGAGCATCGCGTCTGCATTGGTGCCTCTGGTCCACCCATGGGGACAACGTGGAGGGGCCTAGAGGGATGCTGCACACACAGTGGGTTTGCTCCACAGCTGACGGAATACAAGCTTAGGAAACCTGAACCTTTTAAAATGGGCATCAACCTGCCTGAGGGAGATATTGTCTTTACTGGAGAGTAAAAATACCGGCCATCTGTTCCTCACCCCAGAGGGAGACACTGTCTGCTTCTTCCAAGGCTGCGTGCTATACAAATATCCCCAAAGACAGAATCTAGAACAAAGGCCGTCAGTGCCTCTGCTCACAAGACTTGCAGGAATGCAAGAAACCCCCAGAGAATTATCTCCCAACACTCACAAACTGCAGAGAGATAGACTCCTACCCTCCCAAGACAGCTCCCATCTCATCCCTGGGAAGAGCACAGGATAGAGCGGGCAGGGATGCTTCAGGAAGAGAAAGTCCTCACGCCTGATCTTGAGGGATGGCAGAGACAACCTCACGCTATGGTTGGCTCGTCCTGAGGAACGCCTCCTCTATTTCACTATTCCTCCTCTATTCTTCTATAATTCCACTTTAAAACATGGGTCTGCCAGGGTACAGAGAGGCAAGGAACCGCGCGTGAGCAAACAGAATTCGCCCTGCCCTCCTCCAGGGAAAAAGATGCTCTAGAGTTTTTTTAAGATTGCCTAGAATCTGAATCACATTCGAAGCCATTCTCTGGCCACTGAATGAGCACCCGTTACAGCTCCCAATCTCCTTCCACTCTGTCTGTGGCACATGGCATTCCACCCCGCGGTAACGGTGTCCCCGGAGTTCTCCAAACACAGCCTGGAGGGTCCTGCCCTCCAGGTTCACGCCCTGAAGCAGCCAGAGGGGTAAGGGGGCCTGCACATGTGCCTTTCTCTTCACAACAGGCAAGTGGTGAGAAATTTAGAACTGGGTCACCTACCTGGCTTATCTTCTGCCCTCATTGAGAAGATTAATTCACAAACCTTGCATTCAGAAGGCAGGTCAGATGGCCATTTCAATGACTCCTCAGATCATTTTACCTTTACCTATGGGGGCCCACCCAGCAGCCAGGATCACTCAGGGTCACTCTTCTGAATTATAAGTAAGTCACAGCACATGACACCACCAGCCCTTTCTCACAGATTTTAGAGCAGAGATGCACATGCCACAGTACAGGATCCCCCATGTGAATAGCCCCCTCCTAGGAGCTCTCTCAAGGTTTCCACAAGCCCCTAATCTTCTGTCCCTCTCCCCAGGATCTCTTAAACAAATGTTATACGTTCAATTATTGCATTGGCCTATTTAATTGATTTATATGCACTTTAAAAAGCTTTACACTGTGCAGGAAACACATCTATCATAATCCTTGACTGAATTGGAGAAAGGAGAAGGGAAAAAGGGAATTAAAATTTATTGAGCACTTATTATGTGCCAGGTAATACACAAGGTACTTTACATACATTACTGAGTTTAATCCTCACAACTGCCCTGTGAAGTAGGTATTTTTTCCTACTTAGCAGATGAAGAAATTGAGACCTATAGAGGTTAAGGGACTTGCCCACAGTTACAAAGCATCAGCTGGAAGAAGCAGGACTCAACTGCAGCTCTGATTCCAAGCTAACATGTACTTCGGGGTTTAAATACCAAGTGTTTCTATAAAAAGTTACGAATAAGGAATGCACCCCTTATTGTAGCATTGTTTCATTGAGGAAATAAGATCCAATTGGCATTGTTCCCTTGAACCACGTCTTTTACTACAACTGGACATGCCCAAGTGCACCATTTCACACTAATGGGGGGATGGGGAGGGATGAGGAAAGGGCCCCTGAGGGATAAGGTAGGGGTGTTTACAAAGCCCAAGAGTTTTCTCTCTGAACACTAACACTTCTTAGAAAATTCTCACTATTGAAAAAACTCTTCAACTATTTCTACTCAATGCCATTGTGAAGGGGTATAGAGAACATTCGTTCATCCAACAAGGGTTTATATATGATAAGTCACTGTGTGTAGGTACAAGGAGACAGCAAAGAACCAGACACTCATGGTCCCTCAGAGCCCACATTCTAGAAACTAAAGTGGTGCTCAAAGTCTGAAACAGCCAGTTAGGCACATCCCTGAGCAGACAGAACAGACACAGGTGTCAGTGCTGGGCAGAGTCCAGGGGAGGCGACAGCTGATCCAAGACCCAAGTGACAAGAGGAGAAGCCCTGTACCTTCCATTCATGACAGAGGTGAGCACTGTCAGTCCATCACGTGCGGCCCCAAGACCAAAGTAAGTCTTGATCTGTTAGTCTGGGTTCTCCAGAAAAACAGAACCAATAGGATGAGATAGATGATAGATAGATAGATAGATGGAGAAAGAGGTTATAAGGAATTGCTTAATGACATTATGGAGGCTGAGAAGTCCCGAGAGCTGCAAATTTACAAGCTGGGGACCCAGGGGAGTGAATGGTAAAGTTCCACTCCAAGTTCAAAGGCCTGAGAACCAGAAGAGCCAATGGTGTAAGTTCCAGTCTGAGTCCGAGTCCAAAGGCAGGCGAAGGACAATGTCCCAGTTCAAAGACAGTCAGGAAGAAAAGCATTCCTTCTTCGTCACAGGAGGGTCAGCCTTTTTGTTCTATTCAGGCCTTCAGCGGATTGGATGAGACCCACCCACATTGGGGAGGGCAGTCAGCTTTACTCAGTCTATCAGCTCAAATGTTAATCTCATCCAAAACACCCTCCACACACCCAGAACACACCCAGATTAGTGTTTGACCAAACATCTAGGCATCCCACGACCCATCAAGTTGACACATAAAATTAAACATCACACTTGGGCAAGTATTTACCCCTTTACTAAGTAGAACCAGACTGCTGAGTTCTTTGATTTTTCATCTGTTTTGTAGTTTTTCTGTCTCTTATTACTAGACTGTCTGCTGTCACTGCTGACGGTCACTGCCCTTGCCCACAGAAGGACCTCTCCTCACTTCTAATTCAATCTGGGTTTGAAAAACAAGAGTGCTATTCTAGTTGGAATTTAATAAACTTGAAGGAATCCACAGACGTGGAGGTGAAATGCTTGAGATGTAGAGCAAATATTTTGTGACATCTCTCTTATCTTCTCACAGGGAACTTTTTTTTTGCATCTATTCTGATTCTTAGAGCTGTGAGCTAGATAAGGCAAGTTACCAGAGAACATGAAGACTTTCTGTATGAGGATGAGTCAAACAAAATTGAAATCACAGGGGCTTCCCTGGTGGCGCAGTGGTTGAGAGTCCGCCTGCCGATGCAGGGGACACGGGTTCATGCCCCGGTCCGGGAAGATCCCACAGGCCGTGGAGCGGCTGGGCCCGTGAGCCATGGCCACTGAGCCTGCGCGCCCAGAGCCTGTGCTCCGCAACGGGAGAGGCCACAAAAGTGAGAGGCCCACGTACCGCAAAAGAAAAAAAAGTTGAAATCACAATAGAGGGCAAGTCATGGGTAGAAATGTTTTCACAACTTCAGGGGTCAGTTTGGTATTCAGGAATCACAAAACACAACAAATGTGAAAACAGGCAGCTAAACAGAACCAATCCTCCTAGCTTTCTTGTCTATTTAAATTATCCTAGGAAGAATAATTTCCTCCAAAGCCAACAGAATGAATCTTCACTGTGACTTCCCAGGCAATAAGCTAGTCAGATCCTACCAAAGAGTTTCCAGAAACAATGGGTTTTTTACTTTTAAAAATGATCAGAACTTTCAGGACTTAACACACACACAGAAGTAGCAACCATTCTGCTTTGGCCCCATTTTATCACGTGTGAGTGTCAAAATTTGTATAGCTTCAAATCAACAACAAGGAGCTGTAATTTTTGTGTTCGTTTGTTTAAAATACCAGCAGTTTTCTTTTTGCTTGTTTAAGCTTCATTTAATTCACGCTCCAACCTGCCCCTCTTTGATTGCATTTCCAAATCCTAAATAAAAGTGATAACTCTTTCTGCCAATTGTAACAAACTGCTGGTGCCAGTTATTGCTTTTTGAAAGAAAAAAAAAAGCAAAAAAATCTTTTAATACTTAGCTGACAGCTTTATCCAAAAGGGGGGAGAAAACCCTGGCCTTTCAAAGCCACCCGATATATCTGTAACAACCTCTTTACTGAGTTCATGTATCTTCTTTAGTGTTCTTCATAAACAGGCTATTGGATCTCTCTAGCCTGCAATGTGAAAAACGAAAAAATTTCCTCCCATCCATGCCTCTCTTATCTCCTAATTGTTTTGTTCTGAGGTAGGGGAGACCCTTATAAATGTCTCTCCTATTTTATATGTCCTCTCCAAGCCCATTCATGCTTTACTCCAGGGCTTTTGACTCCTGTTCTGTTTCCGCCTGAACCTCTATCTGCTTACTGTTCTCCACATCAAACCCCACGAAAGTGTTTGAGATTTCATTTCAGAGGGTGATGTAAGAGAGATAAGAGTCAAAGGCATTTGAAAAGCCACTTTCCAGCGTGTCTGTGCTGCGTAGGTTGGAGGGAGAGACGCAGCTTACCTGACATCACAGAGAACATCCTCGTTCAGGTCTGCGACGTCCACTTCTCTTCTCTGTTCTTTCCAGAGGGCTCTGCAGCTGTGCGTTCTGCTCCGGCTGCTGCAGCTTCAGAGGCTCCTCCATCTCTCTGAGCTCCAGCCTCATCATTGTCCCCAAGAAGCTGAGGTCTGACCACAACAAGAACAGCCCTTGTCAGGGACAGGCAGGTCTGAGCACCTGTGGAATGGCTTGTTGGGGAGGAGGCAAAATTCGTCCATGTGGTTAATTGTCCTATAAATGTAGGAGATGCACATTCCAGGAAAAGGTCATGGAAAGGAGTCTGGAGGGGGAAAAAACTGCTCACTAAATCTCAATTCCTTGATGATATGCCTCAGAGTGAGCATCTCAGACTTGAGTACTGGAGCAGTTCCATGCAATAAAAAAAACCATGAACACTCATTAGTTAGGCTTGGCTGTGATACTGCTGTGTAACAAATAATCCCCAAATCTCAGTGGCTTACAAGAGACATTTCTTTCTTTTCACTCTTGGGTCCGCAGGTTGGCTGAACTCAGCTAGGCTTGGGTTAGGTCTGCTCCATGTATCTCTCCATCGTGGAACTGTGACTCACACAAGGTATACATATCTCATGGTGAAGGCAGGAGCACCAGAGGACAAGCCCAAACATTTGAGGCCTGGGCACACCCCCACTTCTGTGCACTGCTTACATGGCCATGATGGAAGTGAGTGAGGCAAATGAGCATACACCATCCTGAGGAGGAAGAGAGAGGGGATATTGAGTGAATATTTGCTCAACAACAATCCTCTCTACCACACACACACACACACACACACAGAGAGAGAGAGAGAGAGAGAGAGAGAGAGAGAGAGAGAGAGAGACTTACAAGGTCAAAGAGAACTGCTTTTCAGGGAGGCAACAGTCCTGCAAAATAGGAATTGCCTGCTCTTCCTACCTGCCCCTGGCTGTTTGCAGCAGTTCAACAAAGACATTTTTGGATCTGGGACTGAAAGCAACTTTAAATGCCATCTAGCCCTACATCTTCACCACAAGAAGTTTCTAGTAACAGCTCCAGTGACAGGGAGATCACTTTCTTCAAGGCAACCCACTCCAAGCACACAAAATGAGTCTCCTTCTCCAGTATAGCAATGCCTCAGATGTCAGTGGCCAGCTCTTAGGTATCCCCTAAGCCTTCTCTTCTCCAAGTGAAAGGCCCTGGGTGTCTTTCCCTCAAAGCCCATGGTTCTGAGTCAGTTTCCTCCAAGCACGTGCTATGTGTTAATGCACTTCTCATGTTGGGAACCAGAGCTCCAGAACCACAACATTCGTATAAGCGGAGCAAGGCGATCCTCTCCCCCATTCTGAGCCAGCATCCACCCGACAGGAACCACTCATATGTCTTCCTCAGGTTGAGCTTAAAGTCACCTCAAGTCGAAACAGTCTTACATGTGTTGCTGAACCATTCATCAGTCAACCAATCATGGAGTGCTTAGGATACAGCCTGCATCCTGCGACGTGCTGGGGACACTGTGGTCAACAAGGTTGACGTACGTAGTTCTGGCTCTCGTGGAGGCTACTTGGAGAGACAGATAAGAAATAAGTAAAGAGGGGGCTTCCCTGGTGGCGCAGTGGTTGAGAGTCCGCCTGCCGATGCAGGGGACACGGGTTCGTGCCCTGGTCTGGGAAGATCCCACAGGCCGCGGAGCAGCTGGGCCCGTGAGCCATGGCCGCTGAGCCTGCGCGTCCGGAGCCTGTACTCCGCAACGGGAGAGGCCACAACAGTGAGAGGCCTGCATACCACAAAAAAAAAAAAAAAAAAAGTAAACAGACCAAAAACTAAGAAAATGGAAATACATACTATGAAGATAAAGAATAGATAATGGGAGGAGGGAAAAGGGAAAGCTGTATGAGATACGGTGGCCAGGGAAGGCCCCTCCAAAGAGGTGAATCCTGAAGCCCGGGGAGAAGGCCGACAGGAAGACGACAGGGAGGAGCCCTGGAAGCCGACTGGGCAGGATGCGGGCCTGCAGGATGAAGGATGGAGATGTGAAGGTAGTCCGGGTGGCCAGGCGTGGTGAGTGGCGAAGGGGGCACAAAAGCAGGCAGAGTGTCAGCAGGTCTGCTTGGCCGTGAAGGGAGCAGAGTGTATTCTGAGCACAGCAGGAAGACACTGACGTGCTTTAAGCAGCAAAGGGCACAACGTGACATGCATCTTCAGCAGAATCCCTGGCATTCCGAGTGTGTGCATCCAAGTGTGTGCATCCGAATGTGTGCACCTGAGTGTGTACATCCGAGTGTGCGCACCTGAGTGTGTGCATCCGTGCACGTGGATCGGTGCAGTCTTTGTGGAGAGAAGGCCCAGCCGGATAACTTGATGTCTGTCCCAAATGAGTTTCTCTTTGTAAATTTAGGCCCCTTGGTCCAGCCTGTCGGCCAACAGCCAGATTTTCCTTGCAGCTCTGTGCCACCAGCACAGGCCAGACCAGGAGGAAATGTGACTCTAATGGGTGAACAGCAGAGCCCTTGGGCACATCGACTGAGATAGAAAAAGTATAAAAACCTGACAGAAGAACTTTAAAAGCAGAGCCTTCAGCAACCATGATTTTCAGGAACAAATGGTTCATCTTCCTAAACACCCAGCCCAATGTTGAGGAACAGATCCTGGGTGATGAGCAACAGGGATATAAAACTTCACCTTTGGGAAACAGAAATGCAAAGCACTGTCCTAACCAGATGAGCTGGAGCCTGCCTGCAATCAGCCAGAAACCCCTGGAGTCTTGTCTGACTGGGAGGAAGAGGTCTCTGTGCCCTGCTTCTGCCAGACTCACCAACACGTCTGTGTGACCCCTGCTTGGCGGGCTGGTGCTCTGCCCAGTGGGGTAGCACTGCTTCCACCTTCTCCACCAGCCATCCCCGTGGGTCACTGCACGGGTCTGGACCATGCAGACAGGATGAGCAGAGACCAGAGGACTAGTGAGGAAGTAGGGGGCCCTTCGAGCACAGCTGAGTGGGCAAGGACACTTAAGAATCTGACCTGGGGGGATAAAGGAGAAGCTGTCAGCATAGATGAAACAGGCAGAGGAGATTCTGTGGATAATTAGAGGCTTAGAGTTACCTGGGACTCTCTCCTGAGCCCATGTGCAGGAAGGCTCTTAGAGATGCAGGAGACACCTGCTGATTTGCTAGGAGCCAAGCAAGGCCAGGCAAGGCTCACCTGACCAAAAAAAAGAGACAGAAATAGAGATATTTAGATACATATAGGTATATAGATATCTATAGATACAGATGTTTAGATAGATAGAGATATTGATACAGATGTATCTTCCCCAGAACACATCTTGTTTTCAGTGAGTGACCTCCCCCAAGGAGCCAGGAGCTCTGGAAAAGGAAGTAATGACTGAGACCCACACCTGGAGACGGGCACAGCTTTTGTGGGGGACAGAGGTAAAGAGAGCGCCATGCAACTGAAGGATGCTCCAACTCACCCCTTGCTTTTCTCTGCTTCCTCCCCTGCCCAGCCTCAGGGGTACTCTCTCCTTTGTCCCGTTGTATCCTTCTTCCTTACTCCAGCCTCCTGGTCTTGTCTGAATAACACAAAGACTTCAAGGGTCAAACCCAAATTATCGAGAAGGAGGCGTTTCAAACTTCTTATCCTCATTACATTTTTCAGAGAGAAAACAGGTTTTCAATCAATATGTACGGTATAATCCTATCTTTAAAAATATATTATTTATTACTATAAGGGGCAGAGTATATGTGCATATAAACAGAGGTGAAAAAAGTCTGACAGAACACAGGGGATTTTTAGGGCAGTGAAACTCTGTATGATACTGTAAGAGGGGGTGCATGTCATTATACGTGTTTCCAAATCCACAGAATGTACACCACCAAGAGTGAACCCTAGTGTGAGCCATGGGCTCTGGGTAATAATGATGAGTCAGTGTCAGTTCAGCAGCTGTAACGGATGTCCCCTCTGGTGATCGTGGCGGAGGCTGTGCAGGTGCAGGGCAGGGAGTATGTGGGAACCCTCCATACCCTCCTCACAATTTAGCAGTGAACCCAAATTCACATCAGGTTTTTTTCTTTAAAAATATAATCTTTATATTTTTAAAACTTCAGCAGATATTTATCAGACAAATCACAGTCTTCTGAGTTCATTCACTCCCTTGGATATTTATGGGGACCTCCTGTGTTAGACATTTTACCAGAATTGAGTATCAGAATTTAATTAATTTAAGTGATTTACTTTTCTTTCTTCATTCTCTCTCTTTCTTCTTGCTTATCTCTCTTTTCTCATTTTGCAAGTCAACATGTAATGATAATGAACCAAAGAAAAAGAGTTTCAGAGCAGGCCTCCTCCTTTCCCAGCTCTCACACCCCAGGCTAGGCATCCTGGTGGAGAAGCTTCAGACTTCTGCTGTAGTGTTTGGACATGAAGTTCCTGCTCTGCTCTTGGCCCTGGAATCCCGTCGGAGCTCACAGGAAGCCCTAGCCGGCCTCCCCAGTCCCCCAGGAATCCCCGGGGCTAGGATTTGGGTGGCTGTGAAGAGCCCTGTCATCTCACCGAGGTAATATGGCTCTCAGTTCATGCAGCACTGGAGAGGGGGCAAAGGAGACAAATGGAATTTCTGCTCAGTGAGTTGATGATGATAATAAATAAGGTCTTTTCTCCAAAGACTTGAAATCTGTTGGCTCATTTCAATGCACAAAATTATTCATTTAAAAACTCCTCCCCACAGGCTTGAAGTAGATGGGGGATTAGTAATCATTAACCCCATTTTGCAGATGGAGAAACCAGGACCCAGCAGGAGCTGGAGCTCATAACCACTGGCAAAGCAGGTGTGCTGACTCCCCGGCCACTGCCTTATTTGGAGGGGGTGCAGACACAGCCTCAAGCTGGTACTGGAAGCACAGGCCCAGAAGGTCATGGCTGTATCCTCAAGAGTCTATGTTGAATTCTCCACCTATTCCTCTAACTGCTTCCCTCCTCTGACTCTGAGCTCCCAGAGGACCCGAAAACCATTTCTTCCTCTTTCTCTGTCCTCCCAAGACTGAGCAGACTGAGGGCAGGGTCCAGACACTCCCTCTGCTTCCCTCACGCTGAATGTGCTCAGGACAGGGCTCCCCAAAGGCCCCCGATGCTTGATGATCAATGATGCATGGATCGGCTGAACCGTGGCGGAATGACTTCCCTGGTCCAGGCTCTCATATTTGCCAGGAGAATACTGCCTGGGAGGCAGAGGCAATCGTGTGGCTCCGAGCAGGGAGAGGACATCCTTCTCCTGCTCTGCCTTTGCCTGTCAGAGCTTCCAGCCTCGGGTAACCATGGTAATCACCAGCATTAACCACGGCAGTGACAGGAGCCTCCGCAAGCCAGCTCTGACCTGCTCCCACTGCAGATGGTGCCCTGGCTTCCTGCAGCACGTCGGTCCCCAGTTCGTACCCCTGCTGCCTGTACCCAGGGGCTGCAAAGGATGGTCTGCCTAACAGACCCAGGAGTCAACGCTGGAGAGAGAAAACAGCCCTAAGCCTCCTGCACCATCAGCAGGACCTGGGTCAGAAGAGGTCGAGGATGTGGCCCAAGATCTTAGGGGCCATGATGGTGGTGCCCAAGGACCAGGGCTTATTCCCTGCACTCCCCGTCCTGTCCCAGCCCTGCCTTCAAAGATGGCAGCCATCAGCTGTCACCACAGGAGGCCAGCCTGACCTGAACCTATGGGTGCCCCTCAGGGCAGGAATTAGGGGCATCCACAAGTAAACTTCTGCTGCCCTTGACTTAAGGGCCATGCCGGAAGAGCCGCAGCTGAGCCATTCTTGCGAAATTTCGGTGCTGCCCCTCTGATCCTGCCCACCGTGCCCATCAGCTGCACTGCTCCACGTCTGAGACATCGGGAGACAGCTTACCATGTCCCCAGGTCTTCATACCAGGGACACGTCCTACCAGCCCGGCCTCACTTCTTCCTAAGCCCTGCTCCCCATCTCGCCCTCCTATGAAGCATTAAACTTTTTTCCAGGTGGCACGGAGCTGAGGCACTGCCCAGAACCCAGGGGCCCGTCCTTTGCAGCTCTGAGGGCCAGTCCAGACTGCCCACGGGGGACAATCAGAGGCCTTTTCCCAGGTCCTCGGGTGAGGGGAGCAAAGGACAGCTTCTGTGAGCTACCAGAATCCCTGCCGCAGCCGCCCCAGGGTTTGCAACAGGCTTGTGGCCGCATCCGGGACTCAAGGGCTCTGCGAATTCCTGACAAACAACACTAAGGATGGTTGAGCCCAGCTGCTCCTGAGAAATCTTTAAATGGGAAAGGGCCAAAGAATGAGTTTCCCAGGAACCGCTCCCCGAGCCCTGGCTGCCGCCCAGCCTGGCTTCAGCCGGGAGCCCAGCGCGGGTGACGGAGAACGACGCGGCGCTCCCTCTAGCGGCGAACCTCCCGCACAGCGCCTCCCGTCTGCCGGCGAGCCTTCCCGCGTGCAGACGCTCCCCGGGGACCGCGCTCCTGTCCTGTCTCCCGAGTGCAAGTGGTGAACCGGTCAGCTCTGAGGAGCAGGGCCGCCTCACCTGGGCCAGAGGAAGGTCCGTGCCCCAGCGGAGGAGCCCCTCCGGCCTTGAGCCGCTCCCAGCCAGGAGTTCGCAGCAGATCCCCTGACCCGGGGTGAGGCCGCCAAGCTGCCCTCTGCCTCGGTGAGGCCAGGAACGGGCCAGGAAAGCTGCGTGGCTTGCCCCAAACTGAGACCTCTACAAGGTCTCTGGGCTGCTTTGCCAAGCCAAGCAGCGCTGACGGCGCAAGACGCTTCGCAGGCCCACCTGCCCCACCCCTACCCCCCCCCATCGCCCCCCCTGCGCCAGCAGCCCCCTTCCAGCCCCTACCCCGCTGAGCTACCACAGTTGGGTCACGTGCCCCACCCACCCCTTGGGGATGCACTCTCTTATTCATCTCTGTATCCTCAGCACCACGCACAGTAACTGTCTGTTGAATTCATGTACGAATGAAGAAATAGAACAGCATTTGCTGTGACAAAAGATGTTCCTCTACACAAAGACGATCTGTTTTGCCAGAATCCACAGGAGACTCGATCTGTGCCGAGGAAGTTATGTTCAGTCTCGACTGTGCTCATCCTTTCCACACCTCCTCTCCACCCTGCTCTACTCCTTGAGGAGGAAGGCCCTGTCTACTTTATCTCTGGGTGGGGGTCTCCAGAAGAATGCTGAGGAAAGACTTAAGTGAAGAAGGGAGGGAGGAAGGGATGAAGAGAGAAGGGAGAGAGAGATGGAGGACCTGTTATTCATGTCCAATCAAAGCTGGCTTTTGATTCACACCCACTCTGATTGGCCTGTCCAGTCATGACATCATCAGAGAGCCAGGGGTGCTCTTACTCTAATTAATCAATGTTAGTAGCTTTATTGAAGTATAATTCACATACCATACAATTCACCCACTTAAAGTGCAATTCAATGATTTTTGCTCTATTCAAAGAGCTGTACATTCATCACCACCACCATTTTCATGACCCCAAATAGAAACTCCACACCCATTCACAGTCACTCCTCAGCCCCACCCAGGCCCCCAGCCCTAGGCAACCACCAGTCTACTTTCTGTCTCCACGAATTTGCCCATTCTGGACATTTCATGTAAATGGAATCATACAATTTGTGGTCTTTAGTGACTGGCTTCTTTCATGTAGTGCTCTCGGGGACCATCGATGTTGTAGCATGTGTCAGAACTTCATTTCTTTTTATTGCCTAATAATAGTCCATGGTATGGATATATACATTTTGTTTATCCATGTATCAGTTGATGGACAGTTGGGTTGTTTCCACGTTGGGCTCTTACGAATAATATTACTTTTCCAGTAATAAAAACCAAAACCGTTTGATGTTCCCCCTGCCTCCGAAGAGGATATGAGGTAGTTTACCCTAAAAATGGCAAAGCTACAATCAAATCCAAGACTATTCGCATATTACTGTTTAATTTTGAACTTCCTCCGTGTCTCAGACAGGGTGCTAGGGACTTTCACAAAACATTATCTGTTTTTGAGAGAAAATTTTGAGCTAATTCTTGCATGACAATTGAGTCTCAATTTGCCTGTAAGCTTCTTAACAGCCAAGGCAAAAAGGGAAGTATAAGGAAATGTACATTATATTACTGTCCCACTGGTATCACTGTTGGATCCATCATTCACTCTTCTCCTAGAATTAGGAGAGCAGAGCTGCTCTTTGGGTCTCCATCAAGCATGGAGCTTTATTCCACCCCGCTCCATGCTTGTTAACCATGTACCAGTTAACCACTGACATCCCCAATACCATTAACTGGTTTGCCCAGCACTTTCATACCCGTGATCTCTTTTAACCCAGTGGGGTAGTGCCTGAGCCGTATTACTAGCCCTATCCTGCAGGTCTTCAGTGTTTCTTCAACCAATGTCTGTTACAAGTCAAATACTATGAGTCCAGGTGAACAAGATAGATACAGCATTGCCCTCCCAGAACTCACGGCCCAGAGAGGAAACCAGACACTAAACAAGCAGACAACTAAGTAATCCCCAAAGCCAAGGTGCTGGGGATGAAACCAAGAGGGAGTAGCGGTGGAGAATATCAAAGCGCGTGCAGAACATACTCCCAGGAGTGGTCAGGAGAGTCCTCCCTAAAGATGGGGTTTTCAGCTGCAACCCTAAGAAGGAGCCAGCCATGTGGTCAGAGGGAGATTGTTCCCTGCAGAGGGAATGGCATGAGCAGGGGCTCTGGGGAGGAAAAGAGCCTGTTGTGTTCCAGGAACAGGAGGAAGCCACCGTGGCTGGAACGTAGGAACAGGGAAGAGGCACAGGCAGGGCCACACGGACACCCAGGGCAGATCGGGAAGGGCCTTACAAACTAAGATAAGGAGTTCGGTTTTTATTTTCAGTGCAATTGGATTCAGTGAAAAGGTTTGGAAAGGAGAGTGATGGGATCCCATTTAAGTTTTGAAAAGACTGCTGTGCGGAAGATGAACTGCAGAGCCAGAGAAGAGGCAGGGAACCCTGTTGGGAGGCTCTTGGAAGGTCCAGGAGGGAATGCCTGTCACCGGCAAGGCGATGAGAGTCACGCTGCAGAGAAGACATAAAGAAGAGGGATATATCACAGGTGGCTCCTAGGTTTTGGTTTGTGGAACTATAGGTAAAGGACAGTGCCATCTACTGAGGTGGAAAAGAGTGGAGAAGAAATAGTGCAAGGAGAAATATCAAGAGCTCTGTTAGAGACGCAGTTGGTTTAAGATGCTTGTGTAACGCCCACCTGGAGAGGTCAAGCTGTGAACTGGCTAGGAGCCTGGAGCTCTGAGCCGAGGCTTTTCTAGAGATGCAAATTAGGGACTGTCAGAGTGGAGGTGGCATTTCGAGGCATGGGTATGGATGAGATCACCTGGGGAGATCTCTCAAGCTTTTGAAGCTTTTCTCTGTATCTGCCTCCCGGGTGCCAAAACAATAAGTCAACTCTGTCAGTTCAGAGAGGGAAAAACTCACAGATGATGCTGGCCATTTGGTCCCATGTAGATGAAAGTTTCATCGAGCAACTTTTCTTGCAGTCAATCACAGGTTTGATCGCGTGTGCGCAGATACACAAACCGCGCCTATCCCCCTGACCACGTGAGGACAAAGGAGACTGGGGCAGCCGGCCAGACTCAGGACAGCAAGTGGGCTCGCCCCCAAAATGGGAAGACAGGCTCCTATCAAGCAGTGAGATTGCACGTCAGTAGGTCACTGCTGCAGCAGAAATGTTACAGCACAGCCATTACTGACGAGCAACAAGACTGGGATGATGCTCCGAGGGCTTAAAACAAGAAACGGAGGCTCTGTGTGTCCACACTCAGGTACAAACGGGAGGGAAGAAGCCCCGCCAGTTTCGACCATCCATATACCACCCCCGCCCACGCACCCTCATCATCTTCACCATCATCGTCAACACTCTGCTGATAGGAGAGACGTTGTTTTGTCCAGTAAAAATCTACAGAAAAATTCCAAGTTTTATTTTTCTGAAAAATCAGCCTTTAATAAAAAAATTGCGCTGGGCTCATTGAGGAACGCTGGTGTATTTCTGAGACATGATCACATGGTTTTCATGATTTTATAGGAAAACCTGGGTGAAAATAAAAGGCTTCTCCAGAATCCCATTCCAGAAGCAAAGACAGCTCCAACTTTCGCTGTTTATGAATGGAGGGTGACTCAGCCTCTTCTGCCGGCCCCAGGGCCCCAGCCCTGGGGGAAGCGTGGGCGGCAGACAGAGTCTAAGTTAGGGAAGGAGGAATTAGCCTGGATTGGCTCGGATGTAGCTTTGTCCAATCATTTCTGAATGATAACGGTGATTCAGATATAAATGAACTAGTGTCAGGAGGAAAAGAAAGATGTCGTCAATCACCCAGTCGTCAGTTATCAATCGTGACGATGGGTCAAGACCCGAGGTGAATGATGCCAGAACGGAGGAGAGGAAAACCCAGCCCTCGTCTCAGGAAAACCAAAGACAACAGCACATGCAAAGTTCACAACAAAGCCAGTCTGCGTGTGCCAAAGGCTAAATAAGGCAGAACTCAGCCCTTCGGGAGCTCTTGGGGAGACAGCACCGTGCAGGGGCAGTGCAGGCAAGCACAGAGGGGAGGAGACCTCAAGCTGGGAGGGGCCCAGAGGATTCAGAGGACAGAGGACCTGTGATTCAGGGAAAGGGTCCAAGCACAGCTCCAAAGCTGGAAGGGAGGATGTGGTTGGGGGGCAGCAGGGAGACCAGTGTAGGTAGGATGCAGAGGGCAAGGGTGGGGACCCAGCAGGCAGGGCAATGGCTGAGCACCAGCAAGAGGGGACAGGAGTAAAGGCTCTGTCTTCAGGCAAGATTTCACCTGACCTGAGCTGTGTAGGTACATCTGCCTCCCGCGACCCCACCTGAAACTCTGCAACGGGCCCACTGAACTCTGTCCTGACTCCACATTCACTGCAAACACATAGACAAACTGGCTAAACACTGTAATGCAATTTATCAGAACACATGCCTTGCCCTCCTTTGCCAAGCTTTCAACCATATAGATACGTGGGGAGAAAGAGAGAGCAGGTTAACAAATTATGCAGTTCTACCCCAAAATAAAGCACAAGCACCCCTCTCCCCGCTCCAGTTCCCCAGGTTAATTGATTCTCATGAAGCCGTGGCATTTACTGCCCACTGCTCATCTTTATTTTAAAAGATCACAAGCGATACACAAATTGCAGGGTGAAGACCACCTCTGGCTCTAACTGTTTAGTGAAAGGTTAGTCCCCGAATTAACAAAAACGTGTTATGTTATTTTATTTAAAAACATATCTGGGGGCTTCCCTGGGGGCGCAGTGGTTGAGAGTCCGCCTGCCGATGCAGGGGACGCGGGTTCGAGCCCCGGTCTGGGAAGATCCCACATGCCACAGAGCGGCTGGGCCCGTGAGCCATGGCCGCTGGGCCTGCGCGTCCATTCAGAGTACTTACCAGCCCAATTTTTGGCAAATAATTCTGTTTTAAGTAGGCTGGGCCCATAAGAAAAGCTGAGGGTGGGAAAGTGCCTGCGGGTCGCTCACACTGAGGCCGCGTGAAGAGAGGAAAGGGCCTGGCCGGGCACGGCTGGGCTGTAGGGACTTGATCCAAAGTAGGTGACTGAATTACAAGGTCCCAGGGGCTTGGCAATCCACGGCAATACTGATGTTAAAACATGCTGTGATTTTCTTGGAAATGACTCCCAGTGTAATTTCATGGGTCCAGGTTCTTTTGTTTTCCCTGCATCCCTTCTACCAGGCTAGACTATACAGTTTGTTGCCCAGTGAAGGTGGAAAGAAAGCTTCAAAGAAGGTCATAGAGCAGAGAGGCAGGGTGTGACATAAAGATGACCTGAAAAGTGAAGTAGAACATCCTTCATTGCTGGTGGAGGAGCCCACAGAGAGATGAAAAGTACAGGGAAGAGGTCACTGGCTCCCTCTAACTGTTGAAATCTCTGGAGGCAGAAGAGAAATTGGTAGGGCCGCCAGACAGGCTTGCAGGGAAATCCCAGCATGCACAGCTTACTTCTGACTTCCCAGGGCACGTCTCAGGAAATCAGAGTGTCTGCAGAAAAACCATCTCTTAGGCACCGCAGTACAGGGTGGGAAATTAGAAGCGCCTGAGGAGTGGTCCAGCTGGCCCAAGGTGGCACCCCTTCCTCGTCTCCTGCTGTCCTAGGAGTGTTGCATCAGGACCCGAGAAGCTCCCTCCCACCAAGCCCCAGAGTCGACTGCCACGCTCTGCCTGTGCCAAAAACACAGACCATAAGCCCCCGCCCCCAGCAGTGGATGCTTCAGTGGTGGAGCTGGTGAGGCCAGAGGCCACCCCAGGGACAAGTGGGCAAGCAGGTCAGCCGCAGGACTGTGCATGGACCAGGCAAATCCATCAAAGCAGGAGATATGAAGATGTCCTGAACGCAGGCATCCTCCTAGAAAAGTTGGCAGGAGGAGGAAGGGAAAAAGAGCCCGCTTGAGGGGAGTCACAGACCTGAAGGAGAACATGTATTTTAATTGATTTATTTACTGGGGCAGGGGGAGGGGCACTCTTTCAACTAGAAGAAATAATGCTATCTTCCTTGTCAAGGTTAAAGACTGCTTTTGGTGGTGGTGGTGGTGATACTTGTGTTTTTATTATTGCTGTCTTTCCTGCCATCAGCAAGAAAGCAAGCTGAAACTAGTTCTGGAAAAAATTTTTTTTTTTTTTAGGTGTTGGGGGTAGGGGTTTATTAATTAATTAATTTATTTTTGCTGTGTTGGGTCTTCGTTTCTGTGCGAGGGCTTTCTCTAGTTGTGGCAAGCGGGGGCCACTCTTCATCGCGGTGCGCGGGTCTCTCACTATCACCACCTCTCTCCTTGCGGAGCACAGGCTCCAGACTCGCAGGCTCAGTAGTTGTGGCTCACGGGCCTAGCTGCTCCACGGCATGTGGGATCCTCCCAGACCAGGGCTCGAACCCGTGTCCCCTGCATTAGCAGACAGATTCTCAACCACTGCATCACCAGGGAAGCCTGGTGTTTTGTTGCCCAATTTTAAAGCTACCTTTTCCTGCACATATTAATACTTGCCAGTTACATTTCAGCCCCTTCACCACTTTCAGTGTCTAAAGGGCCTGTCACACATGGACACATGAGGCAGCAGGAATCTCGGGACTGTGGTATTTGGCAAAGTGCAATCAGGGCCAGCAACTTTGTCCCAGGGGGGGTCCAGCTGTGTTGAAGGAGGACTGTATCCACAGCTACAAACACAAGGACAGAGCCCAGCCATTCTCAGAGTGGCCTGCAAGGGCCAGGAAGGATGTCCAGCACGAGCCAAGCATGCAGCTCAAGGAGAAATGAAGCTCCAGGCAGGACAACTCGGACCAACTCCAGCTTATGGTCCGGAGAGACTTACTGAAGTTTCCCTGGGGAGATAGCAACTCAGGGGGTCATCTTAGATTGGACATTCAGAGCAAGAATAACTGTAGCACCCACCCACCCACTGCGATAGCGCCCACCCACCTGCCGGGCCAGACTCCTAGGGAAACAAAGGTTGCTAATTCCCCAAAGATGCCAGCCCTCGGTGCTCTCCCACTTCCCAATCACACCAAGATGAGATAATGGATTCAAAAGCACGTCGTCAACTGCAAAGTGCCGTACAAAAGCTGGCATAATTATTAATATCAGCGGCGAATTTTTTTTTCGGGAGAGAGATGCCAGCATTTGTGCGTTCATAAATCATAAAATGCTTCCCGCCTAAGCCTTCTTCCCTTGTCTGTCTTTGGCTTGTGAACTTCCCAGGCCTACCAAAGGAGTCCTTTTGATGGAGAGGTTGTTCGTTATAGTGGACGAGGAGTTCATGGCTGTCTCAGTGCCAGGGCCGTGGCAAGGCTTTGCCAACACCTGCCTGTACCGAACAGAACTGGAAGAGATGCCACCCTCGGGCTGATGTGAAAAAGATGGGTGAGCGGTGTGACCACAGCAAGCCCTTAGGAGACTGCATCTCATCATTTACATGTAAACCTCATCCCTGGAGGCCTGTCAGTTTTCCAGAGGGCAGGGCCTGTGTATTCTGCATCTCTCAAACCCAACAGTGCCCATCCTGAGGCTGCAGGCTTGCTGGGTGAAGGAGTGCTCGCCTGATGAGCTAGTGATCTGCTCAACTGATGATATGCTCGTCAAAATCCATAAATCAGTGCCTGAGCCCAAAGCCCAGATCTTGCCGGGGAGGTGCTAGACTAAGAGGCAGGAGGCATGAGTTCTGGTTCTTAGGGGCCACAGTTTCATGTGTGACTTTGGAAAAGTCCCCTCCCTTCTTTGGACTTCAGTTTCTTCATCTGTAAATTTAGGAAAGGGGGGTTAAAAATTTTTTGAGTGTGTGAACCGACATTCTGTGACCCCATCTATGCCTCTGCTCTCCTGGGCAGCACAAACAAAACAGAACCCGACGAAATAATCATCAACAATTTAGCAAAAAGTGCAGCCCTATTCTTAATGGGATTCCAGAGATTAAGACTGGTTTTTATTAGATTTTGCAATTATTTAACGCTATGAGAATGTTGTTTGTGGAATGATTAAAAATTGTGGGTAAAATGTAAGCAAGTGATTCATTTAAATCTGAATCTGAAGAGATGATAGAGCCACAAGGAGGACTGAGACCAACATCTAACAGGGGAGCCAAGAAGGCAGCAGGAAAATGGGTCCAGAGCTGCAGAGACCCACCATGAGACTTGCCACGTGCAGCCTAGGGGATGAGAACAAAGAACAAGCAACAAATCCAGGCCCTTTGAACTCTGACTACCGCCAACACCTGTGCACCTCTAACTTGTGAGGCATCTAAATTTTCAAAAGCTTGCAACACAATTAATTTTGAAATCATATTCAGCATGGCTTAATTTTGAATCTTTGATGATTTGAAACGTCCTGCCTCAAATTTAAATTATTGTGGCACATGCAGATTTACACACACACACACACACACACACACACACACACACACACACACACACCTCTCTTTCCCCCTCTAGAAACCACTGGAAGTTTCAGTCTTAATGATGAGGAGAAATAACAAAAGCACTGGAATTGACCAAGACTCTGCCACGAGAAGCCATAGCACAATGTCTGGAACACGACGGGTATTCCATTCAACAAACAGCAGGGGTGATATGATGGTGACGAAGAAGAAGACGATGATGATGCTCGTGATCACAACAATGACAGTAAAAGCACAGGGAGACCCAGGGACCTACTTCTACTTGTACGCAGACCAGTGCGGCTCTGCATTGGCTGCCAGCAGAAATCGCCAAGGACATAATTCCAACCTTGTGACTCGGCGCTCCTCCCAGCAACTGTCTCCATCCAAGCTTCGGACTTCACCCCTTCTCATCACATTTCTATCCTCACCTCACCTTTCTGACCTGACTCTCACCGGTGCTGAATGTGTGCTCCCCAGAAGCTGCTTTTAAAAATAAACCTTTGATGTTTGTTTCCTGGGTGCCTGTCCCTTTCTCTAATAGCAACTCATTTAATCACAAACAATCCTATGAAGTTAGTAGCACAGCATCCTCACTGAACATGTAAAGTGGTTGTGAACCGAATAAGTGAGTGCTCTTTTAAAAAGGAGGAAACTGAGGCGTAGGGAGTCCCTTGCCCACATCATAGAGCCTAGAGTTGAGGTCTGAGCCCAATTCTGTCCACCTCCTAAGTCTGCACGTTACAATAAGGTCTCATTCTCAACACACTCTGTTCTAAGGATTTCAGGTTATCTTGCCTACAAAGCTGTGAACGCTGCAAGGCCAGAGACATTGCCCGTTTTGTTCACTGCTGTGTCCCTGAGCACAGTCCTAGGCTAGGGTACTGAGTAGCGTCTCACTAAATATTTATTGAAGAAATGAATGAATTAATTCTGTCTACCTTAGGAGGTGATCAAGGAAATGGAGGCGAATGTGTTTCGGTGGCACTTAAATTAGATACACATGAAAGAAAAAGATGCTTGAGGTACAGTTTTTAGCAACTCAGTTAGTTGGGATCTAAACAGGAAAGCCGCAAGCCCTCCTAGTATTCACACACAGGAGATTTAATAACACGTATTGGTATGCCACGAGAGAAAAGAGGCTGAGAAGACAACAGTGAATGGTAAAGCACCCTAGAGATGAATGCAGCGGAAACTACGGCCACTCTTCAGCTGGAGGGATAAAGAAAAGCCACAGAGTTACTGAGCTGGGAGCTGCGGTCACCCAGTAGATGCTGAAAACCACAGTGAGCCCATCCATGAGGAGCTGGGGCCATGGAACTTGCAGCTTCCGCCAAGGACTTAATCAACCCCAGGCAAAGAGAAAAGGAGAGAAATATGCCAGCTTCTCCCTTCTTCTTGCCCTCAGTTCTTCTCCAGGGCTTCTCATTGGCCAGACCCAGCCAGGAGCCTGCTCACAGGGGAGCCTGGAGGAGCAGCCAGCATCACTGTCCCATGAGCTGAGCAGGGGAAGGGAGGAAACAGGCTCAGGTACAGCTCAGGGACTGATTCCAAAGTGAAGATTCTTAAACTATTACCAGGCAAAGGAGGGGTCAGTCTTTTTCAGACATTTCTTACAATACTGCATATTCAGAAAAAACAGGAGGGGGACATTTTGAACAAGCTTGAGAGGAAACCACCTGTAGATCTGAAATTCCTGTCTGAGATGGCTGAATGATGCAGTGCCGGGGGGCCGGGGTGCAGCGTAAGGTTTGTCTCTCATTCTGTCATTCATACTGGAGTGCAGCTCCCAAGGAGGCCCACTGCCCAGGGCGCCTGCCCATCCAGGAACATAGCCCCAGCCCGGTCCATTCAGCCCCCGTGTCTCAGAGAGAACTGGCCTCACAGTCACGAGACTGGCTAAGGGAGTAAGTTCTGTGGTCCAAGGGACGATCCATCTCTTAGAGCTGTCTGAGTGTCTGATTGTTCCACCAAGGATTCCCCAAACCAAGGCATAGAAGACAGACTGACCATCAGAGCCAGGACCCTGTGAGCTTGCCTGGTCCCATCCCACTCCCCACGCCTACCTTGTATTCCAAATGAAGAAGCTGAGGTCCGTGGTTGAAAGAGGCTTGGCCATGGTCATATGGCAACGTAACAGCAGACTCAGAGACTCAGAACATCAGCTCAGGTCAGGGTTCCCCAAGGGGTGGGAAGAGGGTGGTTATAAAGTAAAGATGGAAAACTTTATTTATTTATATAGAGAATCAGCATTATGGTAAACTGAGTGATCTGATTGAGAATGTTCACGCTTAGCACATTAATCTCAATTTCAAAATACTTAAAAAATAGTAATTATAAATTATATTAAACAGAACTTAATAATTTATTATCAATGATGTTGAAGATGCCAAAAGACCTTGCCAGCCCTCAGTTGGGGATGCCTCAAAGTAATGCAGGAGATAGAGTTAAATGTGCAATGGCCTCAGGACATGTGCTGGAAACCACTTTTAAAAATAAATATCTGGAGATGTTGGCTTCTGTTTTTGACAGAGTAGCTTGTATCAGGTTAACCATCCTGCTGAGAGCAACTATAAAAGCTAAATATATTGCAGAAAACAGCTGTTTGGAGTCATAGGAGAGTAACAAAAGCAGCCAGGACTTTAGGGGCCAAGATTCCGGAGAAAAGGGAAATGCAGTGAGTAAACCCTAAATGTCCCTCATGTTTTCCCTTCAGGGCATTTGCCAGTTCTCAAAAGGCATCATCACCACAGAGAAGAAATATACGTCTAGAACCACAGCAGCCTTGCTGGTCTGAGAAGACAAAAATTGGAATTCAAAGCTACCAAGGAAGCCAGAACATAGGGAACCCTTATCCTGGAGAAAGGTCCCATATATAGAAACAAGCCAGGCACTCCACATTTGAATTCCCCTCAATGAATTTTCTCATTCATAAGCTTTCCTTGTGATAGGCAAGAAACTAAGCAGTAAACAGCTTCTAAAAGGCTGGGAAAGCCATCAGAGTTTCAGCAATCTCAAAGTGTTAGAAAGAAAAAATGCTGACATTTGGGGCCCACCAAGGAGGAGAGGTTTTGGCAAATAACCTAGATTTTCATTGAGACAGCTAAAGGATTATACACCAAGAGAAAAGACAAGCCAGACAGAGACTAGCCCTCACAAAGCCCAAAATCCAGCCTTAAAATATCTCAATTTCTGACAGGATCAAGGTGATTTGCCCACTGTTTAACTGCCTGCTAGGGAAAAAAGATCCTCTCTAAGGGAAGGTAACATCATCCAGAGCCTTGACAAATTTTCATTTACAGTATCCAGTATTTAATCAAAAATCATCCAGCATTCCATGAGACAGGAAATAAAGCCAAGTTAAAAAAAAAAAAAAGCTAAAGACTTTAGAAATACACAAGATACTGTAATTATCAAAGATACTGTAATTATCAAAGACTTTATCAACCTAGTATTAATATGTTCAAACAAATACATGAAAAGATAGAAAACTGCAATCTATTTTAAAAGAAACAAATAGAAATTCTAGAATTGAAAAATATGATAAGAAAAATTAAGGATTCAATAAATAGGTGATAGATAGGTTTAATAGCAGATTAGACACAGCAGAAAAGAGAATCAGTAAATTAGAAAATAACCAAACTGAAGCAGGAAAATAAAAGATTACACACACACATACGTACATACTTACACAAAGAGAGAAAAGAGCATAAGAAACACAGTGAAAATAATCACTGTGGAATTTGAATCTCAGAGGAGGGCAAGAGAGGAAAGGGGGAAGACTCAGTATTTGAAGAACTAAAGACCGAGAATGACATCAATATACCCATTCAAGGAGCTCTAACAAAATCAAACACATAAAAACAAAGAAACCGACACAAAGGCACATCATAGTAAAGCTTCAAAAAGCAAAAGACAAAAAGAAAAATCATAAAATAGCCAGAGGAGGAGAAAGGATACGTTAGGAGCAACAACAAGACCTACTCAACGCAAACAACAGGAGCCAGAAGACAGTAGAATGACAAAGCTAAGATGCTGAGAGAAGAGGGAAAAGTGTTAGTCTAAGACTCTTAGTCTATCCAGTAGAAATATCCTTTAAGATTAAGACAAAAATGTCAAGCAAATAAAAATTAAGAAAACGTACGGTCAACAGATACATACTCTAAAAGAAATGCTAAAGGAAGTTTTTCAGACAAAATGATCCCAGTTGGAAGAATAGTAATGCAGAATGCAATAGAGGGCACCAGAAATGGTAAATTTAAGAGCAAATCAAAATGAGTATTGGCTATTTAAAACAGTGAAAATGATGATGTCTTCTGGGATTTCAAATGCATGCTTCAAAAGAAGTAAAATGCATGATCGAAATAGCATAAAAGGAAGAAGAAAGTTGGGTAAATGGAATTAAAGTGTTGTAAGGTCCATTTATTGTCCACGAATGAGTAAAATTATTAAAGAGTAGATTCTGTAAAGGCATATGGTAAATCTCTAACAGAGCCTGGCAAACTATCACCCATGTCCAGATCTGTTCCATAGCCCATTCTGTACAGCTTAGGAGCTAAGAATGGTTTTGCATTCTTAAAGAATAGTTGGAGAAGGAAGAAAAGAAGGAGGAGGAGGAGGAAAAGCAGGAAGAAGAGGGGAAGGGGGAGGAGGTGGGAGAGGGGAGTCAGAGACTGTAAGTGTCCCTCAACACCTAAAATATTTACTATCTGACCTTTTACAGAAAAAGGATGCCAACTCCTGCCCTAGGGTAACACTAAACAAATAATAAAAGAATTTATAGCTAAAATCTAATAGAGGGAGGAAACAATAACAAAAAGCATTTTATTAAAATAAAGAAGAAGAGGAAAAGAGAACAAAAATCAGGTAGATCTAATATAAAACAAATAATTTGATGATAGAATTAACACCAAAAAATCAGGAATTTGTTAAATGTAAGCTGACTCGATAATCCAATCAAAAGTAAAACATTGTCAGACTGGAAAAACAATACAAGACCCAATTATATGTTGCTTACAACAGACAGACACATAAAGGGTATAAAACATAAAAGAGTATAAAACAATGTGCCCTGAAGACACTAACCAAAAAAATATTGGCTTAGCTATATTGATATCAAACAAAGCAAGACTTAAGGCAAGAAGTATTCCCAGAGATAAAGTGGAACATCTCACAATGGCAAAAATTCAATTCAACAGGAATATTTAATAATCTGAAACGTGTATGCCCCCAAAACCAAAACCTAAAATATGCAAAGCAAAAACTGACAGAACTAAAAGGAAAAACAAATAAATCCAGTATTATAGTTGAATATTTCAAATACATCTTTCAGCAACTAATAGAGCAATCAGAAAATAAATCAGTAAAGATAAGATTTGAACAACATGATAAACAAAATTGACCTTGTTGGCATATACGGAACACTGAACCCAACAGCAGCAGTATTACGTTATTTTCAAGCGTTCAGGGAACATTTGACAAAATAAACCGTATTCTGAGTCACACGGCAGATTTCAGTAAAGTGCAAGGGGTTGAAATTAAACAGAGTATGTCCTCTTACTAGAGCTGAAAAATCCTAGAAATCAATATGAAATACTTTAAAAATCCTCAAATGTTTGAAAATTACTAAGTAACACTTCTAAATAACCTGTGATTCAAAAAACGAATCAGAACTTAGAAATCTGCATGGGAATTAGAAAATATTCTCAACTGAATAATAATGAAAAGCCAACATGTTAAAAACTTGTAACAGAGCTTAAACTAGACTTAAGGGAAAAATGTATAGCCTTAAATGTATATTTTAGAAAAGAAAAAGAATAACAGAAAATCAGTGATCTAATGACTATCTCAAGGAGTTAGAAAAGAACATCATATTTAAGGCAAAGGAAATAAATAATAAAAATATAAGAAAAAATAAAATAGAATAGAGAAATAACAACTAAGCCAAAAACTGGTTCTTTGAAAAGACTAATAAAATTTACAAATCCCTATAAAGATTGCTCAAGAAAAAAAGAAGGAATAAACTACTAATCTCAGTGATTTTCTTTTTTAAAAAAATGTGCCATCACGAGAATTCATACAAACATCAAAGGGGCAATGAGAAGATGTTATGACAATAAATTTGACAATTTAGATTAATTAGATTAATAATTCTTTTCTTAAAAATCACAAGCTGAAAATATTGACACAGGAAGAATTAGAAAGTCTTAATTATCCTATCTACGAAAGCTGAACACTGCATGCCCATGATCTGGCAATTCTACTCCAGTAGAAATGCCTACCTAGGTGCACAGAAAGATGTGTAAGGAATGTTTATAAAGACACTATTCCTGGGCTTCCCTGGTGGCGCGGTGGTTGAGAGTCCACGTGCCAGTGCAGGGGACACGGGTTCGAGCCCCGGTCCGGGAGGATCCCACATGCCGCGGAGCAACTAGGCCCGTGAGCCACAACTACTGAGCCTGCGCGTCTGGAGCCTGTGCCCCTCAACGAGAGAGGCCACGACAGTGAAAGGGCTGCACACCGCGATGAAGAGGGGCCCCCACTTGCCGCAACTAGAGAAAGCCCTCGCACAGAAATGAAGACCCAACACAGCCAAAAATAAATAAATAAATAAGTAAATAATTTAAAAAAAAAAAAAAAGACACTATTCCAAACAGTTAAAAACTAGAAGCTACCCAAGTGTCCATCAGTAGTAGGAAAGATGACCATATCATGGTAGTCATACAATGGAATACTATATACAACAATGTAAAAGCTGAACCCCTGCTACAGGCAACAATATGGATGAATTTCACAGACACTAATGTTGTGTGAAAAAAGTCATATACAAAAACAATCCATACTGTGTGATACAGTTCATGTGGCATCAAAGACAGATGTGGATTACTTTGTGAAGGTAATGACTGGGAGGGGTGTACCAGGAGGCCTTGGAAGTGTGGGCAATGTTCTCCACCCTGGTCAGAGGATGCTCGCTATATAGAAATTTATCAGGATTCTTGAGATTGTGCACTTCACTGAATGTACGATAACTTAATTTTTTTAATTTACAAATAAATACTAAATAAGTCTCTGATGAAAGTTTGTTCCTGGGCATCTGTCTCTTTCTCATAACTAGTAGACAGCAATACAATAGTTAACCCCTTTATACTCTTACAAATAGAACTTGAGAGCATTTTACGGGCTTCCAACCTAGGATCATGCTTTTCCTATACTTTTTTAGGGAGAAATGATTCCCCTTCTGCTTGAGAATAAACAATTCTCTGTATCTGATGGATCTACAGCATAAGGAGGATGGAATGTGAGATGAGAAGGAAGGGGCTTTGATTCTACCAGTAAGGGACCAGCCCACATAAGCAATGGTGTACCTAACAGAGGAGCCAGCAACACCTTCTGAACCTTCTATTGGCTGTTCCCAAATGGGGATTTACAAGGGAAACCACTGGAGCATCCATTATTGAGCACACTCTTCACCCTTGAAGGGTTGGATACTGAATGGTGCCTTTGTTGCCAGAGAGTGGCCACTTTTGCAAAGGGGTGAGATTCCCTAGACGAGTCCTTCCACAAATCAGGGAGTTCTGGAGAAGAAAGAAAATTCAACTGGAAACAAATTAAAAAGGTAAAGCTGTTTTTGCCATGGTAACTAAGGTCGGCCCATACCTAGATTTATTTCGTTGACTGAAGTGGTTGTGTGGGTATAAGTGATTTTTGAAGAGCAAATTAAAAAGACTTTTTATAAGTCCCAGTAGACAACAATATAGTATTAGCTAACGGCAGCTGCCGTCTCTAAAATAATTACTTTTATAATAATCTGCTTATTAATGAAATGATCTGCAAAATGGATAATGGTTTCTCTAGATTTAAAGCACAGGGATTCTTCCTTCCACTTTATTTTGCTTTTTTTGCAAAAGTATACTGTGAAGTAACTCAAAATTTGCTGACAAATTTTACAATAATTTCAGAAATGCATGTTCAAGTAGTATGAAGTAACCCATATTTCTTGTATTGTGCCCTTAAATTATTCCCTCTGGTGAGAGAAATGTTCTAAAATTGGTTGTGGTGATGTTTGCACACCTCTGTAAATTTACTAAAATTGCACAGTTAACATGGGTAAATGTTTCGGTCTGTGAATTATAACTCAATAAAGCTGTTTTGGGGGAAAAAAAGGGAAAAAATAAAATCAACTGAACATTTAAAAAATAATTTTCTGTTTCCCCAATCTTGTCACAGAAATGTTGAGTGTTGAGAAGGGAGTGTTCCAGGGAAAGGTGGCAACTACACAAAAGTGAGATGCAAGCCTGGGGAAAAGAAGATCCAAGAGTCCTAGCAGACCACAAACTGAACAATGGACACAAGTTGGCTGTGGAATGTTATTTTTAAGAAATCAAGCCCCGTATTAGGAAACGTTCTAAAAGCAGCACCTCTCATGCCTTAACACCAGAGTTCCGGCAGGAAAACAGACCCCGGGTAACTCCCAGACCCAGCACTTCCTCACTCGCTGCTCCTGCTACTTCCTTTTATCTTCATTAATTACCACCTTGTTTAGTCCTTATGTTGTCTAGTAAAGGTTAGTATCCACAGACGTGTGGACTCTGACCTCTCCAAGGGCAGGAATTACGTTGTATTTTCCTTGTACCCAGAGTCAGTGAAAACCCCAGTGCCTAGCACAAAATAGGTGCTTAGTAAGGGCAGTTCCTATCTTTTTAGCCGAGTACCTGGCATAAACAAAGTGTTCAAAATGTTTCCTTCCCTTCTAGACTCTCAGGTGCTCAATCAATACCAACCTTATAACACAGGCTTGATGAAAGCTGCCATGGCATTTGCATGCCATGGCATGCCGTGTGAACCATCTAGAAACCACCTGCCAGGAGGGTGAGCTGGGTCCCAAGAAGTGAACAGGACCTGAACCCAGTGGACCCAAGGCCCTTCCCCTCCTTTCCCACACCATCCAGCCACTGCTCAACGTCACAGTCAGATAACAGCCTCTACCCCACTTCCTGCGCCCTCTGGAATCTCTTGCTGGCAAATACAGCCTGGTGTTATCAGTGATCATCCCCCCCAACATGTGCCTCAGGCCTCTCTCCAGCCAAGCTGTGCTCAACCCACATCCAGCTCAGTTTTGACCCAGAGCCCAGCCCTGCACAGCTAAGCACAATGAGAACTGGCGGCAGATGGATTGTGGGCAAGGCTGACACACTGTGGTTCCAAATGGTCAGGGTGCAGCACACTGGAAGGATGACCAGAGAAAAGACATGCATGTTCACTGGCATGCCCATTGTCCCGGAGCAGCAGTGAGTGGCAGAGCCAGGACTAGAACCCAGGGCCCTTGACTTTGGACCCAGTCTCCACCATGAGTTGGTCATGTGACCTTGAGCACAGCTCTAAGCCTCAGGGTCCCTATCCGTAAAATGGGGCATTGGCTTTCTCCCTCAGCTTTGCAGATGCTGGAAGAAATGTTCCAGTCCAGAGGGGCAGGAGACTCCTCCACTGCCTACCTCAGCAGGGCCTGAGCTCTAGTTTCAGGGGAAGTGGGCTTCAACCAGATGCCACCACTTTTATATCTGCCCTGGGGCCTAAATGCCATTGTCATCATTCTGTTCCTGTTGCCTCACTGAATCACTATGTTTTTAGCCTGCATTTCTGGGATCTTTTTACACTCTACTTGACAACTCTGTTACTTTGGGTTAAAAACAAACTTTTACAGCTGTATAGCCTTTAGTCTACAAAGATTGTCAGATCTGAATTCAGAAAATAACACTGTTCCAAACTCCTGTTGCTGAGAAGGCCCAAGGTGACAAAATCCAGGAGGGGCAAAAGCTGTGCTCTAAAGATGCTAAGGAGATATAGCAGGGGAGGCCACTTAAATTTCATAGGTAGACAGAAATGTCTGACTTATGTAACGTTTCAGAAAAACAAGCTGCAATAATGACACTGCTAAATTAACACCACTAAAGAAAAGCAATTATTAGTGCTTAGAATTAAGGGCTCTGAGAATAATAAAAACATGCGTAGTATAGTGTCAGAGTGGTGAGATCCCCAGCTCTTAGAGTCAGAACCCAGTTTGAATCCCAGCCTCCCTGTGTTCATGGAGGTGTAGTGTGTTATTTAACTGTTCCACAGCTCCAATTCTCCATTTGTTAAGTGGAAATAATGTCCAACTCTTCAAGACAGTGAGGGATCAAATTAAATGAGATAATATATAAATGGCTTGTAGTAGACAGAATAACCACCCTCCCAAAAATCTCACCATCCTACTCCCCAAAACCTGTGAATACGGTACGTTATATGGCAAAAGGAACTTTGCAGATGTGATTAAACTAAGTACCTTGAGATGGGGAGATGAATCTAGATGGGCAAACCCAATATAATCAAAAGAGCCCTTCTGAGAGGGAAGTAACAGGATCAGGGTTGGAGCAGATATGATAACAGAAGCAGAGAGAAAGAGAGAAGACAGACAGATTTAAGATGCTACATTGCTAACCTTGAAGACAGAGGAAGGGGCCAAAAGCCAAGGAATGCAGGCAGCCTCTTGAAGCTGGAAAAGGCTAGGAAAGGATCTTCCCCTAAAGCTTCCAGAAGGAAGAGCCTTACAGACACCTTGATTTTGGACTTCTGACCCCTGGAACTGTAAGATAATACGTCTGTATTGATTTATGCCATGAATTTTGTAGTTATTTGTTACAGCAGCAAAAGAAACAAACGACAACAACAAAACAACAACAAAAAAACTGGTACAGGATTTTGGAGCCTACTTTAGCACTGTGCCTGGCACATGTTAAGTTATCACTAAATGGTAGCCAGTAATAGTAGCTACTAATATTTGGAGGGACTCTAATGGTTTCTTTGTGGCCAAACACCCAAGGGATGCCTTCATCCCTTCCTTGAAGTACCAACAAGGGATTTTCTCTCTCCACTTGGTCATGTCCATTGACAGGTGCTCCTATCTCTGAGCAGCCTGTTGTTTGGGGCAGCTGTGAGATGGCTGGAGAGGGTTCATTCTCACGTGGACCTGAAATCTTCCCATCTGTCCTTTGAAGTCTGCCTGGGTCCCTCTGCTCCTGACACCCCTTCAGATAACTGCATACAGGTCTCAGCTAACCCCATGGGCTTCACAGCTAACCTCTGAGTCCATACAGGGCTTTGGGCAGCTGAACAACATCTTTGGTGCCTCTCAAACTGCAGCTGCTGCCTCTTAGCCCTGGACTTGTGCAGGGGACTGTTTGGACCCACATGCTCAATCCTATCATTTGTCTGTTTCATCTCATATCATTACATTTAGCTTAATATTTGAGCCTATGTTTTGGGTCTTGTTATGCCAACCAATGTATTCCCTACACATCATCTCAAAATTTCAGGATTAACTAAGTCATATATGTCTGCATCACTAATAAAAACATCAGATGGAACCATGGCTGTGGCCGTTCACTAGAAATGTACTTTCATACTGATAGTGATTAGCATCTTTGGGTGTGTATTACCCAAATACTAGTCTGCAGTTGAAATTATCTTACACACAAATTTATCATGAGATTCCTTGACAAATACCAATCTGAGGTATGCTTTGCGTCTACCATAGCTAACACAATTCCCTGACATAATAATCTAGCAAGCCTATCACAAAACTGGGAACACAGTTTCCTGGTTGTGGCTTGCTCTTAAAGAAGCCACACAGGCTTTTAGAGAATTCTCCATTTTTCATATGCTCACAAATCAGCCTTAAATATCAACTTAATGAGGGTGAATAGACTATCCCCACTTTTGAAGTCTACATAATCTTTTCTCCTCTTTACTAATAAAAGTTATATTTTCCCATCTCTAGTGTTCCATTTTCTTTCCCACTCTCCATGTTCCTTAAAGATTATCAGCAGAGGCTCTACAGCTCCGGTGGTGAGTTCTCCCTACTCCCTGGGGTGTAATTTGTCCTGGCCAAGAGACTTGAGATCATTTACAGCAGGTTGGAGCTTGTTACAATCTCTCTACTCATCTTGAACTTCAATTTTCTCTTACCACAGTTTTCTATTTCTTTTTAGTCAGTAGATTGTTCTCCTCGGCAAAGAAAAAGGAGGTAAAATCCCGTTTTTTTGCTGCCATTCTAAAAGGCAAATAGCATCGCGTTACTTGGTCTACTCTAAACCCATGAGTGGCTGGTTCCCCTTAGCCTCCAAGAGGGATTCTCAAACTCCTCTAAAGTGCTTGTTAAAAATGCAAATCCTCCAGAGAATTCCCCTCTCAATTGCTGTATTAGTTAGGGTAACACTAGCTGCGAAAACAAACAAATCCAAAATAATAAAACAGCTCAAACACAATAGAATTTTATTTCTTGTTTTCTTGAAACCCCAAAATGGGTGTTCCAGATCACTGGTTGGCCCTCTCCAAACAATCATTCAGAGACCCAGAGCTTCCTGGGTTTTGTTGCCCTGCCGTCTTTAACATGCGGCTTCCAAGATTCCTGTGTTTGCCTGCATCAACATGGAGAGAGGGAAAAGAGCATGGAAAGCACGCAGGGCAGATTTTAATGGATCAGGTCTGGCAATGGCACATATTACTTCTATTTATATGTCATTGACATGAGTGCACCTAACTAAAAAGGAGACTAGGCAATATAGTATAACTGCAAAGGATGCTGGGAGATGTAGTCCAACTGCAAAGGATGCTGGGAGATGTAGTCTAGCTCAGGAAGAAGACAACATGGTTATGGTGAACTATCTGCTGGTGTGGATGTAGGGTTAGGCTTAGGAATCAGCCTCCCATGTGATCCTGATGTAGGACCCCACTTTAAGCAACACTGCCCCATTAAGCCCCAGTGTAGAGTCTCCGAGGCCCCATGTAAAATGGCCTCCTCTTTCTTTTCAAGCCCTGTCTGCACTCTCCACCCTGCTCTAATCGTATGAAGCACGAGCAGCTTCCCCTGCCTGTCCTGTGCTTGGCCATTCTTGTTCTCCCTGCCCTTCCTCCTATTGTTCATTTGGCGAAATCCTGCTCATCCTTAAGGACTAAGCTCAAGTGTAATCTCTTCTGTACAGGCTTCCCCGACCTGCCTGCTCCCAAGTAGCGCTGGCAGTGCCCTTCCCAATGTCCCAGTGCTACCTGTACTGAATCTCATTATGGTATTGATCATGGCCTCGTTTATATGTGTCTTTGCATTAGACTGGAAGATCCTCGAGGGCAGCGACCTTTTTTTGATGATCTTTCTATCCTTAGCCCTTGGCACTCTGCCTGGTACACAGTGGCACTCAGTAAGAGTTTGCGCCACAGAAACCCGCAGTATTAGACATCTTACCACAATCACCAATCAGATCCTTTCTTGATTTTCTGCTCATGTCAAATAAGAAAAGCTGTTTTGTAATCCTGACCATTTTGCTGCCTTCATTAATTATAGCTCATTAGGTGTGTGTACCTCGACACCCTTCTGTCCTTTTTCCAGCTGCACTCAAAGGTGAACTTTCTCACGGTCACTCTGGTTTCATCAACACCCATTCCCACCTGACTATTTCTCTTCAAGAGCACTGGCAACTACACATTAAGAATTCTATCAACAAGAGTTCTTGAGCCATCTTCCCTTTCGGAATCTCTTGTAATGTCCCCTGATCTCTTGGGGACCTTCAGAAGCCTGAAAACCTGAAACCCAGTGAACACCTCCTACCATGCCCACTCTTCCCCTCCCTGAACACATGGAATCTAAGACAATTGTTGTAATAGTCAGCCTCCAAGATGGCTCCCAATGAGCCCACCTCCCGGTATCCACAGCTTTGTGTCCCTTCTCACGTTAAACCTCTGTTGGTCTATGTTGTTTGTCCAAGATTAAATTACAAAAGACATTACAGCTTCTGTCTTGGCCTCTCTCTCTCAGATCACTTGCTGCTCGGGGAGAAGCCAGCTACCATGTCTTGAGGCAGCCCTGTAGAGAGACCCACATGGCAAAGAACTGAGGCCTCTAGCCCGCAGCCATGTAAGTGAGCTTGGAAGCAAATCCTCCAGTCCCAGTGGAATCTTGAGATAATTGTAGCCCCAGCTAACATCTGACTACAGCCTCATGGGAAGTCCTGAGCCAGAGCCACCCAGCAACGCTGTTCTTGGATTCCTAACCCTCAGGCATTGGGTGAGATAATAAATGTTGCATAAGCTACTAAGGTTTGGGGAAATTACTAATACAATTGGGGGCTTCTCTCTTATTCTAATCTTACCTTCCAGTGTCCTTTAGGTCAGATTTCAGTGGCATGAGTGGTATGACCAAAGGCTGGGGATGCCCAGAGCTTACCAGCGTGAGGCACCTGGTATACGCTTACGTAGTGAAAAGGCACAACACGACATCAGACTTCCATTCTGATTCTGAGACGTGCATCCAGAATGAGCCAGCCACATCCCCCCTCCAGCCAATGGATTGTATCACACTCCCTACTGATGAAAGAACATCTGCTCCTCTCTCTATGTGTCTGCATTAAAATTTTTAGACTCAGGATTCATCAATTCCCACATCCTTTGTTGTAAGGAATATAAGAAAAAAATTTTTAAGAAAATCAAAGGCTTAGAACAGTGTCTGGCACATAGTACTAAACTAATATCAGCTCTTATTGATATTTTCATCATCGGTACATCATTATTTTATATACTGTCACCCCAACTAACATCTCTGTTGCTTTTGAACAATACATACACATCTACTGCCACATGTCAATCTTGACTCCCAGGAAAAACAGTCCTGACTATAATGATGAGTTTATATCTGCAACCCTTTTAAAATCTTAAGTTCATTAATAGGATTTATCTGCAGCTCGGTATATAACCATCTCAGATTCCAAATACTGCTCTGACTCTTTCCAAGCCCTAGGTTTTTCTAAACCTGCTATTCTAATGCTAAGTTCTGGTTATTTCTAATGAAATTTTACATTAGCCAAAACTCTCTGGCTAATTTTGAAACTGACCTGAAGCTACACTGAAATTATCAAGGGTTTAGCATTAAGCTAGAAGATACCTACCTGTTGCTTTCTAGGAAAATTCACAACCACCTAAATGAAATATGTCCAATTTGCAACGCTTCTCCTGAATTGGCAAAAAGTTAAACCTATAAAGAATTGAAATGTTTTTTTTTTTTAATGAAATCATCCGGTAAGTATTTTTCAAAGGTTTAGAAGTAGTAAAAAAAAAAGTTACCACAAAGATCTGTAGTGTTACACTTTTCCACGATTAGCATTTGTCTCCAAAGTCTAAAGGAGAAAACTTTTACCTCAATAATACTACATTCTTCCATTTACAGCAGGTCTCTGATTTTTTAAAACACTTTCTATTCAAGACATCTTTTATGACCTGATACAAATGTGCCTTTCTTTATACAATCAGGTAACCTGGTGCATTTGCCCCTTTTCCCCTTAGAGATCCTAATTGTAGAACCCATTCATCTTGTGTGCCTAATGCCTCTGACCCCACGGTCCTCCCTTTGGGTTCTATCTGTTCTATTTCATTCCCAAATGTCTCCTTTTGCCCCATGTTTTAACCTGTAAATTGCTCAAGACGTCTTGAAAGTAGGTAGGTCACAAGCCTTAAATAAATAAAAATAAATTAATGTGTTTCTGACCAGTTGTATATGAACGGAATGTCTACTAAATCCGCCACACATTAAATATCAAAGGGGAAAGCTTCACTTACGGGCAGCTCATGCATCCTTTTGTAATGTAAACTAGCAAATCCTTCTGTTTTATCATTTTGAATTTTCATATATCATATTTTCTTATATCAAGATGCACCTGGACCAGATGGTGATTTTTATCACAGACTTAGGCTTTTTTTTTTTTTTTGCGATACGCGGGCCTCTCACCGCTGGGGCCCCTCCCGCCATGGAGCACCGGCTCCGGACACACAGGCCCGGCGGCCACGGCCCACGGGCCCAGCCGCTCCGCGGCACGCGGGATCCCTCCGGACCGGGGCACAAACCCGCGTCCCCTGCACCGGCAGGCAGACTCACAACCACTGCGCCACCAGGGAAGCCCTGACTTGGGCTATTTTTACGACGCTTAGTAAATATTCAGAGAGTACCCTGAGTTCAGGCCCTATTGCTTTTCTCTTCCTTGTCACCTCTGATTTCTCAGGGACAGAGCCTCCGGGGCCAATGTGTTGACAATCATGTTTCCATCGGGCATGACCTCACAAATTCCTCCTTCCAGACACACTGCACATAAAATGTACGCAGCTTCACAAATTCGAGTAGGGGTAAACATGAAGATAAAATACGGGGACACGTATTCCAAAAGACCCCAAATTGCTGAAACCATTAGATACTTCACCCTGCAAACCGAGATTTAGCTCACACTCCAAGAGTGCCTGCAGCTTGACTCCCAACACCCCCATCTTTGGGGAGAATAGTGAACTTGTTCCCTGGAGGATGGGCTGCCTTTTGCTTATGAACATGACAGGCAGCCTCTAGCTTTGGGGATACGGAAATAAACAATAACTCCTGAGACAGTGTCCTGGACTTGGCCGTGTTCATGAAACAGCTGATTAAGATGAGATTTGTGGCCAAAGGCTCTGCGTGGTGGTCTCTCTGCCTCCCGCTGTGTTCCCCCCAACAGCCTGTGGGGACTGTGACACTCTCTCGGGCAGCCTGAGTCCAGACAGAGAGCAGAGAGCACAAGGGTCTCTGTCCTAGAGACAGAGCAGAGCACCTGCCCTGGATGGGCATTGTTCTGCTTCTGGCCCAATCCAGGGCTTCAAAATGACCACACTAATGACATGGTCCTGGCCCCAAGTTCTACTGAAATCTCCCGGGGAGATAAAAGACATTGGCACCAGTGGATTCTGGAGTCAAACAGGGAACAAGCAGGCTGGAACCTCTTTACTCTTAAAAACAGCTTAAAAAATATGCATGCAAAGAACTATGAGGATTCAATCTTCTCTCAGAAGTCTCCTGCGTTTTCCCTTTAGTGAAAACCTGTTTCAGTTATCGAAAGACTCCTCTAACACTCAAATAAAATGTTCCTTTCAACTATCCTCCCAATCATTTGGGTCTTCTTTTTACAATCTCTAATAGAGAAATATTAGGCCCTTCTTAAACGTCGAAAAAGTAAAGTGGAATTTTGGTCACTGTGAACAATTCAACACCCAATAAATATGTATTGAGCAACTATGAAACCCATTCCTTTGACCAAAGTGTTTGAAGAATCACTTTATCAATGGGGAGAGTAGAAGCTGCTCTCGTAAATCCCCCGAGCTGGTTTGCTGTCGGTTTGGGAGTCAGAACCATCCAGGAAATTTGCTAGTGGCTCTGTCTAATTAGCACTCCTGCCACCTGCAAACAACTGGTACTAAAAAAAGCTGCTGCATTCCCACCATTGAAAATGCCAAAAAAGACACCACCAGTTTCACTCTGAATCTTAGAATCTAATAGTTCACTGATTTGGGCAAAGAAGGAAAACACATTTTCATTTTCACCCAAAGGAAATGACTATTACCAGCAAGCAGTGTTTCAGAAACTCTCACACTGGGATGGGTCCCCCAGTCCAGGAATCCTACTCCTCTACCCTCCTGGCCCCTGCCTTCCACTCTGGCGGCTCTGGGTTCCCTCTGCCCCCCAGGAAAAACCTCCTCATTCCTCAGGTCCAGTCTGACACCCACCCACCCATCCTGACCAGCCCCACTCTTACAGATCATCCCCTGCATCCCACAACACTTGGAGTCTTTTCCCCACATCTGAGCACTCAGTTATGCTTCTTGATAACAACTGTTGTTACCTTAGCCTCTGTCAAGAACAAGAACCAAGTACAGTAGTCCCACCTTATCTGCAGGGAATCCGTCCCAAGAGCCCCGGTGGATGCATGAAACCGCAGACAGTACCAAACCCTATAAGCACTGACTTTTATCCTATACCAATGGGCAGGTAGCGTACACAGCGTGGATACGCTGGACAAAGGGATGATTCACATCGCGGGCAGCATGGCATGAGATTTCATCACACTACTCAGAATGGCATGCAATTGAAAACCTATGAATTGTTTCTTTCTAGAATTTTCCATTTAATATTTTCAAACCGGGGTTGACCACAAGTAACTGAAACCACAGATAAGGGGGAGGGGGAAAATCCTGTATTGTATTTGGATGCCTCAGCCCCTTCTGGGGCACAGGCAGGGTAAAAATGAGCAGAGTGAGAAGCGCACCTTGTACCTTCCCTATACTCCTGAGAGCACCCAGCACAAGGCTGAGCGTGCGGGAGGTCCTCTGCAAATGGCTGATTGCATGATTAGCATGTGCCTTTTCCACGCATCCACAGAGCAGGGTGGCCACAGTGAAAATACAGCAGCTGTGACTTCTTACTTCCTGCTTTAATCAACACCATGGGGTTGAAATGCAGGACACACAGTAGGTGCTAAATAGATTTTTATGGATTGATTAGCCACTGGAGGGACAGTGACTTATGTAGGGTTTATTCATGCTTTTGATGCCAAATGGGGGTGGTTTTAGTGGAGCAGAATGTTAGAAAAACAAAACAGCAAACACAAAACCAGACCAGCAGAGAGGCTGGCTCCTGCTCTATTTATACCCACTTCGCTCCTGGAAACAGATGTCCTCTCAGACCTGAGGGTTTCTGATGAGGCGTCCACTCTTCCAAGTGACCTGTGCATTCAGTAAACAAAGAGATGCTTTTCCCTCTTCTACATCAGCCCTCTGTGTCCTAAGACTGATCCCAGTCCTGACTCCAGGACTGGCTGCTGATAGAGGCAAAATCAGCATCCACTGTGTCTTCTCCAAGGGAAAAGCACTGGGTTAATGACAAAAGAAACTGCATTTGTGTGTTGAGGATGGTGAAAAGAACAAAGGCTTTGGAACCAGGCGACCAGACTCAAATACCAGCTCTGCCATTTACTGGCTGTGTGATTTCAGGAGGTCACCTACCCTCTCTATGACTCAGCCCTTGGGGCTGCTAACACTAACTCCACAGGTTGCTATGACCATTGACCAGGTATTGTGGGTAGAATACCTGGTACAATGGTTGGCACATTGCAGCCACTGAGTAAATGATCGTTTTGTTGTGATTACTATTTATAAATACAAACAGGGAGGGAAGTCCGTCTCAGCCACAGTGGGCACTCCCAGACAGTAATGCTGGGGCTTCCTCTGGTGCCTCTCCAGGTGACGGCGGTAGCCTTTCCAGAACAAAGTCCTTGTCTGATGGACTGCGCAAATAATGGTCTATGCTCTGAGTGGGGAATGCATGTTCTGCAGCATTCCAGTCTACCTCCCTGGGCCTCACAAGTCCACTCCTTCCCAACCCATCTGCTTGGAGCAGACACATGAGTCCTGATCTCAGAGTCCAGCTTGGGGCATCTTCGTCAGGACAGGGAGGGCTGGGTTTTGAACCTCACTCTACAGAGCTTGATCCCGTGCTTCATGGAGAAATCTTTGACCAGGGCTGAAGCAGCTCTCACGTGTAACACGGAACAAACCACATTTACCACAGAGAGAGATCCATGCTAACCATGGGGCTTATCCCAACTACCACAAAGCAGGGCAGTGAAAAACCCAGGACAGATCCCAGCTACGGGCAAGGTCTACACAGAGAGATCTCTTACACAACACAGAGCAGATCCACTGTATGTCACCAAGAGCCTGGGGGAACAGGGGCAGATGACATGAACAACAGCACTTCAGGTGAAATGGAGCTCATGTCTAGACCAGAGCCGACTCTTCCTAAGTCCAAACCCAACAGTTCCTAGCTAGGCAGAGCCCCACTGCAGAGGAAGATCTCAGCTTCAGACTCTGGAAATCCTTATTTGCATTCAGGCTCTGGGGATGAAAGAAGGGTGGGGTGAGGAGGGGGTAGACTAGCCCACTGTGATTCTACTTCACACAGCTTTTCTCATTCTCCTGACAGGCTGGCACCCCCCCCCCCCCCGCCCCGGTGAGCCGTTATCAAGATCCAACCCTGAAAGCGTTGCAGCACTCTAGAACCAGCACCCCTGGCATCACCCGGCTGGATGCAGATTCAGCACAGTCTCTCTTCTCTGATAATGCCAGCAGGGAAACTGGGAGAATCCTTACACCTTCACCTAGAGATGCAGCTGAGGAAGGATTCCTGGAGTGCGTATTTCCTGCTTTCATTTGAGGATCATTCAAAATCACATCAGACATTATGAGTGCCTCAGATTGCCAGATTTTAACCTATCCCTTAACCCTGCAAACCTTAGCCACATTTCCATAATGTCTACACCTGTCCTACGTGCCACGGCTCCAGGATGTAGCCTGGTGGATCCCACAAGCTCACAGCTGGTGGGTCCATGCAGATCATTTCAGAGGGCAGCTTCCTACAACATTAATGAACATTGACTCACCTGCGCCTTTGTTCTCTTTGCATTCAGTGCTTGAAGTGTTACCTGCGTCCTTTTTTAAAACCCCAAGTAATCCTTCTTTCTCCTTTCTCCCATCTACATTACCCTTCAATCACTTTTCATATACCACGTTCAGACCGTGGCATTCAAACCACATCTCGCGTTCCTCTTCAGGTTGTTGGAGGAGCTTTTGTGCCCCCACTCCCACCTGTTCCCCCTTCAAGGCACCCTCGATCACCCTGGCTTAAAGACACACCACTTCTCCTGGCTGACCCCCCCATCAAGGGGGGATTCCTCGCTGCAGTGCTTTACTCTGTCCTCTCCCCACCGCCAGGCTTCACACACCAAAACTTCATTCGATTTTTTTTCTTTTTTCAGAAAATGCAGTTACTCTAATACCAATGGGTCCTTTCCCTGGTGTTCTCATTCCCTTTCACTGATGGTCCTCCTGCTACTCTCAGTAGATGATTAGTATTTATTATTTATCAGCCACCACACTGTACTCTACTTCCCACAAGATATTAAAGAAGGCACAATCCTTGCACCGAGTTTACAGCCAAGGAGAGAAGAGGCCTGGATTCAGATATCACAGGAATAAGCTGAAAGAGATTTACCAACGAACCCTCCCCATGCCCTGGCAGATGGGGGGCGGGGCCTGGCAGAGCCCGCCCCGGGCTGGCTCCGCCCAGTTCAAGCCAAATAGCAAGCAGCTCCCTACCTTTCCACACCCACCTCCCCAGTTTCTACCCAGGCCTCGGGCCTCAGCGGCTTCGCCGGGGAGGCGGGGGGGGGGGGGGGGGGGCGGGGCGGGCATGGGGGGGAGGGTTGTTGAAGCCCAGAGATGGGGGATGGGGGAAAAAGATATATTTCCTCTGAAATTCAAAACCAAATGAGGAGGAGGTAGGGGAGGAGGGAGAGGGCAGGGAATAAAAGCCAGATCTAGATCTACCAAAGAAGGGAAGACTAGTGCTGAAATGAAATGTTCTGGCACAATGGAAAGCCCGCACTGGGGCTGCCACGGGCTTCCGGCCAAACCTTTCCCATCAAGGTTGAAGTTAGGGTCTGTGTAGACAGCGTGTGGAGACGGGGAAGTGGTGGAACTAAGAAAGTCAGTGTAGACAGGGTGGGAGTCAGTGTAGACATGGAAGGCTGGGGTGGCCTGAGTAGGGGCTGTCTAAACAGAGAGGTCCTGTGGATTCAAGAGGGTCAGTGTAGACAGGAAAGTCCGTGTACACCGAGGAGAGTCGAGGGTCGGTGGCCAGGATTTACAGGGCTAGCCGTGGTTCTTCAGAGATTTGGACAATTCCTGCTCCTTACCGTGGCTGGAGTGTCATAGGGAGGGCGGAAGCTGAAAGACGATTGGACTTTTCGTTCTCAAACTTTTCCGCCAGTTTCCTCAGGTGTTGAGAGAGGACGGCGAGCTCGCCTCGGTCCCGTCAGCCAACCCTGGGCGGGCGGGGCCGGGAGGCTGGGGCCCAGGAGCCGGTGCCACGCGCCGTGCATCTGCCGGGCGCGGCCGCCGAGCGGGCCGAGCCGGGAGCCACCGCAGGGGGGCGGGGGCGGCGGACGGACGGACGGACGGACACACCCGCGAGCACTCCTCCCGGGCCCGGCGCGCGGCTGCTGGGTATCCCTCGGGCCCCGGGAGCAGCACTCGGCGCCCGGCCGGGGGCGCCCCGCCTCCCCCACCCTCCGCCCCCGCCCACTCGGGCGCCCGTGATTGGCTCCGCCCGCCCCTGGCTGCACGCCGCAGCCCGCCTCCCTCGCAGCTAAAGCAGACGGTACCCGGAGCGGAGCGAGCCAGAAGGGAGCATGGTCCCCGTGCCGCGGCCGCGCCAGCCCCCGCGCAGCCGCCGTCCCCGCCGCCGCGGATCTAGCTGCAGCTCCAGCCCCGGCCCCGGCTCCGCAGGGCCCGCCCGCAGTCCCGGCGGCCGCCGCGCCTGAGTGCAGCCCCCGCCCAAAGCCCGAGCCCTGAGCCCGGAGCCCGGAGCCCGGAGCCAACCCTAGCCCCGCGGCCGCCGCGGCTGCGGGGAGAGTGGGGGGGCGATGCTGCCGGAGCCGCCGCCGCCGCCGCCGCCTCGGTGAGAGCCGCGCCGCGCCGCGCGTAGCCGCACAGGCTGACAGGAAGAAGGACTGACTTCCCTCTCTCGGGCATCCTTACTGGGCTGCCGGGAGGCGGCGGCGGAGGAGGAGAAGAAGGAAAAGGGGGAGAAGGCGGAGAGCAGGAACGCGAGGAGGTGGACCTGGATCCGTTTCTCCCGGCCAGGACCCGAGCGGCCCCAGCTACAGCTACCCGCAGGCGCCGTCCCCTATCCATCAGCCCTCCTGCGCCCACTCGCGACCCCAGGCTCTCTGCGCGTCGGACCGGGGCCAGAGCCGCGCGGCTGGAGGTAAGAGCCAGGCTAGGGCAACAAGGATGCGGCGCCGGGGACCCAGGGTCCTGGAGGCTGCGTGGGGCCGGGCCGGGCTTGGGAGCGGGGCCCGAGGACCCGGAACGCTGGGCTCGGCTCCCGCGGCGGCAGCGGCGGCAGGAGCCTCCCGCGTCTGGACTCGCAAGGCTGCAGGAGCCCTTGCGCCTGCGCTGCTCCAGGGGGGAAAAAAGGCGGAGGGGGGGGAAACTTCCTGCCCCCGGGTGTGTATGCACAGGGGCTGGCCGAGGCCAATGTCGCTGTGGTAGGGGGCGCTGGAAGCGAGTGTGACCCCCCCGCCCCCCAGCCGAGGCAGCTCTTCGGCTGGGCCCGACAGCATGCGTCCCTCTCCAAGCCACCTCCCCTGAGCGGCCCAGGGCCCGAGCCGGGCTGGGGGCCAGGAAGAGGCACCGGAGAGCTGGACGCTGGGGGCGGCCACGCGTCTGGCCTTTGGGGAGGTGCGCGCCTCTGTGCAGCGGAAAGCCAGGTTGGGGTTTCTGATCCCTCCCGTCCTCAGACCCGCATTTGGGGACCTGGTCTCTTCACTCAATCCCAAGTAACTTTCGAGGTAGAGGAGCGAGAAAACCACAGGGAGGAAGCCCATACAGACCTTGTTGTGACCCGCCTTCCCTTAACGCCTTGTGGGTGCCAGCGTCTTTGGGGGGGGCGCGGAAAGGAGAGCGTACGGGGCTGGTGAAGCGGCTAGGATGTGTGTTGGGTGGGGAGGGCTTGTTTATGTGCGGGATAGTGTGGACGGGGAGATGTGTAATGTGGGAGTGTGGACGCGCGCCCAGACTGCCGCGGGAGGTGCCAGGTGGCAGAGGGCTCATGTCCGGGTCTCTGTGGCCTGGAGCGAGCCGAGAGCGCGAGGGTTATATGCGGTCGCGGCGCGGTTGCGGACGCTGGACAGTGCGGGCTCTGGGCCCCGAGGGAGGGGAGAGCTCGCCCGGGGTCGGGAGAGCAGAGTCGAGAGCCCGGATAGGTCCGAGGCAGCTCCCGGGCAGGTCGGGTCTGCGTTGGCTGGGGAAGGCGGAGACGCGCTGGCTGCCTGCAGCCAACGGTGATGGGGCCAAAGCGCGAGTCTCGGATGCCTGGGTCCGCTAGCTGAGAAGCCAGTTGTCGTTCCTGAGCTCTGGAACCCAATGGTAGACACGGTCAGTTGGTGGGTCCCCCCGGGGGTCCCTAGGGAGCCGCCGCCTTTGCCATCCCTGCCTCTCTGCAAACGCTCTCCTCTCTCTCTACGGTGCTTGCGCCGCGGCGCGCCCGGGGCGAATCGTGGGCGCAGGTATTTATGCAGCATTAGACGAGACCTCGGCGCTGGAGGGACGGGACCGCTGAGGACGCCGATCTGCTGCTGCCCGCGAAACTTCCACTTCGTCAGCTCAGGGAAAGTCAGGCTCCACTGCTGCAGGCTCCAGCCTCTCACTAGCCGAGCTATGCTGGGATTCGGACTCCTCTTGCAGTGACAGATCTGTCCTGGTTACAGCTGTATTTACCCTAATTTCAGTCGCTTTAAAGTCATCTGTCTACTCACTACAGAGTACCTTTTCTTGCCATGCGGTCTTATCTCCAACTCAGCCCTGGGAGGGCAGATTTAAGGAATTATTTCGGTTTAGGATGAATGACAGCAGATTTAATTAGCCCACCTCATTCGTGATTTTTTTGAAAATTACAATGGAGAGTGCACAGCTACTTTTTCACTTTTGGGGGGGGAGGGCATGATGAACAACTTTACTGATTGTTCATCCCGACTCTTGGCCAAAACGTCGGATAATTCACAGGTGAATACTTTAAAGGCTGGTTGGCATGCATGTATTTGAGTAGTCACATATTCTAGGCATTTATACTAGTATGGAGCTGTGTGCCACTGGTGAATGCAGTCTCCGTCCGGTACATTGTTCTGAGTGCACTTGATTTATCATCCTGCTATAAATCAGGGAATTACTGGCATATGTGCCCTTAAACTCTATATGAATTTAATGGCATTTAAATTGGTTTATGGGCTGATGTATTTAACCAATTTTAATAACTTTTCTGCACAAACATCTTATAAACCGTATTTGTCCGTGATTAAGAAAAAACATTTTCTTCCGTTCAGTCTCTCCATTTCTAGCAGTTAACAGAAATTTATAGGTCTTCAACTTTCATTTGCAAGCAACAATCCAAACGAAATACCTAGAGTTGTACTGAAATAAAATATCCTATGGTAGCCATGGTAACAAATAGATTAAGGGTTACTGGTTTTCATGTGTATGTGAAGGAAGTGAGGAATCTAGGTTGTGTCTTTTTAATTATGCTTCTAATGAGTGGTGGTCATACTTCAAGTACTCAATGCGGGAGATAAACAAGACTGAGAATTCAGTTTTGTGAGAGGTTTAGTGGAACAAAGACTAGTAGAGCCCAAGAGAATGACTTCTGCTAACTGCAGCTCCTCATATCCAAAAAGCAAATGATAAAACCTTTTTTGTTTTTCAAGTAGATGAGAATTGAGTTAGTCCCTTGAAGAATAGAAAATTTATTTTGTAAAAGAAAAGGAACCTTTAGATCCAGCCCGTGTTTTCTAGGAATAAACATGTTCGAAGTGTGGATGTTGGTGTGGATTGTCACAGTTGTTATCAACACCTGTCAATCTCAGTGAGGCATATCATTAGTGTATTCAGATCTTGCCTATTTCAATATTCATGCATTTCCATGGTGATCCATTCCATTTTTGTTTACTTAGTCAACCTTATAAATCTTTGGCATCAATTTCCGTTGTACCATCTTTTTTTCTTTCATTTATCAATTGATTTGACTGCAAATCATTCCCAGTTTAAAGCATTTTCTTTTTTTTTTCTCTCTATCTGCTAGTTCCCAAAAGTTTACACTATTCCTGGTTGCACACAGATATAAAAGGGTTAAATTTTTTTAATCGACTCAAATAACACCACTGATGCTAATGTAGTTTTTTAGCATCTCATTTGATATGTGTGTGTGCATGGGGTTTTTTTGTTTGTTTTTCTTTTTTCTTCCAGCAGGCTTACCCTAAAGCTTTCTCACTTTATGGCCTGGAGATGTCAATCCAACCCAGCAGAATTGACTAAAGGTTTCCCTCTCTCCCTTCTTTCCTTCCCTCCTTCCTTCTTTCCTTCTTTCCTTCCTTCCTTCCTTCCTTCCTTCCTTTTTTCCCCTCCTACCCTGTTATGGTTCAAGGATTCTTTATGTCTTCAGCTGTATCTGGCTTAAACAGACTTCTGGACTTTGTGTGCTGGAACAAGCCTGTCCTCCTAGGATCTTTTCTCATCCAGTAGTAGCCAAAGACAGAAGGTTCTGGAGCATCTGAGGCTTTTTCTGAATACGATATACGTTTAGTCACAGCATATAGTGTCTCTAGGATCATTGTAACATTGTTAAGTTCACTGAACAGGAAGCTTTGCTTAAATGCGAGTGATGATTTTGCTCACCCGCTTTCAACTTTGCTTTCTAATGATGCAGTCCTATGCTAATCACACCCTGTATATTTTAGAAATATCAAGGCAAGCATTAGCACGCTACTGACTTATTAGGATCAGGCAAAATAATTGGAGCACTTAAGTTCAAAGTCAGATGGAGAAACGGAATTATAACCAATCTTGTGATTCTGTAATCGGTCAGCTAAGTGCTTACTTGGGGATAGGGGGAGGAATAAACACCATGAATAAGAAGTCCAGCCTTTGGTTGTGGTGGGTGAGGCTAAACCAAAGCAGAAACCATGTAGGATGACTGGAGAATAAGAGATCTCTTTGCAGGGAATTCCCTGGTGGGCCAGTGGTTAGGACTCAGTGTTCTCACTGCCAGGGCCCGGGGTTCAATCCCTGGTGGGGGAATTAAGGTCCCACAAGCAGCGTGGCAAAAAAATGAAAGAAAGAAAAGAAATCTCTTTGCAGACAGATAAATCACATGTAAACCCAAATGTTTAGAAACTGGAAGAATGTAGTTTATGCAGAAGATGGTCGTTTGTTATTACTCAGGAAATCGGGATTCATCTCCTAACATGCTAAAAAAAAATAGTCTGAATAATTTTGGTTAAGAAGGAAAAGTGTGTCAGAATTTTTTACCTGCCTGCTGAGATCAAGATCACTCTGAAAGCAAACTCTGGTTCTTCCTACAACAGCTACCCGCTTACCTTCCTGAAGTCCTAGGTCAGAAAGGTAGTCTCTGCTTTCTTTAATGAAATCACTTGAAAACAGGGAAATTGAAGCTGCAAAAAAAAAAGATGAGGTAGGTTGATCATTGAAAATAGCAACACAATTATTTGTGAAATAAACTTTATTGTCTTGGGGGATCTCCACCTTTAGGGAGGGAAAGGGAAGATTTCTCATTTCTCATGAGAGAGGATAGCTGCATGAAATTCACATGATTCGGACTCTTGACTCTGCAGCAGGTGGTGATGATTCAGAAACTAGAACAGGGATGGTTGAGCATTGTGAAAGTGATCTGGTTTGGGCCAAGAGATCAGCTCCCGAAACATTTGATGGCTGTCATTGGCCCCACAGGTGTCAATTTTTTGTAATTATTTTCTAGAGTTTTGAAATTTTTAAATCATTGACTCTTTTAAGGATATATGCGTGTGTTATGTATATACATACACATACATATATACAAATACATTATACATAAACTATGTCTATATACACACATATATACAGATATGTATTCTGCCACTTTATTTTTTTTAATTGTGGTAAAAAGAAACACGTAACATAAAATGTATCATCTTTACCATTTTTAAGTGTACAGTTCAGGAGTGCTGATATTTATATTGATGTGCAGTGGATGTCCAGAACTTTCTCATCATGCAAAACTGAAACTCTATGCCGATTAAGCAGCAGCTGCCCATTTCCCCCTTCCCCATTCCCTGGCAACCACCATTCTACTTTCTGTTTCTATACATTTGACTACTTTAGATATCTCATGTAAGGGGAAATCTTACAGTACATGTCTATGAACATGGGTGTGCAGATATCTCTTCAAGATCCAGCTTCCCATTCTTTTCCATATATACCCAGAAGAGGGATTGCTGGATTCTCCCATTTTTTACATGGATATGTTACACTGATCCTCTGTTTAAGAGACATGGTGAAAATGTAGTCAACAGAATACAGTCAGGGAAAGAATGCAGTAGATGTGACTGACATTTGTTCTTCCTTTTCTGTGGGTACATTTCCTCACAAGTCTCTCCAATCACTTATGTTTTGCGTTTAGGGCTTGCCTGAGTTGCAGCGATATGGCACAGTGGGTAAAGTCATGGGTTTAGTGTCATAGTCCAGTGCCTGGTGCCTACTAGCTGTGTGACCTTGGAAAGATCCTTAATCTCAGTATGCCTCCATTTTCTTTTATGAAAATGGAAGGAATAATCGTGGTCAAGATAACTCCGGTAAAACCTGCATCACAGTGTCTGTCTGGCCTAGAGAAGTGCTCTAGAAAGGAGAACTTCGGTCAAGTCGTTGTGATAGAAAAGGCAGCAGCAACCCCTGGAGATCTCAGAAACCATAGACACCTATCCTGTTAAATTTGATCATACAGGTTTTCGTAATATGCCAGGGTGTATATAAATACATTGTATTCTGTGAGTCTCATTAGCAGGACTTATTCTGAAACGAGATTTGCATCACAATTACAAAAGTTAAAAATATCCTTGAGTGATTTGGTATATGAACTTTTAATTCCATTGTTAGTATCATAATTTTAGAGTTGATGTGGATTTTAGAGGTCCGCTGATCTATTATTCAATCACCAAACCTGTATCAAGCCCCAATAATATAATAATAATAGCTTCCAGTTATGGCTGACCACTATATTTTAGTGCTTTACATACATTACCTCTAATCCTCATATCAACGCTGAGAGGTAGGGATTATCCACATTTTGCAAATGAAGATGAGGCTCAGAAACATAATCAACTGGCCCAAGGCCATGAATTGTACCTCTGGGTTTGAACCCACATCCGTCAACTACCAGTCTGTCTTGTCTTTCCGGTGTGTGTATGGTGGGGCGGGTGTGAGACTCCAGACTGGGTCTCGATGCATTTGCACCACTACACGCTGTCCGCTATGCACCAGGTACCGTGCTGTCTGTGCTAATTAACATTTTAAGTAAAATAATTCTACTAGAGGGAACGTGAACTTTAATAAGAATATTGACCAGGTCCAACATTCACAGTACTTTGGGATTTGCTTACCTGCTTCCATTTCCTCTGTCTCCTGGAACGCTAAGGAGAAAAACTTTCAGATGTTTGAATGGCAGCTGTTTCCACGTTGAGCCAGTGTAATAACTAAATATCGAAGTAAGGAGTAGAAACAATGTAGAGAGGATTAAGGATACATCCAGGACCGCTGAAGACTGATCTGGGTGTGTTCACTTTTCAATCCCCGTGCCTAACACAGTGCCTGGCACAAAACTTGATAGTAAAACTATTTGCCTGGATAAATTTATGCCCAGAGAAGGTGTCAGGTAATAGACATCAAAGGCTACTTTTTGGAGTTCCTTTTCACTCAGTTAGCTGTGTAGCTGTATCTTCGTGGTTTTTCATTGTGTGGAATTTTAGATGCTATATTTGGGCATACATCTATTAAATATGCTTGTTGATGAATTCTAACTAATCTAAATGGAATCTTTTAGGATTTATGACTTGAGACTTGAAGACTAATTTTCTTGGAGCTTCTTCATTCCAGTGATAACTCGAATCTATTTGGCACTTGTGAGAGTCGACGCAAAGTCCGTCCTAGTCCGTCCTTCATATTACACTTACTCGTGAGGTGTTGTCCCCACTTAGATTTTTTAATTTGTGGCATTTCATAAAAGCATTGTTTTAATGGAAAATAACACACCTTGCAATCATAGAGACCACTATGAAAGGGCAATAACACTGTATTTTCCAAGTTCTGTCCTATTTGAATTCTTTGGTGCAGGCGTGGGGGCGAATTGGTTGGTTGCTTCTGGAGATGGATGAGAGGATGCGAACAGAACCTGGGGCAGACACACAAAGATGTGTTTGCTCCCTGTTTTAACTCTTCTAGCCCTCACTCAGGCAAGGAATGACTTCTCCAGTTTGAGATTCACTGGGAGAAAGGCATGGCTACAGTGCCTTTGATTGAACTTGTAACTGAGTGATCCCACAGGAAATGATGCTGGGTGAGGGTGAGGTTCCGCCCCACCACCTCCCGCTTCCTTACTCCTGGGCTTGTCTCTCCCCTCAAGGTAAAATCAGGCAGGAGGAGGCTTTCTGTTCCTTCAGGCCTCCCTGCAAAGCTCTTAGAAGCAGGGTCAGTGGTGGGGACGATGAAGCACGAACAGACAAGAGGACTCTCTGTCTTGTGAAAAGCAAAAGCTTAGGCCAAATTAGAGACCTAACAGCTGCCAGATCGTCCCTGTTTTCCTTTTGGATATTTAGCGACACTGAGAAGTAGTGGGGAAAGGTGAAACGTGCATTTAAAAAAACAAACCAAAAACTTACCTTTCTCTTTTATCTTCTTGTTTCAAATTTCCAGCTTTAAGCATTTGCTTTCGGATCAAAACTGCAGCTGAGCTTAGCCTCCTAAGGAACTTTAATGATATATTCGTCTCCTGGAGCTTCTGAACGAGTATAGACTCAGTAACTGTTTACTGAGCAGGTACAGTGGAGAGAACGGTTCCTTTCATGCAGCATCTCTTTTGTTGCTCACCTTGTGACGTGGGTGGCATTATTCCCGTTTTGCAGATGAGTTCTAGAGAGACAGAGCATTTGCCTGAGGTCAGATCAACAAACACAGGTGGCTGGATGGGTTAAAGGAATGCACAGGCCTGGCCTCCAGACGACTGCCCACCTCTAAAGAAGGGAGAGAGCCAGTATTCTCTTTCATACAGAATATAAACTGCTTATTTAAATAACAATATATACACACTTAGCCACATTGCTCACTGATTACCACAGTTGACATAATAAGTTGAGGTCCAGCTAATTTTATTTTAAGGCTTGAAATAAACCTGAAAGTGAGACCCGTCAACATGATTTCAAATTCCTTCACACTTAAACTCACTGCCATCGTCGTTTATAAACTGAACAAAAGTTCGATTCTGAGTTTAGCTTGAAGGCTTAGGTCTAACTGACTATCCTTGTGGTCAGAAGGCTTCTTAGGGTGCCCTGACTTACATGGATGAGAATCAAATATTCGAGGATTAAATGGCTTCCTGTTTACAGCGCTTAGAACAACACCAGGCATATCATAACTGCTGTCTATGTGTATGGGTGGGTTGGTTTCTGCTCCAAATCATGTGAACAAGTGGTTATTTCTGGATTCATTTTGGGAATCATGACCTCCTTGAAGGCAGGCACCAGCTTTGTCTTTTGGCCTTGGACTTTACACATGTTGGGTACTCACTGTTCAGATGCCCTGAGATGTGGCCCCGACCATGAGCTCCCAGCCAACTCAGAAGCCCATGGCATGTGGAGAGCAGGCAGAAGAAGATCAATGAGGATCTAGTCCAGCAGTTTCCTGTGAAGTTCTGAAAGACAGACCACAGGGGAAGAACCTGATCCTGAATGCTACCATGGGCATCCACGCAGTTCCACCCGGGCACCTAGGTTGGGCACTGCTGCTGCTGGCCAGGCTGTCCAGGCCAGTAGAAAATGATGCCACTCTAGCCCTGGTCCTCATGCTGCCAGACCTCAAATCAGTTACCAGTCTGAGACAAGGTAAAATGGGAGTAAGCATCTAGAAACTTCTGTTGCATTTGCCACTGCCTTGACAGCCAAGAGCGTGATCCTTGGGCTTCTCTCATTGAAGGTGTGGACCAGTCTGGGGCCACGTCACACTCCCGTGTGCGTTGCCGAGAGAGCAGTATGTGGTGTGAGCTGTGGTCTAGTCGTGCATGCTAAGACCACATTTTGGTTCTTAACAGATTGGAGGTACAAATAAAACCCCCAAACCTGGTCTTTCACCACAGACAGGGGTAGAGGGCAGCGTGGGAGCCTAGATGCAGTTGTCTTGCCAAAGCACGTGCAGTGATTTTCTAAAGCTCTGATCTAGAATCCCGCATCAGTGAGGCCAACCTTGCCACCTTTGGGACAGCAAGCAGACTGAATTTTGGCCAGTTCGTCAGTGCTCACTGTAGCGGGGGGAGCTGCCTGATCTGTTCTGTCCAGAAAATGATGGCCATGTTTGGTGGGCTGTGAAGAGGGGTGTCTGCTCTGTGTTCATGTGCATCCCCAGTCGTTTCCCTGATGCTGAGTGAGAGCTTCAGGGTCTTAGCTCAGGAACCTCATACCCACATTCGTATGAGGCCATTTTGTTGCAATTCTGCACTGTTTTGACTTCTTGAGCCATGCATAGGTTATTTCTGCCGTTGAATCAGCTTATTTGTTCGGGGTAGGCTATTTTGCCATTGAACTAGCCTGTTTGCTTGATCTGAAGAACTATAAGATGACCATACTCTGATTCTGGCTTTCCAAACCAAAAGCCAGGGCCACCGAATTTGGGAAGTGTCAGTGCCGCATTCGGAAGCCGGATTAGTGAGACCCGGAGGCCGCGTGCAGCAAGTGGGGCTGATCTTGCTAGCGAAGAGCCTGCTGTAAGTGGAGTGCTGTAATCTATTCGTTTCATGCTGTTCCAACCAGCTTTAATCATCGAAACTTGAATAATATTCAAACTGTGAAAGGAACCTTTTTCTTGCTGAAACCTAGGTGTGCCAAGTAGAAGCTCAGAAGCTTCTCAATCTACTGATCTATGGCAACACATTGCAGGGGAAAAAAAAAAAAAGAGGAGTACCTGGGTTGCTTCACGCCCTGTGGGAAAACTGCCTTTTTCCACAATTAAATGGCACTAAGATCTAAAATTTCCTCTTTTGCCCCCAAGGAGAAGAATGATTTTCATGGAAACCATGCTTCATGGAAGTCACTTTTTTTCCTCTCCATGAACTCACCACCTCTCTTGTAAACTGAAGGGACATTTTTTTTCACTGGCCCCAGGTCTCCAACAGGGTCTGCCCTGGCACCCCTGGGGGAGAGGTCTGACAGTGTAGAAGCCCACAGGGCTTTCTGGAGGGAGGGGATGTGTGTTGTGTGACCTGGAAGACACCAGCGACTGGGGAACTGGGATGTGAGGGGAAGGTCACAGGCAGCAGTGGGGAGACTAATAAGAAAGCGGGCTAAGGTAAAGCCACACAAACCATTATCCTGTGGCAAGGGCTCCAGCCCTGCATTTCCAGATGGGCTGTGGGGACAGCCCCTGCCTCTCCCATGCTCTCTCCCTCACATCCCCCAGTGAAAAGGGCATTCCAGAGCCACCACCCTGCTCAGGTTCCCACCTAGGAATTTAAAATTTCTCTCCCAGATTCTGCAGAAAGCACAAAAAGCCCTCTTTGTTGGTGAGGACTCCTGGGGAGGTCACAGAGGTGGGGTGGGTACTCACTGAACTGTGAAGTCACAACTCAAGAGCTGTAACTGTCAGCTGTTTTTATTCCAGGTATGCCTCCCAGAACGTCTGGTCTTCAGAAACATTTTTTTGATATCTGGACTAGACACCAAGGCCAGGTATAATCTCCTTGGTCCTAGGGAAAGGGTCAGGCAGTTGCCTGTCTGACTCTTGGCTCCTGTGCTCTGTGTGACCAAGGGACCATTGGGGGTAGGGACGGGGACATGAGATTGACATCTAGGGACTGAGCATGTGACGGTGGGAAGGGCGAGACTGGGCTCTCAGTCCTGCACAAAGTTACAGATAAAACTTACTTACTTTCAACTCAACAACAAACAAACAGCGCGATGTGAAAAATGGGCAAAGGACTTGAACGGACATTTCTCCAAAGAAGATATACCAATCACCGAGAAGCACGTGAAAAGATGCTCAACACCACTAATCATTAGGAAAATGCAAATCAAAACCATGATGAGATATCATTTCACACCCATTAGGATGACTATTATTTTTTAAAAATAGAAAATAAAAAGTGTTGGTGAGGATGTGGATAAAGTGGAACCCTTATGTGCTGCTCATAGCAATATAAAATGGTGTGATCACTAAGGAAAACAGTATAGAGATTCCTCAAAAAATAAAATATACAATGATCATACAATCCTGTAATTCTGCTTCTGGGTATATACCCAAAAGAAGTGAAAGCAAGGACTCAGATAGATGTTTACACACCCATGTTCATAGCAGTATTCTTCACAATAGCCAAAAGGTGGAAGCAACCCAAGTGTTCATCAGTGGGTGAATGGGTGTGTAAAATGTGATATAGTCACACACTGGAATATTACTCAGCCTCACAAAGGGGAAGGGAATTCTGACACATGCTGCAACGTGGATGAACCTTGAAGGCGTTATGCCAAATGAAATAAACCAGCCATAAAAAGACAAATATTGTATGATTCCACATCTGTGAGGCACCTAGAGTTGTCAGATTCTTAGAGACAGAACATAGAATGGTGGTTGCCAAGGGCTGGGGGAGAGGGGAATTAAAACTGTACCCACTAAACAACCCACTGTTGTTTAGTGGGTACAGTTTTGATTTGGGAAGATGAAAAAGTTCTGGAAAGGGATGGTGGTCATGTTTGCACAACAGTGTGACTATATCGAATGCTGCTGAACTGTACACTTAACTGGTTAAAATGGTAAAATTTATGTTATATATTTTTACCACAATTAAAAAAAAAGACTTCTAAACATATTCCAAATTGGCTCTCCTAATAAATTCTTTAAACAATTTGCTTAGGGGGAAAAAAGGCATTTACTTCAACAGTTCATCAGTTTGAGCACCTGCTGTGTACCTTGCCCTTCGCTGGGCATTGTATGTATGTATGTGTTTTATTTGAGGTGTAATAGTCGAAGCAATACAATAAAATCCACAGATCTAAAGTGTTCAGTTCAGTGAGTTTCGATAACTGTATGTACCTGTGTAGCCACCATCCAAAACAAGATGTAAAACGTTTTCGTCACCCCAGAAAGTTCCCACATGCCGCCTCCAAGCAATCCCCCTTCTTCTGACCATTTTCTGATGTCTGTCATCAGAGATGAGCTTTGCCTGCTGTGTGACTTTGTATGAACCGAAGCATGTGGTGTGTACTCTGGTGCCCTCTGGCTTCACTCAGCCTACCCCGGGCGCCACTTATCCATCTTGACACTTACCCCAGTAGTTCGTTCCTTATTGCTAAGTAGCGTTCCGTGGTGTGTACCAGAGTTGGTGTGTCCACTCTCCTGTGGATGGACATTGAGTGTTGCAGTGTTTGGGGAGAGTTGCCAGCGAGTGAGGATGTTAGCTGGCCATCTGGGAGTGTCCCCACAGATTGGCGTTGTAATATAAGCTCTCCGTGCAGGGGGGTTTCCTACGAGACTGGCAGCTTACCCGGAGTTGAACAGTCTCCAGGTCCTGGCATTTGGGTGATTCACGCTAAAAGTATGGCACCCGCTAGACCAGATGCTCATGTTGCTACTGGACAGATTTCTCCCTTGAAGGTGCATCACACAGGAACCTGAGTCTCTTATTGGGAGGCTGCTTGGTGACACTGCCCTGGGGACAGGAAGTTGGTGGATGGTCTTAAAGGTTAGTGTCCTTGAGCAGTGACTGCACCTCCCCAGCTCAGGCGGCCACCTGCAGAACTGACTGGATCCCATGGGGTAGGGACTAGGGTGACCGCTCCCCAGCTCGGCCCCTTCCTCTCTGGTTTGCAGCCTCAGAGCTGGTTGACACGTTCTTTCTGCAGCCGCGTGAATGCCTTTAGTCTGAGACTGTAGCGCAAGAGCTATTCTTGCAAGAGCTGTCCTTCCAGTGACCTTGCCCTCTCTGTTGTGACCCATTCTCCAGTGAGTCTGCTGTCTGACTCTGAGGTCAGCGTCCCCCACTTCCACATTTCTGGGCAGCATCTCAGCTCCTGAAGTAGCAGTGAGGCCTTGTGCCCACGAGCCATGGCCTTTGCTGCCAGGGAGGTCAGGCCTCAGCATCCTAGCAGGGCCGCCTAGAAATGGCGAAATCCTAGGCAGTTTACCTCATCTCTTGGAACATAGCCACCTCATATAATGACACTAATAATAGCTTTGCTGCCCTATGTACTGCCCGTAACAGGACTGTAAGGTGGGGGGCGAGGTAATTCTCGCCTTCCAGGAATGCACACAAGGTACATCTGCGTGAAAGCTGAGTTCACTTGTCTCCCCTGGGTCCACATTCCTGGGCCATGCATCATCGCATGACTTGGAGAGTGCGGGGTGCTAACTGGAACTGTTGCCTCCAGTGGAGAGCTGTGGGAACACGGGCCGATGAGGGTGTGGTGGTCGCTGGGAAGCCCCCTGGAGCAGGGCAGTGGGAGGACCTCCCAGGGCAGGTGTGCTGGTGGTGGTCGCCCTCCCTCCATTCGGGTGCCTTCCTTTGCACGCCCCGGACCCCCGTCCCCAGTCCACCAGCTCACAAGCTCAATACAGCTAACAAATCTACTCTCCCCTGTGAGAGGTAAGCTGGGAAGGCCAGCTTGGGTTTGCACTGTGATTTCTAAAGGATGCATTGGTCTGAATTCACCTCTGAGAAGTGTTGGTGGCACAGCTGGGAGTTGTGTGAGCCCCACGACTGTGTGGTTGGCTCCCTGGCCAGAGCCCGTGGTGCTGATGCTCCTGGGACAGGGGAATGGGGCATGGAGCCCATCTCAGCAAGCCAGGGCCTGATGAGTCGTGCCCGCCCACCCGTGGGCACAGGGAACTGAGCCCCTGATGTGGCTGGAGAGGAGGAAGATGCACTGGGGACAGAGGGACTGTCAGCTGGCCGAGGAGCCGCTCTGGCCAGGCTGAGGCCACCCTTGACTCCCCCCTCCCCTCTTCCATCTCTAGAAGGCTTGTCCATCTCTCTGCCCATCCTTCATGGCTTCCTCTAGGATGAGCCCGTGACCCAGGTTCTCCAGGTAAACGCTTCTTAGGGGTCCCCAGCTGACCGTGTGCTCCTGGAGGATTGATCGCCTCACCTTGCGTTTATATTCCTTTGTTGATTTTCCTCTAAGAGCCTAGGCCAGTGCTGGGCACATGTCACAGTTTGATCGAGTGAGCCGCAGAGCAGGGGAATGCCATCTAAGACGTGCCAGTGAGAGGCAGAGCTGGGACCAGAACCCCAAATACTAGAACATGGAAACAGCATCCCGAGTGTGCAAGGAGGGGTGGGAGCGGCAGGTCTGGGTGAGGGATCCTCTCCTGTGAATCCTGTGCTGTTTCAAGCTGTTCTGGGTGAAAGAGTGCAAACGCCGGGGAATTTTCTCTCTCTGCCTTGGTTATTGTCACATGCAAGCAGGGATGATTTCCTAAAATGTGTGACTAGATAAGGGATCCCTTCACCAGGATGTGAAATGACTGTGCATTCAAATCTGAGCCATGAAAGATGATCTTTGCTCCATTTTTCCTGTGCACCACACACGAATCTTCCCAGGACACTAACCGTGTGCTCGTCTGGAGGCCTCGGGGCTTGGGGTCACTGGTGAAAGTGCAGCCTGGAATGGCTCCCGGGTGTTGCCCGTGCGCACCCCCCACTCTACTGTCTTCTCCCCCGACCCAGTCTGCCCAGTGATGCACTGACACAGCCTGGTTTGTCTCAGGGGAAAATCTGTCCTCAGAGTACGTGTTTGGGTACTGGGGTGGAGTTGGCAAAGAGGTGGCGTGAAGAGAGCATTCCTTGCCTTTCTTCTGATCAGGAGACTACAAGGAAAAATACAAAACACTTCTTTGAGCATTGAGAGCAAAATTTTTAGAGTGACTTTATCATGAGTTTGTTTATCATGAGAATCGTTTTTTAAAAGGAAACTTGGTTAATGAAAAGAAATCAGGGACATATTATATATATATACAATGACGTCAAGTATGTAAAAAAAAAAAGAGCATAGAACGAAAGACTGAAAATGTGCCGTAATGTTAACAGTAGTCATTATTCTCCTTTTAAAATTCTACTTAAAATTTGTCTATTTAAAAAATAGGTTTTTTAAAAAACAATCAGCATATTTTTCATAATGGAAAGGAATAAAAACATTTAACAGGGGAAAGAAATTTAACTATACTAATAAGGTGAATTTTCGCCACCTGCCACCTTCATAGTGAGCACTGTGTTTGTGTACACGCCCACACAAATACTGATGAAAACATGAAAAGGACAGGCCACAATGTGGAAGAGATTTTTAAACAACCAGTTTTTTAAAGGGAGGAAGGAACAAAATAATTTCATAGAATCCCATATATAATATTCTTCACAGTGAATCTCAGACTTACCTTAAATGAACAATTCTCTCAGGGTTCTGTTCCATCCTGGGGCTCCAGCAGGATCCAAAATTGGGGGGCTGTCTTCTTAGAGACAACCAAGCTAAAGCAGATGCCAAACCTGAAAAGCCTGCCTTGCTGCATGCTAGCTGAGTGCCAGCCTTCTCAAATAACTGTGCCCCCAAGTGGTCACTTGTCCCTGTAAATTACATCCAGCAAAAAGGTTGCAATTAACCAGATCCTGAGTCACAGGGTTTATAATTTAATAATAATGATGATGTCAGTTACATAGGACAAAAAGGAGTGAGAAAGGAAAGAAGAAACCCAAAATGTGTGTGTGTGTGTGTGTGTGTGTGTGTGTGTGTGTGCGCGCGCGCGCAAGTGTAGAGCAAAAGACAGGGAAGGATTTTCTGAATGTTTACCTACCCATACCCCTCCAGAAAGGGGTGTGTGTGTGTGTGTGTGTGCGCGCATGCATGTGTTTCCACTGGCAGAGGAGCCTGGCCAGAGGGGTGAGGGCGACTGAGCAGAACCCTCCGAGAATTCTGGAGACTCTGCCCCTTTCTCAGGATGCTCCTCCACGCCTTTGACGGCCTGCTTCTCTGCAGCAATAGTTCCATGATCGTCTCTTTGGCAGTCTGCCAGAGGCTCTAAGTGTACCAAGAATTGTGTTTTAATAGAAGGCTTTACCTCTGATACAGATTTAAAATGAGGAAGAAACTTTCTTCTCCTCAGCCAGAGCGAAATGCATTTTGCTGCTTGTGAAATGCTGGTGATTACAAGCTACTCTTACATAATTTTATTATTTTCAATTGCTGCCTGTCAGTCTCAGGTGATGGTTTCCTGGGAGCAGAAAGGAGGCAGATTCTGGGCGATGATTAAAAAAAAAAAAAGCCACCCAGTCATTAGCAGATCATACAGAAGTTTAGAAAGGAGAATAATTATCTTTGTGACGATGCGGTTCAAGATAATCGGAACTTGCATTGCTAAGGTAGACATGCAGAAGTGAATCGAGTGTTTAATGGCCTTTTAGAAAATGCATTTTCACTTTAACAAAGGGTTGATGTTTGAAATTTTTTTAAAAATCTTTAATGAAGGAGTTCCCTTCAATAACCACATTTTCAGAAATCTTTGACACTATCGAGGAGGTCCACTGTCACGCCCACAAGAGGGCATTTTCTCATCAACTACTGTAAAAAAACGATTTGTTTTTAAAGAGAAGCTAGCTGAGAGGCCTTGGGGAAGGAGAGTGTTAATCAGTAACTGGAGATGGAGAGCTGCTTGCAATTGAGTTGTATGTATGTTCCCACTGAATATGTCCTGCCAGTGCATGAGCCAGTGCTACTGGCCAGGAATTCTGCTCAGTGTGTTTACTCTGTTTTTAATGTCTTATTCCCAGAATGACTGGGCACTAAAGGAAACCTTTACAAGAGTTTTCTCCAGATACAAGATACCACATGCTAGTATAGCTAGTACCCAGCTAGAATTAGGTCCCGAACAGGTATGTTACCCATCAATGACTTTAATACTAAATTTGATTTTCTAGTATTTTAAGACTCCAACCAAAGGCTTCCACCCTTTCCCGCTCCAAGGTCCTTCCTTTATTTATTTAACAAATACTAATTCAGCACCTACTGTGTGTGTCAACAATGAGCCAAGCTAAGACCTTGTCTTCGTGGAACATACATTCTCCATAGGGAGACTTAGCATTAAAAAAGAAAACAAACAAATACTGGAATGTAATGTAGATAATTGTAAATGCTATGAGGGACAATAATTGGGAAAAGGAAAGGGGTAGCTATATGGGACTGGATAGTTAAGAATACTTCTCTGAATGGTAACAAATAATATTCTACTTTTGTTCAATGGGCACCAGTACTATTTAGATTACAAATGTAATAAATTCTTTAAACTCCCTTCTTCAGAAAAGTTAGTTGCAATGTTTAGTATTTTATGGACCATGAAACATGATGAAAATGGGGGAAGAAACATGAAGTTGCCAGTTACTAGTTTGTTAAATAACATTTTAAAATTACCATCTACTCCACCCCATCATTTCAAAGAACACTGAATGTTTTAACACCAAAGCGTAGGAAGGATATAATCCCAGAATATGGAAGAGTTGAATGAACTTAGTGTTTTAGAAAATTCACTACATACTTTTGAGTTTTCTCATTTTCCATGGACTAGTCTGGCTCATGGTAATCATCTACCCTGTCCCCAGACAGGCCCAAGCTACAGAAGGTACAGTAATGGCAGCTCTGTTGACATCAGTTCCACAAGCCTGCCCCACTCACAGCCACGCCTAAGACACAAAAGCAGAAGGTGGTGGTGTGCTTCCTACCCCTTAGATTCTAGGATACTTGGTAGAGAATTCAGCACAAGATCTATGATGCCCTTAGAGACCCATGTGACAGTTCCTGAAGCCAGGAGTCAAAACTCAACTTTAAAGACATGTTTTGAAAGGTCAGAGCAGAATGGGCTGGGCAAATCAAGGAGGGCTTCGTGGGGGAGGTGAGCCTTCAACTTGGCCTTAAAGTACAGATAGGTATGAGGAAGAGGATCATAATGGGTGGCATGTTCATTTTTTTTCAGTTAATGTGGAACATTTTTGGTAATAAAAGTAACACCCATTGTGTAGTATTTTCGGGCAAAATGAAGTAGGTATTAACCTCTAAAACCCTATTGTCTACAGATGGCTTTTCTTACTATTTTATCGTATTTTCTTCTAGTCTTCCTTTTGTTTTGCATTTTTACAATAGATGGGGCCATGTTGCAAATGAAATTTTGCATCTTGCATTTTTAAACTTTAGAACAGTTTCCCGCGTCATTAAAAGTGATTCCTAAACATCAATTCTTAACGCCTACATGGTATTTCGTCATGCCTGCAAACTGGTTTACTCAGCCATTCCACCCAGCAGGTATACATTTTTTCTCCTATTATCACCCTCTTGTGGATCATTTTGGTTCATAATTTTGGTGTCAGACAGATCTGACAAGGCCCAGGCTAACATCAGGCTCATCACGTTATTCACCCAGGCCTCTGTCTCTCACATGTCACGTGGAAATACTAGTACCAGCATTATGGGGCGGTTGTGAGAGTTACATGAGAGAATGTTTTGGATAGAGTTCTAGAAATAGAATTACCAAGGTTTGATCTTTTAAAATTATATAACTTTCTAATTATAAGAATAATGTTCTTTATGGAAAATTTTAGCAGAAAGAAAAACCATGCCTAATCTCATCACTAAGAGATAAAAACAGTTAACATTTCAGAATCCATTTTTTGTCACTTTGAGTAGAATTGGGACTGTACTATAATATATATCATTTTCTCTCCTGCTTTTTCCGTCTTAACCTTGTATTGATTTCCCATTGTCATTATACATTCAAAAACATCTTAAAAGGCTGCATTTCATTATATTCCATTATATTAATGTGCCATGTTTTATTTAACTTCTAATTGTTGGATATTTAGATAATGATTTGCTATTATTAATAACGTTGAAATCAGGTGTTGTTGAAAATAAATATCGGCAGACATTTTGGATTATTTCCTTAAAATTAATTCCTAGAAGAGGTGTTACCAGATCAGAGGTAGGAACATACAGAAGACATTGATTTGTACCTCCGCGTCGCCTATTTACTCTTCCATAAATAGCACATGAACACCTATTTTACCCAATGCTTACCTATGACAATTTTTAAAACTATCTCAATCTCTTCGTGGTCTCAATTTGCACACCCTTGATTACCTGTGGGCTAGAGCATTTGTTTCTGTGTTTATTGACATTCCTGTCCTTTGCCTATTCTTCTATTTACATTCATCTTTTCTTATTGATTTGTAAGAGCTCTTTATGCATAAGAGAACATTAACCTTTTGGTGTCATGTTAGAAATATTTTTCCCAGTTTGTCATTTGTCTTTTAAATCCATTTATGGTTTCTTGATTGTATAGAACCCTTCAATTTGTGTGTTGTCCTATTTGTCAGCCTTCTTCACTTTGATGTTTCCTCTCGGTTTTTTATGCTTGGAAAGTCCTTTCCTATCCTGGCTTCAGATATCTGTTCATTTACATTTTCTTCTACCTGTGTCATGATTTCACTTTATAGATTCAAATATTTATCCTGTTCTAAGTTATCTCATTTTGTTGTAGGATGTAAGGTAGGAATTTAACTTTTTTCTTAATGGTTATGCAATCCTTCCAGTTCTGTTTATTGAATGATCTTTCTTTTCTCCCAGTTTGAAATGCTACTTCTCTTAAACACGCAATCCTTATTTTAGCTAGAGCATGTTTCCAGCTTCTTTATTCTGTTCCATTCTCTCTCTGACCTAGTGCTATACCACACTATTATAATCACAGATGCTTTTATATTGTGTTTTAAAATCTGGTATACAAATCAACTACATTATTATTATTTTCCAAAATATTTTTAGCTACTATTTCCAACACATCTAATAGCCCAGGTGAACTTTAAAATCATTTTTAACATACTAAAAAATCTCTTGTTGACGTTTTCTTACATGATATCATATGAATTAGATGATGTCTATAAATTGATTTATAAAGAATTGACATCCTGACTACAATATTGAGTCTGCTCATTCAAAAACATGCTATTCCATTTACTCTCTCGTATTGTTTATTTAAGTTTACTTTCATATCTCTCTGTAAATATTTGTGGTGTTTTTCATATGAGCTCTGCACTGTTCTTAGAAATTTCATTCTTAGATGCTACATACAGATTGATATCTTTCTGTATTTTTGTGAGTTATTTATTACTGAGAAAGCCGTTAATTTTTATGTATTTATTTTGTATCTTGCCAGGTTATTGAGCTTTTTAATGGACTTTTGTGAGGCTTTCCAAACATGCTGATCATTTTACCAAAAGATTGTATCTACAAACAGTAGTATCTGGAAGAGCTTATATTATCATATTTAAGAATCTGTATTAATTTGGAGGAAAATGGCATCTCGTTGTGTCCTATCTACCATTTCTATGAAATTTATTTCTGACATTAAGCCTGAGTCCATAACAGAATTTATTTGGTGCGTACCATCTCAGCATGCAATGCTTGTAGGCCTCTCCTGAAGGATGGGCAGCTATAGTGACTCTGATGTGCTGAAGGGCTCAATGTTCAGCTAGGAGTCTGGGGTTCACAGCCCTGCCTTGTGGAGGAGGTGGGAGGGACCTGTCATAAAGAACATCGCAGGAGTTAGCCTTGGGCCTATGTCTCAGAACAATTGGGTAGAGTCTGTTGTTACTGATGTTAGGTTTAATTTCACCCAGATGTACACTCACAGCCAGACAAACTGGAGTGTAAAGAAACAGTCAGACACTACTTGTCCCATTGTTGAGCCCTGAAGGACACTCAAGATCTCCATTCACAGCACACAGACAACCCCTCCAAGTGAGCAAAAAGAAGTCTGGCCAGAGATGTAACTGTAGTGTCTAGGCACTTGATTCTCGGCAGGTCTGCAGAACTCTCATTACATTGTTGTCTTCTCCAAATTAAGGCTTTCTATCGGTTGTGGGGAAGGAAAAGGTTTCTCCTCCCCGGCTTCTCCCTAGCATATGGCTGGGGGTGTGGGCGGAATCTCCCCACATCCCCGCACAGACGGCTTGTGAATGTACCGATGGTGTGCGTTTCCTCCATTGGACAACTCTTCTTTTACTCTTTGATTTTTATGCCAGTTTGAGAAGGTTGTTTTTCTCCCACTTGAAAATCTCCTTCTGAAGGAATATGTTGCCATCCCCAAGCCCTCTATGTTGTAACTATCTCCTATGAAGCCAGACTGTAAGGCAATGCATCTTCCCTCAGTAAAATCCAAACCCATTATTCGTGCTTCAGCAAATATCTGCGTACCTTCTGTGTGCCAGCCTTTGTGCTTGGCGTTGGAACTCAACAGTGAGCAGAAACATGCCTGAGTCTTTCCCCCCAAGAGCTTCTAGTCTAGTTGGGGAGACAGACATTTACCAGGGAGTTCAGACAGAAGGCACACTGGGCTGTTACCGGGAGCCTCACTGCATGTTGGGTTCAGGGAGCTGGTGATGACTGAGCTGAGATTTAAAGGAATGGTCGACCTCAGGATTTAAAGGGTGGTCAAGCTGGGGAGGGGATGATGCATTGCAGGCAGAGGAGACAAAGGGACTGCAACCAATAGAGGAGAGAGTATGACACTTTTCAGGAAGAGGGAAAGCCAGAGAGCCTGGAGCTGAGAAAGCAAGAGCAAGTATGGTCCAGGAAGAACCCAGAGAATTAGGTAGGGAGAGAGCAGGCTGGATCTTGTTGGCCGTATATGGGATCTTTGTCTTTATTGCAAGAATACTGCCTGACTTCGATGGTTCTTAAGCAAAGGAATAGCATTTTGTTAATAAATATTTGTCTATTTTTATTTATTTATTTGTTTGTTTATTTATTTATATCTCTGCATTTATTGGGTGTTTCCTTATGCCAGGCACTGTGGTAAACACTTTACAGCCTACAACACTTGACATATCTATGTCTTTAAGAGGTGGGAACTATTATTTGTTTGTTTGTTTGTTTGTTTTTGGCTGTGCCATGTAGCATGTGGGATCTTAGTTCCCCAACCAGGGATCAAACACACACCCCCTGGGGCTTCCCTGGTGGCGCAGTGGTTGAGAGTCCGCCTGCCGATGCAGGGGACATGGGTTCGTGCCCCGGTCCGGGAGGATCCCACGTGCCGCGGAGCGGCTGGGCCCGTGAGCCATGGCTGCTGAGCCTGCCTGTGCTCCGCAACGGGAGAGGCCACAACAGTGAGAAGCCCGCGTACCTCAAAAACACACGCACGCACACACACACACACACACACACACACACACACACACACACACACCCTGCATTGGAAGCATGGAGTCTGCACCACCAGGGAAGTCCCAGGAACGGCATTTTTTAAACGATGGCCCTGGCTGCCGTGCAGGAACCTGCTGAAGAGTGCTGAGGAAGAATATGGGGTTCGGTTAGGGGATGGTTGCCAGAGTCCAGGTGAGAATTGATGACAGCAGCTGGGGCGTAGGTGATGGTGCAGGTGGGCAGAGGTAAATGAGTCTGAGACACTTAAAAGGTGGAGGTGGGAGGCGTCGGTGGTGGGTGGGATGTGGGGAAATAAAGGAGAGGGTTGCCTCAAGGATGACACCAAAACTTCTGGTCTGAGGAACAGATGGATGGTGGTCGTATTGATGGTATTGGGAACACTGGGAGGGGGTCAGGTGTGTTGGAGAAGATTGAGGTTTTTTTAGGGCCAGGTGTGAGGCCTCGTGAGACATGGCAGTGGTACCAGTTAAACATGTGGGTCTGGCTCTTGGTCAGAGGACAGATCGGGGCCAGAGACATACATTTGGAGGCACCATCCGAATTAGATTCAGGAAGAAAAAACTTAGACCTAAGGGACAAGCCAGCCAGCCAGACCTAGTCCACTTGGGCCCCCCTGCTCCTACCATGTGCTGGCGTCCAGAGACGGTGCTTTCCCAGTTACGGGGGGGATTTCCTGTGTATCGTCCACCATGTGCCTGAGTCAACACTGGATTTAATAAAAAGGGCATAGACACAGAGAAACCACACATCTCGGCAATCTGTGAACTTGCTTGCCTTCCAGGCTCATAGGTCCCGCCCTTCAGGGTGAGTCTCTGAGTAACAAGATAGAACCAGGGTCTCTCCTGCCCCCTCCCTTTTTTGTCCCGAGCCTTCCTTTCCTCCCCGAAGTCCCTTGTTTCTGAATGATGAGCCTTAAAATACCTTGCCCGATCATTTTGTTACATGAGCCAACAAGAACATTGTTTGTTTCAATTTAAGATCACTTATGCAATCGTACGTTCAATAAATATTTATGAAACACCTACTCCAGGCATCATCAGAGACACTGTGGGTTCAATTCAGACCATCGCCATAAAGAGAAACATCAATAAAGCGAATCAACACGAATTCTTTGGTTTTCCAGTGCGTGTAAGAGCTATGTCACACTATACTGTAGTCTGTTAAGTGTGCAATAGCATTATGTCTAAAAAAAAATGTACATACCTTCATTACAAAATACTTGATTGTTAAAAAATGCCAAAACAATTATAATAGCAACATCAAAGATCACTGATCACAGATCATCATAACAAATATAATAAGGAAAAACTTTGAAATATTGCAAGAATTACCAAAATGTGACAAAGAGACTAGAAGTAAGCAAACAATGTTGGGAAAATGATGCTGATAGACTTGCTGGACTCAGGGTTGCCACACCTTCAATTTGTTAAAAACAAAAAAACGCAGTATCTGTGAAGCGCGGTAAAGCAAAACACGGTAAAATGGGGTGTGCCTGTGTGTGCCAGACACTGTAGCATGAATAAAAATGGTGACGAGGGCTTCCCTGGTGGCGCAGTGGTTGAGCGTCCGCCTGCCGATGCAGGGGACACAGGTTCGTGCCCCGGTCCGGGAGGATCCCACATGCCGCGGAGCAGCTGTGCCCATGAGCCATGGCCGCTGAGCCTGCGCGTCCAGAGCCTGTGCTCCACAGCGGGAGAGGCCACAACAGTGAGAGGCCCGCGTACCGCAAAAAAAAAAAAAAAAAAAATGGTGACGAGACATAGTCATACCCCTCCCAGGGAGCTTTTAGTCTAGGGGAGGAGACAAAAGACAGAAGAGATGGGTTATCATGTTGGTGTGACAAATGCTAAAATAGAAGGATGTCCCAAATCTCATATGAGGCCAAGAGAGGGACGAGCCTATTCCCTGGAGTCAGGAAAGGGCTAGGGTGAGTGTGACATGTAGCCAAGGGCAGGGGTGGGGCAGTGAGGGCATTTATGGTCAGAGGAGGTATCTGGGAAATGTGAAATGGTTTCCATGACTGGAATATACCATATGTGTGTTGGAAAGGTGTGCATGTGATTGGGGTGGACGGACCCAGGGAATGGGGGTAGATCCAGGGAGATGGGGGTGTGTGATGACTCAGCTGCCCAGGTGAGCGGCATCCAGCTAATGCAGGCCCTGGGGAAGAGAGTGGCAGTTCGGCCGGATTTCCTTTCGTTGTGTGCGCCAGAAGAGTTTTCTCAGCCTTCTCCGTTCCTGCTGTCAGGAGATGAGACAAAAATATCCTTCTTCTCGCGCTGGGAAATGAAAGGCTGCACTGGAGTCTTAACAGGTACTGCCGGTGCTGCCTCCTCTACTTCCCAGATGAAAATGGCAGCTCCCAAGATCCCCACCATTGAGTGGTTTGTTCTGAGGCTCTTGGGCTTTTTTTGGCAGAATTGAGACCGGTAAGTTCCTATCTGAGTCACTTAGGCTGTGTGCTTGGGCCCAATCTAGTAACGAATAACCTTCCAGAGGCACCAAAATGTAAGGCAGGCATGTTTTCTGACTCATGTTCTCCCTGGAATGCCCTTTAGTTCCCTTTAGGTGTGTCTTACTTCCAGGCTCCTTAGGAAATGTCAGAGGGCTCTGACCTAAGGCAGCTCGGGCTGGGCTTCCTCCAGTACCTCTAAACAGACCCAGGGATCGGGGTGCAGTGGAGTCACGGAATATCCAGCTCATACATGGATCTGCTCAGAGCTGGTCAACGGTCGAGGAATTTCACAGAAGGGATAGAAACGATTCCCTGCCGTTGCTCTGACTGAGGTCCCAGGCAGTGTTTATGATTCCTGGGCCAGGCTCTCATCTGACCTTTATTAAACACCCAGCCCAGTTGGTTGTGAGCACCAGGGGGCAGAGGAAGGTGAGGAGTCAAGAAGCTGTTTGGAGATAAGGCAGATGGGGTCAGCATCACAGGCCGTGGACTGCAGACTCAAAGTTTGACCGGCATATAGAAATGCACCTGCGCGCACTGAATCCGAATTGCCCTCCGAGGCTGTAGGACCTGAAGACCGTCGTCTTGAGGGAGAGAGGGCCTGCAACCCCTAGAGCTGGGGACAACACTGTGAGAATGAGAGGAAGTGGAGATTATTGTGGACTAGAAGTATTTCTGAAGCTCTTTTGAGCAGCTGGGACTGAATGAAAGGATTTCACAGCTTCTTTCAGAAGATTATCATCCTGCACTTGGTAGAGGGAGAAGGTGGTGCATACCAGTCTCGGGCCACTGCACGAGCACCTACCCAGGTCTCTTCTGCTCGGGAGCCAAAAGCAATGCTGCAGAACTCTTCTACCAGGTCTTTGAGGCTGTCTGGGGTCCACATGACGCTCCAAGGATGACTTGTCTCCTCAAGAAACTCGGAGCTCGAGTGCCCTTTCACAAATGGGAAAATGGGCAGGTATTGGGCCTGTTGGGGGAGATGGCTGGTTCGGGCTGGCCCAGACGTCCTTCTCCCTCTGCCTCTGACTGTTTGTTTCCAAGTCACCTTTAATGCTGTAAACCACGGCTTGTCGCTTTGCCAAATTACTTTGCTCTCACTTAAGGGTGATTCATGCACTGGATGTTTTTGACATTTGAAGATTACTTGGTTCTTTGGGCAATTTTCTTGTTTGCCTTCAAGGAAATGCCTGCAGTTCTCTATTTCATTTGGGGAAAGGTGAGACCCAGGATGCAGGTAATGAAGTGGCTGAACTGCCAGGTGTTGGGTCTGATGAACTTGGAGGGTGTGGCTGAGTTATAAGGCTTTTGCTCCTAAACAGATCAAGGCAACTCCTCAACCCTGTGTTAGGGATCATTTGTGAGTAAAAATTATTCATCTGCAGAATCACATTCCCCCTGAGTTGGCCATAGAGGTCATCCCTATGCAGAAGCCAACCATGGGACCAGCCCGTGGCCAGGGAAGGCACTTGGGTGGCACCTAGCCTACCTGCTTCTGTCCTAGCAATGCCCACACGCTGTGTGATCTTTTCCTCTGTGGCCAAGGGCCAATCACTCTAGACCCATGGACATGGTTGTTGCAGTATTGTCTTTCCACTCCACTGAGCCAGAACTGCCATTACTGGGGAGAGGTTGCTAACTGGATTTCATGTAATTACCCACTCACTTATTAAGATCCACCTCCCTCCCCCCCAAAATAAACCACCCCCTTTCCAATGCCAAAACTGAGTTTATACCACTGCAGGAGGCAGAATTCAGAATAACCTGGTCCCCACCTTGAAGGAAACCATTGATCTACCAGGGAAAGGCACAGATTCATGGTCATGTACAACTGCTCATCCCTAGATGCTTGCTAATTTTCCCGTTAGTTCCCTATTTAAATTGTCTGTTGCTCTCCACTGAAATCCAGTGCTCTGAACTTGGCATTCAAGGCCCTGGGTTTGTCCTAGCTACCCTCCCTCCCTTTGTATGGTTTCCCACCCTTCCTCATGCATTCCAGGTGAGGAGTGGGTGCCCTGCTGTGGGGTGAGATGGCATCGGCCAAAGAGATAAGGAACCAAGGCTGTAAACAGGTGATTTCACTTTTCGAATGATCCGAAAAGAGGCTGCTGCTCTCATAGATGCCTGCGAACCCCACCTCTGAGCTCCTCAGCCCTCCCAGCTGTGGTGTTCCTCAGATGGAGTCCACTCCATGAAAGCACCGGAAAACAGGGCTCTTGAAGACAGGGTAAGGGATTAGGGATAATTTCATTTCAGAAGAAAGAGGCTGAGGAGGGACTTAATTGTCTTTGAAGGATGCTCCTGAGGAGCACGAAGATGAGCTGTTCTCCATCTCACCAAGAGAGAGAAGACAAAGTGGATCCCAAAGGCGCGAGCAAAGTTGCCGGTGAGCTCCCCGCCTGGAGGGTGCAGGGAGACTCGGCTGGAGGGTGGGCGGCTCTGGAGGGGACGCTGTGGGAGAAAGCAATATCCCAGCCCTCTCCTTGAAAGAAAATTTTAAAAAGCAAGAAATTAACAGAAACGGTAAGACTGTAAGACTGTGGGAGGAGGAGAGCTCTCCAAGGGCTGGGAAGCTGGGCTGCAGGAGGGCTGGAAAGATGAGCAGAACTTTTAAAAGCAGAAAGCAAGGGGCGGGAGTGGATAGCAGTATGAATAGAGATGAGAACTGGGGATATGCTGACTGTATCCTGCAGGCTGGGCAGGAACCATCTCAGCTGAAGTATCTCTGGAGGGAAAGCAGGAGGTAGAGAGATGGGGCTGGCTGGTGTTTTAACCTTTACCTGTGGGCAGTGGGGACACACTGTTGATGCTTCAGCAAGGGAGTGACCATTATGGGGTTCCTGGTTCTCGTGTATAACCCTATGAGGAAGGGTGGGCCGGCAGAAGAGTGTAGTCCCGAACTCCTGTCTACAGGTCCCCTCCTGCCCGTCACAGACTGGTCTGCCATAGAACGAGAAGAACACAGACAGTATAGTGAGCCTTTAATAGAGCTCAATGCTTTCCATTCAAAGTGCTGTCCTTTATTCTAAGATTATGTTCTATCAGTCAAGAGTCTAAGTAGAGGGATAAATTAGGAGGTTGAGATTAACATATATACACTGCTATATATAAAGGAGATAACCAACAAGGACCTACTGTATAGCACAGGAACTATACTCAATATTTTATAATAACCTATAAGGGAAAAGAGTCTGAGAAGGAAAAAAAAAATATATATATATATACATATATATATATATATATAACTGAATCACTTTGCTGTACACCTGAAACTAATACAACTTTGTAAATCAACTATACTTCAATTAAAAAAACCTTTTTTTAAAGGATTAAAGACTTAAATGTGAAACATGAAACCATAAAACTCCTAGAAGAAAACATAGGCAGTATGCTCTTTGACATCTTGTATGTGACTAGTTATTTTTGTGGTATTTTTAATTAAAACTTTGAAAACAATATTTCAAAAATGTGCTGAATAAAATTCTTAATTTCAAAAAAAAACAAAAGTCTAAGTAGCAAGCAACAGAAGCCAATTCTGGCTAATTGAAGAAGAAAATGGATTTATTAAAAGGATATTAGGCAGCTCAGAGTCTCCAGGAGGGTTGGGAAGCAGGTTCAGAGGCCACACAGCCAGGAATGACAACCAGCCGTGCCTAGGTCTGACCCAGTGAGGATCCCACAGCTGCCCTGCTGGGTCAGACCTCCAGCTTATGCCACCAACACCGCCAGCTCCAAAGGGTGGGTGCTGCTACTGCAGTGATTCTGCACCATCCCCACTTCTGTGCCTCACTGGCTTCTGATTAAAAGTGGATGTCGATGAGTGTGATTAGTGGACAAAGAGAGGTTGGTGTGTTTGCCATTTTCACCGTCTTCCTTGGAAGGTGGGTTTTGTCTCCTTCGGAAGGGGTTCAGGAGCTGAGAGCCAAACAGAATGACGGGAGTCTCTCCTGTGTCTCTTCCCTCCTTGAGTGTACGTGCCCGTCTCCTTGTGCATGTACTTGGTAAAAATGTTCTTTCTTTTGTGAGGCGAAGGCGATTCGTTTGTTTGCTATTTAAAACGTTGTTAATTGGCAAAATGTGAAGCTGACAGCCTATTATTTGTCCCCAAATGTTTTGGAAGCTTAGTAGTCCATGAAACCCAAAAGACTGGGAACCACGGGTTTAGATGATACACTTGGGCGCCAGACAGCCTGGGTCCAAATCCCAGGGCTCATGTGAGTGGTGTCAGATTTCTCAGGCCTCATTTTCTTATATGTACAATAAAGGTCATAATCCTCACGTCTAAGAGTTGTAGCAAGCAGTGAATAAGAAAATATGGAAAAGTGCATAATTGGCAGCCGGTAAGGAATTGGTAATCCTGTTGGGTTGAAATTGACCAGAACAGCTTTCCAGAGGCAGATCCAGAATAATCCAGGACACCTGAGAATCCGTTCACGTGCCTATAGGAGGTACACCGTCACGGTACCAGATGCCTGGGGACATGCCTACCTCCTGGGTAGCCTCATTTATTTCTTCTCTGCTAACACTTGTAGGCTGGAAGGAAGCTGTGTTCCAGACACTGACGGAGCCCAGGTTCAGAAACCCTAACCCCCCAAGAGCTCCGCTACTGGCAACACAGCCAGAGCAACCCAAGCCCCACCTGACTCAGGGATCTGGTATCTTGGGGCTGTGAGCATTTTCCTCCTCTTTCTCCCTCTCTCTCCTTCTCTAGCCCTTGTCGGATGGACAGGACAGGTTGTGTTGTCCTCAACAGCTACATAACCTCCGTTTCCTCATTTGGCAAAAGGCAAATGACTGACCAAGGTCACCTGGCCGGTGAGTTGGTGGCAGAGCCCAGAATGAAGTCCAGGCTCTATTCCTGCAAATGTAAGAGATGCTCCGTAGCGTTGCAGTCCTGGGCTGAGGGACCGCAGTCCTCTGCTGCCTGTGAGGTTCATGGCACCCTGTCCTTTGGGATATTCCCAACTCTCCATCAGTAATGCCGCAGACAGCCACTGTCCATGCATTTACTGAATATGGAGAAGCTGCTCTTTCATCCACTGTGACGTCTCAGGAGTCACCAGTGTCTCCGTACATTGCCAGCCATGCACGCAGTGACCCTCCCTGCCAGGTTCACTTCCCACCCTCCCGGGCTCCATCTTTGTTCTTTTCCTCACTCTACATATTCTCCTTGAGTCATGTTCTAAACTGCCAAAGACAGTGGTTCCCAAATCCACAGACCCCACGGCTGACCATAAGGTCCATAAAACCAGCTCGCTGAGAATCATCTCCCCTAGACATCCCACAGGCACCTTCTGTAACGGACCCAGCCTCTCTCCCCAGCCCCACCCCCAAATCTCTTCCCCCTGGGTCTCCGTGGCCGTCCACCCTGTCTGCGATGGTGTGGGCACAGGCTCTCTTAGGAACCCTCTTGGGAGGACATGTCCTGAGGGTGACACTCCCCTGTTGGGTGTGAGGGCAGATCCCGTCTCCCTCCTGCCCCTTCCCGCCAAACTGTGACCTGTAGGGGGACAAGGCAGGAAGCAGATGAAGTGCTGTGGTTTGGAAATGTTAGCCTTCAACATGATTTAGTGCCCTGGCATTTCTGAGCTAGTTTACAGTAATCAGGCATTTGTTAATGTTCACTTTCTCCTCCACGGACTGTTGCTGACACAGGAACTTTCTTTGTTGATTAGACTTCAGCCTGTGCTAAACAGTAAGCAGTGTGGGGTGGCGGGCAAAGCTGGACTTTGGCGGCTCCCGTCGCATCAGGGACACCTTCACTGTCACTCACTAACTTGGTTAGCAGCTTCACCCTCTGCATCTCTGCTATTCCAGCTGTGAACTGGGATAACCATACCTTCCCCTTCAGGGTTGTTGTGAGGATCAAAAGAGAAAGAATGTAACACACTGTGCTTGATGCATAATTTGCCTTTAATAAATATTTATCCCCTTTTGATTGTCCCTTAGTACCCGTGTGAAGTCTGGCTTGTTGTAACATGGTAACTGCAGGTGCCTGATGGTACTTTTCAGTGTGACGGAATAGATGTGTCATGAATGGGCTTTCTTTTCTCCTAATAAGGCATTTCTGCCTTTGCCTCCTGCCCTGTCACATTCCCCATCAGTATTTTTTAGAGTCCAGGGTTGTAGACTACTACTAGTAAATTGTCCTACTGACTAAATTTAAACGGGTAGAGTTGGAAGAAACCAGGCTTCTAGAGTCCCAGGCCAGTGTTATTCATGCAAAAAGAAGAGATTCCATGAAGTCAAATTTGTGGCTTGAAATTTTGAACCCTGCAGATACTGACTCTACCCTGGAACCAACTCAGAACTGTGTCACTCTTTTTCTTCTCGATTTCTCTTCCATCACTTTTGCTGTGTCTGGAGTCAGTGAAGGTGGAGGCTGGGTGAAGAGCCCTGTCCTTCTAGGTGCTCCCTTTGGCCTGATGGGTCCCGGTTGGGGTGGGGACGGCCACAGCATGATCTGCTGGGTGGTCTGCTCACCCACACTTTCTGGGGGACCCTGGCCTGGGCTGTGGCTGGATCTTTACCACCAGCGTGACCGTGTGACTATGGCAGTGTGACCTCCCCCTCCCCTGACCCTCGCTTCCTGTGCCAGCTCTGGGCATGACTGTGGAGAGGTTGGCAGTGTCCCAGGCAGCCCCGGGGCCATCCTTCCTGCGGCTCTGGGAAACAGCCCATGGCGGGGACTCCTTAGAGCGGGACAGCTAATTTATTTCCTTTTAATCACTCTGGACTCCGATGGTTTATGTTATTTTCAGGGCATCGTCTCAGTTTCATCCTAAAAATATGTCTTTGTTCTGTTCAGAATAGATTTTTAATTGCCCTTTTCCTTGAAAACAATGAGCAGAATTAGTCTTTGGGACACCAGTGGCCTTAATGAGGAGTCCAGTTTCCACTCAGTGCCCGAGGTGGTACCTTCGATCAGGGTCGCGGTGGCTCCGCGGAAAGGACTTGGGGCCAGTCTGTTATCCCATGACGGGGCTCCTGTCCCTCCCAGTGCCTGGGTGACTCCCCACAGCTGCCTTCTCCTCTCTGAGCCTCGGGGGCCTCACACATAACACATCACAGAGGCTGGATCAGCACTTCCCCGTTTGTTCACCCATGGAACGTGGGCAGAACAAGAGATTCAGGCCACTAGTGGTGACCCGCCAGGGACGAGGGCCCGTATGACAGCACATGGTAGCCATCGCCTCCATTGGGCCAGTCTCAGTGGCCCACCATTGGGACACCCTGGGCCAGCCGACCTCGAGGAGCCCCCTCAGCTCTGACCGTGTCCCCCCGTCCACCCTGCCCGTTGACCCTCATGGACTCCCCACACTCTAGCACACAAATACCACCTCCTTAGCCATCGAAGCTGTCCCCAGCTGGAGCTCCCCTGGCATTTTGGTTGCCCCTCCACCCCCAGTCTCCTCGCTTTCTTTGCTGCCCGCAAACTGACCGTGTTATTGCTGCCTCTCGCCCCTCCGGCTGCAAGGGTCGGAGGCTCCCTGAAGGGCGTCAGAACCCCACGGGGGCTGAAGACCTCTGGCTCCAAGGACCAGATCATCCCACTGTGTCCTCCTCACCAGCGTGGGTGTCCACACGTCTTCATCTTGGACTCTGTCCCCAGAGCGACTGCTGCCTGCTCAGGCCCAGCCTTTCCTTTCCTGTCTTTCTTCTTTTCCTTCTGCGATCAGCTGATGCATCATGTGGGTTTTCTGGTGCGAATTCCAAAGGAACGGAGTCCAGCAGGCTCAGCGAGTTGGCGCTGCCCCACTGGGCAGAGCTCTTTGTGCCAGGGCATCTCCGCAGAGCGCCTGCTGGACGGAGTGTTGACTGCCTTTGGGTCAAGGGCCCATCTCTAGTCCCATCTGTGTCCACCGTCCTGCCAGGAGTGGCCCTGCTGAAGCCATATCCCTCAGCGGGGCTCTGGGCAAGAAAGTGTCGGAAGAGCACCCTGGGTGCATGAGGGCGTGTACAGAACCCATCCTACCACCTAAACCCTACTGAACCTTCACATCCCAGCACAGACCGCAGGCCCTGCAAGAAGCCCCTTTGGGTTCCTCCTTGTCTTCTCCACTCGACAGAGCCCGTGTGGAGGTGGGGGCCAGGCCCCATCCCAGTGCTTTCAGCCACGTTTTCTCCCTCGGCTCAGTCCTCACAACAGCCTTCTGGGAGCTGTATTCGCTCTTCACAGGAGGGAAACTGAGGCCCAGAAAGGTCCTATGATTCGCTCAGTGGTGCAGCCAGGCTCGACTCCGCCCCATGACTCCCATCCCATGTTCTTTCCATCCTGATACAGCGCCTCTGAGCCCCTGAGCCCTTGTTTTCCCTTAAACAACACTAGACAGCGCTTGGAGGCAGTCTTGTGACGATCTCTGGTTTGTCCATTGCCCACGGTGTGTCTGCTCCCCGCCAGGTTAAACGGTCAGGTCGGCACCCGGAGGGCAGGACAGGGCACCCTCAGGGCTCAGCTGTGGAATGGGGCTGAATGGAGCTCAGGTTCCTGGCAGTCTCTGCCTCTCCTTTGTCCTCTGCCTAGATGTCTTCTCCTTGAGGGAGGAAGCACAGGATTTCTGGTGCAAAGTCTCTTCTGCTTGTCCTGAATGTTAGGAAGAAAGTTTTAGATGAGTGTGTGAGTATGTGTGTGTGTGTGAGCGTGTGTGTCTGGGTGTCTCTGTGAGTGTGTCTGGATGTGTCTCTGTGTGAGTGCGTGCGTCTCTGTGTGTCTGTATATGTGAGTGTGTGTCTCTGTGTGTAGGACTATGTGTGTCTGTGTCTGTATGTGAGTGTGTCTGTGTGTGTATGTGTGTCTCTGTGTATGTATGAGTGTGTGTGTGTAGGACTATGTCTGTCTGTATGTGAGTGTGTCTGTATGTGAGTGCATCTGCATGTGTGAGTGTGTGTGTCTGGGTGTGAGAGTGTGTGTGCACGTGTACACACAGGTAGGCCGTCAGCAGGCAGGGGCGCTGCCTTAGGTCCTGACAGGTGACGCTGTGCTCCGTCTCGGAGCCTCCGATTTCCCGTCCAGCGCCAAGCCTGTGAGGGATCCAGTCGCTCGCCCACACCTCTGTCGGTAAAATGCCAACAAGCCATTTTTGTCCCTGTTTCTTAGAAAATGAAAAACTCGAGTCATTCAACCGAAGCAGCCTATGAATGGGTCTGGCAGATTTGCCTCTCGGAACCCGGGGGCTGGCCTCTGAGACCCGGAGCCCCTGCTGGAGTCCGGGTTCCCAGTGGTCCCGCAGGCTCACCCGGGAGCAAGCACAGACCTCTGCTGAGCGTCGCTCTTCCCGGTGCCTGGCCGGTGGTGCCTGTGCCGAGGGGCAGGCGGGGACCCGGAGAGGATGGGAGAAAGCTCCACCCTGGGCTGGGCTAGTCCTGCTGCTGGAAAGACGTGCAAGAGGCCGGTGAGAACGTCCCTTGGAGGTGTGTTTGGGGGTTGTGAGGGGCCCTTCTGTAGGTAATATAGACACACTCTTCTGGCATCGTCCAGAGTCGGGGCCTCGGGCTGGGTGCAGAGGGCTGGGCAGGGCTGGGCCCCATCACTGCCTCGGCCTGGAGCCACCGGCCCTGGCTGAGCTAGTGGCTTTGGCTGGGTCCACAGGTGGTTCCCAGAGAAGCTGCTTACGTCCTGGGAAGTGGTTTTCCCACACCTGCTTCTTGTTTCTCTTCTCTCTGCGAATGTTTAAAAAGCCCGTGTGAGCCTCCTAAACTGCCGTGTGGGCTGCAGTGGGCGGGCCTCTTCTAGGGCCTGCTGCCCAGGTGGTATTGGCCCTACGTGGTCACCTCACCGATGGACCCCCCTGTGTACAGCTACTCGAGTCCAGGGTCGCTTCCCTTCACAGAAGGGGCTCCTTCTGCCCTCCTCGGGGCTCTCCAGGGGTCTGTTGGCCCTTGCATTCAAACCTCTTTGAGAATTTCTCAAGCAGATGCAGAGTCGATGCTTTTGCCCCTGAAATTCCCCAACGACCTGAAGAAGGACTCTGGACTCGTGTTTCCCTTGTGTTTCCCTTGGTGATTTCTGGAGTGTTTGATTCCCCTTTGGCTTGGCGGGTCTGTGGCTGGTGGTAGGGCCCATCAGGAGAGGCCTAGCCTCAGTGGGAGGAGGGGGCTCTCAGGGGAATGTCATCCAGATCTTCACTAGCAGGGCTGTTGGAGCTTCTCATTCTCCTGGGCCGTGGCTTGTGCTCGGGGACTCCCTCTGAGCTCCTTTTCCATCCTGGAGTGTCCCAGGCAGGTAGCCCAAGCATAGCTACGTGCCCCCGTGGCTCCAGCAGTGATGTGTATGAAATAACAGCAGAGCATCTTTCTCCCTGAAAAATAAGGCAGAACTTTGTTACAGGTTTCCTCAAAAGGGCTGTGTGGGATGCCACATGTCACATCCCCAAGGTGCGTTCTCCAAATCCTATTTGGAGCCTCTGATCTCCTGGAAGTTTCCCCAAAAGACCACTGCTCAGACTCTCCTCTCTCACTCCCCATGCCTAGTGCCTCTCCTGACTCAGCCCTCTCTCCTCACTCACCTCCTTCCCAGCCATCCACCTTCACCCCCACAGCCCCGACTTGCTGTCCCCTCCATGCAGAGCTCCCTGAAGGACAGTCTGTGTCACTCCCACTGCTTTTCTTGTGATAAAAGCAACACCCCTTCTCCTTCTCTAACTAAGGATGGGTAGAACCAATACTCCTAGAACAAGTGCTTGGGGCTTACTGTTGCTAAAAGTGGTAAATGCATTTGTTTCAAATCATATATTTTTTAAATCTGTAAGTGACTACTTATGTAATTTTCCCTGAAATGGAACTTTGGGGACCTCTGAGCGTGTGCATGCATGTGTGTACATGCATGTGTGCCTATGTGTGTATCATGGAAGAATGCATGGCTAGCAAAGATCGGACAATTGTGCTCATTTCTCAGTAACCAAAAGCTTTATAGCTTTGGATCAACTTGACTGCTATATACTTTTAAATTGTTTTTATTATTTGTCATATATGGTTTCATGTACAGCCAAAGTATGGCTATAAAAAGTAACAGGGGCTTCCCTGGTGGCGTAGTCGTTGAGAGTCCGCCTGCCGATGCAGGGGACAAGGGTTCGTGCCCCGGTCCAGGAAGATCCCACATGCCGCGGAGTGGCTGGGCCCGTGAGCCATGGCCGCTGAGCCTGCACGTCCGGAGCCTGTGCTCCGCAACGAGAGAGGCCACAACAGTGAGAGGCCCGCGTACCGCAATTAAAAAAAAAAGAAAAAAGTGACAAATACAGAAAACATAAAGAACATTTATATTAAACCACCCCGAGTTAATGAGGAACCTCAGAATGATAGTTCTGCAAATTTGCCTCAGTCATTTCTTCCAGATTCATAAGTGGTGATCATCTGATCCAAGTTCTTATATAGGTCTTCTAAATGTCTTTAGTATGTCAAATGAGGTGACAAAAAAGGATGGGGTAGGGTCCACAGAAAATAAAGAGAAAAATTAATTAGCTTGTCTTTTTATTGACTGGAAAAAATATTACCAGCAATGTGTTATTTTGAAGAACTTATAAATCTCTCTCTGAATCCTGCTTTATCTTATCATTTAGATAACATGTGAACATTGCAAAAATAATGTTGATTTTTCTTAAGCTCAAAATGTGAGAATTCTAAAGATCAGGTCACAAAATACAATTTTTATCTATTTTTGAAGCTGATGCATATAATTAAGTTTCAGTTATGTTTTAAATATATGTTGGTCTCAGAGCCAAAATGTTGTTTTTTTATTTGTCAACAAATCAGTCTTTCCTTGCACAACTAATTTAAAAGAAGTGAAATGTTGTGCATAACTTGTGAAATGTTGAAATGTGTCCTTAAATATAATGAACATTGTTAAAAATTGTCTTTTAATGCTCATTTAATATAATCTTTGAATAATATACTCATATAAAATATTTAACTAAAAATCCTCTTTTACTGTAAGCCATGCAAAAATGATAAAGTGATTTTTTCTAATTGTAGGGGGTTGGTGAAATTATAGATTACTGTGAATAGAGTTCATTAGTCAAAAATGGGGTTAGAAATGCCAATCTAAAGAGACAAAACCCAGGAACTCCCAGTAGCGAATGAGCAGGAAGAGGGAAGAGAGGCGAGCTGTGGTGGTGAGAATAGGGAGAGGCGGGCCCCGCCCGGAACAGTGTGCAGCTTCTGCTCGGGCTCTGGGACATACCCTCTCACTCTCACCCTCCAGAGACCGTCCCTACGGCAAATGCCAAAAGCTAGTCAGAGGGGAGGGCACTTATCAGTGTTACCTTTACCTCTTGTTCCCTGAAACTAAGTCACAATGAAAAGTACATCCTTCAAAGATCAAAACCCCAGGTGGGCAGCAGGACCCAACCCTGTTCCTGCAGCCACCGATGAAGTGTGTGTCTCCCCAGATGGCAGCCGAGGCTAATCCCCAGCTAAGCTGCTTTGCCGGCCTGCCTTAGATTAGACTGGGTGGACAGGGTGCAGGTGACATCATTTCTGAGAACTGGCTGTCAGGTGGCTTGGCAGGAGGATAGCAGGGAGGCAGGATTTCATCCTCTGTACCATTTGTGAGAGCTGGAAGGACCACAGGGCACTGGTCACCCAGGCCAGTTCTCTTTCGGTATGGGGGCCACAGGGAGGCCCAGAGATGGGAGGAGGCTTGCACACAGCCTCCTCGTGGTCCAAGAGGATCCCTTGTGTGCATTCTTCCAGGGAATCTTCAAAAGTGGTCTAGTTCAAAAGTACATGTTATTTAAAAGGTACTGATCACAGGATGATTGTGCCCTTGCCACGCCTGGGAGATGGCTTCAGGGTCACGGGGAAAGGCTCTCGTGCGGGAGGACAGCTTGGTCTCGGGGAGGCAGCCCCGGCTGGGGAGGAGGCATATGTTCAGGGCAGAGGATTACCTCTGCAACAGCAGAAGCCATCTACTGTGTTCGGGGCTCCGTGGGTACTTTGTGACCCATCCTGCAGGAACATTTATTTGTATCTATTCCAGTTGGTTGACCTGCCATAGCCCATCTTCAAATGTATCAATCCCAGGTACTATTATTTATAGAATCATTGACTCGTGAGCTCCCCAAGGGCTCCCCTGCCAAGTGACTTCCCGGCTGCCGCTGGTCCCCTCCAGGGTCAGGAGCGCGCTGCCCCCATGGCTGTCCATCCCTCCAGGCACGGCCTGTCGGAGGGAAGGCCCTGCTCCACTAGCTCTTTCCCTCCACCTCCAGTTCCTTCTCCCCCTTGGAGTCACCCAGAGCACACCTGGCCTGCCTGATGCAGGACAGGTACAGATGGTGACCACACCCTCCCCGTGGCCGCAGATAAACGCCAAAGCAGCAATAGTGTCTCCTTCCACTGCTCTTCACACAGACGTTTCACATCCTCTTAACATCTCGGTCACGCATCTCTAAATGGGCTGCAGTTTGTCCACATCCCATGGAAGGCGCGGCCCGAGAACCAAATGCAGCGCTTGGAGCGATGACCAGGCAGCAGAGGGTGGGGTTGCCAGCTCTTTGTGCCAAGATCTCTTTGAGCAGCTGGGCCCAGTTACAGCTGACAGCTCTTCTGGAAGCTTCTACGTTCTAGTGGGGGCTGTGCAGTTTGGCATGGGGGTGAGGCACACAGGAGGGGTGGTGGAATTTCACCTGTAAAAGGACCACATGTGTCGTTCAGAAAGAACGTTTCTGTCCAAGGCCTTTTTCTCTCCTACAGAAAAGTACCATCACTCTTTTGCAGAGTGATATGGACTTGAGACATTCTGTGACTTACTTAACGACACCCAGGCCTCTGGACTGGCTTTTCACGGACCAGTTGGCCACCACGAGGCACCTCTGGAAATCCCTTCTCTCTTTCCCGAGGACCTCATTGGAGCTCAGGATCCCCTGAAATTTGACAAGAAAGCGCCAGCTAATTACACAGCAGGATAATCGTGCAAGAGCCTCTTCTAAGGACAGTACATCCAGTTGATTCTAGGCTGAATACTTCTACAGCGTTCTGTGTTTACACCAAAATGGAGATGAACTTCACAATATGGCCGTTATCACAGGCAATGAATTAATCTGTCAGAAATCGCTCTTTACTGAATGACTTCTTTAACCTGAGTTACCAGCAAAGTCTATCACAGTAGGAAGTCACGCTCTGAATGATGTGTCCTGATGAAAAATTGATATTGGTGGAAATAACATTTTTAAACATTCTAGGTATTAACAGTAACTTTGAGTTCTGCATGAGGCGCAGAGGGTGGCAGGTTCTGCGTGTCCACACGCATGTCTACGAGTTTGCAACCTTCAGCCGTGGCGTTCCACCGTCAGCAAAATTGCAGACGTTCCGCACCTGCGTACAGTCACGTTACGATGGCTTTGAGGAGAGATGGCTCATGCCGTCAGGCATTTTGGTGTCACACTCAATTGGCTAAACATAGTCATTTTGTGTTCTATTATTGACAAATTTGGGTAATTCACCCACTGGGAAATATTTAAAGATAAAAATGTAAAATCCTGTTGGTTCATGAGCGAGGTCCTTGATGTCAGTTCTGTGACATATTTTTAAACACAGGAAGCTGTTCGGAAGGAATATTCTGGCATGTTATGGTTAAGTAAAACGGTGTTGGGAGCCCATCAGCTGTCTGTCTGCGCACCTTCCTGTGCTCATGGAGATTCCTACCTGGGCAGCTGTTTCATACCTGGGTGGCTCCGGTTTAATAGAGAATGCCATTAACAAGCGTACCAGACTGTGTCCCCGCTTGGAGCCCTGATGTGTCATCAGCATGCTCGCAAGCTTGTTTCTTGATCGGTGTTGAAATATGTCACACCCAGACGGAGTGTTGCAGGCTGGATTAATGACAGAGCACCTGCCTCATAACCTCACCCACGACAAGCCATGCAGAGGGAACAGAGTTTGGGGCTGTGTCTGCAGGAAGCCTTGCAGTGCCACCCTGGGCAGCCTCTAGGACTCTGCGTGGGCAGAAGTGGAGGGTAGCAGTGACTCTGGGACACATTGCCGTGTCTCTCTGTCCCCTGCATGTGGGGTTTGGGAGTTTGAGGCCCACGTTCCCCTAGAAATGTTTTTGAGATGCTTAGGGTCTGACATGGTCGTAGGATTTTACTAGTTTTACCTAACTTGCATCCCTCCTTCCTTGTGTTCTGTAACCCCTTTAACCTGTCTTACGTTATGTGGGTGTCCGTGTCTCGTCTCTTACCTGCCCATAACAACAATGACTGCACATCCTCTGTGTGCAGCCACCATTGCCAGGGTGCATCTGGGTTATATTATCTGGGGGTCAAGAAGGGCAGCCCATTCTGCCCCCCATGCCCCTCACACGTATCATGTCACGTTCCCTGGACTGACTTGGGATCAGTCCTCAGTGTAAGTGGCTGAAAACGAGTCAAACAGGAGAGCAGGGCTGAGTTGTGAGGAAGGACCCTCCTCTCGTGCCCCAGAGCCTAATCACAGCTCAGCACACCCTGAAATTTCACAAGATTTCACAAGATGGAAGGAGTGATCTGAGGGCTTTAGCTCCCCCAACAGAACCAGCAGGGCCTCCAAATACTTTTTTTTTTTTTTTTTTTTTGGCGGTACACGGGCCTCTCACTGTTGTGGCCTCTCCTGTTGCAGAGCACAGGCTCCAGACATGCAGGCTCAGCGGCCATGGCTCACGGGCCCAGCCGCTCCACGGCATGTGGGATCCTCCCGGACTGGGGCACGAACCCGTGTCCCCTGCATCAGCAGGCGGACTCTCAACCACTGTGCCACCAGGGAAGACCCCAAATACTTCTTGTATTCGCTTTCCAAATGCCTCACTCTTTCTCTTTAAGGCACCTCTCTAGACAATCCCTGGAAAGTTCTGGGCTCCCTCTCTCAGCCCAGGCTGGAGTGAGGCTGGGCTCTGGGCTCTCTTCTTGACTCCTGCTAACTCAGGGTGTAACCTTGGCTGGGCAAATGCCTTCTCTCTGGGCCTCAGCTTCCCCACGTGCACAAGGAGGGAGCTTGGAATGAATGACCCACTCTGAGTTCTGATTGTGAATGTTTGCTTCTCACCAACACAAGCCTGCCCTTGGACACATATGTACACACAAACACACACGTGTGCATACGTGCTCAGCTGGATCCTGATCCGTCACCAACGAGCTCAATGTCTGTCCTCTCCATGTGAGTCCCTTCTGTGCAGCCCAGGGAACCATGGTTGCTGGCAGTGGGGCTGGGCAGCCACTCATCCTGGGAGAAGCTGTCCTGTGCTCCTCGCCATGTAAACCGCCATTCAGCCCCAAAGGATAGAGCAGCGCTCCCATTGTGGGTTCTCACCGCACTGTATAAATGTTTCTCTCTTGCTTTATAACTAATATCACTGCCCCACCAAAAGTTTAGAAACTGGAGATGCAGGGAAGGGAAATCACCTCTAATACCACTTCCCCAGCAGCTGCCACTATCATTTTGTAAGTTTCGTTCTAGTGATTTTTCAAACGTGCATTTGACATTTTTTTCACGCATGGCACCGAACTAGGCACTTTATATATATTAACTACTTGAATCTTCACAACACTCCGGCTGGATTAGGTGTTAATGGGTCCCATTTTATAGCAGAGAAAACTGACTGGAGGTTGAGTGGGTTGCTGAGGATATGTAGCTGCTAGGGCTGGGATTTGAACCCCTGCCTTGTGACCCCAGAACCTCCCCGCCTTCCTCTAGCACAGTGGTTCTCCAGTGTTGCCTGTTTAAAAATCACCAGGTTGCTGGGCCCACCTCCAGAGTTTCTGATGCAGTAGGTCTGGGCCTGAGATTCTGCATTCGTAAGAAACACCCAGGGGATGCTGACGCAGCTGGCCTAGGAACCACACTTTGAGAACCACCGTGCTGGTCGATACAGCTTCCCTGCGCAGACCTATTTCTGCGTCCGGATTCCCCTACTCATTCTGAAAGCATGGCCCTGTGTTACTCTTCAGCTTCACAGACATCAGTTTTAGCAGCTACGTGGTGTGGTGCATGTTCTTTAAAAGAAATCTATTGATTATTTGATGCCCTGGCATTCACAAACTATGTCTTCAGCTGAGAGCCCGGGAAAACCACCACAGTTATATCCCTCCCTGAGAAGGGCTCTCTGGGTCCTCCATCTGGTCCAAAAGTGACAGTACCTTGGATCATTACATCAGTCCCAATACTGTTTCCAGTCACCTAAATCTGTCCCATTCTTTAAGGCACCATTCAGCTTTCATCTCCACCAGGAAGCCCACCCTGCCTGCACCAGCCCTTTGGGATCTCTTCCTTGCTGAGCACAGTAACATGGGTGTTACTGTGGTTGATGGCCTCTTTTAGAACCTAGGAATGAATTCTGTCTCTTCTGGAAGTTGATCCTCGGCTACCGGAGCACAGACTGGCAGCCCCGGAAGGCCCTGGGTGGACACTTGGTCCAGCCCCCTCACTGTATAGATGATGAAACGGAGGCTCAGAGGTGAAGAGACTTGTCCCAGGCCACACAGAGCCTTGGGACACACTTGTCCCTATCCACTCCATTTTGAATTAATTCATGACAACTATAGATTTGTTTTCTGACCTTCTAGTTGATTTACATTCACTGTTTAAAATGACATCCCAGATATCCCTATACCAAAGCACACAGACTTGAGATAGATGGGGTATGGCAGCTATCCCCCCACCCTGCCAAGCAGCCTGGGGACTGCCCCTGGAGACACTGCCACCATCTTGCCCAAGGGCCCTCTAGCACCCGTGTGGGTAGCCACTGGAGAAGGCGCCGGATCCTGGATCCTATTCCAGAAATTTACAAGGGGTCCACTGGAGCCCAGGCACCCTCGGCTCTTCTGACTCCCCAGGGGCTAGAGCTGAGTTTACGGGTGCCCCGAGTTTGCAGATGGGCCCTTCATCTACAACTGTGACCTGTGTGCAGAGCTCAGGATGGAGTGAATAATGCGGAAGGAAGCCACAGCTGGTCTTTCTCTGTGGGAAGGAAATATGCCTGGAGGCTTATGTTTTTATTATCTAGCAAGTGTATTTTCTCTGAAGCAGGCTCAAAATGAGGCAAGGATGATTATTCCCTGCAGCCCCACCTCCACCTTCTCCTCTCGGGAGACTGTGTGACAGGCCCTCGGCTGGCCCTGCTCCCTCCGCCCCTCTACCTGCAGCTGCTCCTCAGTGGCTGCTGTGAATAGGGATGGTGGAAGACTATTCTTCATTTCAAATTTGCCCTTATGTTTTTCTTATTACAGAAGCAATATATATGCTCGGTATTTAAAAATCAGAAAATATGAACCAAAAAGAAATGAATGAAAATACCTCATAATACCAGCCACCCCAAAGATAACCACATATAAATCTGCGGGTACCAATTCCAGATCATCCTTCCTTTCTCCTTCTTCATGTTCTCATTTAAGATTTTTATGTACCTATAAACGTGCTATCTGGTGTTATAGGGCTTTTTTTTTTTTACCATAAATAAAATCATACTTATGTATATTATAACGTGCTTTCTTCACTTAGAGTTTCTTGGGCACCTTTGCATGTCGGTGCTTGAAGATCTAATTCATCCTTGTTAAATAGCATTCAATAATTAATAATGCCAAAACACTGATTTACACAACCCTCTTTTTTTTTTTTTTTTTTGCGATACGCGGGCTTCTCACTGTTGTGGCCTCTCCCGTTGCGGAGCACAGGCTCCGGACGCGCAAGCCCGGCGGCCATGGCTCACAGGACCAGCCGCTCCGCGGCATGTGGGATCTTCCCAGACCGGGACACGAACCTGTGTCCCCTGCATCGGCAGGTGGACTCTCAACCACTGCGCCACCAGGGAAGCCCCACAGCCCTCTTTTGTTGGCTATTTATTTTCTGACTTCGCCCTATGAACATCACGCACATCTTTGTGTACTGCCCAGTTACCTCCAGTTAATTCACTGGGTATTTTTTAAACGGTGAAGCTTATTTATTCATTCATTCCAACAGATACTTACCAAGCTCCTGGTATGTGCCAGCATTGTGTCACACGTGAGGACTGCAGTGGTACACAAGATCCCTATCCTAGCACTTCTAGAAAAGTGTCATGGTTCATTTAAAATAAGTAAATTCACAAAACCACTGCAGATTGTGAGAAGTGCCCTATGAAATCAACAGTGTGATGTGATGGAGAGATGGAGGGAGCAGGTGTGGGAGCTGGTGTGGACCTGGCAGGTCAGAGGGGACCTCTCTGACGAGGTGTGTTTGAGCCAAGACCTGCAAGAGAAGAAGCCAGGGCTGAGCAAGATGAACAGGGGCTGAGGCAGGAGGGGCTGCAGGGGCTGATGAGGGGAAAGGCGGCAGAGCGGAGGGAGCAGGGGACAACTGGTCTAAGAAGACGCCGGAGAAGTTGGCGGGGCCGGAGTGCTTGGGACCCAAAGGCTAAAGTCAGTTTGTAGATTTCCTTCTGGGAACAATGTGACAGGGCAGTGGCAGGGGGATGGGGAGACAGGAAAGGATTTGAGATTTATTTTGGAGTTGGAACCTACAGGACGTGATGATGGGGCCTGGAGGTGGAGCAGGGAAAGAGAGGAATCAAAGGAGATGTCTTGGTTCATGCACAAGGAGCCTGGTGCAGCCTCCCCTTTGATTTCCAGAGTCAGTGCCCTGAGCTGTCAAGACGATGCCAAGGGAAGGCCTCCTGAACTGGCCAGCTCCCTCTGTGGGGTTCAGAGCACCCTCAGGCCCACCAGCGTTTGCCCTCCTGCTGGTCTCTCTTGCCCCCTGCAGGATGGACGTGTGTGCCGGGCCTGAGTCTGTTTCCACCAGAAGAAGGGTTAGAAAGCCCACAAAGCATGTACTGAAATCTCTTTACAGAGTTACCAGGACGCCTAAATTATGGAGGCCAGAGACCTGTTAGGATGCTGCCCAGATCCTGTTTTCCTAAGACTTTGCTGCCTGACTGTCCCCAGGAGGGAGTATGGGGTTAGGTGGGGGGCCACAGGCTCACGCGTCGCCATGCAGTGCTGTTCAGGTGTCCTGGCGCCTGTGGGGTGTGGGACTGGGAAGAAACTGCATCCCCTGCAGTAACCGGGAGGAGAAGGGTCCTATAGGAGGCACATCACAAAGGCGAACAGATTGCCAGTCAGATTTTACAGAGCAGCGGTGATATCTTTTTAAAAGATAAAAAATGTTACCTTTGAAGTGCAGTAAGTTTTCTTCCTCTTTGAGGGTGCGCATATAGTGGGGTGTGTGCGAGCGTGTGGTCTTTTAAAAGAGCCAGGCCCGTGGGGCATGGTCCCAAGTCAGGAACTCCGTGCTTTGACAAAGTGCAGAACCATGGTTTTGTTTTCTCTGTGGGAGAGGAAGGGCTTGCCCAAACCCCTCATCGGGTGAAGGTACCAGTCAAGAATGCAATCCTAATTAAAACCAAGTAGTCAGTAAATTACAGTTCGAGTGGACTGACGCTCTCCTGATTTCAGGCTCGGGCCTTTTAGAAAGGAAGGAAGAAAGAAAGAAACGGAAGAGCTTAAGATTCCTTCCCCCAGGCTATTTCTGGTGAACCAGTTACTGGGGTTTTATACACATCTTCACAAAAGGACAAATATGTGGGACAGATGAAGTGGCTTTGCAGGGGGCTGGGTTTTGACATGCTGGAAATGGTTGTCCTTAATGGGGCAAGACTGGCTGCACTGAGCAATTACCATGATTAAATCGTCTTCCTCGGGGGCCCCATTGGCTGTGGGTCTAGCTGTGAGCGGAACACAAGCGTCCCGCCATCGTATGGTCTGGGCGGGCTGTGCCTTTCAAGGCCTGGAGAGAGGGTGGGAGGAGTGAGTCTCCGTGGACATGGGCTGTCTTCCCACCTGCCTGAGGGAGGATCTGGGAAGTGGGAACAAGGGCCGGGCTGGGGCTGGCTGAGGTGTTGCCATAAAGAAGACTTCACAGAGCTAATGGAAACATCACGCCGTAGTGCGACGTACTGGAGGCTAGTGTCAGGGGGAAACTGGGTGTGATGGAGGGGTGAGGAGGGGGATGATTAATTCACTGGGGACCCACCCTAAAAGGGGGCAGCCTTTGAGCGTGGCCTTTGGAATGAGGCCTGTCGGCAGCTTTGGCGGAATGGCGAGGTGCGTTCTGAGGTGCAGGAACCGCAGGACCAAAGGCGTAGACGTGAAAACACTTGGTGCACGTCGAGGGCACAAAGTGAGGCCTTGGGAGGTAGGCTGGTCAGTGCTCCTGCAGGCCGTCCTGCGGTCTGTCTCCTGTGCACGTGACTGATGGCATCACCAGAAAAATGGGTCTGTCGAGTGGAGGCTGAAGCTAGGCTGGATGGGAAAGAAGCTCCAGGCCACTGGGAGCCACACCGCCCGGGTGGAAAGGACGGTCCTGACCAGGACAGTCCTAGTGGCCTTGGCACAGAATCAGCAGGCCTTGGGAATCAGCTTGGGTGACAAGGTCAAGGAGAAGTCAGCTCAACTCCCAAGTTTGGGGAATGAGCTGCTGCCACATGTAAATCAACTTTCTACTCCACTAAGTTTCATTTAAGCACCCAGACTTACATTAACTCTTTTTGGAAGAAGGCTCTCTAAACCGTGAGCAGTGAACATCACCCTCTGCCTTTTTCAGCAAAGAAGTAGAACATAACTTAACCACAGTTGGATGGGACAGTTGCTATGAGTAGTTGTAACTGTCCTCGTTGTCACAGGCCTCAAGGCCTGTTGAGGTGTTTGGGACCCTTTGCCCCAGCACTGAATGGCCCCAGGCTATTGTCCTTAGCTAGATCTGGGGGTCTTCTCTTAAAATGAAAAAAAAAATCTATTACTTCCTCCCCATTCTTGCTTCCCTTCTTTGCTTCCAGCTGTCATTTCTCAGTTGTAGAGCTTTTGGCACTCTCGTGCTCCTATTTCTAATCTGCCCCAAGCTTTTCAAATCTACAACTCTTCCTAAAATAAAATATATGGCCATTTTCATGGCTGTTTCTCTTGTTAACTGGCTGATTCCTTCCAGTTCCTTCCACCTCCATAGCTTTACTGCAGATGGTGAGCCGAGTACACGGGGACGTTTTTGCAGTCCTTTGGTGTGACCCTCAGTGCCTGGCACTGCGCTGAGCATGTTGTCCGTACTCAGTAAACACCGGTGGATTTAAGAGAGGTAGATAGGCTTCTGTCTATTTTTCCGTTGTCAAAGGAGTTTACCTTTCAGTCTCTGGTAGGCTGGCATTCCAAAGCCACGCTGCAGAGCCAGTTCCTCCTCCCTTCTATGTGGTGTTACTTGTTTGGGGATTGCCGGCGGCCCTGTGGACGCCTGTGCTCCCGGAGCGGAATCTCTCTGCCTTTCCTCATTGTCTGTGGATCTAGGGCACCGAGTGCTGCACAGAGAAAAGCAAGTGAGTCACAGGTGTGGATCTGCTGGGTGGCTCTTGTCGTTAGCGAGACAAGCCACAGGTGTGCGTTCAGCGCTGGGAAGCAGGGAGAGGAGCCTTGACGATTTTCAGGGTCTCCGGTCAAGTTCATTACGTGTAGACTTGAAAATGCTGTGGAGATGCAGCCAGGCTTCCACAGCCATGGAGCAAATGAGAATGATTTCTGCTCTTTGCTGTGGGGGGCCACCATTGAAGCCCATGTCTTGCTAGGTCAACGTTTTCATGCCCAGAGCTATAAATTAAAACCTTAGACTTGGGTACCATCTCTCTGATGAGAAGCCGGGTGTGTTTATTCTCTTGCAGCTGCTAGGAACATTGTAGACTAGAAGGAAGAGGACAGAGGATGAATGATTTTAAGCATATCTTCCAAGAGGAATAAAACTGCAAACACAGATTCCCACAATCCGGACAGTAACCGCTTTCCACCTGGTGTAGCAAAATCTCATCACAAGATCAAGACTCTGAAAAATCAATCCCCCGCACTGTGGTTTAGCTGGGTCGCCAGCTTGACTGAAAGCCCTAGTTCAGCAGAATGTGTGGGCAAGGTGTAGTAAGTAGGCCAAGTCTATGGGAACCAGCATCTGAAACAACAGGTTGGGGTGACATCAACAATCATCCTAGTCTAGTTCATCTGGGAGCAGCGGTTTATCTCAGAATCTCATTTAATGCCATGAGATTAAGATTGTTTTCTTGCTACATCAGATTGCAATTGCAAAACTCCTGCAGCATTTTGGTATTCTGGCCCTCCCTCATTTTGATGTGCTCCTTAATGATTTAATCCCACTTCTGGATGAGTTGGAGGCATCCCTTTTACTAGAGAGACTAGGATGAAAGGCGCCATCGTTTATATGGGTGACATGGTTTTGTTTTCACAGATCCAGAAAGGACCTAATAAAGGACAGGCTCTGCTAATTATTATCATGAAGACGGCTGCTGAATAATTATTCTGAACCCAAAGTGAACACTTTTGCTATATGTTCTCCAGTATTTCACTGGCTTATAGCAAACATCCTGTCTCAGTTTATATTCAGTATATTGCTGGGCAAAAATCCACCCCAAAACTTAGCTTAAAAGAACAACAGTCACTTATTTGCCCAGGATCCTGCAGTTCGGCAGGCCTCAGCCAGGACAGTTCATCTCTGCTCTTAATGATGGCAGCTAGGATGCCTGGACCGAGGCTGGAAGGTGCGTTTCCAAGGTGGCTCATGGAGATGGCTGATGGATGGGAGCTCAACTGGGTCTGTTGGCCAGAGCCTCAGTTGTGGTCTCCCCATGTGGCTAGTGTGGGTTTTTCATAGCATGGTGGTTGGGTTCTGAGAGGAAGTATCTTAAAAGTAAAAGTTCCCAGAGGACAACCCCACAGTGCAAGGACATAACAAACTTCTGCTTGTGTCATGCTTGCTCATATCTCATTGGCTAAAACCAGTTACATGGCATGGCAGGCAGCATAACCATCCCTCCCCAAGATGCGCACATCCTAGTGCCCCAAAACTGTGGATATGTCATCTTTTACATGGCAATGGGGTTTTGCAGATACGATTAAAAGTTGGGGATCTTGAGATGGAGAGGTTATCCTGGATTATATGGGTATCCCAATCTAATCACAAGGGCCTTGTAGATGAAAGAGGGAGGCAGGAGAGCTAGTGTCAGAGAAAAAGATGTGAGGACAGAATCAGAGTTTGGAGTAACACAGAGGTCGGCTTTGAAGATGAAGTGGCCACAAGCAAAGGAGTGCAGGCAGCCTACTCAAAGCTGAAAAGGCAAGGAAATGGATTCTTACCTAGAGCCTCCAGAAGCCCCTGCTTATACCTTGATTTTAGCCCAATGAGACTCATTTCAGACTTCTGACTTCCAGAACCATAAGGTAATAAATTTGTGTTTTTCTAAGCCACTAAGTTTGTGGCAATTTGTTACAACTGCAATAGGTAACTAATGCGCATGGCCAAGCCCAGAGTCAGTGTGGGAGGGATGTACCCAGAGTGAATATGGGAGCCTTGGTTCATTGGGGGTTCACCAGGGTAAAAGCTTACCCTTCAAATCAGGATGCATTTTACAAACCAGAATATCCTGGGGTTTTCATCAGGAAGTTATCTTGCTCAAAGTTAAATATTGTATGGTGCCTTATCATAATTTTCCTTGGTCAAGATGAGCATTTAGTTATCTATGTTCTATACTTATTTCAAGCTAAAATTATTACTGGCATGCTGAATGGGACAGCACTTTAGGACCTTGTGTTGGAATTAATCTAATATTCTTTTTCCTTTCCCCAATTTTTATTATGAAAAATTTAAACATAGAGAAAAGTTAAAAGACTAGTACAATGAATTTCTGGATACCTACCACGTAGATTCGATCATTGTTAATATTCTTCCATATTTGCTTAATTTATATGTGGTGCATATTTATCTATCTACAGATAGATTGATTAGATAGATGATAGATAGATTGATAGATACATACATACGTATATACACACATACATACATAGGGAGAGAGGTGGGGTTTCTTTGTGGAATCATTTGAAAGTTTCAGACATCACAACCCTTCATCCCTAAATACTTTAGCATATGTGTCCTAACTATAGGGACATTCTCCTACATTACCACATGGCTATTATCAACAGCTAAGAAAATTAATAATTCCCCACTATTACCCAACATTTGGTCTATGTTCAAATCTCCCCAGTGGCCAAAACGTATGTCTTTTATAGCTTTTTAAAAATCCTTTCATACGTAGCATTTATGTATCTCTAATACATTAGAGATGTGGACATCTCTAATCTCTTACTCTAAAACAACCCCGCACCTTTTTCCTCCTTTCAGGACATTGACTTTTTGAAGAGACCAGGCTAGTTGTCTTGGGAACGTCCCACTTCCTAGTGTTGCCCAGTTATTTCCTCCCAGTGGTGTCCGACCTGTTCCTCTAGCCACTGTATTTCCTGTCAATTGGAAATTGGGTTTCAAGGCTTGACTGGATTCAGGTTTGTTGACTCTTTTGTCAAGAAAACTTCACAGATGATGCTGTGTCCTTCCGCATGGGCCTCACACCTAGAGGCACATAAATGTCAGGCATCCCCTATTGGTAAAGTTAACGTTTAATCACTGGGTTAAAAGTGGTGGCCATCAGATCACATGGTTGCAGAGGTAGGTTTTTCCCTCTGTAACTGCAAGTAATCTTTGGGGTGATATTTTGGCACTGGGAAAATATACTGTTTCCAGTAACTTTTTGCCTAATGGCTTTTGCATCCCTCAAGGACCCTTACCCAAGCCAGTTATTTCAGGTGTAGAATGGTGATTTTTTCTAATTCTATCATTCTTTCTACACTTATTAGCTGAAATTAACCCCTCCCTGATTTTAGGCACAATATGTCCCAGACAGACCTTGTATTTTCACTGTTCCAGACCTAGAATCAGCCATTTTCCTGAAGAACCCTGGTTCTTTTTAGTGCAGAATTTTAAACCACCATCTTAGGCCCTAGGGATGCTCATTCTAAGTCCATTTAGTGCATAGAGCCAGGAAATATATTTATTTAACAAGCTGTGTGGTTCAAATTGATATTTCCAATTCAAATTTAACACTCAAGCCTTTTTTTCTTCTTAGTTTTATTTATATTTGTACCTCCTCAAACTGAACTTTTGAATCCTATACATTAACATATTTACTTTTTTGTACCTAATACACATACACACGTGAAATAGTTTTCATCTTGTAAGACCAATATTATTACTAACAATAAAACTGCTGAGTGACGTTTCTCTTTATATTTGTTTTGACCTTAGAATAGATCCTATTATGAAAGCACGGTCAGGGTACTGTGTTCCAAAGTCATTCTTTGTGTGATTATGTTATCAATTTGATAAACCCCTTCATTTGTTGACATTTGGATTATAAGGTTTAAATTAAATTAATCCTCTTAAATTAAATTTTTTGGGAAAATGTAAAACGTTTACATGGTTTAAAAGTCAAAACTGGGGGCTTCCCTGGTGGCGCAGTGGTTGAGACTCCGCCTGCCGATGCAGGGGACGCGGGTTCGTGCCCCGGTCCGGGAGGATCCCACATGCCGCTGAGCCTGCGCAGTCCGGAGCCTGTGCTCCGCAATGGGAGAGGTCAAAACTGTGTAATAAGGTAACCTCACAGAAATCTTGATTCCACACCTGTCTTTTTCATCACATCCCCCGACATAGGGAACCCTTTTGTTAGCTTCTGGCTTGTCTTTTTTGTATTCACTCTCATTTCCCCTTCTTTCGTAGACACCAGTAGCACAGTGTCTGTGCTCTCCCTCACCTTGTTGTGTCCACTTTTCGTACCGCCTGGAAGCCACGCCACTCAGCCCATTGGGGCTGTGCTGCTTCTCGCTGTGTGTGATGCGCCTCCTCATTTCAGTGGATTCAGCCAGTCCCTACCCATGGGCTGCTGGGTTGTTTCTGATCTTTTCTTTTACCAGCAATGCCGTAATAATTAATCTCTAGCATGTGCTTTCTCACACAGGAGAAGGTATATCTTCAAGTGGGATTAATGGGTCAAAAGATAAAATCACATGCAGTTTCTCGCCAGGTATCACTAAATTCTGCTCTCTGGGGGTTGGACCATTTGGCACTCCCCCAGTGATATGTGAGAAGGCCTGGGTCTCCACAGCCTTAACCACAAAATGTTTGTCACACTTTTGGATTTTTGCCAATATGATGAGTAAGAGATGGAATTCCAGTTTAGTTTTCATTTATATTTATCTTATTATGAGCAAGGTTGAGCATTTTTTCAGGTCTAAGGGCCATTTCCCTTTCTCTCTGTAAACTGTACACATCCTTTGTTTTTCTGTCAGACGTTTGGTCTTTATATTCTCAATTTTCAGAGACTTTTCTTTTCATATTAGAGAGATTAGACCTTTGTCTGATAAAAGTTGCAAGTGTTTTCCTTTCTGAGTTTTGTCATTTGACTCTGCTTGTTGTATTTTGCCATGCATTTGTCTTATTTTTACGTAGACAGAGGTATCAATCTTGCATTACCTCTGGATTTTGAGTCATAAATTAGAAAGGCTTTTCCTCTCCCAGGTTATCGAGGAATTCACCCGTGTCTTCTTTTAGTTCACATGTAATTCCGTTGTCCGTTTAGATCATTTAATCCATTCAGCATTTATTCCGATGAATAGTACGAGATATGGATTCAAATTTAGGTTTTTCCAAAAGGCCATGCATCTTTCTCCCAAAGGGTTGAGATGCCACCTTCATCATATACCAAATTTCCACACATACTTGGGTCTACTTGCCAGTTTTCTATTCTGTTCACGGATCTGTCAGACCTGAGGTTCGTGAAGATCACCTTGACCCGCCTCTGGGTGGAGAGACAGTGTGTCTCTGTCACGTCCTTCCATTGTCCAGGGTCAGCCCAACCCCAGAGGATGAAAGCTCCTGACTAACCGCTTAATCTCAGCATGGAGTAGCTGCGGTCCGTAGGATCAGACTGTGATAAACATCACAGCAGACTCTCAGCAACCCAAATTGTACCAACAGCTTTGGTAAGGGCAACAGTACTTACAGAGAGAGTGTAGGGAACAGCCAGTGCATCTAATCCTCAGGGGTGGATGCTCTGAGAGCTCTTCCCTGGTCATGCTGGACACTTAGGTACCGTGTACCAGTCTATACTATGTCGACTCCCTGTGGAATTGCTCTTTTTTTTTCTTTTATTTTTGGCTGCATTGGGTCTTCATTGCTGCACGCGGGCTTTCTCTAGTTGCGGTGAGCAGGGGCTACTCTTCATTGTGGTGCGCGAGGTTCTCACTGCAGTGGCTTCTCTTTTTGCGGAGCATGGGCTCTAGGCGTGCGGGCTTCAGTAGTTGCAGCGCGTGGGCTCAGTAGTTGCAGCACGTGGGCTGCAGAGCACGTGGACTTCAGTAGTTGCAGCACATGGGCTCAGTAGTCATAGCTTGCGGGCTCTAGAGCGCAGGCTCAGTAGTTGTGGCGCACGGGCTTAGTTGCTCCGTGGCATGTAGGATCTTCCCAGACCAGAGATCGAACCTGTGTCCCCTGCATTGGCAGGCAGATCCTCAACTACTGTGCCATCAGGGAAGTCCCTGTGGAATTGCTTTTGGTGAACAACCCTTTAGCGACTGGTCGTGGTTCTATATTGAGGGATGTGCTAATAAAAAAAACCCTGTGAAACTCAAGGGTATTGTTGAGCATTCACTATACCATTCTCTCCCTTCTGGTTTTATCTTATTTTCCCTGTATTTATCCTGATTTCCTGACATTATTTTACTTGTATATTTTTTAAATGCATTTTTGCAAAATGTTTTGAAGCAGAGAGATATATTTTCGAAGGAAAAGGGAAGGAAGGGAATCACAGGAAGGATGGTTTTGCACTGCTGAAATATGTAAACAACGCACCGTCCTTGATTTCAGGCTAGATTTACTGTACTTTTCAAAGGAACTTCTCTTTGACAGGTTTACCTAATGCAGAAAAACACCTTTGCTTCCGGGTCAAGCAGCTTTCATCCTGTAAATCTTACCAGTTTAGATCAGAGAGGAATAAATGCAGAAGGATTTTAAAGGCTGATACAGGTTCAGAAAAGTGTTTCTAGTGACTAAAGTCAGCTTGAGGCATTCGTGTTTGACTTTATTGAACACATCTGCACCCTGACTCACCTTTGCCATCGTGGGCCTGCACTGGAGTGAGAGCTGCATTGCCTGGTGGACCAAACGCAGACCTTTCTGCTGGCATTTGTTACCATGTGGTCTCTATCTCCCTCACTTCCTGATCTTCCTCCTTTGGTCCAGCAGCCCTTTGAACCTGTGTGGAGACCACACCACAGCTAGGAAGTCTCGGCTGCCTCATTCCCTTTAAATTCCCTTGCTCCAGTCTCCCCAGCCCTGGGCTCTGCTTGTACCTTGGGTGATGAAATCGACCTTGCTTTCCTGCTTCATAAATTCATTCACCTTTCTCTCAGGTTTGTCAGAAACCCAGAGTGAGGACTCCCTCTGGAATTGTTTTTGGTGAACAACGCTTTAGCGACTCATCATGGTCCTATATTGAGGGATACGCTCAGAAAAAAACCCTGTGAAATTCAAGGATATTGTTGAGTATTCACTATACCATTCTCTCCCTTCTGGTTTTATCTTATTTATCACAGTGTCCTGTGACATCAGTCCTGTGGGTAGAACATGACCTTGCCCTTCAGTGGTGCTGAGAAAGATGGTTGCACTCATGGTGCAGGCTCTGCAGAGGACACAGTGAGAGGGGAGCCGTGGTCCCAAGACTGCTCCGTGGGGAGGCCCAGAGCTATAGGTAAAATAAACCTCAGAATTAAACTCCTGCCACCGAAGTGTTTTCCGGACACTGGAAACTGCTAGGTCAAAGCATGCAACTTCCTCCTGTGTTCTCCTACACTCATCATCTTCCCAAAGTGATGACACTGCCCTCTGCCCCTCCAGACATGTCTTCCTGTGGTGTCTTGTCTTCCCTGTTCTTTTAAATGTTTGAAAAGCTTTGCTGGAGTCATTGCTTGGGAGGTGCCTGCATTTGTTGCATTCAGTCAAGCATCCTTGCAAATATAAAAAGTCGCACATCAGCCTGTCGTGTCTTCTGAACACTTACGACTGCCTTGGCTCAGACCCAGCTGACCCTTTGTGGCTGGCCACGTGCCCCTCAGTCTCAGTACTTAGGCCATTGTCATGTCATTATTCCTTATGCGAAGACCCATTTTCCCTTATCTGAAAATCTGAAATAGGAAAAGCTCTGGAAGCAAGAAGTCATTTGACAGCAAAACCTGGCCTAAACTGACATGAGGCCACTTAGAGTCCTTATCTATCCCAGTAAATGTAAATATCCATACCTTTTACTATAGAATATTAATATGTCTGATTCTGGGTGCTATTCCAGAACCTCCTGGAAGTACCACAATATGTGGCATTCATCTTCTGAATTCCAAAGCAGATCTGATCCCAAGGACTTGGGATAAGGGCTTGTGACCTGTATACACCCAGAGTCTGGAGATGCCTGTAATTTCACTCCATGTGACTGACAAGGTAATTCATGGAGACAAGTGACCCACTCCAGGAAGAGTGAAAGTGTATGATACCCAAGACTTTGAAAATATCCAAACCCGATCAGTATACTAAGAGCTTCCTCATCCCTGGAAGAGCCACAGACATGCATGAAGTCTAGAAAAATGTCCTCAAATCAGAATGTAACTGGATGTCCCACAGTCCCCATAATTTGTCATTGCTGGGTGCCCTGATTCCAGCAAGTTTCTAGAAATCTAATGATATTAACGTTTAAAATGCTTTTCGTGCTCGCTTCGGCAGCACGTATACTAAATGCTTTCCACATGCCAGGCCCTGTTCTAATTGCCTAATGTGGATTATCTAGCCAAATCCTTGTGACAGCTCTTTGAGGCATAAAACATCCCTATCCCTTTACAGATGAGGAAACTGAGGCCCAGAGAGATTAAGTGTATCTACTGCAGTTCAGAAGCCAGAAAACAGAACCTCTCTGGCTATTTAAGCGGAGATTACCAGAGGGGATTGGGAGTTTCCAAACTCATTGGGAGGACAGGATCTAGGCTCAGCCTCTAGGAATGATTGCCAACTCAGTGCAGACTGGAACGCCAGGGCTGCTGCTTCCACAGGTGGGAAGGTTGGGAATCAGGACCCCACTATGGGAACTATGGACCTCAGAAACACCCACCTTCACTGCCATCCAGGGACCAGGAGGCTTCACCGAGACCATTGGCTTCAGAGTTGTATCTGCTCCGTGGGTGTTCTGCCTTCCAACACACCCACAAAGACAGTGACTGGTCTCCTCGCCCCTGTTTGGCAGGAGAACAGCAGAATCTATGGCCGTATGGCCCCCACCTCATTTCCTTGGCCTCTCAGATCATATACAAGCACATCTGCTGGGTAGAACCTAAAACACATCTCGATCCCTGGAGGTGCAAGGGAGTAAGGCCATTTTAGCTTTCTTGACTTTGAAATACAGGAGGAAGCTTGAATGGATGTTGGCTGAGCCAATCTATGGTTTCATGCATTAACTAACTTCTCAAAGATGGCGTAGGAGGTGGTACAACCAGGATTTGAAGCCAAACTGTCTGGCTCCAGAGTCTAAGCTCTGGAAATTCCACTGCCTCTCCATGAGCTCATGCCTGGCCTGGCTGGCCCACCATGACGTGTCTTCTCTGTGCTCTCTTCCTTCCGCAGGTCTACAACTGGTCCATGTGTCTGTATGGTTCAGAGGGGGCCTCTAGCACTGAACCCTGAATTGGGGGGGGCTGAGATTGATGATCTTCATCTGCCCTGGACTATCTCTGTCTGTCCTGTACTGGCTGGGTGAATCAGTTACCTATTGACCCAACAGTACTATGCAACAAGCCACCCAAAATCTCAGTGACTGAAGACAATAAATATCTAGCGTTGCTCATCTAGTCTGTAGGATAACTGGTTCTTCTGGGCTTAGCCAGGTTCCTTCATATCTCTGTGGTCAGCTGTAGGTCACCTAGGTGGCATTGTTATCCTGGCTGGCCTCCCTCAGACTTGGGTTTAGCTGACAGATCTCTAGCTGGGTAGGCTGGTCTCTCATCTTCCAGCGTGTTCTTATAGCAGTTCTTGAGAAGTGAGAAAGTGGGAATGCACGTGTAGTTTTCCAAACTAAGTCCCATGGCCATGCTCAGGGTCATGGCAGAAAGTGTACTACAAAGTTCCAGGGCAAAGGGTATGGATTCAGGGAGGCTATCAGTTGGGGCCATCAACCTCAGGCACAATATTTAACCTCTCAGACAAGCCCATGCACCTGGTACCCTAGAAAGCACTGCTTAGAGGCTTTCCAAGGGAGGCATGGAGGGCCAAGCCTTCTGGAAGCCCACAGCATCCAATCTAATGCAGAATTCAGCCCCCGGGGGCTGTCCGGCAATGTCCTACATAAACTAAATCTCCTGTTCTTTCGGCTGGTTCGGTTCTGTGCTCAGGCCAGACTGACCGGCTGACTCGGAGACACAGCCCTTAACTCAGGGCCTCCACTTAACCGAGCCGCTGCTCGACAAAAACAGTCTCTTGACATCTAAAGCGGCATGTCCGCTCGCTCGCCAATTAAAAGGCTCATGGGGCTTCCCTGGTGGCGCAGTGGTTGAGGGTCCGCCTGCCGATGCAGGGGACACGGGTTCGTGCCCCGGTCCGGGAGGGTCCCACATGCCGTGGAGCGGCTGGGCCCGTGGGCCATGGCCGCTGAGCCTGTCATCCGGAGCCTGTGCTCCGTAGCGGGAGAGGCCGCAGCAGTGAGAGGCCCGCGTACTGCAAAAAAAAAAAAAAATAGAAAGCTTCATGTCCTCAACGTGACAAATACCAGGGAAAACAATTCTGCGATTCAGAACACAGGTGGGGAGAATACGAGCGAGGTAATCATGAACCAAGCGCCGGCCTTTTCCTCAGCTTTCATCTGGCTTCTCAGTGAGACAGCACATCTCTCCCAAGATTTCCCGGGTCACGCTGGCCGCTCTGCCCGCGCAGCAGGGTCATGTGAAGGGTCAGGGTTGTTTTTCTGTAGCTTAGATTTCGGCAGGCAGATCTTACGTTTTCTTAATCCATATTTAATAGCCTGACAGTGCTGCCCGGTGGCTGTGCTGTGAGGACAGAGCGGAGACCGAGGTCCCCGTGCAGCCGGACCCTTCGGTCCCCCTTTCCCTGCAGAGCAGGAGGGGCTGCCCGGGCCTGAGGATCAGGGAGCAGCTCTGATATTGGAAGACTCTAAGGAAAACAGGCATTCCTTCCAGTTTTTCCTCTGGATCCATTTCCCTTAGTTGTCTCCCCAGACCCCCAGTTGAAAGCAGAGTTGTATATTCCTTGGTTTGCTTCTCAAGAAATTAATTTTAACTAAGTAAGAAAAAAAAAAAATTTAACAGCTTTATTGAGATATAACTCACATCCCATGCAATTCACCCATTTAAGGTGTACAAATCAATGTTTTTTAGTATATATTCACAGATAGGTGCAACCATCACCACGATCAATACGTTCATCACCACAGAGAGAAACCCACACCCTTTAGCAGTCATTCCCCGTTACCCCCTCCCCCCAAACCCTGGCAACCACGAATCTACTTTCTGTCTCTATAGATTTCCTTATTCTGGACATATCAAATGAATGGAGTCATAGAATATGTAGTGTTTTGTCACTGGATTCTTTCGCTTAGTTTAAACAAGGTAAATTTTTTCAAGTTTTGCCTTTGAAGGCAGATGAGTAGGTTTGAATCCTGACTCCACAGCCCTTAGGCTGTGTGGGTTTAGGCAAATGGCTTGACCTCTCTGAGCTTCAGTTTCCCCATCTTAATATGCAGAGTGCTCCAGTGTTAACACACATAAAAGCTTTGAGCTGTGCCTGGGACACAAGCTTCAGTAAATGTGAGTTCTTACCATCTTTCTTGTCCTGATTGTCCCTGAAGACCTTTCTAGCTCTGTCTGGGGGGCTTGCCTCTCTGTTTGCATTCCCTCAGCAAACATTTACTGCAGTCTGCACAGCTCTCCCCACAGGGGCTGCACCTGTGTCCCAGGAACTGGGCAACCCTGTGTGTGCCTTGCAAGTCCTCACCCATGTGTTGAGCCTCCTGCTCACCACCACCTCTTCCCAAGGCAGTCTGATGGCCCCTCTTCAGGCTCTGAGGTTCAGAATAGTTCTGGGAATGTCACCTAGAAGGTCTCCCCTTTGTATCCTCAGTATTTCTACTCTGCAGTTGGAAGAGGGTAAGCATGATCACAGCCCTGGTTGAAAGGGACCGCTCTGCCTTTGCTCCTACTTGCTGATGTGCAGTAATACATTAATGTTAATATTATTAACCATAAAATGACACAAACACCCTTAGAAAGATCACAGGATAAAATAAAGGGAAATCTATTCCTCAAGCCTGAGATACTTACTGACTTCCTTCTGGAGTATTCATCTTTCCATCTCCAGGTGGGTAGAATTTTATGAGACCAAGTGAACTCTGTTGAGGAGGCTCTGAGAAGACAGATTCCCCCACCCCAGAATGCTAAAGCAGCATTTCTGTGTCACCACCCCATTTACACTGGGACTGTGGTTTCTTTGTGAGTTTTTATGTCTTTTCCATGTCTCCCCTGAGAGCCTGTAAACTTCTAAAGAACAAGAACTGTGTTGTCTCCTTTTATAGGAGTCTGTGTTTCATAAAATAAGTAAAAGTAAAACTTCTTAAATGTTTCTTATCTATGCGCACAACGTTCTCTTATTGACGTGACCATCCGGTGTCTCTGGAAATTGTCTTGCAAACACTTGCCCACCCCCATGGCTTAGTCCTCATGTCTATCCAGCAGTGTCTTTTGCCCCCAGAACCACCTGTGCTGTATAAGATGACAGGAAAATGCGGCAGTGGCCAGCGTAGGGCTGAGAGGCAGGATTTCTCTGAAGCTTGAGGATTTTGTTTGCTTATACGGCATCTCCCATATTGAGACTTTTCAGAAATACTATTGAAAATAAAAGTTTCCTCCCTGCCATGTGGGAACTCTGGGAAAAGAACCCACCCTCTATTCTAGGCCTTTGCTTTATTTCATTCACTCAGAGGATGAAGGAGAAAGCATTTGGTGTCGTAACCAAGGCATCGTCATGGCCTGAGATGGGGCTGTAATAAATAATATAGTGGCTAGCATTTACTGAGTGCCTACTGTGTGCCAGGCCCTGCTCTAAACATCGTAGCATTATTTCATCTCACCTTAACAAAACTCTATGAAGAAGAGATGCTCATTTGCCAATAAGGAAATGGGGGCACAGAAAAGAAACACAACCTCAAATGTCCCACAGCTAGTAGCAGTAGAACCAGGACTCCTGCCATACTGGCCACATCTGAAAACACAGAATAACAACATCATTTTCAAAGTTCAGTCTTTCTTCTTTCTGTTTTGAACCATCCTTCATGGTGGGCAAAGCATGTGGCCCCATTTTCCCACCGGGGTCTCATAAGCATCCTTTTGAGGTCAGGAGCATGTCACAGGGGCCCAAGTCTCCAGGGGGTATAGGTCCAGGCCTTGGGTGCACTCACTCCTAATCTCTCGCATTGGTTGCTTCTTTCTTAACATTCAAAAATAAGGGAAGGAACTTATTAAATCTGCACAGCAGTCCCACGGAGTTCAAGCATTAGCATCCCCACAGAGGTCAAGAGATGCTCTAGGGCTTCCCTGGTGGCGCAGTGGTTGAGAATCTGCCTGCTAATGCAGGGCACACGGGTTCGAGCCCTGGTCTGGGAGGATCCCACATGCCGCGGAGCAACTAGGCCCGTGAGCCACAACTACTGAGCCTGCGCGTCTGGAGCCTGTGCTCCGCAACAAGAGAGGCCGCGATAGTGAGAGGCCCGCGCACCGCGATGAAGAGTGGCCCCCGCTTGCCACAACTAGAGAAAGCCCTCGCACAGAAACGAAGACCCAACACAGCAAAAATAAATAAATTAATAAACTACTACCCCAACATAGTCTTTAAAAACAAAACAAAACAAAAAAGAGATGCTCTAGGGCTTCCCTGGTGGTGCAATGGTTGAGAGTCCGCCTGCCAATGCAGGGGATACGGGTTCGTGCCCCAGTCCGGGAAGATCCCACATGCCGTGGAGCGGCTGGGCCCGTGAGCCATGGCCACTGAGCCTGCGCATCCGGAGCCTGTGCTCCTCAACGGGAGAGGCCACAGCAGTGAGAGGCCCGCGTACCGCAAAAAAAAAAAAAAAAAAAAAAGAGAGATGCTCTAGATTAAATCGGGCTGGGAAGTAGCGTCCCCACCTTAGAGCATTGCAGGGCACGTTTGTGGGCCAGTTGTTTTCCACACTTGGTCTAGGGCAGGACGTCTGTGAGTGTAAATAGGGGGAATATGTGGCTTTATTTTCCCAGTGAAAGCTGGCACTCCCTCGATTCACAAATGTAGGTGACAAACCACAGTAGTATGTGGATTTGTCACCCGTAAGAATCACAGATATTAATATATTCCTCCCTATTGCACAGGCCTCAAAATATCATTTACATTCGTCACTACTTTGAAATTACGGTAGTTTTAAAGATGATGCTAGACTTATTTAATGCTTTAATAAAGAAGGGCATTTACTACATGAACATTTTGTTTTTTAATATTTTGATAACTATACTTAAACGTAACTGGTTTCTTTTATCATCCTATGTGCTTTATGTATTCAAAAGCGTTATTCTGAAAAGGGATCCACAGGCTTCACCAGGCTGCCAAAGGTGTACACACACACACACACACACACATCCTCACTGAGAGTGGTGGGGGCATTTTCCCTAGAACCAGAGCCCCTGCCACGTCCTGGCAGCCCAGTTCTCTGAGCATCTCGAGGAATGGAAACCACTCCTGACTCATGGCAAAGACACTGCTTCGTTTAAGCCAGAGAAATATGATTTATTACCAGCATGTTTTCAGTTCCAGGCGATGCCTTGAAAAGGTCAGTTTATATGAATGTTTAGAAAAAGAAGATCATAAAATAAGAGGGACTTGGTATTTAGGTTTTGGTTTGTTTTTTTTTTTTTTTTTTGACGAAGAAAATTCAGTCTCGCTCTTACAATGGGCAAACTCCTGTACTCTTCACTTGACCTGCATTTACTCTTTAAGAAGGAAGATGTCTTAGAACGGCATTTGGGGAGAAGATGTATGTCACGGGGATTTTACAGCACTTGAAACCAGGGCAGTGAGCCCTAAACATGGGACCAAAGGCCCACTTGCCATGTACTGGCCAATGGAGATGGCAAATTAGGAGAACACGTCTGCTTTGAAGGACCTGTTCAGTGCCTAATTGTTTTGTATTTGTTTCAGCTGATGGCTACTCTTTTCATTAGGGGCTTTTAACCGGTGAGTCATCTTTTGAAAATACAAATTTGATGGAGCCAGTTCTTCTAAAACCTCTGTTGGCTCCCCCTTGCCGGAGAAGAAAGTACAAAACCCTTAACCTTACGGCCAGGCCCTTTATGCTCTGACTGCGGTCTCATGTATCAGACTCTGCCTCCTCCCCTCCCCTCCCCTCCCATTCACACAGTGGTGGAGACTCACTGGATTATAGTGTACAGTGAGCTTTGTAAAAGAGTAACCTAGTATGTTTATTCTTTATTTCATATAGTAATTGTTTTAAAAATAACTTTATTTTTGTGCTTAGTGGGATGGATTTTATTTAAACCCCCAGATTTTCAATTCGTCTGTAAAATGTACAGTCTTGAGGTTTTGTATAACTTTGGTAAACATTCTTTACAAAATCCTGGGCTTATTTTTGAAAAGATGCAGATTATACATTTTAAAGCAGTTATTTATTCCGCTTTTTCTGTTCCCTTTTCGAATCATACCAGACAATTGAATAATCATTTACTTATTTCATTTGCACAGTCTCTTATGATTGTCAGGATGCTCAGCTCATAGTGTCTCTGATTTTTGCTGTCCCTCTATTCTTGCATTTTTCTACAATCCTCCCTCTTGCCCAGATCTCTTCCACAGCGAGTGTGCTTTTTCAATTCCCTACGACCACTGTTTCTTGGTGCCTGCCTCCCACCAGACTCTATGCCAAGTCCCAGGTGTAGGGGGTGGAAGAAACAGCCTTTCTCTCGGTATCACATTCCACAGAGCCTGGCACTGATAAAGAACTAAGGGTTTTATGCTGAGTTTGACAACTTATAGAAGCAGAAGGTGGGGGCCCATTTATATTTTTTCTCAAGTCCACACCCCATGTGCAATCAGTTTGTAGTCTCTGGAGATAAACTTACTGTGAATTTATTAAGACCTCCCTTTGATGCCTCCAGAACAGACGCTTCTCGTGTCCGTTGCTTTTGGTAAAGTTGTTGCCTTTAGTCCCTTAAATAATCAGCAACAACGTTTTGTTTCACCCCTAAAGTTAGACCACTTCTACGAAGTCTGGCCTTTCATGACCGATTTACAACAGTGTGTAAAGGAGTTAACTAAATATATATTTTATAAGTGCCGTGTAATTCAGAGTTACAGTTCAGGTCGAAATCAAGGCTTGTCAGCTTAACCTATTTTAACTTAAAAGTGTTTGTAGCTTTGTTTAGTTTGATTAGTTGTTGGTTGGTCTGCTGTTACTATCATCATTACCATCATCACTGATTTGCCCATCTGTTTTCAGGGAAGGTTGTTGTTAAAACCAAATAAATAAATAGAAATCCAGTGAATGTAAGATAGTTTTGGTTATGAATTGTATTCATCTTTCTGCTCAAGAACTTCCTCTGAGGGCAGACAAGTTTGCCATTGGGTGCGTCATTGGGTGAAGCGTCCGTGGAGGGATGGTCTCCTGCTTCCCTTAATTCTACCATGACATGGTCAAGCATGCTCTTCGGCTCATTTGTTAGCCCCTGTTATACAATGAATTATGTCTCCCCAAAATTGATATGTCAAAGCCCTAACCCCCAGGACCTCCGAATGTGACTGTATTTGAAGATAGGACCTTTAAAGATGCAATTAAAGTTAAGGGAGTCAGGGCTTCCCTGGTGACGCAGTGGTTGAGAGTCCACCTGCCGATGCAGGGGACACGGGTTCATGCCCCGGTCCGGGAAGATCCCACATGCCGCGGAGCAGCTGGGCCCGTGAGCCATGGCGACTGAGCCTGCGCGTCCGGAGCCTGTGCTCTGCAACGGGAAAGGCCACAACAGTGAGAGGCCCACGTACCACAAAAAAAAAAAAAAAGTTAAGGGAGTCATATGGATGGACCCTAATCCAATCTGACTGGTGTCCTTAGAAAAAGAGGAACTTTAGACTCATAGAGACACACCAGGGATGTGTGCACACACAGAGGAAAGACTGTGTGAGGACACAGCAAGAAGGCTGCCATCTGCAAGCCAGGGCGATAGGCCTCAGGAAAACCCAGAGCTGCTGCACCTTGACCTTGGACTTCCAGCCTCCAGAACTGTGAGAAAACTAATTTCTGCTGTTTAAGCCACCCCATCTGTGGTATTTTGTCACGGCAGCCATAGCTGACAGAGACAGCCACCAAGCCTATTTCAAAGGATTCCACTTCTGAGCAGATTCCAGTGTGATGACAAGAGCCAGCATCCCCTCCATTTCTGTAAGTGGAGAAGCCAAGGCAGAGGAGACCCCAGGCTCCTGACGCAGTGGGGCAGGGGCTGAGGCGGGACCCCCAGCAGGGTCCCCCTGGTGGCCCAGTGCTCCTAGGGCTGTGCCGGGGACCCGGGAAGATGCAGGCAGGAGGGCGTTCTAGAATCCTTGCAGCAGTGACTGGGGCTTTGTGCAGGAGTGTTCCTTCTCTTTTCCACGGATCCTAACAAAACGTCTGAGCGCTAAATCTGAAACTCTTTCTCTAGTGAAGCCACGTGGTGCCTGCGTCTAGCACCCGCGAGGGAAGAGCCGGAAACGTTCTCCCACGCCAGCCCTGCGGGCTTCTGGCTACTTGTGCTCGGATGTAATGTTCACATTGCGTTTTCTGTTCCTGCCACGTTTAACACTTCAGCCTGGATGCAGCTTTATCACTGCTTTGGGGATTTTCTACAACTTATTTATGAGTATTAAAATTCTGGAGTCTTCCCCCACCAGGATGGCAGCTCCAGAGGAAGCCTGCATGGTAGTCCAGGAACCTCCAGGGCTGGCCGCTGGATGTACCCAGGCTGGTTTGAAATGTGCTAACAGGGCCCAGCTTAGCCAGCACTGGACTCAGGGAGGCGGGAGGCAAGGTCACTGCAGGTCACACTCGCCACGGAAGAAGCGGGCCTGGGCGGAAGGGAGCTGAGTGGTGGCCATCAGCATCTCAGGGGTGGGGGGCAGTGCAGCTGGGATCCAGCGTGTTCCGAGGCCTGTTGGCCTTCCCCAGGTGTTTGCTGAGACCCACCTGTGTGTTTTGCGCTTCCTGATCCAGGGGTTGGAGCTGGCAGGGGTGGTGACAGAGGCAGGAGGAGGGTAAAGCAGGCCCTGCTCTGCCATAGTGCAGGGTAGAGAGAAAGGGATGCAGCGACCATTATAGGAGGATGTTTGCCAAAAGGCTGAACTCAGAATGAGCTCTGAACAAGGAATGGCGAGGTCTTTGGGGGCTGAGGTGGTGAAGGTGATCTTTTACTCTGGGTGGTGGTTGCATTGAGCTGCAGGCTTCCGCAGGTTTGGCAAACAGGAGGGAGGGACAGCCAGGGGTTACTAGTTCTGTCCTTGGGTCTGTCCCTTTAGGGGTTTTGCTGTGTTCTGGGCTCCTTCCCCGCCCAGGACCCCCGCTGTGTGGTTGGGACTTCTTTGGACCCATGGAGTCCCCCCAGTGTCCCTGAAGTAGGGTGGCTCGGAAATTGCCTGTTCTTCCTTTAGGGCTGTCACAGGATTTTGACAGGATCCAGCGGGCATGGGGTAGCCAGTAAGAGTTCCCCTGTCTCTGAAGCACCGGAAACAAGGGCCCCATAGTCAGATGAATGGCCCCCTCCTTCCCTGTGGTGACCAGTCGGCTGGGAATCTAAAGAAAATTCAAGGATCCCCACCCCTGGGGAAAAGAGGGGGGGTCAGCTCATTAATAATTGCCCTCATTATTCTAATGCAGGCCTGCAGTGGCCAGCATTGCCCTAGAGAGGGCTTACTTCAGTCACTCAGCAGATAACAAGACATCTGTTAGAAACTTATTTATTCCTTGCCTGTTTACTCTTCATCTGGTGAATTTGTATCGAATGTCTGCTTTCTGCTAGGCCCTAGTGCTCCAGCCTAGAGCAGGGGATGGCAGACTTTTTCTGTAGAGTAAATATTTTAGGCTTTGAGGGCCATGTTGTCTCTGTTGCAGCTACCCACCTCTTGTAAGGCCAAAGCAAGCGTAAGCAATACATAAGCCCATGGGTGTAGCTTTGTTCCAGTACAACTTTATTGACAGGCATTGGGCTAGATTGGCCCAGAGGCCACAGATAGCTGCCCCCCGCCCCCGGACTGGAAACACAGAGTTAAACAAAAGTAGACATGGTCTCTGTCTCTATGGAGCTTACACTCTAGGCAAGGAAGACAGGAATTAATCATATAATCGCAAACATAAATTATAATTAGAACACGGGTGCTTGAAGGAGAGAGAAGCTCTCATAGCTCTAGAAATGGGGGTGTGATATAGTCTCAGGTCAAGTCAGGCTTCCCTCAAGAGTTGATGCCTGAGTTGGGCTCTGAATCAGCATTAACCAGGTGAAGAGAGAGAGGAAACAGTGCATGGAAGGGCCCTGTGACAGGAGTATGGAACATTCTGGAAACTGAAAAAAGGCCAGTGTGGAGGAGTGTAGAAGAGGACAGAGAGGAGGAGTAAGATGAGGCAGGATGGGAAGTAGTAATCAGTCCATGCACAGCCTTGGGGGGCGGCTTAAAGCAGGGGAGTAACAGGATCAGATTTGCATTTTGAGAAAAACCTCTTTGGCTGCAACATGAGAACAGATCGGAGAAAAGCAAGTGAAGCTTCAGGGGAACCGAGTGAAAGGACCGTTGTGAGAGAGAGAAGTGGCAATGGGGGTAAAGAGAAGTAGACGAAGATAAAGATTTCAGAAGGGGTGTTGGTAGTGTGGGGATGGAGGGAGAGGCTCCTAGGTGTGAGGTTTGTACAGTCGGATGGTTAGCGGTGCTGTCTGTCTACTGAGACCAGAGCACTGGGAAAGTCCCTCATGCTTTGTTTTGTTTGGGTCAGAGGAAGGGGCCTGGCAGGTTGAGTTGCCATTGAGACATCAAATTAGAGATGTCGGATAAGCAGGTGAGATGTACAGATCTGGAGCTCAGAAGAAAGGTAGGGGCTGGAAATCATATGTTTTATGGAATCATCAGCATATGGAGGGTAATCGACGCCCTGAGCATGGATTAGACAAGCTGGGGCAAGAGAAGAGAGTAGGGCAAAGGGAAGAGAGATTAGAGAAAATCCTCAAGGAACTCTGATATTTAATAGCCAGAGAGAGAGGGGTGTTCCTGCAAAATAGACTGAAATAGCAACCAAGGGAGTAGGGAAAAAAGTATGAGATTGCGGGCCTCCCTGGGGGCGCAGTGGTTGAGAGTCCGCCTGCCGCTGCAGGGGACACGGGTTCGTGTCCAGGTCCAGGAGGATCCCACATGCCGCGGAGCGGCTGGGCCCGTGAGCCATGGCCGCTGAGCCTGCACGTCCAGAGCCTGTGCTCCTCAATGGGAGAGGCCACAGCAGTGAGAGGCCCGCGTACCGCAAAAAAAAAAAAAAAAAAAAGTACGAGATTGGGAAGGAAGTGTTTAAGCAAGGCTCGTGTTCAGCTTGTACACACAGCACAATGGGACTGACTGATGATGCCCAGTGACCATTCTGACTGATCAGTGCATCCCCTGTGATTGGTTGGTGCCCATGCCATGCCAGTTGTTTATATCATGATTATCATCCCTGCTTTCAAGGAACAATCATCATTGTGGGATGGCAAACAGGATGAAGAATGGAAACCTTCCATTGGATTTACCCACAAGTATATCGTTGGTGACCTTAGCAAGAGAACTTGAGGTGGAGTGACGGGCTGAGGAGTGAGCTGAGGAAGGAATGGGAGGTGAGTTAGTAGACAGGAGACCCAGGCAACCATTGAAGAAGTTTTGCCGGGATGCAGTGGAGCTGAGTAGGACAGGTAGAGGGGAAGCCGGAAGGGGATGGGAGTGGGGGTAACTGAAATTTTTCTATAAGATGTTAAATGATGAGAATGACTTATTTGTTCAACATGCCTTCTCTGTATATAGTCACTTACCAAACTTGTATCTATCTCATTCATTTATTCATTATTTGATCCAACATGTTTATCTCATCCTTGGCAGAGATATTTACTATGTTACGAGCACTGAATTCATTTTACTTCCTTCTTTCCTTTTCAACGGGCATTTATTGAGCACTTACTGTTTGTCAAGTACTGGACTAGGTCCCACTGATAGAGAAATGAATAAGTTATAGCCTATGTGTTCAAGGGACTTATAGTTTAGTGCAGTGCTTATCAACCAGGGGTAATTTTATCCCCTTCCCTTTCCTGGGGGACACCAGGCAATGTCTGGAGATATATTTTGTTGTCATAACTTGGGGGCAGGGAGTGTGAGGGGGAAACTAGGGATGCTACTGGCATCTTGTGGGTGGAGGCCAGGGATGCTGCTAAATGCCCTGCAGAGCACAGGGCAGCCCCCCAACAAATAGTATTGGTCCAAAACGTGAATAGAGTGAAAAGTGCCTCAGTAAATGGTAACTGCAGGAGTTCTGAGGTTGACCACTTAGGCACCACTGTGGAGCTGGCCAGGCAGGAGATGAGGGACAGAAATGAGGGGGCAAGATGCCCACTCAGAAGCTTCCAGTAGTGCAGGGTGGGGGCCCCATGGCCAGTAAGGCTGAAGTCGCTAGAGTAGGGCTGAGGCCACTGATACCAAGTATTTTGGATTTTGTCTATTTGGTGGGAAGCCACTAAAGGGTTTCCAATGAGAGGAAACCAGATCTGTGTCTTAGGAAGATCATTCTGGTGGCAGGCAAGAGCAAACAATAACCGTTAACATTTATTAAGAACCTACTCTGTATCAGTAGGTTTCCGAGTACTTTCTTGAATTACCTCATTTAATCTCCTGGCAGCCCTATGCGGAAGTGCTCTTCTTCCCATTATACAGCTTAGGAGACTGAGGCAGAGGGGTCAAGAAGCTTGTGAATGGGGGAGCCAGCCCTTGACTGACACTGGGCTCATGCACAAGCGTGAGATAGCCTGTGGTTCTTCCGGTCTCCCAAGCTGGGTCTGGGCTCTGGAACCAGACTGCAGAGTCCACAGGGTGTCAATTCATAATTCATATGTTCCAGCTCTCCCTGCAGCTGCTCCAAAAATTCCATGCCTGCAGCTTTGAAAAGTGTGGCCTTAAGGTAGCCAGTTTAATTCTTCCTGATTAGGAGTTCTCATGTAGCTCTTAATTTGTCAGAGACTTTGTAGCTGAAATGCCCCCATGGAAAGAGAAACACATGCTTCTGGGACATCAAATCCACTCTTTGCTGCTTGAGACCATTAAGTGGACCCCAGTAACCTCATGGAACTCCCCTATCAGGACACCCCACCTCACTGTCAAATGCACCTTTTCGCCTCTATTTTTGCTGGGTGTGGGGGGTAGGTGGATTTGCATGACTAATAAAATTTAAAGTAGGTCTCAGGGCCCAAAGCTACATCATTAGCCAGCACAGATCCTGCTTTCCTGGGTTTTAATTACAGTGGCTCCTCCTCCAACTAGGAGGGATGGTTGAGTGTGACAGCCCCTGGCCCATGACTGACAGACAGAAAGAGCTGGAGGCTGGGCTTGCAGGTGGAAGGGACTGCACCCCAGACAGAGGGGAGGAGAGGATTTTGCTGCTCAGGGAGGTCAAGGGTGTGGACAGAGGTGGGACCAGAGGACTCCCGCCTGACACTTTTTAGCAGGGCTCCTCCCATTTAGAAAGAAGACTGGAGATGCATTTTCATATTTACATATGCTTTTAAATAAATGTGACTTCATTTTTTTAAAGCAGTGGCAACATTCTGACAAGGCAGAGGAAATGCAAACTGGTCTGGGATCCGGAAGAGAAGGCAGGTGTCAGTGCAGCAAATAACCCGCTACCAGGGGATTCTTTGAGGTTGGCTTATGACCAGTGAGTTCACAGCCCCAAAGTATCCCCACCTGATAGATGCAGAGCCTAGGCCCAGCTGCTGTCACATGGGGTGTCCGTGCAAGAAGCCATGTTCTCCTCTTGCACTGATGGTGGGAATGTAAATTTGTGCAGTCACTATGCGAAACAGTATGGAGGTTCCTTAGAAACTAAAAATAGAGCTACCATATGATCCAGCAATCCCACTCCTGGACACGTATCTGGAAAAGACAAAAACTCTAATTCGAAAAGATACATGCACCCCAATGTTCATAGCAGAACTATTTACAATAGCCAAGACATGGAAGCAACCTAAGTGTCCATTGGCAGATGAATGGATAAAGAAGATGTGGCATATATATATATCTATATATATAGATAGATAGATAGATAGATAGATAGATAGATAGATAGATAGATAATGGAATACTACTCAGCCATTAAAAAGAATGAAATATTGCCATTTGCAGCAACATGGATGGACCTAGAGATTTTCATACCTAAGAGTATCAAACTGAGTAAAGTAAGTCAGACAGAGAAAGACAAATGTTATGTAGTGTCACTTATATGTGGAATCTAAAAATTACTACAAATAAAAAAATGCTATTTACAAAACAGAAACAGACTCATAGACATAGAAAACAAACTGTTACTGTACCAAAGGGGAGGGGGAAGAGGGATAAATTAGGAGTATGGAATTAACAGATATACACTATTATATATAAAACAGATAAGTAACAAAGATTTACTATAGAGCACAGGGAAGTATATTCAATATCTTGTAATAACCTATAATTAAAAATCTGAAATATATATATATATATATATAAAACTGAATCAGTTTGCTGTGCACCTGAAACTAACACAATATTGTAAATCAACTACAGTGCAGTTTTTTAAAAGTCATGTTCTTATTTTCAGGTTTTCTTCTCGTTTTACTTCTTCCTTTAAGGATTCTGTGATAGGTCAGAAAATTCTCCGGGCTTCAGTTTTCCCATCTGCCCAATGAAGGGACTGTTGCACTGAAGACCTTCTCATGTCCCTAAGTGGGTTTGATTTGTAGACTAAATTTAGCCTTTGCCAGGATGGCAACTGTACACCTACAGTGCTAAGAAAACTAACTTTACACCCAAATATAAGGCAGTTGCCCACGTTCCCAAATAAAAGGGCTCTGAGAAATTTTTTAGCCAATATGTGAATATATGAATATTTTTGGAATACAGTATAAATGAAGCAACAAACTGTTACTTAAAATATGTAATTAATTACTTTAGTTACACATCTTTAAAATTACAAAATATCTAAACCGTCAATTTTTAAATAGTGCTTTCTCCCACTTATATTTCATGAGTCTCTATCCAAACCTGTCAGGTGCAGTTTCAACTCCAGAGTGTGTTTTGTTCCCGGTGTATTTTTGTATCCCTAGAGCAGCTTTCTGAGTCCTCTGACAGTTTTCCAGAGCTGTGAGCCTCACTTCCATCCACGTTTTCAAGAGACGGCAGAGACAGCACTTTTTGAATCCATGGATTATGTCTTCCTGTAAAATTGTATCCCAAGCCACAGGTCCCAATTCCCATAAATGGAGGCAGTTATGTTTTGCTTTTTCACTTGCTTTATAGGTGGCTTATTCATGATCTCTTGCAGCAATTAACCATTGTTGGGTTTCTTTTTAAAGTGACTTTTAAAAGTCTTGTTTACAATGACATCCAAACACTGAAATAATGAAGTCATAATCCCAAGAGTAATTACCGCATCTGTGTTAACTAAATCAGGTGGGAGAGTGCACTGCAAGACGAGACTTTTTATTGATGTCGAATCCGTCAGATTGGATATTGGATATATTGAATTTAAGGCAATGCCCTTTTTATTGTAGTGTAGTTGATTTACAAAGTTGTATTTCTGCTGTACAGCAAAGTGGCTGTACATATATATACATTCTTTTTTATATTCTTTTCCATTATGGAACACCCTTTTTTCTGAGGGATAACAGGAGATGCAGGGGAAAGATGGTCATATATTTGGGCCTAGTCAAAAAATTATAATTTATCAAATTCTCCTTTAACACCCGTCAGCTTATGACGTTGCACATAGGAGCATCTCTTTGCTGGCTGTTCGGTAGTTGATGTCTGTCAACGTAGGCAGACATGTCTGATGGATCCAGGTCACAGAAAATGGTGCTGGGTCTGCTGCCCCACCGAGAACTCTGGCCGCCATCTTTCCCCACTTCCCAAACACCAGTACGTAACTGCAAGCCCCTCCTGGCCACCTTTCTGCCGACCGGTCACTGGGCTTTTGTGTAGTTTAATGAGCATAGAGTCGTTTGGAAATATGCGCTGTGCTCCACAAAAGGAAATAGTAATGTAATCAGCAATCATTGTATTCTAGCACTTCAGCACTATTGCTGCTATTAATGTCCATTATCACTGTATTCCCTGCAATGTGTTTAACAGTCACAGGCACTAATCAAGGTGCCTGTCCTGGAGAACGTGTATTCTATCTGGACCATACTATGTATTGTGCTGCGACTGTTCCGCATTTTTTTCAGATAATTGGAACCTGCTACTTCATACTCTGAAAAATAATGTAGTGGGTGAAGCCCTGAGAGGTTCAAAGCCTATGCTTACGTCAGGGAAAGAATGCAATTTCCATGCAGAATGATTATAATATTATTCAGTGATTACATGGGGGTGGGGGTGGGTCTGTTTTTGTTAGAGTTTTGAAAGTGGAAAATGGAATTCCATCCAAGTAATCAGAGGTTATGAGTTTCCAGCACAGTATGTTTGCACGTGTTGGAGGCTCATTTTCCCAGAGTCCTCCCCACCCCAGTAACCCCTGAGCCTTTGCTGGCCTCTAGGGACAGACCTGAAGTGCCTACGAGTTAATTCACTGACAGGAGCTCTCAGCCGATGAGAAATGGGAATTGGCGGCAGATACTCCAGCTTCCTCACGTCTCGGGTGGGACAACACTGAGACATGTCCCTCTCTGTCCCCCAGAGATCCCCAGGGACATTGGCCCAGGTGCCCACAGTGGAGACCTGCATATTTAGGGCAATCTCTGTCGGCTTCCTTCACTCACCGGTCTCGCCTCCCCACTCACCTGCCTGAGCTTTCTGGCATCACTCTTCAGATAAACCACTTGCCTCAATCCTTGTCTGGGTGGGTTCTGCTTCCCAACAGAGGTACACCTGGCGCCCCAGCTCTCCCTTCCGACCTGGAGAGCACCCAGAGGCCTCTTTGGATCCCTCTGTCCTTTAACCTGGCTCCACACAGGAGTCTTAGAGTTTTAAGGCATCATCATCCTGACAGATGAAAACTCTGAATTTTTTTTTTGGTCAGGAAGGTGATGGGTATAATTTGTTTCTCCCTCTTCTCTTGATTATTTTTACCCCATTCAAGTGAGACAAGATGATTTAATCCGGGTTGTATTTTAAATGCCCATAATTGATGTCCTCAGAGCATGAATCTATGTGCTCTTAGAAATTTATGTATAATCTTAATAGATTTGTCAATGGCAGCCCTTCCTCATCTAAACAGGCTGCTTGCAGACAGATCACTTAATTTGCTCCCCAATGTTCTTTTTCATACGTGGTTGCTCCATGGCTGACAGCAGATGATCCCATTATGAACACATTTGACACAGCATGGGCTGTGGGGATGAGCACCCTCAAGGTCCTCTGCTGTGGCAAGCAGTGTGTGTCTCCCTCTCACTCAGAAGGGGAGGGTCCCAGAGACCAAGGCACCTGAACAGGTGCTGAGGCTGCAGTCCCCAGTAGTACGCAGCAGCTGATGGGCGCTCCAGCTTACCTGCGCTATCAGAGGTTGTTGACGCCACACCCATTCCCCAGCCTGGGGATCGCCTGCTGACGGTTCTTGCTTCCTGCCTTTCTCTGTGTGGGAGTGCCCAGCCCATTCATGGGGCAGTCTGGAAATGCTGGGGGGATTGATACCCCAAAGCACTTGGCAGCCGGTGAGAGGTGGGAGGTCATGAATAAATACCCCAGCTTCCTTCCTCATTTCTTGGTGGGACGACTTTAAGATATGCTCTACCCAGCCTCTCAGAGCATCCCCAGTAGGAATAAGCCCCCAGTTGCCCAAGCGGGAACCCACTGGTTAACGCTTTCTCGACTGAATTTTCCCTGTCTCCTTTCTCACATCTCTGCTTCCTCATGTGCTTCCTTGGGTCTACTCTTAAAAAAAGAAAAAAAGAAAAAAAAAACCCACTTACATCAAAATCAGTGTTTCAGGGGCCACTTTGGAGGGGAACTCACACTAAGACGCCTGTCCTTCTGAATGTCTTCCGGTTGATCTTTCAGATGTGCTCATCCTCCAGGACCTAAATTAGGGCCTGGCATGGAGCTTCCTGCACCCAGGAGCTCTGCTTCCTCTGACCACCTTCAGCTCCACCAGCATAGTTAACTCAGCCCTCGCTGTCTACAGCCTTGGGACCTCCCCTGTTTCTGCACGTGGGTGTGTGATGGAGTCGACACCAACTTTGCCAGCTCCTAGCTGACCTGCACGTCTGTCTGAGAGATGATGGTGCTCCAGCCACATCCTTGGTTTGGAGTGAAGAGCAGAGATGCCCAGCAGGGTGGAGGATGGGGTAGCCAGACAACACTGTGGGGGGAAAACCCCTCCTTCCAAAGATTGACGCGGGTGCTATTGGATTATTTGCGCCATTTCTGTCTGCTGGGGTAATTGCAAGGCGAGTACCTTGTGTTCCAAGGGAAAAATGTTCTCTGGATGTGGTAATCTTTGCCATGCCTGCTTGTGACAGAGAGAACCACATCAAGTTCTAAATTTTCTCAATGGAGTGAGATGTGTATCATGTGTAATAAAATATAAACAAGCCGTTAAGAAACATCTATGTGTTTCTTTTTGTCAACCTTTAGAAGCGTTAAAGCCAACCACAATTTTATATGAATTCTAGATGATATGTAGTATTTTTATTTGCTACTTCATTGCTAAATGTTTCATATAAAACTGAAGAGGAAAAAAAAAAAAAAACCACAGTCCCACATATAAAAGAAGCAGCAGATGGCTAAATGTGACCGTGGGAGAGAAGCAGTGAATGAGTGGGTTCAGAACAGAGGCTCCCCCGCTGGGTATGGGCCCTAGGTGGAGCGGAGGGAAGTTCACGTATGAGGGTACCTGTGTTCATTAGCCATTTGCTTCCACTGTGTTCTAAGTAGCCCATTAGTATTCAGGAGAATCTACAGGTATCTTTGTTATGGCTTTTTTTTTAATCTTTTAAATGTACATATAAATGAGTATGTATTATTTATAGATGTCTTTGGATTTAGAAACATCGAGCTTGAAAAGTAATGCAGCAGGGAATATTTGATTTACTGCTCACTGGAAAGGAGAGCGAAGAGAGGGGGACTTTCTGCAGGAAGGAAAACTGGGTTGGGGTAAGTTGCTTAACCTTTCTAGGGGACTTTCCTGGAATCTTCAGTTACAGTTAAACTGTAGAGAGATGAGTGGGTGGGAAAGGGCAGCGGCCAGAGAGTTTGGAAGCCGGCTTTGTGGTCCCCGCTCTCCTGCTAATCAGCTGTGTGACCTTGAGCTTGTCACTCACTGGTCTTGCCTTTGGTTTCTTGCCCGTATCTGGACATCAAGCCATGCCAGGCTGTGGCCCAGTGCTTTGGTGCATTCGTATTGACTGCTGTGGGCTCTGACCGAACTCCTTGGGTGCTGGGTTAGTTTGCAGAATTGCCATGAGGTTGGTGAGCCGTGGTTGCATTTTTTTCAGATGGAACGTGAAGCTCTGATGTGATCAAGCCACTTGCCTGCATACTTTGGTAGAGACCAGGAAAACAGAATTAGCTTCTCATTCTATTTTCAGTTCCTAGGCTGTTTCTATATTGGCCAAGAAAAGCAGAGAACTTACAGAAATTCCTGGTAATGACTACTTTTTGCCTGGGTATGGAGAAACTTGCCTGTCTATGGTTTATTTTTAAATGGATAACTCATCATATCTGGGTAAAAAGTACTGTAATCTCCAAAGACTTTTCTTTCACATTTTTTTTTTTCTCTCTGAGAAACAGCCTCAGATCTATTCAAATAAAATAGTTTTCTACTGGGTGAGGAAGTAATGCCTCTCAAACCCACTTGGGGCTGGGAAGGGGTTTTCAGCCGCTGGCCCTGTGGCTTGGATTCGGAGGAGAGGGGTAGAAGCCATGAAAGCATCTGCCCTCAGGCCTGGAGTTTAGCAGTTGCTGGGGAGGAGGAGAGGAGGGACTAAAAGGCTGAAAGTTAAAGGCTGAAAGTGTCCTCTTGAGGGAAATTCAGGGAGATTAGCTGCAGAGGGCAGGAAGTGGTAACTGACCAGTGTCAGATAGACCCAGGACAACTACACACACGGTCAGCCCATTGGTCAACTAGCCCCCAAGGAAGATCCCTCCCCATTCATTTGTCCTCTGCGTGCTCACTTCTGTGGAGAGGTGGTAGGAAAGAAGGCCCCCACCTTCCCCGTGGCGCTCTAGGTACTGCAGGGATACCTATTCTGTGCTTCCGTTGGCAGGCTATAATAATAACGTTACAGCCACGAGTTGATATGTGCCATGGGCCATGCCAAGTGCCTTTCTTGCAATCAAACATTTAACTCTCAGAACAAACATGGATGTTCAGAAATAGCGTCCCCATTGTACAGAGGAGGAGACTGAGGCAGGGGTGGGAGTGGCATGGAGGGTCTGCCATTAAACTTAGAGATTTAGACCCAGGTCTCTAAGATTATCCATCTTCCATGCTCTTGACCACCCAGGTGTGTCAGGGACTAAGATGAAAATCCAAGGTGAAGCTCTGATTGTGCCATGGAACGAGGCTGCAAGGTTCAGACTTGGGAGAAGGGGTTCCCAAACCTCTCTGCAACTCCCTGGGGAGACCACAAACCCACCGAGTCTAAAAGCCCACCTTGTTTTACTCTGTGAAGCTGCATTTTCCCCATCACTTCTCTCTAAAGCTGTCAAGAGGCCAAGGACCGAAGAGGCATGAGATGCCGAGCAACCTTGAGCCCTGGCAGCTGAGGTATCAGCCGGACCTGCCTCGGTCCAGACCCTGACAGTGAGCAGACGCTGGATCCATGAACTTGTTTGGTAGTTGTGTCTCCTGTCCCCACGGCTGTCTCCCACCCCCTGACGTGTACAGCTGTGGGCCCCATAGAGGACCGATGTGGTAGCTAAGTGAGTGCCTGGGACACAGGTCAAAGGCTCCCCTTAAGAATCGAGGCAGGGCTTCCCTGGTGGCGCAGTGGTTGAGAGTCTGCCTGCCGATGCAGGGGACATGGGTTCGTGCCCCGGTCCGGGAAGATCCCACATGCCGTGGAGCAGCTTGGGCCCGTGAGCCATGGCCGCTGGGCCTGCGCGTCCGGAGCCTGTGGTCCGCAACGGGAGAGGCCACAACAGTGAGAGGCCCGCGTACCGCAAAAATAAAAATTAAAATTAAAAAAAATAATAAATAAATAAATAAAAAGAATCGAGGCAAACAGCCCCAGGGTCTGTCACCAGGAAAGGGACAGCCTCTGAGAAGAAGTTGGAACAGGGAAAGTGGGAGGGAAGAGGGAAGTCCTAGTCTCTCTGGGCTCTACGTGTGGGTCCAGACTTGAGGTGGGCTCTTGCCTGGCTGGGAATTCCAGTGTGCTCAATGCTAAGATGGGGGCTGCCCCATGGAGCCAGGATGGAACCTCCTGGAGACCAGCGGGGGCGCCAGCTTATCAGGCCACGTTCTACTTCCTCTTTCCACTGCTCTCACCCCCCTCCTGGCGTATTGTTCTGTTTTACTCCCCAAGACTCTAGATAAGTCTTATCCAAATGTTACAGCCTGGCCCCAGGAGTGCAGGGAGAACCAAGGGAAGAGACTTGTTCACATCTGAGTCAGAGTTTTAAGTGGGCAGCATGGTCTTGCGGGTGGAGACTCCACAGATGCCCCACCCACATGGCCACCTGGACAGCACTGAAGAGGAAGGTACTGTGGCTCTCGGCACCAGGAAGGAGAGCGACACCCATACCCACCACAATCCAGCTCCGCACATCAGCAGCTGGCCTTCCTGTCGGTGAATTAGGGATGCCGGCCCCTGTCCTGCCTCTCCTGGGGTCCACGTGGCTGTCTAATGAGGGAAAGAAAATGCAGAAACACTCCAAAGAGCCCATGGCACCAGGCAAATGTGAAGCATCATCATTAAAAGCTTAAATTTATGGGTCTGAAGGAGAAGCAACATCTGGGAAGGAATTATTACAATTTAAAGGGAGGATGCAGGCTTGTTTATAAGAGTGAAATCTGGAAGCAATGTCTGATTCTTTTTTTTTTTAACTGGTTTGTATTCCAATCATGCAGCTGTGGTGTGAATGTCCAAATGTTCGAAGCAAAATTGTAGAAAGTGAGTTGAGTCTTGGAGGCAGTTTCCTTCCTTCAGCAGAGCCTTACTGAGCATCTACTACGTGCCAGGTGCTGCATGCCCTGCCCACATCTTCCTGCCACCATGGGCGAGTGGGTGTAACAGATTTGCTGGAGCCTCTGCCCTTCTCTCCAGCCTGCAGCCTTCAGGAAATGCAAGGTCTTCCCAGTCCTGGATCCAGTGACAGGAAAGCCTCTATAAATTTGTGGGGGGCTCTGAGTGGTGGGGCTGAGTTGGTGGATTCTTAGTTAACTGAAGTGGGTCTGCCTTGCAACAAGAAAAGAGTTTGTGTCGGGGGAGCTGATTTGCAACCTTTTTTTTCTGAAACATTTCAGCCTAGGTTTCTGGCAGAGCCCTGTCGTGACAAAACTTAGGATCCAGTCAGGCCACGGGCACCCCGTCGTCCTTATCTCCCCATTCTCCTCGCCCAAGCCAGCCGAGCGGAACCAGGAGACAGGCCATTGCGAAGCCTCCTTTGGTGACACTGTGTTCTTATCTTGATATTCTCCAGGGATTCGCCCAGAGTGTCTGTACTCCAGAGAGTGCAGAAAAACTTCTGGAGAGGAGTTTTCAGGAGGAGAAGGGGTGAAGGCAGGGGGAGGAGGTCCGGGAAGTAAGAGCAGGTGTGTGTCTGATCACAGAAGTGGAGGAGAGCTGGGGCTGTCCGGGGCAGGAGGCTGGACGTGGCAGGACACCGGGAAGACTCCAGACTGGCCTGGGATCTTGCGGCCCCAGACATGAAGGGACTCTGGCCAGGGAGTGACTTGACCCATTCTGGGGTCGAGCACCACCCCTTAGTAGTAGCCAGGCTGTGAGCCAGGTGAGAGTTGGGGAGGCCTCGCCCCAGGCAGCCATAGCAGAGATTGGAGAGAACTGTTCTGAGCAGTGCCATGGGAGGCGGCAGTGCAGGGCCCGGCGATGAGGGTCCGGCAGTAGCAGCTGTGGAGGAAGGTCAGTCCCGAATGCACGCAGTCTCAGGCAGGCGGGGGTGACATGGATTGGTGGAGCAGGGAAGCTGCAAGAAAACCTCAGTGCTGTGGTTTTGACCCACCAAAGCTCCACCCTGCCCATCAGAATCCTACTCCTTAGAGTTGAATTTCTCTCACGGGAAAGAATTTCACGTCATTTTTCTCTTGGGGTGGGGGGTGATGATGAAAACAGTGTTGGGAAACATCGAGTTAACAGTAACGAAGAACCTGGGTGAGCTGCGGTCCTGCCGACAGAGGTCTGCGGTAGGGGCTGGGCCCGTCTGGGCTTCTCTGCTGTGAGAGGCTCTGCTCAGGGTCAGGGGGTCACTTGGGAGCCTGACCACCTCCGGGGCATCTGCGAGCTGCCGAGAAGTGGGCAGTGGTGGGGGGGAGGACAGCCAATCGGGTTGTAGGGTTAGTTTGGGCTCACCAGGACCTGACTGGAATGCGGACGTCCACCGACACCTGTGCTTTTATTCAGCCCAGGGTGGTGACTGCAGGGAAAACACAGAACAGTGCTAAACTCCTCACTGGTTGGGATCCCGGGAACGAGGGGGCCGAAATCCAGAACAGAGACGTGGGATGCAGGCACAAATCCAGAGCTCCCCTTCCAGCTCCCTCCCACTTTCACTTGCTATGTGCCTTTAGGTAAATCTTATTGTCCATGAGCCTCAGTTTCCTCGTCTATAAAATGGGAATACTAATTGTAAAGTATTCACAAGCTTGTTAGAAAAGGTGAATGAGAAACTGTGAACGGCTCGGCTTTGTCAACATCAGACGTTATGAAAATATTATTATTGTTCCCTCGATCAGCAGCCATGGCCTCTGAAGATCCTGTCTTTCTTTGAAGAACACGTGCCCGTGGAAAAGCTTGCCGGGTGGCGCATCCCTATCGTGGAGAATATGTAATGGATCTCATCAGTGGCCAGTTCTGGCTCCTTAATGGAAAGAAGAAGCCTGAGCGTTGTGCCGGGGGGGCTCTCGGAACCGGCTTGTGCTCCTTCTTTGCATCTTAATTCTCCCCTTTTAAAAGCAGTGCCTTCCGGGCCCCTTGGTCCATGAACTGTCGAGAACCTGATGGATAAACACTCAGAGAGAGTGTTTATTTTGGGGTTGGCAACATGCCTACAAGCTTTGGTGAACCCATGGTTGATGTTATTAATGGATGGCCTGGTTTTCTCTCTTCTTAAAAGAAAGAGAATGTGAATGAGAGTTCCCCTTGCAGGATACGTTCAGAGCAGACATCCAAGCCTGTGCCAGGGGTGCCAGAGGGCCCTGCACCTGGGCTGGCAGGAGGGTGGGTGTGGGAGCGGGTTTTCTCACTATAGTTTACAGCCTCCAGCTCCTTTGCCTTTTTTCTTCCTTCCAAGGAAGGAAGAATCCTTGTTTCCTAGCTGGCTGAGGGGTAGTGAGCTACCCGGGCGCTGGAATCATAATTGGGTAGCATGGTCAAGACCCAGGCAGGGCTGCTCTCTGATCCTGCATCAAACGGGAGACTCCCTAATTGGTTTTTCCTCTCTTACAGCAGTTTCTCTCCAAAAAATTGATACCTTTTATAGGGAAGTAAAAAAAATCCTGGGCCCTTGTTTATTATTCTCTTCGCTATCAATTTGGTTCATGTCAGGCACCATCTTTATTTGTAGATCTAGAGTTAGAATGGGTCTCAAAGATTTCTTTGAGTTTAATTCTGAGGATCTCCCGGCATTTAGGCAGTCATGTAACCCAGACAGCCTATCCACGGGTCCTGCTTTCATATGAGCCTTTATGGTGTCAAATTCAATTAGCATCTCTTAAGGGCCTTGAGAAGGTGAAGGACTTAAGACCAATTTCACAGGCGTTGACTTATTACCTACCGTATTTTTTAAACTAAAGTAAAAAAAAGTCCCTCAGCCTTTGGCTTTTTAAATTTTATTTTCCTTAAGCCTGGAAGCTGCCCTTTGATGATGAGATTAGTGGAAGAGAAAGGGTCAGTTTGACCAGAGATGTCAAAGGTCAGCTCCAGAGGTAGTACCTTCATCTCCTCTGGGGTTGGAAAACCACACCTACCTCCCTGTGATTTCCAGGGTTCTTTCCTGAGATTCATTTTCCCGGGCCATGATCTTTGGAACCTTAAGGTTTTACAGTGTTATCATGGGAATGAAATTATTACTAGAAATCAGTTTCTAGTCATTTATTTTAAAATCACTTTAAATACCATGCATCTCATTAGAGTAGAATGTGTTTCGGTTTATGGATGTAGCTTATACAGGCCTCCCAAGAAGAAAAGGTACTGAATGAAGGGTCTGTGTACACCCCCATGTGATGGGTGTTATGGGCCAGAGATTCAAATATTAAGATAATGTCTGTTCTCAGGATGCTCAGGCTCAGGATTTGAATACAAGGAGTAGAGGTTGGGTGGGAGAAAACAGAGCAAGAGGAGGAAAGAGAGGAAATTACTGAGGCATAAACTAATAGCAAATAGTAGCTGAGAACAGCTAGAAACCCCTCGAGGGAGGAGCATCTGGTTGAGGTGGGCAGAGATGTCGTGAAGGAGGTGTGACTTGCCCTGGGACTATGAGTGGATGATGGCAGTAGTGAGATGCCGATGCTGATGCTTTTGCTGAGGATAATAATTATGTACCAGTTTCTCTGATGCATTAATAACGGGAAACAAGAGTTCATAGAAATTAAATAATTTAGCCGGTGTCACAAAACTAAGGGCCGTGTTAGAATTCTAATTCGGATGTCTGATTCCAAAGTCCTGCTTCTAACCATCTCTGAGAATGTATTCATTAGGGTCTTGACAGGAAACAGACACATTCAAATGTGTAATTTGAAGAGAGTTAAACGAAAGGACTATTCACAAAGGTGGCGGAGAGAGAACTGTATGGAACCCATCACCAACCAGAGCCGCAACCTTCAGTAGAGAGTCACAGCCATCCCATGAAGACAAGCAAGGAGGCAGGAAATTGGGAATAAACACCCAGCCCCACCCCAATCCCTGGTCTCCTGCTGGTGGCTGCATTGGCTGAACGTAACTGGAAGTTGCAGGGTCTCAGAGCTGGAGTGACACCCTCTCTGCCAACTGGGTGAGCCTCCCAGGACACAGAACCGGATGGAAAGCCGACCTGGAGGAGCGAACAGAAGATACCCAGCACAGCCTGTGATGTCTCACACGTCAGCTCACATTAGGATCTTTTCATAAGCACATTAGGGAACAGTCCCAGAGAACTCAGCTTTGCATGTGGTTTATTTTTGTTCGGAACTTTGTTTCGGTTATCTCCTCTAGAAGTGGCCTGTGGAGACCACAAAGGAGGAAGGACGAGGCCATTGTCATCAGAACAGTTTAGACAGCACTGGTGGCTCACCCCCCTGCACTGCCCACCCCCCTCCTGTCTGAACTGTGCTGTATTTGTCTGGCACGACCCAGAGAGTCGAGCCATCTGGGTTGCAGAAAAGGGAAGTGGATTAACCTGACGTTGGCAACCAAGAGGTTTGTCTCAAGAGAGGGAGAGCTCTTTCTAAGGCTTGCTGGCCAGGGTCTTGGGCTCTCAATTAGTTAGTAGCCTTTACAGTGGCCTGCAAGGCCCTACGCTAACTGAATTCTCACCTCTCCAGCTTAATGTCGTATAGTCTCCCATGTCCAGCCACAACTGCGGATCCAGGAACACAACAGTCACGCTCCTCCCGGGGCATTTGCACGGGCTCTTCCCTCTGCCCTGAATGCTCTCCCCGGACACCTGCACAGCCCAGGCCCGTATCATCTTCCAGCGTGCTTGAATGCCATCCTCTTGTGAGGCTTATTACCCCGACCACCCTCTCTAAACTGCACCACAATCTCCCACAGTCATCTTCTGCTCTACGTCTTCTCTGATAAATAGTTCTGACAACCTTCTAATATATTGTACAATTTGTACTTATTTCTTAAGGTTATTGTTTGTTCTGTGTTTCCATCCACTAGAAGATGAGCTCCATGAGGGCAGGAATTTTTCTTCCTGTTTTGTTCACTTGTATTCCCAGAGCCTAGACACTGCCTGACACCTAAGGGGGATGCCCTTAATATGTATTGAATGCATGAATGGGTCATTAAATGAATGACATCCTCAAGAATCTAAAAACGGACTGACGACTGTCCCCTGGACCTCTCTCTTCACCGACACGTCATTGCCAAGGCTCTTTCCCAGAAATACATCGATCGTTTATTATCACCAGTACTGTCAGTATTTTGTGGCCAAAGAGATCGATTTAACTGTCTGCTTCACATAAGCTCGGTAGAGGAAATGTACTCACGACTTTGGTTCTGTATCAAAATTAAATGGTGACCTTGGCTTACTTTGCTTCCCCACTGAGGTTATTTCTTAATCGTAAAGGGAACACTCTATCCTTGGGAAAAATAGTATTTTTGCCGCCTTCAGCTTTAAAATGGCTCTTTGATATGGCCCGTGTGTGTCTGTCAGCAGCATCTGAAAAAGCTTGAGTTGAGAGGCTCCGAGAAAGACCCGTTGCATTGTCGGAGAGAAGCTCGTCATAAGGTGGAATTAGTTTACAATAACTTATTTACCTGTCCACATCCTTCATATCACATTAAAGCTTTCTCCCTGCTATCCGGGACTCTGGAGTGCTAAGAGGAAAAGGGAAAATCAGTGGGTAATGATACATTCAGTTTAGAAAAAGGTATCGATTCCCAGGTAACGACAGTCATGCGTTTTTTGCAGTGGAGGATGCCATTTCCTGTCGTGAAGATGGCTTTCACATATATTATATTTGAACTAGGGAACTAGGGATAGCCCTGCCTCCCCATATTCGATAGCCTCTCTCTACGAGGTAGTAAATCCATATATTTTTTTATAACCCTTCTCTCCAGGGAACCCATCCTTTGCCTCCTCAAGGTCTCTTTGTCCATTGTCTAAAAGTAATGATGTGCTTTTGTAGTTCTAGAGTTTGTGTCCTATGCTCTTTTCAGCCTTAAAGAAGACTTACATTTCTTATTTTTCCCCATCTCTGGAATTTCTTGGTTTGGATTAGATGGAAGGGAATGCCATTATTCTCTCTCTTATTGCGTGTTAATGGGTCTACCATGGGGATTAGGGCTTTCTGTGTTTGGGGGTTGGAGGGGTGAGATCTAGTGTCTGCCCCTTGGGGTTCTCTGCTGCCCACTCGGATCCCCTTATCTTGGTGTGCTGGGGCAGAGTTTGGGCATGACCTTTGTGAGATCATCCACACCGGGAAATCCAAGATAGGGACAAGCTTCCACTTAAGTTGGGGACCATCTAAGATGCTGGAATTCCAAAGAGATCTTTTTGCAAAAGGTGATACCTTTCCCCACCCCACCCCCACTCTTCTGTCTCTTTTTAGACGGCCTGGCCTCCTGGTGATGTTCACGCTGTGCTAAGTGTTGGTGGCCATCGAGGATTTTGCATCCTGGGGACGAATCCTGAGCTTGCCAGAGACGGACGGTGCAAGGTAGGTCAGCTCACCTGGAAATCATCTTCTCTACCACTGATTTCCTCGGGGAAGTAAGGTAAATGTAGCTGGTCCTCTCACCCTTTTGGTCAGTGAGATTTTTACCGTAGACATGGGATTAACTGGTAACCAGAGCCAAGCTAAGCCACCTGGGCCCCACCCTTCTGGCATCAACACACGAGCAAGGCTGTCACTCTTATTCACTCACCTGGGGCTCTGGTCCTCCAGGAGGTTGGATCTGGGGGTGGCCAGCAGCTAGGTGACTACTTAGCTTCTTAAAAACTGCAATTCTTCTTTTGTAATTTAACTTTTCTTGTTATTAAAATAGTATTATTAAATACCATGAAAATAGTATTGATGTTATTAATATTGAAACAAATAATAATATATTATTTGTTCAGTGTAAAAATATTTTAAAAGATAGCACCTAAAATTATATAAATTACTTATAATTATAATCCCGAGAAATAAGCATTTTAGTGTCCTTTTCCAGGCTATTTTCCTAAGCATATGCATAAAGTGTACACGCACACATGCACAACACAGATGAGGTCACACTGTAGGTACTAGTTGGTAATCCATTATTTTGACTTCACAATATGTTGCAGGTACCTTTTTATGACAGTAAATACAATTCTATAGCATTTTTAAAGGCTTCATATTGTATGGTTATAATAAGCCACACAGCTTACTTAACCAGCGCCTTAATAATGGGGATCTAGTGTATTTTTAATATTTCACTCTTACGAACAATACTATAACAAACATTTTTGCATATATGTCTTTGCATAGTCATTTGATTATTTCCTTGGATTAAATTTATAGAGGTCAGCCTTCAGATTTTGATTCAGGAATCTCCAAGCTAACAGGAAGACCAGGCAGCCAGGAGAGGTAGGGGGAACATGGCCTAACCTTGTGACGGCAGAGTCTGATGAAACTAATCAGCGAGCTGGGCCTGGAATGAAGGTGGGCGTTGGGGGTGTAGGTGCCGGGATTCAGGACGCTTGAAGCTGAGCTGACCTAGGCTAGCATGTCTTGATGACACTCGAGCCTTTAGAAGTCCATGGGCTGAAGCCACCTCTGCATCACTCCTAGGGCTGGTGCTGGGCGAGCTCAGATGCTGCATTCTCAGCAGGCCCATGCCCTGGGCCCTCTGACCAGGAGCCTCAGGGGCTCTGCCTGGGACCAGCCTGTAGCCAGGACTCCAGCTTCCTTCCACAGCAGGGGTCTCAGCAGCTGACCAACAAGGTTCCTGCCACGCCCTGATTGTCTGCTGGTCAGAGAGCTTTCTCTTTGGACTCAGAGACAGTGGAGTTGGGGATGCGCTGCACTCCCAGAGCCCTCGCACAATGAGAAGGGATCCTGAGTTGCAGGCAGACTGGGTTGTCAGCAGGAAGCAAGAGGAGGCTCCAGGCTGGGCCTGAATCAGCTACCGAAATAGAAGAAACATCCACGTGCACCCAGCCTGCTGCCACCCAGCAGTCCAGCAGGGGTGGCCAGTGGGGACAGATGGGCGCCTGACCTTGAGAGCTGTTAGGCTGTTGGCACACTCCTAAGGACATCACTGACTGGCTGGCCAGCTGTCCAGCTACTCATCCTGGACACTAGGGAATGCTTTGCTTCTGTGACTGTCGGGCCAGAGGAGGGGAGTTGGAAAGCTAGACAGTTAAGCTTGGATTTGGTGACCGTGGCTTTCTCAGCTCTTGGAGGGGGCAAAGGTGGAGTTAAGTGTCTGAGAAAAGATTCAGGAGATGCTCTTCACAGAAGTCAGCTTTCCAAGAATACGCCTTCAAGTTTTAGAGTGTGAGTGTGAGTGTGGCTGAGGTGAAGGGGGTAGGGCAACCCAGGGCAACGGGTTTAATGGCCTTTATTTTGGGATCTTCTATTCCCTGCCTCTGATGCAGGGTGACACATGGCTCTTGTTCATCCCAACCTTTGAGGAGCATGTATTTTAGGATCGGGAGGGACTTGAAGGTTATCTCACCAGGCATATCTGATAGGACACCCCCCTTGTGGGCCTTAAATCTCTGTGCCCACCAGACTGGTCTTCTCACTGTGAACCCATGGCAGTCTTCCCTACCTCCTGGCCAGTCCCTGGAGGAGAATCATTGATTCTCTCTGTGCTCCCTTCCACCACCCCGCCCAGCGCCTGCCGAGGCTTTCAGTAAATACTCAGCGCACACACACACCCCCAGCCTTTCCTGGCGGCACCGCCATAGCATATGGCCTGCAGCTGGGTCATACGTTTCCCTCACGTGCAGGACTCCCACAGATTCCCAAGAAGATAGGAAGCTTCCACGGCCTGCGTTGACCCCTGGTAACCAGTGGAAGAGCTGTCACTTTCCTGTGGAAATTGGGCCAGGTCACTGGGCTCCATGAATCCTGCTACAAAGCGGGATCTGCTCAGAGGCAGAGCGCGGAGGGCCGCTCTCTGCTTGTCCGTGGCCTGATGAGCAGCCTCTGTAACCAAGAGCATGGTACCGGGACCAGCCAGCAGGAGGGAAATCTGATGCCAGCACTGCAGTGTGCGACCGTGGCCAGGGTGGGGCTGAAGAGTTAAGGGGTAAAGCTGAGGACCTGGTTCGTGCAGAACTGAAGACTGAGCCAAGAATGGCATTAGCAGACACCTAGGCTCCGAGGTGGTGAAGGGCCAGTGCCCATCCCCATCGGTGCGGGGGACGCCCCTGTGCAGCCTCCCCAACCTTCATCCTGGGACTGTCGCAGTGCTGCCTATCCCGGCCCCTAGTCCCCCTGGGCGCCCTGCATCCTGGGAGGACATTACAGATGCCTCCAGAGCTAATGGGACCTGGAGCTGTGCCATCAGAGGACACCTTGTGCTGTGCCCCGGACTTCTGCACTCACAGCAGCTTCACCCGGCAAAGCCATCCCAAAGGTGCCCTTGCTGACCGCACACATCCTGTGCCTTTCTGCACTCCCTCGCTCTTCACAGCCTTGCTTCACTGGACCCCTGGCCCCTCCTCCCTCCTTCTCTTTCTGATCCCCCTTTGGCTTCCACCCTGAGGATGGACCTGTGGGCTGGCATTTTAGTGCTGCTTTCGCCAGCATATCCAAGCTGTCACCCACTTGTCCTTTGTTCTTGCTGCCTGTCCTGGCCCGCCCTGGAAACTTCTGCAGCCCCTACCTTTCCTGGGCCTCTGGGCCCTCAGATGCCTGAGGGGGCCGTGTAATCACGCCGAGGGGCTTGGGCACAGATCTTTTAGCAGAGCCTGAGCCAAACCCTCAGTGCTGCCCAGGCATCCTTCATGCATCACTTGTCCATTCCCTTTCCGGTCCTTGCAACTGTTCCCTGCCTCCCCCATTGTCCTCAAGACCTCCAGCCAACCCTGTCCTCCTCAGGATCAGCAAAAGACCTCCCTACTCGTTTCACGTAGACGTGGAGCCTCCCACCCTCGGCTCGGGTGGGCTGCATCTCTCTGTCTTTCTGGCCACTCCAGCCCCTCTTCCTGCTTCTGCCTGTAAACGAAGGTGTTTGTGCTACCGGGTTTCCCTCAGCTTTACTGTCTCTCAGTAGCCCCTCTACTCCCTCTGCTTCAGCTGTCCCCAGGGCTTGATTCTCAGGAAGCACCTCTGTCCTAAGGTCCTGACCACTCCTCCATAGTTCTGAGAATCCATTACCCACCGGTCTGATTGCATCTCAGACTTGACCTGGACAGAAGAAGCCACCTCATTGCTGTGAAGCCTTTAGGGATGCCTCAACCCTCGCCTCTCCCTAGGCTGTGAACCTCTGTCCTCTGTGTCTTGAGCCTCTCATCCTCTTTCCTGGACCATGAGCTTCTGAAGGACAGGGACCATTCTTTTTTTTTTTTTTTTTTTGTGGTATGCGGGCCTCTCACTGTTGTGGCCTCTCCCGTTGCGGAGCACAGGCTCCGGACGCGCAGGCTCAGCGGCCATGGCTCACGGGCCCAGCTGCTCCGCGGCATGTGGCATCCTCCCGGACCGGGGCACGAACCTGTGTCCCCTGCATCGGCAGGCGGACTCTCAACCACTGCGCCACCAGGGAAGCCCTGGGACCACTCTTTTATCTCCCCATCATGAGATCAGGTGATCTTATTCAGTTCAGAGGTCACAGGACTGCGGGACAGATGACCTCACAGGCAGTGTGTTAGAAGGGACGCTGGACTGAGAGACAGGCCTCTGGGCTCTCATCCCAAATCCACCACTAACGCCAGGCAAGCCCCGTACAGCTTTCTGAGCCTCCATCTCCTCTGCTTCAAATGTAGGATAACCACCCACCCACCCACCTTCCTAGCTCCCAGGAGAAGGTAGACAGGTTCAGAGGCAAAAATGACATTACCTGGGCCAGCAGTGCTCAGGCCTCAGTGAACACTGCAGTCACCTGGAGAGATTTAAAAAATACAGATGCCTGGGTTCTTACCCCAGACCTTCTAATTTCATTGTTCTCATGAGGATGGGCATCTGTGTATCTTAAAGCGTCAACCAATACTCTCAACTCAAAGGTGTTAACCAAATTCCTGGATTCTAAGCCCTGAGGATTTGGGATGGAGGTTGTGGAGATTTGGCAAAACAGAATTGCTGGCTGATGTGTAATTTATCTACTCTTTCAGCTATTCTAAAATCTGCCCCCTGGGGCTCCCCTCGTGGCGCAGTGGTTGAGAGTCCGCCTGCCGATGCAGGGGGCACGGGTTCGTGCCCCGGTCCGGGAAGATCCCACGTGCCGCGGAGCGGCTGGGCCCGTGGGCCATGGCCGCTGGGCCTGCGCGTCCGGAACCTATGCTCCGCGGCGGGAGGGGCCCCGACAGTGAGAGGCCCGCATACCGCAAAAAAAAAAAAAATCTACCCCCTGGGTCAAGGCTTCTGAAAGCTGGGTACCATGGCGATAGCAATCTGTCAACCCTGTTCATCTCGCCCCACCCCGAAATGATTTTCCATGAACGCTACAGGCTGTGAGGAGATCTTATTTTCCTATGGAGCATGTAGATACGCTCACATTTAGGACTTTGTGGCAGTCAGTGTCCATCCTGTCACTGTGACTCCTTTGCTGGGACCTGAAATCAGTGCCTCTGACTTCAGCATAGGCATCTCCTCCCGAGCCATCATCACAGTGTCTCATGTCGGATCATGTCGTAACAGATAAGCTCCTTGTTTGCCTCTTCTAAGTCTAAACAGTGGCTCTCAACCCTGGCTGCATATTAAGATCACCTAGGGAAATTTTTAAAATTCTGATATCCCGGCTACACACCAGATCAGGTAGATGAAAATCTCTATGGCTGGAACCCAGGCATTAGTATTTCTGTGACACTCCCCAGGTAATTCCCAGTAGGAGGCCAAGGTCAGGGGCACGGCCAAGCCTGGAGGCAAATCTGTGACCCACCTGTGACACACGTTTGAGACCTCCTAGGGGTGTTTTCATGGAGACAGCGTGCCCTGCACACTTGTTTGTCTCCCTCCAGCTTTTGACTTGCATTGTCTCACAGTCTCCTTTTAAGTCACCTTCAATCCTTTCTGAACTCAGTGAGGTGAAAACAGGCAGAACCAAAAGCTTCCTGCTTTTCTCTGGCTGGGCCCTGGGCAGCCAGCTCCCACCCCGTCAGGCCTCCCGGGAGAGAGGGTTGCAGACCCCCTTCCGTACCCGTAGGTGCCAGGCCAGAGCCGTCGATTCTGGCGACCCCACAGTGGGGAACTGCAGCCAGTCTGCCAAGAGCCCTCCAAGGCCCGTGAGAGAGGCTCGGTCAGTTCACAGCACCTGTGCGCTGACACGGGACTGGGGCAAAGAGGGGGCCGACAGGGTGGTCTGTCAGAGCATCACTGTGCCTGGGACGGTGGCTGTGCCACCCTCGTCTGCCCTCCCTGGCCTGTGAGACTCGGCCCCATGCTGAGCAGCGTGCTGAGACCATCAGCCTAAGGCAGGCGATGCCCCAGGGGTGGATCCCCCATTTCTGGAGTTGAGTTGTTGGAAGCAGCATATGCACAGGGAGGGCACTTCCCCTTGGCTAATGGGGGCAGGGCGCACACAGCAGTTCACTCTAGCTGCAAAACATTGTTTGGCACCTGGGCTAGAAATAGCTTATCTGCAAACCTCAGAGTTTATTTTTGTGGCCAAGTTTGATTTCCAAGTGACCTGTCTCCTTCTTTACTTTGCACCTGCCCCAGAGACCAGGGCTGATGGGAACAATTGTGGGTTTGTGCCCTACAGCAGGGCACCTGGCCCGGGGGGGGCGTGGGAGTTGACGCCCAGCCTGTGCTCTGCAAGCTTGGCTGTGCCTATGAGGGCTCAGAGGGAGGGACACCTCTTTCTAAGTTGCACAAAAATGCTGAATAGGCTGGTAGTGGCCCTGCCAGAGTCCTGCTCCAGTGACTGTGTAAGGACGCTCCCGAATTTGTGAGCTTCCGGCTCTTATTGATAGTTTCATATTTTCACAGGTCACTCAGAACTTTTAAGCTTTTATCTGCTAATCATAAATTCTCTCTCTCTCTCTTGCAACGTGACAGATAGAGCCAGAAGCATTGGGGCTGTAAGAAGAATACCCAGCACACGGTAAAACTCATTCATTCATCCACTCAAGCACTTACTGGCAACCACACTGTATATTGTTCTAGGTCCAGGATCCAGAGAGGTCAGACAAAAGCCTGTCCTCAAGGAGCTGGCAGTCCAGTGGAGAGACCAGCAAGTAAATACATTCTGACAATAAGATGCGATAAATACAACAGTAGGAATTTATACAATGTGCTATGGAAGAACTCATTCAGTCAACAAATATTTCTTAAGCACCTGCTCTATGCCAGGCTGTATTCTGGGCACGGGGGGTACAGCAGTGACCATATGAGACAAAATCCCTGACCCAGAGCACACATTTGAGGCCATGAGAGTATTCAGCAACTAGTTTGATCAAAACCACAGGATTCCAAGAAGAGGTAACTTCAAGCTGGAAATGTGTGTGTGTGTGTGTGTGTGTGTGTGTGTGTGTGTGTCAGTGCACACACGCACATAGGCAGTGTTTCAGGCAATAGAAAGAAACAGCTTGTGCAAAGGCCTGAATATATAAAGGGACAGGAGAGCCCAGAGCATAAGTGCTAAGGGAGACCTAAGAGTTGGGAGATGTGGCTGGAAAGGTAATTGGGTCTCGGCTGTGATGGGCATTGAATGCCATGCTAAGCCTCCAGAAGCCACGCTCTCAGATAATGGAAGCAGAGCTGAAGGCTCACAGAGCACTGGCCAGAGAGCACTCTCACAGCCAAGCTCCCCGTGCACTCCCTGAGCCCCAGAGACTCTTTGGCAGCCTCGTGCTCAGGGCAGCCACTGCCCCAACCTCACTTTGTTAGAACATCCAAGACTAAGACCGTAGGACTTACTTTACCTCTTCCCATGACCCAGTGCTTTCAGTTTGCAAAGTGTTTTCACATAACTTCATCTACTTGGTCATAAGGGAGACCCTAGGAGGTAGATAGAGAGGAATTATTGTTGCCATTGATTATACTGAGCAAAACAAGCTGAGGCCCAGAGAGGGCCAGTGTCTTGCCCAAGGTCACACAGCCAATCAAAGCAGAGTGGGAACTAGAGTCCTTGTCTCCTGGTTCCTAATCCAGAGCCCCTCCTGCCTCCACATCAACTGCTACTCCTTAGATTGAAGCCTAAGACCTCTGAGCGAGTGTCAGTCTGCGCCTGCCTGCCTTCCACAAACATTAGTTGAGCACCTACTGTGTGTCAAGCCCAGCATTGAATGACCATCCTCTGGGCCTCAGTGTAGTCCCACCCCCACCCAGGAAAAAAACTGGAAGAATCACATCTTCCTTCCTTCCTCCCACCCACAGTGACCCAAGAGGCCCAAAGACCACAGTCAGCCAGGCCCAGGCATCACCCACCTACACCAAGTTGAACAGCGAATGGAATTACCACTGCAGGCTGCAGACCACTCACTCACTGCATCCTCTCATCCAGGCCACTCGGAGGCACATTCATTACAGCTGCCAGTGCATGTTCTCACTCTTACTTGTAAGAGAGCTGGATGCTAAAAGGATGGGGGAGACTTAATTCTCATTCACAGAGCTATAGCTTCCCTGTGTAAGACAGATGCAGCCTAGCAACCCTCATGAGCCCTTCTTTTGATTTGTAGCAACTCATTTAGATAAAAGCATCTGGTTTGTGACGTAGCAACAACAACAAAAAATCATTAAAAGCATATTTCTGCTTTTACAAAGTGACCTAGTAACAGCACAGGAGGTAACAATTAACCTATCCCCCCTCCTCCAGGTACACAGGCAGGTGCCGAAAGTGGGAAATGAAAGTCCGGACACGGAGAGGCTCTATCCAGGGTCCCTTCTCAGATCAGTGCCATGCTCACGGATGTGCACAAGGCAGCCCCCAGCAGCCAGCCAGAGAGCCTCGCCCTCCCATTAGCACGGACAGGAGGCATCCTGCTTCTCCAACCCAGAATAAACAGTGCGATTACTTACTCAGCAGCAGTTCAGGGCTTTCTAAAATGCAATCAGAGTGCTCTGCATCTTGCACAGGTGAGCACAGAGCTGCACTACTGGCTCTGTGAATCAGATAAAGTAAATCTGACCCCATACCAGCTAGCCAAACTCACCTCCCCTGACTTCCACCCCGGCACCCGTGCATGCCCCACGCACTCACACACGGCCTCTGTTCCCCTCCAGACAGACCCTGTGCTTCTAACTGACCCTGCTTGTGTGCCTCGAACCTCTGAGCACCTGTCCTGCTAAGCCTGCATCTCCCAGGAGTGCCTCTCCCATCCCTACCCATCTCCTGGCAAAGCGCTCCCAGGCCACCCACGCTGGGAATTTTCTCTCTTCTCCTCTGATTTCCTGATACGGTTACTCTCCCCGGCACCCATTTGGTTCTTTTGGGGTCAAGTGCAGTCCTTTCACTGGCCAGTGTGCTCAAGGCTCATCCCCGGACCACTGTGAGCTCAGAGCTGAGCACATGTAACACTGTAAAGGAACTGATCATAGGAGGTCAACTCACACGGCCTCTGGCAGTGCTCCTGGGTCCCTCAGCCCCTCTGCTTCCCTTCTGTCACAGAACCCTCTCACCTGGCACCTGGCTGTTTTCTTGTCTGCCTTGGGAGACAGCTGGGAGTCCCCTGAGGGCAGGGACAGTGTCTTGGTCACTGGGTCACTCCCCACAGCCTGACACAAAGAAGGTTCTGGCACAGTTATGGAATGAGTGAGTGGCATGTGTGCCTCACTCAGAAGCATCTCATTTAACCTGTCTCACCTGCGTGTACTCAGGGTCCTGCCACGCCCATGAGAGCAGCTCACAGCTGCCCACCTCAGGGCAGTGAGGGCAATGCACTGACCCAGCCCTTCCAAGGCCACTGCCCCTGGAGCACCAGCACCCCAGGCCAGAGCTCTCCTTTCTGCTGTTCCAAGCTCAGTCCCCAGTCCAAGAGGAAGACAGGCTCCCAGACCCTGCTGGAACCCAGGGTCTCAGTATGCTCAATTTAACATTTAAAACACTTTTGGAAAAGAGGTCCCATATTCAAAGGGACCTCCCAGCATTCATTCACTCGTTCATTCATTCATTTGGGGAACATTTGTAGTAAGCAGCGTAGTGTAGTGGTCAAGGGCACAGATAATGAAACAAGACTGCCTGGGTCCTAATCCCAGCCCTGCCCCCACCAGCTGTGTGACTTCCGACACGTTATTGAACCTCCTCGTGCCTCAGTTTCTTCACCTGCAAAATAGAGATTATAAATATACCTACCTCATGGGGTGGTTGAAAGGATTAAATAGTTCATATAATACAACATCTAGAATGGTGCGTGAAACATAGCTTAATACAAGGGTTTGCTGTTATTATCCTAAGGGCTGGGACCCCAGCCGACTCATGGACGTAATTCATACTTTCTTCAGGACCAAATGCCCACCCCCTACCTCCGCCCCCTTGCCAGTCACCCTGTGGCCTTTGCTTGCTAAATACATCCAGTCACCAGGGGACCTCTGCTCCCAGGGAGGTGGCCCTCCTCAGACCACAGGGATCCCAAACAGCCGCTGGGCTGCAAACTGATTCTCCAGGGACAACGGCAGAGGGTCCTGGGGCCCCTCCGCCTCGCTTCTGGTGGGGGATCTCCCAGCACCCATCACAGAGGACTTGAGCTCCTGCTCAGCCCGCAGCTGCCCCCGGAGCCTAAACCCGAACGGCAGACAAATGCTCCTCAGAGCACTGGGGCCTGCCCCATCAAGGGCTGCCGCTGGCCGGCTTCGGGACCGGGAAGCGTGTCCCTGCTCCTCTCTGGATCTCAGTTTCTTTGTCTGTGTCCTGAGGGGGTTGGATTCGTGATTGATCCCCAGGGGCCAGTCAGGCAACGTCCCTAGGAGTGACACTCTGGATGTGGCCACATGGGGGCTTCGGGGACTCCACAGTTAGCACTGTGGCTTCAGAAGGTGCGTCAGCTTGTCCTTGGGGCATCTGTCATTAACAATCATGAGGTCGTCATCTGGTAAATAATTCATGACCCCAGAGACGGGATGAGCCGCCAATGAACAATAATCCGTTTAGAACGAGGCTCCAGGGGCCGTGCAGCCGGGGGACGCAGCGCCCTCCCCGCCTCCGGTGTCCTGCTGATGGGCCGGACCCGGGCCTGGCCTTTCTGAAGCCCTCCCTCCCCACCCCTCCCCTGGCTCAGCAGGGTTTAGTCTCTGGAATAACAAGGACGAGTATTGAGTGCTGACCAAGGGCCAAAGGCTATGCTGAACGGTTTCCATGTACTTTCTCCTGGAATCCTCCCAGCAACCCTATGGACGGACGTGGGTACTGTTATTGTCCCCCTTTACAGAGAAGTAAACTGAGGTTCCCAGAGGCTAAATAACTTACCCAGGGTCAGAGCGCGCGCGGTCTGGGACTCAGGTCCGCTCTGGCTCTGAGCCCGCCCATCCCACCCCCTCCTACTGTGAGTTTTAACCTCTCATCTCTTGTCTGGCCTTGATGTCTGTGTGACCTGTGCCCTCCCAGCTAAGCTGGGAGCCCTGGAAGCCTGTGTTCCCCCACTGGTCTCCCTCACCAAGCGGGGGGCCCAGGAGGTGTTTCATAGGGACTGCAGACCCCAGCCTCACTGGCCGGCTGACTAGTTAGTGGTATCATTAGACTCGTGAGGGGTGTTTAGAGGCCAAACCAAAGCCATTGGAGCCGGGAGGAGGAGGGCATGTCTTCATCTGAACTTCCCATCTTCTCACCGGCCTGGTACACTTCTTATCAGGAACACAGCCTTCGGGCCACGCTTCCCCATCCTGGGGGAGGAGCTCTGTGCCCAGATGGTGTGAACCCGACTGTATGGGCTGGTCTTTAGGATTGGGTGAGCGCTGCCAAGAGCTGTTCCTCTCCTGCCCATACTGTCGCCCTACCAGCAAGGCCAGCTGCTCGCCCTACATCTGCAGGACTACCTCAGAGTCCTGCCCAGGGACCCCCAGTCAGGGAGAGACCCCAAAGAAGAAGAGGTGAAATCTCTCCCACTGCCCATTCTTGGCTTCTCCTGGGTCGGGGCACACAAGGACACATCAGCACCCCCACAACCAGCGTCCCCAGGGCCTGCAGTCATGAACGGTCTTGGTGACACTTCTCAGCCCACCAGAGCCACCCTGAGTTGGGAGCTGTGAGGAACAGGGTGGAGTTGCTGGATGCTGGAAATGTCCCACATCTGGAATGTTGCACAGACCTCTGGGCCAGGCCGTGTAGTGGGGGAAGTCCCATGCGTGCTCATTTCTCAATAACGGTGGTAACCAGCCCTGGGAGAGGCCCCTTGTAGCCTTCTTACCTCTCCTACTGTGGACAGCGGGGTGGTCAGGACTGGAGGACACAAAGGCCAGGAGAAGTGGTCCCTTGCTGCGTTCCAGAACAGCTTGAATCAGACGGAAACTTCCCCTCTCCTTTGAGGAGGCTTCCCTGAGGAGACACCGCTCCTGTCCTGCCTGTCAGGCTCCCACACTGACCTACGTCCCCAGGCCCCTTCCTGTACAACTTTGCATCCAGAAGTGGGGGATCCACCCCTGGGGCATCGCCTGCCTTAGGCTGATGGTCTCAGCACGCTGCTCAGCATGGGGCCGAGTCTCACAGGCCAAGGCGGGCAGACGACGGTGGCACAGCCACCGTCCCGGGCACGGTGATGCTCTGACAGACCACCCTGTCGGTCCCCTCTTTGCCCCAGTCCCGTGTCAGCACACAGGTGCTGTGAACTGACCGAGCCTCTCTCACGGGCCTTGGAGGGCTCTCGGCAGACTGGCTGCAGTTCCCCACTGTGGGGTCGCCAGAATCGACGGCTCTGGCCTGGCACCTACGGGTAGGGAAGGGGGTCTGCAACCCTCTCTCCCGGGAGGCCTGACGGGGTGGGAGCTGGCTGCCCAGGGCCCAGCCAGAGAAAAGCAGGAAGCTTTTGGTTCTGCCTGTTTTCACCTCACTGAGTTCAGAAAGGATTGAAGGTGACTTAAAAGGAGACTGTGAGACAATGCAAGTCAAAAGCTGGAGGGAGACAAACAAGTGTGCAGGGCACGCTGTCTCCATGAAAACACCCCTAGGAGGTCTCAAACGTGTGTCACAGGTGGGTCACAGATTTGCCTCCAGGCTTGGCCGTGCCCCTGACCTTGGCCTCCTACTGGGAATTACCTGGGGATCCCGGTGACTAATGTGAGACATCTACCTCTTGCTTATCCCGAAAGGAGGGGCGCATCCCCTGTTGTTCAGGGCCTTGTTCCCTGGGGCTGGTACTTCCTCTCCCGCTGGCAGCTCCAAGCTGAGACCTGCTGCGCAGCTCCACGGGGGTCCCAGCAGCTCCCTCTTCCAGGCTGGCTCCTCCAGCCCATCAGGACGAGACTTCCCGTGCCCCGTGCCATTGCGGACGCATTGACAGAAAGCAAAACTGTCATTTAGGGAGGGGGAGGCGGAGAGCATGCATCTCCATGGGCTCTGACAGATAGCAGGTACAACCTCCGACAGCCCCCAGAAACGATGCTCTATTACGTGTGTGCTCCCATGTAATTCGTCCTTGTGTTCTCAGTGAGGGCGTGCTGCGGGGCTGCACGCGGAGGGGGACCTGCTAGGCCTGCCCCGGGCCTTCTCCTCCAGCGAGCCCTGGGGATGGCTCAGCCCTGACACTAGAGCCTCTGCCACAGGTCTCCAGGGCAGGAAATTCCATCAGCTCCCACAGTCCCCACTGAGGTGGCTCCTACAGGCTTTTCTTCTATCTGACCTAAATCTCCCTTGCTGCAATTTAAACCCATATTCCTTTGTTTTGTTTTGAATGGAAATGGAGAACAGCTAGTCCGCAGCTGCCTCCTAAAGCAGGGTGACCCGAAGCCCTTCGTACCTCCTGCCACAAGGACGCGTTCTCAGAAGCCTGCCCTGTGGAATCCCTCCCGAGAGGAGGCTCTGAGAGGACAGCTTGCACGCTGAGGCATGAGGCGAGGCTCCATCCCTGGCGGCAGGGGGCCTGGTGGGGGCAGAGCCCCTGCTTCGGGCAGAACACTGACGTGGCCCCTGAGGCTGCTGAGTGAACCAGGGGAGGAGCAGGGGAGGGGTGGGCGTGCGAATGGATCACGGTGAAAAGTGCAAGGACGGAATCTGGCCAGGGAGCTGGGGGAGCCTCCAGAAGGAGGTGACACCCACCCACCTTAAATCCCACAGGAGGGAGGGAGTCAGCCAGGAGGAAAAGGACAGGCCTTCAGACGGATCCCAGGAGGGGTCTCCTCCCCTCCAGGTCCCTGGTTTGGCTTTGAAAACATCGTTCTCTTAGTTATATTTATATTATTATATTATTTATATTAATCTCAGTTACAGTTCTATATTAAGCAGATTTTTTTTCCTGCCTGCCTCTGCTGGTGGTGAGTCTGGAGTTGCACACCCTCACACGGTCCTTCACTTTTCAGTGAGCGTACAAGTGGCAGAAGCCCCCATGGGCTAAGAGCATCCTGGAGGGGGGTCTGTTGGCCTTGTGATCTCCTAGACCTCTAGGTTTCTGTCTCGTTTTTGTGCCTTTTCACTTCTGGGAACAAATAACCCCCACTTGTTTCAGCTATTTTGTAGTCCACTGAAGACAGTTCCTAGAAGAGATGGGTTCATAGTTAAAAAAAAAAAAAATTAAATTTGATTGGAAAGCAGTAGATCGCAGCTAAGTTCTGAGTTTAAAAAGCAGGGACACTGAGTGTCCCTGACAGCACTCAGGCAGGGTGCAGTGAACACGAGAGAAGAATTTTTATTTTTCCTAGGCCAGTGGAATTAAAACCTTCCGATTCTGTCGGATAAATGGAGAGAAACTGAATCCTTTTTTCCTAAGCAGTTATCTAACGGCAATCCTGAGATGTGAGCAAGGTCATTTGACTTTTTTTTTTTTTCCGTTGCCTGGTCAAAAGCCCCCTCCAAACTACTCTGCTCAGTACAAAGGGACCAAAAAAAAAAAAAAAAAAAAAAATTGATTGGATTTAAATAATGGAATTGCCATTAATATCTTCCATAGAAGAAGATTGATTCTGACTTGGATTTATGGGAAGTTAGGGCTTGTAAAAGTAAACAGAGTGGTACTCGTTCAATATTAATGCATCACCCACCCCGAGGGCTGGTTAAATGGATGGGCTCTCGGCCAAAACCCCCCATGCCAGCAGCTGGGTTACAGGGGCCTCTGGAGGGTGGTGAAGGCATCCTGGGCCCAGTCCAGTTACCAGCTGTGCTGGTCTAGGAAGCCAGGCTGCGCCCTTCCCCGCCTTCCTTCGCATTCGATTCTAAGGTGAAGATCACTGCCCTTTTTTGTCAGGAGGCTGTGGGGGAGACCAGCAGCTCTCCCTGATACTCTGCAAACGTTCACTGCTCCTAATAGGACCGAGGACCCTCTGATGGGCCAGAAAAGTCCCTCTCTCTCCCTGCACCCTCTAAGAGCTCCCACCCTTCTGCAGGTGGGTGGGTGTGTGGACCACCGCAGCCTCTAGCGCTGCTGTTCTTGGGCCCAGAGCTCAAGACCTTCAGCGCAGGGACTTGTGGGCTTGGGGTTTCAGAAGGAGTTTCTCCAGTGACTCTTTACTCCTGCCCAGGAGAAGGTGGAGGTGAGGCCCAGGTCCTCTGGGAAAGTGGTGGCAGGGCCCTGCGTGGACTAGGAAGGGCCGGTGATTGAAGGTGATGGGGGATGTCGATCACATCACAGGGCTGGTGGCTCCCACTCGTGCCAGCGTCCCACCCAGCTGGGCCTTCAGCTCCACTCCTGACCCTCTCACTCTGCCTCTTTCATCCCCATCCAAGCAGTGTGAAGCCCTTATCACTGTCCTCCAGCCTTCTAGGTGCTATTGATCTCCTGTCCCTCAGCTATACACCAGCATCTCCCAGACCCATCCCCAGAGTCTGTATAACATGTCCCCCCTGCTCTCCCCAGGATGATCCCCAGGTGCCACAAGACCTCACAGGACTCGTCATCGTTTTTCCAGCCACTCCCCTTCCCGTGCTCCCCACCTCTGGGAATGGCCACGCCATCTACCCAGTCCCCAAGTCAGAAGTGTGGGCGTGCCGCCAGCCCTCTCCTCCGTCCCTCCCCATCCCCAAGCCCTGGAGCTAAGCTCTGTCTCCTAACCTCTCCCCACCCATCCCTCTCCTCCATCCCTGTGCTCTTGACTTGGTTCAGCAGGTGCTCACCACTTGTAACCTGCAGGACCACCGTGGTCTCCCGCCTCATTTCTCCCCCTCTCCCTCTTTGCCCCCTTCCAGTTTCTGCGCACTGGCCTCCAGAGTGATCCTCCAGGGTGCAAACCACACTGCCAGTTCCCCCCGTCCATGTAGGATAAGATCCAGACATCTGCCTTTGGAACCCCCCATCCCTGTGCTGACAGCATGACCCATGATCACACTCTGTACTTAATACCACGGTGCCTTTTCCATGCCTTTTCCTCTACCTGGAATGCCATTCCCGTCACCCTGTCTGGACTTGCCCACCTAGGCCTCTTCCCAAGGCAGAACCAGCCATTCTCTCTTTATCATGACATGCTGTTTGTACTTTGCGTGCAGGAAAAGAAACGAACCTTTGACAGCCTTCTGTATCAGACAAGTTTGGGGCTGCCTGCCTTGCCCACTCCAGCTTCTGGAAACATCTGCACCCACCCACAACCCCTGCTGCTGATAGCAGGTCATGCAGCCCCACCCCTCCAGTTTACTGGGTGAGGGGCAGAGTCCTGATTTCAAGGGTGCCCTTCCATCGGCTGGCCCGCAACGTAGGACTGATGGCTCCTGACTTTTAAAAATTCGCTAGACCAATAGGATCTCTCTCCAGAGAACCAGAGAGAGTTCCATTTGGGGCTGGGCACTTCAGCCGAATGGTAATACAGATGCAACACAAGAGCAATTATTCTGGAGCTCTGTGCCTGTCCAGGTTCAGTCTCAAAGGCAGTGATAGGGAAGGAAAGGAAAAGGAAGATGATGGCCTAGGAGAAGCAGAACCTTGAACAAGAGATGGAGCTCATCGTGGCTGGTCCCTGAAGCTCTTCCTGTTTCTGTCCACCTGCTGGCTCCCTCTGAAACCTCACCATGGTCTCGCAAGAGTCCTCCCTTTCACATGAGCTGGTGTGGGTGCGTTCTCTTTGGTCCTAGAATGTCTACTTTTGAGTGCCTTGCAGTAATCCTGTCAAGCGGGTATTATTATTATGGACATTTTCACAGATGAGTCTATTGAGGCTCAAACACATTAGGTAACGTGCTCAAGGTCAAGGGCGAGGAAGCGAGAGAGCCGAGATGTGGGCCAGTCTTACGTACAGCAGCACCCCTTCCTCAGCATTGGCTGCGTCCTCGCAGTGTGTTCACTCTTCCCTAGTCTCCCACTTGGGGCTGTCAGCTCCTAGAAGACAGGAGCTATGTTCACTCGCCGCAGTGCCCTCACTGCCCACCACGGGCTCCAGCACCATGCAGGCATCAAGTGTCTGATGGGTATGATTTAATTTCCACACAGCCTAGCAGAGAAAGCCCTGGGCTCTGAGCCCAAAAGCCAGAATTCAGGTCCTGCCTCTCTGCATGATGGTTGTGTTATCTTGGGTGGATTACTTTCCTCCCTCCATGTCCTGCAACAACGGAAACAGTCTAGGGTGTTCAGACAGACCTCATGTTATTGCACTTTGCTTTATGGAGCTTCACAGATACTCTGTTTTTTACAAACTGAAGGTTTGTGGCAGCCCTGCGTCGAGCAAGTCTATCGGCACCATTTTTCCCACAGCACTGCTCACTTCGTGTCTCTGAGTCACGTTTTGGTCATTCTCTCAATGTTTCAAACTTTGTCATGATTATTATTTTTGTTACGGTCATCTGTCATCCGTGATCTTTGACGTGACTGTTGCAAAAAGATTACGACCCACTGAAGGCTCAGATGATAGCATGTTTTAGCAGTAAAGCATTTTGGAATTAAGGTATACACCTGTTTTCTTAGACGTGCTGCTATTGCACACTTACTAGACTACAGTATAGCATAAACATAATTTTTATGTGCACTGGGAAACCAAAAAACCTGTGTGACTCGATTTATTGAGATATTCACTTTATTGCGGTGGTCTGGAACCAAACCCGAAATATCTCCGAGGTATTCCTGTAATGGGCAGTGGATGATTCTGGACAATTTCTGAGGTCTTTTCCTGCTCTAAAATCCCATGGCTGTGTCATCTCTGCCCTGCCTACCTCAGAGGAATGACATAAAGTAGAACACTCCACGCTCCTGGCCAGCTGGGTGTTTGCCCCAACCTGTTCTTGCAACTAGCGCTGCCCTTTTCTACTCAATTCCCTGGAGGCCCCTCGCCCTTTCTTTCATTGCTTGCTGTTTGCCAGGGATTTGTGCCGCGGTCAGGTGGGCCACGATTTTCGTGCACCCCTGATAGCAGCTTTATCTAATGAAGATGAGGTGCTTACACGTATTTTCATTCTTTAAAAAAAAAATCGGCTATTAATTTGTCAGAATTATTCATATTCTACTGATGATATTTTCCATGTATCTAATCAGGGAGCTCATGAATAGAAATGAAACTATTTAAACACAGAGATGGTGTACATTGTAAGATCTTGTTTTCTCACGCTGTTTCATAATGCAGTGCATACATTTATTCCTTCTAAAAACAGGTTTTGCAACCATCAAAAAAAATTTTTTTAATCTTTGATTAAATATGACTATTCATATTTATATGAAGAAATATGCTAAACTGGTGTGAGTGCCGTATGTATATGTGTGTTTGCACGTACGTGTGTGTCTGAGACATGTGCTCATTAGAAGCTTGTTTCCTGGTTTTCTCCATAGGGACAGGAGACTGTTTTCACTGAGAAAAATGGAAAAACACATTTGGATCAAATCTTTAGGATGGATGGGTGACAAAGTCAAAGTACAAATTGAAATGGGGCTGAATAATATTCGAGATAATTATTTGTACAATGTAGACTTTTAAACTGCTCAAAATTCCAGCAGCACTTACCTACATTGAAAGAGGCTTAGAAACCATTAAACAAAGCCAGATATTAAATATACTACTGCTATCTCTCGAAACATTAACAAGTAATGTAAAACACATGGCATCTACTCAATGGAAAATCTGAGAATACAAATTATAATAGTTGTCTTATAAGACCTCTGGGAAGCTTGTACTAAATTGCTTAATTCCATTAATAACAAACTATTACTCTAGCTATTAAAGTAACATAAGGTAATAGAGATCATGTCGGGAGATTGCACTGAGGCTCTTTCTTCACCTAGCACAAATTTATTCAGGGGCATTGATAGATTTTAATTGACTATGGCAACTGAATAGCAACAAAGAAAATTGAATGTCTTTTGAAAAGCTCCACATTTTGTAGAAACAAATAGCAACACCAAAGTGAGGGTTTGGGGTTGCTGGGGGAGGTAGGAAGGATATCGGGGAGAATCTGTACCGGCAGCTTCTCCAGAAATGCTTTCCTGTTATCGTAACAAGAAGTTTCTCAGGAACAGGCACACCACTGGCCCGAGCATCTTTTTCAGCTCTGTGCAGTCCAAATTGAAACAAAAGCAATCCACGCTGCTACAAAGACACGTGCTTTGTCATGGGGCACGCTTCCAAGATACAGGACTGGAGGGGCAGAAGGCTACTGAGTCTTCTCCAGAGAGTTCTGAGAACAGGGTTTGTTTCAGCCTAAGGGCCTGGCATTGGTGTGAGTGACCCCTCACCCTGGGCCAGCCATAATATGAGTGACCCCTGATCCTGGGCTGGCAATGGTGTGAGTGACCCCTCATACTGGGCTGGAGATGGTGTGAGTGACCCCTCATCATGACCCTGAAGCTGAAGACCACTAAAGACTCCCTCAGTTCCCATCTAGTCCAGGGTGGATTCTAGTGACCTGTCACCTACTCTTCTCTTCCACTTTTGGTCCTGTGTCCACTACTCATTGCCATCAGGGTGTCTCTCCTGCATCTCATATGGGCCTTGCTTTGCATGAATTTAGTTTCTGTATTAGCTCCAGCTGCCGCAACAAAATACCAAAGACTGAGTGAGTGCCTTAAACAACAGAAACTTTGTGTCTCACAGTTCTGGAGGCTGGATGTCCAAGATCAGAGCGCCAGCATAGTCGGGGTCTGGTGAGGGCTCGCTTCCTGGCTTGCAGATGGCCACCGTTCTGCTGTGTCCTCACATGGCAGAGAGAGAGGGGGGTAGAGAACTTAAGCCTTCCCTGGTGTCTCTTCTTGTAAGGACACTAATCTTAATGCATCAGGACCTCATTTAACTTTAATTCCATAAAGCCTCTATTTCCAAATATAGTCACATTGGAGGTTAGAGCTTTAACATATGGATTTGGGAGGGACACAGTTCAGTCCATAGCAGTTCTGAAGTCTTTGTTGCATCTTGCTGGGCTAATCTCGTCTTCTCTTCTCACCCCCAGCCCCAAGTACCTGGCGCTTCAGTACCGCCTCTGTTCTCTGAAGGAAAGCCCATTTTTAAAGGAAACTGTACCAAGATGTGAGGGGCTACTGGAAGCCTCCCTGTAGTGGCATTCTAGGGGGTGGTAGGGAGCCCTGAGGGCAATGGAAGAGGTGGTAGGAGGTCACGGGGTGCCCCCCAGTCACCCCCTCACCATGCTTTTTTGTTGTTGTTGATATACAATAATATTATATAAGCTAGGTGTACAATATAGTGGTTCACAATTTTTAAAGGTTACACTCCATTTATAGTTATTATAAAATATTGGCCATATTCCCCATGTTGTACAATATATCCTTGTAGCTTATTGTTTACCTAAGAGTTTGTACCTCTTAACCCCCTACCCCTATATTGTCCCTCCCCCTACCCCCTTACCATGCTTGTTGGTGAGTTGCGTCCAGATCATTGCACCACCTGGCCCAGGGCACATGATAATCTTGCTCTGCAGGTGTTTGAAGCAATTTCTGATGTCTGGGTTTTCCCCTGGGTTTTGTGTATGTCCTGAACATCACCCCACTTCAGCCTGTAGGGTGCTCATAATCTTCTTAGTGGCAGCGAGTATAATGGTCAACTCTGCTGCATCCACTGGGATCAGGGACCTTCCGTCTCTCTCTCTGCCCATTGGTCCCAGCTTCTCTCCAGGACATCACAGAGGAGCTTAGAGGGCTTGCCTTCTCCAAAGTATCCCCTCTGTACTCACAGCCCCAGAGAGGGGACTGGCTCTTCTCGAGTCCTTTCAGAGCCAGGCTCTGGGGTGTGGTGCCCGGGAACGGGCTCTGGTCCTGGCTGCGGGCGCTGGGCTCTCTGGCGCTGGGAGAATCTAATCCCACCGCAACTGCAGCACATGCATGTGTTTGAAAACCTCGTTGGCAGGCAGGACCTCCTAATTTTTTCCACTTCTTGTGATTAGCGTTGCAGACTAATCCTAGCGCCAGACTCAATACCAGCTGTTCTTCCCCCACTGCTTGTTTTTACTTATAAACCGAATCCTGGAGCCGCTGCTGCATCGGCTGGCCCCCACTCCTCCCCCAGCCCAAGCTGCAGCAGGTCACCTGCGGCATGACCTCAGGTGCGTTACTTTTCTGCGTGGCCGCCTGTGTCCTTCACACAGCCTGGGTGGCACTGTCAGGTCTCAGAGGGCCAGTGAGGGCCACTCTCGGTCCCAGAGAGGGCTTTGCTTACCTGCTAAGATGGTTTGATAGCAGCAGTTCTCAGAGCCAGGCTTGTCTTAGAGATTTCACTTTGCATCCAGAGATATTGGACATCCCTGAGTACCACATACAATTTTTGATGTGATAAGATAGATTCAAAATAGTACATGCAACATTTAGATAACTTTTGTGACCTGACAGTAAAATGAACACACATGATCCCACCTCTGAACTTAAGAACTAGGATAGTACCAGACTACTGACATGACCTGTTTTCTCCACAGTTCTTTCCAACACCCCTTAAATTTGGAAAGGTATCTGCAAGGAGAACACCTCTCTCCTCCCGCCACTGCCTTGTCACCATCCAGAGGACAAGGACCTCTCCCCAGGGGTCCCCCAGTTTGTGGCAGCAGCATCATCATCCTTCGGCGGGGACCTGGCCAGGAAGCAAGAACTCAGTGGCTTCCAGCCCAGCAGGAGTGGCCAGAGGTTCCACTGTCCTGTGGAATCCAGGGAGGGTGACAAGGCAGGAGCTCGCTCTCCTTTGCTGATTCCTCTGGCATCTCCCCTTCTTCTGATGGCTTCCATGGCCGTGCAGGGGGAAGGTTATTTACAGCAGGCAGACACAGGAGCTCAGACTTCTGCATCCATAGACACCATCAATTTTCATTTCTGTGAGAGTTTCTCACATACCTGGAAGGCCCTAAAAACAAATAAGAGAGCGTGGCATATGGGACATCTGCCCTCCAAACACGCCAGCGTCAAGAAGAGTTGTGATTGTCAGAAATATCATATTCCTGTCGAAAGCCCATGAAATCAGCCCTGTAAATTGAGAACCATAAGTCACAGTTCTACTTGTTCTGCCGCCGTATAAGAACCACGAGTTTTCCATAGGGTAGGAAACAAAACCAAACCAAACCCTGAGCCCTCTGAGAATGACTTAATGTCCACTCACAGCCACCTCTACCCGGCCTTGCTCTTTCTCTTGGTATGAAATTACTGACTCCCTTCGGTCCTCACATATTTTGGGCAGGTTGGTTTTTTTCTTGGCAACTAAAATTTACTTTGAAAACAGGATTAGAGTAAATCTCTCTTTTTTTCCTCCCTGGCAATCTCTCCATGGTTTTGCCTCTCCAGCGGCTGCTGTCCATTTACATCTCTCTCCTTCCTCTTGTCTCTCCGTTACTCCTTCCGATTGTTTCCTAGGGTAGAGCCGTGCTCAGCACCTCAGGCAGTGCACATGTGCACATGCTCCCCCTATCCTAACCGCCCCAAAAACATTTTAGTTACACAGGCCTGTGTTGGGGACGGTGCAGCAATGACTCAGGCAGGATGAGCAGAGGTGGCAGAAAGAGACCAGAGCTCACCTCTGCCCGGAGAGATAGGGCCAGGCGGGAAGGTACTGTAGGGATCTCAGAGAAGGGAAGCGGACGGCTGGAGGAGTTGGGGAAGGTTTGTTAGCCCCGAGCATCTTCCGCTGGATCCTAAAACAATACAATCTTGAGGTCTAGGGAGAAGAGCGAATGCCAGCTGGGTGGAGAGAGAAGCCTGGGCTGAGGCTGGTACGCGTGTGCGTGTGACCTGAGCTTGACTGTGGTCGGAGGTGCGGGCCAGGGACCGTTTCCTCGGCACTGAGGTCAAGGGAAACCAGCCTTGTGGATGCCATTCTGAAAAAGAATCCTGTGTTACGTGAGCACTGAGCAGAGAATGTCCAGGGGGACAAAGACGGACTGTGGGAATGGTTGACTCCGGATTTCAGGCCAGGATCCTAGGATTTTATACACTGGCCGTGAAAGCAAGATCCCGTGAGTTCTCAGACTCAAATGCTGGGCGTGATAGTGTTTGTTGCTGTTGTTGTTTGTCGTCATCTGGAAAGCAGGCAAGGATCCCCCTGACAATCTGGAAGTCTGGGGTTTGAGAGGCAGTAGTGAGACCCCCACGTAGACTCCGTTCTTCCGTCCCTCGCTTGGCCAAGTGGGCCGGGGGCTGGAGTGCCAGTGAGGTGCTCTGACATCCAGGTGGATATGGCAAATCGGAGCCAATGCCCAGCCAGGCAGGAGCCTGCTGCCTGGGGCCTCAGCGTGCTCTGCAGAGCCGGGAGCCGCAGGCCTCTGGGTGGGGAGAGGCCCCTCTGGGCAGGGTCGGGAGGGGCTGGAGGGAAGGAGAGCAAGCCGACTAGAAGTGAACTTGATCCTGCTGTAGCCATCACCCAGCCATGCCACTGCTCTCTTGCTTGGCACCTGCATTAGGAAATTCAGAAAGATTGGGGCAGGGGCTCCCTGGAACGGTACTGCCCACTGCCCAGAACCTTCTGCAGTCATAGAGATAGTCTATACTGTGCTATCTAGTACTGTCGAGTATTTAGAATGTGGTTCATGTGACTGGGGGGCTGAATTTTTTAATCTCTTCAAATAAAATTAATTTGAATTGAAATAACCACATTGACTAGCGGCCACAGTATTAGCAACACGACCCTAGAAGACCCAAGGCAGAGCCTGAGTGAGGCTGCCCCGTGCCTCCCAAGACTCCAGAAGACCTTTGATTTTGTCCCTTTCTGTGCCTCCAAGTGGCAGAGCAAACAGAGCTGTCAGAGAGAAATTACCCTGAAAATCTGAACGGGCTGAACACTTAACAGAGGTCCCTGTGGCTGAGGTTTCCTTTCGTGGTTAAAATTGTATTAGGCACAGGAGAAGATCCTGTAGGTTTTCCCAAAGCCCTTTCTTCCTTGCTGCATGAAGTTTCTTCTGTCAAAGGAAATGGGTTTGCAAGGCTTCATTATTTTGGGATTTTCAGCAAATTCACTGAAGTCGTACCCGGGTTCCCACTTACCATTTGATTTCTGACTGCTGGGCATTCCCTCCTGCCCAGGGTGGTGGGGACCGGTTAGAGTTGCCCACATCTCTCACTTTTCCGGGGGGAGATTGGAGAGGGAATCAAGGGGCTGGCGGCCACCGCATACAGAAAATGGGCAGATGGGAGCGATTTGATCAACATTCCACTGAAAATGCCTGCCTTCTTTGGGTGTAAGTTAGGAATGCCCAGATAGATATTTATTTTCTTGCTCCACGATTGTCAGGCCCAAGCAGCAGCTGGATTTTCGATGATTTGGTGAAGTGCCCTGGCTCTGGGGTAGCTGATGGAGGCATCAGAATCCCCACCTGATTTCAGCAATCTCACCTCCCAGGGTTGTACAAGATGCTGAGGAGAAAGGGGACAGCTGGAGCAAGTCAAAGCTGGGGGACGTGGAGCCACAGACCCTGATCTGTGCCTACCTGCCCCCCCCCCCGAGGAAGCAAGTTTGGGGGGAGGAGGGGGTCGAGTGGAACAGGACTTGGAGATCCAGAATTCCCCAGATCCCTGGTGTGGTCTCAGGAAATAATGGAGGGGCAAGGGAAATAGCTCAGCAATCTCATCGTGTTTATGACACATCACCGCTTAGGATTCTAAAACCTTACTCTTTGAGGCTCAATTGCTAGAAATAGAGCCTTGTCCACTGGCTGAGAAGGGTGGGAACAGATGATTACTTTTCCTAGGGTAGAAGCCTACATAGTTGAAGTGCATTTGCTTTGGGTTTAGTATTGTGAGAGTAATTAATTTATACAGGACTCTCCTTTAACCCACAAATATGCATTGATGCCAACTGTATGGCAGGCCCTGTGCAGTCCCCCAGCAAGGGAACAGTGAGTGAGATCGTCTCTGCCCTAAAGCAGAGACTCTTTCCGGCACAGTTCGGGATGGAAAGGAGCAAGATGTTCAGTGTACAGAAGGACACAGGGTGGTGTGGTCATGCCAGACACCGGTGTGCAGAACACAGGGAGTCCAGGAGAAACTTAAGCTGAGGCTTGAAATGAGTGGCGGACTTCAGATGTCTGGAAAGAGTGCAGGGGGTCTTCAACAGTTGGAACAAAGATGTGGTGGTGGGAAAAGAAATAGGTAAATGGGAAGCCACAGAGAAAATTTTATTATTATAATTTGCAATCCTTTGGGTATATACTTGCTACGTTTAAACCTTTGAATTTACAAACCACCAGGTGTCCTTTTATTAGATCCTGGTTTGTGCCTCAAGCAATCGGGACCAGTGTTGGGGAAAAACTCTGCCCTTACTACCTAGAAATGCCCCCTGACCTTCCCCATCTCCTCCCAGGGCAGAAAGGTGTAGAAACAGACAGGATTCTGATAGCGGGGACATGATTTTTATGTGATGCCCAATCAACTGTGACTCTGAAGCCACTTTTAACACATTTCCTCCAATTTATAAACCTGTTTGGAGCTTTGGAAGTTGATTTCTAGGTTTATAGAATAAGTATTTTGAGCTTGAAAACATAATTAACTATTTCCTAGAAAAGAGTTTTAAAACCTGATTACTTTCCCCATCTCCACATCTCTTTGAGGCTAGTTTAAAATATCAGATTTCAAATCATGCGCATGGAATGAGTCACTTTTTCGAGTTCAGTTGACGAGGCTGCACTTTGACATGCTTTTCAAGATTTGAATATTTTTATAAATCATGATTGTGCTACTGTTTAATGAGAACAAAAGTGGAAATAGCATCTGCTTGTCTGCCGCGGAGCGCCTCCCGGCCTGTGTGTGCTGTCTGGAAAAGTAGTGGCCCAGTCTGGAGAGCTGATGAGCGCCTTGATTAGCTGAAATTGCTTCCTGCAGTAGTTTGGGGGTGTCAGTGTTGTGATGAACTGGGTCATCTCAGGGATGCGGGATGCAGGCCCAGCTCTGAGACTCAAGAGTGGCTGACGGACCAGAGTTAAGTCCCAAATCCCCAGCTCTGCCCAGCGTGGACGCGTAGCCAGCTTCCCTTCTGGCGCAGGTTGGGATCTTGGGTCCATTCTCTGCTAGACCATGAGCTTCTCCAGGGAGGGCTAGGAGCTGGTACAAGTTGAACTGAACCTAATTGAGAGGCACCGTAGCGACTGCTGGCGGCGGGGAAAGAGGTCACAGGCACGGGAGGTGGATTTCAGATGCCGTGGAGACGGCACTGCGGAGTGGACAGAGGGCAGCTTTGGGGCCACACCCTGCGTTCCATTTTCCTTCAGCCCGATCGCTGGTGTTCAGGTTGAAGAGCTTGTGTCAGCAAGAGTTTAAATAACTTGGTGTTCTTTGTTTTCTAAGTTTTAGAACTTTGCAGCATGTTCCTTTTCTTTCAAAATTGCAAAGCTAAAAATATTTTTGATTTTTAAACTGTTACCATTTTTCTCTGGAAAACTCATTGATCTGGAGTTCCTTACCACTATCACCCCGGCCCGAAGTTCCTCTCTAAATAATGGCTTAGTGTAACTCTAAAGAAGGAAATGCCTAGATCTTGGGTGTACAGTTCAATCGGCTATGCACTGACTGACAAATGCAGACGTCCAAGTAACCCACATCTTCATCCACAAAAGGAGCACTTCCATCAGAAAGTTCTTTGTGCCCCTTCGCAGTCAACCTCCCTACTCCAGAAGCAGCCACTGAAGGGTTTGTTTTTAGCAAGTATTTTCATTTGATGTTGAAACTGAAAAGGGCTGCTTTCTCGGAGGAATGTCGGTTGCTGGCTCCTGGGCACACGGTGTGCCCTACCGTGTGCCTACCGTAACCAGCCCAGGGAGACATTCTTCAAAGGTTGCAGTGCCCCTGGCTCAAAATTGGAGGGTGTCTCTGCACGACTCCATACCTGGAATCTCAGACATTCGCAATACCTGCAGAACAATGTGGATGGCAAGAAAATTCATTCTGTGCTCTTTCCGGGATCGCTTGCATGCAATTGTGCCTGCTGTGCAGGAAGACTCCAGATTAGATGGAGAGAGGGAGAGGCCTACTCATCGGGCTGCAGAATCAGCAGCGCACAGATTTCTGCCCCAACAAAGAGAACAGTGTGTTCCTGAGACATTGCTGTGTAGCTGGGAGGCTCGCTGGTGGGCGGCTCCTCGGGGAAGGAGTCGGGTATTTCAGTAGCTTCCCCCACGCGCACTACTCCTTTTTTTTTTTTTTTTTTTGGCCCAGACTTTCTGGCTCCTGAGCAGGGGGTGACTCCCATGGGACCTGGCAGAGGATAGAGGTGGCTCTGGCTTCTGTGCCCCTTCCTCCCTCTGACCCTCGCGAAATAAAATTCCTGCAAACCCACCTGTCTGCCAGGTGGGTTCCCCATCTGTGTTCAGCCCTTCCGGCTCTTGTCACTAGCCTCAGGTGGTCAGGCCACCATTCTGGCCACTTTGCTGTCTCTTTAGATGCAGTGTGTGTCTTTTTTTTTTTTTTGGCCCCACCATGTGGCATGCGGGATCTTAGTTCCCCGACCAGGAATTGAACCCGCGCCCTTGACAGTTGAAAGCGCAGAGTCCTAACCACTGGACCGCCAGGGAATTCCCAGATGCAACGTGAGGCTTATTCCCGTGATGCTGGTGGCCACTCCACATTCTTATGGGGACTCTGCTGGGTTCCCAACCACCCCCCACCCTTGCTCTTCCGGTGAGTCATCATCAGGCTCTGCTAGGCACCGTGGACACTTCTAGATAGAATCAGCCAGGATGCCGGCTTGCAAGACAAAAGTGAACAAATACCCAGGCTGCGGCGTGGTTCATGCCCCTTCGAGGTCAGGTCTCTCCCCTGCGGCCCTCTGCGCTGGACCTCTTTGGTCTGATTATTAAAACCCCATCAGGATTCAGGTGTTTGGGGGGTGACCAAGCTTAGAAAAATTCTTTTTCTTTTTTTTTTTTTCTTCTCTTACCTATAATTGTATTTTCCTCTTTAATCATAAGGATTTAAATCAGGAAAACTAGCCAGAGAACGAACGTATGTGCTTTGTTTGAATGTCTCGGTCGTGCCCTTTGCAAAATTACCCCAAGGCATGAGAATTAAAGATGTGAAGAATTAAGATGCATGGGACTGCAGTAGGTGAAGGCGGAGCAGAACTGGAGGTGCTCCCTTGAGGGGGAACGCAGGGCACAGCCCTGGACTGGGATACAGGGGCTCTAGCCTGGTCCTCACTCTGCCTCTGTTGTCACTCTGACTGTTGACAAATCATTTTCTGGCCTGTGCCTCAGTTGCCCCATTCGAGTGAGAGTTGGACTAAAAGGTCACTTCCAGCCTGACGCTCTGTGGCTCTGTAACTTCTTTGATATCACTGGTAACTTACATATTTGCCATGATCACTGCCAATTACACTGGTAAATATCTAGCAGGTTCTAGAGACTCAGCCCAGAAAATACAGAAGATGTTATAGAAGTTAGTGCTGTCCCACCGATGGCTATGGCTTTTGCAAACTCTTCGCATCATCACCAGCACCCAGCAGCTCCGCCAGCCATGCTCAAATGGTGCGGCCTTAGTTATCCACAATGGAGGCAGCCAAGGGGGCTTCGGAGGCCCGTGGCCACAAAGCCCCTTCCCTTTGTTTTGTAGGAGCCTCCCCCATCCATGCAAGGCCGCAAGTGAGAAGTGAGGGCCCCGACCCCAGGAGGCAGCAGCTGCCAGTGAAGGAGGACGAGGAAGCAGACAGGAGATCTCGGAGCGCAGCACTGCAGCCTTGGTCCTGCACATGTTGCTTTCTTTGTTTAAAAAATGGAGCTAGCCTTCGAGGCCGTGTAAATTATAAAATGCTTCTGTGTGCCTGCACCCTTCCCCCTCCTCCACTGGTAGCCTCCTACCAGCCCAAAAGAGTCCACTGGGCTGGGAGCATCTCAGAAAAGCACTCTCTGAACCAGCCAGGGAGGCCCCGAGAGCAGGGCCAAGCCCCATTCTTCTGGATCATCCCTTCGGGCCTTAAGGCCAGAGGTCATGTCAGGAGACCCTGGGGGCTTTGCCCCGTGACAGCTCAGGCCGGTAATGCGTTTTCTTGAGAACAATTCCAGGTCATGGAATGGAGGGAAGAGAATATCACGTTCCATGTACTCTACTCAGGGCCAAAAAAGTTCATAATACATGTCACAAGTGTTTTTGTTAAAAAAAAAATCTTTTTTAAAAATTAATATTCGGTGCTTAAAGTGACAAATGTCATTTCCCTGGAAAATTCACTCATTTGGAAGAAGTTCAAACAGAGAGTGATGCTTTGATAGCCCACCAGCCTAAGCAGGGGCCTCTGCAGCACCGACGGGAGCTGCGGGCAAGTGAAACCGCAGGCGTGGGGTGTCTACACTCGTGCTTACCCTGTTCTCTGAGGAGCGGGGGCTGCTTCAGTCCTCTCCAGCCCCAGCTGTGAACGGCCTGTGGCCACAGGCAGGGACTCAGCTCTGTGTTCCAGTGGGCGGCAAAGGCGAGCTTGGCTAGCCATGCCCTCTGGAGCCCCAAGGGCAGTTCCTAGGGTTTCCATCTGGGGGCCGGGGCCGGGGAGGAGAGGGCTGGGGGCAGAGGCCCAGCTTTCCCTGAGCCTGGTTCAGGGACTTCCTTGAAAGGGGATCACAGCTCCTGTTGCAGCTGGAACTAGAGGAGGGACAGGCCTTAGTTGGGTCGTAAGGGGCTGGACTCTGAATTTCATCTGGTTCTAGTGCAGGCTGGGCTGGGATTCAGCCTGTAGTTCTGGCGCTCCCTGGGGGAGGGCCTGCCCTTGGGTCAACACGTGCCCTTGGGCCAGCTGGGCAGCAGTGTCCCTGAGCATCCCGGCCTGTGGCCTGAAGCCCTGGCCAGTGGGTGCGGCCCCATCCCTCGCCCCAAACCCCCAGCTTCCCTGATGGTCTCGGTGACCTTGTGGCTAACTCAAACCTCCAGGGGCACAGGGTGGCTTTGATCTGCCAACCTGCCCCCAAGAGGCAGTCATTTCCTGAAGGTCCTTCTGCCTTTAATCTTCCCGCAGGGAACAAACACCCTTCATGGAGCTCCTCCCCTCGGCTAGAATGCTTAGTCTTCTGCCCCGCTGGGCTTTTATACACTACACTTGAAAATTTCTCACCCTTCAAGGTGTAAGCGCTGTTCACCATTGTTTGCAACTGGAGACACTGAGTCCCAGGCACCGAGGGGAGAACTGGAGTTCAGAGCCAGGATTCAGGGTATCAGGACACTAGCCTTGTCCTGGCAGGTCGGTCCCTGAGGGTCCCCCCACCCCAGTGACTGCTTTCCCCACACGTGGGTGCATGCTGTGTGCAGGGGATGCTCCCTCCTGGATGGATGAGAAGAAGCGTGAGGCCCGGGGTGCATTCTCCCCCCCATTCAGAACCCACTCTCCTGGCCGTCCTTGTCCACACTCAGTTTCGTCCCTCTGCCTCTTCCTGAGGACGTTCAGTCGGGTTGCCTGGGTGACTCTCAAGATGGCAGACGCTGGCTTTGGTGCCACTCTGCGTGTCCTGCCTCACCCTGCACCCCAAACAGGCTCTCAAAACCCCAGCTTGGGTCTGTTACCCTGGGCCCCATCATCCAGAAAGGAATTTCCACCAAACACCCCCAAGAACCTCCTACAGACAGATCCAGAGAACAGGCACCCTGGGTGACGGGGAAGGAGCCTTTTCAAGGGCAGCACACACGCCCCCCTAGACGGCTGCAGACTTGTGAGTGCACGTGCCGGAAGAGAGGCCAGGGCGCTGGGGCTGGTATCTGCTGCTGCATCTGCATGACGAGCACCTCCCAGCCTTTCCCTGGGGGGTGGGCAGCCAAGGACTCCTGACCCAGTTTGGGAACAGCCTCTCAGCCTGGGATCTCTGAAGAGGACGTTCCGTCTGTCACTGCCTAGGCCAGGCAGCTCCCGGCCAAGCTAATTAGGTCGGCTTCCCCTCCTCACGCAGCCCAGCCAGGCGGCGACCACGGGCCGGCTCAGCTAGGAGGAAGGGCATCATGACTCAGCCTGGCCCTGCCATCTAAAGCCGCGGGAGCACGGTGCGCGGCGAATGCCCGCCATCCTTTCATCTCCTCTTTCGAGACAGTGATGAGAAAACAGGCAGATTTCCCTGGGAGTGGCGGGCATTGTCCAGACGTATTCCAGGTGGGCATGATTTGCAGTCTTCTCCTGCCTCTGGTGCTTCATTTTCCAACAGTCTGGGCAGCTGCCCTTGTTAACAGGTCGTTTGTTAGAAGACGGAGCTGCTTCTCGTCGTGCGCTGGAAGGACTGGGAAGGCACACGTCCTGACCTTCCGGCCGCACATTCAGCGTAGCCGCATCCCCCTGGGTGCCTTTGTCACAGTGCTGCCTCTCTTAGTAAAATGACCCGCAGAGCCTCCAACGTGATGCTGGAGATCGTCCAGGCGGGAGGGGCACGACAGGATCCTTCAGCCCCACCCTCATCCCCTGAGTCACCTGTCCTGCAGGCGGCTCTGATCAGTGTTTTTTGCTCCACCCCCTTGTCGGACAAGGACTCCAGCTACCTACTCCCTTTATGCCACCCTGGCCTAAGTATGGGTGTTCGGGGCCATTCCCTTCTCTGTGGCCACTGCGATCGTACTAGAACATGTAAAGGAGCTTCACCAAGGGCCGTGGGAGAGCAACAGGGAAGCGAGACAAAGAGTACGACTTCACTGGACCATCTGCCCCCCCAGCATCTGCGTCTCCTCCAGGAACCACCAGCAACTCCTCTCCTGGGTTCAGCCAAAGAGCGGACGCCATCATCGCACCCAGAGCTCAGACCTGGGCATCCGGCTCTTCAAAGGACCCTCAGGGGCAGGCGAGCCGGAGGCAGAGCTCCCTCGAGGCCCACTCTCTGCCCCTGGCCCCGATGTGTACTGTACCTCCCACACCTGCGGGGAGGGGGCAGAGTCTGTCTCTTCAAGAGCCGCATGGGAGCCCCAGATGGGGGTTCAGGGCAGGGAGGTTGCTGAGTTTATGTCAGAGAAGCTTCCACACTCAAATCCTTTAGATTCTTTTTATACAAGCCGTGACTGGAGCCAGCATGGGGCCGACCCTGGGGTTCTGAGCCAAGTTGTGAAGGTGACCCTTCTGGGTGTGGCTGCACAGGTGGGCCAGCTGTCTGCACACACAAGCGCTCCCGTGCACGTGGGTCCCAGACTTCTTGGTTCAGGATCCAGGCCTGTGAGCACCACAGGTGTCAGGAACCTACAACATAAGGGGCGGGGAAATAGCCGAGGCTTGCAGAACGCTTACCGTGGGGAAGAAATAACCCGCGAGGGAGAAGCGTGTCTTTCCGAGGCCCGTTTATATGCTCTGACCTGCTGGATAATGGGATCGCACGTTCCTCATCTCCCCCATGACTGGGCTCGGTGCCGGCCCGGGTCCGGAGCAGTGTGACGGCAGGACATGCGTCCTTCTTTTCCTGGTCCCCACCCTTAAGAACAGCCACAGGAACAACTCACTTCGGGGATCTGATATCACCAGGGACTCAGCTTTCTGACTTTGTGGAGCGTCTGGGAAGAGGTTGCACTTTTAAGCCTAAGTTTTCAGCATTTGCTCTGCCTGTGACGTCGCCCATCTCTTAATTCGAAAAGCCCAGACTGAGGACCCAAACTGCACATTGCCGTGAGCAGTTCTGAGAAGCCACCTCTCTCAGGCTGTCCACCCAGTGCAGCAGGTTTGCTCCTGTGGTGCTGTCTGTCCATCTGTCCACTGGTCTGTCAGGCCCCTACTCTCAGCTCCCCAGCAGGGGTCTGGACTGAGCCCCTATGGCCTGATGCTGAGCACAGGGCGGGAGCAGGGAATGGCAGGAAGCAGAGAGGCGGTGTGACCTGGCATCTGTTCAGGCCACTGTTGCTGTGTAACCACCCCCAGACCTCGAGGTGTAAACGAGCGTTTTGTCATGCTCACAGAGTCTGTGGGTCAGGACTTCCGACAGGGCATGGCAGGGAGAGTGTGACCTTGGCTGGGAATGCTCACAGGCTGGGCGATTCCACTGCGGGCCCTGGACTCATCCGGAGACATCTTCTTTCACGTGGCTAGTGTGGAGGCTGGCTGCCCATGGGTCTCTGCTGGGGCTGTCCTCCGGAGCGTCTGTGTATGGCCTCTCCTCTCACAGTGTGGTGGCCCAGGAGGGTGGATTTTTTACATGGAGGGTCAGGGCTGGGGGAAAGGGGTGTATCCCTTGATGACTTAGCCTCAGAAGGGTCGCCTTGTCACTTCTGCTCCATTCTGTCGGTTACAAGGGAATCACAAGTCCACCTGGACTCCAGAGGAGGGAATGGGGGAGGATCTTGATGGAGGCGGCTCCAGGTTCTAGAAGGGCATAAGATTACAGTCTGCCACAGCATCCCTGCTGCAGGCCTCTCTATTTTGCAGATAAAAACCCACAGCCTTGATACGGTGCTCATGGGTCTGTTCTGAGCAGATTCCTCGAGCCTGACCACACTTGGGATTCCCACGCTGGGCTCCCGTGGCCCGTGGTTTAATACAAGCAACTCTGCAAGCCAGTTCCCAGTGACAATGACTTTTTTGTGGGACCATTTCACATAAATCACAGCCTAGCACAGCAAAAGGCAGCTTCCATGTAGTGGTAAAAGCAGAGACACCAGCTAGACTGCTGGTTCCAGGGCTGGCTCTGTCACTTAATGTGTGACCTTGGGCAAATTACTTAAAGTCTCTGTGCCTTTGTTCCCTTATCTATAAAATAGGGATGATAAAAACGGTACCTCCTGTGTTAGCTCAGGCTTCCAAAACAAAATACCACAGACTGAATGGTTAAGCAAGAGCAATTTACTTTCTCAGAGTTCTGGAGGCTGGAAGTCCAAGATTAAGGTGCCAGCATGATGAGATCTCTCTTCTTGGCTCAAAGATGGCAGCCTTTTCACTTTGTCCTCACATGGCAGCCTCACAGGGCTGTGTGGTGTCTCTTATAAGGACACTAATCCCATCGGCTCACTCCATGAGTCTCTAACCTCATGACCTCATCTAAACATAATCACCTCCCAAAGGCCCCACCTCCAAACATGTCACATTGGGGGTTAGGGCTTCAACTCATGAATTTGAGGGGAACCCAGTTCAGTGCACGGAAAGCACCTCCTTGTATGGCTTCCATGAGGATTAAAGGAATCGCTGTTTGGGACATGTCTAGAATGGTGCTTGGCCTGTGATAACCACTATAAAATACAATGAAAGTAATTGGGAGAGGAGCCCAGGGCAGGAAGCAGCAGCTCTGGGTGTCCGGGATGACTGTGGTTTGTGGAGTCCTGGGGACACAGGCAGTTTCTGTCGCTGCATTGCAAGGACTCACGTCTTTGATGAGAACGGCAAATCACGCCCACGTGGGCAGGGAAGTGCAGTGTGGGGCGATGGGCCGGCCACCAAGTCCAAGGTCTCGCACTGAGCTGCAATGTGGGCATTTCACCTTTCTTCATCTTGGCGTGCGTGTGGGTTTTTTTTAAGTTCATAACTTATTCTCATCCATGGTTTTGGGAGAGAGTGGCAGAGAGGAGCCGAAGTTGTCTTCAATTAAACATTGCCCCTCCTTCCTTCTTAAGGTCACGTACAGTCAATAAGGGGAAGGAGAAAGAGCTCTTTAGAAGGCCTTGCAAATGGAGAAAAAAAAAAAATGAATGACTGAATGCAAAAAATATTCTTATCTAGCCCACATCCTTCCTTGGGTTGTGATTTAGAATATGCCCAGGGCTGTATAGAAATACAAAGCAGCTTGGAGAAAAAAGTCTCAGCCCTGAGGATCTTATAGTATTAAAACTCGAATTATCCCACATGAGAGAAAAATACAGCAAAGGCTGTGCTTGGCCCCGGCAAACCGGTGGGCTTCACCCACTGCGACCTGGGGCCTGTGGGCCGTCCCTGGAAAGCCCAGCGCGGGCTGCTTTTGACAGCGGAATTTTATTAACTGTTTTTTCATTACTCCTGATGGGCCTGGCAATGAACTCTTATCAGTGTATTGTGGCGAGTACAAGTCAATTAATTTCTTTTAAATAACTTCAACTGAAATCCTATTTGATTTATATTCCAAAAATGATTTTCGTTCCATTCCTTCCCAAGATTATAGTCCCAGCTGAGTTAATCACACCGGCTGCATACCCGCTACCCCAGGGAGAAAACAGGATCAAGGAGAGAAGGAAATGAGCAGAGGGTGGATCTGAGCTCATTCTAAAGACCCTTTATTCAGTGTGAGGCCATGTGCCCCGTGAGAGGAGAGCTCGTTTAAATCTTGCCTGCAAAAAGGCTTATTTCTAGTCGTCGTGGCAAAGGATGAATTGAGAAACACACAAGATGTCCAGAAGGGAGAGGAGTTTTTACCAAGAAGCATGACTGGTGTCCACCGTGGCTGCTGAGGTTTGGGTGCAGACCACCCCCTCGTCCGGCGCACAGAGTTCACTGTAGTTCCTGGGGCTGGTGTCCCAGGAGCCCCTCCCTTAGCTCAGCCCCGGCTGTTAGCACCTGAGCTTTATATGGGCTGCTGTCTGGGGCCACCCCAGGCATGGTGGGGGCGTGACAGTGAGCTGTCCTCGTGAGCAGAGCTTCCACGGGCCTTGCTGCCAGTCTTCCCATCTCCCAGACAGAGGCCTGCACAAGCAGACACATCACCTTCCCGAGGGTCTGCCCGCACGGCCCCGGTCTGTCACCAGCCAGGCCTTTCAGGTGATAATGCCGGGCTTTTCTGGGCGGCGGGGAGGACAGTCACACCCTCTCGGAGAAAGTGGCGTGAGCTGGGTGGCATCTGGCCCTGGAGAGCAGAGCTTAGTGAGTGTCTGGTATGACAGTGACGAGAGCAGCTGTCTTCTGGGAGAGGTGCTGTGGTTGAATCCCAAGGCCGGGCAGGCATGGGGCTGGTGACGGGTGCCTTCTCAACCCCTCGAGATTTCGAGCTGTGTATCACTTCTGGCTTTATCAAGAAGCAAATCTGGGTTTTTTCCTGGAACTCCTGTTTGCCGTCTTGGACTGTGATGGCTGTGCCTGACACATCAGTGCTCAGCAGAGGGCTGCTGACTTCAAGGTTGGGGGCGTTCTGTGTGGTTCGTGGCTGGGATGGCTTCATCTCTCTGGATGGAGGTTTGTGGCTGGTGGCGTCACTCAGCCGGTGAACAACAGACGGGATGGTTTGGTGCTTCTGACTCCAGCGGGCGGGTGTTAATATCATTGCTTTAAGTGACATTCGTCCCGCCTATCTTCCTGTATGTATACTTATCCCGGCCAACGAACACGTGACAGGAGACCACATGGAAAGAACTATGTCAGGCCTGGAAATGACAGGAAGCACAGGGAGTCCTGTGGACCTGGAACGGTGTTCACACTTACTGGGTGGGTCACCTGGCAGGTCACCCTCCTCCTCTGTGCCTCGGGTTCCTTATCTGCATGACAGGGAGAATAATAATACCTCTGGCACAGTTCTGTGGTGAGCATTAAGTAGGTTAATTATGAAAGGAGTTTTGAAGAGCGCCTGGAATGTAAGTATGCAATAAACGTTAGCGATCAATATATTTTTTTCCACCTGGGTGAGCAATGTTCTGAGATTTACTTCAAACAAGATATCATGGTTGTTCTCTAGGGACTGGCTAGTCACTAACAAATCCATTTCCTTATCATGATCTCTATAGCTCAGTGATTTTTCTGCTCTCTGCTCCAAGCTGAGGCAAGAGAGCTTCGCCCCCCCCAGACTGCAGGGAAGCCTCAGGCATTCATGCAGGTCTTGGCTATCCTACAAGGGGCGGGGCCGTGGGCCGTGTGTGCACGTGTGTGTATACACATGTGTGCACGTACGCCTTCAGTCCCAAAGTAGCTGTGTGTTGGTTAATCTTTCAGTTCCTGGAGATTCTGGGAACGAGCAGCCTGTTGAGAGGACTTTTCTGTTCGTGCACTGGGGGCTCTGCTTCCTGCGAGGCAGTGGCCCCGATGCACACTATTCACTCTGCCCCGGGTTCCCCTAGAACCCAGTCCCCATGCACGGGCTGTGATGTGGCCAAGGTGGCCTGCTGCAGTCCACCGTCACTCACCCTTAGCAGGCTCCACCTGTGATGGTCCCCACGAGGGCGGAGGGCAACGCCGCCGCTCCCGACTGCGAGCACAATACTTCTGCAAGGGCCTCCCTGGGACACTGTCTGAGAGTTCTTCCCCGTGCCTGTACTTTAAAATCATGGTGAAATGTTGAATTTGAGGAGAAGGGGAACAGGTCAAAGTATCAGGACTCACTGACTCCTACTTGTGGATTAATTCTCTAATCCAGTTTTTTTGGGTGCAAACAATCTTTTGGAAATGCACTAGAGACGACCAATAAAAGCAGAGCTCCCTGGTTAAAGTGGGGTGCCCTCCTTCTGGAGCCCCTGAAAATCCCACACAGAATGCTAAGATGTCTCTGAACCCAGGTGGAAAACTCCCGCTGCAGTCTGGGCATCCTCCTTGCTTTCTTAGCTCGTCCCCTGCTGCTGGCCTCTGTCCCTGACCGTGTCCACAGCCCCTCCCCTGCAGCGCAAACAGGACAGTGTCCAGGAGAGGAGGGACCGCTCTTGCCAGCACAGGGCCAGTGTCCTTTTGGATCATCGCTGCAGACCTCTTGGCTCAACTGTGCTGCTGGAACTTGACCTTTCTGCACTCTCCCAGCATCCGACTACCAGCGCTAACTGAGGCCTGAGCGGGGAAGTTGAACATCTTGGAGTGTCCATCCAGACTGTCCTTTGTCCCACTCTGGTTACTAGTCTCCTCCTCCCTCCCACGTCTCTCAGGGGACAGTACAGTGGGAGGAATCGGAAGTGCTGGGCCCCAGGAAGTAAGAAGGCAGGACCCACTGAGGATGCATGGGCTTTGGCGAGGGAGCCTGCAAAGCCCAAATGGCCCTGGCTTCAGAATTTTGCATCAGCCTACAGCCACCCCAATTCTTCTATTATTATTATTTTAACACCACACTGGCCCTATTTTTAAAATCTGCTGCGCTTGAGCAATTTTTTCTGACGTCAGCTGGCTGCCGGCAAATCTGCTTGAAAACAAGAATAACCAAATCTTCTAAGGAGTGATGCTGAACCTGCTTCCAATGCAATAAATCACAAAAACCATTGTTTACGATAAGTGGTATCTGATTGCCGTTAGAACCAGTGTTTATTGCTTTTGTGCATTATGGTCTCTTGTAATTTGGACAGCCAGATATTGTATTCCTTTATGCACTGCGTAGGAAGGGTTTGTAAGGAGGGAAACATCTGTAATTATGCTGCTAGGGAGTGGGTTTGGGGAGCCTCGGAGCAGCGTGAAATGCGATCACCTGTTTTTCACCTGAGGAGCTGTGGGTGCACCTGGCTTCCCACTTTCCCGTTCCTGGAAACCTCCAGGCTCCTTCAGAGACCTGAGTGGAGGGGGACAGCAGCAGGGGCCTCGAAGCCATGGTGCCCCGGATCAGAGAGCTCTCAAGTGGCCACCGGCAGCGGAGCAGGGGGTGGGCAGGCAGCCGCAGCCCTGCAGGAAGCTGGGCAGATGGTTTTCTCTGGAAATTGCCTCAGACGTCCCTGCAGGTTTCTTCACTCAGTCTCGCCCATCCTGACAAGTGCCCACTCAGCTTCGTCAGTGAGGGCCGACAGCAGGGTTCCAAAGACAGACACTGGCAGAATTCTTGGTGCCTCTGTCTGCAAAATTGGAAAAGAATCTACTTGGTCACGGAGCCCGGATCTTGACACACAAGGTACGCAGCGGATCTGTGAATCGCTGATGTCGCTTGATTTCTTTGAGGCACTGTTGGGAAGAGAGGTGGTGTCTGGGGCGCGGTGGGGATGCTTTCTTCCTCATAACTCAGACATCTGGGAAGAGGGTCGAGTTTCTTCCCTGTTGAAATGGACCATGCTCCATCTGTCCGCACTGTGTTTGATCTGTTGGCTCCCCCACCTGGAAGGCTCCATCCTGCTCACTGCACCTGCGTAGAACCCGCCCAGCCTTCACGTTCCTCTGCTTCCGTCGAAGTCTTCCCTGAACTGGTTCCTCCTCCAGTATTCTCAATCGCAGTAGAATTTCACCACCAGCCTCCAGTCTTTCAAACCTAAAAACTGGGGTTCATCCCAGACACCTCTCCTCCCTTCCACCGCAGCGCTAGCTCAGCACCCAGAGGGCTCTCATGAATGAACTCAACAGCCAGTCCGTTGCCAAGGCATTTACCAGAATCGCCCCCTGACTATTTCTCCACATCGTCCCTCTTCCCCATACCGACTATCACGGCCCTCGGGTGGGCCCTTAGCTGTTCTCAGCGGCAGCCCCCATCAGTCCCCCAGCACTCTAGGACGTGGTTGGCGTTTGGGGCTGTGCCTTGGTCTCTGCCCCCTGCCTCACCCCCTCCCTTCCCATCACCTATTCTGCTCCTCGAGCCCCTCTCAATTCTCAACACACCATGCAGCTTCCTGCCTCTGTTCTCATTGCTAAGGCAGTTTTCTCTGCCTAAAACGTCCACCTCCAATTCCTCACCTGGTTTCTCCCCTTCGGAGATGGCTCGGGCACCGTCTCCTCTAGGAAGCCTTTTCCAGCCATACCTGTGGGCCTTGGGGTGTTTTCCCCTGTGATAACTCTTACAACCGCAGAAACACCCTGTTGTCTGTCTTAACATCCCCAGCGTCCAGCGCAGAGAAGGGGGTTCCAGAAACGTGGTTCTACATGGAACTTGCACGAAAGCTCAAAGAGCACGTGGAAGGCAGAGAGCTCATTTAAGCCCTGATGGTGCACGACTACACGCTGCAGCAAGTTCATACACGGCTCTCCCACAAAACCACACCCCTGCACAGGCGGGGACCAGGTCCTTGCACGCAGCCCGTGGGTCAGGCGCCAGGCCGGCCTGTCCCGCTGAGGGCCTGAGCACTCACTGTGTACAAGGACTCAGCCTGAGGAGTTCCAGCCCCAGCGGTATCTGAGCACAGAGCAGGTGTCCCTCAGGGAGGCTCCGGCCGTGAGCCAGCTCAGAAGAGGCCTGGCCTCACAGAGGGATTGATATTTACGCCCCACAAAGGATGCGGCTAGTCAAGCGTGCTTTCTTGAAGAGGTAAATGATCAGCTCAATTCTCAGGCCATGAGCTCTGCTCTGATGGCCCAAGCCCTGGCCTCGATAAACACGGAGCTGGACAGCAGGGACCCCCATCACCCTTAATGATTTTAATTAATTTTTAAATTATTAATGAAGTATAGCTGCCGTACGATATTATATAAGTTACAGGTGTACAATATAGTGATTTGCAATTTTTAACGGTTCTCCTCCATTCATAGTAATTATAAAATCTTGGCTGTATCCCCCATGTTGTACAATATGCTCTTGTAGCCGATCTTATACGTAATAGTTTGTACCTCTTAATCCTCTACCCCTTGATTGCCCCGCCCCCTCCCACTCCCCACTGGCAACCACTAGTTCTCTGTATCTACAAGTCTGCTTCTTTTTTGTTATATTCACTAGTTTGTTGCATTCTTTAGATTCCACATATAGGTGATAACATAAAGTATTTGTCTTTCTCTGTCTGACTTATTTCACTTAGCATAACTCTGAGGCTCCAGGACCCGAGCTTCAGGGTAACATGTGGATCCCTCCTGCCCTGGCCAGCAGAGCCGTACAGGAAGTGGGAAGAGAAGCCAAGGCAGGGCTTGGCTTGGGAGGGTCCGGGAGACCCTCGCTTCTGGGGCCGTGGGAGCAGCCAGGTGGGAGCAGCTGTTCACACGGCACCCTGCGTGCAGCCCGGCAATCGCGCTTCTCAAGTGTCACAGGTTCCAGATTTGATGATTTCAACACGTCTCCCCTTAGTTCACTTACACACACACACACACACACACACACACACACACGAATGCTAAATTGGCCAAACTCACTGCCAGCACCAAGAAACAAAGGGGATCCTCCTCCCACCCACCCTGCACACCCCCCAGGGACAGATTTGGGCTCTGGTGCCACTGCTCAGCAAGCTAGATTATGATACTGGCCTCTGTGGTGGAGCCAGATGGGCCCATGACCACTGATGGCTTTGACTCTGCAGGGAAGTACTGATACGATCTGAGTTGCGAACAGCTGACTCCCCAGCAGACTTTTTGGAATCCGAACTGCTTACAAGCCGGGGCCTGAGAAGTGGACCCTGAGGCCAGCTGGCCAATCACCAAATTCACAGGGACCCTGGTCCGGGCCTGGGCTGGGCCCTGGGGAGTCTGAGGAGGAATTAAGGCACAGAACCCCTGGTTCCAATACCCCCGAGGTTCGGTCTGGAACCAGGTCCTCCTGACCCATGGGCATCCAAACCTATGGTTCTTAGGACAGTGGACGGTAGGGCTTAGGGAACCAGAGGCAGAGTGGGCTGGGGCGGGCTGGTGACCGCTGTGCCTCTGCCCGTCCCGTCTCAGCTGCCTCGTGGAGCTGAGGCTATATGGCCCACAGGGAGGAGGCATGCACAGTGTGCTGGGTGTGCTTCGCATGCCCCTATGTTCAAGGGCCAGCATGAGTAGGACCCTTTCTTAGTCTCTCTCCTCTGGCCCAGGGGCCTGCCATCTGCAGACTTCTTTTTTCTTTAAACTTAGCAATATGAGCAGATTGGCAGAAATTGTTTTAAAAACTCAATATACATAAAATGTGAAAGAATCAGCCTTTCCAAGTTCTTGTCGCATCTTTTCCACATGCAGACACAGAGTGGGTACCGGACTCTCCGGGTTTCCGTTTCTCTCCTAATGGGATTCCACTGCCTCTGCGTCTGCTCCATCCCAGAGTGGGCTCCCCCAAACCCAGCCCCCAGTGCAGCCCTCCTGGAGTGCTGTGTCCCACACCTTGGCACCCTCTGGCCTGCGCCAGGGCCCGGGACACCTCCTAGCCCCCGACCAACTGTCACTCCCAGCCAGAGCTGCCCACCCAAGCCATGTCCTTGGTTCTGGGCCCTGGGCACAGCCTGCCCTCCGCAGTCACTCCCAGCTCTGGCCCACCCACCCACAGCTGTTCCCCTCCCTTCTTCTGCCCCCAGATCGTGAATCCAGTGACGGTCCCCCCAGAGACTGACTCTGGATGGCGTGTGGTGCTGAAACTCTAAGGGCTGGTCAGGAAGCAGTCAAAGTGCCCCACCCCCGTTGAGCTCCCAGAGCAATGTTTTCTTTTAATTAGTGACTCCTGGGTGCAGGGAAAGGCCTGGTCTGTGAGCCTAGCGAGGGACACGGCCACCAGGCAGCGTGTGGACAGGGAGCTCATCTCAGAGGTCCTGCACGCAGTGCTCTGGATGCACTTTCAGGGCCCAGGGTTGTTTAGAGGCTCCATGGCCGCCTGTGCTCAGAGGTTATGGGAGGAGCTGCAGTCACCAGGCCGTGGGGTGGGGTGTGGGGGCAAGGCTGGGGGGTGTGCCTCTTCCCCCGGGTCAGCAGACCTTGTGTTCTGCTCTTCCTCTGCTGTCAGGCCTGGTCCATCCACTCCAGCCCTCCATCCAGGACACTTTTTGCAGCCAGCTCCTGCTCTCACCTCCTCAGTCTTTGAGATCCCCAGGGCCCCTGACCCCTGACCACTACCCCCCACCTTCACCCCACTTCTCTCCTTCCCCCCCCAACCCAGGGCATTCCCACCTGCTAGCTTAGCCCCAGAATACACCTTCTGTGGTTTCTGTTAACTCCCTGATGGCCAATGTGCCATGGCCTCTGGAGAGCTGCTCAGCCCCAGGCCAGCCCCATGACAGGACCAGGGTGTCACCCAGCCTGAGGGCTGTCAGCAGAGGGGGTGTCAGCATAATGATACCTCTCAGTATCACCCAGCTGGGACAGTAGCCAGGTAAGGGAGACCCAGGAAGAGCAGGATAGAGCTGAAGGCCTCTGCATCTCATTGAAGGGGATCAGCGGCCACTCCAGGGGAGGGTGAAGCCCTTGGTCAAACACATGCCAACCCAGGCAGGGCCAAATCCCCCTGGAAATGGGGTACTGGGTGGGGATGTCCACTGTGGTAATTTTCTCAAGCTTGTCCTCTGCAGTTTCCTGGGATGCAGGGCAAATGCCTGTGCCTCCCAAGACCTCAGTTTCCTAATCTGTGCAATGGGAGGGCTAGAGGGAGAAGAGGCTGCCGGACCCTTTCAGTCTGCCCTTCTCTCATTCATTGAACACTTAAAACCAAAACAAAGCCTTGGATGTGGGTGATGGGAAGAGGGAGGACAAAGCACGCCTGTTTGCTTGTGCTGGAATCCAAGGAGTGCACTCATTGGCATACCCCCCACCCCCTGCTGGAGGTCAAGGCCAGGCCACTACCCTGACTCCTATTTCCCGGTCCCGAGACGGAGACCATGAGACCGCCAGAATGCCCTGGAAAGGGTAGATGCTGGTGATTAATTACACAAGGCTTTTCTTTCAGGGAGCTATTTACAAACCCCCACCCTTTAGGGGGAAGCAAGCTTCTGTATTACAGCATATAAACGTTTTCCCTGCTTTAAGGTCACTTTTTCACACATTTTTTCCTTAGGACAACATGAATCCTCATTATAGATATTACTGTATTTTAGCGAAAGGAACCGTACCCATACTAATGAGATCCCCAAATAGAGTTCAGTTCATTTTCATCTCTCTTTCTTCCCCAAATATTATTGCTGGAAATGTTACATTATCATAAACCAGAGCTCAGGCTGCATACAGGGTTTTCACAATTGTCGTTTCTCTCTGGATACAAAGTCTGATTACTGCCCGCATTTTACGAAGACCCCTCTCCCTCATGCCAGCGTTTTCTTTGTAGGTATGTTTCTTTTCTGAATGCACAATTCAGGTGATGAGAATTAGGCGGGTTTATGACGGAGGGCTCCTGTGTCCTCCATCCTCTTCCCTGCCGGCCATCTGGGGCAAGGAGCCTGGGGCGGGGGTGTGTATGGGGGATAGTGAGGGAGGTGGCTGATGCAGGGGGCTCCCCCAGAGGACCCTCCTTTTGGCAATCCAGAGGGACTCCTGGAGAAGGCTGTGGTCCCAAGGCCTCCTGGCTGGCCCTACCTTCAGGAGGAAGGGAAGGGGCTCTTATAGGGCAGCCTTGGAGGTGAGATGTTGGTGTGTTGGAAGTTTCCAGGTGGACTTGCTTCCCCTCAGGCAGGACTGACACTCAGACTTCTCGGGGGGTTTCAGGGTCAGGCCTTCTCCCTGGTGCACTGAAGCTGTCTGTGCCGCCTGCCCTTGTGGCCCGTTTGCTGGCATCAGGGCCAGCTGGGCAGTCGGCTCAGGCCCAGCGGTTGCCCCTCTCTCCCTCCGCCTGTTCCCTGGTGCTTGCAAATGCCTCCCCCTGTGGACTTTCTGCGAAGCCTATGCTTCCTCCCTGTGCCGTGTAGGGCTTGAGAAAGAAACTGGCTTTGGACTCAGATAAACCTGTATTTGAATCCCACTGACAAGCCATGTAACCCTAGGAACGTGTCCTCACACCTGTGTAAGATCCTTCGTCTGTGAAATGGAGTTTTGTAAGAGGTACAGCCCAGTTGGGAGGATGGAATCAAGTAACCCGGCAAGCACCTTATCCAGGGCCTGGCGCCCCTAGGCGTTCTGTAGGTGATGGGTCGGGAGCAGCGGGGGCGGAGCCTGCCTTCATGCCCACCCACGCTCCCTCCCGCTCTCCTCTGGGTCTTCTCCCTGCCACTTGTACCCCTAGTAAAGCCCTCACTTTCTTTTATCTTAACCATGTTGGGTAAATCCTTCCAAAGCGATGGCTCACACGCTCCCGTCTCCTACAGCATGTTGGATGTCAGGGCACATTCTCTGCGTGCCCCATGCACTGTCCCCTAAGCAGCTGACAGTAGCCGCCTCCCCACAGCCGAGAGTGGGAGCTCCCTGTGTCCCCATTGCCTAGGAGAAAGCAGAGGCTCCAGGAGTTTGAGCCAAGTGCTCAAGGACACGCAGATGACAAACGTCAGAGCCAGGACACAAGGCTCTGCTGGATTCCAAAGCCTGCCGCCTTAAGAGTATCGCTTATTATGCAGTGATGCCATGATGCGCCAGGGTCCGGGCCCGTGGAGGCAGTTAGGAAGTTTGTCCCTGAACTAAATGGCTCAAGGCTGCTGCCCTTGCTGAGGTTGTGCCCCTGCTCACCACAGTCTTTCTGCCTCTCCTCTCATTCTCAGCTTTTAAACTCGCTCTGGTCCTTGTCTTGCCTGAGGCAGTAGCACCCGCTCACCTGATGTGGGTCTGCTTGTTAGAGTTATGTGCAAAGGAGGCATTCATAGGCTACAAACAAGGATGCTGGGACCTGCCCGTGAACAGGGAGCTTCTGCAGTACGATGCCATCTGGTTGGCTTGTTCTGAGGCTCCAATTGCTTCTTGACTCGTGGCTATGTTTAGGGTAAAGGAAGGATGGCTCTTCCTGATTTCTGGGCAGACTGGAGAACTTTCACCTTTTTGAAATCTGACCAGAAAAAAAAAAAAAAGCTTTTTTGCAGGGTTGGATAGTCATCCAAGTGGGTGGGACGGGAAGGTGAGGCAAGCCTTTCAGGTTTCCCTACAGAGTGGGCTGGTTGCCCCCAGGGGATCCAAGGTCCTGGGGTGCAAGAGGAGGAACCGAGGCTCAGGTCCTGGGAAGGGGGTTTGTTCTCCTCTAACCCCCAGCCCTAAGTCCGGACACCCCGCTTCTATTCCTGGCTCCAGTGTTAGCTCTCTCTAGGCGGTGCCGAGGCATCTCCCATCGCTAAGGACCAGGCTGCACGTCTGTGAAGTGGGTGGGCTGCTGTGCCTGCACCACCCCACAGAGGCAGCAGCTGCCGCGTCGGGGTGAGGACTTGTGGTACGGCCTTGACTTTGCCAATGCCCTGACTGCAGCCTTCAAAGAGCTGATCCCATGGCAGGTGTTAGAAGTGTCTCTGCAGAGTGTTAGAACCTGTGCACCTGCCCCTCGGGGGTGGTTACGGACACTCGGTGGGAAGGGGGATGGCTTCCCAAGCCTGGGGCAGGAGAGGGCGGGCAGAGGCACTTCGAGCTGCTTGGCATTCTAACTTCCACTGGTTCCTTCCCCAGCCCCAATTTGCGTTCCGTTCAGCAAACTCCAAACTGGAAAAGCTTGCCGCCTGGATCCGGTGGGTAACAGCACAGCGCATCTGGGGCAGGGTCGGGGCCAGAGAACCCGCATTCCGCTGGGAGAGCAAAAAGGATGCATATAGTTATTCTCCAGAGTGAGTTTTCGAATCCCTCCTGTGATCCTTCTTCCATTCTAAAGCAGAAGACATAAATGCTACACTGTGGTTCTTGCCAGGGCTGATAAGGAAAACCAGTGAATACAGGAGTCTCATTAAGAAAATCCTAAAATTTTAGTCTTATCACTGCTGCAACATAATACAGTAAGTATGTTCATTCCAACCTCCCTCAGCCCCCCTGCCGCCTGAAATCCCTCTCAGCGAAGGCTGCAGAATGAACTGCCCTGCCCGTTACAGCCTCAAGTCCTGTCTGACTAGGATTTGTCCCCTTGCCTCACGTGATGCAGTGGGTCTCCAATTTGAGTGGACAGGGCTTTGCCCTCTCACACTTCCGGCTGCCTCTGCAGTAATCAGTTCAACGAACATCGTCAAAATCCCTACTGTGTGCAGGGTGCCTAGTGAGAGCTGTGAAACGTCAGAGTGTAGCTGAGTCCATCTCCTTGCGAGAGCCAGTGAGCTGAGCGGGGAGCCCTGATTTATGGGCCAAGCTGCCAGCTGACCTCTTCCCCAGCAAAGATCCGTTACAACAGGCTTCTCGTCCAAGTGATTATTTGCTGTTTGTACCGCTTGGACTTGGCAACGATTCTGCAATCCCTATTAGCAAAGAGGGAACAGGAACCTTGAAGTCAGTACTCATCTCGTGAAGAGACGATTCGCAGAGGAAGGCTCGCCTGGGAGTTTGCCTGGACACCTTCAGCCCTACTCTGGAATGATACTAGCACCCTTCCAAAGTCCTTCCCTAGCTGGCATTCTTTTCTTCCCGGTGACGCTTCCGTGAGGGAGGTAGAGTTGCCCCGAGTCTTCGCGTTTCACAGGGAAGGAAGCACATGCCAGAGAGTGGAGGTGACTTGTGACCTGCTCCCCAGCCCATGTGCCATGTGAGGGAGTGGCAGCGCCCCCCCAAACCAACGGCCGAGCATCTCATCTGCATCTCTTTCCACTCCACCGAGCCCCAGGCCAGCTGGGAGGGCAGATGACACCACAGTGGCACAGGCGCCCGCCAGGTCCACCTGGGCTCCCTTCAGAAGCTGGTGCTCAGAGGGGCCGAGGAAGCAGGAGAGGCTGCGCCGCCCTAGATGCGTAAGAGGTGCCGCGGGGCACGGTGGGGCCGCAGCTGCCGAGTCACGGTGATAGACGTTCGCGGCTCACAGGTGGGAGCTCACGGGGCCCTGGTGCCAGGGTGGCCGCGCAGCTGGCAGGTCAGAGGGCCAAGCATCACATTTCAGCAACATGATCTCGGCCTGGAGAGTGAGGGGAAACGTGTGCCCGCCCAGCGTTGGCGGTCTTCAGCCGGGAGAGGGGCTGGAGGCCGGCAGGGGGACGGGCAGTGTCGGGAGTCTCTCTGGTTCTGTGTGTTCCATTCCTCTGCTGGCCTTGCCAGCTTTTTCAGAATAAGCGATGCCGTGTGTCCCTCCCAAGACCCAGTAAGAAAACCGTGCTTAAGAGTCAAGAGTATCTGAAGGACTTCGCAAGGAGAGGAGCACCCTTGGAATGAAAATGTTCCAGGAAGATGCAAGCCTCCCAGTTTCCTTGCCTCTCAGCAAAAGAATTAGAACGGCATATTCCAAGTGTGGGAGGGGCTGGGGGGGACACAATTTATATTCGCTAGAGATCTTACTTGGAAGTAATTTCACTCCCTGTAATTTTTTACTTAAACCTTCTCAGACTGGTTCTCAGCTGGGTGGCTTAGTGATCTCCAAAACGTGCTGGCATTCGGGCCCCTAAGAATACGTACTGTTACTTCTAATGGCTGGGATTTTTTCAATTATTTTTTATTGGAGTAGAGTTGATTTACAATGTTGTGTTAGTTTCTGCTGTACAGCAAAGTGAATCAGTTATACATATACATGTACCCACTCTTTTTTAGATGCTTTTGTGAGATTTGTTTTTAAAAGGTTTCCCTGAGCCAGCGGAGCGCCCAGGTGCAGCCACAGGGCTGGCCTTGTGCACGACGTCAGGTTGCCAGGAGCTAAGTATTCCGTCTAGACACGGAGGAGGGAGGAGAGGACCAGAGGAGATGGGGTCCTGGGAGCTGCAAAAGGCCTGCGCCCCAAAGAAAAGAGCTCTCCCTTTGTTCCACTGCCCACTGCTTGTCCCTGAGCCTGACCCCACAGAAGGGCAGAGGAGACCTCTGGGGCTCAGCCTGGAGAATTCCTGTCTTCTTTTCTTACTTCCTCCTACGCCACGTGGCTTCAGACCATGACATTTCTGTTCGATGCTGTCAGTGCCTTGGTTTGAGGAGAATCTCTCTGTACCCGGGTCCCTTGGCCAAGAAGAAATGGTGCCCGGAGCCTGCTGGCATCTACTCCGGCCTGTCTCCCTTCCTCTCCCACATGATCCTCAGAAAAGAAACAGTTCCTTCCCCCAGGCAGTGGGGCAGAGCTAAGGGGGAGGTGATGGGCCAGGCCCAGGGCCCCAGTCCCGAGCTTGCGTGTCTGGCTGAGGCTCTGCTTCAGCCTGGCCGGGGAGGGTAAGGTATAGAACCAGCCAGGACTTGCCTCTCTCCTCTGAAACTTAGTGATCAAATAGCCACCAGACCCAGCCCCTGCCCCTACCCAGAGGCGAGCCTGCAGAGCCAGGGCCCACCGGCTATTTTTAGAAAGCTATCAGGTGTGCAGGACACCCAGTGGCTTTTTCCACCTGTTTGGGGTCATTATAGGGATCCTGTGTCGCTGCCACAGGCCCTGCCTATTCTGCCATGAGAGTCTCACTGTGGCCGGGGCAGCCACTAAGCTCCTTCCCGATTAACCCAGTCATCTCTCCCGCCTCGCCCGGCCATGGCAAGTGAGTCTTTGGGCCCATAGTCGTTTTGTCGTTGGAAGCATGGACATTGGGCACTAATGCTTGGCCTCCTCTGCTTCCTTGAGAGGGAGTTTTCAAAGGTCAGAAAGTAACGTCAGGTCAGGAAGAACTTGACTCGGGAGCCCATCATGAGGAGTGTGGATCCCGCGAGCGGCCGCACAGCGCGTGCTGTCAGGCAAGGGCATGCTGCGTGCACCCTGGGGTTCATTGCCAACAGATGCAGGGAGCTGGGGGCGTTCAGAAGAGGAGCTGAGCCTTGAAGGATGGGCAAGGTTTGATCAGGGAATACAGGAGGGCAGGTGTGCCAAGCAGAGGAAAACTTGTGGGCAGGATCACCCAGGTTGTGATGGGAACCTCGAGGAGACAGTGAGGCTGGAGCAGGGGGCTCTGCAGGGACAGAAGGACACAGCCTGGAAAGCCCATGAGGTGGAGCCCGGTGTGAAAAGCCTTGGATACCAGGTGAGGTGTCTGGACGTTTTCTGAGGGATCAATGCCGCTGGGGGTCAGAGCGGGGAGAGTCAGGGGAGTGTGGCAGGGTGCTGGCTAGCTTTGATCCCTGCTGCCAGGAGGACGTGGCGTCTTCCCGTTCACAGAGCAGCAGCATTCTTGGGGCAACATCTTTGTGGCCCCGCCCTCCACACCCCGTTCACAAGTCCCGAGGCTGCGGTAAGCTGGGGCTGGCTTGGTGGCTCCTAAGAGCCCAACGTTGGTAGCTTGAAATCGAAGTGGGAATGTGTATACAACAGAGACTGGCAAACGCTAGGAGTCAGGGTCTAGCTGGTTTGGTTTGTTTGTTTTATCCCTCATCGCCATCACAGACGGCTGTGAAACCTTCACCAGCACAGCCCTGGGTGATGGCGAGCCCCCCTGAAGGGGTTTACGCTGGGGAGTGAGATTGGGGTCAGCCGTGACCACACTGAACTGGGAGAGAGTATTTGTGGACGTGGGTCGTGCCTCCTTCCCTGTTGAGGAGGCTGGAGGGTGGGCGTGGGAGTGGCCCTGGGCCGAGAGAGTTGAGCCGTCTTCCCCATCTGTTGGCCGATTCTGAGGACCAAACTCCTTAACGTGGTCTAGGCAAACTTTGACCCTCCTCACCCGGAGGAAACTCACACTGCCTTGCCTGAGCAGGCTCTGTCCCGGCCACACTGAACTGCTTTCAGCATCTGAAACGCAGCCTGCTTCTCCTCCATCCGAACCTGGCACTGAGGGTGCACTCAGTGAACGCACACCTGCCCGTAGCTCTCTTACCACACGCTGGCCAAGCGTGAGAGCCGGGTTGGGGGGCACTGGCTTTTCCAGGTGGGCAGAGGAGCTCGCCGGCAGAGAAAGCATCTGAGCGGGGTTGCTTTCTTAACGGTGATTCTGGTTAGTCTTCACTACATGGTGAAAGCAGCAGGATTTGTTCAATGCTTCAGAGTCACAAAGCACTTGGCCCAAAGGATCCTTCCAACAAGCTTGTAAGATGTAAATGTAAAATGTAAAATCCCATTTCAGAGATGAGGAAACTGAGGGCCAACTGGTAGACCCCAAGCCTTGACCCTGACTCCTGGGACCCTCCATCTCGAGCTGGCTCCCTGAACTGGGGGCTTCAGATGGTTCATCCCAGGTGAGCTCAGATGTCAGGAGCAGTCCAGCCTCTCCCAGGAGATCAGATCCAAGGCCTGACCCCAGAGACAGGTCTGCAGACCCCATCACCACCGTCTCTCAAGGACTTGCCTCTTAAAAATGGGCATTAGTGGTGGCAGTTGAATACACTGTTGCTTTTTTTTTGCTCTTTTGGGAAAAGAAAAACCTGGCTTCTTAGAGCTGTTGTATTTTATTTTTCTGTAAAGAGGAAATTAATTTTAGTCTTTCTTTTTGGTTTAAAATGTTGTTCTTTGCTTTTTCTGCCCTACAATTTAAAAGGAAACATTTGTCTGTTGAGAAAAGAAATGATAATTATAGACTAAAAATTGTTTCTATTCTGATTTGAAAAAGTGACAAAAAAATAAAAAAATTCCATCACACAGATGGGGCCCTGCTGACGGAGGGTGTTTAACAATGAAGCCCCAGGCTGGCTGGGGGCTCAGAATGGCATTCGAGGTGGATTTGGGCTCCAGCATTGCGTGGGAGAAGGGATTTTTCCGAGGCTGCTCTCCATTTCTGATGCTGGGTAGCAGCCCGTGTGGAGTGTGGACACTCTGACCCTCCACGTGGTTCAGCAGTGAGAGGACAGTTTACCTGTGGATTGAATGGTCCCTCTTAGGTGAACTGTGTGCCGAGGCCAGCACTCCCTCTCATGGCCCCTGAGCTTGAGAGCCTCCTAGCCTTATTCCCTTAGCCGAGAGTTTTACAAAACTACAATCGCTCCAAGTCCTTTGATCAGTAATGCAGGAAGCTGATTAGACTGTGAAATTAAACTAATAATGTCATACTGTTAACCCTCGAAAGAGCTCAGAGTGAAGGCTATTTCCTCCATCCATATTGCCCTCTAGATACATGTATTTACTTTTTGGAACAACTCCTAGGCGCACATGCATTCCTGGGACCCCTCTCTTTCCCCCAGACCCAGTGTGATTCCCCAGTGCAGTGCCCCACTTAAGGGAAGAACAACTGAGGCTGAGTGATTGACGCTGTGTGGTCACACAGCTAAAGGAGAGATGAGCCTGGCTCTAGAACACTGGTCCAGAACGCTTTGGTTGCCCGAATTGTCTCCAGGGGCTGTTCCGGAATTAACGACGTCTTTGTCCTTCCCTGGCCTTGCCACTGAGGAGGAAGAGCTAGCATGCCCTTCATGCCCTTCCCATTGGCCCTCCCACGGCTGGTCCTCCGCCGGGACCTGTCAGTTCCATCACGGTGGAATGTTGCCAGGGATCAGACCCTCTCTCTAAAAGTGGTGATGGTATTTAATAACTAATTACTCTAATGATCCTGCAGAAATGCTGGAGACCTGTTTTAGGAGAGATGTCAATTAGAGCCATCTGCACGGTGAATAAAGGAACCCTACCCCAGCTGTACTGTTGAAACATGTTAGCGTTTTCCTACCAGCGGCCATATGGTACTTAACGAAAGTGAATTGTTCACACTGCACAACCCGCGCCTCCTGATGAATACCAGCATTTTGTTTTGGAAAATAGTTCTTCAATCGTGTGGAATATTTGTCAATGCAATAAGTAGCAAGTTGGAAGCCGGCAAGCCCTTGAATGCAAAAAGACTTCCCTCACCTCAAGATGCTCTTGCCCCATCCCAGCCCACCCCCTGCCCCCGCCGGCTGCCAAGCCCAGCTCCACCCCAGCCCCGTATCCCATCTGTGCTCAGTCCTCAGCATCTGCTTCCGAATCTGCTCAGGAGAGCCAAGGCCATGCAGGGTTCTGGCACCACCCCACCTTGGCATCTCGATTCGTGTGAAATCAGAAGCAGGATGTCTGAAGCTATGTAGAATGGGAGCACGGAGGCTCCAGCTGGAAGGGCACAAAACATTGGGCAAAAGTCACCCAAGAGTTGAGAAGGAAGTATAGGATGTTTGGGTGTGGCTTCCAAGAAGGGTTAGCTTTCTACTTGCAATCTGTTCCTTTCAAGAGGTACAAAGCTCAGGTTGGTACCTGGATGCTCAGAGAGCTGGAGGAGGGTGGTTTCGGGGGCTCAGCAGAAGCCGGCCTGAAGCCTCGTCCTTGGCACCAGCACAGGCAGGGCCACCAATCAGTAGTGACCACAAGTTGTTGCCACCTGGTGGCCACTGCTGACCTGTGCCCAGAGAGCTGGGACCAGGGTACAGCCACCCTGTGGGTTCTGTTAACTGAGAACAGGCAGGTTTCAGAAGCCGACCACGCCAGGACCAGGCCTGTGCTGGGCTCTGATAGTTGTGCCCCCACCTCCCACCCACTGCCAGGCTGTGCTGGGCAAGGGAACCCTCCACTCCCTTGTGGGGCTCTGTGGCCTCCACAAGCTGAAGGTCCTGCTGTCAGGACCACAGGAGGAAGCTGTTTTATTGCGGTCAGCTCTGGGACCAACAGGATTTCACTTGCTGGCAACGTCTCTTCTGGAATTTTCCCTAGGACCGAAGTCACTTATTAACGCTTAAGAAAGGACAAGACTGACTGCCGTTCATGATACAGATCTGCTGCAAGTCCTGAAATCCAATACGTTCTTCGCAAAACCGTGGTCCCTTAAATCTCACTTAGTTCCAGTTCAGCAGCAACAGGTCCCTAGTTACAATAATGATCCTAAGTTGAGCCGAACACATCCCTAAAGGAAACCCTTCAGTGTGAAAACTAGCAGAAATGAGCTCCCATTGGTCTTGACCAGCAGGCTTCACCGTTTGCTTCCCATGTCCGTGCCCTGAGTGTTGCCCCATTCTCACTGACGCCTGGCCCTGTAACAGACGCGTGTCTGAAACAAGCAAGTCACGGTGACCCCAGGAGGCCACCTCAGCCAGGCGACCAAGGCCGCGGGCAGCCTCGAGCACGCTTGACCATGAAAGGTGCCCAGAGCACCTCAAGTAAGTCACTAGCCTTCCCATGGGCCAATGACCCTCGCAGACTAGAGCCCACTCTGCTGCCTTTCTTCCCACCCCATTTGGGGCCGTGCTTCGCAGTTACCCTAGAGAGTTAAGCCTTTCCTCATTTTGGGGTTGGGAGGAAGGGTAGGGGAAGGCTGGGGCCAGTTTGACATATGCAGCCTGGTCTGAACATGAGTGCTGTGCTCAGTTGCTGAATTTGATGAATTGCATTATAAAATTTAAAAACAAATTTTAAAAAACTCTATTAACTCCCTGTAATGGCCTCCTCTTGGAATACACAGACGACAGCTCACTGGCAAGGAGAAAAAATACTCTCGTTGGCAATGTGCTTCGCTTACAGCAGGATGGAGGCTGGTGGGAGCTGGTGAAGCGTGCGGGGGCCACACACCCTCTGCCCCGTGCCCGGCTTCCTGCTCCTGGGTCAAGAGCGAGGCCCCTTCGAGTAGACCGTCACGGGACCCACACGGCCCAGATTAGACTTTGGCTGGCTCTTATGTCAAAACCTAAACTGTGCTTGCTTTCGAGGCTAAAACACTTCTTTCAAGACTGAGCCATGAGAGTGATGAGCTTACAAGGTGTGGTACAGCCTCGGGGAGGACAGCCTGTGGTTTGGGGGTCAGAATGTGTGTTGGGCAGGAGGGTGTGTGTCCCCAGGGTCACCCTCTGCACCAGGGAAAGGGGCAGGGCAGGGAGGTTGTTCATTGGTCACTGCGGGCCTCTGCAAATCCAGGAGCATTTCTGGGAGAAGGCGCGTACTGGCCTGGCTGCAGGCTACCAACTGGAGAGAGATGGACTTTTGTCGAGAAAGGATGCAGCCCTGCAGCTGTGTGTGCACGTGGGCAGAGAGGAGGAGCTCGGCCAGCAGAGAGGAGCCCCGGGGACCCAGGGGAGAGCTCCCTCCCTGTCTCTGCAACTCAGAGACCCCAAAGCTCAGAGAGGAGGACGAGGGGCAGAGTGACCTGGTCTTTGGGGAGCTCAAGAGGCTTTCTGCCAACCGGGGGCTCCTCCTTTTGACGGTGGCTCTTGGTCCCTCCGTGCACGTAAAGTGGTTTGGAGATACTTGGGGAGGATGAGGCGTGGTGTGCACATGTGGCAGCCCTGGCTGTCCAGAGGCGGTGAAGAAACCATGTGTGTACGTGTGTAGGTTGTGTGTGTGTGTGTGTGCACGTACACGAAGATCTGTGTGTGCACAAGTAAGCTGTGCCTCGTGACCCGGCTGCCCCGGGGCTGCGGGTTTAATGCGGGCTGTGCATCCAGGGACCGTGCGTTTCTGGGAGCATCCTTCAAAACACTTGAGAAATGAGATGCACTTCAGCAGCCTGAGCCTCCCCCACCCTCGAGGCTGCTGTCGCACCCACTGGGAGGCTACGCTGGGCTTGGGCGCTGAGGAGACTTGCAGCTCCTGCCTGGCAGGACTCAGGACTGGCAGCATTTGGTGTCAGAGAATTCACGAGCCTCTCCTGGGAGCTCAGCTTTGGATACAATGCAAAGAGCTCCAGGTCGTGGCCACAGCTTCTGTGTGGCCTCTCGGGAGCCTTGACCTAGCCCACGGAGAAAAGCCAGGTAGACCCGGGAGCTCCCAGAAAACTCCCCCCGTGGCAGCTCCAGATGGGGTGGGGCATTCAGAGTAAAGGGAAGAGAGATGATGTTTGTAATACTTTGAGGACCACCACCCCCGCTCCCAGGGACTAACAGCATAACAAGAATGGAGGCATCCACAGTCATGAAGAGAACAGAATTTCCTCCTGCCATCACACTCTCTAGAAGGCCCGTTCCTGGACAGCCAGTGCTACTTACAGGCCAGCTGTGCTTGGAACTTTTGGGAGCCTGCTTTGGGCCATTTTGTATCAATAAGACTGCTCTTAGGAAAAAATAATATTGCTAATTAGCCCCCACTGTTTTAAGTAAATGAGGTTTTCCTATGGCATTAAAAAACCCAGAGATATGTGTGTGCGCAATTTACAGAGCTCTTTTTGTGGCTGTAATATCGCTCCCACCATTTCAATTGAAATTCGAACCAGGTGAGGCGCCACCCAAGTGCCCGGTCTTTGGAATGCCCTTCAAAGCAGCACTGGTTCCTCTCCTGTTTCCCCTCTGCGCATGCGGCAGGCAGTGCTTCGGTTTTTGTGTATTTTGTGTAACAGTAAAGAGCAGAACAAGGGCTTTGGAAACATCCAGCCCCGGGGTTGAATCCAGGTGCAATGCTTTGTGAACCTGGGCAGTCACTCAGCCACATTGCACCTGATAGAACTTTCCTCGTAAGGTACTCTCCATCATTATTCTTTAATTTTTGTTAAGCAAAATCGTGAATGTGAAACACTGAGCCCCATGCTTAGTGCATAATAATAAATTACATCGTAAATGACAGTTCTTATGGGTCAGTGCCCTTGTTGACACGCAGTGTCTTCCCAGGCTGGAATCTTCTTCTCTTTCTTGCCTTCTGTTCAAAAGCCATGCATCCTTGAAAAGGCTGGCCTGCATGCCCCTGATTCCAAAAAGCCTTCCTCGTTGGCCTCAGCCAGAATACTGGATGCCTTTGTGGCATCCCAAGATGCAAACGTGTATTCCCGCCCAGATATCATTCTTTCCATTCTGCTCAGCGTCTCCCCTCCTGCACGTTGGGGCCATTCCTACGCCTGGCCTGCCACAGTCGCACTCAACCCAGGCAGGGCAAAGAGCGGGTGCTCAGGACATGCTTGTAGAGTGAATGGGTTTTGAATTGTTAAGTGAAACTGAGGTCCCATAGTCTGCTTTGGGCTCCAATAGTTCAAAAAATCCCTTGCCAGGGACACCCGGGGTTTCACAGCCTAGAACCCCCCCCCCACACACACACACACAGGCTTCTTCTAAGTCCCCTAACCCCTTTTGATGCTGCAGCAATTTGGCTCTAAAAGAAGCAGCTAACTTGCAGTTGGGCACGAAGGAACTTTCTGGGCTGATGGAACAGTCTGTATCTTGATTGGGCTGGTGATTGTGACGATGCATACGTTTGTCAGAGCTTCTCAAACTGTATACTTAACATCTGAGCAGTTACTTTATGGAAATGTTAGCTCCATCAAATTAGTTCGTTTTTTAAAAAAATGCAACCCAGCCAGACAGGCCAGGTGGAGGGCCCTGTTCTGGTCTTTGTGTTTTCCCCTCCCACTGTGGATGAGGTGGCATTGAGACGTGTGGCTAAAGCTAGGATGTCCCAGGATTGCTCTGGGAGGAAAGGAAGAGAGGGACAGAGCAGCCTCTGCCTCTGTGGGATTGTAATCCTTTCAGTCCTGAGCTTAGGCTTGGTGCAGGGGTACCTCCCCACCCTCCCCCCGGACCTCACCCCAGCCTGCCGCTAAAGAACAGCCAAGCGCTAGCTCTCAGCTTTGCAGCCTCGCTCAACCCTGAGCTCGAGTCCACCTCTCATCAGATGCGAGAGGAGTTAACATTATTGTAAACCCCGAAGGCCCCTCCAACGAATATTTCACACCCATGATTTGTAGCTGTGTTGTTCACAATAGCCAAAAGGTGGAAGCAACCTGAGTGTCCATGGATGGATGAATGGATAAACAATGTGGTGTATACACACAGAGGAACAGTATTCAGCCTTTAAAGGGAAGGAGCTTCGACATCCATGGGCATATGCTGCAACACAGATGAACCTTGAAGGCATTGTGCTAAATGAAATAAACCAGGCCCCAGAGGACAAATATTGCAGGATTCCACTTATAAGAAGGACCTAGAGTAGCTAAATTCGTAGAGACAGGAAGTTATTAGAGGCTGGAGAGAGGGGAGAATGGGGAGTTAAGAGTTTAATGGGTACAGAGTTTTAGCTGGACTAGGTGAAAAAGTTCTAGAGATGGACAGTGGTGATGGCTGTACAACATCGTGAATGTACTTAATGCCATTGAGGTATATGCTTAAAATGGTCAATTTTAGGGACTTCCCTGGTGGTCCAGTGAGTAAGACTCCGCGCTCCCAATGCAGGGGACCCGGGTTCCGTCCCTGGTCGGGGAACTGGATCCTGCATGCATGTCGCAACTAAGAAGTCTGCATGCTGCAACTAAAAGACCCCGTGTGCCACAACTAAGACCCAGCGCAGCCTAAATAAATAAATAAATAAAAGTAAAATGTTTTTAAAAATGGTCAATTTTATATCCGGTACAATAAAAAAAAATCTTTCAAGAAAAAGAACAGCAACAATCCAAGGCCTATGCCTGCCTTCTGACCGCCATAAATTCTGACATCTCATATTCCAGAGGCGATGCTTGGCTAAGGATTGGGTCTCTAGAAAGCAGAAGAAAACAGAGGCCATCTGATGCCTACCCCTTTCTTAAAATCCAAGTGCACGCCCTTTCAGAGTAACAAACGTCCTTCCTGAATGCTGGGGTCCTTTTTGTCAAGACAGACACACTCACACCACTGGATTAACTTGATTTCCTCTTGTTGACTCTCTCAAGCAATGCTTGGCCTCAACCTGACAGCTGAGGGGTGAATTTTGCTCCATCACTCCGGAAACTCCAAGCATTATAATTGGGGTGACCCGGTCCTCAAGACCCGGGGACCCCAAGCTGCAGAAATTAGAGCACACTCTGTGCAAGGAGCCTGGCTGTCAGGGTGGGTTCGTTCTTGGCCTGTAATGCGGAGTGACACTCGGCACTTGTCACAGCAGGGAGCCGGGCCCTCAAACAGCCACATGGCTGAGGACTTAAGGAGGCTGGCTGTCCCACCTCTGCCTGGGGGACCAGATTGGATTTGTCCCTTGAATGTCATAACGCTGCACCCATCACCACCTCAAACTCAGTGCTGCCACTGTGCGCTTAGAGGAGAGACTGTCTGGGCCCAGCAGCATTCGGCAAGGGCTGCTGACCTTTCTGTTTGCCAAACAAACCCGGAATGTTGAGTCCTGATCTCTCTCCATAAGCGTATGTTGTGTTCAGGCCTTGAAGTGAACAAAGGGAGGATCCATCAAAAATGCCTGAGACCATTCGGTGGAAAGAAACCATATACTGTCTACCCTTGGATGGATGTGAATACGTACCACACGTGGTAAACAAGGACAGCGGCATTGAGACAAACTTCGAGTCTCTCCTCCTGCCTGATGATTTAGTGGAAACCAAAACACTCCACACACACACACACACACACACACACACACTATACACACGCACACGCACACACACACACACCAGGGATGGTGGAAAGGACTGTTCTGAACCTACCTGGCACCCCCTTTCGTCTGTTAAGTTCCTGTTCTCTGCAGAGCCTGGATGAGTGTGTGTTGCTCCCACTTCACACCAGCCCCCTCCAGTGATCGCCTTCCTGTAATCTGCTTCTGCATTTGTTCCGAGTTCCCTGTGGGTGCCGTCCATGGGCGCATGGACCCATGGGCAGCCTGCAGCCTCACTGGACACTCTGTGGATTTGGGGCGAGGGGTCTGCTTTCCCCTCGTTGTCCCCTCCATCATGCCTCTGTGAAGAGAAGGGCATTTCAAGTCCTTTAGGAAGAAAGAGTAACTTCTTAGTTGGCTTTGAGCTATAGATTCCTGCAGTGGGCAGAAACATGGACTCCATGATACTTCAGGTGTAACACAATTGAACACACACACGTGCACGCATGCACACACACACACACACACACACACACCCCTATAGCAAATCAAGAGGAGGCATCTGTTTAAGCACTCATGACCAGTATTATGTCAGCTGCATTAGTGCTTGGAACGCAGAGTTGTTTTAACTATAAAATATACTAGGATTCATTTGTTGGCAGAATTAGAGCAGAACTACAGGGACTAAGGGAAGCAGGACGCCCCATCTGGGTATTTGGGAAGGGATGGTCCATCGCCTTTTTGCTGGGATTGTAGGCATTTAGGGCTTGGCTACCTCCAGGAAGCTGCATGTTGAAGGGGAGCTGGAGAGGAAGACCTCTGGCCAGCCCAGCACCTTCATACACTCCTGATCAGGGTGGAAGGGCCGAATTCTTTTTTTTTTTTTTCTTGGCATGCGGGATTTTAGTTCCCCGACCAGGTTTCAAACCCGTGCCCCCTGCACTGGAGGTGCAGAGTCTTAACCACTGAACCACTGGGGACGTCCCCAGGGCTGAATTCTAATGGTGCTACTTTGGTTTGGTATTTGGGGCTGCTGGAAGCTTTGCAACGTGTCCAGAGGACGTCAGGATTTATGCCATAGGCTTCATGACAGTGAGAAACACTTCTGAGATCCCATGAGAATTATCCATGAGGAAGAAGGCAGCTCTTGTCTGTAAAGCAAAGTGGCTCTGTTGGCCCCACGGGTACCTACAGACCTCACCTTGCTGGTTAGAAAACAGGTGCAAGGCTGAGCCCATTGGGCTGGACCCCAGTTAGCATTTGGGAAAACAGAGGCCAGCAAGGAGAAAGGGCTTATGCAAATTCACACCACCAGTAAGTGGCAGAACTAAGGCTGGGACCCAGGTTTCTCCTGATTCCTAATACAGTTCTTTGATCACCTAAACGTATTCTGAGCTGAGGAAGGCAGCACTCTCAGTGTGCACCCAGCACTCCTGAGGATTTGTTAAAATGCAGATTCTGATTCAGTAGGCTGGGGTGAGGATTCTGCATTTCTAACACGTTCTCAAGTGATGCGGGCACTGGGGGACCACACTGGGGGGAACAGAGATGCTTGCGGCCAGCTTCACTGGCAGGGAGGCCAGTGGTTTGGGTGCAAAGCTGGAATTCGTAATTCTCCATCCTACCTGCTTGGCTCCATTCCTGTTCTGATTTATTATTTTTTACCACAAGGTCTTAAAGCTTTTGGACTAGACCCCCAACAAGTAGGTTGTGTGTCACCCTTTGTCAGCTCCTTGCTCCCAGATCCCTGGTGCTCTCTGGCCTGTAGGAAGCTGGAATCACGCCTAAAAAGTACATTCCAGGCGCTGGGAGGTGTGTGCCTGTGGCTTTGTGTGAGTAAAGCGTGAAAAGTGGTCTCTGGTCATGGGCAGGGACACTCTGCGAGATACATCACTTTGTGAGTTGCCTGGGCTGCAGCTTGACTAACTCTCCTGTGTAGTGTCTGCCTCCACGTTTACGGATGATGTGACAGTGTGTGCCGTGGATCTCCATCAGAATAAGAGGTTCTCAGTGGAGTTTGTCAGGGCCTCTGCTTTTTCCACCAATTCTCTTATCTGGAAATCTCCTACCCAGGGCCTAGATTGAGAAAAGGCCAGAAAGCAGCTCTGAAAGGCTAACAGAACAAGTAGAGATCACCAAGTTTGTGTACCCAAATCTTATTCTTTTTTTTCATCATCCACCCATTGGGGTTTAATTCAGAACTATTCTTAAAAAAAACACAAATCGACTATAAGATTGATAACCTAGATTCAAAATTCAAAGCAAATGTTGCAAATTCCCAATCTGGCAAGAGTAAGGAAGAGGGGTTGGAAAGATAACAGAAGCAAGAAACGTTTGCTAGAAGCTAATCGGAGAGGAAGCAGCTGCAAAACTCTGGAATTCGACATGAACAGTTAGGAAACACCACAGTCTGGACCAGTCAGTGTGGGGACACTGGGTCCTGCGAGGGTCCTTCAGTTCTAACTAAGCATGATGCGGTTTAACAGCCCAGTGTCCCTGTTACGTTCAATTCTGTTCAGCATATTGGGAAGTATGCAGTGTATTTCAGAATATTTTGTCTCTACAATGGCTAAAATATTTTGTTCTTATTCAGGATTTAAAGGACTCGATTTCATTTAGCTCAAAAATATGTCTGCGTGTAAGAAAAATAAGACTTTTCACTAATAATCCTGGTGAATGTGGATGGTGCTACACTACCCTTATTCTACCTCCTTCTGGTCACGTCCCAGGTCTCTTTTCCTTTTTCTCTCTTTTTCTGACCTCTTAATGGGCGTATTCTGCACAATTCTAACCTTGCTATATGTTTAATCTTTCTACAATCTGACCAATTACTCCCTAAGCCCTAATGACTCCAAAAGCTTGTGTCTCCAGCCTCCAACTTCGGATTAAACGACCTTCAGCCTGATGTCCTCCCACCTTAGAGTCCACACACCCCAAACCCAAATCCTCACTTCCCTGGCAAACCTCCGTCCTCTTCTGCGTTCCTCATTTCAGTGAACGCTCTCACCATCACCCAGTCCTGGGAGTTGGCTTTGGCGTCTTCCCCCTTTGTAACTTCTCACTTCTGGCTCCTCCCTGTCTCCTCTGCGGCAGCTCAGACCCTCATCTATCCCCCCCTGGGCTATGTGTATCCCTGTTTCCAGTTTTCCACCTCCAATCTGTCCCCCTCATATCTGCCCCCAGTCCCTCGGAGGTGCTTCCTCTTCCTCACGCTTTCTCCTCAGAGGCCTCTGTCCACACCCGCACTATTCAATACAGTAGCCACTAGCCAGATGCACTATTTAAATTAAAGTTAAATAAAATTTAAAACTCAGCTCCTCAATCATATTAGCCAATTTTTGAGTAGTCATTAGCCACATGTGGCTAGTGGCTACCATATTGGATAACACAGATTGTAAAATATTTCCATCGTTGCAGAAAATTCTGTGGGACAGTGCCAGTCCACACTGTTCTTTTATTTTTAGCATCTTTCTTTCCCTCTCCTTCTCTCTGAATCCTCCCAAAGAGTCACAAAGAAGTTTCCTTACAGCCCAAACCTCGTCTTAAGCAGCACAGTGCCTAGTCCTTCTGAGAATGTATAAGAACACATTAGAACTCCTTTGACCGCAGCAGACAGGCACACAACTCCAACTAATTTGAACAAAAAAGGGAATGTGTCAGCTCTTGTAACTGAAAATTTCGGCAACAGCTCCCGTCACAGCTACACCCAGGAGTTCATGTAATCTCAGAACTCTTTTCAGGCTCTAATCTCTGCTTCTCTGTGTGGCTGGATTCATTCTCGTCTGTGTGCATTTCTTCCTCCCCACGCCCAGGGAAGATGGCCAGGAGCTGTTCCAGCTCACAATGTCCACACTGTTCATGATCCCAAGGGAAGAGAGACCCTTGATTTCTGAGTTCACATAACAGATCTAAAATATCTGGGTCTGTATGGGCCATGGACCCTGAATCAGCAATTATGGCCAGGAGGATAGAATACGCTGATTTGCCTGGCCTGGTCACGCGCTGACCCCAGTGGTGGGTCAGAACACCCAAGCCATATTTAATGGGCTCCACATGGAAAATCTTCTTTTATCACATGGAGACAAGGACTGGATATCAGACAACAACAGATTTCACTACTCAATTCTGCTCAGAACCTTTCTCACGGTCTCCATTTAACAGTCATCTTCCTGATGTCTGGAGAAGCATCTGAACAGATGCTCAACAAAGAGTTGATACATTAATGGATAGATAAATAAATCAAGGGGTGGATGGGTGGGTGAGTGCAGGGATGACTGAATGGATGGAAGGATGGATACACACATGCTTAGCTAACACTGTGGAGAGGGCAAGAGGGGAGAACCAGGTCCCAGAGCTCAAGGGGCTCACACTCATGCCCAGCGGAAGCACCACTTCCTGGCTGCTGGTCTAGGATCCCCTTGAGGATTGGTCCAGCCCTGCCAGACGGGGGCTTCTTGAGAGCATCTCTGCACCCCTCACAGCCCCTGGCAGAGTACTGAGTACCGACCAGGGCTGGCTAGTGGGCTACGTGTCTGGCAGCGGCTCTGTGCGTCTTTTGTTTTAGAGGGACAGTAAGACAGGAGCTGGCCAGTCATGCAGTGTTATTCCGGTGTCTGAGGCAGCAACTCTCCCAGGATTCCTGGTCGAAGACACTATGCATTCACCATCCTTATGCAAGCCCCTCATAATTGAAAACATGTGTGAGATAATATAAAATATATATTGGTCTCTGTCCCCAAGTTCTGACACAGGGCTCCTGAAACCCTTGTAATTTCCCAAGAGATAAGAACACTTGGAGCATCTCTTGTTCTAATACTGGTCGTTGACCTCTGTTCCTGACACAGGGCTCCTGAAACCCGTGTAATTTCCTGGGTGAGAGGAGTGTCTTTTGTTCTAGAGGGGCAACTCTGGGTGGGCTCCCAGATGGCCCCTGGATGAAGGCTGGTCACTGGAAAGACCGAGCCATGATTAGAAGCTTGGAATTTTTAGCCCCCCCCCTTCATTCTCTTGAGAAGGGAGAGAAGCTGAAGATGGACTTAATAATTGGCCATGCTTACATGATGAAACTTCCATAAAATCCCAATAATACAGGGTTTGGGGAGCTTCCAGGTGGGCGAACACACCCACACCGGGAGGAGGATGCACCCCATCTCCATGGGGATAGAAGCTCCTGCCCTCCGGACCCTCGCAGGCCTCGTCCTGTGTGTCTCTTCATCTGGCTGTTCATCTATAGCCTTTATCGTATCCTTTAATAAAGTGGTGAGTATAAGTGAGTGTTTCCCTGAGTTCTGTGGGCTGCTCTAAAAAATTAATCAAACCCGGGGAGGAAGTCATGGGAAACTCCATCCATTGTTGGTCAGTCAGAAGCACAGGTGACAACCTGGACTTGCAATTGGCATCCGAACCGGGGGTGGGAGGTCAGTCTTGTAGGATGGAGCCCTTGACCTGTGGGAACTGAGGCTGTCTCCAGGTAGATAGTGTCAGAAGTGAGTTGAATTGTAGGACACCTGGCTGCTGTTGGAGACTTGCTTGTTAGGTGGGGAGAAAATCCCCACACATTTGGTGACCGGAAGTGTCAGAAATAAGTGTTCTATGTAAAAGAACAGGAGACCCACAGGATAAAGACCCACAGTAGGGAAGAACTGAGTTTTCCCCTACCTGGGAAAAAGAGTTTTTCCTATACAACATGTTTTTTTAAGAAAGTCCAAGCCAAAAAAATCCACATAATTGATGCTCCCGGCAGACAGCAGCAGAGCGGGTGCCTTCTTCTTGTGCAAAATGTGTGGGTTTTGGCCCAAAGTCCAGCTCCCGGGAAACAGTAGGTGTGTCTTCCATCCAGAAGCTCTTGTTTCTGGCACGGCTGCAGGCACTGTCTAGTAAACTGAAGAATTAATCCTGGGAAGTAATTAGCACTGCTGGGAGTGGCTGGGGTGTGGGCCGTGTGTTGTCGACAATGTCGCCATGCTGGTAGCCTTGGGCAGCAGCACCAAGAAGCCTAAACGGCTCAGTCAGGCGACCAGGGCCGAGCAGTGTTTTGTTTTGCTCTGTTTTAATTTCCATCCCTTTAACCTCTGGTTTAAAATAGCCTCTCTGAAGTCAACAGTCATATTTCTTCCCTGGTTTGTTCGTTCTTTTTCCATCCTTCAATCGCATCTTTTTCTGTGCACGTGTTCATAAAGGAACAAAAACTCGCTAGGCTTCTAGAGGACGTATTTCAGCCTCAATAGAGTCACCCGCCTGGAGGCGTGCACACCCAGAGACGCTCCTGCAGACGGCAGGGCCCAACGGCTGTAACCAGTTATGCAGGGGAGGTGCCCCCCCACCCCCCGCCGCCTCTGCCAACCTGATCTCCTTCTGTTTCCATGAGGCACTTGTGCTCTGATGGGGCAGCGTGCTCTCAGGGTTTGGCTATTGCAAGATTTGCTGAGTCTTGCTTTCTGGAGTTGACCTTTCCTACAAAGCATGTGTCGTGCACAGGGCTGCCCAGGCATTTGGAAGAAGAGAGTCCTCAGGAAGCCAGGGTACAGCCTTTTTCCTTCCTGCCTTCTCTCCCCAGGATGAGGCAGGGTAGAGACCATCCCACAGGGACAGTCTCCCGCCTGGATCCTCAGGGATTCAGCGTCGAAACTGGGAGTTGAACTTGGAAGATGGGCTCAGAGTAGCTGCCTGGGCCTCTCACTGGGGACACCTGGGGGAGGAACCAGGTCTATTTAACGCTCCTAGTTTACAGCTCCTGCTTGGCTGGGTCCAGGCTCCTGGGGACCTCGGGAAAGTCACTTTCAACTCTCTGAGCCTCTGTTTCCTCACCTGTAAAGTTAAGATTGCACTGGGGCAGGCTGATTGCCGAAACAACCCCAAAATCGTAGTGCTGTAATCCAGTAGAAGCTTCTTTCTCTCTTGGCCACCGTGGGGGTGGGCCTCCAGGAAGGAGCTCTGCTCCGTGACCCCGACAGGAACCAAGGCTCCTTCCACGGTGTGTCTCTGACACATGGTCCTCGTCCTGCCCTGCCAAGGACAGGGGACGAGAGGGAGAAGAAGGCAGCCCTGCTCATACCCACGTAGGGCTGTGGGGGACCCGAATCACTCCCACGGCCCCAGCTAGAATCATGCGGGACTGGGGTGTGTTGTCCCACTGTGGACCCCAAGAAAGAGGGGGACACAGACATGGGAAGTACCAGCGGCCTCTGCCAGAGAGACAACAATGAGATGTTCCTCCCCGGGCTGCCCGTGAGGGTTAAATGTAAGATGCTGTGGCTCTCCCAGCACAGGGCCTGGCCCCGAGACGTGGAGATACTGTTATTTTTCTTCTGTTTCCCCTACCAGTTATTCCCTTGAGGTTTATGCAAATGGCAGCCCAAGGCAAGGAATTAAGTGCATGTCCGTCACCTCTGAAGCTGCTTATTTCCTTGTTTCCTCGCAGTGTAACATTTCATTAGACCTTCCAGATGCGGAAGAGCAGGCAGATTAGAAGTCGGATAGTGCCTAGAAGCCTGCTTCGTGGGTTTCGGGGACGGCTGGAGCTTCAAAGCTATTTGGCATTTCCACTGCCGAAAGGAGCAGTTGTGTTTTAATAAATGGCCGCCTGAGTAATTTTCCTCGAAGGAATTGCTTCTTGGATGTGCCCGCCCCCAAGGGCGCGCTGGCTGTTCGCTCTCAGTGCTCCTGGAGCCGGTGCGTTATGAGAAGATGCTTGGGGCCAGGAGCCCATCCAGTCTACCTACCCCGCACTCATGATGTGACCCCAGCGAGCTCTCCAGGACCCTGTGGAGGGCACTGGACAGGGGAGAGGAATGGGATATATGGGTCTTGACCACAGTTCTAAGGAAGAGGATTTGTCCAACCAGCCTGACCTGTCCCTTCCTGGCGGCCACGGGCAGAAGTGGTTCCCACTTTAAGATCAGGGCAGATTCATTTCTTCACTGACCTTGACTGACATAGCCCACCAACAGGTGTGGGCGGCCTGGTGGGTGGGGAAGCATAGGAGGGGACAATGGAAGTCCCCCAACCGGGATGTCTCTACCTATTGGAGCCATGCTGACATGGAATTGCAGCATTCACTCATTCATTCATTCTTTACTGAGTGCCTGCAAGGGCCCAGGCAGTCTGAGCCATGATCCAGCAGTGAATAGAACTGGTGGTGGGAGGGCATGGTGGCTGAGAGCCACACTGCCTGGGTTTGAATCCTGGCTCTGCCACTTCCTAGCTGGGTGACCTTGGGCAAGGTGCTTGGCCTGTCTGTGCCCCTACTTCCTCATCTGGAAAAGGGAGATGGCCATCGTAATAGCTGATTGTTATGTGGATTAAATGAATCAATATCTGTAAGCACTGCCTTTACAGAACTTACATTCCAGTGTGAAGGAGACAGAGAAATCTAAGTAAATTATGTAGTCTAAAAGAAGGCAATAAGAACTACCGAAAAATGAAACAGGAAAAGAACTTGGCATTTTAAAATAAGCTGGTTAGAGAAAGTCTCACTGAGAAGGTAACATTTGAGAAGAGACCTAAAGGAAAGCAGAGCCCTAGCCCTGGGGCTAACTGGGGAAGAGTGGGGCAGGTGGAGGAGGAGTAGCATGTGCAAAGATCCTGGGGTAGGAGGGGCCTAAGGTGCTGGAAGAGCAGCAAGGAGGCCAGCGTGCTAGAGCAGAGCTGTCGGTAGCTGGGGTGGGGGAGATAAAGTAAGAGAGGGAAGTGGGCCCCAGGCCTCACAGACCTTGTAAGGGTTTGGCTTTTTCTCAGGGTGAGATGCAGGCCATTGCAGGGACTTGAGCAGAAGAGAAAGATGGTCTGACTCGGGTTTTATCAGGATCACTCAAGCTGCTGTGTGGAGAATACGCTGAGTGAGGGTAGGAGATGAAGGAGGCAGCTGAGCTGAGAGGCTCTGGCAGAAACCCAGGTGAGAGACGATGGCAGCTCAGACCAGGGTGGCCAGGATGGAGATGGGGAGAAGTGATGGGGTCAGGAGGTAACTCAAAGCCATCAACATATAAGAAGCATTGTGAGTTGGAGGCAAAGGATCTGCAGGGCCAGGCTGGCAGGAAGCTTGAGTCCAGAAGTGAGGCCCGGAGGGGATGTGGAAAGAGCACAAATACAAGAGCTCTACTCATGGCACCACCACTTCCTCTGTTTGTGGCCCTGAACAAGCCACCTGATCTCGGAGATGGTTCCCCCTCTGTAAAACAGACGCAGGGCTAGGACTCACTCACGTGGCTTGAAGAGTGAAGGCATGCTGCAGGTGCTCGATAAAGGCTCCTTGCCTCTCCTCCCCGCTGTCTCCTTGCAGCTGGGTGAGGAAGGGTCAGCACAACAGAGGGGGTCCCCTGATCAGGAGGCTGAGGCCAGCAAAGGCTCAGGGGTGTAGAAAGTGATGCCCATGCAGGCACAGGGGGTGTTGGCACCTGTGTCTCTGCTTCACGGTGAGAGTCACCAGGTACTTCCCGTGGGTGGGCAGCCCTGGAGGCTGTGGGGTGAGCGCGCTGCTCCTGGGGACAGGTCATTTTCTGGGCAGCCAGGGAGTGCGTGCCAGGTCAGGCCTTTTCTCTGGCTTGAGCTATACTGAGCTCCTTTTATTCTGGCCGCAGAAGTCCATCCTGGTGGTGCCAGGCTGGTATCTGACACCAGAGTCCCCCCAGCCTCAGGCAGGGACCCCCCCAACTTCCTCCCCATCCAAGCCCAGACCTCTGCAGCATTCTTTGTTGAACCCCAGACAGTGGGGTATCAGCCTTGCTCTGGTGCCGCTACAGGCCAGCCCTCTGTTAATGGACCGCTTGTGCCTGCAGACTGGGCTGGGCGGAGCCGGGAACAGATGATCATCTCACTCCCTCTCCAGGGGCCTCTGCAGCTGAGATCTGGCCCACAGACAGCTGAGCTCTGCAGCACCCGTTCAGTGGCCCGGACCCTGTCATCCCCATTTGTCCTCGGGATGCCCACTCCTTTGCCCTCAGTAGACCCTGGGACTGAGCCCCCGTAGAGCTGGGCTCTGCACAAATGTGACTGGGGGTAAAGTAGGATGGGTGTAAGTAGGGCTTCCACCCGGGCAGCCGATGGGGAGTGCCCGATGCTGAGTGTTTTCAGAGCTTAGCACGTGACCAGGCACATGGGACCCTGCAGAACAAGGGCGGCAGAGAGCGGGGCCAAAGTGTAAAGCAGCAGCGTAACCTGGCGTCGTCAGGAAGGCTTCCTTGTGGAGACCAGAACTGAGCTGGAGGAGGACTGAGTCAGCTCTTGCAGGCCGTTTGATGTGACCATTCCTGTTGTCCTGGAGTCTCAGATGAGGCACAAGGTTGAGCGTGAAATGTGCTCAGGAACCCCACGTTAAAAGGGGAGCTACGTAGCCCCAGGACACCCCCAACCTCCCCCAGCCCCAAAATTAAAAAAAAAAGCTTGTGACGACTACAGGAAATATACTTCCTGAGAAGAGCGTTATCCTAGGGAAGGGTGCTGAGGCTTTTCCCTCCCCTCCTGGGGACGTACCCCCCACCCCACCCCCAGCCATCAACCCAAGCCTTTCCTCCGCGGGACCTGGTGCTGCCCTGAGACTGGAGCATTTGGGAGGATGTAACCAGACACCAGCACTGTGCCTGACTCTGCAAGTCCAGAGGTGGCCGGTCAAGGTAACGTCCCGGTCATGTTTCCAGAGTAGCCAATGTACAAGGGAGTCAGATTTGAGCTGTCTTGGGAGAGCCCACCCAGCAGGGGGTGAGCTGTCAGAGCCGTTCAGGGAGCACACTGAACACAGCCAGCCCATCCGGGCAGCTCCAGCAAAAAAACTCACAACAGTGCCCACTGGGTCTCCGCCATCCAGAGGCCATCTCTGCAGGCTTGCAGTGCTCTGGTCACACGTTGCCTCTGTCCTCTCAGCCTCCCTCCTGGGCACTCTGGGGAAGCCAGAAGCAGCTGTTAGTGAGTGACAAAGAGGCAGCACCCGGAGAGTGTCACATCCCACCCACCCCACCCCCATTACAGGATGCTGAGCCTGGGTCATCGGGGGCTGGGCCGAGGGGAGAGACTTTGAACTGGCTATGAGATCAGAGTTCTGATAAAAGATTGGACTTAGCTAAGGAGAAGCTGAGGATGAGACTGTTTTTAGAGTTGACCTTGCCCATGACTAGGTGTGTGACCACATAGGCTACTTGAACCTCTCCATGCTTCAGTTAAACATTCTAAGCACCCCCCTCATAGGTTTGTTCTGAGGACTAGAAAGGCTGATGCGTGGACAGCCCTCAGTACGATGCCAGGCACACAGTAAATGCTCAGGAAGCATCAGCTCTCAGTAGTAGAAGTAGCAGCAGCAACAGTAATAACAATAGAAGTAGCACCCAAAAGTGACCAACAAAAAAAGCAGTTTGGGTCCAACAGGGTAGATTTGAAGGGAAGTAGTAGGAGAAAAAGAAATCTGTTTGCTACTGATTGATATCCCACTGAGTTCAACCTGTTTAATAAGCCCGTTACACGATTATCATTTCACAGGATCTGTAATAAAAAGAGCAGTGCTGAGTACAGGGGTGGGTTGGGGGGAGACCTGGAGCAGCTATCCCTGCTGCCTGAATGGTCCAGGAAGGCTTCTGGGAAGAGGTGGCACAGAATAAGGCCTCAAGCCATGCAGAGGTGGAGATACACCACTGGGAGAAGAAAGTGGTCTCAGGACCCTTGTACATGTCTTGTCCTTTTTGCTCATGCTGCAGCCCTGGGGACAGTTCAGCCCAGTAAACATCAGTGAGCCCCTCTGTTATGCCCAGCCTGGGGTGGGGGGCACTGGGACAGTGAGATGAGGACACAGGCTCTGCGCTCAGGGAGCTGCCAGCCTTGTGGGATGAGAAGACAAAAATCGTAGCATGTCGGGCTTCCCTGGTGGCGCAGTGGTTGAGAGTCCGCCTGCCGATGCAGGGAACGCGGGTTCGTGCCCCGGTCCGGGAAGATCCCACATGCCACGGAGTGGCTAGGCCCGTGAGCCGTGGCCACTGAGCCTGCGCGTCCGGAGCCTGTGCTCCGCAGCGGGAGAGGCCACAGCAGTGAGAGGCCCGCGTACCGCAAAAAAAAGAAAAGAAAATCATAGCGTGTCAAGCGAATGTGGCTCCTGGTGAGATAGAGGGATTCAGGGATGCTGTAGGGTTCAGAGGAGGAGAACTTAGCCCAGGATGGGCACTCTACACACACACACACACACACACACACACACCCTTTCATCTCTGTCTTTTCCCCATAACTGTTTCTTCTTCTGGGCAGATGGTAGGGTTGCACTCCTCCACCTGCTTGAAGTTAGACATGACCACGTGGCTTGCTTTGGCCAATGACATGAGAGCAGGAAGGACGCATGTCCCTTTCAAGGGACAGCTTTAAGAGCCAGTGTGTGTGATTCCCCAAACCCTCTGCCACCGTGGCCAGCAGAGCCCAGGTGAGGGGCGCTCTCTCAGCCTGGGTCCTGAAGAAGGATGACCCCAGGTGACCAGTGGTGAACGGGTAGCATGAGTGAAAAGCACACAGTTGGAGTTAAACCACTGAGATTGGCTGTTCATCATCGTAGCCTAACTCACTTATCCAGGTGAATGCAAACATAAATTTTTTAAGTGGCCCAAATAGAAAATTAACCCTGGGAGAATCTTCTCTGAGCCCTGTGGCCTTTCCTTCATTGGAGCCCCCTTGCCCTGGGAGCGGCAGGTCTGGATCCCAGTTCCATCTCTGCCCTAACGCTCTGTGCCTCGGGTAACACTGTCGTCCAAGGGGGTTTCTGACCACAGAGAGGCTGTGAGAGTCCAGCACTGTAGGGATACGGTCTTCGGGGACTTGGGGGTTAGGGAACAGCCAGCGGTCAGCCTGCATTCATCAGCTTCCCTGCCTTGAGCCCTGAGGGTCACGGTGAAGGTCAAACACAGAGTCAGAAGCAGAACAAACCCAGGGCAGGGGGAACCCAGAGGGAACATGGTGGTCCTTGCTGCTGGTGGGCATGGGGCCAGCAGTCCCAGGGTGCCCGACAGGGTGGAAGTGGCAGCCTAGAAGCCAAGTGTCCCTGCTTGGTTAATCTAAAAATAAACAGAAAAGCAACAAAAATCTATGTCTCAATTACTGCACACAAGCTGTTCAAACAGCCAGCTCTGCACTGGAGATGTGAACTTGTCAACAGAGGCTGCCTCGTTTGCATGCTTGGGTGGTGATAAAACACACGACCTCGAAACAGGCTGCCCTCTGGTCTGGGTAGCTGTTTGGGGTTTTTTGTTTGTTTGTTTGTTTCTGATTTAATTTAATTAAAAATACAGACATAGAATAAAGACAGTGAAAAGCTGAAGCAAGTACAACAAGACAGGGCAGCAGCTCCCAAAATGAAGGTAGAGGAGGCTCTGAGGTCTGAGATAAGCCGGGCCCTTGAGAGAGAGGTGAGCAGGAGAGTGGCCGAAGCAGGGGACAAAAGTCTCTCCCAAGTGGCCCCAAACACTCCTCCCCTCCCCTGTTGATCATGGAGGAAGCCCCAGTGAACAGTGTGGGCCCTCAGCTCCCAAAGCCGAAGCAAAGGCTTTTTAGGGACCTCTCTCTCGGGGAGAGGGTGTTATAGCCCACGTCTGGGATGAGCTCAGTGGGCCGGATGCACGGCGGGCAAAGCTGAGACTTCCATCCTTGGCATTTATTTCCTCTCCCACATGCTCACCCTCACACTGTCCTAGCTCAAATACAGTCTGTTCTCTGAGATGAATGAAGCCCCAGGAAGCTGAGCTTCCCTGGGCTGCAGCCCAGACCAGCCACTCCCTCCCCCGAGCCCACGGGCGCTCATGCTTTTCTGCGTCCTTACTGTGTGCTCTCCTCTTGACAGGGCTACTTTGCACGGAAGCCAGAACCTTGCCCCACCCCTGCCTGCTTTCAGGATCTTGCCCAGAGCCAGGCATAATGAAGGCAAGAGGTGGTCAGTAAATTTGATACGACTTGACAAGGAAAGGGCAGAACATGTATTAATCAAGAGCATGCCCAAGCGGCTGCTTGGGAGGGAAAAGGGGGCAGAGTCCTGACCCGTGCACGTGGAGCCCCGGAAGAGGAAGCAGGCTACCTCTTAATTTCCCAGGAAGGGGTTCTGGGTAAGCAGGAGCCCCCAGAGATGGAGAAGAGAGGGCAGCGTGCTCATGCCAGCGCCGGTGAAGGTGCTACAAATCTTGCTGCTGAAGTGGTGGTTGGTTCTGCATTCACTCTGGACAGGGATTTTAATGTCCCCAGCCCTTGGGGCAATTCTGCAGCCATCAGCCCAGACACTACTTACTCAGTGAACTAAAAAAGCAGCCGAGTCTCTCCCAAGGATGATAATATCCTGTCACAGGCAGTATGATCTGCCAGCCATGTGACGGCCGTTCCCTAATGTTTCCAAATAGACTTTTGAATAGACCCTTGTCTAGAAGAGAGCAAATTGCAAGAGCATTTTTGGCAGCCAAATAGAGAGCGAGTATTAGTCTTTCTTCTTCGCAACTCTTGCTGCTAGGTCTGGCTCCAGGCACCGAGTAGGATTCATCCATCAGCTTGGGTCACTGATGAACACCATTTGCTGTGAAGAGACATCTTGTTGAATTAGTCAATTCTGCAAGATTCGGAATAATCAGGCGTGCCAGAGGCAGCCTGTGAGAGAGCGGGAGGCCTGCTTAGAGAAGGGAAGTAACTGCAAAGTCTAGCTCCCAATTCTGCAATCGCGTGTTTGCAGGACCGGGGGAAAGCAGGCTCCAGGCTCTGGTGTTTCCATACTCTGTGAAGCCACCAAGAACAGGGAGTCAGAGGAGCAAAGATGGTTCCTCGTCACGATGACTCTGGGTAGTTGTCCTCTATGCCGTCAAACCATACCCGCCCGCCATAGCTGCCTCATCGATCCCGGTGTTTACGAGCCCCTAATTTATACACACCTCCCTTCTTCCCTCAGTTTATGCTGGTATTATGCGGCCAACTGTCATTTCCAATATCTTTTTTATTTTTCATTATCACCATTATAAGGATTTACACCAGTAGCGATAGCACAAATGCCTAGTCAATCTGTCCCATGAGAAAAGGCTCTGAATCCTGTGTGCCTTTTTGAAAAAAAAAATTACTGCATCAAAACCCACAGCCAGAATGTCTCAAAGTAAAGGTGCACACGGGAAGGGACAGAAGTGGGAGGCTTGTTCTTTTAATATTGTTCCTCTAATACAGGCACTGGATACCACCTTTCCGAGGCAGGGAGATTGCTTTTTGCGTTAGAAATTGGGCCCAGAAAAGGAATTGGTGGCATTTTTCTGGAAACCTATCATCAGAAAAGCATTTTGAGACATGTGTCTTTTTAGGTCATGTATTAAGCCCTGTAATTATGGAATGTGGATTTTCTCCAGAATACCTCTGCCCGCCAGGGCCTTCCAAGGACCACAGTGCAGTGGCGAGCACTGTAGGAGCATCAGAGCGCCGGGGTCCTAGGGCCGACTCTGGTCCTGCTAATGGGCGGATCTTAGGCTGGTGTGTCTCAGGCTCTACCTGCATTCAGGTCCTCCTGGAGGATCTTGTGAAAACCGCAGATTTCAGCTCAGTAGTGCTGAGGCTGGGCCTGGGATTCTGCAGTCTAACAAGCCCCCAGGTGGTGCCAGTGCTGCAGGTCCACAGACTGCACTGGGTCAGGGGTGCTGAGGCCACTATCCAGGCCCTGATCTTCATCCTCTCCTCTTCATCTCCCCCACTTACAAAAGCCAGTGTCAACGCATCCCTGCCTACACCATTGGGACGTTGTGAGAAGGAAATGATGTAGTGCTTTTGAAGACCCTTGCGAAGGGTAAGCACCGTGGCCCTACAAGGTCATGCTGTTGTTGCCATGACCACCACTGGACCTTTAACGGAGGGGCTCCCTCTCTGCCCTCCCCTGAGCCAGTCCATTCACTGGTCTGGGGTCTGCTGGGCTGTGTCTCCCCCAAAGCTTTGGATGAGCCAAGACCTAGGAAATACACGCAGGTTTAGCTGGTGGTGGAGAAAGCAGTTCCCTGTCTTCCTTTAAAGGTAAAGATGACACCCTCAAGCCCTCTGTAACAGAGATTGATGCCGCCTGGGGAAAGGAAGCGGAGGTCAGGTGTCACTGCTCTGGTTTCTAATCTGAGCTATCGCATCCCTGACTCCCTTCTCCCCCCAGCCTGGAGGGCCTGGTAGAAGCTGCTTGGTTGGGTCCAGACCCTGGAGCTGCAGCAGGTCTTGGTGGAACCTGCCAGCAGCTAAGCAGCGGGGCTGGGATGAGCCACCGCAGCCTGACACCTGGACTGGGAAGGTGTCACACTTACCCTGCTGAGTGAGTGACCAGTGATGGCTGGGCGGGGGGCGGGGGCGGGTGGTATTCACAGGAGGACAGTAGTCCCTCCTGGATGCCCAAAACAGGTGGAAGGGAAAGGCCCTTTCAGAGCAGGGGTGAAATACGACAGCAGTGGCTGTGTTCAGCTCACTGGGGCCTTGGTATTTAAGGAAAGGCGCTAACAATAAAACCACACCTAGGTCGCTCTTCTGGCTGAGAACAGGAAGAGGCTGGTGTCAGCCTGTGACTGTTCCAGAGCTTCCCTGGCTTCTGAGCTGGTCCAAAGGATTTGGAACAGGGCCCTGGGTCCAGTCTGGCACCTACACGTGGCCCCCACTACCCGAACATTTTATATCCACTTGGAGGTGCTGAGCACCTGCTCCCCGCTGAGGAATACCTCCCCCCAGGAGCGGGAACTGGACTGGATGAGACGGGTGAGGAAATCTGTAAGGAGCCCGCGCTTTCAGGGCCAGACCTGAGAGGGTGGCCTCCTTGCTTTTTTCACCCTGGGCGCCTCTCTTGCCTCAGAGTGTGTTCTGAGCTGGAAAGGGCTTGCCACTTTGATCTGGGAGCATTTCCTGTGTCCCGTGCCCGGGTGCCCAGCCAGTGCCCGATCAGCTCCATGGAGAAAACAGAGGGGGGTCCAGTCTTCAGGGAGCACACCCTTGAGGAGTGGCACTCACTTGGGCGGTGGAACGTGCTAGCCCATCGCTGGGTCGTGGCCTGCCTGTGGAGCTCAGAGAAGAAAGGGCTGCTCAGAGGACGCCTTCTACAGGAGGGGCTGGGGCAGGCCCACCCCCGAGCCTCAGCCAGAATCAAGTCGTCTAAGTCAGTGGGGTCTCGGTGGGGACGGGGGTCGGTGGGAGCCGAGGCAGCCCCAGGAAGCCAGGAGGCATGTCCGAGGGGTGCCCCCAGCTCCTGCTGACATCTATGCCAAGTCAGGGCCAAGCCGGCTTCTCCAGAAGCACCTGTAGAATTCCTTTGTATTGCATTTGCCAAGACGGTGTTCCGGCTGCTGTTGCTTATTTTGCTCCAGAAGAAAGGCTAAAAGATGCAGAGAGGGAAACGAAAATAAGAGAGATGGGCACCGACTGTTCCAGCCAACTGGGCAGTGTCTCCCCCAGATGAGGCAATCACACGTTTTCCTACGGGGCCGGACGGGCCATGGCTCATCCCTCAGCCTCCTGTCCGGAGGCAGTGCGGCCTCCCCACTGGCCTGTGGATTAATCACGCCTTCATGTCCTTACAGCCAGCGCCCACTCCTCCGTGTGCCTTAACGATAGGAAGGAGGGAAGGGTCATCGGTCACCTGTGATCCCCGGTACAGCATGTGCACACAGGGCATGTCAATAGTGGGGGGAACGGAGCGCATCCTGCAGCGAGTTCAAGGCTGCACAGCGTGCTGGTCCTCGAGCACAGGGCCTCAGGAGTGTCGTGGGCTCCTGGACCGTGGCCCCTGGGCCCCAGCCCCACATGGACAATACAAAGGAAAGGACTGTGACAGTCACAGTACTTAATTATTTATTCATGCATTATTCATGTAGAGGCAAGTCTGTGGGGCAGGATGCTGACCTGGTATCCAGCAAGTGTACATGAGACTGAATTACAGAGATACAGCCCGGGCAGCAGGGCTGAGCCTGGTGTCTGCTGTTGCCCTCCTCCAGGCCATCCTCGGGCCCTGGACTTGGCATCCATCATGGCACCCCTGAGCTTCAGGCAGAAGTCCATCCGTCAGGGTAGGCTGTAGGGTTTGCAGTAGGAGATCCCCTAGGTCACAGATGTTCAGCTGAGGATGACCTTCCTTCCAGCCCAGTGTGTTGTCTCCCAGTGGCCCCGGGTGACAGAGCACCCTGCGAGGTCCTGGCTATCCCCCCAGCACAGGGGGTCTCAGGGAGTCTGTGAGACACAGACCCACACAGCTTCGTAGTTCACAGCCTCCTTTGTCCTCATCCCAGAAACTTGCCAGGTTGCTTTGGCTTTGGAGTCGCAGGCCTGTCCTTTTCTGCCCTGTAACTCGGCTCTGCTCGTTACCCAGCGCTGGGGCTTTTCCCCAGGTGCAGAGGGCTCACAGGATTTACAGTGTGGTCCTAACAGAGGCCCTGGGGGCGGGTAGAGCTGTCCATCCCCGCTTTCCAGATGAATAACCTGCAGCCCCCGAGTTCCTGGGGCTAGTACGGGGTGGTGCTGGGGGTCAAACGTAACCCTCTTGACTCTCCACCCGGCTCTCTTTCCACTGCCCAGGGGCCCCGGGTTGAGTCCTGGAGTGGTCACTGAGGGCTGAGCCGACAGAGCAGAGGGGCCAGGCCCAGCACTTGGACTCAGGCAGGTAGTTAGGTATGGCTTCCCCGAACAGAACAAGGAGTGTGGGCCCCTTTGCAGAGAGGCCTCGGAACGCAACAGCTCGATGGCCAGCCTGTGCACAGGGCCAGAGAGGTGCCGAACACCAGGGGCCTGCCCAGCTCTCGGGGTCGGACAGGAGCGTTGAGCATGGAAGGGTTCAACTCTATGCATGTTTTCCAAAGTCTGAACTGGACCTTAAACTAGGCACCGACTGGGGTGGAGCCCATATTTCCCCGCGGGGAAGGACGCACAGGGTAGGCTCCATGGTACCAGACTATTTCTTATACAATTCCGAAGTAGAGACATTAACTTTTCTATCATTATAGAGGTAACCTAACCACAGCATAGAAAATGTAAAAATAAAATAAACAACACCTAAAACTTTGGATCAAATTCCAGACAGGTGGAATTACTAAGACAAGGGAGGATGGGTGCAGAGTGGAGGCCCCGGACATGCTTTCTATCTGGGCATCAGGAGCACGGAGAAGGAGAGAGGCAGGAGATAAGGGTTCCAGGGACAGGCAGTGGGCAGAGGTTTGGGGTAAGAGCTGGAAGTCAGGGGCTGGGGCAGTTTTGTCATTTGGTTTTCATCCCAGTTAGCAACCCGGCCGACTCCTCCAAGGGAATCGAAAGAGCCTGGGGACCGGGTGGTCCCTCCTGTGTCCCTACACACCTGGTGCTCTAGTGGTGCTGGCCACATTGAGGAATTGTCCACAGTGCCCAGTAGGCACGGAAGCCGACTTCCAACTTCCATTCACTCCGGATGGAAGGGAAGCCCAAGTGTGGAGCTTGTGTGTGGAGGTCCCAGGCCAAGGCCCCTCCCAGGGGAGCACACACCCTTTCTGGTGAGCAGGTGAGCCATCACGGGAGCTGGTACATCATCCCGCAGGGTTGGAGGCGGCAAGAACAGACCCTCCACTCTCTCCTGGAAAGGAGCCCTGGACAAAAAAGGCCTTCCTCACGGGGCACAGAGACGCCACCAGGCACACCAGGGTGGCTTCTGTAACGCTTCCAAGGGGTCATCTCAGCTTTGAGGTAGTTGGGCTTGCCGGTCGTGATTCTCCCTGGAGCTGGTCTGTGTGGCCCTGCTGCATTTCTGGGGTGCTGGGGAGACTCTGTCCTTAGGCTCAGGGCATGCCCGCTTGTGTTGAGGCTCTGAACGGGGAGACGGGGGCAGGGCGGGGGGTGGGGGACAGGTGGTGCAGGAACACTGGTTGTGCGTTCACAGCAGCACTTTGGCCCATCAGGAGCATCTCAGAGTGACGTTCACCCCGTTCTTCACATTTGCTGTGATTCTGTAGGCAGGGCCTCTGCTCCCCTCCCTCTCCCCGGGGGGAAGAGAGGTGTGTACAGAGAGAAGGGACTGGGAACCGGGGGCTGGGACCGGCTTCCCGAGCGGTGCACTGGGCCCAGGCTCAGCCTCTCTGGATCCGGGTCGGGCTCTGAAAAGTGGAAACCCAGGTGTCTGCACAGGGGGCCACCAAGTGAGATGGTGGAGGTGCGTGCCTTTTAGGAACTGGGAGGCATGTGGCTTCAGGCAAGGGAAAATGGGGTTCCCCCCACCCCAGGGGTGTCCCCTCCTCTCTGTCAGCCCAGCATCCCTGGGACGGTGCAGAGGACAGCACTCGTGGTAGAGAAACAGTTCTGCCGCTCAGGATCCCAGAGGCAAGAGCCAAGTCTCACACGCAAAACTCCCACCTCTGGGCGACTTTTCAGATTTAACCCCGGACCTGCCCCGAAACATCTGTACCCTGGACCTCGGCCTGACCTGGCTCCACCCACGAATATAGAATTTTCTAGACCCTAGAGCTCTTTCTTCACGCATGTGCATGGATTGAAAAGGTGCTGGCCACACACTAACCCCACCCAGGTGCGAGCCCTGGCTCCTGGTAAACAGCCCCACACGCTCGGGCATGGCTGCAGCCCGGCTCCCTCCTCTCTCGGTGCCGGCCCCCGAGCCAGGCTCTGCCAGGTCATAGGCCGCCTACCAGGTGCGCGCCGTGACAAGGAAGCATTTCTACACGTTCTGTCTGTAACTGCTCGACCAGTCTCGTCTGAGATGCCTCGTGCGCTGGGGGCCTCCTCCCGCCCCAGTGACGCCTCTCCCCCCACCGCCCGGGCTGCACGTGTGGGCACAGGGGCCACAGCCCAGCAGGAAGTACTGACATGGCCACCTCTGTTGCTGGCACTCTGCCATCTCACCAGGGTACACCAGGCAGCACTCTCCTTTCGTTCCGTTTGAAAGGGGAAGTTAAACTGAGGAATGAAGTTGAACCCAAACCTGCAAATAGTTGACCTTTTTTTTGGATATACTTCATGAGGCTGAGACCAGATTGTGTGGCCTCCAGCTGCCTGAGTTTCCATCTCCTCTCAGGCGTTTTCAGGAGACTTGAAGGGATGAGCAGCGGGGTGGGGACCCCCAGAGGTGCAGCTGCTGGGCCAACTTTCCTGCCACGCACTGGGGCTGTGAGGAAGAGGGAACCACAGTGTGGTCCAGCGGGCGGCCCAGCCCAAGGCAGCGAGCTGCGAGGTATGACCGCCATCGGTGGTGTCCTTGGAGCCAAGCACACTCTGCCACCTCTGGGCACGTCTCAGGGGCCACCTGAATGCCAGCCCTCCTCATCTCCATTCCCACCAGCTGGAAGCAGATGGTTCCTTGACAATATGTGAGGTTGTGTTGTTTTGTAGGAATGTAGGGGCTGATTTCGTGTATCAGCCAGGCTAGACTAGACTTTTAGGTAACAAACTGCCAATCTCAGTGCCTTAACACGATGAAGATTTATGTCCCAATCATGCCAAGTCCCGCGCTGAGGGAACAACCCTCTCCCGTCAGATCGCTGCACCAGCCGGGAGATGTGGCCTCTGAGGTCGCCAAGGCAAGCAGAGAGAACCACAGGATCATGCAGGATGTTTATAAAGGGCCCCTCCCCACTTATTCTGTCTGCCTGAATTCAGATGCATGATCCAACCTAACTACAAGGGAGGCTGGATGGGTCTTCTGGGTGAGCAGAAAGAGGACACAGTGCTTTGAACTCTGAGCATCATCTCGGCCCCACTTAGGATCCAACCTAGGGAAGCAGTCGCCCCTGGGGGGACTGGTAATTAACCAGAGCCCTGCCTAGGCAGGTGAATCTCAGGAGACCAGAGTCTAAGCTCTGCAGTCCAGCTGACCCTGGACGCATAGATTCTCCTTTCAGAGCTGTCTTTAGAGACTTCAGTTCTGATTTCCTAGAAAGGTAGGACATTTGCTAACTCCAGTGCCTACACAGAATTTCCAGCTGGAAGACTCAAGGTGTTTGTGTCTGAGGTTCTCCCTTTACACAAATGTATTTCTCCCTTCCTGAAACATTGAGCAATTAAGAAGGAATAAACATGTGTTTGTTCATTCAGCAAACATTACGTGAACACCCTTCTACGCTAGAGTCTGCTAGGTGCTAAGATTACAGAGACAATAAGCCTGGAGTTTACTCTCAAGGGAGTAAACGTACGCCAGCCATCCACGAGTGCTGGGATGATAGTGGGTACAGACGTTCAGGGGGACAGAGGAGCGCCTCTCACCTGACCTGGGTCAATGCAACCTCTGAGAAGAGTCAGTGCCTGAGTTGTGTCATAACTGACACACAGAACTTAGCCAGGGGGAGGGGGAAGCCAGTTCTGGCAGAGGAGCCGGGGGGACTTGTCCCCGAGGTGAGAGAGGGTGTGACGCCCTCAGAAACTGTACAGCGTTTGGAATGGCCGGGCATCGTCTCTGGGGTGGGAAGAGTGAACAGTGATGCTAGAAAACTGAGCCATCCCAGATGCTCAAGTGTCCTCTGGGCCACCCCGAGGAGTCTGGATTGTATTCTGAAGGATAGGGTTTAAAGCAGGAGAGGAGAGGATGGTGATCAGACCTGTGCTTTAAAAAGCCATAAGGGCAAGGGTAAGCTGGGACAAAGTGAGAGAGAGGCATGGACATATATACACTACCAAACGTAAAATAGATAGCTAGTGGGAAGAAGCCACATAGCACAGGGAGATCAGCTCGGTGCTCTGTGACCACCTAGAGGGGTGGGATAGGGAGGGAGACGCAAGAGATATGGGGACATATGTATATGTATAACTAATTCACTTTGTTATACAGCAGAAACTAACACACCATTGTAAAGCAATTATACTCCAATAAAGATGTTAAAAAAAAAAAAAAAGCCATAAGGGCAGTTGGTGGAGGATGGACAAGAAGGGTGAAGCTGGGGCAGAGGACCGATTGGGATAATCCATGTGGGAGACACGATTTGGGATGGATGTGCAGATGGAGGGGGGCAGATCTGAAAAATAACCAGAGCAACAGACGCAAAGACCCCACTGTGAAATACGGGATGGACATGGGGACATGCGGCTTTCTCAGAGAGAGGGAATTCCTGAGAATGCGTGTTTGGGCAAAGAACAATGAGTTTATTTAGGGACTACAAGTTTTAGGTACCTTCAGGCAGTAGGATAGTGGGCATGGTGCAAGGAGAGGGAGGGAGCTGGAAACGTGGCCTTGGGAGTCGTCAGTAAAGAGGTGAGAGCTGAATGAGGTCATCCAGGGAGAGCGTGTAGGGTGAGCAAAGGGGAGGAAGCAGGGGCCCTCCAGGAAGCGCTGAGAAAGAGGAGCCTGCAATGCAGACGGAGAAGGAGTAGCAGAGGAAGGAGAAAAAGTGAGAGCACGACGTCACAGAAACCACAGAGAGGAGCTTTCCAGAAGGACATCAACCACGCCAAGTGGAGGGGGGGTTCAAGGAAGGCACGGCCATCAATGTCCCAGTGAATGGAACGAGCAGGTCCTTCTTGACCTCGATGAGAACAACCCCCCAAGGAGTGGCCAGAGCGAGAGCCACATGGGAGCAGGTTGCAGTGTGACCTGGAGGAGGGAAGGTGACCAGAGCCAAGTGTAGACATCTCTACCGAGAACCTGGCTCGGAAAAGTTTGTGAGGGTGATCAAAGGGATATTTATTTTTATTTTTATGATATTAATATCGAACAGATGAAAAAACAATTTTTGTGGCATTGTGTAAGCCGTGAAGCATAGTGATGAAATAAACAGTGAACCCACCGTCCAGCTAAGAGGCTACGGCCAGCTCTGCGCCAGGTAGGCCTGCAGGCTGAGCCCAGGCCTCGGGGTCATGTGCCCAGCAAGAGGGGACAGTGCCGAGGGAAGGGACAGTGGCTGCCAGGGCCCCGCCAGCCACAACCCAGGTTGGGCTGAGCCTGGCTCTGGCTCTGTGGCGCTAGAAGTTGGCCACTAGTTCTGGATGTACCAAGACCAGACTAGGATCAGGCTTAACAGAAGTTTTAAAAATAAACTGGTCCATTTACTAGCCAACAACTCCGGAGTCCCCAGGCTGAGCTGGACTGGGGCGCAATAGGAAAGTGATCCAGGAGCTGTCCCTGACCTCCAGGAGCTCACACCCCAGACAGGAAGTGGGTGGAGAATGGAAAAGAGTCACAGATGACCACATCCCTTGTGCCTGAGCCGGGGCAGGGCTGGGGATGTGATGTGCAGGCAGGCCCCACACTCACCCTCATCGGTGCCCCGGCACTGCCTATGTTCTCCCATCTGCCTCTGCTTCTGCCTCGCTGAGGCCCCTCCGACTGAGACAGCGTCTCCTGTATCTTTACATCCTTCCTGACTGAGGGTGGCTGGCAGGCAGCCAGGCAAGTCACCGTCGTGCTGAGCAAAATACGATCCCCGACGATGCAGGAGGCCCTCGGAGTATCTGGTGCGTCTAGGTCTCCATGACAACACTGAGGGCCTTAGGTTCGGATATTCAGGAAAGTTGTGTGGGAGATTGTCTGGTTGACAGAGGCCGGGGAGCACGGGGGGCTCTGATGCCAGCAAGGGATTTGTAGGTTATGAAAGAAAACTCTCAAGTCCCGGAGGCTTAACACCTTCTCAGACTTGAGTCGTATACGGAGCCGCGGTCTGGAGGCTGGAGATCCCGGCCACTTTCTCACCTTCTAGTTTTCTGACCTCGAGGGAATCACTTACTCTGAATGAACTCCCTGGTCCATAACATGGGGACGACCCTGCCACGTCACAGGCCACTCCAAGGATCAAATGAGATCTATGTCAAGGGCCTTGTTCACCACAGAGCGAGTCTACAGACGTGGCTGCTCTCACCCCATCACAGGGTTGAGGAAAACGCAGCCTGGGGGGTCCACGGGGTCTTGTTTTCACAGTGGGGATGGAGGGAGAAAATCCCAAGTCATAATTAGAAGGTGCACATCTGCATCGTGCAGGGCACCGTGATGCTCCGACCAGAAAGGATTACTCTAAACTGCGCCTGGGTTCAAAGCTCATTGACTGTACTTTTGCCACGTGATCCCGGACAAGTCATTTATTCCTCGTCTGTGATGGGGCTAATGATCCATGCTTTGCGGGCTGCTGTGAATATGAAATGAGCTAACGTTTGAGAGCCCTTTCTTTGAGCCTAGGGAAGGCGCTTAATGGATGCTGAAAGCCAGTGCTGTCCTCCTCGGGTCCTGGCAGGGCTGCCGTTGGTCTAAATCGCCCTCCTCTCCACTCTGTGCCAGCAGGTCCGGCCTCTGTTTCCACGTGAGGAGCAGCCGCGGCCCACCGAGATGTCCCGGCACCACAGCCGCTTCGAAAGAGATTACCGGGTGGGCTGGGACCGCCGCGAGTGGAGTGCCAACGGGACGCATGGGACCACCAGCATCTGCAGTGCCACCACCGGGGCGGGGTGCGGCACAGCCAGCAGCCTCAGCGCCCGGCCCGGCCTCCTGCCACTACCCGGGGTGCCCTCCCGGCTGCCCACACCCGCCACGGCCCCCGCGCCCTGCACCACCGGCAGCAGCGAGGCCATCCCCAGCCTCGTGGCCAGCTCTGCCTCTGCCGTCACCACCAAGGTAAGACCTGCCTGGCGTCCGCTGTGAGCAGCAGTCGGGCAGAGGGGCCTGCTTCCCCCACAGCCCTGGGGCAGCTCCGCAGCCCGTTCCCTGGGCGCTGCCTTCTCCAGAGCGTGGGCAGCCCTGGAGCTGCGCCGGGCACCTGTTTAAGTTAAAGTGCGCGTGGTTTTATTTTCCATGAAGCCTCTCTCTGTGACTAACGTGGGAAGACGAGCAGGTGGCTGAGGCCCCGCGTTGTCCTCTGCCATGTTGATGAAGGGTGCTTAGCCAGTGAAATGACCATGAAACTCCCGGTTGGCAATACGGGTTTCCTAACTAGGCGCCTGTACGCCAGGCAAGCCCCCTGGGGCACCGGTTACTTGGGTTTGGAAGAAGATCCTGAGCAGCAGTCAGTCCTAAATGGTCATAAATCTGCTACTTATTCACCAGTATTAGTACTGAGAACACTCACATCACTGTCTCCTCCAAGCCTCGGACAACCCCATGACATCAGTACTTTTGTCACCCGCCTTGCAGTTGAGTATGGAGGCACACCGAGTCTCCGGAGCAGGTCCAAGGTGGGCCCTCCTCGGGGACCCAGGCCTCGGGGGTGTTAGTTCCAGGTCATTCCCCCTCTTCTGGAGGCGGCTAAGCCCGGGGATCGACAGCAGAAAGCAGTTTGTTTTACCAACCGCGATATAAAATGAAAATGTCACCAAGGCTCCTGCTTAGATTCCGGACGAGCCGGGCCCCCTCACGCCGCTCAGAGCCCCTGAAGGGACAGGGGGACCCGGGCCGGTGGCAGGAGGCCCTTTCATTGCCGTCCTGTCTTCTGGGCCAGCAGGGGCTCTGCAGGGGCTCTGCAGGCCACTTTGCCTCTGCCAGCCATTCAGAGCCGCCTCCTAGGGGGGAATCTCAGCAGCTCAGGGCCAGTGTGCGCACGCGCGTGTGTGTGTGTGTGTGTGTGTGTGTGTGTGTGTGTGTGTGTGTGTCTAGTCTTGTCTTTTCTGCTTTCATAAAAGTTGCGGGAGAAGTTAAAGGTCGGGGAGCCCCGGCCCCAGCCATTGTGAGGCGGCCGTGGTATTGGAAAGTCGTGCTCCAGGTGTGCCGCGCCTTTGTCTCGGTGATTTTCAAAACTCCCTTTCAGCCCCGCTTCCCATCAATAACTGCGAGTGCTGCCGGCGGAGGCCCGAGACAATGGAGCTATTGGAGGCCAGCTCGGAGTGCACCGGCATCTTCTGCAGTGCCTTGTTGATTTTATTTTCCTGTTATGAATACGCCGCCCCACTGAGGTGCGGAGGGAAGGGGAGAGGAGATGGAGGGTGATTTGGGCATGATACCCCCAGACCAGCCAAACACGCTCCTTCCCAGGCGCCAGCCCCCAGCACTTCTCCGAGGCGTTGACCTCTGCCCAGCGGACCCAGCCGGCTGCCCCAACGGCCACATCCGGCAGCCGCTCAGCTAGGCCAGCTGTTGGCCATCTGGAAGATGGCAGCCTCTGGAGCTGACTGCTGGGGCCTCCAGGTGGAGAGAGAGGAGACGGACCTGGGAGCCCACTTGATGGTTTCTGCCCTCTCAAGGATGCAGGCCTTTTTAGGGACGGTGTCAGGCTGTGCCTCAGGGCTTTGGGCCCCGCCAGGCGAGGGAAGTGGCGAGGCCTCTCGGCGAGGGCCCGCCGTGCCCGCACAGCTCCTGCTTTGCTCCCAAGCAGCTCTAACTGGCTGGGCTCCAAACCACAGCACATGGGAGGAAAGGAACCCAGCGTCAGACAGAAAACAACAGCTGGGCAAGGACTGAGCTGAGCGGCTGGGAGGGGACAGGGGCTGAAAGTTCATGCCTGTGAGGACAGCCAGCTCCTCAGCACACCTGCCCCCAAAGCCACCTCCAGCCCAGTTTCACACCTGCAGGGCCTTGTTCCGTCAAGCAGAGGTGCTGCTTGCGCCTTGGAATCTTCGGGATGCTCAGGAGAGCTGGGTGTGTGGAGGCAGGGAGGACAGCAGGCAGCAGTGTCTTCCATCCAGGGCGCTGTGGTTGAACTTGGGCCCTGGTGCCTTTTTTCCCTTCTGGCCTAGCTGCCGACCCCCCAGACGCCTGTCCCCAGCCTATTTGTCTAACCCTACACGAGGACCGCATCAAGCGACAGGCAGGCCAAACAGAGGTATCTGCGGTTTCCCTGGTCAACAAGTTGCGTCTTTTGAGCAGCCCAGGGCAGGCTCTTGCCCACAGGGAGCTCACGGGCCAGAATATAATGAATCTGTGGCCTGGACAAATGACTTGAGAATGTCTCTCCCATTGAGGTTGTGGACAGAGGCAGCTTCATGGAGTGGATAAAGACAGACTTTGGAGCCAGACGGCCTAGATTTGAATTCTATTTAGATAGAATAGAATAGAATAGCTTGCTGAGTGACCCTGGATGACTTGCCAGACCTCTCTGGGCCTCACTTCTGTAACACGGGAGTAGGTGGTAGTACCTGCCGTCAGAGCTGTTGTGAGGATTGTGTGAGTTAAAACTCGTGTAAAGTGCTCAGAACAGAGCCAAGCCTGGCAAACAGTCCTATAGAGGTGCTATCGTCGTCACCATTGTCACAGTCACCCAGAGGAGGCCTATGGGACAAGGCCATGCCCCTGTAAGGAAAGGTGATCATTGCTGGCCTCACCAAGAGGAAAAGGTAAGTCTTCAGATAAGAAACAGAAGCTAGGCCCCAAGCAGGCGGGGAGAGGAATTGGGTTTGTGAGTGGTTAGGCCTCAAGCTGACCTCGTGACGTGACCAAGGTGACACGACAGCAAGATGGGCTGGAGGGAAGAGGGCATCTAGCGGGCCTCAAACTGAAACTGAGTCAGCACCACCTGGTGATAGATGATGGAGGGGAGGTGTGTTAAAGCCTTTGTCAGCCTTGGGCCCTTTCCTCCAAGAAAGCCCAGTATCTACACAGGGTCAAGGCCCCCCTCTGGTGGAAGACTGGGGGAGACAGCGAGCTGCATGGAAGCCAGAAGCAGGGCTGTGTGTTCCTCTTCCTTTTGTGTGTTCCTGCTGCCCCGTGTCTAGTAAAGGCTGCTTGAATGTACTGGCCTGGCTTCCTCGCTGAAGAGTCTAGTGCCCCATGTGAGCCCGAGCCACCCCTGAGGACTCAGGGAAAGGTCCGCAACAAGGTAACAAGTGTCAACACTGTCAGGCCTTAGCATCCCCACTGGGCTGGGCGTGGAGCAGGCTGAGTGTCACATGCTCTGGGGGCTGCGGGCGTCTCCAGGGCGGGGGGCTGGCTATGCTCCCAGCAGCTAGTTGCGGGCGTCTCCAGGGTGGGGGGCTGGCTATGCTCCCAGCAGCTAGTTGCGGGCGTCTCCAGGGCAGGAGGCTGGCTATGCTCCCAGCAGCTAGTTAGGCAAGTGATGACAAGTCTTTCTGTCACTGCTGCCTTCAGGCCTGAGTTGATCTTTTGGCTTCTTCCTTTTTCCGGGCCCTGAGGATTTCTTGCATGTTTTAGATGAAAGGCCAAAAGGCCATTGGACGAGCACAGACTCCTGGGCCACTGAGGCATGAGGAGGGCCTGGCCAGATGCACCCACACACATACACACACACACACACACACACACACACACACACACCCCACACTCTGTCATTGCTCAGACCAATAAACTGCTTCCCTGGGGCCTAGATCAGCTCTTGATCCTATAGGACACAAATTCCCAGAGCCCAGGAGGAGTAGAATAACCATGCCACACAGCCCCTCTATTCTGTAGATCAGAAGAGTGAGACTAGGGACTTCCCTGGTGGTGCAGTGGTTAAGAATCTGCCTGCCAAGGCAGGGGACACGGGTTTGAGCCCTGGTCCGGGAAGATTCCCACGTGCTGCGGGGCAACTAAGCCCGTGTGCCACAACTACTGAGCCTACGCTCTAGAGCCCGCGAGCCACAACTCCTGACCCCACGTGCCACAACTACTGAAGCCCACATGCCTAGAGCCCGTGCTCTGCAACGAGAGAAGCCACCACAATGAGAAGCCCGCGCACCGCAACGAAGAGTAGCCCCCACTCGCCGCAACTAGAGAAAGCCCACGTGCAGCAACGAAGACCCAACGCAGCCAAAAATATAATTTATTTATTTATTTATTTATTATTTTTTAAAAAGAAAAAAAACAGAACCTAATATTTAAAAAAAGAAGGGTGAGACCTGGAGAAAGAAAGACTTGCAGAGGTCACCCAGGGAGTGAGAAAGAACCAGGCTGGACTGGCTCCTTTCCCCCCCACCAGGCTGCCTGGTATAGTGCATTCAGCATGGTAACCAATACTGCAGCATTGTTATAGTAACTTTTCCCATCCTCTCATCCACCTAGCTGGCAGCAAACACTGAATTTTGGCAAGAAAATGGGTATGTATATATATACATCTTGTGTTTTACGCAGAAAAATTTAGGCCAAAGATTATGTCAATTCAACATGGCACAGCTGGTGAGAGCTTCAAGCCCTTGAGTCAAACAGAACTGGGTTTGAATCTTACCTCTGCCATGTAGGAGCTGCGTACCTCTCTAAGCCTCAGTTTCTTTGTCTATAAGATGGGAATGATAATAGTATGTTTCTCATGGAAATGTTGTGAGGATTGGTTAAATTAATATGTGTAGAAAAGCATAGAACAGTACCTCACTTGTTAAACACTCAATAAAAGTTAATTTTAAAAAGGTAAATCAGAGACGGGGTCCGACCAAATATCCATACATTTGGGGGAGACCAGTCCACCTGTTGGGTGGCGCCAGTAGGCTAACGGGAAGCTCATTGGATATTCCCACCGCCACCCCTGACCCCGGCACTCTGGGCTCCAGGCAGTCATGGCTCCATGGGGAGGGTGCCGCTGAGAAGCAGAAATGAGACTCGGCAGCCAGGCCTGTTTATGGGACGGAAAGGAAGCACCGCTGCCCTGCAATTGCTGCTGCATCATATTTAAATTATTCTCAGCAAACCTGCTTGACAGATGAAACAGAAAAGGGATGGCTTCATAAAATGCAATTTTGTTCTCGAAAGAATGGACTTTGCAGAATCCTCGCTGATGTCTGTGAAATGTATTGGGGGCTTTTTCTCCTTGTGGTCAGGAGCATTCATTGCCTGATGGGAGCTGAAACATTCCCATCGTTCCCTGAAGCTAAGCCCTTGAAAATAAATCTGGGCCGGGAAGAGAGAAACTTAGCCCGTGTCACAGGCCCAGGGAAAACCGAAAGGGGCCGTGGAATCTGCACGCTCCATCCTCAGAGCACCAAACACCCAGATTTTTTAATTTATGGGCATTTGGGCCTTTCAAGGGGAATGTCTGTCATCATAGCAATGACCCTGGAGACAACATCTTCCTCGTGCACCCTAAATTCTTTGGAGAATTGTTCCTCTTGGGGGAGATGATCTGGGGTTTCTATGGAGAATCATGTGAATGACCACAAGGCCCCATGCAGCGGGGTCCCCCCCTCTCCTGTGATTCCGGGGGATCCAAGAATGGATAAAGGCGGCTTTTGCACAAAGTGAGAAGCAGACCTCTCTTTCCTCTTGTATTCACATTGAAAACCAAAGGCTACTGAGTGGGCTCAGTTGGGAAAATCACTGAAGCCCCTTTTGTAGCGCATTTCCAGACTGTGCGTGCTTCTCTCTAGAAGGCTCTTTCTTGCCCCATGAATAAGAACTTGTGGTCTCCCTTGTGATACATTATCAGGCACTGATAATGCATCGTAAGACAACTTGTGCATGTTCGTACCCAGCGAATGGGTTGTTTTTGTTTGTTTTTTCGCGTACGCGGGCCTCTCACTGTTGCAGCCTCTCCAGTTGCGGAGCACAGGCTCCGGACGCGCAGGCTCAGCGGCCATGGCTGACGGGCCCAGCCGCTCCGCGGCATGTGGGATCTTCCCGGACCGGGGCACGAACCCATGTCCCCTGCATCGGCAGGCGGACTCTCAACCACTGCGCCACCAGGGAAGCCCCAGCTAATGGGTTTGACCTGCACTTTAAGTGGCAGCCACAGTTTGGGTTGTATCTCATTGACTTAAAGCCTATCCATTGGTCACCAAGTGTATGCAAAATTGAAAAATGTCATGATTGACCAAGCATCCATGTCAAAGCCTACAGTTTGGGGAGGGTAAACCTGAGTGGCTTGAATTCTTAGGTTTCTGATTAAGGGGGCAAAAAGAGGGGAGAAGGTTATATAAATTCCCATGTTTGTAAGGGATGAGCCATAGTCTGGATGAAAGGTAGCTGTGAATTCCAAAGGAAGGTTGTGAAAAGATGTGCTTGATTGGAGCCAGTAGGGTATATAAGTTAGCTTTTGCTGCATAACAAGCACCCCCAAATTTAGTGGCTTAAAACCATCCCAGTTCTGTGGGCTGCTTGCCAGCTCTGGGCTGGGCTGATCCCTGCTGGGCTCTCTCCTTTGTCTGTGGTCAGCTGAACGGTGGCTAGTGGCTGGTGGATGATCTAGGATGGCCTCACTCACACATCTGTGCTTAGTGGACCGTCAGCCAAGATGTCTCCATTCTTTGTGTGGCCTGTCATCCTCCACACCGCTGTCGCAGGCGTGTTCGCATGAGGGTCTCAGGCCTCCGGGAGCAGCAAGCGGGCAAGGCTTGGTGCACAAGTGCCTTTGTAGCCTCTGCTTGAGGCACATTTGCTAAAATCCTATTGGCCAAAGCAGTCACATGCCCAAGCCAGATTCAAGAAGTGGGCAAAACAAAAATCCCTGCCTCTGGCTAGAAGGTGCCACACCACGTTGCGAAGGGGCATACATGCAAGGATGGGAAGCACTTGTGGTCATTTTTGCCATATGCCCCCCAGTGTTGCCAGCACACTTGTTTAAACACAGTTATTCACCCTCTAGCTTCCGGCCAAGGCTCGCATGCCGCAAACAGAAGGAACAGGATCAATCTGATCAATCGGTCAATCAATCTACACGGCCTGGTAGACAGAATCAACAGGGGACAGTTGTGACTTACACGCACCTGGGTGACACACATGCCATCCACACCCAGAGCTGCCCAGGGAGGTCTGAAAGGAGACACCTGGCGAGGATTGTGCTGCCAGGGAGAAGGCAGTGCAGCTGGCCCCCAGGGAACCTTGTCGGGTACTAGCCAGGACTTGGACCTTAGTCCTAAAGGCTCCAACACTTGATCCCGTCACTGCCCCAGAGTTGGTGGGACTGGGACACTGCTGTTCCCGGGACATTCACAAGGACAGATGCTAACCTACTGATTCAGAATCAAAAATCCAACCCAAGGAGACCACTTTCATGGACTTTGCGCAGTGACTCTCTCCCTGTGAGAGTCCACACAAGAAAAGAAATTTAGACCGGAAGACTTCCTGATGAGCCTGAAATCAAGAAAGGGAGCCAGTTATAGGATGCACATATTCAGTAGCTGCAGATCAGACAGAGTCCTGGCTCTTTCTCCTTAAGAGGATAAATCCCGTGCCATTCCCCAAAAAGCCCTTGGAAAGACCTCTTCTTAAATTAAATTAGGTTTTCTGCAAACAGCATCATTCAAGATGAACATAAATCTACTTCTTATTCAGTTTTAATGGTTTTCCCTGTTTCATTTAATTACTCATGTTGCAATCAAACAATTTTTTTTTCATTGCAGAAGGACAGTATTTCAGCTACATTATGGGTTAAATAGGCTTTGGAGAACTAGCCTGGGAATCTCATCACCATTTATAACATTGTTTTTTTATAGGGAAAGTATGTTCCAAAATCTAAACAGCCAAATTACAAATGAACTTTCAGAACCCAACCCATTTTTAACTGGAAACTCTCTGTAATACTAAAAATAACTCAGGGAAACAAACATAAAAAGGAGAGTTGAACGCCCCTCGCCCCTTGGTATCATTTGTTCGCCATCAGCATCTACAGATGTAGTTTCGTTTCAGCGAGAATTTCCTCCAAACCCAGACAGACTCTATCCCTATTTTATTCACTGTCATGACACAGGCGGCCACACTGGCTTTAGTCCTCCCAAAACATCATGCCACTGAGAAGAGTCATGGTGTAGTCCCTGCAGAGCTACACTGTTGGAAAGTAGCAGATTATCAATGTTTCAACACCACATTCACTGCCCTAAAATGAAGGCTTAGGAGAACTCTCTGTGCAGCTCCACTGCCGTGTCCACTGGTCCAGGTGTATTCATTTGCATTGGGAATCTGCATCTTTAGAACCCGTAGGCAGGAAACCTCATTTTCCTCTGGCAAATAAATAGCTGTGAGAACTCAGCAGAGCATCAGTGTGCATTCAGAGACGCCTTCCACATGCCTTTCCTTTTGATCAGCGTAGGGGTCCTGCCTTCCCAGTCTCCCCTCTCCTGATGCTTCATGGAGAAGATGGGTGAATACTTTGTACCCTCTGGAACCATGACAGGAGTCCTGGGAGCTGGGAAAGAAGCAAGGTGCCCACTCCGATCACAGAAGGCCAGTATTCAGCACGTCCCTCTCTTGACTTAAACTGCTGGCTGATGCCTGCCATGGTCCCTTAAGAAAAACACTCTTCTGTCACCACATGAGCCTTTTCTTGCCAGACCTGCTCCGGAGGCCCAGACAGCTCAATCAAGCTTGCTGTCCTCTCTTGCTCCCGGAAGGCCACAAGGGTTTCCCCATGGCCCCTCCCTGGGCTGCCAGCAAGTATAGTGCTTCTTGCCCTGCTCAACTCAGCCCCAGACTCTGGCATTGAATATGATCCAGACTCTTGACCTACTCCTTAAAGAATTCCTTCACCAGGTGAGAAGTGGCCGTAAAGCCATCAGGCTAGGGGATAGGAGGTAGGAGTAGGGAGGTAGAATGGCCAAGCCTGCAAGTGAATCAGGTAGCCCTCACTGGGGGCGTGCAGAAGCTGGAGAACCACTCCAGGCTTGACAAAACAACCTTCGAGGTCTGTCCTGGGCGTTGCTGGCTGTCTACCCAATCTCAGTTCTGTTCAGGTGTCCATCACCTCCCATGCTTAGGGGAAGTGAACCCTAGTACCCACTGGGATTATGATGATTCAAAACCAGGCGTGGAGATGTAGAGAATGGACTTGAGGACACAGGGAGGGGGAAGGGTAAGCTGGGACAAAGTGAGAGATTGGCATGGACATATATACACTACCAAATGTAAAATAGGTAGCTAGTGGGAAGCAGCCACATAGCACAGGGAGATCAGCTCGGTGCTCTGTGACCACCTAGAGGGGTGGGATAGGGAGGGTGGGAGGGAGATGCAAGAGGGAGGAGATATGGGGATATATGTATGCATATGTATAGCTGACTCACTTTGTTATAAAGCAGAAACTAACACACCATTGTAAAGCAATTATACTCCAATAAAGATGTTAAAAAAAAAAAAAAAAAACCCAGACATGGTAATCCCCTTCCCCTTCCGCATCATTGGTTTAGGAAGGGTCCCCAATTCTGGCCAGTGCCACATGAGGATAATCCTATCTGGGGGCTTTGGGAAAGGTTTTCTTGCTTCTAAGGAAGCGTCACAAGAAAGAAGAAATCCTTCTTCCTCTGGACGCTGTCGTGTCTGGACTTGATGCCTTGAACTGCTATAGTCATCATGCTACAAGCCTCAGGATGAAGCCAACACACAGGAATAGAAAAAACAAGAGGATTCCAGAAATATGGAACTAGAGCCCTGTGCTGCATCCCTACCTTCCTCTGGGCTTCTGTTACCTGAGATAATGCATTTACTGGTTGTATAAAAAAATGATTTTTAAAACTGCCTCCACTGCACAGACAGCTCCCAAGCTGGATGCCTTCTTCCATCTCCCGGACCTCACCCGGCACACTGACTTGCTAAAAATGGCTGCAGCAGCCTTTTTCGTTTATTTCCTATTATTATTATTCTCTCTACCTATTATTCGTTTATTTCAGCTCACTGAAATAAACGAATTTATTTGTTTACAAGGATTCTGTGTACAAGGATTCTGCTCTCTATTGCTTCCCTGAATGCCAACCCCATTGGCGTAGCTTATGACCCTCACACTTCACGGGACCAGGTTTCTGTCCAAGGGAAATCCACCAACACACTGGAGTGCCTGAGCCATGGGTCATTTGAGAGCTTCACCCCCATCACCCACTTCAGCCACAATCGCCAAACATGAGAGGTGCTCTCATACCCCAGGGCCTCTGCACTTGCCACTGCCTCTTACCAGAATTTTCATTCCCTCTCTTGCCTGCCCAGAAATATTCCTGCTCATCCTACAACCGACACCCTAAATGTTAACACCTCTGTGGTGAAAAAAAATGCTATTATTTCTTTCTCTCCCATGACACATTTCTTTATGTCCCTGTAAATAACTATAACATATGGTACTTATCCATTTATTAATATGTCTCCTTCTAGGCTGTGAACTCCATAGGAATAAGGCACATGTGATACCAAGCATATAAAGTTTCTCAGTAAGTGTTCGAGGACAGAATGGATAAATTTATGCATATGAATATTTATTCATTTATTTAGCACCTACTGTTGGGGTAGGGAGGATGAATGCCTTTGACGTCATCTTTACCTACGCCTTATCTATGTGGTCGATGAGTCTTCAAAAAAGAGTAATTTCTGTGGGTGCCTATGATGAGGATGAAGTTGGGGCCTGCATGTGAGCCAGACTGAAGCCCTCATGGGCTCACTCTCGGGACCTGTGTGCAGCTAACAGAGCCACACTGGCAGCACAGATTTTCCACATGGAGGCCTTTGCCCTAGGTCCTGTGCCTCTTCCCGTCTCTCCCAGAGCATCTGGAGTCATGGGATCACAACATCATCTCTCAGCTATTAGTACCTCCTTGGGATTTTTCTCCCATTTGCCTGTAATTCTCTGCACCCTTCACATTTGTTTATTTCATTTAAGGCACTTGTGTAGTCATTACTTTGTTCCAGACACTGCTCAACATTAACTTTTTAAATCCTCATCACAGCCCTCTGAGGTCGTTATGACAACCACCGCTTAGAATGAAAAAGACCAGGTGACTTACCCACAATCACTCAGCAGAGCTGGGACTCACCCCTGGGCAGTCCAGCTCCAGAGTCCAGGCATCTAGCTCGGACAGGCCCCACCCAGACAGTCCTCAGTGAAATCTGTTGAACGAGCAACTGGCTGAACATCTTCCCATTAACATCTTCCCCAGGTGTTAGCGGCATCTTCTAAAGAGATAGTACGGGCTCCCCACTGAAGCAGCTGAGCTCATCAGTGTTTGAAACAACTGCAGATATCAGGCCCAAAGCAAGTGTAGGATTCCGTCGTCCTGCCCCACACCTCCCAGATGTGACGGCCCGACCTCCTTCCCTTAACAGCCAGGCCATGTGGGAGGTGTAGACACTGCTCAGATGCAGGATCTTGGGGACCACTGAGCCACAAGGCCACAACTTCTCTCTCTTTCTCAGGGTTTCTTGTTTTGGTCCACAACACAGTGCATGGCTGGTGTCCACGTTTGTGGCTACGTTCAGACTGCTTTGGCTTGTTCCATCCCAGAAGGCCAGGCTAGATCATCACAACTGCCCTCAGGTATTGCTGGATGGGCTTGGAGCAATACCTACACTCATGGGGGCTCTCTGTCTTGTGGGTGCCTCAGGCGTTCCCCTGGATTTAAACCTAGGCTAAGCACTGGAGATGCCACAGAATCATGGGCTGACCCTTAATATCAGGCAGGATTGAAGCAGCCATGACTTGTGGCTGCCTCCCCTGTAAGCTCAGCACTGCTTTGGGGAACAGAAGGAAGCAGGAAGAGGTCACTGTTTGTTACCGTCCTCTTTCTGGGAGGCATTTCTCCCGGGAATGGGGGGAAAAGCCCCAGGCTGGGGTCAGGAGATGGCATTCAAGGCCAGACTCTTAAGCTCTCCAAGACTCAGCTTCCTTACCTATAATCTGGACACAACAGGGTCCACTTCACTGGACTGTTGTGAGGTCCACATGAAATAGCAAAGCAAGAGTGCTTTGTAAACATAAATGCTCTAATTCACAGAGACAGAAAGTAGATTGGAAGTTACCAGGGGCTGAGTGGAGGATGGAGAGTTATTCTTTAATGGGTACAGTTTCTGTCTGGGGTCACGAGAAAGTATTGGATTAGTGGTGACGGTTGCACAGCATTTTGAATGTCATGAATGCCACTGAATTGTATACTTAAAAATGGCAAAAATGGCCAATTTTATGTCATATGTATTGGACCACAGTGAAAAAAAGTAAAAATAAATAAATGCCCCGCGGTCAAAAGAGAGAGAGGAAGTATCTGTGTAAATCCAGGCAGAGCTGACTCATCATGGAACTTCCTTTATTGAGAGAAATGGGAGTGCCAATCATGGTGGCTGGAATGGAGACCAATCAAATGATGGCACTCAAAACAGACCGACATGGGCTTGATTAAAATGTAGGGAAGAACCCCTGAGGAAAGGGCGGGAGGGCGGCCTGGGTGACGGCGGGGCTGGCGTCATGGAGGAGCCCTGTCCTGCCTCACACGGCAGCCTTGGGAAGATGCCGGCCCCCCAGCTGCAGCAGGTGACTGCCAACCACAGCAGAAAGGCCAAGCCCTGGAGAAGGAAGGTCCTGGGGGATGCTGGAGCCATGGAGGGTGTATTTGTGGTCATTTTCTCCAGCACCGGAAGAGCTGGGGCTGCAGGTGAAGACTCAGCTGTGCTGTGTTCAGCAGCGGTTATAAATCTCGCCGGCAGCGAGGGTGCTCTCCACGCCAGACACACGGACCTCCCTGGCACAAGCGTGCACCTTCCCTCGTACACTCAGAAGCCATCCTAGGAAGCAACGCAGGACTGCTGGCCAGCCAGGGCCCTAGACATGTCCTTGGAGTCGCTGATGTTTATAGAGCGCTCTCTGTGAGCCAGCCAGGGTTCTAAGTGTATTCGCCCACGTTAACCCACTGCGTCCCACAGCGATTGTACAAGGCGGGCGCCGTGATCATCCTCATTATATAACTCAGCAAGGTGGGCAGTGTTCAGGCTTACACTGCAAGCCCACTGCCGTCCAGCTTCCTGCCTCCTCGTGATGCTGCCGTGATGTGGAGACCAGGCCTGTCGTGGGGCGGGAACAGCCCGGTTCCGATGGTGAGTGCGATCCTGGAAAGGGAGCAGAGGAGTGGGGGAGCCTCGAGCACCCGGCCAAGTGCTGGGGCCTGGCCCGCCAACTGCTCTGCATGGGCACCTCCACTGCAGCCACGAGCAGACAGACGCCCCGCTGCCATCGCCTCATGAGTCAGGAACATGCTGAGGGTGTGATTTTTTGTTCGCTCACAATATTAGGCTGAGGAGAGGATATTGGGCAAAATATATTGTACCCATAATTCATATTAACAGGAATTCGATAGTAGCAACTTGTTATCTGCTGAGATTAGAAGGGAATACTGTGAATATTGTGTTATAAAGGCATTAATGAGGCGTTATGCGTTAGATTCCATTCCACCACATCGTGTTCCTTGTAAATAACTGAGGAAGAAACTGGTGCTCAGAATTTGGGTTTATCCATTTTTGAGATCCCAGCCGTTCCCTCCACAGGCTGATGGGGCCGCCTTAATCTGACAGCTCACACAGCTATAGGGAAAGTCTGCATGTGGCTGGTCCGAAGCCGCCACAAAAGGAGAATTACACTTCTGAAAAGACTCTTCCTCCCAGCAGAAATCCGTAACTGCCACATCCAACACTAGACACGGTTTTTCTAGCAAAATCTTCCAGAGTCTAGATATTCTCTGTCCCTTTCCTCCAGTCCCTGGAACTCTGGCTTGGCAGCCGGGGCCCAGGTGGGCTCTGGTGGCATCACTGAGTCAGCAGCAGCCTTCCTACCCGATCTCATGCCCGCCTCTAGCTGTCTTAGTGGCAGAGATCTGAACACCCATACATCCAGGGTCAGGCAGCCAGTCGAGCGCTGGCCACTTCAGCCCTGGTGGAGTGAGCCCTGGCCAGCAGCACCCGTCTCCCGTGGGCCTCTCAGTCCTGCTCCGCCATCCCGAAAGATCCGTCACCTGCTGGCTGTACCACCCCTGGTGTCTCCACATGGCCCTGTGAGGGATAAATGGGGCTTCCTGGCTAATGCCAAGTTCGATCATTTGCTATCAAAACCAAGAACGTGGCTTGGAGCAGTGGAGTGGCTGCCCCCAAGAAAAATCTGAAAGGAGAGCAGGGGAGGAAGCCCCGAGCACTTGCCCCAAGTGCAGAGCTGGGCAGAGCAGGTGGACATTCATCCCGTGTCTCTGGCTTTGTTCAGAAGCCCCTCCATAGCTGACCCTGCCCCATATAGGGACTCTGGGGGCTGAGAAATTCTCCTGTGACCGCTGCTAAGTTTGTGGGCAGTTCTGAAGCAGCTGGTCACTGGTAAATGAGCGACTCCCCTTTATCGTTAGTGGTGTTGTTTCAGGATTTCAAGTTTGACGTCTGTTGGATGGAGTGCCTGGGGGCGACTGGAGAAAGGAGGTGGATGTGCAATGAAAGAGGCAGTCAGGGCCAGATGGTTTTTCACATGGAGCGTGAAATGGTCAGTTGGTTAGCCAACCACATTAATCATTCCTAGTCGGGACACCCGACGTATAAGCGCACCAGATATAGAAGTACTTGACACACCTCTGTGCCAGCACAGTGATGGGATAAGGAGCCCAGACTCCAGTTTCACACTGCCTGAGTTCGAATCCCGACTCTTCTGCTTTCTAGCTGTGTGATTTTTAGCAAGTTACTTACCCTCTCAGAGCCTGGTTTCCCCTTCTATTAAAAGGGATAATAATACAATCTACTTCATTGGGTTGTGGAGGAGATTAGATGAATTAGTAATGCAAGTGCCTGGTGTCTATTACACACCCTGTAGGCATGATCTGTTATTATGACCATGGTCTTCATTGTGTGGCCTCCCTTCTCTGTTTCTCTCCCTCTAGAATGCGGGTCCTTGAGACGAAAGATCCTGTCTTCTTAGGTTTTGCATTGCTAGCACCTCACACTGGCCTGCTATGTGCTCAGTAAATATGTGTTGAATTATTAAGTTGAATTGTTCGAAGAAGGTGTAGTCTTGGAAATTCGCTCGTTTTACAAAAAAAATAGTTGTGCACTTTTGAAAATCGTCTTCCACCTTTCCACGGTCATATATTCTCATTTCAGAGAAGGGCCATGACTGCCTCTAGTTCTTCATGTGGCATCTCCATGATTGTAGCCAATAGCTACAAATAAATCAATGCGTTTTGAAATACGCTAGCTCCTCACTGATTCAAGGGGTCCCAAAGCAGGGCATTTTACAAAGCAATTACTGTGCTTCCCTGAAATGAAAAATCATCTCCTGCATTTGATGATCTCAAATCCAGAACCCTGTGCCCTGAATGGTCCTGGGCTCCAACCCACTTTCTGTTTGTGGGTGGTTGTGGTGACAGTTGCGTTTTTGTTGTGGTGGTGATTGTTCTTTTGTTTTTTTAAACCATTTATGGAGATCCAGGCACCATGCCAAGAGCTTAACATGTTTTGCCTCCGTTCTTACAACAACTCCACGTGGGCCCACCGTTATCCCCATTTTACACATGAGGAGACAGAGTTTCAGAGCCTGGGCAACTTGCTCATAAGTACTAGAAATGGGATTTGAACTCAGACCTTTCTTACTTCAAAGCTCATGCCTCTGACTCCCAATCCTTTTCCCTGGATGTCTGCCCTTAGATATCTGCCAGGAGCCTTAAATATAAAATGCCCAGAATTAAACCCCACCTCCTCAGCCTCAAACTCGTTCCTACCTCTGGAACTCCTGGCTCAGGGCCAGGTCCACCACCTACGCAGCTGTGTAAGCCACCGTGTCTCTCCCCCGCCATCTGCATCCCATCACCTCTCCTCACCATCCCCATCAGTCACTGCCCATCAGGCCCACCTTCAGATGTTTCTCAAGTCCACTCATTTCCCTCAGTTTCCACTTCCACTGCCATAGTCCAGGCCACATCAAATCTCACCTGAGGATCAGAGACAGCCTCCCTGCCCATGTACCTGCCTCCAGTCCGCCCACTCCCTCTCATCCATTCGCGCCACCACTGCACATCTGATCTTGTCACACCTCTGCTTTTAAAAGTGCAATTAGGTCTTCCCTGGTGGCGCAGTGGTTGAGAGTCCGCCTGCCGATGCAGGGGACACGAGTCCGTGCCCCGGTCCGGGAAGATCCCACATGCCGCGGAGAGGCTGGGCCCATGAGCCATGGCCGCTGAGCCTGTGCGTCCGGAGCCTGTGCTCCGCAACGGGAGAGGCCACAACAGTGAGAGGCCCGCGTACTGCAAAAAAAAAAAAAAAAAAGTGCAATTACCAGGAATTCCCTGGCAGTCCAGTTGTTAGGACCCGGTGCTTTCACTGCCTGTGCCTGGCCCTGTTCAGGGAACTAAGATCCCGCGAGACACGAGGCACAGCATAAATAAATAAACAAATAAGAGTGTAGTTACCCCAAACTGGCCCTGAAGATAAAGTGGCTTAAGGCCCTTGGTGACCCTACCTCCACTCACCTCACCAAGCCTCGTCTCTCACGTCTGCACCTCCTCCTGCCTCGTGTCCCACATTTCAACCCAGCATCATCTACAAGCCCCAACTCTGATGCAGGTGAGATTGGCCAGGGCATGCATGTGGGCCTGTGGGACCAAGTGAGGAAAAACACAAACTGGAAAGAACACAAGCCTTAAACTTAAAGATAGGCAGCCTTGGGCTCATATCATGGGTAAGTTGCTTAACCAATCTATAGCCTCATTTTCCTCATCTGTAAAATGGGGACAACAACAGTACTACCTTACAGGAGTTGTGTATGAATTTGGGAAATTACAGGTAAAAAAAACCCTTGCCCATCACTGGGCAAACAGGAAGTGCTCAGTAAATGCTGGAGGTGGTAGTGACAGTGTGTAAAATACGAGTTTAGTTTTACAGAGAAATTCCTGGGGGCTAATTTTTTTAGAGAAATGGACTCTCATCTGAGAAAATACAAAGTGTGAGCATTTAAACCCTGACGCCTTGCTGGTTTCTGCCATGTTCTTCAGAGGGAGCCAGACACCTCTTGCCTCGTGGGGCAGCTTGAGTGAAACTCTGGCCTTTTAGTGTATGTGCTTGGTCCTCTCCTGGCCCCCAGCATCCGGCCTGTCTGCCTTCCCACATGCGGGACATTGCTGGAATTCTCCCTCCTGCAGTCATTCAGCAAATGTGCCCACTTTGTTTACTGAGATGGTTCTGTGGCCCAGCCATTTGGTATGGACTTTTGTGAAGGCAGTGTCCCTCCCGTCGGGGCATCCCATTTGTGGTGAAGGACACACCAGTCACAGGCAGTGACAGCCCATCAGCGTCCACCTGCAGCCACCCCTGCCTAGCTCAGCGCTGAGGGGCCGACAGCATCACCGTGCATTTAAGCACTGGTGTTCGCCTTTGAAAAACCCTCCCAAGACACAAGCGCACTCATTAAGCGGGTTGAGTCTGATGACCTAAAGGGTAGCTTGTCTCGCAGCCCCTCCTGTCCGAGTCCAGCCCTCGGGCCGCTGCCCCGGCCTCGCTTCCCTCAGACGCCCAGCCAGAGTCAGGGAACCAGAGGCCTCACTCAGAAGTAGCACCACCGCCTCCAGGCTCCCATCTCCTGCAGTCTGCTCACCGGGGCGGCCACAAAACGAGGAAGAAAACTCTTTTTGGACTGGAAGAATAGGGCTGCTGCTGTTTTATGGTGGTGTGGTTTACGGTTTTCAAACATTTTAATTAGTTTCATTTTCTAATATAAACGCACCCTGATGTTTTGCACAGGAAGGGCGCGGTTCTTAAAATCTCAGGAATAAAATAGGAAAGTGACCGGTTGGCTGTTAAAGCGTCACACTCAGATGTGTTCTTATTATTGCTGTTATTTAACGTTTCTAAGCACCCGCCCTGAGCCAGGAGTGGTGGTGGGGAGTGGAGGGCGAGAGGCCCGATGCTGCCTCCATCTCAGGGTGGTGACTTGGGGGGCTTCCTGGGGACTGGCAGTGGCTTTCACCGCTGCTTGAGCCGGCCCTGCCCCACAGGGAGCTTCTCGGGGTGCCAGTCAGCCATCTGATTTGTGATCTGAGAACACAGCTGGGGGATCTGGGCTTGCTGCCCCAAACCTGTGCTATGCTCACTTGTGAACCTGCCGAGATTTCCCAGCCCCGCCAGGCAGGGATTTGAGCTATCTGTTAAGAACAGGCCTCCTCCGAAAAAGACCCGTCTCATCTGTACAACATTTGAATCAATGAGAAAGCAGAGTTAGAAAGACAGGACTTTAATTTCAGGGCCCCGTCTGTGAAGTGGGTTGAATAGTAGCCCCCCAAATTGTACGTCCATCCAGAACCTCCGAACGTGGGCTTATTTGGAAACAGAGTCTATATAGATGTAGTTAAGGTCAAGTTCTCAAGACAAGATCGTCCTGGATCGGGGTGGGCTCTAAATTTAGCAATGAGTATCATTTTGAGAGAAAGGAAAGGGAGCTTTGACACTGGGAGGGGATGGCCGTGTGAAGACAGGCGGAGATTGGAGTGATGCTGCCACAACCCAAGGAATGCCCGTGGCCAGCAGAAGCTGGAAGAGATGAAAAAGCAGCCTCCCTTAGAGCCTTCAGAAAGAGAGCGGCCTGCCGAGACCGTGCTTTCAGACTTCCGGCCTCCAGAACCGAGAAAGAATGCATTTCTGTCATTTAAACCACTCAACTTGTGGTAATTTGTTGCGGCCGCCCTAGGAAACTACTACACTGCATGCAAGTCCCTCTTCCCCAGATCTCCTTAAAGAAAGCCCACCCGAGCGGGGGCTGGGTTCTTTGCGTAGTCTGCCCTTGATGCTCAGAGTTTAATCCTGGAGCAGGATGGCCTACTGACCTCCTCTCCGCCAAGTTGAAATGAAACACCATCACACCTTTTTCCTCGATGTCAAAAAATGTTTCGATAAGCTTTCTACTTACCACCCGCCTGCTGCCTGTAACATATGGGCTCCAATTTGGAAAACTTTCAAAGGGCAGTTAAAGTGAGCCGCTCGGGCCCTCCTCCCCCTCACAACCTACGGCAGTGTCCCCTCGGAATCTGCAGGCAATGGGGCACATTGACGTGTGTTGGTGTCTACAAAATAGGTACGGATGTGTGAGTGCGGGGCGAGACTTTCACTGTGGCCTGCATGTAATGTGAGCCTGCGTCGGGTCTCTTGTTTAGCTGGAGTAAGAAAATGGGAATGGACAGGCTCTGCTGGTTATTCCTCTGGAAGATCAAGCTCAGAGAGCCATCAAGGAGATTCTTTAAATCAAAAAACGACACCAGTCAAATCAAAGCTCCAAGCGCTAACCGCTCCCCTCTTGTTACCAACTTTAGTTCAGAAGAAAATTCTCTTTGCTGCCGTCTCTGCTCCTCCTTATCTCATTGTAATTGAAAGGAGAAGAATTTGCCGGAGCCGTGGTCTCGACCACTCCTCATCTTCAAAGGTGGCACTTGGACCGTGTTATTTCTGGCAGATCATTTTACACAACTACAAGACGGTGTTATAATCCAAGTAATCCAAGGTGGGACCTCCTTGGGCAGAAGACCTCTCCAAACCCATTTACCTGCTTAGACCCAAATGCAAGCTGTGGCTTATGGGCCTGTTTCAGAAGGCAAGAGATCCTCAGGTCATCAGCCTAGCGGACATGTTCTGTGTCTTTTCTCCAGCTGTTCCCATGAATCTGGGTATAAAATGAGATTGCAACCCAGCTGTTGCTGGCAGCCTAAAGCCCGTAGTGGGGCAGGTGTCACTGCTGCTCCAAGGATATTTATTCTTCAACCCCTCGGGGATCGGAAGCAGAGCTGTGCTCTCTGGAGGTTAGGGTGGCAGGAACTCTGGGAGTAGAGAACCTACATTTGGGAAGCATTGACTCTGCCCAGGGGTGTTCACACTGGTATCTTATGTCTGGGAAGTGATTTAACGACTCAGGTTTAATTTCTTTGGAGGAACATCTGAACCATTTCGGCTAATCACGTCCCTCCAAGCCTTTGGTGACACTGCAATTCCAGACGGGCAGTGCTGGAGGCATGGAGGCTGGGGGATGACCGTGGGGGACAGAGGAAGTCAAGGGTGATACCACTTGGTGTGGAAAGTTATACTTGGCCTCAAACAAAGAGATTAAGTGGAAGATGCAGACGGTGGTGCCAGACCCCACTGTAGGAAATGGCCGTCAGTGGGCACAGATGCGCAGAGGGAGGGCAGGGTTCCTCAGGAAGGCCAAACAAATGAATGGATGGGCTCCGTTTGCCTCGTCTGCCAGAGACTGCTCCGAAAAACGGGGCTGTTAAAGATCAGGACGTTTCGGGCCTCCCTGGTGGCGCAGTGGTTGAGAGTCCGCCTGCCGATGCAGGGGACACGGGTTCGTGCCCCGGTCCGGGAGGATCCCATATGCCGCAGAGCGGCTGGGCCCGTGAGCCATGGCCGCTGAGCCTGCGCGTCCAGAGCCTGTGCTCCGCAATGGGAGAGGCCACAGCAGTGAGAGCCCCGCGTACCACAAAAAAAAAAAAAAAGATCAGGACGTTTCTCCCAAGCTCTCAGCAACATGGCAGCTGAAATCAGTATAATAAAGGAGATAGATTCCAGGAGGTGGAATCCGTTACTGAAAGATTCTTGGACTCTGGCAATGGCTGCAGCTCACTGCTAACCGGGAGACTTATGTGACAGGATTATCAGTGGTATTAAGCACATTTAGAAGAGAGGATTATACCTATTTCTGGGGCAGTTGCATGCCACCAGGCTCCGGTCTGGCCAGCATGTTAACAGATAGACTGCCGGCTGCACGAAGGTGAATTAGATATTTGCAGTCACAAGAAGTCACAAGAAGAGGGGAGACGCAGGTCACAAGAAGAGGGGAGTCACAGGTGACAAGTTTAATGCTGGGTGGTTAGTTCAAATCCAAGGGAAGGATCTGGTTTGGGGTCTCTGTCCAACCTGAGGAAGCTCCATTTCCACGTCCTCCCTCTCTTCCCCCCACCCCGCACCACCCACACCCCTGGTGGCCTCCCCAGACCTATGGCTCGGTGAACGCCCTCACCGAGAGGAGGGGACCACTCCTAACTGGAGACAGGAGGGCAGAGTCGGGAGGCAGCGAGGGGTGACAGGAAAGAGGCTGTGCCCAGGCCACCAGCCACCCCCCCAGAAGGGGACTTTTATGCATGACTGACTCTTCTCAGGAGGTTGAGGCACGCTTTACTTGGCTTCCTTGGTTAAGAGCTTCTTCAGAGCTTCTAGACACGCTGAGCAGGAACCACAGTGCAAAACTGCCGCAATTTAACAGGGCATCTAATTAAAAGGAGTGACATGAAGGGCCTTTTCTTCCTACTCTGGGTTTTGCTTCTTTCTGTGCAGGGTTCAAAAGTCTGACAATCTGTCTCCACAGGAGAGAGATTACAGTTAGACCTGGCAAAGCTCCGGAGAATATGCTGTTGGGAGCAGTTTCTCGGTGGCCTTTCGGAGGGCGGCTGTGATGTGGCCTGATGGCTCCTCCCGTCTCGGATGTTAAAGCCCAGCCGGGAGCCAGGACCGTGCAGGATGCAAGTTGTCTAGGGGTGCCCACACCCCGCCCTGCCCCATCTCACGGATTGCCCAGTCACCCTTGAAGTTGTAAACAGAGCTTAAATTGAATTTGACCTCAGAAAACGTTACTTCTCAAAAATTGTGCTCAAATATACGCCAACATAAAATTCACCATTTCAAGCGCACACAGTTCAGCAGCATTCAGTACGGTCACGGGGTTTTGCAGCCATCTTAATTATCCAGCTCCAGAACATTTGCATCACCCCAGAAGGAAACCCAGGCCCCTTCGGCAGGCACTCCCCATCCCCCCGCTCCCTGAACGCACTACTTTTTTTAAGTAAGGGTAAGGTAATAGGATGGCCTCACAGAATGTCCACCCTGCCGACACGGTGGGGGGAAGAAGGGCCTTGTGCTTGGGTGCCCCTCCCCTCCCGGAGGCCGCGTGCTGCACTGCCTGAGCACACCCCGGAGCGCATTTCAGTGGCCTAAGCTCTCTCCTGCCCCCTCGGGCGCTGCCAGCGTCTAGCTGCTCTCTGTGACCTCGGCGTCTGGCATAGCAGCCAGCACATAGCAAGCCTCGGCAACATTTGTCGGACAGAAGGATATCAAAACCGGTAATTCGGTAGCCGATATGCCGCTTTTCATTGTTTGGGGACATAACTCTTTGTCCTCCACTTGTCAGACTTTTGAACCCTGCACAGAAAGAAGCAAAACCCAGAGTAGGAAGAAAAGGCCCTTCATGTCACTCCTTTTAATTAGATGCCCTGTTAAATTGCGGCAGTTTTGCACTGTGGTTCCTGCTCAGCATGTCTAGAAGCTCTGAAGAAGCTCTTAACCAAGGAAGCCAGGAGTTCATTTTGTTCTTTTTTTCCTTATTTTCTTTCGAAGACCAATTACTTTTTTTAGACATTTTGCTTCTTGCCTGTGCCATGCGTTGAGATTTGTGTATAGAACAATGTTCCTTTCACAGAGGAGGTTAGTGTGGTGTAGTGGAATCCCCAGGGCCCCCCACTAATCACTTGTGATGGAGTAAGACTTGGAGAATCTATTATTTTGCCTCATAGTCCAAAGAAATGCGCTGTTCTCTCGCCCCCTTACATGGAAAAGTAAGCCACCGGGAGAGCACGGCTCCGGCCCCTCCTCCGCAGCCTCCCCGGGCCACCGCCGAGCCCCCCTCCGCTCTCTGGGGGGACCTGGAAAGATCAGAGGAACAGATGACAGTGCTCGGCGCCCATTTGTCACTCCATCGGAGGGAACCAGTTGCAGTGTTAACAGTCAGGCCTGGTCCTGTGTTTCATGAATATTTTAGAGTGTTTGCTGGCAGAATTCTGACTGCGCCGTGTCCTCCTCCACGTACGTGTCACCCGTATTCCAGCTCGAATTGGGGCTTTGGGGGAAGGAAGCGCCACTTCTCCACTCGTCGCCTTTATTTTCCTGAAACATGCCGGCTAAGCGGTTCCGCGTCCCGGGTCTGAAGTCCGAGTGGTCTTTCTCGTTCTGAATCCAGACACGAGGACAGGGAGAGCGGTTTCGTTTTTCTTGACCAAAAATTTAGGGGCTAGAGAAGGAACAGCCCATGTGCTGGCGCCGTTGTAACATTCTTCTGGTGTCTTCCAGACTGTCCTTCTGTGGTGGTTTGTTTCTGCAAAGCCCCTCATCCCAGCCCTCCCCCGTCCTCCAACCCCACCTGGGCCCGCCGCCTCCGGCCACTCTCCCCAGAGACCTCAGGTGGTGCTGGATGTCCTAGTCTCCAGCACGCACTTCCGGCTTGTCCTGTCCCCTCTGTGGAGACCCAGTGGCCGGGCCTGCCCCTCCTTCTGGCCTCCCCTCCTCCTAGCCTGGCACAGAGCGGGATGCCAAGTGGGTCTTGGGAGGGAGGCTGAGTTGGTAAGAGGCCACAAGAGGCCCGGGCCTCTGCCTTCGCCGGGTGGGAAAGCACACCCGCCCGCCGGGGAGCAGACCAAGGAGGCAGAGTCACGGGGTCTCAGCACCACTCACCAGCTTCAACCACCCGCCTCCCGCCAGCTGCCAGGCCGGAGCGCCACGGGGTGCTCCCGACCCACACCTGCCTCTCCACCGGGGCCCTGGAGACACATGCTCCTGCCATAGGCGGGTCCGGTTCCCCGTCTAGGTGGTTTCTTCCTGCACACAGTGACAGTGGTACCTCTGGGTGATATTCGTGACCAGTCCTGCTGGGGTTCTCTGGTGATAGAGGCTGTCGTCATGGAGCTGTTTTTCGGAGAGAAGGAGCAACGGCCTCTGTCCTTTGCTAGTGGTCACACAGACTCCCACCTGTGAACAAAATGACACCATGTGTGCCGAGCGTCTCCACGCCCCTGAAATGCAGGAGCACTCTGACTCACAAATTCCTGAAAGGCCTCCGTCCAAGAGGCTCCCCCCTGCATCCACGGCAGGCGCACGCTGTTTGTGAGACCAGTCACCACGCTCGGCACCTGCCGGCGTGGGGCAGCCTGACGCCTGGCGACCAGTCAGCAGAGATGTCTGCTGAGGGCCCTCTAGGTGCCAGCCAGAGCCCAGTCCTCAGTGGGGCTCCGCACTGGGCACCTCGGGGATGCGTCCGACTTGGACCCTGCCCACAGTGGAGCCCAGCTTGGGGTCAGGACACCGACTGTGCCCCAGGATGGATAAGTTCAGACGCTGGTCCTCCCGGCCTCCAACTGTCCTCCCCACTTACGCACCTACCCTAACCCTCCGTGCAGGGGTCTGTCTCCTGCGACATGCATGCTCCTCCCGGCCCAGGGCCCTCTCATTCATCCTTATCGCCCTCACGCCCAGTGGGTTTGACACGTTGAAGGTGCTCCATAAATGTCTGTTAATTGAATGTAATCAAATCGCTGAATTGAGGCAGAAAAGGGCCTGGTGGGCGGCCTGTGTGCTCCTCTCTTTGGACCCAAGCAGCAGGAATGGAGAGAGGGCCTGACCTGCCGTCTGAAGACCCTACACCTCCCCTAGTGAAGGAAATATTGATTCTGCTGTTTGCTTTGCAAGGAAGCCGTCTCCACTGGGACAGCCAGACCTAGTACAAGTGAGATGGAAACTCGGAAGGAGGCAGCGCGCTTGCAGCTGGTCTATTAACAGGGCGGCCCGGGCGTGGCGTGGCAGAGGTGAGGCCCCGCGCCAGTGGGGCGGCCCTGGAGCTGTGGGCCTTGCAGGGTTACTCTGAAATCCCACCCACCTGCCGCCCTCAGCTGGGCTCCGCTCTGCGCTGCTGCAGACAGAGATGGGGAACGCGGCAGCGGCGACCCAGTTCACTTGAAGCGGGAGCCCAGTTCTGAGCAGCCTTAGGTGCAGGACTCCAGTGAAGGACTCCTAAAACCCCGCCTGGACACAGCTCAAGGGTCAGCAGGCAGAAGGCACATCTGAGACCTACAGGGAAACAAGCTTTTCTTTTTTGCTTCAGAGGAAAATTTGACTTAAGGAAAGCAGGCCAGCCCAGCAGCCATCTGGATGCTACACAGCCCAGAAGCCAAATCCAGTACTCTCATTTCCCAGAGAAGTCCTCAGAGGAGCCTTCCCAAATACTGGGGCTCGATGAACTTTAAAATGGGTGCTAGTGTCGGCAGTTCAGGACAGATGAGGCTGCCATGTACAGCTGCACAAGCTGTGCACTGAACAACTGTGGACTTCCATTCTGGGTCCTGCCATATTGTGAGAACTTGCAAGGGAACACAGCTGGCATTGTGGAATAGCCCAGCTGGCTGTTTTGAAGGAGGCTGCTAGAATACCAAGAAATGGAGCAGCTAGCAGAGCCAGAAGGCCCAGTGTTCCAACCTCTCACTTTACAAACAAAAATAGAGGCCTGGGGAGGGAAGGGACTTGACCAAGGTGGCACATCATCTACGGCAGAGCTAACTGTATGGCTGGGCCTCCTGGCCCCCAGGCCCCTCCTGCCTCTCATCACCTTTTCTGTTTGATTCCTCTTATAATTTACCTTCCTTGGTACCAGAGAAGGATGCAGCCTTGAAGGAAGATCACCTTCCGGAGTTTTCTGCCTTCCCAAGCAGCGTTCTACATTTTCTCGAAGGCCCTAGGCTGGGCTGGCCCTTCTGCCTTCTCTGTTCAGGCTTTGGCCCATATGTTTTGTCCATTTCATGCTCCCCCTCCAGCTCTCCCCAGATTGTTTCCTGTAGGTTTCGGGTTTTATTTTTTGCATCTGCCACCGCCAAAATATGTGGGTTGATGTTCAAGATCTTAAAACTCAGGGAGCCTTTGGAGCAATAAATTCCATCCAACTCCAGGCATCCTGCCCAAGCTCAGTGTTCCTCTCCAGACTTATGTGAGGCCCAAGGGGTGGCCAAGAGCGTGCTAAGATCACCACCCACAGGGAGACCACTTTCCATCCCTACACTGCAGGGCAGCATCCGAGGTCCAGGCTGCCTAGAAAGAGGGTCCCAAGTAGCCCTCCTCGGACCTGACGCCTTCAATTCCCAGACCCGGAGCTAGGCTAAGAGGGTACAACCCTGAGTTAGTGGCAAATCAAGGCATCCTTGATTCAGTGGTGTTGGGAGTGAGGCCAACCTGTGGAGACTACCTTATTCATTCACTCACTAATAAACAAGTATTTATTTAGCACCTATTGTGTGCCTAAGCAAAACAAACATCCCCGCCTTCATGGAGCTTACGTGCTAATGGATGGAGACAGATCATCAAATGAATAAGTAAATGTCAGATGGTGAAAAGTGCTCCAGAGAAATAAAACAGAGAAGTAAGTCAGAGAGTGCCAGGGTGGAGAGGGAGGTGTGCTGCCGTTTGAAAATCCTGTTTAGATGACCTTTGAGCAAAGACCTGAAGAAGTTGGGTGGAGAGCCACGGCGGGAGGGTGGGGCAAGAACGTTCCAGGCAGAGGGATGAAAAAGTGGAGGTGCACCTGACCTGTGCAGGGAACGTGTGAGAGACCACCACTCACGGGGCATTTGGACCAGACCCCTCTGGCCACCTCGTGAGGGAGTGGACTGAAAGGACTAGGGCAGAGCCAGGACACAGCTGCGAAGGTCCCACATGCCCTCCCACCTCCAGGCCAGCCCTCTCTCTGGGGTCGCTGTCCATACAGCCAGCTGCTTTCTGGACCAAGCCTTGGGTGCCCGTGGACACCTCAGCCTCACTTCCTGCAGCCCTCCAGCTCTCAGCCCCCGGCTGGGCTTCCGGACTCAGACCCCCACGTCCAGCCCAGTATCATCCCTGACTCCTTCCTCACCCTTCTCCCGACAGCCCATGACTAATCACCACCAACCTCCTTGTTAAACTATCCCTGTTATCCGTCCCCTCCTCTCCATCCCCAAGGCCATGGTGCCAGCCAAGCCCCTAACCCAGACTCCCCTGGGTCACAGGCTTCCAAATGGCCTCCCAGCATCCCACCCCTGCCCCCCAGCATGTCCCCTCACCCTCACCCTCTCCCGGGGTAAAACCGCCTCCTCGTTGGGCTCCAGCCCCATCTGCCGATCCGCACCCTCCACCCCACCTGCTGGGTGGCCACCTGCGAGGTGAGCAGCGGGTTCTCAGTGCAGGTTCATCCCAGCCTTTGCCCTCGCGCCTTCCTCTTCCTGAAGCGCGCCCATCACCCCTCCCACCTGGGGAGCGTTCCCTCATCTCCCAAAACCCGGCCCTATCGTTCCTCCCCTGAGTCTTCCTGGCCAACCTCTGCCACCCCTGAAAGTGGGACTGACCTTCCCCTCCTCTCTGTCTCCTGAGAGGTCCTTGGTAAGGGTCAAATGGAGAAATGAGGACCCTTCACTGTCCCCCAACTTCCTCTTTCAGCACCTGGCCACTCTAGCCTCAGAGCTGTCCTGGGCCCACAGGGCTGGGCGCACTGCAGGTGTGCAGGAACCGTTGGGCTGGTGAGTGGGCCTTTCTTGAGCACCTCTTGAGGCAGCCGGTGCTCGCTCACTGCTGCGGAAGGAGAGGCGTTAGAGTGGCCCCTGGGGAGAGGGTCCCATCCTCGTCAGGGACAGTGATCCCACCCGGCGTGAGGCAGCCATGGCTTCGCAAAGAGACATGGCCAGGAGCTCGGGAGGGTGTTAGGAGCCCGGGGCATTAGGCCGCATGATGGCAGCTCTAGGGACAGAGGGGAGCAGGAATGGAGAGGTGGGGTTCTTTAGTCCCAGGGAATTGATTCCCACACCGAGCCCCATGCTGCCCACCCGAAGCTCCAGGTCACTTTGACCCAAAGACCCAGAAGTCCTGGAAGCTGAGCCCAGTGTCTCTGAACTCAGCCCCTGGGAGCTGTCATGGGTGCTATAGGGCAGGTGCACAGGCACGTTCTGACCTGGGGGAGCAGGGCAGGGGCTGGTAGGTAAGCCCCCCAGGAAGCGGCTCAGGTTCCACGTGGCGACAGGCCCCCCTCTTAAGGAGCACGGAGATCCGTTCCGGGCCCTGCCAGGCTGGCTGCAGCCCGGGTGTGCCCTAAGGTCAGCCTTTGCTTTGCTAAAATAGACATTTTAGCAGGAATAATCAATCCCCTTTCCAGAGTAGACATGCCAGGGATGTAGCTTATCTGCCCAGAAAAGAAGGAAGAACAGAGAGCTCGAGGTGACCTTGCTGTTTCTCGGGGACAGCCAAGAACACAAGATTCTGCAGGAATCTTTTGGGAGAAAGGGACCATCTTCTGGTCCCCAAAGGGCTTTGTGTGGGAGCCTCCCTGACCGTCTGCAAGTAAGCCAGCGGCCCTGCCCTGCTAGCACGCTGGTCCAGCACTTTATACCTGCCCAGGAAGCTTTTTTTAAGGAAATTTTCACCATTTGGTTTTTGTAAGTTTTTTTAAAAGGCTATTTTCCCCACTACCCCACTGCTTCTCTCAGGGGCCTTCTCTGCTCAAGGGCTGTGGCTTTCTTTGTCTTTGTGCCCATCATGGAGTCACACAGAAGTTAGCAAGCAGGATCTGGAGGGGATCTTGAATGCCCTGGTTGAATTGGAGTGGGCCACACACGGGAGGGGTCTCCCCCAGGCCCCCAGGTGTACTTGGCAGGGACGGAGAACCTCTCAGTTATCAGGGTACCTGGTCTGGTGGCTTGTTGACAGTTCGGTGATTTCTAATGAAATTCAAAAGTAGAGAAAGGGCTTCCCTGGTGGCGCAGTGGTTGGGAGTCCGCCTGCTGATGCAGGGGACATGGGTTCGTGTCCCAGTCTGGGAAGATCCCACGGACCGTGGAGCGGCTGGGCCCGTGAGCCATGGCTGCTGAGCCTGCGCGTCCGGAGCCTGTGCTCCGCAACGGGAGAGGCCACAACAGTGAGAGGCCCGCGTACCGCAAAAAAAAAAAAAAAAAAAAAAAGTAGAGAAAAATCTGTCATTTATCCCAGTGTTTTGTTTACAAAGCCTGGGTGGTTTGGAGCCATTCAGACACTGAAGGACTTGGGTTGGATTTTCCCCTTCTTTTCCACCAGGAACAGTGTGTCATATCAGAAGAGTGAACAGGGTTGTCTGCTTTGAATAGTTCCACAGGGCTTTCCTCTCTCTGAGGCCCCATCTCCGCAGGATGCTGGTGATTCTGGGTCCCCTTGGATAGCAGGATGTGCGGGTCCCTCTTTCCCATGGGACGGCCTCTCCGCCCCTCCTTTGGGGCAGCAGTGACCCCTCAGGGGGCATGGAGTCAGGACCAGAGTCCTGTTTACCAGGCACGTCCAGTGAGCCTTCCTTTCCATCTCCTCCCTCCCCGCTGAGAGGTCCCCAGCTACACAAGAACACCAGCCTGGAGCAGGGTTCTGCTGCCACTTCCTGCGGGCTTTATGCCTCACCTGCCCTGCCTGTCGCTCTGAATAACCAGCCCTGTGCTGCCTCCCTCGCTCGGTAGTTAGGAGCCTAAAATGAGAGGCTGGGTGTGACAGGCCTTGGAGGCGGGACAAAAATGCAAAGGTGTCTCTAGGTTTGTTATACAGCAGTGGTTGAAAGTTTCTGCCCGGCACGTTGCCCTGCAGCTTCCTGGGCTGGCCTCACTTGGGAGCCCAGGGAGCCGCAGGCTTCATGGGTAGAGCAGCAGTTTCATGGTAAAGCCAGGCGCTGGGCTGTCAAGGGGGGTAGGTGCACAATCTGGAACTGATCGGCATTTTCCTAAGTCAGAGGCCGTCCACAGTCTTCCTGCCCAGCTCCTCCAGGCCTTGGAATGGTTCCCACCTGGACCCAGGAGCAGGGGCGTTTCATTCCCCCCCGGAAGCTGTGTGCCCCAAACACTCGGGCATGCACCCCCAGGCAGCCCCGGTGCCATTCTGTGCCGACCCTTTTCATCGCCTTTCTGTAAACACGTTAAAAATTGCCTTTCCGAGATTCAGTTTTCCACCCCTCCTGCAATTTTCTGGCCTCCCCTGAGTTCAGCCTTGAGGATTGAAATTCTTTCTCCTGGTCTCCATGAGGAATTGGTGAAACAGAAAAAGCAGGAAATTAATGTCCCAGCCTCAAGGCTCCACACAGCATTAGATGGAATTAAAGGAGAATAATGAGTTGATACACACACAACTCTGTTGTTCTTTGATTTTCCTTTCAAAATTCATGTAGTGAACGCTTCTTCCATCCCACACCGTCTTAGGCTGAGAGACTCGCTAGCGTCCTGAATGAATTTACATACCAAATGGGTTTTAATTTTATATTTTCGCTTAAGGTCAGGACATTTATTTATTATCATTATTTATTACTGAAGCACGAGTGGTTTTAATTATTTTAGTGTTCCTCCTACCAAGCCGGATCGCTGCTAGCTACAGAACAGTTTCCGCTCACATAAATAATATAGTTTTTAATTTCATGAAGATTTAGTATTCGTCTGCTTTGTAAATTAAAGTCATCGTTTACCACAACAGAGACAGAACATTCGGAACACCCTGACGGACTTTCTCGGCAGCGTCTCCTTTGGTGATCACTTTTCCCAAGTTTGGTCATCTTGTGCAGGTGCCCAGAAAGAGGGACCCGCTGCCACCGGTCCGGGAGGGAAGAGAGCAGTGGGGCGTGGAGAGGGAGGAATGGGAGGAGGGGAAGTGAACCCCTTCTCTCACACGGTATCACTTGCGTTTACATGTTTTACCCATTTGGGCCCCATAAAACCCTTCCCAAGCCAGCGTCATGTGCCTACTATACAGATGAAGAAACTGAGGTGCCTGTACATTAGCTAACTGACCCGCGGCCACTCAAATCCAGGCCACAGGTTCAGATCCACATGTGTCTGACCCAAGGCTGAACCCCTCTCCCTCCCTCCTACAAGGACAGGCATCAGGACCCAGGCCCGGGCAGAGGTGGACGGAGGCTGCGGCCAGCATGGTGGGAGCAGGAACGCAGAGAAGGAGGAAGCAGGCAGGATGGGGGACCGTGGCCGCTGGCCGGGCCGCGGGAGTGAATGTGTGCGTCCTAGCGGAGCGGGAGAAACATCCTGATTGTCTAGCGGGCAGAGGCCCCCAGTCTTGCCTAGAGGCCGTGTCCCCAACACACAGCCAGGATTATCCCTCTGGATACCCTGGAGTTGCTGAATCTTGTGGAAACCCCTCCCCAGCGTCTCTCCCATCCCCGCCACCTTTTCTTTCCACCTAGACCCTCTCTCTTTCAGGGAGGCGGCCGTGTCAGTAAATTATGAGTTCCCCAATGCGGGAAGCATCTCCCATCCATAACCCATGATGCCTTGTGTGTAAATCACTCTCCCTTGCCTCTCCAAGGCCATCCCTGGCTGTCCCTCGGCTGGCTTCCTTCTCGGAAGCCTTCCCAGAAGGCAGCCGATGGTCAATCAGGAACGATTTTCACATTATCTGTCAAAAGGACACCATTCCATGGCACCAGGTCCACTTTTGCTGCCAGCGTAGCCTCTGGAATGAATAGGTTGTTTGGGGTTGCCATGGAGAAGCTGGGCCCTTTGGTGGTTTGAGCTGTGCTACATGCAATAAGAGGCCCTCGCCCAACAGCCAGAGCAGGGCAGGGGCAGCCGCCTCCCACCCTGGTGCCCTCCCTGGGCGGTCAGTGCCCTCTGCTCTGACCCAGCCAGCCAGCCGCATCCCCATCCCTTAGGGTTATTAGCAGGTTAAAAACAGATTAAATTTAAATGACGTCAGCTTCGTTCTGCAGGGGGTTTCTTGAGTTCTCATCCAGGCTCCAGCTACAAAGCAGCCCCTGCGAGACTCAGTCTCCAGGCAGAGGTCTTCGTGCCCTGGTGGCTACGTCCCCGGGGAGAAGAGGGAGCCCACTTAGTAACCGCGTTCATGTCAGCCCGGAACAGAGTCACTGGTACGTGCGGCGTGATTAATCAGGGGCCATGCCACACTGTCCTTGCACACAACCTGGCTTAAATTTAAGCATAAAATAGAGCTCACAATGAGTCATACTTCTCCATAACAGAAGATGGGAGTCAGCGTGCTGGGGGAAGTCCCCTGCCGGAGCAGGAATATACCTCTTTAGCTCATCTTTAATCCCCCCCTGTGAGCATCTCCCTCTAAATGAGGGACATAGGAAGACTTCGATACCAGGACAAAGCCATCTCTTACCTAGAATGGTGAAATTCTTTCCTCCGTCTCAGACCCAGGAGGACGTAAATAAAGAGGAAATGCCCGGTGCAAACTTTATCCATTTTTCAGATTTTCTTCCCTCTTACTTATGGCACTAACGTAAGTGGTACTTCTGGATTGGTACCAGCCAGATAGGTGCCTGGGGACTCAGAAAGTCTCAGGGCTGCATTTAGAATCAAATAGAGCTAATGGCGAAGGCTCTCCCCCCTGAAAAGGGAAATAAAATAGCTTTCGAAGCCGGATTGCTTGCTGCATTATACCGGGGCGAGGGTGTGGAGTCCGTTTTTGTTAGATGGGCTTCCCCTGAAATCCAGGCCCGCACATTAAAAAGACATTTGGGGGCAAAGCGAGAGAGTGGCATGGACATATATACACTACCAAACGTAAGGTAGATAGCTAGTGGGAAGCAGCCGCATAGCACAGGGAGATCAGCTCGGTGCTTTGTGACCGCCTGGAGGGTTGGGATAGGGAGGGTGGGAGGGAGGGAGACGCAAGAGGGAAGAGATATGGAACATATGTATGTGTATAACTGATTCACTTTGTTATAAAGCAGAAACTAACACACCATTGTAAAGCAATTATACTCCAATAAAGATGTAAAAAAATTTATAAAAAAGACATTTGGGGGGAATCTTCCTTTTTAAAAGTGTGCAATTAGGCGTTTGTTTAGCATTTCCCCTATTTTATAGAGGAGGAGACTGAAGCGTGGAGACTGAGGAGACTGCCTGAGGTCACACGGCCTCAGGGGGGTATTGCTTGGTCTGCTCAGCTCAGCTCAGCGCTTGCCCTCATTCTGGCTGCACAGGGAGAGCTAGGCAAAGAGGTGGTCAGGGAACAAGATAAGGGCCACTTGTAATTAGCTCCTGGCTGCAGCAGACACAGCGGCCGTCCTGAAGGAGGCTGGGCCCGATGGGTTTGGGTGGCAGACACTGGGACGGACAGACCAAGGGGCAGCAGGATGGCTCAGAAGAAACCAGCCTGGCAGGAGCAGACACTACCCGGCAGAGGCTGCATAAGGGAAAGGGCGAAGGAGCAGAGCCACAAATGCCTGGACGAGAGTTGGGCTTGATCTGGAGGAGGGAAACAGTCCTAGAATTGAGATTCAAAGCCCTGGACCTCCTCCAGGCTGTGCTGCAGACTTGATGTAAGCTCCTTCACCCATCTCTAAAACCAGCATCTGTAAGGCCTTCTCTGGCCCCGACATGTCACCAATCCAGGGCAGGACACAGGGAGCCCTTGCAGGTTCGCCTAAAGAAAAGAGACGGGGGCGTCCATGGAGGTGCATCCTCCAGGTCCTTTCCCCACCCTGCCCCAGAGCCCTGGGCCCTCGTGCTGGGAGGGTTTCTCCTCCCCTGGGTGTCAAGGGATGGGCCCCATCTTCCTCTGGGCCTGGTGCCAGAAGTAAGGCTCCTTTGCAACCTGGGGAACACTACAGGACTTGGAGACATCAGAAAGGCAGCTGGGCAGCTCTGCAGGGTGTGGGGGACATGGCCTCACATCACAAGGACAATAATGACCAGGCTGAGTGCATGGGAGTTTGGTAATGAAAACAGTGGTGATGGTGGTTGGCATTTATTGAATTTTACTGCCTACCAGGCATCAGTAAGTGCCTTGCACGTATTTTGCATCGTATCCTGTAAGGCAGGTATTATCATCCGCACTTTAAGATGAAGACACTGAGCTGTGGGAATCTCCTTTGCCAAGGTTATTTGCAAAGTAAGTAAACTTCCAAGATTTTGAACTCAGGCTCACCTGACTTCAAGACAGTGTGTAAGAGTTTAACATCCCTGTGTTTGCCTCAAGCAAAAATGAAAATTCTGGCGGCGTTCATTGTACTGTTTGCATACACACGTGCACACTCGCACGTGGGCTGCGCACGGGCACACACAGCCCGGTCCTGGTTGCACCCACGTTCCCTGATGCCAGCTCCCCCTGCAACCATGGATGGTGCGTGGGAACTATCACTACACGGTCACAGAAAGAACTGATCACCCCTCTCCAAGGGCAGATCAAAAACTCACAAGCACAGCAGGGTCTGCAACAGAGAAAATTCCCAGAGTGCCTGCCTGCAACCCCACGGCGGCCCAGGGGAAGGCTTTGGCAGAGGCCTGGGCTGCAGTGCGCTTTGCCCGTGATGGGGAGTCTTCATCATGCTGGGTCCCTGGGCTGTCCTCCTTCCAGTAGTGCCACGGGGAGCCTGATAGCTCAAAATGGCCATATTGAAATTAGGCTTGAGAGTACAGAACTGCAGGGCTTGTGCCCTGCAGATCCCAGGGGTGACCTTCTTCAGACTGAGAAGGCTGGGGGAGAGGGGTGGGCATGAGAGAGCCGGGCCTGGACTGCAGCCCTTTAGGAGCCGCCAGCGCTCAGGCCAGCTTGCCTGGGGAAGGGTCACAGGAAGCCCCACATTCCTATCCCAGCATTCTTTCCTACTGAAGAAGCGTTTATGACTTAAGCAGCTACACTGGGGCAGGCAGGGGCAAGGGAAGGAGAGAATGTGTCAGTTTCTCGATGTCAGACAAGAGTGAGGACAAAGGAGCATCGTGCAGAATCGTGTGAAGCTGGTGGTGAGGACACTGGCTGAGCCTCAAGCCCTGGGTTCGAGGCCCAGGTGTGCCCCCGCCTCACCTAAGTCTCTTAGTGTGTCTTGGTCCCTGTTTCCTCACCTATTAAGTGGGGACAGTACCCCTGAATATGCCACAGGTAGTTGCAGAAAATGTCAAGGAGCTCTCCGAATGAGGAAGCCAGGGCTTTTCCTGTCAGTAATCATTAGAAGACAGGGAAGGAAATGTTGGTTTCTTTAGCTACCTTTTCAACCATCATTGACTCCTACAGTAGTGAAATAGCTGTAAATATTTTAATATATATAACATATATAATATCTTATATACATTTAATACAGAAAATATATTTTTATATTTACATATAGAAATATGCATATATCTACACCTGTATACATGTACATATACACATGTCTTTTGGAAAAGTAAGAACAAGAAGCATTCTAAATGAGGCTACTGGTACTCACCCTTAATAGTACCCATGATTTTTTTTTCCTCTAGCGTTTTCTGTTGTGTGAACAGAGAATGTGTGTATTACTGTTTGTAATTTTAAAACAAAGGAGAAAAATGAGCCCAGCCTCTTTGCAAGGTGCCACCGGTGCCAGGTCCTTCCTCTGTGCTTCCTTCCGCATGTTGGTTACACAGAGCTCCTCAGGGTTCAGCCACAGCCTTCCACTGCCTTCCTTAAGGTGTCCCCCAGAGGTCCTGGCCCTCCCTCACATTCTGCAGTGAACAGATATATATGCCACTTGAAGGGATAAGCCACATTATCCACAAGGTTTCCAGTGTGGGACCAGGGTGGGAGCAAAGAGGAAATTAGTTCCCACACATTAGCGGGAACACAGCCCAGGCTGGAGGTTGGTGACACCGAAATAATTGGAGGTAAGAGCTGTGAGGCCATTAAGATAAATTTTTGACATAAAAATATAGGCTGGTTCATAAAAGGTTGCAGTGACAATAGGTTATAGTGACAGCTTTTCAACAACTGTATGTGTCTCCAGATGGAAGGGAATTCAGCATAATGAATTATGGGCAGTCTGGACAACACAGCATCCTTTTATAGGCATAGATCTAAGGGAAGAATAAAGTTATTCAGACTGACCCATATTAAATAGCATTATTGTTAAAACATGGAGTGGAGAACGAGTGAAAGGGTTAGAAGCTTAAAGACTCAGCTACCCAGGCGGAAAGTCCTTGGTCTTCCAACCTGGGCACTGGGTGTTTGTGGCTCCGATCTCTTGTCTAATGAGTATCTTTGTCCCAGGATCCCAAGCGGACATCCACGCTTACCTGGCAGGGCTCCCGGGCCTTCCTGTGTAGGGAGCATTGTTCCTCCACCAGCTCAGCTGTTACAGTTTTGCCCCTTTGATTACATTGCCTCCACTGACTCCTGGATGAGACCTTCTTAAATGGAATGTTCTCTGGATGGGAGATACCAGTCAGAAAGAATGGAGCTCCAGGAAGAAGTGGGATCCGTCAGGCTGGGAGATGGGAAAAGACCTGGCTCACACAGAACCCTCCCTGCCAGAGTCTGCTCTGGGCCACTGATCAAGTTCTTGTCCCTGAGTCAGAGAACAGAAGAGGCCACCTTTGGCGCTGTCCACCTGTGTTTAGCTAAGAATAACAACAGCCACAATGATAGCCACCATCACTGCTTGCCTGCGGTGTATCTGACGCTGCACTGAACACTCTGCATCGTCTCACTGAAATCTCAAACAACCCTATGACATAAGTACCATTATTCCCATTTTACAGATAATAAAACTGAGGCTTAGGGAAGTTAATCTGCACTTAGCTAATGTTCAAACTGTTTGGAATTTAAATCTGGATCTGTCTGACCCACAGGTCCAGGCTCCTGACCACTCCACTGTACTGTACCAACCCATAAATATTCACATGCTTGAAAACTAGACAAAAAGCATCATTAAAAAGGGGAGAAGGGCTTATAAATGCCTGCAAGAGCTATGGAGAGGCTCAGCAAGAGGGGAAGCAAGATTTGCTGGGCTGCTAAAATTCTCATACTTTTTAAATGGGCTTTGGTTGGGAGGAAAGCGTCCTTGAGAGTAAATGTTTGAGTTCAGTGATTTCACTCTAGGTGTGTGAATTTAGATTAATAATTTGCTAATGGCAGTTAAATGAGGTGAAGTAATTTCTGTGGCTATAAGGAAGCAGAATTCCACACTGGAACAGGCATATATTTTCAGGACTCCGCTCTCAGTGGTTTGCCACAGGAAAGCACTGGCAGGTCTGGGATCTTATTAAACCATGTTGTGCTTGTGAATGATGCCCTCAGATAAGGGCAGACCCTTTAGGGACCACCTCAGTCCTCAGGGTGGGAATTGAGGACGGAGCCAGGCTCTGTGAGAGCTATCAGTTCCCTTTTTCATTGTGATTTCCTTCCAGCTTCTACAGTCCTGGAGTAAGAGCAAATTCCTTTAGGTAAGACCACTGGAGTGGGAGAGGATGTACTCTTAGCTCCGAGATGGCCAGTGAAAAACAAGAGTGCACCTCTGTCTTACTCAGTTCTAGTTGCTATAACAAATCCACCATAGCCTGGGTGGTTTATAAACAAGAGAAGTTTATTTCTCATAGTTCTGGGAACTGAAAGTCCAAGATCAGGATGCCAATTTGGTCGGGTTCTGACGAGGGCTGTCTTCCAGCTTACAGACTCCAACTTCTTATTGTATCTTCACATGGCAGGAAGAGGGCTCTCTGGGGTCTCTTTTATGAGGGCATTAACACCATTCATGAGGGTTTCCCCTCATGACCTAATTATCTCCCAAACTCCCCACCTCCTAATACCATCACATTGGGGGTTAGGATTTCAACATATGAATTAAGGGGGGGACAAAAACATTCAGTCCATAACAGCCTCCCCACTACATAGTGCATTTTTGCCTTTTAGGTTCTCAGGCTAGCCCACTGCACTGCCCAAACTGGTCTTGCCTGATGACTTTTTTATGTTGTCTTCAGGGATTTCTACCCTATATCCTAGCGTGTCATTTGTTTATGTCCCAACTTCTCATGGGCCACGCCAGATACACAACCTAGCCTCCCTGGCGTCGGGCACACGTGGGGCTCAGTTAAGAGCTGCTGCTTCAATGTTACCCAGAGAAGGAAGCCCGTGGGGCTCTGGGTTCAGAGGAGGAAAAATGGCCAGGCTGAGGCAGGGGGAACAGAGCAGAGTCCAGTGGCCATGGCAATCACAGCCCTGGAGAAACCCACTCACCCAGGGGCAGGGGACAGCAGCAAGGGGTCCCGGGTGTGTCGCTGGTCCTCAGCACCTTTGACAAGCACAGGATGTCTACTCTCTAGGGACCCCCTGGAGAATGCCTGGTTTCTGCAGGATTTGGAGACAACCAGAGTGCAGGGCCTCCTCACCCTAACAAGCAAAGGGATAGCATGCCAGTCGGTTAGACATGACGCCATCCCTGTGCCTTCCGGAGCGTCCCCTGAGTCATCTGCCCCTCCTCCCACCTCAGGTCTGTCCCAGGCCGGCGTGTTGTGTTACCCCCTCTCCCTGGGCTTTTCTTAGTAACAGTGCTGGCTACAGCAGCTACGCAGAGGCCTCCTGGAGACATTCTGTCCTGGTCAGTCCCAAGGCTGACCCTGAGTCCATATGTCCACCCCACCTGCCCAGTGTCCTGGGTGAGGTCAGTGGAGCACCTTTGGGAAGCCACTAGGAGGTCAGGAAAGCCGTGGCCATGGCATATAAGCAAGTGGCTGTCCCTCCCAGCCAAGGGACAGCGCCAGGCAACTGTTCTAAGAGAAAATGCTGGTGTAAACGCAGGTCCTCTCTCCAGAGGGTCTGATTCCTGGAGGGGTGTGAGGCTGGATCTCGGGTGCTACGTGAACCTGGGCCCTGGGGACGGCACCCCATTGGCTCAGAGACATCAGGACACGGGAGGGTCTGCCATCCCAGGCCAGCTTGGATTAGCCAGCGTTTCTGCAACCCACTGACCCCCTGATTTCTCAGGAAACAACATCACAACTCTTGCCAATTGGCGAATGAGACACTGACTGTGGAGTGAGTGGCCCTCTGTGCCCCGCTTGGTAGTGGGCAATGTGGGGTGAGGTCATAAGTCAGGACAGTGATCCCTGCCCCCAGAGAGAAAGTGAGGTTTTAGGAAAGCAGATCTGAGGTCAGAGATAAAGCTGGGTGGAATTCTCAGGACCTAGAACAGTGGGGAATGCTCAGCCCATGGGAGTTCGGTACCTGCAGGTCTGCTGTACACACCTCGGGGTGATTTGGGCCAGAAAAGGCAGCCCCACAAGCCCCTGTTCACCCCTCACAGTTGGCTGGACCCCCACTCCAACCAGCAGTCAAGGATCTCCCCTGGCCGGGACTTGTGGCTGGGTGGAGGGGGTCAGGACAAAGGTGTGTGCCCCCGGCCTGGTCCTGGGCTTTTGGAGTCTCTGGAGACCTCGAGCTGGCCCTGAACTCTATGTCTCAGGTTAAAAATCTGGGATTCCAGAGCTGAAGGAGCCTCAAGGTCTCCCACCCAGCCACTCATTTTACAGGTGGGCTCCAAGGACCAGGCTTGTCAAAGACCCTGGGGGGAATTCCCTGGAGGTCCAGTGGTTAGGACTCTGAGCTTCCACTGCAGGGGGCACAGGTTTGATCCCTGGTCGGGGAACGAAGATCCCTCATGCTGTGTGGCACAGCAAAAAAAAAAAAAAAAGGCCCTGGGGTATATGGAAGAAGAGTGTCCCCTGGTTGGTTTTCTGAAAGAGGCTATTGGAGGATGTGTGACCATGTCCTCTCTCTGGTGCTGGGGTCCAGGAAAGCGTATGGACACATTTGAGTCCCCACCCCATCCACCCTGGGGAGCAGCGCCCAGCTGTGGAGGCCTGTGGGCTCATTATCAGAGGCTCTGATGCAGCTGCATTCAGGGTCAGAAGGAAAAGGAGTCTGCACTCAGCTCATCATGGAGCTCAGGGCAGGAAAGGGTCTGAGCTCCACGACCAGGGGGGCCCCCGGTCGTTCAGCACTGTACCCATGTCCTCCAAGGGGGCTCTACCCAGAGGATGTGCCTGGATCTGTGGTGAGGTGGCCATAGTGCCAGGAGGTCAGTTCTGCGGGCTCAGGCTTGGGTGTCTGGTGGATAGACCTATTGCAGGCCAGGTCCTCAGTGCCCAGGGGCTGGGGTAGGTCCAGCGGACCCCTGTTGCTACCCAGCATGAGGCATCTGGACTTAGGACCACTGGACGTCTGGAAGAGCATTTCCCCCTCTGTAACTGAGGCAGTTGCCACTGGTTACAAGGCCTGCTGACAAGTGGTCCCACTGGGACGTGGGTGTCACCAGAGGAAAGAATTGACAGTGATGAAAGTGGCAGATTTCCTGGGAAACAGTATCCTTTCCAGGCAGCAGCTGGAACCCTGGAGGTGGACACTGAGAGCTTTTCCTTCTGGTTCTGACGCTGAACGTGCCCTGAGGACTCAGGCCCCTGGACATCTGCAAAATGGAAAGACCAAGTCACTTTGGGTCATTTGATTTCATCAGAGAGAGCGAGAGAGAGGAGTAAGAACAACCATAAGAACAGAAAGAAGGACGTTAAAACACACGTGGATTCCACGCCACCCTCTGAAATTAGAGAGGATCCCTTCCTTGAAGCTGCCGCATTCCACCCTCCCACACTTCTCTGCTCCTTGGCTGACTGTGGACACAGGTCCCATCCTGACCCAGCTCCCTGCCCCCACCCACGGCGGCAGCCAAGGCCCGGAAGCAGTTGTCCTCTCTGCCATTTGCAGAACCCAGGGCCAGGCCTCTCTGATGGTAAAACAGGAAGGTCCTATGGACGGTCAGCCGAGGGTTCTGCCCTACGTGCTGGAGTGCGGCCTGATCCAGCCTGACCTGACCTCCTTACTCTGTAAGGCCCTGGAGTAAGTCCTCAACCCCTTGGAGGGCAGCATGACCCTGTTTCTTGCTGGGTGACTCCCATGCAGCACTGTGTCCCTGCTGGAGAGGCCCCGTGGGGTCCAAGCAGGCCCTGCACAGAACATGGTCCCTGGCTCCCAAGAAACCACTGCCTGCGAGGGGCATGGAAGAAGCCCTCACCCTGCATCTTCCCTCTGTTTTGCTGAGATATAAAGTAAATTCTGGTCATGTTTCAGAACATGTAAATCCTTACTGATTAAAGTGCCCATGCAAATTGACAGATATCCTAGCCTCTGGGCCTGAAAGAAAGAGGGATTCTAATAAAAGCAGGAAAGTTATCCAAAACCCTCCTCCTTCTTCAGCACTGTGAAATTCTGCCAAATCTTCAGGAACTTCAGGGAAAACTCCTTGAAAGACAAGTTGCAGTATACAGGGGTCAGGATCAGGGTCAAACTTTGAGTGTATGTGTGAGTGCGTGCATGGTGGGGGGAGGGTCCGGACGGATTTCAGAACATTCTTTAGACACTCAGGAAGGTGGTGTAGGCAGAAACCACGCTTCAGCTTCAAAACCGGGCCTTGTGCACAGGGGGTGCTCAGGAAGGCGAGGCGGCCTTTCCCCCCCCAACCCCGGCAGGCTCTGCTGCAAGGTGCAGGGGTCCCTGTGACCTCATCTGTTTAGGATCCCCTTGTGGGGCTGCCCATCCTGTCACTTGCTCTGTCATTAGCTGATTTTCGATTCCGTCCAGCTGCTAGATCTAATGCACCGTGTTAGGCAATGCCTGACAGGTCCTAAAGGGATCGACCCAAAATTCTGGGTTCAGCCTGACCAGTTTAACAAAGAAATGTTCACTTTATGAAATTCCTCTTCTTATGAAATGCAATTAGCCATGTTAACCTGCTGCGGGAACGAATCATTCACTGCTTGGAGTGAGTACGTTTTATCAGAGTTTTTCTCCCAAAGCTAAACGGAAGTAAGAGGAGAGGGGAAGAGGAGAGTCTCCCATGGAGGGTCTGGGCACCCAGGAAGTGGGCGCTTGTGGACACATCAGGGAGGGAAGGAGGAAGCCAGAGACTTGCTGAGCCCCCACTAAATGGCAGACGCTGTCCTGGGACCTCAGCTGCCCAAGGAGTAGTTAGGGTGGTCCATCACGTCCTGCAGGCAGGAGATGGTGACTCAGAGTGGGCTGGCCAATTGCCCAGAGCACACAGGAGACAGAGATCAGTGGGGGACTTGAAAGGGAGTCCTCTGACCTCAGAGAAGTATCTCTTCCCCCTGCCGCACACTGGGGATGCCTAGAGGGATGGGGTGGGATGGCAAAATGATTGTGAAACACGGGGGGAATGCGGAAAAGGAGGTGGAAGACTACCAGCAATGCACTTTGGTTTTTTAGTCTTGGACCTAATGGGAATGTTGTTTTTCAAATATCGGAAAGAGAATTATATCCGAAGATACAGAGACTTGGTACTTCTCTCTTAACTTTGTTTCTTCGATGAGCAAGGCTCTGTCGTAATGTGAACTGCCATTCTCCAGTTTATCATTTAGTCAATTTAGATTCTCACACACCCCTCTTTCTCAGGACACTTGAACTGACCCAGGATGGGGAGGGAGGGGCAGTGAGGCTCCAGCCTAGAGCTTATCAGTAACTGGCCAAAAATGTCACCTTTTGGTGTCCACAGATAGTAATATCCATTTCTGTTCCTGGTATGATGAGCGACAAAAAGGCGATGCCCAGAAATAATTTGGAAGGTGTTACCACATACAGAAGGGAGTAAAACTGTGTCTGTAAACGTGAAAATGGCAGTATCTGCTTTAGTGAAGTTTTAGTCTTTTATTTCGTTTTCTCCTGAACATATCTATAGCTCATTGTCTGTACCAGGAACTCCCATACACCCTGTGATGGTCTCTCCCCTACTGCCCTGAATCACATTGAACATTTTGGTTCTGTAAACATCCTTCTTCCCCAACAAGACCGCAGTCTCCTCGGAGGTAGAGCCCAGCTTTCTTTCTCTTTGTCTTATCTTCAATCCCTGAGATATCATAGGAGCTCAGAATATGTTTGTTGTTTTGTGTTTATTCAAAGTTAGAGCTATAATTCACAAAATACACACCTCACATGTCCTCTGGTAAATTCTCCCTTTAATTGAAATGCATTCATTTGAGAAAGCGATGCTGATAGGAACAAGATAACTGGAGAACTGGTGGTTTTCTAAGTGGCGTGGGCCCCTCAGCCTGTAAATTACAATATGGAGCACTGAGATACCAAACCCGTTGGGGGAGGTACTGAGGGTTATCCATTCTCGCACAGAGCACTCAACACAAACCCCAACTCATATTAATTAAAAATTCTAAATCACACCATTGTTTTTTTTCTGGAAGTACTTTTATGCTCTGTTTTATTTGTCACCATTAATAATAACGATCATAAAAATAACAATAAAACTACTATGTGATTAAGGTGCAGATAAGCAATTAGAAAACAACATATTTATGGGCTTTTAGGAAGCCTTGCACTAGGAACAGGAATAGAATAATTACAAGGAGGTTTGTATGAGAGCTGGTTTCAGAAGATTCTTCAACTGGGAGTTGAGGTTGGTCACAGGGTTCTATTTTGTCTGTGATTCTGTTAACCTGTTCCCCTGGTGGTGATCAGTTAGTCACTCATTCATCTGACAAATATGTATGAAGTGTATGCCAGGCAGAGTGCTAGAGGCTGGGAGTGCAATGGTAACTAGAATAGCCCCCACTCTTGTGGTCTGGGGTGGCTACAGACAGGTGTGTGTCTATTACAGTTAAGTGTGGTATGGCTAGCAATGGCAGTTGTAGGTACTTTGCGCTATGGGGGAGCTTTCCCTGTGGGTATTTTGTCTAAACTGAGACCTATGGAATGAGTTGGAGATATCCAGGGGAAAGTTGGCCCCTGGAGAAGAGAGAGCTCCCTGGAGAGCCCCAGTGACCAAAAAAAAAAAAGGTGCTTGGTAACTCAGAGGACTGAATTTTGGACAGGGGTGGCAATCAGACCTGAGTTGGAGAGGTCAGTTTGGACCACATCCTGAGGGCAGTGGGGAGCCACTGAAGGGTTTATCGGAATAGTGATCAGGTGTGCGCTTCAGAATGTCCATGCTGGCTGCACTGTGGGGTGATGAGACAGGAAGCAGGACCACCAGATGCAGAAATTCATGATGATGGTGGCCTGGATATCGGTAATAACAGTGGGGACAGGTGATAAAAATAACAATGATAAATATTTAATTAGTTCTTACTATTCATCAGACCCCATAGTAAGTGCTTTACATGTTTATTTGATATAAACTTTAAACAGAACTTATGAAGCAGAGTTTATTATCACCATTTTATAGGTGAAGAAACTGAAACACAAAGAAGTTAAATAATTGGCCCAAGATTGTGCACACCACTAATCTGAGTGGCAACTGTGAACCAGACTCCTGTTTGGACTTGAACCCAGACCCCGGTTTGATTTCAGAGCCCATGGTCCCTACTACTCTATTCAGTGACTTGGCAATGGGAAGTATGTTACTCAGGTAGGGAGGATGGGGTAAGCGGATGAATGTTGGTGTGACAAATACATCAGACAGTCCCTTGGGGCTCACTTGGTGCCAGAAGCAGTAGAGAGCCCTCATCCCCTGGACAAGGAGACACAAGAAGACAATATGGGGCTTCCCTGGTGGCACAGTGGTTGAGAGTCTGCCTGCCGATGCAGGGGACACGGGTTCGTGACCCGGTCCAGGAAGATCCCACATGCTGCGGAGCAGCTAGGTCCGTGTGCCATGGCCGCTGAGCCTGTGCGTCCAGAGCCTGTGCTCCGCAACGGGAGAGGCCACAGCAGTGAGAGGCCCGCGAATCACAAAAAAAAAAAAAAAAAAAAAAAGACAATATGAACAAACATCAGTAGAAACAACAAAAAATAGAAACTGAGACTCACAGGGGCTTCAGTTATATTAGAGTTTACAGAAACAGACACAAACTTTAAAATAATTATACCTTATCATGATCAAGGTGTTAAAAGACAAAATTGGAGTTTTCAGCAGAGAATGAGAAACTGTATTTTTTAAAAGAACCAAATGTACATAAATGCATAATACCCAAAATTAAGAACTCAATAATGAGTTTAACAGATGCAACCAAAGGGAGGAATATGAACTGAAAGATTGGTTAGAAAAGATAACCAGCATTAAGTAGAGAGAGACAAGAGAAAAAAAATACCCCCAAAAAAGTAATAAGGTAAGGACATTGAAGTTTCGGTGAAAATGTCTAAGATATGTATGATTGGAATTCCAAAGAAAGTTCAGAGAAAATGGGTCAGAAGCAGTATTTCAAGAGGTAATGGCAGAGAACATTCCTAAACTTTCAAAAGACATCAAGTCACAGATTCGAGAAGCACTAGAGACTCCAAGCAGGATAAATAAAAAGTTCACACTGAGGCATTCATAGTGAAACTGCTGAAAACTAACGACAAAGACAAATCCAAAAAGCAGGGGGAAAAGATTACTTTCAAAGGTCCAATAATTAAACACATAATTTTGGAAGTCAGAAGACAATGGAAATATCCTTTAAGTGCTGAAAGAAACTGTCAGCTTAGAATTTTATTCCCAGTGACAATACCCTTCAAGAACAAAAATGAGATTTTTTTAATGTGCAGACGGACCAAAGCTGAGATAATTCAACATCAGAAAACCCACACTAAAGGAAATACTGAAGTATATTCTTCAGGCAGAAGGAAATTAATTCAAGATGAAAGGTTGGCGTTTCAGGAAGGAATGAAAAGCAATAAAAAATGTAAAAATGTATGTCTAAATGAATATTAGCTTATAAAACAATAAAAATACTCTCATATGGAACTTAACACACAGAGAGAAATAAATAGATGCAAAAATGGCATAGGGAAGGGAGAGGGGATGGTAAATGGAGTTAAATTATTTTAAGGCCCTTGAATTGACAAGGAAAAGAGTATAAATATCAATTAACTTTAGACGTCAATAAATGAAGGATACAGGTAGTAACGTCTATGGATATTGCAGTGAAACAATGCAAAATATTTAATCTGAAAGAAAGCAAAGGAAAAAAAGAAAGGGGAATGTCGAACAAGTGAGACCAACAGAAAGCATTTCATAAAGTGATAAATTTATACCTAAATACATCAGTAAGTTCATCAAATATATATGTTTCAACTCAAAGAGAAAGATTTTCAAACTGATTTTTGAAAATTGACTCTATGCTGTTTATAAAAAACACATTCAAGGATAAAAGATATAGAAAGATTAAAAGTAAAAAGACGGGAAAAAAAGATTCCATGTGAAAAGCAAGTGTAGCTACGTCAATATCAAACTAAGTAGACTTTTAGACAAAAAGCAGGACATTCAGAGTTAAGAATAGAGTTAAAGGACATCTCATAATTATATTTTTTTTAAAAAACAAACCTCTGTTCACCAGGAAGATACAATAATTGCATGCACATAAGAATATAGCCTCAAAATGTACGAGGCAAAAATTGATAGAACTACAAGGAAAAAAGTAGAAGAATCCACAACCACAGTGGGAGATTTTTTAATACATTCTCTAAACACATTCTCTAAACAAAACAAAAGTGAGGGTATAGAAAATTTGAGGATGCAATTAGTAAGCATGTCTTAATGGACAGGTATAGAATATCGTGCACAAAAACTAGGGAATACACACTCTTTTGAACCACAAACAATATGTGTAAGCACCATGGAGAAGAATAAGTATGCAGTGTTGTGCATGTACCATTTTAAATAAGGGGGTCAGGAAAGACCTCACTGAAGTGGCGTTTGAACAGAGACCAGAAGGACATAAGAGCGTGACTCAGACGCTGGAGGGAAGAAGAGGCTCGGGGCCTGAGGATGCACATGCTGTCTGGTCGGGAAGCAGCCCGGCCCCGCAGGGCAGGAGCAGAGGGAGCTGGGAGCGGGGAGAAGACGTGGGCTGTACTGTCCCCACGGGGGAGCGCGGGACCGGCCGTGGATTGACGGGAATCAGGGGCTGCTGCTCCTTACAGAGCCAGACCACCTGGCTCCATCAACACCATGGAGCCAATGTCTTCCAAAATTCTGTTCAAGGCCTCAAGTTACTTCTTCCTGTCCGTGTCTGCTTAGCCCCTCCAGTCTCCCTTCGTCTCTGGGTCTTGACCCCCTTTCACAGCTCAGCCTTCCTCTGTGTCTTGTCAGCCACCTTTTCAGGGAAGGCACTAAACCCAGTGTCTATGGAACATGCACTGGGGATCTGCAATGCGCCGGGCCTTCTCAGGTACTTTATCTCAGGGGTCCCCAACCCCCAGGCCACGGAGGCCTGTTAGGAACTGGGCCACACAGCAGGAGGTGAGCAGTGGGCAAGCGACAGAAGCTTCACTGGCCGCTCCCCATCGCTCCCCGTCACTCGCATTACCGCCTGAAACATCCCCCCCACCCCGCACCGTCCGTGGAAAAATAGTCTTCCACAAAACCAGTCCCTGGTGCCAAAAAGTTGGGGACCGCTGCTTTATCGCATCCTAGCAAGCCTTGGCGAGAGGGCCGGGGGTTGGGGGGCGGGGGTAGGTGTTATTATACCATTTGACAGATGGGAAAACTCTTATGAGATTTTGCTCCTTTGTAAACTCAATCTTTTCACAGATGCTCACTTGACCCTCTGATTGAATTGGAACCAGGCTCTGCTGGTGACCCAGCTTCCAGGGCAGCCACCTCCAGGGGTCGCCGCTCTTCCTCCCACCCTGTCCGTATCTCTGGGCCCAGAGGACAAGCGAGGACCCTCAGCACTTCCCTCAGGCACTTCCCATTGCCGCCGGTGGCAGTCCTGCAGCCCTTTCCAGGGCAGACTCAGAACCCCACCATCCTCCTCTGCAAATCTTCCCATCATCCTGGTCATGCCAAGGGGACCAGTGTGCAGCCCCAGCCTCCAGTCCAGGGAAGGCAGAGGAGAAGCTCTCTCTTCCTTCCCCATCCAGCCTCCCGGGCCCAGTTCAGATTTCCCCTCCCCACTGGGCCTCCTCTGCAGGCTCCAGCCCTCAGGGACGTGTGGTCCACCCTGTTCAGTTTCTCACATGTCACTCAAGGTCTCCTACTGAGCTCTGCTCTTGCTGCATGTGAGTCTCATCTTTCTAACCAGGCTGAGGCTCTCTGGTGGCCTTTGTTCCCATCTCCCAAGGCCAGTCTTTGCCCCAAGGAAGAAGAGAAGAGCCCTGCTCAGGGGTCTGAGGTTGGATGAGGTTCTAGTCCCTGAGCACTGGCAAGCCTTCTACAGCTCACAATGTGATCACTGACACTCCCCAGTCTGTGCACCACAAGAACCCTCCGTCCCTGTCACTCAAGTCAGAAACCACAGAGTCCTGGTCAAGCCCCGCAGCCCAGGAAACCTGTTTGGTTCTACTTTCAGCAGTGATCCCAAATCCAACTACATCCCACTCCTTCCCTGCACCACCTCGTCCACCTTCTTTCTAGCTGGGCTGCTGGTGCTGCCTCCTAAGTGGTCCTCCTGATTCCACTCTTACCACCCACAGTCAGTTCTGCACGTAACAGCCAGGGAGATTCTTTTTTTAAATTCTTTTCCATTATGGTTTATTACAGGATATTGAATATAGTACCCTGTGCTATACAATAGGACCTTGTTGTTTATCCATCCTATATATCATAGTTTGCATCTACTAATCCCAAACTCCCAATCCATCCCTCCTCCACCCGCCTCCCCCTTGGCAACCGCAAGTCTGTTCTCTGTTTCTGTGAGTCTGTTTCTGTTTTGTAGATAAGTTCATTTGTGTCATATTCTGGATTCCACATATAAGTGATATCATATGGTATTTGTCGTTCCTCTTTCTGACTTACTTCACTTAGTATGGTAATCTTTAGGTCCATTCATGTAAATGGTATTATTTCATTCTTTTTTTTTTTTTTGAAGTATAATTGCTTTACACGTTGTGTTAGTTTCTGCTGTGCAACAAAGTGAATCAGCTATATGTATGCATATATCTCCTCCTTCTTTTACCTCCCTCCCACCCGCCCACCCCCATCCCACCCATCTAAGTCATCACAGAGCACCGAGCTGAGCTCCCTGTGCTATGCTGTAGGTTCCCACTAGCTCTCTATTTTACACATGGTAGTGTATTTCATTCTTTTTTGTGGCTGAGTAGTATTCCACTGTATGTATGTACCACATCTTCTTTATTCATTCATCTATTGATGGACATTTAGGTTGCTTCCATGTCTTGGCTATTGTAAATAGTGCTGCTATGAACATAGGGGTGCATGTATCTTTTTGAATTATAGATTTTTCTGGATATATGGCCAGGAGTGGGATTGCTGGATCATATGACAACTCTATTTTTAGTTTTTTGAGGTACCTCCATACTGTTCTCCGTAGTGGCTGCACCCATTTACATTTCTATCAACAGTGTAGGAGGGCTCAGGGAGATCTTTTAAAACATAAATCTGATCATGTCATTACCCTGCTCAAAAGCTTCCAATGGTTCCCTACCTCACTCGGAAGAAACACCCAGACTCCTCCCCTCGATTATAAGATTTGACCCCTGCCTGCTCCTCCGCTCTCATCTCCCACCCCTCAGTCTCGCTCATTGTGCCTCAGCCTTCCCGGGTTCTTTCCTGACCTTCTCACACGCTGAGGGTGCACCCCCTTGAACACTGCCCTGAGTCCAGGTGTCTGCAGATGAAGGCCCAGTGCTCAGCCCAAAAGGCCTTTCATCAGGAAGGCCTCCTGCGACCAGTCTATCTGAAGTCGCACCTGTGCTGGCAGGCTCTGGACAAGAAACAGATGGCAAACTCCAAGAGGGCAGTTGGAGACTGCTTAATGACGGGCTACTTACAGAGGTATGCTTCAGGTTAGGGACGGTGTATGAGCACAGCAGGAAGCTGGTACCGTCCTTAGGCCTGAAGAGGCTAGGAAGGAGAGTGTGGTATCAGGACACAGAGGGGAGCATAGCTGCAGGAGGGGGCCATGCCTGGAGCCACGGCCTTTAGTAGAAGAATGCAGCCACCACCAACCTCAGCCCAGAGGAGCGAGCCAGAGTACATACCCCGACCTCTCCCTGCCCTCCCATCTCCTGCGGATACTTCCAGCAGCCAAACCCACCTGGGAGCCAGAGGGCAAGTCAGCCCAGGGATACACTCCTCAGAGGCCATCCTCCCCAACACACAGCAAGGCAGAGAAGTGGGGGTGGACCTGGATGGAGCAGAACTGAGCTCACCCAACACAGCATTCGTTACTCTGAAGCTCTACCCTGCTTCATTTTTCTTAAGAACACTCATCACTCCCTGGTGAAGTATTGTGTATTTAATCGTCTTGCTTTATTTTTGTCTCTAGACCCATGAGGGTGGGAATGGGGTCCTTGTCAAGTTTTGTTTGTTTTCCATTTACGTCTCCCAGGTACCTAGAACAATGCTGGCCTGTGGCAGGAGTTGAATAAATAGTTGGCGAATGAATGACTGAATGAGGCTGGTATTATCATCCCATTTTATAGTTGGAAAGACCAAGCCTCCGAAAACATAATCAGTCGAGGTCCCTGGGGGAAGCTGCCTGGGTCTTCTGACCCCCAGGGCATGGTCCCTTCACCACACCCCAGAGCAGAGTTACAACTGCTGAGAGGGTTCTTCGGTGCTTTGGAAACCACTGCGGGTCCAGGTGGCCACCAGAGCATCAGTCCTTGCTCTTCCCACACCCTTGGGCTTTGCACAAAAGTTGAGCATGGTTTGAAATCCTTTATGCCTTAATAAAATTAGCAGAAAAGTCCAAGTATTTTTCGTGATGCTGCATGCTTGCAGCTCGTGTGTTTTCAGCATCCTGATACTTACCCCTTTCCCCACCCCTGCCTTTGATTTCAGAGCCATTGGGAGCTTTCAGGGAAGGTCACACTCGTGCCCCAAGGCCGGGAGCCCACGTGCCCAGGGGCCTCTGTCTACTGCGTTCTGCTCTGAGGGCTACCTTTCTGAAAGGGGCGTCGTTCCAGGGAGGCGGTTCCGGGCTCTGTGGGACCAAGCTTCATCTATCGGCGGGCAGGTGTGGGCTGAGTGCCCGGGCAGCCTGAGTGCATCTGCACAACTGCAGCAGGCGTGGCGGGAAGGAATGTTGCTGAGGCTGCACCTTGCATGGCCTCCACCCCGGCTCCGGCTCCTCCTGGGAGAAAACCCATTATTCCTGTCTTGGTGGCTTCACACCCACGGGCACCGGCACGCTCTCATTTAGAGCCGGATGATTACTTGCTTTTGGGGTCACCGCATGGACGCAGCTGGCACTGAGGGTTTTGTGTTGAAATGAAGTGGCCGAGTCAGTCTGGTTCAGCTGCACTGGCCTTCAGCAGAGTGACATCACCATCCCCCTCGTTCAGCACAAGGTCATTTCTGTCCCCTGTCAGCAAACATTCCCGCCCCTGCTCCGGGTACCGCAGGACCCGCCTCTGCTTCTATTCGGGAACCGCTTCACTGTGGTCTCTGGTCTGCCAGGACTGGTGACCTTGATTCTTCCTCATGAGGGATCCCAAGGTCAGTCCCCTCAGGGCTCATGAGAATGACCTCCATGGGCTTGTGGGTCCCAGTAGGGAGAGTGGACCTCTGTGCTCCTGTCCACACCTCCCCACTGGTAGCACATCCGGGGGTTACACCTCCCACCCTGCCGTCCCACCAGGCTCCCCCACGGACCCTCCTCCCCAGGCAGCCCTGTGGAGCCTTTCTTTTCTGACCCAGCTTGTCTTCCTCTACTGAGCCCTGCAGAAAACTCACACCCAGCCTGGCTTCATCATCTTCTTTAATTCTGTGTCAGGAAGGCTATGGGGTTTGGTAGAGCCTCGCCACTCTCATTTTACCTAAACTAGTCTTTCTTAAATTGGGAGAAAGAAGGAAAGATGATAGGAGAAACAAGACATAGCAATGAACGCCAGAGTGAGAGATTTGCCAAGCATCTGAACTTTGTCCTCCCCACACTCCCTGTTCCGCTAAATAAAGAAAATAGAGGTGCCTCCGGGCCTTTTTTAAATCAAGATTTTATTAAAAAGAGACGTAGTTTCAATCACCAAGCAAACAATCCACAAAGACATTTTCTGGAATCATGAGAATAATAAAAGCTATCATTTTGGAGGGGCTGAATCCATGCCAGGCCCTGGGCTGTGGGTTTGGCCATCTATCATTCTCACCCACCCCATGAATTGAAAGGTTGATACCATCCCCTTTTTACAGATCAGGAAACAGGTTTGGAGAAGCCTGGCAACCCGTCCAGGACACAGTGCGTGTGAGAGCTGGGTCTGGGGTTGGCACCAAGTATGGGCGGCTCTGGCACTGTCTTCACTGTCCCTCACGGTGGAGCCCCACTCAGACCAAGGCAGGTGGCCAGAGGCCACACCAGAGCTTCCGTGGCCGGAAGCTGTTGCGACTCCCAAAGCTAAGAGAGCACCGCAGAGGGATCCCTACGTTTGGTTTTTGCTTCCCATTTCAGAGCTTCCTTTCTGGGTTAGGGCTGTGACCATATCACAGTATGTTTGCCCAGCCCAGTTTGAATCCTAAGCTGGTGAAACAGAAATATCCTTGTGAAAATAGGAGCACACTTTTATTTACCAAAGGTAAACGAAACCTTTCACTGGTCTGAAGGGTTTCCGTGTTTCTGCCTCCCGTCTCCTCCCCTCCGCTCGCTTTGATTGCCCATAACATTAACCTTCAGAAAGAAACGAAAGTAAACAAGCTGGCAAATCCAAGTATCTGATTTCCCGGCTGCATCCTTCTCAGACACGGTGGTGGCACCTGCCACAGACCCTCTCGGGAGTTACCCGGCAGGGAGGCCTCCGTGGGCCTCACGTCCACCCCACGCCTGCCCCTCGTGCTCTCGGGGTAAGGGAGTTCCTTGCTGGAATTTGGTCATCGTGAAGCTCGCATATGTATCGATTCATTTAGCTTTCCCTCGGTCCAGCTGGTCTTGGCAAGGCTCCGCCGCAGCTCCAGGCTTGTGGCTCTGTAATGGGGGAAAAAAGGAGGGAAAATGCATTCCATGCAGGACTTGTTTTGCGTTGGGTCAGTCTTATTTTCGGGCATGTTGTCTTAATAGGGGAAGGCTTTTTCTCGGAAAATATCACCTTCAAGTCCTGTGACTCTTTTCCAGGTTATATAAAAGGGCATCAGGCAAACACTCGGATATTCAGCAGCTTCCTTTCTTGGGAGCGCACGTGGTGGGGGAACGGGCTACAGTGTGCCTCTAGCAGCAGCCATGCAGAATAAGAATAGGCAGCATTTACCTTCCTAATCAGCCTTCAGTCTGGATAGTATCTGCAGTACTAAAGGTTACAGCTTTTTCTGTGACATATTGCTTCTTCAGAGAGTATTAAAGATGTTTTGAATCTATTTTTTAGGAATCTTGAAACCACCAGTGGAACATTTTTGATGTCGTGGGTAATGCATAAAGCAGCAGCTCGGGAAGGCTGGGCGGGGAGAGGTACCAAGGGTGTTGGAAGCACAAAAGACACTGCCCATTATAGTTTGAACAGTTTGGAAGCAAGCAAGGTGGGGCATATGCTGAGATGTGGGAGTAGATGTGGCTGGGAAGTGGCATAATTCCTTTTATTTGCAGGGGGATGGAGAAGAGGCAGACAGACCCTGCCTCTCCTGGGAATGGGCAGTATTTATTGGGAAGGGAGAGCCGGAGGAAAAGTTCCGTAATCATGGAAGGAATTCTCAAGCCCTGCTCCGCATTCCTATTGTTTTGGCTTTTTATGCTGCCTGAACTTTCCCAACCCAGAGAACAGATTCATATAAAAATTGCAACAAGAAGTGATATCACTGTGGAAGTTGTAGTAGAGGGTGAATTTTATGTGTCATCTTGACTTGGCCGGGGAGGGATTGGGGGGCAAGATATTTAGCCAAATGTTATTCTAGCTGTGTCTGATTACCATTTGAATCAGTGGGGTGAGTAAAGCAGATGACCCTTCCTAATGTGAGTGGGCCTCATCTAATCAGTTGAATGTCTGAATAGGACAGAAAGGCTGACCTTCCCACAAATAAGAGGGAACTCCTCCTGACTGACCACTTGAGCTGGGACATAGGTTTTCTTCCAGACTCAAACTGAAACATCAGCTCTTCTTAGGCCTCGAGCCTGCCAGCTTTTGGACCAGAACTTATAGCCTTGGTTCCCCTGGGTCTCCAGCTTGCCAACTGCAGATCTCGGGACTTCTAGGCCTCCAAAACCCCATGAGCCAATTCCCTATTAATTGATCAATCTCCTATTGGCTCTGTTTCTCTGGACAACGTTGATTGACTAATGCACGTGGCATTAATAAAGCAGGGACTGAAATATTACAGTCTTTCCTGAATTCATAACCTGACCATATCAGTTGTGTCCACTATGAGAGAAAAGGGTCATTGAATCCCCAAAGTGTTCAGTATGTGGCCAGTGGCCCCAGAAAGCTCTCTGGCCACACCTCTCTGCTGAGACTATCAGAGGCCATGAATGGAAATGAGGAGAAAGCAACACGACGGGGAGGGAAACGGCCTCACCTGCCTGTCTCACCTGGCACCTCCCGGCTCCTCCCACCCAGAATGCCCCTTGGAAGAGCAAAGGACTCAAGCAGAGTTGGCCTGATACCCAAGCCCAGCTCCACGTCCCCCACTCCCGGCCGGCCTGGCCTCCCAGGGGTGGGTATGGTCCTGCTAAACTCTGGGAAATGAAAGCTAACATTACCCACATGCTGTTGACACTCTTTTACTGTGATTGAGACCCAGGTCCATGGAAGAGTCCCTCCCACCTCCTCAGAACTGCTTTGGTAGGAAAACAGAAAACCCTCTAGCACCCTCAGGCAGCTGTCCTCTCTCTAACTGCATCTCCCCAGGTGGCCCTCGGCCACAGAGAGGTCCTGACTCTTTTCTACCTGCACAGCCTCTGTTTTTGCCCAGGTGACAGGGCCCTGGGGCTGGTGGGAGGGGCAGGGAGAGGCCACAGGGCTCAGACCCTGGACTGGAAACTGAGAGGAACTAAGAGTCCTGCCTGGGAGACTGGGTATCACCTGGCACCCACACCCAATGGTCAGTTGTGGTCTGGGGGTTCGTTTATGGGGTCCATATGGGGTGGGGGCCCCAGTTGGTCCAGATTCTACTGCCCACCCAGGCACTATTACCAAGAATGAAAATACTGCCGGGCTTTATAGCTCAACAGTTAAGCACACAGGTTTTCTAATCAGACCCAGCTTCACGTCTCAACGCTACTTCGTTAGCTGTGTAACTTTGAGCAAGTTAAGTAACCTCTCTGAGGCTCACCTGTGAACCTGGTTATGAGGAGTAGATTAGATTATGAAGCAAAGAATTTGGTTCTGTACTTAATAAAGTTAGTGCTCAATGAAATTTTGTTATCATTTTCCTATTTAGACCATCAGCATTTCTCACTAGTTATATTAAGACCCACAAGATTTGGAGTCTCAGCAAATAACATCATCCCGTCCATGAAAATGGTGCAAAAAGTAAGTCTGAGTGATCCACTGAAACGTGCTAACTGGGAAAAATCCAAGAGCAGCCCTATGAAGTAACTATTTCATTTGTACCCTCATTCATTCATTCAACAAACATTTATTATGCCAGCCCAGGCCCTCAAGGAACTCACGGCCTGGAGGAGGAAGCAGGCAATACTCTGTGATGAATCCCAAGGTCAACTGTCCTGAGCCCCATCACAGCTCATTGGAGGAAGAGACAGTCTGGCACACAGAGTGGTCAGGGAAGGCTTCCTGGAGGAGGTAATGCCTGTGCTGAAGTTTAAGCTCCACTTGGGTGAGCAAAGAGGTGGTGGCAGAGAACTCCAGGGAGGACTGTAAATGCAAAGCCAGAGAGACAAGAAAGAGAAAGACTGGGGACCAAGAGAGAGGATGCAAGAGTGTGTGAGGAGCATGGTGAGGTGTGAGGAGCGTGGTGAGGGATGAGGCTGGAGACCAGACTGGGGCCTGGTCCTGGAAAGACTCGTCAGCTGTATGGCCGGCTCAAACTCTGACCTGAGGACAGTGGAAGGGCCCTGAGGATTTTGAAGCAGGAGTGGTATGGCCAGGTTTGCATCTTTTGAAAGCTTAGGGAGGCCTGCTGGGCTGCCTGCCTTGGAAAGTCACAGCCTGGGATGCAGCAGTGATTCTTCCCTATAAGAACATCACAGGGGCCCCTCCCACCAGGAGGACCCTTCAGGCCAGGGCGTGGCCAGGCCTTCACTGGAGATGCAGTGAGTGCCCTGTGCAAATGGCAGATCTCCCTCGCACAGTGCCCACCAGTCCTTGTGGTGCCTTTGTGTAATTTCGATAAAGGTGCTTTACTAGTCAGAGTTCTCTAGAGAAACCAATAGGCTGTGTATATATATAGTGAATATTTATGTTAAGGAACTGGCTCATGAGATTATAGAGGCTGAAAGTCCAAAATCTGCAGGGAGGGCCATCAGGCTGGAGACCCAGGGAAAAGTCGATGTTGCAGTTCAAGTCCAAAGGCTGTCTGTCTGCTGGCAGAATTCCCTTTTGTTCCGGGAACAGAATTCCCTTTTGTTCCTTCAGCTGATTGAAAGAGGCCCACCTACATTAGAGAGGGACAATCTGCTTACTCAAAGTCTGCTGATTTAAATGATTTTTTTTTTTGGAGGGGGTGTTAGTTTAGTTTTCTGCTTTATGACTAAAAGTTTAAATGGTACATACTGTTGCTCATTTCATTCTTATTCTTTTAGTCATCTATTCAAGCACAAACTTGGAATTTCATAGCCATAAGGTCAGGACATAGACTTAACAAATGAAACCCTGGGCCAACTGTGTTAAGAATTTACTTGCTACCTCATGAACTATACCATGTTAATTACTTCCTTGACACGCTATGAAAGAATGATAAATGTTAATCTCATCTAAAAACACCCTCACGGGAACAGCCAGCATAATGTATGACCACATATATGGGCACCACGGCCCCACCAGGCTGACACATAAAATTAACCATCCCAGACACCCTTCCAGGCGGATGCGACCCTTTGCCCCAGGCACATGGCTTAGTGGGCAGAGAAGGGCACTGCACAGCCACATACATGCAGTAGCTCGGCCACACCCCATGTGCTCGCAGGTCTCCGCTCTGACCTCTTGCCTGCTACCCCACTGGCCCTGGACCAGACCTGAGGCTGTTCAGACACACCTGCAGCAGCTGCAGCTCCTTGGCCTCTCTATTGCAGGAGGCCAGTTCCAACCAGAGCCCCTGGTCCTTGGCCCCCTAGACCCAGTGACTGCCCCTCTGCTCACGCCCGGCTAGAAGGGAAAGGAAAATGTGAATGGCATGCTTTAAAATAATGGGTCTGTGATTGTCCTCACCACAGGTGAGGCTCTGAGTCTAATATGTCACACCTAGGGGCATCTCCAGGGCTGAGCTGAGAGCTGGGGCTCACTCCTCCTGCAGTGTAAGTGCCCGGCCCCGGCCTGGGCCAGTGGGATATTTTGAGGGTAGTGGGTGCACTAAGGGGGTCTGGGGCCTCGACGTGACTGGGGCATGGGAGAAACGGATCTGGGAAATGGGTCCACTCCTGCAGGCCTTGGCTGCGGCTCCTCTTGAAATCCAAGCATCCCAGGGACAGGAGCCCTAACACTGATTTTAGAAAACTTGGTCCCAGGGGCCCAGGAGTGGGCCATGGTCCGCGATGACGGAAGAGATGACGATCTACAAATATGAACTGACTGCCGGGATGCAGAATGCAGAGGGGAAGCTGCCTCCCCTTTGGCGAAAAATCAATGCCTGGTGTCAGGACTCCCTATTGACAGCTTGATTAGGAAGGACTCGAAACTCACTCTGCCCTGGAATCATACCAGGAAGAGACAGATGGAAGCATTTCTGGGGCCTTGGTGAAGCCAGCAACTGCACTAAATGCAGATGATTCCCACCCCACCTTCTCAAACATCATGGAGAAGCTTCCTTATTAAGCCTTCATTGACCCCTCAGATCTTTACTGAGGACCTACTATGTGCTGGACCCTATCCTGGCGATAAGGCAGAGTCTTGACTTCCAAGAATTCATGGTCTATTGGGGAACAGATGAGCAAATAGGAATTACAATCTGGGAGCACATGGGGACTCCATCCCCGTGAGGGGGAGGGGTAGAGAGCGTGTTAGAAGACCCCAGGTGATGCATGTGGCCTGGCTGGGGAAGCAGGCTGTTCAGCGGAGGCTTCTCTAAGGAGAGGATGCCCAAGCTGAGTCTTCGAGGGTGAGATGGAGTGAGCCTCGATGAAGGGGAGCCCACTGGACACACAGAGGGGAGGGTTTGAGCCAAGGCATGGAGACAGGAAGCAGCAAAGTGCCAGGGTAGGAGTGGCGAGGAGAGGAGCGTGCTGGGCCCCGGTGCTGACGGAAGCGACTCCTCCAGGCTGGGAAATGGGCAGCCTGGAAAGAATGTGGAAATGCTGAGCCCCCAGGACAACAAGGGGAGCACTCATACATCTTAAAACAGGAGGCGCCGCCACAACAACGTGCAGCGGAAAGCTGCCCCCGTGCGTGTGGGGACGGCTCCCCAGACAAGCTGCCTGATGCCCATCTGTGAGTGACAGGCCCTGGGAGGGGACGGGAAAGGGGCAAAGGCCCCCCCTCCCCCCTTCATCCTGAAACTTCCGCAGCCTCCTGCTGCTTAACACTCAAAATGAGCTCAGAATGATGTCACTCTGTGATGGTTAAATGCAGCTCTTGGTATCCAGGGCCCTGGCATAGGGGCGGCCACCGTACATCCCCAAGGGCTAGAGGCTCAGCAGAGTCCAGCGGGCTGCGGGAGGTGGGAGCACGTGTCAGGACAAAGGGGGAGATACGGGGCATCAGTGCGCGCCAGCTGCTGTCTCTCTGTACCCTTGTGTGTGAACTGTGGGTGGTTCACGTGTGTCTTAGCTCAGGCTGCCGTCACGAAATACCAACCTGGGTGGCTTATAAACAACAGACGTTTATTTCCCGCAGTTCTGGAGGCTGGAAGGCTGAGATCAGGATGCCAACACCATCAGGTTCCGGCGAGGACCCTCTTCAGGGGTCCGACTGCCCCATGTGTCCTCACACAGCGGAGAGCACGGGGAAGAAGCAGGCTCTCTCGTCGTCTTCTAAGGGCACCGGTCCCTCTCAAGAGGGCTCCACCTTCATGACCTAATCTCCTCCCAAAGGCCCACCTCCTAATGCTATCACGTGGGGGTTAGGATCTGAACTCTGGGGGGACACACACATTCAGTCCACAGCCGCGTGTGAGGAGTGCAATTACTGCTGCGCTCAGGAGTGTTTAGGCCGCGTGCAAGCTTGTGTGTGCAAATAAGGCCAAAACAGTGGCCCCTTGCGGTGAGCACCTCACTGTGCCAGGAGTCAGCCAGGCACTTCCGCTGTACATCCTTACACAGACCCTTCCTCAGGCCTGGGAAGGAGGGGACTCTATCATTCTCCTTGTGCAGGTGGAGAAACTGAGGCTCAGAAACATTCCATCCTTGCCTGGGGGACTTCGGAAATGAAAGAACAGGGATCCAAACTCCCCACTCTGGACGACCTTATGTTCTGACCCCAAAGGCATCGTGTTCCCTGTGCCCAGAACAGCACATCACCCCCTGCTTTCACCCCCAGCACGCCCCTCCTCCTCTGGCTCAGGACTCACCCCCTCCTCCAGGCAGCTTTCCTGGACACACACGGCTGGGATAGGTGCCCCCCTCTGTCACAGCACTTGATCTCCAGGTTGGACCCATTTCCTTGCCTGTCTCTCTGCCAGTCTGATCTGCTGGAGGGCAGAGTCCTCGTCCTACCCGAACCATAAAGGGTGGACAAATGGTGGTCCCAGAAGAGGGAGGATGGCGAACTCCAGCTCAGGACCCTGGACCTAGCCATCTGCTCCCAGAGCCTTGCAAACCGCACTCCAGTGTGGGCTGATCCTCTCAGCCCTAACTGCAGTGTTGGCTTCCCCTGCCTGGAAAGCCCCCACCTTTCAGGACCCGGCTTCAGGCCCGCCCCCTCATCCCTCTGCCCTGCAGGCCTTTCCGATGCTATCTGAGTGCCAGACAGGAAGCCGGCTGTCTGCATGGGTGACACCAACAAGACAGCACCCACACACAGCACCCTTGCGTGCTAGGCGTGGGTCTAAGTCCTTTGCACTTATTAATTCATAATCCTATGGTGTAGGTTTAGACTTACCTCAGTTTTAGGGGTGAGGAAAGGAGGGCATGGAGAGGTCCATTAGCTTGCCCCCAGCTCACCACACTTGTAAGTGGCAGGACTTGCATTTGAACGAGGCCACCCAGCTCTAACTACCCCCAACCATGAGAAACCCCAGGCTTCCCTGAGGAGCTCACAGTCTGGAAGGTAAGACAGACTTCTGCTGTCCCAGTGGGCCCAGTGTACAGGGGAGAAAGCCATCCCACACAGACCTCAGGCCTCAGACAGGGCGTCAGAGGTAGTGAGGCTGCCTGGAATGTGCTGGAACGTCTATCCCTCCCTCCCTGGAGAACTGGCCGTTGCCAGGTTCCGGTGGGCCTGCTCTGTGGTGCCTGGAGGCCTTTGCGGCCCCTCCAGTGCTGGCCTGTGCCCTGCAGTGGGGATGGGCCCTGGAGCCCTGCGCCCAGGTTTACCCAGCTGTGGCCTGGGGATGATGCACTGTCTGAGACCAATCTGTTTGCCTGCCCCTCGTAGAGGGAACGGGCTGTTTTCTCCCTCCTGTAATTGTTACCATCTGTTTCCCTTCCTCGTGTTTGTTGATGTTTTCTTGTTTTAAAACTGAAATGAGTCAGATTGGAAACTGATTTAGGAAAAAGTGTCTGGGAGGGAAGCTCAAAGTGGCCATGCGGGACTCTGTGCTTCAGAGCCGGCAGAGAAAAAAGATTCCGTGGGGCAGGCCGGGGGTGTCTGCCAGCATCACCTGCCCTGTGGGGGGCTGGAGTCTCCCGGCTGCCCAAGCAGGCTGGGGCTTGGAGGCGGGGGTGGGGGAGGGTGTCTGTGGGGGAATGTGGAAGGCGTGTGTGTAGGTAGGCAAGTGCGTGTGTGCACACTTGTGCACCCTCGTGAACGTCCAGCTGCCATTCTATCGGGGATTTTAAGTCAGTGCCTGTGCCTCTCCCTTCCTGTTCTCATCCACCCGTCACCCTAGACTCTTGGTTCCTCATTGCTGTTATTTAAGCCAAAGAAAGGTGCCCTGGGACCCTGGCCCTGGCTATCTGGGTCTACAAGCCCAGCCCAGCTCTGAGACCTTGACCTGCAAGTCAGACCAGCTGCCACCAGAGCTTGTAATACCCTGGCTTTGGTCTTATGGCCAAATGGCTAGGCTTCGATAGATGTGGCGTGTGACTCACAATCCCGCCTGCTTTCCTCTCCTTTGTCCTTTCTTGATAATTCATAGCCTGGGGGGGTTCTCTGGCTCCAGCAACCCAGAGAAAATGGATACGGAAGACAGAGGTCTTGAGCCCGTGCTCAAGGGCCAATAGCAATAATAGCTGCTATTGCTGAGCCCCCTGCTTTGCCCCAGGTTCTGTGATAAGCCCTGGAAGTGGGAGATTTCTACTCCTCACTGAAATCCGTCTTTGGAAGGAGGATTACCAGGCCAGTTTTCTAGATGAAGAGGTAGGGACTCGGAGACATAAATTGACTTGTGCAAGGTCACAAGGCAAGTTTGAGGTGGGTGCCAGCTCCCACCTGCGGGGCCAGAGCTCTGATCGTTATGGAGATGGGAGGCACTTCAGGAAACCCTGTGCTGTCAGCTGGACGATTCCGTGGGTGGCCACCCAGGCTGGCTGGGTTTCCACCAGAAGTTTTCGGATCCTGCTTCTGCCCTTGTACCTTTGATTCCGAGCTCCTTCTTCCTGGGAAGCCACCTGGCATGCCTCACTGCACGAGGCAGGGCATGCATCTCACTCCACTTACTGTGATGTTTAGGGGCAAGCAAAGGAATCTTCTCATGTCTGCGTATTTAAGCGCTTTTATTAAGTGGAACAAGCTATTTCTGAACACGAGAGTGGCCAACAGCCTTAGAGGAAATTAAAATGAACCATGACAATGGAAAATTGCATAGGGGCATGGCGGATTCTCCGGAGATAAATACAACAAGGCTTTCAACAGCATTCGGGAAGGACTAGAGATCAGGGAGATTATGTTGTGAGAGGAAAAATCAAACCACCGGAAAATGAGAGCTCAGGCTGGCGGGAGGACCACGCGAACGCTGGTCAGGCCTGTGGGTGGCCCTCCATTAAGCACCCCTGGAGTCCGGTGGACAGAGTGGGGCAGAGGAGCAATGGGCAGATAGAGCTCAACTCAACTAGGCAAGCATTTTCTCAGCATCCGTGGCGTGCAGGCTATGTGGGTACAAGGGACTGAACTGTGTTCTCCCCAAATTCATAGGGTTGAGTTCCTAACCCCCACTGAGGTGGTCTTTAAAGATGGGGCCTTTGGGAGATTATTTGGTTTAGATGAAATCATGAGGATGGGGGCCCCCATAATGAGACTATTGTCCTTATAAGAACAGGAAGAGACTAGAACTTTCTCTCTGCCGTGTGAGGACAGAGCAAGAAGGTGGCCGACCACAAGCCAGGAACAGAGCCCTCAGCAGAACCTCGTCATGCTGGCACCCTGATCTCGGACTTCCAGCCTCCAGAACTGTGAGAATTTCTGTTGTCATGTCACCCAATCTATGGTATTGCGTTACGGCGACCCAAGCTGATACAGTGAAGCATGGAGGTGGACACACTCTTCTGGGACTCAGAGAACTCTTGGGACTTGAGTGTCGTAAACTGGCACATCTAAAGGTTTGACAGATATTAGCTGTTATAATTGTGATTTCTCCTATAGCCTGTGCACTCCCCTAAGCCAGAGGCTATCTATCGTTGTCTCAACCACACGACAGCTTCTCAGTAAGTGTGGGTGAATGAATGAGTGAATGAATGATGCATCTGAGTCAATGGGCCCCAGCACCAAATGGATGGAGCTGTGGTATCCAGGCAGCCCTGCAAGGAGGTGAAAGGAAGGGAGCATTGGCCCAGGTAGTCTGCTGGGGAAGGGGTGCCCGTGGATGGGGTTTGTCTGGGACCCTCTCTGGGACCCAGGATCCACAGCGAGCAGCCCCAGGTAGAAAGCCTCTCAGGCCGTCTCCATGGTGGGTCCAACCCAGCGACCCCAGGGGTTGGTACAGTGCCTGCCGCATCCTCTTGCAGGGCAGGGCCAGAGCGTCACCCTGCTCTGGTCACCCGGAAGCCCACTCCTCCTCCCATGTCACCCCCCTGGAGAAGCCTATCTGTCTGTCTACGCCAAGAGGGGCTGCTTCCCTCTCTCTCCCGCCCTTCCACCACCTCTTAAGGATTTCACCGCTTTCCCTTTTGCACCTGGACCTCCAATGAGCTTAGATAGAATCTATCTGCCCCAGCAAGCTTTCTGAAGCCTGAAGAGATGGGGTAGTACCGAATGATGCCATTTCCCTTAAAAAAAAAAAAAAAAAAAATCACTTGAACGGCCTCAGTCCTGAACTACCATAGCTGAGCCGGACCACGGCCAGAGGGCACACCCCTCCCTCAGGACACTGCCTGACGCACACTGCTCTCACAGAGAGCCTGGGCAGGAGACAGCAGAGAGAAAGCCCCAGGCAGCGGGAAGATGTCAACTGAGTGCCTCTTCAAGCGTTCTGGAAGATTCCACTGCAGAGCTGGTCCACCCCCCGGGCTCCCAGCCCTATGCCGCCTCGGAATCTAGGCTCCAGTGCGGAGACGCACACTCGGGCACTGACTGGCCGTAAAACAACTCCTTCAGCTGTGCCACCCCGTCGGAGGAGCCGCCTTGTGGCGACATTCGTGCTATGTTGTTTGTTTCTTCGTCCTGCCTGGCCTCGGGGTGACCCTGCCACAATCCTCTCTCTGATTAGGCTTCTAACGAGGTCGCCGAAGATGCCTGTGTCAGGACCGTCTTACCAGGCGTGAGAGTCGAGCTCTCGGTCGCCTCCTGCCCAGAGAGTCACAAGGCAGAGCGCTCAGAGGTCAGGACTGTTCCCTCTCGCCGGCGAGCCTTTGTCTGTAACGACAAACAAGGAGTGCTCCATCCAGACCCACGACTCAGAAGGTGGACGGTGGATTTGAATAGGAGTGTCAGGTGTTTGTTGAAGACAGGACCCCGGGGAGCCGCAGACAGTCGGCTACTGCTCATTCTTGGGGTCCTTTCTGGCTCCAGTGGGTCCTCCATACAAGGAGAGCACAGTTTGTCCTAGAATGCTCTCTGGGGAGGGGCTGGGAGGGCCTTGGGGTGCAGAGGGGCCAGGCTAGCCCCTGGCCAAGCCGTTCTTGAGAGCCCGCTGCTTCCCCCGCCTCGGGTGGTTCAGAGCCAACTCCAGGAAGGCCTGGTCCCAAATTAATATCGGGCGCTCAGAGTACAGGCGTCTGAGGGCCAGGCCGGGTCAGCAACAGACCTGCGCGTATCCCCGCACCCGCTCTCAGCTCAGCTGCCCTGTGCAGAGGACTTTTCCTCGCCAGACTCACTGAGGATTTCAGATCTGAAGATAACAGAGGCTCCTGACGTGGCCGCTGTGTGATGTGCGTCTGTGAGTCTGGAGCCAACCCCCGGGGAGGACGAGCGGGTCACAGGCTCTGAGGCTGGGAGGTCGAGGGGTGGCCCCAGAGTCATCGCCTGCAGGGCCAGCATCTGGGAAACGTCCATCACAGATCAGAGCAGGGCCGCCCCTGCCTCACCTACCTTCCCGCCCACTCTGGCGACAAGAATGAAGATGGGTCGCTGTGCTCCGGAGGGAGCTGCGCTGTCACCGGTGTGGAGCTGAGCAGGAACAAGCAGGGCGGCTGGGCCTCTGAGCAGACCGGGCAGGTTCCAAGGAACACAGCTGTCAGGGGGGCCGTGAGGGCCAATTGAAGGGGGCGATGAAAGGCCTGGCCCAGCGCTGCGAACAGGTGCCCCTCACTCTCCTCCCCGTGCCCACCCATCTGTCTGGGCCACTGGCTCCCTCACATCACAGGCGTCTGCTGAGGGCCAGGCCTGCCCTGAACCTTTCAGCAGAATGAAAGGGAAACTGATATCAGAGGGGAGCTGAAGCACAGGGAAGGCCTCTTTCTTTTCAAAGACTTTCGTCTGTGATGGGCTTTTTTTTTTCTAGGAGATCTTATTTCAAAGCCTCTTTGAAAATTTTGTGGGGTTTTGTAATGGATGAAAAGTTACTTGGAAATGGGACTAAGAAGTTTTCCGTTCAACGTCGTTAGAGGAAAGTTGAAAGCTTTGAGTTGTAAGGTTCCACCAGATTTATCATTTCTTTTGTCCGTGAGGCCCATCCACTGGGAGGGGGTCTGGGGGAAGGGGCTGGGGGCCTGGACAGGGCACGCGAGGGAGCACGGCGCAAAAACCAGCCCCAGCCGCAGTTGCCTTACATTTGCAAGGGAGGCCATCTGAGCTGATCTTTCCGCAAAAATGTTTCCAAGGTATAGACTTTGATGTTGGAACAGGGAACAGCAAACATACTTCCAGAATACTATAGGAAGCTAGGCTCTACCAGAGATGATGGCTACCACACATGTTTCATATCAGAAAAATAATTTTTAAAGAAGATAGGGCCCAGATGGACCTGAGAGAAGAGGCCAGAGCCAGAGCGACACTGGCGTGAGCCCTGGAGCATATCCATGCTGGAGAACCAGCAAGAGAAGAGGCCAGTGAACAACACAGCAACCAGAAAAAGCATTGGTACAGAAACTGAAGGGAAGAGTTTCAAGCAGGAAGGAGGAGGAAGCTGGTGTCAGGGATGAGAGCCTGGGGAAATGCTACTGGGTTTGGCAATAGGAGATGACTGTCCATTTAAAGGGGGTGGTTTCACTGAAGAGCAGGGGTGGGAAGAGTTAAACAGTGAAAGCTGAGGGGTAACAGGAGTGGGTACCAGGTGTTCTGAATCCCATGGAAGGGGTGACGGCAAAAGGTGGAGGGGGGACAGGGAAGGTAGATGGATGCTGGAATGGCACGTAAAGTGGTCGAACAAGGATTTTTCAGTGCCCGTGATGGAAAGCCAAGGGGGAGGGGCTGATCAGAGGGAGGGAGAGGGGACGTGAAGGGTGGGAGTGCATTGTTGGCTTTGGAGAAGGGTGGAGATGTCAGTCTGTGCTACCCTGGTCTGAGACTGAAGAACTGGCCCCATTGGAGAGGGCCAAGACCTCACTGGCAGGGGTTGGTGGAACATGTCAGTGGTGGGTTAGAGTCTGAGGGTCTAAGGGAGTGGGAGAGATGATGGAAGGACCAGTGGATCTGGCTCCCCAACCCCAGCGTGCTGTTGGGGTCAGAGCAGGAGGCCCACTTGGGCTGGACACGGTGGGAGGAGGAGAGGCCGTGGCTGGTACTCCTGTGACCAGGGATTCTAAGTGTAACCCCAAAAGGGTAGTGTGGGCAGGGGCTTGATAAGACTACGCCCATTTATGGAGTTGCCAACCACGACGGGGGGGCCTGGGAACATTCCAGCCATCACAGAGCATTTCTGAGGGTCTTAGGATAGAACAGGCCTCGGTTAGCGCCCCAAGCCTGGCAGGCTCTAGCTGTCATTGAAGTTCTCTGGGCCTTCTTACTCTCGCCTGTAAAATGAAGGTGAGCGGGAAAGAAATCCCATCCTGGCCATGCCTGGCATGTAGAGGGCGCTCAATAAACGTGAGCCATTAGGATGGGGGCAAGCTGGGCAGCCCCACCTCATCTGTGCCTGAATCCATTTATGGCTGGGGTTTGCTGGGTCCTCGTGGTGATTCAGTAAGAGAAAGAGGCACAGGAAGTGCTTGGTGGTTTCAACTTCAAGTATTTGCCTGGAATCGCAGGGCCAGGTTAGAGGCTGACCACTGGCCTCTGCAGTGCTGTCTCCCACCCCAGCACATGGTGGCCCTCGCCACACTGCCCCCTGGGGTGGAGACCTGCTTTCTCTGCTCCCTTACCCCTCCTCCCATCACATCCTCTGCCCCCACCCAGCTCCTGGCAGGAACACTTGCCCTCCAGAGACATCATCATATTCCATAATATGATTGGAATCTGAATATATATTTAAAATGACAAGTTTGAAATTAAAATTTAAATAAAGAATTACTTTTCTGTAAGTTGCTCCGAAAGCAGTAATTTAGCAGCAAATTGAAAGAGAAAGGTAAGCACTGGTCCTTTAAACCATCGTGCAGTTTCCAGAATGCAAGCCAGAAGTGTCTCAATTTAACACATCATTGGTTAGTATTATTAGAAATTTCATTGGGCTCCAGAGCGCATTATGGCGCTGCTCCGAAGGGGGTGCTGGGGGCGCGGCCTGGGTTCAGGGGGCCAGAGAGGGCAGCCTGTTTAATGAGGGCAGAAGGGGCTCAGGAGAGCCTCCTCCGGCCCCAAGTGGGGATTTAACTGCAATTATTTTCTTGTTTGTAGTTCAGTAGCAATCATGAAATGAGAACTGAGAGACCCATAAATGTCATTTGCTCTTCCCAGAGGTCACAGACTTACAGCTTTGGTGTCTGTCAACACGTTTTACTGACCCCTAGAACCTATGCTGGGAACAGGAGTCCATGAAGACGGTGTCACCTGTCTGGCTCCCATGAGCCACATGAGCAGGACCAAAAAGTCTGTCCCGATTGGGACCTGCCCAGCAGCCTCAGCCCCTAGGCTCCCCACACTGGGGCACAGGGGTCTGAGAACTTGAATGTCAAGACTGTCCTTACCTCCACCAGAGTGAGATCCATAGACTGCATCACCTGGTAGGCCTGTTAAGGAGCCACATTTTGGGGTCCCCCCCCAGACCTACTGAATCAGAAGCTCTGAAGGTGGGGTCCTGAAGCCTGAATTCTTAACACCCTGCCCCCCGAAATCTTCTTATGTGCACTCACACAAGTCAGGGGGCCCCTGCCATAGAGGTGGTCAATGCTCGACCTGTGTGATCTTGGAGGCCATGCTCTCATGGATAACCTGCAAATCCTAGAAAGCCAGACATCTGGGTATAGACCCCGGAGCTGTAATCTAAAAAACTCAGACACCAAAATCTCTCTCCCTTACTCCCAGCCTGAATTTCCACCATTACAACACCATTGCTGTAAGTAAGAATTGCTTTCCTGGGCTTTCACCTTTGCAGTGTGAGGGCCCCTGGGAGGTTCCCAACACCCCAGTCTGAATAGGTTTACCAAAAGCTGGCCTCTATCAGTCCCCACAGTTGGACCTGAGCACCATGAAGCCCCTAAGTGCCTTGCAGGAAGAGGGATGCTGAAAAGGAGGTGAAACATCCACTCTTTTCAGGGAGCAGGCTGCCCAGTTATGCTCAGTCCTGGAGCTGGCAGCCTCCAGGAGCTGATTCCCAGGGCGACGCAGGGTTTGGTGGTCAGAGATGCCTGGGCATTCATGTCTGCTAGGAGCCCTGTGGGAACCTGCAAGAGGAGCCCTGAGAATGCTTCAGAGTAAGAAGAAAAAGGAAATGAGAGCATTCACCACTGATGCTGGGCCCAGGACACCAGAACCTGCATCATCCTTGTGCTCCCAAATCCGTGTGCCTCTGCTACCAGCCTCTGCGGAGCGTGGACTCGGAGCTCTGCTGGCTTCCCCACACTGCCCAACCCCCAGACCAAAACCTCACCCCTGTGTGTCTGAGCAGGTGGGCACATGCCTGTGCTCCAGCCGCGAGGGAAGCAAGCTGGCAGAGCACATATTCTGGCTTCCACCTCAAGATGGGGGCAAGATGGGGGTGTTCATAAGGTGCCAGGCAGGGCTTCCCTGGTGGCGCAGTGGTTGGGAGTCCGCCTGCCGATGCAGGGGACACGGGTTCGTGCCCCGGTCCGGGAAGATCCCACGTGCCGCGGAGCGGCTGGGCCCGTGAGCCATGGCCGCTGAGCCTGCGCGTCCGGAGCCTGTGCTCCGCAGCGGGAGAGGCCACAGCAGTGAGAGGCCCGTGTACTGCAAAAAAAAAAAAACAAACAAAAAGGTGCCAGGCCGTCAGGAAAAACATTTCCAAAGGTCCACTGCAGGGCTCAGGCCACACCAGCAGTCCCTCGGCAGAAGGGGCTCTCAGAATCCAGGGCCAGGGGTTGTGGGGATATCTCACCAAAGCTTGTCTTTCCCAAATTAGGTGGGGATCACGGGAAGCGGTGACATAAAATGAGGCTGCAGGTGAAGCTCAGAGTGTAGTCAGCTCCGGGCTTCCCACTACTGTCCTCGCTGCTGCTTCTCTTTTCATCACAGGCCATTTCCCAACCCCCACCCGGCTGGGGTGTGCCTTGGTGTCCAGTGGTACTTCTGGCCCAGAGTGAGCATGGGAGTATTGTCTGATCGATTAAAGCGAGGTGAGGGCTGGGGGCGGGGGGGGGGGGGGGGGAGACTCTGGGATCCCTTGGGAGAAGGGGCTCACTGCTGTGAGGGATGGGGCAGCTGTACTCAGGAATGCTCAGCAGATGGCAGTCCCCGCTAAACTGTCACACCACATGAGTGACAATAGTGTCAAGACTTGCAGGTTCCAATCTGTGGAGGCAGGTTCATGGGCAGGAGAAGGACTCGGACGCTGGCACTGTCATTCCCCCGGGAGAGGCCCACGTGAGCCCCGGAAGTGGAGCCTGGCTCCGTCCATTGTATCTAGGCTGCAAATGCACCAGCTGCTGTGGGGTCCTTTGGTAGCGACCTTGGCCAGAATCATCTGCCTTGTTGAACCCTGCCCAGCTTTTGTGGTCCAATGTCAGCTCTCCCTAACTTCCAGGCTCCATTGATTCACTCTCTTCTGACGTCCTTGGGTGAACAGTGGAAGAAGTTGAGTTCTGGTTTTTCCACCAGCCCCATCGAGGCAGGAGTCAACCTCAGCATCCCCCATCTCCGACTATGCTCAGGCACTGGGCGAGGGGTCAGCGGATTGGGGCATTAGGCCTCCAGGCAGCCTCCAGCAGCATTCAGGGCAATGATGTTGGGGGTCCCGGCACACGAGGCCTCCACGGTCTGGAAACGTCATCTCCCCAGTGAGAGGAACACATTGTATCAGGCTTCCCAGGTGCACTACGCGATTCCACATCTCTGTTCTGTTACTCCCATCATTCCCTCTCCTGAAGTGTAGGCCATGCATTCATGCACTCGTGAACCAACAGTGATGAACACTCCTACTGTTGGCCAACACTGTAACTCAGAGACCTTGCCTTCCCTGGGCACCTACACCAGGCCAGCAGGAGCTGGGTCAGGTCCTGCCATGCGGGTCCCTGCCATCATGGAGCCCACCCACCAGTACAGGTCAGTACCGGCCCTGAAAGGCAGTGTTCCGAGGCTGTGATCCTCATGTGTGCAGGGCGAGGGGTGAGAACAAGCGAGGCGTGGCAAGGCCCCGGGGAGTCCCATCATCTTTCAAATTTCCCTGACCACCTGGGATGCTGCTGGTCTATACGGCACCCTTGTGCAAAGTAGAAAAAAGGGCTCCCTTTGGATGGACAAATTAGCAAAAGCGGCCCTTCCGGGCTGTCACAGCTCCACGGGTGCACAGGCATCTTCGCACCGTGCACCGTCTGCGGCCCCGCACGCCAACCCCTAAGTGGAGCAGGGTCCCCAGTGCCGCTCTGTAGGCGACGTGTAACTGGCTCTCCCCACGCTGATAGAGCACAACCCAGGGGCCTCGGGGGCTTGTCGCAGGTGGAGCTTCCCAGCCCCCCGACCAGCAGGCGCTTCAGCCCATGGCGCCCCTCACAGAGAGCTTCATCCATAAAGGATCGGGGTCCTTAGTGTTCTTCAGCCGTTGAAAGAAGCAGGATGCTGTCAGCCGCCATAAAAATGTGACCTTTGAAAATGTACAAGAGCTTGGGGTTTAAAAGCTGCTGCTGATGCATCCCATTAGCATCTCATTAAAGGGAAGCAGAGAGAAGCCTGCTTGGGCCGATGATGGGCAGATAGGGCCACTCGGAGGCGCCGGGCAGGAAGAGGGCTCTCTTCGGCTGCCTCTCTGTGCCAAGCGCCATCATGTCACTGGAGCAGAAGCAAGGCCAGGAACACTGGGGAAAGGCCAGATGTCTTCGTGGCTTCGGTGATGTCCTCTGTGAGGGCAGTGGGAGGGGCGAGGGGAGGCTCCTCCCCGCCGGCCCAGGCTGTCCTCCTGGTTGGTGTCTGTACATTCTTGAGTTGGCAGCCCCCTGAAAGGGGGGTGGCCTGGAGAGCCTTCGGTGGAATTGTGGACCTCTGGGGACTCTGAACCAAGGCGGAAACTCTTAGTAGGAGCCAAGTTCGAAGCTGGAGGCGCAAACCCACACACGGTCCCCTAGAAGCCTCCAGAACCTGGGAACCTCGAGTTTACCTTGGGCCTGGAACCCGTTTGCAGGACAGGGCTCTGGTCAGGCCTAGCTGACTCACGTCACCAGCTGCAACATTCCTCACCAACTGGGCATCCAGGCGCCTTGGCGAAGCGCGCAACCCGTGTCCATGTTTTTTCTGGAGGGAGTGAAGGAAGGAATGTTCACTTCTTTTTTTCAATAAAATGAAAAAAAAGTCCTGAACCGCAAGTTGCTCATAGCTTCAGAAGTTGCTAGTGCCAAATAGAATGAGTGTCCTTATTTACCTTTCCTAAAGAAAAAAAAAAAATAGGCTGCTTTCCTTCTCACAGCAGAACCTCTTTCTTGTACATAAGAACTCGCTTGTCATAGTCATGAAAGACACAGGCAGACAGCAGGCCTGTTGTAGCCACAGCTCAATCACCCCGGAGCCCTGGGCCCGCCCCAGTACCCCCTGGACCCCCTGCACCCCCAGCTTCCTTCTGGAGTGTGACTCATAGCTGGGAGCAGCCCCTCGAGGGCAGGGCTGAGTCTCAGTGACTGCCCGTCCCCAGCCCAGGGGGCCCAGTTTACTGAAGAGCAAACCCCCTGATCAGCAAAGGCGCAAGTGAGCGAGCTGGCAGGAGTGTTTTAGAATCAAGGGCCTGAGGAAAAGTGTGCAGTTTTTCAAGTTCAGAAACTCCCCCAATTTTAGGGCAAAACCCCGAACGCCTGAAGTTTTAGAGTCCGATTACCTGCTCTCAAGCAGGAGACCCCGACCACCCCTTCTGGCGGCAGCGGCTGCTCTAAGGACCAGGCCCAGGGCCTCCAAGTTCCCGGAGGCCTTCCCCACCCTGTCAGGTTACCAGGCCTGGGCGCTGATTCAGCCAGGACAAAGGGCAACTGCAGGAGGACCCGGAAAACCAAACCTGCCTCTGGCCTAGGAGGCCTCCGGGAATTCCAGGCTGCAGAGAGGGCGCTGCAGCACCCCCTACTGGCAGAAGGGGTAAGGAGACCGGGGTCTCCCCATTCAAACTTCACCCCAAAACAGGGCCCCGAATGGGACATCACACTGGCATCTTTCCCCCCGGATGCCTCTTATTGTGGGAAAAGCAACCTCTGCACCTCTGACCCACCAGCTCCCCAAAAGCCTGGGAATACAGAGGGGGCTGCAGGCAGGGCACCCTGGAAGGCTGTCTGTTTAGAGAACGCTGTACAAGCCACGCTTCTGTTTCCTAAGTTCCCTAAGACTATTGGTGAGTGTGGCTAGATCCCCAACCTCCCCGCCTACCCTGTCTCATCTGTCCCACAGACACAAGTTGGGCAGAGGCCTCTGATAAGGAAGCTTGTCCGCAGAATTGTTCTTTCCTCAGGAGATTCACTCTTTTCCTTTGTTTCCTGCACTGTTCACAGAAGTGAAGCATCTGAAATGCAGGCTGGAAATAAAGTACAGCCTAATGCAATTAGCTCAGTGCAGCTTATGGTGCTAATAGGATGCGCTCCCGCTTCTCCCAGCAGGCCCTGATGCAGGCACTGTCTGTCATCTGCGTAAGGCATCAAAGCCCCAGTAAGTCCAAACCCCTTCCCACCTGCCAGTACTCTTCAACCAGCCTGGTAAGGAGAGTCCCGCTGCTCAGAGATGCCCAGAAAGGGGTGCTGCCCCCCACCAGCTGGGTCACTGACTTAGCTTCCAGTAGGAGGCAAGAGCACAGTGGCCTCACCTGAGAGAGGCCTGCAGATGACCCTGGAGGCTCCTTTGCCCTTCTGTGACTGTCCCCAAACCTGGCTGGGCTCTGGCTACACTCCTGCAAGCTGTGGTCACTGCTCCCGGAACCATCTCTCTTGAGACTCTCACCCCCTCACAACCCAGTTATCCCAGTACCAGGCCCTCCAATGTGTTTTGGGGATTTTTTTTTTTTTTTGCTTATTATAAATATTATAATGTTATAAATAATGGTAATGGCCACAGTAGAAAATTAGGCAAATACAGAGAAGTATAGACAAAAAGAATAAAAGTTTCCCTTAATCCCTTCACCCAAGAATGACATTCCTGCCAATATTTTGGGATTTTTCCTTTCTGCACATACCATTTTACATGATAAGTTTGTATGCGTGTCATTTGATGTCCTGCTCTTCTCGTTTAACATTATAGCGTAAGCATTTTGCCACCTCATCAGGAATTCTTAGTAAACATGATGTTTTTCTTTAAACAAGTCTTAATCTCCAAAGACTTTTTTTTTTTAATTTATTTATTTTACTTTTGGCTGCATTGGGTCTTCGTTGCTGCGCGCAGGTTTTTCTCTAGTTGCGGTGAGCGGGGGTTACTCTTCTTTGCTGTGCACGGGCTTCTCATTGCGGTGGCTTCCCTTGTTGCGGAGCACGGGCTCTAGGCACACCGGCTCAGTAGTTGTGGCTCACGGGCTCTAGGCGCACAGGCTCGGTAGTTGTGGCTCACGGGCTCTAGGCGCACAGGCTCGGTAGTTGTGGCTCACGGGCTCTAGGCGCACAGGCTCGGTAGTTGTGGCTCACGGGCTCTAGGCGCACAGGCTCGGTAGTTGTGGCTCACGGGCTCTAGGCGCACAGGCTCGGTAGTTGTGGCTCACGGGCTCTAGGCGCACAGGCTCGGTAGTTGTGGCTCACGGGCTCTAGGCGCACAGGCTCGGTAGTTGTGGCTCACGGGCTCTAGGCGCACAGGCTCGGTAGTTGTGGCGCACGGGCTTAGCTGCTCCGCATGATGTGGGATCTTCCCAGACCAGGGCTCGAACCCGTGTCGCCTGCATTGGCAGGTGGATTCTTAACCACTGTGCCACCAGGGAAGCCCAGTAAACATGATTTTTATTGCCTATATAATATTCCATGGTAAAGTGGTAGCTCAGGGAGACCAGTACTGTCCTAATGTTTGTTTTCGCCCTGAGGTTTGTTTTCTCATTGAGTACCTAAACTAACAAGTGAGATCCTGGAGCAGAGAGCCTGCCTTCTTCCTGTAGGGCGGAGCCAAAGGTCCCAGTGAAGATGCTCCCTGCCTTCCAGCCCTGCATCAGGACCTGTGCTGTCCTCCCAGGGGCCCCAGTCCACCCCCTCCCACGTCTCCTCTGTGGAGTGGGAAGTCTGGGGCCTCGGAGGCTGGTGTAGAAGCAGGATGGGGCCTGACGGTAATGCTTTGGAGAGCCATCGTCTCGCTGGTCAAAGGGCTGGGCACATGGTGGTACTGGGCCTGGGCTGAGTATACAGTTGGTGCTCAGCACATGCCCGCACATATTGTTGTAGCTTATTAATGACCCAAGGCCTGGGGTGATGTCATTTCTCATAGCACAGAGCGCTCGTTCCGTTTTGATGGCTCAGGTAGAGTGGGTGGTGGAGGAGGCACTGGGTTAGGTTGGGTGTCCCTGGAGGCGGGAGTCTAGCCGAGGCCACGGCTGCTGCTACTGCACCAAAACCCTGCGATTATCCCGTGGTACTGGGTGCAGGGCCAGACCTCTGCCTCTGGCCCCGTGGCTCAGGCAGCAGGAGTACTGCGGGGGATGGGTGCCAGGGCAGGACCGTTGCCAGGCTGTGCTCACACTCCTGCTCTGCTTCTCCCCAGGCCCCCGGCATCTCCAAAGCAGACAGTCAGTCCCAGGGACTCACGACCAGCATCCGGTGGGGGCAGACGCCCATCAATCAGTCCACGCCTTGGGACACCGATGAGCCGCCCTCCAAACAGATGAGGGAGAGCGACAATCCAGGTGTGTACTCCAGGGCAGACAGAGCCACCCACACCGGGAGCTGGAGGAGAGGGCGAGAAGTGCCTGGGACCTCCTGGGTGCCCCAGCTCCTCAGTAGGTCCTGACCCGCGGTCTGCAGCAGCCCAGAACTCAGGCTGCACTGGGAGCAAGGGGACGGGGGTGGGGCAGTAGGGCGTGACTGTGTGTAATTCCCTGGGCAGTAGCTGTGTCTCTACCCCTTTCTCAAGAAAATATTGGGAAGGACAAGGGAGTGAGAGTGACGTTATAGGAGTGACTCTGAATCTGCTTCGAGTTATTTTGAATAGTTAGTCATTCCTAAACCTCAGTACCCTGATTCATAAATTTCCAAAATCACCCATTCCAGGGAGGTCTTGCCTTGCCAACAGTTACGTGAGAACTGAGAAGCTCCCCCGCCCCGGGGACTGGGGGTTTACCACCTTCTACAGCACCGGAGACCTTCTTACACGGCTCTGACCATAACAAAAACCTTCCCTGCTATCTCCCTTGGATCCCAGACCTCCCCTTGGGATACACAGAACATGTGGGCTTGGCCATCCACACCACAGCCCTACAGATATCTGAAGACCCCTGCTCATCCCCTCTCCAAGTCTCCTGCAGGACAAACACCCCAAGACTTCAGCCATACCCTCAAGCCCATGGCTTCCAGTCCCTTTACCTTCTTGGGAATTGTTCCTCTTTCTGCATCCTTCAGTGCCCAGAACCCAAAACAAAGAACCCACGAGTGGTCTGTAGCACCTCCTTCATTCAGCCCCTCTACCTTGATCATTGCAGCCTCACATCACTTCTGCTCTGCTGGCAGCCACATCGCATGCTGTCTCAACAGTAAAACCCCAAGACTGTCAAGGTGGCTACTCTGACCCTTGTCCATCTCCTCCCAATCTGGCTTAAGCAGCTGGGTGTGGGGACCCAAGGGCAAGACCTTGTCAATATCTTCCTGTAGGACTCAGCATCTTTTAGATGCCTGCTTTTATTACTGACCTTTACCCAACCTTCCCAATATGATGTCTCCCGCAGACTGGGTCATACGTCTTCCATATTGTCATCCAAATCATTGATAAAAAATGGTGAGCATATCACTAGAGACCTCCCTTTATGTCTCCTTTATCCCCTGGGCCATTCCCTGGCTCACGAAGCAATCACCTCTGTGGCCCTAGCTCTCTATATGTTCACCTCAGAGTTACCTGAGAGCTCGCCAGCTGTACTCTGAAGTTCTAATGCATTTTTCCAGGCTCCCTGGCCAGTCCTGCCGAGGACTGAGCTTCAGATGGCCTCATGTCTTGTGCTTAAGACACCAGGCTAGCTCACACTGATGCCGCCTCCCGTTCTCCAGGCTTGGGGACCATCCCCCTTAGCAGCCAGTTCTATGATTTTCCTGGCACTGCTTCACAGACGTTTGTAGGCCTCTAGTTTGCTCCAGCCTCTCTCATAATCAAAATCAAAACTATTCGTTGCACATCTATTATGTGCCTTGTTCTGTGTGTCATCTCACTGCTCACAGCAACACTACGAAGTTGGCACTATTGTCCCACTGCAGATGAGGAAACTACTCGGGGAAGGCTTTGCCCTAAGTTCACTCAGCTAGTGAGGGCAGACCCGGGACTAACATGCCAAGCCAAGCCTGGCTCTCCACCCCCATGCCGAGTGGCTCCCCCTTTGGACAACTCCTCAGAGAGAGTACCCACTGCTGGTTAGGGAGTCACCCCACCATGCTGGCTCCTGCCCTGCCTCGAAATTGTACTTCTGTGAGAGAGCTCCAAGCCCCACCTTCTAGCCTCTGGAGCTGGTGGCCCTGAGTACCCCTTGGGTCCCACTCTCCTTCCTCGGACTATGCCGCCACTCCAGGCGTCATGACAACAAAGGTGGCCTTCAGAAGACAGAGTCCTAGACCCAGACTTATTCATCAGAGGTGACCCAGATTGACCTTCCCGGTCACAGCATCTTCCAGCTTCACTCACAAGCCCACTCAGGTCACCTCCATGGCAGCTGAGCTCAGAGGGCCCTGCTCTGCCTCATCTGGGCACAGCTGGCTTTGCATCTTAAACTGGGGTCTCAGGAGGTGTGACTGACCCCTTTGTTCAGCCAAAATGGACTTCCCTTGTTTCCCCCAGGGCTAGCCATGCAGAGGTTGCTTAGGACAAACCCTGGCCCCCCAGCAAGGCCGTGAGAGCAGCTCCTGCCAGCCGCCCCCACTGCCCCCACCCCTGGCTCTCCCTTCCTGCACCACAGAACCTTTGCAGGGCTCCAGGCTCTGGCCCTCTCCTTTTGCCCAGCAAACACCTACTATCTTCACAATCCAGATTTCTCCCCACCTTTCTCAGACAGTGATTCTCCAGAAAGGAAGGAAAAACACCCACATCTATGGAACATGTAACGCATGCCAGACATTCTGCTAATTTGGGGCGTTTTTGTCAAATACATCTTCATCATTCAGTTCTTCCCGGGAGACCTATGAGGTGGGTGTTGCTAGTTCCATTTGACAGAAAGAAAGAATGAGTCTCAAAGATGATAAGCGAGCTGCCTAGGGCTCTTAGGTAGTAAGCGGCAGAGCTAAGATGTGAATCCAGGTCTCTTGGAAGGTCTCTACTTTCTCCTCTCTACTTTGCTGCTTCTCAGCCTCTCCCTGGCAGGTTATGGTCCCCCCTCTGAGACCCCAAAGCCATGTTTATCTACTCCTAAAGCACTTATTTTGTGCCACTGTAACCACGGATTCTTAGCCCGTGAGCTCCCGGGCACAGACCTCTTGTTCACCTCTGTGACGCCGGCACTCGGCCCAGGGCCGGGGGCAGTCGGTGTTTGTTGAGTGAAGATGTAACTGGCGGGTGACATTTCTTCCATCTCCCTTGCAGGCACAGGGCCGTGGGTGACCACAGTGGCCGCCGGAAGCCAGTCTGCCCTGATCGCACACTCCTACGGAGTGGCCCAGCCTCCCACCTTCAGCCCGGCTGTGAACGTCCAGGCACCGGTCATTGGGGTGACCCCTTCACTGCCTCCCCACGTGGGGCCCCAGCTCCCGCTGATGCCAGGCCACTACTCACTCCCACAGCCGCCCTCTCAGCCGCTGAGCAGCGTGGTGGTCAACATGCCCGCCCAGGCCCTGTACGCCAGCCCGCAGCCCCTGGCTGTTTCCACGCTGCCCGGCGTCGGGCAGGTGGCCCGCCCAGGACCCACCACTGTGGGCAATGGCCACATGGCAGGGCCCCTGCTGCCTCCACCGCCGCCGGCCCAGCCGTCTGCCACTCTCCCCAGCGGTGCCCCTACCACAAATGGGCCCCCCACGTCAGACTCGGCCCACGGGCTGCAGATGCTACGGACCATTGGCGTGGGGAAGTATGAGTTCACCGATCCCGGGCACCCCAAAGGTAAGTCCTGCTGCCCACACGCTCCTGCGTGCCCGCATCTGTGCTTCCCTGTACGGTCACTACCACAGCGCGGACAGGAGTCTGGTTCCTGGCTTCCGTGCTCCCCAGCAGTCTCTCACTGGTTTCAATCCAGGCTCCCTGCCAAAGGCAGCCTGGCCGCAGCCCAAGGAGGCAGAGGGGAAGGTGGAGGGCAGGACAAGGAAGGCGGGGAAATGTGAGTGCGTAGGAAGCGGAGGGGAGGGGAGAGCCTGCAAAGTCCAGGGCCTTCCGCCTTCAGCCCGAGCCCTGGGCCATTCTCCCCTCTGACCCAAGGCCAGGCCACGTGCAGAATGAGCAGGCATCCTCTGCTCCTCTTAGGGCTCCCTTAGAACAGTCCCTTTGGGGGCCTTCTCCATTTCCACTAACGAGGACAGTCAGAACATGAGCTGTCTGTGTTCCCTGTCCCCACTCTGGAAAACATCTACTGCCATGCCGTGGGGTGAGAGCAGCTCAGGGGCATGAGGTGAGGCCCAGGAGCCACGCCCAGACCATCCTGAGCCAGCTGAATGTTGGTTCTGTGAGGTCCCATGGTGGCTCTATTAGGCCCCAAGAAAGAGCACCTCTGGCCTTGGCCTTCGTTTAACCCCCCTTCCCCGAGCCCAGGGCAGTTTTCATTCAGGGGAGCTCCAAGGCAGATCCTCGAGAACAGAGCCAGGGGAAGGAGGGCACCAGGATGTGGTTTTAGGTTGGGCGCCGGCCGGAGGGTCAGTGCAAAGGGCTCCAGCACACCAGCCTCACTCCTGACAAGTGTCTAAGGGGTCTGGCCAGCTGGGATGAGAAAGGGAGTGGGAGGCTGAGGCTGGTGGGGCTTATCTGCCCCAGGCTTGTCTATCCCCTCCAGGTCCGGTCAGCCGGGCCTCTCCTCCCGCTGAATGGAGAGGGGGGCCAGCGAGCCCTGGATCTGGGTGCGGGCAAGAGGATACTTAACAGGTGGTCTGCCCTGCTGGGCATCCAGGCCTCCTTTGAAAGGGGAGTAGATGGTCTAGGAGGTGTGGATCTCGGGCATGACTTCTCAGCCTCCCTACTTACAACCACTTGAGATGGCAGAGTTGGGGGGTGGGGACACGTGCAAAGCAGAGTCTTAGCAGAGCAAGGACTCCAGCCAGCCATGCTCGTCCAGCCTGCTCTCTATCTTTATCCCTTCGAGCAACTTCCAGGCCTTGTCAAGCGTCCCAACACCACCAAAGCCATGTCTAGATCTCTGATGGGTTTAATTCCCAATCTGATTGTGCCCCTGACTGCCTTTGTTTGGGAAATCAACACTAGTTTTAAATGACAAAATTATAGAAAATTACATCTACATTTTGGTAAACTCTTGCTTTAAGATCTTTTTTTAAAAAAAAATTGACTAAATTGATTTTTGTTTGTTTGTTTGAATTGTTTTGGTTAAGCTCCCTCCCCCTTTAAACAAAAACTCACTCCCAGTTTATATGCCGCCAACTCTGACACACTGGGCACCAGGTGTCCTGGCTGCTCCTAAGGCTGTGCCAAGGCCTGAGGCACTGGGTGGGCTTCCCTCTCCCCACCCCATCCCACTGCCGCATCCCAGGGGGCCTCCTAGGACTGAGCAAAGGTCTTGCTTACTTGTCAATGTCAGGCATGCACCTAGGAAAAGGAGTTGTTCTGTGTAAAAAGGTAACTGGCCCAGCCGGGGCTGCTCCCTGGTTCAGGGCTTAGCACGGAGCTGGGATCCACCTCCCGGAAGCTGCCAGGCGTCGGCACATCTGATCGCTGTTAAGCATCTGAGTCCCTAAGACCAAGAAGATATAGGTGGTAGAGGCAGGTCCCTGCTGCGCCCCTGTTGGTGCTGGGCCTGCAGGCCCTTACAGAGCCACACCTGTAACATCATCAGACGGCGTGAACCATCCTCTATCGCGGACCTGAGCCCACACACAGGAGGGGAGTAAAGAGGGGGCCCCTGGTGGGATGTGCTCTTCTAGCCCCTATGGTGTATATTCAGCACCAGGTGAGGGCCAGGGATGGTGTGGGCCTAGAAAGTGTTCACAGCCCCGCCTTCCGGTGACCTAGCTAGATTCCCCCAGCTCCAGCCGGTGACCCAGTGACCCACCCATCATGATGATTTTCCTAGGTTTCCGGTGGGCTGGTTGTTTCCCCAGAAATTACATTGAACTTGCTTCTCTACTTATGGCCCTCATCGGCTGATTTATCCCCTTATATTGGCGATGAAGAAAGACAATGAAGCATGCACACACAAATGCCTCCCAACTCAAGCCTGGGTGGGTTTTGTCTTTTTTTTTTTTTTTTTAGGTAATTTCTCCTTTCATTTCTAATCTTAAAAGCCTTTATTGCTAAAGCTATAATTTGTCTGTCAGATCTAATGTCAAACAACTGCATATTTTTTTAAATAAGAAACCTGAATTTTGAAACCAAACCTTTGAAACTTGCTATGTGAGACTCATCTTCCTGACAAGACCACGTGGGTTTGGATTTGGGTCACTTTTAATTTTGCCCCTAGGGATTTTACATCTCCGAAGCCCGATTGATTTCACACTCCGAAATGACAGGCAGCTGGCTCCGAGGGGGAACCTGGAGGCCCTGCGTGACAGCATCAACACTAGTCAGAAATCTACTTAAGAAAAAAAAAAAAAAAGAACTTTCCTTTTCTCCTGTTCTCTGTTTGAAAGCTTGCCCAGCATTATAATAAGATCCACCATAGAACTCCTTGAGATCTAGCTCATTAAAGTCCCGTGATTTTTCGTACTATTGTTTGACATGACAACCTGGCCTCTCGCGGGGCTGAGTAATTATGAAGAGATCCCCTCCATGAAGAAAAGGTCTAGCCAACCAGAAGGATGGGGCCACTGGTATTTTTAGACTTCATTAGTGCCCTGATTTTAAACTTCACATTTTGTTTCTTGTAATTATCTTCCCATCGACTGAGCTGAAATTTCAGTTGGGGCTCTGTTAGTCTGCCTTACCAAGAAAGGGCGCTGGGGCTTTCATTTAAAACTTAACCAGTTGAAAAATAAAGGTGGTGTGGAAATGCTTTTTGATTTGCAATAGGTCAAGCAATTGTCTCTCACCTTTGACTAGAGAAGCCGGGCTTGCATGCAGCTCACTGTAATGAGTGTTATTTCAATGCAATGAGCACACACAGATTTTTCTTAAGAAACTTACAAGATAAACCTTTCTTTCTCCAAGAACAGTTTGGGGGTGGGAGGAATCTGTAGGATTTCTTTTCTTTTTTTTTTTTTTTTTTAGATTATATATTGAAAGCTGATTAAAATAGATTTTATGTGTACAAAGTGATAAGAGGGGAACAAAGATTTAGTTCCACTTGAATCCTGTTATAAAATACCTGAGCCGTTGGTCTTGTTGCGTCGGAACCCCTGAGCTAATCCACGGGCGGAGCTGGTGGCCAGCATCAGACCTCGTGAGCCGTCGAAGTCCAGTGTCACTGCACTGGTACCACATGAGCCCAGCTGTGTGTCACAGCAGAGGTGCAGGCTGTTGATGTTATTCTTTCTAGCCCCTACCTTCTTCCACAAAGGATTTTTGGTGGCCAGGAGGGTGGCCAGAGACCCTCTAAAGCCTCAGACGCTAGTGGTGAGCTGCAGAAAGGCTATTATATTTTCACCTGCATGTCAGGGAGAGAGAAGCCAGGATGCACCTGCTCCCTCTTGCTTCTGGACCGAAAAGCAAAGTCCAAGTTGACCAGAAGTGAAGAGGCTTGTCTCTTTTGACTTTAGATTTCACAGGCCCAGGGTGAGGGACCACGAGGATTCTCAGGGCTGGGGAGTCATGTGGTGGGGTGTGTGGAGCCCCTCCCTGCGGGTTTTGCATTTCCTCCTATCCCACCCTTGCCCCTGGACCTCCACCCTGCGGAACTCTGTCTGTCCTCATGCCACCTTCTGCTTGGACAGCAGCTGCCCTGGCCTCCACAAGTGGCAAAGACAAGGTCTGGTAAAGATACTTTGAGACAGAGTGAACAGCTGTGTGACTGGGGCAAGGCTTCTGACCTCTCTGAGCCTTCCTTTCATCATCTTGAAAATGTGATGACAGTACCACCATCATCGGGCCTCAAGGAGGATTGAATGAGATCGTGGGCTTGACCGTCCATGACACTATACCCACCTGACATCAAAACAGTTACTCCCGCCGACACAAGCCCCAGGTCCGGGGAGTTCAGTAGAGAGAGAAACTGGTGAAGGGGCAGAAAGCAGGGGCCTCTCCCCAGTGCAGAGGAGATGGAAGAAGCCCAAGTTTGTTCACAGGGCTGGCAGCCACTGGTCAAGCTGCTTAATGGGAATGCCATGTCCCCGTCCCTAAAAGGGAGTGGGATGAGTTACCTTCCTGGCTGGGGGGTGCAGGACTGCTCCCCCCAGCCCCGGCACCAGCACAGATCTCACCTCTCCCTGCGCCAGCCTCTGATGTGCCAGGGCACACTGCTCCCTCAATAAACATTCTAGAAGAAGCTGGGGATGCCTGATAACACTGTTTGCCCACACGTGGTTAGCCCAGAGACACAAAATGTCCAAACCGAAATCATCTTGCCACAGAGCTGCTCTCCCTGTGTCTCTGTCTCAGAAATGACACCATGAATCCAGGCAGGAGTCCGGAGTCAAAGCCTGTGGTTGTCCTCGTGCCCGTATGCAGGGAGCCTGGAAACGCCTTTGCGTCTGCCTCCTCTGGACGTACCTCTCCCTTCCACCCCCACCCCACGCCTCCTTTCAGGCCGCCATCACTCCAAGCCTGCATCACCAGACCCACAGTACAGCCCCTCCCATCCAGAGTCCATGCTGCAGCCAGAGTGGTCTTTCCAAAACACAGGTTCGGTCCTGTCACTCCCTGGTGAATGACTCCAACAGCCCCACCGCTCTCAGGACAGAACCCAGCCCTTGACATGGTGCTTCAGGATCCGGCTCCTGCCTGCCCCCCCGCTTCGGCTCTCACCCTTCTGCTTGCAGGCTGCCCTGTAGCCACTCCACGGCCTGGGTTCTCTCCTGTGCAGCTGTGCTCTGGCCAAGCGTCTGCAATACGGTTTGCCTGGCCCATTCTCCCAACTAGACCGCGAGCCCCTGGGTTGCGGGCAGGTACAGACTCCATCCCATTCCACCCCCAGTATCCAAGCCAGTGCCTGGCACTAAAGGATGCTCCAGAGGAGTTCGGGAATGAAGGCACAGAGCACTGGGCTGGGAATTATCCAGCGAGGTTCCCTGACTTCTCTCCAGCCACCTCCTCCCTTTGTGTGGTGAAAGCAGGTTAGTACTTGAGGGTCCGGGCATATAGGAAAGTCCGTGGGAGACTTCCTTCTGCAGCTTCATGGTCACTACCCCCATACCTGTCCCACGCTTCTGGGAACAGAAGTCCATCTATTTCAAAGTTCCTCCTGTAGCCAAGCACCTCCACCAAAATACTTACCCCTGAGTACATGGGATCTAAAACTCTGTTTCAGTTTCCTCATCTATATCAAGGGGATAACAATAGAATCTGCTTCTTACTGTTGTGAGGATTAAGCGAGTTATTTGACATAAAGCCCTTAGAAGAATGCCTAGTACTTTGTAATTACTATAAAGGTATTTGCTATGATTATTTTCATTCCTGGTACCAGAACCATCTTTCAGTGTCCATGGCCCTTTAGGGGCCCAGGGTAATGTGAAAAAGCCAAAAACCACTTTGCCTTCCAGAGTCTTAGGATGTTGCGCTAACATCATGATGTTCGAAGTACCTAGTTCCCGGAGGTCCACTTTGTACAGAAGAAAATTGCCTTCTCTCATCACATCATTTTACAATTCTCCACCATCACAATCACAAGCAGAAGGAACCAGCCCATTGCTGGGAACTTCCCCCTAATTCCAGAAGCTATTTGTCCCACAGGGGCTCTCAGCATCCTTTGACATTCAGTTTGATATTGGGGTGCCAAGGATATTGCAGGGGTCCTCCTCCATGGCCATATCAATAGATGGGACAAATAGAATTATGTCACTCATGCAGACCAACCAACCAAGGCTGCAGGTGAAGAGGGGGTTAGGAGCATGTGGCTGGAAGCATGGAAAGTGGCCAGGAGCCCGGGTTCTGCACCAGAATGCTTGGGTAGAATGGAAACTCCACTACCCACTAACCCAGTGAACTTGGCTAGAAACCTGGTATCGCTAAGCCTCTAAGTTATCTGTAACATAGAGATAATAACAGCGCCGTCTTCTTAGATGTGCTGTAAGGATTTCATAATGTATGTAAAGTCTTAACATAGTGCCTGACACACAGTGTGCTCACAGTAATGTTAGCTGTTGTTATTACTCCCATTCCTGTAAATTCTAAAGAATCCTGGATCCTGGGGTTTTGGGGGGTGGGGGATACTGTCTGAAGCCCCTTTGGCTCGGAATCTCTGTTATTTTTAAAGCAGCATTGTTCAAAATAATCTCCCAGATCTGGCTGACATAACACTCAACACAGATCTGGAATCAAACCCCCAGTCCCACCATCACCCGAACTTTCCCCTTTCCAGCCCCCAAGCCAACACACACACACTCTCCCCCAGGAAGTAGGTGTCTCGGAGCCTATGGAATTTGAAAAGTCCGTCTACACGAGGTCTTCCCTCCTCGCGTGGATGGTACCTGCCCCCAGCCTGCCTTGGAAGGCCCTCCTTCCCTTCACAGGGCTCTGTCCTCGAGGGGTTTGTTAATCATTAATTGGAGGGTTGTCCAGGGCTTAACAGTTTTGTTAACAGATCATTTGACAGTGAATGAACCAGGCAAGCGGAAAGATGCAGCAAAGCGGCTAGACCACCCAGAGATCGTGTCATGCCTGGAGCAGGAAGTGGCCCATGAGCCCCAGCCTGTGTACGTCCCTCTCCGGACCCCACTGCTCAGCAGGGCACAGGCAGAGCGAGGCTCCCTGGGCCCTCTCCTCACTGAGCTGGGAGTGGCACATGGGCTTTCAGCCCCAAAGCTCCGCTGAGCAACTTCCAGGTCAGAAATCCCACTCCGGCCCTAACTATCTGACAGGCAGGGCCAGAGGAGTCCAGATGCCGACTGCAACGAGGGGGCTCTTCAAATGGGAGCAAAGGGAGGGAGCATTTCCTTTCCAGAGGTTTCAGGAAATGGTGCTGACCCACAGTAGGAAGCCAGTTGCCCTGGTCCCAAGCCCTGTCTTCTCTCAGGAGTGGTGGCCCAAGCAGACACCAGCAGGGATGACCACTAGGTTCTAGACCACTGACAGTCAGAAGCCACTGACAGGCTTGAGCCATGTTACCGCCCTCCGTGCTGCACCACCAGGCATTTATTGAGCAAGTGATATGTTGTATTAGGCACCTACTGTGTGCAGAGTCCACACTTGGCTTCTCCCAGGCAAAAGATGTGAGGCAGGGCCTCCCTGGTGGGGCAGTGGTTGAGAGTCCGCCTGCCGATGCAGGGGACGCGGGTTTGTGCCCCGGTCCGGGAAGATCCCACATGCCGCGGAGCAGCTGGGCCCATGAGCCATGGCCTCTGAGCCTGCGCGTCTGGAGCCTGTGCTCCGGAACGGGAGAGGCCACAACAGTGAGAGGCCCGCGTACCACAAAAAAAAAAAAGATGTGAGGCAGTGTGCCAGCTGCATGCCCCGTACAGGTCTCAGCTCCTACTGAAGGTGAGGCCCTGTGGTGACGCCCACGGTGTTCCAGACACCACACCGAGCGCTGGGAGGGACGGAGGTCTCCCTGGAGGAGCCCGAACTCCACTTGAGGGGGCCGTTGGGGGTGGGGGCAGTAATAAGAGCTAAGGGGCTGGAAAAGAGAGGCCAGTGTGGACGGGGCCTCTAGAGGCAGTTAGAATGATGCAGAGGAGACAAGCAGAAGGCAGGTAGTACTGCAAATGCCACATCTTAGGAAGGATGTTTGAGATAAGCGCCAGGGACCCAGACTTGTGACTTCTGTACCATAGAGTTACACGCACACGCTTCTACTCAAATGGTTCTCAGGGCTCGTCCTGATCGGAGACAGGTTCAGCTTGTGGTTTATACTGATTTATGCCTGTGAAGTCCATTCTCTGAACCCTTGACACATAAAGTCGAGACAGCCTGGGCTTTCCTCGGGCTGCCTGGCTCTTCTCTTTAGCCCCCCACACCCCCATCAGTAATGGCACTATAAGGACCCGGGATCTTGGGCGAGAGTCCATTTCCTCAGTGCCCAAGGCCATTCTGGTCTTACAAGGTGAAGACCCCTTGGTCTTCAGGGGCCTTCATCTGGGAAAGAAGTGCTTGGGGGCCATTAACCCCCAACTGGGGAATCGGTGCACACCCAGGGTCCAGGAAGTCTTGGTAAACCTTTCTCCCTCCTATCGTAACAGACATTAATGGCGAGTTTCCTGTTGCCTGATCACTATTCAAAGAGCCAGCCTGTGCCTTCTTGCTAGGAAAGTCATGTCCCGTTGGGCTGACCCCTAGGGCTTTTCAGTTTTCGAGGCTGGGGATGAGTTTCAAGAGGAGGAGAGCTGGGCAGGTGTGACGCATCTGCTCCCTTCCCTGAGTGATGGGGAGGTAACAGTACACCAAACCATGACACCGTGGCACAAACCTGACTCAGACCATTCGGTTGAAAGTGCATTCCATTCAGGAGCACACTTACTATTCTAAAAATGTAAAAGGTAAAAATAATACAAGCACAGTAGGTAAGGAACACACAGCATTGTGTAAATTGCTTGACGAAAACAATGGCCAAAAGGTTGCCATCTACTGAAATTGTTGTCATTGCCTTTTTTCTTAGTGTACCTCTCTTTAAAAATATACATCTCAGAGGGAAGCCCAAGCGTTTCCGGTGCAGCACCAAGAAAACGTTCTTCACTTTCTAGGTCTCCCCGCAGCCTTTTGGATGACCAAGCACAGCGCCGTGAACTGTCTGGTTTTGCCCACTGGCCTCTCAATGCCTTTTCGTCCCTTCTCCCAAGAGACCTCTCAATGTTGCATTGGCTCAGTGTCTCAGACCCAGGTCTACACACGTCCCAGGCAAATACATATTAGTTTTTTACCACCTTCTGCAGGACCAATTTCATGGGCTATATATTACTCAGCTTAGGCTGCCGTAACAGAATCCTGCAGACTGGGTGGCTTAAACAACAGAAATTAATTTTCTCACAGTTCTGAAGGTGAAAGTCCAAGATCAGGGCGCCAGCAGGTTAGTTTCTGGTGAGGCTTCTCTCCTTGGCTTGTAGACGGCTGTCTTCTCACTGTGTACACATGTGGCCTTTCCTGTGTGCGTGGGCTCCTGGAATCTCTTCTTATAAGGTCGTAATGGATGAGTCCCATCCCTATGCCCTCATTTAACCTTAATTACCTCCTTAAAGGCCCTATCTCTAAATACAGTCACATTGAGGATGAGGCTTTCAACATAGCAATTTGGGCATGGGGGACACAATTCATTCTGTAACAGGCTATGCTCAGTCTTGTTGGCAAATGGAAACGGTAGCCCCTTACCACAGCACAGTTACTAGATAGTTACAATGTAACTATGGATATTTTCAATGGTTTATAGTTATCTGAACCTTTTCATAAACTTACTATCATCATTTTTACCAGTTTAACTTCAAGCTGCTCACCTATTCCCTGTTAAGTGAGCACTGTCTCTATTTTCCATTATTAGAATCATCCACATTTGGGGTTAACTTTTTAATTCCACAGAACCTTCATGCTGGGAGGGATCTCAGAGCCATCTAGTGGAAGCAGGAATCCGCCCTCCACCACTGGGGACTAAGCAGCGGCCACCCACAGCTAGATGGTTTATCCTGTTAAATGATTGAGAGCTGTCTTCCTGTAACTTCCATGGTCCTGCCCTCTGGGACCCTCAGAGCAAAGCTGGCCCCTGTTCTACATGACAGCCCTTCAGATTTGTGACGGTGGCAGAATTTCCTTTTCTACAAATATCTCCAGTGACCTCAACAGTTCATCCTATGGGTGCTTCGGTCCTTTACCACGCTGGCGTCCTCCCTGGTCATGCTCCAGTGTGTCAAAGGGCCTCTTAAAGGGACACCAGGCGACACGGGACAGTCACCCCCTTGGTCCTGAGCATCACACTGCAGAGAGTCTAACATTTCTGTAACAATCGTGACTTATTTGTATAAAAGACACACTCATACACACACAGGCACACACACACTCCAACTTCCAAATTAAGAGAAAAGAAAAAAATCTCACAAAAGTCCTACTGTCCACTCCACTGGTCCTTTGGGGTCTCCTCCCTCCTCTTTCTCATCAGGCTCGGGATTGTTGGTCATTCCTCTGAACCCCCTTCATTCCTGCACCCTTTTGCCCCCAGTCTTGGCCATAGCAGCAAGTTTACCTTTCCACCGAGTTTTCAAACTTACTTCCTTTGGTGCCTAGGTGTTAAATGTATCTCAGCCCAGCCCACCGCAGCCCCACCTCCCAGCTGTGCTCTCCCAACAACTCCATACCCTCCCTTCCACCCGTCCCCTCCTCCACCACGATAGTGAATTTCAGAGTAGGCCATTACCTTAAAGCTCATTTAGAGACTGGCCTCCCTCAGGTTACAAGTGGGGAAACTGAGGTTCAGAGGTGTCACTGAGATATCGCAAGAAACTGCCTCTAGCAAATTCCCTGTGAAACCTCCCCCATCCCCTAGGATCATCTGCTGCTAGGAGTTCTTCTTCCTAGAAGCTTCTCTCTCCCTGCAGACTGAACACCACATAGAGACAGGCCCAGTGAGCACTGTCCCATCCCTATGCCCTCATTTAACCTTAATTACCTCCTTAAAGGCCCTATCTCTAAATACAGTCACATTGAGGATGAGGCTTTCAACATAGCAATTTGGGCATGGGGGACACACTTGGCTGCACTTGGCCTGATGACCATGCCTCTCCAGGCCCTGCCCAGGGGACACACACTGCCAGGCCACTGTGATCAAAGCAGCACGGGCCACAGGAATGCTGTGCTCACCGGCAGCTCCACCAGGCCTGAATGGGAGGAAGAGAAGGAACAAGACACCCACACACTTAAAGGGGGGCCACGTCATAATAGCACCACCATGGGCAAGGCCCATGTTGGCCCTGGGAGTGACGGGGAGGAGACGCTGTCCAGCAAGGAGGGGGAAGGATGACAGGGGGAAACTCTGTAACTCGGGCTCCGGGCCCTCACCCCATCACCCCCGTGGCTGGGGGCTTGTCCTGGAAATGCCTGCTTAGTGCTCCCCTGAGCAGAGTCCCACCCTCCAGGTCTCTACAAATATTAGGTGGTTTTGGTTTTTGTTTTTGAACTTGGGGGCTTTCAAAACTGCTGATACACTGTGGTTATTTCAGTAAGTTGAGACCCATTTAAAGAGCCCAGCTCCTTCCTAGAAGCATGAACGCCTTTAGCGGTCAGCCACGCTTGTCCATTAGGGGCCAGAGCACCTTCGAGGACCAACACAGTGGCCCAGTTCACATGCCCAGGATGCCTTACACTTGCTCAAACCCCAGAACCTGTTGCCAAGGACCTCACAGGTCCCTAAGTTGAGGAGCCGCATGTGGTGATTCTGAAGGCTCCTGGACCATCTGGCCATTTGAACAGGCAGCTTTCAGAAATTCTCATTGATCCAAAAATAATTCCTATATTTTCGGTCTTTCTTCTATATGGAGACATTCATTACCTTCTTCGACTAACCAACAGTTATGTATGAGGCAAGGTTTCTTTGGTGCGGGCAGTGACTCCAGAATTCCTAACTTAATGTCATTCGTCCCGGAAGGCAGGGGATGAGTAGACTTGTGGCCTCCCCCTGGGTGTTTGCAGTAATGCCACCAACCCGGGCTGTAAGGCCGGCCCTGCTGCGTGGTCTCAGCCATTCCAGGGGGGCTGGTGGGCAACGCTGGTAGATGCAGCCTTCCGGAAGGGCACAGAGTGGGGAGTGGATGTTTCATTTTCATCATCTATTCACTCTGTATTTATGTAATCCTTGCAGCTGTCCTGTGAGGCAGATTCATAGGTGGAAAGTCAAGGCCTGGGTATATAATCAAGGCCCAAGTATAAGTGGTAGAACGGGAAGGAAGTCATATCAAAACTGCGTGCCTCTGATGCCCACCCCTTTCCACCGCACCACAGCTTGAAGCCTCCGGTTGCAGCCTATATTGTCACTAGGCATGTTTGGGCTAAGGATGGGCAAGTCCCACAGTGGCTGTCTTATGTCCCCGAGAGTCATGCATCTGGTATTTCTCAATATAAATTGATGATTCTTGGGTTCTTTCCTCATCCCCAAAAGTGTCCTGTGGATGGATGGGTGACTGGATGGCTGGACCTAATTCCCAAAGTTAATTACGGGGCACATCGGGCCCTTTCAGGAAGCCGAAGACAGGGCATTCACTGACCACCACAGAAGCCGCTGGAGCTTGACAGTCAAGCAGATCCCTTCCTGTCGCTACATCTCCCACACGTTATACAAAGTATTACCAGCGCAATAAAGTTAATGGAGCCCGTCATCCTACGAAAGAGCCAATTCCGTGCAAAGATGATACATCCTTGAAGTTAATGAGGTCTATTAATGAGCTTATGCCCTTTTAAATGAACGAAAGTTTTGAAGTCCACCAAATAGCAGCACATCCATTTAGAAGTAGTTACTGACGCCTCATGTCGGTCACCAGTGGACGAGGAGCCACCAGGGTAGAGCTCTGGGAATTGGCTTCCCACTGACATCTCACACAGCCTTCACCTCCTTGGGAGCTCAACAGATATGTCTGACTGACCATTCTTGCCTGAATCACCCCAATACAGCCACCGGGACTGGACAACGTATGGTAAATAGCTCAAGGGAGAAAGTGATCAAACTGAACCGTGGATCTCTGGAAAAGCATCCGCCCTGGCCCACAGCTTTTAGACCCTTTAGACCCAGCCCAGGATTAGTGTGGAGAGCTGCACAGAGCACAGGTAGAGGGCCACCCCTTCAGAAACAGCCACTGCACAGGTGGGTCTTGGGCTGGGTGGTCCTTGGGCTCAGGGAAGGTGAGCAGACACCATTCCCAGGAAGTACAGACCTGTAACTGGCTGAGCAGAAAGACAAGTTCTGGCTCAGACCGAACGGGGCCCGTCACGCCATGGCCCCTGGGCCCCTGAATACATACCGACGCTCTCTCGATTTCAGTCTCCTCCCCAGCTAGCACCGCTCACAGTTGCTGCAGAGCACAAAGTGATACTTGTTGTGCCCACAGAACATCTGCTGAAGGCAAAACTTGTGTTTATAGCTCTTCACTTCAAAAGACTGGCCGTGTTATAAAAAGAAAGGGACCATCTGTCCCTCTCCTGGACCCCGGCGCCTCTTGGAAAAGATTTCTATGCAAGAAGGCAGTGAGAAGTCAACACTGACTTCAGGGAACTATTTTGAGGCCAGGAAAGAATGGTGCCTCCCCTCCGAGGGTAAGTCGAGGCGGCAGATGAAAGCTGGCTTTGTGGAGGCCAGGAGATGGAGGGCACCACAGGAAGGAGGCGGGCAGCGGCCCCGCCGGGGCTGCCCAGATGCTCTGGCTGTGCTGAGGGCCGGCTGGGAGGACAGAGAGGTGTGAGGGCAGAAGGGGAAGGGCTGAGAGGCCCTGGGGCCCCAGGAGGAGGCAAGAAAAAGTCAACACCGGTTTGCTGCTGCGCAAAACCAGAAGTCATCCGTCTGCATCCATCCACCCCGGCTTGTCCAGCCTTTCTTATCCAAAAAGCCCTTTAGGACAGCATCCGTTTCTGCATCTTGGGGACCACCTTAGGCTCAATGATTCCCTCCCAGTGGCTGGTAATTGAGGCGTTCTTACAGGGCGCACGGGGGTCCGATCTGTCTGTGAGGCCTGCTGGGCGTTTGTCTGCCTTAAGCTCTTGGGCACCCACATGGAAAAGTCACAGGAGAGGCCAGGACAGGCCAGGTGGGCGCTGCGGTGGAGCTAGGTGAGCACCAGGTGGGGCTGCAGAGGAGGGGTTCCCTGGCCTCCCGGCCACACTCTACCAGGCTGGGCCCCCACTAACCAAAACTCCCCAACGAGGCTCTTCCCTCCTGGTCTACATGCTGGAAATTTCAGCTCATTGGTTCTGAAACAGTCCTGCTCCTTCTTCCTCCCTCCTCCCCACCCCAGGAAAAAGTTGGTTTCTACCAGATTCCAAGCAGATTCCAGAAAGCCTTGGTCTGTGAACCTCCAGCTTGAGGCTTATTTTGTTTCAAATCAAAATCTGCTTTCCTTCTTAGCTTCTGTCCATGGGGTGGACATGGGGGAAAGGAGCTGGAGGTCAGAAGTGGGGTCCTCTGAGGACACCCCTTGTTCCCTTCCTGCTTGTCTCTGACAGGGCACCCCCGCCCCCGCCAGCTCATCCAGGGTGAATGAATTGAGAGCTTCCGCCTCCGCCCTGGGGAAGGTTCTCATGCAAGTTCTTAAATGCACTGAATTCCCCGCACTTGGGTGCAGGCATTTAGATTCCAAGGACGAAGGCGGCTCCTGGAATAGCATATTCAAGGCTCCCAGAATCCTAAAAGGTCACACTCCTTTTATTCTTGCCTCTTTTCTTTTCTTTTTTGTTCTTACTGATTTCTTTGGGCACATAAGAAAACACAGTAGGCAAAGCCTGCTACTTCCATTGAAATAAAATATTCTGCAGTCAAACCACACACCATAAAGAAATAATTGCAGTCTGTATATATTGCTAATGGACATCTCTCAGCAATTCTCTGTCTCATAAGCTTTAAACACAGACATTAGTATAAATATGCAGAAATCCCCACTCGAGCAAATTACCCTGCGTTTCTGAACAGAAGGAAGATTAACCATGTGCTGATATCTTTGAAGGAGCTCAGCAGAGCCGGAAAAAGGCACTGGCCCTCTCTGGGAGCGAGCTGGGGACTCTGTGGGGTCTCGAGGACACTGCTGCAGGCCTGGCTGCAGCTCCTTTTCCCCAGAGCCCAGGCTCCCCTGGAGCACTGAGGAGGGGACGGGCTCCACACTGGCCGGATCAGCTCACCTGAGCTGCTTGGTCACCTGGGTGTCCTGCTTCTGGAGGCTTCCAGGCTCTGGCAGGTGCAGAAGCCAAGAGGCTGAAGATGCATTTTTTTCCCTGGCCTCTCAGCTGCCAGACAAAAGCCCTCAGGGATCACCAGGCTTCTGAGGTAAAAGGCCCAGGAGGAGCCTGGGGAGGTTTGTAGAGGTGGCATCACCATTGGAACCAGGGCCCACAGATCTCCCTTCCTCTGGCCTTCACACTTGGCCTCTCCTCCCCTCCCCCCTCCTCCCTCCCCTCCCCTGCTCACTCCCGCGAGGGTCCCACAATCCCCGACAAAGGCCAGCATGGGGATAAGGGTCTCTGTCTTCCAGGGCTGAACAGCCTGTGCCACCAGAGCCGAACCCCAGCCTCAGCTTCGAGGGTCTGTGAGGAAGGCCCCTCCCTTTCAGAAATCACCCCTCACTCCTGGTCACCAGGGAAGATGCCCCATCAGCACAAGTTGCTAAGTCTGGGGGTGACAGGGTCTGACCTCTACTGACGGCTGATTAGAGGGGTGGCAGCAGATGTGGGGGAGGGGGGTGTCCTCAGCCCAGGCCACATGTCCTCTCTACAGATAGAGGCTAGGGACTTGGCTTTGCCTGGGCTGACAGCAGGGGAGGTGGGCCAGGTGGGAGGCCCACCTCAGGAACTGTGGGCCAGCCTTGCTGTGGGATGTAGGAGGTGAATTATGAGCTAGTCAGGAATCACCGCGGAGCCAGGGGAGCCTGGTGTGCAGAGGTCTTCTGATTATTTATTTTGTGTTCGCCTGCCTTTCCCACAGCAGAACTGAACGCGGGCGGAGAGGAACATTTACAATCTGAGGCCGAGGATAGGGAGTTGGGCCTCTCAGAGCTGGAGCCAGAGCCTCATGGCCTTACCTGTGGCAGTAAAGTCTGGACAGGACGGTCGGAGGGCCTGGGAGCAAGGCTGTCCTCAGCCTCAGGCCTCCCATGAGGCTGGGGTTCCTACAACCCCCGAGCCTTCAAGTCAGAACTCTGAGGCACCAGCCTCAGCCAGAAACAGAGGAGCTCAGGACCATCAGATCCTCTCCTCAGTTAACCCCGGCACGCGCAGACTTCACTCGCCCGGCTCACCAGCGAGCATCTTGATGGTCTATTTTCATGTCTGTCTTCCCCACTCGACTGTGAGTGACTTTAGATTTAGCAACTTTATGTGAAATGTTTAAAGATACCCTTTTCTCAAGACCCTTGCCTGCCACCTACCAGAAAACTGTCACAATGACTAAAGACATCTATGATGATGCTAGGTGAATGGCGCCCCCTGGAGGTGTGCCGTGTGCAACGTGAGCAGCCTGTTAGGAACTTATAGATGGTATTACCTCCCGTCACCCTTAGAAGGTGCTCTTCTGGGCATATTACTCCTGTTGACGCGTTTAACTCTTACAGCAACCTCTGAAGTGGGTGCTATTATGACTTATTTACAGATGAGGAAAGCTGGGCTCAGAAACATGAAGTAACTTCCCCATGTTTACCCAACTGCTCAGGGACAGAGCTGGGCTGGAAACCCAGACTGTCTGGCCCCAGAGCCTTGCCGTTTGCCCCATATGCACAGTTATATCCTCGGCACCTAATTCTGGACCTGGCCACGAGGATGCCCAGCGTGTGTTTTCTGGAACAACACAGAAGGGGCCTGGCTTCCAGCCTAGTCCAGCCTGCCCCGCCCTCCCCCGACCCCCGCACTGAATCTCTGCCTCCCCGTGTGAGAAATGAGGAGCTGGATGCAGAGTCTCAGACGTTCAGGGACACGGAGACCCGATGGTAGCTGAGGCAGGTTGCCACGCAGCCAGGCCCAAGGAGGTGCCCAGACGTGGGCCCAAGCTGTGCTCAGGGCTGGGGAGCCCCAAACCTCCAGGAGGACTTCAGGCCTGTCGGCCGTTCTTCACCAGGGCCTTTCAACCTCAGCCCACCCGACCCTCCACACCCAGGCCCTCCTGCCCACCCCATCAGCCTCAGTGTGGTCTGTTTACCTCCCCCGCTCTGCTCTGTCACCCGTCCGTCAGGGCTCCCTGGGTGGCCATGCGGCCTCCTCCTCTCCCCCTGGCCCCAGGCCTGCCCCCTCACTGCTACTCTCCACTCCACAGTTAAAGCATCTCTAAAGTGCCCGTCTGAGCAGGCCCTGCCCTAGTCAAAACCCTTCGGTGGTCCTCACTTCTCACTAAGCTCCCTCCCCCGTCACTGGAGGCTGCTGCCCTCCAGCCACCCCAGGTGTGGCTCTGGTCAGCCCCAGCTCCTGCCGCCTGCTGCCTCAGCCAGCACTGGCCCCATCTCTCCGGATTCACGCTGGGGCCTCCACCCCAGCTGAGGCAGCTCATCCTCCTTGGGGAAAGTCAGGTGTGATCTCAGCAGGGTTTCCCAGCAACCATCCCCAGAACCCCTGTGGCTGCCAAACAGAAACCAGAGGGCCCTCCTGAGGAACTGTAGAAAACAGTATGTAGTGCCTGCCCGAGAGTTCCCAGGAGGGAGGAGGATTCCAGGAAAGTGGAGCATTCCGTCCCAACAAGAGCTGGTTCCTGCAGCGGAAAAGGGGAGAGGATCTCAAGTTACTGTCCCCCAGCCCTCAACCCTTGAGGCTCCAGCCCCCTGGGAATCCAGCTCCTCCCCCGGGGGCAGGTAGCACTAGGGCTGGAATGAGAGCTGCTGGTTGATCGGGGCATCCAGCCAGCCTCTGCCCTGGTCAGTCAATAGGAAGGAGAGAAGCCCAAGCTCCGAATGTCCTATACATCCAGGAGACGCCCCTGAGAAGTCTTCACCTGTACGGATGCACCTGCACACGTGTGCAAGGCCTCCGACCGCGTTCATCAGAGGGCCAGTCCTCCACCCTGCCAGGCTCTAATTGTGGCTGGGCTTGGAGTCCTCCTGGCACTGGAGCAGGGGGAGAGGGGAACATGGGTGTATAATCCCCATCCCAGGACTAGGTCATTTATCTGGAAGGATGTGGTCTTCCCCATCTGGGAGTAGAGACCCCCCCCAACACACACTGACCTTTGGCCTGGAAGGATCTCCGAAGAAACAACCTCCCCAGCAGGCTAGGAAGAAGGGCAGAGAGACGATGAGTCCGTGCAGCTTGAGGCTCAGAAAAGCCATTTGCTGGGAGCTCTGGCACCAGCTGCAGCCAAAAGCATGAGTGAGGATGCCTGTCGGCCCGGCTGCGCTGCCCAGCCCTCAAGAGCCCGCTGAACCACACCAGCCCTTGAGAAGGAGGGACAGAGAGGCCAGCAAAATCCTCTAGGATCTGTGCTCCGTGGGGGCAGGGCTATGGGTCTGTTTCCTTCATTGCTGTATCCCCAGTGCCTGGAACATGGTAGGTGCTCAATAAATATTGGTTGAATGTACGAGTGAATAGAATGAGTGAAGGAATGAACGACTGTAGCTGAAAGTGATCGATTATGCTCACAGTACTGAAGCATAAACCTTACCGCAGTGCTGTGGACACAGGGTGGGAATCTGGGGGGACGGGACAGCTTGAGTAAAGGCATTGAGGTGGCTCCAGTCAGGGTGTCTTTTAAGGCAGAAGTCATCCTGAAGAAAGTTGTCCTTTTTCAGTCACCTTCTATGATTTTATATAACTTAATTCAAATGTTCTGCCCTTTGTCACATTTTCTCTTGTCCACTTCGGCAGGGTTTAACCTTATTACCTTATTATGGCCCACTGCCCATAGGTAACTCACTCTCTGAGGGAACCTTGCCTCGTGCAGGACCACGTTACGCTTCTGGGCAACGAGCAGAGTTTCTCCTGAGGGGTAGTTGTGCTCTCAGGGGCTTTGGCCGTGTAGGCCTTGGCCATTTCTAGGGTTACCTGGGGGTAGTGCAGCTTCTGGTCTGTGGCCATTGAGCTCACCAGCACCACCTGGGGCCCCGGCTCCTCCCAATGGGTCCATTCTGCCTTCCTTCCCTTCCTGAAGGTCTGAGGTCCCCTCACCACCTCAAGTCCAGAGCCCAGGCCCCCAGCTGACTCCAGATCCAAGGCCTGGGCTTCGCCTTGGCCCCTCCCATCCCACCCCAGGGGCCCCTAGCAAGGATCTTGCCCAGCAGGCCCGCCAGCCAGCCCTCCAGCTCGCCTCCCCAGCCAGCTCTACCCAGCCTCCGTCATCCACATTCCCCTCCTTTGGCTACAGCACGACCGTTCATGGTGCTCCTTGGACCCTGAGCCTCACCTTCCCAAATGACCCCTAAATCTCTCTAGGCCCCTGGGCAGGCCCTGCCCTGCCCTGAGAAAGCAGCTAGGGCAAGCAGGAAACAGCAAACTATAGCATCTTAAAATTATAAATGCGGGGCTGCGAATTAAGCAGAGTTTGATTCAAATCTTGCTTCTGCCACTCAGCGGCCAGGGACTCTCTCTGAACCCTATTTTTCTCATCTGTGAAATGGGGACCTTCAGCCATAGAGTTGCTGGGAGAATAAAAAGCGATAATGTAATCCGTGCATCTCAGCGGGGTAGCAGGAAGCATGCACGCTGGGGGCTTTTCAAAGCGCGGGTGCTTCCTCCCCTCCCCTCAACGAGATGAAGCCCATGGGGGCGGGGTGGCCATTGGGTATATATGACTTAAGGAATCAGCAAGATGGCTGAGGGCGGCAGATGCAAAGTGCCTCTAGACCCAGTAACTGACACGTGGTAAACAACCCAGAAAGGCGCTAGCTTTGGGTTTTAAGGTTGGGTTCCTACTCCTCGCCGGCCGTGAAGCCCAGCACAACACCCAGACCTAGCCGGTCGCTCTGACTGGGGTACAGGCGCCCGCGCGCGGACTTGGGCGCGCCGCCTCCGGGAGAGAGGAGGACCCACCCCCAGTGACGTAGCCGGGCCCGCCCCCCGCACGTGCCTCCGGGGAGGGAGGGACCACGGGAGGTTCCCGGGCTTGCGGGGCGGTCGCGCGTCTGCAAACGCCTATTTGCATATGCGCAGGCTGGATATTTATAACTTCTCTTTAGCGAGTTCCAAATTATTGATGTCTTCAAGTGACTTTAATCGGAGGCTTCTTTTCTTCAAATGGGCTTTTGATTTCCGGAGTGATATTATACATGGCTGTAAGCTATTGACTGAGCGATCGCCGTTGTGTTCTCAATGTGCTGATGCTGAAAATCTGCGATATAAATAAACTTCCTCTGGTAGAATCATTATAAAGCACAAGCAGCAGAAATTTATGGAAAGAACAGATTAAATGCTTAGACTTAAATTCTTCAGTGTGCTGCTTGCCCTAAACTGCTGTGTCTGGAGTTTGGGCTGCTGATTCAGGTGGAAAAAATCAAACGGACACATCGCTTGTCGGTGCATTTTTACTATGATCTATAGTGTTGCCAAAAGAGAAAGCTCAAAAGCTGCCATTGATAATCCTGGTTAAAACTGGGAGCATAAATTATTAAGACCTGTAGTTTCTTTTCGGAGTGGTTGGGGATTGGGGCGTGCAGCACAGTAAAGAAATATAACATCAATATGTGCTTATACATTGTAATGTGGGACATTTTTATGCCCATAATAAAACATTCCACCTACAACTATGTTTATGAAAGCAACAGATAGGAGATCCATAATGCCACTTAATAGAGTTAATCACCTCCCATCGGAATGGTTTAAAAGGCTTTTTATTGCATGTTGAAAAGCTCTGACCATAATTAATTCTCCACACACTGTCAGGTGCCAATCAGAGGGCTGGAGACAGAGAAGGGAACTTTCTAGCGTACTGGTGCTGGGAGGGTTCTCAGAAGTGGGTCCAGTTGTCTGAACTTCAGGTGTTTAAATTGATAATCTAGCCTCTGTGTTAAACTGGGCTCTGGCTGGGGCTTGAAGTTCTAGATTTTAAGCTCTGGGCTCTAGATGTAAATTCTCAGTTTGCTCTAGGTCCTGGGCTCTGGACCGGTTCTACTCTCTTAACTCCAGACCCTGGATGACCCACGCTGGGTCCCTGGGACCTGAGTGAGATGATCCCACAGCACATCTGTACTGAGAGAGCCAAGAGAAGGGAACGGATGCTTCCTAACAGTCCTGGTTTAGTTGGCTGTCAGCTTGGTGGATCAGGTTGTCCACAGAAATTTGTGCTGTTTGCCCTCCCTTCACCTCTGACCATTCGAGCCAGTTTTCAACAGAGAGGAGGGAAGCCATGGCTGGCCTGCCCTACGGTCAGCGTATGGGTGAAGGCTGGTCCCTCAAGACAACAGCCTGCCATGGAACAGACCCAGTCTCATTGGCCAGGCCCACAGCCAACCAGCCACGGAGGCTCCGGAGCTAATCTCTCCCCATTTCCTCCAAAGGAGATGGCTTTATCTCCTTTGTCCCTTATCACACAGTCACTGAGTGACTGGAACCACAGGGAATCTCCCTAACAGCCCAGAAAAGCTGAGGAGGTGAAGGATTAGCCCGAAATAATTAAAGAACAAAATCGCCCTTTACAAGCTCAGTTCCAGCCAGCAAGAGTGAAGCAGGCAGCAGGGAGACAGTGCTCTCCGATGGGGGCGGCGGCGGCATAGGGGGTCTCTCAGGTGCCCAGGCAGCAACTCCGCGGAGGCTGGGAGCTGAGCTGAAGCCAGCTGGTACTCTAGCAGAGGTTTTTCCGAGTGTGAAAGCTCTTTTTTCTCTTGGATAGTTGGACCACCAAGAACTAAGAGTGGCCCCTGAGGGCAGCAAGTGGAGGGTGGATGAGCAGGAAGGCTGAGCTCTGTCTCCCAACACGGCCTGGCAGACTTCTCTTCGCTGGACTGACCTCCCAGGGCACATAAGAGCTTGGTGGGTAGGTTGTCACCAGAGGCTCAGAGGCTTTTGTCCTCGCTGGGGAGGTCGTCGTAAGAGCTCTGTGTTAGACAGAATCATACCTGAATGGACTTCTGGCACCCCACTGGAACACCAGTCACTGGGTTTCCGTCACGGCCTGGAAGGATTGACACCCCTCTGCCACCTCCCTACCACCAGCACCACCCGAAGCGAGAACTGTGCTCAGGTGAATTGGCCTTTCAGCTCGGAGGCTTTTCCTGACCCGGGCTGTGCACTGGGTCCATGAGGGGCACTGTCTACAGCTGCTCTCCCAGAGGTGGGCACCCTCCTGGGGACAGGCCACACCTCCCCCATCCCAAGTCATGCACAGGTCACAAGGACGACTGGGAAGATCGTCAGGCAGGGGTGCTGTAGGGGAAAGGCTCATTTGTGCCCTCAGCCAACAAAAATGTAGTGAGTGCCTACTGTGCATCACAAACAGAACGCTCTGCCCTCACAGAGCTCACATTCTGCCTCCCCAAAGCCTCCCAAATGGCCATGGCCTCCACCCCCGGGATTCAGCAGCGAGAGAAGTTAGAAATTGGATGTGACCTTTCCAGAGCTGTGCGTAGCAGGCTGAGCTGGGAACCCAGAGCGCCGGGGCCTGGTTCTCTGGGGGGTCTTCAGGCTCACATCCCAGGCCCCCTCGGGGAACTCCCTCTACCCCAGGCAGCCACTGGCGGAGCGTGCCCAGCTTAGGGAGGACACCCTGACGAGCGCTGAGCCTGCAGGAAGGAGGATCTACCCCAGGCAGCCACTGGTGGAGCGTGCCCAGCTTAGGGAGGACACCCTGACGAGTGCTGAGCCTGCAGGAAGCAGGCACTGAGGTTTCAGTGCCTCTTAGTCCTCAGGGAACAGAGCCAGAGGCCAGCGGGGGGCAGAGCTGGCTCATCCTTGAGGCAGCAAAACAAGGGAGACTGAAGTTACAGAGGCCATAACTGTTTGACAAGGCCTGGGAGAAGGTTGCAAACCAGAGCTGGAGGCACAGTCAGCGTCTGTTGAGGGGATGTGGGGGAACGGTGCCAGTCTCTCATCTTGACCGGGCAAGTTGTCTCCTGAAGTCCAATGTCTCCCACCGGCTTTATGCGAATGAGCTGTAGGACCAGTTGGGCAGACAGCACACATGGGGCACCACTGACAGGGCGGAGTGGAGTGCCCAGCCACAGGCCAGCCCACCTAGACTGGCACAGTGCACCTAGACCGGCCCGGCCCTCGGCGATCAGAGCTGTCTTCCAGCAGCTATCAGGCCCCCGCTCTCTCTGCCCACAGCGCTGGTGGCCTTGAGGTCCCCACCAGGCAACTGCTCCTGAGCCCTCCTGGTCTGTGGCCTTCAGTGAGCCCTGAGGCCTGAGCGAGTTGGGGGACGGGGTTTTGGTGCACAAAGCTGGGCTCTGTGAGTGGAGGACTTCTAGGATGAGTTTGCTAATAGAGATATCTGTTCTGGGAGGTCGTGTTACAACCTGTCACTAACCGGAGCACCCTGCCCGGGGTTCTCACCAAGAAATCACAGACAGCTGCTTGCAGGCGGGTGAGTGATTTGCAAGGACCACAAGAATATTTGCATAAACATATATAGAGAAGTGTGTGTTTATTTGCATTCATTTGCATAAATTCCTGGCTCTTCGAACCGTCGTTCCTTATTTTTATTTAATTTTTTTCACTAAATTTCGTTGAGCTCTGGAGATTTCAGTAATGTGAACAAAAAGGCAGAAACAACAGCGCTGGGGCAGGAGACCAGAAGCTTGCAACTTTGCTACACATTAAAATTTCCTGGGGAGCTTTTTAAAAATCCTGGTGCCTAGATCACCCCCAACCCACTGCGGGTTGTGGGGCCCAGGCATCAGTATTTGTTTTTTGAAGCTTCCAGATGAGTTCTTCGGTGCACAGGCCAAGGTTGAGAACTGATGCCTTAGGCAGGGCAGGCTCCTGTCAGATCAAACCCGCCTCAGCTTCCAGCGGGAGACACCGGGCACCTCACCTTGCCTCCCTCATATGTAAAAGACACTCGAAACTTAAGAGCAGCGACGTGCGTGAAGGGCCATCTCAGCACACACGGGCTCTCAGTGAAAGGTCGCCATGCCCTTCATCATCATCACCATCTCTGTGCAGTGTCACCATGCAGAACCAGAGCACCTGGAGACCTGCCCGCTCCTTCTGGCCCTGCCACCCAAGTCACCCTGGACCGCCCGGGCCTCCGATCCACCCCTAGGAATAGCGAGTGCTCCAGGGCGGGCCTGGGTCTGTTCTGGCTGACGTGCACGGTCCTTTCTTCTTCTAGATGACTTCCAGGCAGATGGTCCGTCACTGCTCAGATGCCTGGGGAGTGGGTGCTGGCAAGGGAGAGAGTGCGCTCGACAGCGTGCCCGCGTGGCCCTGCTCGCCTCCCTCCGCCCTCTCTCCAGGCTGGGAGAGAGCCAAGGGCTGGGGATTGCAGGGTTTTCTTTCCCTGGTGGGTGCTGCCAGGGGAAGAAAGATGCTGGAGATATGGAAATGCCTACCGTACTCGGCGCGGTTGTTCCCAGGGTTCTGCGGCTTCTCGCTCTCCCTGCTTGATGCCATCGCTCTGCCCGTCCACCAGCCCACTGCCCCACACTCCGTAGAGTCCGTGGTCCCTCCACGGGCTTTCCTGCTTCTGTGCCTTTGCTTGTGCTGTGCACTCTGGGGGCCACACTTCCTCCATGGAAGGACTCAGGATTTGTTGGCTCAAATCCTATCCATTCAAGCCCCAGCTCAGTGCCTCCTATTCCGTGACACCTTGTCTGATCCAGCAACTATTCATTCATTCCCTCAATCACTTATTCAGACCTTACCTGAAACCTGTTCGGAGCCAGAAGCTATGCCAGGCACTGGGGTACAGAGGCTAGTCAGATCCAGGCTCTGCTTTTGAGAGCTTTTCTTAGCAGTGGGAGCTTTTCGGAGCAGGGATCAAAATCTATTACGTCCTCCTCCGCAGCAGCTGCCAGAGAAACAGAAAGCTCCTGTCTGTGCAGACGCACCCCGTTAAGAGAGCTGCTCAGGGTAGACAACACAGGTCCTCCTAACAGCGGACAGGCACAGCCATACCTTGGCCTGCAGAGCCTGAGGAAGGAGAGAAGTGCTGGTTTCAAAACCTCCAGGACGTAGCGGGGAGAAGATGGGAGCTGAGGGAGCAGCTTCTGGGGCCAGCCAGCGCACTCCAGCCAGCCCTGGATCCACCTTTGCTAGGACACATGCAGTCATTCCCAAGGCCCCAGGGAGCTCTACAGCTTGCTTTGCAGACCTGCCCAAGTCCAGGTCAGCTGTGCTGGGGAGAGCCTTCTTTCCAGCCTGCCCCAGGGCCTGGATGCTTCTCCCTGGGCCCGGGGTTGTAGGTCCCCACCCAGACCCTCCTACCCCATGGATTCCCCCTCACCTCCACCCACCCAAGGTAAAGTTCACCCCAAGAAGGAGCCAGCCCAGACCCCCACCGGAGACTTGTAGAAGCTCCAGGCCCACAGGTGGCAGAGACAACTCCCAGGTCAGGACCAGCATCACCTTCCCCATCCCTGGACCCGAACAGGAGGCTACTGCTGGAGCCTAGGAGGATTCTCCATCAGGTTCTGTGTCATCCCTGGACACTGCAGACCCAGCTGGTCAGGAGCCCTCCACGTGGCCAGGCTGCAAGGTCTCAAACCCTCGAATCCCGCAGGACTCTGCTTTCTTTACCTTTTGGTCAAAGCCATTCACTCCATCAGCAGACACCCTCCCCGCCCCTCCCAGTCCCCCCATTGGGGTCTCATCTGTGGGCACCCACAGTCCAAGGGCTTGAGAGATGAGAAAATAACCTTGGCTCTGTAGTGAGCCCAGTGTGGTGGGACAGAAGGCGGCATCTGAACCTGGTCTCGCGGGATGGGTAGACGGGTCCTGCAGAGGAAGAGGACCCGATGAAGGGAAGGGAACAGCCTGTCCAAACAGCAGCTGGTAGCTGCCCCTTCAAGTCCAATCCACGCCCTTCACTACCCGTCACTGCCATCATTCCCCCGGTGAGTGCACAGTTGCACCTCGTGCCAAGAAGGCTTTCAAGGGCAGAAAGTGGGACAGCGGGGTCGCCTTGGTCTCCTCCCCACCTGCACACAGAGACACTCCATTCCCGTAGGTTGATTCCCGCTGGACACGGCCCATGCGGGAGACTGGGTAGGCTGGGCTTCTTAGCCTTTGTGCCATGCAGGGGGTGGAGCCGCCCCTCATGCCCACCTCAGTCAGCCTCTGAGCACAGTGGCAGGTGCCCAGGGTGCCCATCCGCTGTGTCCAGCCCACCCGGAGCAGAGGTACACCAGAACCCAGGACTGCAGCTGAGACACAGGCCCGGCCCTGTCTGCGCAGGACGGCTTCTCTTGGGTAATTACTTCCAATGAGAGTTTGTGAAAACAGTACTCTGGTTTTATTATAGAGTCTAATAGGTTCAGCTTCTCAAGAAAAATAGACTGTCAGGCTAAATACCTCTGGGGAAGTGACCAGGCGGAGAGGGGTATCATTAAAGCCAACAGCTCAGCTGAAATCATGAGAACAGTGTGAAAGGTCCTGTGTCAGGGAAGTTAACCCAGAAGGTGCAGGAGCACGGCCTGCACGTGTGCCCGGACAGGACTGTCTTCCTGCATCAGGGTCGTGGCTGCGTACGTCGTCACTGGGAGCCCAGCATGTGTGAGCCACCCCGGGACCCAGTCCTGTGGGTTCCAGAGGCAGCACCGGGCTCTGGGAATGCGGGGAATGAAAGGCACCAGAGCTCACAGTCTAACCAGGGACAGAATTCATCAGGCGAAGATCACATACCGAAGAGGGAGGGCCTGGCAGGGGAGAAGCCTGAGCTGCAGGCAGGAGGTGGGGTCGAAGGGGGTGTCAAGAGAGCCCACCCGGAGACCTTTCTGGGGACCAGGCCTGGGGTACCTCGTCCACGGGCTGCGTGCACCCAGGACCCCACGGCCAGTGTGACAGGCAGGAGCGCAGGACACCTGGCTGGTAGACGGGGCACCGAGAGTGGGCCCACCCGAGGCAGGGCCGGGGCTGACTCCTCCCCGGTGGCCATGGTGTCTCTCAGGTGTGACACCGGGGCTGGCCCGGGCACGCTAAGGCAGACCTGGCCCTCTGGCCCTCTGGCCCTGCAGCTGGCCCCTGATCTCCTGGGGGGCACAGCCCCACTTTCTTCATTTATGCTAATTTTCTAATTTTCCTAGAATGATGGTGGCAATTAAAGACCGTCGGCAATAGGAAAATTGAAATATCGCCTAGGCTTTCACCTCCCCTGAAATGACCTGAGGCGACGTGTTGCCACAGACCTGACCCTGCCCAGGCCCTCAGGAGGGGTAAGCACGGATGGAGACCCAGGGGCAGACGGCCACGGAGAGACACCCCCTCCGAGAGGAATATAGAGGGACAAGTGCGGTAGAGAGAGGTCCCCATCCCCCCAAACCCATGCACGCACGCTCCTGCCCTGCCTCCTCACCCCGAGTCCTCTCGGCCTGTGAATCCTCTTCTCCTGCGATGTGATTCACAGAGCTCTGAGCTGCCATCAGGCCCTGCTGGCATCTGGGGTCTCCGTTTCATTTCCTTCTTTACCTGGGTAACTGAGCTGATTGTACTCCCAGCTCCGGTTCACTAATTCTCACAAATCCTTTTAAACGATTGATTTGCTGGAACCGTGGGGGAGGGCCATGAGTCCCCCGCTCCTTGTCTCTCTCTCCTGTGTGGTCCCCCATCCTCCCCAGAACCTCATCCCGCCCCCTGTCTGTGCCGTCCTGCCCCTTCCTCGGGCAGGGGGCTGACCGTCCCAAAGCCAAGGTGGCCGGAGCCTTTGAGGGACTCCCTTCAGGAAGCTTCCAACAGAGCAAGGTTCCACGGGATATAGCCCATGACAATTTAGGCTTGTTGCTCTTCTGTTTCCAAAGCAGGCCCTCCTCTGCGGTCTGCAGTGTTGGGTGCAGAAGCTCTGGGGCTCCTCACTCGCCTCTCCCCTACCCAGCCCCTTTGCTCACCCACACAAGACAGCTGTCTCACCCAGGCTTCCCAGGAGCCTGGTGGAAGGCTGGTCAGCAAGGCCTCTGGGTGAAAGACGATGGGGCCATCATGGTGGTCAGTCCAGGTAAAGAGCCCAGGCCCCTCTGGGAATCCAGGGCAGTGAAGGAGGGAAGCAGGGACCCCTGTGGGCTCCCCCTGCCCTGGGCTGCCTGCTGGCCAGGAATGGAGGGTAGGCAGCCCTCTCCACGTTTGCCCCAGGTGAAGAAACCAGGTGGCGCATTTTGTAGACTGGGCACCTGGAGTCGCATCTTCTCTGCTGGGGACTGGGCTGTGCTGGAGGGTGTGGTAGCCGCCGCCGTCAGCTCCCCGATTGCTTAGTTGAGCTCTGAGTTCATACCTCTCTGGGGGTGCACGCAGGACTGACACCTCTTTATTCAAATTCTCTGGCGGGTCCCAGCTACAGATTCTCACATGTATTCAGAAGTCTGACGTCTTGCCCCTAAGATAATGAAAGGTAAAACAGAAAGCTGTAAACTCGTAGTAGCAGAGCCCAGGACAGCACAAGTGCTGATGGCTCCGTGTCAGAGGAGGGCCTCTGTCCTCGCAGCCCCGGAGGCAAGGCCTGGAGACCATCCACCGATGCAGAAGGAACAGAACCAGCACCTGGTTTCTGAATGCCATGCTCCAGGCCTTACCCGGAGGTGGGGACCCTGGAGCTCCAAAGTCAGGGACAGTGGTCAGAAATCCTCCCCTCAGCCCCAGCCCTACATGGACTCTCAAAGCCCTGTGGTTCTGCTTCCCCCTAGACCCCAGAGCCCCCTCCACCGTCCTCCAGGCTCTAGACCAGGCTTCACCCTCACCGCTCACCTGCCCAACAGCAGCAGCCCCTAGGGGCAGGGTCTCACCACCTCCAGTCATTTACCCCCCATCCAGCCCACCCCTCTGTGCCCCAGGGAACTGGGACAGCTTTTCTAAGTTTCCCTCCCAGGCCTACAGTCTATAGGTTCTAAGCACAGCTTATCCAGCCTGTCATGGGGCTCCAGGCCTCTGCACAGACAGACCTCCCCTCACCCACTTGTACACTGTGCTCCCCCCACACCCTCGGCAGCTCTGCTAAAGTGGCATTCATCACGCCGCGTACGACACAGGGTAACATGGGTGCATGCATGTCTGTCCCACTCGGGTCCTGGGACGCCAACCACAGTCCACAGCTCTGACAGAGTTCAGCCAGGCAGATCTTTATTTGAGGCTAAGCAGTTGGGCTGGGAAATGGGGCAGGAACAGAGGCAGCACAGAGCAGTCCCCAGCAGGACCTGTCTGCTTGGGACTCTGCACTGGCAACATCTCCCCCGCCGGTACTCAAGTGCCACTGAGCCACTGACTCTGCCAGTCACCACGGTCACCATCCCCGGCTGGCCCTGCCCTGCACGCCTCCCTGGAACCTCCAAGTCCAGGGCACGAGCATCAGACCAGCTGAGCCCAGGTCTCCTGGCTACATGCCAGCTGCCAGGGAGCCGCCTCCACTCCACTCCCTCAGGGACAAGGCCCAGTTCCCCAGGCATCTTAGGGTTCTCCCCAGTAGAAAGGGGGTTCCAACGTCAAGCAACCAAACTCACCTGTGTTCACTGCAGCGTCTACCTCCCCCATCAGACCGTGAGCTCCTTGAGGATGGAAACTGCTTTCATCTTCTTAGTCCAGGGCCTGGTACATAGTAGGTCCTCAGTAAACCTGTGTTAGACTGCGAGCTAAATTAGGAATAATACCTCTCCTCGTGTGCCTTTGGCTCTCCACGGTGACATAGCTAGCCATCCCCCGACACCCCCTGCTCTTCCTGGTCATCCCCAGGCCACCCATCTCTCCCTCCTCAGGGGGACTTCAGCACCCCCGCTGCCTGCCATGGAGCTCTTATCCAGCTCTTCACCACGGGCGCCTTGTGTCCCCACTGAGCTTCACTCTCCCCTAGGACGGGGATGGTCTGGCTCATCTACTGCCCCGGCTCCTCTGCAACTCCCACCCCCGACCCCAGCTCGCAGCTCTGTGCCCTGCACCTTGAAGGTACCTGACAAATGTGCTTCAGCTGGTTGACTGTGTACCTGGGAAATTCAGAGGAGGGCATCAGAATGGGTTGGAAGAGCAGAGTAACCATCGGGAAGAAGGGAAGGCCTGATGGTGTGCGAAAGGCGGGGGCCGACACAGGCGGATGCAGGGTGAGGATGTGGGCCCCGGTGTGGGGTGTGAGACCACTCACAGTTGATTCTGAGCAGCCTTTTTGAGTGTAGGAGACAAAACTGACTCTCGCTCCCTCTCATAAAATTCACCCATGGCACCCAGTCTCCTGTGGGCTAAAGACCTCGGGAGGGTTTGTTTTTTCACAGCCTGATATGGGCTTGCCTCTCACCCCGCATGCTCAAACACACATATTCACACACACATATGCTCGTACACATACATGCATGCGTACATACATGCTCATACACACATCATGTGCTACACACGCCATATGTTCCTGCCCACATACTTATACACACCACTCACGCAAACATACACGTACATACGTGTGGTTCACACCTTGCCCCTCCAGCCCACCTGGTCAGCTCCCACTTATCTTTCCAGTGTGCCCTTAACCATCGCCAGCCCCGTGGAAGCCTCCCTGCTCTCCATGGAGCAGAGCCAGCCCCCTCCTCTGCCCCTCTTCTGCCCGATGTTCGCCCCACTAAAACTTCTCACCCGGCATCACAGTTACTTAGTGTGTCCCCCGCTAAACAGTGAGCTCCCCAGGTCTCTGAACATGTGCATTCATGTGTGTCCCTGGGACCGCACCCAGTGACCAGCACACAGGAGACAACACCCATTTGATGGATAAATGAGTGGGACAGACACAAGGTATCTGAAGTTCCCAGAGTCTGCCTCTGAAAGGGGATGTCCGCGCCTCAGCCTCATTCAGCTGTGGACTTAGTCTCCTCCTCCAGGGCACCCCTAACCTCTCAATCCCTCCCTGCTTTCTGCCCTGACCCCTGGACACTTAGAGCTCTCCAAGGTGCTGAACTTTGTTCTCTCACTTGGCCCCAACTATCTGTCCTGGCCTCTTGACTCTAGTCCCTGTAGCCAAGAACCAGCCCCGGCTTCCAAGAATCTACACGCTGGTGGAGAAGAAACAGTGTCTCTAAATATACTATAGGCAGAACACAGTTCACAGAGGCACAGAGCATTATGAGAGCACAGAGGGAGGGGGGTGCTCCCCACCCCAACCCCATACATCAATTTCAACTCTGTCCCTGCTGCCAGACCCAGTCTCATCCTCCCCTGATCCTGAGGACCAAGGCCCCTGTGGGAACCCGCCTCCCTGAGGGAGTTCTAACCAAGTTCTAGCCCCTGAAGGGGGCCACCTTCCCTCCAAAATCCTTGACCTCTGGGCTGCTCCCAGCTCATCTGCCTTGGTCTCCCACCAGGCCCTGTGAGCCCCACCTTCAGCATCCTGACCTGAATCACCTGGATGCTTAATTCACGGCACATCAGCCCTCCCCACTCCAGCGTGTCACCCTGGAGTCCCAGCTCCTTGCAGAGCTCTCTGCACGCCGGTCTTGACCTCATTTCTCACCCAAGCATCCTAAGCCCTGGCCTTTTCCTGAGATCTCTCTGACCGCCTCCCACCATGACATTTTCACCCTCTCCTGCTCAGAGTATTCCCGTCAACCCCTCGGCTTCCAACCTCAGAGCAGGAGAAGGAGCCAGGCAGAAGCTTCTTTACTGGGGCAGGAAGGACGATCAGCTGCCAGTGTTGACCTGACCAGGCACTTCCCTCCAACTACAGCCTCAGGGTTTGCTCAGTGACCTTCCTGCTCAGCCACTTCTGCAGTGACCACCCTGTGGCCAGGCTCCTCAAGGCTGGTGCTGGGATCCTAACACTACGCCCCCAGCCTCCCCCATCCCTCCCCCAACAAAATACCATTCCCTTTGCCTCCTACCCCAAGGTCACAAGGCAAGAGCTGTCAGTGAAGGTGGCCAGTTATTGGCCTACATGTGGGCAGGTCTTACCATCCAGGCAGCTGGGAACCTGGAAAGTTGAGAAGACCACCTCTCTCTGACCACTGCGTGTGAAACCCCCTGTTCTGAAGAGTTGCCTTGAGGGCTCCAGGCTGCACCTGTGCTCAGCAGAGCTGGTGGGGCGGTCAGTCTTTCCCAGGAGGGCTTTTTAGGCTCTTCAAAGCCATTGGCACTGAACAGAATAGATAAATCCCTCCCCAAGGAGGATCTAATCAATGTAACCATGCTTTAGCAGCCATAGATGCCATACGAAGTGTGGGGCCATCATTGTTATTATTAACACTGGTGTCTCCTGAAGTTAAAAGGGGCTTGGTTTTTGCATTCTTTCCATCTGATTCCACACAAGTGTGACATTTCAAATGGTTCTTTTGGATCATGTTTTGGGGAAGTTATTCTTACCACCCAGACCATGTCTGCATCTGGTCTGTAACACACCCTGAATTCCAATCAGAAAGGAACTTTTTGTGAAAAACATGGTGTCAGGTGTCCAGTGGGGAGGGGGCGGGGGGGGGGGGCAGAGAAGCAAGCCCTCCAGGAGATCACAGCCTAGAAAGGAGACAGACAGATAGACATTCCTCTGAAATTAGGCAGCCAGGGATCTCTACTGCAATTGAGACACCAGCAAAGTCTCGTGGGACCACAGGAGAGGTCTGTGATCCAGGAACTCGGTAAGAATTCTTATAGGATGGAATTTAAGCTGAGGCTTAGGGGATGGATGAGACCCTAAGAAACAAGCATTAGGGGAAAGCTGGCCAAAGGGGCAGAGAGAAACAACCAAAGTGAAGGAACAGGATACAGCGGGCATGAACTTAGAGAAAGGACTGAGGGGTGTGTGGGGACATGAATAGAAGTGAAGCTATAAACAAAGGTTACAAACAGGTCCTAGAAGGCTCTGGGAGCTACTGGGTAGGAGTTTAGGAATGAGGGATCAGGCATTCCTTGCCTGGATGGGCCTGTAGATGAGGCAGTCATGGTGATCCTGTGGCTTGATCTAGGTCTCTGGGTCCTGCTGCCCCCATGCCCAGGCTGGCAGCTGCCTCTGGTCAGTCCTTGACTCTAAGAGACAGAGGAAGAGAGGGGGATGTTTCTGTTAGTTTTAGGTGGTTTCAAAAAAACTGAAGGGGAAAAATTTTAATGATTTTTATATCATCTTGGAGGGCATAAGAATGTTCCAACTGAAATGTCAACTTCATTCTGCCGAGCAAATGCTCAGTGAGCACCCGCTGGTAGGCACCCCTGGGGCGGGGACTGTAGGAAGAGGAAGGACCTTTGGTGCTTGAGAAATAGGTCTGTCACCCAGCATTGGACGACATAGAAAAGCCAGGCTGGTGAGAGGTGGCAACTGTTCTTAGGGCTTTTGTTCCCTTTCAGATAGATGGCAGAAATTTCCATTCAGACAGCAGGACAACCAGAAGGTCTCCTTACTAAAATGCTAAGTCAGGCAAGAAGCCTGAGTCTTTCACACTTCCCTGCTCTAGAGAACCCCGTTTCCTGGGAGGGTTTGCCCGCACGTTGGTGGGACTGGGACTGGATGACTTCCCCGTAGAAGGCCCATCCCTCCGACTCAGGCTGGTCGTGCAGCCCACGGGGGGTTTTATTCCATCTTACCAGGAAGCTGGAGCCCAGCTGGCTCTCAAGGCTGATTCTGAACCCAGTACTTCTTTGGAAGCGGAGAAAGGGGTGGTGTGTATATCTGATGGGTGGGAGAGGGAAAAGGAGGAAGGGCAGCATCCGGCTTGGCAGCCCGGCCGCTCCCTGACCGGCTATGGCAGAAGCAGCAGGAGGCTCTGTTTGTGTAAAGCCATCATTTGTCCCCGCGGTGTCGGCACATGTCAGGCTCCTGGTCCCGAATGAATTATCCTCTGGGTGTGCATGAGAGCCTTCGCTGTGCTCTCTCAGTATATTTCACAACTGCTCTGAGTTTATAATTTTTTCGGGTCCTTTATCAAATAGGTGTCATAAATACCAGTGGAGTCAGGTGCATTTATCACCTAGCTGGGTTCTTACTTGAGCTCTGAAAAAAATTATTTGGCCGCACAACCTTTCTCGGGGCTCTGATTTAATGGACTCTGCTGCAAAGCCACTGAAATTCGTTGCCTTTTAATATTTGACATCTCTTCCTCTTTATTACCACCTCAGACAGCCCTTCTAGTCCAGCTGGAACGAGCCCATTAGTCTCTGACAAATAACTTGTGTCGTTTGGTGAAAAATATGCAGAAGTTTGGCTGCAACCTCATCTCCAGTGTTGGTTCTGTTTGCGGCCTCACTCTCCTCTAAGCAAAGCATCCAGCCCCGGGCAGACCCTTCCTAGTGTCTCCTTTCCCTCTGATGCCACTTGCTGCTGGATCCACAGAGCAGGTTTACCCTAACCACAGATAACGGAGTTTGAGACAGGGTGTTTAGAGATGTCCGTGTGGGGTTAAGAATTAGCCTCACAGCAGCACTCTTCACAAGAGCTCAAAGGGGGAAGCAACCCAGGTGCCCACTGACAAGTGAACGGATACGCAAAATGTGATCAATACATACAATGGAATAGTATTCAGCTTTTAAAAGGATGGAAATTTTCACATATGCTACAACATGGATGAACCCTGAGGACATTATGCTAAGTGAAATAAGGCAGTCACAAAAAGACAAATACTGTATGATTCCATTTATATGGGATGCCTAGGGTAGTCGAGTTTAGAGACAGAAAGTAGAATGGTCATTGCCAGTGGTGGGGAAAGAGGGGAATGGGAAGCTGCCCTTTAATGGGTGCAGAGTTTCAATTTTGCAAGATGAAGAGTTCTAGAGATTGACTGCCCAGCAGTGTAAATGTATTTAACACTACGGAACTTAAGAATGGTTAGGATGGTAATTTTACAACAACAGCAAAAAGAATTAACTTCAAACTGCACCAGCAAGCGAGAGAATGACACAGAGGAAGTTCTCTGAGCACTTGAGTTCATCATCTGTTCATGCCTTTGATATCAGTTAGCTCTTGCAGCATAACAAACAGTTCTAAGGTTTAGTGGCTTAAAACAACAACCACTTATTTAGATTATGCAATTTGGGTTGGGCTCAGCTGATCTGGGTTGGGCTCAGCTGATCTGGGTCAGGCTCAGCCGATATTGGTGGGGGTCTAGCTGGTGTAAGCGGCTCATCTGTGAGGGCTCACCTCTGCTCCACGTGGTCTCTCATCCTCCAACAGACTAGCCCAGGCATGATTATATGGTGGTGGTGTCAGGGGTCCTGAGAAAATGAGCAAAAGCAAGTAAAGCTTCTTGAGGCTGTGGCTCAGAGTCACAGTGTCCTTTCAACCATGTTTTAGGGTCCAAAACAAGTCATAAGACCAGTCAAGATCCAAAGAGTGGGGCAAAAAGGGTGGAGTTATCCACCCTTTGATGATGGGAGGGGCTGCAAAGAATGTTTGCAATTTACCATGACGACTATATATATATACTCCAGGACCTGTGCTAATTGTTGAAGATAAAAATAAAAAGAAAATACAATCTAGTGCAGGAGACATCCATATAAATAAATAATTACATAGTATGCTCTAAATAAGTAAGCACAGGACGCCGAGGTGGGCGGAGGGCAAGGAGATCTGGCAGGAATAGGGGAAAGAGGCAAAGAGGCCTGGGACAAAATAATACTTTAACTGGTGTTGCAAGATAAAATGGTAATTAGCCAGAAGAAGCAGGGAGGAAGAAGGATCTGGGCAGAGGGGCAGAGAGGTGAGTGAAGGATGGAGGGGGACATGCCTGGGGTGCAGTGAGACTTCAGTGGGGAGTGAAGGGCCCACCGGGGAGGGGAGGGGCTGGGCGTTGTTGGGGGAGGCATCACAGAGGGCCTTGTTCCCACTACCCAGCCTTGCAAAGTTTATTTAAGCAGGGGCTGATGGGAACTTCCCTGGTGGTCCAGCGGTTAAGACTCTGCACTCCCAGTGCAGGGGGTCCGGGTTCGATCCCTGGTCAGGGAGCTAAATCCCTCATGCCACAACTAAGACCAGGCGCAGCCAGATAAATAAATATTTTAAAAAAATGCAGAGGTTGATGGTCAGGCTGATGTATGGAGAGAGCTTGGAGGGGAACAGGCCAGAAACAGGGAGACGGCCTTAGAGGCTGCTGCAATGACTCAGGTGAGGGATGGCGGCGCTGGTGGAGAATCGATGCAGAGGTTTCTAGGTGGTAAAAGAGGCAGGACTGGGTGGGGAGGGGTCAGGGAGAAGTCTAGTAAACTGGTGGGTGTGAGCTTTCTACCAGATGGTCTGAGTCAGGGGAGTTCCCCAAGGAGGGGCAAGGCAAAAGGCACAGGGCAGCCACTTGGGTGGGCAAGGCAAGGGTGTGGGGTCCCACTCAAAGCAGGGAAGACCAGAAAACAATTCCCTGATGCCAGCCAACAGGGAGGGACCTTGAGGTCAAGACTTCTCCTCCTTCACAAGCCCAAGGCAGCCAAATTCTGCAGGGCGCTGGGATGCGTGCGGCTGGAGTCAACTCTGAGGACACAGCCCCTGCCAGGCTCTGCCCTGAGGCCTGCAGACTGTCCAACCTGGGCACCGGCATGGCTTGTCCAGAGGCTTCCCCAGGAACCCACAGGCCTCCAAGCCCCTCAGACATTAAGGAGTTGTCCTTGCCAATATGGGGCGGGCAGGAGGGTAGTTTGTGCCCGGAGCCAATACTGGTTTCCTCCCGTGGACCCTCGGTCGTAATGTCCCGAAATGCCAGCTCTCCAGCTGGGCACTCAGGGGGCAACAGTAAGCACGTACCAGCTGATCAATACTTTGAATGTACTTGGGGCCCTGCTGTGAAAAGGAATCCCCTGGTGAGCCCTTTCATAAACTGAAAAATTCTTCTGAAACTGAGTAATCTTGCCCAGTTATTAAATCCAGATTTCCACAAAATGAGAGTAGGAAGAGCCTACAGTTATGATGACCTGGATCTCCAAGCACCACCTCTCAGATCCGGCCCGGGATTCCCAGGGAAGCAGGCGTTGAGGCTGGGTCTGGGGCTGCAGATGTAATCGTTGCTGGAACCTTGGTTTGAAATAAAATCTTCCAAAACAATCAGAATGCTCTGGGCCCAGAAGGAGTGGCGTTCTGTGTAGCGCTGTGTTCTCCCGGCCCCCTGAGCACGGTTAACTCAAGAGGCATGTGGGGCTGCGTCCATCCCTCAGTGCAGCGTGACAACTGGGGCCACCAGAGCAGGTGCCCGTGGGTGCTTGAGGGAATTGAGCACCAAAAGCTGGAGCAAGTTGCCCAGGGTCACCCAGCCAATTAGTGGCAAAGCTGGAGCAAGAATCAGGAATTCCAGCCCAGAACTCTTTTCCCCTCCAAGGGATTTCACTCAAAAACATGACATCATCCATCTGGCTCATGGTTTGGGAATGAACTCAGTTGGTGGCTCTTTTTGGAGCTGATGTGTGAGCGCAGCAGTTCAGCCTTAACCTAGCCTGACCCTGTAGGCCCTTCCTGTGTGGGATCCACCCCGGCAATGTGCTACACGTCCCCACTGCCACCTCTCCCCAGGCATCCCGCGGCCCTAACCCTAGGCCCACAACTCAACTCATCACCCCCTCCCTTCCCGATGTCCCCCCCAGAAGCCCGGACATGGTCCTCACACACCCCCTACCCGCCATGGTCCCTCCAGGATGGATGGCCGTGGCATCCACAGCCTAAATACTTGTCTTTCTCTGTCCCTCCGTCACCGCTGTAGTTCAGGCCTTTGTCACTTCTCACTTGGATTGCAGAGTGACCACCACCATCAACAAAAACATGAAAATGACCACCGTTGAGTGTTTACCATGTGCCGGGCCCACGGCTCACAGCTTACCGCGGGCCAGCTCCTTTAACCTCCACCAGAGCGGGAAACTGAGGCTTTGGGGATGCTGCGTAACTTTCCCAAGGTCACACAGCTGATAGGAGGCAGGGTTCAGGTTCTCCCTCAGGCCTGGCTCTGAGGCCCAGCTCTCCACAGGGTGCTTTCCTGCCCCCCATTCGGAGTCTACCCTTGTCACCCCTCTGCACAGAATCCCTGCTGACTCCCTGGTGCCCATAGCATTAAGCTCGAGCCCCCTCACAGGGCTCTTGGGATCTGACCCCTCCTGTCCACCCATCACATCTCTGTCTCTCCCCCAGCCCTTGAGTCTCTCCCCCCGTATCTACCCCACAGGTGCCCTCCACGCCCTCAGCTGTTGCTTTGGGTCCTGCTGGTTTCCCTTACTCCAGCCTCCACGGGGAGCCTTTAGAGACCCCAGCCAATGCCCCCGCAGGACACACACCCCTGCATGTGCCCTGCAGCAACTCCAGCTCAGCCTGATGTGGGGTTGGTGGGGACAGTGATTCAGCATTGCCCGACCACCTCAGCCCCCCATGTAGGGTGTGCTCCAGGGCCCCCCCTTCCCACCGTCTTCCCTGGTCTTCAGCAGAGCTGGAGCCCAGTATGTCCTCTCAAAGAAGGACCTGGCTGACCTCAAAGCCCACAAGCCCTTGGCCATCCCCGGGCCTGAGCATCTGATCTTCACCCAGCTCTGGGAGTAGAATGGGGGCCTCCATCCCCATTTTACAGACGTAGAAACAGAGGCTCGGGAAGTACCAGGGCTTGTCCACAGTCACAGTGTCCGGGGAGGAGCTGGGCTCAGCAGGGCATCTTGGTAGGCACCCGGTGCTGGCCCAAGAGGACAGAGATGACTGGTCAGGCTGGAGCAGGGCACACTGGAGGGTAATTCCGGAACACCAGCCAGGGTGCAGCAAATACCCACGCGGAGGGCTTGAGGTGCTGGTGCGGGACTTAGAGGGTGGGGCTCAGTTCTGCAGACCACCCTCTCCCATTCACCTGCTGAACAGTCTAGGTCATTCTGGCCCAAGGATCTGGACCTCTGATGTCCGGCAACCAGCACTGCGAAGGGCAGGCTCTGTCCATGGGCCCGTGGGGTGCGGGGACAGGCCGATAGGGCGAGACTGTTGGGAGCATTACTCATCTGAAGGCCTTAACTTTGCAAGTGAAAGAGTTTATATAAACTGAGCAGGGCAGCTGTCAGGCTCTCCTCCTTCCCCATTCTGAGCCTTGATGTGGGTCTGGGAGAAGCTTCTGACATCCCCAGGTTCGGAGCCCATGGACCTGGGGCACTCTCCGTGCTGGCCCCAGGTGGCCAAGCCACCAGGCAAAGGTAGGTGTGTATCAGGGTGGGAAGTCCCCTGAGGCCACTTCCTGGGACTTCCTGGAGCTGCAAGCCAGGCTCCCCTGTGCTGAAGACCCAGGTGAAGGGTGGGGCTCCTGAGATAACCCAGGAAGTGGGAGGAGGTGCAGACTATCCCTGCCCCTTGCTTGCTTCCCCTCCTACCCCCTCATCCCTGCATCTGTCCCGGAAGTGTGAAAGGGAAGTGCTCGTCAGGCCCCCACTCCACCCGTCCTTTCTCGGGGGCCCCTCCCCAAGAAGCTCGCCCCAGCCATGGCTGTGAGTGTCTAACATAAGGGATGCTGTTTTTGCAGGTTTTGTGGTTTTTATTCCTTTGAACCATATCCAGCCCATCTTACATCACAACGCCATGCTTTACTTGGTATCAAATACATCAGCACTCATTGGCATTTGGAGAACTTGTTGCGTAGTTAAATTACAGTTTTTAGTTGTTTGTGATGATGTATTCTCTCTGTTTCCGGTTGTCAGTATGGGAATCTTTTCTCCCAGACTTTCAATTTCTGGGTTTGGTTTTTTTTTTTTTTGGGGGGGGGCGTTTAGTTTGTTTCGTTTTTCTGTATTTGTTTTTTTGCTTTTGAAAGTCGTTATTTCTTTGGTTACGTAGCCCCTCCCAGTTGCTGCTTGTTTACGCATTATGTTTGTGACCTCTTTTGACTGTCAGTGTTGAGCCAGTCTTGCCAAGAAACAGTGTCAAGTATTCTCCTATTTCTCTACTTCTTGAAAAAAAAATTTTAATTAAAAAAAAAAAAAAACTCTTAATGGGAACCTGGCCCTGTCTGTCTTCTCTGTTCTGCAGAAATGTTGAAGGAATTGAACCAGCAGCGCAGAGCGAAAGCGTTTACAGACCTGAAAATTGTTGTTGAAGGCAGAGAGTTTGAAGTCCACCAAAATGTTCTAGCTTCCTGCAGCTTGTATTTCAAGGACCTGATTCAAAGGTTTGCCTTCCTTCCAGCTGTGGTCGGGTCTGTTCCTTTGTAGGACGCTTTTGTGTCGCTTTTCTCCTCCCCTCTCTTGCAGGTTCCTGAAGCGTGACTCCCTGTCACAGAGCCAGTAGCCATCTCTCCTCCGCCCCCTCCTCCCCCCCCAGTGCCCTCTCACACACAGCCTCAGAGCAGCCACTGTCCCCGGCCCTGCCCACACAGCTTTGCTGGTCTCCAGGGGCCTCTGCCAGCAGTAGACAACACCCTGCCCCACCCGCCGAGGATCCTGCTTTCCCAGTGGCTCACAAGCCCTCCCTGAGATTAGGAGGACTGCAGCCTCCACTTTAAGGGACCACTTGCACGCTGCCCCCACTGGGCCAGCACGTGTCCCCAGCACCATCGTCACTGCTGTCGATAGTGAACTTAACGCCAGGAAAGCACTTCGACCAGACCATCCCCCACCGAGGAGCACGAGGCACCCAAGGGGTCGCTTTTCCCCAGCCAGAGTCAGGGAGAATTGACTTGTAGCTAAAGCCTCATTCACGCTGCATGTCTTGATACTTGTACTCGGAGCCTAAAACCGGCGCTATCTGAGCACAGACCAGGTGTGTCCTAAACACGGTCTCTCTCAGCCTTCGCTCCCCTCCCCTTCTGCCCTCTGCCCTGGCTATTTCTACCTGAATGAGTCTTAATGGTGCATGAGCATTTTTTTTTCCATTATGTTGATTTTTTAATTTGTCTGCTTCATACCCTTGCAAAGACGTTAGGGGCCACCTTCTAGCGCCTTAGTGAGGGAGAGCAGCCGAGGGGGCCGGCCCAGGGTAACGCTCCTGTTTCTCTCACCCATCAGCAGATTAATGCCGCTGCTCATTTTGCCTTGCAGCCTCTCCGGGGCAGACGCTGAGCCAGGACTGTGCTCAGAGTGGGAGGACAGGACCTCTGCTTGCTTCCCAATGCTGTGTTTGGACTTGCCAACTAACCCCAGAGTGATTGTGTTTTGTTTCAGGATGGCACACTGGCTGGCATCTCCTTTCCAATCTGCTGTGTCCTTTCACTTAGAGCTGAGCTACCCGGCGTGCGAGCCCCGCCGAGCCGCGATGGCCCCAGCCACGCAGGAAGGGGCAGGCTCTTTGTGACTTCCAGTCTCACGGACAGCTCGGGTCTCCCACCCCCAGTGCTTGGGTTCTCTCTGTCCGAGCACAGGGGTCAGGGGCATGAGCTCTGGGGTGAAGGGGCACGGCCAGTGGCCTCTTCAGGCCAAGGGAGGGCTTTGTGCTGCCACTCTTGGCAAATTCTCAACTGACGGTGACCAGCAACTGGCCACTGGATTGCAGGTGTGGCATCTTAGGCCTTGGTCCCTGATCCAGATCAGTTGGAGAGCACAGAGGTGGCAGGATGCAGGGACAGGTTGGTACTGAGCGATGGCCCAGCCCTGGGCTAGAAAGATGTGGGCAAGGGAGCACAGGAGCTCTTTGACTGTCTTCAGAGACCTAACATGTAAACCAAAACCTTGCACACAACAGAGAAGAGATACCACTAGCTGGGAACCCAAAGTAGTGAACGCTTCTTGGACAGACCAAAAAGAAGGAGGAAGAACATTCCAGGCAAAGGATGGGTTGTGAGGAATGTTCTGGAATGCAAGAAATATTCTGGAATGTTTTAGAATATTCCAGGCAAGGGATGGGTTGCCTGGAATAAAAATTTGAGGACAGAGACAGTCATGAGCAGTGGGGATGGGGAGATGGCCTTCTCAGAGATAGGTTGAGCTAGGTTGGGATGGGCAGACAGGCCCTGACCTCCAGGCTAGGGCCCCGGGCTCAGTCTGAGGGTGTGGAGGCCGTCAGGGTAAGTGGAGTGGGGATGCCTACCTTCAGGCAGGATAACTGCAGGATGTGCCTCAGTAACCCTAACGGGAAAAGATGGGTGCAGGGGCTGAGAGGCAGTCGCCGGAGGAGAGAGGGCAGCCTCTTGGGAGCTGGGAGACCTGGGTTCTACATCTGACTCTGCCACTCATCCTATGACCCCAGGCAAGTCACGTCCTCTCCCTCAGGCCTCGGGTTTTCTCCTCTGTAATAGAGGAGGTTGGTTCAAATGATGTCCAGGTTTCCGTCCTGCTCTGACATCCCAGGGTGACAGTGAAGGGATGGGCAGGGCTTCCCCAGTGCAAGCACGGGGACATGAGAAGGACAAAGTTACAGGCAGGCAGGTCCATGGACCAAGGGCAGGGGAGAGCTAGGGGGAGGTGATGCACTGAGCGTTTGGCATGTCGAGTTTTAGCAGCCTGAACACACCCAGGTAGAGACAGCTGGTAGGCAGCCAGACGGATGGATCTGAACCCAGAGAGGTCTGAGGTCTGTGGAGACAGGGTTGTGTCTTCAGCGTACAGGAGGTTCACTCAGCGGGAGAGGTGGCCACAGCAGAGCCCCAATGTGCCCCTTCAGTTCAAAATCACAAGCTTAATTTGCAGCCAATTTAAATTTGACTCCTCTCGTCCTAACCATGAGCACACGTCACCATCTCTGCCGATAGCTGCAAACAGATCCCTTCCATGGGGAGGATAGCAGACTTTCTTCCGGAAGGTGATTTCCCTTCCGGCCGTGGAAAATCCTCAAGAATTTCACATTCTTAGTGATCGGGGAGCAGCTGATGTTGCACATCATTTCAGTCTCCTCGAGACTGTGGAGCCTCCAAACCTGTGACCCTGGAGACTTAATGTGCAGTGGCCCAAATGGCCCAGCAGGGGAGACGGGGCCCTGCCCGCCGAACCCCAGGCAGGGTCTTCCCTCTCAGGCAGCTGCACTAACTCAAGCAGAGGGTGTGGGGACAATCCGTGGGACATGACACGCTGGTCCTTACCTTCGTGAGGGCCTAGGTGAACACCGTCAGAGGTGGGGGGCCCAACCTCTGCCGTCCTGGAACCCCCCAGGCCTCGAGGCTCGGACTGGACTCCCTCCCACCTCTAGCCTGGGGCGGGTGATACATTCACCGCTTTGGCCCCATTGAGGACCCTGTCCCAGCCCCAGCCCCAGCCCCAGTGTGGATGCCCTCACCTGCAGCCACAGGCCAGCAAACAAGCAGGAGCCCCTCCCAGGCACAGGTCTTGTGAGAATCACTGGATGGGGTGGGTCTCTGCCCTCGGGGGGCCCACGGTCTGGGCGGGGAGAAAGTGTAAAGAAGTGTGTCTGGGAGAGCAGGATGAGGGTAGCAGTGGAGGTTTGGAGCTCCCAGGCCGAGTGCCTGACGCCACAGGGGGAGGGGCATTCGGGCACAGTGCCTGGGAAGAGGTGGCGTCTGGCTTGGGTTTTGAACCCAGAGGGCAATTGGCCAGGCAGGTGAGGGCAGGGCCTCGGGACAGCAGGGGGTGAAGGCAGCGCAAGTGACCTGGTGTCCCTGCAACGCCAAGTGCGAGGTGAAGACGGAGGGAATGAGGCGGCGCGGGAGGGGGGAGCCGGGTCATGGGGCTCTGTTTTAAGCCTGGGGTGTCATGGTCAGACTTGCAATTCATAAAGGTGACACTTGGACCGTGAGTGGGAGAGCCGGGTCTCAGAGTGCCCTCTGGACCAGCCTCTGATTCCCCTTCGGCCCATCAGCCCCCCATCAGCCCCCCCACCCCACCAGCCCCGTGGCCGTGCAGACTTCCTGCCCAGAGCCCCATTCTCCAGGCTCCGGGCCGACGCCCACTGTGTCCACCTGTTCCTCCTTCACCTGGGCTCATGCTTTTGCCGAGCCTGCAACAGCTTCTTGCCCTTCATCTTCCCTTATTTAGTTTCAAACTCTAGTCTTCTTCCTCTGACAAGGGCAAGATCCAGCCCACAGGGAGCCTTGCTGAGATGTCTAACGTCATCCTGCAAACCCTCCCCCTGACCCTGAGGGGCAGGTGCCATTAGTACCCCCATTCTACAGGTAAAGGGATGGAGGCAAGAGAATTTTAGGTAAACGGTAGATCTGGGATTTGAACTGAGGTCTGACTCCAAAGCTCATGCTCTTACCATCACCCATTTGCTAGCCCAGGGAAGAACAAAACTGCACTTTTTGTTTGTGCACAATTTGTAAGGAAGGGAAATAAAATCTCAGTGTTGACAGTGTAGACAGATATGCAAGGAAAAGGGACGCAGAGTGTGTGTGTGTACTCGTGCACGCGTGTGTATCTATTAGAAACACTTGTAAACTGCCCACAGGATCTGCCCAGGAGAAGACACAATCCCCCCCTGAGACAGATACCTAAGTGGCAGGACCTCTCCCTCACACCCAGGAGGGGCCGGGTCCCCTGGAGAAAGGGCTGGAAGGGGCTCGAAGAGGCCAGGAGAAGAGCGCACGAGGCCATGGGGAAGCTCAAAGCAAAGCCCAGGCCGAGACAACTGGGCTGCCCCACCATCCATCTGTTGCCCCATCTGAGTCCCTATGAACCAGGTGAAAACCCAGCAGGAAAAGGAGCTGCAATTCTGTCTTTGGATAATGTGAAGGCTAGTGCTGCGTAACAAGCAGGCCTCACCTGCATCTCAGCTGGAGGGGGAACCCCAGGAGGACTGAGTGGAGGAGAAGACTGTGGGCTGAGCCTCCTTCCAGGTTTCAGGAAAGAAGGAGGATAGGTTTGAGCAGACTAGACCTAGTGGGGTCCTGGGGATGCAGCCCCCAAGTCACAAGAGTCACTTCTCAACCCCAGCAAGCAGGACCTAGGTCTGCCCTGGACTTTCTCTTTGGGATCATAGAGGAGAAGTCCCTTCACTTGTCCCCCAGGAGCCAAGGAGCTCTGGGGGATGCTTGGTGCCACCAGGGGCACTGGCTGCCCTCACTGGCTGGGTGGGCTGCAGGCCCCATCAGAGGGGACGGGACTGTTCTTTAGAGACAGCAGGGACACTGCCCTCCCTTCCGAGAGTGTGGGAGGAAATGTTCAGCCCCAGAGGAGCACTGCCCCCTGGTCCCACCAGATGGGACAGAGACCTGGCGTTCTACCTTCCAGCGGAAACCCTCATCTCGCTAAGCCTGTGGGAGCCACCGACGTGTTTGAACTGTATCCTCTTTTCATAGTAAATGAAAACAGATGGACAAACTGATTTTGTGCAGGTTGATTTTCACAAGCCCCACGTGTAGACTCTGGGCTTCTCGCTCCAGCTCCCTCTCCAGAGGAAGCTAAAAGGATCTCTCTAATTGAGTGGCACAGACCCGGGATGTAGGGGAGCCCAACAGACATTAACGCAGTAGTCAAGCCATATGCCTTTGCCCTCCTTCCCTGAGACTCTGGGCATTTGTGGGTGGCAGTCTGCCCCCTCTTCTGGGAGAATAGAGCAGTGTGACTAGAAGAGCAGATAGTCACACATCCCTAATGCTGGCAGAATGACATGAGCCAGACTTATTGCCAGGAAAGTCCTCAGAGCCAATGAGTCTGGTGTGTGCTTGTGTTTGTGCCCTGGAGCTGATGACACACTTGAGTGCCTCTCCGTGGGGCAGGATGGGCATCATGTCAGGAGGGTGAGGTCACCCTCCTGAGCAGAGCAGGGTACCATCCACGTTCATCCCTGCTCCGTGACTGTCCCCACCCACCACTGCCCCAACAGTTCCAGGTCCAGCTTGCAAAATGAAAGCATCTGATCACTGAGGTGTGTGAGGGGTAGATGGGGCACTCTGTCCTGAATTCTGGAGAAGGCAGTTCTTATCCCACGTGAGTGAATTGTTAATGGCAGGGTCGCAAACATCCTGATATTGGGGCTGAGGCATTCCCAGCACATCCACAGACTTAGGCCTGTCAAGCAGAGGCTGTGTCCCACACCTTAGAGACACACCCCATCTTGGGAGAAGGTGACCCCAGGAAGTTTTAGTTTTCTGATAGAACCTGTGGACTGGGCAGCTCCAGCCTGACCCTCACTCCCATGCTCCGACCCCCAATTGTCGGGTCCATAGCCCCACCCTGATAAGGCTAAGGCTGCCCGATCCTGCCCTGCTCCCCCTTCTCCAAGGTCATATCATGACCCCGATTGCCCAGCAGCTCCCCAGATACTCCATGGGGCTGAGAGAAATGGGATGCTCAGACCCCCAGACCCAGCTCAGGAGAGGGACGGAATGGTTATCTGGGGAGGACACAACTCCCCACTGGTGACCAGGGCCACCCATCAAGGGCGATACCTCCCAGGGGGTCCTTGCTCAGAGGGAAGAGGTCTAAGGAGCACAGAGGTCCCGTCCCAAGACAGTCTGATGGTCAGGGTTGGAGAGTGGCCACTGGCCTACCTCTGCCCCCACAGCTGTCCAGCCACACAAGAATGCCTGTGTGGACCATAAACATGCCTGTGCAGGGGAGCTGCACGAGGCCTCACTGTCGGGGGTCTCTCTTCCTCCAGATCTTGAACTCAGTCACGTGACAAAGTCTTCATCCCATCCCCAAGAGTTCCTCATTCCGAGAGGAATGGTCAGTCAGCTCACAGTGTCTGGCATCTGGCCCCAGGGGCCTCCAGCCACTCCCCACAGGTTGACCAGCGGCCCTCTCCTCTCCACAGGTTGCCCCCATGGGAAGTGGGGGGTCTGGAGGAGCAGAGCCTCAGCTGAGCATCACAGGAACAGCGGTCCTCTTCAACCCTGGACAGAACCTGCAATGGTTGACATCCCATGAGCCTCCCCAAGCAACCCCTTGGCTCCTAGCCATGCGAGCATCACCTTGTCCCCAGGATCCTCTCCCTGGCTCAGATTCTGGGCAAGACAACATCTCCCCACAAGTGCAGCCATGCAGGTCCCATCAGACTATAACTCAGGGCCAGGGGTTCCGCTGGCCTTCCATCTACCCAACACCCGTCCTCACAGGGTTGTTCCTTGGTTCTCGGGGTCACAGGTCACATGCATTTCAGTGCGTGCGTGTGCACGTGTGTGTGCACATCCTAAAGTCCCACCTCAGCTCTTCACTGATTTTGTGCTGAGGACTCGTGGGGAGACTGGAGGGCTGGCCAGAGGGGGAGGCAGCAGTGGCTGTGAGCCTTGGGAGAAGGGGAGCAGCCCTACTTTGGCCTCATCAGCCCTGCCCTGGCTGTGGCCCAACGTGACCTCTGCAGAGCATGAAGGGCGTGGGGGTGAGGGTGTGGAGGCCAGAGAGTGGCAGGTCGGAAGGAAGGCAGAGTAGAGTAAGAGGTTGACCAGATGGCCCCGGAGGCCTGGGGTGAGGAGAATGCCTGTGGTTTCAAGTGATCACATAATAAACCATTTTTATACTTAACAAAGTCACCCAAGCATGGGACTCCATCCTAACAGGAGAACACTAGGTGTGTTAAGACACTTTAAAACTCACACACACTGTGTACATCTATGGGTTTGAGAAGGGGCTCTGCTCAGACCCTCTGTTTAGCCTGTACCTTTCCGCTCAGCTTTCTGGCCCTGCCCAGGGCTCGAGGCAGAATGAAGCCTTCAGGGCCCTGGTCAGATGAGCCATCCTACGTGGAGGTGCAGAGTGGCACCCCTGGGAGGGGGGCCTGGACGCAGGCTCACTGCTTCACCTGTTCCCTGCCAGGTCATATTTGTATTGTAAAGGCCATGGGAGGCCAGTGCCTAACCGGAGAGAATGTTGCTCAAACGGTGGCATTTCAGGTTCTGTCGTGTAGAGCAGAGTCTCCCAGGAAGGTATCTTCCAGCCTCTGTCACTTGAACTCTATGGGACTTTGGACCTCATCCAGTTCAGTCCTCTGTTTTGCAGATAAGGAGCCTGAGGGCCAGAGAGACCAAGGCTGCCCACCTTCGGTGGCAGAGCTGGGGCACCCAGGTCCCCTAACTCCCTGCTTACACGGGAGTCGGCCTCTCTCTGGGGCCAGCCTGTTCACCCCCCGGACACCTGCACACCCCCACCGCCGGCCACAGGTGCACCCAAGGGACCAGTCACAAGAGTCTCGGCCCCTGGCCTCCTCAGGACAGGGTGGGGAGGCAGGGCCAGGAACGCAGAGGTCATTTCCCAGCACGTGGCTGAACCCAGCCCCCCCGGGCAGGACCAGGCTCAGTGCGGGTAGCAGGACAGGTCAGAGCGGCCGAGACCGCGTGCCAAGCCGATGGCCTCTGAGAACCCTGCCTCCCTCCTAACTCTCTGGGTGTTTCTCCTCTTGGTCACTTCTCGATTGGTGTTATTTTTGCTTCATCTTATCTGTTTCCTTCCAGGTCCAGCTTTAGGGTGCGGCTGCCAGGCCTTAGGAGCCTTTGCAATGGTTTTGTATTTCTGTAGACACCAGATATAAACATATTTATATATCTGTGTCCCTCCCCTGCTCCCCCCAGTTCACAAGCCCGATGCACACTCTACACGCAGGCCACTCTGACCTCTGACCCCGCGTTCCATGTGGCAGGAGGCCCCGCCCCGGGCCAGGTCCTAGGTCATGGCTGCTGGCTGTCTGTGGCGGAAGTCCTTGGTTGTTCTCCCTCCCCTCCTCCTGGCTCTAACCATTCTGTCCGTCTATCTCGTCTCGTCCTCAGTTTCCAAGCAATGTCATGAAGGGCTTCCTTTCCATGCCTAAAAGGAAACAATATGTTTTTGGAAAGAGGTGGGGTTGGAGTCAGGGTTCCGGGACGGCTTGGGGCCCTCAGTCTTCAGGGCAATCAAGGGATTGGCTGCGATCGCAGGCGTTTGGGAGCCTCAGTCACGCTGGAGATTCTCCCACTGGAGGCAGACGGGCCCCGCGGCCCGGGACCTGCCGGCCACGTTTTGTTTGGCGGAGACGCCGGGGCCAGCAGTGGAGCCGAACCGTATTGTTTCCCTTTGAGGCCAGTCTTGGTCCTCGTCCCCATCCACAGCTCATGCTTTTTGATTTGCATCTTTTTTTGCATGGACATGCCGAGTAGTGATAAGCAGGGTTTTCTGTTCTTCTGGGCGTCTCTGGTCAGACTCTTCTCTTTCAGATCCCGTGTAAGGTCGCTAGGTTCAGGTGTGTCATTGCTGTGTCCCTTGAGTCCTAAAAGGAAGGGCGTGACCGAGGAGTGCAGGGAGACCTAGCCCTGTGAGGAGGCGGCGCCGTGGCCGCAGGGCGGCAGGTAAGGACACCCTGGTCTCTGTGCCTAGGTCGGTGCAAGACGGCAGCCAGTGTGGCCGGGAGAAGCTGGAGCTCGTCCTGTCCAACCTGCAGGCCGACGTCCTTGAGCTGCTGCTGGAGTTTGTCTACACGGGCTCCCTGGTCATCGACTCGGCCAACGCCAAGACCCTGCTAGAGGCAGCCAGCAAGTTCCAGTTCCACACCTTCTGCAAAGTCTGCGTGTCCTTTCTCGGTGAGCCGCAGGGAACAGTGCTGATGTGCAAACAGCTCAGAAACAGCAAGGATTGAGAGGAAAGGGCTGTGCGTGCCCAGCCAGACCGCCTCAGGGTGTAGCTGGATTCCACAGCAGTTTTAAGGTGATAATTTGGGTCACTGTGCACAAAGGCCTCCGCTCACTGGCGGACAGAGATGTTCTCTGCATTGCTCCTCTGAGGGCCAGAAAGGCCACACCGGGACCCCGGGCAGCCTTGTGAGGACAAATGGACCGAGAAGCCTGTGTGAATGGTCTGTTCATGGGGAGCCTGTGCCCTGGCCTCACAGCCCTGCTCTCTAAACACTGAACAAACTTGCTTCTATTAGACCCAGCCCAGAGAACACACTCACTTTACAGTTTGGAGCTGCCCAGTTGGGTGAGAGCAGGGAGAGGGAGGGGCAGAGACAGGAGTCACCAGAACTGGCCTGAGTGTGGAGTGAGAGAGGCAGGGATGGGAACAGGCCAGGTGGGGATGGCCAGGGGCCTGAGACGTGACCTTGGGGGAATGAGCCATCTAGAAGAGTCAGGAACCACAGCTCCTGAGTTGGGCCCACAAAAGTGATGGGCCTCCTGGGACCCAGACACGTCTAGACTAGAATAACCATTAGTCGGATCTCAGGAGCTCTGGCCAGACTGATCCCAGGTCTGGAGGTCAGGTTGGGTGAGGCCGAGACCCATGGGAGGTGGTGGGTGGGCTTATAAGGGGTGTTACTGCTACCATGACTCTAAAGTAGAAGGCTGTGACCCCAGACGTGCCTGTCACAATTATGGCGGACACCATAAGCCTCAGTGTGACCCCCCAAGTCCAGGCCTCTTCCACTCACAGGCACTGAAAAAGGTCCGAGCCCGGCACTGACACTCCATACCTCAGTCTCGGCCCTTCTGCCGGGACCTGCAGCAGCAGAGGGAGGCCCCGGGGAAGTCAGCATGAGATGGGGCAGAGAAAAAGCCAGAAAATGGATCTGAAGATCCAGGAACACAGGAAATGGGCTTGTGGGAACTCTGAATGCTGAAGGCGGGTCACAAAGACATGAGCTCAGAGAGGGATCCAGAGTGACAGGTGATGGGGACGGGTGGTGATCCCTTCCAGGGCCCTGCAGTCAGTGGTCCCGTCCTGTGCTCTTGCCCCCAGAGAAGCAGCTGACGGCTAGCAACTGCCTGGGGGTGCTGGCCATGGCCGAGGCCATGCAGTGCAGCGAGCTCTACCACATGGCCAAGGCCTTTGCGCTGCAGATCTTCCCCGAGGTGGCGACCCAGGAGGAGATCCTAAACATCTCCAAGGATGACTTCATTGCTTACATCGCCAATGACAGCCTCAACACCAAGGCCGAGGAGCTAGTGTACGAGACCGTCATCAAGTGGATCAAGAAAGACCCCGTGTCCCGTGCGCAGGTAGGGCCTGCCCCACCCCCACCCGGCTTGCCCCTTCTCCCTCACAGTACAGGGATGGTGTCTGGAGCAAGGGGCCAGGAAATTAGAGGAGGCAGGGCTGCCTGGTCTGACCAGCAGTGGGAGCATCTGAGAGCCAGCAGGCCCGGGTAGGGAGCCTGGACCAGCTCCCATGGGTGCAGAGCGGTGAAGGGGGATGAGAGATGAGAAATCAGGCACTAGAGGGTTCTCTAGGGCTGGCATTACACCTGAAGGAGACCCAAGCCAACCGAGAGGCCGCAGGGCCAGGTGCGCAGCACCAGGACCCTGCAGGGAGAGAAGTGTGTGCCTGAGCCAGGGTGCCCTGGGCTCCCGTGAGCTCGGACCCAGCAGCAGGAGCCCCACCCACGCTCGGGCTGTTGAGAGGGTAGAGAGCACCTGGACCAAGCAGAAACCACGGCCCACCTGATGGGAGGGAGGGCGAGTCCCTCAGGGGGGACAGCTGAAGAAATCAGAGCCGGAGCCCAGGGCGGAAGGAAAAGAGAGCAGGGTCCGCAGGAGGGCCCCTGAGTTACAGGAAATCGAGCACAGCCCGGAAGGATCTCCGACCGACGGCCTTGCTTAGAACGGAATTACCTTGGTTCTAACGTGTGAGGAGCCCCCGGCCGTTAGTGCAGACACACAGGTAGCTCTCAGGAGAGCTCAGAGGCCCCCCAGAGAGCAGCAAATGGGAGGACAGAGTCAGGGAGGCGGGAGCCCAGAACGAGCTGAGGCAGCTGAGTGACACGTGACAGGGGCTACTTCGTTGCGTGCGGAACAAGAAGAGGCATGAGGGAGGGAGGGATGGGGCGGGCGGGGGCATTCACAGCCTTGGGTGGATACGGGACGCAGACATGGCTCTCCACCCCTGCCCCAGCCACTGGGCCCAGGAGAAGGCGGTCCTCTGACTGATCAGGAGGGGTCGGGGCAAGATTCATTTTCAGAGGAAGGAAGTCAGGTTGGGTGGCTGTAGTAATGACCACCACCGTCCACCACAATGCCCAAATCTGTCTCCAGCCCAGACCTCTGCCTTTGATTGTCTACTGGACACCTCCAGCCCATGTCCCCCAAGCCCCTCTAATTCATAAACCCCCAGACCTACACATCTTGTTGTGTTCCTTATTCCAGTTCTGCCCATTACCCATGGCAGAAGTTGAGAGTCCTCCCACACCTTCCACCTCCACTTGGCCACACACCACTGCCACTTGTGCCTCCTCTTACGAGAGCCAGCTTCTCTCTCTCCCCATTCAAGGCCCCTCATCTCACCAGGATGACTGCAGTCGTCTCCTGAGAGGTTTCCCCGCCTTCAGTCTCCTCCTTCCAAATTCATTCCCACCCTGCAGCCTCGTGGTCTTCCTAGGAGCATGTTTGGTCCTGTAATTTCTCTGTTTAAAGCCCCTCATGAGGGACTTCCCTGGCAGTCCAGCAGTTAAGACTCAGTGCTTTCACGGCAGAGGGCACGGGTTCGATCCCCGGTCCAAGACCTAAGATCCCACATGCCACGTGGCACAGCTCCCCAAAAAATTTTTAATAAAACTTTAAAAAATAAAAATAAATAAAGTAAAACCCCTCGTGAGTGCTCCCATCCACTCTGCAGGAAACACTACACAGCCCTTGGCAGACAAGGCAGGAGGTCAGCGGAGGCCAGTGCCTAGCTGACCTCTCCAGTCTCATTTCCCCCTGTCTGCTGCCCAACGCCCAGCAGAAGCCTCCTGCATCCAACTCCATAGAGTCCCCCAAATGCAACACTCTCTTTCACACTCCGATGCCTCTGTGTGTGCTTTGAATCCCTCCCCCTCCCCCACCCCCAGTCCGCCTTAGGCCTGGAAAAGTTGGCAATCCTTCCACACCCGGCTCAGATGGTACCCACTCTGGGGAGCCTCCTCTCCTGCACTCCCACAACCCCTATCTAGACTCTTGCTGTGGGAAGAGTCCTTTTATGTGATGGATCCCTTCCCCACCCTTAAACTCTGTATACCTGGAGGTCAGGGACCAGGTCTTATTGGTCTTTGCACCCCCAATAGCACACTCAATGCACGGCAAAGAGTGGTCACCGATTAGTTGTTGGATGAAACTAAAATACAGTGATGAGCAAAGAGTTTGCCAGACAAGAGGGAGATTCACATCAGTCCATGAAAAGCCTTTGATGCAGGTGAGGGAGTCCAGTGCGTGCCACGAAAGGGGCTTGCTGGCGATGGGGAGGCACAGGTTCTGACGGTTCTGACTTGCAAGCGCGATGATCATCGTCAGCTGTCCTGGGCCCTCCCACCACCGTCAGCTGTCCTGGGCCCTCCCACCACCGTCAGCTGTCCTGGGCCCTCCCACCCCTTCCTGAGCTCCTGCCCCACCTCGTCAAGGATCAGGATCCTCATTTCAGTCCCCGGCAGCCTGGTGTGAAGCAGAGGCCCGTGACCTGGGTGGAGGCAGAGAGAAGGTGCTCAAGAGATTGATGGATGGCCCACCCCAGGGTCAGCCACAGCACGCCAGACCTCCCCCTTCCTTCCCTCCTCACCTCCTGCTGCCGGGAGCGCCCGTCAGCTCTGCCTAGGCCGGGGTGAGCAGTGTCGACACTCCCAAGCCAAAGGCACCCTCGAATTACCCCTTTTGCCCAGTCCCACACCTCTCGCTTCTTCCTTCTCAACACACTTCACAAGAGGTGATGCCACCTTATGATCTAAGAAGACCCCATGCCCCCTTGACCCCGCAGTACTCGGCGGAGCTCCTGGCCGTGGTCCGCCTCCCCTTCATCCACCCCAGCTACCTGCTCAACGTGGTTGACAACGAGGAGCTGATCAAGTCATCGGAAGCATGTCGGGACCTGGTCAATGAGGCCAAACGCTACCACATGCTGCCACACGCCCGCCAGGAGATGCAGACGCCCCGAACGCGGCCCCGCCTCTCAGCAGGTATGGCGGGATATGCCCCGAGCCCCCAAAGGCAGGCGCCACGCCGTCAGCCCAACTCTGGGTGGTCCCCCAAGGAGGCACCAGGCACAGTTGCTGACACAGTGTCAGGCTATCCCAAGGGTGCCCATCCGTGTCCCTGCAGGTGTGGCCGAGGTCATCGTTTTGGTTGGGGGCCGTCAGATGGTGGGGATGACCCAGCGCTCGCTGGTGGCTGTCACCTGCTGGAACCCGCAGAACAACAAGTGGTACCCCCTGGCCTCACTGCCTTTCTATGACCGCGAGTTCTTCAGCGTAGTGAGTGCCGGGGACAACATCTACCTTTCAGGTGAGGCCCCTCAGGGCTGGGCTGGGGACCGGGCACAGACTTCCCCAGGGGGCCTCTCCCCACAGCAGGGTTAAGGAAGGCCAAGGCCACAAGTGTCTACTTTGCAGGGGAAGCCTTCTCCTCCTGCCCCCGGGGCTGCGCCTGCCCAGCCTGAGACCCTTCCTCACTCCCTGCCCACTCTCTGGACCTCCCATACTGCCCACAGGTGGGATGGAATCAGGGGTGACGCTGGCCGATGTCTGGTGCTACATGTCCCTGCTCGATAACTGGAACCTCGTCTCCAGGATGACGGTCCCCCGCTGTCGGCACAATAGCCTTGTCTATGATGGGAAGATCTACACCCTCGGGGGACTTGGCGTGGCAGGAAATGTGGACCACGTGGAGAGGTAAGGAGGTCACAGTCACGACAGGGGCATCCTCTGACATCCCCTGAGAGCTAAAAGCACATCACTCCTCCTCCCCAAACCCCACCCAATTAAGACCCACTGGAGACTGGACTTTTATTTATTTATTTGTTTATTTATGGCTGTGTTGGGTCTTCGTTGCTGTGCGCGGGCTTTCTCTAGTTGAGGCGAGCGTGGGCTACTCTTTGTTGCGGCGCGCGGGCTTCTCATTGCGGTGGCTTCTTTTGTTGTGGAGCACAAGCTCTAGGCACGGGGGCTTCAGTAGCTGTGGCTCATGGGCTCAGTAGTTGTGGCTCGTGGGCTCTAGAGTGCAGGCTCAGTAGTTGTGGTGCGTGGGCTTAGTTGCTCCGCAGCATGTGGGATCTTCTCAAGCCAGGGATCGAACCTGTGGTCCCCTGCATTGGCAGGCGGATTCTTAACCACTGCGCCACCAGGGAAGTCCTGATGGTGGAGTAGAAGCAAGAAGGGTAACAACTGCCCAGCCACCGAGACGGGACACTCTTGTCCCATTCAGGGGGCCTGACAAGCTGGAGGCATGAGAGCCAATGGTGCAAAAACACAGGATGGGCTTGGATGCCCTGACCAGGCAGTTAGGGAACTTACTGGGACCGGAAGTAGCAGCCCAGAGACTGGCTGGGATGTAGGGCTAAGCTGGAACCAATGGTCCAAATGTGCACCGCGCCAGTGGCTGTGCCTTCGTGTTCCTGCCAAGTGGAGGTGACACACGGGGGAGCTCCCTTCCTCCCTGCCTCCCACACCTCCAAGGAAATCTGCATGTAACCCAGAGAAGGGTCGCTGCACACAGGCCTGGCCAACCCTCTAGAATTCTCTAGAAGAGAATGTAAGTCATGTGTATAAAGCCTGCCCTCTGCTGGAAGCTCCAGGCTGGCTTCCTCACCTCGGCCCTTCGAAGCTGGCCGCACCTGGCGGAGGGATCCTGTGCAGGCAGGAGGGGAATAGGCTGGAGGCCGGCGCTTCTCTGGGTGGAAACAGTCTTCCTTTGAGACGGGGAAATGGATCATGCAGAGAACGGACACCTTGGAGAGAAACTGCAGAACGAGCTCAGATAGCTTTTTGAGTCAGCAGCAGGATGGGGGAAACTGCAGGGCAGTCCTGCTTTTGGAGAATCTAGTGCCCCAGAGAGTGACAAGTTAGGCTGAACTGGCCCCAAATTCCAACCCAGGGGGTCACGGCTAAGGTCACCGGAGCCTTTTTCCCACGTTCTTCCCGCACCCTGGCCCCCCCACCCTGGACCCCATTATCAGCTTCCCGTGTGATAGCTTCTCGCCTGCAGAGCCGCACAGACCCCTCCGTTTGTATTCTTCCCTCGATGGCTAATTGGACACTTGATAAATGTTACGGCAAAGATGGTTTCAGAGTGAGACAGGCTCTGGATTTTCACTGTGGGCTTTTAACTCCCCCAAGTGGAGCTCAGAGATGGCTCAGTAACAACATTTAATTGTCATATTGATTTGAAGATAATGGGGAATCCCCGTGTGATTATGAAGATATTAATACTGCTGTTGAACCTGGTTCAGCCCTGACGCCGACAGCCTTCTGTGGGACCCACTGCACACCCATCACTCTCCAAGCTTTCCAGAAGCACCAGGTTCCACTCGTTTGTGATCCACTATAAACACACGAAAATGAGACATTTTCTATGTAGGAGTAAACTGAGCTGGATCTGTCATCCTGTCTCGCTCTTATCAGCTATTTTTAATCTCCTAAGATGCTGATTACTCATTTTGCAAACTTGTTGATAAATACAGGGATTTGTTCAAGGATCAAATGCACAAAGAAGGGGAACAAACTCCACTCCTGTTGGGCCCAGGAGCAGTTCGCCCTGGCAGCTGGCTAGACCTTTGTTTCGCTGCAAAATCAGCTGGGGCACAGAATGGGCAAGACCACCTTGGGAACCCCAGGAGATGGAGGAGCAGTCCAGGACACGGTGCCCTGAGGCCTCCCCTAGTCCACTGGGATCTGTCAGCCGTCCTTGTATGGACAGGACACAGACCTGAAGGCTCTTGAGTGGAGGGTACATGGAAGGGGTGCCCACTGCTTCCCAAGGAACATAGCTAGACCCCCTTTGGTCAATTTCTGTGCCACACAGTGACAATGATGAGAATTCAGGGTGACAGGAAGGTCGGGGGAATGGGGACAGACACGAGGACACTTTGTTCCCCGGGAAGCACTAAGGGTAAAAATTGTTCTTATATTGATAATGAATGAGATGTATGGTGCATTATAATTACCTTACTGTATTGCAGGACTAGAGCAAGATTATATAATTATAGTTTAAAACAACAGTGTAATAGACAAACCTGTATTATATCATTATATAAATAACTGGGTCTAATACTTTATAGCAATATATTGCAGTAGCTGTGGTTACTGGATAAATGATAGCAGAGCGCCGCACTCCGCGGGGTCATTTGCATGTCATTAGCATATCCTTCTCAAGCAGGAAGCTGACAGATTGAGCTGACGGGAGGGCTTGTGGCTTGGCAATCAGCCACCTGGAATAACAAGAAATTCACGTTTGGCAGAATGTGCCATTATACCGAAAGCCTGAAGACTAACAGCCACATAATCTTCCACTGTCTCCCAGCTCCTTCTGCAGCTCTTTGGATCTCTGCCACATCGGCTTAAAAAACATATCTGAACTTCTCATACTGTCCCAAAAGGCTCTTATTCCATTGCCTATTAGCCACGTATCATTCGTCTGGGGCTTAATTGAATCAGCCCCTGCTCCCCTTTCAGGTACTTGAGCTTCTTCTCAAATCCTGAGTCTGTGCAAGCACAGAGCTGGACGTCTCACAGCCAGGGGCACCAGCTAGGAGAGACCATCTTCCTGGGTCACTGAGCTGTGACCATGCAATGACTAATGCCTCAAGGAGGCTCACGAGGAAAAGTGGGCCCCGTGTGCTTCCCGGGAAAGGTGTGCTGGGAGAATCCCAAGTGTTGTGGTGCAGCAAGCCCACGGTGGAGGCCCCGCCTTGGGTCCAGAACCCACGAAAGAGCAGTGAACAGCGTGGTGAGCCGTAGATGGAAGATCCAGAGTGAATGCTTGTGAGGGTGGCCCTCAGGGAACAACTGAGAAACACAGCTGCCCCACTAAGAAAGACCTCAAAGATCCCGGTTCAGTGGCCCATTTGCTTAATGCCAAGTCTACTCTTGCCATCCGCTGTGTCTCTTCTCACGTTTTCCCTGCCCTGCCTGGAACTCATGTTCCATCACTTCTCCATCCTCTGACTTTGCCACTTTGTCCTACACCACAGATCCTAGAGACCTGGGCAAGCCTGTTCAATCCTCCCCTTTACCATCTCCACGCCTGCCCTCTGGGAGCTGATTGCTGGTGGAGAAAATCCCTCAGTCTTGTAGATTGGCCTCATGTGTATTGAAGTCTTCCAACCTCTACTGGATCCTCATGGTGCAGGGCATTTTTTGTGTTTCCCTTGTCAGCCGTTTCTCCCACTCTCAAGAGCGTGCGTCTCCCATCTTCACCTCTCTCCTCAAGGATCTTACCCCACAGACTCCTCCAATACTTGACTCCTGCTTCACAGAGAAAATGGAGCCATCAATCAAGAACTCTCTCTTTTTCCTGCCATCACTCCTGCATATGTCCTTATGCTCATGACATCCTTGCCTTCCTCTCTCATGCTTAGATGGCCACCACTTCCCTGTCTACTCTGGATCCAATTTGTATCCAGCTACCAGGAACCACCCATCATCAGCTCTCCCCTCTCTTTCATATATAGTTCATCGTTCCTTATCCACTTGGGCTCCTTCCCATCAGCATGTAAACACAATTAAAACTCCCCCCCGCAAATTAAAATAAAACCCATGCTGTGCTGGAGCTGGTTCATACTGGTTCATTAGAGCCCACTGTTAAATCTTCAGGAACTCTGCAAGTCAGTTGTTAGCTACAGAGATTATTAAAAATTAACTCATATAAACTTAGAATTATTTAAAAACAAAGGTAATCCATACTCAAAACTCAACACTGTCTAATTTTTTTTACTACATTTTACTACTGCCTATGTTCTGGAGGTTGTATGTGTCCACTGCATCTGTACTGGGGGAGATTCTGTGTCCTGGGGCACTACTGGGCATCTCTTCCCAACCCCACATTCAGTGATGTCCCAGTGATGGTAGCTTGAAATCAGCCATGATGAGAGGATTTACATTACAGAAATCAGCAAATGCTACACACCAGGACTTTCTTCCCTGGAGAGCTGGTTGTTAAACATTTATCAGCAAAACCCCCTTTAGCTCTATAGTCCTTTCTAAGTCCCACCTTCTCTGCTCCCTCCTCCATACACAAATAGCCCTGCACCTCCCGTTCCACATATGATGCCCTTGACATGACCACCAGTGACCTGTTGGGGACTTCCTGACCTCCTGTCACATCCTCCGTGCTGCAGCTTTGCCTTCTGTCACATCACTCTTGGACTCCTCTCAGCTCCCCTCATACAGGCCGGCATCTCCCCAGTGTCCTCAGCCCATCCTCACCCCACACGCTCCCTGTGAACTACCTCGTCTTCAGTTTCCATCTATGTGCCCATGATCCCATAGCTGGATATTTAATCCAGACCTAAATACCAACTGCCCCTGCACATCCCCAATTTGTTACCCACAGATACTTTAAACTTCCCATGAATAAAACCAAAATCATCCTCCTCCCCAAACTCTCCCAACCTCGATTCCCTGTCCCATGAGTAGTGCCCCCTCTGTCCAGTTTCCCAAGCCAGAGACCCTGAGGCATCCTCAGCGACTCCCTGAAATGAGACATCAATTCACGCTAACCCTTATCAGTTTACCTCTCCTTCTGTTCCCAGCTCCTTCCTTGGTCCAGGCCACTATTCCCCCAGTTTCCAGCCCATGGGCTGGGTATGTAGGAGATGCCCAGTGCCGGGTTGCTGAATGAAAGAGTAGGACTGAGCTGCACAGAGAGGGCTGAAGAGGCCCGGAAGCTGGGGAGCTGAGAGAGGTTTCCACAGACAGACAAGAGCCCCCCTAAGGTTCAAGAGGGAGGCTGAGAGGGCCGGTTTGGGCTAGATCCTGGGTGGCCTTGAGTGATTCATCCCAAGTGCCCTCCACTGTGTGATATCGGGCTACACCGAGGGCAGGAAGTGGGTGGTGGGGCTCCCCCGTGTCTGCTGTCTTGCTTGAGGCCCCTGCCCTGCACGAGGCCCATCTGATTCTGGCTCTTCTTCTCCTCTCTCAACAGGTATGACACCATCACCAACCAATGGGAGGCGGTGGCCCCTCTGCCCAAGGCAGTGCACTCGGCAGCAGCCACAGTGTGTGGAGGCAAGATCTACGTGTTTGGGGGCGTGAACGAGGCGGGCCGAGCTGCAGGCGTCCTCCAGTCTTACGTTCCACAGAGCAACACATGGAGCTTCATCGAGTCCCCGATGATTGGTGAGAACCAGCTGTCTCCTCGGCCCAGGATCAGGGCAGTGGCCCCACCTCATCGCTTTAGTCAGTGTCAATATTCCCAAACCCAGGGGGCGGGCTGAGCCCAAGGGTTCTGCACACCCAAGTCCAGGGGGGTGGGAGGGGAGGGGAGGTCCCAGCTCAGATGCAGCTGAAGCTCCCACTACCTGGACAAAGGGCAAGCTGGTCCGTGCCAGGTGTCTCCTGGCCCCAGCCTTGGTCTCGGGCCAACCAGTGATGTTGGAGGTCTTTGCAGCTCCTGTCCCCTGCAGGGCCTGCTGGGATGGAGGAGGGGAGGGGGCCCGGCAGAGGGCCCTGACCTGCCTGCCTGCTCCGCTCTCCTTGCAGACAACAAGTACGCTCCTGCCGTCACCCTCAATGGCTTCGTTTTCATCCTGGGTGGGGCTTATGCCAGAGCCACCACCATCTATGACCCTGACAAAGGGAACATTAAGGCGGGCCCCAACATGAATCACTCTCGCCAGTTCTGCAGGTGAGGAGGCTGGGCCGGGGAGGAGGAGGGCCGGGGAAGGGACAGAGGGACGGGTTGGTTCATAATGACTGACCACCATCCGATGACCGAGGTGGTGCCTGGGCCCAGAACAGCACCAGCCTCAGCCAGCCGCGGGGGGGGGGCATTCGTGCAGAGTGTGAAGTGCTCCAAAAGCCTGACCCTGTGGCTCCAGCTGACCCTGCCTCCAAGCTGCACAGGAATGGCTTCCTACAGACACCGGCACCAGGTCCTTAAGGCCACACCTTCTCTCAGTGAGAGGTGAGGGTGGTGCTATGAGGTCAGCTTCCCCCAGGACCGCCTGCCCGGTCACAGACGAGAGGCAGCAACAGGCCAGAGCTGTGTGATACCCTACGTGGGGCAGGTGGCTTTTGGGGGAGTGCCCTGATGGCACATGATCCTGACGGCTCTTTGGAGCTGGACCCAGTGAGGCACGAGGCATAGCTGCCCTGGAGTCCCGCAGCTGACTGGGCAGAAACACACCCAGACCAGCCCCCCGGAAGAGAGAGGTAGAGGTCGGAGTGTGGCCTGGTTCCCTGGGCGCTCTGGCCCAGAAAAATTAACCACCCTGGGCAGTGAGACACACACCCTGCTCTTCTAGCCCCACCCTTTCCTGGACTAAGAGGAACTAGGGAAAAAATGGGAACCACAGAGACCCCATTTGCAGCATTTCCATAACAGAGCCGTCCTGAAGACATCTTGTACCTGTGCAGAGGTGATCCCTGAATCCTCGGTGTGGCAAGAGCATGAGGCATTTATCGAGTGCCTGCTGTTTGTGTGGTACAGCTAGGAAAGCTACAGTCTACCACTGACACCTTACGTGACCTTGGGCAAGTAACTTCCCCTCTCTGGGGAAGCTCTACCTATGAAACATGCCCTTGGACTAGATGAGTGCTAAGTTCCTATTAGTATGAAGATGCTACAGTTCTTGAGCCCTACTTTCATGTGACATATCCTACATAGTGACCGTGTGCAGGGCAACTCTGAGAATACTGTCCAGTGATCAAGACAGCCGGAGTGTGGGCGCAGAGAGATGATGCCTGAAGGGATATTTAAGCTGGGTCTTGCAAGAGAAGCAGGGAAAGGATATGCCACAAGGGGAGGCGTGTGAGGGGCCCAGATGGCATGGAGCTGCAAGAGAGACAGCTGGGGGCTTCAGTGTCTGGGAGGACGTCTAGATACACATGTTCTGTCCAGGCTCAGATTTTCAGAAATGGGTGGAGACTTTGGAAGGGTTTCTGTTCAATTTCAGGGGACAGCCAAGAAGAAATGGCCATTAGCGGAAATGAGAGAGAACTCGGGGCTGGAAGCATAGATCTGGCATCCGTGTGAAGGGGTAGCTGGGATGCAGTGAGATAGTAAGCGCAGAGAAGCAGAGAGCTGCCCGAGACAGCTTGACCAAGCCCATGAGTGTGGCACAGGGAAGGGCCCTTGCAGCCACGGGCGGGCGGCAGTATCAGGTCACACATGTGAAGGAGTCACAGCAGGAAGTTCTGACTGAGCACCTGGGCAAGGGTGAAATTCCCAGTCGAGTGGCTGATGCTCAGGTACAACTTAGTTCCGTGTTATCCTGTCTGCTATCATTCTGGCGCATCATGTTCCCAACTAGATTTGAGTGGTAGGAAGGCTCTGTCCCAGCAACACCGAAAAGATGCTCCATAGAGACCCAGTGAACTGAGCCGAGCACCTGTACACAGAGGCCGCTCATCTCCCAGCTGACTTGAGTCAGGTGGGCAGGTCCTGGGACACCCAGTACGCATCAGTGTCGCCCACAGCTTGGAGGGTAATATAGCATGACGTCCTGATTGGTCCTGGAGGAAAGGTGTTTTTCTTATCCCCGCTGAGGTCAGAGGGAAAAGAAAAGCAGCAAGACCCCCCCCATGACTTTTGCAAAAGGGGAGAGGCAGCCTGCGACAGGACAGGGTGCCGGGAATCTATCTCCAGGTCCCAGGTGGAAATCCAGTGGCTAAGTCTCTCCTCGTTCTCTCTGACAGTGCTGTGGTACTCGACGGCAAGATTTATGCAACTGGAGGCATTGTTAGCAGTGAGGGACCTGCCCTGGGCAACATGGAAGCCTATGAGCCTGCAACCAACACGTGGGCCCTCCTCCCCCACATGCCCTGCCCCGTGTTCAGACACGGCTGCGTCGTGATAAAGAAATATATTCAAAGCGGCTGACATCAGCAGAAAGCCCACGCCGAGACTGTGGACAGACACGTCTGGTGAGGCAAATGCTACTCACAAAGATCAACTTCCAGCAACACCAATAAGAGGCCGACCAACACAATCAAGGAACTCACTACGCCACACATTTTGAATACCGTCTACACTGAATGTAGGAAATCATCCTCGCCTTTGGGGAAAACGAGGGAGTAGCCTCCGAGCTGCGGGAACCGCGACCGAGCGAGCGAGCTGGGCCCTGGGGCTCCTGCAGAGGCCCTTGCTCTGACCGGAGGCGCTCACTCTGCCCGGTGCAATAGTTTCACATATTTTTCAACTGGGAGAGAGAAGCCGTTTTTCCTTCCTGCAGGGCAAGCTTGATCCCCAACCAACCATAGATCAGTTATCCTATGACAATATTAGGCGTCAGGCTCTCTTGAAATAAGATCAAAGTGTCCTTATCACTTTGATTCCTACTTCTGTTTTTAACCCATCTACGATTTCAGTGGCCGAGGGGAAACAAGGGACAATACTATGTATGGGGCCTGAGGCCTAGGAGGCTGCTGGTCCCCACGAGGGCGAAGATAAGTCCAGGTTCTCTGCGGAGCCAGACGTGACTGGAGCGGCGGCAGCCGTGGGGACAGCTAGGGAGAACCGTCTGTCCCTTCACAGGGTCTTCTACCGTGTTTTTGCTGGAGAAGGACGAGGTGATTGTGCTAGCTTTCTCTTATCCCATATGAATTATTTAGATTTCCAAGGCATTTTCTTGATAAACAAAAGGCTATTTTTAAGTACCGAGAGAAAGAGGCAGCCACGAGAGGGATAACGCGGGAATTCCCAAAGCTCTTTGTAGGTAGTGCCAGAGTGGGGCATTTGCTCTAATTTTTCTATGTTCAGAATAGAGGATCTCTCCTGGGTGGGGGTGAATGCCCCCATTTTATTTTTAGAAAAAGTAACTCCCAGACAGCCCCGTAAAAGCCGTGCCTCATGGAAGCACTGTCGTAGAGAGACAACTCTGTTCCTGAAGGAAACCAGTTCTGGCTCGTGACACCAGGTCAGCTCCCTCCATGAGGTAAAGCTGAGGACCCAGGCCAGGCTGGAAGGGAAGGAGGGAGAATACATGTCTACAAAGCACAGGAGACTATTTTTGATATTTATAGCTATATATTAAGGCACCTGCCACAAAGAGCTCTCAGGATGGGGACAGCCTTCTCAGACGAGCCGTGACAGCCAAGGCCTGAATCATTCTTCTAGTAGCATCTTAACCCAAGCAAGGGGAGCCAGGAGGGAGGCCACCCCGTGGCTCACAGAGAAAGGCCTTCCCTCTAGTCCTCAGACCCTCAAACCTCACGTGGTGACCAGTTTCCATTCCAGGGCACGAAGGAGGCAGCCGCCACTGCTGTGCTGTTTAGCTGAAGTTGGTACCAAATACGCATTTACCATTTTTATACCTGGTAAGTCGACTTGCCGTCATTTCATCATAAAAACCACTTATAAGGAGAAAAGGACAGGACACGCTCTCCATCCTTCAGTATTTGATGACACAAAGTCCCAGTGTCGGGCATCAACTTCTAGCACTACAAGTGTGGCTCCCACTTGGACAAGATACCGAGCTTCGTTATGCAGTTTTTAATATTATTTATTCTTTTAAAAAGTAATAAGCACAAAACTACATACATTGTATGTCATTTAAAGTATTTATGTCAAACAGGGTGCAAGTGTGAACCCAAGGACTGGAGCACAAGTGTCTAACTGCCTGGGGCAGGGCGATGTCAGCGTTGGTGGGCGTCTACCTCCAAAGGAGGTGCTAGCGGTCAGCGGGACTCAACACAGACGACACTGAAATCCTGTTCTCTCCTCAGTTATCACACTGGAGCAAAACTGGCTATTTCTGTGAATGATATAAAACAGGGTTCTCTGTAACGGTATTGTACATAGTATATGTTTATTGTTAAGTTCTTGTTATAATAAATATATTTATAGATCTAGACTCGGAAGCCAATGTAATGCCTCTGTGTGCCACTGTCCTTGCCACCGAGATGAGAAACCCCAGTGCAGGCCTGTGCCACCTCTCCCATCAGCTGTCCGGGCTCTGTTACAGACTTGAATGCACATCTTGGTGATCATAAAGGATAGGACTCCTCAGCAAGGGAATGAACGTACAGGGCTGAAAGGCAAGAATAAAGGGCAATTAAAGGTCAAAGCTGAAAGGGACTTGCAAACACTCTGGCATCGACTCTGAGGGTCTCCCTTCAGTTTAAGTGCTCTTATTACACTTGTGCAACCGAAAGCTTCAAAAAGTTAGCTTCCCCCTGGTCTGCTTCCTGTGCCAGAGGCTGTCCTGGAGAACTGTGACAAATCCACATGGCAACTCCACGCCATCAGCCTGAGAAGAGACGCAACACCCTTCCTTCAGGAAGAACCAGTTGTGACTGCCATTCTAAAATCCAGTCGGGGGCCTCCCTGCCTTCATTCAGTCCCGCCTGAGGCTGTTCTCTAACCTGTTGTAATAGACCAGCTTTGCTCTCCTAAGGATACCCACGCAAAGCCCAGGGCAAAAGCATAGAACACCAGATGGGATTGCTCCCTCTCTTGCATGCAAGGACTTTAGATTTAATGGATTAGTAGGAGAAGGTAGATTTACCAGCATTTTACCCAAGGGAAGAGCCTTAATCCCCAAATCTCACCAAGACCTAGTATCTCCTTGCAAGAAAAAAATCAGAAGAAGGTAGGTTGGGGTGGGTGGGACTGGGAGCTCTCAGAGAACTCGGCTGAGGCCTCATGATGAGTGGACCACACACTTGCCAAAAATATCTGCACTGGTACCTTCACAACACCAGTCCTAGAGGAAAGGATGGAGAATGTCTAGAAGATTCCAATCATGAAGAGCTAAAATTATAAGCTAAATTATAAGCTAAAATTATAAACACCAAGCAATTGTACTTCCTGGTGGTGCAGTGGTTAAGAATCCACCTGCCAATGCAGGGTACATGGGTCCAAGCCCTGGTCCAGGAAGATCCCACATGCCACGGAGCAACTAAGCCCGTGTGCCACAACTACTGAGCCTGCTCTCTAGAGTCCGTGAGCCACAACTACTGAGCCTGCGTGCCACAACTACTGAAGCCCGCGTGTCTAGAGCCTGTGTTCCACAACAAAGAGAAGCCACCACAATGAGAGGCCTGTGCACCTCAACAAAAAGTAGCCCCTGCTCGACGCAACTAGAGAAAAGCCCGCACGCAGCAACGAAGACCCAACGCAGCCAAAAATAAATAAATAAATAAATAAATTCGGAAAAAAAAACAACAAAAAAACACCAAGCAATAGTTTTGTTACCTCCTTCTTTCTCTACTCTATTTGCCTAAATCAAAGGAAATATGTTCTCTGGCTCTATGAAGAGTCTGTGTACTTACCGTAGAAGGCATCTGTGTTCGCTGTTATTAGGCACCCATGTAACCATGGGGAGAGTCTCTCTTGTTGGACTCAAGGCACTACCATCAGACCTGGCATGGATGGTGATGAAATTCATTGTGACAGCCACGAACAGGAGACGGATCACATTGTGTGTGTCTGTGTGAGAACTTTAAAAACAAAAAAACTCAACCCTAAAATAAGAAGAAAACAGGAAAACTATTTGCGGTCCATATGACAAAAGATTAATATCTTTATTAAAGAGGCCACATAATTCAATTAGAAACTGTTAAGGGATTCCAACTGTTAAATAGGTCATGAACAGACACTGCAAAGAGGAAACATACAACAAAAAGTTCAACATTTATAATTATTAAATAATGAAACTTAAATAATTGGGTAACATCTTTACCTAACTAAATGAGCTTCCCAAACCTAAAAATAAAGGGAGGGGTGAGGGGTGAGGGGCGCTGATGAAGAGCAGTGAAACTCCTGAGTAGCGCCAAGGGCTCTGTAAACTGAAATGGGTCTCAGAAAGCAATGTGGCAGGTGCCATGTATCAAGAGCCTAAAGAGTACCTGACCCAGTAAATCCACTTCTGGGCGTCCATCAGGAAATAATGCAAACTATGGAAAAAGTCATATAACAACCAGCTCCCACTTACTGACACTAACTATTGCCAGACACCATGCTAAGCACTTAAAGCACTGAATCCTCATAATTCTACTAGACAGGTACTAAAGACATGCAGCAATATAGAAAACATTAGAAGAGGGGGGGAAAAAGGAAGATTCATATTTGTATATGATTGTGGTTATGTAAGATATGTATATAATGATATATAAGCTATATATATATACACACACAAAGATATGTAAAATATGTATATTAAAATGACCAGATGTACAGTCATAAAACTACTATTAATTGAACTGATGGAATTGTGGGCAATTTTCTTTCTCTCTTCTCCAAAATGTATATAAAGTGATGACATTACTTTTATAATAAAGACATCGATAAACATATATATTTTTTAATGGGGAATGAAGGACAGAAAGTAATCTTTCTCCTATATTTTAGTCTGAGAAATTCTCAAAGATCAATTCCTACCTTGGACACCATAATCAATGGAGAAGTTAAAAGTGTTCAGAATAATGTAACAAAGAATTTTGAATAAGAAAACAGATTTCCAGTCATAATCAAGACTTTTTTTTAAAAACCTAAAGGCTAGGGGTGAATGGATTATATCTTTCAGTGCGTGAAGATTTGCATGAAACAAATGAATACCACCACTTCTCTGTGTTCTTGGAAGGTCAAGAAAGATGAAAAAGACAATAATAAAGAAGAAAAAATTCTAGTTCAACAAAAGGATACATGTATTAGTGCAAAACTCTCCAATAGGTTACCAAGATCCTTGTGAAGTCCTTTTCTAATTAAACCTCAATAATATATAACATAATTGCATACATTATCCCATTTTATCCTCTCAGCTACCCTAAAAGGCATAGGGCATCATCTTCACTCTTTAAGAGGAAACAATATCAAGAAAGTTAAGTGATTTGTGCGGCAATAGTTATGCCCCAGGTGTTCTCCATGCACTATCGCATTTGATGCTCATCACAGTCTTGCAGAGGATGGTTAAACCTGCTGCACAGATGAGGCCACAGGTTCCAGATGTGAAGCAGAGTCCGTCTAAGGCACATCAGTATTCAAAACCCTGCTCAGTGGGCCTCCAGAGAGGCTGTACTACATCATATGGTCTGTTCAAGGCTGCCTGGAACTGTGTAGCTCTTATGGCTCCAAGACTAAGGCTCCTTCCTCCTCCCCAGGCTACCTCAGAAACCTGTATTAAGAAAACAGAGAATTCTGTGACTATAAGAGACATTCAGCTCTGTGTTAGATACAGTCCTCTTTAGAAGCAATTTTTGAAATATCTGGTTAGAGTCTCAATAACACACTGGCTTCCTCCATTGAAGGCTTGGCTTTACACAGGAAACTTGGGTTTGGGGGAAAGAAAGAGGCCTCTGACTAAGATATCATTTCTGCCTCATTTGAAACTCCTCCTGTGAGCCTTCACTCTGCTGTGGAGTCTTAAGGAGTTCCTTACCTTCTTGCTGACCACAAACCTGGTCAGGGAGAGTAAAGGAAAGGAGAGAACATCATTAACACTGGCTGCACCATCCTCAGTCCCAAAGGGCATACCATGACCTTGCCACCCAAGGAGGTAGAAGGTCAAAGAGCTGACTAAAATGAGGACCCAACTCCAAGAAGTCTGCCTTTTCCACATGATGGCAAAAATTAGACAATCCAAAAATCTGTGTTTATCTTCCCAAATTTATAATCCATGTGCTCTGCTGCCCTCTATGTAACACTTGGCAAGTCACCTGGGTGTCTTTCCTCATGAAAGGTGAGCACAGCCTTTGAATGGATCAAACTAGGTCAGCAAGACTACATTCTCTGCAGGCAGGGGTCATGTCCTCTTATCTTCCCCCACAGGGCACCTCACCCTGATGAGTAGCGACAGCCAGATTCTATTGGCAGCATGAAAAATGTTTTGAGTTATGAAAAATATAAAGGCAAGGCCACAAGTTTGTGCACTGCTTTAGCCATCCCTGTTATCTACAGATGACTAAAGAAACAATAGTTTTTGTTAAAGGGTTTCTATTTACTGTGTGTATAGATTTCCGTCATTCTCGGAGAAGCTAGCCACCACTAGCGCAAACCTAGGCACCACCGGACCCATCAGCCCTGTCGACTTTGCATCCCTGGTGGTAAAAATCAGTCCTTGAAGCTCTTCAGTTCACTCCCTACATTCTCTGGTACCTCTCTGTTACTACTGCCCTATTTTAAGCCCTTATTTCTCCTTAGTTGTTGCTATTATATTTTCTTTTTATAGGTGTTTTTTAAATAACAGCTTTATTAACATATAATTCACATATGATAAAATGCACCGTTTTAATGTATATAATTCAGCGGTTTTTAGAATATTCACAGAGTTGAGTAACCATCACCACTATTTAATTGCAGAACATTTTTATCATCTCAAAAAGAAACCTGGGAGTTCAGGGTTGTGGTGGCACAAGCCACCCGCCTCCTTGCATGGCCCTGCAATAAACTTTTCTCTGTTCCAAAAAAAGAGAAACCTGTATCCATTAGCAATCACTCTCTATCTCCCCCACCCCCAGCACATGGCAACCACCAATCTACTTTCTGTTTCTATGGATTTGCCTATTACGGACATTTCATATAAATTGAATCACACAATATGTGTTCTTTTATTTCTGGCTTCTTTCACTTACCATCGTGTTCTCAAGATTCACCCATGTTGTAGTAGGTACTAGTACTACATTCCTTTTTTATGGCCAAATAATATTCCATTGAAGGGGTATATACATGGATACATTTTGTTTAACCATTCACCAATTGATCGGCATTTGGGTTCCTTCCTCATTTTAACCATTAATAATGCAGCCACAAACAATCGTGTACAAGGGTTTGAGATTAAATAAATTTGGGAAATGCTGGGTTTAACAAAGTTAAACAGGTTTCTTTATGACAGAACTTCTGTGTCAAGAACACAGTAACATTGGGGGAGAACAGACACATGTATACGTATGGCTGAGTCACTTTGCTGCGTACCTGAAACTATCACAACATTGTTAATTGGCCATACTCCGATATAAAAAAGAAACAAACACAGTAACAGTCATTACAATTTTACTGAAGTGGATACACAAGGCAGGGTTTTCCAAGCTTATTTAGCCACAAATTGCCCCCCCACCTCCCAAATCTAGAAAACTTTTTTTCTTTACTCAATTATGACACAAGCTCAAATAGTTACATGGGATTCTGGGGTCAATACATTCTGTCTTTCATCTTCAAAAGAAGCACATCAGAAAGTAAAGGTAATATTGTGAAATATTCTGAAGCAAATTCTAGTTTAAAATTGTCAAAATATTTCTTAAGAAAAATTGATACTTTTTATATGGTAGCAGAAGAAAAGAGATCAATATTCTTTGATATGAACAAAATACTTTCCCTGAATACAGCAAAATATGTTTCACCGCAATTTTCTAAGTTCCAAAAAGACTTCAGCATCTCTTACACTGCAATGTAAAAACACTGAAAAAATGGAGATAATCACACAATAACCATTCTACACAACTAAAATACCCAACCCACACATCTAATGATAGTTGCAAAAGTGTGACCTGACAATTTCTGGAGAAGACTCTTGGGCATTTTGTATTTTATTAATCTTGAACACATGACAATCTTCTCAACAAGTCAGCTGCAGAGGAGAACAAAGACATCCATCATTTGTCCTAACAATATTTAAAATTCAAAACTTTCACATTAATTCCAATATTCTCATTAAAACATATTAAAACATAAAAATTTTCTATCTAATATCTCTTTAGATTAACATTTGTGTTAATAGTGAGACAAAGTTTCATCCAATTCCAGCTATAAAACCTTGAGCATGTCTCAGAAACAAAGAGCTTTTTGACAATCTTTTGCTTTTTTGTTTCTGTGGATATATGTTTAAGTTCAAACAATGTGGAAATTAAGTGTAAAAAAAAATTCCAAGGATGTGAAACTGATTTTTTACAGTGTGATAGGCAATTACTCCTTCCTTTGCTACAAACTCCATTTAAAACAATCTTATTAAAGAAATTTCTTTATTAAACCATGGTAAACTACACAACTGACAGCTTACTGATGTTTCCTTTAAATATGTGAAGTAATTTGAGACTTCCCACCACAAATAACTTTTATTTCAGTAACATTTTAAGTATAATGTTACTTGTGGATTGTCACATTTCTTTTTAAAAGGACATTCTGTTTGCAAAGGCTTGTTAAAATACTTTGCACTTATTAAAATGCTAAAATAGACATTTGTAATTATGTCCAACACTTTCCCAAGGAAATTTAAGCTATAAGCAAAGTAACTCTACACAATGTTTCAAAATTAATTTTGCTTTTTTGCCACAATGAGACATTAGGAAAGCTCTGTGCTCTACATAGACAGCCATAGACATATGACTCAGGCTGTTCATGTGTTTTTTGAATTAATAGCACCAAAGTTTCTTAAACCTGTGGTTTTACTGATGGCTCTTCAGCTACTGTGACAACATACGATTTTGGAGTAATGCTTACTGATTTACCATTTGTGGAGAAACTCTAAAAAAAAAAAAACCTGTTCTACCTAAGAAATCTTAAACTTTGTGCTCTGACAAAAGTCTCCATCCAATACATTCACGACTCCTCCCACTGTATTTGCTCTTTAGTTTCATTTCAGACATTCAGTCCTTAGATCCTTTCCAGTGTCTCCCAATTTAGTAACCCCACTTTGGTTTCATTTCCATTCTTACCCAGGAATGGAATTCCTCTCCCAAAAGTTACCTCATCCCCCTAACATTCTGGTCCTTCAATTGGACCAACAAGCCTAATTATAGTCCTAATCTAACTATCAGCCTCCTCTGAGGCTTCATTCGGGGTGACACCTACAAGGGGGAAAAACCCACATTCACATAGGCTGGCACCACTACTAATACATGGCGCCCACACTCACCTGTGCCCTCAACTTATTCTCATCTGTTCCTGGAGAGCTCCCTTTCCTCTTTCCATCAGTGACTTCTAAACCTTCACTTCTCCCCCTTAAATTTCTTACTTAGAACCCCTCACTCTTATCAGAAGAGCACAACTTTACATCGATAAAACTAATGCAGAGGATGATGGCAAGTGACAATACAGTTTTTTAAATCGTCCTGAATTGACCATTAAAAACAGAGAAACTGGGGCTTCCCTGGTGGCGCAGTGGTTGAGAATCCACCTGCCAATGCAGGGTACACGGGTTCGATCCCTGATCCAGGAAGATCCCACATGCCGTGGAGCAACTAAGCCCGTGAGCCACAACTACTGAGCCTGTGCTCTAGAGCCTTCGAGCCACAGCTACTGAAGCCACTGCACCTAGAGCACGTGCCCCGCAGCAAGAGAAGCCACCACAATGAGAAGACTGTGCACCACAACGAAGAGTAGCCCCTGCTCACAGCAACTAGAGAAAGCCCATGTGCGGCAACAAAGACCCAACGCAGTCAAAAATAAATAAATAAACAAACAAACAAACAGAGAAACCAGGGTGAAACATTCAAAGACTCCTGGATAGCATCTAAAACAAAACTAAGTAACAAGGAATCTCCAGAGCTCCAAATCCCAAGTGAGTGGGGTCAAACCGCTGACACTTACGAGACTGTGGTACACGTGTGAGGATGAAAGCAGAGGAGAGGCACCGGCAACTAAGGAAAGTAAGAACCCGCACAGGTACTCAGGCCAGGAGTGAGGGTGGGCCACTGACGAGAGCACCTGATACTGAGAGGAGTTTGCACCCTCTAGTTCTCAGGTGAGGGTAAGTGTTCTGTGGGAACTACTAGCCTTGCGAAAATTCTCAAAACAAATCAGCCAAAGCCCCGTTTCAGGCCCAAGCCCCATACTAAGACAAAACTACTAGGGACAGAATCTAAATTGAACAGCACAGGGACAAAAGAGAAATCCAGATAAAATAGGGGAGGGGAACAAAGTAAGCAGATTTCACAGAAATAACAGAAGAGAGAGCTCTAGAGCCATAAAATTCAGGCTTCCTTGTAAAAGTTCAAGGAAAGTAATTTCATATAAAAAATGAGGAACTTTTGTGTGGATTGAGGGAAAATCCCACATAAATATATTACCAGAAAAAACTTTAAAAGCAGAAAGCTACTCTGCAGGCAATAAAGGCCCTCCTACAAAATACATGAAAACTATAACCTACTATTTCAAAACAAGCAAAAGGATGAAAAAAATAATAGAAGAATGAAAGAACAATGTAAACCAAAATTAGAAAACCTTACAAAGGATGTGAAATAACTCAGAAAGAAAAAATATCATGTTAGAAATGTACACTAAAGTAGAAAGAACATAAGAGTCAATTTAAAAAAAAATAGATAATGCCTTAAGACAAACAGAAGGGAAGAAAAGGCAGGAAATTTTTTTTTAAATAAATTTATTTATTTTTGGTGCTTTGGGTCTTTGTTGTTTCATGCGGGCTTTTCTCTAGTTGTGGTGAGCAGAGGCTACTCTTCGTTGCGGTGCGCAGGCTTCTCATTGCAGTGGCTTCTCTTGTTGCAGAGCACGGGCTCTAGGCACACAGGCTTCAGTAGTTGTGGCTCACGGGCTTAGTTGCTCCGCAGCATGTGGGATCTTCCCAGACCAGGGATCGAACCCGTGTCCCCTGAATTAGCAGGCAGATTCTCAACCCACTCCGCCACCAGGGAAGCCCAGGAAATTTTTTTTTAAGTAACAAAGAAATGAAGACATTCCTGGTTCTGGTTAAGACTGAGTAAGCATACTCCACTGTATCTCTCCCAGTGTTTACAACTAAAAGTCCACATAAAACAATATAATTAATTGCTAAGGGCTCCGTGAAAGATAAACAAAGCATGTGAACTCAGTGGGAAATTCAAAACTCAAAAAATGACCCACATAGTAGTGAGTTCCCTGGTTTGCCTTTTATCACCTATATCCCCCAGCTTACACTAGGGAAGCCAGAATCTCAGAAGAAAAATGGTCTCTCTCTCCAGACCCAAACCCAGGCGAGGCTCAGTAATCAATCAGCCTCCTCATGGCAGCAGTGACAGTGATATTTTTTCTCTTTCTATCCAGATAAGCAGAAAAGGGGGCTTTGGGGAACCTGACAGTGAGGGAGAAGATCACAAAGAGTAGGGAATGGAGAATGAGGCCCTTTAAATTACTGTATGAGACTCTGAGTTGCACATGCATAGAACTGACCAGGATCAGTGGAGCAAAGGCTGTGAGATCCGAACTACAGCAGAGACCACCCCCACTTCCTGCTAGTCCAGCGGCACCTGCGTGGTGCACATAGGGAGCTATATTAGTTTCCTATTGCTGCTATAAAAAATGACTACAGGTTAGTGGCTTAGGACAACACAAATCTATTATTTTATGGTTCTGGAGGTCAGAAGTCTAAATGGGTCTTATGAGCCAAAATTAAGGTGTCAACAGATCTGTGTTACTTCCTGCAGCTCTAGAAAAAAATCTTTTTTCCTTCCCTTTTTCAGCTTCTAGAGGCTGCCTGCATTCCTTGGCTCAGGGCTCCTTCCTCCATCTTCAAAGCAAATCACTCCAAATATCAGTGGTTGTCTGGGCAGAGAGCAGGGAATGAACAGGTGGAGCACAAGAGACTTTTAGGGCAGTGAAGTTAGTCTTAATGATACTGCAATGATGGATACATGTTGTTATACATCTGTCAAAACTCATAGAAAGTACAATACAAAGAGTGAGCCCTAATGTAAACTATGGGCTTTAGTTAATAATAATGTATCTATATTTGCTCATAAATTGTAACAAATGTACCCCAGTAATGCAAGATGTTAATAATGGTTAAATGGGGGGAGGGGTATAGGTAAGGGGATATAAGGGAACTCTGTACTTAACACTCAATTTTTCTCTAAACCTAAAACTGCACACACACAAAAGTCTATTGCTTTTTTTAAAAAGCAGTGTGCAAAGGAATATCTAGAACAACTCCCTTCTGTGTAAGAATAAAGGGGGAAAATAAGAAAATATACATGTAACTTTATTTTAGCAAAAGAAACAGCAGATAAAGAGAAACAAATGAGGTTGTTTACCTTCCATAGTGGAAGGGATAGGAGCAGTGATACTTCTCTGGATCGAACTATTTTGCACAGTCATGACTTTTGTAAGTATGTTAATGTTTTACATATTAAAACACATAAACAACAAGAATAAGAGGCACATTAAAACTGAACACAAACAAAAAAACAAAACAACCTAACTATATTTCAAAGAATAACACAACCAGAGTAGATGGGCATAAAGAAGATTAACCGAAGTAACTTTTGAACACAGTATTTAGACTATATGCCCTCAGACTAAAGACAAAAAGCACTATAAACAGAATTTGAACTCTACTTAGTAGGTTTGAGGTTTTTTTGGTAGTATGGGCTAACTTATCTAACTACCTTTTATGTAATTAAGAATCTAGAAGGGGCTTCCCTGGTGGCGCAATGGTTGAGAGTCCGCCTGCCGATGCAGGGGACATGGGTTCGTGCCCCGGTCCGGGAGGATCCCACATGCCGCTGAGTGGCTGGGCCCGTGAGCCATGGCCGCTGAGCCTGCGCGTCCGGAGCCTGTGCTCCGCAACGGGAGAGGCCACAACAGTGAGAGGCCCGCATACCGCAAAAAAAAAAAAAAAAAAAAAAAAAAAAAAGAATTTAGAAAATAAATACATATATTCAGGATAAAGGAGCTATCTTTCTTGTTGGAGAAGGAAGTTACATATATGGAAAGATGACAGGCCAGGGCAAAGGAAGGTAAAATGATGGGAAAAGACGTACCATAAAAACACTAATTTAAAAAAAACTAAAGTAGCCATATTAGTAACAGACAAAGAAGACTCTGAACAAGGATAATTACAAGGGATAAAGAAGAATATTACATAATGATAAGCAGTTCAATTCACCAAGACGGCATAACAATTTTAAATGTGTATACAACTAACACTAGAGGGTCAAGCTATAAGAAGCAAAAACTGACAGAACTGAAAGGAGAAATAGACAAATCTACAGTTATGGTTGGGGAGTTCAACACTCCTCTCTTAGTAATTAATACAAGTAGACAGAAAATCAACAAGGATGCAGAAGATCTAAACAACATGAGCAACCAATGTTATCTAACTAAAATTTATAGAACCCTCCATCCAACGACGACAGAATACACATTTCTTTTTCAGGTCGACATAAAACACTAATGAAGGCAGATCAAATTTTAAACAAAGCAGAATAAATTTAAAAGAATTAAAATCATACTGACTATGTTGACTTTACCAGAATTAAATGAGAAGTCATTAACACAAAATCTGGGAAATTCCAAATATTTGCAAACTAAACAATACACGTTTAAATAATCCAGGAGTCAAGAGGAAATTTCAAGGTAAAATAGAAAATATTTTGAAATGAATGAAAAGGAAAATACAACATTTCAAAAATGTGTGGGATGCAGCTAAAGAAGTGCTTATAAATTTTTAACATTAAGTGATTACATTAGAAAAGAAAAGAAGTCTCAAACCAATAATCTAAACTTTCAGTTTAAGAAACTTAACACAAAAGAAGAAGGAAGGAAATAAACTTAAGAGCAGAAATCAGAAAAATGAAAGAGAAAATGGAAAAAATAGGAAAAATCCATGAAACCTAAAACTAGTTTTTTGAAAAGATGAATAAAAACAGATTGAGCAAGGGAAAAAAAAAAAAGAGAGCAAGAGAGAAAAGACATGAATTGCCAATATCAGGAACAAAAGAGGAGATAGCACTACAGACACAACAGAGATCAAAAGCTAACAAAGACTAATATAATAGGGTTGTGTCCAGAGGACTCAGGAACCAACTTGAAAAGGTTCCCACTGGCCAGAGATTGGACCATTTTAGCAGGAATAAGCATAATAATGGCAGTGCATTGAAATATATTACATAGGCTTAAATCTATGAATTCATAATGATACCAAGAAAACAAATTCTTCACCTGTGGATGGGGACATCATTCATTTTTTTTTAATTAATTTATTTGTTTTCATTTTTGGCTGTGTTGGGTCTTCGTCACTGTGCACGGGCTTTCTCTAGTTGAAGTGAGTGGGGGCTACTCTTCATTGCAGTGTGCAGGCTTCTCATTGTCGTGGCTTCTCTTGTTGCAGAGCACAGGCTCTAGGCGTGCGGGCTTCAGTAGTTGTGGCTCACAGGCTCTAGAGTGCAAGCTCAGTAGTTGTGGTACATGGGCTTAGTTGCTCCATGGCATGTGGGATCTTCCCAGACCAGAGATCAAACCTCTGTCCCCTGCATTGGCGGGCGGATTCTTAACCCCGGAACCATCAGGGAAGCCCCCATCATTCATTTTTAAAACTGGTTAATAAAGGTAAAGAATCAAACTTGGGACTTCCCTGGTGGCGCAGTGGATAAGGATCCGTGCTCCCAATGCAGGGGGACCGGTTTCAATCCCTGGTCAGGGAACTTAGATCCCACATGCATGCCGCAACTAGGTCACATGCCACAACTAAAGAGCCCACCTGCTGCAACTAAGGAGCCAGCGAGCTGCAACTAAGGAGCCCGCCTGCCGCAACTAAGACCCGGTGAAACCAAATAAATAAAAATTTTAAAAAAAGAATCAAACATTAATCCTACCTTTCCTATATGATTTGCACTACTGAATAACCGGATAATAGACAAGGCAATAATAAATTAGTAAGGAGTGATTTCATTAGAACTCACCATTTGCAAACTCTAATGAATTAAGGTATCTAGGCATTGAGTATCGATTACTGCTAACATCACAAAAAGAACGACAACCAGGTACTATGTGCCTCCAAGCAGAAGAACACACTCATTATCACTTATAAAGTAGTCTCGCACAAAATAACAAAATAAAACCCGAATCTGATTAGGCCTCTAGATTAGTGCTATCCAATAGAAACACAATGCAAGCCACATGCTTTGTTTTGGCTGCGTCATGTGGTATGCAGGATCCTAGTTCCCCAGCCGGGGATTGAAACCACACCTCCTGCAGTGGAAGCGCGGAGTCCCAACCACTGAACCACCAGGGAAGTCCCACACATGTGTTTTCAAATAACCACATTACAAAAGAAAAAAGAACTAGATAGAAATTATGTTTTAATAAATTTAACTTTATATATCCAAGGTATTATCATTAAAATATACAATCAATATAAAAACAATGATATTTTCATATTATTTTTGAAATTAGTCTTTAAAATAGGTGTGCATTTTACACTTATAGTATATCTCAGTTTGGACTAGCCACATTTCAAGCGCCCAATAGCCACATGTGGCTAGTGGCTACCATATCGGACAGCACAGCTCTAGAACCAAGCCCAATTTATGGGAAATACAGAGGACAAACAAGCATGTTAGCTGCACCAAAGGGATTCAATCAGCAAAATCCAGACTCTGGGAAATTCAACAGGTCAAAACTGGTTTCTTCAACAAACTAATGACAAGGAAAAAAGAGAAGAAGGAGGAATCTGTAGATTAAGATATTTTAAAGACAAAAGGGAAAAAAAAGGCAGGAAAAACTTAAATGTAGATTAAGATATTTTAAAGACGAAAGAAAAAAAGGCAGGAAAAACTTAAATGTCTAGAAATACACACAGGTGATAAAACTATAAGGAAGGCAAAAACATCATTATCATAAATGTTAGAATAGTGGTTACATTTGGGGAGAAAAAGAGGGTTTTAATTGGAATGGAGCACATGGAAAGCTTCTGGCTTGGCTGACAAAGTGTTATTTTCTTTACCTGGATGGTGGTTACATCTTATAACAGCTTATGATAAGTTACACATTTGTTTTAAGCAATTTTCCATATCTGTTATGTTTTATAATAAAAAGGTATAAATTCAACACATACGTAAATATTTGATAGGAAAAGTTTGACACCAGCAGGTATTAATTTCCTGAGCTTCGCAATATCCTATCCAGTCCCCAAACTTACCATGTCCATCTGTACCCACAGTTTCTGGTCTTCAAGAATTAAAAATCCTTACTCTTATTCAAGACCAACACTGCCACCTATGTTCCTGATTTTATCCCCCCACTCCATCTTTTCTGAAATCTTGATCCATTAATTATCACCTCTTCCAAATCTTCGACCTCCACCTTTCTATTGAGGCAATACAGGATAATGGTAAGTAACTGGACTATTGTGTCAGAATCTCAGGGTTCAAATTCTCCTTCTGCTCTTTACTAGCTGTCAGTCATGTATCAGTAACAATCTCTGTGATTAACTCTCCTCATCAGTGAAATGAGGAAAACAGTATCTATTTCATAGGGTTGATGTGAAGAGTAAATGAGTTAACAGGTGTAAAGCCCTCAGAAGAGGACCCGGAATCCAGCACCTTTTCAATAAATGTTAGCTACCTCCACCACTGCTACCATCATCTCCATTCCTTCAGTGCATAACATGCTCAGTCTTTTTCACTTTTATCAAAATCCTTTCCTCAACCCTGTGTACCTCTCTCGTTATGCTCTCACTCCTTCCCTTTTTCCTGAAAACAACAAAGATTACCAAACTGTCATATCTACTGGCAATGTTTTAGTATATATTTCATTGGTCTCCACTGGAGCATTTGACACTGTTGTCCATTTTAAATATAACATTTTCTCCTTGAGTTTGGTGACACCACTCTTTTGGTAGTGCTGCTTTTGAGAAAGTAGGATCAGTCCCCTTTGTAAGAGACATCCTCTAGTGCTGTTTATACATTTTTGTTCCTCTATGTACCATTTTCATTCTGCTTTGAAGCACTACCTAAGTGGTCTGATTCACATTCACAGTTTGAATAACACTTATGGCAGCTAACCCCAAAAGTGTCCAGCTCTGAACTCTCCCAAGCTTCAGATGTATTTACCTAAATGTCTGCTGGACCTGAATGTCAAAATGTCCAATACTGCATTCACCCCAGATTTGCTATTCTCTCCTGTTCATTCTCAGCTAATGGCATTACTTATCTATCTGCTTACCCAGGCCAAAACCTAAGAGCAATTCCAGGCTCCTCTTTTATCCTCATCCCCAAAATATAATCACTCTACATTTTCTGCAAACTGTCCCTTTCTCAACTTCCCAAGTTCAGGCCTGCAGCATCCCTTACCTGGAATACGAGAAAGGCAAATAAAGTCCTTGTTAAACCTCTAATACTATTTTTTTCTTTACTTTGCTTTAGAAAGAGCAAACTAGAAGTGCCCATAGTTGCCTGAACTTAACATGTTTGCCTCTGTCTCTATACCTTTGTTATACTGTTCCCTCTTCCTGGAATGTTCTCCCCCAGTTTTTTACTGCATATATTCCTTCACTTTTTGAGATGCTGTTAAAATATCATATCCACTTGAAGAACCTCCTATGAATTCCTAGGTGAGTTGAGTTCCCTTCCTCTGTGCTCCAATGGCACCTAAGCTAAACCATTATCATTGCATTTACCTAATTTAAAACATTTTTTTTCTCTTACTATGTCATCTTCTACTGAATATTTATTTCCAAGGGCAGGGACTGTTTTACCTAGCTTTTTAACTCCCATGTCTAGCACTTACTTGGCATATGACAGGCAGTCAACATACCTTGAAGAAAGAAATTTTCTATTTTGTATGTATCTGTCAAATTAATATTTCTAAAGTTCCATTTTCAACATGCCATGGTGTTGTTCAAAAATGTTCAAGGATTGTCACATGATAAAGTAAAAATATCTTAAGCCTAGTCCTCCATAACAAGACCCCAAACTACACACACAGCTTTATCTTCCACTATACTTCCATATACATATATATATATATATATATATATATATATATATATATATATAGCTTTAATTCTAAACAAGTCTACTCAGTCTTCCAAACTGACTTTTTGACCCTTACCTCCCAAAACCATTACAACCCCAAAAAATGTTGGCCTATTAAATTCAAAACTTTGTTAGCAACTCACTAGTGATTAATCCACAATGCTGTGTGATATTAAACACACTGCTGTAATGGATACCTGGATGGGATCGTCACATTCTAACTTCCTTATCTCCAGTAAATGGCTAGTGGGGGAAAGGCCAAGATAACATTTTGTTTAACTTGTAAAAGACATCACATATGTAAGAAAAACACTAAACGTTTCTCTGCTTTACTCACCCTCTTTTCTCCAGTCCAGGCTTCTTTCATCTTTCTTGGCTTGAAACTCATCAGGGATGAGGCGGAGAGGGTCAGCTAATATGGAACTTCTTTCCCTGAGGCTAGGCTTCTTCTGTTAATCAAAACACTGACCCGAGGGCTTCCCTGGTAGCGCAGTGGTTGAGAGTCCGCCTACCGATGCAGGGGACGCGGGTTTGTGCCCCGGTGCGGGAGGATCCCACATGCCGCGGAGTGGCTGGGCCCGTGAGCCATGGCCGCTGAGCCTGTGCGTCCAAGAGCCTGTGCTCCGCAACGGGAGAGGCCACAACAGTGAGAGGCCCGTGTACCGCAAAAAAAAAAAAAAAAAAAAAAACCGAAACCATTTTTATGGGTACATACAAATATAATATTTGTATAATCAGCGCAGTAATGACTAAGAATTCTTGAACATTTACTATGTGCCTGGTACTGTTCCAAGTGCTTTACATATGTTGACTCAAATACATAATCCCCACAATAACCATCGTGGGCTTAGTGCTATCATTATCCTCCATGTTCCAAATAGACTGATGTGCAGACAGGTGACGTAACTTGCAGAATGTCACATAGCCAAGAATGGACATACCTAGGATTCAAACTCAGTCTGGCTTCAGCACCCACACTATTACCCTCTCAAATAATAAATTAAAAACACAGACAAGAAAGATATTCATCAAAGGCATCAAAGTGGCTCCCTCTGGGGAAGAAAGTAAAGGAATGGGACTGGGGAGGAGTAGAAAGGGAACTTCAACCTTATCCAGAATTTGTTTTTCTTTAAAAAAAGAACAAAATCAATTATGACAAACTGTTAGCATTTAATTCTGGATGGTGGGAATATGCACACTATATTATTCTCTGTAGTTTAAAAAATGTTTATTAATAGGGGAGAAAAACTTGAATAAGGGCAAGTGAATTTCTCTTTCACCTTAATGATAGATAAGAATCCAAGCTCTGAAGCAACACAAGACAGAACCCCAGCTAACACTCATTAGTTGTGTAACCTCGGGCAAGTTGCTTAACCAACTCGTTATTTCAGTTTCCCCTTCTGGTAAGCGGAACCAACGACAGTTCTTACCTCATATAATTGCTGTGATAATTAAATGGTTAATTCTTAAAATAGTACCTAACACGAAGATGTTTGCTATTACTACTACAGGGTGATGCCAGTAGACATACTGTCACCCAGGCATTGGCCACTACTATATAACATCTTGTTTACTCTTTGCCCACTGAACTGTAAGCTCCAAGAGAAGCAGGACCTTGCTGTCCTGTCCTCAGCTGTAACTCTAATGCCAAGAACTGTGCTTGGCAAGTGGCAGTTGCTCAAATTAATTTGTTAAATAAATTTTGACCTGTAGTGACACGGAACTGCTGTACTTTCCCCTGCAGCTGTCATGCTATTTCACTTCTCAATCTGTGCTTCTGTTGCTCCTTCTGCCTGGAAGGCCTTTCCTATCCTGATGCCTCAGCTCAGGCATCAGGTTTCTCAGGAAGGCTTCTCTGAGGTTGGGCTACATGCTCCTCCTCTGTACACCTATAGTGCCTTATGCAGAACTCAACTGTAACACATGCCATGTTATACTGAAATGATGTTTGTGTGTTCGTCTACCCATACAAGAAGTCAAGCATAGTGATTAAGGGCATCAACTCTGGAGCCAGACTGCCTGCATTTGAATCCTGGCTGTGTGACCTTGGGCGAATTACTTTATGTCTCAGTTTCCTGGCCTGTAAAATGAGGATAATAATAACTTATCTCATAAGGTTCTCATAGGATTAAAGAGTTTCTATCTGTATTTGTGAAATACTCAGAACAGTCCCTGCCACCTAGTAAATGTGATATAACAATCTCATTGAAGATAGACACAATGCCTTGCCCATGTTTACTTTCCCTCAAACTGATGACTTTTACACTAGTTCAAACTAAAGGATTAGTGCCCAAACTAAGTCAGCTGCAACGAAGATGGAGAAGCGGTGATGGATATTTGACAAGTTTAAAGGGAGAAAAAAAATCAACAGAACATGCTGCATGATTAGAATGAGATGTACCATAAGACAATAAAATTTAGGATGACAAGATTTGGATACTTGATGGACATGGTCTTATTCATAAGATGGAAAATATAAGAAAAGCAAAAAGGAAAAAGGAGGGTTCTTGGCAAATTTTTAACAAAATGCTTCATGCAATGCTTAAAGAAAGAACGCTTTAAAAAAATAGTTTGAACCCTGATCAACCATGACAGAAATCTGGCACATTACATCTAAAAGAACTTAAGCTCCATGAAGACAGGGACTTTTTCTGGGTTTTTTTTTGCTGCTTTATTTCCAACTTCCGCAACAGTGCCTGGCATACAGTAGACACTTACCGTGTATTTGTTGAACCTATGAAAGGATGCTTTAGATAAGTTTCAGCTTTCTATGTCAATTAAACCAGAAAGAATTACACATTTTCTATATGTCCAGCATTGTTTTAAATTCCTACAAGGAATATAAAATATAATACTTCTTTTGTATCCCCTTTTGTATTCCCACGTGAATAAATTACTAAGATTTACATAACACTAGTCATTTACTATGTTACACAGTACAAAATACAGCTGAGTTCTGAGGATGAATGATAGCGTACAGGAGATTTATTGGTGTAGAATCTAGGCCCACTCCTGAAATATGAGCAAGATTTCAACAGATTAAGATACTCCAGGTGGTGAAAGTGATACAATATAATATGAAGGGTCACAAGAAACTAAGAAGAAGTTTTGGTAAAGTGGGACTAGACTATAGAAAAGCCAGGTAGAGGCAAAGGGCAAATAAAATGCCAGCTCCCTCGGAAGGCTTCCCTCATTGCCTCCATCCCTAAACAGAATCAATTGGTTCCCTTCTTAGAACTCTGAACAACACTGTGTTCCTTCTATTACAGCCCTTAACCCACTGAATAATTACTACTAGTATTTGTACCAACCGCCCCTAGCAGACTATAAGCTCCTTAAGGATAGAGAATATCTCACCTGTGTATCACATATGTCTAGCATAGTGCCTAGGACATAACAGACATATGACTGTGCGGGTAAGAGAGGGAATTTATATTTTAAAAAACAGCCAAGAGGTAACTTTTCAGGTGTTTGGGCATAGGGATAAAATGAAGTAGGTACTTAAATATTAGTCTCTCACTTTACTGTAGTTTTGAGTCTGATGGAAACTAAAACTGGATACATAAACCCAGCTTCATCCTTGGAGCCCTCAAAACTTGACTGAGACTCAAATGCAGTTATAAACTCTCTAAGGATTCAGATAAAGCTTTATTTTTTTTAATAAATTTATTTATTTATGTATGTATTTTTGGCTGCGTTGGGTCTTCGTTGCTGCACACAGGCTTTCTCTAGTTGCAGCAAGCAGGGGCTTCTCATTGCGGTGGCTTCTCTTGTTGCGCAGCACGAGCTGTAGGTGCGCGGGCTTCAGTAGTTGTGGCATGCAGGCTCAGTAGTTGTGGCTCACGGGCTCTAGAGCACAGGCTCAGTAGTTGTGTTGCAAGGGCTTAGTTGCTCTATGGCATGTGGGATCTTCCCGGACCAGGGCTCAAATCCATGTCCCCTGCAATGGCAGGCGGATTCTTAACCACTGCGCCACGAGGGAAGCCCCAGATAAAGGTTTAAAAAAATCTGTTTCCCACGTTTATCATTACCAGTCTTTTGATACAGACAATCAAAAGTAAAAATTAGGGACTTCCCTGGTGGTCCAGTGGTTGACAGTCCGCCTTCCAATGCGGGGGACGTGGGTTTGATCCCTGGTCAGGGAACTGGGATCCCACATGCCGCGGGGCAGCTAGGCCCATGCACCACAACTACTGAGCCCACACGCCACAATTACAGAGCCCACGTGCTCTGGAGCCCATGTACCACAACCAGAGAGAAGCCCGCGCGCTGCAACAAGGGATCCTGTGTGCTGCTGCTGGGACTCAATGCAGCCAAATATAGATAGGTAAATTAATGAATATTTAAAAAAAAAAAAGTAAAAATTATACAATCTGCAAAACCAAGAAAAACAAAGTCTTACTCAAATTCAAACAGTTCCTTTTTACTGTGAAAAAAAAGGAAAAAAAGAAAATTAAAGATTTATATAGAGGAAGTTTAGTATACTAATCTTGGGACATGAAAAGGTGTCTCGTGGCAGACAGCAGAAACATGGGCAATCTAAAGCCAAGAACATTCTATTCACTTAAAGCAATAAGCCTCTCAAAATTCTGGTATGAAATCTCTCTCCACATTTAAATTCTACGTATTGTTCAAAATACACTGATAACTACTTGATTTAAGAGAAAACACTATAGATTAAGTGAACCATACTACCTGATCGTCTATTGTAGCATAGTCTTCCAATGAGAAAAACAAATTTCAGAAGTAATCCATTTGCTGCTACACAACGACTTTTAGACAATCTTCAATTGAAGTTAAAACCACACTTTCTCAACAGAAAAACTTTTAGATAAAAAATACTGAGGGCTACTAAAATTTAAAAGAATCATATAACAAGATTTTTGGCATGCTTAATTAATAAACATCAATACGTCCTAGCTACAAAATAATGAGTTCAGCTAGAAAAGTAGCATTGCACTTGCAGCCAACAGTAATCATAATTAAGCTAAAGAAAGACATGTTTTTCTTGTCATCTTTATTCAAGTATTTCACAGCAGTTATATTACAAATTACAGTAAATGTTCAAAATTCCAGAATTCAAAAATTAAATAATTTATTTCAAACTAATGTAAAATGAAGTCAAATGCAAAATACCAACTTAACACAATTCTAAATTAAACTACAAACCCAAAACAGACCATAGTTGATGAAGTGTACTTAATCTGCAAAGTAGACATACATGACTGAAACCAAAGAGGACTCCCAAAGTCTAAATAACCAAATGTACAAAATACAAAAGATGTAGGTACAAGTCCAAATTCAAGCTTACAATGTGATTACAAATAATAATTATAATAACAATGGCATTCAGCTACGGGACCTGACACTGAAGATACCTACTGAATAGCACCATAGCTGAACCAACTTAATCAAAAAATGGGAAGATATTACCACCCCACTCCCTAAAAATAAAATCCAGTAAACCTACAAATACATTTATTGGCATATGAGAAAAATCAAGTCATGAAAGGACATTAAAAAAAAAAAATCACAGGTGAGATTCAAGCTCAAAAACACAATTAACTCCACAGCCATCAGTTTCAACCCTAGTGCGGTTCCATCATCTTCAAAAGGCTCCTATGGTCCCCACAGCTGAGCATTAATTATTGTTGGGCTGTGCCGTGATACATATTTTAGTGATCTGAGAGCAAGGTTCTACACAGGAGCGTATCATTTATAATGCTCACAATAGGAAATAAGAACAGAGGTCAATTTGTACATATTTTTGCCAATGCTATACGGCAAAAATTAACAACTTACAGAAAGGTAAACAAAATTGAGTCCACTTGGATAATTTCACAAGCTGCTTTAAACTATAGAACCACCAGATATCTGTAAAATAAGAAAAACTGGTATAGTGGGGGGGGGGGGGGGGAAGGGGCCAGAGGAGTTGGTACAATTTCACCTCATTTTTCTCCCCTTGGCATTAGATTGGCTTTCTCTTTAAGACCTAAACTGTTCAAAGTGGCAGTTCCTATCATACTGAGGTTGCCTCCTATTTCTCCATCTATATCAAGGTTAAAATTAAAAAACTTGATCTTTTGGAAGCATTTTAATGCTAAACAGAAATAAATTTCCCTTGTCAAACTCACTGATGGCTAAAATCTTAATTAACTTGTACAAATTTAGTAAACTACTAAGAACATGTGCATTTTTTTTTTCTATTCACAAGTGCTGCTGTTACTTGAACAGAATGCTTCTGAATTAGAGTAACTGGAATAAATATTTAAAGAAAAATAGTGCAGCAAGAACCTGAGACTTGCAAAAAACCCTTTTACCAGAAACTTGCTACAAAAAATCTGCTACATCTTATTTCATCAAATCTTTAAATTCTGTAACAATTTCCATCAAAATACAAAATGCTAAGGTATTAGACTGTAAAATAGCTTGAACTGGTATGATGGTAATAAATTACTAAAGTAAGCATGAAAATCCTCCCAATAATCAAATTAGAGGTTTCAAATAACCTCCCCTTTAAAATTGGTTCATCGTTAATCGCACTTGCCCACCTTAAAATACAGTGTGCCTACATGGGTAGTATCTTGAATTATATATGACTAACTGAATATTTTGAAAACTTCCTAGGTATAAAGAAAACAAGTGGCATTATTTAAAAATTAAACTAGAATTAGAAGGCATAAAATGTTAATGTAAATGCAAAGAAGCACTTCAGATTACTGCAGTAGCCTTGGCCAAAGTGTGCTTTCTGCGCTGGCATCCAGCACCCTACAAAGCCAGAGACGAGGAGACAAGTACCTTAGCTTCAGCATGTAAACGGTGGCAAAGTGAATACAGAACTCTGTAGACACTGTTGGTAACTAAAATACAAAAAGCTGAGGTAGCTCATTATCTCTGCAGTAGTCCAAGACCGTTTGCTCTAATTGAAACCCAAACTACATGTGTTGCATATATTGTAAAGACACACCTGCAGCTAACAGCTATAATGAATGAAGATATCAAGAAAACTTGTCAAAATTTTCTACTTTTTTGTTTAAAAATCATCTGATAAAAAATGTCACTGCACTCCCTTTGCCTCTTTGCAACTGCCTAGACTGTGTCTCTGAATTTGTAGAAAGTTTTTGTAAAACTAGTAACCCATAAGTAATTTTAGATAAGTACAAGTCACAGAAATCGCTTAACAAGATCCAAAACAGGTTCCAATCAAAACGAATAGTTGTGAAGGTAAGCTTATGATAAGGGATTTAAACATTAATACTGTTATTCAAGGACCATACCAGAGCTCACTTGCAACTATGCATATAGAAAATGAATTTTATGGAGCTTCTGACAAATTCCTCTCTTTTCTGTCCATTTGGCAAGTCCGGGCTTTAAACCAAAACTGTAACAATTTATTATACATGAAAATCGTTCTTCTCGGGGAACTCAAACATGAATAACTATTAAACTGCCATTGACAGAAGAAAATAGAGTGTCACTCTATTTTCTGACCATCATTGTCATCCATACCAAAAAGGGTGTGTGTTTTTTGATGGACTGTGAATTTTTTGTTGTTGTTGTTTTATTATGTTTCTTAAACAGAAACGGACCATACAGGAAAACTTACCATTTTAGTATATTATGTGGCTTAACCACTGTCTTGATCGAGTTTTGAAAACAAGATAGGCATTTTATACCACAACACTGGTTGCCTCTTAATGATACAGAGTATCAAAACTTATTTTCAGGGTTGTGACCGAAGAAAACATTCTAATCCATTTGCTACAAGTAAGCCCATCCTTGTGTTTAGCCTTATCTTTCTCGAATAAAAAGGCACGTTAAAGGCAGTTCTAAAGAGCCTAATCTAATTTTATCCAGTTTCTTCAGTTTCCCACCAGAATATACCATAGCCAACTTTAAAACAGGCTTCAGTCCGTTACCCAGAAGAAAAAATAAAAACAAATATGATAAAAGGGGGGTGGGGGGGGAAAGGTTGCCCACTGTTTAAACAATTCAACACACTTAGAACTGCCCCATCCAGTTTCCTCGTGTTTGCTGGTCTGCTCCCTAAGAGAGGTCTCCAAAAGAGAGTGCACAAAAAGAGAAGCAGAAGTGAGAGCAGTTTCTGTAGCACCAAAATCTCCAATCTGTGGGGTTGTATTTTTTATTTGTGGAAAATACAACATGTTTCTGAAGTTCTGTTTGGTTCTTGTAGGCTGGTTGGTTTCAGGTACCTGAGACAATAGCACCAAATTCAACAGAGAGAAAGAATGAGTGAGAGAGCACTTTACACCAAGGCTCTGCACATAATTGGTGCAATTTGAAATTGAATGGCTCAGAAGACTGCTCTGGCAGGAGCAGATGGGAGAGGATAAAACACTCTTCTTGAAAGGTTCATAGGAATGTCTCAAACATATGAACTGTTCTTTCCATCTCCTATAAGGGGGGAAAAAAGTACACGTTATCTATTAAAGGAAAGACAAAAGCATTACAGAAAAATTCACTTCAAATTAACTTTCTAGATAAAGAATTTTAGATACAAAGTTAAGCTTTAAATATATTCCTGATTACAGTACCATAGCTACTGTGTAAGCCTATCTGCCCTAGACACATCCACATGCCTCCTACTTTACATTTAGGCTAATGAGGATGATGCTAGCAACAATGAGTACTTATTGTGCCAGATACTGTACTAAGAAATTTACATGTATAAGTAATCTGCCAGCTAAAAACAGCAGTCAGGATTTGAATACAGGCAGCCTCACTCCAGAGCCTGCACCCTTCCTGACTCATTATATTCGACTGACTCCCAAAGCACAATGAATGTATTCAGTATAATAAAACTTGTACCCAAAGTAGAACGTACCCTGCTCCCAGTGCTACTCACTTCAATCAGAGCTGAAATTTAAAAAAAAAAAAAAAAAAAAAAGCCAGAAAGAGTCGATGCCATCAATGCCAGGAATGCCACTCACTGGTGATTCTGCTATAGATTCCTTCTCTCCTAAATGAGACCCCTAGATTACAGGGTTCCAAGACCCATACTGCAAGGTGTTTCAACTGCTGAAGAGTATTCAATCCATTCACGCTAATCAAATGTCAAGCACGTGAACAAAGAAGTTCTAGAATTTTTAAAAAGTAAAGAACTCTACCCCACACATTACATTCAGATGGGCAAATGTCAAATACATCTAAGACATTTGGTTTTCCCTTCCATCTTTAAACACCTCCAAAGAAATTATATCCTACCTCTCTACAGAACTAACAGGCCATACTAACAGATTATTATCTGATCAAAAAGTTCTTATAAATGACCAATCAAAATTACTTCTGCTAAATGTTTCATCATGTTACTGAGTAGGAGAAAAGTTCTGTTATAAAATACAATATCCAATACTATCCCAATTTTTAAATATATATTCACACTTTTATACACATAATGTACATCTAGACATTTTTAAAGGATGGAAGATATTCTAAAAGATTAATAATGCTGATTAGTTTCCTCTAGATGGTGGGATATGGGTGATGTTTTTATTTCTGTTATTTCTATATATTGTATAAGGTCAGAATAGATTCATAAAAATGTGACTCATAAAAATGAGATTACAAAGTAACTTTTAAATGCTCTCTTGCATTGATTCAAGTCCAATACAGGCATACCATGGAGATGTTACGTTCCAGACGAAAGCAAATAAAGTAAATCATACGAATTATTTAGTTTCCCGGTGCATATAAGAGTTATGTTTGCACTATACTGTGTAATGGCATTATGTCTAAAGAACAATGTACACACCTTAATTTTTTAAATGCTTTAAAAATTTTCTTAAAAAAATGCTAACCATCGTCTGGGCCTTCAGCGAGTCATAATCTTTTTGCAATAACATCAAAGATCACTAATCACAGGGACTTCCCTGGTGGCACAGTGGTTAAGAATCCACCTGCCAATGCAGGGGACATGGGTTCAAGCCCTGGTCCGGGAAGATCCCACATGTCGCAGAGCAACTAAGCCCATGCGCCACAACTACTGAGCCTGCGCTCTAGAGCCCGCGGGCCACAACTACTGAAGCCCGCGCGCCTAGAGCCCGTGCCCTGCAACAAGAGAAGCCACCGCAATGAGAAGCCCGCACACTGCAACGAAGAGTAGCCCCCGCTCACCGCAACTACAGAAAGCCCGCATGCAGCAACAAAGAACCAACACAGCCATAAATAAGTAAATAAATAAATAAATAAATAAATTTTTTTTAAAAAATGATCACTAATCACAGATCACCATAACAAGTACAATAATGAAAATGCTTGAAATATTGCAAGAATTACCAAAATGTTATTAACACAGAAGCACAAAGTGAGCAAATTATGCTGGAAAATGGCGATGTTGCCACAAACCTTCAATTTGCAAAGAACGCAATATCTGCACAGTGCAATAAAGCAAGGTATGCTTATATTCTTTATTACACATGCAAAATAATCACATCCTCTATACAGAAATCTTTAACATACTAGAAATACTTCTTGAGAGCAGAGACTTTTGTCTTATTCATTTTATTTGCTCAGATGACCGCAAAAATAATTGTGACTTAATCATGTAAATTATATGAATAGAGATATAAGCTTGTATTTATAAAAACTTTCTTATGGCCCAGAGTTGTCCAGAAAGTGAACGGTTCACCTCTAAAGTGTCTAAGCACAAGGACAACAACTCCTTCATGTGGTTATTTCACAGGACTAGATTTGATTAAATGAGATGACTTTTAAGTTCTCTTCCAATCATAATAGGGTGGCCAGTAAGTCTCATGGCCCACGCCAACTCCTTTTAACCAGTAGTGGCCACCTCGGGAGCAGTGGAAACATGGACTGTGAGGCCATGCTCACATTCAATAGGCCAAAGTGATATATGCTTAATCGGTCAAGTCAGTGATAAGTAAGGGAGGGGAGAACTGTGAATGCTAATCTGTGTATTTGCCAACCATGAATCTCTGTGTTTTGATAAACAAAGAATCCCAGATTACTTCTGTTCTGAGACAAAATGGTACCAAGAGTATATTTTTGTAACTCTTAATGATTCTTCTAATCTTAAATCTTCAAACCACTCTTCAGTTACTTGGTGAAAGATTTAGACTAAAATAACTTTTTTTTTTCCTCTTTTCTTTGGGACAAGTAAAAGCACATATTTGTTTATTCCACAGATGAAGTAATAAGCACTCACCTCTACAAGCTGTGATTTGTCATAATCTTTACGGTGACGGTAGATGCACTGACTAAGAAGAGAATATAATCTCTCAAGTTGATCAACTGCCAGATTGTTGCTTTTATCTACCAACAAATCAAGCAATTTCTAAGAAAAATTAAAAGAAAAAAGAATAAAATGAAATTTGATTTCATTGTTCAAACTGAAATGGTTCCACTCAAATGCTAGGCAACAGACACCACATGCTATGGTGTAATAGTGACACCTGAGTTTAGAAGATTCCAGGGCTTAATTTATTACCAAGAACATTCTCATATTTCTAAACCCCTCAAAACACACACAACTCTTTTTCATTAGAAGCCCTGAAGTACCTATATTCCTAGGTTAAAGCAAAAGATTATCAAATCTAGCTTTATTTCCATTCATTTAAAACTGCCTGGGAAGAGCTAAGCTTACCTTCAATCTCTCATGATCAACTATAAGAGGTGGCACAGGCTCAGATGTCTCTTCTGGAACCAGTTCCAGGCTTGTTGTTTTTGCCTGCTCTAAAATTAACTTACGATATTTCTTTACTTTAGAAGCACCTACAATTGGGAAAAAAAAAAGCACTGCAGCAAATAAAAGTTAAGAAAAATCAGACAAACAATTATACATTCTTTTACCCACCACAAATCCTTTTGGAATAAGCGCGTAATTCTTTAAATAATAAATGATTTTTTTGAGGGATGTAAGACTAAGCAACCCAGATTAAAGAGAACTAGACCACAACTATGAAAGCCAAGTCATACCAGAATATCATCTTAACAAACATATCCCCTAAAAGGAAGATACGAGTAATCTTCAGCTCTAAGCAGTAACTTATAAACTGTCTTCATTCTCTGTATGATAACCATTTTAAAATTCGGAGCTCTCAGAACTAGAAGAAAGGAAGCACCCTAGAAAAGCAGATACTAACACAAAGTGAGGCCAACCTGCCTCATATCTGCCTCCCAATGCAAAACATTTGCTTCAACATTGCCTGAAACGTCTTTCTTTTCTCTGTTATACTGCCTGTGTTACACAAAATTTTCTCTTAAAAATATAAACCGATTAAAAATGCAAAAGGTCTAGTGTCCTATCCTCCTACCTTAGAGTGAATTAGTATAATCTAATTACTTTCCTCCCAACATCTTGCTGAGACCAGCCACACTGAAAAAGCAGAAACTGTGAGGTCGCTGAGTGTAACTTGACAGCGTCAGGCACCCTGATGGGTAGGGAGGGCAGGTAAACCATCAAGCCTTACGCTCCCTAAGCAGGAGCACTCTTAGAGGAGGCCGAGGCAGGAGCAACACAAGGACAAACCTGGACTGCTTCAGAACTTTATACAGGACCTGGCCCACGCTCAGGGCCACTAAGGAGACCCTTCCTCCTCCCTCCTGCATTAGTTCTCTTAGTCGCAAGTCTTTAAACAATTCCTCTTCCTCAATGCCTGCTATATAGATAAATAACAAATGAACCAAAATGTTGCCTTCAAAAACATATACCCAGAGAAATTTTATATTTCAGAAAGCCTTTAGAGTGAAAGCCTTTATTTACAGTTCAATTAATATATGCTAGGAGTTTTGTTAAGACCATACGGATCCTCACTATTACATCCATGGACTTCTAGAGGCCCAAAAACCTGAATTAGGAACCACTACACGAGGTTACATTGCCCTGACAGTTACAAATGAAAGCTTCAGGTAAAGCGTTTACACAACAAATATCTTTAAAGCTTTTAGATCACCAGCTGAACATAATATTCATTTAAACCTTTTCTGCGAGCTTACTAAAATCTCATAGTGAACTAGCATTAAAAAGAACTTCTCCTCCCCATCCATTCTGCCTCATAACAGGAATCTCTCCCTTTTTCCCACTCTGTCCCATTCATTACTTAACTCTAGCTTCAACACATTTTTTTAAGTTCTGTCTATATGATAGCCCAGGATAAATAATGCTCTTAAAATTGCTTTCTATTATTAAATATTGGAGAAAAAGAAAAATTCTCAACAGGCAGCATTCAAGAACCGTACCTCTCTCTTTATCCATTAAAAGAATTCTAAGACTTTGAATACCATCCTACTCTCTCATTCTACTGGAGGGCTCAAAAAACTGGCATTAAAAAACCTTTCTCACATAGCCCAAATCCCAGGCTAACACTATATACTCCGCACAATTTAGAGAGCATGATACAATTTCAAGATAACCTGGTATAAGAAGAGTGCTTATTCGGGAAGGAAATTCAGTACACTGAGCAGAGTAGATCTCTAAATCACCCCATCTCACTATGGGCTAAAGAATAACGATAAACAACAAAGTGGGGCCAGAAACCCTCAACGCCCCCTTTCTGCTGCTTCTTAGAAGAATCATATATCCAAAGCAAGTCAGGAGTGGGCAGAGTGCTCTGACTCTGCGAGAATAAAGTAACTTTGACAGTGAGGATTCTGCTGCTTTCTTCCGCCACTGATCGTATAGATAGAGTCTCCTAGACTAAACATCCCTCAGATTCAACTAACAGTGACTGCCTGGCATGAATATACCTTAGTACACTACCAGGAGAGGCGATTAATATACATGACTTATATAATCCCTGCAGTGGCACCACTCTGAAGTTTAATTTAGAAGATAAAAGACACAGGGTTGGAGAATATAAGCAACTAGCTCAGAGTCACATGATTATAATGAACACGAGTGGTAATTTAATGTGGGTTTATATAACTTTACTATGCCATACTGCTACAGTATCCAAGTCTTCTCACCCACCCCCACCCCACCCCAATAATCCTTCTGTTAGAAATCCATCTTCCTAACACTTGTGGATCTACTCAGCTTTTAGTCATAAATCCATTAGGACAGGGATGACAATCAGGTGGGAAGCAGAAGAGGAAGCAGCCAGGTAAGCAATGCATTCTGGACCACAAACCCTCTGAAACATTCACCAAAATTTATTACGTATGTGTACACTTTTCTAGGCAAAGGGGTGAAAAGTGCAACAGATTCTCAAAGGGGTATAATTATTTATCAACTATTGCTACTGGGGACCAGATAAAATATGCACTTAATTAACTCTGCAGTTAAAACCTTCAGGAAAAATTTTCAAACATTAGCTCTACCTTCTTTATCCAGTTCTGCATCTTTAACCTCCACATCAGGGCCAGGTTCGAACTTCTCATTATTGCTACATTCCACTGCCTCTAGTTTCTCAGCATCATCTCCGTGATTTTCATTTGAAGCTTCTGGTTTTTCTTTTGACTGGTCCTCCAGAAGATTCTTTTGTTCAGAACTACATTTGTCTCCACTACCACAGAAAGAAACTACTTCAGCTTTGCCATTCTGACACTCCAGAAGTGGTATTCCTTCAAAACTGTCAGTGGAGGCCTCACCGTTTAGACAGCTTCCTTTAAGGAAAGACTCTTTCCTAGATGTCTGTTCTGGATTTAGAGAACTGCTGCTGTTGACCAGTAGAGACTCATTTGAACTTTCCTCTTCAGTAGATGCAAAGTTCTCTTTTGTGCCCGCTCCGTTGTTAAGCCTCCGCCCCTGGTCCATGTCCATGATGTCACACGATGATTCATCATTGGTCATAGATAAGTCTCCAGTCTCTTCTCCATTTTCTTCATGGCAGTCAGTGCTTACCTCAAACTCTCCATTTTCTAGCAATTTCCTGTCCTCCATATGATTCTCATAGTCAGCAAATTTGGTGTCCTCTTCATCTTTTTTTAAATTATTGACTTTCCTTTTCTTAATAATTCCTTTACCCCACTGTGATCGCCGCCTTGATTTTCTCCGAACTCGAACTATTTTACAAAGAAGGGAAAAAGATATGTAGAACCTGGAATGCAATGCTTGTTTTACAAATGTTTATTAAGTAAGACGCAAACGAAAGTAAACCCATACTAGCGTAACACACAGACAAAAACTACTTAGCTCTTGACATCCATGCTGACTAATCCTCACAAACTACAAGTAAAATGGATATGAAGTCAGGGATGAACTCTGAAGAATGAAAGGAATTTACATTTATTTCCTGTATGAGTTTACTCAGCACTCACTTTTTACCACTGCCCTGGATTCTACTTTATAGCTGTTCCTAATTCCTAACATGCAGGGGCCAAGCGTACTATACACACATTTAGGGAATGACCACATTACCAAGCTGCCTGGAAGGTTTGGGGCTATAGCCCTGGACTTCCACCAGGAAGATGAGTGCTTTGTCAGCAAGATCACCCAAGAGCTTCTAAACCATGAAAGGAAATTAAAGTATGATCCACTATATGAAGAGAGAATAGTTACAGGTATCCCGACAAAGCAATCTCTACTGCCTCTCCTTCCAGAAGAAACATAAGCCCTATGAAGGTTATATAGACAATGTGGTTAGCCAGCTGTTAGCCATCTACCACAAATGGTTCACCTATCAGGATCAATTTCTTGCAAAGTTGTTATTTGAAAATATGTAGAAAAATTAAGCCCTCTGCTATCAAGGCAGCAACAACATTAACAAACAATGAAAATAAATATTTGGTCAGTTATGTGAAACGGGAGACCTACAAAAGTTGTAGGGACTATACTCCTAGATGTTAGAAACTATCATGAGCTTTTATGAGTAGATAGCTGGTACTTCCAGGTAATGATGGCCCCAGGAATCTTTAATTTCCCATGTATGTATCAAAGGTAGCTGGTTATACAAGTCGATCCCATTGTCCCTTAAATAAAAAGTTAACTTTTATTTTGCAATGTGGGACATTTTCGCAAAGAAATTTAAATACAAAGTTATTAAAGCAAACTAGTTAAGCTAGAGACCTATCACTTCTGGTGTCAAACACCAAATTCTAAATATTAGTTTGTTGAAAGCCATCAGAGTAAAAATAATTCATATTTTTCCAAGGCTATAAATGTAATGTCAAATCTGGCTTAATTTTAAAAGAGATAATATATATTTTTAATATGTCAATGTTGAAAGCTTCCTGGGCAAAGACATTTTAAAAAGAAAATACAAATATGAGACCACTAAGTGTAGATTGTTTAATCCACAGTTTAAAAACTGCTTTTGAAAGACAAATAGAGGGGAATGTGGTCTTAAGACAACCCTTCTTTACTCTAGCACTTAATATGAACTTGTGATCTATCAACAGTATATAGTGTGTTTACATACTTTTCCCATCCTTTCATCTTTAATCCTTACTGAGTCTCTGTAAAGACACCAAGGTATTCACAAGTGTTGACAAATTTTGTCATAACTATCACTCTTCTTTCTCATCTAAGAATAAATCTACTAAAGGTTTCTAAAATCATCTGCAAAATTCAAGTTATTTAGTCACTTGGCTCAAAATTTATTTTGCCTTCAAAACTGTACTATCATTACCATCATCTCTCCATTCCTTTATCCCCTATTAATTTCTATTTTTACAATTTACAGCTATAGGGTAATTGGAGATGAAATTTCTATATTAGTCTACTTTTAAAAGCACAGGCTATAAGTGATAGGCATTCATAAGCATTCCATTACTTATATGAAAAACTAATCCAGTCCACATTAAAAATGTAAGAAAAGTATTCAGCTTGCTCTTTCTCTAAAATGTAGAACTGTTAGGTTTTACTACCTGACAGGTCACTCCTGACATTGTGTCCTTGCTTATTCTCCAATAACCAAAGGTAAAAGAGGTTCCCTTTTTCTTTCCTCACTAAGCCATGGAGCACTAGAGCAAGAGGCTGGACCCTGCTTGATCAGGAGCCAGCGCAACTCCTTAAAATGTACTCATACCCTAAGCAAAGGTTAGAAGCCCTTCTGAAGTAAGGTTATTTCTAATGCTTTCATCCCAGCTAAGAAAAAGAAAATGTTCTTATTTGGGGAGAGGTCAAACTAGAGATATTTTCCCCGTCCTTTTATAATCACTTCTAATGCTTAGTATGATTTTGGTAAAATAAGAGGAATTGGTTATATACGTGCCACAAGAATAGGGATTTTTGTTTTAGTCACTGCTCTATCCCCACAGCACCTGGCATGTGGTAGTATATATTTACAGAACTAATCTTTAACATACCCACTTCCTTTTTCAAGGGTGCTTTGTGTGAAAAGCCCATTTAGAGGCACAATCTTTAAAATCAAGTTTTATAACATCTCTGGGGTTGTTTCCAAAACTAAGACCTTAGAAAAGCAACTCTTCCAAAGGGAGATTTAGACATATGATTTAAGTAACTTAATGTAAAACAGACAAATGATGAGTCACATATGCCATCTACTGGTAAGAGAAAACAGGACTCACATTTGTAGATTACAATATTTTAATACTTAAAGGAAATTAAAACTGCTTGAAGCCAGTATTCAATGTGTTTTAGTTAGTAAATATTTTTACCAGTTGCAGAGAATGTAGGGATTTCAAGGTTTAAATTAGAGTGCTGTGTCACAGAATCCAGGTCACGATCCAAGGTACAACTAGGATAAATAGCTTAATCAGTTTTATGGAACTAAATGCACCATTAAGTCCTTCAAATGTTCTCACACATGAATGCCACTTATCACAAAGAGAACAAGATAAAAAAAACTGAGTCTGGTTCATTCATTCAAATTCAATGCCACTGGCGAAAGAACTTATTATGGCCATCTTTACTGACAGTTGGAGCAGAATTACCACCTTTATATCAGAAGAACAGCGTATATCTTCCAAAGATGGCTATCTTTAGTGAAACATAAAGATTACATTAGGATTGTACCCCAATAAACATGTTAAAAAAATTACATTAGGAAGATGCTGTGTTTATTAACATTTGTCTTTTAGAAATTTTACAGATCACCATGAATGAGGAAAAGTGAGGAGAACCCAGAACACTGAATTTTCCCCTAAATACATCTGACTTAAACAAAGCCAGTTAAAGAAGGCTACACAGATTTTTCTCAGAAAAATCAACTTCCTGCTGTCAATTCTGTCACTCTCCTAAGCTGGAGTTTCCATTTCCCACCATAACAAGAACATTCTGCATAACATACAGCAAGGGGTTGGAGGCGGGGTGGATAAAAAAATCTATTGGTGGGCTTCCGTGGTGGCACAGTGGTTGAGAGTCCGCCTGCCGATGCAGGGGACACGGGTTCGTGCCCCAGTCTGGGAAGATCCCACATGCCGCGGAGCGGCTGGGCCCGTGAGCCATGGCCGCTGCGCCTGCGCGTCCGGAGCCTGTGCTCCACAACGGGAGAGGCCACAACAGTTAGAGGCCCACGTACCGCCAAAAAAAAAAAAAAAAAAAAAAAATCTACTGGCTCCACATCTCTATCTAAAAACCAAAGTTTAAAACTGAAGATATTCAAATCTAGTTCAATTACAACAGCAAGCATTGAATGGAGATAGGAGAAAAGCAAATAAGGTTAAAGAAATGTATTCTGATTCAGCATTTTACCCCACAAGTTCTTAGCAGCCCTTTGGTATATGTGCCCAATTCCTAACACATCTGCCTCATTTGCAGTTGTTCCCACTACTGGATAACACGATCTCAAATACTCACATGCACATTTATTTGCAGAGCTGTGCCAGATATCCATTGGATTTCTTTGTTTGTGCCGAAATGCCTCTTCAACTCTAGTTTCCATCTTTCGAGCTCCAGTACCATGAGGATTTATTTGTTCTGCTGTTACCGATAAGCCTGCAAGCAGAAGATAAGCGACACCTATTTAAATATTTCCAGCTACATAAACCAACAAGGTTAAAAAAAGTCTGAAATACAAAACTGAATTTTAAAGTCATTAATTATACTTGGACAGTCTGTAATTTGGATGAAATAGTATCTATTGATTTAAGATGGGAAAGAAACTAGATATAAAATCATAAAAATAAAATGGCAGGCCATGCTTATTTACACTTAATCCCCAAAGGGCCCTGTGTTTATTCATTTTACTTTGCAGAGGGATACATTTCACATTTTTATGACTGTGAGACAGTAAGATTATATATAGTCTAAAAGTCATGATTTCTGCCATCTTAGAAAGTATAAGCATATATTTGGCCACTGAACCCCATTCATATGAACTGTTTCCGTCTGACATTAGCTGGTTGTCACACCACACTGCATAAGTTTGGTTTTCGTGCACTGATCTTCATAAAAATAACCATTCCATCTCAATTCTCTTTACTAGATTTCTTTCTTCTATGCCATCCTTAAATGTTGCCTTCCTTAAACATTTCTAAGGGCTGTCTCTGGAATCCCTTTTCTTCTCACTTTAATCTACACCTTCCACCACAAATATTCGTGCCTTCAGCTCCTACTGGCATTATATAATTATTCCCAAATTACATCTTTAGTCCAAAACTCTCTTGAGCTTCTGATTCATATCAGTTGCCTACTTGATATCACCAACTGGATATCCTAGAGATAGGTCAAATTAAAGATAACTGGTTTCTCTTTCCCCACCAAAAAAAACCTGTCCTTATATATTCCCTCTCTCTACTGGTGGTATTAGCATCTACTTAAGCCATTAAACCAGTAACATGGCAGCCAATTTTGCCTCTTCCTTTCCTTCACAATGCCCTCCACCCCTGCAGCTGCATCTCTCTCATGTTAATCCTACCTTCATTCCCACTTCACTAATTAAAACTCTGGACTACTCCAACAGCCCTCCCCCCACCAAAAGCTTTATTGAGGTACAATTTACACAACATAAAAATCACTCATTTTAAGTGTACGATTCAGTGATTTTTAGTGAATTTACAGAGCTGTGCAATCACCACAGCAATCCAATTTAGGTAACGGTTCCAGGCAACCACTAGTCCACTTTTTGTCTCTATAGACTTGCCTTTTGTGAGCATTTCATATAAATAGAATCATGCAATATGTGCTCTTTTGTGACTGCCTTCTTTCACTTAGCATAACATTTATAAAGTTCATCCATGCTGTACCATGTATCAGTACCTTATTCCTTTTTATAGCTGAGCAATATGTCACTATACAATATACCCTGTTTTTTTTTTGGTTTTTTTTTTTTGCGGTACACGGGCCTCTCACTGTTGTGGCCTCTCCCGTTGCGGAGCACAGGCTCCGGACGCGGAGGCTCAGCGGCCATGGCTCACGGGCCCAGCTGCTCCGTGGAATGTGGGATCTTCCCGGACCGGGACACGAACCCGCGTCCCCTGCATTGGCAGACGGACTCTCAACCACTGCGCCACCAGGGAAGCCCTTATACCCTGTTTTGTTTACCCATTCATCAGTTGACGGACATTTGGGTTGTTTCCGGTTTTTAATTGTTGTGAATAATACTGCTATGAACATTCACGTACAAGTCTTTATATGGACATATGTTTTCATCTCTCTTGGGTAGATCCCTAGGAGTAGAATCGCTCGGTCATATGTAAATATTATGCTTAACTTTTTAGAAACTGCCAAAATGTTTTCAAAACTGGCTCCAACAGCTTTTTAACTGGTCTCTCATCCTCCTACTGAGCCACATTGAGACCTTGCTATTTCCTGCTGCCAAAGCAATTTACCAATCCATTCCACTGTTTCAAATACTTCTATGAATCCTACTGACTATGGCAATTGTTCTCAAACTTTAGTGTACATAAAAAGCACTTCAGTTTGTTGAAGTGCAGATTTCTTGGCCTTCAGATTCTCGGCCAGAGAATCTAATTCGGTAGTTCTAAGCTGATGTGGGTAATAAACACAAACACATTTTTAAAAACATAGATCTACAGGATAAAGTCCAAGCTCCTTAGCAAGACATTGATTCATTCAAATATTTATAAAAAGCCTGTTGTGTACCAGAGATAGTTCTAGGGACTGCAGTAGAGCTATGAATAAGACATTCACAGCACTTATATTCTAAATAAGGAGGAGAGAGACAACAACAGTAACAAAATGCCAAGTGCTATGGTGACCAGAGCCTAATAAGATTAGGTGGCCAGGGAAGGCCTCTCTAAGGCAGTAGAAGAAAAGCGTCTTCACAACTTCAATGTCCTGGACTCAGCTCACCTTCTGAGCTCTGTTTCCCACCATTCTGTACATCTTTAGCAATACCAGTTTGCAGTTCTTCCAATACACCACGTTATTTCACGTCTCTGCGCCTGTACACGTAGTGTGCTGTGCTTACAATACCTCCTCCTTCTCCGTCACTGCTTCCCTTCCTCTACTTCACTAGAGACAACACTTCTATATTCATTCCCCAAACTCTGATCAAAATGCTGGGTTTCCTACCAGGAGGTCCCTCCTCTGTGCTATGAACATGCTTCAATCAGTGCATATGCCACACTATACTCGATTTGTTTTACACTTACTCTCTCCTACTAAAGCGTGAGTTCCTCAAGGACAGGATTATATATAGAACGAACAAAACGCATCTGCTAATTCTGTGTTTATATTAACAAAATTGCACATAAATTCCAACAGGTTTAAAAAAAAAGTATTCCTAAAAACCATTTTTAAGTATCGGTATTAGATACAAACTGATGAAAATAAACCCTCTTCAAATATGAAAGCCTATCTAAATCCTTTAAGAACAGAAATCCATAATTAAAGATATATGCCTGCAAAAGAAATTTCACTAAGAAGTACTTTATTTCTGTCATTTGCACTAAAACTGTTATAGAAAGTAAAATTTTAAAACATCTTTGAGAATTTACATGACATTTTCATATCAGAAATTAAGGATGGGCCTCAAAATACATTTTCATAATACCAGCAACCGTAAAGAAACAACATTCAATGACCTCTTACTCTTCAGTAGCAAGTTCATTTCTATAACTTACCTCTTTTTATTCTTGCTTCCTTAATTTCTTCACAGAGTTTATTAAATTCTGGATCCAATTCAGCTGCAATGATGGCATGCGCAGTGTCCTTCAGGGTACAAGCCCTGTGCCTAATTATTTTATCTGTTAAAAAGTTGGTATACATTTATTATAAATACAAGTGAAATAACATGAACAAAGGGCATCTTAAAAAGAAAAGGAACACAAACATTTAAATAAAACTGTGACTGCAATGAGAAGCCTGGGCACCTCAACGAAGAGCAGCCCCCTGCTCGCCACAACTAGAAAAAGCCCACGCACAGCAACAGACTCAACACAGCCAACAAAAAAATTTTTTAAAAGGCTTTATCAAAATAATTAATTAATTTAAAAAACTGAAAAGCATTTCTAGCTAAGAAGCAAGCTCATTTAAATGATGAACAAAAAATAAATATAATAAGCTACTCAATCAAGTTGACAATCCTCTGAGAACTATACTTTTAGAACTTCAAAGTACTAAGCCTACTTAACAAATCATTACCTCAAAGATATGGCTTAATTTTATATTTTTCAAAAATGTATGACATTCAATAAAGATTTTTAAGAGATTTACAGGATATTCACCGTATGTCCAGCACCAGAGCTACCATGGATAGATACCGAGATTTCAGAAAACCTTACATAATTTTCTCCACGAGACAAAACTGGTCAAAACTATGCTAAATTAAGGGTGACTGATTAAAAAATTGTGACAGGAACAGACAAATACAATAAGGCACCTAAGATAAGAATGCAAGATGACATAAATTGCAGGTAGATCTAGGAGAGAAGTGCATACTCTGTTCTAGATAAACTATATACCTAAAATTGCTACTAAAAGAAGAGTCTCTGCTTTACACTAACAGAGGAGTCCTCATTAACTAACAATATGCATAAACAGTGCTCCCTAGAGCTGTGCAACTCCAAGATATTAAAAGTCAAGTTAATATACCAAGGTCACTTAATTTGTAACAGAATTTAGCACTAGCATCTAAGTCACAAAATAACATCTGCTTTTTCACCTCTAGTAAAGACAAAAAGTATAAAGATGTATTTTATTTATAACTTTTCTTATTAGAAAGTCTAATAGTTCACTGTAGAAATCTTATAAAAACAAGCATGCAGCACTCAAAAAGCAACCCACTGGTATATTTCCTTCCAATGTATTTTCTCTAAACTTTCACTCAATAAATATTGTCAACTGTACCAGGAAGTAAGTCAGGTGATGGCTACACAGTAGTGAACAAAATAGACAGGTGTCCACTTTCAAGGAGCTTTTCAGAATAGTATAGAAAAGAGGTATTTTACCAAATAATCTCATATACACATATAAACACCTTCTCCTACCCCTCCCTCACCCCCCAAAAAACCTGTAACAGCTATGATGAAAATCTACAGGATACTGGTGTGGATACCAATTTTGAATGGGCAAGTCAGGAAAGACTTCTCGGAATTAGTGGCATTTAAGCTGAGACTTAAAGCATGCATGGGGGTAGCCACTGACAAAGGGAAAAACCAGTGCAGGTTCAGAAAATACCATGTGAGAAAGTTCTGGAGTTAAAAGATCTTGGAGATTTTAAGAAACTGAAAGGTAGCCTAAGTGATTACAACACAATAAGCAAGAGGCAAACGGGAATCTGACCATATTCAAAGGATTTTAGATCTTATCCCAAGAGCAATGAAAAGTCATTGAAAAGATCCAAGCAGAGAAATTACATGATTTAAATGCTCATCTTCGAAAGATCTCTCTGGCTGTTCCCTAGAGACTGGATTGAGAGGGTCAGGCATAAAACCAGGGAGTATAATCGGAAGGCAATTTTTAGTGAAAAGAGAAGAGAGAACTGAACCAGGTGGTAGTGAAGAAAAGGAAGACTACAGCTTTGAAATGTGTTCTCAATGACACAACTTGGTAGTAAAGCAGGGGATGAGATAAGCATCAAGGAAGATTCCCTAGCTTCCTGCATGAAAAATGGGAGGATGGAAGTACCGCTTACAAAAATAAAAATTTTAAAAAAAAAGGAAAAAAAAATCCTACAGTATAATTAGAAAGGAAGCAGGAAAAAAAGTTAGAGATTTGCGCTAGTTTAAAGAGTTTAGTTTTGACATGACTAAAAAATATCTAATAGAGCCTGAGCCAAGATCGCAAAGTAGAAGGACGTGCTCTCACTCCCTCTTGCGAAAACACCAGAATCACAACTAGCTGCTGGTCAATCATTGACAGGAAGACACTGGAACTAACCAAAAAAGATACCCCACATCCAAAGATAAGGGAGAAGCCACAATGAGAACGGTAGGAGGGGTGCAATCACAGTAAAAAAAAAAAAAAAAAATCCCATAACTGCTGGGTGGGTGACTCACAGACTGGAGAACACTTATACCACAGAAGTCCACCCACTGGAGTGAAGGTTCTGAGCCCCACGTCAGGTTCCCAAACTGGGATCCGGCAACGGGAGGAGGAATTCCTAGAGAATCAGACTTTGAAGGCTAGTGGGATTTGATTGCAGGACTTCGACAGGACTGGGAGAAACAGAGACTCCACTCTTGGAGGGCGCACACAAAGTAGTGTGCGCATCGGGACCCAGGGGAAGGAAGAGTGACCCCAGGGGAGGCTGAACCACACCTACCGGCTAGTGGTGGAGGGTCTCCTGCAGAGGCGGGGGTGGCTGTGGCTCACCATGGGGACAAGGACACTGGCAGCAGAAGTTCTGGGAAGTATGCCTTGGCGTGAGACCTCCCAGAGTCCACCATTAGCCCCACCAAAGAGCCAGGTAGGCCCCAGTGTTGGGTCGCCTCAGGCCAAACAACCAACAGGGAGGGAACCCAGCCCCACCCATCAGCAGTCAAGTGGATTAAAGTTTTACTGAGCTCTGCCCACCAGAGCAACAGTCAGCTCTACCCACCACCAGTCCCTCCCATCAGGAAACTTGCACAAGCCTCTTAGATAGCCTCATCCACCAGAGGGCAGACAGCAGAAGCAAGAAGAACTACAATCCTGCAGCCTGTGGAACAAGTATCACATTCACAGAAAGATAGACAAGATGAAAAGGCAGAGGGCTATGTACCAGATGAAGGAACAAGATAAAACCTCAGAAAAACAACTAAATGAAGTGGAGATAGGCAACCCTCCAGAAAAAGAATTCAGAATAATGATAGTGAAGATGATCTAGGACCTCGGAAAAAGAATGGAGGCAAAGATCGAGAAGATGCAAGAAATGTTTAACAAAGAACTAGAAGAATTAAAGAACAAACAGAGATGAATACAATAACTGAAATGAAAAATATACTAGAAGGAATCAATAGCAGAATAACTGAGGCAGAAGAATGGATAAGTGGTCTGGAAGACAGAATGGTGGAATTCACTGCCACAGAACAGAATAAAGAAAAAAAGAATGAAAAGAAATGAAGACATCCTAAGACACTTCTGGGATAACATTAAATGCAACAACATTCACATTATAGGGGTCCCAGAAAGAGAAAAGACAGAGAAAGGACCCGAGAAAACATCTGCAGAGATTAGAGTCGAAAACTTCCCTCACATGGGAAAGGAAATAGCCACCCAAGTCCAGGAAGCACAGAGAGTCCCAGGCAGGATAAACCCAGGAGAAACATGCCGAGACACATAGTAATCAAACTGGCAAAAATTAAAGACAAAGTAAAATTATTGCAAGCAGCAAGGGACAAATGACAAATAACATACAAGGGAACTCCCATAAGGTTAACAGCTGATTTCTCAGCAGAAACTCTACAAGCCAGAAGGGAGTGGCATGATATACTTAGTGATGAAAGGGAAGAACCTACAACCAAGATTACTCTACCCAGCAAGGATCTCATGCAAATTCCATGGAGAAATCAACAGCTTTATAGACAAGCAAAAGCTAAGAGAATTCAGCACCACCAAACCAGCTCTACAACAAATGCTAAAGGCACTTCTCTAAGTGGGAAACACAAGAGAAGAAAAGGACCTACAAAAACAAACCCGAAACAGTTAAGAAAATGATCATAGGAACATACATATCGATAATTACCTTAAACGTGAATGATTTAATGTTCCAGCCAAAAGACACAGGCTTGCTGAATGGATACAAAAACAAGACCCATATATATTATAAGAGACCCACTTCAGACCTAGGGACACATACAGACCGAAAGTGAAGGGATGGAAAAAGATATTCCATGCAAATGGAAATCAAAAGAAAGCTGGAGTAGCAATACTCATATCAGATAAAATAGACTTTAAAATAAAGAATGTTACAAGAGACAAGGAAGGACACTACATAATGATCAAGGGATCAATCCAAGAAGAAGATATAACAATTATAAATATATTAGCACCCAATATAGGAGGACCTCAATACATAAGGCAACTGCTAACAGCTATAAAGAGGAAATCGACAGTAACACAGTAATAGTGGGGGACTTTAACACCTCACTTACACCAATGGACAGATCATCCAAAATGAAAATAAATAAGGAAACAGAAGCTTTAAATGACAACAGACCAGATAGATTTAATTGATATTTATAGGACATTCCATCCCCAAACAGATTACACTTTCTTCTCAAGTGTGCACGGAACATTCTCCAGGATAGTTCATATCTTGGGTCTCAAAACAAGCCTCAGTAAACTTAAGAAAACTGAAATCATATCAAGTGTCTTTTCTGACCACAATGCTATGAGATTAGAAATTAATTACAGGGAAAAAAACGTAAAAAACACAAACACATGGAGGCTAAACAATACGTTATTAAATAACCAAGAGATCACTGAAGAAATCAAAAAATACCTAGATGGGCTTCCCTGGTGGCGCAGTGGTTGAGAGTCTGCCTGCCGATGCAGGAGACACGGGTTTGTGCCCCGGTCCGGGAGGATCCCACGTGCCGCGGAGTGGCTGGGCCCGTGGGCCATGGCCGCTGAGCCTGCGTGTCCGGAGCCCGTGCTCCGCAACGGGAGAGGCCACAACAGTGAGAGGCCCGCGTACCGCAAAAAAAAACAAACAAAAAAACCTGGAGACAAATTACAATGAAAGCACGACGATCCAAAACCTATGGGATGCAGCAAAAGCAGTTCTAAGAGGGAAGGTTATAGCTATACAAGCCTACCTCAAGAAACAAGAAAAATCTCAAATAAACAATCTAACCTTAAACCTAAAGGAACTAGGGAAAGAAGAACAAACAAAACCCAAAGTTAGCAGAAGGAAAGAAATCATAAAGATCAGAGCAGAAATAAACAAAACAAGAAACAAAGAAAACAATAGCAAAGATCAAGAAAACTAAAAGCTGGTTCTTTGAGAAGATAAACAAAATTGATAAACCATTAGCCAGAATCATCGGGAAAAAGAGGGAGAGGACTCAAATCAATAAAATTAGAAATGAAAAAGGAGAAGTTACAACAGACACAGCAGAAATACAAAGCATCCTAAGAGACTACTACAAGCAACTCTATGCCAATAAAATGGACAACCTGGAAGAAATGCCCAAATTTTTAGAAAGGTATAACCTTCCAAGACTGAACCAGGAAAAAATAGAAAATATGAACAGACCAATCAGGAGTAATGAAATTGAAACTGTGATTAAAAATCTTCCAACAAACAAATGTCCAGGACCAGATGGCTTCACAGGTGAATTCTATCAAACATTTAGAGAAGAGCTAACACCCATCCTTCTCAAACTCTTCCAAAAAACTGCAGAGGAAGGAACACTCTCAAACTCATTCTATGAGGCCACCATCCCCCTGATACCAAAACCAGACAAAGATACTACAAAAAAAGAAAATTACAGACCAATATCACTCATGAATATAGATGTAAAAATCCTCAACAAAATACTAGTAAACAGAATCCAAAAACACATTAAAAGGATCATACCATGATCAAGTGGGATTTATCCCAGAGATGCAAGGATTCTTCAATATATGCAATTCAATCAATCTGATACACCATATTAACAAATTGAAGAATAAAAACCATATGATCATCTCAATAGATGCAGAAAAATCTTTTGACAAAATTCAACACCCATTTATGATAAAAACTCTCCAGAAAGTGGGCATAGAGGGAAACTACCTCAACATAATAAAGGCCATATATGACAAACCCACAGCAAACTCAACGGTGAAAAACTGAAAGCATTTCCTCTAAGATCAGGAAAAAGACAAGGATGTCCACTCTCACCACTATTATTCAACATAGTTTTGGAAGTCCTAGCCACTGCAATCAGAGAAGAAAAAGAAATAAAAGGAATACAAATTGGAAAAGAAGAAGTAAAACTGTCACTGTTTGCAGATGACATTGTACTATACATAGAGAATCCTAAAGATGCCACCAGAAAACTACTAGAGCTAATCAATGAATTTGGTAAAGTTGCAGGATACACAATTAATTCACAGAAGTCTCTTGCATTCCTATACACTAATTATGAAAAATCTGAAAGAGAAATTAAGGAAACACTCCCATTTACCATTGCAACGAAAAGAATAAAATACCTAGGAATAAACCTACCTAGGGAGACAAAAGACCTGTATGCAGAAAACTGTAAGACACTGATGAAAGAAATTAAAGATGATACAAACAGATGGAGCAATATACCATGTTCCTGGACTGGAAGAATCAATGTTGTGAAAATGAGTATACTACCCAAAGCAATCTACAGATTCAATGCAACCCCTATCAAATTACCAATGGCATTTTTTACAGAAATAGAACAAAAAATCTTAAAATTTGTATGGAGACACAAAAGACCCCAAATAGCCAAAGCAGTCTTGAGGGAAAAAAAGAGAGCTGGAGGAATCAGACTCTCTGACTTCAGACTATACTACAAAGCTACAGTAATCAAGACAATACGGTACTGGCACAAAAACAGAAACAGAGATCATAGGAACAAGATGGAAAGCCCAGAGATAAACCCAGACACCTATGGTCAACTAATCTATGACAAAGGAGGCAAGGATATAAAATAGAGAAAAGACAGTCTCTTCAATAAGTGGTACTGGGAAAACTGGACAGCTACATGTAAAAGAATGAAATTAGAACACTCCCTAACATCATACACAAAAATAAACTCAAAATGGATTAGAGACCTAAATGTAAGACTGGACACTATAAAACTCTTAGAGGAAAACATAGGCAGAACACTCTTTAACATAAATCACAGCAAGATCTTTTTTGATCCACCTCCTAGAGTAATGGAAATAAAAACAAAAATAAACAAATGGGACCTAATGAAACTTCAAAGCTTTTGCACAGCAAAGGAAACCATAAACAAGACAAAAAGACAACCCTCAGAATGAGAGAAAATATTTGCAAATGAATCTCAATGGACAAAGGCTTAATCTCCAAAATATATAAACAGCTCATGCAGCTCAATATTAAGAAAACAAACAACCCAATCCAAAAATGGGCAGAATACCTTAATAGACATTTCTCCAAAGAAGACATACAGATGGCCAACAAGCACAGGAAAAGCTGCTCAACATCACTAATTATTAGAGAAATGCAAATCAAAACTACAATGAGGTATCACCTCACACCAGTCAGAATGGGCATCATCAGAAAATCTACAAACAACAAATGCTGGAGAGGGTGTGGAGAAATGGGAACCCTCTTGCACTGCTGGTGGGAATGTAAATTGATACAGCCACTATGGAGAACAGTATGGAGGTTCCTTAAAAAACTAAAAAATAGAATTACCATATGATCCAGCAATCCCACTACTAGGCATACACCCAGAGAAAACCATAATTCAAAAAGACACATGCACCCCAATGTTCATTGCAGCACTATTTACAATACCCAGGTCATGGAAGCAACCTAAATGCCCACTGACAGACGAATGGATAAAGATGATGTGGTACATATATACAATGGAATATTACTCAGCCATAAAAAGGAACGAAATTGGGTCATTTGTTGAGACGTGGATGGATCTAGAAACTGTCATACAGAGTGAAGTAAGTCAGAAAGAGAAAAACAAATATCGTATATTAACGCATATATGTGGAACCTAGAAAAATGGTACAGATGAACCAGTCTGCAGGACAGAAACTGAGACACAGATGTAGAGAACAAACGTAGGGACACTAAGGGGTAAAGCAGCAGCGGGTGGGGGTGGTGGTGTGATTGGGAGATTGGGATTGACATGTATACACTGATGCATATTAAATTGATGACTAATAAGAACTTGCTGTATAAAAAAATAAAATATAATTTAAAAAAAAATCCAAGTGGAGATATGTAGGCAAATGAATATAGATCTCGACAATTTATGACCAAAAGCCACAATGTGTAATCTGTATTTATTATTTAAAATTTTGTACTTCCCTAAGCCTTAAAAGAAAGAAAAAAGATTATGGCATAAGAGACATATAATAAACTGCACATATTTAAAGTATATATTGTGATATGCTTTGACCTAAGTACAAATCCATAACATCATCATTATATCAAGATAATGAATATATCCACCATCACCAAAAGTCTCCTTGTGCCCCTCTGTCATCCTTCCTTTCACTCTTTACACAACCCCCCATTCCCAGGGAACCACAGGTCTGTTTACTGTTACCATAGATTACTTCATATTTTCTAGAATTATGTACATTATAATAGATATGAATTGCATATATATCTCTATATATTAATGTATATATAATTCTAACATATTTATAAATACATATATAAATGGGGTTATAAAGTATATATTCTTTTTTTGTCTGGCTTCTTTTACTTGTCATAATTATTTTGACATTAATACCTATTGTTTTATATAATACTGTATAGCAACTACACTTCAATTAAAAATTAATTTTTTAAAAAAATAATAAAAGTACCTATTGTATGATCAACACTCCATTCCTTTTTATTGCTGAGTAGTATTCCACTATTGGATATAATACAATTTATCCATTCACATGTTGATGGACATTAGGGATGGTTCTGGGTTTTGGCAATTATAAACAATGTTACATAAATATTCATGAACAAGTCTTTATATGGACATATGCTTTCATTTCCCTTGAGTTAATATTTAAGAGTGGAATGGCTAGCTCAACAATGGGTGTATGTATGTTTAACAATCTTAAAACTGCCAAGCTTTTTCAAAGTTGTACCATTTTATATTCCTATATTCCAGTTCCAAGTGTCAACACTTGGTATGATCAGTCTTTTTAATTTTAGACATTCTTATAGGTGTTTAGTGGTATCTCATTATGCTTTTGATTTGCATTTTGTTAAAGATTAATGAAGCTGAGTATACCTTCATGTTCTTATTTTCCCTTTGTACATCATCTTTGGTGAAGTGTCTTCAAATCTTATACCTATTATTTTAATTGGGTTTTCTTATTATTAAATTTTTAAATAAACTTATTTATTTATTTATTTATTTTTGGCTGCATTGGGTCTTCGTTGCTTCATGTCAGCTTTCTCTAGTTGCGGCAAGTGGGGGCTACTCTTCATTGCAATGCGCGGGCTTCACATTGTGGTGGCTTCTCTCGTTGCAGAGCATGGGCTCTAGGCATGCAGGCTTCAGTAGTTGTGGCATGCGGGCTCAGTAGTTGCGGCTCGCAGGCTCTGGAGTGCAGGCTCAGTAGTTGTGGTGCTTGGGCTTAGTTGCTCCACTGCATGTGGGATGTTCCCAGACCAGGGCTTGAACCCATATACCCTGCATTGGCAGGCAGATTCTTAACCACTGTGCCACCAGGGAAGTCACTTATTATTAAATTCTGAGAATTCTTTTAATAGTCTGGATACAAGATAGCTTTTATATTTAAGGTATATTATCCATTGAGATTCTTTATATAGATAAGAGGTCTTTTTTTTGGCATACTTATATCCAATTGTTCTAGCACTGTTTGTTGAAAAGACTACTTTCTCCACTGTACTGACTTTGTACCTTTGTCAAAATGCCACTTACTCTATATGTGTGGGTCCCTTTCAGGACTCCATATTATTCCATTGCTCTATTTGTCATTCATTATGCCAATATTACACTGTCTAGATTACCCTAACTTTATGTCTTGAAATAAGGTGGTATTAAGTCCTCCAACTCTGTTTTTACTTTACAAAGCTGTTTTGACTATTTTAGATCCTTTCCATTTTCATATGAGTTTTAGAATCACCTTGTCCATTTCTATAAAATGTCTTCTGGAATTCCGAATGAGGTGGTTCAATTTGAGAACTGACATCTTCACAATGTTGAGTCTCCCAATCCATGAACACAATATATCTCTCAGTCTATTTAGGTTCTCTTTAATTTTTCTCAGCAATGTTTTGTAGTTTTCAATGTATAGGTCTTGCCTATCTTTTGTCAGATTTATCAACATCTCATGTTTTTTCATGTTAATGAAAATAGTAATTTAAAATTTCAATTTGCTATTGTTTGGGGCTAGTATTGTATTTCCATAAATACAACTGAGTTTTGTATATTGATCTTGTATCCTGCAACCTCACTAAACACACTTGCTAGTTCTAACAGTGTCTTTGCAAATTCCATAGGATTTTCTATGTAGACATCATGTTGTTTACAGATGAAGATAGTTTTACTTCTTCATTCCCAAACTAGATGCCTCTTATTTCTTTTTCTTACCTTACTGCACTTGCTGGAACCTTCAGTATAATGTTGGGTAAAGTGGTAAAAGTGGACATCTTTGCCACATTCTTGACCTTAAGGGGAAGCATTTAGTCTTCTGTCATTACGTATGATGTGAACTGTAGGCTTTTTGTAGATGTCCTTAATCAGACTGAGGATGGTCCTTTCTACTCCTCGTTTGCTTACACTTTGTACTCAGGAATACCTATTGGATTTGTCAAATACTTTTGTGCACTGACTGAGATAATCATTTCTTAGTCTGTTAATAGAGTGACTTACATCGATTGGTTTTCAAATTTTAAACCTATCTTGCATTCCTTGCATATTCAAGCAGGAATAAACCCTACTTAATCACAAGGTATTATCTTTTTAACATATTGGATATAACTTGCCAAAATTTTGTTTATGTTCATGAGGGATATGGGTCTATAGTTTATTTGGTCTTTTTTCTTTTTTCTCCTTGTAATATCTTTTTCAGAGTCATGCTAACTTTATAGACTAGGTTGGAAAGAATTCTCTCCACTTCAATTTTCTGGAAAAGTTTGTGTAGAACTGGTATTATTTTTTTCCCTAAATGTTCAGTAAAATTAACCAGTGAAGGCATCCAGGCCTGAAGTGTTCTTAATGGGAATGTTTTTAACTGTTAGTTCAATTTCTTTAATAGAAAAAGAATTACCTATTCACATTATACATTTCTTCTTTCATGAGCTTTTTTTTTTGTCTTTCAACAAATTTATCCAATTTACCGAAGTTGTCAAATGTATTGGCATAAAGCTGTTCATAATGTTCCCTTACTGTTCTCTTAATATATGTAGAATATGTAGTAATGTTACCTCCTTCATTCTTGTTAATGGTAATTTGTGACTTCTCATTATCCTGACCAGCTCCACTAGAGATTTATCAATTACCAATCTTCTAAAAGAACCAGCTTTGGGTTTCCTTGGTTTTTTCAATTTTTTTTCCTGTTTACTATTTTATTGATCTGCTCAGATCTTTATTACTTCCTTTCTTTTGCTTACTTCGGGTTTCATTTGCTCTCTGTTTCCTAGTTTCTCAAGTTGGGAGCTCAGGTCAGTGATTTGAGACTTTTCTTCTTTTCTAATTTAAGTATTTAGTGCTATAAATTTCCGCCTAAGTAATGCATTAGCTGCACCTTGTAAGTTTTTATATTTTCATTTTATCCACTTTAATAATTTTTAAACTTCTCTTCTGATTTCTTCCTTGATCCATGGAGTTATTTAGAAGCGTGGTATTTAGTTTCCAAATATCTTTTCCAAATAACCTTTTTTTATTGATTTCTAATTTAATTCCACTGTGGTCAAAGAACATACTTTGTATGACTTGAATCCTTTTATATTTAATAAGGCTCATTCCGTGGCCCAGAATATGTTCTATCTTGGTGAACATTCCAGTGCACCTGAAAATAATGTGTATATATGTTGCCACTGGGTAAAGTGTTCTATAAATATCACTTAGATAAAGTTGATGGATAGGGTTGTTCAAGTCTTCTATATCTTTACTGACTTTCCGTGTACTAGCCTTATCTAGTTTTAGGAGAGGGATATTGAAGTCTCCAAGAAATTACAAATTTCACTATTTTTCCTTGTAGTTCTATCAATTTTTGCTTCATGAATTTTAAAGCTCTGTTATCAGAAGCAATAAATATTTAGAATTATATGTGTACTTGATAACTATGAAATAATCTTCTTTAACCCAGGTATCTTTAGCCTGAAATCAACTTTGATATTTATATAATCACTCCAACTTGGTAGGATTACGGTATTTCATGCTTTTAATCTATTTGCAGCTTTATATTTAAAGTGGGTTTCTTGTAAAAAAAAAAAACTAATTCAAAAAGATATATGCACCCCAATGTTAATAGCAGCATTATTTACAATAGCCAAGATACAGAAGCAACATAAGTGTTCATCAACAGATGAATGGATAAGGAAGATTATATATATATACACATACATATATATACACACACATACGGAATATATATATATATATATATATATATACACACACACACTACTCAGCCATTAAAAAAATGGAATTTTGCAATTTATGACAATATGGATAGACCTGTAGGATATTATGTTTAGTGAAATGAGTCAGAGAAAGACAAATACTGTATGTTATCAGTTATATGTCGAATCTAAAAAATAAAACAAACAAATGAATATAACAAACCAGAAACAGACTCACAGATATAGAGAACTAGTGGTTACCAGTGAAAAGAGGGAAGGGGGAGAGACAAGATAAGGGTAGGGGATTAAGAGGTACAAACTACTATGTATAAAATAAGTATGCTACAGGATATAATGTACAGCAAAGGGGATATAGCCAATATTTTATATAACTTTAAATGGAGTATAATCTATAAGAATTTTGAATCATTACTTGTATAATACTATAAATCAGCTATGCCTCAATTTTTTAAAAAGTATATGGGAGGAAAATGAATGAATAAGTTATTTTTTTTAAATAACCTTAAACAAACAAGGAAGTCAGTTTCTTGTAAAGGAACCTCATTAGTGCAGTAGGTAGAGTGTCAGTCTCATCAAGTGGGCTTCCTGTAGGGAGGATATGGTTGGGTCTTACTTTTTTATCCAAAAGACACTCTCTGCCTTTATTTGTGATGTTCAAGCCAGGTATCAGCAAGTGTTTCTGTATAAGGCCAGAGAGTAAATATCTTAGGCTTCTCAAGCCATAAGGTCTCTGGCAAGTATTCAAAGCCGCCCCTGTAGCATAAAAGCAGCCCTAGACAACATGTAAACAAATGGGCATGCCTGTGTTCCAACTATAAAAACTTCATTTACAAAACCGGGCAGTCAGTTTGACTGTAGTTTGTTGATCCCTGGTTTAGGGGATCATTTGCTTTTAATATAATTTATGTGATTATTAATATGCTTGCTATTTACTTTCTACTTGTCCCACATGCTCTTTGTTCCCTTTTTCCTCTTTTCTTCTCACTTCTTTTGGATTGTGTACAGTTTTATGATTCAGTTTTTCTCCTTGTTGGTTTATCACCTCTAACTATTTGCTACACTACTGCTAGCCCTATATAAACATCAAGGAATATTCCCTCTCTTTCTCCGGCCTCAGGTAGTTTCCTCACACATATGTGCTGATCAGTATTCAGCTAAAGACTGGAGGAGGCTCTTCTGCAGATCTCCAGAGTGCTCTCTCTGTGCAGCTTTCTCCTTCCTGGTACTCTGCCCTGAGAACTTGATCCACCTTGGCCTCTTACATTCCCAGCAATTCAGGGAGACTTCCAGGCTCTGCCTGGCTTCTTCTTTCCCGTACCACAGTCTGGAAGCTATCCAGGCAACTATAGTGCTCAACTTGTTAGTTTCCCATCCTTCACAGATCATTTCCATCGTTTCCTGATATCCAACGTCTTCAAAATTGTTCTTTCAAATATTCTGTTCAGTTTTTTTTCTCCATTGTTTCAGGCAGAAGGGGAAATTCAGTCCCTTTTACTCCATCTTGGCCAGAATCAGAAGTCTCCTGATATTTTAAAACATTCTTTGAAAACCAAATTTTAATGGTTATGTAACAATCCAAAGAAAGATGAACCTTAATTTTTCAAAATTATTGCTCTATTGTTGGAAATTGAAAGTTCCTTCAAATTTTAACCACTACAAACAAAAAACTATAATGAACATCCTTAGAAGGAGCTATGCTTTCAAGCTGATATTTGTAGCCCAAGCAGCTTTCTGCCACTGGCTTTCCATTTCAGCTTGAAAAAAAGCTAAAAAAAGAGGTAAAATTAAATATAAAGGTCACGTATCCAGCACATTATACTCTAAAATAACTCAGTGATCTTTCTTTATGTTTTTTTTTAAACACATGCTTCCCACCCACATTCCATCCCCAATTAAAGGGGGGAGAAGAATGAATTAATTAATTAAGAAAAGAATTCCATAAAAATTTCCCACTGATCTGAAGGACAAGGAATTTATTCTAAAGAGCATCTGTGGGGACTTCCCTGGTGGCAAAGTGGTTAAGAATCCGCCTGCCAATGAGAAGCCCGTGCACCGCAACGAAGAGTAGCCCCCGCTCACCACAACTAGACAAAGTCCATGCTCAGCAACAAACACCCGATACAGCCAAAAAAAAAAAAATAATAATACCAAGAAGTTTTTAAAAAAATAAATAAACAATAAAGAACATCTGTGGGAATTCCCTGGCGGTCCAGTGGTTAGGACTCCATGCTTTCACTGCTTAGGGCCCAGGTTCAACTCCTGGTCAGGGAAATAAGATCCCACAAGCCACACAAAGCAGCCTAAATAAATAAATAAATAGCATCTGCATCTGACAAGGTAATGCTTTTTAAATATGCCTATCATTACAATTCTTTTTAATCATTCTTAGCTTCGAACAGTGTCTAAGTTTATACATAGAATAGAACTATAAGCTCACAGATTAAAATTAAAAGATATGTCCATATCTTGGATCTTCATCTTTTTTGAGGGGTAGGGGAGTCATCCTGGATCTTATAAGCTTGTGATAAAGGTGGAAAAGTATACATACAATTTTGTATGTAGTTGTTCAGAGACCCTCTCATGGCCACCACTTTTAAATTCCTTGCTTTAAAATTATACATGAATAATAGCTACATATTTACCACCAGTTCTTTTATTTTGTCTCATACGTTAAAATCTTAAGATTCTCCAAATCCATGAAATTTAAAAGTAACATAAGCATAGCAGAAAAACCCCATACATAACTCGCTTTGAAGTTAAGACAGATCACTATCCATTCAGTTGTGCCATGTAATATTTGTGGGTTTGTACACAAATTACATAACCTCTCTGAGACCCAATCTCCTTATATCTATAAAATAAAGATATTACCACCTAGTTTTGCCTTCAATAAAAAGTAATGGCTATTAGAATAAATTGATAAGTATTAATAAAATTAATACAATCACTACTTTTATGAAGGTATTTCAATGTGTCTATGTTTCTTTTGTAGGTGAACAGAAGTATATTAGCTGGGTTTTTTTCAACAAAATTATTAAGAAAGATTAATAATATATATATATATTTATTATTATTTTATTTATTTATTTATTTATTTTGCGGTACGCGGGCCTCTCACTGCTGTGGCCTCTCCTGTTGCGGAGCACAGGCTCCGGACGCGCAGGCTCAGCAGCCATGGCTCAGGGGCCCAGCCGCTCCGCGGCACGTGGGATCCTCCCGGACCAGGGCACGAACCCGTGTTCCCTGCATCGGCAGGCAGACTCTCAACCACTGCGCCACCAGGGAAGCCCAATAATATTTTTTTTAAAACTGATTTTTATGGGATGATTTTTCACCCTAAATCATTTCATAAATAAGAAATTTTACTGTATTTACTGGTTCATATCTGCATTATGTTATTATGCCTCCATTTTATAATTTCTATGTACTCTGAGACTCCTTCAGTTAGTATATAAGAAGAGGACATTCATAAAATTTACTCACTGGTCACATTTATTAAGAATATGCTCCATACAAGATGTCTATACAGATCCTGTTCTCAATCAGCTTAGAGTCTAAAACACAGGATAAGGATATGTAAATAAGTAATCACTCCAGGAAATAAAAGAAAGGAATAAGTGTCTCAGAAAAGTTGCATAGTGTTATGATTCCAAGACAAAGGGATTACTTGTAACTGGAAGGAAATCGGAAAAAACTTTCATGAGCATAGCATTTAATATTCCTTGAAGGATAAGTGGGATTTTAAAAGATAAGCATGGTTTTAAAAGTGATGCACTAGGTTTTCTCGTATATAACTTACTTCTCAACAAAACTGATTTAGAAAGAAAGAATGAAAAAAAGAAAAAAGAAAGAAAGAACGAATGTACACACTCTCAGCAGAGGCAACACATTTAACAAAGGTACTGGAAGTACCAACAGTAAGACTGAGACTTAAATTGAGAATTGGGACCCATATTCCCTTGAGGAGGGTTCCTTCTAGGCTCCCCTCTCTTTTCATTCTGTTTACTGCCTATGTGATCTCATTCACCCCTATACACTTATGACTCCAACCAGGTCTCTTACTCAAACTTCTATCTCTGAACCCCCATATACAACTACTATACAATGTCTGCATTTTACCTGGGTGTACCAGAGGTAACTTACATTAACACACCCAAAATTAAACTTAGCATACTGCCCATAAACCTGTTCCTCCATTGGTTTACTTGTCAGATTCCTAACACCGAGACCACAAAAACTCAGATGTCATTCTAGATTTCTGTCGGTCATACATAATTGGTTGGTCACTAAGCCCCCTATGTTCAATCTATGCTGCCATATCAAGTGAATCTTTTTTTTTTTTTGGCCACGCCACGCAGTTTGTGGGATCTTAGTGCCCTGACCAGGGATTGAACCTGGGCCCCAGCAGTGAACACGCTGAGTCCTAACCACTGGACGGCCAGGGAATTCCCCACAACTGAAAATCTTAATTGGTCTTCCAACCTCCATCTCATCATTCCCTTGACCTTTGATACTGCCTATAATACTATACTCTTAAATGCAAATCAAATCAAATCACTTTCTGTCTCAAAACCAACCAGTGGCCCCTTATCATCTAGACAATTAACTCTGAAATCCTTACACAGGATCAAATGAAGATAGGGAACTTAGTATGACATTTATTTATCTACAGGACTCCCCGCTAAGAAGCCTTTAGGCATCTCTCAGGCCAGAGCTGCATATCTCCAGCACTGAACACAATTTACACACAGAAAATATTTCATAAACGGATGCTCAGTAAACAGAGATTCAGTGAGTGGAGAAGTGAGTGAATTTCTCACTAACTCCTCCACAGACACTCTACTTTCCAGCCATATTCTTTTTTTTTATACCTTTGTACACTACTTTTCTCAGCCTAAAATGAATGCCCTTTTTAATCTTGTTCATCTCCAGTGTCTTCACCTCTGTGCTCTACTCACACTGTACATATATCTAATACACACCTTATGAAACTGCATTACAATCGTCTGCTGCTGCCTCAAGACAAAATTCAAAATCGCCACCTCTATGATATCTCTACACCTTAATAATCTATTACAATTACCAATAGTTAGATATTTGTCATTCCTATAAAACAGTGAGTTTCTAGATAGGAAGGACTGTGGCTTATTTATTAACTGTTATGGGCTGAACTGTGTTCTTCCCCAAAATTCGTATGTTGAGACTATAACCCCTAATATCTCAGAATGTTACTGCATTTGGAGTAGACTTTAAAGAAGTAATCAAGGTAAAAGATGGTCATAAGAGTAGGCCCTAATCTAATCTGACTTGTGTACTTATAAGGAGAGGAAATTTGGACACACACAAGAGACACCAGGGATGCATGGACACAAAGAAAAGACCATGTGAGGACACAGCAAGAAGGCAGCCTCCGAAAACAAAGGAAAAAGGCTTCAGAAGAAACCAAATCTGCCGACACCTTGATTTTAGACTTTTAGCCTCCAGAACTATGGGTAAATCAATTTCTGTTGTTTAAGCCACGCAGTCTGTGGTATTTTGTTAAGGAAGTCCTAGCAAATTAATACTATAACATATAGCATAAGGTCTGTCACATAGTAATTATTCAATATGTATTACTGATTTGAATATCTCCATCTCAAGAGGCAAGGACTGTCACAGTACTCTAAGCACTCAGCTCAGTAACAGCACATGATACTTACAAATACTAATAGAAAATATGAATGAGTTTGACTGAAGCATAGCCCATAGAGGGCTCCAAAAGCTGAATCTGTGAGCTTTATTCCTAAACAACTGGTGCAAAACAGAAGATTTTGAGAATACTACAAGACTAGGGCTGAAATTTCATCAAAATTAGCTAAATGAGGGTATGTATGCGAATGCACTTGAGGGCTAGGGGGGGCATGTGGTACAAGACAAAGAATGGGGAACAGTTAAACATAAAATATATCACATATTTATAAGATAGTAATTAGATCAAATATCTGATACTAGCCACATTTAGAACCTACAAACTAAAATTCTTCTGGCTAACATATTTAATTTTTGTCCACTTTATCCTCAAGGGAGAATCTGGGTAAACACTTAGGCAACATGTACAGCTTCCAAAATGTTGGCTTTTGTCTTCTATGTACATGCTAGTTTTTTTCCCCAAATGGCCAAGTGTTCTGCAAAACAGAACACTGTAAGCTTTCAAATACTCATGGGAGCTTATAAAAGTAATACAACATTCATGTAATTTCCACTTGCTACACAACAGACCCTGAGGTTATTTTCCTAATACATAACAAGTTGTTCTGTTGCTAAGAAGAAAAAAAGGGCTCTTGACTGAAGATATGAAAAAATCTGAACAGAGCCGAAATCATGCTTTTGAATTATATGACACTTTTTGCATGTAAAACAGTGAAGAAATGAAGTTACAAGTGTATCATGGCAACTCTAACTGCGAGATAGAGCCATATTCTTTGATTATACAACTGCATTCTGTAGTAAAAGGTTATTATGCACCAGAAATCATTGCTTCTTTCATAAAAGCAATATTATTTCAATGTGGTTATAATTAAGTTACATGGGGCGGGGTGGGGGGAGAATCTGGATTGATCCTTTCTACTGGCTTTTTCTAACCGCTCAAATTCATTTTTCACTATCAGTCCCTAGATTTGTTCCAAAATAGGATTAAATTTTAAATGTGGTCCAGGGAATATACTAATAAGTACAAAGGGTCATTCTAAAGCAAATATGTAGGTACCCACTAAGGAAACAATTTATAAAAAATTAAAGCATAATTTAAATAATAATGATAACAAGAATAAATATATGAATGACTAATCTTTACAGAATACTTCTCACATCTCAGGCACTATGCTAAGGGCCTAACATATTCAAGTTGAACCACATGAAAATGGCAGTTTCATAAGGTTTAACCTAATACATTTTCTCATCTAATCCTTACAACTACCCAGTGACAAGAGTACTATAATTATCCCCATTTGCAGATAAGGGAAGTAAAATTTAGAGGACTTAACTTGATCAAGTTAAAGAACTAGGAAATAAAACTGGGACTGAAGCCCAGGTGTACATCCAAAGCCCAGGCTCTCCTTACCTACTGCACAGTTTCAGTAACCTCTATGTCTTGAAAAACTAACAGGATGAGAGTGTAGGCACTCAAGTACTCTCACACACTGCTCAAGGCCACTATATAGACACTTGTGCAACTGTACCTTCACCAAGAACGCAGCAAGGGAATCAAAGGAGACTGACATCCAACCCATTCTTTACTAGCCAAACTGTGGCCCTGTTGCTGATGCCATCTACACTGAAAAGGAGATTCTCTCAGTCCCACAAAACTGCTATATTGGTTAACAAGTGACCCTGATGCTGCTAGAAGATTTTTTAAATTGTGAGAAAATTTTAACAACACAGTTTAAAAGCCTTAAAAGAGATTATTATACAATCTTTGATCCAGAAATTTCACTTTAAGGAATTTATCTTCAGGAAATAATTAAGGATATACATAAAATTTATGCCATATTCATCAGTGTTATAATAGAGAAAAAAGCTAAAAAATCTAATATGTCCAACAACAGGGTAGTAGCTACTATAATACATCCATATGATAAAAATTATGTGGTAAAAATACATTAACTCATAACCTTTTCACAAAATATTACATGAATGAAAATGTTTACAAGAGTTATATTTTCATTTTAGTAAAAATATTATTCATACATGTATTTCATATATAATATCTGTGCATGTGTGTGTGGCAGAGAGAGAGGGAGGGAGGGAGAGAGGGAAAGAAAAAGAAAGAAAACACTAGGTAACAGGATTATAGGTTGCTTTAATTTTCTTTGTTTTTATCCTCATAAATTTTTCTATGATATACAGTGAAAAGTAAAAAAAAAAAAAAAAAAAACTAAACAACAACAAGATATAAATGTCCTGATACAAAGCTTAAAAACTGTTAGATACCAAGAGTAGCTATATAAAAGTTCATTCTGCCTCTTAACTTGGAATTAAAGTATGCAATTTACTGTGGTCTAAACTAAGACAAGAAATACTTAACTTCATGTAGAAATGAGAAATCCAAGTCATTCTAACAGGTGGCCTGAGTTAAGAACCACTGCCCATAAATACAGACATAAAGCAGAAACTGAATTCTGAATATCTTTAGATAACTGAAAGTCTGCATTAATTTTTTAAAAATAAAAAGCATCTTGGGCTTCCCTGGTGGCGCAGTGGTTGAGAGTCTGCCTGCCGATGCAGGGGACGTGGTTCGTGCCCCGGTCCGGGAAGATCTCACCTGTCGCGGAGCGGCTAGGCCCGTGAGCCACTGCCACTGAGCCTGCGTGTCCGGAGCCTGTGCTCCGCAATGGGAGAGGCCACAACAGTGAGAGGCCCACGTACCAAAGAAAAAAAAAAGAAAAAAAAAAAAAAAAAAAAGCATCTTACTTGTATATCATCTGTTGAAGAAACAGAATTCTCAACAGAGTGAGAAATAGAGTAATGACCCCTGCCAGCTGGGAAAGGGCCTGGCACTATCAGCCAGGCCTTGGTGTATTCATATGAAACATAAAAACAATTTTAGGGACTTCCCTGGTGGTCCAGGAGTTAAGAATCTGCCTTCCAATGCAGAGGATGCAGGTTCCATCCCTGGTCGGGGTACTGAGATTCCACATGCCTTAGGGCAACTAATCCCACGTGCCGCAACTACTGAGCCCGCATGCTCTGAAGCCCATGTGCCACAACTAGAGAGAAGCCCGCACAACGCAACGAAGATCCTGTGTGCTGCAATTAAGACGCGACACAGCAAAATAAATAATTTTAAAAAATGAAAAGAAAAAAAAAAACATAAACAATTTTACAGAACACCACTCTGTGACCATGATGGATCAAAATAAAAACAAGACCACTCCATAATCATGTCTGAACACAGACATAAGTATGAACACTGTCCTAACCACAAAAATAACCAAATATAATCCTATCCTGGGTAAGATGAATGACTGCCGCTTCTTTACCAATCACAACTTTAGCCTTGCTCCATTCTTCTTGCCTTCCAGGTTCTTAAAATACCTAGTGCCCCAATTATTCCCACTTCCTAAGAGCATCTAATCCACTGCAAAGCCCTACTTCCTTAAACCCTCCCCAAAATCACTTAACGCTAGCTCAAATCCTATATGGCTCCCCATGATATACATTCTCCTTTATTACAATGTATCAATAAATTCATCTTGTTTAACTACAGATTATTCCTGGAGGTCTCCCCTGGAGGGCATTAACAGAGTTGGGACTACAGATTTGAGTACAGGGTGGGATTAAGAGTAAAATAATAAAATTATATAAAAATACATGCAGTCTATAGAACAGATAACGTCTGTCTACCTAAAGGGGGTCTTTTGATAAGTAAACTTATCCACAGTAAGTTTCCACAAATTCGAAATTACCAGTGTTTATCAGCACTGGTGATGTTGACTAAATAAATAAATCTTAAATTCTCAACTATTCAGTTTTCCATTTTACCTGAAAAAAATAAGAATCTAAGTATAAAAAGTGAAAGGTAAATCAAGAAACTAAACCCTGAACACAACACTTAGAATAATAAAATCCTCTAATCTAAATATATTATCTAATAATAAATGAATTAGCAAATATTATATATAGGATGGATAAACGACAAGATCCTACTGTATAGCACAGGGAACTACACTCAACATCTTGTGATAAACCATAATGGAAAAGAATATGAAAAAGAATATATATATATGTATAATTGAGTCATTTTGCCGTACAGCAGAAATTAAACACAACATTGTAAATCAACTATACATCAATAAAATCTTTTAAAAAAGAATAAAATCCTCTAATTTAAATATATTATTTAGTAATTTAACAAATGAATTTAATAATTAAATATTTAAGTATATTATTAGTTCCTCATCAAGAAGTTTCTAAATACAGTAATATGTCATTAAGATTAATTTATCTATCTGAAATATAGGCAAGCTTTATTTAAATTTTAAACTATCTTCTCATTGATCACCAAAGTCAACCTTGCCCAGTGCATCCTTACCTCCTGGGTCCTTATCTGGATTGTACTCTAAAGCATTGCTACAGATGAGGTCAATATCTTTCAGGAAATCCTTAGCAGTCAGGTAATTATGCTTATCAATTTTAGTGATTACTGTTGATAAATCCATTGGTTCCTTGATTACTTCAAGATAATCTGAAACCTAAAACAGGATATTTTAATGAAAATTACTTCTGGTATTTCATATAATCTACTCATAAAAACATAAAACAAAACCATAGTTATTTTAAAATTAAATCTAGATATCTAGGAAATAATTACAGATAAGGATAAAATTATAGAGCAATTTATGCCACTAAAGATACTATGTCATACTTTCCATGAAAAGCTTCAGTTTCAAGTCACATCTAAATCAACTCTGAAAAGTTTCTCATCTTGAAATATGAAACAAACTGTGTCAGCTTTTTTTTTTTTTAAATCCTTTGGATACACCTGAGAAGAAAATGTATTGGTAAAAATACCCAATAAGCATCAATAAATGTTACCTCAAGAAAAGAATTTTTTAAGGAAAATAAAAAGAAACACAGATTTTTTTTTCTTATTATTAGAGATGTTCTCGGGTAAATCTCTTTAAAATCTCTAAACAAAAAAATTATCTGTCTTTTTCAGTTTTCCAGGATGAATCGTTTCATGGAAAGAGTTTTCTGCTCCTTTGGATTCATTACAAACATTCTGAGTCAACTGTATAACAAAAGTAAGTATTGCTTTCATGACTAGAAAAAATTTACTGGCTTTGTCCCTAAATATAAACAAATCTACAAGCAAAAAATACATTTTGCTCAGTGTGATTTTCTGGGAGATAACCCAAAATAGAGATATTGGTCATGACTGCCCAATAAATTGTATGTTTTGTATCATCTGACCAATAAGAAAGCTCTTCCAACCTATATATCCACAGGTATACCTTGTTTTATTTGCACTTGCCTTTACTGCGCTTTGCAGATATTGCACTTTTTTAGAAATTGAAGGTTTGTGGCAACCCTGTGTTGTCAGATCATGGTTAGCATTTTTTAGCAATAAAGTATGTTTAAATTAAGGTATGCACATTTTTTGTAGACGTAATACCATTGCATACTTAAAGAACACTACAATATAGTGTACACATAACTTTTATATACACTGGGAAACCAAAGAATTCGTGTGACTCACTTTATTGCAATATTCACTTTACTGCAGTTGTCTAGAACTGAACCCACAATATCTCCAAGGTGTGTATGACTGTATTGTCTTCCTTAATGCAAATCTCAAATCAAGTAATTAGGTCTGACATAAACACAGTCTTAGAAATGTCTAATTAGTCCGGGACCAAATTCTGGGAATAGGGTAATTTCTGTTCTATGAAGCTAAAGGCTAGTTTTCTCCATTGCAGATGGCACTGATGCTTTTTGGGGATTTTTTTGTTTTTTTCTGGCCTCGGCATGTGGGATCTTGCCCAGCCAGGGATCAAACTCATGCCCCCTGCATTGGGAGCATGGAGCCTTAACCACTGGACCACCAGTGCAGTCCACTGATGCCTTTTTAAAAATTTACATACTGAATATATATTCATATGAATAAATACACATATATGCATATACAAAAACATATGCATATATATATATACATACATATTATTTATATGTTTTTAAATTTTTAGGTAGATGTGTGTGCATGTTTTGATTTATTTTTCATTCTCTAGGAGCTAAAAAGCCAGCCAATCTCCTTATAGGGGAGACAGTGGAGCTACACTCAACAAGGAACAGTTCAGAAGGTATTAGTTGGATCCTTGGCTCTGACAATTGACATGTATTGTGTACACGTGGAAAACATTTTATAAACTTTTGCACTATAAAAATTTATATTACTAAAGACCATAAAATTTTAGCACCTATGCTTATTTAAATTCAACACTTATTTTCTAAACTTTTGTTTCCTCTGCAATTTGCTTTGGAATTTGATAAAGTTTTTAGACATTTCAAATTCATTATTTTAATAAAAGTTTTTGTGTTTTAGGTTATCAAAATGCTATCTTAGGTTCCTCTCTCTATCTGTCCCAGAGACCCCTAAGTTTTCAGCCTTAAAAGTAAACAAAGAAGCAGTAGCAAAATGAACCTGAAAAAGAAAAGAAAAAAAGGAAAAAGAGAAAACATCACCCTAAAATTAAAGTTTTAACTGACCAACATCTTCTATCCCCTCCCACTGCCTTACCATCATTTATAAAACTTTCAGTCTATCACAGATGGCATTTGAAATCTGACAATCTCTTCTGGTTAGACAGAAAAAGTTTTCCTGGACAAAGGCAAAACTGGTTCACTCCCAGCATAGGAGGCTGACTTGGGGGCAAGTCCTTATCAATTAAGTGTCAGAGTTCCCATACCCAATTTGAAATAAAAATAAACATTTATAACAATCTTTAAAGTGGGCTGATAGTTTTAAGACTTTCTGAAAATACCACGAGGGAAAAAATATGCTTCACGAATATAAAATATGTATTAATTGCAAGAGCAAATAGGCAAGTCCTGTTATTCCAGTAGAAAAAGATTGACAGCTGTGATATAAAGAATGTGGACTTCGAATTTTAAGAAACATTGAGTGCTGGCTGCGTCACTTGCCAATAAGCCTCAGTTTCTTCAACTGCAACATAATAATGACCTTGTGGGGCTGCTGAAAGGATCAAATGGCTAAAACTGTGTATTGTGGATAAACATACAAATAAAATTAAACACAGTCCCTTTATTCCCAAAAAGGGGAGGTGGGGGGAATAGATATTTTCAGGTTTTCCAAGGGGAAAAAACATAATGCTAGCTCACAGGCATAGATGAGGTAATGATTCCAAAGGAATCTGCTCTGATCCAAGAGTACAGATTTCACAATGAGGACACAACATTAAACTCTGCATCACTTCATAATTCAAATGTAAAAAAAGATGAAGAAAAAATTAAAACTAAAAACACCAAAGCTGTTCAAACATGGAGTCTGAACTATAAGAAGAATGCCAGTAAAGACTGCATTATGTGCATCCACACACTATATTATCCCAGGATAAAACAAAACAAAATAAAATTTATTCTACAGTATTATAGTAGATTCCAAATGGAAAATTTCTTTTCTCATCATCACAAACCATGCTCCCACAAGGACACAAAACAATACACATAGAAAGTGAGAAATTTTCCACTCAGAGCAGAGAAAATTCTTGGAGAGAAAAATAACAGGCTGTGCCTATAACCTCATACAGCATCTTAGTCACAGACACTTCCAAAATATGAAAGACAAATTTCAGGTTTCTTAGCTACCTCCTTCAGTAAGGTATACACAATTTGGGAAATGCCAATTTTAATTGGTATTGATTGGTTAATACCAATATTCTCTTGGAGAGCAGGATTTATCCTGGAATAAAAATAGTCTAGTATGGACATTTCACTAAAGTGACTTTTAATCCTCTTCTTAAATGAAGAGTAGGAGATCACAAAGATCAATACTAATCAAGAGGACATATACAAATTGTCATTAATTTCATCCAAAAGTCACCAGATGTTTGCTGATGACATTGGTAGTTATCACATGGATTAAAATTTTACAGGCTAGGGGTAATATTCATCCATGCCTTTGCTTTTTTCCTTCCAAAAAAAGATGTCAACATTTTTTTCTTTTAGCCAGTTCAACTTCACTGTTTGCACACTACTGAAACAAGACCTCTTCAATATCCACCGGTTTGCTGAAGATGTTAAAGCGTTTATCTGTGGCCAGCCTCTTGGTTACATCCCTGAGAAACAACCGCAACTCTCTTAAAGTATTTTCCTCCTGGTCCTCCATCCGAATTTTTTCTGATTCTGATAGTTGACGAGGTGGAGAAGGTAGTGCAAGTGGAAGAACTTCCATAGCACAAAGACCTAAAGAAAGTAGAAGAAAATGTTAAGATTCCAACATGGCAGGGTCAGGACCTCAATTACTTTTCTGACACTCTCTCAAAATGTTTTTTTAAGAAAAGGAGAATTCCAAATACATGTGAACCATGTGAATTCAGCAGGTAAAAATTTGAATGGAAACCAGAAGTACATTAGGGAATAGCTTTACTTTTATAAAATAACTTACAACAGGACGTCTTTAAAGCACAAATGATATGATTTTAAATAATTTGATTCTGAGATATTATTTATATACAACTTTAAGAAAAAGATTTCAAATCAACATAAATATCTTCAGGTGAAGTACTTGTATACTGATTTGCTGAAGTCAACCTTGTTTAAAGACTGTTTCTCAAAATGAGGTTGCCTTACATGCATGAAATTTAAACGGGCAAAGAATAATTCTTTGATCCTTCCCATTCCCAAAGACTTCTAATTTTAGACAAGTCTCCTACCCTCATATTCCTACTACAACACAGTTGGGATAGTAAATGGCACCTGCAGGGAGTGAAAAAAAAAAAGTAGTAACTAAAAAAAAGAATCCCAAAGACATGAAGAAGATGGAAAACCCAGGCTTAAGTGTGATATATGAAATCTATGGTATTCACTATCTACTGTAAAACAAACAAAACATCTTCTTAGAAGGTGAAGTATTAACTTGCCTAACCATAATGCTCTCTAATTCCTTAAAAGATTTTCCTGGTATCACACTGAAGCTCAGGATTAAAATCCTAAGTATTCTCGCCAATTTCTAAATAGCCCCTAAGATGAAAAATGAAAGTCAACAGGAGCAACTCAAAAAGAAAAAGAATTATGTTCAGCCTTAACATAGAAAATTCAGATCTACGGGACTAAAATATGACTAGGAACATGCAAGATACTTTATTAAAATGAATCATTTTAATAATGAAATATTTTAAACGCTGTTATTTAGATTAGCAGAAGGCAACAACCAATAATCAGAAGGTATAACTTCCATGTTGAATATTCCAAAGTTTCTGTGGGGAAAATCCCACAGCTATAGTCATTTGATAGATGTTCATCTTAAAAGCACTGAGAAAATGTGAAAAGGAGCCACTAAAGGACAATAAAATTATTAAAGTATTGGATAATATAGCCACTGAAAAACAAAGTATTGGATAATATAACCACTGGAAAACAAAGAAGTATGAAAAAGCAAGGAGTTGGCAGGGATGGAAAATGTATTTAATATCCTATAAGAACAGCTACGAGAAACATAAAAAGCAGAACAAAAAGAAAGAGGCTTAAATTTTTTTTTAACAAACAGGACTGCTATTTTCTAGAAGAGGATGAAAGATTAAGCAAGGGGATCTTATCTTTTTGCACCTTTAGTATTAGGAAAAGAAACTCTCTTTTGAATGACTTAGCATGCAGTCCTTACTTAAGTCAGGGGACTGAAAATCTAATTTTGAGGCCCCTCTTAATGCTATTAGGCCCAAATCCAAGAAAACTCTAATGCTTAAAGAAAGCCATGATAGATTTCCATGTGCCTAGCATAATATATCTAAATAATAGGTGCTCAATAAATATTTGAAAAATCAATCAATAAATAAGACAAACAAGAAAAGGCAAATGTTCCCACCAGTTCTTGGCCCAACAAAACTACCCTGGCCCAGAAAGCAATAAGCACAACACCTGTTGTTCACAACCTGATAGTTCCAGTCCTTAGTACTTAAAGTGACTAAAACACAGCAGAACCAAAGACTTTCTATGACTTTTTGAGCCTCAGAATGTGAAATCTACCAGAGCATCTGGACTGAAGTGATAAGGAGACTACATAAACAGTCACTCATTAGTAAAGCTTTAACAATGAGGCTGTACTTCCCAATCTCCTCAAGTCAGGTAAACACAATGGCCACTTCCACATGTGTTCATCTAAAGTTAAACAAAACCTGAAAAACTGTCTTCATTTCCACAAAGAAATGGGTTTTTTAAAAAGATGACTCCAAGATAGGATATCTCTTAACTCCAACCCACCCATTTTCCTAAAGGCTTTAGGAACTTTACCAGTGTGTTTCCTTCGTGGTGGAGCCATTGAGGCCTGATTGAGAATCAGTTCTTGGAAAAACTTTCTTCTGTCCTCTTCAATAGGCCTTTGAATATACAAGACCTCTTCGTACTGTATTCTAAAGATACATTTAACCTACACACATACACACACACACAAAGACATTAAATATTTAGAGAATTAAAAGCTTACATATTATACCAAATTATAATTTCTTCAACTTCGGTACCATTGTAAATGTCCATTGAACATCCATGCGCGGTTAAGGTTAACCTAGTCTTAGCCTATGCTGTTGAGAGGTTCAACCTCATGGAATAAACAAGAATGAAAGAATGATCCAGTTGCTCAAGTCATTAATAAATTATACTATAATATAAAAAAGGATAGTTGATTGTAATAGTCAGATGGCAACAATCTCAAAGAGCTGTTGCATAAGAGCTGAAAAGTAATTATCTACAACCTATTTACAATAGAGAGCTGGGAGGATGCTAACAACATTGCCTTATTTTAAGCGGTTTCTGTGTGCTTCCTATCCACTAACTTCCCTTCCTGGGCTCTTTCCCTACTAAGTCTATTCCACTGTATCCTCTGGAATCTTGATTTCATTGCATAAAAACTACACCTTCGATCTCACCAAAGAATGCTCCACAATGACACCACCTTCCATGCAAAACTCCCAAGCAAAATTAAGCCAGTCACGCTCATATCCCTCAACTCCTTCCAGTTAGTGATTGCCACCTCTCCTTTGTTCACCTGCTCTATAAAGACTTTGACCTCAGATGTCCCCCTTGCTGTTTAAATCCTCTTTACATCATCCACATTTGTCGATACACTTTATTTAATTCATATGTTTTCCTAGAAGGTCTGTTTCCTACTTCAAGATACTGAACTCCCTGAGAACAGAACTCATCTGTTTTCCTATACCTACCACCATGCCTGGTACCTAGCAATGCTTAATAAGCATATACTGAATGAATAAAGCTTGTCATTTTGTTACCCAGCCCACATCAAATTGGAAACTGCAAATAAAAAAAGGGTAAAGGTCACTAATATGGAAATAAGTACCAACCATGACAGTGTGGAAATACTGGATTAAAATTTAAAACATCAGATTCTAGCCCAAATATAGGTACATATTTCTGGTAAACTTTGGACAGTCCATTCAATTTGTTATGTCTAGCCACTTACTGAATTGCAGACTGTGAAATGAAGAATTACTTAAATATTATTTTTATCTTTGTAACAATGAGGTAGGTACGTAGGGAGTCCCTCATTTTACAGATGAAAAAACCTAGGCTTGGAAAGGTTTAAGTAACTGGCTTGAGGTCACAAAGTGAATAAATAGAGAAGACTAGATTATATAAGCTCTAAAGGTCTTTTCTAACTCTAAAATCCTAAGACAGAGAAGAGACAATGAAAAGTAGCCATCAGAATTCAATATTTAGATGGGAAATTATTTACGTCAACCCAAAGCCAAATCCTTAAAGAGTTTACATAAAATTTCACCTTGTGACCTTCCGATATTTTCTTTGAAGACTACCTTTATGTAAAAACCCCTCCAATTCTTCGATCTATACTTTGCTGGCCTTCCCTTGAAAGTTCTGGCAAGCAAATTTACCACTGAACATGTGTCAAATATCACGTGTCAAATATCATGCCAAACACTGCAGTTAAAAACTTGAAGAAAACAGGCTTACTTCCTGCTGTCAAGTCTCTTCAGTCTCATAAGAAAGCATTATGATACCATGTCAGAAGTGTTATAACAGAGGTAGTGAAACAGAGGAGACCCTGCAAGGGGCATGGGTGAAGAGGCATTAGATAAGATATAGCAGAAAATGCTAACATTAACTGGGTCTTGAAAAATAAACAGAACACAATACCCTAGAAGTACCAGGATTTTGTTTAAGGGTAGTAAAACATTTAATTTCAGTTTTAAATATTCCTCCTTCTGATCATTTTTCAACATTGTGTTGAACCTGGTAAATGTAAAAGCATACCAAGAGCAAGTCTACAATAATCCCCCTGATATCAGCCTTCCTGATTATTAGCAACAGCTTGTTTTTCTTTAAATTCACTCCTATCTTCTGACATTCCCAGCCTCAAACTTCATACTGCAACAAGACAAACCTCATATAATTCCCTGAACGAATCATGTTCTCTTTCACACTGGTTCACAACAGTCTTTACAGATGCTATTCACTCTTTCCTAAACTGTTTTTTTTTTAAACTCTCCACTCAAGCCAGTGCTTTCTGGGTGATGCTTTCTCTGACTTTCCCAGATAAACTTAGACATACCTTCCACTATCTCTCATTAAATTTTTTTTAAGTTCAATAATTTTTAGTGAGTTAATTCAGCTGTGCAACCATCGCAGGTCAGTTTTAGAATATTTCCATTACCTCCGAAAAGTTCCCTTGTGCCCATCTGCAGTCCATCCACACTTACACTCCCAGCTGACAACCAATGATTTGGTTTCTGTGTCCAGAAATTTGTCTCTTCTAGAAATTGCGTATCATAGACTTGGTAGTCTTTTGTGTCTAGTTTCTCTCAATTTTAGCATAATATATTGAGGCTCACCCACACTGGAGAATGTATCAGTGGTTCACTCCACTTATTCCTGAATAACATTTCACTCTATGTATATACACGACATTTTGTTTTGCCAATCACCAATTAATAAATACTTGGGTTATTTCCACCATGATTAACAATACTAGAAGGAACACTGGCGTACAAGTTTTTGTGGGAACATATGTTTATATTTCTCTGGAGTAGTTACCTAGGAGTGGAAATGCTGAGTCGTATCATAAGTTTATGTCTAACACCTTAAGAACTGCCAACTTTTCCAAAGTGGCTATACCATTTTACAATTCCACCAGCAATACACAAGGATTCAAGTTTCCTACATTCTTGTCAACACTTGGTGTTGTCTGTCTTTGTGATTATAGCTATCCTAGTTGGGTGTGCAGTGGTATCTCATTCCTGAATGACTAATGATATTGAGAATCTTTTCTCATTCTTATTACCTTAAGAATATATATACTCTTTGGTAAAATGCCTATTCAACTCTTTAGCCCATTTTTAAATTGTAGTTTCCTTTTGAAATTTGTGGTAAAACGGTCATAAAAAAATTTGCCATTTTAATATTTTTAAATTGTACAGCCTGTTGCATTAAGTGTATTCACATGGTTGTGCAGTCATCACTACCTATCTACCTTCAAACCTTTTCCATCCTCCCCAACTGAAACTCTACCCATTAAACATTAACTCCCTACACTCTCCCTTTCCCCAGGTCCTGTCAACCACCATTCTACTTTCTATCTCTACGAATCTGACTACTCTAGGAACCCTGTATAAGAGGAATCATACAATATTTGTCCTTTTGTGACTGGCTTATTTCACTTAGTATAATGTCCTAAGGTTTACCCATGCTGTAGTTACTCTTGTTGTAGAATGTATCAAAATTTCCTTCTTTTTAAAAGCTAAATAGTGTTACACTGTATGTATATGCCACATTATGTTTATCCATTCATCTGCTGATTTCTACCTTTTGGCTACTGTGAGTAATGCTGCTAAGAACATGGGTATACAAACATCTGTTTGAATCCCTGCTTTCACTTCTTTTGGGTATATTCCCAGAAATACAATTGCTGGATCATATGGTAATTTTGTTTAATTCTTTAAGAAATCACCACACCAAACCATTTATTTTCAACAGAGGCTGCACAATTTTATATTTACATCAGCAATGCAGAAGGGATCCAATTCCCTCACATCCTAACCAACACTTGTTATTTTCTGTTATGTCAGTAGCCATCCTACCGGGTATAAAGTGATATCTCATTGTGGCTTTGATTTCTATTTCCATAATGATTAGTGATGTTCAGCATCTTTTCATGTGCTTTATTGCCATTTGAGTATCATCTTTGGAGAAAATCTATTTAAGTACTTTGCCCATTTTTGAACTAGCTGTTTGGGGTTTTCTCTGTTGCTGAATCGTAGGAGTTCTTTATACGCGCCGGGTATCAACCCCTTATCAGATATATGATTTGCAAATACTTTCTCCCATTCAGTGTATTGTCTTTTCAATCTATTAATAGTTTTATTTTTGATGAAGTCCAATTTATCTATTTTTTCTGTTAACCTGTACTTTTGGTGTCTCATCCAAGAAATCACTGCCAAATCCAATGTCATGGAGCTTTTCCCCTATGTTTTTTCCTAAGGGTTTTATAGTTTTAGGATTTTTGTTTTTTTTAAAAAATTTGTTTATTTATTTATTTTTGGCTGTGCTGGGTCTTCATTGCTGTGCGTGGGTTTTCTCCAGTTGCAGCGAGCAAAGGCTACTCTTTGTTGTGGTGCGCAGGCTTCTCATTGCAGTGGCTTCTCTTGTTGCGAAGCACGGGCTCTAGGCACATGGGCTCCAGTAGCTGCGGCACACGGGCTCTGTAGTTGTGGCTTGTGGGCTTAGTTGTGCCGTGGCATGTGGGATCTTCCCAGACTTGGGCTCAAACCTGTGTCCCCTGCATTGGCAGGCGGATTCTTGTTTTTTTTGTGGTACACAGGCCTCTCACTGTTGTGGCCTCTCCCGTTGCGGAGCACAGGCTTCGGACGCGCAGGCTCAGCAGCCATGGCTCACGGGCCCAGCCACTGCCGGCATGTGGGATCTTCCCAGACTGGGGCACGAACCCGTGTCCCCTGCATCGGCAGGCGGACTCTCAACCACTGCGCCACCAGGGAAGCCCAGCAGGCGGATTCTTAACCACTGCGCCACCAGGGAAGTTCCTATAGTTTTAGGTCTTATGTTTAGTTCTTCAATCTACTTGGAGTTAATTTTTGCATACAGTATAAGAAAAAAGTCGAAGTTTCATTTCTTTTGTATGTGAACATCCAGTTTTCCAGCACCATTTGTTGAAAGGACCATCTTTTTTCCTGATGAATGGTATTCACACTTACCGAAAATCATTTGACTTAGTCTTATTATTATGCTGAAAGAGTTTTTAATACATTCTGGATATAAGTGTTACCAGATATGTGATTTGATATATTTGAAACATTTTCTCCCAGTCCGTGATTTGTTGGGGTTTTTTTTCATTTTCTTGATGGTGTCTTTTAAAGAATAAAAGATTTTAATTGTGATAAAGTTTACCATATCAATTTTTTTCTTTTATGGATCATGCTTTTATATATTCTACTATTATAGCACTTCTCCTACTGTATTATTTTTTCCAGATCTCCCCTCCCTCTAAACTTTAAATTCTTGGAGAACAGTGGCTATCTGAATTTTCGCCTATTTTACTTCATTCAATGAAGATACTGTACTAGAAATATGTACGTGTATACATGCATCTATGTGTGAGTATTGTGTGTGTGTGTGTGTGTGTAGAAACTGTGTTAGGCAGTTAGACACTGTGAATGGAAGAGTGAAGAAAACAGACACTGTCTTAAATAAATTACATTACATTGCACAGAATAGGCAATACATTTTTGATGAATGAACAATGATCTCAACTTGATGAATACAAAACTCCATTCCCGGTCTTCCCTGGTGGCGCAGTGGTTAAGAGTCCACCTGCCAATGCAGGGGACACAGGTTCGTGCCCCGGTCCGGGAAGATCCCACATGCCGCGGAGTGGCTAGGCCCGTGAGCCATGGCCACTGAGCCTGCGCGTCCGGAGCCTGTGCTCCGCAACGGGAGAGGCCACAACAGTGAGCGGTCCGCGTACCGCAAAACAAAACAAACAAAACCCCCCCCCCCCCGCCGTTTCCCTAACCACTCATCAGCCTAATCATCACAATATGCAAAAACTGTCTCTCTGTAGTTTTAGAGAGTACAGGGCATTATAAGTGCATAGCCTTTGGAATCAGACAAACCTGGGTTCAAATCCTTGCTCTGCCACTAGCTGTAAAACCCTAGGCAAGTTACTTTACCCCTGTTGGCCTCAGTTTCTTCATCTGTCAAATGGAAAAGTAATACTTTTCTCACGGAACAGTTTAAGAACATATGTTAGATAATATATATGATTAACCTACAGTGCCTGGCACATAGATGCATAAATAGCAGTAATTCTTTCATTAGCAAATATTTTTGTTTTACCTCATTTATTAAAATGTTAGAATTGTTAGCCCCCAGTTTTGAAGGTAGTGTCCATGTGACCTCTGTAATGGGCAAAATTAATGGTTTAAAACCTCGAAATCAAAAAACAAACCAAAAAAAACCCCTCAAAATCTCAAAGAGAAAAGGTGTGGAAAATGAGGTCAGAAATGAATCTACAATAGTTTTCATAAATAAAGTTTGCTTTCCTTAAAACAAAACAGGTAAACAATCCATCAAGTAAAAATAAATATTAGTATTTAACATATCTTAAAATAGTAATAATTCATGTTCATTTACTATACCGTTTTTAATTTAAAGAAAAGAAAAACTTGGGAGGATCACTTTCCTCTTAAATTTTAAGAAATCATAAAATTGTTTTACAACCAAAAAGTTAATACTAAGATATTTCTCTTGTATACGTTATCATTTATCTGAGTTTTCAATGTCCCTACTTGATGTTTCTACTTAAGTTACTGATTTTTACCTCCCAGGTCCCACCATAAACTGAGAGATACAAAATGACATGAAATACAGAGAAGACAAAATACTGTATGTAATCTTTACTTTCATCAGTGTAGCTGAGGAGATATTTCTTTAAAATTCACTTCTAATATATTGAATTATACCATTCTGAGCCTGCCCATACTTTAATGCCAAAGTACATACCGTGAATCTCTTCAGAAATTTAAGTGCAATTCCAAAGTCTGCTTTCCTTCCTGCAAATATTTCTACTTTTATCTGCTTCCTTGTTTAAAAGTCTCTTTACTATGCTCAACCTTTGATTCTTTTTTCTAATTCTCCTGAAGAGAAATAACTTGCAATTCTCATATACAGCAACTAAAATTCTCCTACTATTCTCAGAAAAGTTCTTCAGGGTCCACAGAAGTAAATTTACTTACACTAGAATTTTGCAAAAAAAAAAAGATGCAGGAGGCTAGGCAGGAGTTACTTAAAGCCTTTGTGATGATTCAACATTTTCTTCTTTCATGCAACAAACATTTACTAAGCCATTCCACTGTGTCAGGAAGTGAAGGGCAGTAAGACAGTCCCCTCCTCTCAAAGAGCTTGTGGTCTAGGTCAGAGAGTCTCAAATATTTTGGTCTCCACACTTTATTAAACTCTTAAAAATTATTCAAGAACCCAAAAGAGCTTCTGCTTATCTGGATTATATCTGTCAATATTTATGTACTAAAAATTAAAACTAAGAACCTTCCAAATTATGTATTCATTTAAAACCTATTACATGTTAACATTAAAAAATATATTCTTTTAATGAACTTAATCTACTAAACAGAAACAGAATCACAGACATAGAGAACAGACTTGTGATTACCAAGGGAGAGAGTTGGATTGGGAGTTTGGGATTAGTAGATGCAAACTATTACATATAGAATGTATAGGGCTTCCCTGGTGGCACAGTGATTGAGAGTCCACCTGCCAATGCAGGGGACATGGGTTCAAGCCCTGGTCCGGGAAGATCCCACACGCTGCGGAGCAACTAAGCCCATGCACCACAACTGCTGAGCCTGCGCTCTAGAGCACGTGAGCCACAACTGCTGAGCCCGCATGCCACAACTACTGAAGCCCACACGCCAGGAGCCCGTGCTCTGCAACAGGAGAGGCCACTGCAATGAGAAGCCTGCGCACTGCGGCGAAGAGTGACCCCTGCTCGCCGCAACTAGAGAGGGCCCGCGTGCAGCAATGAAGACCCGATGCAGCCAAAAATAAATAAATAAAATAAATTTATTTTTTAAAAAAGAATGTATAAACAACAAGGTCCTACTGTATAGCACAGGGAACTATATTCAATATCCTGTGATAAAGCATAATGGAAAAGAATATGAAAAAGAATGTATATATGTACAACTGAATCACTTTGCTGTACAGCAGAAATTAACACAATACTGTAAATCAACTATACTTCAATAAAATAAATGTAAAACATATATATATTCTTTTGAAAGACATATTTTTCCAAAATATAAAACATTATATATATTAAAAAAATTTAGTGAGAAAAGTGGCACTGTTTTACATTTCTTCAAATCTCTCTTATGTCTGGCTTAATAAAAGACAACTGGGGCTTCCCTGGTGGCGCAGTGGTTAAGAATCCGCCTGCCAGTGCAGGGGACACAGGTTCAAGCCCTGATCGGGGAAGATCCCACATGCGGAGGAGCAACTAAGCCCGGGAGCCACAACTTCTGAAGCTTGCGCGCCTAGAGCCCGTGCTCCTAAGCAAGAGAAGCCACCGCAACGAGAAGCCCACGCAACCGCAATGTAAAGTAGTCCCCCCAGCACCCCCTCCCTCCAAGGGGCAAAGAAACAAAGACCCAATGCAGCCAAAAATAAATAATAAATTTATAAAAAGAAAAAAAAGACAACTGGATTCTCATTTTCTGCCTCTGCATTCAATCTGTTACAGTAATGTTGCTCTGATTGGTATACATGAAAAAAACCCATATTCAAGAAGATACATAGCTGCAAAATACAAAAAAGACGAATGTGACAAACCTCTGAAAGTCTTGCGGGGCCCACAAGGGTCCTTGGATCACACTTTGATAACAGCTGGTCTAGAACAATGATTTCCAATGTTTTGTTTTGTTTTGTTTTTTGATGAAACACCTCATCAGTAAAAAAATTTGAAAATACTACCTCCAGACTTGACACTTGTGCATATCAAACTCAATAAATGATACTTAAAAAAAAAAAAAAGAACTTCCCTGGTAGCGCAGTGGTTAAGAATCCGCCTGCCAATGCAGGGGACACGGGTTTGAGCCCTGCTCCAGGAAGATTCCACATGCCGCAGAGCAACTAAGCCTGTGCATCACAACTACTGAAGCCCACGCCCCTACAGCCCATGCTCCGCAACAAGAGAAGCCACCGCAATGAGAAGACCGTGCACCGCAAAGAAGAGTAGCCCCCGTTCTCTGCAACTAGAGAAAAGCTGGCACGCAGCAATGAAGACCCAATGCAGCCAAAAATAAATTAATGAATTAATTTAAAAAAATACTCCCTCCAGTATATATACATACTTACTTAAATGTACTATTCTACTAATATTACTATTTCTATTATGAAACATACACACACGTTTTTAAGATAATATGAAAAATAAAAATGAATAGAAGTTCTAATGTTTTTCTCAATATCCCAATGCATTGCCTTACTTTGGGATTAAAAAGGGAGAGCTATACAAAGACACATTTACAAGAGAATTTTAAAAGGGCTCCAAAAGATGAGGTTGTCACTCTGTCCCACAAAAAGAAAACATTTTTGTATCCCTAATATTAGTCCCATGATGACTGACTTTTTTTGTTTGGTGTTGTTTTTAAAAATTGAGTAGAGAACCTTTTCATCTCTGAATGAGTTTATTTTCTGATGAGAACAGCAGCACTTATTACAGAAGATTTAGAAAACAGGTAACAAAAATAACTATAATCTTAAGACCCAGAGATAATTACTATTAACATTTCTATTAATAGTTACATATAGTTTTTTATATATGACTATATACCTAATATATAATTATTTCTATATAAACCCAGATAATGCCATATATATTGATTTAATATCTGCAATTTTTAGCAATACATTCAAACATCTTTTCATGACATTAAATGTCTTCTACATCAATATTTTTAATGGCCTCATTGTATTTCATGGAAGGAATCCACTATAATCAATCCTCTACTCTAGGACATTTAGTTTCCAATTGATGAAGAAAGGCTATGATAAATACTCTTGTACTTTTTGTGTTGCCTGTGCTGTATCTTTGTGTTTGTCCATGAAGAAAGGCTATGATACTTTCTGTGTTGTCTGTGTTGTATCTTTTTTATCTATGAAAAACTACTTACCTATAAATGGTATTGCTGACCTAAAATGAATAGACATATTTAAATCTATTACGATGAACTGTCCTGGAGAGAGTTTATCCAACTTTTTTTTTTGGCCTATTTTATAGGTTAAAATCTGTATCTTACTGTTATTTTAACTTACCATTGTATTTTCTTAAATACACTATAGTAACTGGATATTTCTCTCTTTCTTTTAGAATCACTTAGTTTTTGATACCCACTGTCTACTTCATGTCTTCTTCCATAGATCTGGCACCTTGCTAACCTAGTTACTCAGTCTGCAACTCTCCATGCTTTTCATTCACTTACCAAATATTTATCAGTAGGTGCTAAGTATTATTCACTACTATTTCAGTCTGTGACCTAAACAAAGCAATATACTAATGGCAAAGCTGAAATTAAAATGAAAGCCTTGGGGGCAGAGGAGGCTTTCCTAAGGACAATTAGTATAAAATGTTATGTAATCAGTAGTCTAAGAAAAACCCCATAATCTTCACCCACAAATGTGAATATCCATGATAGCTTTAGTAGCTATTTGCTATAATAAGGGCAAAGACTACAGAAGACAAAGCGGGGGGGGGCTGAAATTTCAGGATTCAATGCTTGTAAATTTTTAATATTTTAGCTATTAATTAAGGTTATTGGTAAACAAATAATGAAAAAAGCCTACTCACCAGTAGGCTTTTTGAATCCACTAAAAATTATAACAATATAGCAACATTGAAAATATATAGATGCAATGTTAGTTTTTTAAAAAACTAAACAATAAAATCACATATGCAAATAGACAACAAGAATAGGCAAAATTAAAATTGCTGTGTATCAAGACAGGTTCAGTAAGACTTTTATTTACAAATTTTTCAAACAATATAAGGAAACTTCAGGTAAGTATATATTCCTAACTAGAGCCCTTAATTATCCCAATTTTCTTTATTTTTTATAAAATTATAATAAAACTAGTTGACAGTGAGGATCTAATTTTTAAAAGTGGCTCCTAGGTTATGTTCAGGTTCAGTCCACTCTCCTAAATCAATTTCGAGTGCATTCTTACTTTATAATACTAATATAATACCAAACATATTATAGCTCTGTAGCTTCCAAAATAAACTCACATATACTCACACCAACAAGCCTGTCTGTTATTATCCACGTTTTATAGGTGAGGAAACTGAAGCTACTCTAGGTTCAAATATTTACCCAAAATCAAAAGACAAGTAAGTCAATACCAAGGTTTTTCTGACTCTTACTACATACATCTTTCCACTAAACTTTATTGCTCCCTGTGATAAAAAATATTTTGATTAATGGTCTCCAAATAATATCAGATTCTGAATAGCAAAAAATGAACTAGTCTACATTTAATATAATTTTCTTAACAAGAGTAGTAAGTTGTACAAATCCAGTTTAGCAATAAGATAGATAATAAGAGCTAAAACAACAAAAGAACTTGGTAAAAAAAAAAATCTGAATCATAAAATTCTACGTAATCAAGATTTATATTATAGCATTTGAAACATGTAAATTTTTTATAAGAACTGTGTTGCCTGGGCAAAATATTTCTAAGCATTTTGAAAAGAGATTATTTCAAAACCTAGTAAGCTCAGAATGTTAAAATAATTTCTTAAAAATCAATTTCATTCACATGAGTTGATCTACTAATTTTTTCATTCACATGAGTGATCTACTAATTTTTTTCTGAAACTGTGATTTTTATCTTTACTATTGAGTTGGATTTGAATTCAAATGCTAAATATCAGATTTGAAAAATATGCACAGTCATAATAATCTTCAGCTTAACGTGATGAAAGGTCAAATCTCACCAAATAATCAAATCTCACCAAATAATCAAATCTCACCAAATAAAGGTCAGTGAAAGAGCTGAAAGGTCAAATCTCACCAAATAATCTAACAGATGATAAGAATGAGAAGGATAATTATAATGGCATTGATGATGATACAGCTAAGATCTTCTTAGTAGGTACTATATATGTCGAGGTCTGGTCTAAGCATGAATTATCTCAAAATTCACAACAACACTGAGAAATATATCAAAATACATACCAAAAAAAAGAAACTGAAACTTAAAATGTTAACTAACTTAAGTCACATGGCTAATAAATGGTACAACCAAGGCATGAACCTTGACAGTACTGATTTTATAGTAACTAAAATGTGCCAAATTTACGTCAACTATTTTAAAACCATATAATAAGAAAAGATAAATATTTAATGAGTTCTTACCTCTTCAGGCAGTTCACTGTACATGGTTTCAGAGGTAGACAATAAAAATATGGGTGAAAATGACGGTATATCTTGTAGCAAAGTCAGAAAAGTTGCTCTCACAGTTTCACTGACAGCTTCCCACCAATCACCAATGTGAGGCATGTAAACAATACTAGGTACTGTTCTTCGAGCTTCACGAAAAATCTAATTAAGGAAAGAACTGGCATCAAAAATTCAAATAGATATTATTCTAAAGTCTATACAGTAACCCCCAAATACATTAAATGTGTCAGGCCTGTTACTATAATTACTTTCAGCCCCAGTATTTAAGCTGTTCAAGATATGCAAAAGCCATACATACAGCTTCTATCTACCCTTACCCACCTAAGAAAAGGAGTATTTTTTTGTTATTTTATTATTCCTATTCAGTATATACTAATAGTATAAAGGCATCAAATTGTTCCACTTATCTATCATATAAATAAAGCAAAATACCACTATAAAATATGCTGCAAATAAAGAGATAAGCATGTACCTATATGTCACCCACTTAAGAGTGATTATCAGGAAGCACAAAGAAGAAAAAGAGACATAGCTTACATGTTCGTGCACACTGGCTAAAATCACTCAACATATGAATTAAATAAATATTTTAACCAAGATGTACCACCCTAGAGCTTAAAATTAATGAACTACCTGCTGAACCACTTGTTTACCTCCCATTATCTTAATTCAATCTTCTATAAAATAGTCACAAAATACTCTTAAATGTCTAAAGAACAATAAATACATTAGCTAAAAGCTATGAGATACTCCCACTTCAGAAAATAGAAAATAAAGTTCCCTCAGGTGTTAAAAAGAGTCTTAACCATAGCTTCAGTCACAATCTGCCAACACATGCCAATAAAGACCAGGTTGGCTATTAATAAGTTGTCAAACAGAACTACTGACCTTTACAGAAGAGTCAACAACAGCTCAACAGCCCATCAAAAAATTCTCACAGATTATTATGACATCGCTTAAATACTTTTAACAAGCGTAAGAATAAGTTAAAAATGACTATCTTTCTTCAATTTAATTTGAGAACTCTACTTCTAAAATTCTCTACTATTTTCTCTTAAACACATTTCAATTAACCTATATAATGTACAAGATACAGAAATAAGAATCAAATAATTTAAATGATTAGGATTATCAGAAACATTCCTAAAATTCAAAAGGATTGTTTTTCTTTAAAGAGTAAGCCTACCACTTGCATGAATTTTTTAAATACTATATTTTATATAGCTTTAAATCTCCTGTGTAAAATAAAATGTACTGCCAATTTAATAATAAGCCAGATGAAAGATACTCAAATAAAATTTTCCCCCAAATCGGAAATGTAGATGTTATGATCACTCACATCAAAAGTAACATTTGCTCCTTCCCTTCCTTTAATATTTGCATATCCACCAATCCAGAACAGTTGTACAGTACAACTCCTTCAGGACTCTCAAATTTTGACCTTTTCTGCAAACACGCACCCTCTTATCCTGGATCTTGAAAATCCAAGGATTACTGTTTTCCAAAGTTCATGTAGAAGATTCATAAGAGAAAAACAAGCATAAATATTGGCAAAAGGAAGGAACCACACAGGAGCACAAAGGCAAGAGAGGCATTTGATTCCAAAAAAAAAAAAAAAAATGTTTTTATTACATGCCACCCAAATCAGGCATGGTATGTGGAAGACACTGACCAACACCTGTTGCTGATAAAACTAGGGAAAGTCAGCAGGGAGAGAAAGGTGATTATATGAAAAAGAGTAACAAACTACACAGCTTACTGAGAAACCTCACAAAACTACCTACCCTAATTCAGCCATGCAAGTTACCACATGCCCAGGGAGAGATGAGACAACATGCCTTTTTTAAAAAATGAAATACTGCCTTGCAGTCTAGTATTTGTAGGTTAGGTTTTCTATATGTGTTGAGAACATCTAGCTGCTAGCAAATATCACAGTATGGGCAAAGCAACAGAAGGTTAAGTGATAATAAATAAAAAACTTTACAGAGCCAGAAGTTAAACAATGCAATACTGTAGGTGTTTTAAATTTATCTGCAAGGCTGAACTAGATACATAAGGGTTTTTTTTCTATTTCTTTCCTTTTCTCATCCAAACCTCTCAAAATTAGCAAACTGAACATGATAATGATACTCTAGTAACCTTTTTATTTCCAAAGACTTTAGGAAAGTATCTTTATAAGTAAACCTTTTGAAATTATATTTGAAAACCTAGAGGGGAAAAAAAAATCAGGAAAAAAGTCTAAGACAAATATAGAAAAATAAAAAGGCTCTGCCTTTCTGGTCCATGAATATATAATTACATGGACTGAGAATTAATCTAACTATATGCAATACCAATAGCCAGGGAATATTTTCAAAATTTTCTCTGAAGCCTTTAAAGGAAAAACATCCTTAATTTCCAGAAAAATTTAAAAATACTACTAAAACAAGTTTCCTTTTTTAATTCCTTACCCCATGTTATCTCAGAATATTAAAATAAACTTTCATATTTTCTTTAAATAGCCAAGCCGTCCTAATTCTCCTGCTTTTGAAATGAAATTTCAAAAAAGAATAGAGTCTGAGCATAGTATTTAAAAATTCAGAAAAAAGTTTAAACCTATTGTGATTTTTCTATAATGTAAAATCGGCTCCTCAGCAGTTTGCTGGTAATTTTTGAAGTTATGGAATAAGTTACACTCTGTGAAATCAATTAACCAGATATCTTATAGTAGAAAAATAAAGCCTAGTTTTAGTGAAGCGGCAACTGTCTTGGGAACAAGTGATGCCATTTGATAACTAGAAAAATACTCACCTACAGGGTGTCTTGGATTGGTGGATGTGCAAGGTGTAGTAGAAAACAGAAAAACTGTTATAGAGAAAAAAAGACAGTAGGCCAAATTACTGAACCAACCGTTTCAAAATACCTCTGACATGACCAGCACTCTTGCACAAATAAAATGAACGTACACCAGTGTATGTGAATGTTCATTTTGATTCTTTAAACAATATATTTCTGGCCTCTTCTTGTCCCAGACATCATAGTCCCTTATACAACTTTTTTTAAGTTTCTTTATTTAAAAAATATCAAAAACTACTTTCTCTGAATATTAATGATATGAAAGGCAAAAATCAGGCCACTGAAATTAGAAGTATCCATGCAAGGAAGCACTAACAATATAAACTGCACCTATATTTATAAGGGTCCTTATCTCAAAAGCTAAATTTCAAATCAGTACGTTAGATGCCAAATTAAAATGTTCAGTGTGTGAAAATTCACTGTATCTTTAAAAAATGAAGAATATACAGCCTATAACAAGCCATTTTCATTAAAAACTGAAAACTGGAATAATTTTAAATACAGAGGTACATGAAGCAGAAACCTCCAAGCCAGTACAGCTTTCACTTTCCTAAAAGGGGCTATATGAGAAAAACAACTTTTTGTCATCAATGAATTTCCAGAATTTGTCTTGGTCATGTTACAGTACTAAAATTATAAAACACAGGTAAAAGAAAAATCTTAGGGGCTAAATTTGTCCTCAATTTTTATAAAAACTAAAAAGCACTATTTAAATAAGTTTAATTCCTTAAACCATGCTATCAAAACTGTTAAAATAAATAATATGTCTCCATTACTGATAACTTTATTATATTTGTCACTTACTCCATTTATGTTCTATTGACCTAAGATTTACTGAGCATCTCTGTGAAAAGAAGGCACTGTCTGGGATCTGAAGATTCAGGATTCAAGAAATAAAAAGCTCTATTTCTTTACAAGCATATAAAATCAGCCTGTTATAAAACACAACTATACTAGAGTTTCTGAACAATGGATTTAATACAAATCAATATTTCTTGAAAATTAAAAACACCCAAAATCCTTTTCTGATATTTTCGTTGCTAAAAACATCAATAATTTCAGTAAATGTGATACAATTTGGGCCAGGATAATTTAATTTGTTTACAATTCAAAAAAAAATGTGCTATGGTAAAAGACAGATGTGTACCCACATGCACAAACACAAGAGTATCCAAAGTATACACAGACTGTTATGGAGAAACCCAGAAATCCTTTTTCATAAGCAAGAGCATCCAAAGTATACACATAGGTAAGTATATTAATTCCTTAATGCCACATAACCAAAACAGATTTCCCCTGAGAATTTCCAGATACAATTTCTTTCTAGGGAACAAAAAATACTAAAATTTTCACCCCAAAAAATACCTTACTGACCATGTGAAATTACTCATAACACCATATAGTACCCAAACTCCAAAGCTTTGAACAGACCATATTTAAATTTATCAATTCGATCATAACTCTGTATTAATGAAAAAGATTAAATATAACACACTCATCAATCCCTTTTTTCCTAAATCAGCAGTGGAAATAATACAAGAGGGAAAAAAATACATATGAAAATGTCAGTAAGGGGACTCATAGTTGTTGCTATTTTTTATTTTAAGAGTTTTAATACAGTAAGTCTTTTACTACAGATACTAACATCTCTGACTTTGTTGTAGGGTTCAATAATTACTTGTGAACTTACTGGGACAACCATAAATCTTCCAGGCTACATCAGTTTCCATTCTCCTTCCAGAGCATTTGGAAGACTATGAAATGCTCAGTAACATACATACACACATGCGCACACACAGAGTTACTTTATGAACGCTGGCAACTGTTTCAGTTATAAATGTCGAACTACTGTCCAGTGATCAGCTAAAGTACTATATTTCAAAGTGTGGTTTACTGAAAACCTAGAATAGTTACAACTGGGATGCATGTTTGAAGTGCAGATTTCTGGGCTTATCCCAAATTTCATGAATCGGAATCTCTGGGTGTGGTGCCAGGGAATCAGAAATTTTAATAAGCACCCCCAGGAGATTCTCATGCTCATTAAATTTTAAGAAACAATGAGGGACTTCCCTGGTGGTCCAGTGGCTAAGACTCCGCGCTCCCAATGCAGGGGGCCTGCGTTCAACCCCTGGTCAGGGAACTAGATCCCACATGCTGCAACTTAGAGTTCGCATGCCACAACTAAAAGATCCCACACACATCAACAAAGATCCCGCATGCCACAACTAAAGACCCGGTGCAGTCAAATAACTAAATAAAGATTTAAAAAAAAAAGAAAGTAAGAAAGAAACAATGAGAAAACCCTACAGCAGTCACTAACTCCTCTACCATTTTTCATGCAACTGATAATATTACTCAATAGCTGGGGCATTCAGAAGAAGAAACAGTTCTAGGTCATATATCTGCTTGTGTGTGGATGTTTTAAAGAATGGCATAGAATTAAACACGGTCCCCATGGCATAAAGAAATATGAAGTAGGGCCCTTCCCCCCTTTTCATCTTATCACACACATAAATACAGATCTTTAAAGGTGATTTAAGACTTCTTTCCTTTAAAACTACCTTTCGTGTTCATGTTACACTATTAAGTAACCCAACTTAATTTATATCACATATCTTAGAGGCAGGGGAAAAGAAAATCACAGAAGAATAACTTGCCACAGACCAAACCCTTATATTCCACATCTATTTAGAGAGGATTCTACCTATAGAAGGACTGGCTACAAAGAGAAGTAAAGCAAAAGGGAAGAAAAGAAAGGGAATACAGAACAGAAGGATAGAAAGAAGGTTTTTTTTTTATCTTTCCAGCATTTCAGCACCTGACTTATGTGCTCTCCTCCCTAGGACTTTTATACCTAGTTATACCCAGGCTTACCAATCTCTACAAATTAAGAAAAAATTCCTCAGTTTCATTATATAATAGCCTCTTTTTGAAGAATTTTCCAGAAAAGACAGTATTATGTTATAATAAATAATTTTTAATATGCACTTAAAATACAAACAATCAGGGATTAACCGTGACAGTTTACATGGTCTCTGGTCAGTGTTCAGAGAAAGTCTGAGCTTCAGCTACCATGACTACAAAATTCTGTCTCAGTGCCTTGTTAGATTAGACATCCAGGTGGTGGTCACTTCAGAATAAGCCCTACTTCCAACCCAGAAGCTCATAGGTGGAAGCAGAGAAGATGAGATGTCTTGACATACTGGATGCAATGTAACACAACCAAAACAATAAATGGAGGGGTTTTGTTGCTTCCCACCACCAAGTGACACTTCTCTCCACCCTCCTCACCAACATGACAGAAAAGTAGTAAAAGCCAAGATATGTGAAAGAGACCAAAGAACATGCAGTCAGAATTCAAATTTAGCCCAATGATGCCAAGTAGGATTCAGAGAAAAAAAAAATCCCAGGATTCCAATAAGATCAACATAGTTTACTACAGTGCTTCATATTTCCTTACCTAACATTAAGCCAGTATTGTGTTTGTGAATATACACACACATTAGCCAGAAGGAACAACTATAGACAGAATGTTCCTCTTTCAAAGTGATTTTATCTTTCAGTTTGTTTGATACTGTCAAGGATACATGTAAAAGGAAACAAAAAATTCTAAACCATAGAGCAGAGTATAAACTAAAATCACAAAGTTTATCCATTCCCCAAATCCTCCAAATTCCTTCCCCCAAGCCAAAACAAAGATTATTAACAGTTTTTGGGGAGTATTCTTGGATAATATTTCTACTTATATATAAACATGAACATATATTTTTAAGTTTTTTTTTACATGAAGAAGATCATACTTAGATTTACAACTTGCTTTTTCACTAGTATCTCCTTCACCTTTCCGTATCAGCCTATGTAAATCTACCTCATTCTTGTTAATGACTTCCTAGTATTCCTTTGTTACTATATTTTAGCCAGTCCACCATAAAAAGGACATTTAGTTTGTTTCTTTTTGTCTTATTTTGTTTGGTAATTCTACACACAATGTTTTGATGAATAACCTTGTACATTCAGCAGTGAATACTTATAGCTAATATATCTTTAGGAAATTTTTTTTGTTTTTTGAACAAGCGTTTTTTTTTTTTTTTACATCTTTATTGGAGTATAATTGCTTTACAATGGTGTGTTAGTTTCTGCTTTATAACAAAGTGAATCAGTTATACATATACATATGTTCCCATATCTCTTCCCTCTTGCGTCTCCATCCCTCCCACCCTCCCTATCCCACCCCTCTAGGTGGTCACAAAGCACCGAGTTGATCTCCCTGTGCTATATGGCTGCTTCCCACTAGCTATCTATTTTACGTTTGGTAGTGTATATATGTCCATGCCACTCTCTCACTTTGTCACAGCTTACCCTTCCCCCTCCCCATATCCTCAAGTCCATTCTCTAGTAGGTCTGTGTCTTTGTTCCTGTCTTACCCCTAGGTTCTTCATGACATTTTTTTTCCCTTAGGAAATGTTTTTTAATATAAAATTCCTGGGTCAAAAGATACTTGAAAGTTTAAAAGATAGTTCCAAACTACACTCCAAAATCAATAAATAAATTTACATTTCCACTAACCAAGTATGAGCACCCATATCTCCAATATTAGGTTTATCAAGCTTTTCATTTTTACAAGCCTGATAGTTGTTTTAAAATAGCATCTTCCTGCTTTAATATGCTTCTCTTTTTTTTTCACTTATAAGTAAGGTAAAGAATCTTTTCAAATTTTTATTGGTTGCTTTTGCTACTTTTTTCTCCCTATAAATGTCATGCTCCTATTTTGCCAATTCTTTTATTAGGTTGTTATTCTTTTTTCTTCCTGATTTTAATATATCTTTGTATAGTAAGGAACTTGCCCTTGACATGTGTTGCAAATACAAATTTTTACCAGGTTATGTCTATTAATCTTACTTAAAGAAAGTTTCTTGTCATGTGTAATTTAAAATTTTATAAAGTCAAATTTGTTCTTATCTTTATGTTTCCTGGCTTCCGTTTATTGCCTTGAAATTAAATACTTTCTCATGTCCAAGATAATATACTGACCTTGTGAATTATCCTAACACTTTTATAGTTCCACTGACAATCTAGAATTTATTTTGGGGCTAAAGAAAAAGGTAGGAAATCAGTTTTGTTTTTTCTTATTCCCTTCATAGAGCCAGCCAGTTTTCTAACACTATTTATTAAATAATCCATCTATTATATGATATCAAATGTCATCATCATCATCATATACTCAACATCATCAGATACTAAATTCTATTTCTACACAGGCCTAAGCATGATTTCTCACTTTTGTTCTATTGTTTTGTCTATCCCTGCACAGGTACAAATACTTTATTACCACAGGTCTATTACATGTGTAAACATCTGGTAGGGAATCCTCATTACACTTTTTTCTCTAGAATTCTCCTTGCTATGCTCATATTTATTTTCTAGAGGAAACAAAGAGCCTTTTTTTAACATCTCCTCTTAAATTTGGAGGGATTATAATTATAATTATAATTGCACTTAATTTATAGATTAATTTAGAAAAGAACTCATAGCTATCCAATGTTGAGTCTTACCAGCCATTAGTTGTGAAAGGAGCTGCAGCAGTAGTGATAAACATGATGATAGCTGTCATTGTTGAGTACTGTATGCCAAGACTATTGGATGAGCTTGTTTTAATAATCACAGTAATCTTATGTGGTATCATTATCTTCATTTCATAGACGAGAAAATTAAGGCTCAAACAGGTTAAGCAACTTGTCCAAGGCCACAACCAATACACAAGTAGCTGAGATTTTAATCTGTGCAATATGACTTGAGTCTACACTCTGAATTACAGTAATTAAAAACAAGGTGTGGGGTCTTCCCTGGTGGCTCAGTGGTTGAGAGTCTGCCTGCCGATGCAGGGGACACGGGTTCGTGCCCCAGTCCGCGAAGATCCCACATGCCGCGGAGCGGCTGGGCCCGTGAGCCATGGCTGCTGAGCCTGCGCGTCCAGAGCCTGTGCTCCACAACGGGAGAGGCCACAACAGTGAGAGGCCCGCGTACCACAAAAATTAAAACAAAAACAAAAACAAAACAAAACAAGGTGTGCCTTTCACTTATTCAACTGTCCTCAAGTGACTTTTTAGCTTTCTTCTTTTAGGCCATGCAAATTAATTGTTTAAGTTAATTCCTAGGTAAACTTAGTTGCTATTTTAAATGGGACCTCTTCTTCCATTACACAGTTGACCCTTGAACAAGGCAGGGGTTAATCTGTGTATAATTTATAGTCAGGCCCTCTAGATTTGCAGGTTCTCTGCATCCACAGGTTCAACCAACCATGGACCTTGTAGTACTGTATTTACTGCTTAAGAATATCCATGTATAAGTGGACCCGTGCAGTTCAAACCCGCATTGTTCAAGGGTCAACCATATTTCTAACTTGTTATCGTTTGTATAAAAGGAAACTATTGATTTTATAACATTAACTTTGAAATTGTCTGCCTTACAGAATTCTCTTATTGGCCCTAACCGTTTTTCAGTTAATACTACAATCATATCATAGGCAAATATTTACAACTTCAGTGTGTTCATTCCAATATTTATATATCTCACATGTAACTAAATCAATTTTGCATGCCTTAGTGATGGTATATTACTCTTTCAATGTGCTACTAGATTCCATTTGTAATATTTACTTTATGACCACTGTCTAAGTGAGATTACACTACAATTTTCTTTGTATTTCTTTCAAAGGTTTAGCATCACTCTTTTTTTTGATTTCACATCTTTCCTTCTTTTTCTATGCTTTGGAAAAGTTTAACTGGCATCAAAATAATCTTATCCTTTAAGATTAAAAGAATTCACCTGTGAAACTGTTTGAATTTAGTGCTTTTTGACACTCAATTTCTTCTTCCACAACTACTGTCTATTTAGATCCTCTCTCCTCTGAAGTCAACCTTGTTAATTTATATTTTCCTAGTAAATCACCTGGATTTATTTTAAATGGTACCAAGTAATTCTCTTACTTGCATAAAGACTGCAATAATTTTGTCTCACTAAAAAGGAAAAATACAAGCAAACATATAAATCAACATTATTGTAAAACACTCCCAGCCAGGATAAATTAAATGTATAAAACTTGGAGAAAATTACAGGTATATAGTTTTTTAGGCAGGCCATGGGTTTTGGAAAAAAAAACTTTAAATAGGGCTTTAGAAGTAGTGAAGTACTGCTAGGATGTTCATACCCAAAGAATTGTAACTAAAGAGAAATAAAACTGACATTATGAACTGTTTAAAAAACTCTATTTCATGCTACAAGGTACAGAACGGTTTTCAATTAGATAGTTTATGTATTAAATATTTATGAACTATAACTGAAAAAACAACAAAACTGTGTGCAGTGCTCTTAAGTGTTACTACTCCAGCCATCTAATCTCTAAAAGTAGGCTAAATATCAAAGTAGAAAGTGACATTCAAACACTTAATGAGTACTTACTATGAGCTGGGCACTGTGTCAGAGACACAGAAATGGTGAAGACATGGTCTCTTGGTTCAAAAAACTTATTCCCTTAGCCTCTAGTTCCAACATGACACACTTATAATAAATTCACAGTTATATATTAAAACGTCAAGAAATATAAACAGCCCCACTATAATTTTGCTTCACAAGCTAGCAAATATAAAGTAGTTGAAAATCAAATATCAAACACACTTCATTATTGATACAAATGTATATAATTTTAAAACTGCTATCACTTTTCTATATTAATTTTAAATCCTGGCATTCTCAAAGTGGATATCATTTCCCTTACTACGATAAGGCTGTAAGTACAGATAGAAGTCTAAAGAGGCCCTGAAAAAAGGGTCAGTAAAAGGCAAAAAGAAGCTCCCTTTCTACACTGTTTAATGAAATGAACCTTTAATACAAGAAATTGGATTATTAAAATTTCAGAGAAGAATGAAGTATCATGGGAAAAACAATGAGCTCACTTTAAAATATCAACAGAATCCTCTGCCTTAATATTAGAATGTTAATGAATAACCAACAAAAAGTTAATATTCATATTACTGTTCTTTGAAAAAATTTTATCTATAATCACTACCGAGATATAAACAATAAGAAAGTAGGAAGTACTTTGATACAGTACAAACCTACCTGTGCACATGATTCTTCAGGTGTTTTGGCACTAACTGAATAAAGTGCTGGGAGATCTAGCCTGTGCACAGAGAATTTTTCTAGAGTGTGCAAAAGTGCTGGAGCAAGGTGAGAAGTTTGACCTGAGCCTCGTTCTCCAGACAGCAATAGTCTTGGCCTGTAAGAGGTTGGCTGATGATATGGTGACCTGCAATAAACGTAAGACATAATAATTATTTCAAAACCATACACTCTAAAGACCAAAATAAAATATTAGGAAAATATTTACATAAAAGAATGTAATGCCAAATTAATAGAACTTTTTTTTTACCTCTCTCATTTTTTTAAGTACAGCAAAGCATTTTTTAAATAATTACAGTTTTAAAATACTGATCTCTCTGGCCATATTAATACCAAGACATAAAAGTATAAAAATCCATCCTAAAAGAAAGTTCATCCTATCATACCACATATATTAACATGGAAAATGCTTCAGACAGTAAGTATGATTTAGTTATGAATTAACCCAGGTCAAATGTTAAGAATTCCACTTCTCCAACAAAGAGGTACATCTAAAGATTACTCAAAATGTAGGACTTCTGGGCTTCCCTGGTGGCACAGTGGTTGAGAGTCCGCCTGCCGATGCAGGGGACACGGGTTCGTGCCCCAGTCCGGGAGGATCCCACATGCCGTGGAGCGGCTGGGCCCGTGAGCCACGGCCGCTGAGCCTGCGCATCTGGAGCCTGTGCTCCGCAACAGGAGAGGCCACAACAGTGAGAGGGCCGCGTGCCGCAAAAAAAAAAAAAAAAAAAAAAAAAATGTAGGACTTCTTTTTTTTAATGGTTAAAATGGTAAATTTTATAAATATTTTATCACAGTTTTTTTTAACATCTTTATTGGAGTATAATTGCTTTACAATGCTGTGTTAGTTTCTGCTTTATAACAAAATGAATCAGTTATACATATACATATATCCCCATATCTCTTCCCTCTTGCATCTCCCTCCCTCCCACCCTCCCTATCCCACCCCTCTAGGTGGTCACAAAGCACCGAGCTGATCTCCCCCTGTGCTATGCGGCTGCTTCCCACTAGCTATCTATTTTACATTTTACCACAGTTTTTAAAATAGGAAAAAAAAAAAGTAGGACTCCTTCAGTGGCAGCAATTTTGTTTCTAGGCCAAAAAAACTTAACTGTTCTTATCCTAATATACGATATCTAAAGCCCTACACCAGAGAAGGCAAATTTAGGATAACATATTAAAACAAACTCAATCAGTATTTTCAAGATTCTACAGCACCATTAAAAAGATAAACAAGGGGCTTCCCTGGTGGCACAGTGGTTGAGAGTCCGCCTGCCGATGCAGGGGACATGGGTTCGTGCCACGGTCCGGGAGGATCCCACGTGCTGCGGAGCGGCTGGGCCCGTGAGCCATGGCCGCTGAGCCTGCGCGTCCGGAGCCTGTGCTCCGCAACGGGAGAGGCCACAGCAGTGGGAGGCCCGCGTAGCACAAAAAAAAAAGATAAATGAAAAAAGTTTATCTAATATCACTATAGATAATGCAGGAAATTCTAAGCAATGCAATAAGAATAAAGCAAATTTAAAAATGGAACTAACGGAAAGAAATTGAACAAACACTGTTACTTGTAAAGAACATGATTATACACTAGAAAATCCAAGAGAATCAACTGATGACTGCCATAGTCCACCAGCAAAATAACAAGACTGAAGATGGAAATAGAAAAACCAAAAGATTTTCCTAAACACCATCAATAACCAATATAAAAAAGGAAGGAAGATTCTACTCACAACTGCAAAAATACAAATGATAAACAATATTAAATAATCTTAACGAGAGAGGTATGAAACTATATAGAATACATCATGAGCCTGAATATAGATGTCAATTCTTCCTATGCATTTATACCTAGCTATAGTTAACTATATACATATGGTTGGTTTATAGTATTTTATTTTATAGATTTTAAAAATGCAAATCAAAATCTCAAAAAAGATTTGAGCAGGGGGGGCGGGGCGGAGATTTAAACTTATTTGCAACATTATCTGAAAAAATAATCAAGTAAGAACATCAAGGGGACTTCCCTGGTGGTCCAGTGGCTAAGACTCTACACTCCCAATGCAGGAGGGCTGGGTTCCATCCCTGGTCAGAAACTAGATCCCACATGCCGCAACTAAGAGTTTGCATGCCACAACTAAAAGATCCCGCATGCCGCAACTAAAGATCCTGCATGCCTCAACTAAGACCCGACGCAGCCAAATAAATAAATTTTTTTTTAAATTAAAGAAAAAGAACATCAAGAAAATTTTGGATAAGTGTGCTAACATCAAGAAAATTTTAGGTAAGTGTGCTAGCTCCAATTTCAGAACATTTAAACCTGTTTTAGTAATTAGCACTTCATACACACTTCTTGTTTAATTTTCTTAACAATTCTATGAAATACATAAGTTTCCTCTTACTAAATAGATAAAGAACCCAAGGCTAAGAGGGGTTAGGTATAAGATTATACAACTGGGTGTCCATATAACTGCAAAGTCCAGGTTCTAAAACACAAAGTTAAGATGCGCCCTACTTTATACTGATACATATTACAGAACAGAATAATAGAATGAAGAATACACCAAAGAAAAGAAACACAGATCAGTGGTACATAGCAGCCCAGGAAACAAATCATAGTAATTGAAAGAATTTTATATAAGATAATAAGCATAAAAATAAATGGAACAGAGATGAATTATAACACAAGTATTGTTTTAAAATAGGGAGGGGGTTTCCCTGGTGGCGCAGTGGTTAAGAATCCGCCTGCCAATGCAGGGGACACGGGTTCGATCCCTGGTCCAGGAAGATCCCACATGCCACAGAGCAACTAAGCCTGTGTGCCACAACTACTGAGCCTGCGCTCTAGAGCCTGCAAGCCACAACTACTGAAGCCCACATGCCAGATCTCCTGAAGCCTGCATGCCTAGAGCCTGTACTCCACAAAAAGAGAAGCCATCACAATGAGATGCCCTCGCACCGAAACGAAGAGTAGCCCCCACTTGCCGCAACTAGAGAAAGCCCGCGCACAGCAACCCAATGCAGCCAAAAACTAAATTACTTAATTAAATAAATAAATCTATAAAAAAAATAGGGAGGATTCAGATCCTCATTTCACAAAACAAAATGAATTCTAACACAGAAACAAAAAAAAACAAAAGATTCATGTTTTTTGTTTTTTTTTTTCTTTTTTTGGGGGGGTACGCGGGCCTCTCACTGTTGTGGCCTCTCCCGTTGCGGAGCACAGGTTCCGGACGCGCAGGCTCAGCGGCCATGGCTCACGGGCCCAGCCGCTCCGCGGCATGTGGGATCTTCCCGGACCGGGGCACGAACCCGTGTCCCCTGCATCAGCAGGCGGACTCTCAACCACTGCGCCACCAGGAAAGCCCTCATGTATTTTTAATTCATAAAAATCGAAAAGCTTTTGTTACTCAAAAATTACAATCTGAACCAAATGGCAAACACTCAAATGAGACAAATAATTAAATTTGCCATTAATAGGATTGGTTCTTAATGCATAAAGAGCTTATATGACAGTATTTTGACAAAAAACACCTTCTTATACAAAGAATGTAGACAATTCAAAAAGAAAATAGAAATAAATAACTTCTTAAAAAATGTTCATTCAACAATTTTAGAATGCTTCCTATGTTGAATGCCTTGGCCCGTGGTATCCAACAGTACCACTGTTATCATAGCGCTCATAACTCAGTGCATTTATTGGAAAAAGGAAGTAAATTACTATAATTCAGTGTGATTAATAAGCAGCACTCTTTAAGTACAGGGTGCTATCAGAGACTCATAAATGGCTTTCCTGAAAAAGTGTTATGAAAGCACAAACCCAACAGATTGAAGGCAGAAAGGATGAATTTCAAGAAATAAAAACAGAATGTACAAAGGACCAGAGGCTAAAAAAACCTCTTGGCCCTTTGGGGTAGAGGATATAGTTCATTACAGCCAGCTTCTTTTAAGGTTTTAGGGTAATGTAAGGGTAAAGATACCGGGGTAAAGGAGGGGAAGGGAGAAGGAGAATCAGACTGTGAAGGGCTATGAAGGGTTCTGTAAACCACGTTAAAAGTTGGAATGTACACTGAAGACAATGAGGAAGCATTAAGATGCTTAAGCAGGGGAAGTGACATAAGCATACACATGTCTTTGGATGACAACTCTAACTCAGCATGTCAGTATAGGAAAGGGTTTTGAAAGAAGGCGAAACAATAGGAAAGGTGACCAGTTAGGAGTTTGCTATAATAACCCAGGCATGAGATGTTAATAACAGTATAGACAAGAACAGTGTCAGAGGAGGTAGAAGGAAGAGCCTGGAATTAGACTTACTTAGTAAGAAAAATCCATAGGACTTGGTCATTTACTAGATATAGAAGGGAAGAAAGAGGAAAGAGTTGAGAATGATGTCGAATTCTAGCTGGGACAACTGAATGGATGGTAGCTCATAGGACTCATGGGAAGAGAAGGAAAGACACAAGCCAGCATATACCGAAAGATCTGTGACAACAAAGGGTGATAGGCAACTGGACAAAGTTTAAAGCTCAAGAGTGATCTAGGCTTGAGAAAGATTTGGTAGTTACTAACAAAGATGAAAAATAATGAAAATATTGAGAAACATCATTTATCTGTTAGATTGATAAATATTAGAATACCGTTATTAGCAAATAGATGATGGGAAAATTGGTATTCTCATGAATAGTGAGAATGGAAAAAAGTACAATTTTCTGAAATTAAATTTGGCAAGTATGCCAAATATATGCCAAAATGTATATCCAAGGATATTCTGCAATTCATCCCACTCCCAAAGATTCCCTTACTTCTTAGTGTTCTCTACATTTTTTCCCATAGTACTTATCTTCTAACATCTTATCTATCACACTGATTGTTTTATTGTCCGTCTCCATCTAAAATGTAAGCTGAGTAAGGGCAGGGATCCTAGTATATTTGGTTCACTGACATATTCCAATTACCTAGGACAGCATCTGGCACATGATGGGCACTTTGACAAAATATCTATATGAGTGAATGAATATATGAAAGTGCAAACAATTCAAATAAATAAGAAAATATTATTTTCATCTATCTAGTTGGCAAAGATTTTAAAAGACGAACAGTGCTCAGAAATTACAAGGGAATAGAAAAAATAACCCTCTCATATATTAGTGATGAAATGTAAATTGGTACAACCTTTCTGGAAGGTAATTTAACAATCTCTATCAGGTTTTGAAATGTATACACACTTTGACACAGCAATCAGTTTTTAAAATCTACCTTAAGGTCTGAATCAGAAAATGTTATAAAGATGTATACTTAGAAAGATGTCTATCACAGCACTGTTTATAAAAGAGGAAAACTGGAAATTTCAATTTTTATCAATAAGGTTATATAAATTATGAAACATCCAAAAAATATACTATGCAGCTATTTTAAAAGAATGACATTAAACATATACTGACATGAAATAACATTCCCAACATAGTGGGGGGGAAGCAAGTTACATTAACAACCTTACAGGAGAATATAATTTGTATAAGATAATATATGGGTCTGTCTATATGGATACAGAGAATATGGAAGTGTGGTCACCAAAATGTTAACACATATTACCTTCAGGTGCTTGGGCTTTAATTTTTACTTTCTTCTTTATGCTCTTCTTTTTTATTTGAATTTTCTACAGAGTATATCGTCTTTCTAATCAGAAAAAACAAAGCTACTTTCATTTGGAAAACCTTAAAAAGTTCTGTTTCTAATCCCCTTATGGTAATATACAATAAGAAAGAAAACTTATCTTCCATCATAAAGGTTCTCTACCAGATTGATAGGCCTTAAATAGCTTGACTTCTATTTCATCTTAAATCTAAAGAAAAGGTTGCAACACTGTTTTAGGAAACTATTCCCAGAAAAAGAAACCTACCATCAAAGCCCAAACTAGTGTTACTGACACCAGCATTAAAGTCATGCTTTCTACTTGTCTAGAATCTTTTATGTATTAATCTGGCATGCTAACACATGTTGCTCAAACAAAAAAGCCAAACCAAACCAAATCAACAACAACAAAATACATGTGTAGTCCTCATTAAAGGCTTATGTTCTAAAGTAAATGCTTCTTTGGAAAGTGTGAAAAATCATATCATCCAACCTACCCTAAAAAACCCTATCTACCTATTAAGCTCAGAAATCAATTTGGAAACCACATAGTACAAGAGAAAGAATATGATCCCAGGAAACAAATAGTACCAAGTCTGCCCCCTACTAGCAGCATGATCATGGGCAATTTACTTAACTTCTTTGTATCTCAGTTTCCTCATCTATAAAATGATGATACCACAAATGCTAATGACTGTTGAGAGGCCTATATGTATTACTATATACGAAGCCCCAGCTTTATATACCTACCACATGTCTAGTTTGTAATGAGCAACAAATGCTAACTCCTATACCTTCATACTCAAAAGGACAGCAAATGTCACCATTTTTTCTGTGAAGCATTCCTGGACTTCCCTGTGGAAGCTTCTTAGTTCTGCTTTCATAACACTTTAGCCATATCACAATGTTTGTCACCCCCAAGAACAAGAACTCTTCCAGAGTAAGAACTATGTTATATCTTATTCATGCTTCGAGCACCTAGTACAATGCCTGGCACAGGGTAAAAAAAAAAAAATGGCAGAATGAGTGAATAAATAAATAATTTATCAAAACATCTTTAAAAAACAGCTCATTCTAGGATATAGCTGTCTCACTATTAAATTAAAGTCAAAGCAATGAACTAGAAAAGCGTATGTAAAAGAGGTTAAAATTAAACCAATTCCTTGAAAAAGGCTAAGCCAACCAAAATAAGCCATACCACTGATATACATTAAATCAGTAACAGAATGTTCTTATTGAAAAATTGATAGTTTCTTAGCTCCTACTATGTATTTCAATTCAAATAACTAAAATTGTCAAAACAAACAGCACACACATGGCACACAGGCTAGCCAGGTGAAAGTCAGAAAAAAATGATTATTTGGTTTTCCCTTAGCCATTAATAAACAGATCTGTAAAATCACTGAAACAGTTTAAGAAAACTTCCCAGAGGGCATAAAAGAAAGGCTCTGGAGTGAAGAAAAAAGTTTCTAATAGAAGAGCTTGCTGTTAAAGAGTAAATTAAAGTAATTTAGTCTCATTTCAAAAACCAAAAAACAAGGAAGGGTTATCAATGCAAATAATCAAATTAACATTTCACCAAAATCTACATGGGAAAAACTTTGATTAAAGACTTAAATGTGTTCAAAATATCTCTAAAGAAAAATTACTTAAAAGTATACACAATCCAGTGTCTTCTAATAAAAGTCCTATTAGACCTACTTGACTGGAGCATTATGATTCTTTATCATGATAATTATGTAAATGCAAGTGATGACGCTGTTAGTATTTGAAAACTATTTAGTCTCTTAATTTAAAATTACATTAGCACTAAAATTGTTTACCCATTGAAGTGCACAGCAAAAGCTGCTTTAATATAGACAAAGGTAAATGTAAATAGAAAAAACATAAAATCTAAATTAGGAAAGTGTAAACTAATGAGGTTTTGGAGAATCAGAAAGTTATTTGTTTAGTTACTGAGCAATTTCTAATTCAAAACCTCTTTAGTACCCTTAGAATCCTAAATTATCATTATGAAACTTATTACAATCAAAATATTCTAGATCATGGTAAATATTTCATTTCTGTCCACTTTAGTTCAACTAAAAAGCAATAAAATTGGGGACATGGGTTTACTTTCTGAAGGCAACCCTTCCTTCTACTCTACTTAAAAAAAAAAAAAAAAAATCCCACAATCATTTTAGGAAAAAATATCTTGAGTTGACCAATAAACCAATTTATTACCACACAAAAACATAGACACAGTAAAGTTTTCCAGAATTGTGTCCAAACAACAGAAAAACAAAGTCCTCCAGGTTACAACCATAAGTAAAAATATACTGTAATTCTAACTATGAAGTAGTAAAAATCACTCTAAATTGAAAGAAATTTCAATATAAATTGAAATCAATGATATAAATTGCTTACATTGTAAAATGAAGGTAAGGTTTATGTACAGCAGCAGCTGATGACTGTTTCTTTGGTGATCCTGAGTGACAACTGGTCTCGAAAATTGATAAAGCATTCTCATCTTCACTATCATCTAAAATCAGAGTTTCTATATCTATTTAAAAAAAAAATCACAAAGATTATGAGGCTTAAAAAGTCCTTTAATATTAGTGCCCTACCAAAGCTAAGAAAAACTGGTTTAAAAATCAAGTGGCAAAAACTAATAAGTTATCCATCAAATAACACAGATTGTCCAAGGAAATTGACAAACTACAGTATTCTGAATAATTTATAAATGGAACCAATGTAATTCTTTCACCTTTACAGACTAGTTAAGTGTTATGAGATGCATTTTGGGAGACTACAAGAACTCTGGAAAAGAAATGGCACTCTCATAAAATACTCACCTACTTACTAAAAATTTCTAAGTTAATTTTGACCAAAACCAGTACATTTAATATAAATAAGATGGTTTAATTAATAGAGTAATTGAAGTATGGCCCAGTTCTTACAAAAGCAACAAGGAACAAATTGACCTTTATTTTTTCACATGGCACACACACACATATTTCAAGGAAAATCTAGTCTTAGTTAAGAAGGGACTCAGGAATTCAGTGGGAAAAAAACCAATCTTAAAAAATGTACTCATTCAAGTAACACTGGGTCTTAAGTTGTTGTTCGATGGACTAACGGGAACTAAAATTCCTATTGAAAGTGCCATACTTAAAAATTTATCTGGACTACAACCTAAAGTATTAATAGCCGTAATTCATACACACTTAACAAAAGCGTCAATTCATTCAATAAAAAGCAATGCTACATGTGTAGGAGAAATGGGAGGAAATTAAGATTGACAGAAATCATACCCTTCCCCCAAAAAAACAAAGAAAAAAAAATAGGCATGCTTTCTAAAATGAGATACTGAATTGTGCTGGCAGACACAGATTTCAATGGCTTTTAAAAGCCAAGTATTTAATACAACTAATATTGTAAAGGTTAATCAGAAAATAATTGAGTACCATGTGATTGATAATTTCATATATAAGGAAAGGATACTTGTCTAAGAAAAATATTAAAGACCAAAACAATCCAGAATAATATATCTAAATAATTAAAAAACAATGATTAATAATCAAAGAAAATTTGGTTTCTTTCCTCCACTGGTATGTGACGAAAAAAAATGAAACTAAAGCATACTTTATACTTATGGGGATAAAATGGTAAGAAAACACAGATAATAATGCCATAAAAAAATTCTCAAATGCAAGTAAAGAAGTTACAATCTCTCAGAAGAGAAGGTAAGATTTTTATGACCTTCTAAAGGTGACATAGTCTTTTAAAAATTAAAAAAAAATTGGGAGAAGATACATATCCTCAGTTTTGAAAATCAGAGATAAGAAATGTACAATTCATGGCAGAGTAGCTGGCTCATACATAATATTTGTTCTCCTCCTCATTTGACAAATTTAAGAAATCAAGTAATCGATGTGGTATTTCATGAGATATTTCATGTGATATTTCATGAGAAAATACATATATGACAAGCAAAATTCATTGAATATCGATGATTTTTACTATATATAACAGTTTTACCATTAACATAATTCATTGGACAATTTTTTATACAGTGCAGACTACATGTTAAACAAAGAAAATGAGGATAATTTTTTTTAATTACTGTCTCTTCTAAGTTCATGGGCTTTTACTTTGATTAGCACAGGAACCTAGAGTTTTCCTGTATGTGAGTAACATTTTTAAAAGTAGCTTTCTGTTTTTATCTCAAATCCAACCAAACTACAATCTTGAGGCCAGAAGTCAAGACCTTCTATCATCAGGTTCTAATTTACTGCCCTACTAGTAATTTACACTCCATTAGCGCAGCACACTGCAGAGTGCTGTGCCAATAAAACAGTATGATGAGTTGAATCCAGAGGGACATTACAGCAACATGGTTAAGTGCATGGGCTCTGGAGTCAGGCTCCCTGAGCTTGAGCAAGACCTAGAACTTACTGAGTGACCCTATATAAGTGAACATCTTCATTTTTGATAGAGTAAGAGTACCTACCCCCAGGATTGTTATGAGGATTAACAAATGACAATTTATGTAAGGGCTTTATGATAATAAAAGAAATGTAAGCCAATAATATCATAGCCAACTTTTCTAAAGGTGGTAACACTCCTACATTAAGATAGTCAGAATGTTCCAAGAGTGAACAAACAGAACAAACATCCATTCATTCTTTTTATGGACACTGACTAGGCAACTACTGTATGCCAGACAATACACTAGGCCTAGAATAAACAGTGGCCAGTGAAATGGATACATTTCCTATATTCATGGCAAATACAAAAGAGTAACACATAAATACCCTTATAAGAAAACTCAGAATTTATTTACTTATGCCTGTACTTGTTTCATTTTAACAATATGAAAAGGTAATTTATACTACCTTCTTTCTTGTCACTCTGGCTAATTTCAGCATGAGGAAACACTTTTTGCAAGACTGCTAGGATGTTGTTGAAGCTTCTTTCCAGCAGTGGTCTTATGATGGGGGATAGTGCATGTCCCGAAGACATGACAGCACGCTGGGAAGCAGGCACGATATTCTGCATTGCGTGGTAAAAATCTTGGGCGTTGAGCACTATTGAGGAAACATCTAGCTGCAGTTTATGACTGCTAGCATAGATCTGGGGGTAACGCCTCCGCAGGGCAATCAGGGCAGCTTCAGTGCACAGGGCCTTGATATCAGCTCCGCAATAGCCTAATGCACAAAAGGAAAAGGATAACAAAGGTAAGTCCATTTTTCCAAGTATCAACTCTATTTTGCAAATATGCACATCTTTATCTAAAATAAAATACTAAATCAATCATGTGCAATTTCACTAGCAAAATGAAAACTGACCATTTAAAGTCACCTAATAAAACTGTTTACTCATTAAAACTAAAAATGTTTTGAATATTTTAATTAACAAACACATGAACTAATGATATTAAAAGAAAACAAGTCATATATTTTGTGCCAAAACCAATTACAATGTACATCTTTCTTCAGGAAAGGTTTTAAAAAAATAGTTTTATATCAATCTTTCATCAATATTTCCAATTATTAGTTTAGTCCTCATGACATTACAGTTTTCTATAAATTTTTCTAATATTACTAATTTCCAAACACATATAATGGAGCAGTACAAAGTAGTATACATAAGCGGAAACTTCAAAATCAGAGCTATTCTACTACTAACTCTGAGTGCAACCCACAAGCAGGTTAGTATCTTATTACCCCCAAAACTATACTTTAAAGTTATGATCATCTCTGATAGTTCCAAAGGTATTACAGGGAATGAGAATCCATTAAATTTCTACATTATCTTCCTTTATATATATATATTTAGTTTAAAATGATTGATAATCTAGTTCAAAGGGCTACAAAGATATGAGGTATCATCCATTACCCATATTTAACTGATCATGTAGTTAAACAACAGATCAAGCCACCAGTGCTCTGAAATCATTTCATTCATTTGAGCGACAAATACATAGAAAAACATATGAACTCTTAGGTTTTTACCACAAATGGGAAGAAAACCTCAAACTAGTCATGGTGTTTTTTTATATCGACAATGAAACCTGCATTTGGCCACCTTTTATCAGTTATGCCAGCAGCGGGAACCACCCGAACTAATTACAGAACATTAGTCCCTAAGCTCTTCAAAGAGTGGTATCAGGTTTATTTATCTTTTTATATCTCACAATGACCTTGTAGAACACTTAAATACTGAAATTAAAATGGTGATTAGATAGGAAAACTATAAGCAGAGAAGAAATAGTACCAGACTAACTGGCAGAAAAAGAACATTAAGGAACAAAACCATATAAATCAAACTGACTCACACATCTATAATAAATTCTATCCCTATATCCCTCAGTAGGGCAAATGATCACGTTAAACAAGTCCTACACATAACAGAAAACTCCTCACCCTGCTCTCCTTTTTCCACAGCACTTACAACCTTATCATCTACCTATTATGTTTACTGTCTGCCTTCCCCAACTAGAATGTGACCTCTGTAGGAACAGGGGTATTTGTTTGTTTTGTTCGCTAAATGTATCTCAACTACCAAGAACGATGCCTGGCCTGGCATTCAGTAGATATCCAAAAAATATTTCTTGAGTGAAAGAATGAATGAAAAAGAAAAGAGTAACTCCAAGGTTATAGTTTGGAAACGTATAACTATTAGGTTACCATGTATTACAAGAAAGAAGGGGATGAATCATATCTATTAGGCTTTTCTTTTTCTAAGAAATCTAAATTCTTTTACTATTAAACCAACTTACTCACTGTAACTAAAAATTTCAATGAAAACTATCAAGTACTATATTCATAAACATTTATTCAGAGGTAGGGGAAAACTTAATATGACCTATGAGAATTTAATTCAGAAAACTATAAGCAGATTAAGCATTAACACTGCCCCATGACAGCAATCAATCTCCCAAATAATTCTTCAGAATAACCAAGTTTACCACGTCTCTCATTTTATTTTCTATTTCTCAATGAATGAACCTGACAAAAAGTATCTTTTCCTGTTCCATACACATCTGTTACATTAGTTCAACAAAATAACTGTAGAACACCAGCTCAGTTATAAACAGTTAACTAAATAATCCATTTCAGAGGAAGTAAAGAATAAACTACCGTCTTCAAAAAAATATAAACCACATTTCTTTTTCTTCTTTAAAAGTATATATACTTAGTGAACATACTACATGACCCTATTTTTAAGTGCAAAAACCTAATTAAAAAAGAGAAAACGTTCAAAAACAATGCAGAACAGAAAAAAGCCACTAAAAGGTATTTTATGTAGTAAATGTTGCCCATAACATTTATGTTTGACATAATAATACAAATAGCAATGTTTGTTCATTTTTCTTAATTTATTAAAGATAATTTTAAAGCTTATCAACAATAATAGATTCCACTTAAAGAAGTAAATTTTCTTCACTGAGTTAAATAGATGTTTTGTATACTGACACATTTTATTAACCATATCAAAAGAATCACATTTGTTAATATCATCACCAATCTCATCGCTAAAGTCTTTTAAGTGCTGGCAAGCTGTCAGCTCACAATGACAAATATAAGTCATAGAATGCCCTTTGAGAACTGCTGTGTAGCTTATAATCCCTTTTTTGTTTTTTAAAAAATCCTAATTTTTGCTTGGAAGTTTGAATTTCATCATTAGTTATAAACTAATCCTTGAAAAAAAATAAAGAAGTAAATTTTCTCATGGATTATCATAACCAACAGACTATAAATGATAGGATTTATCTTCTTTACATTTGTTTGTGAATGAGAATTACTAGTTTATATCTGTGGTTGTCAACCTTGACTAGTCATCTGAATAAACAATGAAAATGAGTCAAAAATAGATTCCCGACAAACTTAATGAATCAGAATCACTAAGTGGTGGTTTAATATCATAAATGTGTATTTTGAGAAAACTTTACAAGTGATACTGATATACAAAAAAATTGAGAACTACTGAATTAATAATACACTTTCCTTACTAGACTCTAAAACAGAATTAAAGGTACATCATAACCATGGCTAAATAGGCTATATTAAGGGTGACCACATGTCCTGGTTTTGGCCATTTGCCTTGTCATAATTAACAGCGTATTTTTTCACTCTCAAAAGGGTCCTGGTTTAGAAAAATAGATGATATGACTATCCTAGAAATACTGAAATACAGCCTTTTGAGAGTTAAAAGTTGATGTTAAATATCAATATCCCTTCCATAAGAATTCCATAACCATACTAGTTCTACCATTACAACTCTAATAGTCTGATGAACACACATAGCTAGATACCAAAGAAAACGCATTCCTAAATACTGCTATTAAGATGGAAATTTGTCTGAAAGAATGAAAATATAAGCTATTCAAAGAGGTTATAAACTAGAGAAAGGTAATAAAATTTTATGAAGTTACTTTTTAAGTAAAATACCAAACAATGAAGGTCCACAAGCTAAGATGCCACACTGACAGATACCCTTTCATTGTTTTGGCCCTCTTAGTGAAAATGAATAGAGAAATATGATTAGATTAAAGTTCTTCATTAACCTTAAGTTCCTACTATTTGTGCACATGTTCTGGATACCAAATTATTTGAAGACTACTAAAAATCACACCTATTATGCATGCAAACCTCCAAGTACTTGGGAATTCATTTCAAGGTAAAAGTTACCAAATCCATAACCTCTAACAAGAGGTCAACTATCTTTGCAGTCGTTCATTAAGACTGCATACTCTTTTGTTAGGCATAAATTTCATTCAGCTGAACCCATACATGTTAAAACATCTTTGGGATACCTAAGTGCTAAGCTCATAATGAATTAAAAATTTATTGCTATTCCGTTCCTGTTGGAAGACCTGTATTTGCTTTTTTCTTTTTTTTTTTTTAAAGTGAACTTAAATGAAATAAATGTCATAATCAAAATCAGAAGTCAGTTAATTATAATGGATTTTTATGTCACTCTCCAGTAAGAAAATAGAGTATATATAAGCAGATTCTAAACCAGCAACGCCACCCCCAAAAAAGGCAAGAGAACTTTTTCAGTCCTATAAAAAAGTATGTCTTAAAATTTTTTTAACTTAAGAAACAGACTAAAAGCTAAAATAAATAACTTGGTAAAATGAGAAGGAGTGGCCTTTCGAAATGAAAAAGGAAACTGAGAGTCTAATATTTAAGATGAAGAATTAGAGTATATAATATTTCAGATGGTAGACAGGGTAAAAAAGTAATTTTAAAATTACTCTTAGGGAATTTCCAAAATTATTTGAAGACTTCTGCTTATTTCAGTTAAGGATCATTCTGTGACAAATTCACAGATGAATCTACAAATATTTCCCATTCTGATCTATACTGTAACACAATAATATCATAAAAGTAACAGGAAATAAAAGGGGTCAAATTTCAAAAAGGGCAAAGACTGGATTTTGTACCAAATACCACCCTCTCCCATAAAGCAGCACAAGGCTTTGCAAAGGTCAAGCCAAATTTACATGAAATGGGTTTGGCGCATGCTCTCTTATACCAGGCAAAGCTTAAACTGGAGTAGTGCTGGAGAGATTTACGTTTTCTCCTCACCAGAAGATGTCGAGGTCTTTGTGGTTCAAAAGCTGAGGTATGCTGCTTCGGAGATGGAGGTCCCTGTGGATGAAGAGGATAATTCGGATGTAGCTAACTGAATGGACTAATGTTCTATTTAAGTTTTAATTATTTGATGGTGGACCACAATGATTTTTTAACTAAGTTGTTCTTTTTGGTTTTGGTAACTTTAAAATTTTCCCAAGTAGACTGCTGACTGTTAGTGGACTTATTAGGGGGACTTCTTCATAATGCTTAAAAAAAGTTCATGGAGAGATTTTTTAATTTATATTTTTGAGAGAATGAGAGGAAAACAGACAAAAGACAGAAAAAGAATGAAGGAAAAATACCTGTGTGTATATTCAGTTGCTTAATACCACATTCATTTTTATTTCAGACCTAATTAGAGCCAAAACCCTGAATTCTAAAACCTCTGAATTCCGTCTCCTATATATGGTCATGTATGTACATAAAACACTCTCACCATATCCTTTTAGGACAGTAGTGTTCGTTCACTCTGTAGGAGATCTACTTTGTGAATAACTTATTAACTTGGAGAGTTTTACATTTGGGGAAATACTAGCAGATGTCATTAAGTATTTTCTTTGAAGACTCCTCTCACTCAACTTCTTTCTAAACCACCAGCATGAGGATGAGTCCATCATGTAATCTGTGAAGTAAAAGACTACAATCCTGCCCTATCCCTGGACCTTCACCTCTCGTTTAAGCTTATTTTTCTTAGTAAAACTTCTGAAAGGGAACAATTCCTAAAAGGAGACACTGTAGTAATACTGGAAATCCAGCACTCAATGAAAGGCATATGACCACTGAGCTTTGATAATCAAAACACCTAATGGCAGCTAAAATTCTAATTTAGAAGTGTTCAAACGTCAAGTGAAATGTTTACATTTAAAGGCAAAGCCATCTATTGCACAAAAACACAACTATACTCATTCACATTCCAAACATAAGGGGAAAGGGAGGCTGATCAGAACAAACAATGACAATCAAAAAATTCAAACAGTAGCACTTACCAACACATGTTTCAGCCAATTCACCTAAAAAAGCATCTGACAATTTTGGATTCCAGTCCCTGGTATGGATCTGTAAAATGTGTTTTCTTGCCTAAGAAGAAAAGCACAGATAAATAAAATCTTGCCTAAGGAAAAAAGTACAAATAAATAAAATATCCTCAACCCCAAAATGTATTAGATGGAACAAATTTATCAACTAACCATATCCCAGAAAAGCAACTGTTTATTTTAAAAGAAACATAAACAGCTTGGCATCCGCATCAACTCTGATTCCCATAATAACCCTGTGAGCTATGTAGCAGAGATCTTTGTTTCACAAACTAAGATACTTAACATCCTGAGAGGTAAAGGAACTTGACTAGTGGCACATATGACTACGTGACTGATATAGGACTAGAACTCAAAACTAAATTTCACTTTCCTCCAAGTCATTTTAACCATTTGAAAACATGTAAACAAAAAAACTTTAATGTGTTATAATAATCATCTTTTAAACAAACCTTATATTTAGATTTCACAGGCCTTTTGGTTCTAATATGCATAAAGTATCATTAAAGTTTTAAGTTGAAGAAGTTTTCAGTTAAGTAAATAAATATAATAAACATCATCTTGTAGGTTAATGCTTTCACATTTAATATATAACAAGGTAATCTCCATAAATATTAATTGAATTCACTGTAAAAGAAAGGTTTAAACAATTTTACCTTGATTTTTTTCTTTCAAAAGAGCATTCTTTACCTTAAATCTAACTGTATAGCACAATCAAAATTTTAACATGTTGGTTCCAAATTAAATGAAATTTTTCTCCCACAGTAAAAAATAAACACTGAAGTATGAGTCCATAATCACCTAAAAAGTCATATCAGAATTTTTTTTTCACATTTGCCTTCTTTCAGGGGAAAGACAATGCTTTCTAAAATTGAGTATACTTGGGCTTCCCTGGTGGCGCAGTGGCTGAGAGTCCACCTGCCGATACAGGGGACACGGGTTCGTGTCCCGGTCCGGGAGAATCCCACATGCCGCGGAACGGCTGGGCCCGTGAGCCGTGGCCGCTGAGGCTGCGCGTCCGGAGCCTGTGCTCCGCAACGGGAGAGGCCACAGCAGTGAGAGGCCCGCGTACCGCAAAAAAAAAAAAAAAAATTGAGTATACTTGTTTCCTCAACACTGCTACTTGAGTTTCTTGAGACTATGAAAAAGCAAATTATAACCAAGATGATAATATTATTGCCTTGGTGAGGAATCTGGGGTCTAGCACAAAAACAAAAAGAACTTGAAAGTTTTCAAGATAAACTTTGCTCAAAAAGTTGACAAAATCTAGAATCAATAGCTATTGCTTCATTTCCAAGTTCTAAGTTAGGTGTTCAGCTACCAAAAATAAATCAATGATGTAAGAAATATTTTCTTTCAACTTGAAATATCTGCCTGAACAGATATTAAAAGAATATAAAACCAAGGCCCCCCAAAAATATAATTCTCAGAGCTTACATAGTCTAGAAGATGACATTAAGAATCTATATAGACTTCATTATTAGAAGGGGCGCCACTCATTCAAGACCCTTAGAGAATCAGAAACACGGCAAAAAAAAATCTAAGCTGGAAGATATCTCAAAAAAGATCTATCGGGGCTTCCCTGGTGGCGCAGTGGTTGGGAGTCCACCTGCCGATGCAGGGGACGCGGGTTCGTGCCCTGGTCCGGGAATATCCCACATGCCGCAAAAAAAAAAAAAAAAAAAAAAATCTATCTGTATCCCTTCATTTTACAAAATAAGTAAAGATTTAGAGGAAATGAAATTAATTACGTAAAGTCAAAAGTTATTGTCAGGTCTCTGAGACATTTAAGTGCCTTTCTCTTTTTCTATATAAAGAGTCTCCTTTCTTTATCATAAAAACAAGAAATAGAAGAAATTATTTAAATCAAGAAATGTTTCATTACAATTTACTCTATATGGCATACAGAATAGTAAATCATATGGTTTCTCCTAATAGAAAGTAGCTTCCTCTATTATTAAGAGTCAAAGGCAAACTCAGGTCACTCATTCTTTAGGATTCATGAATATACACATAACATTTATAACAATAATCATACTGCTGCTGATGATAAACAAAAGAAATTAAGCATTACTGCATAAAGAAGGTACATGCTATTTTATGGTAATAAAGAGTTAACAAAATTATTAAAATTTGGCACCAAGACTTACTTTTTTTGTTGTTTGTTTTTTACTGTCACTTGCTCAAATAGCAAGAGTCATGATATTCCACTTCCCAAACTGCATGCTAATATTAGACACTGACTGGTATCAATTTAAATTAATAACCAAATGGACCCTATGACTGCCCTTAACCCTTCTCTATTCTATTCATGAGGCTATCTTCCAGCAGACTAGTTCATAGCCTCTCTGTCTTCACACTCAGCCTCTCGTTCAGAACTTGCTTCCTAATCCACTGAGAAAACTGAAGCAATCAGAAGGAAACTTCCAAAGGTACCCCATACCAACTCTGTCCACCTGTTAGCATGTGTACCCGCAATATTCTGTCTTCTCCCTATTATAACAGATGAACTATCAAATTCCTATCTATAGTCATTCTCGGGACTTCCCTGGTGGTCCAGTGTCTAAGACTCCACGCTCCCAGGGCAGGGGGCCCAGGTTTGATCCCTGGTCAGGGAACTAGATCCCACATGCTGCAACTAAGACCCAGCACAGACAAATAAATAAATAAAATTTTTTTAAATTAAAAATAAAGTCATTCTCATCACTCATACATTAAATCCAATTCCCCTTCTCGCCTATCAAGGCAAGAAGATAATTCTCCTTTCTCAATTTCATCACCAAAACTTCCTTCCCTACGGGATATTTCTCCCATCTTAAAAATAACAAAACACCTTCTCTTGTCCCCAATTTGCTCAACATCTCACCTCAATCCTTTGCTTCTTATTACAGCAAAACACTTTGAAAAATTTATCTCCATTCACTGTCTCCAATTCCTCCCCTCCCATTCTCTTAAACTAATCATATTCGAGTCAAGTTTTTTGCACCCACCACTAATTGAAATTGTTCCCATCAGGTTTCACCAATGACCTGCATAATGCTAAATACAATCGCCAATCTTCTGTCATGTGATTTAATTTAGCAACATCCGACACAGTTAATTATACCTTCCCCATTGATATAGTTTCTTCACTTGGCTTCCAGAATCCCACTCTCCTAGTTTTCCTCTTACCTTACTGACTGCTTCTTAAGACAGAGGAATTGTATCATCTAGTCTCATGACCTTAAATATTACCTAAGGAAAAAAAGGTGAACAGCCAGTCTAGGTTTTTTTCCACAGACCCAGGCCAAGAAAAATGATCTTAGGTTTAGGTCTTAAGCACTGTTTTCTTGAAACTTCGAAAGCTAAAATTAACATGGAAAACTATGTTCAAGATCCATACTTATACAATATAGTAAGCCACAGAACATTTCCATCATCACAGAAAATTCAACTGGACAGTACTGTTCTAGACTTCGGTTACTGTTATATCTCTGATTTGTGTGGACTATACCTGAATTGTGAGGACTATGGTTGGCATATGGACTTTGAGGCCTACATGACTAGGACACTAGAGAAGATAATTGGAAAATCAAGGTAATGGCTTTCCTGTGCCGAAATGAACACTGGCTGTGTCTCTTAGAGCTAATAAGCATATTCCCCATCTACTGGTAGAGCCTAAAAGATGTGCTTGAACTGTTGTAAGATGTTCCAAATAAGATAGCTGATGCTTCCCCATGCTGAAGTAGACTACTTCAGTCTTGTCTCCTATAACTAAGCGTACCTCTATGCACTGGTACAGCCCTAGAAGCTCACTCGGGTAACAAAAATGATGCTGTATACACTATGTTTCCCATCCTGACAAAGCTAAATAAACTTGGTGCCAAAAAAAAGCCTATAAGTTGGATCGTCAATCCAAAACTGAGACAGATATAGTGGCTGTTCAGACTGTCGAACTGAGGTAGAGACTGCTCTACACAGACTGCTCTATACAGCAGAGCCATTGCCTTCATTTCCCTAGAGTCTACTGTACTGTACTAATCACTAAGCTTCTCACATCTATGTACATAAACAAGGCATTTTACAGAGATCCAAAATCAAAGCCATATAACAGCAAGTGCTCGTGTGTGCATGTGTGTGTGTGTGTGTATAAATATATATATTCATATGTAGTACCTTCTCTGCTCTCTTTTGGTTATATTTATATAGGTATGTGTTATAAAGGTTCTAATTAGGCTTGATATGTTTAATACATGCAAAGCATTGTCAAATACAGAATCTTCTCTGAATATGTCCCTCCCTCTCAAATATAAATGTGCAGTGAAGATGACAGTCAATGATTAAACTGGTCAAAGACTAACCAAAATATTGCCAAGTAAAAATAGGACAAGAGAACTCTGTATAACATATTAAATAACATTTTACATAGTCAATGACTACACATTGCCCTGTTTTAATTATGTTCTTATTTTTTTTATTATGTTCTTTTTAAAACTACACTATAATGAATGGCATTTGCTGCTTTTAATTAAGATGTTACAGCCATTTCTATGAGAATTTGCATATTGGGCTCTTATTCATAAAGCCACCATTACTCTAAAAACGTTATTTTTATGGGAACAAAGGTACTTTGGTGAACAAGAGACATATAACCTGTCATACAAGATAATTAATACAATGTGGAGAACTAAAGAAAAGAGTAAGTAAGCATCTATAGTAACCTAAAAATCATACCCTTACTTCCTAAAAATCACAAACTTTCTGATAATTGTTAACAAAAAAGATTAAATTATTCAATAATGACAAGAATTTTTTACGGAGTAACTAAGATATCCAACAAGCACAAAATTTTGAAAATGACAACTCATAAAATACCACTTTCAAAGTATATGTATACATATATATATATATTTCATAATTGAGTCACAAATAAATCTTAATATATCAAAAACTCTTACCTTTTGATCAGGAAGGTTGAAAAGAAATTCTCTGTCAAAACGACCAGGTCTCCTGAGAGCAGGATCTATAGAATCAAGTCTATTTGTAGCACCAATAACAACAATTTCGCCCCTATTGTCTAATCCATCCATAAGAGCAAGGAGGGTTGATACTATAGAGCTGTAACAAAATTTTCAGACAAAATTTTAAAAAGGGAAGAAAGAAAAAGTTGCAAAAATTGCTGCTTATACTAACTTTTATCAGTCTTAAAGACTAAAAAAATGGATTTTTATATCCATGTTCACAAGTAAAACTAAGTTCCATTTAACTTTCTCGTATCACTCTAAACAGGTTTAAGTCTTCTGCAGATATAACTGACATACAATACACTGAATATATTTAAAGTATACAAATTGCTACGTTTTGAAGTATGTGAAACTATCACCATAATGAAAAAAAGTAATATCCATCATGCTCTTCTTCATGCCCTTCAAAATCCATTCCCTACTGCTCTTCTTTGACCCAATCCCCTGGCAACCACTGATCTGAGTTCTGTCACTATAGATTAGCTTGCATTACCTAAAATTTTATATACATGGGATCACACAGTAAATACTTTTTTTTTCTGGATTCCTTCCCTCAGCATGATTATTTTGAAATTCACCACATTGTTGGTTTAACAATAGTTTATTCCTTTTCATTGCTAAGCAATATTCCATTTTATGGATGGATCCCAATTTGTTGATTCACATGTTGATGGACATTTAGACTGTTTCCAGTTTTTGGCTATTACCAAAAAAGCTGTGAACATTCATACAGGTCATGAAGATGTTCCCACAGGTTTTTTCCTAAAAGTTTTATACTTTTACCTCTTAAGCTTAGGCCTTCATCCTCTTAACCTTTAATGTTTACAGAATCTAAAATAACATCATATTTTGTATTCCTAAATATTGCTTTATCACTGTCTTTTTTTATCATGGCCAATTGTGCAACAGGTTGGTCAATTTTATTTTTTTCAAAGAAGTGACTTTCTACTTTCCTGATTTCTGCATATCTCTGTTTGCAGTTCATACATAGTTAGCTATAATTTTTTATTTTACTAATACCAGAGATTGCTTAGAGTTAGGACAATAGTTCTTGATAAAAACATAAAATTCTCTGCTTATCTTTTTGTCATTTGTTTCTTATATTTTGTATATTACTAAACTTTGGAAATTAGTTGTGATTTAAGGCACAATATATGGTCAATTTTTATAAATGCTGTGTCTGTTTGAAAACAGTGTTCATTCTATAATTGCCTTAGATAAGTATGCCCACAAGATCAGATTAATATAATAAAGTTGTTCAAATAATCTGTAGAGAATTTATTTTATGCTCATTTGGTCTATTAATTACTGAGAGGTACATGATATCTCTCACAATGATTATCAATTTGACTCTTTGCAGTTCTGCCAATTTTTGTTTTATACAGTTTGAAATGTAGTAATTAGGGAATTATAAATTTTAAACTATTACATCTTTTAATAAATTGAAGATTTTATCATTGTAAATTGATCCTCTTTTTATGTATAATAATGCTTTCTGTCTTAAGAGTCTCTTTTGTCTAATATAGCAATAGTAGCTTTCTGTTAGTATTTACTTGATACACTTTTATACCATTTTCTGAATTTGACTATTTTGGACATTTTACATAAATGAAACAATACAATATGTGATCTTTTGTGTCTGGCTTTGTTTCAACTAGCGTTAACGTATGTGAGGTTCACCAATGTTACATGTATAAGATAAACACATGTAGCATGTGTCAGAATCTCATTCCTTTTTGAGGCTGAATGATATTCTACCATGTGGATATACCACATTTTATTTAACCATTCATCAGCTAATGGACATCTGGGTTATTTCCATGTTATGACTATTATGAATAACACTGCTGTGAATATTTGTTACTAAGCTTTTGCATCCCTTTTTCCCACCATTTGGAACCTCTCTTATATGTATCCTTATATGTATTGATAGTTACAGTTTCACAAGTAAATACATATGTTAAAATTACCAAGTGTACTCTTTAAGTATATCAATGAGTATATATAGTATTCTGTATCAATTATACCTCAATAAAAGAGCTTTAAAAAAATCAGTAGTAGGGGGCTTCCCTGGTGGCACAGTGGTTGAGAGTCCGCCTGCCGATGCAGGGGACACGGGTTTGTGCCCCGGTCTGGGAAGATCCCACATGCTGCGGAGCGGCTGGGCCCATGAGCCATGGCCGCTGAGCCTGCGTGTCCAGAGCCTGTGCTCCACAACGGGAGAGGCCACAACAGTGAGAGGCCCGCATACCGCAAAAGAAAAAAAAAATCAGTAGTAGGGCTTCCCTGGTGGTGCAGTGGATAAGAATCTGCCTACCAATGCAGGGAACACAGGTTCGATCCCTGGTCTGGGAAGATCCCACATGCCATGGAGCAGCTAAGCCCATGCACCACAACTACTGAGCCTGCACTCTAGAGCCCGCAAGCCACAACTACTGAAGACCGCACGCCTAGAGCCCATCCTCCGCAACAAGAGAAGCCACCGCAACGAGAAGCCCGTGCACCACAATGAAGAGTAGCCCCCCTCGCCCTAACTAGAGAAAGCCTGCGCGCAGCAACGAAGACCCAAAGCAGCCAAAAATAAAAATAAATTAATTTTTTAAAAAATCAGTAGTAAAATAAAAAGATTCTAAAATATCTCCAAATATTCTCTTTAGAAAAGCAAGAAATGAAAAACAAAAAGAAAACACACATAAATAGAAAACAAACATGAAATGGTATTCTCCAATTCATTTGTGTCAATGATTACATAAACATTAATGGATTAAACTTTCAAATTAAAATGAAGAGATTGTCCAGTTAGGAAAACAAGACCCAACTATGTATCATCCACAAAAGTAATACTCTAAATATTAAGACACTGAAAGGTAGGTAGTAAGTTAATGGAAAAAAAATGTACCAAGCAAAAAACATCAGAAGTCTAGATTAGCTTAATCATTAGATAATCATTAGATAATCATTTCATTAGATTCTAATGAAAATAGGTTTCAAAACAAAAAGTGTTAACAAAGATAAAGAGGGGCATTTCATAATTAGAAGGCAACTTCAAAATAAAGACATCCGGGCTTCCCTGGTGGCGCAGTGGTTGAGAGTCCGCCTGCTGATGCAGGGTACACGGGTTCGTGCCCCGGTCCGGGAAGATCCCGCATGCCGCGGAGCGGCTGGGCCCGTGAGCCATGGCCATTGAGCCTGCGCGTCCGAAGCCTGTGCTCCGCAACGGGAGAGGCCACAACAGTGAGAGGTCCGCGTACCGCAAAAAAATAAATAAATAAAAAATAAAAAAATAAAGACATCCAAAATAATAAATGTGTTTGCACCCAAAACAAAACTTCAAAATAAATGAAACAAAAACTGGCAGAATTAAAGAGACAATTCTACAATCATAGTTGGACATTTTACCACATCTCTCTAATGTTCATAAAATAACTAGACAAAAAAAATCAGTAAAAACACAAAACGTCCTGCATAACATTATTATAACCCTGTCTTACTTGATATATATAGAGAATATTATACCACAAACAGCAGAATACAAATTCACAACACAGACAATACCTGGGACATAAAGAAAACTGCAGTGAATTTAAAATGACTTTAAGAGTTATCGTTTCTGACCACAATAAAATTAAATTAGAGAAACTAATACACTGTTTTATGTTAATTATACCTCAATTAAAAAATTAAATTAGAAACAATAAGATAAAAAACACAACTTGTAAACTAAACAACACACTTCTAAATATTCATTGTGTCAAAGAAGAAATGACAAGACGAATTGGAAATTAGTTTGAACTGTAGGACACTGATTATATAAGAGGTCAAAAACTGGGATGCAGCTAAAGCAGTGCTTAAAAAGAAATTTATAGCTTTCAATGCCTATATTAGAAAAGAAAAAAGTTTCAGTCAAAGTCTAAAATTCCATCTGAATAATTTAGAAAAAGAGAAAACTAAACCTAAAGCAAACAGAAGAAACAAACAAACAAACAAAAAGCCAAGAAAAGTCACAATGCATATTGCTAAATGTATATTGCTAAATGAAAGAAGTTAACCTGAAAGATTACATGCTGGATGATTACAAATACATAGCATTACGGAAAGGGCGAGGGTAGATAGTAAAAAATCATTAGTGCCAGGGACTGAGGGGGTGGGGTGGTGAGGGAAAGGAGGGATGAGTTGGTAGAGCACAGAGGATTTTTAGGACAATGAAAATACTCTGCGTGATACTATAATGACATATGCATGTTATTATACATTTGTCCAAACTCACAAAATGCAAAACACCCAGAGTGACTACACACTTTGTGTGATTATCATGTGTCAATGCAGGTTCCTCAATTGTAACAAATGTACCCTCTCTGATGAAAGATGTTGATAATGGGGGAGGCTGTGTATCAGTGTGGGCACAGAGTAAATGGAATAATCTCTGTACCTTCCTCTCAATTATGCTGTAAACCTAAAACTGCTCTTTAAAAAAGATTTTTTTTTAAATTACAAAGAACAAGGTTGGGGACTTATACTAATAAGACTGTATAAATTTCTCAAGTAATTAAGTCAATGATATAAGGATAAACCTAAAGATCAATGGAACCAACTAACAAGTCTAGGAATAGACAACTTAATGGTCAATTTCTGACAAAGATGCCAAGTAATTCAATGGAGACAGGTAACCTTTTCAATAAATGGTCCTGGAACAATTGGAAAAAAAAATATGGAAAAAGTAAATTTCAGTCCATACCTTGCACTAGCTATAAAAATTAACTCAAACCCTTACCTTATGCTGACATATGAATGTTAACTTTAAAATGAATCACTGACCAAAATTTAAGGGCTAACACTACTAATATTTTAGAAGAAAATATAGAATAGTTGACAAATTGGTTTAGGAAATTATTCTCAAGACACAAAAATATATACCAAAAAAATTTACATAATGGGCTTCATCAAGACTAAAACTTTTTGATTTTCAAAAAGTCATATTTAAGAAAAAGGCAAGCCAGACTAGTAGAAAACTTTTCAAAACATAGATCTGACAAAGGGCTTGTTTTAAGAGCACATAAAAAAAATCTTACACTACAATGAGACATACAATATGATTTCTTTATTTTTAAAGGGTAAAATAATATAACAGACATTTCACAAAAGAAAATATGTAAATGAGCAATAAGTGCATGCAAAGATGCTCAATATTATTAGTCATCAGAAAAATGAAAATTAATCCACTACTACACACTCATTAGAATAGCAACAGTTAGAGAGTAAAAATACAAAATGCTGGCAAGAATGAGAAGCATCCCAAATCCTGATACATTACAGTTAAAAACATAAAATGGTAAACCACTTTGGAAAGTAGTATCAATTTAAACAAACATTTAACATAGGATTCAGCCATTTCTCTCTAAGGTATTTACCCAACAGAAATGAAAACATATGGTCCCATGAAAATGTGTATGCAAATGTTCACAGCAGCATTATCATAATAGCCAAATATAGAAGCAAACCAAATCTCTATCAGAGGAATTAAACAAATTGTGGTACACATACAGACATACACACAGAGACACACATGCTGCCCAAGGACTACTACTCAGAAATTAAAAAGAACAAAATATTAGTGTATGTGACGTGGATAAATTTCAAAAACATTATGCTATATCAGGATTAGGCATCTTTTTCTGTAAAGGGCCAGAAAGTAAATGTGTTAAGGCTTTGCAAGTCATATGATCTTCCTCTCACAACCCCTCCCTCATCTCTGCTCTTGTAGTGCAAAAGGAGATATATATAACGCAAAAAGCAATGAATATGGCTGTGTTCCAATGAAACTTCATTTACAAAAACAGGGAGAAGATTTGGCTCATGGGTCCTGGTTTGCTGACCCCTGTGCTAATGAAAGAAGTCTTCCTCAAGAACAGAGGTCACATCTTATAAGCCTCATAGCACTTATCCAAGGGCTAAATCTAAATACTATGTCAACAAATGAAAAGAATTCAACATAATCAGATTAGGAAAAATTACCTGTGGATCTGATCTTGCCTGCTAGAGCGAACTGGAGCTAATCCATCTATTTCATCAAAAAATATTATAGACGGTCTCATCAAATATGCCTAGTATAAAAAGAAAGCAAACATTATTTATTGTATTAGTTTTCATTTTTAATTTAATTACTGTATTTTCTTAATAGGTAATATAAGCAAATGGTACAACATACAGCAGGTAAGAAAGATTATACAGGAAAAAGGAAAGCTCCTTATCACCCCAGACTCCAACCACAAGGTCTCCACCCAGTAGACAACTACTGTTTTCAGTTTGTTTATTCTTCCATACATGTCATTTATACACATAAACAAACATGTATTTTTAAACACATTTAAACACACTATACATATTGCTTTTATTGTATAACACAGCCTATTTTATGTTATTGATATATTTTAATTAGCTTACATGTAAGTACATAAAGATCTGCTTCATACTTTTTTAACAGCTACAAAATGCCACACTATATGGATGTGCCGTAATTAAACGAGTCCCCTACTCATGGACATTTAAGCTGTTTTCAATCTTTTCCTATTATCAATAATGCTTGAACAAACATCTGTGTACATTTAACATTTCACATGAATATAAACATATCAATATAAAAAATTATAAAAGTGGAACTTATGGTTCAAAAGGCATGTGTCATTCCTAATTTAGATACTTGCAAATTATCTTCCATTGATGTATCAATTTACACTTCTCACCAGAAATATTTAAGACTGCTCACCAACAATTTATTATCAAACTTCTTGTTCTTGACTAACGTTTTAAGATAAAGGATGTTACCTCATTTTCATTCTAATTTTTATTTTTATTATCAAGGAAGACGAGCATTTTTCATACCTTAAAAGAGCCATTAATATTGCTTTTTCTACACAAGTTCTGTTCATATCCTTTGCCAATTTTTCTATTGGATCATTGGTCTTCTGCTTACTGATTTCTAGGAGCTATATTTACTTAAAAATCAGACTCTCTCTATGAAATGAAATGAAAATATTTTTCTTCAAAGGGTATCATCTTTTGGTTTTGCTTACCATATTGTTGCCACGCAGAATGTAAAAAAAAGATTTTATATAGTGGATTCTTTTCTTCCATAGTTAGACTTTCCCTACTCTGAGATTAGAAACAAAATTCTCCTGCGTTTTCTTCCGGTACTTTCACAGTGTCATTTTTCTCAATAAATCACAGATCTATGTAGGAACTTGATTTAAGGTAAATAAATTTTAATTACAAATGAAAACTGTTATATAATTTACTCAAATTAATAGAGTTTATTTTCATTTCAAAATTACTTAAAGCTAATTCTTAGTTCACAGGAAGGTCAGCTTATTAAAGAATGGATACAATTTTTCATTTCTCCCTTACTGATAACAATGTTCATTAAACTTCCAGTGTTCTCTAATAATTTTATTTTTTTAAATTTATTTATTTATTTTTGGCTGCATTGGGTCTTTGTTGCTGCGCACGGGCTTTCTCTAGTTGTGGCGAGCAGGGGCTATTCTTCACTGTGGTGCACGGGCTTCTCACTGTGGTGGCTTCTCTTGTTGTGGACAGAGCATGGGCTCTAGGCAAGCAGGCTTCAGTAGTTGCGGCACACAGGCTCAGTAGTTGTGGCACACGGGCTCAGCAGTTGTGGCACACAGGCTCAGTAGTTGTGGCTCACGGGCTCCGTTGCTCCGCGGCATGTGGGATCTTCCCGGACCACGGCTCAAACCCATGTCCCCTGCATTGGCAGGTGGATTCTTAGCCACTGCACCACCAGGGAAGTCCCTCTAATAACTTTAAATGAAAGACAATTCAACCACAAAACTTTGCCCCTTTTGAAAAAAAAAACTTTATAAGGCTAGAATTACATACTAAGAGAAGAAGAGTAAAGATTTAATCATTACTTTTACATACATGAAACACAGCTCTTTTTTAGAACTATGGCCTCACACAATTGCAAAAAGGAAGTACAGTGTATTTAACACCAGTTAATGTGATAAGCACTTTACAGTTGACCTTTGTATACGTGGATTTCTTTCAATAAATATATTGAAAATATTTTGGGGGAGATTTATGTCAATTTGAAAAAACTCACAGATGAACTGGGTAGCCTAGAAATAGTGAAGAAATTAAGAACACAGTATGTCATGGGTGTATAAAATATACGTAGATACTAGTCTATTTTATCATTTACTATCATAAAATACACACAAATCTATCATAAAAAGTTAAAATTTATCAAAACTTACATGAATAAACACTGTACCTGCTCCATTTACAGTCGAAATGTAAACAAAGATGCAGTATTAAATCATAACTGCATAAAATTAACTGTGGTACATACTGTACTACTGTAATAATATCATAGCCACCTCCTGTTGCTATTGCGCTGAACTCAAGTGTTGCAAATATCCGCTTAAAATGCTGTGTGATGCTAATCTTCTCCTTGTGAACAGTTCCTCTCTCCAGTAAATTACATATCACAGTAAACAGTGATCTTTTTTTACTTAAAGTGATGTTGCATATTTTTCCTTGTGTTTACTGCAATACAGTAAACGTTAAATAACACCATGGGACCTATACAAAGTGCCACTGTTGATGCTGGAAGTGCCCCCAAGAAGCAAAGAAAAGGCATGACATTACAAGAAAAAGCTGAATTGCTTGATATGTATCGTAGATTTAGGTCTGCAGCTGCAGTTGCAGCCATTTCAAGATAAATGAATCCAGCGTAAGGGGTATTTTAAAAAAAAGAAGAAAAGGAAATCCCTGAAGCTCTTGTTGCAGCTACACCAACAGGTGTGAAACCTTGAACTTTTTGCAAAATACCTTTTTATCTCATATTGAAAATGCAGCTTTTATGTGGATGCAGGATATAAGAAAAGTATTCCTGTAGACTCTAATATAATTCAAGAAAAAGCAAGGTCATTCTATGAAAACTTAAAGCAAAAGGAAGATGAAAAATCTAAACCTGTAGAAATTAATGCCAGCAAATAATTTTAGATAGAGGTATGTGCATAGGCTAGGGAGGATAAATTACAAGGATTTATGGAGCTGGATCATATTACCGGGAACATAGGAGTGAATTCCTGCCCCAACCAAAAGGCATTCGTGTGGATTTTTTTTAATTCAAGTTAACTGGCTATTCCAAAGTGGTTTTTTTCCCTATTTTTGACGATTGGAGCCCTTCAGATGCAGGATGGAACTGTGTTTTGCATTTTTTGGTAAAATAAGCAAAGCAAGGACCTGGAGATATATGCTGGAGCAATCTCCTTGGAAGGATTCAGCATAAGTAGATGGTAAACATGTAAAGGGGAAAGGGAGGGTTTGTTTGTTTTTAAACATTTATTATTTATTTATTTTATTTTTGGCTGCGTCTGGGTCTTAGTTGCGGCACGCGGGAGATCTTCGCTGAGGCATGTGGGACCTTTTGTTGCGGCACGGGGGCTCTTCATTGCAGCACACGGACTTCTCTATAGTTGCGGTGTGCGGGTTTTTCTCTCTCTAGCTGTGGCACATAGGCTCCAGGGCTCATGGGCTCTGTAGTTGTGGCGTGCAGGTTCCAAAGCGCGTGGGTTCTGTAGTTTGCAGCACGCAGGCTCTCTAGCTGAGGCACACGGGCTCTGGCAGGGGCTTAGTGGCCACGGCATGTGGGATCTTAGTTCCCTGACCAGGGATCAAACCCGTGTCCCCTGAACTGTAAGGCAGATTCTTTACCACTGGACCACCAGGGAAGTGCTGGGGTTTGTTTAAAATAGTAAATCAGTTAAGTCACTTCTAAATTTAAAGAAAACAAAATTGGAGTTGAAGAATAAGCAGGTTTCCAGTTGGCTATTGCTATTTTTCTTTGAAAAAAATAAACATTTTTTTTAAAAATTAAAAAAAAAAAATGTCAAGGTAACAGAAGCACCGTCTGCTGACCAAGAGGTAGCAAACAAGTTCCCAGACACAATTAAGAAAACCGTTGATGAGAAAGGGTATCTGCCTGAACAGGTTTTTAATGCAGACAATAGTGCCCTATTCACATTTATTAGTAAAGAAGAGAAATGAGCACCAGGATTTAAGGCTGGAAGGGATAAGCTAACTCTACTGTTTTGGGCAAATGCAATCGGGTTTACGATCAGGACTGCCTTTATCTATAAAGCTGCTAACTCTCGAGTCTTGAAGGGAAAAGATAAACACCAGCTGCCAATCTTTTGGTTGTACAAGCAAGCCTGGACAATGAGAACTCTTTTTCTGGATTGTTTCCATCTATGCTTCATCCCTGAAGTGAGGAAGCACCTTTCCAGTAAGAGAACCACTTTTAAAGTTCTTTTGATATTGGACAATGCCCCTGGCCACCCAGAACTCGATGAGTTCAATACCAAAGATGCTGAAGTGGTCTACTTGTCCCCAAACATAACAACTCTAATTCAGCCTCCAGATCAGGGGTTCATAAGGACTTCTAAGCCTCATTATAGACAGGACACTATGGAAAGGATTGTCAACACTATGGAAGAGAGCCCCAATAGAGAGAACATCATGAATGTCTGGAAGGGTTACACCATTTCTCTCCATTATTGTTAGAAAAAGCCATGAAAGTCACCAAGCCCAAAACAATAAATTCCTGCTGGAGAAAACTGTGTCCCGATGCTGTGGGTGACTTTACAGGATTTATGATAGAGCCAATTAAGTAAATCACAAAAGAGATTGTAGATATGGCCAAAAAAAAAGGTGGGGCATGAAGGGCCTCAAGATATGAATCTTGGAGAAACTCAAGAGCTAACAGACATAACACCAGAGGCACTGACAGAAGATGAAATATCCAGAAGATGGATATGAGTGCTTCCGAACTAGTGTCAGGCAATGAGAAAGAAGATGTAGAAGCAGCAGTGCCAGAAAACAAATTGACCTTAGACAATCTGGCAGAAAACTTCCGATTACTCAAAACTGCTTTTGACTGCTTTTACCACATGTCTATGACATGGGCACTGAGACTAGAGCAAACGGTGGAAGAAGGATTGGTACCATACAGAAACATTTTTAGAGAAATGAAAAAGCAAAAAAGTCAAGCAGAAATTATGATGTATTTTCATAAAGTTACACCAAGTGTGCCTGTCTCTCCTGCCGTGCCTTGCATCTCCTCCACCTCTTGCACCTCTGCCACCCCTGAGACAGCAAGTCCAACCCCTCCTCTTCTCCTCCGCCTCAGCCGGCTCAACATGAAGATGACAAAGATGAAGACCTTTATGATAATCCACTTCCATTTAATGAATAGTAAACAATCATCATTCTGTACAGTTAATAAACTTTCTATTATGTATGTGTGCCAGTGTCTTCATGTGAAAATCTAATAACTGTACAGCAAGAACTGTATGAGACATTTTTGTCATAATTACCACTTAAAGTATTCATTGTGTAGACTATTGTGTGCAAGACTTGTACTGAAACGGCCAGCATATCCTTACATAGTATAAGGTGAGTGATATTTAATAAAAAATTAATAATGTGTTCATTTTCTTACAGTTTTACACCTTTGCTTTCAAAGAACTATATTACTATACAGCATGCCCCTCTCTCGTAATTGGAGAAGCTGCATATCAGCCAATCATCACAGGTAAGAGTTTTTTTCCTAATATAACAATGTTTCCATTACTGTATTATGAATATGACTGTAATTTGTGTATGCCATAAAAATTTTATAACAATTCATTCACTAGTGCATAGGCTAGGCTACCATGAAACAATCATACTGCTGCTTCTTTGCTATCAATGCATGAATCATTATACCTGTAATAAATATGAATTTCTTTTTCATATTATCTTTTCATTCTTGATGTCTAGTGTTAGTAATATATATAACATCTACAGTGTTTTGTATCATATAAGACAATATTGATGTAGGTTGAGAGAGAATTCATCTTGTATTCAGGCAACATAAAATTTTGGTTGTGATAACTACAGTACAGTACTGTAAATCTTTTATGATTTTCTTAATAACATTTTCTTCTCTCTAGCTTACTTTATTGTAAGAACACAGTATATAAACACAATACAAAACATGCGTGCTGTTTATGTTATTGGTAAGGCTTCCTATCAACAGTAGGCTATTAGTAGTTAAGTTTGCAGGGAGTCAAAAGTTATACACGGATTTTCAAATGCGCAGAGGTTGGTGCCCCTAACCCCTATATTGTTCAAGGGTCAACTGTATACACTTCCTTTCGGTAAAAACTCACAGTAGTCCAGTTAGATAGGTATTATTTCCCCCATTTTATAGAGGATGCAAATAAGGATCAGATGCTTTCATTTACTTAAAGTTACATACTTAACAGTAAAGCTAAAGATAAACTAACACTTTTCTGACACCAAAGGCCAAACTCTTAGCCAATATATTGTACAGTCATCCCTCAGTATCCATGGTAGACTGGTTCCAGGACTCCCTGCAGATACCAAAATACGAGGATGCTCAAGTCCCTTATATAAAATAGCGTAGCACAGTCAGCCCTATATATCCATGGATTCCACATCTGTGGATTCAACCAACTGGAGACGAAATTGTTGCCTGAATCTGTGGATGTGGAACCAGCAGATATGGAAGGCCGACTGTACCTCCTTCATCTCATTTAGTGAATAGATCATATACTTAATTTAGGAATGTAGACTCTTCACATTTAAAAAGACAAAAATGACTATGAGCAGTTTTTTTAAAAAGAAAGCAAACATTTCAAATACTCTTACCCACAAAGAAATCTATGAAACAAAGTAAATATAGATTTAAAAAGCAGATTAATGCTATGGTTTTGAATGAAACCAAGACACATTCCTACCCCAGTAGGAAGTGGCAAAAGGAATAAGTCTGTCAAAAATTTAAAATTAAGTCATGGACAATTTGCCAGCATTCCCAAGCTAACTCTTCCCTAATCCACCAATGTTATTTTATATTATTTTCCAATTATTATTAAATTCTCTTTAAACATGAAGACTGCATATGTTTGACTTCCCAATGGACATTGAGCACCTTGAGGCTAGGAATTTTATTTTATTCCTCTTTCTAGAGCCCCCGTTACCTAGAACACAGCAGTTTTTAATACTAATATAACTAAAAATATTTGAAGTGCTTTACCAATTACAAAGGACTTTGATACACATCAACTCAGTAATGGGTCTTCAACAAATGCTTGCTGAAAGCATTTTTTTAAATGTCATGTGAATTTCCTTAGACAGAACAAAATATAAGTTGCATTACCAAGTATGAATGACTTCCTTCAGTAGCTCAAACAATTAAAAGTAAATTTATATCAGGACTAATTTTTGTAAGTATTAGGAAATGATATTTTTAAAGTTACTGTTATATATAAATAGTAAAGACAGCCTACATGATATTATTCACTTACCTTACTCTGCCTTTTAAAAGCATTCACTTAATACTGAGTTCTTCTAATACCATATTTACAACTTATGAAAATAAAGAATATACTGCTTCCTGAGATTTCTTGCACAGATATTTAACTTTTTATGCTTGTTCTACTTCCTCAGTTAGATTATAATCTAGTGATACATATGTTATATCCAGGGTTCTCAAAAGCACTTAACATGGTATTATATGCCTAGTAGCCACCTCAGTAAATATTTTGTGAATCATCTTAAATTAGTACTAGTGAAATTGCTATTAAATACCTCTAAGGCATACAAATTCAGATTACTGATCCTAAATTTAACATTGGAAACTGACTGGAATTGATTGGAAAATATGACTCGTCATGAACAGTTTGTATTTATAGACCAAACGTGTTAAGTATTCTAAAGAAGATATTCTCATATTACCTGACTTCACTTACCTGATCAAAAAGAAGCCTAAGTTGCCGCTCAGATTCGCCAACCCACTTACTTAGACAGTCTGCTCCTTTTCGCATAAAAAAAGCCACCTTTTTGTCTCCTTGACTGCACTCATTAGCTAACGCTCTGGCAACCAAGGTTTTACCTGTGCCAGGAGGGCCATAAAACAAACAGCCCCTAGAGGAATAAAGAATCAATAAAAGTAGATAAATGTTACCACCAGCACTAATAACCAATACAAAAGCATGCACCTCCCATATAATTTTGTACTAATGTATATTTTATTATTATTAGACACTGATATAGCTTTTTCTAATATACAGACAAAAGTTTCACTTTGTTGAAAGTCCTCAAGGATGTTCTCAAAGAACCAAGCTTTGGTACACAAGAAATAGTTCAATCAGAGTAGAGAGTAATTTGGCAAGCTACATCAAAATTTTAAAGGTACTTTCCCTATGACCCAGAAATTTCACATTTTAGATTATATCATGTAGAAATAATCAAAAGAAAGTGAAAAAGATAGATTTTTTTAAAAACCTAAATGCTATCTATTAACAAGGGACAGATAAATACACCACTACATCTGTAATTTAAACACGAGTATGATGTCAAAAAGAATAATACACACATTATTTATGGATATGGAAAGGTGTAAAGTGAAAAATAAAGTTACATAAGGGTATTATTGAATAATCTCATTTATATTAAATGTTTAAATGTGCATAATACAGGCAAAATATAAACTTATTATATGCATACATATATAAAAGAAAGCTGTTCATCCCTAAGGAGTAGGATTACTTTCTGCTTATAATACTTTTTGTTTATAACTCCATTTTTTAAAGTTTCTCCCAAGGCTATACTACTTTAATGGCTTTGAAAAAAATAACAATTATTTTTAAAATTCAAGTTATATCATATAAGAAGTAAATAAATTGCTACTATGATTTCTAAAACCCACTGCAGAATTACAGGCCAACTCTTAACCCACTCAAACAGAAGATGACTCTTTAACAAGATTTTCTGCATCCTTAAACACATGAATAATAAATTAGAAACACATGAATAATAAATTAGAAATAAAAAGGGATATTTCACAGTTTAAGTCTGTATGCACATCTTCAAAATATTTTATTCTGCCCAATTTCCTTTGACATAATTTCTCAGCCTTTACTAATAGTTAACTAGCTAACCACCTCATGATCAAACACAATTAATCTGATCATAAAAATAAACTATCAAGCTTATCATTTCAAAAATACCACATCAATGAGTCAAAGCAACACTTCGCTGAAACTGTGCTTTCAAAGACTAACCAGTATACCGTATCAAACTGAATGCTATTAGGAGACCAAATTAAGGAAAATCCACTTAGGCGATCCACTTGTAAATTCAAGGCCTGTGTAAAGAATCTCATCCTGTGTCTGACTCTTAAATGCTGAAATATAAACTTCAAGAACACACTTAGTACCACAGCTTTTGAGCCCTAAATAATAAAATTTCATTCCTAATTCTCATTGCTAGAACACATCAAATAAATACATATGAAATATTTATAAATAATATTTAGATTTATAATCACCTACTAATTGAAATTTGATAAATTAACAGTAATAAAAATAATAAACATCTAGGACATTACTCACCTTGGAGGCTGAATTTTAAATTTTTCAAAAATTTCTGGATATAAAAGTGGGAATACTACCATTTCCTTTAGTGCATGAATATGATGGCTCAATCCACCTATGCTATCAAATCGCACCTTGGAAAGAAGTGGAAAAGTTTATTACAAAATAATTTTAACCGTTTATAGATTTCTTTTTAATATATGAGATAATCTTATGATTCCAAAATATATGCCTTCAGCAGGAACTGAAGTTTAAACATAAAAGTTCATATATAAAGTTAAACAGAGTTCAAAAAACTATACTTTGAGGAATTCCCTGCAGGTCCAGTGGTTAGGACTCTGTGCTTCCACTGCAGGAGGCACAGGTTCAATCCCTGGTTGGGGAACTAAGATCTCGCATGCCACGCGACAAAAGAACAACAACAACCAAAAAAAACCCCACTAACAATGGTGATCTTCTACTTTTATTGTGTGTTGTGTTAGAAACAAGTAATGACCTTTAAAAAAAAAAAACTATTTATAGGAAAACATTTACAAAACTTACTGATTTATCAATGTTCATTGGATCAACATCAGCCAAGCTTGCACCCACTTTGACACGTTCTCGGAGAATACCACTAGCTAAATCTTCTGCTCTTAAGTTCATAGGCAAACATCTGAAATTCATAAACATTCAAGTAGATAGCATTAAAGTTTCATATTCTTAATGTCATAAGCAAGTTTAAATCTTTGTTGACACATTTTCATCTTCCTCCCTTTTCTCATAACCCAGAAAATGACAAGAGATTTCATATTTTTAAACTACTTTTCCTAAATTCTTTTCAACAGGCCAGAAATAAATTTATTCACTAGAGAAAGCAAATAAGATCATGAATCTCTTTGTCCAAAAAGCCCAATCTAGTCTAAATTAGAAAACTTAACAAACCTGATATTCCACATTATATAAGCATAAAATAAAAAGACCTACTATAAATACTATAATATATGGCATTAAATGAACTCAAGCTTTATTATAACATTTAAATTTATCCTCAGATATTATGTGGGTATGTCTACTCAGTTTACATGATTGAAGAAATAAATTTCCCTCTGTTTTATTCAAGGGAAACCAATTTTAGACCCTATTTTGAAAACTAAGCATTATCGTTTGTGTGACTACCTTAAAATACATTTTCAGCTACTTAAAATCCTATATGATATTAATGTAATTACCCCTAAGAAAATATAATCTACTTCCTCTTTTAACATTGCATAAACACCAAAAGATGACATAAATAGCCTAAAAAAAGTATAGCTTCTACAATGAATGTACTTTCACTGACATTTCTGAATCCTAACTTACTTTAAAAATCTATTTCCAAAGCAGGTAACAGAATAGTTCAGATTAAAGAGGCATTAAATTCTTTTATTTAAACTTAGATTTTTCTCTTACATTTTCTTTCCATCATCCACATGTGGAACTCTTTTTAGCATACAATCTACACCAACCCAAACTTGTTTCCAAGACCAGCTAACTGAAAACTTGGTATTTCTACAATAGATATATAATGCCAAATTATAGAAATGCTTTCCTAAACGTAAAATTTCTAAATAAAATGTACCTTTAGTATTATAAATATAAGCTAGAAAATTAACTTAAATTTTAAAGAATAAATTATAATTTGATGCTTTAGTAACTTACTAGACAAAATACTGATTCTCTCATCCACTGAAAATTCTCAAGATTTTAGTGAGCCATGTAGCAATGAGTCATTTACTCTAGTTAAGCAAAGATCACCAGAGCTAAAACAAGTTTTCCAACAAAACCCAAGGGCTCCGGAAATAATTCTACTTACTCTTGAGTGCTATAATCATTATAAGCATCTGAAATCAACCTCATTAAGTGGATTTGGATTAGAGGAGAGGTACTGAAAAAGACTGTCCAAGAGGCTGCCCTCTTCCACTGGCTCTTTCTTTACCTTCCCACACACTATTTTATTAAGTACTTACAAAGCAAGTAATTTGTGGGAAGTTTCCCAAGGTTAGATTTCTACTCTAAAAATTACTAAGTGAATACCAAGTCGGTGTATTACTCTAGACTAAAATATGTGTTAAGTATCACTGTTAGCAAAATGCTAGTACAGGTAAGAATCACATTCAAAAAGTTTAAACTGTTATTCCTTTTTTCTATCATGGAAATAACAAGTAAAACTTTACTAACCTATTTCTTGCTCTTGCCATGCTCTTTGATTTCCTTCTTTCAAAGCGTTCTTCATCAGAAGAAGTTGTGTCACTACTATGAATGGCATGCTTCTTTCTCCTATTTAAAGAGTAAAATCCTTAAAATCATTACAGCAGCAAAGGGCTTTTAAAAACACATTCTGAGCATCATATATATATGAAAATATACAGTCACTCATTCATTTGGCAAATATTTATTAAGATCCCTATACTCATGCCATTTACATCTGATGAAGTAAAAACATGGTAAGTTCTACAGATAAAAAAAGAAAAACAGGCGGAGGAGGAGAGGGAGGCTATAATTTTTTAAATAGGGTAGTTCATAAAGGCATCAAGCAACAAATTGAATTTGCATCCAAATTTAGGGAATGTCTATCACTGATTGATAAATAACATTGAACTCTTATTAGAAAAGAAAGTTTATCTTTTTCTCTTCTTATTTCCCCTTTCCCAAATAATCAAAAAACAGTCCAGACACTAAAGAAAATAATATATTGGTTTACAGAGAGACAAGCATTTCCGCTTTCCACTTAAGACTTATATCCTGAAAAAAAAAAAAAAAAACTTATATCCTGTTTGAATTTCTTATAAAATGTATAAAGTATTTTTGATGAAATAAGCAAAGAAATAGTTTACAATCAGAACTAGTATGGAATGAGTAGATAATGTATCAAGCTAAAATCATCCTCGAGGAAAAATAACAATAAATGCTTCATTATTAATATACTTGATGACATCTCTATGATACCTATGGAAATCATACAAAATGGAATCATTGTAAATTAATTTACTTCAAACTCAAACTGGCTTTCAAGGATGGTCCACAGCCTGTGCATCCCTATTTTACTGCAATTCCCACCAACCACAATAGCAAAGCCAGATTTTCCCCAACTCCCATTAAGATCTTTAACCTGTCTAATATTCCTTCTCCTGATTAATAGAAGTCCCTTCATTTCATCCTGCATCAGTTTTTAATGTCTCCCAAAACTTCAAGAAGACTGTTGCAATAACTACCTACTCAATCTTTGCAATTCTGATATAAAACCTCTTTCCTACTTCTTTCTCTCCATCAGGAAAATGCCTGTTTCCAAGTTTCTTATTTACCCTGTGTGTGTGTGTATGTCTGTATGTGTGTGTGTGGTGGGGGGGTAAGCCTAATATATAAAAATGTAATATATCTGAAAATAGCACAAATGAGGTAGGCAGAAGCAACAATGTAAGTATTGGGCTAAAGAAATGATTCCAGATGATAACTCAAATGCACAAGAACAAATGAAGAGAACCAGAATAATAAAATAAAAGGTGACTATCCAAAAGCTATAAGCATGCACTTGATTGACTTTCTTCTCTCAACTTTTTTAAATAACAGAGAATTATATAAGTAACTTTAATAATGTATTGCTACGTTTGTAAAATGTATAAACGTAACATGTATAACAATACCACAAAAAGCTGAGTAGACCTTAAAAGGGAAGGGGCCACACCATATACAAAAGTAAGTCAAAATGGATCAAAGATCTAAACACAGAGCTAAAACTATAAACTCTTAGGAAAAGCCACAGAAGTAAATCTTCATGACAGTAGATATGGCGATGGATTCTTAGATATGACATGAAAACATGAACAACAACAAAAAAGATAAACTGAACCTCATCAAAATTAAAGTCTTTTGTGCTTCAAAGAATACCATCAAGAAAGTAACAACTCACAAAATAGGATACAATATTTGCAAATCATATATCTGATAAGGAATTTGAATCTAGAATATATAAAGAGCTCTTACAAGTCAATGATAAAAAGACAACACAGGGCTTCCCTGGTGGCGCAGTGGTTGGGAGTCCGCCTGCCGATGCAGGGGACACGGGTTTGTGCCCCAGTCCGGGAGGGTCCCACATGCCGCGGAGCGGCTGGGCCCGTGAGCCATGGCTGCTGAGCCTGTGCGTCTGGAGCCTGTGCTCCGCAGCGGGAGAGGCCACGACAGTGAGAGGCCCGCGTACCGCAAAAAAACAAAAAAACAAACAAAAAAAAACACCACAACACAATTTTTACATAGGCACTGGACACAAAGAGACAGTTCTCAAAGGAAACTTTTAAAATGGCTAATAAGCACATGAAAAGATGCCTCATATCATTAGTAATCAGGGAAGTGCTATTCAAAAACCACAATAAGATACATTTCATACTTGTTAGGACAGCTAGAATCAAAAAGTCAGACAATATTAAGCGCTGGGGAGGATGTGAAAAACTGGAAGTCCCATACACTGCTGGAGAGAATGTCAAATGGTGTAGTCACTTTGGAAAACATTCAAGCAGTTCTTAAATGATTAAGCATAAAGTAATCACATGACCCAATAATTCTACCCTGAGGTATATTGTCAAGAGAAATACAAAAATATATCCGGGAATTCCCTGGCAGTAGAGTGGTTAAGACTCCATGCTTTCACTGCCAAGGATGCAGGCAGGTTCGATCTCTGGTTGGGGAACTAAGATCCCACAAGCCACACAGCATGGCCAAAAAAAAAAAACAAAACACATATATCCACATAAAAACTTGTACATGAATTTTTATAGCACCGTTACTCATAATAGCCAAAAGTTGGAAACAACTCAAATGACCATCAACCAATGAGGAGATGGACAAAATGTGACATAGTCCTACCTTGGAACATCATTTGACAATAAAAAGGAAGGAAGTACTGATAAATGCTTCAACATGTATGAACCTAGAAAACATGTAAACTGAAAGAAGCCAGTCACAAAGACCACATATTATATTCTCATTTTTACAAAATGCCCAGAATAGGCAAACCTATGAGGAAAGAAAGCAGATTACTGGTTGCTTAGGACTTAGGGCATAGGGGTAGTGGTAGGAAGGTTAGAGTTAAAGAGAACAGGTTTCTTGCTAAGCAGATGAAACAGTATTTAAAATTGTCTGTGGCAACAGTTCCAGTTATCTGTGAATATACCAAAAAAAAAAAAAAAAGCTGAATTATATGATGTGGATCTTAATAAAGCTTTTTTTTTAAAAAAGCTACGTGAGGGCTTCCCTGGTGGCGCAGTCGTTGAGAGTCCGCCTGCCGATGCAGGGGACATGGGTTCGTGCCCCAGAACGGGAAGATCCCACATGCCGCGGAGCGGCTGGGCCCGTGAGCCACGGCTGCTGAGCCTGTGCGTCCGGAGCCTGTGCTCCACAACAGGAGAGGCCACAACAGTGAGAGGCCCGTGTACCGCAAAAAAAAATTTTTTTTAATGTTTGCCTGAATAGAATTGCAAGGATGGAAGATAAAAAGAATAAAATCTCTCAGGAAAAAAAAGGGGAGCGCAAAAACGACAAAGAAAAATGAGAGAAAAGGCAAGTGCCACAGAGGACCAATGTCCAATGTTGGACTAACATAACAGTAGTTACTAAGCAGAAGAGGAAAAAAATGAAGAGAAGAAACCTAACAAAAAATAATACAAGAAAATATCCCAGAGTTGAAAAAAAGAAATCTCCAAACCAATAGGGCCTAGAGCAAGAGGCTCAAAAAACTGAACAAACGAACAAAAATATATATATACACACACATATATATATATATATTTATGTTCATCTACAAAGAAACAAGATATTAAACCAGACTGAATTCTCAACAGCAACAATATGTCATGGAGTACGGTGAAGCAAGAACTTTAAAGGTTTAGAGGAAACCTATTTGGATCTACAATTCTCTTAACTCACAAAACTACTGGGAACTATGAAAATAGAAGACATTTACAAAGATGCAAAGTTGACTTCCACAAATTCTTTCTGAGTAAATTACCTGAGATTATATTCCTGCAAAATGATACAGTAAAGCAAAAAGGAGAAAGACATCAGATCCAGTAAGTGGTGGATCCAAACCATGAAAGCAATCTTAAGTCCTACAGCAGTCACTTTGCTGCAGGTCTAAAAAAGTATCCCCCCAAAGTGGAACAGAAAGATGACATTAGGAGAGATGTCATCTGACAAAAAAAATATGAATGCTTTGGTATGTTCAGAAGCTAGGAAAACTTGATACTACTTGAATGTTAAAAAGGAGAATTCTTGGGACTTCCCTGGTGGTCCACTGGTTAAGACGCTGAATTCCCAATGCAGAGGGCCGGAATTCTGGTCAGGGAACTAGACCCTACATGCCGCAACTACGATCCCACATGCTGCAACTAAAGATCCCACATGCCTCAATGAAGACCCAGCGCAGCTAAATAAATAAATTATTTATTTATTTATTTTTTAAAAAGGAGAACTCTTGAAATCATCACCTTTACTGAGACTATCAGGTGATCTCATTGGGTCCTTTTTCTCCATTTACATGAATCACTTCAAGAAGCCCCACACATTCCTGTCCCTGAAGGAATATGTAGGCTGTGCAGAAGGTGATACAATCGCCCCCATTCCTATCCCTTTGAACTCTATGTTCCCCTTCACCCCACTATCTTTTTCCAAGCATTTGTCACGATCTGACACACTATGTTTATGTATCCATTAGTTTATCTCCCTCTAGTAGAATGTAAGCTCCGAGAGAAGAGGGATTTTTACATTTTTAACTTCTGAATATCCAATGCCTTGAATGATATTTGGTGCGTACAGAAGATACACAACATAGATTTGTTGAATGAAAGAATAAACTTAATTCCAGGAGCATTTCCCATTGAGTGGCCAGAGGGAGTAATAAAATCCACAGAGGAGGGCTTCCCTGGTGGCGCAGTGGTTGAGAGTCCGCCTGCCGATGCAGGGGACACGGGTTCATGCCCTGGTCCGGGAAGATCCCACATGCCACGGAGCGGCTGGGCCCGTCAGCCACGGCCGCTGAGTCTGTGCGTCCGGAGCCTGTGCTCCGCAACGGGAGAGGCCACAACAGTGAGAGGCCCGCGTACGGAAAAGAAAAAAAAAAAACTAACAAAACATACCTGATATGACTCCTTCTTGCTGGAGATCTGTGAATATCAAAGAGCGTATTTTCCCTCTTTTTTTGATGAGCTGGTACTGAAAGAAAAAAAGAAAAAAAAAAGAACATAGAAATAACTGATAATAAATTGATAAACTGATGTATTAAAGAAGAAGAAATTAGTTCTGTTAACTTTCTGAACAGAAGCCAGTCATATGTCTTCAAGTTCTAAATGCTGCCTAGAAGAAGCACAACAAAAATTAAAACTTTGTGGTAAATACTGTAAGTTTCAAATAAACATTCTAAAAAAGAATGTTAAGCTAAATCTTTGTGACTTTGGGTTAAACAAAGATCTCTTTGACACATCACCAAAGCACAACCCATTAAAAAATTTTTGAGCAACTTCCCTGGTGGCACAGTGGTTAAGAACCCGCATGCCAATGCAGGGAACACGGGTTCAATCCCTGGTCTGGGAAGATCCCACATGGCTTGGAGCAACTAAGCCTGTGTGCCACAACTATTGAGCCTTCACTCTACAGCCCGTGAGCCACAACTACTGAGCCCATGTGCCACAACTACTGAAGCCCAGGTGCCTAGAGCCCATGCTCTGCAACAAGAGAAGTCAACGCAATGAGAAGCCCACACACCGCAAAGAAGAGTAGCCCCCACTCTCCGCAGCTAACTAGAGAAAGCCTGTGCACAGCAACGAAGACCCAAAGCAGCCAAAAATAAATAAATAAATAAATTTATAAAAAATAAATTTTTTCTGGCTTCCCTGGTGGCGCAGTGGTTGAGAGTCCGCCTGCCGATACAGGGGACGCGGGTTCGTGCCCCGGTCCGGGAGAATCCCACATGCCACGGAGCGGCTGAGCCCATGAGCCATGGCCGTTGAACCTGCGCGTCTGGAGCCTGTGCTCCGCAACAGGAGAGGCCACAGCAGTGAGAGGCCCACATACCGCAAAAAAAATAATAAATTTTTTCATAAACTGAAATTCATCAAAATTACAAATTCTTCTCTTTGAAAGACACTATTAAGAGAATTTTTTTTTAAAGCTACAGACTGAGAAACTATTTACAAATCACAAGGACTGATACCTGAAGTACATAAGGAACTCTCAAAACTTCAATAATAAAAAAACAAACCGCTTAATTGAAAACATGGGCAAGAGATTTGAATACTTCACCAGAGATAATGTTGGCAAATCAGCACATAAAAATATGCTCAACATCATTAGTAATTAGGGAAATGTAAATTAAAATTATAATAAATATGTATTAAAATTAACTTGGAAAAATAACCACACCAAATGTTGGCAAGAATATGGAGCAACTGAAACTCTCATACACTCTTAGTGAGAATGTAAGCAGTATAATCACCTTGGAAGAGTTTGGTAATTTCTTAGAAACTTAAACATACACATAGTCATAAAACGCAGCCATTCCACTCCTAGGTGTTTATAAGAAAAATGAAAATATATGTCCAAACAAAGACTTGCAAATATATGTTCATAACAACTTTATTTATAATAGCCAGACACCAGAAATGTCAACAATCCAAATGTCCATCAACAAATGAATGGATAAACAAATTGTGATATACCCATACAATGGAATGCTACTCAGCAATAAAAAGAAAAACACTACTGTTAAAGTCGACAACATGGATGAGTCTTACAATTATTATATTGAGTGAAAGAAATCAGACCAAAAAAAAGAGTATATACTGTATATAAAATTAAAGAAAATGTAAACTAATCTATGGTGACAGAAAGCAGATGAGATCTGTCACTGCCTGAGGGTTAGGAGTGGGGAGGCAAAAGAAAGTTAGGAGTAGATTATAAACAGGCAGAACGAAATTTGGGGGAGTTGATGAACATGTTCATTACCTTGAGTGCGGTGACAGTTTCATAGGTATATCCCTCAGATAGTTCAAACTTGCCAAATTGTACACATGAAATATTATATATGCAATGGCAGTGAACTACATATAAATTATACCTCTTTAATAACGCTTTAAAAAAAAAAAACTAGAAAAATGGCTCACAATCTTTTTTCTGTCCCAACATACCTCCCCCATTATTAACAGGGCTATCTTTGACAGTGACTCTTAACTGGAGTAGAGAAATGTCTACATACTTGGGCAAGCTTCTTGTGAGGTAACTCTAATAATTCCAGAGAATCAATCACTGCTTCAGAGCGTTAAGAGTTTGAATAAAATGATCCAGGTTCTTCCTTGAAAACATTATGCTAAGTGAAAGAAGCTAGACACAAAAGGTCACATATAGGCAAATCTATCGAGACAGAAAGTATCAATACATTAGTGATTGCTAAGGGCTGTGGGGATGGAAGTGTAGAAGTAATAAAATGTCCTGGAATTAGATAGTGGTGATGACTGCACACCCTTGTGAATACTAAAAAGCAATAAACTGTACAGATTAAAAATCAGCAAAACCCAGCAAAAATGGTAAATTTCATGATATGTGAATTTTATTTCAATTTTTTAAGAATTGGAGGAAATCAATAGTGATGGAATTTCCCAACAGCTGGGAAGAAAGTCAATAAAACAGTACCTGTGGAACTGATTACCTGTCATTAGATTTAAAAGCATTAAGATATGGGCTTCCCTGGTGGCACAGTGGTTGAGAGTCCGCCTGCCGATGCAGGGGACACAGGTTCATGCCCCGGTCCGGGAAGATCCCACATGCTGCAGAGTGGCTGGGCCCGTGACCCATGGCCACTGAGCCTGTGCGTCCGGAGCCTGTGCTCCGCAACGGGAGAGGCCGCGACAGTGAGAGGCCCGCGTACCGCAAAAAAAAAAAAAAAGATAAACTTTTTCCTTCTCAAAAAAATAACCAAAAACAAAACACAAACATAGGTTACTGGCCAAGTTGCCCTCTTCTGACTGTAGCTGAATTATCAATACTTAACCACTTGGAACACAGAGAAACTTGCCCTAAAGAACTGCTATAAGAGATTTCATTCTTTTAAATTCAGCAACACTGATTTTTTTAAGGGGTGGAGTAGAATAAGCTACTCTACTACAAAAAGGAAAGAAGTTACTTAGAGTCTCTTACCTATTGGAGGTGCTTGGTATCGATCCACTGTTTTTCTTTGTCTCAAATTATATGGCCTATCGTTTTCTTCTCCTTCTGCCTCTTCAACCTCAATATCTCCATCTTCCTCTTGAGATTCTAGTTTCACACACACACACATGCACACAAAATAAAATACTGTTTTAATCCACAAGGATTGGTCCACTCTAGAACTGAATATTTTTATTTTTATTTTATTCTTTCTGCACAAGTTAGCTTTAAAAATGTCAACATTGTATGATACAGCATAAATCAATACAATTAAAAATGAACCCTGATGGGGACTTCCCTGGTGGCACAGTGATTAAGAATCCACCTGCCAATGGAGGGGACACGGGTTCAATCCCTGGTCCAGGAAGAGATCCCGCATGTCGCAGGGCAACTAAGCCCCTGTGCCACAACTACCGAGCCTGTACTCTAGAGCCTGCGAGCCACAACTCCTGAGCCCTCGCACCACAACTACTGAAGCCCGCACGCCTAGAGCCCAGAGCCCATGCTCCAAAATAAGAGAAGCCACCTCAATGAGGGGCCTACGCACCACAACTAAGAGTGGCCCCAGCTCACCACAGCTAGAGGGGGCCTGCGTGCAGCAACGAAGACCCAACGCAGCCAAAAAAATAATAATAATAATAAACATTTTAAAAAACTTAGAGTAAGCTTTCAGATGTCATGAGTAAGTTGTAAAGTCCTTTGCATTTTTAGTTTCTTATTTCACTGAGCATGGCTGACAGTTTTAACATTTTTTTCAATGTCTTAATATGACTGTGTTATAGTGACAATTCCTGTGGTTAAAAAGTTAATCATAAAGTACATTGCATTTGAGGACCATAAGCTTATAAAGTTTCACCAGACTTTTATTTTGAACTATAAATAGATGTCACATTATAGCTATAGCCAAACTGCCTTTTTTTTTTTTTTTAATTTATATTTTTGGGCCACGCCGGGCAGCATGTGGAATCTTAGTTCCCCCACCAGGGATTGAACCCATGCCCCCTGCATTGGAAGCACAGAGTCTTAACCACTAGACTGCCAGGGAAGTCCCCCAAACCACATTTTAAAAATAAACTTTTAGAATTTATGTACATTATAATTTACTTTTTATTTATTTATTTATTTTAAAATTTAGTTTTGGCTGCGTTGGGTCTTCATTGCTGCGTGCGGGCTTTCTCTAGTTGTGGTGAGCAGGGGCTACTCTTTGTTGTGGTGCACAGGCTTCTCATTGTGGTGGCTTCTCCTGTGGTGGAACACGGGCTCTAGGCATGCTGGCTTCAGTAGTTGTGGCTCGAGGGCTCTAGAGCGCAGGCTCAGTAGCTGTGGCGCACGGGCTCAGTTACTCCATGGCATGTGGGATCTTCCCAGACCAGAGATCTAACCTGCGTCCCTGCCCTGGCTGGTGGATTCTTTACCACTGCACCACCAGGGAAGTCCCGTAATTTATTTTTTAAATGTATAGCTAGGTGAATTATCATAAAGTGATCACTCATGTCAAGGCATAAACTATTACCAATACCCCAGAAATCTACTTTATGCTCTCTCTCAATCCCTGCCTGAATTTTTCTACCAAAATGACTAATCTGTGTTTACCTGTTGTCAACAGGCCTAACAAATCATTATACTGCCAACAAAAATTGCTCTTGCTGTAAGATAAGTAATTACCCTTTAAGCATTTTTTTTGAACTATCAAGTAGTATGTGAATATTGACCTTATTCAGTGGTTAATTGGGCATTGAATGAAGTGTGCTGTAATAAAGTTTTGAGTCATTCTATTATTGCTTTGTATGACCAAAAAGGTAATAAAAAAGACTGAAAGGTCATAGGTAAATCAGGAGCTCAAATATGATCATATTGATATATTTAGCAGAGAACTAATATTTTTAAGAAAGGCATTTTCTTTTACATCTGTTGTTTTTTTAATTAATTAATTAATTTAATTTGGGCTGCGTTGGGTCTTCGTTGCTGCACGCGGGCTTTCTCTAGTTGCGGTGAGCGGGGGCTACTCTGGAGCATGGGCTCCAGGCGCGCGGGCCTCAGTAGTTGTGGCGCACGGGCTTAGTTGCTCCACGGCATGTGGGATCCTCCCGGGCCAGGGCTCGAACCTATGTCCCCTGCATTGGCAGGCGGATTCCCAACCACTGCGCCACCAGGGAAGCCCCTAAATGTTTATTATTAAGTTATAGAGAGAATCAGTAAATACAGTATTACTTAACTAAATAACACTATAAATCACTTGCACCCAAATAAGTTTCCTTAAACCTTCAAAAAAATTACTTTTTGAAAAAAAACCTTGCATTATTTATTATGGGAAGAAATTCTATACATGGCAAATCTACTCTGGGAAATCTACAAAGATGTTCAGTTAAAGATAAGGCAAAAATCACATTATAAATCTGTCTCACCTATACTGATTTTCTCCAAAGGAAGCAATATAGAGGTTCTAGCTGTAACAACAATAATATCTGCTCAATAAAATACCTTCATTAGAAATATCACCTCTTCAAAACTTGCTAATAATATATTAATTACAGAATTTGAGAAATAAACCCATTCTTCTCCATCTAAGCTACACAAATAGTAGAACTAATAAGGTTCCCTGGTGAAATACAACTACCTTGCATTTACAGTACACCAAATCTTCTGAAAATCCATTTTAATAAAGAAGGTTAACACCTACAGAATTAAATCCTATGGATGCACTGGTCATCAATTTATAATCCTTGGGGCAAACGTGCCTTCATCTGTTCCCAGCTCCAGCCCGACAACTCCAGTCAGGATTCATCAATTCAAAACCCAGACAGGCCTCAGAAAAGAGCAGTACAACTCCCTCCACTAGTTCTGGCTGTCTCTCTTTACTGTACCATTTACTACTCCTCTGTCCATAACTAAATTTGAGACCCAAATATTCCGAGATTTAGAGGCTATGGATAGAAGGTGGCTATGGACAGAGACTTTCAGTTAGAACGTACCTAAATACAAAAGAGGCCTCACCTAACACGCAAATCAGCCCATGGCAAATGCTACACCAGATTAGGTCACTTAAGGACTACCAATAGCTACTAATAAGATATATTACATAACAATGCACAGTGTACAGCAAAGGCATTTTTCCAAATGAAGAAAATGAATACTCAGAAATGCCAATGGAATAAAAATTATTCCAAATTATGTAACATAGACCTCTAAAGCCAAAAATCACCCATCCAGCAATATTACACATATATTACTCGTACATATTTTCTTCGCTCCCACCTGAACTTTATAGTATTTATTTCATAAGGTGCTTTCACAAACCTTCTTCTTCACCCTCAGTAGAGACTTCATGATGATTTTGTATCCCATAACTATTTCTTCTCAGTGACTTTCTTCGCCTTTTCACTCTTGAATACATATCCATGTTTTCCTTTTAAAGAGAGAAATCTGTCAAATATTAACATGAATTTTATTCCCAGCTATAAATATCATTAACCCAATGGGACATGCCCATTCAATAAAATTTACTGAGGACCTATTTGCAAGGCAAAGATTCATGAAAATCGACCTTACTGAATTCAATACATGTAAGAAACAAGAGGAAAAACAAATAAAACTTATAAAATATTTGAAAATGTAAAACTACAATGCCATGGACATACTTTCTCCCTTAAGCAAATTACAGCCTAGTAGGATAAAACAAGTCAAGTCACAGGTAACTATAAAAGAAAGTAGAGGGCTTCCCTGGTGGCGCAGCGGTTAAGGATCCGCCTGCCAATGCAGGAGACACGGGTTCGAGCCCTGGTCCAGGAAGATCCCACGTGCCACAGAGCAGCCAAGCCTGTGCACCACAACTATTGAGCCTGTGCTCTAGACCCCACGAGCCACGACTGCTGAGCCCACGTGCCTAGAGCCCATGCTCCACAACAAGAGAAGCCACCACAATGAGAAGCCTGCGCGCCACAACAAAGACTCAACGCAGCTGAAAATAAATAAATAAATAAAATTTATAAAAAGTAATAATAAAATAAAATAAACTAGAACAAGTTTAATGCCATAAATAAAGGTACATGGGCGTTCCCTGGTGGCCTAGTGGTTAGGATTCTGGGCTTTCACTGCTGTGCCCAGGGTTCAATCCCTGGTCAGGGAACTGAGATCCCACAAGCAAAAGGTACAGAAGAGTCTAGAATTCAAAAAGATTAATCCGCCCCTGCCGGCCGTGTTTGGGGGAGGAGGGGAGGAAGCATCTGAAAAGAGCCTTGAAACAAAGGTAGAACTGCATCAGGCCTTAACCAGAAGTATTAACAGGAATAAAAGATAGGAGAATAAGAATGATTCATTTATATTTGGGCAATGGTATGTGAGAAGATAAAGTTGAAACCAGATTATGAAGGTCAAGGTGATTTTAATTAATTCAGTACACATTATAAAACCATTAAAGGGACTTCCTTGTTGGTCCAGTGGTTAGGACTCTGCCCTCCCAATGCAGAGGGCACAGGTTCAATCCCTGGTGGGGAACTAAGATCCCACGTGCCGCACAGTGCCCAAAAAAAAGAAAAAAGACTGTTAAAGGTTCCGATGAGAAAAGTGACAGAATCAGAGGTGGACTTTAAGATGACCCTCTGCAGAAGTGTAGAGGGTCTTTTGGGGAAGGTTGTGGCAAGGGGGTTAAGGATAAAAGAAGAAAGAAAAGAATAAAATCCCAGATTAAACTGGAAACGAAGAAGGAACAATTCTGTTAATTCAAGAAAATCCAAATGCTGCTCTCTCTCTCTCTCAATTCCTCAGTCCAAATAAAAAATACGTGCAAAGGTTGTTAAAGTTAATATACTCACAAATTCTGTATCTGTCCACATTCGAAGCCGTTCTACTTCTCCTGATCGACGATTCCTTCTAATGTTTATATTGTCCATTTCCTGTAGTACAGCTTCAGCAGTACTACAATTATATAATAAAACTAGGGTTTAGACAACCATGGAATCAAACACTGTGTCATACATGTAAAAGAGCTCTTCGTCAACGCATAATTAAATCCTGATATGTAACTGTACCTAACATCCCAATTAATATCTGTTTCTGAACTGGCATCCACCAGAAGATAATGCCCCCAAAACAGATGGAAACAGGGAATTCTCTGGTGGTCCAGTGGGTATGACTCAGCACTTTCACTGCTGGGGCCCAGGTTCAATCCCTGGATGGGGAACTAAGATCCCACAAGCCATGCAGCACAGCCAAAAAAAAAAAAAAAGATGGAATCAGAACATCTTCTACCTTAATATAACTTACAAATATAAGACCTTTGTTTGTAAGTCTGCAAATATTTAAATTCATAATGCTACTACAAATAACTGACTACCAGACTTAAGGCACTGAAAAAAAAAAATTCAAATCTTTTTACTTGAAGATGGTGTTAAAAATTGTATAGAAAAAAGGATTTGTAAAAAGTTTAAAGCTAATATAAGGTTAACTGAATAGATACTTTTAGAAATTAGAGGACATTGACATCCACAAAATATATGGTAACATTGGCACATTTGTTAAAAATTGGTGTTAAAAATTGTATAGAAAAAAGGATTTGTAAAAAGTTTAAAGCTAATATAAGGTTAACTGAATAGATACTTTTAGAAATTAGAGGACACTGACATCCACAAAATATATGGTAACATTGGCACATTTTATGTTTTAAACACACACATAGCCCAGATACTGATCTAAGTACTTAACGAATAATAACTAATTCTGACACTACCACTATAGAATAGAATATAATTTCTTCTCATTTCAAATAGCAATTACACTGACCTCACTTCTCCAGGCTACTGCAGTGATTAAGGAGGATGATTTATTAGCTGAGAAGAATAAAGTTTCATTGCATGTAGTCACTGAACAGTCAGCTAGGCTACATCCAACATGTGCAGTCTCAAAAGACTTTCAATTCAGAATCTTGACTAAGTAAAACTATGCCTACTATATATCAATAATGAAACTTAATGCTGCTTGAAAATTGTCAAAAACACAAATGTTAAATGAGCAAATATTAAAGGACTATAGTAGTGAAGTCAAAATAAAATTACTTTTTATATTATCTATGCACAAGTGCTTTAAAAAGTATGAGAAAAAATGAGCTATCACATAAATTGTATTAAATGTAATAAAGTAACCAGAAACTGACAATCATTGCTAGCCATGGTTAATTCAAATTAAGTTTTTAAATAATTGTATTGATTGCTAAGTCAGTGCTTAAGTTACTTTTTAAAACATAACTGGCTTAAAAAAATCAACAGTTACATGAAACTGCTGACTGCAAAAGCATTCATACCTATTTACTAGTTGATCAAATAACAAACTCTGGTTCACGCTTTCAAATCTGTTTTTCCTGGAACGACAACTTTTTCTGACTTCCATGTCACCATTTATACAAGAAAGGTCCCCATCTCCCTTCTTTTCGCCTCGAAGGGGATGGCTTCGAAGGGCTACAAGAAGAGAGAAATTGCCATTTCAAAGTATAGAGTATAAAAAGAAAGAAAAAAAATCAAAAATTACTTTTAAAAGACTATAAAAAGCTTACTATAACCTCTTAAATGGCTTTAATATCCAAAATCTAAAATTTCTATAACTGTTTACAATCTGCTATAATAATTTAAATTATTTCAGTTGTACTGATTTCTCAGTGTTTAGCAATTACATATTTACCATGACTGAAATCCAGTCACTTCCAACAGTATACTTAGCATACTAGTAAATTACGCTATTTTACCCCACTTTAATACTCTTAACAACATTATAAGAATTTCAATACTAACCAGTTTCATAACAGAATACTCACATAAGCTACTATGTCCGTTTGGTAATGTAGCACCAGGCTGAGAAGTTAACCTAGAACACAATTATATTTAATACGCAAACACATCAACATTCATTTAAAGAAGCAAGAAATGCAAATACTGGTGGAATCATTTTAATCTTTAAAATGTCAGTAATGTAATATTACTTTTTTAAGAGTAAAGACATTTTTTTACCCTAAGACTGATAATATACCAATTAATAAAATATACTAGCTAAGAGTCGTTTCATTACTTCAAGAAAAGTTTTAATAACAGATTACAAACTGAACTTACTGTCTTCAACTCTATAAATTAAAATCCAACGAAAAGGCTTAAGCTTAATATGTATCATAAAGTCAGCTGACGCCATAAGTAACAATGGTCACAGACATTTACTATTGGTTTTTGTTGACAACATAAAATTCAAACAATGACAAAGTTATTCAAATGATAAACTGTAAGACGAAAAAAGTATTTGCACACCAACACCACTTAATAATTTCCTCAAAGTATTATATTACACATTCTAAACTAATAAATGAAAATTTAGCTAATTTCTCAAAATCTATTGCACAACTCTCCCTTTTGGTGGAGGAACAGAAATGTTAAGTCACTAGAAAGATACTTAAAGGGTCATTAAAACATGAAGACTTATGAAAAAAGTCACAGTACGCCTTACTATAATTAGAAATTCAAAACCAAAAGCTAAATTGTTACATAGCAAAAGAGCTATCAATTTAAACTTACTAGAGTATTTTTTGAAATATCCAACAATTATCGTTTTCAAAGAGTAAAAAAGGGGGGAGAGAGGACATTCAAAAAACAGTACATATGACTGTCATCCGCTTATCTATGTGGTTTGCACAACATTTTTTAACTAAAATATTCTAACATTTTTGGTTATTCCAGCATTCTTCATGTAAAATTATAAATGTTATAAATATTAATTATAAATGTCCCTGTCTAATAAAGGTCACAGATAGGATGACTAAAGGTATGAACAAAAACTATTCTGTGCCTTCAGACTATCAAAAACACAAAATAAAAAACTCCATCTCGGGCTTCCCTAGTGGCGCAATGGTTGAGACTCCGCCTGCCGATGCAGGGGATACGGGTTCATGCCCCGGTCCGGGAAGATCCCACATGCCACGGAGCGGCTGGGCCCGTGAGCCGTGGCCGCTGAGCCTGCGCGTCCGGAGCCTGTGCTCCGCAACGGGAGAGGCCACAGCAGTGAGAGGCCCATGTACCACAAAAAATAAATAAACTCCATCCCTCCTTTCCCCATAAAAACAACATAACCATCTTGTTCTAATATACTACCTCTTAGAAAGTATTTCATTTTTAGCACCTTTATATACAAATACGCAATCCTCCTGGTATATGAGTTTGACTCTAAAGTAATAGAATTGATGTGTTAACAGGTCATTCCTTAGAAGATTATACATGTGGAATTCCCTAGAATCACTCTTAAAATCCACTTAAAACCACATAGAAAAATAATAAATATAGTTTGGCTTTGGACCCAATATAACATTAACTCAGTTTAATCACTTAATTCACAAGTCTTGGCTCCATATGAATTTTAGCTGTATGTAAGACTAAATGGTTGGAATTTTACACACTTAAATTATTCAAAAGAGTTCGTGCCCGGTCCGCGAAGATCCCACATGCCGCAGAGCGGCTGGGCCCGTGAGCCATGGCCACTGAGCCTGCGCGTCCGGAGCCTGTGCTCCACAACGGGAGAGGCCACAAGAGTGAGAGGCTCGCGTACCGCAAAAAAAATAAAAAAAAAGAAGACAGTGCTTAATTGGCTTTTATTTCATTGCTAATGAAAGATCTATTTTAAGGTGGGGGGAGAAAAAAACTTGTTCTTCAATCAATCCAATTACCAATTATAGTTTATTGTCATCATTTTACAATTATCATTTCTCTTTATAAAAAGGAGAAAAAGGAGGAGATAGAATATGAAATACTTGGGTATGAAAATAGAGAATATTGGGATTTTAAGGGTTGGTCTGCCTATACAATAATAAAGGTACCTAAAAAGTTTCTTAAATCAAGGTTGCCAAAAATTAATCACTTAAAATGTAACCAGGTGGGTTCACTGCTTAAATTAATCCTCTAATAAATCCTTTATGATTATGAAGTCTCTTTTATTTTTAAAAGAGGCTGTGACAAAAATAAACTCAAAATGGATTAAAGGCCTAAATGTAAGGCCAGACACTATAAAACTCTTAGAAGAAAATACAGGCAGAACACTCTGTGACATAAATCACAGCAAGATCCTTTTTGACCCACCTCCTAGAGAAATGGAAATAAAAACAAATTAATAAACAAATGAGACCTAATGAAACTTCAAAACTTTTGCACAGCAAAGGAAACAAGACGAAAAGACAACCCTCAGAATGGGAGAAAATATTTGCAAACAAATCAACAGACAAAGGATTAATCTCCAAAATATACAAGCAGCTCATGCAACTCAATATCAAAAAAAACAAACAACCCAATCCAAAAATGGGCAGAAGACCTAAACAGACATTTCTCCAAAGAAGGTATACAGTTTGCCAACAAACACGTGAAAGAATGCTCAACATCATTAATCATTAGAGAAATGCAAATCAAAACTACAATGAGGTATCACCTCACACCAGTCAGAATGGCCATCAACTAAAAATCTACAAACAATAAATGCTGGAGAGGGTGTGGAGAAAAGGGAATTCTCTTGCATGTAAATGATACAGCCACTATGGAGAACAGTATGGAAGTTCCTTAAAAAACTAAAAATAGAACTACCATATGACCCAGCAATCCCACTACTGGGCATACCCTGAGAAAACCATAATTCATAAAGAGCCATGTACCACAATGTTCATTGCAGCTCTATTTACAGTAGCCAGGACATGGAAGCAACCTAAGTGTCCAACAACAGATGAATGGACAAAGAAGATGTGGCACATACATACAATGGAATATTACTCAGCTATAAAAAGAAATGAAACTGAGTTATTTGTAGTGAGGTGGATGGACCTAGAGACTGCCATACAGAGTGAAGTTAAGTCAGAAAGAGAAAAAAAAATACCATATGCTAACACATATATATGGAATCTAAAAAAAAAAAGGTCATGAAGAACCTAGGGACAGGACGGAAATAAAAGCGCAGACCTACTAAGAGAAGAGACTTGAGGACAGGGGGAAGGGGAAGGGGAAGCTGGGACAAACAGAGAGTGGCATGGACATATATACACTACCAAATGTAAAATCGATAGCTAGTGGGAAGCAGCCGCATAGCGCACAGAGAGATCAGCTTGGTGCTCTGTGACCACCTAGAGGGGTGGGATAGAGAGGGTGGGAGGGAGGGAGATGCAAGAGGGAGGAGACATGGGGATATATGTATATGTATAGCTGATTCACTTTGTTATAAAGCAGAAAGTAACACACCACTGTAAAGCAATTATACTCCAATAAGATGTTAAAACAAGGGGGGGGAGGGGGTGTGGGTGCGGGATATTTCACTATATCTCTGTATCCTAAATTTTTTAAATGGAGACAGTATCACTCTGCATTAGATAATTATTACATTAAAAGTTTCTAGGGCTTCCCTGGGGGTGCAGTGGTTGAGAGTCCGCCTGCCGATACAGGGGACACGGGTTCGTGCCCCAGTCCAGGAAGATCCCACATGCCACGGAGCAGCTAGGCCCGTGAGCCATGGCCACTAAGCCTGCGCGTCCGGAGCCTGTGCTCTGCAACGGGAGAGGCCACAACAGTAAAAGGCCCACGTACCGCAAAAAAAAAAAAAAAAAAAGTTTCTACACCTTTAATTATGTGAAGCACACTCTAAATGCAATATCAGACTCAAAAATCATTACTTATTCTCCCTTTCCCACATAAACCCAAGGCATTCAATGATTTATGAGAATTTTAAACCTCAATTCAGCAAAATCAATCATTTGAAAAGACTTTAACCACTACCAGCCTTCATTCTAATGAGCCTCAGCAGTGGTGATTACATTTCTGCCTCACCTCACTACTCCCTCATCATCTGACCACAAAACAAAATTTTTGGGACTTCCCTGGCAGCACAGTGGTTAAGAATCCGCCTGCCGATGCAAGGGACACGGGTTCGAGCCCTGGTCCAGGAAGAACCCACATGCCGTGAAGCAACTAAGCCCGTGCACCACAACTACTGAGACCGCACTCCAGAGCCCACAAGCCACAACTACTGAGCTTGCATGCCACAACTACTGAGCCCACGCGCCTAGAGCCCATGCTCCACAACAAGAGAATCCACTACAATGAGAAGCCCACACACTGCAACGAAGAGTAGCCCCCGGTTGCCGCAACTAGACAAAGCCCACACGCAGCAATGAAGACCAAACGCAGCCAAAAATAAATAATTTTTTTAAAAAAAACATAAATAAATAAGTTATTTCACCAATCAACAGTAGTTTCTTTAAAGAATTTAGTGGTTGTTGGGCTCCCGTGGTGGTGCAGTGATTAAGAATCCAATGCAGGGGACACGGGTTTGAGGCCAGGTCCAGGAAGATCCCACATGCCACGGAGCAACTAAGCCCGTGCGCCACAACTACTGAGCCTGCACTCTAGAGTCTGCAAGCCACAACTACTTAGCCCGTGTGCCACAACTAGTGAAGCCCATGTGCCTAGAGCCTGTGCTCCACAACAAGAGAAGCCACCGCAATGAGAAGCCCGTGCACCGCAATGAAGAGTAGGCCCCGCTCACTGCAACTAGAGAAAGCCCCGCACGCAGCAACAAAGACCCAACGTCGTAAATAAATAAATAAACTAACTAAATAAATAACTTGTTTTAAAAAAAAGAATACAGTGGTTGTTAACAAAGTTCTTTAGGATTCATTATTTTTCATAGGTAATACTAATTTTTATCTATATTCAATTTTCCTCCAATGAACTGTATTTTAACAAATTATTTTTGTGAAAGAACTTTTGTGAAAGTCATTTTACCTTAGATGCTCTTAAGACTTTAGAGTACCAAAACAAAGGAATTAGGATTCTCAGGTTCATGACATAAAAATTAATACAACCCTTCAAACAAATCCTGATTTTTGTATTTATACTATCTCAAAATCTAAAATATCTTTAACTACAAGTTTCCCTAAAATTCAATTATGTTGAATCTGATAGGTCAAACCTATCAGATTTCTTTTCAGGTCATCTGAAACACTAAGAGTCTAATTCTAACAGTGTAGCACTTAATCACATCCCTTGATGAAAGTTTAACTCAAAAAACTTTTAAAATTGTGTGACCTGCTAAACATTATTCTCCTGCCAAAAAAAAAAAAAACCAGTAAATTTTATTAGTATTCATTATTTCTTAAGCTTTTTATTCAAAATGTACTTAGTATTTTTTAAAGGAATATCAAACTCTAAGGTACCTAAATGGAAGCAAAACTCTCTCCCCTCAAAAGAATTTTAAGCCTTTTTACATGAAAGACATGATCAAGATTAATTTACATAAAAGATTTGAGTGGATAAGATGCGGGAAATCTACGGTATCAGAGACTTACACCTGAATTAAACTGTTAAAATTATCTTACAATTAAAGGTCAAACTTTTAACACTACAAGAACACTTTTTAGAGCATTTACTAGAAAAAGAAGCTTGATTCACTCATTTAATAAATACAGGATACAGATTACAACAGATAGATCAAGTGTAGAAGTGTAATTAAAGGGCTGTACTTATTTTAAGTAACATCATTATAGTTATCTGGATCTGTTTCATCTCACAGATGAAGGAGTATGGTAAAGTTAAAAAAAAAAAATCAATAGACTATGATTCACATAATCTACTTAACTCCCAGACAATGCAAAATTTAAATTTTTAAATACATATTAAAATAGGTAAAGACTCTTTAGAGACTAGTAAATGTACAATGCCTGTCAAAATCTATATAACTGCAAAGATTATTTTCATTAAAGCCTAAGAGTATCCCGAATTTACCTACACACATAAAATCAAAATATTGTCAAAAGGGAATTCCCTTTTACTTCTGGTTTGCAGTTGGCACATCATCAGCACTTCTACATCAAACACTGGAAAAAAGAGAAGCTAAAGACTCTAAGCTCAAAATTTAAATCTTTTCTGAGTGTGCATACACCTATCCTATCTACATTAAATTAGTACCACTTACTTTGGTTAAGTGAGTAAAATTGTTTTCTAATACATATCAAAACAGACACAAAGCAAATTTAAGTTGAAAACAACCAGATAGATGAAAAGATTTCTTTAAAAATTAATTTAGATTTTATTACATTTTAGTATACCAATTCAAGTGGAATACTTAATTTTAGGAAGGGGAGATTTTATCTTATTTTCAAGTAAAAAATATAATTTTAACCATATGTTTTTACTTAAATTTTCAGGACTATAAACACGTCTGCACATTCAAGACCTATCAAAATTCTTATTGTTTTAGTAATATTAGTTTCTATTACATACTACATATATTTTTGGCATATTTAGAGAAAATAAAATTACATACAGAAATTATAAAATAAGCTTAATACAATTTATAAGTATTTCTAGCCAGGTAGCTTTACAATTTAAGAAAATTAGCAATTATCAGCCCTGAATCATGTCAAATAATTCATGAAAAAACAATGGAGGAGTTCTCCATTCTCACCTGGCCTGTCCAGTTGATATGTTCCATTCCTCTCGCTGACCAGTACTTCGTGATTTTGATTTGTCTTTGCAAACAGAATCAGGTTGTTTCAAAGTGCGTTTGGCTGGAGGAGACACATGGCTATCACTTAAACTACCATCGACTTCAGCTTTCTGAAAGACAAAGTTTAAAATGTATTTATTATCCTATTAAAATTCACAGAATTCTTAAATTCTTGGATAAAGTACAGTGCTTATTCAACCAATAAACATTTACTGAAGGAATCTCTCTACAAGTGTAGCAAAATGTAATAATCTATAAATACAGAAACAAAAAAGTTAGAAAGATAAATTTATCCTCAGAAAAGTATGTTTAGTTTGTTTTTATTTTAAAATAGTTTCAAGCCTACAGAATGTGTAGATACAACTTTTTATGACATGATTCATCATTCCTCTCCTAAATACTCCAGTGTGTAACTCCCAAAATTAGAACACTCTGCTATATTAGCATCATTCAACCCTCCCAATTAGGAAATCATCATTGATATAACACAGAGCCAGTCCACAGACACATTCAAATTTTATCAAATGTCCCAAAAAGGTCTCTCTTTCCTTTCTGGTTCAGGATCCTAACCAGGAACATATACTGTATGTACTTATCAGATCTCCTCGGCCTCCTTCTATCTGGAACAATCCTTTAGTCTTTCCCCATTTTCATGCCCTTGACTGTAAAGAATATAGGCTTTTTATTTTCCAGGATGACTATCAGTCTGGGTCAGTCAAAGGTGGTTCCTGCTTGGCTCCTCATCCCCTTTGTGATGTGGGCATCTACCTGATGTTCCTCATAACCCAAGTCAGGCCATAACATTCATAGAAAGAATATACAGACATGATATTATGCATACTATACCTACCCATCATTAGGTATAACCTTGATCACCTAGTCAAGTTGGTGTCTGCCAGGTTTCTCCACCGTAAAGTCACTATTTTTCCCTTTGTATTTGATTAGTTTATGTGAAATCATTCTGATAATTCACCAATATCCTGTTCCTCAACAAACCTCCACCCACTAGCCACAGCATTCATTGACTACTCTTGCCTTTATCCAATACCATCACGGTGGTAATTATCTAATCGTATCACTCCTATATGTTTTAGTTGGCATCCTACTTTAAAGGATTTTCTTGGGATTTCCCTGGTGGTCCAGTGGTTAAGAATCTGTCTTGCAATGCAGGGGACACCGGTTCAATCCCTGGTCAGGGAACTAGGATCCCACAGGCCACGGGGCAACTAAGTCCTCGCACTCTGAAGCCCACGCACCACAACTAATGAGCCCGTGTGCCACAACTAGAGAGAAGCCTGCACACCGCAACAAAAGATCCTGAGTGCCACAACTAAGACCCGACGCAACCAAAAAATAAATAAAAAGAATTTTCCCTCCCCAACCCTCCTTACTCAATTCAGTCACTCATTTATTTGTATCAGTATGGATTCATGGATTCTTACTTTATTCTGTGGGTTTTAACCCATTACTCTATTTCTTTGCTCAAATTATACAAGATTTGGCCATCAGGAGCCCTCTCAAAGTGGTTCCAATATTCTTTTGACATGTCCCCATCATTTTGAGTACTTCCTTACTTTCTGGCACAAAAGAAATCTGTAGGCTCATCTAGTACTCTCCCTTCCTGACCCTAGAAATTAAGCTCAGGTTCCTTTCAGTCAAGGATAGTATTCAGAAATCAAGATCTGGGCACTAGGTGTGCTCAATGTTACTGGAGTTTCACTGCTATTGAGTCCTCTCAGCAGAGAAAGCTAGGAAATATATTAATTTATATTGATACATAGAAATATAGACATCTATACCTATTTCTTTATCTGTGCATAAATAATAATTGAAAAAATGTGTGTACACCAATGCGTTCAACTAATTCCATACCTTAAGTTTCTTTCTAGACTTGCCCTTTTTATGTTTGTTTGTAAGTCCTTTCCAATGAGAAACACGGCTTCCATTATCTTCAAATACATTTATTCATTTGCTCTTTCAATTAATTAATTTGTTTAATGTAACCAATCTCTCAACCCGAGACCTCCATCCAACACGCTTCCGCTAATCCCTCCCTAGCTTCATGTCTTCAAACTAGGGGAGTCACTGTCTCTGAGGAGAAGCTTTCCTCTTCGCCACCCAATTCCTTGGATGCTGGATAGGTGGGGAAGAGAGTGGAGGAAAAGGGTTCCCTTTTCTTTAGAGAAGATTTAATTCATATGCTAATACTTTATCACTTAAGATTATCGATCAGTATTTCAAAAGCATGTATGATCATTTTCAATATACTAACATTTAAACATTTTTGAGTTATTTCCCTTTATGCTACAAATTTCTTTTAAGAAAAATATATAGGGACTTCCCTGGTGGCGCAGTGGTTAAGAATCCGCCTGCCAATGCAAGGGACACAGGTTCGAGCCCTGGTCCGGGAAGATCCCACATGCTGCGGAGCAACTAAGCCCGTATGCCACAACTACTGAGCCTGCGCTCTAGAGCCCACGAGCCACAACTGAGCCCACGTGCCTAGAGCCCGGGCTGCACAACAAGAGAAGCCATCGCAACAAGAAGCCTGCGCACCACAACAAAGAGCAGCCCCCTCTCGCCGCAACTAGAGAAAGCCCACGTGCAGCAACGAAGACCCAATGCAGCCAAAAATAAATAAATTTATTTTAAAAAAAGAAAAAATATAAAAGCTATCCATTTCATAAATGTCATTTCTGTATCATATGTTCCCAAAGCAACACAACTACATTACACAGTCAAAATGTAGCCACTCGCAAACATGAGAAATACTTGCAATATACGTTTAAAGGTATCCAAGTATAACCTATAGAATTAATATCCACTTACTAAAATGTTTTTCACAAAAAGACCAATTTTTTATTTTGTGCTGTAATACAATTTACCATGAACTAGTTTTAAAGCCACAAGACCACGTTTCGTACTAAACGGCACAAAGGAAAAAACAATTAGAAATTCAAACATCAAACTGTCTATAAGTAAGGATAATAAACATGTTAGTTGTGTAACATACACCTCCGCTTATTAGTTTAAGTTCCCCAGAAAAACTGGTTAGCTACTTCCAAACCATCCCACGTAGAGGTGGGAAAAACCATTTAAGATGCAATTCAATCATGTAATAGTATTTAACAGTAAACATGCTTAATGTACTTAAGAAATGGATGTTTCTTTTTTTTTTTTACTTTATTTATTTATTTTTTAGCTGTGTTGGGTCTCAGTTGTGGTGCACGGGCTCTTCGTTTGAGGCATGCGGGCTTCTCTCTAGTTGTGGTGTGCGGGCTCCAGAGCACGTGGGCTCGGTAGTTGCAGCACACGGGCCTAGTTGCCCCATGGCATGTGGGATCTTAGCTCCCCGACCAGGGGTCGAACCTGCGTCCCCTGCATTGGAAGGCAGATTCTTAACCACTGGACCACCAGGGAGGTCACAGAAATGGGCTTTTTAAAATTGTATTATTTCACTTCCTCAGGCCCTTGCCTTCTCCAACCCCACCCTTAACAGAGTAAATAGAGAAGCTCAGACATAAGTTAACTAACTCTAGCCCAAGGTCATATAGCTAACAAATGACTGACAGAACTTGAGAAAAAAAAAACCCCTAGAATTTAGGTCCTTCCATTCCTAATATTGTTCTCTGTCTACTACCTCAGACACTCCGCCCTAGAATATTTATAAAATACCAAGTTTAAAGTGTGCCTCAAAGGTCATCTTACTCAACTACTGATCCAAGACTTGATCAGCCTCTACATTTGTCACTTCAAATGTGCTCCACCCATGACCCATCCAATCAGAAACCATTTTTGACAAGATTCCCCAGATAATTCTTATATACGTTAGTTCGAAAAGCATTACTATATAACATATTCAACAAATAAGTCACTGAGGAAGCACTGTCATATGTTCTAAGCTAAGACATATTTGTGAATAAAGAAACTGATACCTGTAAACTACTTTACCAATTTAGATAGTCCAGGCCAGCATTACTCCTAATCAAACCTCACCACTCATCCTTCAAGACCCATCTGTTCCTCAAAATCTTACCTGAAGAATCTAACCTAAAGTGACCTTTTTCCCTCTGCTAGCTGCAACTCTACATTTTGGCACTTCATTATATTCAATTTAGCATTATATATTTACTTTTTTTTTTTTTTTGCGGTACGCAGGCCTCTCACTGTTGTGGCCTCTCCCGTTGTGGAGCACAGGCTCTGGACGCGCAGGCTCAGTGGCCATGGCTCACGGGCCCAGCCGCTCCGCGGCATGTGGGATCTTCCCGGACCAGGGCACGAACCCGCGTCCCCTGCATCGGCAGGCGGACTCTCAACCACTGCGCCACCAGGGAAGCTCCTTATTTACCATCTTTAAAGTGTCACATCCAAGTCTTGACATTCAAGCAAGATTTTAAGTTCTTTAATTATAAAAAATAGCAAGATTTTAAGTTCTTTAATTATAAAAAATACCCTACTTCTTTTTAATTCCACAATACCAAGAAAAAAAAAAGGCAAGACTTTCCCAAGTTTGTTCTGTAAATTAATAGAAATTATTAGGAGAAACAAAGGAAGGCTCATGGACAAATAAATTTGAGAAACAATGAGGTCCAAGGTTTTTTGCTTCAGGACTTGTAATAGTCTTTAGTATGTTAATATGCAGGGATTTCCCTGGCAGTCCAGTGGTTAAGACTCCAGGCTTCCAATGCAAGGGGCTTGAGTTCAATCCCTGGTCAGGGAACTAAGACCCCACATGCCGCGAGGTGCCGCCAAAAAAAAAAAAAGTTAACATGCAGTATAGCTCTAAGTATGGAAGACAGTATATAACATTTCACAAGCTTATTTGATCAAGCTCTTTTTTCATGGAGCATCTGTACGTACTGAAGTTTCACAAACACACTCTGAGAATAAGTACTATGTACTTATTAAATTAAAGACAAAATAGTAAAATATTTGAAGTCTAGCCATTTTTTTAAATAATGTGAGTTATTATATAACTCTTTGAATATTGATTTAAATGAGTTTGTGTTTATTTATTACTCATTCTCTCATGTTCTACTGGCTTTTTACAGTTGCATTCAGGAGTGTCTCTCAAAGTGTTGTCCACATACTACCTGAATCATAAAGCACCTGACTTCTCATTAAACAAACATAACCTGCTAAACTAGAGTTCTGGAGGTGGGATATTTTAAATGAGGGCCTCTGAATGATTCTTAGTACACGAAAGTCTGAGGACCTCTGGCATATAAAACAGTTCAAGTATAATATGACACACATCATCCTAACTGCTGCACTACACTACTGTACCACTCTTACAATGAAAGGGTTTCAGTCGTGACTTGGCTCAGTGACAGAGACCTCAGAATAAATAGCATTACAAAAGATTCCTTCCCTCCAAAGAAATACAGGGATTTAAATAAAGCAAATAACCAAAATGTAAATACTACAAAATAATTACTTCAACACCATTTAATTAACTTCAAGCTTTGGGAAAGTTTTTACCTACAAACCTGATACTAACAGTTCACCTTTAATAGGATGATCATAATGCTCAACTTTAACTTCTTCAAAGCATTTTACTAGTTAATTATAACCTAACCCTTTGAGGGAAGGCGTTGCCAGTTTCAGGACAAAAATATTTAAGAGAGATTATGCAACCTACCCAGAGTCATTTAGCAATATGTGTCAGAGTGATTACAATCCACGAGCAGGAAAGGCATCTCAAACTAAGGGAATAATTTCATTTAACAAACATTTGTTAAGGACCTACTGGGTACATAAGACATGGGGGTTGGGGGCGAGATGGTAAAAAAAAGAGTAAAACCTACTTACAACCCAATACACAATCTGTTGAGTTCACAAACAGTCACAGTAACGATATACGGCATATTATACTAAGTACTATAATAGAAATACACAATTCTCTGAAAGCAAAAAATGATAACTGCTAACAGAGATGAAGGAAGACATCATAAATCACGTGGACTTTATTTTGTAACAGTAATGTAACACGTAGAATGGTCAGAGGAACATGATTCAAGGATGAGATAACTTCCAAGAGAAGTGTAAGAGTAACAGTGTCAAATACTACAGAAAGTAAAAGTACAATGAAAAGTTAAGTCATCCCCACCTAAGTGACTTTTTCTCTTAAACTCTAACCTTCTAAAATCAGGCAGAAAATTTTTCCAATTTACAGAAATGATTTTCTCCTTGAGTCTTCAGTTTCTTAAACCATACTCATCAGCTACCACAAATACTGAACACGATTCTACCATAAATCTTGTAAAAATAGGTAAAAGATGTTGAAAATAATAAAACAGAGAAGAATTTATGCTGCCCTGGTTTTCAGGGAAGGCTGCCTGCCCGGATCACAATTTGTCAGAAATCCAGAACCTGTACTTCAATGTAAAGACAAAAAGAATGTACCCAAGTAGAGCATTAAAAAATGAAAAATTCAAGGAAATAAGTGAATTAGCAGACCAATAGATTAATTCAAGTCTTGATGATGGCCTCATACAGAATTGTAAAAGCAGAAAATAAGAAATTGATTACATAAAGCTGAATAACTAAAATATTAGTAATACCAATATTCAAAATAAAGACTGGGCAGGTGTAAAAAGTGGATTTTGTGTTTTAGGAGCTACGGAGGAAGGTGGGGGGACGGGAGGCATATGTTGACGGGAGAAATGTAACAGTGAATTCCAATTTTGAAAATAAGGTTTAGAATTCTAGCCAGAAATCTAGGGAGATGTCTATCAGACTGTCAGAAATGCAGTTCTGAGATAGAGTGATGTGAGGACTAGAGATAGATATGAAATTGTAATAAAAGCGTCACAGGTAATAATATATAGAAAAAAAAAACAAGAGGGCAAAAGTCAAAACCTTGGGCTTCCCTGGTGGCGCAGTGGTTGAGAGTCCCCCTGCCGATGCAGGGGACACGGGTTTATGCCCTGGTCCGGGAAGATCCCACATGCCGCTGAGCGGCTGGGCCCGTGAGCCATGGCCGCTGAGCCTGTGCTCCGCAACGGGAGAGGCCACAACAGTGAGAGGCCCACGTACCGCAAAAAAAAAGACAAAAAAGTCAAAACCTTTAAAAAATGCCTACATTAAAGGGATAGGCAGAAAGGATCTCATATAAACTAAAGAAAAATACAGTGTCTCACTCTAACAGGGGGAGTGGAAGTTGGTTACAAAAAGACTAAACAATGGGGCTTCCCTGGTGGTGCCGTGGTTAAGAATCCACCTGCCAATGCAAGGGACAAGGGTTCAAGCCCTGGTCCGGGAAGACCCCACATTCCACGGAGCAGCTAGGCCTGTGTGCCACAACTACTGAGCCCACATGCCACAACTACTGAAGCCCATGTGCCTTAGAGCCCGTGCTCTGCAACACGGAGAAGCCACCGCAATGAGAAACCCGCACACCGCAAGAAATAGTAGACTCCCGCTCACGGCAACTACAGAAAGCCCACACCCAGCAATGAAGACCCAACACAGCAATGAAGACCCAACACAGCCAAAACACAGCCCACGTACCAAACGCACACCAAAAAAAGTAAATAAATTAAATAAATTAATTAAATTTAAAAAACAAAAAGACTAAACAGGATGAAAGCTGATAAACATGTGGATTGGTAATTAGGAGGTCACTGTAACTTCTGATAGGGCAATTTCTGCAAAATGCTGAGGTGGAAATCACTAAGTGAAGAACCCAGTGAGTGGTAAGAATGTAGAGCTGATAAACTACAGGGCTGATATGTAGAGCTGATAAACTACAGGGCTACTCTTATGTGTCAGAATTAAGAAGAATAAGATAATAGGCTTAAAGAGGTTACAAAGTCAAAGAAGGCAGTGAAGGATTTTCTTTTTTTAAAAGAAGACCTGGATTCTTGTAAACAGAAGAAAAGGAACCACAGAAGAGAATAAAATACAATAAAATTTTAAAGAGGGTAATTCCCTGGAGGTCCATGGGTTAGAACTTGGCGCTCTCAACGCTGGGTTCGATCCCTGGTTGGGGAACTAAGATCCTACAAGCTACACAGCAAGGCCAAAAAAAAAAAGAGCAAGATAACTGATGAGAAAAAGATCCTCAAGAGACAAGAAAAAACAGAACAGGAACTGCCAACAGGTTAGATCAGAAAGTATATGGGTGCAATCAATCTTTTCCAATTTCCTTTATAAGACAGCCTTTTTTTCTACCTTTCTTAAAAACAGGTACTCCTGTTTTCATGAGAGTTTAGAAGTTCAGTCAATTTCTTTTTCTTTCATTTGTAAAAAGAATTCACAGAGGCAGCAGTTACCATGACTTCAGGAAACAAAACTCACACTGCTGTTTATTTTCTTAGAGCCAGTACTATTCTACGAAGTCCTAAAACTTCAGGCACACAAAATGTCCTAAAATTTCCTCAAATATCCCAAGAGCAATGGCTTACTAGTTTAATATTTCTAAACAATCATCATGAAAGAATACAGAAAGGGAAAAAAATATATAGAAGTGAGCTGAGGAGTTGTAAAAAGATAAAAATAGCCTATTATAGTTTAAACTGCATTTTTCTTCCTGGAAGATAATTCTTTTACCTGAAAATATTACACTACTTAAAATGACAAAGAGGGACTTCCCCGTGGCGCAGTGGTTAAGAATCCGCCTGGCAATGCAAGGGAAATGGGTTTGAGCCCTGGTCAGGGAAGATCCCACATGCCATGGAGCAGCTAGGGCCCTGCGCCACAACTACTGAGCCCACGTGCCACAACTACTGAAGCCTGTGCACCCTAGAGCCCATGCTCTGCAACAAGAGAAGCCACCACAATGAGAAGCCTGCGCACCACAACAGAGTAGCCCCCACTCGCCACAACTAGAGAAAGCCCGCGTGCAGCAACGAAGACCCAAAGCAGCCAAAAATAAATAATAAAAAAATTTTTAATGACAAAGAGACAATAGGCATACTGAAAAATGCCACAGACTTAGAAGTTAGACAGAACCAGTCTTATATTGCAGCACTACCACTGTAATTCAAAAACTACTATTTACCTAATAAGATTGTTAGAACCAGGTGAAGAAGTATAAGTAACAAATATTACACCTGCAGCCTGACAGTGGATACAGTCTCAAGTAAGGATACTTGTTTGGCTTTGTGGTATTAACATAATTTCATAAGCTTATTAATTATCTTCAGGGATCCATTCCTTCCACAAACAAAATTTATTAACACCTGTTACTGTGTTAGATACTAAAGATACTTGATGATTAAACACTCTGCCCTTCAAAAAACTTAAATCCTAACTCCTTAAATCGGCCAGTAAAAGGTATATAAAAACTTAACAGTGCTGAGAGTACTGGGGAGAGGAGTGCATACTGATTTAGCCTATTTATAGAACAATTTGGCAAAACCTATAAAAATTTAAAGTACAGTATACCTTTGACTCAGTATTTATTTCCACTTTGCCTAAAAGAGAAAGGTCATTTTATGTGACATTATTTATAATATTAAAAACATGGAGACAACGTAACTGTGTATCAATAGGGAAAAGTTAAAGTGATGGTGTAATGATACAACAAAATGTTAAAAAGCCAGCAAGGACAGATATGAAAGAATGTACATGATACATAGTTAAGTAGAAAAATTAACTATCATAAATAGTATATAAGGTATGATTGTATTTCTGTTAAAAGTATACACATATAGGGAATTCCCTGGCAGTCCAGTGGTTAGGACTCCGTGCTTCCACTGCAGTGGCCAAGGGTTCGATCCGTGGTCGGGGAACTAAGATCCTGAAAGTTAAGTGGTGCAGTCAAAAAAAGATAATAATTATTATTATTGTTATATATGCATACACACACATACACATATAAATAACCCATACATACACGTGCAATGGTCTGGAAAGACGTACGCCAGCTTTAACAGTGATTATCCCTAGGAAGAACGAGCTAGAGGAATTAGGGGAGATGGGGAAGGTCCTTCCTTTTTCTGTGCACTTCCATATTATTTGAAATACTGATTTCATAATTTTTAAATAAAAATATTTTGCCAAGGAGCTGAGGTTAAGAGTCTTGTGTACTCCTTTATCTTCAGTGTCTGGGACATCGAGTCACTCAATAGATATTAAAGAATTAAAGAAAGACACTTCCATTTCCAGTTGAATTGTTGCCTTTAAAATCATATGGTCAAAAAAAAATTAAAATATCATATGGTCTTGGACAACTATCATTTCTCCTCAATTCTCCCACCTAATAAACTTGGAGACTTAAATAGAAGAGTAATAACTAAAAAATGAAAACTAAATTAAATTTTTAAATTAATTTAAAATATTTTCAAAATTTTAACATAGAAGCCACCCCGCACCAGTTTCTCTCTTGTTTGCATATCTCAAAGAAGTTTCTCCTACTGTCTCTATATACACATTATAAATTATTATAATGTGTCACTGATTAAGGAGGTATAGGTCTGCACCAGGGCTTAGTTTTGTTTTTTTGTTTTTTGCGGTACGCGGGCCTCTCACTGTTGTGGCCTCTCCCGTTACGGAGCACAGGCTCCGGACGCGCAGGCTCAGCGGCCATGGCTCACGGGCCCAGCCGCTCCGCGGCATGTGGGATCTTCCTGGTCCGGGGTACGAACCCGTGTCCCCTGCATGGGCAGGGGGATTCTCAACCACTGCGCCACCAGGGAAGCCCAGTTTTGTTTTTTAAAAGTAGATTCCCTTAACTTGCACAATCAAGTACACAACTGCAACACTCACCCTAAGTGTGAGCACTGAAGTATGCGTTAGATAAAGGATGTTACTAAGTCGTAAAGGAAATGAACTTTCATCAAGCAACTTCAAGGCTTTATCCCCTGACAAGTGGGCCACTTGACACACAGGTACCAAATGGTCAACAGAGGTCTGCAACAAGAAGCACCAAGTCTTGTTTACTCAAATAACTGTAAAGTTCAGTAAAGTTCTCCAGCATGCCATCAAAAGTGCTTTAAAAAGTTTGCTTTATTATCAGTTTAGAGACAAAATGTTTCTAGGTGCCAACATCTGAATGAAATGAGTTCCAGAAGGAATGAAAAAGAGAAAGAATAGTTGAAGAAATAATAATAATTTTAGATTACCATTAAGAAATAAATTTACCACAATCAAATAGATGAAAAACCGCAGACTAAAAGATCTAAGATTGCCAAACAAGAGAGTGATGGAAAAACCCACGCCTAAAATACAGTAAAATTTATGAAACATAAGACCAAAAAATTCTACAAAGTTTCAAAAGAAAAAGAACACCTACAAAAGAATCAGACAAACATCAAACTTCAAGAGTAACACTGAATACAAGATGACAATAAAGTAACATTCTTAAAGTACTGGACCTAGAATTTTGTATCAAGCCAAGTTTTCATTTAAATTAAATGAATTAAATTAAATTCATTTAAATTAAATTAAAGAGCATAATGAAAATATTCTCAGGCATGTAATGCCTCAGAAAGTTTGTCACAAAAAGTCCCAGACTGAAAATATTCTTGGAGGAAGCATTCACAAAGAAGAGAAATAAATACAGAATAATAATGCAAAGACATAAAAAGTAAGATAAACTGGTATCTTAGTGAAATTTATTGTTATTGGAAAAAAACTCCAACAAAAAGAAAAAGTACTTATACCCATAAAAAAGTCAGAACAAAAATTCTAGACAATATAGGGCAAGAAGGGAGGTAGAACATTACAAGAGTATGTTAAAGAGTATGTGGTTAGAGGAAATATAATTTTTTTAAGAAAAGAGTTAATCAACAGACATTTAGGTCTTAAGAGCAATCACACACACACACAAAAAGGAAAAACCTTTAAAACCAGAAGACGCACATACATGGTCTAGTGGACACATCTATAACATTGGACCGCCGATGGCAGAATTCACATTCTTTTCAAGTGTACGTGGAACAATTACCAAAACTAACCATAAACAGGGTGACAAAAATAAGTCATAACAAATTTCAAAAGATCAAAATCATATGGAAAACACAATACTGTAAATCAACTATACTCCAATACATTTTTTTTTTTTTTTTTTTTTTTTTTTTTGCGGTCGCGGGCCTCTCACTGTTGTGGAGCACAGGCTCCGGATGCGCAGGCTCAGCGGCCATGGCTCACGGGCCCAGCCACTCCGCGACATGTGGGATCTTCCCGGACCGGGGCACGAACCCGCGTCCCCTGCATCGGCAGGCGAACTCTCAACCACTGCGCCACCAGGGAGCCCATAAAATTTTAAAAAATAAAATAAAATAAATCATATGGAATATGTTCTCTGAGTACAGGAGTATTAAACTGGAAGTAAATACCAAAAAGGTAATTAGAAAATAAACGCTCAACAATTTGGAAAAGTAAACAATATATTTTTAGATAACTAATAGATCAAAGAATAAAGCAAGAAGAAAATTAGAGGGACTTCCCTGGTGGTCCAGTGGTAGAGAATCCGCCTTGCAATGCAGAGGACATGGGTTCAATCCTTGGTCAGGGAACTAAGATCCCACATGCCATGGGGCAACTAAACCCGCGCACCACAACCACTGGGCTCACGCGCCTCAACTAAAGAGCCTGCTTGCTGCAAACTACAGAGCCCACCCGCCCAGTCTGCACGCCACGACTAGAGAAGAGAAAACCCACAAGCCACAACTTGAGAGAAGCCTGCGAGCCAAAACAAGAGATCCTGCATGCCTCAACGAAGATCCCACGTGCCACAACTAAGACCTGACGCAGCCAAAAATAAATAAATAAATCTTTTTTAAAAAGGAAGAAAATTACAAACTATTCTAAAATTAAAAGTTTATGTAATATATATATATGTATATGTATACCAGAAGAATCCGAACAATAAAAAAATTAGGTAGAATCTTTTTTTTTTTCCAGCCACACCCCGCGGCTTGCAGGATCTAAGTTCCCCGACTAGGGACTGAACCCAGGCCATGGCAGTGAAAGCCCAGAGTCCTAACCACTAGGACACCAGGGAACTCCCTAGGTAGAATCTTAATAAGGGACAAAACTGGATATTTGAGTATCAACAATCAATAAATTCACACTGTAATATTTTTCCATCTCAATGTTTTCCATCATATATATATACTTATATATATATTTACATTTTTCTACATCTAATAGAATATATACATTTTTCCCAAGCACACAAAGAATGTTTACCAAAACTGACAATATATTAGGTCACCAAAAAAAGCATCAAATTCCACAAGAAAAATATGCAAACTATGCTATGTGAGAGCTGTTCCTTGCTCATGGACAACTTAATACGAAAGTGTCGATTCTCTGTAAATTAATCTAGGAATTCAAAAACATTCCCAATCAAAATTCTAGTTGGGGGAATTCCCTGGTGCTTCAGTGGTTAGGACTCCATGTTTTCACTGTCAAGGGCCCGGGTTCAATCCCTGGTGGAAGAACAAAAATCCCACAAGCCACACAGAGCGGCCAAAATAAATAAACAAAATAAAAAATTAAATTAAAAATTTTAAATTTCTAAATCAAAATTCTATGGGACTTCCCCGATGGTCCAGCAGTAAAGAATGCGCCTTCCAATGCAGGGGACGCAGGTTCGATCCCTGGTCAGGGAACTAAGATCCCACATGTCGCGGGGCAACTAAGCCCACGCACCACAACTACTGAGCTCACGCACCTCAAGGAGAGAGCCTGCGTGCCGCAAACTACAGAGCCCATGCACCCTGGAGCCCACGCACCACAACTAGAGGGAAGCTCACACACAACAACTAGGGAGAAGCCCGCACGCTATAACAAAGAGCCCGCGTGCCGCAACTAAGACCCGATGTAACAAGAAAGGAAGGAAGGAAGGAAGGAAGAAAGAAAGAAGGGAGGGAGGGAGGGAGAGAAGAAAGAAAGAAAGGAAGGACGAAGGAAGGAAGGAAGGAAGGAAGGAAGGAAGGAAGGAAGGAAGGAAGGGAGGAAGGGAGGGAGGGAGGGAGGGAGGAAGGAAGGAAGGAAGAAAGGAAAATAAATAAAATAAGTAAATATTTTTTTAAAAAAGTCAAAATTCTAGTTGGATCTTTAAAGAAGTCCATAATCTTAACTGGAAATATATACCAAAATCTTTGACTACGTAAGTCAACTTTGAAAATAACGAAGAGGAAGAACTTGCCTTTTAGGATATTAAGACATACCTCAAAACCACAGTCACAGTATGATACTGCCGTAAGAATAAATAAACCAACAAAAAAGAATATAGAGATCAAAGCAGAATATATATGGGAACATGGTATATTATAAAGTGGCGCTACAAAGTATAGGTTGTCTAGTAGAATGAATAAAATAAATCAAAGACCTAAACAGGAAAAGTAAAACTGTATGTGTGTACAGCATCACAACATAAAAAGTATCCCTTACTATGGCACAAAAAAGGTTAAAAGCCACTGATCTATAATACTCTTGGAAAACACAACAAAAATAGCAACTCCAGTAGAAAACAAAAATATTAACAAGCATTTTAAAGATGAAGAAATTTTTTAAAGAATTACTATAGACAGGGACTTTCCCAGTGGCGCAGTGGTTAAGAATCCGCCTTCCAATGCATGGGACTCGGGTTCGATCCCTGGTCAGGGAACTAGATCCCACATGCGTGCCACAACTAAGAGTTCGCATGCCACAACTAAGAGTTCGCATGCCACAACTAAGGAGCCCGCCGGCCGTAACTAAGGAGCACACATGCCGCAACTAAGGAGGCTGCCGGCCCCAACTAAGACCCAACACAACCAAAATAAAATTTAAAAAAAAAATTACTAGGACATAAAGAGTTGCCCATTCTCATTGATAATCAAAGAAAAGCAATTGAAAAGCTAGATATTGACAAATACTGGCAGGGGTGTAGGGATATAGGAACTCCTATACACTACTCCAGAAATGGAGACCAGAACAACAAATCTAGAGATAATATTTAAGTACACATATACTCTATTCCACTTCTGGGTATTGAATTGCAGTATGTAACATACAAGGAGTACACTGCACAATTCCAGGGGGAGCCAGTAACACAGACTATAGTGTGAATGGTGCCTCCTTGACTTTTGCAACATGACAGCCCTATAACAATGAATCAAAGAGACAAAATGTTTGTCTACATGGCACTTAACACTTTAACGTAGTAGCTGGTTGATAAATATTTGTTGATTGAATGAAAGAACAAAGGAATAAGGAAGTCTCACTACCAAAAGTTAAACTCAATGACTTCCAAGTTCCTATCTGGCAAGATCAGAGAACATTTCATTCTAAGGGTATCTGAAGCACCACTGTTCCAGAGATCCCAATTCGGGTCCTAGAATACAGATGGAAACTAATAACGCTAAACATATTTAACCAATAGTATGTATCATCATATATAAATATACCATATAATGTCTTTTCAACAGGTTTAAAGTATGAAACATTTTTTACAAATGGAAAACACTTATCTACCCCAGAGATAAATAGATTCCTAGAGCATAAAATAAATGTACACACTGATAAATCAGTATCACCAAGTAGAGGGAAAGATGGCAGCACAAGTACACTGGAGACCACAAGGCCTCAGGCTTAGTCTTTTTATAGGGGTTTTTTACCCAAGCCATCTTTAAAATACTGGGAAGCAAAAATATTGCCAAAGAGTGGTCTCTACGTGATATGCCTGCTCCTCTCCCTACACGCACCCCGTGAAATCAGGCAGCAAAGCAATTACTGAAAAATCACTGTCCTATATTTCATATCCCTATAGGCTACTGTTCATACTTCCAGTCTCAATACTAGACACCACAACTCCAGATATTCTAGTAAAAATCTGTCTATACACAGTGCGTACAGTATTTTCTGACTGTACAATGGCATCCTTCTTCACTTTTTCAGATTTTTTTTTTTTTTTTTTTGCGGTACGCGGGCCTCTCACTATTGTGGCCTCTCCCATTGCGGAGCACAGGCTCCGGACGCGCAGGCTCAGCGGCCATGGCTCACGGGCCTAGCCGCTCCGCGGCATGTGGGATCTTCCCAGACCGGGGCACGAACCCGTGTCCCCTGCATCAGCAGGCGGGCTCTCAACCACTGCGCCACCAGAGAAGCCCTGGCCCCTATCTTGAACTGATTTATCCTGTTAATTTCTCATGTGTATACCGTGTGCATACTTAGAGCTCTGAAGGTAGGGGCTATGGTTTATTTACCCTCTATTCTCAGAGTCCAATCAATACAATTTTCACATACTAGATCGGCTCCTTAATATGCTATTCATTCATTCATTTAACAAGTATCAATATTTATTAAGCATCTTCTATATGCCAGATGATGCACTAGGCCCTGGGAATGCAGCAGTCGGGAAGAAAGTAAGATATAGTGGCTGGTCCCAGGGAGCTTACAGCCTACTCTAATAGAAGAGTCTAGGAGAGAAAGACTTTAACCAAAGGCGTATATTCAACCTCCACATAAAACTACAATAACAATCTAAAAATGAAAAAAAAAAAAAATCTTATACCAAAATACTCACAGTTCAAAAGCATCTGAAGTTCAGAATCTTACAGCATATACTCAAAGTATCTAAAAGCTAATACAAATCACAGTCTATTAATTTTAACAGATAACTTTTCTATTGTTTGATATAAGCCACACACAATAGTTACCTCTCTAAAAACCGTCTAGCTCATATTTAAATAAAGATAGCACATTTTACATGTTTTTTCCCCCTAACTCTGTACTTCCATAGAACTTTTTATCCAAAATTCCATATGCTTTTTACTCAACTCATTTTTCACAAAATCTTCCCCCAGCACAGAGACATAACAGAAATATAAAATATGCCTAGTACAAGATCAAAAACCCAAATATCAAGAAATCAAACTTCATTATGTATGTCCAAAAAAAATACCAAATACATAATTCAAAGTAATGCGGCACTTTTCTGAAGTGGAACCTTAAAGAGACAGGATCACACCCCATTCAGGTGCAGACACTGGTTGGGCTCCTTAGTTCTCATAACAAGTATTAATCCTACCACCTGTCCACCTAGCTTTCAGAGGTTACAGGTTTATCTATAATTAGGTATTTAGAAGACATGCAATCAAGGATGTATCCAAGGATGGTTAAAAAGATTATCTGCCAGGGAAAATGATTTAAGGAATTAATATGCATTCACTTCTACAAGTGTAAATTTCACCCTTGACCTAAAAAACTGCAAGTTTGTATATTTGAACTACAGAAATGGCCAAAAACTGAATTTTTTTTCACATTTCCCTCTCTATTTTTTGACATTTTAATTTTTTTATTTTATCTTTTTTTTTAACATATTTATTGGAGTATAACTGCTTTACAACGTTGTGTTAGTTTCTGGGGTATAACAAAGTGAATCAGCTATGAATTTTTTAAAGTTGCATTTTCAGTTGGATACCGGAGATAATCCTATGAACTCTATAGCTGCTTTGCTTCAAAACTGTGACGGGGAAATTGTTTTACAACATTACTCAATATCACCCATATGCTGCTCTATATGAATTTTTTTAAGGTAAGATTATTTTCTTTTTTTTATAAATTTATTTATTTTATTTTTGGTTGCATTGGGTCTTCATTGCTGCAGGCAGGCTTTCTCTAGTGGGGCGAGTGGAGGCTACTCTTCGTTGCGGTGCGCGGGCTCACTGCGCGCGGGCTTCTCACCGCAGTGGCTTCTCTTGTGGCGCACGGACTCTAGGCGCACGGGCTTCAGTAGTTGTGGCTCATGGGCTTAGATGCTCCACGGCATGTGGGATCTTCCTGGACCAGGGCTCGAACCCATGTCCCCTGCATTGGCAGGCAGATTCTTAACCACTGTGCCACCAGGGAAGCCCCATATATGTATCTGATATAAGGAAAAACTTGCTCTACTCTGAGGAACTTGTATTTTTCCCTACTCATCTGAGAGTTATATACATGGTTACATTTCCCTCTCAGACTTCTTTTCCATGTTTAACCCTCAATTTCCACCACTCTGCTTCTGTTACATTGGCAAACGAATGGATGTTGGAAAAGAATAAGTATAGAATGATAAAAGAGCATATTAAAGAAGGATTGAGAGGTTATTTTCTAAAAATAAAATCAAAAATCAAACAAATTTACCTATAAAGTTCCTTAAAATATGTATTTTGATTCTCTCAACTAAGATGTGGATTCAAAAAAGCTCAAAAAATACAAAAAGCTAATGACAAGCCAAAAGTACCAACAAACAGGCCTAAAAGAGGTAGAAAAAGAGTTGAAATATTTTCAAAGACTGCTTTCCAGTTCTGTGACTACAGTATTAGTTTGCCGAGAGTGACTCTTAGGTGAAGCAAATAAATGCTAATTACTGACATTTAGGTTAACCTAAAAGAGGTGAAGTTTTATACATGTTAAACAAACAAAAAAGCCAAGTATCAATATATAGCAGTAATTATTATACAACTAACTGCAGAGCACAAGTCAACTTGACATTAAAGTATAGGCACAAAAAAATCATTCCAATAACCTACAGAATGTGTCATGTGTGTATTTCCCCACCCTACACACACTTGGGGGGAAAGCAAAGCTATGACAGATCGTGGTCCTAAGGCTTTTTAGAGCAAATAAAATGTCTCTAGACACAGTGGATGAAATAGTCTAAAAAGAGTCAGGGCCAGGGGGTGGGTGGAAATCAGCATCAACTGTAAAGTGAAGAATATCACACAAAAACAGAAAAAAGGGAACCTCTTCAATTTATATCGTATCAAGAGGAATACATTTCTTCCTACAAAAATAAAGCAACGTCCTAAAGCAACGACATGAGCAACCCATTTTCCACCAAATAAGTCTTTACAGATGACAGCAAATGTCTAAGACACCACAGACACAGAGGGTGCCTTTAGGTACACCAGAAAGGGTAAATCAGGAGTGCTAAATTCTTGTAACATAAAACAAACTTGAAAGCAAGAGCTTACCAAACTCAAATCAACCCATTTCAGAAATATACAACAAGGAAATATACAACCGGCTTCAAAAATATACATAAACTTAAATTCAGAATTATAACTTATGTTCTTCTAAAGGACCAATCACAACATAGGATTAGTAAATCTCTTAAATTTCTCGGAGAAAGCAATTAGATCATTCCATCATCTACTAGGGTCAAAATATCAACCTTCTTAAAACTGAAAAACAAATGTTTCAAAGTAACTCTCCACTGGCCTGTTGTTCATGGTCTTTTAATACATTTTAAAAAGACCTTTGAAACAAAGTTTCATTAGTATCCTTCTAGAAAGAGCTCTAATATCTTTCATTCTTCTAGCAATTGAAAAGCTACCCCATGTTCATTTCTACATTAGATTATTGATTCCTTGCCTTTTAACATCTCCATAACAGCTGCTTGACAAATTACCTCACCTTATTCCTCAGGGGGTAAGGACAGCATAATATCCATGAATTCAAAAACGGGACCACAAAATGATCAGTGACAGATGAGCTAATTGATTCACATAAACGAGACACTGCTCTAATAGGCTAGGCATTCATAGCATTATACAATTAAATGCTTACACTCTAAATATTTTACTTGTCCTTAAGGATACAGGACAAACCCTTCTTAAATTACTTTTATTTTAAAATATATGTTAGCTTCATAAAGTCAGTAAGCTTGTACATGTTTGCAATAATTTCTACAGAAAGTCTGTACATGTTTGCAATAATTTCTACAGAAAGTCTGTAATTATTCTGAATAGTTTGCACAACTTTCAGATTTAGCTTTCTTATTTCCACCTAAGAGAGCTAGCTATAAGCTCCAAAATAAGTCTACTCATAAAGCAATTTTTAAAATATGTTCCAGATTTTTAGCAAAATAAAGGCCAATTATATTTTCAAAGATACAACATATTTCAGATAAGTACAGTAAAATATGTCTATTGTATTTGCCTTGGTTCATTCTGATTAGTGTCAGAACAGTATAAGATACAGAGAAAAAAATACATAATTTGTATTTATAATTTGTATTTAATATAATTTGTACATAATTTGTATTTGTATGCCAACATAATCTTGTAGACTCCTACAGAAAATGAAATATTGCTTTCCTCCCCTAAGAATAATAAAATGATGTGGATTTAAAGGACTATGTTAAATGAACAAGTTCCAGTCAAATTACTCTTAGAAAATTAGCCTCTCTCTAGACAGATGCAACACTCTTTTCTGAATTCATAACCAATCTCATAACACAACCTTATCAATTCCTTTAAAGTGATAAAACATACGTGCTAGCTTAGAGCCTTACCCTGTAATAAATTTCAAGATCTACCACTTTAAAAAAAAAATACTAAATCATCACCGGTCTTCTTCAAATGTCACTTTCGCAGTAGTAGGACGATGGTGTTAATTCACCTTTTATAAACTATTCCCAAAGCAAAAATGGAGACATCCAAGACACCAAACAATTTGGAGATGATAGTGCCTACTATAAATAATATTCGACACGTTTCTTTCGACGTGCCGCTTTTGTGATCTGAAGGCTCTACTAGAAAGCTCTACCGAGTCCCTACTAGAACCCTGGTTCGCTGGCTGGCTGATTCTCCAGCTAAACATCACGTTTGATCGCTCCTGCCTGGAGAGGCGATAGTGTTGATTTTGTTTTTAAAGTTGGTGTCAGAGCAGCTCCAAACTTTTTTCACCATCCCTGCCTGGCTGCCAACCGGAGCTCTCCGTTCACTTCCTCACAAACTTGAACCACCCCCAAACAGTTTGAGAGTAAGCTGGAGTTAGACACCGGCAGGAGCTCTCACACTTACAGGAAGGGTTTGACACCGCATAAAACTTTCACTTCTCCTCTCCAACCCTTCCACCCGGGAACTCTGGCCCTTCGCTCTTGCTCCCCTAGAATTCCCCTCTCAGGCAGGACAAGGACACGGAAAGCAGGCTGTTCTAATGTTCCCCGAAAAGACACCCCCCCCCCCATAGCCCTCTCCCCTGGACTCAAGTCCTGTTCTTTACACAAAAGAGCGGGGCCAGCAAAGCTGTCGTGGCCCTACCTAGCCGGCTGCCATCCTCCAACGCACCCCCAGACCCGGTCTCCGGCCGCCCGAGCGGTCTCCACTGGAGGCTTGTTGCCCCAACCTGGCCAGACAAAGCCCCGGCGGCCGGGCCGACTCGCAAGCCTCCGGACTCGGGCTGCCGCGCTCTTACCCGGGCCTCATCCAGAGCGACGCCGGCGCCGCCGCTTCCCCCGGCCTTGGCGGCGGGGCAGCTGGCAGCGCGGGTCTTGGAGGAGCGGGTCCGAGAGGAGATGAAATGGCTGCTGCCTCCGGTCGCCCCAGGCTCTACTCCGGCCCCAGGCCCAGGCCCGGGCCCAGGCGACTTAGATCCGAGAAGCCGCAGAGAGCTCTTCCGGGTGTTCACCATGGTTCAGCCAGGAGGACGGGGTCCACGCCGCGCCCGCGGCGCCCGCCGCGCCGGGGAGAGCCGAGGAAGGCCGGCCCGCCTGCCGGGCAGTCAGGGCTAGTGGAGCCGGGCCGGGAAAGACAAGACGACCCGGACCCTGCGCAGCGCAGACGAGGACAGGCGAGGGAAGGGCAGAGGAAGGGAAGTCGGCGTGCGAAGGCAGGTAGCGGGAGGCGGGAGCGATGTTCCAGGCCAAGAGCTCAGACCCTCCGCCGGCTTCAACCTACTCAGCGGGAGCCAAGCGGAGCCGCCATTTCTACCCCTTTCTCTCCCGTTCTCGCTCTCGAGCTCCGTGCGTCAGGGCTCCAGCGCCGCAGGGCCGACAAGACCTCTTCCGACTTGGCCGCTGCGGGGCGCTGCAAGGCCGGCCAGCCCTTCCCTTGCCGGCTCTCCCCCCTCTTCCCCCGCCCCGCCAGTAGGCCCCGCCCAACGGCGCGCCGTCAGCGCTCGGCGGCCACGGAAGGGACGCTCTGGGCTGTTTCAGCTCTATGGTTTCCAGGTCTGGCGGCCGCCTAGGGAGTGGGGGGATGGGAAAAACCAGAATGCGCGCGGGACTAGCTAGCGCCGTGTAGTCGGTCGTGGAGTCTTCGTAGCCGGCCAGGACCGACTACCCCCGCACCCCCAGCGTCATCCCAGGTGGCCTCGATGGAGCGAGGAACTACCCGAAAAGGTGGGGGATGGAGGGGGACCGGTGAAGACGAGGGCGCTGTGACCTGAGTTGGAATCCCAGGTATACCCAAGGCAAGACACTGAACTTGAGTTGTACTTTTCACGGCTGTAAAAATGTGAATGATAACTGAGATAAAATATATCTGTGCCGTATCTGGCACACGATAAGCTTAAGAAAGAGCAAACGCTAGAACCCTGCCTCTTTAAACAAAGCAAGGCACTGACGATTTCTATAACCTTAGCCAGACCTAAGGCGTAGTCACGAAGAGTGAATTCTTCGTACTAAAAACCTCCTTTTAGCACTGCTGCCCCGCCCGCGCAAGAATTAAGAATACAAAAAGCTGAATACAAAGAGATAAAATGTGTGATTTAACTTTCAAAGAAAAAGATTAAGGGACGCAATTAATATGAAAAGCTATGCTGTAAGTAGAATTATGTTCATTTCCAAAAATTGCCTCGCTAAGAAAAGTTGAAGACTCAAGAACAGTGCTGTAAAAATCAACAAGCTGCATCAAAATTTGAAATTCCACCCATCCAAGCTCCCAGTTGGTCAACAAAACTGCATAATGCAATGGGAATGGAAATAGGTTTTCTGTTGGGGAATCAGAATAGATTCCAGGAAAGCAGACAAGTCCCTCTTACACTAATTTGCATACCACACCCTCCCCAGAACACTTCCCCCACACTTTAAAACCGGCCTCTTTGGGTGTGGAGACCTCGTAATGGAAGACCTGAGTTTTCCTGTGTCAATTACCTATGAGATCATTGAACAGGATAAAGAATTTCATTTCCTGAAGAAAGAGGCTGGCCTTAAGTAGTATTTGAAGTGTCCTGAAGAGGTGTATGGTATGCAAATTAGCACACAAAGGACTTGAGTGCTTTCTTCCTTTGTTTCTGTGTTTGTATTTGTAGTCCTAAATTGAGAAAGCCAGATTGTTATTCAGGTTATGATAACCTATAGCATTTACAAACAACAAATGTTTATTCTAACCCCAATTGCTGTTAGATACTCTGTCAGGCCAGGAAATGGAGATTTTTTGAAAACAACATAGTTCTAGCCCTCAAAGAGGTCACAGACAAGGAGGGAATGGAGACAGGCAAGGAACCAGTAAGCTGCAGAACAATGTGATTAGAAAGAATAAGGCAGAGGGACTTCCCTGGCCGTCCAGTGGCTAAGACTCCCAGCCCCCAATGCAGGGGGCACAGGTTCAATCCCTGGTTGGGGAACTAATATTCCCACAGGCTGTGCCAGCCAGACAAAAGAAAGAAAGAAAGAGAGGGAAGGAGGAAGGAAGGAAGGAAAGAAAGAATGAGGCAGAGACCTCTAATTCAAGCAGGGAGCTTTTGAGAGGTGATGACTCCTGAGATGCATCTTGAACCACAAAATGGAGAAAGGAAACATGGACAAAAGAAAGGAAAGCTTGAAAAAGATATGAAGGAGTTGCTTGTTTTACACAGTATGACCTGAAGAAAATAATTGAAAAAATCAATTAAAATCGTTTTTAAACTTTACTTAAAACTATATGAGGGCTTCCCTGGTAGCGCAGTGGTTAAGAATCCACCTACAATGCAGGGGACATGGGTTCGAGCCCTGGTCCGGGAAGAACCCACATGCCACAGAGCAACTAAGCCCACGAGCCACAACTACTGAGCCCATGTGCCACAACTACTGAAGCCCGTGCACCTAGAGCTCTTGCTCCACAACAAGAGAAGCAACCCCAGTGAGAAGCCCGCGCACTGCAACGAAGAGTAGCCCCTGCTCACTGCAACTAGAGAAAGCCCGCGCACAGCAACAAAGGCCCAACGCAGCCAAAAATAAATAAATTTTTTTAAAAAACTGTATGAGCTGGCAAGATACTAAGGAATACTTAGACCAAAAACTAAGTCACAGCAGGAACTCAGAAAAGCAAGCAAAGCTCTAAAGACAGCTTTCACTTTCAGTACATTTGCTCAACTCCAGTGAATTTGATCTTCTATTTCTTCTGCCTACAGGAGATAGGAAAGACAGAAGACATAGTCCAGAACCTGCTCAAGTTACAGAGTCTAACGTAATAACCCTGCAAAATCCTGGTACAAAAAAGGATACACCTAAGTATAAGGGTGAATTAGAAATCAACCAACTGGGACTTCCCTGGGGGCACAGTGGTAAAGAATCCGCCTGCCATTGCAGGGGACATGGGTTTGAGCCTTAGTCCGGGAAGACCCCGCATGCTGCGGAGCAACTAAGCCCATGCACCACAACTACTGAGCCTGCACTCTAGAGCCCATGCACCACAATTATTGAGCCCGCGTGCCACAACTACTGAAGCCCATGCACCTAGAGCCTGTGCTCCATGACAAGAGAAGCCACCACAATAAGAAGTCCACGCACTGCAACAAAGAGTAGCCCCTGCTCGCTGCAACTAGAGAAAGTCCACGCGCAGCAACGAGGACCCAATGCAGCCAAAAATAAATATAAATTTATAAAAAAAAAAAAGAAATCAACCAACCAACCTTCCCATCACTAATCTCCAGGAAGCTGCAAGAACTGCCTTTCCCAACATTTACACTAAGAATGAGAGGGCAAAAAAATATCCCTTAAGAATTCAAAACAACAAACGGATCCTCAGATTTACAGGCTAAAGTCACCAAATCTGATAGGTATGAAAAACCTCAGGACGATAATTGAAATAGGCTTAAGTCAAAAGTGATCCTAAGCACAAAGCAAAGGCAAATGTAAATTATCTCCAAAAGAATGCAGCTTCAACAGGATATACAAAAACTCATGAATATGACTCAGTTAAAAACAAATCATCAGGGCTTCCCGGGTGGCGCAGTGATTGAGAGTCCGCCTGCCGATGCAGGGGACACGGGTTCGTGCCCCGGTCCTGGAAGATCCCATGTGCCGCGGAGCGGCTGGGCCCGTGAGCCATGGGCGCTGAGCCTGCGCGTCCGGAGCCTGTGCTCAGCAACGGGAGTGGCCACAACAGTGACAGGCCCGAGTACCGCAAAAAAAAAAAAAAAAAAAAAATCATCAAAAATAGCTAACACATACACACACAAAAAGCCAGCCAGCACAAAAGAATAGACAACAGAATGAGACCCACAATTTTATGTTCAGATATGTACTATACATCAAAGATTAGAAAATATTATTAAGCAAAAATGACAGTAAATTTTAAAAGAATGAGATAGAACACATAAAAATAAAAAGATTAGGGCTTCCCTGGTGGCTCAGTGGTTGAGAGTCCGCCTGCCGATGCGGGGACACGGGTTCGTGCCCCGGTCCGGGAAGATCCCACATGCTGCGGAGTGGCTGGGCCCGTGAGCCATGACCGCTGAGCCTGCACGTCCGGAGCCTGTGCTCCGCAACAGGAGAGGCCACAACAGTGAGAGGCCCACGTACCGCTAAATAAATAAATAAATAAATAAATAAATAAAAAAGATTAGAGTTAGAGGTGAAGCATGACCTAAACAAGAAAAAAACCAATAACTTGGAGCTCATCAAATTTAAGACTTTTGCTCTGTGAATGACCCTGTAAAGATTATAAAAACCACACAACAGACTGGAAGAAAATGTTTACAGACCACATATCTCACAAAGGACTCACTTAAATATAAAAGGAACTCTCAAAATTCAGCATTGAAAAAAACAATCCAGGGCTTCCCTGGTGGCGCAGTGGTTGAGAGTCCGCCTGCCAATGCAAGGGACACGGGTTTGTGCCCCCGTTTGGGAAGATCCCACATGCCGCGGAGCGGCTGGGCCCGTGAGCCATGGCCACTGAGCCAGCGCGTCCGGAGCCTGTGCTCCGCAACGGGAAAGGCCACAGCAGTGAGAGGCCTGCGTACCGCAAAAAAAAAAAAACAATCCATTAGAAAATGAGGAAAAGATCAGAAGTTATTTCACGTAAGAGGATATATAGATGGAAAATAAGCATACGGAAAGTTTTCAGGGGTGGCGCAGTGGTTAAGACGCCACGCTCCCAATGCAGGGGGCCTGGGTTCAACCCCTGGTCAGGGAACTAGATCCCATGTGCATGCCACAACTAAGAGTTCACATGCCACAACTAAGGAGCCCGCGTGCCGCAACTAAGACAGAGCACAACCAAATTAAATAAATAAATAAAATATTTGAAAAAAAGAAAGATTTCAACATCATTAACCAATAGTGAAATGCAAATTGAGACCATGATGAGTTATTATTACACACCTGTTAGAAAAACTAAAAAAAATAGTAACAATACCAAATGCTGGTGAAGAGGCAAAGAAACTGGATTATTCATTCATTGCTGGTGAGAATGCAAAATGGTACAGCAAATCCCAATATGAAAAGCAGTTTGATGGTTTCTTAAAAATTTAAATATACACTTAACAATACAGTCCCTATTGCAACCCTGTGTATTTATTCCAAAGAAATGAAAATTATATCCACATAAAAACCTGTATAACATAGTTCATTGCAGCTTTATTTGTAATAGCCAAAAAAAAGTCACTCATAGGTCAAAGGTTAAACAAACTTTGGTACATCCAACACGGAATACTGCTCAACAATAAAAAGGAATTAACTAGTAATATATGCAAAAATGTATGAATCTCAAAGGCATTACACTTAAGCAGAAGGAAGGAAATCATATATATGACAGCATAAAACAAAATAGAAAGCAAATAATAGAGAAATTCAAAATCAAAAGTTGATTCCTGGGAGTTCCCTGCTGGTCTATTAGTTCAGATTTGTCACTTTTACTGCAGAGGCCCAAGTTCAATCCCTGGTTGGGGAAATGAGATCCCGCAAGCTGTGTGCCACGCCCAAAATAAAATAAAAAAGGTTCATTTCTGTAAAAAGGAAAAAAAAGAGAGAGAAAGAGAGAAAGTAAAGATAATCCACTAGCCAGACCAGTCAAAGGGGGAAAAAAAGCGAGAAGACCCAAATTACAAATTTCAAGAATGAAGTATAAACATCACTCAAGATCTTAGACTTCAAGTAGCAAACTATTTTCTTGTTATAAATGGCCAGTTTGTAAATATCTCAGGCTTTGCAGGCCACCCATGGTGTATTTCACATACTCTTTGTTTTGATTTGATTTTTGGTTTTTTGCTTGCTTTTTTTGTTTTGTTTTGCTTTGTTTTGTTTTGTTTTTTAACAATACTTTAAAAATGTAAAAACCATTCTTAGTTCACAAATGTACATAAATAGGCCACAGACTAGATTTGGCCCACAGGCTGCTAATTGCCAACCTCTACTATAAACTTTAAAGGGACAACTAATAAATAATAAGGAAGAAAAAGTTATTTTAAAAAAGAAAATAATAATAATAAGGAACAACTTAACTTTATGCCAGTAAGTTCCAAAACATAGGTAAAGTAGACAAATTACCTGAAATAAAACTAATTACTAAAGTTCACTCATAAAGAAATAGATAACCTGAATACCCATATTATTAATTAAAGGAATTAAATATGTAATTAAATACTATTCCACAAATGTTACACCAGTCCCAGATGACTTCACTGGTGAATTCTATCCAATATGTAAGGAAAAACAATACCAGTTTTATCCTAACCCTAACCCTGATTCTTTTGGAATATAGAAGAAATATTTCTCAATTCACTTACAAAGTCAGCATAACCCTTATATTAAAACCAATAGCATAAAATAAACCCACAAACTAATTATTATACATATATAAAGAGAGACAAAAAAATTCCTTAACAAAATATTATGAAATCAAATCCATGAATATATAAAAAGACTGATAAATCATGACCAAGTGGGATTTACCCCAGGAACACAAGATTGGTTAAACATTTGAAACTGAAATAATCAGTGTAATTCATCATATCCACACAATAAAGAAGAAAAACCATAAGGTCATCTGAGTAGATCTAAAAAAACATTTAACATATTCAACATCTATTTGTGATTTTAGCAAACTCAGTAAAGTAGGAATAGAAGGTAATTTCCTCAGCCTTATAAAGAGCACCACAGGGACTTCCCTGGTGGTCCAGTGGTAAAGAATCCTCCTTACAATGCAGGGGACGTGGGTTCGATCCCTGATCAGGGAACTAAGATCCCACATGCTGCAGGGCAACCAAGGCTGCGCGCCACAACTACTGAGCTCACACACCTCAACTAGAGAGCCTGCGTGCCACAAACTACAGAGTGCACGCACCCTGGAGCCTGTGTGCCACAACTAGAGAGAAACCCGGATGCCACAATGAAAAATCCCGCATGCCTCAACGAAGGTCCTGCGTGCTGCAACTAAGACCCGACACGGCCAAAAATAATTAAAAAAAAAAATCCTATATCCAGCATCATAATAAATGGTGAAATTGATTTCTTTCCCCCTAATTTCAGGAACAAGGCAAGGATGTCTGCTCTAATCATTTCTATTCAACACTGGACTGAAAGTCCTAGGCAATGCAATAGTAAAGAAAAGTAAATAAAAGGTATATAATTTGGAAATGAAGAAGGAACTATTATGTCCTATGATAATCTCATGGGAAATCTTAAAAACAATAATAATAATAAATAAATAAATAAATAAACTAGTAGGTCTAATATGTGATAAAGTTTAGCAAAGTCACAAGGCATCAATTTATAAAAAATTTATTTCTGTACAGTTGTAATGAACAATATATAATCTATATACTGAAAACTAAAAAACACTGCTAAGGAAAAAAAGGAAGATCTAAATAAGTGGAGAGATTTACCAGATGACTTAATATTGTTAGGATGAAAATTATTATCCCCAAATTGATCAACAGATCCAAGCCAATCCCAGTCAAAATCCCAGCAGACATTTTGTAGAAATTGAGAAACTGAATCATCACCTAAACAATCAGGAAAAGACAAAAATAGAGAACTTACACTACTTCATTTTAAGTCTTACTACAAAGGTATAATAATATAGTGTAGATATATAATCAAATAGCTCAATGGAAAAGAATAGAGTCCAGAAAGAAACTCACATATATGGTTAATTGATTTTTGCAAGGAGGACAAGGTAATTAAGAGAGAAAGGATAGGCTTTTCAATTAATGATTCTACAATAGAACAACTGTATATCCCTGTGGCAAGGGAGGCGGGGAAGCCTTGACCATTACCTCATTCTATGTAGAAAGAATAACTTCAAATTGATCACACACTTAAACACAAGGCCAAAACTATAAATTTTTTACAATAAAACCTACCTTGGGGCTTCCCTGGTGGCGCAATGGTTGAGAGTCCGCCTGCCGATGCAGGGGACATGGGTTCATGCCCCGGTCCGGGAAGATCCCACCTGCCCCAGAGCAGCTGGGCCCGTGAGCCATGGCCGCTGGGCCTGCGCTTCCGGAGCCTGTGCTCGGCAACGGGAGAGGCCACAGCAGTGAGAGGCCTGCATACCGCAAAAAAAAAAAAAAAAAAACCCTACCATGGGGTAGGCAAAGTCTTATTACAAAGGACCCCAAAATGGGACTTCCCTGGCAGTCCAGTGGTTAAGACTCCATGCTTCCGTTGCAGGGGGCACTTGTTTGATACCTGGTCAGGGAACTGAAATCCTGCATGCCACAGGGCATGGCCAAAAAAAAAAGGGCACCAAAACATAAACTATTAAGGAAAAAGTTGATAGATTGGGCCTTCACTTTGAAAACCACTTTTAAGAAAATTAAAAGGCAAGCCATGGGGAATTCCCTGGCAGTCCAGTGATTAAAACTTGGCACTTTCACTGCTGTGGTAAGCCACAGACTGGGAGAAAGTATTGATAAAAATAAGAACAGAAAATAATGATAATAGAATATAAAGACTTAACTGAAAGGATAAGCAAGGACAAAATTAGTTGGTTTTTTTGTTTTTTTGCTTTACTTCTGATGAAGTTAAGGTAGACACTGTAACTCTATAAGGAGGTCCTTAGAGAAGAGTTGGTACTGATTCCATAAGTATAAGATGAGTTCCAAGAGACGGTATTTCTAAGAAGCATGACACATTTTATGAACACTGAATCATTAGACAAAATCAGAATTGGTGACATTAGTATTTTATACTCTCCAATATGATAACTACCACATATGGCTATTTAAATCTAAATTTAAGGAGCTTCCCTGGTGGCACAGTGGTTAAGACTCCGCCTGCCAATGCAGGGAACACAGGTTTGAGCCCTGGTCCGGAAAGATCCCACATGCCACAGAGCAACTAAGCCCGTGCACCACAACTACTGAGCCTGCACTCTAGAGCCTGTGAGCCACAACTACTGAGCCCACGTGTCACAACTACTGAAGCCCGCACACCTAGAGCCCGTGCTCTGCAACAAGAGAAGCCACCGCAATGAGAAGCCCACACATCACGGCGAAGAGTAGCCCCCGCTTGCCGCGACTATAGAAAGCCTGTACGCAGCAACAAAGACCCAATGCAGCCATAAATAAACAAACAAATAAATAAAAAATGGATCAAACACCTTATGTAAGAGCAAAACCTATAGAATGCTTAGAAAAAAACATAGAGGAAAATCTTCATGACATTTGATTTAGCAATAGTTTCTGCCAAAAGCACAAGGGGAAAAAAAGAAAAAACAGATAAACTGAACTTTATCAAAATTAAAAACTTGTGTATCAGGGACTTCCCTGCAGTCCAGTGATTAAGATGTCACCTTCCGGGGCTTCCCTGGTGGCACAGTGGTTGAGAGTCCGCCTGCCAATACAGGGGACACAGGTTTGAGCCCTGGTCTGGGAAGATCCCACGTGCCACGGAGCACCTAAGCCTGTGTGCTACAACTACTGAGCCTCTGCACTAGAGCCTGCAATCCACAACTACTGAGCCTGAGTGCCCCAACTACTGAAGCCCGCGTGCCTAGAGCCTGTTCTCTGCAACAAGAGAAGCCACCGCAATGAGAAGAGAAGCCCGTGCACCGCAATGAAGAGTAGCCCCCACTCACCGCAAGTAGAGAAAGCCTGTGCACAGCAATGAAGACCCAATGCAGCCATAAATAAAATAAATAAATTTATTTTTTTTAAAAATGTCACCTTCCAATACAGGGTGTGTGTCTTCGATTCCCAGTGGGGGAGCTAAGATCTCACATGCCTTGTGGCCAAAAAACCAAAACATAAAATAGAAGCAATATTATAACAAGTTCAATAAAAGACTTTAAAAATGGTCCACATCAAAAAAATCTTTAAGAAAAAAACAAAAACTGGGCTTCCCTGGTGGCGCAGTGGTTGGGAGTCCGCCTGCCGATGCAGGGGACACGGGTTCGTGCCCCGGTCTGGGAAGATCCCACATGCCACAGAGCGGCTGGGCCCGTGAGCCATGGCCGCTGGGCCTGCGTGTCCGGAGCCTGTGCTCCGCAACAGGAGAGGCCACAACAGTGAGAGGCCCGTGTACCGCAAAAAAAAAAAAAAAAAAAAAAAAAAAAAAAGGGCAAAGGACTTCATTAGACATTTCTCCAAATAAGATATACAAAAGTTAAGAGCCGCATGAAAAGATATTCAACATTGTTAGTCACTAGGGAAATACAAATCAAAACTGTAATGAGATACTACTTCACACCCACTAAGATGGCTATTTTATAAAAAACAAACAAAAACAGAAAATAACAAGTGTGTTGAGGATACGGAGAAATTGAAACCCTTGTTCATTGCTGACTGGAACGTAAAATGCTGCACTTATTTTACACCTTGGCAGTTCCTCAAAAAATTAAACATAGAAATACCATATGGGGACTTCCCTGGTGGTCCAGTGAGTAAGACTCTGTGCTCCTAATGAAGGGGGCCCAGGTTTGATCCCCGGTCGGATAATGCATGCATGCCACAATTAAGAGTTCACATGCCACAGCTAAGAAGTCCGCATGCTGCAACTAAAGATCATGCATGCCGCAACTAAAGATCACGCATGCTGCAACTAAGACCTGGCGCAGCCTAAATAAATAAATAAATATTTTAAAAAAGGAAAAGAAATACCATATGATCCATTAATTCCATGTCTAGGTATATACCCAAAAGAACTGAAAGCAGGGACTTAATTGGATACTTGTACACCAATGTTCACAGCAGCATTATTCACAATAGTCAAGAGGTAGAAACAATCCAAATGTCCATCCACAGATGACTGAATAAACAGAATGTGATATATATTGTATACATACAATGGAATATTTTTAACATAAAAAGGAATGAAATTCTGATATCATACAACATGATGAACTTGTAAAACATTAAACTAAGTGAAATAAGCCAGACACAAAAGGACAAATATGATACGATTCCTCTTATAAGAGGTACCTAGAATAGGGCAACTTCATAGAGATAGAAAGAGATTATCAGAGGCTGGAGGAATGGGGGAGCGGATTGAGGAGTTATTGTTAAAATGGATACAGAGTTTCTGTTTGGGTGATGAAAAAGTCTTGGAAGTGGATAGTGGTGAGTTGCACAAGATTGTGAAAGTACTTAATGCCACTTAAAAATGGTTAAGAAAAAAAAAAAAAAAAGGACTTCCCTGGTGGCACAGTGGTTAAGAATGCACCTGCCAATGCAGGGGACATGGGTTCGAGCCCGTGCACCACAACTACTGAGCCTGTGCTCTAGAGCCCGCGAGCCACAACTACTGAAGCCCGCACGCCTAGAGGCCATGATCCGCAACAAGAGTAGCCACTGCAATGAGAAGCCCGTGTACCACAATGAAGAGTAGCCCCTGCTTGCCACAACTAGAGAAAGCCCGCACACAGCAACAAAGACCCAACACGGCCAAAAGTAAAATAAACAATAAAATAACAAAAAAAGCAACTGAGCTTCTTAAAAAAAAAGATCATATTAAAAAAAAGGTAGGCCTTCCCTGGTGGCGCAGTGGTTGAGAGTCTGCCTGCCAATGCAGGGGACACGGGCTCGTGCCCCGGTCCGGGAAGATCCCACATGCCGCGGAGTGGCTGGGCCCGTGAGCCATGGCCGCTGAGCCTGCGCGTCCGGAGCCTCTGCTCCGCAACGGGAGGGGCCACAACAGTGAGAGGTCCGCGTACCGCAAAAAAAAAAAAAAAAAAAATGGTAAAAAAACAAACCAAACCAAAACAATAACAAAAACCCTACAGTATTTTGATTATTGTTCTATTGTTAACAGAAGTCAAAAAATAGATCAGCAGAACAGAACACAGACCCAGAATACAGGGCCCAGAACAATCCTCAGCATTGATGGGGATTTGGTATATAAGGTAGCATTCCAAATTTGTAAGAAAAAAAGGGACTGTTTGTTAATGGTCTTGGGACCATGAGCTCTATCTATTAGATATTACACAAGATAAGTATACCTAGATCTAAGTCCAAGATGTCAAGCAAGATGGAAGGGCATTAAAATAGATCATTCACTGAATATAGTTAAGCAGATTAAAATAGAAGGTTAACTACAGATGTACTAATACCCCCTTCCCAGATGCCCAACTAAAAGATTAATAGGAAACCAATAAACAGATTTGCACTGAAAAAAATCAATCAATGTAATACACTAAATTAATAGAATGAAGAAAAAAAAACACATGATCATCTCAATTGACACAGAAAAGTATTTGGCAAAATCCAAGAAACTTTCATGATAAAAACACTCAACAAACTATGACTAGAAGGGAGTTTCTTCAACATGAGAAAGGGCAATCATACTCAATGGTGAAAGGTTAAAAGCTTTCCCCTTAAGGTTATGAATAAGACAAGGAAGCCCAGTTTTGCCATTTCTATTCAAAATTATATGGGAAGTTCTAGCCAGAATAATTAGGCAAAAAATTTAAATAAATAAATGCCATCCAAATTAGAAAGAAGTAAAACTATCTCTATTCACAGATGATGTGATCTTGTATGTACAAAATACTATAGAATCTATTTTAAATTTTTAAATTTTTATTTGTTTTATTTTTTGGCCATGCTGCACGGCTTGCAGGATCTTAGTTCGCTGACCAGGGATTGAACCCGGGCCCCAGGCAGTGAAAACGTGGAGTCCTAATCACTGGACTGCCAGCGTATTCCCAAGAACCTATTTTTTAAAACCCACACAACTATCAGAGCTAATAAATGAATTCAGCAAAGGTGCTGTATACAAGATCAACACACAAAAATCAGTGGTATACACTAATGATGAAAAATCCCAAAGGAAATTAAGAAAGCAATTCCTTTCAGAACAGCATCAATAAAAATAAAATACTTAGGAATAAATTTAACCAAGGAGGTACAAGACTTGTACACTGAAAACTACAAAACAAAGAAGACATAAGTAAATGGAAAGATGTCCATATTCATGGTTTGAAAAAACTTAACACTGTTAAGATGTCAATACTCGAATTGCTCTACCAATTCAAAGCAATTCCTACTAAAATTCTTTTTTTTTACAGAAAAGAAAGAGCTGGTCTTAAATTGCAAGGGACCTGGAATAACCAAAACAATTTTTAAAAAGAACAAAGTTGGAGGACTCACACTTCCTGATTTAAAAACCTACTATAAAGCTACAGTAATTAAAACATTATGGGGGGCTTCCCTGGTGGCACAGTGGTTGAGAATCTGCCTGCTAATGCAGGGGACACGGGTCCGAGCCCTGATCTGGGAGGATCCCACATGCCACAGAGCAACTAGGCCCGTGAGCCACAACTACTGAGCCTGCGCCTCTGGAGCCTGTGCTCTGCGACAAGAGAGGCTGCGATAGTGAGAGGCCCGCACACCGTGATGAAGAGTGGCCCCCGCTTGCCACAACTAGAGAAAGCCGTCGCACAGAAACGAAGACCCAACACAGCAAAAATAAATAAATAAATTACTAAACTCCTACCCCCAACATCTTAAAAAAAAACAAAAACATTATGGTACTGTAAGCAGCTCTTTGCAGGAGATCACCCTCAGCAGAAAGCCCCTTTTCTTGTCATTTTAGCAAAGCTATAGTATAACTAATTTTTAACCCCCATGCTCTACTCATCTCTGGCCCACACACACCTTTCAAATCTTTTAATCACACAATACTTTGCCTAACTTGTCAGTTCTTTCCATAGATCAAAGAAGTCGAAATAAAGAATAAGTAATTAACAGATGACCAAATCTCTCCCCTAGCTTCCCCTTCAGTAATCTCCCGCACAAACTGTGTGACCAAACTGTGTGAACCAAGCTGTATAACATCTAGAGGAAGATCACAAGAAGTCAACGAGCCTGCAGGCAGGTGGGGGATGGCAACGACTCTGACCCCATATCGCAATGATTAACTGAGATTACTTCTCTCCTTCCCTTTAAAACTTTCATGGCTGAGCAGAATTTTCGGAGGTGGTTTTTGGGGGACCTTGAGTCCACCATCACCCCAGATTGCCAGCATTCTGATTTTTGTTTTAATAAATTCATTTATTATTTATTTATTTTATTGTTGGTTGCATTGGGTCTTCATTATTGCACGCAGGCTTTTCTAGTTGCGGTGCGTGGGCTTCTCATTGCAGTGGCTTCTCTTGTTGAGGAGCACAGGCTCTAGGCATGCAGGCTTCAGTAGTTGTGGCACGTGTGCTCAGTAGTTGTGGCTCACGGGCTCTAGAGCGCAGGATCAGTAGTTGTGGCTCTCGGGCTTAGTTGCTCCATGGCATGTGGAATTTTCACGGACCAGGGCTCAAACCCGTGTCCCCTGAATTGGCAGGCGGATTCCTAACCACTGTGCCACCAGGGAAGTGCCCAGCATTCTGATTAGAGGCACCTTTCCTTTGCTACCTGTAAGGCCAGCTGGCCCGAGGCAGGGGAACGCAATCAGACTCACAGGTTGCATCAGACCGAAACTTTCCGGACCACCCACTTCCAGAAACTGACGTGGAGACTTTCCGGACCACCCAGTTCTAGGAACTGACCTGGAGACTTTCCACCCGGAGCAGCCTTCCCGCCTTTCGAGGGGCGAGACTAACGATCCCAAGACGGATGCAACCGGCACTGGATATTGCGAAGAGACCACCAAATAAGGAATAACCTGCGCCCTCTCGGATTCACCACACCCCTTTCCCTTCTTCCCCTATAAATTCTGCCCAAACCCTCGCCCGGGCGCGACTTCTCTGGCCCCTTTCTCTCGGACCAGTGAACCTCGCCCAGGAGCGGGCCCAAGTAAAGCTTGTTTAAGCTCTCCTCCGTTTCTTGGTGCCGTTCCTTACACTACCAACATTTGTGAGTATGTAACTGACTTTGTAAGCGGCAAGCAGCAGAACCCCCATTGGATAACAGCACAGGTGTAAGGACAGACATATAGATAAATGGAACAGAATTTTGAGTCCAGAAATAAACCAACATATCTAGGGTCAGTTGATTTTTGACCAGGGAAGAGTCCTTTCTTTATCAAATGGTCCTGGGACAAAAAAGAACAGGAAAAAGAAGAGGCCTCACATCAAGGCCATTCATAGAAAAGTCTCTTTGCCCTAAGGAATCAAAGTAACTCCTTACCAGTGGCTTCAACAGACAAGATTTCTGGAGAACTGGTTTGAAGCTGAACTCACCACGGGATCCCAGAATTGCTCTCGTAAAGAAGAGTTCAAAAGACTCAGAGGGTGCCTTTACCTGTGTGGGGATGGCAGGGGCCTGTAGGTGAGGCCCAGTATCAATCTGAATTCCAGCACTAAAAACTATCAAGTAAAAGGGAGATGGGCTCTGTGCGATGCCCTAGAGGGGTGGGATAGGGAGGCTGGAAGGGAGGCAATACGGGGACATGTGTATGCATATGGCTGATTTCCTTTGTTGTGCAACAGAAACTAACACAGTATTGTGAAGCAAGTATATTCCAAGATTTATTTTTTAAAAAAAAGGAAAAAAGGAAGAAAAAGATAGAGAGGGAGAGAGATAGAAAGGGAGAGAGAGAGATAGAGACAGAAAGAAATAGGAAGGAAGGGAGGGAGGGAGGAACAAAGGAACAAAGGATGCACCTTTCACTGAACTGCCTAACCCAGTAGAATATTCCTGCTGTAACAAATGTCCCTTAGTTTACAATAATAAATGTTTTGTCCAAGTATTTATGTAAAAAAAAAACTGTCACGTAAAAACAAATATGAAATAGAGATTATATTTGAAAGGATTATTGGGGGGAGGGGGAAGACTACTGAAATAAGGCTGGAGGACAATTACAATGGGGAGAATGTTCAATTGTCAAAAAAAAAATCCTGGATTTAGATAAAGAGAGACTTTATTGGAAAGGTTTATTCCAAGAAGAGGAAAAGGAACTACTGCAATGGGGTTTGGGGGATGAGGCAACAACCATCGCCACAGGGCAAGGCTATGACCGTGAAGTCTGCAACTGTCTCCAAGGTCAGACAGAAAATGGCCCTTCTTGTATAGGGAGGAGCGAACAAAGGCTACAAAGAACTGGGTGTGGGGCACAGTGGAATGGGTGGGTGGAGGTGGCAGTGATCGCGTGGCAGATCAGAGTGGTTTACATGGAGGTCAGCCTATTTTTCAGGAGTGATGGTGAAGGAGGGCTTGTACGCTGGATCAGGATGAGGGTGGGTCAAAGTTTAGGAGCCTGGAGGAAGGAGAGAAGCTTAAGTTTGGTCAAAACAAGGTAGCTGGTATTTTGTCCAGATTGGTCAGTGAGAACAATAAGTAAAGCTAATCATTTATGAGGCAAAAAAAAAAAAGGGCATTTGGAGGGTCTATGTCTGACCTTGTCATAGGTAAACAAGGGGGCATCCCTGAGTCTTATCTAAACCACGTGGGGAAGGGTGGTTTCTTCCTTGCTGTCAGCCCTTTCAGGGGCATGAAAGGATGGGAGAATTTTTTTTTAACCTTCGCTTTCCAGAATCACAGGTCTCAGGTGAAGTTCAACATGGTCAGAATGCAGGTAAATCTCTCCACGGATTCAATCAGCGGCTGACGACGTACGGAGGTAAGTTGATGCTGGGTTCTCAGGTAGGTAGCTCTCTGCATTTCCCGCGTCGGGTGAAGAGGCAAGGAGCAGCAGCGCCCACGGGAAGAAAGCGGCGGCCGCCATTCGCGCGGGTAACGCTGCGGCCCGAAGCGGCCGGCGCCGCCAGCCCCGCCCCCGCGCGCCCCCGCGCGTCCCCCGCGGCCCCGCGCGCGCTCTCGGGTCTGCGCAGAGCCGGCCTCGGCGCGTCCTCGGCGCCGGGCGGCAGTGACCGAGGGAGGCGCGCAGGGTTGCAGCGGCGCGGCAGCCGAGCTTGAGAGGGTCTGGGGACAGTAGTGCTCCCAGTGTGAGGGGCGGCGGCGCGGCGGCGGCGGCGCCCGCGGTCCCTGAGCGAATTGAGGACGAGGCCGCGAGGCGACGGCGCGGCGGGGCCCCCTCCAGCGGCCGCGCCCGGAGGTGAGTTTCCTGGGGCCGCGCCGCGCTCCTGGGCCGGCCGCCGGGGGTGGGCGGGCGTTCCCCGGGCGGGGCGGTGGCGGTCGTTGGGTCGGGCCGAGTCGCCGCACCCGGTCTTTGTCTCGGTTTCGGTGCTCGCGTCTGTGACCCCGAAAGGGCACAGTCGCGCGACGGCCGGGGCGGGACTCCTGGTCATCGCAGGTGAGGCGCGGCTTTCCCGAGCGGCGGACTCCGGGAAAGCACCACGGTGGTTTTCTCTCTCTGCGAGCGCTCGGAAACTTCGAGTTCTCTAATCTCAAAATGCAGAAGTGCAGTACAGAAATCCAGAGCATGTCTGTTTGGGGTGGACATTTCTTCGGTAACTTCATTAGCTGCCTCCCGCAGCTCACTTTTGTAGGCTAGATGGTCTCTGTTTTTATATTTAATTTCTTTTTTTCTGTGTCCGATTTTTATTTGCAGTTTGTTACTTGTTAGCAATGACGAACGTTAGTGTGGCATCCAGCGTTGCTTCCTTCGTACTTATTCGAGATCACAGAAAATAAAGACAGGTGGGACTTCCCTGGCGGTCCAGTGGTTAAGATTCCGCGCTTCCCTTTCAGGGGCGCGGGTTCCTCCTCTAGTCGGGGGAACTAACATCCCGCATGCTGAAAGGCGACCAAAAAAATAAATTTAAAAGAAGTAATAGTAGGGCTTCCCTGGTGGCGCAGTGGTTGAGAGTCCGCCTGCCGATGCAGGGGACACGGGTTCGTGCCCCGGTCCTGGAAGATCCCACATGCCGCGGAGCGGCTGGGCCCGTGAGCCGTGGCCGCTGAGCCTGCGCGTCCGGAGCCTGTGCTCCGCAACGGGAGAGGCCACAACAGTGAGAGGCCCGCGTACCGCAAAAAAAAAAAAAAAAAAAAGTAATAATAAAGAGAGGAAATTGACAGTCTGTGTTTATGTCAATGTGGAATTGTAAAGTGTGACAGATTGTATAAGCGACGTGAAAACCAGCTTCTTCACTTCGTAGTCATAGCTCAAGTGTGTTTTTGGACTGTTGATAAGGTTTTTAATTATATTGATACTTTAGTTTTAATGGGAAACTTTAAAAGTTGATGTGTCTTATGTGTAAATATGCTGAAAGTCATATTGATTTAAAAAGCAGTTAAATCCACTGAATGTGGAGCACGTATGTGTAACACTGAAGTTAGAGCGAGGCACTGATGGAATCCAAAAATGAATAAGAATTATGTGCAGGATGGCGGGAGTGATTAAGCACAGTGATGCAAGGCAAAAACTACAACGCGTTGAGCACTGACTCTTAGCCCTGCGTGTGGTAAATACTTTACATGCATACTTTAATTACTTAATATTTAATGTTAATTACCTAGTTTATCATCCGAGTGTTTTTAGTACCTGTTGTGTGCTGAGTACTAACGATATGATGGTGACCATTATAGGTTTTTGCTTTTAAAGACTTTACATTGTCATTGGAGGACACAAGTAACCACACAAGTGAATGCCAGTCTACTTAGAAGCTAAAAAGGAAGAATGTAGGGTGTTGTGAGCGTATAATTGGGGTACATATCCCAGCTGAAGAAATCAGTTAAAGTTTCCCTAGGAAAAGTAATCTTTGCACTCAAGATATTACGGGTAAGTAGGAATTAGATGAAGGTGACTCCCAAATGAGGGAAGAAAGGTCCAGGTAAAGGAAATCCGTTCCACAGAGGCTTGGGAAGGTTTTGGGAACTGAAGGTCAGAGCAGTTGGAAAGAGTGTGGAAAGCGAAAGGGGGCTGTGGTTAGGGCCCCAGAGATGATGTGGGGCCTTTTAAACAATGTTAAGGATTTAGGACCAGCTTTTTCTTTTCTTTCTTTAAACTTTTATAGGGAAGTTTTCAAACCACTCAAATGTAGTGAGAGGACATTGCAGTGAACTCCCCTGTCATGTTATCCAAAGGATTTAGACTTTATTTGAAGAGTAGTGGAAGGTCCCTGAAAGATTTTAAGCAAGGAAGTCACACAGTCAAATTTGTATCTTAATCAAAAAGGTCACCCTGACTCCTGTGTAGACACTGAATTGAATGGGGACAAGAATGGATGTGGGGAAACCACCCAGAGATGGTCGCTGGGACTAGGTTTGTGGCTGTGATGGTGGGGGAAATTCTAATGTAACAGGGAAGAGCCAAATTGGACTCCATGTTGGATCCGTTTCTGTAACCTTTGCTTTCTGCTGCTTTTGTTCACTAAAAGGATAGTGTGTATACATAACGCCCTGCCTGGGGGAACCCTGACCCTCTGCCTGAAGGTTAAACCAAAGTGACCTTGTTCAGGGAAACATCTGGACCCTGTTCCACCTGTGGATGGCCACAAGAAAGAAGAAATTAACACATCCTCTCCTCCAGGCTGGCCATTCCAGGGGATATTTGCAAAACTTATGGCCTTTTTACTTTACTTCCTCATCTCCTCCCCCTCTCTGTGCTATAAAAGAAACTGGCATCCACACCCCTGGAAGATGGTTTTTCAGAGACACTTATCTGCCACCTTCTTGGTCTTCCGGCTTTCCGAATAAAGTCGTATTCCTTGCCTCAGCACCTCGTCTCCGATTTTGGCCAGTTGTGTGGCAAGCAGAGCGAGCTTGGACTCAGTAACACCAAGAGTACATAACTGATCTCTCCTTGCTGTGTTAGCAATTCTATATTCATGCCTTTTGGAGGAATTATGGAAGGTTTTCTTGAGATTGTATTTGAGATGGGTTTTGCAAGGTAAATAACATTTCAGTATGGAGCCCATTCTGAAATGCGAACATCTTGGTGTCAAGTGGATGGCTGACTCAGCAACCTTAACAGTTTCTGCAGAAATTTCACCTTCTAGGATTTTCTCATTTAAATTACTTTTGTCACTATACTTTGGTCTTTGGGAGCATATAACTCCCTTATTAACAATTTTTTCTAGAAGACAACAAAAATGTATTTTCTTCATTACTGCAATTACAGCTAAGATAAGCTGAAACTTCCCAAAAGATTTCATTTTTTTGTTGTATACATAATAGTTAATAAACTAGAATTCACAAAATATACAAATAAACTGTCTTTTAAAGTGTTTGATCTGATGCTCCCATAGTTTGCTCTTGGAAGCCTAATCCTATTCCATAGAAGATGTAACTGAAAGGTGATCCAATGGTTTCTTTAAAGAGAAACTTCAGCTTCTACATAGCAGGCCTAGTGGCATAATATCTTGATGTAAATCCATAATCTTAAAATAGCCCATAGTGTATGTTTATAAAAATAAGTAAAATTTGTAATATGCAAGTTTTTCTTTCAAATTTTAATGTATACATTTAAAAGACTACATTTCTTAGTAGTCTAAATCTATTTTGACTGAATTTTCCTTTCAGTCGATCGATATGTTCCAAAAAGCTCAGTCTACTCTGGTTCCTGACTGATTTTATTACTGCAGTTGTTGGGAGTAAGTGAGATAATATTTGAGAAGGTGTTGAGTAAACGGATGTACAGTACAAATGTAAGATGGTAGTGGTACTGATTAGAAGTAAACTGAAGCAAAATGAAGGAAATTCTGTTCATCTGTCCATTCTGATGCCCAGCCTCATACTGGTAACTAAGATATTTGTCAGATGGCTTCTTTATTCTCTACATACAGTACACAACGACTTAGGTTCATTCGTGTCACATGACTGATGATTGTAGACACTCAATAGATACAAATTTTACATGGTCCATTTCCATATTACTGATTTATGGTAGGAAATACCTAAAATAATGGTGACTTTATGTCCATTATAGAATGAGTTTTTACTTCATAATTCTATGCCAAGGATAAACATTCAGTATGTTTTTCCTTGTTAGTCTGTAAACTCCCTGGTGATAGATACTGTGTCTGTCCTATTGACTCTCCTATCATTAGTTGTAAACCAGTGCTTTATACACAGTGGTGGGAGGTTCAGTAAATATACAAATGTTGTTTAATTAGTGAAATCAAAAGTAAAATTTCATAGCCATGTCAAAATTAAAACTTTTAAAAAATTATTATTAAAAAAATTTTTTTTAGTTCTTTTTTTGAGTTTTTATTTATTTTCCTTAATTTTTTTTTGGCTGCGTCAGGTCTTAGTTGTGGCACACGGGATCTTTGTTGAGGCATGCGGGATCCTTTTTGATACAGCGCAGGTCTGCTCAGGTTTCTCTCTAGTTGCAGCGCACGGGCTTCTCTCCAGTTATGGCATGCAGGTTTTCTCTCTCTGGTTGTGGCGCACAGGCTCCAGGGCATGTGGGCTCTCTCATTGAGATGCACGAGCACAGTAGTGGCACGTGGGCTTAGTTGCCTCGCGGCATGTGGTATCTTAGTTTCCTGACAAGGGATTGAACCCACGTCCCCTGCATTGGAAGGCAGATTCTTTACCACTGGACCACCAGGGAAGTCCCCAAATTAAAACTTTTGAGACTTAAGTCTGAAGGTGTTTTCTTACCATAAGTCCTTGTAACAGAGGTTATGATTGTGGGCTGGGAAAAGAGAAGGGAGCATAACATTATTGTATTTCTTTTGTTCTCAAAACAACCTTCTTAGGAGGATAATTATTTCCAAGTTACAAGTTAGGCAACTAGGACTTAGAGAAGTTAAATAACAACACTTAAGCTCAAAAATGATGTAGCCACAAAAACAAACAAACAAACAAACAAAATGATGTAGCCAGTATTCCAGTACAGGATACTTTGAATCCAGGGTCTGTTCTTCATTCTTTTGCTGTCATGAAACAAGTAAAAACAATTATCAGTAGCTTATAGCTACGAAATGATGAAAAACATTAGTAATTTGCTAGAGAACAATAATCTATTAACAGGAAACATAGTGAGATACTCTAAGGATGGCTAGTCCTTGTTTTGCACTTGCTAAGCACTACGGAAGAAACAGGAAATGTGTAAGTTGTGATACCTGTCTTCAAGGATCTTGGATCTAGTAGAGCTAAAAGAAACAATAGTAAATAATATCAGACAATATGATTTAAATGCCAGAAATCTAAATGCTTTAGGAGAGGATTACTAGTAAGTGTTTACTATTTCACCTTTACAGTAGAAGTAGATCTTGAGCTGGGACTTGAAGGATAATTTAGATTTGAATGCCTGGAAGTGAGGCTGGAGATAGATGGGCTCCAGGCTAGGCGTTTACAACTGGCCTCCTGTTCATACCTCCTGGGGTAAGAAGAAGATGGGCTCCAAGCTGGATATTCATTACCAGCCCCCTGTTTACACTTCCTGAAGCAAGAGACAAACGGGCTCCAGGACTACATATTTATGACCGGACTCCTGTCTATATTTCAAGATCTGCACCTCGTTATAAAAACCAGCAACAGGAATAGGGTAAATAACCAGACATTGGGCATTTTTATGGCAGGGACAGAGTGGGACTAAACCCTATTAAAGGATCAAGAGGTCATACACTTCCCATCCTTGGGACAAGGGAGACATTACGCATGTGCAAAAGCCTTCATGGGGTCAAAAAGGCAGGGGATGCCAGACCATAGTAAGTCCTGCTATCTCCTCCCAGAGGCCTTCTTGGTGGGCTCCACCTTAACTTAGGGGTGCGTGCGCATCCAGGGGAGGGTCCAGAAGCAAATTAGGCATGGGCTCAAAACACTACTATTGGTCAAAAGAAGACAAAGACCTGGAAGACTGCCCCCTTATAAAGGATTTAAACTTCCCGAGGGTGCGACTCTTCTCTGAGTTTGCCCATGCGTCTTTCCGCATGTACTTTGTTTTTCCAATAAACTTCTTGCTTTTCTCTTTACCTTTTGCCTCCTTGCCTGAATTCTTTCCTGATAAGGCAGGTAGGAAACAGGGACCCAGGCCCTAGCTGCTGGCCCCTGTGGTCCAGTGGTTAGGTCTCCCTGTCCCGGAACTAAGATCTTGCTTCCTGCTACTGCTTGCTGCAAGCTGCCGCTTACTGCTGCCTGTGTCCAAAATCAGAAGGGTGGTTACAGTGTGAACAAAGAAGTGGAGTGAACATGTTATGTTTATGAGACAGTCAGGATCATATCTAAACTAAAGGATTATTTTAGAGTAGTTGAAAGTAATGTTGGAAAACTGTCAACTGAAAAGCAAACAGCACCACCAGAATGTAATGTCCACAGGGGCCGGGATCTGTTTTATTCAGTATGTATCCCAAGCACCACCTAGAATCATGCCTGGTATATAGTAGGAGCTGAATAAATATACATTTTATATATATATATATTTTTTTTTTTTTTTTTTTTTTTTTGCGGTACGCGGGCCTCTCACTGTTGTGGCCTCTCCCGTTGTGGGCACAGGCTCCGGACACGCAGGCTCAGCGGCCATGGCCCACGGGCCTAGCTGCTCCGCGGCATGCAGGATCCTCCCGGACCGGGGCACGAACCCACGTCCCCTGCATCGGCAGATGGACTCCCAACCACTGCGCCACCAGGGAAGCCCCTATTTTTTATTTTTATTTTTTTTGGCCGCACAGTGCGGCTTGTGGGATCTTAGTTCCCTGACCAGGGATTGAACCTGGGCCCACGTCAGTGAAAGTGCCGAGTCCTAACCACTGGACTGCCAGGGAATTCCCAAAAAGGAAGTAATTCTTAAGTGAAGCAATTAAATAGTTTTAGAAATATGAGATTTGAAGGACAAGGTCTTAGGAGAAAACCATGAAATTCTGGCTTTCTGAATATACTTTCAGTTGGTTTTCTGGTTTTTAAATTTTTAAAAAATCAAAACAATATATAGTTTAAAAGGCAAGTATGTAGTGTCAGAAGACTTAAAACTAAAAGTGCTCCCACTCCGTTTCCCTAAAGACAACTGCTTTGAAGTCATAGCTGTTTCTTATGTAATTTACAGCCGTATTTCTGACCAGTATGTGTTTTGAGTTATTAATTTTGAACATTGCGTTTTGTATTGCTGTTAGGATAGATAACTGTTTTAGCTCGATTATGCTGTTAGCTACAAATTGGCATTTTCCATTGGCACTTGCCATCTACCTCTACAAGGACTAAATCATGTGCTGCTGCAGCTGCTGATTTTCAACACCCCCTGAAAGGAGTTCAGGGTAGAGACCAGAAATGAGGCACTCTGTGCTCCAGGAAAAACTGGCAGAACAGGTCTTCAGATATATCGTTAGATATTTTCAGGAGCTGATTTTATGAGCCCAATTCTTGTTATCTCCTAATATCTAGAAAAACACTAAAATCCTTCATGGTGACATCTAATCTTCGTGACTAGCAGAAACCTTCCGCAAAAAAGTCTGTGCTGGATTGCATATACTCCCCCTTCACCAAAATCACATATATACTGACATTCCCCCCCTACCTCTTTGGAGCAGTTTCTCAGCGCTACCTGGGATGCTGTCTCCTGGGCTGCAGTCCTTATTTTGCCCCAAATAAAACTTAAAGCTCTCGGGCTTCCCTGGTGGCGCAGTGGTTGAGAGTCCGCCTGCCGATGCAGGGGACGCGGGTTCCTGCCCTGGTCCGGGAGGATCCCACATGCCGCGGAGCGGCTGGGCCCGTGAGCCATGGCCGCTGAGCCTGCGCGTCCGGAACCTGTGCTCTTCAACAGGAGAGGCCACAGCAGTGAGAGGCCCGTGTACCGCAAAGAAAAAAAAAAAAAGACAAACTCTCACATTGTGCATTTTTTTACGTCGACAATGCTTATCCCCTTTTCCTTTTCACATTCTTTTAATGGCTTTAGCTAAGTTTTTTCCATACCAGAAACAAATATATACACTATTTTTTTTCCCTTTGGACCTCAGATTTATCCTTGGCCCAGAGATGACATAATTATATTTATCTAATAAATGTAATAAGCACTTGCAAACTCAAAAGGACATTGACAGTGCTGTATCTTATATTTAACAATCAGCTTTAATGGTTGCATTTTTAAAGCATACAGTTTATCTAATTGTGTAACCCATTTAAGATGTTATACATTTTTGATATTTAAAAAAATATCTCCCCCCTTCTCTGATTTATTATTGATACTTTGTAAATCTAAAGCTTAATCCAGTGCCTTACATTTAATAAATATTGAGTAAAATTCTTTGAATGAAATAATAGTCTGTTTTCTTTCTCCCTTTGCGGAGCACAGGCTCCGGACGGGCAGGCTCAGCGGCCATGGCTCACGGGCCCAGCCGCTCCGCGGCATGTGGGATATTCCCGGACCGGGGCACGAACCCATGTCCCCTGCATCGGCAGGCGGACTGTCAACCACTGCACCACCAGGGAAGCCCTGTTTTCATTTTTTAAGTCTAGGGAATAATTTTGAAGAGCAGTACAGGAGGGATTAAGAAGTCTTTATAAATACAAAATACCCACTTGAGACAATAAAGACATCCAAGTTGCCTTGATTGTTGGATGCCATCTTCTCGGATGTGGCTCTAGTAACTCCTACCCAAAAGCTAGCTGAAAGGCTAAAAGGCAGCCTGTGAAGTTCTTGTTGGGGGTGCTGCTGAAGGTGCCCTCCCCCACCTTATGTTGGGTACTGACTCCTCTGCCTCATTGCATTTCCTCATTTTTCCTTCCTTTCAGTTTCTCCTTGTCTTTGAGAATTGCTCACAATTTTGTTACAAAAAGGCTAAGAAATAAATTCACTAACAGTTTATGTTCAATTCGTAATGAAGACAATAGAAGCATTTAAAACAGTTTTCAATTATATTTTCCAGAGCAGACTCTACTATCCTACTTTCATTCCTAGCAAAACAGATGCTAAGTGGGAATTAGTGCTCCAGCCAAATTGGCTGTGGTTATGAGCCCAGTTCCATTAGCAGCAGGAAACTGGAATGGAAGTCAGGACCTAAGATCATTCAGACTGATGTTGTCTGGTGAAAGGCTGCTGCTGGATCCTCAGTTACCCAGATTAAATCCACCTCCAGATACTTTGGAGACTTTTAAGTGGGAGCAGTATGCTACTACTTCTAGTGCCCATTTTCTGTTTCTCATTGCTTTGAAATGGATCTGGTGGATCTTCAGTGGCTATTACTGAGCAGGTCTGCCCTCTTTAAATATGCTTAATACTTACATTTTTTAATACTTATATTTTTAAATAGAGGTATTTGCTTTTTTATATACATATTCTCCAGAGAGAATTTAAGAAACGTATTTGATATAGTCTGTTTGAGAGTTGAAATATTTTTAATGCTTTCTGGAGATGTCTAGCTTGATTATATCTTCTTTTTGGTAAAGTGTTTTTCTTTATTTTTCTTTTATTTTGGCCGCACCGCACGGCATATGGGATTTTAGTTCCCTGATCAGGGATCGAACGTGCTCCCCCTGCATTGGAAGTGTGGAGTCATAACCACTGGACTGCCAGGGAAGTCCAAAAGTGTTTTTCTTTAGTTTTAAATCTGTAGAGTAGATTCTGGGACCTTGATTATCATAAACAGTCTATCATGACCTAATAGTAACATTCTCTTAACTGTTTGTTTTAAGCACATATAAAAAGTAATTGTAATCTTGTTTGGGTGACTTAAAAGTCTAGTTACAAATTATAACTATATAGGTTTACTAAAGCATTGTACTTTTCTCTCTATAATCAGTTTGGTTGTGTTTTCCTTTAATAACCAGACATTCCAGGTTACACAGAACAGATCTGAATTTCCTACCTTGAATGTTGACAAGTGATAACTTTAATTGTGCAATAGGCAGCTTATAACTATTGTCTGTGTTTGACTTCACATTGCACATCCGTGTGCTGCTAAAATTTCTCTCTGTGCCCACATTGCCTTCAAGCTGTGAGTCAACCAGATGTCTTATGAAGCTCTTTGGTTGTCTTAAAACAGATGTATCTTTATCCTAAACATGATCAATCTATTTCTCATGTTCATCACTTTAAATATGAGTTCATAGTACTTTTCCCCACTTCCCATTACTGATAGAGCAAAAGTACTGCCTTTTAAGAAGCTAATGAAATGACATTGTACAACTCTACATGTATATATTTTAAGATAGTTCTTTTATCCCAATTTTTATTATGAAAATTTCAAACATATATAAAAATGTGGAGAATAGTAAACTCCCATGTATACTCATTACCCAGCTTCACTAATTATCAAGTCATAGCCATTTTGGTTTCAATTATACTCCCTCCACTTCTCACTCCACTTGATTATTTTGCAGCAAATTCTAGTTATTGTATTTCATCTAGATATTTCAGTATGTAGCTAAAACAAATACTTTATTTATTTATTTTTGACCTCACCACACAGCATTCAGGATCTTAGTTCCCTGACCAGGGATCGAACCCAGGCCTCCTGCAGTGGAAGCACGGAGTCTTAACCACTTGACTGCCAGGGAAGTCCCTAAAACAAGTACTTTAGAAAGCTACAGGGGACTTGGCCTGGTGGGTCAGTGGTTAAGAATTCACCTGCTAATGCAGGGGACATGGGTTCGAGCCCTGGTCCGGGAAGAACCCACATGCCGCGGAGCAACTAAGCCCGTGCGCCACAACTGTTGAGCCTGCACTCTAGAGCCTGCGAGCCACAACTACTGAGCCCACATGCCACAACTACTGAAGCCCGTGCATGCCTAGAGCTCGTGCTCCGCAACAAGAGAAGCTACCGCAATGAGAAGCCCACACACCGCAACGAAGAGGAGCCCCTGCTCACTGCAACTAGAGAAAGCTCGTGCGCAGCAAAGAAGACCCAACGCAGGCAAAAATAAAAATATATACAAAAAAATAAATTTATTAAAAAGCTACAATCCCATTGTCACACCTTTAAAATTAACAATTACTCCACATATCATCAGATATCCATCCAGTGTTCAAATGTTCCTGATTCATAGCTTTTTTCCATTTAGTTTCTTTAAATAATAACATAAATATGGTCCATATGTTGTAATTAATTGATATATCTCTTAAATATTTAAAAAGATTATTTCTACTTCTTTTTTCTCCCTGGTAATATATATATTGAAAATGGATCATTTCTCCTGAAGAATTTCCCGAGTTCTGGATTTTGTTGATTGTGTCCCTGTGATGTCATCTGATCATGTTCCTCTGTGCCCTATATTTCCTGTAATCTGATGTTTAGACCTAGAGGCTTGAATGGATTCAGTTTCATTTTTAGAAAGAAGGCCTCACACGTGGTGGTTTGAGCTTTCACACTGAGGCATATATTTATGTCTGTTTTCTTTGTGTGATGTTAGCAGCCATTGATATCATTGCCTAGGTCTGTTTGCATTAGGGGTTGCAAATTGGAGATACTCTAATTCTATAAACCTTCATTTAGCTGAATTCATTTATAAAGGAAACTTCTTTTATTAACTCTTTGATTACTCTGAGTTAGTTCATACAGGAAAGGCAGGATGAATACTTGATTCTTTCCCTTATTTGCCAGTTTTCAAAATAAGTTGGTACCCTACTGTTCTGGAAAGATGACCAGTGAATGAGTTTCTGTGTTTTAATGAGTATCAATATGAACTTGTACTTGATGTGTTTCAATTCATGTAGCTGTTTTTCAGTCCCATCTTTCACCAATGGTAGCCTTTTCAAACTGACTTCTGAATCCTTTCTTTCATTTTGTTTTGTTTTTTCTGGCTGTGCCTCGCAGCCTGGGAGATCCTAGTTCCCTGACCAGGGATCGAACCCAGGCCCCCGCAGTGAAAGCATCGAGTCCTAACCTGTGGACTGCCAGGGAATTCCCAACTTCTGATTCCTTTTGACATTAATCCAAGATGTCAATACAAGGCATAAAGTGCATATTTCTTGCCCCAGACCTGGAGACAGCCATTTCTCTAAGAAACTGATTCCTTTTGGTGGGAAATAGTATCTGGAGACCACAAATGTGGGCGGTAGGTGTGCTGTGCTCATTGTTGTCTGATTGCTTATTGCTTTTTGGCCTTTTCAGTGGACAGAGCTACTATGTATTTTCTTAAGAGAAATGATGATGTTCATAATGATGTTTCTGATTTAAAATATAGAATTACAGGATTTTTGCTTGGCTTCTTTGATTTTTATATTTCTATCTCTTTACTCTTACTCTGAAAAAAAATCTTGGTTTTTAGGGACAGATCATAATTACTTCTTTGCTTTATCTCAGCGTCTCTCAACTTCAACACTGTTAACATTTTGGGCAATACTTTCTTGTGGGGGCTGTCTTGTGCATTGTAGGATTTTCAGCAGCATCCCTAACCTCATCTACTAGATACCAGTAGCACCCTCCACCTCAGTTGTTGTGACAGCCCAAAAATGCCTCCGGCCATTGCCAGATATCTTCTTAGGGGCACTATTGCCTCCTGGTTGAGACCCACTGCTGTATCTTTATACCATACTTTTCATATAAACAATACTAATATATTATTGCTAATAATATGACTACTAGAAACTTCATTTTTCCTCTTTGGGTTCATCCCACTAGGATATATGGTAAAATTACCATGTTTTAAATTTACGTGAAATAATTCCTCTCTGTCAGTTCAGTTAATTCGTTTCATTTTTACTTTCAGTTTTTAGGGATTGCTTTTTTAAAGTTTAACTTTGTTTTATAAGTACATAAAATATTTACATGGGTCCAAAGTTGATCTAAAAAACAAGATACATTCAGAGAAATCCAGCTTCTGCCCTTACTCCCTTCACCCAGTGCACTCTCTCCCACTTTATAAGCAACCTTATTATTTATTTTTTGGTTTACTTTTTCATTTTTTCCTAATGTAAACAAATATACATATATTCATGTTCACCTCTTTCTTAGATAAACAGTACCATAGCATACATATTTTTCTCCATTTTGCTTTTTTCACTTAACAGCACATCCCACTGTGTGGATTTACCATAGTTTATTCAAGAAGTCCCTATTAGGGGCTTCCCTGGTGGCGCAGTGGTTGAGAGTCCGCCTGCCGATGCAGGGGACGCAGGTTCGTGCCCCGGTCCAGGAGGATCCCGCATGCCGCGGAGCGGCTGGGCCCGTTGGCCATGGCCGCTGGGCCTGCGCGTCCAGAGCCTGTGCTCCTAGGCGGGGGAGGCCGCGGCAGTGAGGGGCCTGCGTACCGCAAAAAAAAAAAAAAAAAAAAAAAAAAGAAGTCCTATTAATGGACAAGTTGAGGCTTTTTACAGGCTTTGCTGTTACAATCAATGCTGTAAATAATACTACAGTGAATAGTGTAGTGTATTCACCTTTTTATACTTTTGCTAAAGTATCATTGGGATGGATTTTTAGATAATGGGATTTCTAGGTATACATGTCAAAGAAGAAACAGAGCTGGACAGCAGTTAAATCAGTGAAACCAGATTATGTTCAGGAACTATTGTGATAGGGGAAAAGAGACCTCAGTGTGGAACTGGACTCGATTCTGAATATAACATGGACAGGGGCTTCTCTGGTGGTGCAGTGGTTAAGAATCCACCTGCTGGGCTTCCCTGGTGGCGCAGTGGTTGAGAGTCCGCCTGCCGATGCAGGGGACACGGGTTCGTGCCCCGGTCCGGGAGGATCCCACATGCTGCAGAACAGCTAGGCCTGTGAGCCACGGCCACTGAGCCTGCGCATCCGGAGCCTGTGCTCCGCAACGGGAGAGGCCACAACAGTGAGAGGCCCCCCTACCACAAAAAAAAAAAAAAGTTTGCCTTTTTTTTAAAGTTTTTTTTATTGTGGTAAAATACATACATATATAACATAAAATTTGCCATCTTAACCAATTTTAAGTGTACAATTCAGCAGCATTAATAATATTCACAATGGTGTGTAACCATTACCACTGTCCATTTCCAAGACTTCTTCATGGTCCCAAACAGAAACTCTGTGCCCGTTATGCAGTAATTCCACATTCCTCTCTTCTCCCAGTCCCTAAAAACCTCTATTTTACTTCTCTATCTCTATGAATTTGCTTTGTATGAAATATGAATGTAACTAGAATCATGCAGTATTTGTCCTTTTGTGTTTGACTTAATTCACTTAATATTTTCAAGGTTTATTCGTGTTGTAGTATGTATCAAAACTTCATTCCTTTTTACGGCTAATTAATATTCCATTATATGTATATACCACATTTTGTTGAGACATTCATCTGTTGATGGACATCTGGATTATTTCCACTTCTTGGCTATTGTGAATAATGCCTCAACCACCAAATCCTTTTCTACAGCAGCTGTACCGTTTTACATTTCCACCAGCAATATTCCGGTGTTCTAATTTCTCCACATCCCTGTCAGCACTTATTATTTTTGTTTTATTAAATAATAGCTATTATGATGTGTATAAAGTGGTATCTCATTGTGACTAGTGATGTTGAGCATCCTGTTCATGTGCTTATTGTCTACTCATATTTCTTCTTTGGAGAAATGTCTGTTCACATCCTTTGCCCAGTTTTGAATTGGTTTGTTTTCCCTGCTGTTTTTAAGTTGTATTTTTCTTGATTCATCATTTGCTTGATAGCTGTAAACCTTTGACTACTTTCCAGAGTTTTAAGTTGGTTCTAATAGTTTCTGCTTGTTTTTCAATGTTTCTGTGGGGACAGGAGCTTGGAGCTGCCTATTCTTTCATTTTGCTGACATCACCCTCAGGTTCAATTTTTAAATTTTAGATCTTGGATATATCTGGAATTTATCTTGGTAATGGTGATTCCATATGACTGTTGAATTTATTTACAAGTCCATCTTTTCCTGATTTTTTTAAGATCTAATAGTATGGACTCCTCATGGGTTTCTGTTTTATTCAGTGAGTTATAATCCATTAGTATCATTATTTACTTTGATGTTCCATTTCCCAGACTTGTCCAGTGGGAACCCCTTCAGGTGGCTTCAGTGTCCTTTTGATATGTCTTCATCATTCATTGAGCACCGTCTTACTTTCTGGTGCAAGATATTTCGGGCTCATTTGTTCTTTCTCTGTCCCAGCCCTGGAATCAGCCTTTTCTCTAAGGAGCCATGATTCCTTTTCTTGGAAAATTATATTTAGAAGCCAAGATGTAGGCTTTTGGTATGCTTATTGCTTCTAGTCTGTCATTGCTTTCAGGACCTCTCAAAGGGCAGATGGCTTGGACTCTTTTAAACATCCATTTGTTTCCTTATTTCTTATATTATTTTTGTTGTAAGGGCAAGAGTATTGCAGAAAGTTTGGGAAAGAGAGAAAATAATCCAGTTTTTTACCCCCCCAAAAATAACTTTTCACCCTTGCTTCTCTCCATTTTTAAAAAAATTGATTAATTTATTTTTGGCTGCATTGGGTCTTTGTTGCTGTGCGTGGGCTTCTCATTGAGGTTGCTCCTCTTGTTGTGGAGGAGCTCTGTTTTATTCCCGTTTTGCCCCTAGGTTCTTCTGACCATTTTTTGGTCTTTTTTTTTTTTCTGTTTTTTTTTTAGATTCCATATATATGTGTTAGCATACGGTATTTGTTTGTCTCTTTCTGACTTACTTCACTCTGTGTGACAGACTCTGCAGACCTACTAGAGAATGGACTTGAGGATATGGGGAGGAGGAAGGGTAAGCTGGGACAAAGTGAGAGAGTGGCATGGACATATATACACTACCAAACGTAAAACAGATAGCTAGTGGGAAGCAGCTGCATAGCACAGGGAGATCAGCTCGGTGCTTTGTGACCACCTAGAGGGGTGGGATAGGGAGGGTGGGAGGGAGGGAGATGCAAGAGGGAAGAGATATGGGGACATATGTATATGTATAACTGATACTCTTAGTTATAAAGCAGAAACTAACATACCATTGTAAAGCAATTATACTCTAATAAAGATGTTTTAAAGAAATTTTGACAAAAATCATCTACATTGGAAAAAAAGAATGAGTTTATATTGATTTGATATTTTGTTACTATTGGAGATTGAGTGAAATGTTTACATTCACTTTTGTTTGTTATTAAACCAAAGCATACATTATTTTTCATCATAAATTTTTTTTGGCCGCGAGCACTTGCAGGATCTTAGTTTCCCAACCAGTGATTGAACATGGGCCCTTGGTAGTAAAAGCACAGAGTCCTAACCACTAGACCGCCCCGGAATTGCCCTCATCATAACTTTTATGAAATCTTTCTTTTGTCAGATTATCCGAACCCAAAATTTACTTTTTATTGCTTTACTTTAAGTGAAAGTGACAGCTTTGAGTTAGGTCACTTGTTCTTAAGACCCCTTTAGTGCTACTTTAGGAGTACATAATAACTTAATGGTAAAGAATCTTACTGCATACGCTGGAATGAATTTATTTAAAATACTGTATTAAGAACTTTACCTTATTTTTCTTTTTACTTTTACAGTAAGGCAAAAGAGAATGAAAGAAGTAGATAATCTTGAAAGTATAAAGGAAGAATGGTGAGTTAATTTATGCATTTTCTTTGTTATTAATGCCTTTGTTACCGTCTTTCTCTGTTTTTACATTTCACTGACTTAGTTTTCATTATGATTGTCTGTTAAATACCTAATAGTAATGTACTTTAAAGTTTTTTTTCCATAGCTGCATTAAATGGATTTTAGTCAAGTTATAAATCTTTTTGTGATTAATTTTTTTAAGTGTTAAATTTCTCTCTGCCCACATATTCTTTCTGTTATTTAAGAGGAAAATTAAAGTAACTATTTATTACTTCATTAGCCTCTTGTGTTATACTATCTTGAAGTCATAGTGGAAATATAAGGGCTTTGGAATCAGATAAACCTAGGTTTGAATCCCATCTCTGTCTTAACATTACTTCTCTGGCATTTGAGCAACTTAGGTAGATTCTTTGAGCTTCAGTATCTCATCTAAAAAGGAGGTTGGGCTTCCCTGGTGGCCCAGTGGTTGAGAGTCTGCCTGCCAATGCAGGGGACACAGGTTCGTGCCCCGGTCTGGGAAGATCCCACATGCCGTGGAGCGGCTGGGCCCGTGAGCCATGGCCGCTGAACCTGCGCATCCGGAGCCTGTGCTCCGTGGCAGGAGAGGCCACAACGGTGAGAGGCTTGCATACTGCAAAAAAAAAAATAAAATAAAATAAGAAATAAAAAGGAGGAGGTGTACGTAGGTACCTGAAAGGTTTTTATAAGAATTAGATAGCCAATTTAAAGCACTGAGCATCGTATTAGCATATAGCAGGCACCCAATAAATGGTAGATGCAAAGTCTGTCGTTCTTATTAATACAAAATTCTTTATTCTCACTTCTCTGAAGTGGAATATTTATTTTTGTATTATGTTCTTTGTTTTAAATACTTGAAAAGGTAAATATCTTTCATTCATAGTCCATTTAAGGAGACAGGTAAGTATTTACAAATACTTTGTGAACACTTTCTATACCGAACAAATATTATTTATTATTTTTTCACTAGAGTACTTACTGTTTTATATAAATATCTGATACTAACTATATAATTGTGAGGTTATGTCAGGAGCCCCTAAGACTGCCTCCAGATGTGATGATTTGCTTAGAGGATTCACAGGATTCAGCCAATAGTCATACTAATGACTAAGCTTTATTGCAATGAAAAGATACTTTGCAAGAGGGTGAAGTCCAGGGGAAACCAGGCATAAGCTTCTAAGAGTCCTTGCCCAGTGGAGCCACCAGGACACACACTTAATTCCTCCAGTAATAAGTTATATAGCACGTGTGAGATGTTGTCTACCAGGGAAGTTCATTGGAAATGAGCCTAGGGTTTATACTGGGGACTAGGCACATAGTAAAATTCCATACTCTCATGAGAAAAGTAAAAAGGATAGCAACAGTTAGGCCTGCTATGTTAACTCTTTTCTACAGAGAAATAAGTTGAATGGCTTGCTTATTTACTTATTTATTTTTGCCGCACCTTGTGGCTTGCAGAACTTCCCCAACCAGGGATCCAACCTGTACCCCCTGCAGTGGAAGCACGGAGTTTTAACCACTGGGCCACCACAGAAGCCCCAGTTGAATGACTAATTTTTAAAAAATTTTTTGTTTATTACTTTTTGGCTGTGTTGCGTCTTCATTGCTGCACGTGGGCTTTCTCTAGTTGCAGTGAGCGGGGGCTACTCGTTGTTGCGGTGTGCAGGCTTCTCATTGCGGTGGCTTCTCTTGTTGCAGAGCACGGGCTCTACATGTGTGGGCTTCAGTAGTCGTGGCTCACAGGCTCTAGAGCGCAGGCTCAGTAGTTGTGGCGCCCGGGCTTAGTTGCTCCACAGCATATGAGATCTTCCCAGACCAGGGCTCAAACCCGTGTCTTCTGCATTGGCAGGCAGATTCTTAACCACTGAGCCACCAGGGAAGCCTTGAATGACTGATTTTAAAGAGTAAGATTAACTTAGGACTTCTAACAGTTTTGTGGAGATGTAATTCACATACCATATAACTCATCCATTTAAAGTATACAATTCAGGGACTTCCCTGGTGGCACAGTGGTTAAGAATCCGCCTGCCAATGCAAGGGGACAGGGGTTTGATCCCTGGTCCGGGAAGATCCCACGTGCCGCAGAACACCTAAGCCCGTGTGCCACAACTACTGAGCCTGCACTCTAGTGCCCTTGAGCCACAACTACTGAGCCCATGTGCTGCAACTACTGAAGCCTGCACGCCTAGAGCCTGTGCTCTGCAACAAGAGAAGCCACCGCAAGGAGAAGCCTGCGCACTGCAACGCAGAGTAGCCTCCGCTTGCAGCAACGAAGGTGCAATGCAGCCAAAAAAAAAAAAGTATACAATTAAGTGGGTTTTAGTACATTCATAGAGTTGTGAAACCATTACCACAGTCAGTTTTATAACATTTACATCACCCAAAGAGAAACCCCATACCTATTAGCAGTCATACCCCATTCTCCTGTGCCTTACGCCTGACAACCAATGATACACTCTCTGTCTCTATAGATTTGTCTCTATAGATTTGCTTATTCTGGGCATTTCATATATGTGGAATCATAGAATATGGGGTCTTTTGTGACTGGCTTCTTTCATTTAGCATAATGTTTTCAAGCTTTATAATGTTATAATATGTATCAATACTTTGAATTTAAATAATTAGTAAGGGGCTTCCCTGGTAGTGCAGGGGTTAAGAATTTGCCTGCCAGTGCAGGGGACACAGGTTCAAGCCCTGGTCGGGGAAAATCCCACATGCCACAGAGCAGCTAAGCCTGTGCACCACAACTACTGAGCCTGCGCTCTAGAGCCTGTGAGCCACAGCTACTGAGCCCAAGCGCCACAGCTACTGAAGCCCACACGCCTAGAGCTTGTGCTCCGCAACAAGAGAAGCCACCACAGTGAGAAGCCTGTGCACCGCAACAAAGAGTAGCACCCACTCGCTGCAACTAGAGAACGCCTGCATGCAACAATGAAGACCCAGTGCAGCCAAAAATAAAATAAATAAAATTTAAAAATAATAATAGGGGATTCCCTGGTGGCACAGTGGTTAAGAATCTGCCTGCCAATGCAGGGGACACGGGTTCGAGTCCTGGTCCAGGAAGATCCCACATGCCGAGGAGCAACTAAGTCCGTGCACCACAACTACTGAGTCTGTGCTCTACAGCCCGCGAGCCACAGCTACCGAGCCCGCGTGCCGCAGCCACTGAAGCCCACGCGCCTAGAGCCCATGCTCTGCAGCAAGAGAAGCCACTGCAATGAGAAGCCTGTGCACCGCAACGGAGAGTAGCCCCCACTCACCACAACTAGAGAAAGCCCATGCTCAGCAATGAAGACCCAACGCAGCCAAAAATAAATAATAAATAAATAAATAAATTGAAAAAGAGTAGGGGCATTAGAAGCCTGAGTTCAGTTTCCAGCTCTGCCTACCAATAGCTTTGTCATCTTTGGCAAATTGCTTAAGCTTTTTCTTTACCTAGTAAATGAGGATAAAAACCATATGTGCTAGGGAGGGTGGGAGGGAGGGAGACGCAAGAGGGAAGAGATATGGGAACATATGTATATGTATAACTGATTCACTTTGTTATAAAGCAGAAACTAACACACCATTGTAAAGCAATTATACTCCAATAAAGATGTTAAAAAAACACAAACAAACCAATACGTGCCTTTTAGGTCACTGTGAAGATTGAAAGAGTAAACACATTGAAAGCGCTTAGAAAAGTTCCTAACATGTATTAATAAATGCTTAATAAATATTAGCTATTAAGAGAGGCTTTATAATGTATCATGGCTAGGAGCATAGACTTGGAAGACAGATTAACAGGGTTTGAATTCTGTTTCTGCCACTTACTAGCTGTGTAATCTCTAACATGTAACTTAACCTCTTTGTGACTCATTTTCCTTATCTATAAAATGTGGATAAAAATATCTGCCTTGCAGATCCTGGCACAGTGTAAGCACTATAAAAGTGTTGATTCTTATCTGAGAAATCTGAGAAATTATCTCTCAGTACATTTATGAATTTTCTATGTGACTTTAGAAAAGATCAACCAGAAACCATCCTTTTATCAAACAAACTCTTAGGTAATATTTCTTATATGACAAAATATAAGCACACATACACATACAAAAGCAGTAGCTGGGGTGGGCAAAATGGAGGAAGGTGGTCAAAAGGTACAGACTTCCAGTTATAGAATAAATAAGTCATGGGATATAATGTACATCATGGAGACTTTAGTTAATAACACTGTACTGCACATCTGAAAGTTGCCAAGAGAGTAAATCTTGAAAGTTCTTATCACAAGGAAAAAATTCTGTAACTATGCATGGTGATGGATGTTAACAATTAACTAGACATTGTGGTGATTATTTTTCAGTACATACAAGCATTGAATTATTATATTGTATATCTGAAACTAAAATAATGTTGTATGTCAGTTGTACCTCAATTTAAAAAGAAAGAAAGGAAAAAAAAAACCCAGTAGAGTATTAAACCACTACAGATGAAAGTCTTGAGTGGGAAATTTCATTCTGAAGTGTGCAAAGGAGCAAAACTATGATTATGACTGTTCCTCACACCTTACTACCTTTAGTTTCAAGAGTGCTTTGTGTTACCAAAAAGTACATAGTAACCCCCTTTAAAGCCATTTTGAGAGCTTTACAAAGAACACGTTGTTTTTTTACTCTGGACCAGTGGTTTTCAACCTGGTGCAGTTTTGCCCATCCCACCCCCAGAGGCCATCTGGCGTTGTCTAAAGATGTTTTTTATTATTATAACACTGGGGGGTTGGGGGATGTCCATGCTACTGGCCTCTAGTGGTTAACGGCCACAGGTGCTGCTAAACTTCCTACAGTGTACAGGACAGCCTGCCCAACAAAGAATTAACCCTCCCCAAATATCAATGGACTGAAGTTGAGAAAACCCTGCTCTGGACCGCAAGTGTTAATGACTTGCCGAGGCCACTTATCTACTATGTTAATTCAGAAGAGAGTCTCAACTGCAGGCGTGGAGGTAGCGTGTCAGCTCTAGATCCTTTAACTAGAACAATTTGTGTAAATTTTTAGAGAATTAGTGGTTAATAGTGCTTATTTTTCTTTTTTTTGTGTGTGTATAGGGTTTGTGAAACAGGATCTGACCACCAACCTCTTAGTGATAATCAACAAACAAATTGTGAATATTTTGTTGACAGCCTTTTTGAGGAAGCTCAGAAGGTTGGTGCCAAATGTTTGTCTCCCACTGAACAAAAGAAACAGGTAAGTGTCCATAAATTTTTTCTTTCCCAGTGCTTCTCAAAATATGGCCCTTTAGAGGTCAAAACTGTTTTCATAATAATAGTAAGATATTATTTTTTTCACTGTGTTGAGTTTGCACTGATACTGCAAAAGCGATGGTAGGCAAAACTGGCACCTTAGGAGGAATTGAGGTAGTGACACTACTCTGTACACCATATTCTTTCCTTGAACTTGCAGGGGGAAAAAACACTCGTTTCAATTAAAAATTTCCTTGATGAAGCAGTAAAATTTACACATTTCATTAAATCCCAACTCTTTAATACACATCTTACAAATATTCTATGTGATAAAATATGAAGTGTATGTAAAACATTTCTACAGTATACAGAAGTATCTTAAGGAAAAGTACCATTGCTTGAGATACAAGCTGAACAGTCTGCTTTTTCATGGTGTACTGTTTTTACATGAAAGTGATTTACAGACAACTAGTTATTCAGTCTTGGATATTCTGCAGACATTTTCTCAAAATGTATGAAGTAAGTCTGACACTTCAAGGGAAACAACTTACAGTATTTGTTGCAAATGATAAGATATGATTTTATCAACTTTTTTACATGAAAGTAAGAATTTTGATAATCTGCCATCATGCACTTGACAGCTTCCCAAAACTTAAAAGATATTTCTGATAGGATTATTGTCATATTAATAAATGTACCTTTAAGTTTCAGATTCCATGTTCAGATTCTCAACTAAATTTTTTTTTGAATAAATTTATTTATTTTTTATTTATTTATTTTTGGTTGCGTTGGGTCTTCGTTGTTGCACGTGGGCTTTCTCTAGTTGCGGCGAGCGAGGGCTACTCTTCGTTGCAGTGTGCATACTTCTCATTGCGATGGCTTCTCTTGTTGCGGAGCACAGGCTCTAGGCGCACAGTCTTCAGTAGTTGTGGCACATGGGCTCAGTAGCTGTGGCTTGCAGGCTCTAGAGTGCAGGCTCTGTAGTTGTGGCACACGGGCTTAGTTTCTCCGCGGCATGTGGGATCTTCCCAGACCAGGGATCGAACCTGTGTCCCCTGCATTGGCAGGCGAATTCTTAACCACTGTGCTACCAGGGAAGTCCCTCAACTTTTTTTTTTTTTAAATTGAAGTACAGTTGATTTAAAATGTTGTGTTAGGAAATTCCCTGGCTGTCCAGTAGTTAGGACTCTGAACTTTCCCTGCTGAGGGCACAGGTTCAGTCCCTCACTGGGGAGCTAAGATCCCACAAGCCACACAGCGTGGCCAAAAAAAGAAAAAAGTTGTGTTAGTTTCAGATGTACAGTAAAGTGATTCAGTTTTTTTATATATATATAATATATATAATGTACATAAAATATATATATGATATATATAATATAAAATATGTGTAATATATATTCTTTTTCATTGTAGGTTATTACGAGTTAGTGAATATAAGTTCCCTGTGCTATGCAGGAGGCCCTTGTTGTTTATCTGTTTTATATGTAGTAGTGTTTATCTGTTAATCCCAAACTCCTAATTTATCCCTCACCCCACCTTTCCCCTTCAGTAGCCATAAGTTTGTTTTCTATATCTATGAGTCTGTTTCTGTTTTGTAAATATATTCACTTGGTATCAGTTTTTTAGATTCTACATATGTGTTACCGTGTGATGTTTTCAACTAACTTTTTTTTTTTTTTTTTTTTTTTTTTTTGCAAGACGCGGGCCTCGCACTGTTGTGGCCTCTCCCATTGCGGAGCACAGGCTCCAGACGCGCAGGCGCAGTGGCCATGGCTCACGGGCCTAGCCGCTCCGCGGCATGTGGGATCTTCCCAGACCGGGGCACGAACCTGTGTCCCCTGCATCAGCAGGCGGACTCTCAACCACTGCGCCACCAGGGAAGCCCTCAAGTAACTTTTGAGATACTACTACTTACTACATTTTGATGTAGTATCTTGGAAAAGCTATTAAAATGCTTTTTGCAACTATGTATCTGTTTGAGGCTTTTTTTTTTTTTTTTTAATGTACTTCAATCAAAATGCCATATCACAGCAGACTGAAGGCAGCAGCAATTATGAGAATCTAGCTGGCTTTTCGAAGTCGGACATTAAAGAGATCCCTTTACTCTAATTTGCCTTTTATTTATTTATTTTTTTTATTATTATTTTTTTTGCGATACGCGGGCCTCTCACTGTTGTGGCCTCTCCCGTTGCGGAGCACAGGCTCCGGACACGCAGGCCCAGCAGCCATGGCTCACGGGCCCAGCTGCTCCGCGGCATGTGGGATCTTCCCGGACCCGGGCACCAATAATGGATCTCTTGGACTGAGTCTCTTATTATTTCTCCGGTTTTCCACCTCTTCGTTGTTTTGTTCTATTTTAATTGTAATATTTCTTCAACCTTATATTCAATCCTTTTATTTAATTTCCATTTTAAGTTTCTAAGAGCTCTTTTGCTCACTGAATATTCCCTCCTACTCCCTTTCAAACATCCTCTCTTATATAAGTGTATTAATTATCATTTTTGGATTTTTGTGTTTAAGTTTCTTCCGTTTTCCTCAGTGTCTTCTTTTTTTTTTTTTTTTTTTTTGGCGCATGCAGCTTGTAGGATAGTTCCCTGACCAGGGATTGAACCCTGGGCCCTCAGCAGTGAAAGTACCGGTCCTAACCACTGGACTGCTAGGGAATTCCCCTCCTCAGTATCTTTATGTGCTCTTTTCCTATTTGTTCTGTTCTCATTCTTTTCTTTTCTTTTTTTTAAATTAATTTTTATTGGATTATAGTTGATTTACAATGTTGTATTAGTTTCTGCTGTACAGCGAAGTGAATCAGTTACACATATACATATATCCACTCTTTTTTAGATTCTTTTCCTGTATAGGTTATTACAGAGTATTGAGTAGAATTCCCTGTGCTATACTGTAGGTCCTTATTAGTTGTCTGTTTTATATATGTGTTACTCCCAATCTCCCAATTTATCCCTCCCTGCCACTTTCCCCCTTGGTAACCATAAGTTTGTTTCCTACATCTGTGACTCTATTTCTGTTTTGTAAGTAAGTTCATTTGTACAATTTTTTTAGTTCTCATTCTTTTCTGTGAGTACCATGAGAGCAGAGTCTTGGCAGTTTGGTTATAGGTAAAAAAAAAGAGGTAATATAGTATAGTGGTTAAGAGTATGGATTCCAACCCCAGCTCCACCCTTACTGACTGTGTAATATTGGGCAATTTAATTGATCTGTGTTTCTAATTTCCCATCTATAAAAAGGATAATAATAATAATACCCATCTTCTGTAGATTTTAGGGATTAAATAAATATATGTAGGGAAAGTACTTTAAACAGTGTTTGGTACATGTAAGTGTACACACAAGTGCTCTCTCAGGTAAGTACATAGACAGACAGATAGATAGGCAGGCAGGCTAATAATATATGCTATCATTATTGTGACTGTTTTCCCTAACATCTTAATGGAGTGTCTGTTACGTATTAGGCACTCAATAAACATATGCTGAATGAATAAATGCTAGAGACAAGGGAAGGCCTCTAATAGTCTATTTTCTTAAATGGATTTTTCAGTCCTTCTGTGTTCAGCCTGAAGCATCCCTGCATTCTACTGTATTTCTGAACCTTTCTATATTTCTACAGTGACTTCTTTGATTGAATGAGTGAATAAATAATGTTCTTAGGAGATGATCAACAAGATGTTGAGAGATTAAATATTGATAACAGTAACACTGATAGTTTATATTTGAAGGAATAGCCATTAATTACTCATAGTTTTTTTTTCCCCCTTTATTATTCTTAATGTTCAAAGTCTAATGTTCAAGTCATTTCAAAGTTCTTCTCTAACTGTTGAGAAGTCTGTTCTGGCCAGAAAGCTTTAGTGTCCTCTAAGACAGGGCACAGAATATTTTTGCAAATGACCTCTCTTAAAGAAAATTATTAATGAATTATTTTAAAATATTATTCATTGTTAACCATATTTTATGTGTACATTGTAATTTTTGATATTTTACATTTGAAGCTTGCTGTTAAGAATGGTATATTTAAAAAATTTGTAGCTGTGTGTGGTGATGGATGTTTACACTTATTCTGTAATCATTTTGCAATAGATATATGTATCAAACCATTATGTTGTATACCTAAGACTAATACAATGTTATGTCAGTTATATCTCTATTTTAAAGAAAAGATTGATATATAAAATATACACTGATAGAAGAAAGTTTCAAGGGACTTTTAGTTTATTAGTACATTTCATTTATTACATGATGCATTTTGTTTCTTACTGCTTTGCAGGCAGATGTAAGTATAAAATTATGGAAAAATGGATTCACAGTCAATGATGATTTCAGAAGTTATTCTGATGGTGCAAGTCAGCAGTTTCTGAACTCCATCAAAAAAGGGTAAGCAATCTTTGTAAATAGAGGGATATTTTATTTATTTATTTATTTTAAATTTATTTATTTTTGGCTGTGTTGGGTCTTCATTGCTGCCCACGGGCTTTCTCTAGTTGTGGAGAGTGGGGGCTACTCTTTGTTGCGGTGCGTGGGCTTCTCATTGTGGTAGCTTCTCTTGTTGTGGAGCACAGGCTCTAGGCTCGTGGGCTTCGATAGTTGTGGCACGTGGGCTCAGTAGTTGTGGCTCGAGGCTAGAGCGCAGGCTGAGTAGTCGTGGCGCAAGGGCTTAGTTGCTCCACAGCATGTGGGATCTTCCCGGACCAGGGCTCGAACCCGTGTCCCCTGCATTGGCAGGCGGATTCTTAACCACTGCACCACCAGGGAAGTCCAAGAAGGATATTTTAGATATATTTCATTTAGAAGATTCCTTTTAATGTTGTTCACATGTTCCTATGCATTCAAAGACACTTTTTCTTTTATAAATTCAGATTTTTTCATAAGGTGAGTTTTCTTAAAAGAACCACAGCTGTAATTTTGAAGGGTCAGGAATTTGAATTCTGACCAACCAAAATCTGACTTAAATTAATTCACTTTTTTTTTTTTTTTTTTTTTTTGCGGTACGGGGCCTCTCACTGTTGTGGCCTCTCCCGTTGTGGAGCACAGGCTCTGGACGCGCAGGCTCAGCAGCCATGGCTCACAGGCCTAGCTGCTCTGCGGCATGTGGGATATTCCCGGACCAGGACACAAACCCGTGTCCCCTGAATCGGCAGGCAGACTCTCAACCACTGCGCCACTAGGGAAGCCCTACGTGTCTTTTTTTTTTTTTTTAAACTGCATTGGGTCTTCCTTGCTGTGTGCAGCTTTCTCTAGTTGCGGTGACTGGGGGCTACTCTTTGTTGCGGTGCGTGGGCTTCTCATTGTGGTGGCTTCTCTTGTTGCGGAGCACAAGCTCTAGGCGTGCGGGCTTCAGTAGTTATGGCACGCGGGCCCAGTAGTTTTGGCTCGCGGGTTCTAGAGCTCAGGCTCAGTAGTTGTGGCACGCAGGCTCAGTAGTTGTGGCACACGGGCTCTAGAGCACAGGCTCAGTAATTGTGGCGCACAGGCTTAGTTGCGCCGCGGCATGTGGGATCTTCCCAGACCAGTGCTCGAACCTGTGTCTTCTGCATTGGCAGGCAGATTCCTAACCACTGTGCCACCAGGGAAGTCCCAATATAATATATATTTTTTTTTTTTTTTTAAATTTTGATTATCTTGGGACTTCCCTTGTCATGCAGTGGTTAAGAATCCGCCTGCCAGGACTTCCCTGTACTTATTTTGGTCAGTTTTTATTTCAGAAGGGTTGATAGTATTCTACATCTAACCAATTTTTAATATATACATACACATATATAGGTCTCTATGTATGTATATGTACAACGTATATACAGATTTTAAATGGCTCTATATTATGTAATATAATTAATTTGGAATCTTTTTCAAACTAATACAGAAGTTGCAAGTGTGGTACAAAGAACTTTTCTAAAAGTATTTGAGAGTAAGTTGCTAAAGTAAAGTATTCAGGATGATGAGGCATCAGTTTGTATTTTTATTAAAAAGGAAATATATTTTCCTATGTAACCACAATACAACCATCTATTGATGTATAATATTATTACCAATTATTCCTCAGAATGTATTCAAGTTTCACTTTTTATCTTAATATTATCCTTTATAGCAAAAGCATCCAATTCAGAATTACACATTGCTTGTAAATGTCATGTCTCTTTAGTCTCCTTCAGGAGGGAACAGTTTCTCAGTTTTTGTTTTTGTCTGTTTTTAATGACCTTGACACTTGAAGATTATGGGCCCAAATTATGTAGAATGTCTCTCAATTCAGATTTATCTAATTTCGTCCTCGTGATAAGATTAAATTACACATTATTTGTAGTAATATCACAGAAGTAATGCTATCCTAACTTCAGTAGTAAGTTGTTCTTTGCTTTTCTTTATGGTTTTTTGCTTTTCTTTATAATTTTTTCATTTTATCTGTTTTTTTGAACTCTGTGTAAATGCAATGTGTTTATTTTTTGTGTCTACTTAACTTATTTCTTTGGGATATTCATCCATGTTGTTGCATATAGCTATAGTTGGCATGAATCCCAGAAGCAGTATAAGAAAGATAAATTTGATTATGTAAAATCAAATGCCAAACTGGGAATACTTGTTTCTCGTATATCCTGTAAATGGAATATATACATATTTCTTACAAGTCAGTAAGAAAAAGATAAAAAGAGTATTTTATCTTTGTACCATTTGATCTACTTTATAACAGAATAACAGTGTGCATGTGGTAAAAATGAATGACATATATCCATATACTAACATGAGAAAATTTCTGTGGTATATTGCTTTTTTTTTTTTAAGCAGTTTGCAAAATACAGAATAGTGTACATAGAATGATACCATCTTTGGAAAAAATATAATTATTATGTGGAATTTTACTATATAGAGAGAAAATTTAGGAGATACACTGCAAAGCTTTTTATTAGAGTGAGAGTGGAATTATAAGGACTGTCACTTTTGGGGGAGGGGGCTGTCATTTTCTTTCTTAAGTCTACATGTGTTTACATTTTTTTATGTCTTGTTTTTCTAGAACCAGCATGTAGCTATATTTTCATTTTAAAGAATGAAATAAGAGCTTGATTTTTCTCTATTATTTTAAATACATTTAGTTTTTATTGTATAGAATATATATGCCTCTTATTTCTGTATATTTTTCTATTCTTTTTACATGCACAGTATGTTTTTCAGAGAAAGAAAAAACATATTAGGGGCTTTATCACTTTCTTTCTTTACTTTCCAAGAGAATTACCTTTAGAATTACAGGGAGTTTTTGATAAAGAGGAGGTCGATGTTAAAGTTGAAGATAAGAAAAATGAAGTATGTATGTCAACGAAACCTGTGTTCCAGCCCTTCTCAGGACAGGGTCACAGACTGGGAAGGTGAGTAGGCTCATGATCTGTAATTTCCATAAGCAGAGGTTTGACTAATATTCAGCTTGTCATTATTTTACTATGTAGACCACATATATAGAGTTATCATTTCTCCCATTGGAAATGAGATTTTTCATGTTAACTTTTATGAGAACTTCTAAGTCATATTCACCTTAGTGTAAATTAACATATGCTGGCACTATACTAAAAAGTCATGGTGGCTGTTTTGGTTTTGTCTGATCAAAAGTGCCTGGCTTAAAAAAAAAAAAAAAAGTGCCTGGCTTAATGAGGACATTGGGCAAAATTGGGTGGCTAAATCATTTTTTCTCCCTTGCACCCACCACTTGAGTTTTGCCGTTAATGTCACAGAGTACATAGGCTAGCTTTTGGATACAGGGTTCTGTATTATAGTTACCAATGCCTTCAGCATTGTGTTCTCTGATCAGTATCTGAATTTTGAGGTAATAAAAGTGAAATAATGCCTGATAAAGTTAGTATCGGTATCAGAGCCTTTAATTATTGGGTTGGCCAAGAAGTTCGTTCGGGTTTTTCATACGCTCTTCCAAAAAACCCGAACGACCTTTTTGACCAGCCCAATATTTTCAAACTTTGCAGTATTCATCTTATCTAATTATGCCTGTGGCAGAATATGCAAAGAGGTTAACTATAGGATTGCTTTCATTTTTATGAATTCTCATATATTAATTATCAAGATTGGTAAGTTATATAAATGCATATTCATCCACACATGTAAAAATATCCCAATGTGACTTGCAGAGTGATGAGGGAATACTTTGTTTCCTTTCATTTCCTTTATAACCCAAGGACTGTTCTCTACAGAGAACTTACAATTTCTTTCAGAAATTTTAACCTGGGGAGTAGGTAAAGGTAAAGCCCATAGATCTGTCAGCACTATAAAATTGTTCTGTAAGGCATGATTCAAATACATAGGTATACTCTTCAAGTATACTTGCGTAACAGTCCACAAGCTTACAACTTACTTATATGTGCATAATTTTATTAGATTCTTATGATCATCATGTATAATGGATATAACTGATATTAATACCTTTATGTGTTAGGGAACAGCTGTGACTAGCTAAAATCTTCCTAAAAGCTATACTTACTGTAAAGTTTTTATAGTAATGGTTTAATGATAAAGTTCTGCTTAATGAAAAACATGCATCTGACTTGTTTTCTGGATTTTCTTAGTGCTACACCAAAAATTGTTTCTAAAGCGAAGACTATTGAAGTTGAGAATAAAAATAAGTTGTCTACTGTCCCACTAAACAGTCTGGAACCCATCACTAATATACAGATCTGGTTAGCCAATGGGGAAAGGATTGTCCAGAAATTTAACATTTCTCATAGGTGAGTCTTCCATTTCATTATTAGTCTGATTTGTTCCCTAAGTTTTAATTGTATTTCTTCTTTTCAGGTCAGTCAACAGCTATTTTTAAGAACTAAGGATCTTAATAAATAGTTCTCTAAACATAATGTTTCATGACAATGGAAATTCTTGGACGTTAATATAGTATTTTCAGTCTGTTTTATGGATTATCATTTCATTAGTTTTCCTGTTTATCTAGATACATAATTTTAAAAGCATTATTTTTAATATGTTTTTAAGTTGATCGTTAGCATTATGTGTGTATTTTTCTGTTAATTGTAGAAAAGGAATGATAATGCAGGAAAGTACTGAAAGAAATTGAAATCAAGTTAAATTCCATTACCCAGAGATAATCACTACTACTAGTTTGATGGATTTTTCCAGTCTTTTATCTCGTCTTAAAATGTTTTTTCATTTTAATTAAAGTAGGAACATATTGTATATAGGTTTCCAAGTCCCTGGGACCTCCTTTAAACTTTTTACATCTTCCCATCATTCTTTGAGCATTTTCTTGTTTATTGGCACAAAATTTTTTTTCAGGTTCGTTCTGTACGTTTTCTAAGAAGCCCTGGTTCTTTTTAGTGGCCAAGGGTATTGAGGATCTGGTTACTAGGTATACTTATTGCCAGCATTCCCAGGCCCTCTGAGTGGAAAGAGCTACAGGTGTCTATACATACATACACATATGCATATATATACACACACTAACACACACATTTACAAATGTATTTCTATATCTTTGCATAGCGAAAACCATGAGTTCACATAGATAGCTCTAATTTCAATCCACCACCACAGGGTTTATTCTAGTTTTCCCCTTTCCATATTTATAATTAACTTCTTCACTTTCTTCAGTTTAACTTTCTTCAGTGAGAAACCTGGCTCCAGTTACTCTCAATATATTTATTTATTTTTAAAAAATATTTATTTACTTATTGGTTGTGCTGGATCTTAGTTGCGTCAGGCGGGCTCCTTAGTTGCGGCTTGAGGGCTCCTTAGTTGTGGCATGTGAACTCTTAGTTGTGGTATGCATGTGTGATCTAGTTCCCTGACCAGGAATTGAACCAGGGCCCCCTTCATTGGGAGCACAGAGTCTTAACCTCTGTGCCACCAGGAAAGCCCCCAATATATTTATTTACTAATCAGTTCTCCTACATGTAACCAGTCTCCTTCTTCTACTGCTGCCTCCTCCCCAGCCTGGAAACCTCCCTCTTCCTGCTGGGTCTCTTGACATATCACATCATGCCAATGACCTGTTTGCCCTCCTGGGCTCTGGCAGTCAGTGCTGCCTATCCTCCCCTATGAGTGGTCACTTGCCACCTCTTTCTGGTTCTGACACACTGCAGTTGGCCCCTCCTCTGTATGAATGCTCTTTTTATTCTGCTTGAGACAGCCTGCTGTGTACCATCTCTCCTATATTCCTAACCCAACTTGGCTTCTGACACTCTGCACTGAGCACCTCTTCTGTGTGGACACACTCCTAACCCTGCTCATACTGCAACCGTCCCCACCTGCCTCCCTCTACATGGGCGCACTCCTCGTGCTGGTCAGACTCTGACACCAGGAAGCTGGGCCGCTTTCCTGTGCAGATGCCCTCTTCACCCAACCTGGACTCGGATTCCCTGATCTGGGCCACCACAACTCCCTCTCATATCTGGCCTGTATGCCAGTAGGTTCTCATTATTATCTATTTTATACATAGTAGTGTATATATGTCAATCCCACTCTCCCAGTTCGTCTCACCCTACCCTTCCCCCCTTGGTAACCATAAGTTTGTTCTCTACAACTCAGGTTTGTTTCTTTTTAGGGAAATAAACTATTTTAATCCCAACTTCTTTGTCTAGAAAAATACTTCTGGCATTTTCAATAACAAATAGTCACCTACCATTTTTTTTCCCTGAATGACTTAAAGCATTTAAAAACCTTTGACTGGCCAATGGTATTTATTAAGTGATAATTAACCAAGCTTTGTTTTTTAATTGGAATGTTTAGTCCAGTTTTTATAATGTTTTATAATATCCTGAACTAGTTAGGTTTAAGGCTACCATCTTGCTCTTTTTTTTCTCTTTACCTCATGGCTTTTTATTCTTCATTCCTCCTTTCTTGCCTCTTTTTGAGCTTAATGAGTATTATTTTTTATCCTCTCATAGCTTTTTAGATTGGCATTTCTTTATTCTTGTAGTAGTATTGCAGAGATCACAGTACACATTTTTAATTTTTACTGCCCAGTTCCTTTAATCTTTATTGGGTTTTTTTGTATTTATATTCTTTGCCATAAGCTTTAGCCTTTCATTATCCAATTTTTGGTACCCAATAAATACAAGTGACCATTTTCTTGATTTTGTTGGTAACCTGCACAGATTAACAGAGTAGCAATTGGTGAATTTGATTGAATGGGAAAATTCTGTCTTTGGTGATGTCATATTTCATTAATTCTTGTTTGCACATTTTTTCACATTTTAGCATCTCTGGAATGGGGATACATCCTTATAATTTCTTGTTGGCCATATGGCAGTAATGACACAATTGTCTTTGCCTTGGCATCTGCCTCAAAGCATGCAGAACAGGTGTCAGCTCAATGAAGGATCATCCCAGAGACAGTAGTGGAGCACTTTTCAAAGTACTGCTGTATCATCAACACACCCGATGATACAGAAGGGAGTATTATGTGGAAAAACATGTACATCAATGAACTGAATCAGAAGTGATTTGAAGGATCTGAGTCTGAATAACGTTCAACTGTTAGGAATGACTTAACCATTTTATTCTAATCTTATTATGGAAGTAAGTGATTTGATGAATGTTTGTGTGAAAATTAGTTAAAAGTGCTCTTTCAATAAGTATAAAAATTCTAAGTGTTTAAGAAACTATTTTGTCATAATCTGGATTTTTAAAAATTTTAGTAGTATATAAAATGACAAGTCTTAGAATCAGTGGCATCTCGGGGGGGTTTTTTTGGCCGTGCCACCTGGCTTGCAGGATCTCAGTTCCCTGACCAGGGATTGAACCTAGGCCACCAGGGAACTCCCAGTGGCATCTTAATTTCGATGAACTGTATACGTACTTTCCCTTTCTAAATACACACGCATATACTTACATGAACATAACTTTGAGCTATCTTCAAGATAGCAGTGATTGGGAGGACTTCCCTGGTGGCGCAGTGGTTAAGAATCCACCTGCCAATGCAGGGGACACGGGTTCGAGCTCTGGTCTGGGAAGATCCCACATACCGCGGAGCAACGAAGCCTGTGCACCCCAACTACTGAGCCTGCACTCTAGAGCCTGCGAGCCACAACTGCTGAGCCCATGTGCCACAACTACTGAAGCCCACACGCCTAGAGCCTGTGCTCTGTAACAAAGACAAGCCACCACAATGAGAAGCACGTGCACTGCAACGAAGAGTAGCTCCCGCTTGCCGCAACTAAAGAAAGCCCGCGTGCAGCAACGAAGATCAAATGCAGCCAAAAATAAATAAATAATTTTTTAAAAATCACTGTTATTAAAAAAAAAGGTTGCAGTGATTATATTACATTATAGTGTTTATTATACTAACTGAAAATCTACGTGCACTGGTTTAAGAATTATCTTAACTAGATTTGAAGCACAGCCTGATGTGGTATTGAAGAGGTACAGCCTGTGTCTGTGTAGGATTACTGGTTGGACCATTTCTGATCCATTCAGAGCAAGATATGTAGATATTTCTGTTATAGAAACTTTCAGGCATATGCAAAAGCAAAGATATGATATAATGATCCATCATCACTCAGTTCCCACTGAACTATGTTAAGCAAATCCCAGACTTCATATAGTTTCATATGTAGATATTTCAGAATGTGTTTCTAAAAAATAGAGACTCAAAATGTAACTCTAATACCCTTGTCACATCTAAGATAAGGAATAGTAATTCCTGACTATTATCAGGGGTGAACCTTTAAAAGATAGCCCAAGTGAGTAGTTACATCAACATAATTTGATTATTCTGGATTAACATAGCCAGGTATCATCACAAGTTATTACCTTAAATTAACTAATTCAGGTTTTCATAAAATTATATTAATAGTTTGTGCTATTTTACAGGGTAAGCCACATCAAAGACTTCATCGAAAAATACCAAGGATCACAAAGAAGTCCTCCCTTTTCCCTGGCAACAGCTCTTCCTTTCCTCAAATTACTAGATGAAACACTCACACTGGAAGAAGCCAATTTACAGAATGCTGTAATCATTCAGAGACTCAAAAAAACCGCTGAACCTTTTAAAGAACTTTTATAACATTGATTTTTGATACACTAAGTGGAAGGTTTCCAGAAAAATGATGGTCATAAGTGGACATGTACACCAAAATCGGGGGGAAGTCAGATTTGCTGAGCTTTGCACTATTTAACTCCCTCCTGATGAGAAGATTTTAAAATAAGTACAAGTTAGGAAAATAAACTATGACTGGAAACTATATTCAATGAACTTTTCCCAGAAGGCTACTCAGAAAGAAAAATAGACTTATTTTCAAATACCAGTTATTTAACGTAAGATATATTAAATAACTATATCATTTAAAATCTTAATACGGTATAAATTAGCAAATATGTTCATAGCATCTTTCATTCAAACATCATTCCCAAACAGCAGTGATTTGTTTAAATGTTAGCTGTCTCAGATTTTTTTAAATAGCAATACATTAAAAAATTATACATGGCAGGTTAAAAACATCAATGCAATTTTTTTATATCTGAGATACAATCAAAAGGCTGAAAGGAACTGCTTTCACCACAGCTATGCCTCACCCTCAGAAGTGTTCCCAATTTGCATTGTCTAGTGGCAAGATACACTCAAATATTAACTTGGCAACAATATCTGGGATGTATTTTCATTTAAGAATAAAATTGTGTGGCTTAGTATAATGTCAGTATCAATCTGCTGACATACATTTCAACATTTTCTAAACGTATAAATTTAAAAGAATTCTTTTTTCTCTAGGAACCGCAGTTTATCCCCTACTTTATTTTCTTTCAGAAATTAGGGGTTTGGGGGCATCCCTGGTGGCGCAGTGGTTGAGAGTCCGCCTGCAGATGCAGGGGACACAGGTTCGTGCCCCGGTCCAGGAAGATCCCACATGCCGTGGAGCGGCTGGGCCCGTGAGCCATGGCCGCTGAGCCTGCGTGTCCGGAGCCTGTGCTCCGCAATGGGAGAGGCCACAACAGTGAGAGGCCCGCGTACCGCCAAAAAAAAAAAAAAAAAAAAAAAAAAAAAAAAAATTAGGGGTTTGTTCTTAGTTAACATTTGGAGCGGGCCATTTGTTTGCCACCACTCACATAGAATCTAATGCTAGTGTTGTCACGTTACTAATTAACATTTTTTAAATGCGTCATGTAAAGTATGGTTTTCTATTTCATACATCACACAGCCCATTTATATATTAAAGGATTTATTACATTATGATGTCAGTAAGGAAAACATGCTAGATTTTTAACTAAAACTGGTTACACTTCAGTATTTCCCTGTCAGATTAAATCCCCTTGCCTGACAATAAGTTTAAGAAGCTTTTTGCAGACGATCTATTGAATCATATTTAAAGTGAAATATACATTGAATGTGCCAAGGAACTAAGTGGCCATGCCTAACAGCAGTAATGTTCATAGGGTGCTGGATGTCTGCTGGAAAGAGCAGTTCTCAAACTTTTTGGTCTCAAGACCTTTTGTTTATGTGGGTTATAAATACTAATATATTTAAAATAAAAAAGTTATAAAATATTCATTAAAAATAATAAACATGTTAATATAAAGAACATATTTATGAAAAATGTCTATTTTCCAAAATTTAAAAAGATTTAGTGAGAAACGTGGCATTGTATTTCATTTTTTCTAAATACCTTTACTGTCTGATTTAAAGAAGACAGATGGAATCTCATCTGCTTCTGTATGTCTGTTGCAGTATCACACATCATGTAGCCTATAGTAAATGCTACTGTACATTCATGAGAAAGTGAAAAAAAGCAAATAACGTCTTAGTATAATTATGAAAATAGTTTTGACCTTGCAGAACCCTTGCAAGAGCTAGTCTTATAAAGCAGTGATTTGCAGTGATTCTCAGGCCTTAATATGTAAGAATCACTTGGGAAGCTTTTCAGAATGCCTATTACCTGCCACCTACCACACACATTTTAACAATTCATTGTATTTGGGATGGGTTCCAGATGTCTACATTTTTAATCCCAAGTAATTCTTAGGTATGTAGTAGGAGAACCAGTCTTCAGGAAATCCTGCACTAAGCTTCCACCCTAATAAAATAAAACCTGTGTGCTGCATCATGGACAGTGCAAGACTCAACTGAAATCGGACTGTTAGACCTTTAAATTTTATTGTAGTCCACCAGTTTGTTCTTAGACTGTCCTCCCCCCCTTTAATTCTGAACTAATCATGAGATAAACCTGTGCTTTATCTTCTGTAAGCACAGCTGAGACAAGGCTGCAACATTTAAATGAGGTTTTTATTAAAGGCTCAGGGATAACAAAAGGGAAATATACACATAACTAGATGACCAGATTTATAAGATATATCTTATGTTTGAAGTTCATTTTGAGAATGCTTCCTTTTCTAGCTCTCAGCCTTCTAGGTGGTAGAGGTCTTTTTATCAAGAAGAGGGAGAACAAAGGAGAGCCTTTTCCTTTTGTCATTTACCCTCAGAAATGAACAGATATATAATAGAAAATATTTATTGTCTGTAACGTTTACATCTGTGGTAGAGTCATCTCTTTAGTAAAACAAAAATAATGGCATTCTTAAAAAAAATGAGGGGATGGTAAAATCAGATGTGACGTAAGTCATTGTTAATATATTTTCAAGACTCTGTAAGAAAATGTTTCATGTAGGCCTATCATGAAGCATTTTATAATTTTCATTTGCATAAATATAAGTCAATTTTTGATTCTCCATATATTTCTATAAAGGGGCTTCTTGTTGGAAATATTTTTCTTGTACATATAAAAAGGCCTCCTTTGTGGATTTTCCAGTTTATAGTAATAACCAGAAGACACATTAGAGGTTTTCTTGTGTGTACATGCAGAATACACCCCAGAGAGAAGTTCTGTAGAGAAAGACCTGTCATCAGCAAGAACCCTCATTTTTGTAACTGAAAACTCTAATTAATGTGGATGATATTCTTAAAGGTTTTCTAAAGTGAGAACCATCTGATAAAGCTTTTTACATTAAAGTTTAAAATTCTAAAGTTGTTAATTAAATATGTAGAATACCCAAAACATGTTGACTTTAGAAAACAAACTGAATTTAGCAAGGGAAGGCAAACTTGAAAATAAAGCCAGCATCTTAGATGTGGAATATAATTTGACCTAAGTAGTTGTTTCAAAAGTGGCATCAATCAGTTTAAAACCATTGTTGGGGGTGATATGCAGTATCTAATTTTACAGATTCTAATTCATTGGTTAAATTACTATGCATTATCCAGGTTCTAAAGGTGATCTTATTTATTTTATATACTTCTGTCATTCAGAATACTTTTCATTATACTTAATTGTGTTGAAATTATGTATGCATCTATTTCAGTGCCTTAAAGTATTTTGAAAGCAATCTTGCTAATGGTTAAAGAACTGTCGTCTTGAAGATGAAATACTTACTGTTCATTAAAAGGATCAGTGAGATAATTTACATTTGTTTGTTATGAAATAGTTACATATGGATGCATTTGTCATTTTTATTTGGCAAAGTCATTCAGTTTGAGAATCAACAAACATTTATTAGGTACTTTCTGTTTACCAGGTACTTTAACCAATGTTACTTTCATTTAGTACTCAGAAGTGTTAAAATGTGGTATTTTTAGTACTAACTCAATGGTTGTGTTTATTTCTTACACCATCCTTTGTGTCCTTAGTTGAACTAGCATGAAGACTCCTTAGTAAGATTTACCCCTTTACTCTTAGTACAAACCATTTAATTTAAACATTGCTCATCACACTGAATCTTCAAATAGAAGTGGCTTATTCAGTAGACTGATATTTGGCTCTTTGTCACTTGATTTAACTGTATGTTTTTTGCACAGATAATTCATATTCATTGGAGAAAATTATACCGTTATGCTACAATGATCTTTAGCTCACCTGTTATTCCACCATTCAGAGATAACCACTAATAACATATTGGTGTGCATCCTTTCAGATGTTTTGAAGTGTATCAGTCTTTAGTTTTGTTTCAAAAGACAGGCTTCTTGATTATTGTCGGCCTGTTTTATTTATTGAAGTCTATTTGTCTTTAAAAATTGCATTAGGAATATACCATCACTTTAAGCAGAATAGTAACTGTTAGGGAAAAAAATGCCTTTTAGTTACATTTCTGTGCAAAAAAGGGAGGGAGGTGTTTTTTGTTTTTATTCTGTTGCCCACTTCCCTTCAAAAGTAAAATTGTGGTAGTACATGCAACACAGTGTAAGTATTGTGAGTGAAGTGTTTCCAAACCTGCTGAAATTGCGTATAAAGTGTTGTGTTCAAACGTAAATTATCCAAAGAAACTCATCTTGAGTTTGTTTAGTTTCCAAGAAATTAAATATTTAACACATGCATTATCTAGTTATCTTTGCACTATTTGCTAGGGCTGCAATCAAGGAAACTGAAGGTACCCATTTTCTAGATTAAGGAATTGAGGCATAGAAAATGGGATGACTTGCTTTATACTGGGTAGTGTATACTTTCAGGTTAGATTTAGCTGTAATGGGAAATCCAAAATAATAATGGCTTACAGAATACATTTTATTTTATTTCCCATGCAGAAGTCCAGAGGGAAGCAGTTCAGAGCTGCTAGATCAAAAGTCATGACTCCAGTATTGTTAATCTGCGGATCTCAGCACCAGTTAACTTGAGGTCTTCAGATAGCCTGTTGGCACCAGCCATCACATTTGCATTTCATCATTTCATCCAATAGAAGAAGCATACCCATTCCCTTTTTGAAAAAAGCTATTGAGATGTAATTCACATACCTTACAATTCACCCATTTAAAGTGTACAACTCAGTGTTTTTTTAGTATATTCACAGGATTGTGCAGCCATCACAATCTGATTTTAGAGCATTTTTATCTCTGAAAGAAACCCCATGGGGCTTCCCCTGGTGGCGCAGTGGTTGAGAGTCCGCCTGCCGATGCAGGGGACACGGGTTCGTGCCCCGGTCCGGGAAGATCCCACATGCCGCGGAGCGGCTGGGCCCGTGAGCCATGGCCGCTAAGCCTGTGCATCCGGAGCCTGTGCTCTGCAACGGGTGAGGCCACAACAGTGAAAGGCCCATGTACCGCAAAAAAATAAATATAAAAAATAAAAGAAACCCTATTAATAGCCTTTCTCCACCCTCAGTTCTAGACAGCCACAAGTCTACATTCTTTCTATAGGTTTATTTATTTGGACATTTTCATGTAAATGGAATCATACAATATGTGGTCTTTTGTGACTGGCTTTATTCACGACATAATGTTTTCAAGGTTCATCCATGTCGTTTTATTGCTGAATAATAGTCCATTGTATGAATATTCCTAACATCCTAAACAGCCATTAGTTGATGGACATTTAGGTTGTTTCCACTTTTTAGCTATTAAAAATAGTGCTGCTATGAACATTTGTGTTCAGGTTGTTGCGTGATCATGTTTTCATCTCTGTTAACATCCTCAGGAGTGGAATAAATGCTGGGTCATATAATTTCATACTTAACTTTTGAAGAACTGCCAAACTTCTCCAAAGCACCTGCACAGTTTACATGCCCACTAGCAATGTATGATTTTCCATATTCTCCCCAACGCTTGTTACTGTCTTTTTATATAATTATAGCCCTCCTAGTGGAGTGGTATCTTGTAGTTTTGCATTTCCCTAATGACATGAATATCTTTTCATGTGCCTTTTGTCCATTTGTCTGTCTTGGAGAAATATCTATTCAAATCCTCCACCTAATTTTTAATTGGGCTATCTTTTTACTGTTTAGTTTTGAGTTCTTTATATATTCCAGTACAAATCCTTATGATTTGCAAACATTCCTCCCATTCTGTGGGTCGTCTTTTCACTGGTTGCATAGGTTACAACACAAAGTTTTTCATTTAGATGTAGTCCAACTTATGCTTGTGGCATCCTATCTAAGAAACATTTGTCTAACCCAAGATTATGAAGATATGCTCCTGCTTTCTTCTAAGAGTTTTATAGTTTTAGCCTTTACACGTAGGTCTGTGATGGGTTTTCAGTTAATTTTTGTATATGATGTGACCCCTTCCCTTTTAAGGACCTTTCTGGGAAATTGCTTACACCACTCAGCTTTTATTCAGTGGCCAGGACTTAGTTACATGGCCATACGCATTATCTGTATGAGGCTGGAGAATGTGTATTTCGGGCATCCTGTATCAGTTTTGTAAAGAGGGTTGTAAGCCTACTCAGTCATAGTCTTAGTCTGAGCAGGTCAATTCTGTTGCTTCGTTTTTCTAATGAACTTGTTTGTCGACTTTCACGAGGATTTAGCAGGCGAGATTAGCGCGAACGGCCGCTGGCTCTCACTCCCTCGGAGACCTACCCCAAGGAAAACGGTCCCGAGTGACTTGGCCAGCCTTTCCCCCGGCACATGTGGGCTCTGGCGTTTTTCCCTTCGGGAAACCGAACCCGCGCACTTCGCGGCTTCCCCGTTTTCCCGCGCGTTGCCCCTGGCCCGGGGCGCGCCCGCTAGCCCGCCCCTCTTTGCGCCGCGCCCTCTCGGCCCGGGAGCCGCCCTCCCTGCGGGGGCGGCCAGGCGATAACACCGAGGGCGACGGCCGCAGTGCGCGTGCAGCCGTGCGCAATGGCAGTGTCCCACGAAGGGACCCTGACCCCGCCAGTTGAGACGCCGCCGCACCCGCCGGAAGCGCACACCTTGGAGCCCGGTTCGGTGAGCGCAAATCAAGGGGAGCGGGGGCTGAGCCAGGCGCAGAGCGGGCGCTGGGCCGGAGGGGCTCCGGGGACCTTCCGGGCGTCTGGGCGTAGGCCTTCAGCCAGCCTCGGCAAGCCTCCAGGTTGTTGAACTGCCCCTGGTGGAGTTTTGACAGTTGAGAGCCGAGAGGCTTGAGGGTGTTCGGGAGCCCCAAAGAGAACAGGATGGGAAACCGAGTCCTAGACAAGCGAAGTAAGCTGCTGATTCTTTCACCTAGTCAGGCAGGGCCAGGGCCAGTCTAGGGCTCTTGTCCACCGCACTCCAGGTCTTCCCCAGGCCGCCTGCACCCTGGGCAGGCAGGACGCTGAGTGGTGCGCAAGGAGGCTGCCTCCCTTCCCCAGCCTCCGGGCAGGTGCTGCGGGCAGCCACAGCGACCCTCTCAAACCTGGCTTCCTCCAGGCGCCGGGCTCTCTTTGAGGAGACTGCCTCTAGAGATGTCCTTCCTGGCAACCAGGCTCCCAAGTGAGGGTAGCGGGCAGGCGGGAACCTAGGGGCGCCCTCAGCCCCTCGCATTCCCCCTCCCCCCACCCCCTGGATGGGGCTGGGGCGCATGTCATTCAGGGTGGCTGTGTTGGAGAGGAGTTAGGACGTCTGAACTTCCCTGATGAGTGCAAAAATCCACTGCCCGCCCTGTGCTCAACGCGTTCATTCTGTCTGTGGCTTCAATTCCCTATGCTGACTCAGTGCTTCCTCTCCAGCACCTCGGAGCAAAAGATTGTGGCCTCCAAGAAAGCAAGCAAGATTAAGAGGCCCTCTAGGGACTCTCACTTCCCAGGGAAATTTAGAAACTCAGGGTGAGAGGAATAGCTAGAGGGGAAACATGGTCCATGAAATGCTAGCATTTAATTCTCATAACAACCCTATGAGGTGTATTATCCCCATTTTAAATGTGAGGAAATGAAGCTCGGCACACTGAGTACCTTGTCCTGGGTCACACAGCTAGAAATGGCAGACGGAATTTGCATTCAAATTTGTCGAATTTGTCTAACTCTGAAACTTGATCTCAGGTGACTGTGAAGGGCTTATGATTTAAGTAGGTAAAACTGCCTTCCTCAAGATTCCAAGATTGTATCATATACCTAGTTTCAGCTGGAATGTCTGTTTCAAGTGCCTTCTATGTATCAGAAACTTGATAGGTATGTTTAGTGGGAAACCAGAGTCCCATTATGGAGGGGGCAGGGTGGGGGGAGAGTTATCATGTTGGATTCTGCCTGTTGTTAAGCTTTCTGGAAGTTGAAATAGCGTTCACAAAAATATCAGAAAAGGAGACCACATCCTGCCTCATGTGTGGGTAGGAAGAGTGCAGAGGACTTGATAAACCCTTATCTGGGAAGACCTTCCTTTCATTTGGGGTGTCTGGCAAGATACAAAAATGGGTGAAGCCATGGTCCTCTCCACTCCCCCTCCCATCTCCGGGCAAAAGATGAAAAAGAAGGATTCCCAGCGTCTATGGAAGAAATAGCACTTTCCACAGTGTCTTCATGGCATTTATTCTTTTAACAAATATATATATTGTCTATATGCCCAGCATTGTTCTAGGTACTGGGGACATGGTGGTGAATCAAAGTTATATAGTTCATGCTCTCAGAGAGTTTATATGCTGGTGGGGAGAGGCAGGAAATGAATAAGAATATATCCTGTAGTTAGTACAATTGAGAGAGAGATTTGGGTGGTCAGGGAAGCCCTCTCTAAAGAGATGACATTTAGGCTTCAGCCTGAATGGCAAGGAGTCAGCTCTTGCAAAGACCGGGAGGAAGAGCCTTCCAGACAGAAGGGACAGGAAGTGCAAAGGCCCTGAGGCAGCAACAGAAAAGGTCATTTTGAGTAACAAGAAGGAGGAGGCTACCATGGTAGAGCTATCTGAAGTGAGGTGGGAAAGGGAGTGGGAGCTGATTGTGTGGGTGCCTGTAGGCAATATGGGAAGGACTTGGAGTTTTATTCAAACTGTAATGGCAAGCTGTTAGAGGGTTTTAAGCAGAGATGAGGCACAATCTGATTTATGTTATGAAAAGATCAGTTGGGCTGCTGGACGGAGAGTGGATAGTAGGGAACGAGAGTAGAAGCAGAGAAGCCACTCAGGAGGCTCTCACTGATAGATTAGACAGGGGAATTGGGAAAGAGTAATCAAGGATGACTCCTAGGTTTGTGGTCTGAGCTGCTGAGTGGACATTGGAGCTATTTAATGAAATGGGGACGACAGGGTTAAGAGGTTAAGACAATGGGATGGAAATCAGGAGCTGTGTTTTGACCATGCTAAGCTGAAATGCCTGCTTGGCAACCATGTGGGGCTGTGAGTAGACAGTTTAATTTGAGTCTGGAGTTCACTGGGTAACTTAGGGATATATATATATATATATATATATATATATATATATATATATATATATATATGGATATACACACACACACATATATTTGGGGTCATAAGCATTACTTCATTTTAGTGGTGGGTTGGTAAACAGTCTCTCCAGAAAAACAAAACTCTGATTTTTGCTGTTTACTGATTGCTGTGGTGTAAATACTCTCACCATGGCCGATTTCAGGCTGCCAGTAACCACTGGCTTGCAAAAGTCCCGAATATTTAACCATCAGCTCCTGGAGCCATTGCCTCATTTGCTCATCAAAACATCCGGCACATATATACAATGGAATATTACTCAGCCATAAAAAGAAACAAAATTGAGTTATTTGTAGTGAGGTGGATGGACCTAGAGTCTGTCATACAGAGTGAAGTAAGTCAGAAAGAGAAAGACAAATACCGTATGCTAACACATATATATGGAATCTAAGAAAAAAAAATGTCATGGGGGCTTCCCTGATGGCGCAGTGGTTGAGAGTCCGCCTGCCGATGCAGGGGACACGGGTTCGTGCCCCGGTCCGGGAGGATCCCACATGCCGCGGAGTGGCTGGGCCCGTGAGCCATGGCCGCTGAGCCTGCGCGTCCGGAGCCTGTGCTCCGCAACGGAAGAGGCCACAGCAGTGAGAGGCCCGCGTACCACAAAAAAACAAAACACACACACACAAAAAAATGTCATGAAGAACCTAGGGGTAAGATGGGAATAAAGACACAGACCTACTACAGAATGGACTGGAGGATATGGGGAGGGGGAAGGGTAAGCTGTGACAAAGTGAGAGAGTGGCATGGACATATATACACTACCAAATGTAAAATTGATAGCTAGTGGGAAGCAGCCACATAGCACAGGGAGATCAGCTCGGTGCTTTGTGACTGCCTGGAGGGGTGGGATAGGGAGGGTGGGAGGGAGGGAGACGCAAGAGGGAAGAGATATGGGAACATATGTATATGTATAACTGATTCACTTTGTTATAAAGCAGAAACTAACACACCATTGTAAAGCAATTATACTCCAATAAAGATGAAAAAAAAAATCCCTTGAAGTTGGCAGGAATATCCATTTGACAGATGAGGCTTAGAGAGATAAAGTGATTTATTCAAAGTCCACACAGGAAGCTGGTGGCAAATTTAGGGGCCTCCTAACCCCCAGTTCACTCTGGCTTGCTGACTTGGAGAATAAAACAGACTGCAGTAGGAAGCACTGTGGGGAAATATAAGGAAGAACTTCTCCCTGGAAATGCTTAGAGGTCATGGTTTAGGATTTTTTTTTTTTCCTTTTTCTGTCTCACTTCCTTTTAAGATGATTTGGGACAAATTAGGACTGAGAGGTTGCTGGAAAAGCCTTCAAGACATAGGGACCTCAGGATGCTTTTGGAAGTCAGGGGGCTGGAGGGAGCTGTTGTGTGTCTGTGGGGGCTTAGCTCCTGTGTCTCCCCCAGGACAGCGGAGCTGGTCGCCTCTCATTCTGTACGAAGGTGTGCTACGGCATTGGAGGGGTCCCCAACCAGGTGGCCTCCAGCGCCATAGCCTTTTACCTGCAACTTTTCCTGCTCGATGTGGCCCAGGTGAGTGTGGGCAGCAGCCTCGGGGGCCCCCTGCTTCCATCTTCCTTGGTGTCTGGTCCTTTCACCCCACCTTTACTTCCACCCCCATCATCCTTGGTAGATGGTACTTCTGACCCAAGCCTGAGAAGAAACCAAATGCTATTGAGGGCAACCTCCTCAAGGATGTTTACTGCAGGCTGTTTGTAGTTGGAAAGTGGGAAACAACATGAATGCTCCCAAATATAGAAGTAGTTGGAAAATAAGTTGGGCTATATCCACATAATGGACTACTGTTTAGTCACTCAAAAGAATGAGTTAGATCTATACCAGTTGACTCAGAAGGATTTCCATGATGCACTGTCAAGTGAGAAAAGTTAGTTTTAGAGAAAGGTATATAAAATGATCCTATTTTAGCAAAACAAAAGCATGCCCCATATATGTGGGTGCATGGGTATATGGATGTATATACATCTGTACATGATTAAAGGATGAGCATGGGGAAAGTAAATTCCGGAAGGATATCCGCCAGAGTGTTAATGTTGGCTATAGGAGGGAATGGTGGAGGATAGAGGGTAAACAAAAAAGAACTTTTTAATAAGGTATCCATGATTTATTTATCTGTGATTGTTTAAAATGACGCTGATACAGTCCCATTTGTGTAAAATTATAAATTGCAAATGCACATAAGGAAACGCAGGACAGGATGATCAAAATGTTGCTGGCAGTTGTCTCAGGATGGTGGGATTTCAGATGAGCTTTGCTCAGTATTTTTCTGTACTGTTTGAATGTGTTTATAATGAGTGTATCATTTATGTAATCAGAAAAATCAATAAAACGTTTTCATTGTGAAACACAAGGTCTGCCTTTGACTGTCAGCTTCAGTGCACCCTTCTTGCACTGAGCCCTTCAGGGGAAGATCTCTCAAGTCTTCTCTGAAAGTGACCGGGCATAAGTATAACAGGAACGTGCTAGGGAACAGCTATCACTCCCTCCCGCTTCTCTACTGGTGCACATACGCCCTCGGAGCTCTCTGGATTCCTGTCCTGGGGAAAAGACCAAAAAACCTTTGCACCGTGGCTCTGGCCCCTGCCAGTTTCCCAGATCTTCCTCCTGATGGGCGGGCAGGCCTAGACACCCTCTCTGACTCTGCCAGGCCTTGGCTATCCCCTCCCCTGTCCCTTACAGATCCCTGCTGCCCAGGTGTCACTTGTCCTGTTTGGAGGGAAGGTGTCTGGGGCAGCTGCCGACCCTTTGGCTGGGTTCTTCATCAACAGAAGCAGGAGGACAGGGTCTGGACGACTCATGCCCTGGTGAGCAGCCCCATGGTCCTCAGGATCCTGGCACCCACCCCTGGCTTGAGGTCACTGTGTTTGTCACATCTGCTTCTTAGTGGATGGTTAGAGGACAAGTCTGGACAGTAGGTGACAGGAATGGATTGGGTCTGACTGAGTCATGCAGGTGTTCATAGACCTCTCCCTCACCTGGTGGCACAGAGCTGGACAAACCCTCCAAGAGTCGCTGCCCTGGCCCTGGGGGTCTAGGAATGCGGCCAGGCTGAGCTGGGTGTATTGGAAGGTCTCACAGAGATGTGACTTGCCTGTGCCCCCTGGAACAGGGAATGGCACAACCCAGCCACTAAGTGCCCCAGCCTCTACTCCTGGCTACCTCCTCGCCGTCGGCCACCTCGCGCCCTCCATGGCTCCCACCCTGAAAGCCCCAGCCCAGGGCTTCTCCAGGGGCCGAGAGCTTGAACCCAGAGGGGTGAGGTTGCTCCAGGCCCAGCCTTTGCGTCCCCTGTCCTGGTGCCGCGGGGCGCTCCACCTGGGCTGTGCTTCCACAGGGTGCTGGGCTGCACGCCGTTCATTGCCTTGGCCTCCTTCTTCCTGTGGTTCCTGCCCCCCTTCACCAGCCTGCGCGGCCTCTGGTACACAGCCCTCTACTCCCTGTTCCAGGCCCTGGCAACGGTAAGCAGGTGGCCCCCTTCCTCGGCCTGGACTCCTGGAACCCCAGTGCTGGCTGGAGGCCCCTCTGAAGTGTGTGTGTGCTGGGGGTAGGGGTCCAGGTCCCTGCTGCCCACCTGCTTACCAGGTGGCCGCCGACCATTAGCTTTTCTCGTGGGCTCTAGGCTGGGTGCCCCTCCTGTCCCTCAGCTCCTAACTCCGGGTTGAGGGAATCAGTGGGGATGTGCCAGCCTGGCGCAGGCCTGCCCTCGGGAAGCTGCTGGCCTGGGTTGGCAGTCTGGTGGCAGGCGCCATCCTAATCTCTGCCCGGTGCCCCAGTTCTTCCAGGTGCCCTACACGGCACTGACCATGCTCTTGACCCCCAGCCCCAGGGAGCGGGACTCGGCCACTGTGTACCGTGAGTGCAGGCAGGCGTGGGGTGCGTGGGGTGGGATGGCTCTGCCCCTGGCCCCATGAGCTGTCACCTTGCTCCACGCTGTGTCCCAGGGATGACCTTGGAGATGGCAGGGACGCTGATGGGAGCCACTGTCCATGGACTCATCGTGTCTGGTGCCCACGGGTCCCACAGGTGCAAGGAGACGGCGCTCCCAGGACAAGTGGCTGTTTCCCCCAATGCGGTGAGTGCCCAGGCTACCCAGACCCACTGGGACCCCCGCTTCGGGGTCACTTCTTTCTTCCAGGGCTGTTTCTCCCCCAGGTCTCTTCATGGTTGTTTGGGGGCTCAGCTCTGCACACCATGCCCTCTCATTCCTTCCCTGCTCCTGTAGCTGAGCCCATGCCCTCCGTCCTCCCTGCTAAATCTGCTTCTGCTGGGTGCCTTCTAAACATGGAGTCAAACAACAGATCAGCAGGCCATCTGGAGGGAGGAGGCAGACCCCAGAGAAGGGACAGGGGTGGGGAAGGGCCACAGGCAGGGACAGGGCAGAGAGAACGGTTTGGTGTCCTGGCAGAGCTCTGGGCAAAACCTGACCTATGACCAGTCCTACCCATCCCTGAACGGGTGACTGCCAACGCCAACCCCACCTCCAGTGTGAAAGGGTTAGTACTCCTTCCTGTCTCCTCAAAGCAGGTCCCTTTTCAGCAATTAGGGGACGTGCATCTATTTATCCATCAAGTTCATCTTCTATCCGCCCCCCCCACCGCCCTTTCTCCTTAAGCAAATGACATCACTCACCTCCACCAACATTTGGGAATTAATGGTATGAGAATACTACTACCAACACCCATGGTTCACCACCCGTAAGAAAACATTACAATGAAGTCCTTGTGTACCCATCCATCCCCAGACCCATCTGTAGCCCAGCTACAGAATTTGCCTGAGTACAGAGCAAAGTGAAGCTGTAGAGCCCCAGAGAGGGCGGGGAAGTCAGTTTCCCCTTCCCATGGTCTACTGCCCCAATCTAGGGATTGCCTGAATCAGGGTCGGGGAGAGACTGCCCAGTTGCCCTCAAACCCCATCATGGTGCTACGAGCCTGGGATCAGAGGGATTGTGACCTGCAGATTCACCCTCCCCGCTTCCACGCCTAGGCCCCACTGAGGCCTCTACAAGTGCCCTCCCCAAAGCTACTGGGTCACTGTCTGGGTGAGGGTGGAACAGAGGGTGGCAGTGGCCTTGGGTTGGAGAGCAGGAGGCTGGGCGGGGCCTGGGATGCCAAGAAGTAGGGAACAGGAGACTGAGAACCATCCCCACCCCGGAAGGCGAAGCCTCGTGTGAGCCAAGGCGAGTAGCATTCAGGTGCCTCTTGGTAGTTCCAGCTCTGTTGTTCCACTGACTTCACTTACAAAACACAAATTCATAGATAAAATCATCACGAATTTCAAGACAGCAGAGCATTAACTCCCAAGTGCAGTGCCTTCTGAATGTGGGACCCTGTGCAACGGTGCTGGATCCACACTGGTGAAGCCCTGCCCATCTCCCTCTTTCTTCCCCCACCAAAGGCAACCCCTATCCTGAATTGGGTGACTGGTACTCCCATGCATGCCTTAAATGTATTTTATTACATAAGTGTCTTCCTCTGAATGCTAGGTAGCACCGTTCTGGTTTTGACGTTTATCTGCGTCATCATGCGTCACACTGTCTACTCATGGATCTGTCTCCCCACCCACTCCAAGCCCCTTATTGTGGATGCACAGGATCACTTATTCATCACCATAACCGCAGGGTCTAGCATGCAGAAATCAGCCCCAATGAACGTTTGCTTAAAAAGAGAGAGAGAGAGAGAGGCGAAGGGGGCTTAGACCCATGGTGGCATGGATGCTTGCAGGAGGCAGAGGGTCAGCAGAAGGACCACTCTGGGCCCTTAGATCTCCCTCTCCTGCTGCGCTGGTTGGGAGGAGGGGCACCCAGCATCCTTGGGCTTGGGCTGAGGGTCCCTGTGCTCCCATTGGGAGGTACTCCTGCCCGGCCCCTGGGTATCCCCACCTCCGTGGGTTGGAGACATCACCCCCACTGAAGTTCTGTCCTGTCCCACAGACTCGTCTCTACTCCATTGCAGCCACTGTGGTTGCTGTGACTTACCCCGTGTGCAGTAGTTTGCTCTGCCTGGGGGTGAAGGAGCGACCAGGTAGGTGCGGGGTGCAGGCAGAGTGTGGGAAGCAGAAGCTGCGGCCGGGCTCCTCTTGGGCGTGGGTTTTGGTTTTGAACTCCACCAAGCCAAGATGTCCCCTTCCTGTGTTGCAGATGCTTCTGCCCGAGCCTCCGGCCAGGGCCTGAGCTTCCTGGCTGGGCTGCGGCTCACAGTGCGGCACCCGCCCTACCTGAAGCTGGTCATCTCCTTTCTGTTCATCTCAGCAGCCGTTCAGGTACCTCTGGCCAGGCTGATCCCCACTGGCTTGGCTCTGGCCATACTGACCCTGCGTAGGTTCAGGTGTCTCTCGTCCCCACCGCACCAGAGAGAAACCAGTGGCTGGCAAGTGCTGGGCAAGGCTGGTGCTGGGAGGAGAGGAACCTACCTAGAGCCTGTGGGGCTGGGGAGGGTCAGGGCCCAGACACCAGGAAGCTGACGCTGTCTGGGGTGGTTCTCAGCCCTGCTGGGGGGCGGGACAAGGAATGGCGTTTATACCCGTGTCAGCGATAAGCGTCCTTCGTTGGGGAGGGGACTGCGTGATGGCGGTAGGAACTGGACGCTTGAGATCCCAAAGGGGAGGCCAGACTTGAGACCTTGGCCTTGCCCTTGACTTCCACGTTTCTGCCATTTCCCATACACGCCCACTTCCTGTCGACCTCTTCAGGTGGAGCAGAGCTACCTGGTCCTGTTCTGTGCACACGCCTCCCGGCTACATGACCATGTGCAGAGCCTGGTGCTAACCATCCTGGTGAGGGGACCTGGGGCGGTAGAGGCAAGGGCGCTCAGGGGCCTGAGTTGGGGATGTGTGACCCTTGACGTGACACATGTGACCGGACTTCCGATGGTCAGGGTTCTGGACTCTGCTGTGGTCTTGGTCACCTGCATTTCAGCAGAGGGTAGAATTGGGGCCAGGGTCATAAAGTTCACAGCCACTGTTTCCAAACAGGTGGCAAGGTCAACATCGAGCATCCCTCCTAAAAGGCAGGGCTTTGAGGGCCTGGCAGAGGCGCAGGCGGCGTGTCCTGGGCTGTGATGATTCTGTCCGCTCACAGGTCTCGGCAGTGCTGAGCACCCCGATGTGGGAGTGGGTTCTGCAGCGATTTGGGAAGAGGATGTCGGCCTTCGGGATCTTTGTGAGTGAGGCAGGAAGCAAGGCCTGGAGGGATTTGGTGGGGGGGGAGGCGGTGACCTTGGAGCCTAAGCCTCCTGGGGGCCGGCAGGGCCGCGTCTATATTCACCGCGTGCTCAGTGCCTAGCAGGGGACCAGGCGCAGGGGGTCATCAGTAGAGCGGTGAGTGTGTGAATCAAAGAGCAGTTGAGCTGGGGGGTGCAGGTGGAGGGAGCAGCTAGTGTGTCTGTCTCCCTAGGGGATGGTGCCATTTGCAATCCTGCTGGCTGCTATGCCCACAGCACCCGTGGCATACGTCGTGGCCTTTGTATCTGGCGTGAGCATTGCCGTGTCCTTGCTGCTACCCTGGTAGGCTGGGTGAAGGGAAATGGGAGTGGGAGCCTCACGTCCTTCCTACTGGGTATCCCTCCTTCACACCAACCTGCTATCCCAGGCCTTGTGCACGGGCTGCGCTGGGGAGGCGCTCTCCCCCTTGCAGGAGATGGAGGCTGCCAGCACCATCTGTGGAGCCCTCCTGAAAGAGCACCAGGCGGCAGGAACGGTGGACAGCTGTGTGTTGGGGAAATATTGCCTGACTCTGTGGGTCGGTCCTGGGCAGCGGGGACCCAGGGGTGAATCTGACTCACTCTCTGTCCCCAGAGAGCTCCCAGGCTGGTGGCTGTCGAGGGGATAAAAGGGATAATTCTGCAGCCCCCTCCCCCAGGTCCATGCTTCCAGATGTGGTGGATGAATTCCAGCTGCAGCACCAGCACGGCCCAGGGCTGGAGACCATCTTCTACTCATCCTATGTCTTCTTCACCAAGCTTTCAGGTGCAGGCGCCCTGGGCATCTCCACTCTCAGCCTGGAGTGAGTCACAGAGCTGGGCTGTACCAGAGGCACAAAAGACTAGCGGCGTGGGAAGCAGAGGGCAGAGTCCCCCACCTTAGCCAGCCAGGGGTCACCCGTAGGTCCGGAGGGTGTGTGGGAACCTCCACCCTACTTTCTCTGTGCACATGACTGGGAGGGGCCCTTCTTGGTGGCTGTACCCCTTCTGAAGCCTCTGCTTCCCACATCCTCAGCTTTCTCTGAACTCCTCCCTGGTCTGTTCGTTCCCTCACACTCCGTCCCCCATAGTTAGGCTGATGTGTCCAGGAAACTATCCAAGTTTCAGGATAGCGTGGTGGTTGGGCATTTGGGACCCCTCCGTCAGGAAGCCAGGCTCTGAGCTGGATGCATGGGCTGGTGTTTCCCCAGCTTTGCGGGGTATGAGTCAGGAGCCTGCAAGCAGGCGGAACAGGTGGTGGTGACCCTCAAGGTCCTCATCGGAGCCATGCCCACCTGCATGATCCTCATCGGTCTGTGCATCCTCATGGTCGGCCCCACTCCAAAGGTGCCAAGTCGGAACAGCTCCCGCTCCCTTGGGAGGTAGGCACCTCTCGCACACGGGTATACACAGGAGGGCCGCCAACACCCGGGAGGCATGCAGATGTGCACGGCTCTCATTTGGTCACCTCCACCTGATGTCCCACAAGCATGGCAGTCAGTCTTAGTGGGCCCCAAACCGAATCTATCTTCTTCCCCAATCGCTGCTCCTGCTGTGCTCCGGTCCCGGTGGATGGCACCACCCTCTAGCCTGGGAGCCGAAACCTGGGAGCCATCTTCCACTCTCCCCCCCGCAGGCTGCACCGAGCAGCTCTCTCTGACCTTGTTCTTCCCCCTGCGAACCGCCGATCCCACTGCCCAAGGGTGATCTGCCCACTGTCTGGCTTTCGCAGTAGACTGTGGGGACCTTGAAAGCTGGGTCTGTTTTCTTCATTTTTGCGTCCCAAGAGCTCAGCCCAGAGCCTGAGGCCAAGCGGCGCTGCAGTATCAACACGTCTGGTCCAGCAGACGTTCACGAGCCTTGTCCACGTTTTTGCCGACGCTCACGCGTTTACAAACACGAGTCCATGTAGATACAGAGGACCACGCACGATAGGCAGGAAGTGGCTTTGTCATGGGTCTCTCACTGCTTGCTGTGGACGGCCTGGGACTCCAGCCCATCTTACTGAGATCATGCGCTACACTCGGGGAATAACAGGTGGATGGGGAACTGCTTGGTGGGACTCGGAAGAACAGAGTTTTAGCTTCATTCACAGGGTTGAGAAGGGGAGGAGCTGCTAGAGAGACAAGGAGCAGCCACTGACACTTCCACGGGGCCCCACCCACCTCATCCTTCCCTTTGGCTTCTTCCCTTTCCAACAGGAGGACCAGCTACAGCCTCGCTTGAATTTGAGACTCCTGTGAGCTGGAACGGCCGGAGCAGCGTCTTCTGGGCTCCAAGTCCTCCTTCTCAGCCCTTCAGCACCCCTGCTTCACAGTTTACACACGACCCATCTTTTCCCCTGGGATATGGCATCTTCGGTGACTCTCCTGAAGGGAGTGGCCTGGGCTCCAGGACCCCCGCCTGTCATGTCTTGCCTGTTGACTGCAGGACATCTCAGATAGGCCTGTGCCCCTGACTACCCAGCTCCAGGCAACCTGTGACCTGGAAAGCATACCAGTAGCAACTATTCCTGGAAAAAGGAAGCCCCTACCAGCTTGGTCTGCAGACTTCCTGTGGGAGCACCAGGCCCACCAACCTGCTTGGATGGCAAAGCTACCTGACAGGACAGACACACAGAACTCGTTTCCCCTGATGTTCCACTGGATGTCTGAGAGAGGCTGACAGCACGTGAGTGGGCAGAGTGGGGACAGATGGACATGCTGGGATGTCCAATTAGGAGAGAGACAGATGCAGCGAGGCCAACAGACCCCAGAGGGAGCGAATGGGGCCAGTGGTGGGGATAGACTGAGCAAGACATGAGGTGTTTCCTTCCCTTTGTACAGCTAAGTTGATGACACTGTTTCTAGAAGTGGACATTGACTGACGTTGAGCCACCGAAGACCCATCATTTTTATGAACAAAAGTTATTTTTGCGGAAATATTTTTCTGAAAGTTTATCTTTTTTTTTTCTGGCTGTGCCTCACCACATGCGGGATCTTAGATTCCCCAACCAGGGATGGAACCCATGCCCCCTGCAGTGGAAGTGCGGAGTCTTAACCACTGGGCGGCCAGGGAAGTCCCCTGAAAGTTCATCTTATAAAAGCACAGGAACCACCGTTTTCTAGAGGACATGTCTTCGGGAAGGAAAGATCCACTGAGATTTATTTTTTCAGAAACAAATTAAAGGGTTTATCTTCTATTGAGTCTGTAAAATTTGCCTGTGGCCAGCCTTCTCACCCCACCTCCTGGGAAAGCCCTGTCCCGAGGAGGGAAGGGGAGGGTGCCTGATGTCACTGAAACTGGCTATGGCCCATCAGCCATATGTCCCAGAGTCTGCATTTCCTCAGACCAGAGATGCCGTGTGGGAGGTGGGTTCCTTCCTTCCTTTGGAAGAGAAGAAAAGTTGAGACTCGATAGTGGCCAGGTGGCTCTTGTGGGTTTGGGGCCTGGGGAAGAGTTGAGGAACCTGTGGGGACCCTGATGCCCCAGCAACTCCTCCTAGAGAAGCCCAGATACCTCAAGGGAGACCAGGAGGTGCAGACCTGCCCCCCACATTTCTCCCAGCCCCTGGCTCAGTCCCCTCCTGAGCCCACTGCCCAGGGCTAGGCCCCCTTCCACTTCCTCTTTAGACCTCTGGCTGCCTCTTAGGTGTGAGATTAGGTGCGAGGTCTAAGACGGCCAGAGCTCAGACACGCTCAGGCAGGATGTGCCCCTCAGAGCTTAAAGTGTTCAGCTTCCTCTACAAATGCTATAGCACAAGAAGGAACCTGACCTCAGAGAGAGAGTACAGAGTGTGACCCAGTCTGTCTGATACCTGACCTTTCTGGCCCCGTGACACTGACATGGGCATCTGATCCTTGAGGTCACAGGGCCCTAGAGAAAGAGCTGGGCTCGGTCTCTCTTCCTTGTCCACCTGACTGGTTCAGGAAGGGGCTGACAGGAAGCTCTGCTCACCCCCCGCCGTGCACAGGCGCACACACCACACACATACCTCACACACTGCACACTCACACATACAGAACAGTTTCTTAACACTGGAAGATCACTTGCCCTGTGGAGACAGTACCTGTTATGACCGAAGGCCAGGTAGTTTCTACCATGTTATGTTATGCTGTGCTTTGGAAACCTGGGCAACGCAGGTGGGATCAGAGCTTGTGCCACATTTTATGTTACCTATACTATTTCCCGGGAGTGCAGTCTCAAGGATCAGAGCTTCACTGTACAAAGACAGCTGCAGGGGGCCACCTCTGGGGGTTAGGGGTTAGATCTCAGAGACAGGAGGTAATCATGGGCTGGCCAAAAGGTATTCCATTTCTTCTTCATAGCAGCCCTATGAAGCAGGTACTATGATTCTCATTTTCAGATGAGGAAACAGGCTTAGAGATTAAGCAACTTGCCTACGATCAGTTGGTGGTAGAAACGGTCTTGTACCCAAGTTGGCCCGATTCCAAAGCTTGTGGAGCTATCCAGGGCTTAAAATAGTTTTTGGAGGTATGGCTGACCCAGGACTTCGGTATCACAGGACCACTCCTCCTCTGAAACCAAACGCCAGCATCCCTGCCTCTGACTCTATGCTTCGATTCCACTGTAATTCCATTAATCCTACTCTTCGACCTTCGGCTCACATTTGCCCACTGAGCTCACCCCATATCCACGTCCCTCTCCTGACACCCACCCTCCTCAGAGCCCATCCTCCTGTTTCAGAGGAAGAAGATCTCTCCTTACCACCACGGCCAGCCCTGGGCCTATTGCCGGCAAAGGCAGACATCTCCCCTTGCCCCTTCCCTCTCCACGACCTTTTCCATCTCCACTTAAATCCAGGAGAGCATGCCATCCACTTGCTCAAGACCCTCTCAGCCCCACCCCTGCATCCCATCAACAGTCCCTCAAGGTCTCACAAGATCAGGTCCCTCCTGAAGTATCACTTCCTCAGGGAGGCCTTTCCTGCTTCCCCACAATCGCCTGCTCCACCCCGTCTCTACGCTCCACCCACTTTGCTTGTGCTCAGTAGAACCCACCTCCACATACAACTATATAGTTCTCAACGGCTTTCTTGTTTATTGCTTGACACCCCTGTTAAAACAGAAATGTCATGAGGGCAGGGACTTTGACCGCTACCTCCTCAGTGCCCAGAAGTGAACGTTCAACAGGAATAAATGTTTGCTAACTGAACAAGTGAATGTCCATGGTGCCCTCATCCTCAAACAAACAAAAACAGCCTTTCCTGTTCCCTTCACTTTCTCCTCCTCTTCAAATAATCGGTTTACTCTCCTCCCGCCACCCCGCTCCACAGCATTGTCTCCTGTCTCCTGACCCTCACCTGGCATTCCCTTCTTTTTTTGCGTGTGATTTGTTAAAATAAATTTTTTTAAAAATCTTTATTTTTGGCTGTGTTGGGTCTTCGTTGCTGCGAAGCTTTCTCTGGTTGCGGTGCGCGGGCTTCTCATTGCGGTGGCTTCTCTTGTTGTGGAGCACGGGCTCTAGGCATGCAGGCTCAGTAGTTGGGCTCATGGGCTCTAGAGCGCAGGCTCAGTAGTTGTGGCGCACGGGCTTAGTTGCTCTGCGGCATGTGGGATCTTCCTGGACCAGGGCTTGAACCCGTGTCCCCTGCAATGGCAGGCGGATTCTTTTTTTTTTTTTTTTTTGTGGTACGTGGGCCTCTCACTGTTGTGGCCTCTCCCGTTGCGGAGCACAGGCTCCGGACGCGCAGGCTCAGCGGCCATGGCTCACGGGCCTCAGGTGGGATCTTTAGTTGAGGCATGTGAACTCTTAGTTGCAGCATGAGGGATCTAGTTCCCTGACCGGGGATCGAACCCAGGCCCCCTGCGTTGGGAGCACGGAGTCTTAACCACTGGACCACCAGGGAAGTCCCTCCATTTATTTCATGAAAGAAATGTGTACACTGTTACCTACATGTTGGGACAGGTCTGATGATTAGGTGGGGTAACACTGACCAAGGAAACCTCAATCACGGGTAGCCATAATGCTGTCCGTGCTTCTTCAAAACCCTGTCCTCCTTGGCTCCCTTACCTCCCTCCCGGTTCTCCTCCACCATCTCTGACCATGCATTTTCTGACTTTTCCGTTGCTTCTTCCTTTGATGCTCTGTGGTCATCTTGGGCTTCCCAGGGCCAGTGATTTCATTCACTACCACCACCTCTACCCCACTCTATTTCCAACCCTGAGCTCTCTGCTGACCTTCAGGTCCCCAGAATCAAAGATCAGATGCCCATCTCAGTGTCTTCCAGGCAGTTAAAACATCACATGTCCAAAATGGACTCCTCACCTTCTCCCCACCTACGTTCTGTCTCCTGCATTTTCGGTGAATTTACGTCAGCATCCGTCCAGTCACCAAAACCCAAAACTTGGTCTCTTCTTAGTTTCCTTTCTCTCCCATTCACTCCACCACCCCATTCCCCATATACACCGAGTACGGATTAAAGCAAGGGAAAGTGTTGCAATTTGTGGGTTCTACCATTATCAAATGGTAGAAGTTATTTGAAATTTAACAGAAAGCTGTAACATCAGATATGGATGGGTGTGGCTCATAACACACACAGCAAACTGATGTAGCTGATCGTTAGGTGTTTGAGATGTGTATATATGTGTATTTATATATATGTTTGTGTATCCCTATGGGACTCAGTTCAGCTGGGTACAGTTTTCTGTGTTCACCTAGTGTTTCTTAAGGACAAAACTGGTACACAAGCAACAGGAAATTCAAGTTATGCTCTAATAGTTCCCTAATATAACAATTGTGTTGGAACAAATTTGTTTTCAAAACCAACATTGTAACAGAATTGAGTGTATATGTGTCTGGGTGTAAATATACAGAAATCCTAAATGGTCCCATAAATATTAAAGGAATAAAATAAGTATTTTAAAACATTCCCACAAAGAAAAGACCAGATCCAAAGTCTATCAAACATTCAATCAAGGATCATTCCTATCTTAAGAAAACTTTTCCAGGGAACAGAAAAAGGCATACTCAGCAACTCATTATACCAGGCCAGAATAAGCTCGAAACCAAAACTAGACAAGCAAAAGCGAACAGAAAGGAAATCTGCAGGTTAATCTTACTTATGAACATAGAAGCAAGAATCCAAAACAAAATATTAGCAAACTGGGTCTGGCAATGTCTAAAAAATAAATACATCATGAACATACTGGGTGTATTCCAACAATGCAAAGTTTGTTTAATGTTAGAAAAATCCATCAACTGATATTCACCACATTAACAGATTAAGGGAGGTAAAAATTACAGTCTCAATAGATACAGAAAGAACCATTTGATAAAAATCTAACACCCATTTATGATAAAAGTACTTAAAAACCAAGAAGAAAAGGAAATTTTTAAACATAAGAACGTGTACGGCTTCCCTGGTGGCGCAGTGGTTGAGAGTCCGCCTGCCGATGCAGGGGACACGGGTTCATGCCCCGGTCTGGGAAGATCCCACATGCCGCGGAGTGGCTGGGCCTGTGAGCCATGGCCGCTGAGCCTGCGCGTCTGGAGCCTGTGCTCCACAACAGGAGAGGCCACAACAGTGAGAGGCCCATGTACCGCAAAAAAAAAAAAAAAAAAAAAAAAAAAAAAGGGTATCTACCAAAAACCTAGGGCTAACATCACTTTTAAGGATGAAACAGTTCCTTTAAAATCAGGAATAAGGAAAGGATGCCCACTATCCACAAAATTTTCATTATTTGTGAATGATATGATTGCCTACATAGAAAACCCAAAGAATCTACAAATTATTAGAATTAATAAGACAGTATAGCAAGGTAGTTGGATATAAAATTAACAAAAAAGAATTGCACTTTATATGCAACACTTATATAATTTTTTAAAAATACCATTCACAGGGCTTCCCTGGTGGCGCAGTGGTTGAGAGTCCGCCTGCCGATGCAGAGGACGCGGGTTCGTGCCCCGGTCCGGGAAGATCCCACATGCCGCGGAGCGGCTGGGCCCGTGAGCCATGGCCGCTGAGCCTGCGCGTCCGGAGCCTGTGCTCCATGACGGGAGAGGCCACAACAGTGAGAGGCCCGCGTACCGCAAAAAAAAAAAAAAAAAAAAAAAAAAAATCATTCACAGTAGCAACAAAAAATATCAAGTACCTAAGAATAAATGAATAAAATGTGGAAAAACTTCTGCTTCTGGCCATGATGGAGCGGTAGAGACCAGATCTCACATCTTGGCTGGTTTGTTAAAAAACAAACAAACAACAAAAAGAACTGGACAGAATATATGAAACAACAGTTTTCAAGGCAGTGGCATCAGGCAACAAAGGAGGAATCTCTAAGAGAAGGGAAACAAATGAAGTGAAATTTACAACTGCCCCAGTTTACTGCCTTGAGAATTTCCAGATGACAGTGAAGAGAACCAATTTAGAGCCCAGAGGGCTCCCTGAGTTGAGAAGACCGGCTGGAAGAGACCAAAGTGGCTAGAGTTTGCAGGACAGAATAGTGGAGGAGTGAGCTACTCCTCAAGAGAAAACTCGGGAGATCTACAGAAGGTCCTACTCAAGTACCCAACAGAATGTTGATTAAAGAAATAAATGTGAAAGACAAAACTTTCATAAAAGGAAAGATAAATGTGACTTCATTACATTGTAAATCGTTTACTTCAATAAAAAAAAGTGACTTCATTAAAATTAATTATGTTTGTTCAATAAAACACACCATCAAGGAAGAGAAAAGACAAGTCACAAACTGGGTGAAGATATTAGCCACATACTAAACAACATCTAGAATATATAAAGAATCCCTACAACTTGGTAACATAATATTGTAAATCAACCATACTTCAATTTAAAAAAAGAAGAGAATCCTTACAACTTGACAAGAAAAAGACAACCCAATAGAAATTTGGGCAAAAGACAAGAACAGGCATTTTGCAAAAGAGAAAACTGGAATGGCCAATAAACACATGAAAGATGCTCAATTTCACTGTTGGTCCAGAAGTAAAAATCAGGTTAAAGGAGAAACCATTTATAACTATTGGAGGGTCATAAATTAAGAACCCTTGAGCCTTAGAGCAATAGGAGCTGTTGGGAATGAAGACTGATGTAATCACCTTGGAAAATAACTTGAATTTACATACACCCTGTGCTCCAGCAATTCCACCTCTAGATAAAAGGCCCTAGAGGGACTTTTCAAACACCTGCATCAGGAGACATTTAATAAGAATATTCAAAGCAATATTGTTTATAATCACAAAAATAGAACCAGGGAACAATCCAAATGTGCACAGCAAGAAAACGGATAAATTGTGGTAACTTAAAACAATGAAAGCAATAGAACATACACATAACAAGTATGAACCTTAGAAACAATACTGAGTGAAAAAAAAGCAGGTTGCAGAAGAGTACATACAATAAAATACCATTGTATAAAGCTCAAAAACATTACATTATCTAGGCCAATGTGTATATGTGATCATGGTGAAACTCCTTTTTAAAAAGAAAGAGGGAATTCCCTGGTGGTTTAATGGTTAGGACTTGGCGCTTTCACTGAGGTGACCTGGGTTCAATCCGTGGTCAGGGAACTAAGATCCCGCAAGCTGCACGGCGGGGCCAAAATAAAATAAAATAAAATTAAGAATAAAAAATTAAAAAAAAAGAAATGAAGAAATGATAATTTACAACAATCTAGAGATCAGTCACCTCTCGGGTGGAGTCACCTCTATGGAGAAGGATCCAGGAGGGATACACAGGGAGTTTGAATGGTTCCTAGTAACGTTCTGGTTCTTAAATTAGGTCGTAGGTGGTTCACTTTATTATTAAGCCTTCCTACACCTTACATCTATTGCATTTATCAAATAATACCGTACAAGATTTTTTAAAATGTGGGCCCAAAATAGAATTTATAAATAATGTCTTTATGCAAAATATTCTCAATGTAACATTAAACAATAATTTAAAGAATTTAGCTCTTCTCTCCCTGTTTCCCTCTCTCCCCAAACCAACAAATACTGGATTATCTTCTATGATTCCAATGATTATAAATAGTAAAGGCCAAGGAAACATCTTATGTTTGAGAGTTGTCACGGAATCAGATTTGCCGGAAAGAAAAAATTTATGTTCTCGACTGTCCACCAGAAGAAATACAAAGACAACATACACATATGTAAAATCAAGAACATTCCTTTATACCAGCAACAATCACAAAGCAAACACCATCAAAACATTCACAAAAGCCACAACAACCATTAGTGATTTTATTGAAGACTCATTCACAGGATTCTGACCAGCGAAATGAGTATAACATACACCTTGAGTGCGGGACCTACACTGATCTTACTACGGGGTACCCCAGACCCCCTCTTGAGGCTTCACAGTTCTGTGCTTTCACCCCACCTGGACACTTTCTTTAAAAATGGAAGCAGGCCTCAGACTGTCCTCAGCCAATGCTCTCAGGCGACTGGTTCCAGGGGCTCCACTTCATTATCCCAGCAGCTCCTCTAACGCATTTCAATCACAAAGTGGGCCCTCGCTTCTTCCCTATCCCAGCTCCACCTTCATAAACTGTAACAGACCAACAGGAGTCCTCAAGGGTACAAAATATTTCTTTCCAGATGATTTTAAAAGAAAGGGTGAAAAAGATGCACTTGAGCTCTTATGCATCTGAGCTCCTATGGCTGAAACAATTTATCTGCAGATGTGCTCTGACCAGCTACACACTGATCCGTTCGTTATGCTGCAGTGACTGAAGCTTATGACTGTCTGAAGGCAGTGAGAAAAGGTGAATCTATCTGAAGCTGGAATCAGGGCTCTTTCCACTATGCTAAGCTGGTGCTTTAGCCCATAATTATAATAAACTATCTCAGATTCAGTGAAACCTCCAACTTTTTGAAATACTTTCTCTCGCAGATTCTATGCTGGTCTCTAAGACTTGAATCCGGGAGGTGAGGGGAAGAAAAATATCAAAATTAAAGTGACAATTTAAGGGAGTTGATTACTGGGGAAAAAATAGGACATTTTTATGATCCCAACAATGGGGGGTGGGTAACCTATCAGGGAGAAAATCATGAGTGGCAACAGCACAAATCATGCTGTAGGCCTCACCTATGCTTAGCATTATACTAGTAACATCAGGACACACTGAAATGGGGTCCAGAGGGAGTCAAAGCACTTGAAATTTCATTTGAAATTTGCCCAGGGACAGTTTTTAGGAGTACCTGGAACTATGTCAGCCAGAATTTTCTAGGGAAGTGAGAGGGTTAGGTTTATATCCTGGGAGGTCCAACCAACATGAGAACTACTTTCTGTTCTAGGTAGCCCTGGGAGCAGAAGTCAATCGATTTTTTGTCTTCCTTTGAGCTCTGCTGATTCCTGCTCGTTTGGCGTAAAAAGATAGGCTGCAGCAGATGTTCTCCAGCACTCCTCACACTCAACTTTAAGCCAAGAAAAAGATTTATAACAATGCTGAGGTACCTTTTAAGTGCTTCTAAGGGCTTTAACACTGTTTTGGGTAAGGGACAAAAAAACCTCAGAGAAACCATAAAACACAATCCACATGGTACCATAAAATCGCTTTGCACCGGGAATTCTGCCCTTAGACAAAACCACACAGTAATGAATACATAAATAACCACTTTCTGAGCCATCTACCAAAGACTGGGCTCTGCTGAGAGTAGGCAATGTCAGCCTGCGGGGAGAGGTGGCCGAGCTAGCCATGGCAAGTTCTTCACCTCCCAGCGACAGTACAAATCCTAGCTGGGGAGCGTCGGAAAACAGATCTTGCTTGTAAAAACCTCATCTGAAAGGCTGTGCAGCAAATATTCTACAAACAAGTATCAGACTATACTGCCAAAATGGTTAGAACAGCCGGTGGCATCTACGCTTTGGGCAGCATGTCTCTAAAAGACTTCAAGAGACAGGGCCCCTAAAGTCATTTGACCTACCATCTCTTATGACTATTTCCTGTGTGGCTGTGAAAGTTAAGGGGATGAAGCCTTCACTATCAGCACAGAGAAGGATCCAGTGGGAGTCTGCAAAGTAAAATAAACACATAGGCAATTTAGAATATCCTGTCTTATTCTATAAAGAAAAATATGACAAATACGACTTTTTTGAGGAAAAGAATGTAGTAGTTGATGAACCTGACCATCACAAGACATTACAGAGAATGGGGAGATGGAGGGACCCAGTATAGACTTAAGGTCAGGTTACATGGCAGCAAGGGGATGCTGATGACAGGCATAGCTAAGGAACATGTATTTTCACCCAGGTTAGGCATTAATCACTCAGTGCTATGCATTTGAGCTTGTGTGTGCATGTGTGCACACAGGTGTTAGGGGTGTACGGTGTTCCTAACTTATATATCAATACATGCTGTTAAGCAGTTTCTCCAGAAACTATGTGAAGTTTGGAACAGCTACTCTTTGGAGGAAACTTCTATATTCCTGAGATCCATACCAGCCTCTAGACACCCAAGGAGGCTGAGCTGACTAGAGGTAGACTAGAATGGCCCAGATAATCCTAAATAGTTTGTTCTGGGGTAACCTAGGGCCACTAGCATAATACATACCTGGACTTTCTCTGGTTCTTTCGAGTCTACTGTGTCTCACCTGTTGACCCTGTAATTTCACTTCTAAAAATCTACACTTTCCAAAAACATGTAAAATATGCAGAGAGGTTTTTATTACGGTTATTTATGATAATGAAAAATTGGAAACCACCTAAATGTCAAAGAAAACATGGCCAAGTAAAATATGGTATTAAAAGAGTAAATCCTCATTACAAGGAAAAAAAGTTTTTTCTATCTATATGAGATGATGGATGTTCAATAACTTACGGTGATAATCATTTCATGATGCATTTAAGTCAAATCATTATGTTGTACACTTTAAATTTATACAGTGCTATATGTCAATTATAGCTCAATAAAACTGGAAGGAGAAATATATATGGTACGCCCAGGATAGACTATTAACCCAGTAAAAATAACTGTTATGAAGTCATATCATAAATTCATGTGTCAAAACAGAAAAATGCTGATGCTACAATGTTAAGGGGGAAAAGATGAAACAAAGTTCTATGTTCAGTGTAGTGGGTGTCCTGAAGACTCAGGCATAAGAAAACCGCCATGCTCTCCATTGGATGGAATACAGGCATGACTCAGTCCCTTGCCACCTAGGAGTACCCTTCATGTCCACAAGTCTGCTGCATATTAAAATGACAATTCCTTTAAGAAATATTCTGTGGGAGTTCCCTGGTGGCCTAGTGGCTAGAATTCTGAGCTTTCACTGCCATGGCCAGGGTTCAGTCCCTGGTCGGGGAACTGAGATCCTACAAGCTGCATAGCCAAAAACAAAAAAGAAAACAACAAGGTCTACTGTATAGCACAGAGAACTATATTCAGTGTCCTGTGATAAACCATAGTGGAAAAGAATATTTTTAAAAAAATGTATACATAAAACTCCCACCCACACACACAAAAGAAATATTCTGCAATGCTATGATCTTTATGTTTTAGTGCAACAAGTATATATGAGGTTTTTATGTTATTTCCTTGCAGCTGTTATATATTGCTTCATAACTCTATTTGTTTTTTTCATGTGTACATTTAGGTTTTCCAGCTAGGTTGTAAGTTCCTTAAGGGTAGAACCCATATTTTCCATGTATTTTGGCACCTATAATAGGCCTGGGCATACAATAGGCAATTAATGATACTTTTTAACTATCTAATGAATCACTGAATGGTTGGTACACTTCATTTTCATCACCAGTGAAAGTTACTTAATAGAGGGAGGGGGTGTCAGGTAGAGTCAATTTCTGAATTTTACCTACCATGTAGCATTTCAATAAGAGAGAGGCCAAAAGTCTGCTGGACTGTACTGAGTCTTAGCTTGCCGTTGCAGAGAAGCACGGCTCTTTTTTCTACAACAGGACCTAAAAAATAAGATTTCTTCAAATATAAAAATAAAAGTTGTTAAACTGATTGCAGAAGCAATGGAGTTAACATTTCCTAAGAATAGAATGTGTATTTTTAAAAATTCCTATCTATTACCGCTATCAACTAAACTTCAGTTTTAAAAATAAGGAGCTTTTTGCTGCATCATTTAACACAACTAAAGAATCAGACAAAACACAACCCCTAATTTCCTTTTGCTCTGTTCTTCCCCAGCGTTATGTCCTTATTGCTAGGAACTGGCTTTCCTAGGACGTGACTAATAACACTATAGGATGATGGATGGCAGCCTGAGAGATAAAATCTGATGGTGAGGAACAACTGCTTGGCTGTTGTAGAAACAGGTATACCTTGGAGATACCGCAGGTGTGGTTCCAGACCACTGCAATAAAGCTAGTATCACAATAAAGTGAGCCACATGAAAGTTTTTGGTTTCCTAATGCATATTCTATAGTCCATTTAAGTGTGCAGATGCATATGTCTAATAAAATAATGTACATACCTTAACTTAAAAATGCTTTATTGCTAAAAAATGCTATCATCTGACAATGTAGCGTTGCCACAAACCTTCAATCTGTAAAAAACACAATCTCTCTGAAGTGCAATAAAACTAGGTATGCCTGTATAACTAAGAAGTTTTACGTTTTCTTTATTGGGGAAAAAAATGCCAAGAAAGACTGCCCTAAGTCGTGGAGTAGCAGAGGATTTGCATAAGTAAAATAAACAAACTGTGGTAAAAATTCACTTAGCTTAGAAAAAGTACAAATAACAGTGATTTTTAAATTTTAAAAAGTTATATTAAAAATTAATGCATCTTTGAAAATGTTTGCAACTATCCATACAGAAAGAAAATATAGAACAATTATAGCTCTATTTTAAGACACATTGAGTCCAAAGGTATATTCATAGAACATAGAATAAAAAATGTAACTTCTAATTCTATATTATGAGACAATATCTTCATGTAAGCATTTCTTAAAGTTTTATAAGTTATGTGTCTAACTTATTTTCTTGTTAAAGTTATCACTACTCATTTTCTGACTACTAAGAAAAATAATTTCAACGATAAAAGGTAAACTGTACTCCATTTTTGATACGATGAACAGCTCAAAAGATGTATGTCTACTATGTAATAACATTTTAAAAGATAGCACATGAATAAACTGTAAGGGCCATAAGCAACTAATTATTCATCTTAACTCTTATGAAATGTCGCTTCTGATATTATAGGGGGAAAAACTCTTCATTGCTTTTATTTTGTTTTTCTTCTACTTTTCTCATTAAAAAAGATATATATGCTCAACATAAAGAAAACAGAAATTTAAAATGCAGAAAGTAAAGTCCCCAAAATTCTACCTCCAGAAGTACTTACTGATAACAGCTTGGCTGAACTAGCTCATTATAAACTGAGAAAAGGAAGAATTGAAAGGCAAAAAACACATTTCTTTTTACTTAAAAAAAAAATGCATTTACAAATATAAATATTTGTAAAAATATTTGTAAAAAAGTATATATTGTTTGATAAAATAATCTATTTAGGGACTTCCCTGGTGGCGCAGTAGTTAAGAATCCACCTGCCAATGCAGGCGACACGGGCTTGAGCCCTGGTCCGAGAAGATCCCACATGCCACGGAGCAACTAAGCCCGTGCACCACAACTACTGAGCTCGCATGCCACAACTACTGAAGCCTGTGCACCTAGAGCCCGTGCTCTGCAACGAGAAGCCGCCGCAATGAGAAGCCCGAGCACCGCAACAAAGAGTAGCCCCTGCTCGCTGCAACAAGAGAAAGCCTGTGCGCAGTAATGAAGACCCAACGCAGCCAAAAATAAATAAATAAATAATCTATTTAAAGAAAAATAAAATCAAACAATTAGACATTATATCTTTTAGATCGACAAAGGTTTTAGTAAATGCATAGAAAAAAATGGAATAAATACTTCCATTACTAACTATACCTGTGGTTTTCTCTACGGGTTTGGTTATGAAGAATTTTTACTTTCAACATTAAATATTCTTGGGAATTCCCTGTGGTCCAGTGATTAGGACTCTGCGCTTTCACTGCTGAAAGCCCAGGTTCGATCCCTGGTTGGGGAACTAAGATCCCACAAGCCACACAGGATGGCCAAAAAACCCAATAAACAAACATTAAATATGCTTATGCTTACATTAAATATGCTTATATTAAAAAACCAATAAACATTAAATATACTTAAATATGCTTATATTGGTTAAATTTTTTCTTCAATGAGCATACATTACTTTTGTAATTAGGAAAAAAAAATACTGTGTATCTGTTAAAAAAATTTAAAAAGCTCTGTGTGCTGACAGAGTTCTTGAGACTATGAAACTAAATGGAAAAAGATGAAGAACATTGTATATAGTACCTTACCTTTTGTGTAACAAAAGGAAAAATAAAAATAAATAGTAAGATCTGCTAATATCTGAATAAAGTAATAAAAATAAAAATGGTTACCTATATGAGGTGAAGGGAACAAGCTGAACAAGATGGGGTGAAACTAAGACTTCTCAGTATATACCTTTCTATTGCAAGAATGTTTTGTTTTTTAAAGCAAGTAAATGAATTGCCTATTCAAAAAGAGAAATAAAAAGGGAAAAAAGAAAAAATATTTGAAAAGTCATGGAAGGAAAAAAAAATCCAAACTAGATTTCACACTTATAAAGTACTATAATTTTTAAAAATAAAAAATCTGTTTATTAAAAATACACTGAAAACTTCATGTAGTTAATAAAGCCATTTAAATATTTTGGCTGAAGACAATGTGGGAAAAATCCTCTTCAAAAATCTAAGATTGGGATGTTAAATGTTTATAAATATTTGTTTCAATTAGCTTTGGTACATAATATAACTAAGATCACTAATGTGCTTGTGAAATTAATTAAAAAAATTTTTTTATATCAGTGACTTAACTGATTTTTAACTGATTTATTTGTGATTTAACCGGTTTGGGGGACAATTTAGGAATTTGAATAAGAAGTAGGTATTAGATGATATTAAGTAATTATTGTTAATGTTATCAAGTATGGTAATGGTACAGTGATAATTAAAGAAAATGTGCTTACACTTTAGAACAACATCCCAAAATACTTATGGGTGAAACACCATGATGCCTCTACTTAGAAAAATATTTTAGGAAACAAAAAAAAGAAGCAATTATGGTAAAATGTTAAGAACCATTAAATCCAGGTGATAGATATAGATAGGGTTTCATTAGGTATTCTTTCTATATGTTTACAATTTTTTCGTAATTAAAAATATATTTTATGTGTTTGAAATTTTTTATACTAAAAAAATTTTAGGGCTTCCCTGGTGGCGCAGTGGTTGAGAGTCCGCCTGCCGATGCAGGGGACACGGGTTTGTGCCCCGGTCCGGGAAGATCCCACATGCCGCGGAGTGGCTAGGCCCGTGAGCCATGGCCGCTGAGCCTGTGCATCCGGAGCCTGTGCTCTGCAACGGGAGAGGCCACAGCAGTGAGAGGCCCGTATACCGCAAAAAAAAAAAATAATAATGTAAAAACAATATAGTAAAATAATTCAAGAAAATCTAGACTATTACATATATATCAATTTCTATAATATAAAAAAAGCTCTTTTAAACTGATAATAGGAAAAAATGAGCAAAACGCAATTCACATTCAGTTGGCCAAAAAACATGACAACATACTCAAATTCACTAACAGTAAAGGAAATACAAATTAATAAAAGTGAAATACCACTTTGCACTCATCAGATTGGTAAGGAAGTGAGGAAAAGGACAGTCTCATTGGTCGCTGATGGACATGTGATGATGCACTGTTTAGTAAAAAATCTTTGAAAGGCAATCTGTCCACTCTATATATATGTGTCCACTCTATATATATGTGTGTATATATATACTCTTCAAACTTGCACTTCCACTTCTGGGAACCAAGCCAACAGAAATAAAAGTATGAATACAAATAGATACATATGAGAATACTATTGCAGCACCATTTGGAGTGCCTAAGAACTGAAAACAAAGTGAATGTCCATCAGCAAGGGAAAGGCTGAATAAACAAGCACACTCCCAACATGAAGTAAAGAATGCACCATACGACCCCATTTTTGTAAAACAATGACAAAGTCACCACCAACACCCCCCGCACCTATATACCTACGTATACAAAGACCTGTGTAAGATTATATGAGCGTGAAGTAAAATATGAAAGGATCCACATTAAGCTGCTAGTTAAAGTGGGTTACAGGGAGGAGGAGCAGGGCCAAGTGTGACGGGAAAGGATAGTGTTCATGATAAAAACAGATATAGTATGATCCCACTATATAATATTTTATGTTTGCGTATACAGGCATAAACAGATGCATTAAAAATTTTTAATGACTATAACCTCTCTTAACAGCATATTATAAGATGCTGTTATAATCTTATGCTGTTATGCTATTATAAGCTCTCTTATAAATAGAAGAGTGTCTGCGATTGCATAAGGAAAAGGTTTTCGCAATGAAACAGCATGAATTAAAATTTTTTTCTAAACATAGCGTGCCACAATGAGTGCAATCATTCATGTTTTCACACCATGCACATGATAAAATCACGGTGTATACTGGTGTGTGTGCCCATCCAACCAACCTGGAAAGGTATAACAACTTGCCTGAATGTAACATGTCCAGATCAGTGAAGTTCAACTAGAATACTATACTTCCTCATCAATAAATTTCTCTTGCAGTACCTACTGGCTGCAGGAGCCAGTGGTAGCTCCTCAAAGGAGAAGTTACCTGGCAAGTGATGTGAACGTAAGGCACATTCTGAGAGAGTGGATACACTGGAGAGGATTTCTTTCCATTATGTAGAAAGTCTGTGAGTTCAGAAAGACGCTGCTGCACTTCAATCAGGTTCCTAGATAAAATTTCCAGTATCTTAGATAGCTGATAATTTTCATTTTCCACTTGTAAGTTAGGAGGTCCCGCGGTACTGTTGTGGTCTGGTGTGCCGCTGGGTCCGGGCAGTGTTACCGACTGGTTAACAGGCCCGGCATCTAGAGTTTCTAGGGCTGTGGAGCCATCACAGATACTGGATGGAGGACTTCTGATTTCTTGAATAAGTGTTCTTCCAGGCCTTCCACTTTGACTGCTGCTATTAGCTGTTAACAAGATCCCTCCGTTTTGGTGACAAAAATCTGGGGAAAGACTTTCAATTAGCTTTTTTCTATTTGCTTTATTTAACAGAGTACTGAAAGCAGAGTGACCACTCTGGTTTTCACTCGGTGTCACTGGAGAGCCTTCTTCCAACATAACTTCTCTAACAATCAAACGAATCATATACTGATCAGACTTTGAAGAAAGAAGAAATGCCGAATCAGTGGATTTCTGTTTTCCTATCAAAATTAACAATAATTTATCTGTCAAGAAACATATGCCTTTTGGTCTTTCATTACTCTCTAACTGAATTTGCTGGATGTTTGGCATAAATGATGGAACGACAGAATAGATAAAAATTATATTACACGTATTGGAAGCCACTGCGACTACCTGTGCTTTAAGATTAAACGCCATTAGATCAGGAACCAGAATGCCCGGGATGGTGACTTTTCTGTTCTGGGTAACCTCCTTCTCAAAGGTCAAGAGGACCAAGTGTGAAGAATCCAGGCCAGTTCCTGTCAAGTAGTCCTTTTTTCTTAGACAAATAAGAGAACTAGCCTCAGATTTAGATCCATCAAAGTGTATATGAGTTAGATCCAGAGGATCAGAAAAGGATGAAGAAAAGGGAGAAACTGGTGTTTCAGAATTTGTTTCAGAGGAAACTTCGTCAATAACTGGTAAAGTATACAGACAAGTGCCTTCACTACTAGGGGGAACATCAAAGGTTCCAGATGCATTTAAGCCACAAATCTTATCTAGTGGAAGCTCAGTGGCTATAGCGACCTGTGAGTCCACAGTGGCTCCGATTGAGCGCACGTAGCTGGCCACATCAAACACTGGGCAGAAGGAGCACCTGTGAAGAGTCTTCTGAGCACTGTCCCAAATATAAGAATGCACGCTACTGCCTACTGCCACCACCAGCCTCTGGCCATCCGGGGTCCAACATGCACAGTGAATGAGGCCTTGGGTGCTGATGTCCACTTTGACCTGGGAACTGTCCCAGTGAACATTATGGAAAACGGAGACATCCTGTGCAGTCAACACAGTCAGGACAGCACTTTTTGGGTGCCACACACAGCCCTGGGGAAGGACAGGGAGTGACTGTCTAATCTCACAGGTCTGAGACATCAGCCATTTGCTTGTCTCCGTAGTGCTAGGACACAGCTGCCACACAATGACATGCTTCTTGTGCTGGACAGCGAGCAGAGCAGGCGTGTCAGCTGTACCAGGTGGGGCCCAGGACACCCGATACACATGTTCAAATTGTCCAATGACCGCTGAGTCCCCAAACTTGGCCTCTCCACCGTGAAGGTGTAAATCGGTCAGGACTACCTGATTCCCATCAGTCCAGGCAAGGCCGTGAATTGGGTGTATTGCTTGATACAACGCATTCAGTCCAGTCCTGAGAAGTTTTCCTCTTCCCAACTCCATCCTTTCTGATAAAGGTTATCTGAAATAATTAGGAAGTTATACCATAAGAATATAGTCAGACAAATTCAGGATGTAGTACATTCTACAAGACAACTGGCTTAGCCCTTTCACAGGTCATTATTGTGAGAGGATAAAAGGATGGGAGGAATTTGACAGATTAAAAGACTGCCTGGCAGTGCTGAGAAATTATTTTTCCTGCAAAATAAGGTCAAACTTTTGAAACCTAATGAATAAAATGTTTTAGTAAAATTTTAATAATGGGGATGAAATTTCAGATTTTGTTATTGTTCCACAGGTTCATTCTATGACTGCCTCTGTGGAATACTGGTTTGTTTGTTAATTTTTTAAAATTCATTTTATTTATTTAGGCTGCATTGGGTCTTTGTTGCTGCGCTGTGGCGAGCGGGGGCCGCCCCTCATTGCAGTGCACAGGCTTCTTCTCATTGCAGTGGCTTCTCTTGCTGTGGAGCACGGGCTCTAGGTGCATGGGCTTCAGTAGTTGTGGCATGTGGGCTCAGTAGTTGTGGCTTGCGGGCTCTAGAGCACAGGTTCAGTAGTTGTGGCACATGCGCTTAGCTGCTCCGTGGCATGTGGGATCTTCCCGGACGAGGGATCGAACCTGTGTCCCCTGCATCGGCAGGTGGATTCTCAACCACTGTGCCACAAGGGAAGCCATACTGGTTTTTAACAGTTGGTGATTTATGCAGCCAAACGTATATTTGGGGCACCTCTAGTTCAAACTTCCTTGATCACAGAACTGGGATACTAAAAATCAGCAATACAGGCAAAATAGTAACGCTTATGGTAGCAGTTTCTGGTTCAAAATTCTGAGCCACTCATAGGAAATCAGGTAAACAAAAAAGGCTTACTAACCCTGTGTCTCCGTAAGTTACTGTAATCACAGTTTTTTACTGTAGCCTCACTATGATACTATGATGAATTAGAAAGAGCCAATAAAATATGCAAGATGCACATAAGGCCAGAAATGAGTCAACTCATCATGGAGTTGATCAATACTATAGATGGCTGCCTCTAGTCCTTCTGTAAACAGAGTATGTAACAATTACATATATAATAAGATCATAAGTGTGCATACAGATTAAAATCTTGTAAAGTTAAATGTCAAAACCTAATTACAAAATGCATCATATTATTTGAAAGAGTGATAATTTTTATTGCAATTAAGGATCCAAGATATTTTAAAAGACTCTCATTTTTAAGGCTTTCAAATAACTTTAATTCATGTATATTTTTCTTTTAGATTGCTTACATCTGACTCTTGTCAGTATGCTTTATTTCATTTCCTTCCTAACACTGAAGGGAAAGCAAAAGGCAACACTTAAACTCCCGTTTGTCACCAGTTTAAAATATGGTAGAGCCTTACTAACTTCCATCAATTTCGATGGTAAAATTTTGGGGTTAGCCTTTCTGTGAAATGTGAGACATGTCAAAACTGAAGAAATCAGGATGACATTCTTATTGAATATGAAAAAACAGACCATATTCTATAAACACATCCAGATACTATCTGAATTTGCTGGGCAAATTAGAAGGAAAGAAAGGGAATAAACATGTCCAGTATGTGCCACACATGGTGCTGGTCACCTAGAATCCGATACAACCCTTGTAACAGTCCTGTGAGGGTAGCACTGTTATTCTTAGGTGAGAGACAACAGATCTGAAGCTCTAAAAAGTTAAGAAACTTGCCCTTCATATCTTATAACAAAATACCTTCCAGATAGATTAAAGATCCAAATGTGCAAAACAAAAATTAAGAGATCTAAAAGAAAGACTTTTTACACTACTATAGAAATACTCAAACATGTATACGTATGTGTATAAGGATTTACTATAGCATTTTTTGTAACAGAAAAACCTAAATGTACATCAACATGGAAATAAATAAAAAAATAAGGAAGCTCCATGAGTAGTGATATGGAAAAATCCCTCCCCCCAAAAAAAGCAGTGAAATTCACAAGATAACATGTTTAGTAAGCTACTATTTATGGAAAAAAAATCCACCTCTATATGTCCATATACATGTGTTTGTATATATTTACATAAAGATGCAGAAAAAGATCAGAAATAACACATACCAAACTGTTCACAGTACATACTGAGATGGAGTGAGGTGGCAGAAGAGAGAAGGTGGGACCCTCTTTACTTATTTCTGTATTTTTTGGAAAGACTGTTTTTATAATAAGTATATATTCAAATAGCCCTTTTCTAATTGAAAAAACAAACTAAAGATTCAAATGTACAAAATACTTAATTTACAAAAAGTTCTTGGGACTTCCCTGGTGGTAAAGTGGTTAAGAATCTGCCTGCCAATACAGGGGCCATGGGTTCGAGCCCTGGTCCGGGAAGATCCCACACGCTGGGGAGCAACTAAGCCCGTGCCTCACAACTACTAAGCCTGTGCTCTAGAGCCCGCGAGCCACAATTACTGAGACCATGTGCCACAACTACTGAAGCTTGCGTGCCTAGAGGCTGTGCTCTGCAACAAGAGAAGTCACCACAATGAGATGCCCACGCACAGCAACAAAGAGTAGCCCTTGCTCGCTGCAATTAGGGAAAGCCCCTGCACAGCAATGAAGACCCAACGCAGCCAAAAATAAATAAATAAATAAATAAGTAAAAAGTTCTTTTAAGCCAGTTAAAACGACAAAATTTTAAGTGGCCAAAGAATATCAACAGGCAATTTACAAAACAATTATGATGATCAATAAACATATTCTAAATGATGTTTAATCTTATTAGTTATCAAAGAATTGTCTAAACTTGCAGTGTCCATTTCTTCACCACTCATTCTCTTCTTAACCCACCCCAAATTGACTCCATTCCCAACTCTTCTCCAAAACAACTCTCACCAACCCACCAGTGCTATCCACGTCACTGAATCCGATGGACATTTTTCAACCTTGTTTTATTGTACTTAGTAAATGTCAAAGACAGAACTTGAGAAGCTGCCTTCAGACCCTAAATCCAAAGAAATGTATTCTTCACCAAACTGGAGGATTTGCTTTTAACTTATCTGCAAATTTTTTCTCATTCCTCTTTGCTAGCTTCATCCCTACTCTTAGAATCTTTTACTAAGAGAGAATGGTCTGTTATACTTCTTCTTTTTTTTTTTTTCTGTTATACTTCTTACACATGAGGTCAGGTTAAGTGGTTCTACAGTGGCTTGCTAAATGGAAAAATATGTCTTCTGACATTACTAATGAAGAAAACTGCCATCTCAAACCCGCTGGTCTTGTATAAGATAATATATGCTTTTCCCTAATACCTACTTATGCACTTTAAAAAAAAAAGACTTTTATTGATAAATAATGCATGATACATTTTCCTGGAAGAGAAAATTCCTAACGGGCCAGTTCCATCAAAAGCAATTTATATGATATGTTTTAGGCCACCCAAGTCAGTCTAATGTCATTGAGGATGTGTATGGCTAGGGTTAGCATAGCGTAAGGATTTGTAAATAAAGGACAAAAAACTTGACAATAAAGTTACTGAGATGTTTTAGAAGAATTAATTTTAATATTTTCATCTTTACTAACAAGAAGCAATTTGGTAAAAAACTAAAAATAGAGTTACCATATGATCCTGCAATCCCACTCCTGGGCATATATCCAAAGAAAACTCTAATTCAAAAGGATACATGCAACTCAATGTTCACTGCAGCACTATTTACAATAGCCAAGATGTGGAAGCAACGTAAATGCCCGACAGATGAATGGATAAAGATGTGGTACATATATACAATGGAGTATTAGCCATAAAAAAGAATGAAATAATGCCTCTGCCAACAATATGGATGGACCTAGAGATTATCATACTAAGTAAGGTAAGCGAGACAGGAAATGACAAATATATGATATCACTTATATGTGGAATCTAAAAAAAAAAAGATAGAAATGAATTTATCTACAAAACAGAAATAGACCCACAGATACAGAAACTTATGGTTACCAAAGGGGAAAGGACGGGGTGTGGGGTGGGGGGTGGGGTTTAAATTAGGAGGTTGGGATTAACGTATATATACTACTATATATACTATATATATTGATGTAAGATGTTATGGAAGGGATTCCCTGGTGGCGCAGTGGTTAAGAATCCACCTGCCCATGCAGGGGACACGGGTTCAACCCCTGGTCCGGGAAGGTCCCACATGCCGCGGAGCAACTGTGCCCGTGCGCCACAACTATTGAGTCTGCGCTCTAGAGCCCGCGAGCCACAACTCCTGAGAACACGTGCCACAACTACTTAAGCCCGCACGCCTAGAGCCCGTGCTCCGCAACAAGAGAAGCCACCACAATGAGAAACCCGCGCACCGAAACGAAGAGTAGCCCCCACTCGCCACAACTAGAGAAAGCCCACGCGCAGCAACGAAGAACCTACACAGCCAAGAAAAAAAAAAGATGTTATGGAAAAACCCGAACGTTTTGGCCAACCCAATAAAATAGATAACCAACAAGGACCTACTGTGTAGCACAGGGAACTATACTCTATATTCTGTAATAACCTATAAAGGAAAAGAATCTGAAAAAAATATATATATAATATATATATAATATATATATATATATACACTGAATCACTGTGCTGTACACCTGAAACTAACACAACATTGTAAATCAAATATACTTCAATAAAATTAAATTAAAAAATAAAAATTATGAAAAATTTCCTCAAAAACCCAATGATAATTACAAAAATCTCTTCCAATCCCTTCTACTCCCATTATTAGTCAGGGTCCTGACCACCTCTTCCTTTGTAGTAGGGTAGTACAAGAAGTCCTCTTCATTTCAGTCTCTTCTTTCCCACAGAGCCTGGACTCTGTGTGTTGGGTAGAATTATCTTGAGAAAAGTCACAGCTCTGGTAATTTTGCATTTGTGCTCAAATACCTTTGATGAGTCTCCACAGTCTGTGTATATAAAAGTTCTTCCAAAATGTTTAAGCAAAGCACTGAAGGCCTTAAATTATCTTATATTGCTATACCTTTCCAACCTTATCTCCCTGATCATAAAAGCCCTGCTGAATAATTTGGAATTTAGAGGAACCAGCACACATTCATGCAACAATGTGCAGAATGGACGTGAGAAACTAGGAAGCTGACAAGTTTAATAATGGGCCATGGAATAGTTTGAATATCAGGATGAGAAAGTGAGCCAAGTTTGTAGCTACCTCAGTAGAGAAAGAGGGCCAGATTCAAGCGATATTTCTAAGGCAGATAAAATTGATATCAAGTAGGGTAAGTGGTGAGGAAGAAAGGAGAATTAAAGATAACATGCAAATTTTTAGCTTGGGAAATTGCTGAACCATTAATCAGAGATAAAGAAGACAGAGACTGTTTCAAAGGTAAGAACAGTGTGTAGTGTGTGATAAGCTTAGTATTAGATGTGCTTCATTTAAGATGTTTATAGGGTAGCACTGCACCTCAGGCAGTCAGAGGTAAGGACTTGGGAGTCACTGTTATAGAGTTGGTAGTTAAAAAGATCAGAGAACCAAGAGGACAAAGGCTGAAATGACCTTCTGGTGCTCCCCAATTATTTTGTATGCTTTAAAATATTTACAATTTGCCTGAAGCTAACTGTATACCTGTTGGTCTCTCAACCCTCAGACTATAAGATTTCTCAAATCAGGAGCCCTGGTTGTTTTAGGAAGAGAAAATCTGACTATATTAATTCAGGGGAGAGGTGGTCAGAACGAGGATCTGGTGCTCAGTCTATGGCCATTTAATTCTTCTGTTTTTAATCTTCTTTAAAGACAACTTATAGTGAGAATCAAGGGGCTCAGGTGAAATGGAGCACTTCCAGTAGGTTTAAACAGTTACATACTCCCCAACTTGTTTTTCTAAATTTATTGTGTTTTCACTATAAAATAATTCCAAGTTCTTTACACTTATTAATGTTTTTTCGTTTTATTTATTTATTTATTTGGCTGCATTGTGTATTCGTTGCTGTACACAGGCTTTCTTTAGTTGCGGCTAGCAGGGGCTACTCTTTGTTGTGATGTGCGGGCTTCTCATTGTGGTAGCTTCTCTTGTTGCGGAGCACGGGCTGTAGGCGCACGGGCTTCAGTAGTTGTGGCTTGCAGTCTCTAAAGCGCAGGCTCAGTAGTTGTGGTGCACGGGCTTAGTTGCTCCGCAGCATGTGGGATCTTCCCGGACCAGGGATCGAACCCGTGTCCCCTGCATTGGCAGGTGGATTCTTAACCACTGCGCCATCAGGGAAGCCCTTATTATTGTTTTAAATTAACATACAAGAAAGGTCAAAAGGACCTAGAGACTGTCATACTGAGTGAAGTAAGTCAGACAGAGAAAGACAAATCCCCATATGATATCGCTTATATGTTGGATCTTAAAAAATGGTACAAATGAACTTATTTACAAAACAGAAATAGAGTCACAGATGTAGAAAACAAACATGGTTACCAGGGAGGAAAGGGGGGAGGGGAAGGGATAAATTGGGAGATTGGGATTGACATATACACACTACCATGTATAAAACAGATAACTAATAAGGATTTACTGTATAGCACAGGGAACTCTACTCAGTACTCTGTAATGACCTATATGGGAAAAGAATCTAAAAAAAGAGCGGATACATGTTATGTGTATAACTGATGCATTTTGCTGTACAGCAGAAACTAACACAACACTTTAAATCAAGTACATTCCAATAAAAAATTTTTAAAAAGGTCAAAAGGTAAATTCACACACAAAAAAACATTCATCCAAAGAAAATTATGACTACATCCCTCCAGATATTTTTCTATGCAGTTTGGGTTAAACTTTTTCAGTCATACTGTACAATTACATATCACGATCTTTTCACTTTACATTATATATTAGGATTTCCCCATGTTATTTAAAGACTTTATAAATTATTTTTAGAAGCCACTTAATATTCACTTTTCCTTACTGTTGGGGAAGTTCCATAATTTTTCCTTACTGGTGAGATACCCGGTTAGAGCTAACTTTATCCTTTTATAAATAACGCTGGGATAAAGGTGTTTATGCATAAAGCATGTTTTTCATTTTGAATGGCTTCCTTAGGATATATTCCCATAAGTTTCACTCGTGAGTCATAGGGAATATACTCTCTGGTTTAAACCCACCCTCTGCTCGTCCGCATCCGCCAGCCCTCGCACGCGGCCCCCCACCACTCTCTCCATCCTCTCCGCACATGTGACACTTCCTCTTCTCCCCCCTCCCCCAAAGTGCCTGTCCTTCCACCTCTCTCCCCGCCCACCTACAGCCTCCCCACAACAGCCAGGCCGGGAAGCAGTGGAGACAAAAATACCTTTGGTCTCACTGCCCCACCGAAAATCAGTCTCCCCTGGGCCGTACCTGCTCACACACCGCGGATCCGAAGCCCTGAGCGGGGACCGGAAGCATCGGCTCCCAGGCCCCTGATAGGTGAGCGGTGGCTGGGCAAGCTCGGCAATGACCCTTGCCTATTGGCTATTGCTTGTGTCCCGTTATGAGACGGTCTTTCCCATTGGCCAATAAGCTCGGGCTTTGCCGCACGGACCTCTGGGAGTTGTATTCCCCGTGAAACGCCACCGAAGGTAAGCCTGCTACAATTTCTCCCTTGAAAGGTACAGAGCCTTCCCCCACTTCTCATCGGTTCTCTTAGTCTAAGGAGTCCGGGAGCCCTAAAGTCAACACGGCTTCTTAACCTTTTTAGGGGTGCGGGGGTTGTTGGGGGAAGGAGTCGAGGACCTCTAAAATAAGATAAAATCTCCTCAGAAAAATGTTCTTTTCCGTACACAAAATACTGAAGCCGTTCCATGGACCTGTGCTAATTACAAACCGTTATTCTACACTTACCCCCAAAGTGCCTGACCATGGCCACAGTTCAAGAAGCTAGTGCTTCACTAGGCTTAAGACCGGCTATACCCCTGGGAGACTCTGGGCCACGCCTTGGGGCCGCCCATGGGGAATTTCAGATCCTGACCCTCACAGTACAGTTGAGCATCATGTTTCTTGAACACACAGCCAACCCTCCTTCAGCGATGCTGATAACCTGAAGTTTCTGCCCCGACCATCTGGGAGACAAGGAGAACACCTCTAGGGCCCACTCTTCTTTGCTCAGGCTTTTCTCCCCATGCCTATCTTCCAGCACCATAGCTGGAAGAATCATACCTTCATATCAATTTTTGCAACAATGCATGAAGAATGAGAAAAAGAGAGAGAAAGTCCCATTCATTTTTCAAACAAATGTTACCTTCTCCAAAAAATACCTTTCCAGATTCTTATGTCTCCTTTGGGTGGAGGTGAAGGGTCTGGTAGAACTCATTCATTCATTCATTTATCCCACAACTTAAATCACTCCACGCCGTAACTGTTTGTGTCCCTGCCCATCACAGATTCAGTTCCTCTAGGACAGCTATTCTGTCTTAATTCAGCCGGTATCCCCAGGGCACAGTTCTCTGCCTTGAAAGGTGGGAGTCCACCTGTGCGTACGTCAGAACTACGCAGGATGGAGAACAGTGGTTTAGGGGGGGTGGGGTAGAGTCAGTAATTACTGGCTTCTCCTCCACCCCCCGCCCCCACCCCTCAGCTTGCCCCTGCAGATTCGGACAGCCTAGCTGGGGTGGGTACCTCTCTGGTGCTTCCATGACGCTCTGAACGCTATGGCAGTGAACGCAGTTAATGAAAGTGTTGGTTTAGTTGCCGGCCTTCTCCCCCAAGTCTGTGAGACCGAGTTGACCGGCCCCCCTCACCCCAGCTTAACACAGAGTAGGTGCAAGATAAATATGTGTTGAACGGATGGATGGATGAATGGATGGATAGATGGGTGGGTGGATGCGCACGAGTGTCTGCATGCCTCCCGCAATAGCCTGGTCAAGCTCCCGAGCAGCCGCGTCAGGGTCCCTTCCCCCGAGCCCCGCCCCGGTCGACCCCACCTTTCCGCGCCGCTCCGCCCCGCCGCCCCCTTCCCGGTGGCCCCTCCCCGCGCAGGTCCCGACTCCAGCCGCACCTCCTCCGACTCTGCAGTGGCGGCGGGGTGGCGAGCCGGAGCGCCAGCGGGCCAGGGCCGGAGCCGAGCCGGGGTCGGGGAAACAGCGGGGACCCTCGGAGGCGGGGCCAGTGGGACCGCGATGGGCGTGGAGATCGAGACCATCTCCCCGGGAGACGGTACCGGGTGGCGGAGCCGGGGGAGGAGGAGGGGTCTCGGGGCGGAGCCCGGCGGGCGGGGGTCCGATTCCGAGGTGGCGCGGAGGGTGCTGAACAGGGAGAGCTGGCCTAGGATGGGGGAGGCGGGAGAAGACCGTAGATGGGACTGTTGGATGTCTAGCACACATCCTTCGCCATCCCCTTACGCGCCTGCTCACCTAGAGGAACGAAGGCGGCGGCTGGGAGGCTGGGGTCTGCGGCCCGCCACCGCCCCGGGGGCCTCGGGCTGCCGCTGCCCGCGACTGGAACCGCTCGATTATCCGCTACTCCTGATTTCCTAGGGCCGTTTTTTAGCTCCGCTTTCCCTGCTCTGCTGGTTGAGCTCTGGAAACAGGGGAAAGGACATGCTTTGGGGTCCCTTCTGCTCGGGGCAGCCCCCTTCTAACGCGCCCGCCTCCCGGCCTCTGGTTGGGCGGCCCCCTGCGATCTGGGCGTTGAGACGCTGTAGGGACCGACCCAGTCTGGGAATGATGAAGCGCTTCTTCCACTGCTTCTGCATCTTGCTTTATCCTCCCTGTCCCACTCAGCCTCTCCGGCCATCCTGTCCACTCCCATGGCTTTCATTATGGGCTGCAAACCGATGGTCTCCAAACTTAAGCCTCCAGCCCAGGCCTCCAATCTGAGTTCCGGGTGGTCCATTTATCCAGCTGCTGCTCAGCCTCTTATCTGCACATCCCACGGATCCCTCAAAGTCAGCAAGTCCAAAACAGGACTCATGCTCCTGGTCTCCCCCACTCCCTAGCACTCCTCTGTGTTCCCTTGTTTCCTGCCTCAGGATTGGCACCAGTCACTTTCCCAAGCCAAACATTACAGGCATCACCCTTCTGTAATTGAGTTTGGATGTGCCAGGAGTAGCTATTTCTTTATTTCTTAAACCAACCTTAATTCAGACTGGAGCCCTCATTTCTGCAGGATTTGACAGGCAAACTGCATGTCAGACATTATTGACACTCCCCCACCCCCGGGAAATTGGAGGGACTCTTGGTTCTTGGCCACCCTCCTTATTGAAAAGCAGTGGTCCCTAGAAGCCCCAGCCACAACCTTGGATCACCCATGGGCTGCAGGCTTCTTTTTCCATGCTGGGAACCATGGTGCTGTGCCCCAGGAAGCATCTCCCTGAGGCCTTTTTACCCCCCGGGGCACTGCCATAGAGTTCTGCCAGTGGCCTCCAGGCCTCTTCTCCTTTCCCTGGTTCAAAGAAGCCTTTAGAGTTTTCTCTCCTTATCCTCCCTCCCTGGCTAGACAAGGGGCATTTTCTCCTGAAGGGGGATCAGATTTTTAGGGAAAGCCTGGAGGAACTTTGCCCTTTTGCTTTTAGCTCAATCTAAACCCCTGAGTCAAGAAAGCGCAAAAGGGCCAGCTACCATGCTATAACCCAGAGGGGGCAATGTACCAATTAATATTTCAATGACTACGCTGCAGTGCTGGGGATGCCTGCCTTGGTGGAGCCCACACCACATCCTGCCAAGTTCTTCTGCTGAATATCTCTAAGGCTCCATCTCCTCAGCCCCTGCCCTAGTTCAGGCCAACATCCTCTCTCACCTGGATTTCTGCACAGTCTCTAAACTGGTCTCCCCACCTCCATTCTCACCTCCTGGCCTTCCATCTGGCCTCCCACCCCACCCCCACCATTTTCCCCACCACAGCCTGAGCACTCTTTAAAATGCATATTTGACCATGCCCCTCCCTGGGCATAAAACGTTTTAATTAATCTTACTTTTTCTCCAGGCAGACAGTGATACAGCCTCCTGTTACCTTCCATGCTAGAGCCTCATCTCTTACTACCAGTACCTACCCCCACCACCAACTTTTCCTCCGGCTTTATCGAGCTGTCTGCCAGTTGTTAAATATACCAGTCATTCTGCAAATATTTATTGAGCATATACTGTGTGCTAGACCCTAGGATTACACAGCAGGGAACCAGACGGGCTCCCACTACTGCTCAATTTGAAGCCTTTGAACATGTGGTTCACTCTTCCCAAATTATCTCCCTTACTTCCTTGGTAAACTACTCATCTTTTAAGACCCAGTTTAACCATTATCTCCTCTCTGATACTTTCCCTGCTGCTCAGTCAGTCAGGTGCTCCCTCCCAAGGGCCCCCATCTAAATGTTGGCTCAGCTGTTAGCCCTCACAAGGCTTTAAATCCCACTCAAATTTATACCTCCAGTGCAGACTCTCCATCTGTCTACTTGTAGTACAAATTCACATGTCTAAGAGGAATCTTAAGATTGCCACCTGCACAAATCTGTTCCTCATCAGCCTTCCCGTCTCAGGAATCAGCTCCTCCATCCTAAATCAGCTCCTCCAAACCTAAAACCCAAGCATCGTGGTTGTTTTCTCCTTCTCTCTCATCCTGGACCCCATCTCCATGCCATTAGCATGCCCTGTCAGCATGGAATTCCAAAGTATATTTCCAATCTATTTTACTCTCTTCTCTGCTGCCAACCACTTTAATTCAAGCCATCATTGATTTTCTGTCTGGATTATTGCAACAGGCGCCTAACTGTCCATCCTACACACAGCAGCCAGAATGATCTTATAAAATCTTAATTCAGATTATGTCATTCTCTTGCTTAAAACCTCCAGTGCCTTCCTGCTGCACTTAGAATTAAATCCGGCTCTGCAAGGCCCTGTGTGATCTGGCTCTTTCCCACTTGTCTCCACCTCCTTCCCTTCTTTCCAGTCGTCTAGGCTCCTTACTGTTTTGTAAATGCACTGATCCTTTTCTGCCTCACAGTTTGTGCACTTGCTGCTCCCTCTCCCTGCAGTGCTTTTCCCAGCGTATTGCTCATCCTTCAAGTCTCAGCTGAAATGTCATCTTCTCTGAAAGGCTGTCCTGGACCACCCATTCTAAAATGGCCTGTCCCACTGTATCTCTCTGTAATTTATCATTGTGTTTATTTAGAGAACTTATGACAATCTATATTGTCTTGTTTATCTGAGTATTGTTTGTCTCCCTCCATTAGAATGTAAACTCCAAAAGAGTAGGGATCTTGTCTGTATAATTCACTGGTGTATCCCGAGATCAGGCCCAGGCCTTGCACACAGCAGGTATTCAGTAAATATTTGTGAATGATTGTGTTTATTCATCCTTGTGCACAGTCATCACCCTGCATTATAATCTATTATTTATGTGTCTGTTTCCCTAACCTCATTGTGAGTTCATAGATTGCTCTGTGTCTCTGGAATCTAGTCCAGGCCTGGCAGAGAGCAGGCTGTCAGAAAGGTTCATGGAATGGACAAAGGAAAGTAAAAAGAGCAATCAAAGAAAGGAAAAGGACCAGGAGAGAGTGGAGTTGTGGAACCCAAGGAAATAAAGGTCAAATCAAGGCCAGAGAAGTAAAGTGACTAATCTGGTTCGTACAAAGCACAGAGCCAGAACTGGAACCATGGGCATCTCCATGGTATGGAGGGGAATGTGGGCCAGAGCTCTTGGTCACAATCACACCTGAAATGTCCCAGGCAGCTTTCTCCAATGTGCTGTTCATTCATCTATTCTCATGTCTCCTTGCAGGAAGGACATTCCCCAAGAAGGGCCAGACGTGTGTCGTGCACTACACAGGTAGGCTTCACTCCCTGAGCCCTCATCCAGACCTGCCCCTCCCCAGGCAGGTCTCTCCTCTGATACTCCTCTCCAGAGGTATCAGCTCCCCCAGACCAGGCCCAGAGCCCAAGGCAGCCAAGTCTCCCTCTGACCAGCTATCCCCAACTCCTCCCAGCCAGCCTTGAGGGAATGAGAAAGGGGGCTTGCAAGGTTAACCCCTGCTCTCTTTTCTTTTTTTTTTTTTTTTTTTTTTGCGGTACGCGGGCCTCTCACTGTTGTGGCCTCTCCCGTTGCGGAGCACAGGCTCTGGACGCGCAGGCTCAGCGGCCATGGCTCATGGGCCCTGCCGCTCCGCAGCACATGGGATCTTCCCGGACCGGGGCACGAACCTGTGTCCCCTGCATCGGCAGGCAGACTCTCAACCACTGCACCACCAGGGAAGCCCACCCCTGCCCTCTTATACCACCTCCATTCCCCTTCTGTCTGTTGCAGGCAGGGTGGAGCCCTGGCCCTCCTTGTGCTGTCCGATACTTGGAAATTCCTCTTACAGCTCTGAGAGCCCTGACCCTCCCTGCAGACTCCCTTTTCATCCTACAGTGTTATTAGAGCAGAGGAGGTCAGCTTCCTGAGAATTCCCTTTCTTTTTTCAGAAACAGACTATTCAATTCAGCCTACTGTTATTGATCACCTACTGTGTGTGAGATGCTGTGCTGAGCAGTAGGGGCACAAAAATGAAACAAGAGGATCCCTACCTTCATTGGGCTGGGGGGTGGGGTTGGGGGAGGGCAGGAAGTCAACTGGAGGCTCTGACGCAGTGTGAGGCACGGGTGGCAGTGGCTGTGTCGGGGTGCTGTGCGGCCAGAGCAGGCCCCGCCTCTGCTGAGCCCTCTTGGATGATCTGCACTGGAAGGCCAGGTGGGCTGAGATCCTGAGGACCACTGGCGGGAAGGTTACAAGCAGATGTTTGTTCTGGGGGTTGAGTGCTCTGCCTTGTGACCTGCTTCCCAACGTGGCAAACTTGGTGACAGCCACTTAGCAGACAGCAAGGCCAGTTTAATTCCTAGGACATAGTCAGATGGGGCCATTTTTAGCAGTTCTCTGGGCCAGTGTGAAGTGCCAGGTTGATTCTAGGCAGACAGTGTGGGTATTTCTCAACAGCTGTGTTGCCGGTCGCTGACGTCAGTGGGCTGGAGCTGTGTTTTATCTCCTGGTGATGTGGCCTAATTACCATGAGTCTTCTGGGGCCTCTGACCTGTGTAATTGATTTATCTGTTCTACATGTTGCAGACAGACCAGTCCTTGTCAAGTTACTCAAACCACAACATCCTTTTGCAAAGACCTTTCACAATACATACAGACAGGAGGCAATGTGCATTAAATACTAACATCAGCCATGAGTGGCTCTGGTCTGGGGAGGGATTGTCTCATCAAACCCAGCAGGAGACTGTATGGGACTTTTTGGTAAACTTTTTTATTATATATAAATACAGTAGAGAATATAACTCTAAGATGAACAGCTCGATGAAATTTTTCTAAAGTGATCACACTTATGTAACCACCCCCCAGATCAACAGACATTTCCAGCACCCCCAGGACTCTCCCTCTTGCCTCTTCACAGTCATTACACCTCCCTAAAGGTAAACAGCATTCTAACTTTTTGTCCCTGTGGATTGATTTCACCTGTTTTTGAACTTCATATAAATGGAATTGTAGAGTATGTACTCTTTTGTGTTTAGCTTATTTCATTCATTATGTCACTTTTTTCACTTTTTATGTCTGTGAGATTTATCCAGAGTAGTTTGCTCTTTTTTATTCCTGTACAGGTCATTGTATGAATATATTGCAATTTATCGTTTCTACAGTAGATGGACATTTAGATTGTTGTTCGTTTTTAGCTATTATGAATTGTGATGTTTTTTGGTGCACGTGTCGACATTCTGTTTGGCTATATATATGCAGAAGCGGAATTGCCGGGGCACAGGGTTATACCTATGCTCAGATGTAGCAGATCCTGCCGAACAGCTTTCCAAAGTAGTTGTGCCAGTTTCCACTGATACCAGCAATGTCTGAGCATTCCAGTTCTACATCCTCATCAACACTTGGTGTTGTCAGGCTTTTGTTTTGTTTTTGGCCTGTCCTGGTGGTTTTGACTTGCACAGCCCTGATGATTAATGAAGCTGAGTACCTTTTCACGTGCTTCCTGACCATTTGGATATCCTTGTTAGTTTGCCCAAATTTTGTCCACTTAAAAAAAAAATTTGGTGGTCTCTCTTTTTCTTATTGATTTGTAGGAGTCCATCGGTATCCTGGATATGAGTCCTTTGTTGGTTACACCTATTCCAGACATCTCCCATGCTATGGCTTGCCTTTTTACTCCTTTATTGGCATCTTTTGAACAGAATTCTTTTTTTTTTTTTTAACATCTTTATTGGAGTATAATTGCTTTACAATGGTATGTTAGTTTCAGCTTCACAACAAAATGAATCAGTTATATATATACATATATTCCCATATCTCTTCCCGCTTGCGTCTCCCTCCCTCCCACCCTCCCTATCCCACCCCTCCAGGCGGTCACAAAGCACCGAGCTGATCTCCCTGTGCTATGCGGCTGCTTCCCACTAGCTATCTACCTTACGTTTGGTAGTGTATATATGTCCATGCCTCTTTATCGCTTTGTCACCGTTTACCCTTCCCCCTCCCCATAGCCTCGAGTCCATTCTCTAGTAAGTCTGTGTCTTTATTCCTGTTTCACCCCTAGATTTTTCATGACATTTTTTTTTTAAAATTCCATATATATGTGTTAGCATACGGTATTTGTCTCTCTCTTTCTGACTTACTTCACTCTGTATGACAGACTCTAGGTCTATCCACCTCATTACAAATAGCTCAATTTCGTCTCTTTTTATGGCTGAGTAATATTCCATTGTATATCTGTGCCACATCTTCTTTATCCATTCATCCGATGATGGACACTTAGGTTGTTTCCATCTCTGGGCTATTGTAAATAGAGCTGCAATGAACATTTTGGTACATGACTCTTTTTGAATTATGGTTTTCTCAGGGTATATGCCCAGTAGTGGGATTGCTGGGTCATATGGTAGTTCTATTTGTAGCTTTTTAAGGAACCTCCATACTGTTGAACAGAATTCTTAATTTTAATGAAGTCCTACATATCATCAGTCTTTCCTTTATAGTTAGTACAGTTCAGAAATCTTTGTCTATCCCTAGGTCATGAAGATGTTCTTCTATTTATTATTTTATAGAAGCTTTATTATTTTATCTTTCATATTTAGGTCTGTGACTCATCTGGAATTGATTTTTTTTTTTTTTTTTTTTTTGCGGTACGTGGGCCTCTCACCGCTGCGGCCTCTCCCATTGCGGAGCACAGGCTCTGGACACACAGGCCCAGCGGCCATGGCCCACGGACCCAGCCGCTCCGTGACATGCGGGATCCTCCCGGACCGGGGCACGATCCCGTGTCCCCTGCATCAGCAGGCAGACTCCCAACCACTGCGCCACCAGGGAAGCCCCTGGAATTGATTTTTATGTGTGGGTGAAATAGGGGTTCATTTTGATGTTTCATTTTCCCCCATATGCATATACAGTCAATCAAGCAACATTAATTAAAAAAAAATCATCCTTTATCCATTGCATTCAGTGGCACCTTTGTCAAATCAGGTCACCATGTATCTGTGGGTCTGTTTCTGGACTGCATGGTTTTGGATGAACCTGCAGCAGTAGATAACAGTATATGGTCTGAAGTGGATTAAGTCATATGAAACCTGAAGAAATTGGGGAGTGAGCAAATCAGTCTTTAAATGGAGTGTGTGAATGTGTGTGTGCACCTATCCATATATGTATTGTACAAGTATGTGTCTGTGTGAATGTATTATATCTGTGTATCTAAATATTTTCCTAGCATCTGGCCATCGGGGTTTTCTTCCGAGGGTCTATGCATATATGCATGTGAGCATGCATGTGCATCTCTGAATATCTTAGCAGCCTGTGTGTATGCATGAGTTTGTATTTGATCTCCTATATTTGATACAGAAGGATCCATCTGTTTGCATCTCTGTGTAGCGATAGGGTTTTCTTCTTTGCCTGATTTAGTACCCAGGGCAAGAGCACAATTTATTCTGCCCAGAAAATAGGTAAATAAGAATGTCTCTTGTATACATTTATGTTGTAGAAATTAGGAAGTGGAATCACAGATGCTCAGATACTGAGCAGGCCCAGACCTTTCATGTTAAACATGGCAAATCTGAGGCCAAGAGAGAGGAAGTAATTTGCCTCACTTCACACAATGAGTTAGTGTCCGGGTGAAGTCAGAATCCAGTCTCTGAACTTACAGGCTAGGCCTTTCTCTGGTCCCAAACTGCCTTCTGTTGTGGTCCAGGGGCCACAAGAAGTCATGGAATAGCATCATTTACAGAATGTCTGATCTTTGAACTAGAGACACCAGTAAGAACAGAAAATAAAAAAGCAGCTCTTGGGTCTTAGGCAGCTGGACTGAGACAACACATGTACATCAGGGATGACAAGGTATTTGCAGCTGGAGGCTGAGGGGTGCTCCAAACTGCTAAGACAACACTCGGGGTGTTCTGGGTTCACATATCTCTTTTGTATGAGGTCTGGAGGCCACCACTGACTGGCTGGGTCACTTTTTTAAAAAAAAATTTATTTACTTATTTATTTTTGGTTGTGTCGGGTCTTAGTTGCGGCATGCGGGATCTTTCATTGCGGCGCACAGGCTTCTCTCTAGTTGTGGTGCGCACAGGCTCTAGAGCGCACAGGCTCAGTAGTTGCAGCTCATGGGCTCTCTAGTTGTGGCGCGCAGGCTCCAGAGCGCACGGGCTCTGTAGTTGCGGCACGCGGGCTCTCTTGTTGTGGTGCATGGGCTTAGTTGCCCCGCGGCATGTGGGATCTTAGTTCCCCAGCCAGGGATCGAACCCGTGTCCCCTGCATTGGAAGGTAGATTCTTGACCATTGGACCACCAGGGAGGTCCCTGTCTGGGTCACTTTACAGTTACAGTTCACTGTAGTAAAGGATGATATGACCTTTGGGTTTTGCATGTTGGGGGAACCTTGGGCAGACCAGGTGCGGACTCAACCTGAGGATGAAATGCCTGGGAAAACAGACCTTCAGGTTGAGGCAGCTCCATGATAAAAGTTGCAATGTGCAGAAGTACTTGAGAAAGGTATAACCTGAATAGGGCAGGGAAGGGAAGGAAGGGAGGGCAGAGAGAAGGTTATCAGGCAAACAGTAGCTAGATCTTAAAGTGCCTGGATACAATGTAGGCATTTGGATTCTGCCTCTGGGGAGTTACTGAAGTATTTTAAGCAAGGGAGTAATAGGATCAGGTATGTGTTTAAAAAAAAAAAATCATTCTGGGTACAGTATGGAGAATGGAATGGAGGAGTTAAGAACAGAGCAAAAAGGCCAGTTAGAGTTGGTTCCTGTACACAGGTGAGATATGATGGTGGCTTGATGAGGACACAGGGTGGTGGTAATAGAAATGGAGAAAATAGCTGGACTCCAAAGATATGTAGGACTTGGTGATAGGCTGTATGTGGAAGTATCCAGGTTTCTTGCTTGGCCAACAGGACGGATGGGGAGGACTGAAAGACAGAAGGTTTGTACAGAATAGGAATTCCATTTTAGACATGTTGAACCTGAACTGGAAGTTAGCTCATGACCACAATTATTTTCCACCCTATCCTTGCTTTCACAGGAATGCTCCAAAATGGGAAGAAATTCGATTCATCCAGAGACAGAAACAAACCTTTCAAGTTCAGAATTGGCAAACAGGAAGTCATCAAGGGTTTTGAAGAGGGCGCAGCCCAGGTAGGATGAGGATCCTTGTTAAGGGGGATTTGAGGAGCTGGGGTTCTGGGCTCAGCACTCTGCCCTCCACCCTCACCCTATCACAGACCACTACTGCTTTGACTCCACTGTCAGGCATGGTGATGCCACCTAGTTTCAGTCGTGGCTTTGTGTCCCCACCCTTTTAGTTGCCAGCATGACTCCTTTCTGTCACTGGGGGCTCTCATCCCAAGCACATCTCCCCAGCTAGTTCTGAGCAAGCCTGTGAGCTACCAGCTGTTTGGGACTGAAGCAGCAGAAGAGTTGGGGTGGGGGAGGCCAAGGTGATTTTTTTTTTTAAACTTAAAAAAAAAAACCCAATTTCAGACTTGCAAAAACATTGCAGGTAGAGTTCCCATATACTCTTTACCCAGCTTCCCCAAATGTTAATGTTTTACATAACCATAGTACAGTGATGAAAACCAGGACATTAACATTGATACAATACTATTAACCAATCTATTCAAATTTTTGAGTTGGTTATTCAAAATTTAAAAATCGATTATTCAAATTTCACCAGTTATCCCACTAATGCCAGACAAGTTCTTGAGGACTGCTGTGATGAGCCCTGGTTCAAACTCTTCTTCTTTGCTCTGTGAAGTCACGTGATGCTCCTTGCTGTGGCCTCTAATCTCTAAATCTCTCTAATGAACTGCTTCTATCACCTACTTGAGCATGTACATGTACATGTGCTCTTTATACACCTCTTTAGGCTTCTCTGGAAGAAGGAAAAATTATGAACAAATAGAAGTGTTGGGCCATACACTAATTGAATAACCAGCAGTGTTTGTTGGATGAACGAATTTGAGACTACTTTGTAGAAGTTATTTTCCCGCAGTCAAGTCTCTGTTAGTCTGAGGCACAATCTGCATTTGTTACAACTCTTAGCATCACTTCAATGTGCCACGTATAAAACTCATCTCAGATCTTCAGAGTTACCATGAGGATGGTTTGGGAAAATGCCATAGTTATCTTACCTTTTTCTTTTAAATCAAGCTGGGTCCTCTTTCTCCTCTCCCCATCTGCCCCCATCCCTGCTAGATGAGCTTGGGGCAGAGGGCGAAGCTGACCTGCACCCCTGATGTGGCGTATGGAGCCACGGGCCACCCCGGTGTCATCCCTCCCAATGCCACCCTCATCTTTGACGTGGAGCTGCTCAACTTAGAGTGAAGGCAGGAAGGAACTGAAGGTGGCTGGAGATGGCTGCTGCTCACCCTCCTAGCCTGCTCTGCCACTGGGACGGCTCCTCCTGCTTGGGGCTCTTGATCAGTGCGCTAACCTCACTGCCCCAAGGCATTATCCATTCTCTCTGCCCAAGTTGCTCTGTATGTGTTCCGTCATTGTTCACGCGCATCTTTGCTTGAGGAAACTTCAGTTGCAGATTGAAATGTTTCAGGTTGTGCATTTTGCGTGATGCATGTAGTAGCCATTCCTGATCACAGAACAGATTTCTTGTTCGCACAATCTACACTGCCTTACCTTTACTTAAGCCAGACACACAAGGTGCTCAGACATGAAATGTACATGGTGTACACAGAGGGACTTGAGCCAGTTGCCTTTGCTGTCACTTTCTCTCTCAGAAATTCTGCTGACTTAAACGATGTCCTTTTTGGAAATGATATGAAAAATAAAGGCTCTGTGCTTGACAAATTCCTGTCCATCCTTATTGAAGGTAGAAAGTGCTTTAAGGACCACGTAAGTCAGTTGCCCTTGGGAAAAGAGTGGAAAGGAGAAGTAGCCAGGAGAGTGATAATAAATACAGTACAGGTTTCCCCCACTATCTGAAAGTAGAAAGTAGAGCATTCCTATGAAGCCTTTTGTAAGCTGAAATGGTATAAAGCGAAGAAGCAATTACCTGAGGGCACATCTTGCTTACGGATGCATGAAATAAATCGAGATAAAAGCACAGATGCTCACAGACACAGTTCAAAGCTATGACAGCTTGATGCCGAGATGCTGAGTATAGTTCTTGGGGAAGGAGCTTGGTGGTGTCACTTTCACTGCTCAGGGTTCATACTGCCTCTATAATGGCTCTGAATGCTATTTTTGCTTTTCTCCTTTTTTCAGAAGAGCAAAAATCCTTTCTGGATTTCTTTCGTGCAGCAAAAACAGGTACTCCTGCAGGTCTTTCCTAAAAGTGAATTAGCGTGAAGCAAACTTTCGAAAAGCAGCGGATACTTGTAGCTCCGACGTACCTATTGTACTTGCTGGGCCTTGTTCTATTTTTAATTTTTTCTAATTTTAAAATAAAATTACCACCAATCCTCTAAGCAGCCCCACAAGGTAGGTTATGACTTGCCACTCACCTCACAGGCTCAGAATTCCCCTCTGAGTAACTAAAGGAATACATTGTGCTCAAAACCCACAGTTTAGCAATCAAATGTGGGATTTGAAACTTTAGGTGATCAATCATGAAATCTACATTGGGACTTAGAATAAGAAGGATGAGCTCCCTTCTTGGAAAAGTGCATTTTGTGCACCTAAAGAAATGAGGGTGTGTTAGGCCTCAGAGCCACACACTAACTCACATTAGAAAGTTACTTTTGAAAATAAATGTGTGCTTATTTTCATGTAGATTTGCTCTAACTTTACAGTGGGGAATTACTTCTGAGAAGAATGTATGATTTTGAACTTGTTTTCACATATGCTGCTTATTTTAATCTACATTTATTATAACTTACAGGACTTTCCAGTTAGGTTTTACAACCAGCCTGCTTATTGATATGTGTTAGTGTACGTCAGGGGAGCCTGTGGCAATGTAGCTAAGAGATTTTTCTTTTAGTTGGCATGGGTGAGAAAAGCTCTTGGCCATAGTCAGAGTTATTCTGTCAGCGATGTCTTGGAATTGTTTCAAGACTGAGGGAGGGGCAGGTAACAGGTACTGTTAGTTTCCTTCATGGACTCATTGATAATACGTCACATGACGATACATGTGATATGGGGACACAACATCTTGATTATTTTATGTATCCCTTTTGTCTCCAAGAAGTCCTGGCTGTATTCCCCTGCTGAGGACTGAGGAGTTAATGAAGATGCAGTGCTTTAAGATGCAGAAAATGAAATGAGAAAGGGGCTGCTTTGCTTTTAATCACCAGTCCCTGTGCTCACCTCTGCAGTGGGACCAGACCAGTCAAAAGGTGCTGCACTCATTCCTTTCTGGGGGGTTTCCTTCAGAATGTCTTGGTTCCTAGCTTTCCTCAATGATACAAATGTCTATAATTTCTCAGAACTCAGCCGGTATAAAAGACAGTCACGTTTTCTGCTGTGACACCAATAGGATAACTAAAAATAGCACCAAGGACCATTTCAGGTGCCCATTATGGAGTCACATATAAGATCTCAGTCTAGAGTATTTATAGCCAACGTGGTAACAGGAGGCACTAAGAAGAGGTGGGGGTGGGGGGAAGCAAATACGTACTGGCTAGCACCTGGAGAGGATATGGTGCTAGGCTTCACAGGCCCTGCTTTACTGACACTCTTAAAACTGCACCTTCAATGCCTGGTGCAGAGGACTGATTGTAACTATGTCCTCAGCATTTTACTACACACAGACGTGGCAGAGCAGAGGCTCAGTATTTGTCCACTGAATTAAAGTTCTTGTAACATAACTGGAACAGGCTAAAAAATTTCCAAAGAATTAGAGGGCATTTTTTTAAACTCTTAACTTCAGGTCATGAAATTCAACTAACATATATTAATCAAAATGACAGACCTGCCGTAACTGTCAGTAGAAGGAATTTCCCCTTATTAATTTAAAACAACTTATACTAGGGGCAAGTCAGTCTGCCATTTAGACAAATCACACTATAAGTCTAATTTGTCGTCCCCTTACAAAAGTCTTTTAGAAAATTCTTTTTATATTTGTAAATACCTAAAAGCACACTGTGCATTACAAAAATTAGTAAGAAACTCATAAAAACATTCACAAGAAAATTACAGCTGTGGCTCCTTTGTCATCTTCCTGCCCTTATAGAAATGACTCTTTCTACTCTTTAACAGTGCTTTCAAAAAGCACTCAGACATAATTAATAAATAAGACAATTATTTCTTCATTTTCAATAGTAGGCTTTGAGAAGACAGTACAAAAAGTATAAAATAGCCCATTTTCTTACAGTAATGTTAGATTTGAAAGCTAAATGCATTTAAAAGTAGAATAGGCTTTTGTCCATTTAAATGATTCAGTGCTTGTACCCTTCAAATTGATTCTGGGTTATAGTTATATACAAAACAATTAGTCCATGTTTTTCCATTTGGCCCATGCCTAAACTATAAAAAGAAAATTATAGCTATCTCCTCCAAGCTGCTGAGCTATGATGAATGTGGTAATAACCATACTATTTCCACGCCATGGGAGTCTGTGATTATAAGAATAAACATTAAGTATTTTATTTATGGCAAAGATAAACTGTGAGCTAAGGTCCAAAATATACACAGACACTTACTAACTAAAGGGAAAAGTACATAAATACATCTTAGACGTGTAACAACAAATAGCACTACCCAAGCAGCTTGCTCTCACATTTCTAACCATGTGCTGTCATCTGAACGACGATTTCTAGAATAAACCTGTAAGGACAAGGGTACCCATACTGACAAAGGTACGTTGTTAACTGTAAAGCAAGTATTCAAGTGTACTCATGAGGCTAGTAACTAGTTGATGTAAAAAAGCAGCTTTTGGACTTCCTCGGCAGTCCACTGGTTAAGACTTGGCGCTTCCAATGCAAGGGGCTCGGGATCGATCTCTGGTCGGGGAACTAAGATCCCACATGAGGTGCGGCCAAAAAAGTATTTAAAAAAAAAAAGTAAAAAGCAGCTTTTTATGTAAGCATTTTATTCATTCACTCAACATGATAAACTTTGGATCTGCGAAGTGGAGATACCTATACCTTCACTAAGTTGTTATGGAGATTTCATTATTAATAGACATTCAATAAATAACAATACTCTTAACAAGTTCCTTTGATGGCTAAGCACTGTACTGGTCACTGGAGGCATTAAGAATATCAAAAGGTCCCCATCCTCAAGAAACTCAGTCTCTAGGACCACCTACCACTGAACAATTCTTGATACGGTTCAAATGCTGTTTTATTATTTTTTTTCTGGTATAATACAGGAGGAGAAATTTTAAGAGAAAACACTGACATGTTTTACAAAAAGCTACAAGTTTATTAACATAATATATTCTAAAATATATCAAAGTTTCAAGGAGGTCTTTTTGAATCTCAAATAAGAAATCACAACATTCACTATTAGTTAAAAAAAAAAGGGTAGTGGTGGTCATTCATGGGTTTTAAACAGTCCAAAATGAAAATGCAGAAAACGTTTACTTTGGTGGATCTGTGTTGATGCCGTATTTCTCCTTGAGAAGCTTCAACTGTTCTTCCTTCTTCTTTGTGTCCATCTTCTGAAATGCCTGAAAATGTGGTAAGCATCAAAGTTAACAGTTACCAATCTACAGTCAAATGAATTTCACCAATAGCAGTAGCTAGAAAAGAACTCAGGGTACACATCTCCCCTAGCGCTGGTACAGCTCTCTACTAACTCTTACATGGGGTCCCCACGTGATGAGAACCATGGCCATACTTACCCTGTTGGCATTATAGTACAAAACCACGAGGTATCTGTTGCAAACATTGAATCCTGACAGGTGATCACACGCATTCTTGGCATCAAAGATGTCTTCATAGACCACATAAGCTGTTCCTCTAGTTTCAGGTGTGTTCCCCCTACCGAGTTGAATCGGACTTAATTAAAATACACATTTACCTGAAAACCATTAAAGGAAATAGATACTATGGACAGGTATGCTGGATAAGCCTATAATTTCTCAAAACATGTAATTTTTGTTTTTATTTTAAGTAAAATAGCTCAGGTTAAACTTACTGTTATATCAAGAATACTAATATGGCTACTAAAGCAACAGCAGCAAAGAACTAGCTTGAAACTTTCAGTTTTCATGTTCACTGCTCTAGTCTTTCCTACTTCTCATACTAAGAATCAATTTTCAGTTTTACACTGGAAAGTATGCTACCTTAGGATGATAGTTGTGATTAGTCAGCAGTGTCTAGAATGGGGTTTTTCTTACTATGCATTTATGCAACAGAACCAATACTTTAGTTATTTACCACACTAGTCCCTTGTTTCTAAAGATTCTGATTTTCTCCCTCACTCTAATTTTAGTTCCAGTCCTTAAAAATAAGACAACCTCGGGATCTCCCTGGCGGTCCAGTGGTTAAAACTCCGAGCTTCCACTGCAGAGGGCATGGGTTCAATCCCTAGTCAGGGAACTAAGACACATACCACACAGTGCGGCCAAAACCACTCCCCCAACAAACAAAAAAACCCACAAAAAATCTCCATCAATGTAGGGGACAAAAGTTTCTGGGTAATATTTTACTAAAGTTTACCAAATCCATAAAACTAAAACCATTTTGTGTCTGTAGAAGGAGCTGGGGTTGGAAGGAAGCCCCTACCAGGAAGATAGCAAAATTATAAATGATACACAGGAAAACAGCAACCACCATCCTTTATGGCCAGGAAAGGATGTCCTCCAATGTAAAGAGCCAATGTAGTTTCTTACACTTTTCTTAGAAGATTCATTGCTTGCTTGCTTATGTATTTATTTGGCTGCACCACGTGGCATGCGGCATCTTAGTTCCCCAACCAGGAATTGAACCTGTGTCCCCTGCAGTGGAAGCTCGGAGTCCTAATCACTGGACCACCAGGGAATTCCCCCAAGATTCACTGCCCTTTTAAAACAAGCGTCAACTCCCAACTTTCACACATTCATTTTTAATAATATCTGCACTTTTATGCATTACACAGCCCTGTGTAGCTGGAGAAAAGGGCTGGGTCTCTGGAGGGATTGGGTTTGAAGTGTGCTTGTTGGTGGGGTTACCTGTGAGCCAGAGCAGAATGCTGGAAGGTGGCTGGAAGTGGAAAGCGGAAGCTGGATCTCACTCATGGATATGGGGCTGCTTCTTGTGTAGGTGTTCCTTGCCACCTCCTCTCCTCACCTCACCAGCTTCCGTTAGGGGAGGAGCTAGGGAAGTGTGAGGAGCAACAAACTGCAGGTGGCAGATGGCCATGTGCTTGTGAGTGGGGACAGCTGGCAGAGGTCCCATTCAGCTTATGCTCCAGTAAGCTAAAGATGGATCCCCTTTCCTCCATCTGTGTTCTATCCACCCAATGCAACTGCAGAATAAGGTTTATTAACTGCCACAGTCCCTGCAGAGGTTCAAGGAAAGGCAGTGGGCCCCATGGGAAGGGGAGGCACCTGCCTAGATTTGATCTAGGATGAGACTACAGTCTTGGGCGCTGGTCAGAGCTTGCGCTTCCTGTAAAAGGGAATGGATAGGTATAGGGCGCCGGGTGGTTGGAGGGTGCCAGTGTCATCAAACACTCTCACTTTGTCAGGTTACATGGGCCTGATGAAAAATTTTATAATATTCTTTACTTTCTGCAAATAATCTAACAACTTTTGGACTTTTGACTTTTAACCATTTTCTAAAATGCTTTAGGTATGAAAATTGGGACTACCCAAAGGAAAAAAAACACTGTCCCTAAGATTTTCCCAAAAAGTCTACCTAATTTTTCCTTCAGAATAAAACCATAAAAAACTCAACAACAATTTAAGTTCCTAAAGGGCAAACATGACCTTATATTTTATTTTACTCCCACAGTGCTATGCATTCAGCAAGTGCTAATAAGCATTTGAAGGGTGGAGATCTACTTTCTCCTATTAGTTCTCTCACACATCTTTTCTCCAGGAAGCTAACAGAACAAATCAAAACAAAACAAAAGCATCTCTCTTCTTTCCTCTTACATCTTCTTAGGAAGTAGAATAGGGAGAGGCGCTAATTCCATTTTAAAGACTCTCCATCTCAATTTAAAAAAGCGGTAGGGATGAACCTAGTGGCAGGGCAGGAATAAAGATGCAGACGTAGAGAACAGACTTGAGGGCACGGGGCTGGGCGGGGTGGGGGGGAACTGGGACGAAGTGAGAGAGTAGCATGGACATATATATACACTACCAAATGTAAAATGGATGGCTAGTGGGAAGCTGCTGCGTAGCACAGGGAGATCAGCTCGGTGCTCTGTGACGACCTAGAGGGATGGAATAGGGAGGGTGGAAAGGAGGCTCAAGAGGGAGGGGAGGGCTTCCCTGGTGGCGCAGTGGTAGGGAATCTGCCTGCCAATGTGCGGGACACGGGTTTGTGCCCCGGTCTGGGGGGAATCCCGCACACCACGGAGCGGCTGGGCCCGTGAGCCATGGCTGCTGAGCCTGCGCGTCGGAGCCTGTGCTCTGCAACGGGAGAGGCCACAGCAGGGAGAGGCCTGTGTACCACAAAAAAAAAAAAAAAAAAAAAGAGGGAGGGGATATGGGGATATATGTATACATATAGCTGATTCACTTTTATTGTACAGCAGAAACTAGCACAACATTGTAAAGCATTTATACTGCAATGAAGATGTAAAAAAAAAAAAGACTCTCCATCTCAAGCGCCCCAGCCCCTAATTATCAACCTAATTTCTTGATCTCCATATTGTAATTTTAATTAAAAACATGTACTTGCTACCTACTATATGTTAAGCACTAAGTCAACATTATTTTCTTGATTGGTGGTAAAAGCTTAAAGTGAAAACAAGAAAACCTAATCATGTAACTTAACCTCTCTGAGCTTTAGCTGCTTCATGTGTCAAATAGTGACATCAGGCTCCATCACCTGTCCTACCTTACTCATGGCTTTAATAATCAAAATCAAAGCACCGAGAGTCTACTACATGCCAATTAAGGTGACCAATTATCCTACATGTGAGGAAAAAGCTGGGCAACTTGTCTAGGGTCACATGGCTAGTAAAAGGGCCTGCAGTAGAATCTCGTCTCCTGAGCCCCAAGTCAGGGATGCTTCTGTACACTATTCTTGTATGTCTAGAACAGGAGTTCTCAACCTAGAGTCCATGTACCCACTGAAATCACTTGCAAAACGTTGTGTGTATTCTGTAGAAAGGGTCAAAAGCTTTTATCAAATATGCAAAGAGAGTTCCTAAAAAGGACAGCTGCTCTATAACACTTCATTTTCATCCCTGTTTGAGTACCAATGATGATATATTTCTAGCTCTTGGTTTACTTTTTGGAGGGATAGTGATCATTGTAAAGGAGAGTCCTCAAGATCTCAGAGTTCTAAAAGCCACGGAGGAACTCTCAAGTCATGAAAGAAAATGTATTAAGAAAGGGATATTCCAATTAAAAATAAAAAGCTTAGAAATCCTCTTAGATGGACTCAGGTAATTGGCTTATGTATACTAGTTAAAATGACAGCAGCTGTGGTACTGTGTAGAGATTCAATTTAGAATCAGAAGATTTTATCACTAAATAGCTGTGTGAAGCTAGAAAGGTACTTTACTCTCTAAGCCTTAGTCTCACCTGTGAAAGAGACACTCTCACCTCCACACAGGGCTGTAGTGTTGGTGATGCAAACAAAAGCACCTATTACAACTGGCATATAGCAGATGTTAAACATCATTTGAAGGTATGAACCCCAATCTTTAAATTAAAACATGGGTTTATGTTATAATTATTTTGCCCTATACTTTTAAATCTTCAATAGAAAGCTATAGTTGAAAAAAAAAGCCTTTTTCTGTTACTTTTATATCCCTTTGCACAGCTTATTCAGAAATTCTGGAATCAGTAAAGGAGATGGTGAAGAGTGTTGAGAGAGTTAGAGTTAATGCATATAAAAACCACAGTAGAGTACTTCTTAACAAACAGTAGGTATGTAATAAATGTTGGTTCTTTCTCTTCCCACCCATTCCCCTCAAACCACTCATTACTACTTCATGCTCTCTATAATTTCACAACTACCATTCTTGGCTCTCACTGAGCTGGATCATGAGGGTCTCTGTACGTACTTTTCCCTTGGTCTCTAGGCTCTTGGTTAGGCCCTCTGTCAGCTATAATTCTGAGATTATAAATTACACAATCATTTTCTTTTAAATGACATTTCAAATGTCTCAGTAAGACTCACACTCTGATTTGACGAATAGGTCCATATTTCCCAAATATATCATACATTTCTTCAGCCGTGATTTTGTAGGGCAAATTTCTTATATACAAAATTCGATTTACTTCAGGTGGAAGTCGAATCTAAAATGAAAAATAATGTGTTGTCACTATAATCAGAGGCAGGAGTGCTATCATTTAAAAAAAATTCTCATAATAAATTCTAATAAAGATGATGCATAATTTTTATAAGCCAAGAATTATAATCTGATATTACTGAAAATGGCACGCTCTTTGGAAAAGCATTGGTTTTAGGGAGGACTATTAGTAGGAACTAATAAGGGGCTACTACAAAACCCAGGTTTTCAGTCACTACAGGTAAACAAAGATCTCCAACCTCATTTAAAAGTCCTCAATGCCACAGACATGTGTGGGACAGAACAAGGGAACTGTTCCTGTTTGCTGGATAATAAAACTCCCACTGATGACCATTCTCGGGTCTTCTCAGGAACTTGTTCTATCAATGATCTCTTTCTTTTGAATTTACAGCCTTTCCCTCACCATTGGCTTCTTTTATTACTCACGTGAGCAGCTGCTTATGTACTCCCAACTGTTACACAAAACAAAACACTTATTTGGATCCCTCTTCATTCACTCAAATATTTAATAAGTGCCTTCGTTAATACACCAGGCAAGGCAAGGAATTAGGATTACAGAGTGAAGGAAAAAAGACAAGTTTTCTGCCTTTCCTGAATTTATCAGCCCTCTATTTGCTATCCTATCTTGCTCTTTTTTCTTTTCTCTCAGTCAAGCATATGAAAAGAGGCAGGTTATACTCACTGCTTCTTTAGTTCATAACACTCATCAGCCTACCACAATCTAGCTCCTACTCCAGCAGGCTGATGAAAAATGCTTTTATGCACTAAGACCTTTCACTTGCAGTGTTTTTTTTTTTTTTGCATTAAAAAAATTTTTTTTGGAGTACAGTATTCAATTCTCATCAACTTAATTTCTCTGAGGCTTCTGACACTGTTGACTATTACGTTTTTGACCTTTCTTGACACTCTTTCCTTGGATTCCTCCTAACTCTCTGGCTAGTTGTTCTCAGTCTTCTTTGTCATTAAAATAGGCTCTTCCACAGAGTTTCACCTTTAGACTTCTTGACTCTCTGTATACTCCCCTTAACTCTACATTCTCTTAACCATACACGTTTTCCACACTGAGTCGATGACTCTCAAATATGTATCTCTGGTCCAGATTTCACTCCTGTGCTTCTTATTAACATACTTAATTACATACTAGACATTAATTTGCTCCATAACTATTAAACTGGCAACTACTTCAGGCATTAACCTAAGTGTTGTATAAATGGAAGAATAAGATACTTATTCCCTGCCCTCAAATGGTGACAAATGGTAAACAAATAAGTACAATAAAGTTTTAGACTTTAAGATTTAAGGTTAAGTTCAAATAGATGATAAACACTGTCAGACAATCACAATATACATCTCCAGTAAATCTGCTTTCTCACTCTGCAAGAGACTATATCACATTTTCCCTTCTTTCCTCAAACCTTACCATCACCACTCCCTCTAACATCCGAGTTGAGCTGTATCCTCTCTTCCCTGCTCATCCCAGGTGATAACCTTGGCTCTTGTTTATTGGAGAAAATAGATGCGACCAAATGGTAAGTACCTTATATTCAATATGCATTCATGCATATCCAGCCACTTTCCCTCTCATTGCTATGCCAACCCCTCACCTACCCCAAACTACTCCTGAACTTAACCCACCTTTCTCCTACATCATCAGTTTCTCCGGCTCTACTGGATCATTCCCATTGGCATACAAATACACCTTGTATCACACATCCTAAGAAAAGTTAACTATCATCCAATTTCTTTTCTCCCTATTTACGAGAAAATTTGTGGAAAGAGCTGTCTCCATTTTCTCAACTTCTACCTTCTTTTCATCCCACCACATCCCACATTTCATCCACTGAAATGATTATCATCAAAGTTACCAAAAATCTTTATCTCACTATATTTACCTGTCTTCACCTTACTGTACCTCTCAGCATCTTAAGATCTGACTACTCTTTCTCCTAAGATAATTTTTCTTAGGTTTCCATAACACCCCGACTCCCTAATATTACAATGTAAGCAGCAGGCCTTTCTGTTTTATTCTAGGTATCTCCGATACCTAGACTAGTGTCTGGCACATAGTAAGTGTTCAATAAATATGACTGATTTATTGTATCCTATCTCTCAAGTCTGGTACATACTAGGTGCTCAAAATTATCACTGAAAACATTAATGAAGGATCCAAAAAGCTCCATGATCTGAGGAGACTTCCAGGTTCCAGCTGCCTGTTAAGCATAAGTTATTTATTGCGGACTCATCTGTGCTACCGACTTTTAGGCCGAGGAGAAGATCCTGACGCCGGGTCCTCGGTGCAGGTGAAGCAACACAGGCTGTTAACACTATCACTGACACTAGGATAACAGACTTAAAGGAACTCTCAAAAGGGGTAGGGGCGGAAGTGTGGCTCAAGGAGCACATCCCTAAGGACCGGTCCAGGATGGAATCCCCCCTGACAGGTCAGTAACTTCTGGGCTTCCCCGCCTAGGGGATGGAGGAAGGCCAAGAATGCTCTGATTACGCCAATGAGAAAGGCCAGCAGCGAAGTGCTCCCCCTCCTCGACAGAAGTCCCAGACACTCACGTTCGCTCTTTTGGCCGCTTGCATCGCCATCTTGGCAGACTGATGAGGTTACCGCAGCAAATACGTGAATTCCTCCACACTCCTCCGAAGCTCGCTCAGCTTCGAGTGCAACAAGGCGTCAGACCCAAGACATCAACGTCCAGACCCCGCCGGAAGCTGTTCTAACACACCGGAATACCACCGTCTCACGCCGAAACGTGCTGACGTAGTCTCCCCTCAGGAAAAGACTCCGGGGCAAAACAGGGCTGAGAGACTTAAGAGGCCGGAAGGTTGAAAGGCGGGACCTGGGCTTAAGAAGGGGCGGTGTTCCGGTCGCGGAGGCCCAGAGCAGCGGAAGCTGGCAGAAGGGGGTGGAGCCTGAGGAGAGCTGTGAGAGCTGGGTCTGCGCCTGGGTGAGTTGCCGGGGAGGGCGGGGACTACAGTGGGGTCCGGGCCTGCGGGGCGCGCGCTGCTGTGCGGGGGATGCGTGGGTGTGCCTGGGCCCCTGACAGTGCACTAAGACGAGCCTGCAGGGCTCTGGCTGATTGGGTCGTGGCCGACGCTCTACTCCGTACCCAGAACCCCTGGCGCTGGCTCAGCCCCCAAAGTTCAGCATCAGCTGACCGGGCCTCTTCTGTAATCTCCTCGGCGATGCCAGTCCCGACTCCCACCTCACCCCCACCCTGACGGCCACAGTCCACGCGCCACTCTTCAAGTCCACTCTTTATTTCCTTAGACCGGCTTTGCACTGATCGTTTGAGGCTCGGAGAGGAACAGGGGATTACAGGCGAGCCTGGTGTAGCGCCCGGTCGCCTGAGTACTGTGAATTTTCTCCAAGTTTGCTCTTGGAAGACCTGAGGTAGCCTTGTCCTGTACTGCCCCTCCTCCTTCACTGGGGCAGCTCCAGGACGATTTTGCCCACATTCTTGTTAGTCTCCATGTACGCATGGGCTTCTTGGATTTCAGTTATGGGGTAGACTCTGTCCAGAACCGGCAGTAAACTTTGAGGGTTCCCCGTGGAGAAGTGGGGCAAAATTTGATCTGTGAAAGCCTTCACCAGCATCTGTTTGTACTAAGATAAGGAAAAGGAGACCATCAGCCTGGACAGAGGCCTCACCTTGCCACTCCCCACGCTGCTTAGTCTTTCTGCTTTCTCTGAAACTTGTACACATCTGAAAAGTCACACAAGGGTATGTAATACCTTCACTACCAGCATGTATGTGCATGTCCCTAGATTTGTAAGCTCTATTCTGTCCCAGATAAAGACCGAAGCTTGGAGAAAATATTAGTGTCACTGAAAGCTGAAGGGCTGTTTTTAAATAAAGACTTCAAGCAGGAAGCAGCCACAGACAGGACTTAATATAGGTTCAATTCAAAAGGGATGCTTAACCTCTGCTATCCCCCCAGCAGTTGTGAAACCTTGTTACAAAACTCCCAAAGCTGGCACCTGCTGGAATGCCACACAGAAAAGATTTCATGAATGTATAATCTGTTAAAGGTAGAAGCTTACTAACCTTACTTACCTAAGAGGCTTTCTTAGCACACTGAGAACAGTTCTGCCTTTGAAAACAAAGTCTTGGAACTATTAGTAGTATTTCCTAATATGGTCAATGCTTTGTTCATTGTTATAAAGTTTACATAATACATTACCCTCTTTCCAAGATGTTGAGGCCTTTATCAACCAATTTTAATTAGTTCTGTGAAATTAGGTTACCTATTTATACACAGAGGGGCAGGTTTCTATTAATACATAGGCTCTCTAACTTAATATATGATCTTACTTTCTCAGGATTATGTGAATGAATCACACTTTTATGGATAATAGTTAAATCACATTTTCTTTTCACCCATCACTCACCTTTTTGTCCCTAGATCTTAGCAGACTGGTGATCAGACTTCCTCCTTTAAAGAGTATCTTTGAAACCAGAGGCCCACTGATGTCAGCACCTCCCGTCAGACCATAGAGAACCCAGCGACCATCAAGAGCTAGGCAGTTGACATTTTTCTCCCAGTAGGAGCCGCCTATGCAGTCTAGAATAAGGTTGACTCCAGCGCCTTTCACATGAAACACAGATATATGATGCTAGTCAGACACAGAAAGCTTGGTGTGAAATAAGATTACATGGTATATTTGTGGAAATATGGGTATAAATAAATACAAGTGCAAGCAGTAAATCTATAGGTTGGAACTCAGAACATTGCTTATAGAAACATGGTTGTAAATGGAGTTTAGTTGGCTGAACTCTATTATACATGTGTGATATTATACATGATCATATTTTATGATCCCTGCCACAGCAGGAGGGAAATGGGGCAGCACCATGATCTGGTATTTCCCCTGACCTCCACGTAAGTAGAGAACCCACTGGCACCCAGGGGAATAGGGGAGATCCACCCCAGGCTACAGGACAGGCTAGTCCATCTCTAAGTTATCAAGTGTCTGAGCTGGGTTGCCTGAATCATGGCTTTGCTAGCTTTGTTTTCATCTCTCCTTTTTGACTCATGTGGAACAACGGAAGGGGATGAGCCAAATATATGCAGGTTCAGTTTCAGAATATAGAGGCATACACATCTACTCACCCATTTAGGGAGCTACCTACCCAAGCCTACTCTGACCAGCTCCAAACTGGTTTCTGCTCCATGCCTCCTGTTAATTCACTGCAGAGTGGCTGGTTGGGAAAAAGAGGTCCTGAATAATTCCAGGCCAACTCTGTGTGATTATCCACTTTCTAAAAAGCATATGAATCATATCACTTACAAGAATGCACAGGAAAATCATCTTAGTCCTAAATACTGCCTGCCTGTCTCCAGTGGTCAAACACCAGAGTACTAGAATTTGGCCTGGGCAGTTGTTGTGCTTTTAGCAGAGGGGAGACAGATCCAGAGGCAACTCTGAGGCTGGTGAGGATTTTATTTAATCATCTCTGAAACTCCTGCTGAATTGCAGAAGCTTTATTTACCTTTGCTGAATTTCAGTGTTGCTTCAGAAAAATCCTCTTCTTTGTAATTGAATCCAGCAGCTGCTCCAAGCGTTTCTGCCATTTGAAGCCTGTGCTGGGAGCCAGCTGTGTGACCAGAGGAACAGCTCCAGCCATCTGGGTAAGTTGGATGGCAGCTGTGCCCACACCACTTGCTCCTGCATGGATTAGCACAGAGTCTCCAGCCTGAACATTTCCTGCGACAGAAAGTACAGGAACCATTTTCTTTGCTTTGCAACTGCTACACATTCTCCACATAGGCTTATTCTACCATGATCACCTGGCCCTGAGACCACCAAATGTCAAATCTCTGGCTGTTTTGAGAGCACATATTGACTTTTTGTCTTACTGCCTCTGGTCAAAGTGGGAAACAACTTTTGGAAACAGTTACTAGCAGCCACATCCATAATCTCTGTTCTACCTGTGAAATAATACGAAAACGTATCTCTGACCTATACCTGAATGAGTAAGAATAACCACCATTCCCGCTGTCACTACCTGAAGGCAGCCCCTCTTCAGTCTGAAACTGGCCTCCAGCTGGTCTCACAAATCCAGGCCCCACACACAGCCACCAGGCTCCTCCTGAAATGGAGCTTTCATTATGTCACTTTCTCCTCAAAATGTCAAGTGGTTCTTGATTGGTTTTCGTGTCAAGTCCAAATAGCCTGCCATTCAAGGCCACCACAATCTAGTTGCAGTCTCATCTTTCATAAATTACAGTTGTCATCCTTCACTTCTGAGTGAAGCAGCTGATCTCACCTTGACCCTCTTAGGCCACCTTGGTATGCCATCTGTCCATCACAGCTCTACCACCCTTCAAGGCCTTCTGTTCCAGAAAGCCTTCTCGGACCCCCTTTGCCCACACCAACTTTTCCCATCTTGAGCTTCTGTTGTAGTTAGAGCCAGGGCCACCCTTCCAAACACTGTGGTTGTCTTGCCAGTTACACTGGTCTCCCCAAAGCCAGGGACCCTCATGTAAGCTCTTTGCTGGCCTCAGTGGGATTGGGGAGGAATTAAAGAGTTGATTGAATGGCTTCTTCTGCTGTGCTAGGGCTCCCAGAGAGAAGCTTAGCCTGACTGAGAAGCTGGGACTACTGCTGGGCTTACTGTGTGAAGATGTGCACAGGCCTTTCATCCAGCGCTTTCCAGGTTTTCTATGTGCTAACCATAATTTTCAGCCTCAATATTGCTGCACAGTATGAGGACCTGATACTACTGATGGTACAGTAGGCTGAGGTGCTGGGGTTGGGTGTGGCTCAGTGGCCAGATCAAAGCTGCCCTGCAGGACTGCTGGGTTCTGAGGTGGCTGAGTCATGAAGCAATTGAACCATGCTGTATGGAGTAAGCATGAGGTAGGGTGAGGTGGTCCTTACCCAAGAGATGTAACAGCTGGGAGGCGGTGAGCCAGGCCTCTGGGATGGCGGCAGCCTGGGGCATGGTCAGTCCTGCCGGGATGGGCATGAGGAGCCCTTCGGGGACAGTGACATACTGGCCCCCGCTAGGCAGCAGAACTATGGCTGGGTCCCCAATCTTTCAGTGTCCCTGGCAGCCAGGCCCCTGCTCTGCCACGTGTCCAGGTGCCTCGAGTCCCCAAATGTTGCTGGCTCCTGGGGGTGGGGCATACTGGCCTTGTCTCTGTAGAGAAAGGGTGCACTAAGTAGTAAACGTGATCAGAATTCTGTGTGTCACCGTCCCTGGCCCTCTTCCCATAGCCCCTTTTTTTTTCCAAGACAAAGTTCAGGGTAAAGTAAGGTGTTTTTTTTTTTTTTTTTTTGCGGTACACGGGCCTCTCACTGTTGCGGCCTCTCCCGCTGCGCAGCACAGGCTCCGCACGCACAGGCTCAGTGGCCAAGGCCCACGGGGCCAGCCGCTCCGCGGCATGTGGGATCCTCCCGGACTGGGGCACGAACCCGTGTCCCCTGCATCGGCAGGTGGACTCTCAACCACTGCACCACCAGGGAAGCCCTAAAGTTAGGTTTTTTAATTCAAGAAAAAAGAGAGCAGAGGTGATTTGTTTCATGCAAATAAGAGACTGTAGGTCCCATAATCAGTGGATGTCTAACTGGTAGAGTCCTTAGCTATTTCTCTCATCTAAACCCCTTGTTTTACAAATGAAGAAACTGAGACCTGGGCAGGACAGGGAAATGCCTTGTCCAAGGTGGCAAAGCAAATTAATAGCAAGACTGGGAATAAAACCGTGGACTCCTTTTCTTTTCAATTTAATTAAATTAATTTTTTTATACAGCAGATTCTTATTAGTTATCTATTTTATACATATTAGTGTATACATGTCAACCCCAATCTCCCAATTCATCCCACCACCACCCCCGACCCCCCACCCCCACCCCGCAGCTTTCCCCCCTTGGTGTCCATACATTTGTTCTCTACATCTCTGTCTCTATTTCTGCCTTGCAAACCAAACTGTGTACTCCTTAATGATAGTTCTGATATATCAAGTGCCAGGCTCTGTACTTGCTCAACACAGTCTTCAGAAGCCTTCAACCAGATGCTTGAGACCAGAGGGACTGAACTAGGAGTGTGCATCTGAACCATTTGAGGAGCCTTTTCAAAGTACACATGCCTGGGTCCTGGTCCTATTTATTTTGAATAAGTGCCTCCTGTGATTCTGGTGTACATTTCTTAATTCAAAAAATGCAGCTGGCCTAGTTTACTGCTTCAAAAAGAAGTCAGAAGAAAATTCTTAGAGTACTGCCCCCTGCCAGCTCTGGGACCCTCAGAGTGGAAAGAATACAGACTTTGGAGCCTTAAGACAAAGACCTCAATTTGAGTCACAGTTCCCCTGGTTACTAGTGTGTGGCCTTGGGGGGGCTTCCCTGGTGGCGCAGTGGTTAAGAATCCGCCTGCCAATGCAGGGGATACGGGTTCGAGCCCTGGTCCGGGAAGATCCCACATGCCGCGGAGCAGCTAAGCTCGTGTGCCACAACTACTGAGCCTGCTCTCTAAAGCCTGCGAGCCACAACTACTGAAGCCCGTGTGCCTAGAGACTGTGCTCCACAATAAGAGAAGCCACCGCAATGAGAAGCCTGCCCACCGCCACTAAGAGTAGCCCCCACTGGCCACAACTAGAGAAAACCTGAACGCAGCAACGAAGACCCAACGCAGCCAAAAATAAATTAGTGTGTGGCCTTGGGCTCATTGCTGAACCTCTCTAACCCTCAGTTTCTTTATCTGTCGAATACAAATGGTGAACAGGGCTGCCTGAGGAGTAAAGGAGATAGAGCAAGGTCTAACACTCGCGCACGGGAGCACACACACACACACACACACACACACACACGCACGCACGCGCGTCCAGTCTCCTTATCTGCAAACCTGAGCAGACAGTGGTTTGATGCAGGGTGGACTCTGCTGTGCGAACACCCCTGTATTTTGTGTAAACAATGGAGGCTAAGTGGTTCTAGTTTCAGAACCCCCAGCACGCATGATGAGCATTAATGGTAGTGCCTTAGGTCTTTCCTTCATCCGGTGAATATTTATTTTCATTTATTTATTTATTTATTTTTGCGGTAAGCGGGCCTCTCACTGTTGTGGCCTCTCCCGCTGTGGAGCACAGGCTCCGGACGTGCAGGCTCAGCGGCCATGGCTCACGGGTGTAGCCGCTCCGCAGCATGTGGGATCTTCCCGGACCGGGGCACGAACCCGTGTCCCCTGCATCGGCAGGCGGACTCTCAGCCATTGCGCCACCAGGGAAGCCCCTGGTGAATGTTTATTGAAGAACCTGGAGTCCCGCCCAGTCCCAGCCGCTGCCAGACCCCTGGGTACCTGGAGTAAGTCCGCCCGGTTCAGGGCGCTGGCTGCCACCTTCAGGAGGACTTCACCCTCCCCTGGGCTTGGCTTGGCCACTTCCTTCAAGTAAAGGTTTTCTGGTCCTCCGGGCTTATCAAAGTGCACAGCTAACAGGTTCTCTGAGGACACAGGGTAGACCGAGGTTCTTTGAGGGGCGCAGCGACCCCTGCCGGCCAGCGGCCTCCCTCAGTCCGTCCGGCCCCAACCCCCTGAGCGCCTTCCCGCGGGGACCCTGCAGCCTCCGGACTGACCCCACGCGGAGGACACAGGCTGGGACGAGGTGCAGAGAGGATGGCCGTGCGGGTTGGCTGCGGCGGAGCAGGAAGACACTGAAGAGCGTCAAGCAAGTTTCATTCCCTCCGAGTTGGAATCCCCCGCCCGCCAGGGTCACTGGAGCCCATGAAAGTTATTTACTTGCTCTGGGTGGCCCCCTCTGCTGCTCCAGGTGACGCGGCGTGGTCCTGCGCCCCCTGCGAGTCCTCGGAGCAGTGGCGCTGCCTCGGCCACCACCACAATGGACGGCTGGACTCTGGGTAGTGCAAACGGTGGGGCTGACCCTCCCCTTCTTCCTTCGCCTCCTTTCCCTTTAAAATGCAAAGCTAGTGGCGGCAAATCAGATTTTCTTTAACTTTGAGCCTCTGGAATCTAGTCTTTCTCTTGGTTTGGCGTGAAATGCTGTTCCAGCCCTCACTTTGAGAAAACTTTTCCGCTCTCTAGGCAGCAAGACGCGAACTCTTGGCAGGCGATCGGTCCATTTCTCAGTCAGGCCAGGCTTTTAGCCCATTTGGGCTTTAAGTCTGGCTTCCTGCCCTTCTTGTGGGCAGGCGTCCCAGTAGGGTGGGCAAGCAGGGTGCTGCTGAGAAAAAAGAGGAGCATTAGGGGCAAAGGGAAGGTAAAACAGTCCCGGGATTCTTGTCACTTCTGCGGTTCCTCCAGTCTTTCCAGGGGATGAGGGAGCGGCCTCTGGAAGACGCTGCCCAGTGAGGCAATTTAGCCTGGTTAAAAGCTGTATAAATAGGCTACATCAGGGTTTCTCAACCTTGTTGCAATTGACATTTTGGACTAAATTTTTTTGTTGTGAAAGACTGTCCTGTGCAGCTTGGGATGTTTAGCAGCATCCCTGGTCTCCACCCACTAGATACCAACAACACCCCTATCTAGTTGTGACAATAAAAAAATGTATCGGCATTGCCAGATATCCCTTGGGGGGCAAAATTACTTCTAGTCAAAAACCACTGGGTTGGAAGAATACACACGTATGTGCGCCTGTGTAAAAACAAGATAGGTAGCTTTTTTTCTTTTTTTTTTTTTTTTTTGCGGTATGTAGGCCTCTCACTGTTGTGGCCTCTCCCGTTGCGGAGCAAAGGCACCAGACGCGCGGGCCCAGCGGCCATGGCTCACGGGCCCAGTGGCTCCGCGACATGTGGGATCCTCCCAGACCGGGGCACGAACCCGTGTCCCCTGCATCGGCAGGCAAACTCTCAACCACTGCGCCACCAGGGAAGCCCAAGATAGGTAGCTTTTTTTTCCTCCCCTGCTGGGGGACGGCAGGAGGGCAAAAAAAAAAAAAAATCGGATACTTATCTTTATTTTTTTAAATAAATTTTTGTTTATTTATTTATTTTTGACTGCGTTGGTTCTTTGTTGCTGCGCAGGGCCTTTCTCTAGTTGCGGTGAGCGGGGGCTACTCTTCGTTGCGGTGCACGGGCTTCTCATTGCGGTGGCTTCTCGTTGCAGAGCACGGGCTCTAGGCGTGTGGGCTTCAGTAGTTGTGGCACGAGGGCTCAGTAGTGGGCTTAGTTGCTCTGCGGCATGTGGGACCTTCCTGGACCAGGGATCGAACCTGTGTCCCCTGCCTTGGCAGGCGGATCATAACCACTGCGCCACCAGGGAAACCCCTGATAACTTATCTTTAAAAAAAAAAAAAAGGATACAGCATCTTATGAGCCAATCAATAGAAGCTAAAAATACATTGATTAAACCTAGAAGCCATTTGTTACAAAAACCCCGAGCAAAAGAAGAATAAAAGGAATTGTGTATTATTTACCAAAAACCCGCAGCAAGTACTATCCTAAATGGAAAAACACTAAAACCATTGCAGTTAAAATCAGGAAGTAGATAGGGATGCCCACTATTGACATTATTATTTAACATTACTTGGGAAGTTTTAGTAAATGCACTAATACATACACAAACAAAAGGAAGTAACCTATAAACATTGGAAAGTGATAGGACTATCTCTTTTTGCCGTTGATATGAGCGTAGACCTAGAAAACCTAAGGGATGCCAGTAAACAAAACAAAACTAACATTAATGAGATAATTTGTTAGGATGCCTGGATGCAAGATGCGTACACCAAAATCAGTAGCTTTATTCTCCAGCTAAGCACTTCGGGGAAAAAATGGGAGAAATATCCCTTTTACAATAGCACAAGCTGTAAAAGGCTTAGGAATAAGTTTAACTTATTTAAGGAACTTAACTTTAAGAAAGGCATAGGAATTATATATAGAAGACTATAAAACTGTATTGGAGAACAGAAAACAAGATCTGAACAAGTGGAAAAAATCATGCTATGGGGTAAGAAGACAGTACATAAAATTGTCAAATCTACCAGATTAATATATACATTTATTGTTAATTTAGTTATAATGCCAACAGGGTCTTTTTATTTTTAAAAATTATTTATTTATTTATATTTTTGGCTGCCTTGGGTCTTTGTTACTGCACGTGGGCTTTTCTCTAGTTGCGGCAATCAGGGGCTACTCTTTGTTGCAGTGCACGGGCTTCTTATTGCGGTGGCTTCTCTTGTTGCAGAGCACGGGCTCTAGGCGCCCGGGCTTCAGTAGTTGTGGCTCACGGGCTCAGTATCTGTGGCTCACGGGCTCTAGAGCGCAGGCTCAGTAGTTGTGGCTCACGGGCTTAGTTGCTCCGTGGCATGCGGAGTCTTCCCTGAGCAGGGCTTGAACCCGTGTCTCTTGCATTGGCAGGCAGATTCTTTTTTTTTTTTTTTTTTTGCGGTATGTGGGCCTCTCACTGTTGTGGCCTCTCCCGTTGTGGAGCACAGGCTCAGGACGCGCAGGCTCAGTGGCCATGCTCACGGGCCCAGCCGCTCTGCGGCATGTGGGATCTTCCAGGACCGGGGCACGAACCCGTGTCCCCTGCATCAGCATGCGGACTCTCAACCGCTGCGCCACCAGGGAAGCCCGGCAGGCATATTCTTAACCACTGCGCCACCAGGGAAGCCCAGGTCTTTTTATACATTTATTTATTTTTGGCTACATTGGGTCTTCGTTGCTGCGCATGGGCTTTCTCTAGTTGCGGTGAGCGGGGGCTACTCTTTGTTGCGGTGCATGGGCTTCTCATTGTGGTGGCTTCTCGTTGTGGAGCACAGGCTCTAGAGCGCAGGCTCAGTAGTTGTGGCACACGGGCTTAGTTGCTCCGTGGCATGTGGGATCTTCCCAGACCAGGGCTCGAACCCGTGTCCCCTGCATTGGCAGGCAGATTCTAACCACTGGGCCACCAGGGAATTCCCCCGGGTCTTTTTAAATTGTATAAAATCTTAGAGTATGTGGAAGAGTAAATTCCCCCAAATGGCCAAGAAAAATATGAAAAACAATAGTAAGGAAGACATATTACCAGATGTCAGAAAATATTGTAATGATGATAAAATGACAATATAGTACTTACTTCTGAGGCGTTCCATAGAAATAAAAAACACAAATATGTAAGGACAGACAGAGAGAAATGTTTACTGCAGCATTGATCACAGTGCCAAAAATCTAGAAACAAAATAGATCCCAACACTAGGGGAATGGCTGAATAAATGACGAATACTGTGCATCCATTTGAAAAATGACCAAGAGTTATAGCAGTTGTCACAGAGTGATTTACATGAAACATTTGTTTAATGAGAGAAACATTGTGTTAAAATAATGACAAAACATCCCCATACACATATACATGACTACACACACACACACACACACACACACACACACACACACACACACACACATATGAGTTACATGAGCATGGAAAAAGATATGGAATCTTTTTATATATATCATTATCTTTATATGTAAGTTGTTTGGGGTTATCTGAAAGAGGGTGATGTCATGGGAGTTAAGGAACAATAAAAAAGGAAAAGAGAAAAAAGTGTATAACTTTTAAGCACTTTATATGTAGAGCTATGTAAAAGAAATTAAATAAGCCTTTAAAATTAAGAAAAAAAATTGAGGAACGTTGAATGGTCCCACTGAACCATATTTCCCTGTAATCACAGCCTATGGGTAGTCCCCTCGCACACTGATTTGGGTTTGACCGTGTGACTTGCTTTGGCCAATGGAACAATGAAAAGTGCTTATAGGGAATTCCCCAGCGGTCGGGGAACTAAGATCCTGCAAGCCACGCAGTGCGACCAAAAAAAAAAGGTGGGGAGGCGCTTATATGTTGAACTTGCCCGCTCTTGCTACTGAACTTTTTCACTGTCATGTGAAGAAGCTTCTTGAGCTACTCTACCAGCGCATGAGACTTCATGGAGCAGAGACAAGCTGTCTGAACTGAGCTCTCCCGGACCAAATAGCCCCAGATGATTTGCAAGTTGACTGAACCTACATGAATGACCTACCGTTGAGATCAGCAGAGGAACTTCCTGACTAATCGCAGACCAAATTATTGACCTACAAAATTGGTTGCAAGTAAAATGATTATTGTTTTAAGCCACTAATATTTGGGGGTTGTTTGTTATGCAGCAATAGATAATGGATACAAAAAGGCTCCTCAAGAAGAGTGAGGCCTCCTCTCCTCTATTCTATCATAATACATCTCTTAATAACACTTGTAGCACTCTATTGTCGGACTTTCTTCCCGACCAGACTGGGGATGTATTAGAGTATCCTAGTCTAGAGTATCCTAGTCATCTCAGTATCCCCTGTGCCTATCACCTAAGTGTTCAATTCAGATTTGTTGACTGAATGAATGATTTCAGATTTATTTGGGATATCGAAGAGTTTGAGCCATTGAAAGAGGCCAGGGAGGGAAGCGCCAGCATTTTAAGAAGAGAAAATCCATGGGAGAAGTGGGGACAACTGCATCTCTGCTGTAATTAACCCCTCTTTTCTGTAGGCCAGGGAGGCGAAAAAACAGCCCCTTTTCCACCCAGCCCTTTTACTTTGACCCAAGAATGATTTACTTTAGGATACCAAAAATGATTCTCAAATCTCAAGGAGTTTGTGATGTTTAGTCTGCTGAGGATGGAGTCTGGCCTCTGCAGGTCTGAGCACTATGTGGGTAAGGAACTGTTCTCAGGGTAGACCTGCTCAGAGAACTAGGCCATTAGCATGGGCTAGAATATGTATAATATTTCCAATCTGTTTCTCCCCCTCCCTCCCTTCCTCCTTCCCCCTTCCTCCCTCCCTCCCTTCCTTTCCTTTCTTACTTTAAATATTCATCCATTTTATTCACAGATAATAATTGAATGCCCACTGTTTGATAAACACTGTGCAAGGTGATGGGATAAAATGATGAGGTATGGGAGGTTGGGCAATATAAGTAGAGAACACTTTTTAATAACTTAAAGAAACCTTTTTTTAAAACTTTGAAATAGAAATATTCAAACATATATAATGCAGAAGAATGGAGTTGGACCCTTACCTTACAGTATACACAAAAAATTAACTCAAAATGGATCAAAGACCGAATGTAAGAGCTAGAATTATAAAACTCTTAGAAGGAAACATAAAGGAAAAGCTCATGACTTTCAATTTGGCAATGATTTCTTGGATATGAAACAAAGGCACAGGCAACAAAAGAAAAAATAGGTAAACAGGACTACATCAATATTAAAACTTTGTGCATTAAAGAACACATCTACAGAATTAAAAGGCAACCCATGGAATGGCAGAAAATATCTGCAAATGATACATCTGATAAGGGGTTAACACCCAAAACATATATAGAACTCCTACATCTCAACAGCAAAAAAACCCCAAGACAACCCAATTGAAAAATGGGCAAAGTACTTGAATAGACATTTCTCCAAAGAAGATAGATATACAAATGGCCAATAAGTACATGGGAAGATGGTCAACATCACTAATCATTAGAGAAATGCAAATCAAAACTGCAACGAGATACCACTTCACACTCATTAGGATGGCAATTATCAAAACGCAGAAAATAACAAGTGTTGGCAAGGATGTGGGGAACTCCTGTGCACTGCTGGTGGGAATATAAAATGGTGCAGCTATTATGGAAGACAGTATCACAGTTCCTCAAAATATTTAAAATAGAATTACCCTATGATCCAGCAATTCCTCCTCTGGGTATATACCCCAAATAATTGAAAGTAGGGACTCAAATAGCTATTTGTATACCAATGTTTGTAGCAGCATTATTCAGAATAGCCAAAAAGTGGAAACAATCCAAATGTCCATCAATGATGAATGAATAAACAAAATGTGGTACATACGTTCAATGGAATATTATTCAGTATTAAAAAGGAAGAACATTTTGACACATAGTACAAGATGGTTAAACCTTTTTTTTAAGTCTCAGGTTTTTTAAAAAATATTTATTTATTTATTTAGGCTGCACCGGGTCTTAGTTGCAGCACATGGGGTCTTTAGTTGCAGCATGTGGACTCTTAGTAGTGGCATGCAGACTCTTAATTGCGGCACACATGCAGGATCTAGTTCTCCAACCAGGGATTGAGCCTGGGCCCCTGCATTGGGAGTGTGGAGGCTTACCCACTGGATCACCAGGGAAGTCCCAACATGGTTCCACTTTGAAGACATTATGCTAAATGAAATAACTGGTCACAAAAGGACACTTATATGTCCACTTATATGAAGTACCTAGAGTTGTCAAATTCATAGAGACAAAAAGTAGAATGGTGGTTGCCAGGGGCTAGAGGAAGAGGGAAATGGGGAGTTAGTGTTCAATGGGTATAGTGTTTCAGTTTTGCAAGATGAAAAGAGTTCTGGTAATGGACGCAGGTGATGTTTGCTCAAAAATGTGAATGTACTTAATGCCACTGAACTGTACACTAAAAATGGTTAAGATGGTAAATTTTATGTATTATTTACCACAATTAAGAATAAATAAATAGGAAAGTGGAAAAAGCATATAAAAGTATAGAGAATAATATAATGAACCTCTGTATGCCCGTCATTCAACTTCATCAGTTAACCCCTGGGCAGTCTTATTGTGTCACATCAGGAGAGACATAATGTCTGGTTGAGTCTCATTTCGTGTTGTAAGACATCCTGCATTCAGGTATTGCCAGGTGGCTCACTTCATTATGAAGTTCCCCCCATTAGGTTTTTCACCTGATCGCTCAGTAGCCATTGATGATCATTCTGTAGATCAGTTTTCTCCAGCTTTATTGTGCATAGGTATCACCTGGGGATGTTGTTAAACTATGTATTCTGATTCAGTAGGTCTGAATTGGGGCATGAAACTCTGCATTTCTAACATGCTTTCAGGTGAAGCCAGTGCTGATAGTCCATGGATCACACTTGGAGTAGCAAGGGCCTAGATTATTTCATTAGGGCTTTCCTTTCTTTCAGTAACTAATATTTGGTTACTGTGAGCCATAGCTTGTACCAAAAAAAAAAAAAAAAAAAAAAGATAAACGGTATCTACCAAGCTTCAGAATAATGATTTGATTTCCTGGCATCTTCCAAAGATGACTTATGATTTTTATTTAAAAAGTAACATTATAAACCGTGGACTTCAGCATAGCTGAGGAGTTTCAACCCATTACAGTTATCATTCTTTTTGAGGCTCAACTTGTCTCATTTTTGGCCAGTGGGGCCTTGCTTTTTGGTATGGCAAGATGTTTCAGGCTCATCTTGTACATTTCCTGCTCAAATCTGGATTCAGTCATTTCTCAAAGGAGCCTGGTTCCTATTATTGGAAAGTGACATTTAGAGACCACAATCTGTACACAAGGGATGCCTGATTGCTATGGCTCCTGTTTCTAGTCCTTCTTAGTGGACAGAGCTAGGAAATAGCTATTTTTTTAAAAAGAAACATGAAGAGTTTCAACTGATATTTCCAAGTCAGATTTAGGATTATAGGGTTTTAATGTAACTCCTTTGAGTTTATATATATTTTTCCTGAAAATCATGGCTTCTGATGATCTTACTATACTTGTTTATTTGATTTAATCTATGCTATATTCATATAATTGTTTCAGAATACAATTATTATTAATAGTAACATGATCACTGAAAACAGTTTTAAAGTTCATTGCTGTTCTTTTTTTTTTTCTGTATTTATTTTCATTTTGGATGATCTGTCCATTGGTGTAAGTGAGGTGTTAAAGTCCTCCACTATTATTGTGTTACTGTCGATTTCCTCTTTTATAGCTGTTAGCAGTTGCCTTATGTATTGAGGTGCTCCTATTTTGGGTGCATATATATTTATAATTGTTATATCTTCTTCTTGGATTGATCCCTTGATCACTATGTAGTGTCCTTCCTTGTCTCTTGTAACATTCTTTATTTTAAAGTCTATTTTATCTGATATGAGGATTGCTACTCCAGCTTTCTTTTGATTTCCATTTGCATGGAATATCTTTTTCCATCCAGTCACTTTCAGTCTGTATGTGTCCCTAGATCTGAAGGGGGTCTCTTGTAGACAGCATATATATGGGTCTTGTTTTTGTATCCATTCAGCAAGCCTGTGTCTTTTGGTTGGAACATTTAATCCATTCACGTTTAAGGTAATTATCAATATGTATGTTCCTATGACCATTTTCTTAATTGTTTTGGGTTTGTTTTTGTAGGTCCTTTTCTTCTCTTGTGTTTCCCATTTAGAGAAGTGCCTTTAGCATTTGTTGTAGAGCTGGTTTGGTGGTGCTGAATTCTCTTAGCTTTTGCTTGTCTGTAAAGCTTTTGATTTCTCCATCGAATCTGAATGAGATCCTTGCCAGGTAGAGTAATCTTGGCTGTAGGTTCTTCCCTTTCATCACTTTAAGTATATCATGCCACTCCCTTCTGGCTTGTAGAGTTTCTGCTGAGAAATCAGCTGTTAACCTTATGGGAGTTCCCTTGTATGTTGTCATTTTTCCCTTGCTGCTTTCAATAATTTTTCTTTGTCTTTAATTTTTGCCAATTTGATTACTATGTGTCTCAGTGTGTTTCTCCTTGGGTTTATCCTGTATGGGACTCTGTGCTTCCTGGACTTGGGTGGCTACTTCCTTTCCCATGTTAGGGAAGTTTTCGACTATAGTCCCTTCAAATGTTTTCTCTGGTCCTTTCTCTCTCTCTTCTCCTTCTGGGACCCCTATAATGCGAATGTTGTTGCGTTTAATGTTGTCCCAGAGGTCTCTTAGGCTGTCTTCATTTCTTTTCATTCTTTTTTTTTTAAATTCTGTTCCGCAGCAGTGAATTCCACCATTCTGTCTTCCAGGTCACTTATCCGTTCTTCTGCCTCAGTTATTCTGGTATTGATTCCTTCTAGTGTATTTTTCATTTCAGTTATTGTATTGTTCATCTCTGTTTGTTCTTTAATTCTTCTAGGTCTTTGTTAAACATTTCTTGCATCCATTCTGTTTCTGAGGTCCTGGATCATCTTCACTATCATTATTCTGAGTTCTTTTTCTGGAAGGTTGCCTATCTCCACTTCATTTAGTTGTTTTTCTGGGGTTTTATCTTGTTCCTTCATCTGGTACATAGCCTTCTGCCTTTTCATCTTGTCCATCTTTCTGTGAATGTGGTTTTTGTTCCACAGGCTGCAGGATTGTAGTTCTTCTTGCTTCTGCTGTCTGCCCTCTGGTGGATGAGGCTATCTAAGAGGCTTGTCATTGCTGTTCTTTTTGTTCCTGGGATATATCCCCAAATAAGGACATACCACTCAAATTATTGTGTTTTTAATTTAGCGTCACTTGAAATTATTCCTTTCTGTGTGGCTAACCTATCAACTGGAAACACAATTAAGGTTATTTCTTTAATTTTGAATTTTAGAGATTCTTTTTTTTTTTTTACATTTTTAAGTTTTTCTTGAAATTATGTAAAACATTTACATGGTATCCAAATTAAATCTTCAAAACAGGGTACATTCAGAGAAATCTAGCTTCTATACCTGTCCCTTCCACCCTGTTTCCTCCTACTCCCTAAGGTAAACATTGGTTTACCTTAGTTTTTGTTTTATTCTTTTTTTCTTTTTTAATATTTATTTATTTATTTGGCTGCACTGGGTCCTAGTTTTGGCATTTGGGGTCCTAGCTGTGGCACGTGGGATCCTCGTTGTGGTGTGTGGACTCTTAGTTGTGGCATGTGGCATCCAGCTCCCTGACCAGGGATTGAACCCAGGCCCCCTTCACTGGGAGTGTGGAGCCCTAGCCACTGGACCACCAGGGAAGTCCCTTGTTTTATTATTCTATTTTTAAACAATAAGCAAATATGTATAGATATGTTCACATATTTTCCTTTTCTAAGATAAAAATGTAGCATACCAAATATATTGTTCTGTATTTTGCTTTTTTCTGCTGAACAACATATTTTGGAGATTACTCTATAGCAGTTTATGTTCCTTTTTATAGCTACATCCATTGTGTGAATATACAAAAGTTTATTCAACAAGTCCCCTCCTGATGGATATTTGGATGGTGGTAGAGAGATCTGAGATAGAGGAGATATGTTTGAAGGCCCTGTGGCTGGAGGAGGAGCAGGGTGGGAGATGAGGCTGCAGAGATAGGCATGGGTCAGTCTATGCAGACTTGTTGGCCCTGTAAGCTTTTTATTATTACTCTAGAAGGAATGGAAGACTACTGAAGTGTATTAAGCAGGGCTGTGACATGATTAAATCTGCATTTGAAGAGCTCACTTTTATTGCAGCATAGTGTGTGGGTTAGAAAAGATGAGTGAGTGTAGAGAAATCTTTTAGAAAGTATTGCAGTAGCCCAGGTGAAAGGTGATGGTGGCTTGGACTAGGGGAGATGGCAGCACAACAGAGAGAAAGGGAAAAGTGAACGTATTTAGAAAATAAAATTGACTACTTAGTGATCTTTCGGATATGGAGTTATATATATGGAGATATATATATAGAGTTATAAAAAAAAAAAAAACCCCGAGATTTCTGGATTCTGCACTGGATGGATTGAAGCACTATTCTCAGAGATAGGAAGCCCTGGGAGAGGAGCAGATATTGGGTGATGATTATGTGTTAAATTTTGAACGTATTAAAGTAGAAGTTAGGGAATTTCCTGGCGGTCCAGTGGTTGGGACCCAGCGCTTTCACTGCTGAGGCCCAGGTTCCATCCCTGGTTGGAGAACTAAGATCCCACAAGCTGGGCAGCACGGCCAAAATAAAAGAAGTACCTTTGAGACATTTGAGTGGAAAAAGTCAAGAAGTTGGTTTGATATGTGTGTCTTCAGCTCTGTTTCGGAGTTAATCAGGCTGAGAACCTTAGTTCTGTCTCACATTGGTCATAAAAACTGTCCATAGTTGTCCCCATGGGAGACAGGTCCCGGCACTGGGATTAGAGGTCAGGGTGTGTCGCGGCATCAGTGAGGGGCTCAGAGTTGAGGGTGAGGGCAGTTTGAGGCCTGAGTTGGGGTCAGCAGTCAGCATCAGATGACAGGGTGGAAGGACCGCAGCTTTCCCTTCTGGCTGCTGCCCTAAAGGGTAGATAACCTACCTTTGGAAGAAGGGGTGACCATCTTTTGTCCAGTCCTGTGCTAGCCCTGCAGTGGGCAGAGAGGAGGCAGTACAGACTGTGGATGGAGGATGAAGAAGGCTGGGGGACAGGTCACAAGTTATGGATGTGGCTGTGCTCACTGGAGGCTCACAACACCCTAAAAAGGCAGACAGGTTATGAGGTCCAGATGGAGAAACTGAGATTCAGAGCTAAATGCCTTCTAGGACCTCAGAGCTAGTCAATGCAGAGCAGCCGCTTGAACTCAGGACTCCTGAGTTAGGCTGTCTCAGCAACACTCTCACCTAAAGGCTTCCATTGAAAGAGGAGGAAAAAGGGCAACAAATAGAGAGAAGGAAGGACACTGTAGAAATAGCTGGGCCTCACAGGAGAGAGAAGGAGGTATTGCTACGAAGTTGTAGGGGAGTTTATGAGGTTTCCCTTGGTGCTACACAGACTTTCTCCATCTCTGAGTGCACTATCCTCCCAAAGGGTCAGCACAGAGCTCTGCTGCAAACCCCAGAAAAGTTTTTTTTTTTTTGCGGTACGCGGGCCTCTCACTGTTGTGGCCTCTCCTGTTGCGGAGCACAGGCTCCGGACGCGCAGGCTCAGCGGCCATGGCTCACGGGCCTAGCCGCTCCGCGGCATGTGGGATCCTCCTGGACCAGGGCACGAACCCGTTTCCCCTGCATCGACAGGCGGACTCTCAACCACTGCGCCACCAGGGAAGCCCATGATTTTCTTTTTTTTTAAATGTATTTTATATGTATATATTTATTTATTTATTTTATTTTTGGCTGCGTTGGGTCTTCATTGCTGCGTGTGGGCTTTCTCTTGTTGTGGCACACGGGGTCAGTAGTTGTGGCTCTCAGGCTCAGTAGTTGTGATTTGCGGGCTCTAGAGCGCAGGCTCAGTAGTTGTGGCGCATGGGCTTTGTTGCTCCGTGGCATGTGGGATCTTCCCTGACCGGGGATTGAACCCGTGTCCCCTGCATTGGCAGGTGGATTCTTAACCCCTGCACCACCAGGGAAGTCCCAATGTTGATTTTCTTAAAACAAAACATCCCCTGCTCCAACCCCTTTTTTTCAAAATATAAATTTTGGGATTGGGTGGTAATTTTCAGATGAACTGGTTGCAGTGGCAGTATTCCACAGTCCTCTACATCTCTGGCCTCTAAAGGGACTCCCCAAAGGTTCATGTTTTAGCAGAACAAGAAAGATCTTCTGGGTGGGAATGAGGTAGAAGCATGTGTCCCAGAAACCCAACTGATGTGAGGGTACAGCTGCCGCTGCTTATCCTGAAAGGTAAATGGGGGTGGGGCTATAATCTCTCCCAGATGTCCTTTGAAGGGTTCTGCGCAGTTCTGCTGAGTCACCTTAACACAGCAGTTTCTGTGGTAACCAAGCCCAAGCTAGGGCAGCCCAGCAGCTCAGTGGTGACTCATGGTTCTGGAACAGCTAAGGGCTGACCTTTCCCTAGAGAAGCTGGGGCAGTTCAGCTCTGGGTACTGTGCCAGCTTCTGTCCCTGCATGACTCTCTGGGCTCTTCCTCCCCTCTCTCCATGGGTACTCCATCCTTAGGGTGGCAGAGCGAATCCCAGGAGCAGGGATTCAGGAAGGCTCTAGGAGAGGAAAAGGCTTGGAGTCCGCTTGGTGGAGTTGCCTGTTTGGTTACCTGCCCCTGCCATCTTCCTGGGCCTATGGGCCTAGGGCATCCATATCGCTCAGGGCTCAAGACATTTCTTACTCCAGGCAGTGGTTTTCACACTTTTTTATTTGCAAATAGACAAAAAGCCTTTTCAAAAACTATGTGTCCCCTCTCACATTTTTAAGTTGAGATCTAAAATATTTCATCTTAAATTTAAGTAGTGCAAAAGATATGATTTCTGGTCATAAATATTGAATTTAAAACTCTTATATCAGGCTTTTAAATGTGTCAAGTGGAATTAAGATTTCAGAGCAATTTGATACTATAATCATCCACTAAAAAGTACCCAAACAAGTTCTTCTTTAAACAGTTAGAAGTTTTAAAATTTGATTTTTCTTCCAATATTTACATTTTCATTCTACATAAGAATCACATCTGCTATATTTTATGCTTTATTGATCATTCTTATCTGCAACAAAATATATGTAATCCGACATATATTTTATTTACTGTGACCATAGGGCTATAAGTGTTAAATTTCTTCTGGATTTAATTATCATTACAGTATTATTAGTGCACAGCTGATCAAAACAACATTATTTTAAATTATTTTTATGTTATTTAAAGTATTATTTCAGGGGAATTTCCTGGCAGTCCAGTGGTTAGGACTCTGTGCTCTCACTGCCAAGGGCCTGGGTTCAATCCCTGGTTGGGGAACTAAAATCCCATAAGCCACATGGTGCGGCCAAAAATAAAAGTATTATTTTAAATATTAGTAATTATTGAACATAAAAAGTAAAATTTTATTGGACCGTTGGTGAAGCTGAATTTTTCTAAATAATTATTATATCTGTGGATGAATATTAATTATTGCTAGAATGAGACTGGGCTCAATGTTAATTTCTTCCTGTTTTTCATTTTTATGGACAAACTCTGAGAAACCTAATTTGCATAAATTAGATGGGAAAGAAATTTCATTATAGGAATGTCAGCCAATTATTTGAATACCTCTGAGTTATATGATAAAAACCATATAATGATCTATCATCAAAAACTATTTTCAGTGATCTATTAGCTGGCAAATTAATTAGGTATTCCTTCAATTTTATTGAAAGCAAAGATTTGGAAACCACTCAACCTGTAAAGTATTAGTTACCCAGTCATAAGTGTCATTCCGGTTCTCAGCTTCTGGGATTATGCCAACAAATCTTTGCAAAGATTTATCAAATGATTATTAATTATTTCTGCTACTTTTTCACTTAGAGGCACTTTGTTTATTTTTATTTATTTATTTTATAAATTTATTTTATTTATTTATTTTTGGCTGCATTGTGTCTTCTTTGCTGTGTGCAGGCTTTCTGTAGTTGCAGCGAGCGGGTCCACTCTTTGTTGCCGTGGGTGGGCTTCTCATTGTGTTGGCTTCTCTTGTTGTGGAGCACGGACTCTAGGCGCGCAGGCTTCAGTAGTTGTGGCCCCTGGGATTTGTTGCTCTGCGGCATGTGGGATCTTCCCAGACCAGGGCTCGAACCCGTGTCCCCTGCATTGGCAGGCGGATTCTTAACCACTGCACCACCAGGGAAGCCCCGAGGCACCTTGTTTAAATTGATATACTCAGGAAGATATGGAAAGTAGAAGTGTTAATTCCAATACACTTTTGCTAAGACAATTTTTGGGCCAAATCCTTTTACCTTATCATGTGCTTTAAAAATATTTTTATTAGGGGAGGGGAGGGGTAAATTGGGAGATTGTGATTGACATATACACACTACTATATATAAAATAGATAACTAATAAGAACCTATTGTATAGCACAGGGAACTCTACTTAGTACTCTGTAATGACCTATATGGGAATAGAATCTAAAAAAGAGTGGATAACTGTAAATGTATAACTGATTCACTTTGCTGTACAGCAGAAACTAACACAACATTGTAAATCACTATACTCCAGTAAAAATTAATTAAAAAACTAAATACATTTTTATTAATATTTTGGAGTTGTAGACTTAACCCATTTATGAAAAACAGCTGTGACATTCTTATTGGCAAAGCCAGCCATCATTGTTTTAAACTAATCAGCCAAGTCAAATTACTTTCTATCAGAAAAATTTCTCATTTTTCAAGTAATCTTTTTTTGTTTTTTTGGCCACAAGGTGTGTGGGATCTTATCTCCTCAACCAGGGATCGAACCTGCACCCCCCCGCATTAGAAGGCGAAGTCTTAACCACTGGACCACCAGGGAAGTCCCTCAAGTAATCATATTAATTCATGTCCTTATGATAACTGTCTTGCTTCTGAATTTTAAGAAACATAAAGACAAGGAGTCTTTCTCTCCTAGATGAATTATGATACAAAGATTTTCACTATTTCTCAGTGATGCTCTTTTTGCAATATTCTCTTGGGACTCTTCTTCACATATGATGTATTTTTGACACTGGAGGACAGAAGAGGTCATTAAATTTAAAAACATTGAGAATTTTCCTTTCCTTTGGCACCCTGCAGTTTTTACCCTCCAAGCCAAGCATCACAGTAAGATTGGGACTGGATGAGAGTAGGCCTTTCTTTTGTATACTGGGAGAAAGGCGGTTGGAGATGGGAGATGCAGGAGAAGAACTGGCATTACTGCTCAATCACAACAGATAAATTTTAGGAAAGTACATATGGAAGTTAAAGATCTGGGAAAAATGAACCCCTTAAGTCCATTCATGCCTGTATGTGCCATTTAAAGTCTTTGTGAACTACCAGGATACATTTCCCTGATTTGGAGACCGCTGTTTCAGAAGATCACCTGCTCCCTGGGCACTTCCACAGGTACTGTGTAGCTACCATCAAAGGGTCCCTTTTGTGGGTCTCCCTGAGTAGCTAAGCCCAACTGGAACTTTGTAGTGAGAATTGTAGGAAGCAACTGGACCGCCTTACATAGGAGGGTTCCAGACAATGAGGCATTTGCCTTGATGAGGTTTATGAAAAGGGCTCCCACTAGGCACCCAACAGTGCAGTGTGTGTGCGTCTGGGAAATGCTGGTAAGTAGCCAAGAGGCTTCATGATGGCCTTCAGTACTTTAGAGATCACTGTGATCCAGGATCAGACCTTCTGCCTTGTAGGCTCAAAACCCCAGCTTGTCAGCATGTGGAGAGTAGGTGTACAGTCCACATAACTAAGTTATAACATTCAGATGTCAATGTGCTAATTTAAAAGGAGAAATCATTGGCAAGAGGTCTGACCCCAAAATCTATAGGTAGATCTACATGGAAAGCCAAATGGTGAGCGAAGATTCTGGACAAGGTGGGATGATTGAGATGAATTGAATGTTAAATACTTAATCTGGCTAAGGCAGCAAGATATATCCACCTCTATACCTGGTACAACCTTGCCATGAAGATCAGAAGTGATATAATAAAATATATTTAGCCTTTGTCCCTGGTTCCTGGCACAGAGTTCCTGAAACTCTTGGAATTTTGTGAATGATAGGAGTGCCTTTTGTTATTCATGCTAATGAGGGGCTGGATATCTTTAGAATGGGGGCTAGTCACTAGTCAATTAGATTAGAGGGTTGAAATTTTCAGCCTCAACCCCTGATCTCTGGGGAGGGGAGAGGGACTGGAGACTAAGTTCAATCAGGTGGCCACTGACTTAATTATTCATGCCCACTAATGAAACCACCATATAAAAACCCTGGAACAATGAGGTTTGGAGAGCTACCTAGTTGGTTAACACAATGATGTACTGAGAGAGTGGTGCACCAGAGCATGGAAGCTCTGAGCCCATTCCCACCTCCGGTACCATGCCCTAAGTATTTCTTACATTTGACTGCTCCTGAGTTGTATCCTTTATAATAAAACTGTAATCATAAGTATGGCACTTAAGTTCTTTGAGTCATTCTAGGAAATTATCAAACCTGAAGGGTGGGTGGTCAAGGGAACCCCCAAATTTGTAGCCAAGTCAGAAGTGTGGGTAACCTGAGGACCTGGGAGTTGTGGCTGGCTTCTGAGGTGAAGGCAGTCTTACAGGGCTGAGCCCCTTAACCTGTAGGGTCTGCACTAACCCCAGGTAGTTAGTTCAAAATGGGATTGAATTCTAGGACACCCAGTTACTGTCAGAAAGTTGCTGCTAGAAAATACCAGACAACTTGAATTGTTTGCTCAAAGATCCTCCCACCTGGAATGGCCCAACCAGCCTTTGCTCCCATGACTCCTTTTCTAGGCTTCCCTGGCTGACCAGCTTCCACTTTTTATGGTTACATCTCCCTTCTACACACATCAACATGTTCAGATGTTCTAGTCTTGTGGGTCTGAGTGTTATTCTTTGCATATCTCTGCTCTAGTCCACTCTGTTTTGATAATAGAGTGTGACTTTAGCCTGAAGCATTGATAGCCCAGCCTTCTGTTTAGCTCTGGGCCTTGGCATGCCTGGACTCCTTTGGAGTTGTATCTAGAAGCCCCCAAATGTTTCCTGGCTTGTCCTGCAAACCTCATGAGTATCTCTGTATCATACAGGAGCAACTGTCCAGTGTCACCATGATTTAGCACTGTCTGATTCAAATAGTAACCTGCCTCTCTGGTCTCTGACTCAGCCAGTTCAATTGACTGCATTTCCTCTCTTTCTCATTTACTGAGGCACTTGGTAAGATTGCCTCAGACCCAATCCCACAAGCATAGGAAACTGATGAGTTAACAGCTGAATTACAAATAACTCCCTCCCTGCCCACCTACCCCCACAAAAACCCCTGCCTCTTATTAACATGGTGTAAAACTTCTCTGTTAACAAAACAAAACAACAACAACAAAACTACAGAGAGCTGTAAAGTTGCTCATACTCTGACCCTGAAACTCCACTTCCAGACCTAAGGAAATAATCAGAGACACAAAGAATTATGTAAAAGTTGTAAACTGCAGCGTTATTTACAAAGTGAAAAAGTGGATATAACATAAATATCTAACAAAGAGGAATACCATGTGATATGCAATGATTAAAATATTTTCTAAGCAATTAAAAATTTCTAAGCAATTTTAAATGAAATACAAGATTTTATAACATTATGCTATATGAACAGGGTGGGTTGTCAACCATCTGTGTTCATGATTTAGGTTAGGTTATATTGTATATATTATGGTCGCCACTCCCCTGGCCGGCCCGACAAGACGCGCCAGTAGCACGGCACCGATTCCTCTCGGGCTCGTGGGTGCTGCTCTGAGCAGCGTCACCCTTTATACCAGAAAGCTGGTGGGCACTATGGGGAAAAAACAAAACAAGAAGAAAGTGGAGGAGGTGCTAGAAGAAGAGGAAGAAGAATATGTGGTGGAAAAAGTTCTCAACCGTCGAGTGGTAAAGGGCAAAGTGGAGTACCTCCTAAGTGGAAGGGTTCTCAGATGAGGACAACACTTGGGAGCCAGAAGAAAACCTGGATCGCCCCGACCTCGTTGCCGAGTTCCTGCAGTCACAGAAAACAGCACACGAGACATAAATCAGAGGGAGGCAAGCGCAAAGCTGATTCTGATTCGGAAGATAAGGGGGAGGAGAGCGAACCAAAGAAGAAGAAAGAAGAGTCAGAAAAGCCACAAGGCTTTGCCGGGGGTTTGGAATCGGAGCGGATTATTGGAGCTACAGACTCCAGTGGAGAACTCATGTTCCTGATGAAATGGAAAAACTCTGATGAGGCTCACCTGGTCCCTGCCAAGGACGCCAATGTCAAGTGCCCACAGGTTGTCATATCCTCCTATGAGGAAAGGCTGACGTGGCATTCCTACCCCTCGGAGGATGATGACAAAAAAGATGACAAGAATTAACTCTCCTGAGTACCAGCCCCTGTCACATCTGACTGGGTTTCAAGTGGGGAAAGAAGGAGTTCTACTTGTCTTGACACCGTAGAGGGGGCTTGAGAAGATGTCCTTTGAAGAGCCAGTATAGTTTCTGTGCCCTACAGCAGCCCAAGTGCTTTAAAGCTGCTACATGCTGTATAGTTTGCACACCCATCCCAGTGGAGGGGAAGGAGGGTCAGTGTTTCAAGACAACCCATTCTGAACTTTGCTGAGAAAAGCAAAGGGCCTTCTATGAAGGACAAAACTTGCAGAATGGGATGTGGGAGAGCAAAAGATACTGTAGATCTTCAAAGAGCATCTCCACAACCCACAGCCTTCTTCCCAATAGTGTTAACTCTGCACTTTTACAGCATAGCATGTATGTAGTTTTTGAGTATTACTGGTGTATTATTTGGGGTGGGAGGGATGGGGTGGGAAAGAAGGGGGATGGGTTAGAGTCATTTTTGTTAAAATTTGGGGCCTGTTGGGGGAAAATGGTGAAACAAAGGAAAGAACAACTAATGATGATTTGGTTCTGTGTCCAGAATTTTTCATCCTTTCAAAAAATGTCATTGGCAACCTAAATGAGGTCTGTGAGAGACTGTTTAAAAGCTGTGAATGCCTGAAACTTAGAAGCCAAGGTGTTGCCTGCCTGAGCTTAATGCTGTTCCCAAAAAGCATTAAGCTTTGGTAACTTCTTAACTTCCCAGTTAAGAAGTTACCAAAGCTGCCATTTGGGGGATGGAAACTGGTTGAGGAGGAAATGTCTTATTGGAGTTGTATACACAGGCAGATCATTCTGTCTTAGAGGTGCTAATTCTTGAAATTGACAAGAAGACCCTTTCTTTTCCGATTTTGAAGTTATAAATATCAGCTTCTCTATCCAAGCCACTGGCTGAAGTATTTGGGGAAGGGCAGAGGGTGGTATAGGAGATGGGAGAGTAGGCAAAGACAAGGGCCGGTGCTCTTAGGGTGGAAAACTCTTGGAGCCTCTGTTTTTTGAACTTTGAGACCATTGGTGGCAGGGTTCAGTCACTGACAGCACAAGTTCAGAGTCACTTCAAGAGTTGAATGATTTCTGAAGCCCTGGTCTCAGGAGATTAAATTTTCATACTGGGGCAGTGGTTCACTTTAAAACAAAACAAATTTTTTTAATCCTAAGAATTAACTAAAACCCAAAATGCTGTCTTGAATCATGAGATCCATCAGTTCTTGACATCATTTAGACCTGCATCTAGAACTCTGTTGTAAAATCTTTTTAGGCATGTGTTAGGTTTCTGTGAAAACTTTTGTTTAAATGTTAAACTTCATACCAACACTGTCAGTTTTTGTCTCAATAAAACTATAGATTTATAAAAAAAAATGTATATATTACGTGCACTGAAAAAAGACTGGAAGAAAATAACAAAAACTATCAACAGTTGTTTTCATTTAATGTGAAATTATGAGTAACTTATTTTCTCAAGTGTTTTTATGAGTGTATATTACTTTTGCAATCAAAATTATAAAAGTTTCAAAAAGTACTGTTTATACCGCAACACTGCTTGATGTCCTTTGAGTTACCCTGAAGAAAGTAGCCTTTTCTCCTTTGGTCCCATCCATCTTCCCAGTTTCATTTATCATTCTCTCATACATACTATTTTCCAGCCACACTGAACCTCTCACCATTCTTTTCACACAACAGGAACTTGCATATGCTATTCCTTAAACCTGGAATGCTTTTCGCTCTCTTCTGTACTTACTTATTCTTCCAGATTCACTTCAAATGCATTTTCAGGCTCCTGAATGCACAGTTGATTGCTTTAGGCTTTGTGCTTTACAGTTCTTTTTTTCTATCTGTTACAGCATTTGTCACATGGTAATGTGACTCATTTATAAATTTTCTTCACTAAATTGTAATCCTATCTGCGGTGGGGTGTATATATTATTTACTTTTGTATCAACAGTACCTAGCACACAGTAGACTACTCAACGAATGCTAAATAAGTAAATTTTAAATGTACTTTTACCTCTAACTCAGAAAAGAATCAAGCAGCTGAACAGATAAATGAATGAACGGACAGTGGTCAGCTTGACCACCCAGAACAAATCTGTAGTTCTTGGCACCCAAGCTCAGAAAAGGAATTGTATTGGAGGTAGGCTCCTTGAAAGGCTGTTATGCAAAACCTGAAAGTGGGAGAATTTTATAAACATTAACGAAAGACACTTTGCCTCAGATAGCACGCTTTTGGAATTCAGAAAACTGCATGGTAATGTCAAGAAATGCCAGTGGCCTATGGTATTCCCTCCCTAGGGACACTTGGAAGCTGTACAAACAGACTGGCCTGGGGTTGCTATTAGGAGAAAGAAAGATGCACCATGGCCAGGAATGATCAGGGTAGAATCCTGAATTTTCAAAATAGGTTATATATACTCTCTACCCTCATCATTCTGATCATCACCCAGGAGGTGACCAAGAGGAGATGAACCCTTTCTGGGGAAGGCTGTATTCATTGACCCCACTAAGTTGTGTGGACTAGGAGGAAGTGAGGGAGGTGGAGTCAGAAATCTTTTTGAGTTGATTTTTGGGAAGACCTTTCCAGTGCTCAACAAAATCAGATGCCTGCAGATGGTGGGGAGTGCAGTGTGTCCCTCAGATACCTTGACGAGTGGCCTGTTGTTGGGTGGTCTTTACATTGGTTCCCCTTTTCCCCAGGTCCCACAGGGGTGATGTGGACCAGATAGATGCCACACATGCAGTGAGCTGCACTCTAGGACAGGAACACTGAATTCAGGGAATCTACCTCTTTCAGAGCAAGCAGTAAGCAAGCTTGCCCTTGGTTCTGAAGGGAGACATCACTTCATTTTTCAAGGTTGCTTCCTGCAACATAACCCTGAAATGGTCTGCATGAAGAGTGGTTAGGGCCTTGTATTCTTGGCATACCTAGCAAGATGTGTGGGAATACAGAGACTCATGGAGGAGTCTCCCAACAGAAATGCCCTGTGAAACTATCATATGCCCTGTGAAATGCCTCACATTCATGCCAATGACCAACACTAAAAAAAAAAAAAAAGGAACAAATAAAGTGGACTAAGTAATTCCAATTAAAGAAGAGGATCTCTTGAAATAAGAAAAATTGCTTCCTTAACTCATTCTTCCTTTTCAGTATCTTCTGCCTAGTATTTTTCAACCACAATATAAGGCATTACTTTTTCTTTAGGATCTATAGTTTTCTTCTAAAATCATAAAAGCTGTCTTTCATAGTCCTCTGATGACTTAATTTCCTTTTCTTCTTAGATATTCTCCTGAAAGAAAACAGAATATAGTTATTACTTATGAACAGTACATTATCACAATATGATTCATTCATTTATTCCATAAATGTTCGTAAGTACCACGTGCTAGGCACTGTGCTAAGTACTTGGAGATACAAGGATGACTGGATAGGTAAGACCCAATCCCTGACTTCAAGGAGTTCATTGTCTATTAGGGGAGATATATATTTGTGTATCTATATATACACACACACAATGCTCCTAGAATCTTTCATAATAAAAAATTGTAATAGTTCTTTATTTCCCAAATTTTCTATAATTGTCATGCATAATTTTTGAAAGAGAAAAATATAATTAAAAGAAAAACAAGTCAAGGAAATAGAGTAATGAGACATGAGGGAATTCCCTGGAGGTCCAGTGATTAGGACTCAGCGCTTTCACTGCGGTGGCCCAGGTTCAATCCCTGGTTGCAAAACCTGCCAGCGATGTGGGCGCAGCCAAAAAAAAAAAGAGACATGAGATAAGTAACTGGCTCCTGAGTGGATATCAGCCTCATCCATCCCTCATGAGCATTCAGTCACTTCCAAGATAGCCGATCCCTTCCCAGAGTAGTGAGATCTTAGTGGAATGATGTCAGCCCTGTCCTTCTAAATAACACACATTCTTTGGAGTCTCTTGTGGCCCTAAGCACTCTTTGGTGCCAGCCACAGAATCTACATTACAGTGGGCAGGCAACTTCTCTGGTCTTCTCCACAGGATACCTGGGGAATTAGCCCTGGGCCACAGCTGATAGGATAGCGTCTGGCCTCTTTAGAGCCTAATTGCTCATTTTCCTGGCTTCCTTTTCTGGATAGCTTTAATTCAATAATTAGCCCAGATATACAAGTCTCCATTCTGTCCTCCTGCTCCTGCCCTACGCTACTGAAACTGAACCTCCCTTAAATCCTGACACCTGCTCAGGAAAGATCCTCGGTGGTTGTAATTGCCTGTTCCTCCCATGCTGGAAATCACCCCTCCTGTTAGGTGCTTCCTAAGTTGTGTCTTGCCTACGCTCAGTCCTATTTGCTCCTAGAATACCTCATTGCCAGCCATGTAGCATGGTTTATGACAATCCATGCCAGGGAACTATTTATGACAACTGTGAAGGTCTGTACTTATATACATTTTGTGTGTGTGTAGTTTCTGTGATGGTAGTTAATTTCTCAATTAATCCTTTAAGATTCAGCTGTCTGAAAAACGGTGTAGATGATCTTATTTGCAAAGCAGAAATAGAGACACAGATGTAGAGAACAAACTATGGGTACGAAGGGGGAAAGGAGCGGGTGGGAGGAATTGGGAGATTGGGATTGACATATATACACCATTGATACTATGTATAAAATAGATAACTAATGAGAACCTACTGTATGGCACAGGGAACTCTACTTAATGCTCTGTGGTGACCTAAATGGGAAGGAAATCCAAAAAAGATGGGATATATGTATACGTATAGCTGATTCACTTTGCTGTACAGTAGAAACCAACACAACATTGTAAAGCAACTATACTCCAATAAAAATTAATCAAAAAAAAAAAGATTCCGCTGTCTGGAGCCCTCCCAGATTCTGCTAGGCAGAGGTCATTCATTTATTTGTTCATCAAACATGCATTAATTTCCTACTCATCATTAGACACTGTTTTAGGGACTGGATTAAGACGAAATTTTTGCCTTCTAGGGACTCACAATCAAGGTAAACAAAGGACTCTAATGTCAGTAATAATAAAGGTATGCATAAAATACATAGCACAGTAGAGAGAAGCCCAAGATCTGATTTGGGTGTTCAATGATAATTAGGAATTTGCCAACTGGATGTGAAAGGGCAGGGACAGAAAGGGAAGATATTTCAGGCAGATAGGGCAGCAGTATCGTATAGAGGCATGGAAAGCAGAGACTATCTTAACCAGCTTTGATTTCCTAGTTTATTAGGATAGTGCAGTGCACATACATGTAGGTCGTCACTGAGAATTCGTTGAAAGAATGAAAGGTTGGCTGCTTTCCTCACTAGCAGAAGTAGATGGAGGATTCTCCTATCTCAAAGGAGTGTTCAAGCAACTCCAACAAAAACTTTTTTTTAGAAATTTAAATTTAGGTGACTTCCCTGGTGGCACAGTGGATAAGACTCTGCGCTCCCAATGCAGGGGGCCTGGGTTCGATCCCTGGTCAGGGAACTAGATCCCACATGCATTCTGCAACTAAGAGTTTGCATGCCACAACTAAGGAGCCTGCCTGCTGCAACTAAGACCTGGCACAGCCAAATAAATATTTTTTTTAAAAGCGACTACTAAAACTGCTAAAAAAAAGAAATTTAAATTTAGATTAAAAAATCTAAACACAGATACAATTTATCGTTTATTAAGCTCAACTCTCATAGATATAATTTCCCAGTTAGTTCTACATTAGATCTTTATTTTAAAATGTAGAGACATGGAAGGGGAATGCAGCAGACACCAATAAGCCTGGCTCACAGTAATTTATTTTTCTGTAGAAAATCCTTGTATAGAGGATGGCCCCCAGCAACTACATCTCTGCTTTTTAACCCTGCCTTTCCCACCTCCTAACCCCAGCTGACTGATATAAAGGTAAATTACATGATCTAAGACTTGTCAGATCAGGGTTCTAAAAGAAATTAAGAGATAGGATGCAAGGCTTGACCATGACACCACTAGGAAAGGAGGCAGTCTGCAATGGGATGGAACAAAGCTGACCCTCTTAGGAGGAGAGACTAGAGTAGAGTGCTAGCAGTGTTCCAGTCCCTGGAATCCATTTTCCTTGTGGCTCAGCTGCACTCTGTCCTTTCACCGGTTATATAAGTAACCCTGGTACCCTTCCAATAAATTCCTCCTTTCTACCCTAGCTGGTTTGATTGGGTTACTTGCAGTCAGAAGACTTGACTACCACAGGGAACAAAGACAGGCATTGGGAGCAAACTTACCCAATTTCTCTGTGGCTTCCACACAGACACTAGGATACATGCCCTCAGTGTAAGTTGCCACCAGAAGATACAGACGGGTCTTCACAACAACCACACCAGTATTTTCCTGGATAAAAATAAAACAGAATGCCCTTCTCTTGGTTCTAGTTACAGGACAAGAAGTTACGCGCCAGCCACATTTTTCACCATTTCCTGACTTCCATATTCATTATGTTTGTTTTTGGACTCTCCGCTCTTTTTCACTGATTTAGTTGTCAAAAAGTTTTAGACTGTTGTAATAACAGCATGTGTATTCTGAAAAAAGCTCCTGAATTGATTGTAATATACCCCTATCCCAGTGAGAACAACAGATGTCACGGAAAGGAAATACATTTTGGAATTAGATAGCTCTGGGCTTGAATCCCAGCACCTCCATTTTCTGCTGTATGACTATGGAAGAGTCATTTAACCTGGTTAAGCCTCAGTTTCCTCATCTGTAAATGAGGCTACTTATTTTATAATGTGGGTGAAGTGTGCCTAACCCATCATATAGGGCATACAGAAATATGACTGTCATCCCCTTAATTCCTTATAGGCAACAGTGAACCAACAGACGTTTTAAGCACAAGAGTAATATCACTTTGTTTTTTAAAGAAGGAGAATGTAGAGTATGAGGAATAATTACAGTGGAAAGAGACAGTTCAGGCAAGGTTCAGTTGATAAATTCTGGAATGAACATTTCTCAGAACTAGGCTCTCTGTTAGAACTTTCTTTTACATGTGCCTTCCTGGCACTAGACTGCTATCTCAAACATTGCCATTGCAGTAACAGGCTTAGTCTGTTTTAAAGATAGTATCAGGAGAGGAACTGAAAACTGGAGTCAAATTCTTTTCTTAAGGTTTTTACAAAGTTGTCTTCAAATCTTGAACACTCACACTCTTAGCATAAAGAGAATAGTCATCTGCCCGGACACATTTGTAGTCCTTCTCCTTGAAATACAATCCTTCTCTTCTGGTTTTCAAAGGGTTCTTGGCAAATCCATCCACAAGTGTTCGGACATCACTGGGCATTACCTGCAGAGGTTAAATAGACTAGAAGTTGGCAACCTATGGTGGACTGGCCAAATTTGTACCACTACCAGTTTTTGTAAGCCTGCAAATGAAGAATGCTTTTTACATTTTTAAGTAGTTGAAAAAAAATCAAAATAATAATATTTTGTGATATGTAAAAATTACATGAAATTCAAATTTCAGTGTTCATAAAGTTTTATTGGAACATAGTCACTCCCATTCTTTTATGTACTGTCTATGGCCTTTACAGAAAAAGATTTAAACTCTTATGCCCAAGCCTGTTTTTTTCTTACACTAAATCCAGGTGATGCTACACATAGGCTCGGCTCCTGGAGTGTGATGAGGGCTGCACTGTCTACATGCTTCGTTCCCAGGAGTGTATCTAACAGTAAGTTCTGCAAATGGCTCATGCTCCCTCAGCCCTGAAAAAGGGAACTGCAGTTGAAACCATCTGCTCTGGCTAGCTTTTAAAAGCCCTGTGAATACAAATGTCCCTAAGACACCCTGGACAGCTTTAATATCAGCATGTGCACTTTGAAAAGATGAAGGGTGAAAATGGAGTTCCATCATCCAGTGCCCACCAATACTCAAGAGGAAAACAGAATCATAGAAAATCAGTTCACAGAGAGGGTTATGAGTTTGGAAAATCACAGCTCGTAATTTTCTATCTGTGTCAATAGTTTGCATCAGAATCACCTAGGATTAAAACTAAAAAAATTAAAAACCTGACGAAATGGAGAACTACTGAAGTAAACAAGACTAAATGAGATATACTGGTCATGAGTCCTCACGTTCCTTTCCCACTGACCAACATCAGCACCAACTATGGACACTGATCAATACCCCAGGGGACTAAAAACACCTTAAGGAACCTAAAGCGACATTTTCCGCACAGGTTCCCAAGTCTTCTTGGGCCCTCCTCATCGGGACAAACTCCACAAACACTCGTCATTCCAAGGAGCCCATAGCCCGACACTCCCTTCGCAGCGATTTGGCCCACGGGGGTTCCCTGGAGCGGGGTTACTGAGGGCGAGGGAGGGTGTGTTAATGTCCAGTCTGGTTGGCTGCGGACACGCACAGGAGGGGCAGAGGGTTTGGGGGATCGCGGCGGGCCTGACCAGGAAAAGCCCCCTTGCTCTCGGGAAGGAGCCCAACACTCAACCAAAAGCTGGCTTGAAGCGCATGCGGCGGTCAACGGACGAGGGGGGAGGCGGGGCGAGAGGGCGACGAGCCCAGCTATTGGCTGCGGCAGCTGCCCGTCACCGAGAAGCGCTACGGCCCCGACCGCAGACCACGACCAGCCGTTGGGCGCCGGAGCTACGACTTTTCTGGTTTCTTCTCAGCCAGGCTGGTCTGCGGTAGCGCATTTGCGCGGGACTCAGGGACGCAGCGGCCGAGTCTCCGGACCGGGCGGTCCTGCGGAATTCGGAGTCCACCGGCCGCCTCGGCGGCGCGCGGACTCCTTGTCCGCCGCGGCGGAGGGGTCGCGGGGTGCCTCGACCGAATCTCTGGACACGAAACGTTCTTAATCTACCGAGGCGACGGGCTCGAGCTGACTGGACCTCAGGTGGGACGGGCTCACTCTCCCGCCGCAGCTGACGACTCAGGCGCCGTGGGCTGTCGGGCCTGGCCCTGTCGTGGTGCCAGAGAACCGAAGGCCCTGCCAGTCGAGGGAGGGGAGCTGAGGTACCTGTCGCGGCCTGCAGCTTTTCCTCCAGGCCGGGCGGAGGCCACACGCACCTTGCCAGCGGGGTAGGAGGGAAGGGGCGGCGTCGTGGGTGCTTCTCCCTCAGGCACGGGCTGGACGGGGCTGGACGGGTCTGGGGGTGGCGGTTTGGGACTCTCAGAGCTTGAAGACAAGCTAATTGTGTTCAAAAGCCCTTCCTTCCTTCTGTGAGAAGCCCATCCTGGGTGTGCTTCAGGAGCCAGAAGGCTGCAACTCTGCCCACTCCGAAAACTGCAGATGCGACTCCTAGAGGCCAGGCTGAGAATTGCCACACCGGCTCCATTGGGCCACGTTGTGGGAAGCCTGGGATTCGAGGGGACAGCGGGTGGGTCTGGAGAGAGCTCCCCTGCTTAAAGGAGGCTGGCTCGGAAGACACCAGCAGAATCCTGGGTGAAGGCCCCTCTCCTTAGGGAAAGTGTGGGTGTCTAAAGTTCAGAATCCGTTCCACGTCCGTTCACGGCCACGAATAGTGATTATTAATCAAATAGAAGAGAATAAATCTGAATTCTCGTTACTAAGTAAGCTGATTTTTTAGTTTTTCTAGGGGCTCTGTTATTTGTGAACACAATGAAAAGTTCAGACAGTGATGTGATAACTGACAGACTTACCAGGCTCAAGAGCTCAAACGAATGGCTGGAGCCCCAGCCACTTTCCTTCATGGAGGTACAGTAGTAGTGGCATTCTGAAGTTTATACTTGGGTGGTTGCACTGACAAGTGGCCTGTGCTAAATATATTATTCTCTGTGTTTTCTATTCTATTCTTTATTATCCCTTTCTTTTTATTAACCTTGTGTTTACTTTGCTCTCCATTTTCTAGTTTAACATGGGTTATATACCTTTTCTAGTATAACAGAGTTACGAAGTTTCTTCTGAAGCTTTAACTGCATCACCCAAATTTATATATGTTGTGGTTTTGTTTTTTTAGATTCTTTTTTTCTACACAGCTTTATTAAGGTATACTTGATATACAATAAACTGCATATATTGAAAGTGTACAGTTTGATAAATTCCTAGCTATGTATTCACACATGAAACCATCACCACAGTTGAGACAGTGAACATATTCAGTACCTCCAAAGTTTCCTCATTGTGTCCCTTTGTGAGTGCCCCCTCCCTGCCTGCTTTCTATCACTATAGTTTATTTTTCTTAAATTTTATTTTTATTTTTTTAAATTTTTTTGAATTTTTTTATACAGCACGTTATTAATTATCCATTTTATACATATTAGCATATACATGTCAATCCCAATCTCCCAATTCATCCCACCACTATCACCCCCCAACACTTTCCCCCCCTTGGTGTCCATACGTTTGTTCTCTACATCTGTGTCTCTGTTTCTGACCTGCAAACCGGTTCATCTGTACCGTTTTTCTAGGTTCCATATATATGTGTTAATATACGATATTTGTTTGTCTCTTTCTGACTTACTTCACTCTGTATGACAGTCTCTAGATCCCTCCACGTCTCTACAAATGACTCAATTTTGTTCCTTTTTGTGGCTGAGTAATATTCCATTGTATATATGTACCACATCTTCTTTATCCATTCGTCTGTTTCTGGGCATTTAGGTTGCTTCCATGTCCTGGCTATTGTAAATAGTGCTGCAGTGACCATTGGGGTGCATGTGTCTTTATGAATTATGGTTTTCTTTGGGTATATACCCAGTAGTGGGATTGGTGGGTCATGTGGTAATTCTGTTTTTAGTTTTTTAAGGAACCTCCATACTGTTCTCCATAGTGGCTTTATCAATTTACATTCCCACCAACAGTGCAAGAGGGTTCCCTTTTCTCCACGCCCTTCCCAGCATTTGTTGCTTGTCGATTTTCTGATGATGCCCATTCTAACTGGTGTGAGGTGATACCTCATTGTAGTTTTGATTTGCATTTCTCTAATAATTAGTGAGGTTGAGCAGCTTTTCATGTGCTTCTTGGCCATCTGTATGTCTTCTTTAGAGAAATGTCTATTTAGGTCTTCTGCCCATTTTTGGATTGGGTTGTTTTCTTTTTTTTTTTTGGCTGTACGCGGGCCTCTCACTGTTGTGGCCTCTTCCGTTGCGGAGCACAGGCTCCGGATGCGCAGGCTCAGCGGCCATGGCTCACGAGCCTAGCTGCTCCGCGGCATGTGGGATCCTCCAGGACCGGGGCACAAACCTGTGTCCCCTGCATCAGCAGGCGGACTCTCAACCACTGTGCCACCAGGGAAGCCCTGGGTTGTTTGTTTTCTTAATATTGAGCTGCATGAGCTGTTTAGGTATTTTGGAGATTAATCCTTTGTCCGTTGATTTGTTTGCAAATATTTTCTCGCATTCTGAGTGTTGTCTTTTCATCTTCCTTTGCTGTGGAAAAGCTTTTAAGTTTCATTAGGTCCCATTTGTTTATTCTTGTTTTTATTTCCATTATTCTAGGAGCTGGATCAAAAAAGATCTTGCTGCGATTTCTGTCAAAGAGTGTTCTTCCTATGTTTTCCTCTAAGAGTTTTATAGTGTCCAGTCTTACATTTAGGTCTCTAATCCATTTTGAGTTTATTTTTGTGTATGGTGTTACAGAGTGTTCTAATTTCATTCTTTTACATGTAGCTGTCCAGTTTTCCAGCACCACTTATTGAAGAGGCTGTCTTTTCTCCATTGTATATCCTTGCCTCCTTTGTCATAGATTAGTTGACCATAGGTGTGTGGGTTTATCTCTGGGCTTTCTATCCTGTTCCATTGATCTGTATTTCTGTTTTTGTGCCAGTACCATAGTGTCTTGATTAGTGTAGCTTTGTAGTATAGTCTGAAGTCAGCTCCGTTTTTTTCCCTCAAGACCACTTTGGCTATTCGGGGTCTTTTGTGTCTCCATACAAATTTTAAGATTTTTTTATTCTAGTTCTGTAAAAAATGCCATTGGTAATTTCATAAGGATTGCATTGAATCTGTAGATTGCTTTGGGTAGTATAGTCATTTTCACAACATTGATTCTTCCAGTCTAACAACATGGTATATCGCTCCATCTGTTTGTATCATCTTTAATTTCTTTCATCAGTGTCTTACAGTTTTCTGCATACAGGTCTTTTGTCTCCCTAGGTAGGTTTATTTTTCGGTGTTTTATTCTTTTTGTTGCAATGGTAAATGGGAGTGTTTCCTTAATTTCTCTTGCAGATTTTTCATCATTAGTGTATAGGAATGCAGGAGATTTCTGTGCATTAATTGTGTATCCTGCAACTTTACCACATGGTGTTGATTAGCTCTAGTAGTGTCCTGGTGGCATCTTTAGGATTCTCTATATATAGTATCATGTCATCTGCAAACAGTGACAGTTTTACTTCCTCTTTTCCAATTTGTATTCCTTTTATTTCTTTTTCTTCTCTGATTGCTGTGGCTAGGACTTCCAAGACTGTGTTGAATAATAGTGATGAGAGTGGACATCCTTGTCTTCGTCCTAATCTTAGAGGAAATGCTTTCAGTTTTTCACCATTGAGAATGATGTTTGCTGTGGGTTTGTCGTATATGGCCTTAATTATGTTGAGGTAGTTTCCCTCTGTGCCCACTTTCTGGAGAGTTTTTTATCGTAAATAGGTGTTGAATTTTGTCAAAAGCTTTTTCTGCATCTATTGAGATGATCATATGGTTTTTATTCTTCAGTTTGTTAATATGGTGTATCACATTGATTGATTCACGTATATTGAAGAATCCTTGCATCCCTGGGATAAATCCCACTTGATCATGGTGTATGATCCTTTTAATGTGTTGTTGAATTCTGTTTGCTAATACTTTGTTGAGGGTTTTTGCATCTATATTCATGAGTGATATTGGTCTGTAATTTTCTTTTTTTGTGGTATTTTTGTCTGGTTTTGGTATCAGGGTGATGGTGGCCTCATAGAATGAGTTTGGGAGTGTTTCTTTGCAGTTTTTTGGAAGAGTTTGAGAAGGATGGCTGTTAACTCTTCTCTAAATGTTTGATAGAATTCACCTGTGAAGCCATCTGGTCCTGGACTTTTCGTTTGTTGGAAGATTTTTTTTTTTTTTGCGGTACACGGGCTTCTCACTGCCGTGGCCTCTCCTGTTGTGGAGCACAGGCTCCAGACGCGCAGGCTCAGCGGCCATGGCTCACGGGCCCAGCCAATCCGCGGCACGTGGGAATCCTCCTGGACCGGGGCACGAACCCATGTCCCCTGCGTTGGCAGGCAGACCCTCAACCACTGCGCCACCAGGGAAGCCCTGTTGGAAGATTTTTAATCACGGTTTCAGTTTCATTACTTCTGATTGGTCTGTTCATATTTTCTATTTCTTCCTGGTTTTGTCTTGGAAGGATATACCTTTCTAAGAATTTGTCCATTTTTTCCAGGTTGTCCATTTTATTGGCATAGAGTTGCTTGTAGTAGTCTCTTAGGATGGTTTATATTTCTGCGGTGTCTGTTGTAACTTCTCCTTTTTCATTTCTAATTTTATTGATTTGAGTCCTCTCCCTCTTTTTCTTTTTCTTTTTTTTTTTGCGGTACACAGGCCTCTCACTGTTGTGGCCTCTCCCGTTGCAGAGCACAGGCTCCGGACGTGTAGGCTCAGCGGCCATGGCTCACGGGCCTAGCCGCTCCGTGGCATGTGGGATCTTCCCAGACCGGGGCACGAACCGTGTCACCTGCATCAGCAGGCGGACTCTCAACCACTGCGCCACCAGGGAAGCCCTCTCCCTCTTTTTCTTGATGAGTCTGGCTAATGGTTTATCAATTTTGTTTATCTTCTCAAAGAACCAGCTTTTAGTTTTATTGATCTTTGGTATTGTTTTCTTTGTTTCTATTTCATTTATTTCAGCTCTGATCTTTATTATTTCTTTCCTTCTACTAACTTGGGATTTGTTTTTCTTTCTCTAGTTCCTTTAGGTGTAAGGTTAGATGGTTTATTTGAGATGTTTGTTGTTTCTTGAGGTAGGATTGTATTGCTATAAACTTCCCTCTTAGAACTGCTTTTGCTGCATCCCATAGGTTTTGGATCGTTGTGTTTTCATTGTCATTTGTGTCTAGGTATTTTTTGATTTCCCCTTTAATTTCTTCAGTGATCTATTGGTTATTTAGTAACGTATTGTTTAGCCTCCCTGTGTTTGTGTTTTTTACATTTGTTTTCCTGTAATTGATTTCTAATCTCATAGCGTTGTGGTCAGAAAAGATGCTTAATATGATTTCAATTTTCTTAAATTTACTAGGGCTTGATTTGTGACCCAAGTTGTGATCTATCCTAGAGAATGTTCTGTGCGCACTTGAGAAGAAAGTGTGATCTGCTGTGTTTGGATGGAATGTCCTATAAATATCAATTAAATCTATCTGGCCTATTGTGTCATTTAAAGCTTGTATTTCCTTATTAATTTTCTGTTTGGATGAGCTGTCCATTGGTGTGAGGTTTTAAAGTCCCCCACTGTTATTGTGTTACTGTCGATTTCCTCTTTTATAGCTGTTAGCAGTTGCCTTATATATTGAGGTGCTCCTATGTTGGGTGCATATATATTTATAATTGTTATATCTTCTTCTCGGATTGATCCCTTGATCATTGTGTAGTGTCCTTCCTTGTCTCTTGTAACATTCTTTATTTTAAAGTCTATTTTATCTGATACAACTATTGCTACTCCAGCATTCTTTTGATTTCCATTTGCATGGAATATCTTTTTCCATCCCCTCACTTTCAGTCTATATGTGTCCCTAGGTCTGAAGTGGGTCTCTTGTAGACAGCATATATATGGGTCTTGTTTTTGTATCCATTCAGCAAGCCTGTGTCTTTTGGTTGGAACATTTAATTCATTCACATTTAAGGTAATTGTTGATATGTATGTTCCTATTACCGTTTTCTTAATTGTTTTGGGTTTGTTTTTGTAGGTTCTTTTCTTCTCTTGTGTTTTCCACTTAGAGAAGTTCCTTTAGCATTTGTTGTAGAGCTGGTTTGGTGGTGCTGAATCCTGTTAACTTTTGCTTGTCTGTAAAGCTTTTGATTTCTCCATCGAATCTAAATGAGATTTTGCCGGGTAGAGTAATCTTGGCTGTAGTTTCTTCCCTTTCATCACTTTAAGTATATCATGCCACTCCCTTCTGGCTTGTAGAGTTTCTGCTGAGAAATCAGCTGTTAACCTTATGGGAGTTCCCTTGTATGTTATTTGTCGTTTTTCCCTTGCTGCTTTCAATAATTTTTCTTTGTCTTTAATTTTTGCCAATTTGATTGCTATGTGTCTCGGTGTGTTTCTCCTTGGGTTTATCCTGTATGGGACTCTACGCTTTCTGGACTTGGGTGGCAATTTCCTTCCCCATGTTTGGGAAGTTTTCGACTATAATCTCTTCAAATGTTTTCTCAGGTCCTTTCTCTCTCTCTTCTCCTTCTGGGACCCCTATAATGTGAATGTTGTTGCCTTTAATGTTGTCCCAGAGGTCACTTAGGCTGGCCTCATTTCTTTTCATTCTTTTTTCTGTATTCTGTTCTGCAGCAGTGAATTCCACCATTGTGTCTTCCAGGTCACTTACCCGTTCTTCTGCCTCAGTTATTCTGGTATTGATTCCTTCTAATGTATTTTTCATTTCAGTTATTGTATTTTTCATCTCTCTTTGTTCTTTAATTCTTCTAGGTCTTTGTTAAACATTTCTTGCATCTTCTCAATCTTTGCCTCCATTCTGTTTCCGAGGTCCTGGATCATCTTCACTATCATTATTCTGAGTTCTTTTTCTGGAAGGCTGCCTATCTCCACTTCATTTAGTTGTTTTTCTGGAGTTTTGTCTTGTTCCTTCATCTGGTACATAGCCCTTTGCCTTTTCATCTTATCTGTCTTTCTGTGAATGTGGTTTTTGTTCCACAGGCTGCAGAATTGTAGTTCTTGCTTCTGCTGTCTGCCCTCTGGTGGATGAGGTTATCTAAGAGGCTTGTGCAAGTTTCCTGATGGGAGGGACTGGTGGTGGGTAGAGCTGGCTGTTGCTCTGGTGGGCAGAGCTCAGTAAAACTTTAATCCACCTGACTGCTGATGGGTGGGGCTGGGTTCCCTCCCTATTGGTTGTTTGGCCTGAGGCAACCCAACACTGGAGCCTACCTGGGCTCTTTGGTGGGGCTAATGATGGACTCTGGGAGGGCTCACGCCAAGGAGTACTTCCCAGAACTTCTGCTGCCATTGTCCTTGTCCTCACGGTGAGACACAGCCACCCCCGCCTCTGCAGGAGACCCTCCAACACTAGCAGGTAGTTCTAGTTCAGTCTCCTATGGGGTCACTGCTCGTTCCCCTGGGTCCCGATGTGCACACTACTTTGTGTGTGCCCTCCAAGAGTGGAGTCTCTGTTTCCACCAATCCTGTCAAAGTCCTGCAGTCAAATCCCGCTAGCCTTCAACGTCTGAGTCTTTAGGAATTCCTCCTTCTGTTGCCGGATCCCCAGGTTGGGAAGCCTGATGTGGGGCTCAGAACCTTCACTCCAGTGGGTGGACTCTTGTGGTATAAGTGTTCTCCAGTTTGTGAGTCACCCACCCAGGAGATATGGGGTTTGATTTTATTGTGATTGCACCCCTCCTACCATCTCATTGTGGCTTCTCCTTTGTCTTTGGATGTGGGGTATCTTTTTTGGTGAGTTACAGTGTCTTCCTGTTGATGATTGTTTAGCAGTTAGTTGTGATTCCGGTGCTCTCTCAGGAGGGAGTGAGAGCACGTCCTTCTACTCCGGATCTTGAACCAATCTCACTATAGTTTATTTTACATTTAAATTTTTTTATACAAATATAATGTTATGTATTATTTTTGTCAGGCTTCTTTCACTCAGTATAATTTGCAATTCATCCATGTTGTTTCATGTTTCAGTACTCAGTTCCTTTTTTTTTTTGCTGAATGCTATATACCCCAGTTTGTCTATTCTGTCATTGGACGTTTGGGTTGTTTACAGTTTTTGGCTATTATAAATAAAGCTGTTAGGAACATTCATGTACATGTCTTTGTATGGATATATATTTTCATTACTGTTGGGTAAACATCTAGTTGTAGAATGCCTAGGTCATATGGTAAATAAATTTAATATTTTATGAAACTGCCAACTGTTTTCCAAAGTTATATTATATTATATTATATTATTTATTTATTTATTTATTTTTCTGGTGCGCGGGCCTCTCACTGTTGTGGCCTCTCCCGTTGCGGAGCACAGCCTCCGGATGCGCAGGCTCAGCGGCCATGGCTCACGGGCCCAGCCGCTCTGTGGCATGTGGGATCTTCCTGGACTGGGGCACGAACCCGTGTCTCCTGCATCGGCAGGCGGACTCTCAACCACTGCGCCACCAGGGAAGCCCAAAGTTATATTATTTTATATTTCCACTAGCAGTGTATGGGAGTTCCAGTGTTTCACATCCTAGCCAACATTTGGTACAGTCTGTGTGTGTTCGTGTGTGTGTGTGTGTGTGTGTGTGTGTGTGTAGTCTTTTGAGACATTCTAAAAGATGTAGAGTCACATTTCAAAAGATGTAGAGTCACGTTTCATTGTGTGGTGTTTTAAAAAAATTAAAAATTTTTTGGCTGCGTCGGGTCCTAGTTGCAGCTCGTGGGATCTTTGTTGAGGCATGTGGGATCTTTGTGGTGGTGCGCGGGCTTCTCTCTAGTTGTGGCATGCAAGTTTTCTCTTCTCTAGTTGTGGCATGCAGGCTCCAGGGTGCGTGGGCTCTGTAGTTTGCGGCACGCAGGCTCTCTAGTTGAGGTGTGCAAGCTCAGTAGTTGTGGCACGCGAGCTTAGTTGCCCTATGGCATGTGGGATCCCAGTTCCCCAACTAGGGATCGAACCTGCGTCCCCTGCATTGTAAGGCGGATTCTTTACCACTGGACTATCAGGGAAGTCCCTCATTGTGTGTTTTTTTTTTTTTTTGTCATTGTTTTTTTGTGGTACTCGGGCCTCTCACTGTTGTGGCCTCTCCCATTGTGGAGCACAGGCTCCGGAAACGCAGGCTCAGCGGCCATGGCCCTTGGGCCCAGCCGCTCCGTGGCATGTGGAATCCTCCCGGACCGGGGCACGAACCCGTGTCCCCTGCATTGGCAGGTGGACTCTCAACCACTGCGCCACCAGGGAAGCCCGTGCATTTTTTAATTTAAAATTCACTACCTTAAAGTGTACAATTCAGTGGTTTTTAGTATATCCACAAGGTTGTATAACCATCACCTCTCTAATTCCAGAACATTTTCATCACCCCAAAAAGGAAACTCATACCGTTTAGCAGTCCTTGTCCATTCCCTTCTCCCTTGTTCTCTGGCAACTGCTAATCTACTTTCTCTTAGATTTGTCTATTCTGGACATTGTATACAAATGGAATCATGTAGTATGTGGTCCTTTGTGTCTGACTTCTTCCACTTAGCATACTGTTTTCATGGTTCATCCATGTTGTAGCATGTATCAGCACTTCATTCTTTTTTATGGCCAAATGATACTCCAGTATATGGATATACCACATTTTATTTATCCATTCATCAGTGGATGGGCATTTGGATTTTTTCTGGTTTTTGACTATTATGAACAATGCTGCTGTGAACATTGTATACAAGTTTTTGTGTGAACATATGTTTTCAGCTGTCTTGGGTATATAACCTAGGAATGGAATTGCTAAGTCATATGGTAATTCTGTGTTTAACTTTTTGAGGAGCTGCCTACTGTTTCCAACAGTGGCTGTACCATTTTACATTCTCATCAGCAATGTATGAAGGTTCCAGTTTCTCTACTGCTTAGAGTTCATTGAACCTCTAGTATTGGTGAGCGTATAGTTCCCAACACATTTGGAAAAATTTCAGCCATCGTTTCTTAAAATATTTTTTCTACCCCACCCCTTCTCCTTTTGGGAAATAAAATTACATGTTTAATCGCCTGCTTAAAGCTATCCCATAGCCCACTGATTATCTGTTAAACTTTTTCATACTTTTCCTCCCTGCATTTCATTTTGGACAGCTTCTATTATGATTTTAACTTTACTAATCATTTCTTCTGTAATACCCAGTCTGTTGATAATCCTGTCTGTTGTATTTTTCATTTCAGACATTGTGGTTTTTATCCCTTAAGTTTTTAGGGGGCCTTTTAAAAAATCTTCTGTGTCTCAAAACGTCTGCTGTTTCGTCTAGCTTCCTGCACTTATGAACTATTTTAATGTCTTGGTCTAATAATTATATCATCTGTGTCATTTCTGGGGTAGTTTTTTTTAAAAATATTTATTTGGCTGCACCAGGTCTTCGTTGCTGGGTGTGGGATCCTTAGTTGCAGCATGTGGGATCTTTAGTTGCGGCCTGCAAACTCTTAGTTGCGGTATGTGGGATCTAGTTCCCTGAGCAGGGATCAAACTTAGGCCCCCTGCATTGGGAGCATGGAGTCTTAGCCACTGGAACACAAGGAAGTCTCCTCTGGGGTAGTTTTGATTGATTCTTTTCATTAGTCAAATTTTCCTGCTTCTTTATATGCCTGGTGATTTTTTTTTTTTAATTTCTGAGATATACATTTTAAAGTAATAACTAGAATTATGACTTATAACATTATACCAGAACATATAAGATTTTTAGAAATTTCATGTAATGTCTGAAACATTTATATAAACATATTTCCATACAAATAACCCAAAGAAAGTTTAGTATTAGTTGTTTTTTTTTGTTTGTTTTTTTTATATTGCAGGTTCTTATTAGTCATCAGTTTTATACACATCAGTGTATACATGTCAATCCCAATCGTCCAATTCAGCACACCACCATCCCCACCCCACCGCGGTTTTCCCCCCTTGGTGTCCATACGTTTGTTCTCTACATCTGTGTCTCAACCTCTGCCCTGCAGACTGGTTCATCTGTAACATTTTTCTAGGTTCCACATACATGCGTTAATATACGATATTTGTTTTTCTCTTTCTGACTTACTTCACTCTGTATGGCAGTCTCTAAGTCCATCCACGTCTCAGCAAATGACTCAATTTTGTTCCTTTTTATCCAATATGGCTGAGTAATATTCCATTGTATATATGTGCCACAACTTCTTTATCCATTCGTCTGTCGATGGACATTTAGGTTTCTTCCATGACCTGTATGCCTGGTGATGTTTTTAATTGGATGCCAGATGTGAATTTTTCCTTGTTGAGTGCTGGATATCTTTGATTTCCAATAAATATGCTGAGCTTTGTTCTGGTATGCGGTTAAGTTACTTGGACACAGTCTGATTTTTTTCATGTCTTGACACCAAGCTTTGTTAGACAGAACTGTAGTATCATTTAGTGTATGGCCAATTTTGCTTTAGTACTTATTTTGTAAAACCCCTCTAAGTACTCAACTCTGTTTTATGCACCATAAGGTTTGTCACCCTGGCTGATGTTAAGAGGAATAACTCCTGGGGTTGTGTGACCTCTAGGGATTGTTCCCCTAATCCTTTCAGGTACTTCTTTGCCCAGTGTTTCTTTGGGTAGTTTCCCCACATGCATATAGTGTTCAGCATTCACCTGAAGATGCAAGGGGGACCCTCTACAGATCTAATTCTCTGCAGATCCCTAAAGCTCTTTCTCTGTATGACTTTCTTCCCTCTGGTACTGTGCTCTATGAACTGTAGCTACCCTGGCCTCCCCAGACTCCCAGCTCCCCTGCTCATTTCAGGGAGACAGGTGGATTCCACCTGATTTCCTCCTCTCTGTGCCACAGTCTGGAAATTCTCTCCAGGCTCTATTGAGCTATTTTAAGGCTTACCTTGTGTTCTGTATCTCAGGGGCCACTGTCCTTCATAGCCTGATGTCCAGTGTCTTGAACTGTTGTTTAACTTTTTTTTTTTTAAGGTAGGAGGATAAATCTGTTCCCTCTTATTCTATCTTCCTTCCTAACTTTCTTTCTTCTCCTATTCCATTCTTTTATTTATCATTTCTAGGACTCCAGTTATCAACTTGTTGAACCTTTTGCTATTGTCTCATAAGTTGCTACAACTCTATTCATTTTCCAGTCTTTTTTCTTCCTGTTTCCCAGATTGGATAAATTCTAATGATTTGAATTCAAGTTCACTGACTCTTTTTATGTCATCTTCAATCTGCTGTTAAGCCCATTTAAGTTTGTTTGTTTTTTAAATTTAAGAACTGTATTTTCCACTTGGTTATTTTTCAGTCTCTATTTTTCTGCTGAGGTTTTCTATTCATTCATTATGAGCATATTTTCCTATAACTTCTTAAACATAGCTATAATAGTTGACCTAGAATCCTTGTCTGCTAATTCCAACATATGGGCCATCTCAGAGTTGGTCTCCAGTTGATTGTCTTTCTGTGTAAGGGTCACGTTTTCCTATTTGTCTAGTGATTTTGGACGTTATGAGAGATACATTGTAAAGGGTCTGGATTCTGTTATGTTCCTGTGATTAATACTGAGTTTTTGTTTTAGCAGGCAGTTAACTTGGCTGAACACGAACTCTGAACTTTGTCTCTCCTGCAGTTGGCAGCAGGTGAAATCACTGTTTAGTCTTTTTTAGCTTTAGCTGGGCTCCACGGAGTCTGATTTGTGCTTATGTAGTTCAAGCGTCTGCCAGAGATTTGGTCTGCAGAATTTGTGGCATTCTGTCTATGGCTTACTCCTTTCAGGTATTTCTCCTCTTCATTTTTCTGCTGCTATGGTTGCCCTGAACTCTGTCTTCTAATTATTGAATCTGTAAAACTGTGTATTTCTGTCTGCATTTGAGCTACCTTGTTTTGTTTAGCTATGACTGAGGCCTGCTGTTAGACAAAAGTCCATAAAGAACTGAAAACTTTTCCAGTGCTGTTCTCTTTTTCCAAGTGTTGACTACCCTTTAGTTTCCTCCTGCTCTGGGTCAGTCTCCAGTGTTTTCAGGTGGTGGTTTTAATATTTCAGTACTCATCTTGGTTTTGACAGCAGTAGATTTGCTAGGAATAGCAACTCTGAGGCAGAAAGACAAAGAAAATGAATTTAGAGTTAGATACATTTGAGTTTGAATTCTGGGCTCAGTGCAGGATTTTCTAGGCTTCTGGTTGTTGCTTAACTCCCTTGAGCCTTAATTTCCTTGTGTGTTAATGGGGAAGGTTAGTTCTTAGATTTTGAGATTTTACTCATCTATTCTGGAAAACAAGGGTAGTGGAAGTGAAGACAACTAATTCCAATGACAGTTAATTTGAGAATATTTTATTTTTGTGTAATTATGAGAGGATTTCAAAGGCCCATCCCAAATGCCCACTTTGGGACTCTTTTATTATTAATCATTTTTTCCATTGTGGAAAAATTATATCATAAAATTTACTCTTTTTAACTATTTTTAAGTGTGTAAGTCAGTGATGTTAATTACATTCACATGTATGCTAGAAATCAACCTCTTGCATTTTCTGACATGTTTAATTGTGGAAAATTTGTTATGAAAATGGAAAAATTTAATTTTATGAGCTATTTCCTGAAGATTGTGTTGCTTTAAAATACTGAAAATGTGGCTTGTTCATAAAAAGTATTAATATTTGATAGCTATAATGACTAAATGAATTCAAATAGAATTCATTCAGAGTAAATGAATTCAAATAGAGGCCTGATTGTATCACTTTATAGGATGTGAAAAAAGATGGGTTTTACCTACCATGTGTGTCTGGGCGAAGTCATTTGACCATATTGGGACTCAAAATGTCTGTGATCTGAGTTATTTTTTCCCGAGAGTGAACTGTAGCTGAGAGCAGAAAGATTCAAATCCTCTTTAAAAAGTACTGATGATATGATTTGAAGTAGAAAAATTGGATTTATAGAGAACTTTCCAGGGATATGTATGTCACATAAAATATTATGAGTCTAGGTAGTATTAATAATTTAATTTTCAAATATTTGATTTTCAAAATGTCATTCTGTCATTTTAGGCATTAGCTAAAGAAGATATTGATGCAGCTATTCAATCAATATTATACAGAGAAAATTATATAATTAAGGTAAGGATTGGCTGCAGAATGTGTCTCAAAAATTAAATTTTGTTTTTCCATTTCAGATGTAGTACATTGTCATTATAAAAATTTTAGGGGGCTTCCCTGGTGGCGCAGTGGTTGAGAGTCTGCCTGCCGATGCAGGGGACACAGGTTCGTGCCCCGGTCCGGGAGGATCCCACATTCCGTGGAGCGGCTAGGCCTGTGAGCCATGGCCACCGTGCCTGCGCGTCTGGAGCCTATGCTCCGCAACGGGAGAGGCCACAACAGTGAGAGGCCCGCGTACCGCCAAAAAAAAAAAAAAAATTTAGAAAATATAGAAAACAATTAAAACACTCATTAGCCTTTAGGATTGAACTTAAAAGAGCTCTGAGATTGCTTTAATTTAGTTCCTCTCTTCCTATACTTTGTGAGGACTCTTTTATAGATACCTTATAAGAGTTTCCTCCTACTCACTTGTTGCTTCGTGTTAGTGGGGCTTCTGTGGAGTCACTAGGTATTCTTATTTTTTTTTCTGGCTGTGCTGTGCGGCTTGTGGGATCTTAGTTCCCTGACCAGGGATTGAACTCGGCCCCTCGGCAGTGAAGGTGTGGAGTCCTAATGACTGGACCGCCGGGGAATTCCCTCCATAGAATATTCTTCTTCCTCATTCTGTGTCGTTCCTTCTCTTCCTAGATAACTCTGTTCTTTAAGGCCCATCCCAAATGTCTACCAATTTGGAAATCTTTTAAAAAATTTAATTTTTCTATTGTAAAATATATATAACATAAAATTTGCTTTTTAACCATTTTTGAGTGTACAGTTCAGTGACATTAATTACATTTATCTGTTGAGCAACCATAACCACTATGTATTTCTAAACCTTTTTCATCACCCCAACCAAAACTTTGTAGTCATTAAGTAGTAACTTCCCAGCTCTCCTTCCGCAAACCTCTGGTAACATCTAATTTATTTTCTGTCTCTATGAATTTGCCTATTCTAGACATTTCATATAAGTGGAATCCTACAATATTTATCCTTTTGTGTCTGTCATATTTCACTTAGCATATTGCTTTTAAGGTTCATCCATGTTGTAGCATGTGTCAGAACTTCACTCCTTTTTATGATTGTATAATATTCCATTATACGTATATACCACATTTTGTTTATACCTTCATCTGTTGATGAACACTGGAGTTGTTTCCACCTTTTGGCTATTGTGAGTAATGATGCAGTGAACACTGGTATACTAGTATCTGTTTGAACCCCATATATCTCTTGCTACATGGTCCCTCCTCCTGTTGTTTTGTAGATTTGTTTTGTTGTCTTTCTTCCAGGGAGAGCAGGCATGTTGTCTAATTTATTCATGTATTCTTTGTTTCCAGTATTGTGTGTCACACAGAAGCCAACCAAATGATTTAATTAATGGATGATTTTGTGGGTTATTCTTATGAATATAAATTAAGTTTAAAATTTGGAACAAGAAAACTTTAAGATAATATATTTGTCTTTCCTATCACTGTTTACTAGGAACTAGGTAAATATTTAAAGCATCATGACTTCTTAAATGCAAGAAAAAAAGAGATATTATATAAAAGATGGGTTGATCATGTGGCAGATCCTCTCCAGAAGAAAATTATAGAAAATGTTGCTTCACATAAGAAGATTATAAAAAGGAGACAAGAGGAATTAGATGCTTTTTTAAAATACGTAAATAAAAAGGTACTAAGAGATCATTTATTACTTTTTTCAGTTGCTTTAAAAGCTACAGTTATCTTTATTTATAATCATCCAAACAGCCTGCCCTTCCTATTTCTGTATATGTGTAATCTGTACTCCATTATAGCACATACTATTCTTAAATCCAGGGCATGTGGAAAGGATGGAGGGAAAGGGTTAGGTCTGAATTTAAATGTGTACATTAGTATAATTTTTCTTTCTTTCTCCTATGTAATTGTTAATTTTATATACCAATTTAAAAAAATTGGACTCTAGGTTCAAGATATATGTTTTTTTGAATTTTTTGTTTTTTATTCTGGAACTTGATTATTTATAAAGCTATAAAATATTTCTGTTCTCCTGGCATTTTTAAGAGATCTGAGATGTTTGAATATTAAGTACCTAAAAACAAATTCCTGTATCTTTTAGTGTTCCAACATCCTTTATTAAAATCTTGCAAATTTTAAGTAGATTCCTTCTATCACTATAATATTTCTTACTTAAATACATTAAATTTAATTTCCAATTTGGTCTTCCCTTCCCTTTTGCATCTGTCATTGATGCCATTTCAAAGCATAAGAGTGGAACTGTGTGTTTGACTCTTGAGTCCTGTTATGCTCAAAATTAATTATGGACTGCTTGTTCTTATGTGTGGTTTTATTTCCTTCCTATAGGGAAATGCATTTATAGAGCATTATGATCCAAAAGAATATGATCCTTTTTACATGAAAAAAGAGGACCCGAATTTTCTGAAGGTAGATTTCTAATTTTAACTTTGGTATTATGTGGTTTGTTTTTTTGAGCAGTCCTAATATATAAGTAGTCCTTTAGTGATTTCCAATGAATGCAGTAAAATCTTAAGAATCATGTCCCATCTCCATATCTTAGAAAGGAACAAAAAAGCCAAAGTCCAAAGTAAATTAAACCTCTGTAAAATTTGAAAATATTGTATAATAATTGGGTGATAGATAACGTTAAAAAATTTCAGACTTTTAAATTTGTTACAAAAGTAATATATTTTTATGATATGTAAATGAGAAAATCAATTTTAAAATAAATAATAAGAGACCACTCACAATTCCATTACCCAGAATGAACTCATGAACATTTTTCTGTATATTCTTCAAGACTTCTTTCTAATTATAAACCAACTATACTTCAATTAAAAAAAAACACTTCTTTCTATGGGTAGGTATATGTACACATTTTTATTTAACAAGAATGGGATCATACCACACATTAGGTTTTAAAATCTTTTTTTCTCAGTAGTTTATGATTTGCTTTCTTTCTTTGTCAGTAAATGTAAATATACAATTGTAATCAATACATGGTATTCTGTTATTAATAGCTAACTTGCATTGAGAGCTTAACCAAATGTTAAGATTTCTTTTCACTTTATTTGAGCATTCACTGCTAATTTACAAATAAGGCAAGTGAGGCACGGGTGGGTTAAGTTACTTGTCCAAGGTTACACAGCTGTAAATAGCAGAGTACGGGTACGTTTCTAAACACATATACTATCTTGCTATACCATCTTTTTTTTTTTTTTTAACATATTCCTTATTTTGAACCTCTAGATTGTTTTTGACCTATTGTTGATATAAATGACATTATGATGAACATCCCTGTAACTATTTATTTCTTAATTTTTTCCGTTTGGTAAGTTGCTAGAAGTAGAACTGCTGGGTTAAAAATTATGCATGATTTTAATTCATATCACGAAATTGTCCTTCAGAATGGTTATATAAATTTGTACCTCCTCCCGAGAATCTATTTTTTCCACACTTTTGCTAATAGTGGATATTATTAAAGAAAATAAAACAAAAAACCTACCTTGAATCATAGACATTTTAAACTGCTGGTAGTTGCAGGGCAAAGCAGGTCTTTTAAGTTTTTCCCCAAATTAGGGTGTGTGTATGTGCTATTGTCCCTATTTTTATAGGTCAGAGTTAAACTGAGAGTTTAGAGTTATATCCTTAGACATACTAACTAGTAGCATACCTGGTAAGGGTTAGAATTGGGATTTGAAATCAGATCTTTTTTTTAAAATTTATTTATTTATTTATTTATTTTTTGGCTGTGTTGGGTCTTCGTTGCTGTGCGCGGGCTTTCTCTTGCTGCGGCAGGGGCTACTCTTCGGCGTGGTGCGCGGGCTTCTCATTGCAGTGGCTTCTCTTGTCGCGAAGCACGGGCTCTAGGCATGCGGGCTTCAGTAGTTGTGGCTCGCGGGCTCCAGAGTGCAGGCTCAGTAGTTGTGGCACATGGGCTTAGTTGCTCTGCGGCATGTGGGATCTTCCCGGACCAGGGTTCGAACCTGTGTCCCCTGCATTGGCAGGCGGATTCTCAACCACTACACCACTAGGGAAGCCTGAAACCAGATCTTTTGGGTACCAGAATTCCATTCTGTTCTTTCACCATGTTGCCGCTCTAAATGAAGCTGATAGGTGACCTCTTAAGGTAAGCTGAGCACTTTGAGGTTATAGCAGCAGTTCTCAAAGTGAGGTACCTAGACCTTTGACAGCCCCAAAACCCTTCTAGGGGGTCCATTAGGCCAAAACTTTTCATAATAGTGCCAAATTTTATTTGCCTTTTTCATTGTGTTGACATTTGCACTGATGGTACAAAAGCAGTGTTGGGTAAAACTGCTAGTACCTTAGAGCTACTTAAGTCAGTGTTACCAAATTATACTGGTACTGTACTCATATTCTTCACTGTCATGCACTCACAGTAAAAAAAAAAAAAAATTCAATTTCACTTAATATCCTTGATCAAACAGTAAAAAAATTATTAATTTTATTAAGTCTTACTCCCCCCTTTTTTAATTGAAGTATAGTTGATTTACAGTGTTAGTTCCTAGTGTTCAGCAAGGTGATTTGGGTTTTTAGTTTTTCAGATTCTTTTCCATTATAGTTTATTACAAGATATTGAATATAATTTTCTGTGCTATACAATAGGACCTTGTTGTTTATCTGTTTTACTCTATGCAGTAGTTTGTATCTGCTAATTCCAAACTCCTAATTCATTCCTCCCCTCCAAGTCTTGGACTTTTCTACACATCTTTTTAATATTCTGTGATGAAATGGGAGGTATGCAAAGAACATTTCTGCATACTGAAATACAGTATGATTGTTTGAATTGTGAGCTGAACTGGCTGATTTTTTTTCATGGAACATCATTTTTACTTGAAAGAATGACTTACAGACTATGTTTATTAAGTCTTGGGTGTTTGGTAGACATTTTCTGGAAAATTAATGAAGTGAGTCTGTCACTTCAAGAAAAACAGCTGACAATATTTGTTGCCAGTGATAAAATGTGAACTTCCAAACAAAAATTTGAATTTTTGAAATATCATACTGACCATCATGTGTGACAGTGTTCAAATACTCAAAGACTTTACTGATGAGACTGGTGATGATATTAATGAATGTGATTATTGTATAATGAAATGTATTAACATTTGGAAGACCTCACATAACTCAGTGATCTAATTTTCTCTAAACAACCAATTCATGATATGGATAAAAGATTCATTCAGAGTTCAAGTTCAAGATGGACCAATGGATTTTAATGTAGCAGAGTTTGAATAATTCATTGATATGGTTTCAGATTCTACATCGTAACTGACCTTTAAGAAGCTGCCACTTGTTGAGTTTGGGTATAGTATTGATATCTAAAAAGAAATCCACAGTGATCTGAAAAGGCTATTAAAACAAGAGCTAACCATGCTTCTTTGGCTGAAGGGCCTTGTTAGGAGATGTATTGGAGTGCTGCCATCTCTTTGTAATGTGTTAAATATATATAATAATTAGATTGCTGTTAGTTTGTAGATGCTGTAATCTTGGTTATTCTGGCACAAGAGCTTGGCATGGATGCTTAGAATAGACTGAAAAAGAGCTGGAACCCAGTCCTCAAAGAAGTGTTTTTCTTGTAGGTTACCATCCCACCATTTCGTGACCCTTTGAAAAAGGCACAATATGACAAAGACAATGGAAAAAGAATTCTTCTTCAGTGTGAGACTGGTACTTAGTTTCTAATTGTTACGTGGTTTCATAACCCAAGAGCAATGGGAGTTGCATTTAAGGATGCTAATTTAGGTTGCTCATCTTCCTACAGGCAGAATATTTACAATGAAAGAATTTAAAGAGGTTGAGAAGGCCAAACTGCATTCCAGATTTCCAGGAATTTCTAATTCAAGGCACTTTATGACTCCAAATGAGTGGCTTAAACTGCCTACAAACTACATAGAGAGTGAATTTTGTAAAAGGAGCAGGTAATGGTTAGTTTGATAGAAATTATGGAACCTCTTCGAATTTGAAAACTGTTTCTTGAGACAATGATATATATTTTGTCATAATTATGATTTTTAAAAACTATTTCATTTTTCAATGAGAAGTCTACTGTAATTCTTGTCTTTGTTCCTCTGTATGTGATGTTTCTTTTTTCTTGGGTACTTTCAAGATTTTCTCTTTGTCTTTGGTTTTCATTAGCTAGTCTATGATGTGTGTAGGTGTTTTTTCCCCTTTCTTTTTGTTTGATCCTACTTAGGGTTCACTGAGATTCTTATATCTGTGGTTTGATGTCTTTCATTATTTGGGGGGAAATTCTAGGCTGTTATCACTTCAGATATTTCTTATGCCTCATTCTTCCTGTGTGGTTTTTAAAAAAATTTATTGGAGTATAGTTGATTTAAAATGTTGTGTTAGGGCTTCCCTGGTGGCGCAGTGGTTGAGAGTCCGCCTGCCGTTGCAGGGGACATGGGTTCGTGCCCTGGTCCGGGAAGATCCCACATGCCACAGAGCAGCTGGACCCATGAGCCATGGCCGCTGAGCCTGCACGTCCGGAGCCTGTGCTCCGCAACGGGAGAGGCCACAGCAGTGAGAGGCCCGCGTACCGCAAAAAAAAAAAAAAAAAAGTTAGTTTCTGCTGTGTAGCAAAGTGAATCAGTTATACATATATATATATCCACTCTTCTTTTAGATTCTTTACTCATATAGGTTATTACAGAGTATTGAGAAGAGTTCCCTGTGCTATACAGTAGGTTCTTATTAGTTATCTATTTTATATATAGTAGTGTGTATATGTCAATCCCAGTCTCCCAGTTTATCTCTCCCCCGTGTTTTTTTTAACTTAAGTATAGTTGATGTACAATATTATATAAGTTTTTCAGATGCACAGTGCAGTGATTCACAATTTTTAAAAGTTACACTCCATTTATAGTTATTATAAAATATTGGCTATACAAAAATATCCTTACAGCTTATTTATTTTATACATAGTAGTTTTTACCTCTTACTCCCCTACTCCTAACTTGCCCCTTCCCCTTTCCTCTCCCCACTGGTAACCACTAGTTTGTTCTCTGTATCTGTGAGTCTGTTCTTTTTGTTGTTGTTGTTATAGTTACTAGTTTGATTTATTTTTTAATTAAGTTATTTATTTTTGGCTGTGTTGGGTCAGGTCTTCGTTGCTGCATGCAGGCTTTCTCTAGTTGTGGCGAGTGGGGGCTACTCTTCGTTGCGGTGCTTGGGCTTCTCATTGTAGTGGCTTCTCTTGTTGCAGAGCACAGGCTCTAGGTGCACGGGCTTCAGTAGTTGTGGCACGTGGGCTCAGTAGTTGTGGCTCGTGGGCTCTAGAGTACAGGCTCCATAGTTGTGGCGCATGGGCTTAGTTGCTCCGCAGCATGTGGGATCTTCTTGGACTAGGGCCTGAACCTGTGTCCCCTGCATTGGCAGGCGGATTCTTAACCACTGCGCCACCAAGGAAGCCCCTGTTTTAGTTTTTAGATTCCACCTGTAAGTGATATCATACCATATTTGTCTTTCTTTGTCTGACTTATTTCACTTATTTCACTAAGCATAATACCCTCCAGATCCATGCATGTTGTTGCAAATGGCAAATTTTCATTCTTTTTTCAAGGCTGAGTAGTATTCCATTGTGTGTGTTTTGTGTGTGTGTGTGTGTGCGTGTGTGTGTGTGTGTGTATCACATCTTCTTTACTCATTGATCTGTTGATGGACACTTAGGTTGACTGTATATTTTGGCTATTGTAAATACTGCTGCTGTGAACATTGGGATGCTTTTGTTTTTTTCGGATACCCAGGAGTGGAAATGCTAGGTCATATGGTAGTTCTATTTTTAGTTCTATTCTTCTTTTTTTTTTTTCCTTTCTGAGGCTCCAGTTCTATGTATGTTAGACCACTTGATATTGTCCCTTAGTTCTTAGATACTCTGTTTTTATTTATTTATGTATTTTTTCTTCTTGTATTTCAGTTGGACAGTTTCTACCCACCTATCTTTAAGTTCACTGAGTCTCTCCTCAGCTGTGTCCCATCTATTGATCACCATCAAATGAACCTTTCCTCAGCTTTGTCTTACATACTGAAGAGACGATCAGAGGAATTCTCCATTTCAGATGTGATGATTTTTATTTCTAGTATTTCCATTTGATTTTTTTTCACATAGGTTTAATTTTTCCTAAAATCCTCCATCTGCTCATTCATATTATTCATCTTTCCACTAGACTCTTTAACATATTAATCATAGTTATTTTAAGTTCCTCATTTGAGAGTTCCAGCTCAGGTTCATTCTGAATCTGGTTCTGTTGACTGCTTTATCTCTTGACAGTGGGATACTTTGTCTTGCTTTTTTTTGGCATGTCTTGTAAGTTTTAATTGAATGCTAGGCATTAGAGGTAGAATAGTACAGAGTGAATATTTATGTCTAGAAATGAATATGCTTTTTCTTCTGTCAGGCATTAGCGTGGAGAATTGGGCTTACCTAGTCCGAAATTGAGCAGGGTTTAGGTATTATTATTGCTATTGTTACTTGCAATGCATCACAGACTTCAGATGCCTCTAGTGGTGGGCTTTTGTTACCTTGTGCTTAGGGTAGGGGCTGGGGTACCTGAGGGGTTTTCTCAGGTGTTCCTGTGCCCTCCTCAGTTTTTGGCTATCCCTGCAAGGCTGCATCACAGAGGTGGAGGGAGTGAGGTGTCTCCATGGTCTTGCTTCATCCCAGAAGTATTCTTTTTTTTTTAAATTTATTTTAATTAATTAATTTATTTTTGGCTGTGTTGGGTCTTTGTTGCTGCGCGCGGGCCTTCTCTAGTTGGCAGCAAGTGGGGGCTACTCGTTGTCGTGATGCATGGGCTTCTCGTTACGGTGGCTTCTCTTGTTGCGGAGCATGGTCTCTAGAGTACAGGCTCAGTGGTTGTGGCGCACGGGCTTAGTTGCTCTGCGGCATGTGGGATCTTCCCAGACCAGGGCTCGAACCTGCGTCCCCTGCATTGGCAGGTGGCATTCTTAACCACTGCACCACCAGGGGAGACCCCGCCAGAAGTATTCTGCTGTTGCTTGTTGGTAGGCTCAAAGAGGGAGGTAAAGGAATGTTCTCTGTTTTCTTTATCCTAGCCTCAGTTTTAGGCAAGCCCTATATACTTGAGCCTCAGGAGTAGGGTTTTCTTAGAGTTCCTTTCTCTTCTCCCTGTAGCACCCAAACACTATCTTATGTCTGTGGTTGTTCTTGGATGGTAGTTTCCTGCCCCTCTTCCAATAGTAGCATACCTCTGCTGGGTTTAAGTATAGGATTCTGGGCACAGGCAATTTCTTGCACCTCCTCCTGGGACAGAGGGTTTTTACTCCTATCCCTATCATAGTAACAATAGAGCCTTAAGTCTGTCCTGGATATAAGAGGATTTCTCATCCCTCTTCCAGAGGTAGATAGAGTTTGCTTTTACTCCTCTCCCAAAAGCCCTAGATCTTTGCTTATCACCCTGGGGGAAAAAGAGTTTGCTTCCCTTACGCCAGCAGCTTAATGCTTTGCTTTGTAAGGGGGAAGGATCCAGGAAAGTGGGAAGGGCACTTGTTTACCTAGCACTGTCAATCTCTTCCTGCATATCTTTGCCACTGATGGGGGTTTTCTCTGGTTTTCTCCTCTGTGCCCAGTCTTTCTTGTTAGCACCTGGTGCAGGCCCATGGAAAAGAGCTTGCTCATGAGTGTAAACACTTCTTGTATGAGGTCTCCCCAGCTATTCCAAAATGACATGCTAGCCCACACTTGGCCTTTAAGCATTCATTAAAGTTTTAGCTGATATCTTTTGTTTTTAATTATTAGGCTTTATTTTTAAGAGCAGTTTTAAGTTTATCAAAAATTTAAGCAGAAAGAGAATTTCTGTATATTCTGTCCTCCCCATTCCCCACTTTAGTTTCCTCTATTAACATCTTGCATTAGTGTGGTACATCTGTTACATTTTGTGAACCAGTGTTGATTCATCCTTAAATGGAAACAGAACTCTAATAATTTTCTTATTTTTAAAAAAATTTGCTATAAATGGCACTGTAAATGTTACATAAACCAGAAATAAACCTTAAGACAGAATTCTGAAAGAATGGGCTTTCTACTTTTTTTCATTGTCTTTGAGAATCATAAGCCTAACTCTAGTAATTAGGTAGGGTCTACCCAAACCAGGAATCTGTTCATGACAGATTTAACTCAGGTTGTATGTAAAGGTGATGATATTGAGAATATTGATTTTATAGTGAGCTAATAATGGGCACATGGTAGGTTCCAATTGCAGTATTTATTTTCCTCCTCAGGAAGGTTCTGGAGATGACTAATATGGTAAGGAAAATGTTTTCTTTGGATGATTTTCTGGATTTTTCTCTGTGTATCACATTGCTCCACTCTCGTGGAGGCTAGTATGTTTGGGGAAGACTGGCTTATCTGAGCCCTTGTACTAAATATTAGTCTTTGTATATATCATATGTAAATATCTTATATATTAATACTTTTAATATCTCTTTCATATTTTCCATCACCTTTGGTAATTTCTTTGGATATATTTTCCAGTTTACTATTCTTTTTTTACTGTGTTGAATATTAAAATGTTAATTTCTGAAATTTTCTCCCCTTACCCACCCCATATGCTTCTTCATTCCTGATAGGCTCTTCTTGTTTTCTAGTCTTGGTGATTGGATAATTTATTTCTTTAAACATTTTATATATTGCCATTCTACATTCTATATTTGATCATTCCAAATTCTGTATTTTGGGGGGATGCTAATAAATCTTTTGTTTTTCTCTGCTGATTCTCATTTATAATGGTTTGCTTTCTCGTATGCTTAGTGAATTTTATTTGTGAGTTCAATTTATCTTTGGGTGTACTATTGGCCTAAATTGGGGAAACTTTTCTATCTACACAGATGATTTGCTTCTGTTTCTGCCTCTGCCAGTAGCTGGGATGCCATCAACCTGGGCCTAACCAGCTCCCTTCAAATGTCTAGGCTCAGTGTGGCAGTCTCAAGTGTAGTGTCCCCACCTTACAGCTGGCATAGACAGGGCTCAGTATTCTGTTAGCTCTGTTATTGGCATCTGCCCTCAGGGATTATTATCTGTTATTCCACCTGCCCTTGCTGCCCACCATTATGGCCGTAAGTTCCCACACCTCTAGCGTCTACTACATTTGTGTGTGTGTTTTTTTCTTAAAGACCCCCTCCTTCTCTTGTAAGACTAGTGACACCTCAAAGGGTACATTCTATCCAGGGTCTAGTTGTTTGAAGTAAATGGATTCCCTCAAAGCAGTGAATTTCAAATTGTGAATTTCAAAATATACAGTAACAGCTTGTAAAGACACCAAGGTGTACATAGGCATGGATAGTCTTAAGGGTCTCAACTTCCAGATTCTGAAGTCTATATGTACTCTTTCCAAAAGTTGATCTGCCTGAGAACAAGCCTGCATTCATATGACTTCTTATCCCACTTTTTAAAAGAGAGGCATATCTTTCAACCTGGTTATAAAAAATTTTAAGGTACCAAATAAAGGGACAAATAAAAATACTGGCTTTTGAGAGACTTCCTTTAATGATGAAGCAAGAAAACTTAACCAACAGGTCTTTCTGTATTTCCCTGTCATATATATTTTATTTTACTTTAATTAACTGATTAATTGATTGATTTAAAGGCATGCTACAGAATCAGGGTACTTGGTCTGTGTTGGGTTGCTTTGAATTTGGAGTAGCTAAAGCTGTATAATTTAGTGATGCTTCTTTTATTTTATTTAATTTTTAAATTTTATATATATATATATTTATTTTTGGCTGCGTTGGGTCTTCATTGCTGCGTGCAGGCTTTCTCTAGTTGCTCAGTAGTTGTGACGCACGGCTTAGTTGCTCTACAGCATGTGGGATCTTCCCAGACCAGGGCTCGAACCCGTGTCCCCTGCATCGTCAGGCAGATTCTTAACCACTGCACCACCAGGGAAGTCCTGATGCTTCTTTTAAATATAGCTGGAATGTTTTCTGGTACTGTCAGAATTTCAAAATATAATAGCTATAATCCTCTGATAACAGTTTTTTGTGATTGTTTTCAGATTTAGTGTGCTTTATTTAATATGGTGGTTAAAATATATTTTATCACATAGTATCCTAAAATTTTCATTGCTTGTAAGGCCAATACTCATTTTATCTTAATGAATATTTGATATTTTAAAAAATCTATTAAGATACAAACTTATTTAAACTTGCAATGAAAAATTATAGGTGTCACCTTTAAAATGTTCAAGGGGTTATGTGGTTTTTCAAAACTCTTTTAAGGAGCATATAAACAAAACTGCTTGAAGATCACTGCCTCAGAGCTGCTAGTCAGCCATTACTATATACAGTATATTTTTTGTTCATATATATACATATATATATATATATCTTTACATGTACTGTAATTACCTTGAGGATAGTAATTGAGTGGCATAAAGTGCTTGTTTCATGGACTAATGAAGTAATGAGCAGGGAGAGGGGGAGGCCAAAGACCCTGCTATATAAATCTAGGTCACTGGAAGATTGGAGGTGCTATCAGCAGAAGATGGAACATAGGAGGAGCAGATTCAGAAATGCAATTGATGAGTTCAGTTTTGTTCATACTGAGTTTTATATACTGGTAGTCCTTTCAAGTAAAGATGTATTACAGGTTGTTGGAAAAGTGAGGCAACAGCTCAAGAGAGAAGGGGATTTGAGGTTGGAGAACTAAATTAAAGAGTTGTTCACTTTGGAAATGAGAGTAAAAGCATAAGAATGGATTAGATAGGCTGAGGAGAGAATACTGGGAAAAAGAAAAATACTGAGATGAAAGGTTGTGCTATAAAGTTTAGGAGGTGGGAAGAAGAAAAGGAGACAGAAGAAGCAGTCTGTGATTTGCCACAGATATCAGGAGAGGAAAGGGTGACAAGAAGGATCAGGCACTGTGCCAAATACAGAGAACTGAGAGGAAGCCATTGGATTCCTTGACTAAGGACATTCCTGTCCCTACTTTTGGTTTGCTCTGAGCAGGAGAGGTAGTTGAGAAGTCTAATCCGATAATACTCTTCTAATCCAACCTTTTCATTATTGTTTGGTACCCTTAGTATTTACTCTCATCTCAAGGTTCTGCCCCAGGATAGCTTTGCCTAAGAATGTTCCTGCAGACAAATGGGCCACTGCATTAGTCCTTCTCAGATATATTAACACAGGAAACCCTTTTTTCCCTCGTTAGTAGTGCTTTATACCCTAATCTAAATGTTTGCCATACCGATTTCTTTTACTCAAAACATATTTCAAAATCCACATTCTCTAGGAATATTCATTCTGACTAAATCAGGATCAGACTGATCCTTTCCATTAATTCTTTTTTTTTTTTTTTTTTTGCGGTACGCGGGCCTCTCACTGTTGTGGCCTCTCCCGTTGCAGAGCCTCAGCGGCCATGGCTCACGGGCCTAGCTGCTCCACAGCATGTGGGATCTTCCCGGACCGGGGCATGAACCTGTGTCCCCTGCATCGGCAGGCGGGCTCTCAACCACTGCGCCACCAGGGAAGCCCTCCATTAATTCTTTGTGTGGCTATTTGCATGCTAGGTGTACTGGGTGTGTTAGTTACGATAATGGCTCTTGGTTTCAGACAACTGAAGCCACCCCAGAAAAGGATTCATTTATTGAGGACTTAACACTGCTCATGAAATCATTGGGAGGTCTTAAGAAACAGGGCTGAATTTCAGAAATAACTCCCAAAATCACAGTGTAGAATTGGCTGGCCAAGGGATGTGTTGTTTCTACTATGATCAGGAAACTGCTGAATCAGGAAGCTGCTGCTCCAGTGGTTGGCTTAGAACCCCACCAGGTCTGCTGTAATCTGTGCCAACAAAATGGATGCTCCTCACAGGGCCAGTATCACCCTTCCAACCAACTCTTTTTTTAAGATTTATTTATTATTTATTTATTTAATTAATTTATTTTTGGCTACGTTGGGTCTTAGTTGCGGCACACAGGACCTTTCCTTGCGGCGCACCAGCTCTTCGTTGTGGTGCGTGGGCTTCTCTCTAGCTGTGGCCTGTGGGTTTTCTCTTCTCTAGTTGTGGCACGCTGGCTCCAGGGCGTGTGGGCTCTGTAGTTGTGGCGCGCGTTTTCCAGAGCGCGTGGGCTCTAGTTGAGGTGCGCCAGCTCAGTAGTTGTAGCGTGTGGGCTTAGTTGCCCAGCAGCATGTGGGATCTTAGTTCCGTGAGCGGGGATCGAACTCGCGTCCCCTGAGTTGTAAGGTGGATTCTTTACCACTGGACTACCAGGGAAGTCCCCCAACCATCTCTTGACTGGGGCAAGACTAGAGGGGTCTAAGGCACCTGCCTGCCACCTTATGGCAAAGGAGACTGGGAAATGGGTTGTTTGGATTCTTTCTTAGGAAAAGCATTTTACGTTTATGCTTGTAAATGACAATCTCTGGAGCTTCTTTTTACATTTAGAGTATAAGCTGTAGGATATAGGGAATACTTTAAACTTTGCCTAGCTGATTCTAGGGTCTCAGTAAATAGTAAACCAGTCTCTATCATAGTTTCAGCAATTCTGAAACACCCAAGAATGCACACCAGTTTGAAGTAATGATATTTTGGACAATATACGTAGCAGTCAATGTATAACAATGATTTCTGTATAAATGCAAGCTAATATTGTTTTCAGGACATCCTCTCACACCTGTTATCTTATTAAAGGTTAAAAGTAAAAGTGAATTTTAACGAAAGTAGTTTTGACTTGAAACCCTCTACAAAAACTCCTCATCTTCTGGAATCCCAGGAAGAAGAAAAAGCAGCTGTTTACAAGTAAGCCTATTATTCCATAGCTTTGTTCTTCTTTCATTTAACATGCTTGGCTGTGTTTTCATCCCCTGCCATTGCTGGGGTCGGTGCCAAGGAATACACCAGACTCTTGTGGCTGGACATCAGGCATTTCCCACCACTGGGAAAGGAGGCAACTTTCCTCAGCTTTTTCTGGTTTTAAAGAACAAACAGCTGACACATTCAGAAATAACAAGCATAGACATAGAAAAAAGTTGTTAACAACTCATACTAAAGTTAAAGGTTAGGAGGTTTTTAATTGAATTGGAGCGGTAAAAATGGAATTTTGGACTAGTTCTGGTGGGTAGTAGCTGTTACAATATTGTACCCAGAGTGAAGAGAGGTTATAAGCAGAAAAGTGGTACATACTACTGTGTGTGTAACATGGCGAATCATCTCAATTTACTAGTTAATGGAATTAAAGGTAAGAGATTTCTCTACATAGTTACATAACTGGTTAAGTATCTGATTAAAAGTAATGAGATCCATCAGACATTGTTTTCTTGGGTTTTTTTTACTTCTTTTTTTTTGAATTTTATTTTGTTTTATACAGCAGGTTCTTATTAGTTATCTATTTTATACATATTAGTGTATATATGTCAATCCCAATCTCCCAATTCATCCCCCCCCCCCACGCACACACTTTCCCCCCTTGGTGTCCATATGTTTGTTCTCTACATCTGTGTCTCAATTTCTGCCTTGCAAACCGGTTCATCTGTACCATTTTTCTAGATTCCACATATATGTGTTAATATTCGATATTTGTTTTTCTCTTTCTGACTTCACTCTGTATGACAGACTCTAGGTCCATCCACGTCTCTACAAATGACACAATTTTGTTCCTTTTTATGGCGGAGTAATATTCCATTGTATATATGTACCACATCTTCTTTATCCATTCGTCTGTCAGTGGGCAGTTAGGTTGATTCCATGACCTGGCTATTATAAATAGTATTTCAGTGAACATTGGGGTGCATATGTCCTTTTGAATTATGGTTTTCTCTGGGTGTATGCCCCTCAGACATTGTTGAAGGGAATGTAAAATGGTGCAGCAACTTTGGAAAACAGTTTGTCAGTTTCTCAAAAAGTTAAACATTAAATTACCAAGTGACCAGCAATTTAACTCCTAGGTTTCTATCCAGGAGAAATGGAAATATATGGCCACATAAAGGCTTGTGTATGAGTGGGTGTACATGGCACCATTATTCATAATAGCCCAAAAGTGGAAACCACCCAGATGTTCATAAAGTGGTGAATGGATAAACAAAATGTGGTGCATCCATACATGGAATATTATTTGGAAATTAAGAGGAAAAGAAGTACTTACACTTGCTATACAACACGGATGAACTTCAAAACTATTATACTCAGTGAAAGAATACAATCACAATTTTTATTCTATTTATATTTAAGTGTAATGTTCAGCAAAAGCAAATCTATAGAGACAGGAAGTTGATTATTGGTTGCCTGGGGCTGGAGTTGGGAATGGAGAGTGACTGTAAGTGAGCATGAGGTTTTGGACTGATAGAAATGTTCTAAAAGTAGATCATGGTGGTGGTTACACAACTCTGGAGATACACTAAAAATCATTGATTTGTGCATTTAAAATGGGTGGATTTTATGGTGCATAAATTATATCGTAGTAAAACTTGATAATAATAAAAAAAAGAACCTAGCAAGGCAGAAGATAAGTGAGCTTACATGATGTTTAGGAGGTTGGCTTACAGTTAGTTCTCTGTTCCTAAAAAGCTCGAAAGTAAGCTGCAGTAGTTTCCCTTTCCTCATTCTGAATAAACTCAGAATTTGTTGAATAAATACAACGTGGCAGAAGCCAGAGGGCTCTTAGAGATGCTTGATTCTGACATGTCCCGCAGAGAGAACAACTGGTTGCCTCATGAGGGTCTTTTTAGTGATTTAAAGTAGAAACAGATAACTGTTAGAGATGGTGCTCGCCATTGTGGACTTCTCAGTGTTTTTGAGGTGTGGTTTAACACTTTGCTGCTTTTTTGAATGGGAACTGAAGTTGAGGGATAATAGGAAGTATTGAAATTAAGCCCTATTCACTTGGTAGCTGAAATCCTTAAAAGATGGAATGCTTTAGCATCACTCTTTTCTGTTAGGCTCCAAAAGAGTAATAAGTTCCTCTGCAATCTGTAACTGCCATGGTCTCATACATATTTGTATGAGTCAGGTTTTAGGATAATAAACATCTTAATCCTATTTAATTTTTATATATTGTATAAAAGGAGAGGTTTTGTCCTTTAATGTCTTTTATAGCGGAGTGTGACTCAGATATGAAGGAGAATATTGCATTGTTGGAGTACCTAGGGGCTTAAACTAGAGGCTTAAATTCATGAGCTCCCCCTGGAGGAAGGAGGAAGATTATATTTTCTTCCATGAATTAGGGAAGCATACCAATTACAGCATCGAGGTGGAAGAGGCATGTTTGTCTTTGGTAGAGTTAGACCTTCCCAGGGAAGCCACAGTGGACACCTCTGTGAGGGGCTCATATATGCCAGAGAACCCTCACTCAGCTATTTGATTAAGCAGCAATGAAATTTCAGATGAAAATATTACTAGAGCAAGGTAATGCTATTTATTTGGGTTTATTTTTCATAAAAATGTGTAAATTCATATAGAACTCATCAGCTTCAAATTTAAATAAAATATTAAATGCTACAATTGAGTTGATAGGAGAATTTTTTCCTTTCTGGTTCCTCCCTCTGGAAACACAGGGTCATCCTTTCTGGAAAAAGAACCTCTATGTTATCAGGAAGGATAGAATCCAAGTCCCAAAGAGGCCAACTCTAAAGGGCACTTTTCTTCCTTGAACTTTCTTGAGCTAGGAGGCAGACAGGGATGAGGACCAGGATGCGGTGAGAGCCGGTGTAGTTCCATCTTGTAATACACAAGGCAGCAATTGCTGATACCAAAATCTGAGCTGCTGGGAACAACTTCTCTGTATGGCAGTCTTCCCGGAAGACAGGAAGCAGTGGGCCACCCTCCCTACCCTCTCCCCCTGCCAAAAGGGAGTGAGTAGAAGAAACTGAGGCAGGTTTCCTTGGTTCAGAGGGAATGAAGAGAGTTGCCCCTGGCAGCTGCACAATAGAGGTGTCCTCTAGAAGGTGGACTGTAGGATTTCCCTAGCTCCCTCTCCTGATTTTGCCCTTCTTCCATCCCTCCACCATCTCTACCATCTCTCTACCACATTTACCAGTTACCACACTCAAGCCAGGCCCCAAATTTTGTTCCCCTTAATTTAGCCAAGAAAGGCAAAAATTTTCAAAAGGACCATATACTGAGTTATTAAGTAAAGTTTAAAAAGTAAAAGTCCCCAAATGTAAAATGTATAGGAATGTAGTTGTTCACAGATTTCTCATCCTAAGGTGACTTTGGTTAAACTTGGTGCCATTTGACTTGTCTAGGCTAGCCTACTGCTTCCCGGTCTAGGGGCCACTTCCCTTCAGTTCTCTTCTCTACACCCTGTGTCCCGAGTCTCTGGAGTGTAGCTTCTGTTAGGAGTGGATTTGAAGGAGAAGTCACAGCCTATCCTCCCCATCTCCCAGTTAGAAATCAATAGGGAAATGATTTGTTTGTCTGAGTCTACAGTCAATCTATCATACTTCTTTTCTGACTCTGTTTCCCCACTCCTAAAGGATAAGGGGGCTACTTTTTTTTAACTCACGGTAAATGTATTAAGATTTAATTTTGTGGTTTCACTCCTTTTACTGTCATGTTTTAGTATCCTCCCATGTGCTTGCTTGCTTTCTTCCTCAAATTTTAACAAGAACCTTCTCTGAACCAGGCAGTGTTTGAAAGGCTGGAGACTAGAGGTAAACAAGACAGATAAATCTCTGATCTCAAGGAGCTCACATTTTGATGGGAGACAGACAATAAACAGGCAAATATATATCACTTGAGCTAGTAATTGCAATGAGGAAATAAAACAGGAAGTTGCTGGAGAACTACCCAACCAAACAGGTTTAAATGGACAGTGAGGAAAAACAATACAATAAGTTGCTTTGTAATCATACCCTACACACCCTTCTTATGTACTGTACTGGTTATGGGTCTCTTGATATAACCAGCCCCAAACAGGATTATTCTTTTTTTTTTGGCTACACCACATGGCATGTGGGATCTTAGTTCCCCTACCAGGGATTGAATCCGTGGCCCCTGAAGTGGAAGCACGGAGTCTTAACCACTGGACCACCAGGGAAGTCCCAAGGATTAGTCTTAATTTTGCACTCTGCCCCTCTTCCTGCCAAATTTCTCTTAGTTCAGTGAATAGGACTATAATCCAAAAAGGACCCCTAGGATAAAAGTCTAGGAGTCATTTTTTATTTCTTGCTTTTACTCAGTTCGCATGTCTTATAGGTAATGAGCTCTGTTAGCTCGTTCACTTCTCAATTCTTCACTACTACCACTGGTTCAAGCCTCTGTGATCTTACCTGGCCTATTGCATTAGCCTCCTAACTCATTTTCCTGCTTCTGCTCTCGCCCCTGTATAATCAGTTCCCCATGCAGCACCATATTCTTTTAAAAGTGTTAATTAGATCAGAATTCTCCCCTACTCAAAACCTTCTAATGGCCTCCCCTCACACTTTGAATTTTATTCTAACTCCTTATCATGGCCTCTAACCTCCTATACGATTGGGCACCTGCCTCCTCCCCACCTGTATCACCTGCCTTTCTTTCCACGCTCACTATGTTCCTTTTCTTGTTGTGTGAACGCGTCAACCTCACCCCCATCTCAGGCTTTTGCCTCTACCAGTCCATCTGCCTGGAACACTCCTTCCACAGATCTCTCCATGTCTCATTTTCTCAGGTCACTCAGACTTCTGCACAAACATCATCTCTCCAGAGAAGCCTTCTCTGACTTCTCTACTTAAAATACTCTACCTCATCCATTCCTCCACCCTCCCACCTCCTTTACCTGTGGAGAGGTAGGATCCACGACTTGAGGTCAGGACAATCCATCATTACAAGAGGAAGGAAGGCAGAGGGCATAGCCATAGATGAAACCAGCTTGGTGAATTTTGTGAAGGAAGATTGTTTACTTCTGTTTAATTTGTTTCCTCACATAAGTCAGAAGGTCATCCATCAGCTGATAGTGAAGGCGGACAGAGATTCAGAGGTTTGAAAAGAGAAGGGAACCTAGTATTTTATAAATCACAATAATCCTAGTGTAAATTAGCACTCCAGGCATATTGACATCAGAAAGCAGGACCATAGGGGTCCCTCAAATCATATCACACATCAGTGCTCTACCCCACCTATAATAGGGTTGGCTCTGTCCCGGAAGCTCCTTGTTTCTGAATCCAGATAGAGTGAGGAGAGGCTGAGTCAGGAGCTTTAGGTGGGGACCCTGCCTCCAAGTCACTTAGCGCCAACAGGAGGGCTAGGTTTCAGGGAGATCAGCTCAGCTAAAGCAGAGGAATTCTTTCTGCTCTTGTAAGCCCCTCCTCCCTGTATCAATTACACTTTTCTGTCATTTTCAAAAGATTTTAGCAACCAAGGAGCACACACCCTGAGCCTTGGCTGGTAAAAGAGGACACAAAAGAAGGCTGCTTCAAAGGAAGCCATCTGCCAGCAGGAATCATTCAGGATGAGGAGCAAGAAAGGCGCTCAAGAATTGTTCTGTGTCTAAGAAGAGCATCTGCAATAAACTTCATCTTTGAGTCCAGTGTCTGTATGATCATTAAGAAATGACAGTACTGTATATTGACAGTTACTGCAAATGTATTTCCCCAGGAGTTAAGAAATGTTGCCTGAAAGATACAATAAAAATACTAATAGCTACCTTACTTAGCACCCATCTCAGTTCACTTGCTCTTTCCCTAAATTGTCAGGCACCCTTAAAATCCACACCCACATATTCTCCCCAGGTTTCTCCAGCAGTCTTTAGAAAATTTAAAAATTCATTTTGATTACCCACGTGCTGATTCTGAGTCTGCAAAGTTATAAAAATTCATTTTGATTACCCCTCTGGCTCATGTTGAGTTTGACTCCTAGTCACAGAAGACTTAGGACCTGGAGCATAGGAGGAGAGACTTTTGTTTTCCTTAGGCAAAAGGGGCACTAAAAATCAATCCTCGCTTCTTCTTGTTGCCCTGGATCATACAGATAAATGGTAAGTTCTCTTTAGGATTAATTTACATGACCTAAATTTATATATATGTATATTTTAAACTAAAACCTGGGGTGTTGTCGTATTGGACGGTTGAAGGCCTGGCGGACGTCGCACGGAGAGGCCGGGGTGGCGGCGAGCCCGAGCGGTGGCGGGGGGTGGTGGTGGTGGGGGCGGCTCCTTCCTTTCTGCGCCCCCTGTGGAGAGAGGTGTAGGGGGCTTGCGGGAAGAGGGGCTGGGGTCTAAGCGTAGTGCTTTAATTTGTTTTTAGAGGAGCTCCCCTTCCCCTCCCAGAACAGTGAGTCGCCGTGCCACCGGCCCCAGAGCGCCCCGAGCGCAGAGCCCGAGGTGGGGAGCAGAAGGCAGCCCAGGCCTGTGACCACCCACGGTGGCCCCTCGGCGGTGTGGCCCAGGGGGGCCCAGCCCCGGGCAGACCCTGAGGCGTTGCCTGATTGGGTCCTTAAGGCCACGGGTCGGGGAGCCTAATCACCCCCTTTTTGAAACAGGTTTAGGGGACCCGAGGATTTATTTTTTGTTTATTTTACTTACCGAGTCTATTAAGTGGCAGAGCAAGGATACACTGCTTTCTGAATTTGAAAGACCTCACTTTTTCAACTGTAATCACCTATCTCCTCAATTTACTCTTTCTTCCTTCGGGGATTCTGTTATTTATGGCTGCCACGAAAATGTCCAACTATGATAAACATTTTGGGCCAGAACAATTAAAGTGGCCAGAACCCGAGTCAGTTGCTTTGATGGAGGTAAAATAATGTGGCATTTGGGGGCCGCCTTTGGGTGGTGGGACATAAATCCCTTGAAATTAGGATCTGTTGTGTCTTAATCACAGTTGTTTTCCCCAGAACTAGAACAGCGCCTGGCATAAACTTGGCTCTCAAAGAATTCGCCGAATGGGAATGGCCAGGGATCGCATTTGGCCCAGGGTGGTTGTAGTGTTTCCCGTGGTCACAGCAGCATCAGGACAGCAACAGGGCGGGCTGTGGGTAAACAGCAGTCCCTGAGCTGCCCTGCGGGAGAGGCGGTGAAAGCCAGGTCTGGGCTTGCCAGTGAATTCTTGATACTCCAGGGTCTGGTAAAGCAATGATTTTCTCATAAAGTTTCATTATTTTATAGAGAGAAGCTCTAGGATATTTCTTCTGTTTTACCCCTTTTACTGTGGTGGCAGTAAGAGTGGCGAGAGAGTGTGTGTGTGTGCGTGTGCGTGTGTGCGCGCGCACAATCACCAAGAAGGAGCTATCAAAAACTATTTCCTTAAACGAAGAAAAAGTGGTTCAAAAATCTGACATACACCCAATAGTGTGTATAACATTTGCTAATAATGTTAATAGGATGGCTAAAAAAATGTGATTTCTCAAGATGATTGTCGGTGTATGTTTCTACTTCAGATAAATTGATTTATTCTAAATTTGTGTTGTATTAGGGGAAAACATTTAATTGTTTTACATGATTTTTCAATTTCCGTCTTAAAATAAGTGTAAGAAGGCTTTATTTTAAAGCAAGAGTCTGTTTACATTATCAAGAGGGTTGTATTTTGGAGAAGACCCTAGTTAGCTGTCTGAATATCATTTTAGATTTCATGTGAAGCTGTTAAATATACCGGTAAAAATACAACTGTCCGTTTTGAGATTTCTCTTATTCACAGATTTGGTATTTGAGTTTGAGGTTTAGTTTATTTTGATGCACTCGTTGTGGCAGAACTGAAAGATGAGCCAGAGATTGAATAACATAGTTTTAAGAACCTGTATCACTTTACACTAGATAATTCTATTAGGTAACAGAATTTCTCTTCCAGATGCTGAATTTTTATTGCCTTTCCACTTGTCCTTACTTAGTTCTGTAAGAGTAAAAGCTGGAAGATCAGTTCATAGTGATCCAAATGAAAAGCCCTAAAGTAAGGATTTAAGTGCATCAGCTTTACCCAAGCTCATAATGGAAACAGCAAGTCCCTAGATGTAAGACCATCTTGGTCCTCAGCCAGGAGTTCCCAGCTAATTGGCTCTGGACCCGTTGAACTAAATCAAACTTCTGTAGTTTTGACTTATAAATAGGTTTTAACTTATAAAGAGACCTAGCAGAAGTCAGGAAACTCCAAGGGCTTTTAAAACACACCTACAGACTGCCTATAAAGAGGCTTCATTTTATAGAGGATCCCTTTAATTAGTAAGCTTTCTTGGTACTTTAAAAATAATGGTGTGATGTAAGGGATTTGATTCAAAATAATCTGGGTGGGGGGCAGGGGAGTGAGTAGGGATTTGGATGAAATAAGATCGACTCTGAGTTGATCATTGTTGAACCTGGGTGATGGGTTCGTGGAGAATTGTGTTTGAAAATTTCCATAATAAAAAGTTACAAAATATGTTTTGAGGTACAGATGTTAGATTTACACTCAAACTATTGGTAAAATACACTGTATTTTGTCACTGGTTTGTTTCTTCAGGATCTAAATGCTAATATTTAATTCTGTAATTTTAGGCATTGGCTAGAGAAGACATTGATGAAGCTGTATACGTGATATTATTTAGAGAAAATTATGTTGCAAAGGTAAGAGTTGGCTACAGAGAGTGGATTCCAAGTGTGTTCTAGGTAAGCAAGAGTGATACAGAGCAGTGTGGCCAAGAGGATGTTACCATGTCAGAGAGATTCATTTTTCTGGGAGAACGAACCTCCTCTGAATCACCCATTCATACTACATAGATCTGAGATTGTGCCATCTCCTTGCAGAATCACTAGGAGGTTGGGAGTCCCAGATCTATCCTTAAGGGATCTGAGAGATTGTTCTAACTGCTCCCCGTCTTTGTCCTGTTACTGAATAGAAATTCTTTCCTAAAATCTACCCCTCTCTCATATGTTCCTACATCACAGTGGGAATATGTAAAGCCACAAGAGATGAATTAGTATTTAAGGATAATGACCAATCAGTACTGATCGTCACTATGGAATTAATAAATTTAAGGACGTTTTCATCTCAATGAGAGGGATTGAAATTTGGTGTATAATACGTTAACATTTGTACTGTGGCTTATAATTTATAAAGGAAGTTTATATATATTCTCATTTGAGCATCAAAAGAGGTAGGTGGGTTTACCCTCCTTTATAAAAGAGAGAGAGGTGCTGATGCAAGTCTAGGCTCTTTTTCTTCTACCACTTTTATCACAGTCTTTACTGATAATGAAGGCTGGAGACATGGAATGGTGACCAGGGAATGCTTTGAATTCTTAAAAAGAAGCAGGAGTTTTCTGAGTTAGGAGTGGTTTGGATGTGGTTTAATCTGGAGGTACAGTTGTGGTGTCGAACTGTTCATGGGTTCTTTCTGCTCTGTGCTCTCAGGTTCTCTTTCTGAAATTTATACTGTTCTTCAAATATCTTATTCTATGACTTTGCAGCCTGAATGTGCTGAGAGCTGAGGAGTGGGAACAAGTGTTCTCCGCCCCCCCGCCCCGCTTATTCAAATGAAAATAAATGGAAAACTTCTTTTTTAAAAAATAAATTTATTTATTTAATTTATTTTTTTGGCTGAGCTGGGTCTCTGTTGCTGCACGCGGGCTTTCTCTAGTTGTGGCGAGCGGGGCCTACTCTTCATCGCGGCGCGTGGGCTTCTCATTGCGGCGGCTTCTCTTGTTGCTGAGCACGGGCTCTGGGCACGTGGGCTTGAGTAGTTGTGGCACACGGGCTCAGTAGTTGTGGCATGTGGGCTCAGCAGTTGTGGCTCACGGGCCCAGTTGCTCCGCGGCATGTGGGATCCTCCCAGACCAGGGCTTGAACCCGTATCCCCTGCATCGGCAGGCGGACTCTAAACCACTGCACCACAGGGAAGCCCAAAATTCAGTTTCTTTTTTTTTTTTTTTTTTTTTTGCGATACGTGGGCCTCTCACAGTTGTGGTCTCTCCCGTTGCGGAGCACCAGGCTCCGGACGCGCAGGCTCAGCAGCCATGGCTCACGGGCGCAGCCGCTCCGCGGCATGTGGGATCTTCCTGGACCGGGGCACAGACCCACGTCCCCTGCATCGACAGGCGGACTCTCAACCACTGCGCCACCAGGGAAGCCTGGAAAACTTCTTAATAATTTGTTTTCCTTGTTTGTATTACTTCCTTAGAGATTGGATACGTATTTTCAGCATCTGGATGTTTTTAAGGAAAGAAGAAAAGAGTTGTTACATAAAAAATGGACTGAAAATGTTGCAAAGCCTCTTCAGCAGAGAATTATGGAAAAAGTAATTTCATATAAAGGGTTGGAAAAAACAAGAGAATTCTGAATATTTTTTAAAGCACACAAATAAAACGGTATGAGAATTTTTTTTTTTTTTTTGGCAGCTTTAGAATCACTGGAGCATGGGGTTTTTATTTTTATTTATTTTATTTATTTTGGCCATGCCACAAGACATGTAGTATGTGGGATCTTAGTTTCCCAGCTAGGGCTGGAACCCGTGCCCCCTGCAGTGGAAGCACGGAGTCTTCACCACTGGACCACCAGGGAAATCCCATGAGAGTTTTTTTTTTTAATGAAGCATTATTTGAAAAGTTGGGTCAGCATTTTTATTTATGCAAAGAGTCTCAAATTTATTTTTGTATTTAAGATGAATTCATGGAACTGTGATACAACCTACTGCATTTTTAAACCTGAAATTCCAGGTAGAGGGAATAGAAGTGTTGATTTGGAACTAGATTTATCAGGAATGCTTTTAGGTAAATGTTAATAGAATAACAGTGGCTTAAACCATAAGAACATTTATTGGTTAATAAGAAATAGAGGGATAGGTGGTCTCATGGTGGGTTCTGGCGGCATAACAATGTCATTAATGTCAGGTTTTTTCCTGTTGTTCTATTCTGCTATCCTGAATATTTTCAGTTTCTGCCCGTCACCCTCACATTTGAAAGCACATTTGGTTGCTTACAGCTCCAGGTATTAGGTCTGTGTTCAAGGCAGGAAGAAAGGGTGAGAAATGATGCCAGGGGGTCCTTTTCTTACACCTCATCTCATCCTTTGTGATCAGGAAGCAAAAAGAGTCCCCAGAAGCTCCTAGTAGATTTCCCCTCAGGTCTCATTGGCCATAACTGGGTCACATGCCAAGTCCTAGCTAAAAGCAGAGCCAGGAAAGAGTGTGTGCCTTTCCAATCTCTCTAATAGGTTGTGGGCAAAGGAGAAGCGGTTTCCATGGCTGTTGAGTTAGTCAACCATGAGGTGAAGGGATCACCAGTTTATACCCTCTGTTATTCAGTTTGGTTTTACAAAACAAGAACAAAATTTTGGCTTCTTCTATGGAAGAGTTTTCTATTTTAACTTTGAGATCAGGACCCTCTTTTGACATTAAGGCCCACCTAAATTTCCAGGTATTTAGCAGAGATCTAGAGTAGTTTGACTGGAATGTTAGAGTATTTAGGTATATTTACTGAGCAAAATTTCTGGACGTGTATGTTAACTACTTCTTCCTAAATGCCCTAAGAGACAGAGCTCAAGGTTGAATCCAGGTCACTTTGAAACCAAAGTGCAACGTCTTACAAGTATGCCCAGAAATGTGATCACACAAGTGTAGGATGGGGAAGCCATGCCTTAGAAAAGCCATGTGTTGAAGTCTAAGTGATTTAAAATGACAGTAAATTCAGTGTGAGTCAGCCGTGTGAGCTGGCTTCCAAGAAACCATCTGAGTTCTTAGGCTGTATTGAGAGGCGGTGCTTCGAGTGGGAAGCATCAGGCCCAACCTGTCCACCTGGGGATAGTCACCAGTTACAGAACCTTTAGAAGAGGGTGGAGCTGGACAACACTTCACAGGAGGAAAAGTGGAAAGAAATACAGCATATTTAGCCCAAGGCAGAGACGATACAAGAGGAAATGAAACCTTTAAGTACATATTGTAAAAGGCTGACATGTGGATGAAGAGTAGTTGTGTTTTGTGTTGCTTCACGGGGAGAACTGGCAGTGACAAGGCAGACTTCAGCTCTGTCTTAAGGACAAGCTTTCTGGTGGTTAGAATGACCAAGAATGGAGCAGAAGGTTCTCAAACAAGGCTAGTGGATGACATGAGACTAAAGCTGGATGATTACTTCTCCCAGAAGGTGGTGGACTCTCACTGCAATCTCAATTACTTCTGAGATTTCTTCCAACCCTTTGAATCTATGATTTTATATAAGAAATGGAATAAAGTATTTGGCTTTTTTGAATCTTGCAAAAACAAGAAATATACTAAAGCACGTTTAAATGTAATGCTTTGCTCTTAAGTGTACTTATTTTTTTTTAAAGGAAATTATATTTGGAGACTTATGATCCTGAAGTATACAATCCTTTTTATATGAGAAAAAAGGACTCAAATTATGGAAAGGTAAGTAAGTTTCTTACGTTTACCTATTTATTCTTAGAAGCTCTGGGGTTGGGGAAAACCTGGTCACTTTAGAAGTCTCATAGTTATTCTGCATTCATTAAAAAAAAATTCACAAAAGCATTTCCTCTGAGTTTTAGATTAGGAACCCAAAGTAATTTCGACTGCTTGGGAATTGACATTGTGAAAAAGGCACTTGCATGTGTGTGATAATTCGTCCATTCATTCATTCATCCACCCACTCACATTCAGCAAACTCGAAGCCCAGGAGGTAGGGGAAGATAAGTGGACAGTGAGTGTGATGAGAGTGTCACAGAACCAGCGCCGGGAGAGCTCCTTTCTAGGGGAGGTGAAAGGAGGGATGCAAGAAAGGCTGCCCAGGGAGCCAGTAGTTGAACTTGTAATGAGTCTTCACATTTTAAACCAACAATATAGGCTTTAAAATTTTGAGATGTAGGTTTCAGGTTTTTTACTCCTGTGTAACAAAAGTGACCATCTGATAATACTATTCATTAAAAAAACGTGTGTGGCTCTGAAGAGAAAAGTGGTTTCTTTTGCTTCTCCCGAAAACCAAGGCAAATCATGGTTGTGAAGATAGGAAGGTTCTTTTGGCTCTGGGGGACTCACGGTATTGTGTTGGGCAGTCATTATGCTGTCTCCTCATTCAGTGGATGTTGTCCTTGCAAATTTGCAAGGGTCAAGGTCAAGTGTGTGGGGAAGTAAACAAGGGGAAATAGTCCCTCTGTCTAAAGCCTATACTTAGGATGGGGGAGGAGAAAATCACCTTCCTCCACGACCTCTGTAGCTGGTCCCTGACCCTCAGCACACTGATGTTCTCCTGCCCCGCGGTTCTCATGGGCCCTTAGAGACCAGTGGTCAGCCCCCAAGGGGGCGCTCTTCCTCCCAAGCCGGCTTAGGGCTCTGCCTTGTGCTCCTAAAGCACCCGAGCTGACGCCTCTCATGACAAGGTGGTCGTTGTCTATGACTTGTCTGTTCTAGACTGAGAGATCCCCAAGGACAGGACCTTGCTGGGTTGCAGCACGCAGTCGCATTAGCAGATATTTGTTGACTGATGCAGTGATACTGTAGAACTCTGAACAGGAGTATGTGTCTTCTCTTTGGGTGGCCCTTGCTCCATTCAGCCACTTAAGGCTCAGTGAAATATCCTAGTGTGAGGCAGGTGGCATTTACGCTTCCCTTGCTCTGTATGACATTATTCCTGGGTCCTTATTCTCAGCCGAGTTGGTATAGAGTAAGGCCACACTCGAATGCTTCAGACAGATTTAAAATGCTTAATACAAACTGTACTTGCGTCCTCAAAGAGTCATGTTCTCGCAGGTTACGGTCCCACCGTTCTGTGATCCTCTGTTTAGAAGACAGCAAGAGTTGGATGAAGAGCGGAGGGCTATTTTTCAGTATAAGATGGGTACTTGTGATCATGGGGCTTTGTCTTTAGAGACTTCAATTGTCAAGTGATTTCCTACCCCAAGAGTGACTGGAGTTGACTTTAAGAGTGTTGATTTAGATTTTTATCTTCCTGTAGGAAAACGATGTACCTTAAAAGAATTTTAAAGAACTAGAGAAGGCCAGGCAGTATGCCAGATTGCCCCAGCTGACTTTCAGTCTCCACAGAGTGGTTCCAAGAGAGCAGCCCACAGCTTCTGCAAGGCCTGTGGGAAGCAAAACTCGTAGCAAATGCAGGAAAGGTCTTTTTGCTGTGTCTATAGTTTTGCCTTTTACAGAATGTCATATAGTTGGACTCACACAGTATGTAGCCATTTCAAGACTTTACTTTCATTCTTTTTTTTTTATTTTTTTATTACTTTTTTAAAATTTTTATTTATTTTTATTTTTTTTAATTTATTTATTTTTTACTTTCATTCTTAAAGGCTGTTCTCACAGGATTAAGAATGTTAGGTTGGCAGATATTTTCTTTCAACAAATATTATATCCCCCTGTCTTTTGCTCTTTCAATTGCCCATCCTACCGTTGTTCCTTTGAAGATAATTATTTTTTTTTCTGGATGCCTTTAAGATTTTCTTGTTGTCTTTGATTTTAGTAGTTTTCCATGATGTTTCTAGATGCGGATTTCTTTTTATTTATCCTACTCAGGATTCATGGGTCTTTTTGTATCTGTAAAGTGATATCTTTAGTCAGTTCTGGGAAGTTCTCATTCATTTTCTCTTTGATGGTTACCTCTGCCATATTCTCTACTTTCTTTCTGGTACTCCAGTTAAACATATTTTAGATTTTCTCATTGTACTCCCTGTCTCTTACCCTTTCTTGTGTATTTCCCATCCTTTTTGTTGCCCCATATTTGATACTAGGTATTTTTACTAATTATCTCTTCAATTGTGTCTAATAATATGTTGTTAAACCCACCCACTGAGTTCTTATTTTCAATTGTTTTATTTTTATAGTTCTAGCATTTTATTTGGTTCTTTTTCAGATGGGTTTTGGGGAAGGCTGTCTATATTCAGGGCCTGAGGGGACCTCTTTCAAGTGCCCTGGTTTGATCCCCCCTCCGCAGGGTGGGGTGGTGTTCAGAACAAGGTTGACTACTCACTTTCAAGGACAGCACCAGGCCTGGGAGGAAAGATCCACCAGAGGTACGCCAGGGGCATGGAGGAGTCAGTCCCTGCTACCTGATGTTGGCCAAAGCTCCCAGGGGACAAAGTAGCCAGAGATTGCCAGCTCATTCTGGAAGGGCTCTTTCTTCTCTGGAATTGTTTACACTGCTGTCCAAAGACTTTAAAGTATGAATTTTGTGGGGCCGGAAGGAGGTGAATTCTTTTTATTTTTCTCTAGTTTTTGCAGCAGGAGTGTCAGTCTGTGCAGACTTATAAATTCTACAAAAAAAAAATTATAAAAGAGAGAAAGAAAGAGAGGAAGAAAGAGAGAGAGAAAGAAAAAAAAGAAAAAGCCCTGTTGTGTTTTCTTGGTGTTTCCTTTTTATCCCCCATCCTGAGTTTTGCTGGAATGAACAACACTACTTTGTTTTCTTGTGATTTGGAAGTTTTATGTTCTATTTCTGGTTTCATGGTTTATCAGTTTTAACAAATATTTTTATTTAAATGTCAATAATTATATAACTCCCCATCCCCTAGCAAGACAAAGACTTTATATTGCTTTATTTCCTCATCTCCCTTCTCTGGCTCCTCAGCCTTTATAGACGGTCATAGCTCCTTAACTGGTATTCTGCGCTTGGGTCTGTCTCTTCTGATGGACTCTCTACCTTTCCATCTTTTTGAAGTGATCAACCCTCCCCAACAGAAAACCCTTCAGTAGCTTCCCATAACCCTTCCAATAATGTCCAGACTCAACATAGCACATAAGGTGCCCTCTGAATCCTGCCACCTTTTCTGGCTTCTTCTAAAAAATCCCCACTCCCTAAAGAAAAGAAATACACTAAAGCACAGAAATATCTGGGTCAAGTCAGCACTTGAGAGGATTATCACACGATGAAGTACCTCTACTCCCCCATTTGCCTCTTGCCTCTACAGCAAGCCCCTTGAGGGCAGGGGCTGCTAACTTATCTTGGTGCTCCCAGCACTTAGCTGGAACATTGTATGATGAGTAAATGCTTCTGGGAACATTGATGAGTAAATGCTTAGCTGGAACATTGTATGATGAGTAAAGGAAGGAAGGCAGGAATGGAGGAATGAAGGAGGCGGTGATTTCTCTAGATAGGCCTGGGCTTCCCAGGGCAGGAGTGGAGACAGCCCTGGGAAACATTCTGAGAGGACACTCCTGGAGGTGCCTCAGGTGGCTGTTCAATAAAGTAAGAAAAGGACTTAAGAGCAAGGTGGCTATGTTAGAGACAGTTTGATTACAAAAAGCAGAGTCCTTGTCAAGTTAAAAAAAAAAAGGCAAGGGGGCCTGGGTATGTTAGAAAGCATCAGTCTGTCATGGAAGCCACAGTCAGTGTCTCTGTCTGTGCAGGCTGCTATAACAGGATACGAGACTGGGTGGCTTATAAATGACAGAAATACATTTCTCTCAGTTGTGGAGGCAGGGAAGTCCAAGATCAAGGTGCCAGCAGATTCAGTGTCTGGTAAGGACCTGCTTTCTGGTTGACACTGTGGAAGGGGTGAGGGAACTCTCTTAGGCCTGTTTTATAAGGTCACTAATCCCATTTATGAGGTCTCTGCCCTCATGACCTAATCACCTCCCAAACGCCTCACCTCCTAATAACATCACATTGGGGGTTGTGTTTCAACATCTGAATTTTGGGGGGACACAAACATTCAGACCATAGCAGTCAGGAAGATAGCCAGGCCACTTGAGAGACCACGAGGCCAGTCCTTTCCTCTTTGGGACTGTGTGGCATTCGTCACAGCTTCTCTTTGTGAACTGCTTCCTTTCTCTTTCCCTGCTTTCTTGTGCATGTCCTGGAAAATGGATGCCCTGGTCCTGCCTTTCTGGTCTGAGCCCTCTAAAGCTGCCTGGAGCCCCTCTGTCCCAATTACAGCTCTAGGGCCTGAGGCTCTGGGTCAGGAGCCTCTGCCACAGCCTGAGAAGGTCACGTGACTTACTGCCTAAGAGTGGCAGCAGCAGAGGTGTGGGTGGGGCAGACTGATTGACGGCCACAAAGTGATGTTTTCTCAGTCTCTCTTTTTCATCAAGTGAGTATTGAGTTCCTTAACTTAATTTTCAGACAGTTATTGAATGGTACAATTCTGTTTATACTGAATTAAGGTAAATTTTTTCTACTTTTCTTTGCAGTCCTGAAAAGCTTGTCTGTGCAGAAGAGAAATATCTGCCTGATAAAGAGAAAACGACTAGTGACCTAAGTCAGACTGTTTCTGAAAGGCAGTTTTATTCCTCGAAGCTTGGCCAGGAGTAAAAAGCATGAAAAGAAGAGTCTGGTGAGCAGAGATCTGGGGGGAACAGGGCTCGGATGGCAGAGTTGTGTAACATCCGACAGATAGCAAACAGAGTCCAGAATCCATTGACAAATCCCTTCCTCTCAGACAGACTCTGAGGGCAGAACAGGCAGTAGTAGCCAAAGAAGGGAGTGAGAAAGAGGAGGCAGAAGGAGGATTTATTTCATGCAGAAGAAGTGGTGGGGTCTCTTCTGGGCACCCTTTGGCAGGAGAGCCTTGGGTGAAGACGCTCAGAAAGGAGATTGTGGGACCCCGGACCCCACTTCTGGGGGACAGATTGTGCCCTTCATAAGGTGAGAGAAAACCTGGCCAGAGGGGATCTTCCCTCTAGGATATCCTCAGCTCTTTTTTTCTGAGTTTTTGCTCTCCTGCCATTTTCCTACCATTTACTGCTTATTACATCCAAACCAGACCAAAAATTTTGTTCTCCATAGTTTGGTCACAACAGGTGGGAATCTTTTGAAATGAAATTTATACTAAAAAAAAAAATTAGGGCAAAATGATAGTTTATGTGAAGGGCCTTTACATGCAGGAAATTTCCATGCACAGATTTCCTACCCAGAGCTCACACCCTGGTTGGTACAGCTGGCAGCTCACGGTCTATTTCCCCTTCCATCCTCTCTCCCACAACCTGTACCCTGAAGCCTGAGGGTTGGGACGCTTCTAGGGAGGGCTTCGGGCACTTGGTAGGTAGCAGCTTCCTGCCGTTCTGAGCGAACCGTAGATTTTTGCATCTCTTCTTTCACTCACCAGCCTGGCTCCTTCCCTCCACCACACACAAAGCGCGAGGGGCTGTCCTTTTCTCTAGCTTAAAAACCTTGTTAGATAGGTATTTTGTGACCCAACTCCTACCCAATCCCGTTGTTCTCCTGTCTGTCCAGAGAGAAACGGATGCCTCTCATGTGGTAAGTTACCTCTGAGCGTATTTCTGTCTGAGAGCACGGGGAGCCAGCCCCTCAGTCAGGTTTGAACGTGACTGTGGTCAGCCAGGCCCTTACGGTAGGGCAGCCTAACTGTTGCTCCCAAGAGATCAAAAAGTGGAGCGTGGGTTACGTACACTGGAAGTTTATTTTTTGCTCCTGTACCGGAGCCGGTGGGTCAGCAGGTTGGCAGGCCGTCCCTCTTTCATGCAGTCTTTAGGGCGCCTGGCTGTAGGAACATTTCTCATCTCCAGCACCTGGCTGCTAAGCTTGCCCCAGGAATTCATTCCTGTCAAACTGAAAAGGGAAGAGGTCATGGAGGACGTCTGGCCTGGGGGTGTAGGGGGGCCCCCAGGACCAAGTCACAAGGCGGCCCCTAACTGCAGGGGGCAGGGGGTGCTGGGAAGAGTAGTCCCTGCTGCTCAGAGCACAGTGGCAGGGAGAGCTGGCGTCTCATGGAGAGCTGGTCATCTCTGCCACACCACAGAAAGTTAGTGCTTTTTGGAGTCCAGAGACACGGGAAGCCCTGTCTGAGAGGTGCAGACCCCAGATAGAGTGAGGGTAAGGTGAGGGGAGGGCTGGCCAGGAAGCTGCCCGGAAGATGAGTGTCAGTTGGAATCAGCCGGGAAGTTCCTCCCTGTCTCGTGAGCCCCTCTTCCCCACCCTACACTCAGCTCTTCTGTCAATAGGTTTTAGGAACCAGACGGCACAGACCCAGATCCTGGGTAGGTGGGGAAGGCCAGCAGAGGCAGAGGTCACAGCCCGTGGAAAGAAGAGTGATGACAGCAGAGGTCCTGGGCCCCCGGAACTGTGCCCCATAAGGGGCCATTTGTAACAAAGCTTTGCTGACCTTTACTTTGCAGTGTCTCTACAACAGTTAAAACGTTGCCAACATTTTTTCTCTCCAGAAATGGAAAAACAGAAGAAAGAAATAGAAGATCAGTTTGCTTTGCTCAATGCAGCTCAGCCTGACCAGCCAGACTTTCCCTAAATTGAGGAATATCCGAATAATAAGTTACTGTTTATTGAGCTCTCCTTGTGAATCGGGAACTGCGTGAGGTACTGTGTATTCATTTAAAAAATTTCCCAGCAAGGTAGTATTACCACCTTCCATTACACAAAGCTCAGAGGTTTGCTAACTCGCTCCAGGTCAGCTGCACGGTTTGAAAGTGGCGGTGTTCTCTATCCCACGTCCAGTCCCTCTGGTGCCAAAGCACATGGTCATTCACCAGGGTACTCGATCTCCTCGAAGCCACTCTGACTTTGTGATGTTAGACTGCTCAGAATTTGGGTCCCCTTTCAGAGCGTGGAGCTGTCCGGTGTGCCCGCCTGGGCACCCTGATCCTGAAGAGCACGGGAGGGGCTTGCTGGGCTCTCCTCCAGCCACTCAGTCTTTCCCCTGGAGGGGTAGGTAGTGTAAGGTAGTCCCTTCCTCGCCCTTCAGAAAATCAGGCTACCGTTTTTGTCAGGAGAGGATGTGACTTCTTAAGGAGCAGTGCCATGTTCCTCCATCAAAGGGGGTGACTGGAGTTGCTGGAAGTACTGCCATTAACTATCCTCTGTAACTTCATAGTTGTCTGACTCACCTCTTGCAGGCTCCTCTGTCCTGAGTCCCACAAGAATGCTAACATATCTAGACATGGAGACATGGCACTAGCCACAGTTCATCCCAGTGAGGAAGTCCCACAGTCCCAGGAAAGGATTATCCTATAGCTATGGTCACAGGTAACCCCAGGACTGGTTTTAAGCCTGCCTGACATCAGTGGCAGCTGTATGCTTTGAAAGTCAGCTGGTCAGAGGCAGACTTGTGAACATCAGCCCACACCTGCCTCCATAACCAACACAGCTCGAGTCTCAGAACCCTGTAGAAGATCAGCAGTTTGCTTTGCTCAGTGCGGCTGAGCCTGAGCAGCCAGACTTTCCCTAAATTGAGCAACATTCTTAATTGTCTGGGTTCAGATATTGAGCGTTTCTTCCTTTGACACTGGGGCGTATTCCTTTTAGGTCTGTGTTTTAGCCCATCAGTGCCCAGGATCAATACCTGGAATGATGGATTTTTTTTCCTTGAATATTCTGAATTGTTTTCCAGTTTTTCTTTGTCCAGTGATTATGTTTAGGCAGAAACAGGGGCTATGGTGTGGGGACATTTGAATCCTTCCTTATAGCTGCTAGAGAACACCTGCTCCCTGAGAAATCAGGGCTTCTGTAGCCTGTGTGATTCCTTCCAAAAGGCAGATCTTTTCCCAGTTGTACTCATTAACCCAGGGATTTAGTGTGTAAGAAAGACCTTATTTTTATCAGTGTTCAAGACAGAGTTCACATTTCAAAATCCAGAGGCTGAGTAAACAGCTCTGACAGGTGTGGATGTGTCTCTGACAGCATGGGGGCAGGGGGAGGGAGACAGGTGCTTCTGGAGCTGGAGGGGCTGAGGGACCTGCTGATGATTTTTAATACTTGTGCATTTTCTTCATGGCTAAGTTACCCCTGAGGGTTTACTCAGCTAGGCAAACAGAGGCACTCAAAAGGGAACGCTCTAGCTCCCACAGAGATCATCCATTCTAGCCATCAAAGAAACCAAGCCCCAGAAACAGTAGGTAAAGTGACCAGAGTCACAGAGCAAGTCAATGGCAGTCAAGACGAGGCTCTGGGGTCTCCTGACTGACTACTCCCCCGCCACATTCTGTCCTGATTCATTACAAGCAGCCCCTGAAATTACCTTTTAAAAGCCTTTCACATAGAAAGTAAATCAGTCAGGCTTTGAAGTTACATTCATAAACTTATATTTTTATTCTCTTTCTGTACATATTGGCAATGATAAAGCTTAAAGATGCATGTCCTATGACATATGCAAAAACAAGGAATTTACATAAATAATTTATACTTCAGAAAACTAACGTTGAAAAATATTTTTGCATCATTAGAGTTCACAGTATTTAAAGTAAATCAAGCTTTCCCCCTTAGATTTCAAACTATATTGTCTCAGCAGAGAATGATAAAATCTAATCAGGAATAAAATGATCAAGTTTCTGTTTTTATTCAGTGCACAAGTGGACACTATTTCCGTAATCAGGCTGTTCCCACGCTGAGGCTGCATTTCTTCCCAGTCCTTCACCTCCTGAGTGGCTGTGACCCAGCGGAGGTCACGTGGTGTGAAATGGTTACAGCGTCACCCAAACCACCCACAGTGGACACATTCAACCAAGTGGTAACGTCTGGTGGTCTGATGCCTCATTTCCACATAATACTTTTTATAGCCCTGAAAATGGAAATCCTGGCATCTAAACACAGCCGAACATGTTAACACTAATACAAGGCACTGTGCTATGGGGTTTGGTTTATTTATAGGGAAGGTCATGTTTGCATAGATAGATTGCTAGCGATTTAGTGTGCGATAAAATAGAGGCCCCAGCATGCGTGGCCTTGTGATGGATGAAGCGGCGCGACGCTCCGCCAGCTCAGGGGCAGCACCGGCTATCTTCTCCAGCCCCAGCCTAGTGGGCAGATCCCTAAGGCCCCTACAGGAGAGTTTTTTGCTCAAAAAGCTGCAGGTCAAAGCGCACCCAGACCTCCCCAGTGGGGACCTCATGCAGCAGCAGTCGGCGGGTTGTAGGGCCTTTGCTTTCCTGTTCTGTTCGAATTTTTGCCACTGGAACTTCAGTGCGACCCAGGAAATCTGGTGAATAGACAAGTGAGAGTCAAAAGTCTTCTTTAAAAAACTGTTAAAAAACTATCACAGAAGGAGTGTCTGAAACAGGATTCATAAAACTTTCAAATTCAAAACAAGTAACTTCTTTTGGTTAATGGCCGTTGGATACTGTGAATGGATGGATGCATGCAGAACAAGGGATTTGTGTGAGGGAAACTCAAACTGCTGGGAATCCAAGCCTCTTTGGTCAGGGAATGGCTCACCCATTCAGTAGGTGCCAGGAGCACAGCGTTTCCATTAGGTAAGCAGGGGTGACTGGGGTCAAAGACCTGAAACACACCTGAGGCCACCCCCCCCTTTCCCCTGAGAAGGTATCCCACCTGCAGCCACTGAGAGCTGCTGAGGACCATGGCCTGTGTCACTGCCCTTAGGTGTCTTGGGGTAAAAACAAGGCTGAGCACCCGGCTTCCAGACCCCAGATCCTAGAGTATGGGGGAAACTTCATATCCCCGCCCCCACCCCCCGGAGTTATACTTTACCATCTGGTGAAAACTGGTCTCTGTCGAACATGGTAAGACACAGCACATCCTGATAAAGATCCTTAATAAAGAACTGGCAGTTAAAATTCCACTTGGGATTTAGTGTGTCCTGAAGGGTTCTGGTGGTGTAGCTCTGGGAGCCCATGCTGATTTCACAGTATGGATTGCTCTTTCCTGAACAAAAACAAACCAGTATACATGTGGCATGTGACAAGAGGGCCTTCTTCGAGCAGAAGCAGGATCTACACAGATGTTTCTCTATAGACCATGGCCGCAGGGTCACTGCCTGAGGGTCTGCATCTGCCTTGTGGTCTCTGTTCCCAGTGCTGACAGCATCATAAACCTGGGGAGGGACTGTGGGCGCGAATGCCAGGGCTGCTCCCCATGAGCATGTGTCAGTGCAGCTTGCTTCCTGCCTTCTCTACTCAGAAGCACTGAGGAAGGAGGCATCGGTATTTATTGGGAAACTAGAGTGATAATAATTTTGGTCCAATAACCATTTTAGTGGCACTGGAAATACTGACTTTTAAAAAGTGTCCCGTTATTCAATGTTCAGAAGAGTTATCAGCAAAGAGCAGGGTAGTTACCACACCAGTTGAATGAAAGAAGCATTTACCATTTGGTTTACAGGCTTTTAGTTCTGTAGCTTCAATGACATGCACCATCAGACGCCCGATGCCTGAAGACTTTTGAGAGCGAGCTACAAAAGAGGAAGAGTAGTGATGTTAATTTCTTCTCTGAGAATGCAGACAGCAGAGTGATGATGCTAAGCTGTAGATAGTCTTGTCTTTCTGACCAACCCCAGCACTCCCCAGCCTCCCGTGCCACTGAACTGGGCCTGGCAGCATCTGGCTGCTCTGTGACTTTGCCCAGGCTGTGTCGCCTGCTAGGGTACCTCGCCACCATCTCTGCCCATCAGCATCCTACACATCCTTCAACATGCAGGTCCAATCTCACCTCCTGGATCCCTTCCCTCCTCTGTGCATCCCACAGCCTGCTGGGTCTGAACTTCTGTGTCAGTCCATCCCCTCTGTCAGGAGGGGCCATGGCAGAGCACAGACTGTTTATTCATCCTTGTGTTAACCCCTCCACTGCCTAGCAAGTAGTAATAGTAATAACATCACCACACATTATATTCATTCAGCACTTAAAAGCAGCTAACATTTATTGCATACTTACTTTGTGTTAGGCATGTGATCGACTTTTACATAAGTTACAATACTTAAACTGCACATTTACAGCGTAGCTCTTTATAACTGCCATTGTCAAATATGAGAAAACTGAGTCTTAGAAATGACTATAACGTGCTTATGTCACAGAGCTTCTAAAACGGCAAGGTCAAAAACACATCAGATACCAAAGTCCACTTTCTTTTTTTAGAATTTATTTTTAATTATTATTTTTTTTGGCTGTGCTGCGTGGCATGTGGGATCTTAGTTCCCCAACCAGGGATTGAACCCATGCCCCCTGCAGTGCAAGTGGACTGGACCACCAGGGAAGTCCTCAAAGTCTACTTTCTTAACCACTCACCATAATTCCAATTACATGTAAACACTTTAGCTTATAAACTTTTATTTAAGACCTTATTTTAGGAGGTACTCAGAAACACTTTTAATATGGAGAGAAATGAGTTAGTGAACTCAGATTATCTTGGTAACTATAAAGTTAAGCAGGGTTTGCCCTTAGGGGTTTAAAAATAACAAAAGCTGCTTGGTGAGCTATTGACTTTTCAAAGCTCAGGGCAAGTAGAACCTTCTCTGTGAGAAGTGGCCCACCCCTCCTATGTGCCCATCCGCCCAGCAGGCACTGGCATTCAGTTCCCCTTGAAGGCAGGGCTGGGCCATATTCATTTTGTAGGCCCAGTTAAGCGTAGCACAGGGCCTGGCACAGAGTTAAGTAATAAAGGTCTAAAGAATGGAACACGTGGAAAGTGCATAACAATATGTACAGATAATGGTGTAAAGAAAAACGTCGATTTATCTTCGACCAATTAAGAGATCATTATATGCTTTCTGAAAAGATTCAATCATTGATTTTTCAATAACATGCCTTTAAAGTACCATTAAAATAAGATTCAATTAGCAAAAGCCAATTTACATATACCTTTCAGGAGTATATAACAAAATAAGGGAAACCTGAATAAAAAAACATAAAGAGCTGCAACTCCAGCAGCCAGGAACCTAAGTGGGAGGACTTAGGGGGGGGCCTTGTGCCAGAGCCTGGTGGGAGACTGGAGGGTCTTAATAGGGCTGTGCCACCAGGAGAGGACAGGGCTATGCAAATGGGGAAGAGAACCACGGAGAGAATCTATGCGGGACTCTGCAACTGTCTAGAGATGCAGGGGGATGGGGATGGTCAGAGAGCACATTTCCAGTGTGCGCCCAAGGACAATACTACCGCCACTGAGATTATCGGGAGGAGCTACTTCTGGAAGGAGGTTAATCCAACAGGAGTGGTGGTGCAGGTGTTTCTGGAGAGCAGGGGCTGCAGGGACAGCAGGCCAGCCGTGACCACTGAAGCTGGGGTGACACGAGGGAGGGAGGCTCAGAACTCTTGGGGTAGGGTGGGAGGAAGCAGAGCTAGGAAGGAGATGATGAAAGAAGATCTGATGGTACAAGGACCCTCAGGGGTGTCATGAGGTCCGGGGGAGGGAGGGGCCTCAATTTCCTGCTGTTGGGGAAAGCGAGCCAAGTTGTTGGGGGTGGTCACTGACGTCGTGTGAGCAAGCCATTCGCACAGATTGATGGGACAGCAAGCGGAGTGAAAGGCTCTGAGTGTAGGGTCCCGAACCCAGTGCTGGGAGGAGGCTGGCTGGACCTGGAGGAGGGGTGGGGTAGAGGCTGGGTGGGGGAGGAGCAGAGGGGAAACGGGCTGTAGAAGTGAAGTTTGATGGAGCAAAATGGACCAAGCAGAGGCAGGGCTGGTTATGCAAAGGACAGACCCCTCTTCCTGGAAACAAGAGTGAAGAGTGTGTGTGGGGAGGAGGGACAGAGACCTTGCCACAGAGAGAAGGGAGGTCCCAGGGCTCGCACTGGATGACCCCCGTCTATGTACGGGACAGTGGGGGGGGGCTCAGGGAGGCCCCCAGGAGGTTTGAAACGGCTGTGGGAGGCCGAGCGGGCTCTGCCGAGCTCGCCCGCGGCAAGTCTGGTCTTTCAGGCTGTCCCTGTTTATCCCCTCACTGCAGGAGCAGCAGCCTGTGCCCTGAAGCTGGGACCCCGCCCAGTGCCCAGGGTCCCCTGGTGGCTGGTTCCAACCCTCTCAGGCACCGCCCCCCCCACCCCCCCACTACCTTGATAAGCCTTCTCCCGTTTCTTCTTTTCGGTGTCGATGTACTGCTCAGATGCCGCCTTGATCTTCTGGACCCAGGCCGTCCTGGAGGAGAAGCAGAGTGCCATCGGGCAGACTTCGCACACGGCTCACAGGTCCACCAGGAGCCCCAGAGCTCTGTGCTTGCTAACCTTGGCTTTGAGAAGTTCCCAATCATAGACTTCACAGTAATTCAACTGAAGGACTTGTTTGCTAATTGAGGATCAAGCTGAGAATTTCTAGAAAGTTCTTGACGGCACCAAGCACTTGTCAGGTGCTGGGCGCACAGAGGTGGAAGATGCAATGGCAGCTCAGCACGACAAATGACAGGTTCTATTGCAGAGAGCTGTGCACGCAGCGGAGGAGGAGCTACACCCAGAGGACAGGACGCGTAGCTGGCCAGGCAGGGAGGGAAGAAGGCACCCATGCAGAGGGCAGTGGGGGAGGGCAGACAATCCGGCGGGAGTGCAGGGATGGGACTGAGACCCAGAGGCACGGGACAGCCTCAGAGAGCAGGCGAAGGAACACAGACTGTCCCTGAGGGATTGCAGTAGGAAGTGAGGTGTTGGCTCTCCCACTTCGGAAGATCCCGAGGAGAGGCTGGAAGCAGGAAAGTGTGTTAGAGGCGTTTGCGGTAACCTGGCACGTCTAAACCAAGGCCTGCCAGTGGGACTGTGGTGGAGGAGGAATTAGTAGGGTGTGAGCACGGGCTGGAGGTGGGTTTATGGCGGAGGGAGAGGTCAGGCTTTCTCCTAGGCCTCAAGGCAGGTCACACGTGGTCAGGACTGACCTCTCATTAATGTTGTCTGTTCGGAGGGTGTAGACCCGGTCAATGTGAGAAATGTGGAAGACAGGCTCATCGCTGGAAGGGTCTGTGGGCAGTTTCACCAAGGCTTCATTCAGGAAAATGGGCTGAAAGAATTAGGGCCAAAACACAGGCTGTGAAATGGGTCAGAACACTCCACCCTCCTACGTCCAGAATTGTCTGTTCTGAAGAGCCTTGTTGAGAAGTAGAGGGGTCTAGCTTCCAGAGTCCTTTACTTAGGAGAAAAGAAACTGCCTCTGTGTCATGAAAGTAAATATCTAGGGTAGATCAGATGTTACTAAAGTGGGGACAGGAGCACCGAGTGTCTTTGACAGCTCACGTGACAGGGTCTCTCCTCCAGGCACTGACACTTGACCCTTCCCGTCAGCCTTGGTTTTACGGAGAGACCCGATGCTGAATGTGGACGGAGGTGGGATCACACATCGTGTTTGCTGCGAAGGAAGCTGGAATCCATAGCTGGAATCCAGCTGGTTGCTGTCAGAGGGCAGTGAAGGCCCAGCCACACTAGGCTTCTTCCCTGGGAAGTGACAAAGGAAGCGTGAGCCGTCTGGAGGCAGGTGGAGAGAGTCCCATGAGGACAGGAAAGGCTCAGGCTGGGAAGGAGGTCCTTAAAGTAAAGGGAACACCTCGTTGTGCTCTTGATGCTACTGCCAGGAATGTGACACTTACCATTTTATACATTTTGAATTGAGCGTTGGACTTAGAGCTGAAAAGTTTCTCGGAGCCCGAGGAAACAGCAAACTGCTTGACCATGTAGGTGAGAAGCAGGAAGTCATTGAAGAGGAACCCGTGCAGCTCCTTGTTGCTCTTGGTCTTGTACAGCTTTCCGCTGTGCAGGAGCTTGCGGGGTCCCAGGCAGTTGGTGAGGGAGTTGAAAACAAGTTGCTTAAAGAGAAAGAAACTGTCACTTTGTAACTCCCAGCACCCCTGGCGAGGCCAGCGCCCTGGACCTGAGGGAGGTGCGGTAGACCTTCTAGGTGGGAGTGTGGCTGTAATCATTCACTTTTGCACAGAAGATCCTTACATTTATTTCTCTTCAAAGTTCAAACTGGCATAGTGAAAATAATTACTTACAAAACCACAGAATACTGATTCTCCCGGCTGAATTCAAAGAACTCAAAACATCTCTCTTTATGAGAAAGGAAGATGACAACCCAAGAATGGGCAGGAGGGTGAGTCTGCATGGGCTGAGCTGAGGCACACACTGTCTACACTAGGGGAAGGCACGAACCTGGCTCCCCACCCAGAGCCTGCCTGGCGGCACCCAGCTCAGCCCCACAGGCCTCACCTCCGCGAGACCTTCACACTGCACGTGAGTCTGGATCCACTCCAGTCGGTCTGAATTTTCCTTCTCCCGAACTCCTTCATTAACTTGCGAGCAGAGCTCCTCTGCCCGCTCGAGGGCCAGCTTCAGAGAGGAGTGGTCTACGTGATTTTCTGGGGTGTTCTCCAGAATCTGGAAGAGAGGGGGCTGTGTCATGTGGGATGTCTTACGTCTTCCACCTGCCCTGCCATCCGGGTGCTGGGCGCTGGAAATACAATAGTGGGCAAGACAGTCATTTACCCTTGAGAGGCGCAGGGCCCCCGAGTACTCGGGGAGACAGGTGACTCAGTGACAAGAGGGTGGGCCAAGCGCTACATGGACCAAGTGCCCTGTGGGTCTCTGGTGGCCCTCTAGCTGGGTCTGGGGATAGGCTGTATGTGTAAGGGTGCGTCCCTACTTCCCCCAGTAACAAGCCATGTGCCTTTAGGGTGAACCCTCCAGTATAAACTGCCTGCGCCTTTGGTAAGTATGTTAACTTGCTGAATAGCAACATTTCATTATATTTTGGGGGTCACTGATCCTTCTGAGAAATCTGCTGAAAGCAATGAATCCCCTGCCACGGAAAAAACACAATAAAACCATGTTGTCAGCATGTAGGAAAATGCATTCATTTCACTGAGAAGTGACTTCACGCTAATGTTCCAAAGGTAAAGGGATAGAGAATGCAAATTTGCGTGGTCCCTCTGGAAATTAGCGGGCCCATCAGTAGGCGACTCCTGTGCTTCATTTATAGTTCCAAGATATGAAAAAGCTCTGGAAGCCTAAAGCTGTTTTCATTACTCATTTAGTGGCAAAACTTGACCTAAACTGAAGAGATGAACTTTTTATGTCTACTTATAGTGATTATTCATGAATTTCTCTGTAGGACTATTAATGTGTTGCTTATCGGTGCTGCCCAGGCTTGTTGGGGTGTCATGTAATATACAGCATTTGAATTACATTCTGAATTCTGAAACACATCTGGCCCCAAATATTTCAGGTAAGGGACTGTGGATTAATGTATATTAACGGGTCCATTTGGTATCAGAACTGTGACATTAATTCTGTAACATAAGGTCTATATTGAGTTAACATGGCTTACAAACCAGAGATCAAGGCATAATAAAAGCAACAGTCTTATATTATTTCTACTGTTTTTCTTTGTAAGATGATTAAAATTACCTCAATGATTACCTGTGGAATAATCCTTTGAAAGTCTGCCTTCTCCTTAGAAGGCGTATCAGCTCGAGAGGCCAACATTGTTTGTGTCAAAAAGATGAATGGAATTTTAGAGGGACTGTGTAGTCAGCCAGCTGAGGTAGGATACAGCCAGGGGACGATGATGAGCTGTCTAGGACACTGAGTTGGAGACTGCTGGGACGTCTAGGTTACACATTCAGTTGGTAGATGAATTCAGATCTCAGCAGGAAGACTGGACCCCAAGGTCATACTAACTGTGGACTCTTTCCACAGCTGGAGACCTAGAGGGCGTTGCCCTGCCTAGACAAAATACACTCATGACCCCGAGAGGCCAGGGAGCTTCCTGGGAAGGGGGAGGACAGGTAACCCAAATGACCATGGATACCTCTTTTATTTGCCCACTTCAAGGATTTATCCTTTCAGACTGCATGTGTGTCCATGGGCGTGTGCGCGCGCACACACACACGGTGCCTGGTCCACCAGACAGTATAGTCGGACCACGTGGTGGGTGGCTGGTGTATCTGGAGGCTCCCTATCAGCCTCTGTGAACCTCAAAGGGTCCTGCTTCTCCCAGCTGGGCACTTACACTTCTGATGAGGAGGGGGTAGCGGGTGATCCTCTGCATGGGCTTCAGCAGGAAGCTGGAAAGGGGCATTCCTTTACATCGAGGGTCAGATGCCAGCCTCTGCAAAATAATTGAGAGGCTTGTGAGGAAATCATAGCCTGAGGAAAACAAGGAAACATTGGCTATTCTCCTGACTTTGACCACCTTTTAGATTTCTAACTTCTTTTAAAAACTCAGGATCCAAAATGATACGTATCAGGTTAACAGCAGGAATATCCCACTTCATGCGCCAAAGCCAGTGGATGCTTTCAGTTCTTTCTTAGGTGCGTCTGACAGCCTGTGCGATCCCTCCCTCCCATTGCTTCCGGAACCAGACTGTCTTCCCAGCCCACTGACCCTCTCAGTCTTCCTCACTCCTTTCCTCTCCTCTTCCCAAGATCCCACACGACTGAGCCCCACAGTGTGACCAGACCAGCTGTGGAGCTCTACACTTGCCAAATTACTCTCCATCTCACCTGGATGTCCCAAAGGCACCTCAATACCTCAGCATACCCGCAAGTGAAGTCCTCGTCTTCCCTCATAAAAGCATCCTCTTCTACCCCTATTCCTATCAGAGTTGGTAGCACCATTCTTCACCCACTCACCTTCCCCCGCACATACCTAGGAGTTACCACTGATGCCAGTCTGTCTTCTAAGTAGCTCTTGATCTCCCCCATCTCTGCCTGCTCATCACCCTGCTTCATTCATAACAATACATTTACTGAGCACCTGCTATGAGCCAGGCTCACAATGTCCTTTCTGCTCTTCCTTCACTTGGCTAATTCATATTCATCTCTGAAGACTCAGATTAGCTTCCTCCAGTCCAGGCTCTCCCCTTCTTCATGCCTCCCCTCCTTTTCAGTGATCCTTCTCAAGCCCCCGAGGCTTCCTTTATCATCATGCCACATCTGGACTGGGTAACACAGGTAGAGACATAGGAGGTGTCTCTATAACTCCCACCCAGACTGTTAACTCCAGGATGCCAAGGACCACATTTATTTGCTTCTACTCCTAGGACTAGTACAGGACCTAACAGAGTAGCTAGTACTCTAGTATGATCATTTTAAGGACTGAAAAATAACACATTTACTATAATTTACCTAATCATTTCCCACTATGGGATATTAAAATTACCCCCTCCTTTTGTTTTTGGATATATATATATATATATGTTTCTAAGATAAGCATCTTCATGGTATTTATTTCTATATTTTGAGTCTTTTTAAAAAGTAACATTTTAGAACACAGCTTGTTAGATCTGCTTTTTAATGTAATCAACACCACGCCTTTCATTATGAGACTAAACACTTTTTATTTATTTTTGCTATTGTTACAATTGTGGTGACACTGTCATCCTATTTACATCCTATTTTTTTAATTCCTATTTTTATCACTATTTGAAAAAATTTTAAATCTTTTACTATGCTTTAGAAGGTAAATGTCCTATATTTAATTCTACTATTATTTTAAAATGTTCACATATACTCATAATTCCACATTTATGTAATTATTCTGATTAATGTTTGTTTCTGTGATCTTGGTTTCTTTCTATGTTTCTTCTAGTTCATTTCTAGGCAACACCTTGCCTCCCACCAACTGAAGGGGTCTGTCCTCAGTGCCTTATACTGAACCATTTTTACATCCCTGAGATCATCATAAGCTAAATAAATAAAATTAGCATTTATTGAATGCTTACTATGTGCTGGTCTCTGTGCTAAAGTACTTTAAAAGTATTATCTGATTATCTCCAGGTGAGAGATGAGGGGACTTAAGGCACCAAATGTTAAGAAACTTGCCCTGGTCACACAGTGGACCATGATGGGGCTGGAATTTCAGCCCGAGCAGTCCAGTTCTGAAGGCTGTCTTGTTCTGAGCATGAAACTGTGTTGCCTCTTGGAATTGATCCTATTTGGTTATGACAGACTCTTCTTTTCATGTAATGCTTAATTTTATTCACTGTTATTTTAATTAAGATTTTAACAACTATATTTATAAAAGGTATTGGGTTATAACTTTTTTTTTCATTTTTGTAATTAAACACAAATACAAAAATGGGCCTTGGCGTTAGAGTCACTTTTGTCTTATATAATGAATTAGGTAGGCTTTCTATTTTTTTCTGGGATCTGTTAACAGTTTATATAAAATAGAATAATCTATTCCTTTATTGTTGTAAAGAATTCACCATTAAATCCATCAAGTGAAACTATCTCCTCTTTTGGGATAGGTTACTCAGTTTTTTCCCTTGTTTAATATTATCTTCAGATTTCCTTTTTTTTTTTTAACATCTTTATTGGAGTATAGTTAACTTTACAATGTTGTGTTAGTTTCTGCTGTATAACAAAGTGAATCAGCTATATGTATACATATATCCCCATGTCTCCTCCCTCTTGTGTCTCCCTCCCACCCTCCCTATCCCACCCCTCTAGGTGATCACAAAGCACGGAGCTGATCTCCCTGTGCTATGCAGCTGCGTCCCACTAGCTAGCTATTTTACATTTGGTAGTGTATATATGTCCATGCCACTCTCTCACTTTGTCCCAGCTTCCCCTTCCCCTTCCCACATGCTCAAGTCCATTATCTACGTCTGTGTCTTTATTCCTGTCCTGCCCCTAGGTTTGTCAGAACCATTTTTGTTTTTTTAGATTCCATATTATGTGTTAGCATACAGTATTTGTTTTTCTGACTTACTTCACTCTGTATGACAGGCTCTAGGTCCATCCATCTCACCACAAAATAGCTCAATTTCTTTTTTTTTTTTTTTTTTTTTTTTTTGCGGTACACGGGCCTCTTACTGTTGTGGCCTCTCCCGCTGCGGAGCACAGGCTCCAGACGCGCAGGCTCAGCAGCCGTGGCTCCTGGGCCTATCCGCTCCGTGGTATGTGGGATCTTCCTGGACCGGGGCACGCACCTGTGTCTCCTGCATCGGCAGGCGGACTCTCAACCACTGCGCCACCAGGGAAGCCCCTTTTTCATTTCTAATTCTGTTGATTTGAGTCTTCTCCCTTTTTTTCTTGATGAGTCTGGTTAATGGTTTATCAATTGTGTTTATCTTCCCAAAGAACCAGCTTTTAGTTTTATTGATCTTTGCTACTGCTTCCTTCATTTCTTTTTCATTGATTTCTGATCTGAGCTTTATGATTTCTTTCCTTCTGCTAACTTTGGGTTTTTTTTTGTTGTTCTTCTTAGGTGTAAGGTTAGGTTGTTCATTTGAGATTTTTCTTTTTTCTTGAGGTAGGATTGTATTGCTATAAACTTCCCTCTTAGAACTGCTTTTGCTGCATCCCATAGGTTTTGGGTCATCGAGTTTTCACTGTCATTTGTTTCTAGGTAATTTTTTTTTGAAGTAAAGAAAAGGGTGGAATTTAATCTTTATTTACAGGACACTGCAAGATATGAAATCCCACATAGAAATAAGAAACCCATTGAGAGGAGAAGCTTCATACAGTATGTACAGTTTGGAACTGTTCAAGCATAGTTTCTTTGTAAAAAGTGCTACAATAACAAACCACACGTAAAAAGAGTTCTTAGTAGAGAAACAGTAAGAGAAACTTCTACCAAACATAGTACACAACAAACAACTTTATGCCTCAGAGGTACAATCTAAAAGCTGAAGGTCCCAGCAGTGCCATCCTGAACTTGGAATGTATACCCTTCAGAGGTAGTTTCTGGCACAATTTTGATCTTCCTCTTCTTCCACAGAGAAATACTTCTCAATCAAATTTAATGAAGCTTTGTACACAGACTCATTTTCATGGTTTTGTAGAGCTTCAATTTTGTCCAAACCTCCACATTCTTCAATCATTATATTAAGTTTCTCAGTTTCACCTAGTTTCTCAGCAGCCTGAAAGATATTTGAAATGGCATCCAGGATAACCAGAATAATTCTGTTGCCTTTTGCAGTTAGGAGGTTCATCAGTGGTTCTATTATGCCACAATGAACAAGGTATACCATCTGCTCAACTGTTCCGCCACTTGTATAGTTGGTCACAGCCCATACAGCTTCCTTTTGTGTCTTAAAGTCTGCCTTAGAAAGAATGCCAACAAGGAATGGGACTAATCCATGATTTACAACTCGTTATATCTTGTCCTGGCAGCCAGCCGTGATGTTTGATATTGTCCACATAGCTTCCTTCTGAATATTAGTTTTGGAGTTTGTTAGCAGGCTGGGAAAGATGGCAAGTGCTCCTGCATCCATTACAACCTGAGTCTGTTCATCTGTCCCAGTGACAATATTCCCTATGGCTCTTAGCGTGGGAATCACAACTGGCAATTCAGTAGCTCCTAAAAGCTTCACAAGTGGGGGTACAACCCCAGTTTTCACAACCATTTCAATCCATTCATTTGGACCATTGGTAAAGTAGGAAATAGCCCAGCAGGTATCAGCTAAAACTTCTGGATCATCGTGATGCAGGAGATGAACTAAAGTAGGAAGAATCTGCTCAACAGCATCTAAGGGGGTGTGCAGGATTCTTGTTGTGACAAAGATTTGAAAGTGTCCAGGTAAGATTATGTAAGTAACCACATGCTAAAAATGACGTATCAGGAACCGCTGAAAGTGCCAACAGTGGGTCAACTGCACCGTACTTGATAACCAAGTCTCAGAAAACTGAGCCATCACCTGCAATGTTTCCTAGAGCCCATACAGCTTGTTCACTGAAGTAAGCATGGGGAGATGCCAACAGAGAAATGAATGCTGGGATAGCACCTCCATCTACCACAGCCTTGGTCTGTTCTGATGTCCTGGAAGCAGTGTTAGTGAGGCCCAAGCAGATTCAAACTGAATGGGACTGCAATCAGTTCTGCCCAAGGAGGACACAATTTTGGAATCAAACCAGCCCAGATTATGCTGTCTGTGGGGGGCTGTTTTTCCCTAGAAAGCAGTTTCCTAGCAGCTTGAGTAGCTTGGAGCTGGCTTTCCAAATTGTTGCTATTTATGCCTTTGACAATGTCATCAACAGACCAATTTACAGTGCCCTGTTGTGGTTTTCCTGCAGTGGAGAAGCAGCATCATCTGGAAAAGAGCTGACGTTTCTCCTTTTCAGCATCGGGTCATACTTCTTAGCTTTCTGGAACTCCACATTAACCTCTATTCAGTGCTGCCTCATTTCTGTACTGTCTTTCCCCTTGTTCTTGAATCTGTTAAGGCGGGCAGCTGGTGAATTAGAATTCTCATTGGTGGACATGGTTATGAGACAAAGGGAGAAAGCTACACGGCTGGCTCAAGCTTCCACAGGAAGTGGTGCGGGGCACACAGGTTGCGGATCAGCTGCCCTCAAAATGTCCACCATGGTCAGCCTGAGGACGGTGTTTCTAGGTAGTTTTTGATTTCTTCAGTGATCTCTTGGTTATTTAGTAGCGTATTGTTTAGCCTCCATGTATTTGTATTTTTTACAGTTTTTTTTTCCTGTAATTGATATCTAGTCTCATAGCGTTGTGGTTGGAAAAGATACTTGACAATTTCAATTTTCTTAAATTTACCAAGGCTTGATTTGTGACCCAAGATATGATCTATCCTGGAGAATGTTCCATGAGCACTTGAGAAGAAAGTGTATTCTGTTGTTTTTGGAGGGAATGTCCTATAAATATCAATTGAGTCCATCTTGTCTAATGTGTCATTTAAAGTTTGTGTTTCCTTATTTATTTTCATTTTGGATGATCTGATCTGTCCATTGGTGAAAGTGGGGTGTTAAATCCCCTACTATTATTGTGTTACTGTCAATTTCCCCTTTTATGGCTTTTAGCATTTGCCTTATGTATTGAGGTGCTCCTATGTTGGGTGCATAAATATGTACAATTGTATCTTCTTCTTGGATTGATCCCTTGATCATTATGTAGTGTCCTTCTTTGTCTCTTGTAATAGTTTTTATTTTAAAGTCTATTTTATCTGATATGAGAACTGCTACTCCAGATTTCTTTTGATTTCCATTTGCATGGAATATCTTTTTCCATCCCAGACTTTCAGTCTGTATGCATCCCTAGGTCTGAAGTGGGTCTCTTGTAGACAGCATATATATGGGTCTTGTTTTTGTATCCATTCAGCCAGTCTACGTCTTTTGGTTGGAGCATTTAATCCATTTACATTTAACATCATTATCGATATGTATGTTCCTATTACCATTTTCTTAATTGTTTTGGGTTTGTTTTTGTAGGTCTTTTCCTTCTCTTGTGTTTCCTGCCTAGAGAAGTTCCTTTAGCATTTGTTGTAAATCTGGTTTGGTGGTGCTGAATTCTCTTAACTTTTGCTTGTCTGTAAAGGTTTTAATTTCTCCGTCGAATCTGAATGAGATCCCTACTGGATAGAGTAATCTTGGTTGTAGGTTTTTCCCTTTCATCACTTTAAATATGTCCTGTTGCTCCCTTCTGGCTTGCAGAGTTTCTGATGAAAGATCAGTTGTTAACCTTATGGGGATTCCCTTGTTTGTTATTTGTTGCTTTTCCCTTGCTGCTTTTAATATTTTTTCTTTGTATTTAAGTTTTGATAGTTTGAGTAATATGTGTCTTGGCATGTTTCTCCTTGGATTTATCCTGTATGGGACTCTGCACTTCCCGGACTTGACTATTTCCTTTCCCATGTTAGGGAAGTTTTCAAGGGAAGTTTTCAACTATAATCTCTTCAAATATTTTCTCAGACCCTTTCTTTTTCTCTTCTTCTTCTGGGACCCTGATAATTTGAATGTTGGTGCGTTTAATGTTGTCCCAGAGGTCTCTGAGACTGTCCTCAATTCTTTTCATTCTTTTTTCTTTATTCTGCTCTGCGGTAGTTATTTCCACTATTTTATCTTCCAGGTCCCTTATCCGTTCTATAGCCTCAGTTATTCAGCTACTGATTCCTTCTAGAGAATTTTTAATTTCACTTATTGTATTGTTCATCATTGTTTGTTTGCTCTTTAGTTCTCCTAGGTCCTTGTTAAACGTTTCTTGTATTTTCTCTGTTTCCAAGATTTTGGATCATCTTTACTATCATTACTCTGAATTCTTTTTCAGGTAGACTTCCTATTTCCTCTTCATTTGTTTCGTCTGGTGGACTTTTACTTTGCTGCTTTGTCTGCTGCATATTTCTCTGTCTTCTCATTTTGCTTAACTTACTGTGTTTGGGGTCTCCTTTTCACAGGCTGCAGGTTCGTTGTTCCTGTTGTTTTTGGTGTCTGCCCCCAGTGGGTGAGGTTGGGTCAGTGGCTTGTGTAGGCTTCCTGATGGAGGGGACTGGTGCCTGTGTTCTGGTGGGTGGGGCTGAATCTTGTCTTTCTGGTGGATGGGGCTGCATGTGGCAGTGTGTTTTGCGGTGTCTGTGAACTTAGAATGATTTTAGGCAGCCTCTCTGCTAATGGGTGGGGCTGTGTTCCTGTCTTGCTAGTTGTTTGGCATGAAGCATCCAGCACTGGAGCTTGCTGGCTGTTAAGTGGAGCTGGGTCTTAGTGTTGAGACGAAGATCTCTGGGAGAGCTCTCACCAATTGATATTACATGGGGCTGAGAGGTCTTTGGTGGTACAATGTCCTGAACTCAGCTCTCCCACCTTGGAGGCTCAGGCCTGACACCAGGCCAGAGCACCAAGACCCTGTCAGCCACACGGGATGTAAATTAACTGAGTGTGTACTACATCTTCTACCAAAACTGCCATTTCATGAAGAGGCCTCCTAGAATCACCTAGAGAAAACCACCTATGTTTTCTTAAAGGAGTTTTTTTTTTTTTTCTTATAGGAGTTTTATGGTTTCAGGTCTATGTTCAAGTTTTTAATCTGTAAGCAAAAACATCATACTCTGCAATTCTGCTGCAAAGCTTATAGACTTCCCTGTACTTCTTCCACTACTTGAAGTGGCAGTAGACATTGGGCTGGCTGCAGTATTATTCATCTGTGGCTTAAATGGACAGGTCACTTGCTGGCTTTATTCCAGATAGCTCATCTCTGCTCTAAGAATACTTGTAGACCTGGCTGCACGTCCCGCACGGAGAATGTGCGGGTAGAGATGGTGCGGTTTTGGCGGCGGTGGCCCGGGACATGCTTGGAAAGGGGCGGGTGGGGGGCTGAGAGTGTCTAAAGGGAAAGGGTGGCTGGGCACAGACGGTGGGGGCAAGATGGCACAAGCCTGACTCTCTCTAGATGTTCTACTCTTATTGAATCAGTTTTCAAACTTTAATAGAAAACTACAAGTTTTATTAATGTTTTCATATTTATTAGCATATATTTTGAATTGCATACACTTTTAAGAAATAACTTTGTATCTATTCTTGTTTTTACTTGTGTTTTTTTCCCTCTTTTTCTATTAGATTTAGTGGAGTTATATTTTATCAGTTCTTTTCACTGTACTTGTTTGCAGACATATTGATATCATTTGTGCTTTTATCTTTATTACTTCCTCTATTTTCCTCTTAGAATTTTATCCTCTGCCTATATATCTTATATTTTATGCTGATTTTTCCATTCTTTTCTGATAATAAAAATATTAAAATTATGCACTTTCCCATAAAGTACTACTGTGGCTGTATAATATATCCCAATATAAAGTACTTCACAACAACAACAACAAAAAAATGCAAAAAAACCAAGAAAACAGATTTTTCTTTCATTTCCCTCACCATTTTAACATGTTTAGTAATATTTCTATTACTGAACAACATCAATAAAAATGACTTATCAAAATGTGATTTTCTATTATGATATAACCGGACATATGAAGCTCATTGATGTATCACTGTAAGGTTGTTGCCGACTCATTATGTTATATACAGTGAATATACACATAGTGTACTTTCTGAGTACAGTTCTAGCATTACTTCTCCTTACTAGCTGCTTGTTTTTAATTTATGACCATGGCATCATGGAACCAATTGTTTTCTGTCTTCTCATTGGTTTCTGGAAGCGTACACTTCTTGTATATATACAGGATCACAGATGCGCTTTTTATTTATTATCCTAATTCCTGGTGTCACCATTTTCTTTCCTACTCTCATTTCCTTTTGTCCCATTTTATTCATACACTTTTTTTTTTTGGCCACACCATGCAGCTTGTGGGATCTCTGTTCCCCGATCAGGGATTGAACCCGGGCCACGGCAGTGAAAGCACCAAATCCTAACCACTGGACCACCAGGGAACTCCCCATCCACTTATTTTAAATTTTATTTTATCTTGTTGCATTTTATACGTTTAAGTAAGCTAGTTTATATTCCTTCTGGAATAAGATGGGTATAAAATAAATACAATTTACAAAATTAAGCAAGTGACATTCTGGACTTTTCTGGAGTATAAAGTAGCTGATTTATGTAAGTAGGCTTAAAAAAACACTCTGCTATTAAAGATGGGCAAAATCATGGTCCCAGTGCCAAGAAAAATCAATTCAATATGAAAGGCAACTCAAAGCAGTCAGAAAATTCTTTGCCATATCTGTGTTTCCTTTGGAAGGTGATGGAGGTGGCCTTCTCCACTGCTGAGATTCCCCACCATGCCGCCATACACCCCTGCCTCCTGGCTCAGAACAAGGCTGACCTGCCTACATTCCCAGAATGGAGTTACCTTTAAAAATTCTTTGAAGTCTGCGTGTTCATCTGTCTTCTGCTGTAAAAGAGCTGCTCCATTCAGCTGACAGCTGCAGAACCGGATGTAAGCCTGCATGTGGGACAGCTCAGCTGCCAGGATGTCCCCAATCATCTGCACGGGCATCTTCTCACCCCCAGTCTTCTTCCGTACTCGCAAGGCCCTGCAACCAACACACACTCTCACTTCCCATTTCTAACTGAATGTGCTTTGCAAATGAAGGATGAATACCTTGCGAGACTAACGGTAATGACAACCAGTGAGTTACCTAAAAAGCTCTGGCACCGTGAGGGAAAAGTCAGGAGGAGGAGGCAGCAAGGGCTTAAAGCCCTGCCCGCCCAGCCAACCTGGGTGAGCTGCTAGAAAGAAGAAGAAAATGAAGTGTGTGCACTTGGGTGTTCCTAGGTCTTTGGAATTGTTTTGGATTCAGCTTAGTATCTTAGCAAAGTTCCTTTTGAAAATTTTTTAACTTGTTTTCAGTTGAACCAAGAAGAAAGAAATTTCCACCCTCTGTAAGGGAAAAAAGGGAGCAGGAGCCCACAGAGGCCACGTGTGGAGGCGGCATCGTTCCCAGAAAGCTGCTGAGCCCCAAGGAGGGCAGAGAGGCAGCAAGCGCTGGGACTGCTCATGCCTGCCCACAGGAGCCTGTCCTCACAGGCGTAAGGGACAGAAAATCACCACAGGCCACGGAATTTCACACTGGACTTAGGAGAGTGCCAGACCAGCCAGTTATGTCTAGGCCATGAGCTGCAGCTTCTCTCCTGACTCTATCTGATGCAGAGTCAAGTATATTTTGGAGCCATATGTTGATATATTGTTTGTTTAATGATTTAATTTTTCCTTTGCTTAATCAAATATTTTGTTATATTTCTTTACTTCAATAATTATGCATTTCAGAGTTAGAGAGCATTTCATAAAATGATGATAAAATTAAAAGCCTGAGGGAGGGACTTCCCTGGTGGTGACGTGGTTAAGAATCCACCTGCCAATGCAGGGACATGGGTTTGAGCCCTGGCCCGGGAAGATCCCACATGCCACGGAGCAACTAAGCCCACGCGCCACAACTACTGAGCCTGTGCTCTAGAGCCCGCGAGCCAGAACTATTAAGCCCGTGCACCGCAACTACTGAAGCCCGCGCGCCTAGAGCCCAGGCTCTGCAGCAGGAGAAGCCACTGCAATGAGAAGCCCGTGCACCGCAATGAAGAGCAGCCCCTGCTCACCGCAACTAGAGAAAGCCCGTGCGCAGCAACCAAGACCCAACGCAGCCAAAAATAAAATAAATAAATTTATATTTTTTAAAAAAAGCCCGAGGGAATAGAAAACAGTGAAAGTTCTTTGCTAAGCAGCCCTGGCTGCAGAGAGTTAGGTATGAGTCTCAGCCCTGGGGCTGGGGGCGTCTGCTGCAACGACAGGTGATGCCCACGACTCACTTCAGCAGCTTCGTGTTCGACATGATGAGCTCCTTCCAGTTAACAAAGATCAAGGCCGTTTCTCCTTCAGTGAGAAAACCTGGTTCTGCCATTCGTTTCTGAAAAACCTAAATTCAGAACACAAGGGAAAGAAGTCAGCTGAAGTGCAGTACACAGGCTGTGTGGTCTAAATAACACATTATCTTCGGGCTTCCCTGGTGGTGCAGTGGTTGAGAGTCCGCCTGCCGATGCAGGGGACACGGGTTCGTGCCCCGGTTCGGGAGGATCCCACATGCCGCGGAGCGGCTGGGCCCGTGAGCCATGGCCGCTGAGCCTGTGCGTCCGGAGCCTGTGCTCCGCAACGGGAGAGGCCACAGCAGTGAGAGGCCCGCGTACCGCAAAAAACAAAACAAAACATTATCTTCATACACTAAACTAGGAAGATCATGGCACTTTTAAATAAACATATTGGGACTGTTAAATTTTAAATTGCAAAATTTCCCTACTTTTTGCTATTTCGTCTCCTATCAGGGCTGATTTTAAGGACTGAATCCAGCAGTCTCATCAAGAAGAGGAGATTCTCATACCTACCTCCTCAGGGTGTTACACAGGTGAAATAAACCATGGGCATAAAGCACCCACACACTGGAAGAGCCTGCAGAACTGAGGGAGCATGACCGTTGTCAGGCTGAGCACCTCAGGGGTCTGGAAGCAGTTTGTGAGAAGTGCACCAGAAGAAAGAGTGATGCCTTATCCTATCCTCAAGACTGGCCACCAAGCACATGTGGATTTCAGGGGTTAAATGATAACACTTTGGTAATCCGTAGCACTTAAGGTTTCACAAAGTTCTGATATTCACATACATGCATATGCTTGTGTGTGCGTACATGCACACGTGTGTGTGTGGGTTTCTCAATTAACTTCATAGATGATGTAGGTCATGCTGAGTCAGGTATTATTATTCCCAATTGACCCACGAAGAAATAAAAGCTGAGAGAGTAATTTGCTCAAGGTCACAAAGCTAGAACGTGGAGGAGCCAGAACTAAAACAACTTTTTGATTCTAAGTTCAAGTTTCCACTAAACAACTAGGGAATGACTTTAAAAGCCTTAAGGAAATGGTGAAGTCATCTGAGACAACTCTTCTCACGTGAAATCTCTGCAAAATACACATGACATTACCCTCCATTGAAACTGTTCTAAATTAATGTTTACTTACTGCACTGAATTGAACCTGGATTCAGAGAACTCAGATAAAAGTGCTATGAACTGACGTCTCTAAACCTCTACGGTTCCAGAATCAGACTGAAGATGTCTGGACACCCCTGTGAGAGAGAGCCCTGGAAACAAGGTCGACCTGCTCTGAGGCTGCTCCTGGAGGACAGCGAAAGCGTCTGATGTCGGTTCTTTCACTCGCTGATTAATTTAGGTTACTGTTTATTCGTTCTATCTGCCTGCTTTGTGCCAGCCTCAGTGAGGTAAGCAGAGCATGAGATGGCTGGGTCCTCTGGGGCCCTCCACGGCAACGGTAATGAGAAGCCCTTGCCTGTGGGCAGTGCTTTTTCCCCTAACCCCCTGACCCCAACATGATGCCTCACCCCTCAGAGTGTCTTGTGAGGTGCGCTGAGTGAGAATAACCAAGCCCATGTGGTTAAGAGGCTGGCCTGAGATGGGGAAAGCACCTGGCCCCCGTTCACCTTCTGTGCTAGTCAGAGCGGTTCTCCACACCCATTTACAACCACTTAGGACTGGAATCTGACCGGCAGCAGGGCTGACACTTGTAGGGGTTAATCAAAAAGATGGGCTTTTCTTACAGGCCATCCATCCTGGTGAGAGAAGTGCAGACAGACATAAACACACCTAGCCACACATAAATCCAGTCCTGTTGGGAAGGCCTGTAAAGGGCCAGGCTACGTTTGGGGTGTAGGACGAAGGACACACAGTCTCTGCCCTCAGGAGCTCACAGCCTGGGGGAAGATAGACGTTATCAACCGAGAAGTGCAGGACAGTGAACGTCTGAGAGGAGCAAGTGTGCCATGTCTGAGATCCCAGCCCGAATTCAGGGGAGAGAATGAATCGGGGAAAGGCCTTGCTCGGGCAGATGCAGGACTCAGCTTCTGCACCCTGTGTTCTCAAGGTCACGACCACGTAAACAGTGCACCTGTTGGGCCTGAGTGGGGACACCTGTTCTCTTTAAGTTTTTTTTTTTTAACTGGTCTCATCTGAGGGCCTTGACAAATTTTTGTGGGAACTGAAAGCCATGGAAACAAAAGCATAATAAAAGTATAAAATCTTACTTTGCTCAAACGCGAACCATTTAAAAGTGCCACTCTAACGGCCGTTGTCTGCTTCAGGGTCGCTGGCACCATTAATAGTCACAACACAGTAAATATATGAGATTTGGGAGCTATTTTACAGTACACTGTTTGGTTTTCCAAACTGACATAAAGGTTAGGTGAACACCCCCACTGCCTCACAATTCCTCTGGAAATCATTAAACTTTATGAAAGCGTCAGGTGCCAGCAGAGCGGTGCAGACATCGTCAGAGAAAAGTCTGAGGCAGATACGTTTGCTGGAGAGACTTCCCACCTACTCCGTGCCCTGGTCTTTCCTGACGGGGCCTCTGCCACATCCGACTGAGGCACTGAGTGCCTTTTCTCTCTCTCTTCATTCTGAATTACCTAATCTGGAGAAAGAGCCGACTTGAGATCTTCAGGGCCTCTCCAAGGGTCAGAGGAAGCATTCTGAGGGTGTGAGCACTCCCGTCACTGCCTGAGAATTCACTCGTCAAAGGTGATACCTCGCTACGAGGCCCCACCCCCTGAGCAACCGGCGGCGCCCGCGGCGCCCTCACCTCCACGACGAGCTGAAGGTCATCCACGTACCGCTCCTCAGTCTCCATCAGCTCATGGATGTAGCCCTGCCTTTTCCTCTCCACTGGCTGCATGGTGTCCAGGGTTTGGAGATCTGCACACCCTGTGGAAAAGCAGGCTAGAGTTTCAAAATATTATTTTATCTTCTTCGGAGAAAACAGACATGAACCGTCAGATACACGGGGTTTGCAAGTGTTGCCGGGAAAGAACCACGTGGCCTGCCAAAGGGCCCTGGGACTTGGGTGAACAGCGCACACCTGCGGAAGCGGGATTAACCACCGGCCACTCCAGAGTGCCAGAGCCGCAAATTAGCAACACCTGTAACTGGTTGCAACGCCTGCAATGCTCGGTATGGTCCCAATTTCTTTTCCAAATAAGTAATGACAGAATGAAGGATTTTCAGAAATGGCCTCAAAGAAACCAGAACTGTGCGGAGGGAGCCCTGTGAAGAATCTATTCTATTCTCACCATCCTGAGACATTTTCAAAGCACTGTAACGATTAAGTGACTCAAATGCTGGAGACCAGTGTTTTCCAAACTGCAGGTCATGAGCTATTGGTGGGCCATTCTATCGATTTTTTAAAACAAAAACAAAACAAAATAAATAACTACCACGTGCACAGGATCTGTCAGTATTGTACTGTGAACATTTTTAGTTAGGTATGTATTTGAGGATGTAAAATGTATTCCTTACTGTGAGCCACTGTTTAAAAAATGTTTGAGAAACACTTCTCTAGATTTCTCAAAGTTAAGTGCTCAGTTAGGAAACCTGAAGTCTCCAGGGCCCAGCAGTTCCCAGCAAGAGCACTGTCTTAACCCACTGGAACAAAGAACTGGTGGTTTGGGGTACACTGCAGCCACGGGGGCTTTGAGGGCAGCCCCCAGCCATCTCGCATGGCATCAGAGTGAGAAGTACCATAGTCACTTCGGATCAATGTACAGGCACATGGGAGCTGAGCTCACTGTCACACTGGGAAGTGACGTTAACCCAGAGTCATTCAATAAGAAGCTGAGGGCCTGCTGAAGGCCCAGTGGGAGGGGAAACGCCTCAGAAAGCCCTTCCTCAGGCAAAAGGAAAAAGCAGGTAGGTGCCCAGCAAGGGACAACAGGAGGCGGTAGCAGTGCACGTCCAAAGCGGGAGAGATGGGGAGGCAACACGAAGGTCTGGGGAGCAGAGGACACAGGAGCAGGGCCGGCCCTGCGGGGCCTCCGCAGCCCGCAGCGTTCGGACCGAGGCAGACACCCTGCACGGGGACAAAGGCGCAGAGCCACAGAGGCGGAAAACGCCAGGATCAGACTGGCCTTTTAAGTGGGGGCTTCTCTTCGTGACTGTTTTTGATTTTTTATGTATTTTGTATAGATTTGGGCTTTCAGAGAGTCCTCACGAAGACAGACAACTGTTCTATTTTCTGCACATGCTGCCGACAGCTTTAAAAAAAATTACTCCCACAGTCAAACAAAAATTGAATAAGGCAAAAGTCACGTTTGGTGCTACCAAGATGAAATCGCAGTGCCACTCATGTTCAGACTTATCCAGCTTTTCTGGGGACTGTGTTCCGTCCTGTTCTGCCAAGGAGACCTGCAGGAATGAGCGAGAGCTAGGGATGAGCAAGGCTAACACAGGCCCCTGCCTGACCCGGCTGTGTGCAGCCAGGCGGCTGGATGCCGAGGCCAACGCCTGATGCGGAATGTTGCTGACCACGTGGCCATCCAGCTGACGCTGGTGGGGCAATCGCAGCAGTCTCTAAGGTTGCCCTAGCTCTTTGCTAGTGGTTTACAAATCTCGGTCCTTCACATTCGGCCACATCCACATAGTATCTCTACTATTATTTATGTAATTTTTTTTTCATGTTTGAGCTAAATGTCTATGAAATCATGGGTTTGATGTGATGGTTATGTTTCTTCTAATAGTAACTACCATAAACATATAACTATTAAAATAATTCGAGTCCTCCTGGGCACTATTTTGTGGGCCATTGTGTTGTGCACCACCGGGATATCACACTTTGGGAATCGATGATTGATGTTAAAACCCACAAGTATTGGCCTATCTATTCAGTATCTTGGGATAATAGGAAAAGTCTCAGGTAGTTTATCGTTTCTAAGGCTGGGACGTACACGACATTAGCTTCATCAGGATGAATGTGGGACAATCCTTGTACTCCAACCCTAGCTGACACCTCTGCATTTCATTACAATGGTTCTTAAATTTTTATTCTCCAAGTTTCCAACCTGACCCCTATCCCCACTTTCAGATGCTCTCACCTCTGACATCAGGGGAAAAAAAATAAAGGCATGATGCCCCTTCTACTTCCAGCCCCATCTTCCTGCTCACTCATCCCTGTACTTCCTTCCCGTGTCAGGGGGTGAGGGGATCTTACTTCTTCTAAAGCCAGCATCCCTAACCCGCCCCCTCCTGCAGGACACTTCCCTGCCCTTCACACTTCCATCTTCAGTCTTCACTGGTCCCTCTAGTCCATGAACATGGTTATGTGTCCCTCCTACCACAATATGTAAAACAAACAAGCACCCTTCCTGCAACCCTGCTCCCTCCACAAACACCTGTCTCTAGTCTCACTGCCAAATGTCTGACAGTAGAGGGGTCTGACACTCATTCCCCCCGCCCACAGCTCTCTCTGTCACTTCTCCAACTTAAGATACTCTGGTTTCTCTCCCACCACTCCACTGACACTGCTCTTGTGAAGGTAATGATGACCTTGAGCATCGCCAAATGCAGAGACCCCCTTGGGAGCTGGCGTCCTCCTGCACCTGCCCAGAGCCCTGACACCTGTGATGAGCTGCTGCTTCCAACACTCGAGTCTCTCCCTCAGCCTCTGTCACTCTCTTCTTCCTGGTGTTTCCTTCTGCATTTCTGCCTCTGCCTGCCTCCAGGCCCTCTGGTCCCCCCAATCCAGCAAATACTATAATGTGTTCCTGGCATTCCTGACCTGCAAGGTCGAACGAATCTGGCTTTGCATTTCTCTGCCAGGGTCACAAGGCACATCCGCATACTATGCTCTGAGCAACCCTGCTCTAAAGAAACATTTAATTTGAGTGAACCCAGAGTTCCCAACACTTATTTGACCATAGAACCCTCTGTTTTGAGAGGAGAGTGAATCTTTTGCGAACTGAGGAATTAGGGTTTGTGGATAGAATACACCCCTCTGCCATCCTCCACACCTGCACTGTCCAATACAGCAGCCATTAGCGACATGTGACTACTGAGCACCTGAACCACGGCCAGTCCAAACAGAGAAGAGCTGCAAGTGTAAAATATACACCGGATTTCAAAGACCCAGTAGAAACATCCTAGAATGTAAAATAATGCATCAGTACAAAAATTATTATACCGATTACACCTTGAAATGATAATATTTTAGATAAGGCTGGGTTAAGTAAAAATAATTATTAAAATTAATTCCATCTGTTTCTTTTTACTTTTTAAAATGTAGCTGCTGGAAAATTTTAAATTACATATGGGCTTGTATTTGTGACTTACATTATATTTATATTGAACAGCTCAAGCCAGCCTCTACATTTTTTATCATGTTCTTTTCCTGACAGAATGTTCAATGACTTCTGTTTTTTGCAGAATGAAGTCCTAGCTCGGGGGGAGCACAGGGCTCCAGAGTCTCTGTAATGCAGCAGCAGCCTGCCTCTGACCATGCGGTCCACCTTCTACCCACCCTGGCCTGGGCTCGGTCCTCATGATGTGCTGTACTAACTGTCCACGGCCTGGCTGTTTCCACTCCTGTTGTTGCCTCTGTCCATGGCCCTTCTCTGCACAGAAGCCATCTCACTACCCCTTCAGGGTGCAGCTCACATGATCCTACTCTGGGGAAACCTTTTCCATCCCCGTCCCCAGACTGCCTCTCCTTCGTGTTTTCATGGTACTGGCTTGCATCTATATTTTAAATACTTCCCACAATGTAATGTGTATTGTAGTTCTTCTGTATATAGTTACTATGTCCTTCTCTCCCAGTGGGGGTTAGGGACTGTGTCTAACACAGTCCATAATATCACACTTGGCAATGTTTTGACCACCGAGGTCAGGAAATATTTGTTGAGTAGACTATTGTGTTGTCCCCAGACCCATTTCTCACCTTTCCCCTGCTCTGCTCCATACTGCAAGGAGGCCAACCTCTAAGGCTACTTTTGTAAGCTCTTTTCTTAGTTGACTTCTGCCTGGGCTTGGCTAATGAGAGGAGACTGAAGACTACAGGGTGGACTAGGGAAAGAGTCCTCCTGCCAGAATGGTGAGATGCCAAGAAAGCATTTAGTCCCTGCTGGGTAAAGAACAGAAATGCTGGGGCTGCATCTCACATAAATTTGGAGTTCAAGAATTCCGCAACTGATGAATTAACACAAAAATTGGTCCCTGGCTGGTGATAACTTCAGGGTGCTTGGCCAAAGAAAATGTACAACTGGTCTGGAGGGTCACTCTCACAACCTTGGTTCCACAGGATTTACAGACAAAAACTAAGTCTCGCTAAAGATGAGTTCAAAGTAAAAATTACAAAAAACAAGGAACAATCCACCATTCATAAAAAACTGAGGATTAGAGCAAAAGGAGATGTAAAATATATATGTTTAAAATAGCTTGAGACATATATGAAGGATTTGAAACCCTAAATAGAGTCTAAAAAACCCAACAGGAAGATTTGAAACAGAAACAAATAAAAAGGTAAATATTATCAAGGAAATAATAAATTAATAGATGAGGCAGCAGATCAAACACACTGGAGGAAACAATTAGTAAATCTGAAAACAGAGCTGAAGAAATTACTTAGAATGCAGCTCAGAAAGACAAAAAGATGGAAAACATAAAATGAAAGCTAAAAGATACAGAGGATGGAATGACAAGGCCCAACATACATCTAATGGGAGTCTAGGAGGGGAGAACAGAAAGAAAGGGAAGGGGTAATAACTGAGATTATAATGGCTGAGAATTTTCTAGAGTTGATGAAAGTTATAACTCCACAGATTCAGGAGGAAAAATGATTCCTGATTAGGGAAAAAAATAAAAATAAACCCATACCTAGACTGTAAAACACCAAGGAAGAAAAAATTTGTTGAAATAGTAAGAAAGAAAGAGCAGAATAACTATACAGGAACAGCAATCCAGACTGGCTGCACACAACTCAACCCAACAATAGGGAGTGTTGAGAAAAAATAACTGTCAAACTAGAATTCTAATTACACTATTGTTCATGGAAGAGGGAGAAATAAAGGCATTTTCAGGCAAAGTTTGACAGCATTTACCACTAGCAGATTTGACTAAAGGAACCATTAAAAAAAAATGTACTTTGAAAAGGAAAAACAGAGATGTAAGGAGTGGTAGAAAAATGTAAGAAAAAGGAATGGTGAGCAAAAATACCAGTAATTATGTGAAAAAAAATTACTGACAGTAAAAATAACAATAATAATAATAAATAAGTTGGTGGGATAAATTCAATGTTAATTTTTTAAAAAGAAGCAAAGAAAATGCATGGTAAATATAAAATGTCAAATAAGATAGATATAAATAAAAGTATAAAATAGTTCTAATAAATATAAGTGGCTAAATCTGTCAGTTAAAAGAGAGACTCTAGATTGGACAAAAGAATTCAGCTAGATGCTATTTACAAGACACCAGAAACGTAAAGTTACAGAAATGTTAGAAGTAAAGGGCTGCGGACTTCCCTGGTGATTCAGTGCTTAAGAGTCCATCTTCCAATGCAGGGGATGTGGGTTCAATCCCTGGTCAGGGAACTGAGATCCCACATGTCATAGGGGAACTAAGCCTGTGCGCTCTAGAGCCTGAGTGCCACAACTAGAGAGCCCACGTGCTGCAACTCCTGAGCCTGTGCACTCTGGAGCCTGCATTCCACAACTAGAAAGCCCGTGAAGCGCAAGTACTGAGCCCGCGTGCTCTGGGGCCCCCACACCACGACTAGGAAGAAGCCCATGCACCGCAGTGAAGAGCCCACATGCTGCAACAAAAAAAAAAGATCCCGCGTGCTGCAACAAAGATCCCATGTGCCTCAACTAAGACCCAACGCAGCCAAATAAATAAATAAATAAAGACCTAAAAGAAAAAAAGTAAAGGGCTGCAAAAAACTATACGACTGCAAAATATAAAAGAGCAGTGGGGGAGGATTCATTAGCAACAGACAAACTAGGCTTCCAAGGATCTGTATAAGATGACATCACAAAACCTCATGGAAATATAATAACTCTTATTTGCAACTAATGCGAGAGCCTCAAAGTGTGAAATGAAAAACTGATAGAATTACCTCCCTGATAAATTGAGAGATTGGGATTGACATACACACGCTACTATATATAAAATAGATAACAATAAGAACCTGCTGTATAGCACAGGGAACTCTACTCAATACTCTGTAATGGCCTATATGAGAAAAGAATTTTAAGAAAAAGTGGATATATGTATATGTATAACTGATTCACTTTACTGTACACCTGAAGCTAACACAACAGGTGGATTGACACTTTCCTTCTTCTTACACCTCACATTCAACCACCTGTGGCTCTATCTTCAAAATAGATAATAGTGGTCCATAATCTGACCACTTCTTACCTCACCCACCACTGTCATTCTGATCCAAGCCACTGCCATCTTTTGCCTGGATTGCTGAACGAACCTCCTAACAGGTCTCTTTGCTCTGACCCCTGCCCCCCAACCTCCAGATTAATCTAGCAAGCCAGAGCTATCCTATTAAAACACAGCAGATCATGTCACTCCTTTGATCAAAACCCTTCAATGGGTCCTTCTCACTCTGAGCAAAAGCCAAATTTCTTACAATCAGCCCACAAGAACCTAAACGGCCTCCCCCATCTCCACAGATACCTCTCTGTCCTCATTTCCTCGTCCTCTTGCTCCTCCCTCGTTCCAGCCACACCGGCCTCTGTGCTGTTCCTCAAGCATTACGGGCATGCTCTTTGCATGTGCTGTTCCCTCTGCCTAGAATGATCTTCCAGGTAACCACATGGCTTCCTCCAGATAGTCATCACATCTTTCAAGTCTTGGCTCACATGTCACCATTTCAGAGAACCTTTATCTGAGTAACCTGTTTAAAATTGAAATCCCTCTGGATCCACCTCTCCCCACCCAGTACTCCCTTTCCCTAACCTGCTTTATTTTTCTAAGATACTACACACTTATTTGTTTTGTTTGTTTTCTGTCTTACCCTACTCAAATGTCAGCTCCAAGAGGGCAGGAATTTTTGTCCATTTTATAATCTTTTATGTCCCCTGTGCCTGACACATAATAGGTTTTCAACAAGTATTTACCGAATGTGATATGAAGATACACTCTGAGATAGTACATTGATATTAACTATAAGCAGTCAGAGAGAATGATGAAAACTTCCTGGGAAGTTCTTTCTGGCAGACAGGAAGAATGGGAAAGTAGGAAAAATGAGAGATCATGGCTACTACCAGGTCAAAGTTCCCAGAGGAATAATTAGCAGTAGGCTGGGCCACAAGACCCCCGACATTTGTGTTTAGGATGTGGAGACTGAGAGACAAAACATACATAATGAATAATGGTTATGAAAACTGTGTCCCACTACAGCTGGGAACCACCGTTCTAAATTACAGTGCAAGCAAGCAAACAAGAGAGCTTAAAAAGAGGAGAAAGATCTGCGAAGATTCCAAAAAGTGAAGGACAAAAGGCAATTTGTGATGACTGCTACAAAGAGGGCTTGTTCAGATTATGTCATAAAGTCCCAGAATAGTCCTTGCCCATTCTGAGGAGACCAACGCCTCTGAACAATGCTATTCTCTGTGTGCCCAAAATTAAGAGCCAGAGTATCACATAATGGTTTTCAGTCTCACTGTGTTTAAGCTCAGTGAAAAGATGAGATTTTAACAGTAAATCCAGACAACTCAACTGCATGCATTTTCTGAAGGCTGCCTTTAATACTCAAGTCTTATCAGGGCGCTGGCAATTACTGGGTATCTTGTTTCGTAAGAGAATAGCCTTTTATCCGCTTGGCAAATATTTACTGAGTGCAAACTGTGTACCAGGTGGCACCATGAAGCCATACATATTTGTGGTTTCGTTTTTGGAAATTTAAATAATTCTTGAACAAGTTTTTGTGTCTTTTTTGATGCCTGTTAAGTTCTATGTCATCAGGTGTTAGGTTGCTTGTTTAAGAACAAAAAGGGCTATTTGTGTTATAAAATTGGCCTGTTTGTGTGATTCTAATGCCGCAGACCATCAGAAAGCAAAATATTTGACTATCAGAAAAGACACATTCTAGAACTTACAAAAGCAGCTCTGTTGATAAATGCAAGTGGATTTGCATTTATCAAAAAAACCACAATTTTTTATTTTTATTTTTGAATCTACGGTAAAATGTTATAAGCCTAAAGACAGCAAAGACCCCCCCCAACAGAAGACAAAAGTGCAGATTTTGGCCTCAGAAAGCAATTAGTTCAAGCTGATTTTTGCATCACCTTCTAGTCTGCCAGACTTGACCCTGATTCACTGACTCAACTATTAATGTGCTATTCAGAATATAGAATATTACGAAGAGATGTCATGAAACAGTAGTTTCTTCATGTTTACCCCGCACAGAACTTCGTTTTAACAATACTAATAAACAACATGTGTGTCACAATTTACAACCTCTGATCAATTCTCTAACAAATATAACTTTGACTCCTACTGTATAAATACATGGAGAATCTGAGGCTTTGGTGGTTAAGTAACTTACTGTAGAATTCAGAGCTACTAAATACCTAAATCTAGGTCTCTTGATTCAAGTCTTACACTTTGAAATGCCAGGCCACTTTAAATGACGCTTACACTGCAATCCTATTTGAGGTGAAACTCTGACAACAGCGTGTACAAACCTAACCTGGTCTTATGCTTGTTGAACTGAATTCTAGAGGAAAAAAAGTTTTAGTATAAATACTTGGAATGCCAAAGAGCCCAAAGCACTGAAAACCAACAGGGCCCTTATTCGCCTTTAACTCTTTTTTGTGTCTATGTAACATAATTGGTCCCTTTACACACCCTTCTACTTGGTCGCATATGCAATTAACAACTTGTATCTAACAGCTAATTTCAAATAGACTGTACCCTTCAGTGCTCTGTATCAGTACGCCCATTACCACAGTACTGACCTGGGGCAACAAGGGTTTCATATGCACATATGTTTTTTTCTTGGTATTACTAAGCAGACTGCTACACCTCTACTTTACCCAATGGTATGATTATACAACCCATATTTTCCAACTTGTTTATGACTACATAATACTATGCCCAAACTGCTGAGTCTAGGACACACTAATTCTATAGCACTGCCTGACTCTGATTTCGTGGTGGTTAACAGATGACCACTGGACACAGGGATCCCAGTAGCAGGTCCTCCCAGTACCTTGAAATGTAACTTGACCAGCCTGGATTCATTTAAAGAATGAATTAGTTAATTCTCTTTACTCTCTTCTCACCTATATCTTGGAATTTAATGATGATCGTTCTAACTTTGTGATCTGAAGTAACAGCAACTCCAAGTTAGTGAGAAGTGGCTAAGAGCACCAGCTTTGGAGTCAGATGCTGACTCAGGTTTTAACTCCATCACTTACTAACCCAGACATACACCCAAAATGTTTAGTCCATCACTTAGGACACAGCAAATGCTTGGTAAATGTTAACTGTAATTTCTAGTAGCTATGTGTTAGACACTGAACTGGTGTTTCATAAATCCCTTAAGTCTCATCTGTAATACAGGTATTACTATCCTCATTATACAGGTGAGGCTGAGGCTCCTAGAGGTGAGCTCATAGAGTCACGATCCAAAGCAGCCCTCCCACTACACTCCCCATTCCACTCATTTTATCACTCTTTGATTTTATCACTCTAAGTGATTCTGCCTTTGACAACAGCATTAAGACATTTCTCTTAAGCACATCTTTCATAATTTGTTGTTCTCGTTTAAAATAAAGTTTTAAAAGCGATTATGAAGATAATTTACTCAATTTAAAAATGGGCAAAGGGGACTTCCCTGGTGGTGCAGTGGTTAAGAATCCACCTGCCAATGCAGGGGACACGGGCTCGAGCCCTGGTCCGGGAAGATCCCACATGCCGTGGAGCAACTAAGCCCACGCGCCACAACTACTGAGCCTGCGCTCTAGAGCCCACGAGCCACAACTACTAAAGCCCGCACGCCGAGAGCGCATTCTCTGCAACAAGAGAAGCCACCACAATGAGAAGCCTGCACACTGCAACGAGTAGCCCCCACTCGCCGCAACTAGAGAAAGCCCGTGCACGGCAACGAAGACTCAATGCAGCCAAAAATAAATAAATAGATAGATAGATAAATAAATAAATAATGGGCAAAGCATCTGAACACACATTTCTCCAAAGAAGACACACTCATGGCCAACGAGCACATGAAAAGATGCTCAACATCATTAGTCATTGAGGAGGTGCAATTCAAAACCATGAGATGTCACTTCATACCTACAAGGAAGGCTTTAATAAAACGCCAAATAATAACAAGCGTCAGTGAAAATGTGGAGAAACAGAAACCCTTGTACACTGCTGGTGGGAATATAAAATGGTACAGCCACTTTGGAAAACAGTCTGGCAGTTCCCCCAAAAGTCAAACCATTTGACCCAGCAATTTCACTCCTAGGTATATACCCAAGAAAGATGATGATGTATGTCCATGCAAAAACTTGTACGCAAATGTACACAGCAGCACTATTCATAATAGCCAAAAAGTAAAAACCCAAATGCCCATCAATTAACATGGATAAATAAAATGTGGTATATCTAAACAATGGAATATTATTTGGCCACAAAAAGCAATGCAGTACCGCTATGTGCTACAGCATTATGTACCTTGAAAAGATTATGCTAAGTGAAATAAGCCAATCACAAAAACCCCACACACTTTATGGTTCCATTTATATGTGTCCAGAGTAGGCAAATATATGGAGCCAGAACACAGATTAGCTGTGGCTGCAGGGCAGGCAGGGTACACAGGAAGATGCGAGGGTGATAACTAATGGGTTCCGGGTTTCCTTTTGAGGTGATGAAAATGTCCTATAATTGATTGTGGTAATGGTTGCATAACTCTGTGAATATACCACTGAATTGGTATAGTTGGGGGAACTGTATGGAATGTAAATTATATCTCAATAGAGCTGTTACCAGAAAAGTGACTATGTTCAGCTTTATCCTTCTAGATGTTATTCTTAGAGATTCTTATCCTTGTTTGTTAATTTCAGTCCTTGCCTCCTCATCCCTTCTGATTTTTCTTCTTGCCTTTTCATTGGCTCAAGTGGTGGCTGTACTGCAGGAACTTCCTGATTATGAAAATGGTGGCAATATTAGCACCTAGTGTAGAGGTTAAGAGCAAGGACTCTGGAGTCGGACCACTTGGGTTTGAACCCAGCTCTACCACTGACAATCTGTGTAACCTTGAACAAGTTACTTAACTTCTCTGTGTTTTCATTTCCATGCCTGTAAAAAGAAAATAGTAATGAGGTAATACATTTGAGGCCTTAGAAAGGTGCCTAGACTAATAAGTACTCAATAAAGAGCACTGGGACTTCCCTGGTGGTCCAGTGGTAAAGAATCCGCCTTACAATGCAGGGGATGAGGGTTCAGCCCCTGATCAGGGAACTAAGATCTCACATGCCACGGGGCACCTAAGCCCACGCACCGCAACTACTGAGCTCACGCACCTCAACTAGAGAGCCTGTGTACCGCAAACTACAGAGCCATTGTGCTCTGGAGCCCACGCGTCCTGGAGCCTGCACACCACAACTAGAGAGAAAAAAAACCTGCACCCCACAACTAGAGAGAAGCCTGCACGCCACAACGAAAGGTCCCGCATGCCTCAACGAATATTCTGCATGCCGCAGCTAAGGCCTGACACAGCCAAAAATAAATTAAATAAATAAACAAAAAATAAATCTTAAAAAAAATAAAGAGCACTTTTCCTCTTTTCTTTTTACTGGTATGGGCAACGGTTATATAGCTAGAACTTCATTATTTTATAAAAATGGTAGCAATATTAGCACAACAATCTCTTTATTTTCCCAGAACCTTTGTTTTGTCTTCATGGGTTCCTTTCACTACCCAACCCTTAACTGCTGATACCCTCAAAGGTCTTATTTTCTCCCTGAATCATCTCATTTACTTTCAGCGGCTCAAAAACTATCCATAGGCATTCATGCCACCAGCTGATGTATATCCGATGCTGTATATCTTAATTATATCTCACTACCAGCTGGACAATTCTATCTGGATGTCCCACAGGTACTGTGCAGTCAAAACTAAACTCATCTTCCCCCAACTCCGATTCTTTACTGTAGCTGGTGGCACCATGATTCCGCCCTGTCACCAAGATACAAACTTGGAAGTCAAACTGACCTTCCACCTGACCACGCATCCCATCAACCCCCAACTCCTGCCAAGGTTCCCTCAGAAACAAGCCTTAACTCAGTTTCATGACTTTTTCTCCACCTTGGCTTCATATCAGAATCACCTGAGGAGTTCTTAAAACTCCCCACACCCAGGCCCCACCACAGGCCATTTAAATCGGGACTCAGGCATCAATAGCTTGTTAAAGGTCCCCAGGTGATTCCAATGAGCAGCCAAGCTAGGAATCTCTGGTTTAGCCCTCCGTCTGCTCTCAAGCGTCAGCATTCAGTGTCGCTGGCTTTCCACTTCCACTCCAGCAATAATGAACTTCTTATAAACGCACCTCTCCTCCTCCGCCTGGCTGCTGCTTGTCTCCATCACACTCTCCACCATCCCACCCTCCAATCTGGCTTACTCCTACTTATCTTATGACTCTGGCAGTTGCCTCCTCCAGGAAGTCCTCTCTAATTCACCAATCTACGGTTGAGTTAGGTATTCCTCCTCTGTACTCTCTTGGTGCCCAGTAATATCTATCAGTGTGCTCAGCAGGCTGTTTTATACTTATCTGCGTACGTGCCTGATTCCCTCACAGAGTTAGGCACTACCTGAGGCCAGGACCACCTGGCACTCATTTTCATATTCTCAGCACCTAGTACTCTGCATTTGCTTATGCAAATACTCAACATATGTTAGTTGAATGACTTTCCAGAGATGAGGAAAGATTTTGGAAAGAGACTGTTGATGTCAGACATTGATGGATGGGTTGGATTTTGATACATGTTTTTTTTCACTCAAGGTGAAACCACCAACATGATTATTTAACTGTAAAACTCTGCTTAACTCTGGTACCCCCCAAGCAACCACTTCAGTTTCTTTCACTGCATACAGACTCTTACTTTGTAGTATAAATATCTTAGTCTACGTTTGCAGTGAGTATTGTAAATTCCTTCCAATCTTTTTGGAGAAAAAGTCAGAATAAAAATTATAAATAACATAGTAGTCTATTATTATCCTAGATTATATTTTCTTTTACTTTCAAATCAAAATTTCTTTTGCTTTTGAGATACATATGCTTATCTTGGATCAAACTATCTCAATCTTTACCACTTAAAATTTTCTTTTGTCCCCCTACTATAAAACAATTTGCTGGTCTGGACCCAGAGACTATGTTACGGAAAAAGAGACATTCCAAAGAAATTCAACCAGGACTATATATAAACAATTAGTTTTAAAGGATGCTTCAAAAGAAATACACAATACAAGTAATGTAGTTTGTGTCCTTTTAATAAACACACTTGCATAGTTATATTACAATTTTGTAAAAATAAAAACGGATGACCTCATGCCAAGCGTTTCCAGCATTTGCACAAATCTCAAGACCTTTAATACTATAATTTTCAAGACGCACAAAATAAAAATTTAAGGCAAAAAAACAGCACTTTGCAACAATTTAATAATTTATTACATTACAGTAGCATCACAGCAGCATCCAATAATGCCACTTCACGCAAAAGTCTCTCAGTATTTCCATTATAGATTCTATTTACAAGAATTTATAACCTGGTAAAATTCATCCTAAGAAAATTTGGCAAATAAAGCTTTGGACTGAAATTGGCATTTCTTTCTCTACTTTTCCTCCCCCCAGTTCCTTTATTTTAAACTATCAGTATTCATATTATATTTTAAAACACTAAAATAGCAGTTACATTGTTTTAATAGTTGTATTATTTTAAAATGATTCCTTAGGATAAAGTTTTAGAGGAAACTATACAACAGGTAGGGTGGATTTAGATTTTCAAGTGTTCTAAAAAAATCAGCTTTGGTCTTAGAACTGATTTTTTCATTGCTGAAAAACCTATCAGGTTTAATCATATACCTTAAAAATGATCAGCACATATTGCAATTTTTAAATAAATTTTCATTCTTTACCTCCTACAGGGTTCAGATTTGTTCATTCTAAAATTTTATGTTCCTGATAAACTCCTTCCAATGTTGCTTTCTATGTTGCTTTCTAAGTAAATGGAAAGCTGCCTCTTATACTGAATGAGAACAAATACGTGGCTGAATACGAGGTATTGCAAAGGACTGCATGCTCTTTTAAGGACAAGTTATTATTATATGTCATACCATTTCCTTTACTTTTAGTTTCTTCTCAAATATATGACAAAATACCTAAACAAAGAGGGGTATTTTTGTAAATACAGTAAATTTATTTCCCAGACACTTAGCTTAAATATGCCATTATGTGATTTAGTCCATAGGTACCTGATGAATATATTACTTGCAAACTGATTTACAGACACTAAGCTCTACTGAATGTCATTCTTAATAAACTATATTTATCAGTGTAAAAGTGAAGCAATTTGAGCTACAAAAATACTTTTGAAATAATTTATCAGTGTATTAAATAAACCCAAATTCAAAATTATAAGGAGAAAATGTTACACCAAATCATGTGACTAATTAAGTGGTCTAATTTCTAACCTCAGGGTTTAAAATGGATTTAAAGTAACTGCCCTTAATTTGAACCCAAATAACGGTTGCAAAAGCAAAAAGTTCAGAAAATAAAAGGCAAGACCAAGTAAACTGTACAATTTAGAAGATCAGTTGAATTCACAAGGACTCAGTCTTTACACTCTACCCTTCAGTGACTGCAGGCAAATCTGTTATGCCACCTGTAAAATGGTATTATTGCTTTCCTATATGTCATGTTTTATAAAAGTATCATGGTAGGGCTTCCCTGGTGGCGCAGTGGTTGAGAGTCTGCCTGCCGATTCAGGGGACACGGGTTCGTGCCCTGGTCCGGGAAGATCCCACATGCCGCGGGGCGGCTGGGCCTGTGAGCCATGGCTGCTGAGCCTGCACGTCCGGAGCCTGTGCTCCGCAACGGGAGAGGCCACAACAGTGAGAGGCCCGCGTACCGCAAAAAAAAACAAAGAAACAAAGTATCATGATGATGCCAAATGCTAAAAGTTGAGGTGGTCTAATAGCTAGAAATCCCTGCCTCAGGGAGCACACACACATATCACCATACATCCCAATGATGTGAAGTATTTTGGAACACAGACATTTGAACCTTGTGACGTTCTAACTAAACTGTTGATTCTTTCTCAAGTGTTGCGAAGTTATGATTTAGGCAATGTAGGACTAAAATCATTCATTTATAATGAATAGGCTCATTTACACAAATATTGCACAAGATATGCCTCTAACTTAAAACTCAGATATATAAAAACATATTTCACTCTTCTTAAAGAACTGTGTGAGGAAATAAGACTCTGTGATTGTATGTACACTTTTCCTTATAATACTTGGACATTCATAAACAGTAGATTGCACTGCAGTTTGTAAACATTTTAAATTGCATAAACTTCTCATTGATTTTCAAATATAGTTTAATACTGTCCACTAAAACTCCCTTTTGTTTCAGCTAAGTACTCTCACGTTTATTAGTTTATAATAATGTTTATTATCTTTAAAGTTTTCCATTCAAGGAAAAGAAGTAAAATCCTATGCCAAAGTAGCCAATGTGGTTGAATAATAGATAGTAGCCAGAGAATTCTGAATGGTAAAATCAACCCTCTAGCCACAAAGCAGCTTCATGGACATAGAGGAATGCCAGCTCTCACACGTTTCCTTCACTGAATTCATTCTCAACTAGACAGAGACTGTCTGCCTGCTTCATGGGCATTTAAATTCTTCAAGGATTCCTTATGTTCTTTACTAAATACATTAAGAAGAGTGTCAACCAGTGTCCCTTTGTGACCTGGGACAAGCAGTCACCTAATTAAAATAGATAACATGAATTCTGACTTCAAAATGTACAGATATAAATGCTCTAAGGAAGGGAAGGTTTCATATCTCATGGTCAATGAAGGGAGCCTTTCATTCCTCAAAAATAATCCATTTTTAGCTCATTAGTAAAGAAGTAACAACTGACCGCTGCAGCACATGAAGCTTCTTCATGAGCCCAGACCACAGAGATCCCAAGGGAACTCCCATGCACAGGACTCATTCTTGGGCAGCCGGAACAGATAAAACATACCCTGCTCTGCACATATGGCTGGGGCAGGCCACTTTCCTCTTCTGTGAGATAATAAAAGCTCCCTCAAAGTGTTATTGCTCCCACCCCATAATACATAGAAAATAGAGAAAAGGATATTTCCACTTCTTGGCCTTTAAACAAATTTAAATATTGGTACTCATAGTGGCATATTAGAAAGTAATAAACAGTGCACATTAAGGGACAAATCACATATTGAACCAATTAAGAGCTCACTGTGATTAAGATTAGATCAAATATAATAGCAAAACATAAGCAATTCTGAATTCTGTAATGAATATACATGTTGCAATAACATTAGAAAAGCATGGCAGCCCATTCCAAACCAGCGAGAAAAGTCTGTGCAAATAGTGGGTCTTTGTGTGTTTGAACTCCCACCATGTAAGGGCAAACTCAACATGCATGCTAATGACCTACAATTACCAAATTAAAAAAGAAGAAAAATGCTCAAGGATGCCAGAGTGAACAGCAGGGAAAGCCACACAAAGACCCACTATCCTTTAACTTGTTACAAGTAAATTTTAACTGTAAATTAGAAACACGAAGAAATAATCACAAGTGGCTCTAACATTCGAACGAAGTTAACGAATTGTGTAGGAGATATTTGATCAGGGCTGCCTGCCCTGCCTCCACGCTAGAGTCAAACTTGGATAGTGGGTCTCTGGGGTGCTTTCACACTGGAAGACAACATTGGGTCCTATAAAAAGAAAAATGAGGAATAAAATGAACATAAAGCAAATCAAGTGGGTGAGAAAAAATTCTACCGATTACACGCAACATCAACAAATTTGAACTATTAAAATTCTCAACCTTTAGAAAATATCCTAACTACATAATAAAATGCAAGTGATATTTATAAGGGCTACAGAAACACAAATGATAGTCTAAAACTTAACCAGTTTTCACTGACTCATACACTCCTGGCTGTTCTTCCTTTAGAACAGCTTCTATCTGTTCTTTGTATTCCTTATTATATACGACTTAATTGGAAAAAAGTTCCGCCACTGAAAAACAAGATAAACAACAACAAAACCTTTGGAAAACTATCACTTTACATTGTAGACACTATAAAAGCCAAATGTACTGACAAACCAGAATGCCTCCAGGGATCACTTAGTCAAAGATCTTCCAGACCCAGTAGGTTTGAAAAGTACCTTCCTCTCTCAGGTCCAGGAAAGACACCTCAGGTATTTCTAATTAATCAGATAAACTGGCAAGCACTGAAAACTGCCAAACCATCAGCAGAGTTTAAAAATGGTCATTCATTTAGGTAATCCAAGTTGTTATAATTTTCTTTACTACCTCTCCTGAAACCCTGAGATACTTTTAGGAATATTCAAACCATAAAAAACTGGACTCCACCTCCAAATTGGGAAATTCAGTTGCTTTATCTAAAGAAAATTCTCCTCCCAAAATCAGAACGATCTTATAAGCTCTGAAGCGAAAATAATGCACTAATATTTTAAAATTATAGATATAGTACAAAGTAAATTCACAATACTTGCACTGAATCATAAACACATCTCAGCTTTTTACCATTTACATGTTCTTAGAAGCTAAGTTAAAACGAAAGGCTAAAGCTTTTAGATAATTTCACAAGAATGATAAAAATATAAATCATGATATATTTTATTTAAGAAGACAAAAAAATCAAAAGGGTGGGGAAAAGTGACATCTATTTTATAAAAGTAAAAAATATTCCCAAGTACTGTTTATTCTCTAATTATTAATGCTATGTTTATTCTCAAATATAAGAAGGGCTAGGTAACTACCAAGAGATAATTTTATGTAATACCGAATCTCATACATTGGGATCTGGACGCTTGCTGTAAAAGTAGTGAAATAGATCTTAATTCATATATCTCTTGCAGTATGAGTTATCTACCTAAAAAAAATCACCTAATGAGTTTTGCAAGCACTTTATTTATAAAATAAATTTTATAATTTTCTTTTAAATTTTCTAAGCTGGATGATATGTAAAAAGGTGGGAAATAAATGAGAAGGTTGCAAAATTAATAGCACCTGTACACTAAAAGGGTCATTTTGAATAGGTGAATAGGGTAATTGCCAGCTACTCTTTGTTAAGCTGAAAAAGGCTGGTGTAAAGGGAAGTTGCAGTATAGACTGTTATCATACCAAAGAACCCATGAGGGAATTAGAACTTTTTTCAGATAAAATCTAATAGTAGGGTCTGAAGCTAGGAAGAAAGTATTTGAAAAAAAGCAGTATAACTTCTTAACTTGTGAAAGTTTCCTGTTATATTTTCTTACTTTAAACGTTAATATAACATTTGCTAAGAGTGCTAAGTTTAAGATCTGATTCAGAGCAGTAATGAATGCCATGTTGCACATTAAAGCTTATGCACTAGTTAAGAAGTAAATAATTTGATATTACTCACACTGCTGACTTGGATCCGTGTCTGTTGTCATCTTAACATAATTTGAAGGAAAGAGACCAGTCACCCCATTGATTTCTCCTTGCCACCAGTCAGGATCATCTTTGTTCAAAACATTAATAAGTTGCCCCTTGGAGAAATTTAGCTCATCCTCATTATTTGCTATATAGTCATACATGGCGATCACCTGACACACTACCAGAAAAAGAACAACGAAGTAACAAATTAAACAAAATAATTATTCCTACAAGCATCATATGTTAAAATTCAGCTAAAATTTCCCTTTAGCTGTTTTCTCCCACCCTCCTTCCCCCATTCCCTGTTTTACAAAAACAAGAATTTCCCAAATGCAGTTAGAAATCCAAGCAGCTGGTTTGCTTTAAAGTATGATGGTATAGCAATTAAAATATGTCAATGAGTGAGGTAGTTCAAGTATCACCGAACAGCTGGCTGTTTCTACACAGAACTTTTTAGAAAGGAAGTTCTCATTGCAATATTACTTTTAGGCAGAGGTAAGGAAAGAACAAATTTTAAAATATTTTTCAAAGAATCAGCTAATCTAAGAAGTGCTAAGTTGTAACAAAACTTCTCTAAGATGAAATAAAAGTAAACCCATTTCCATACCAGGATGAAAGGCAGGTGTAGTTCTTTCACTGCTTGGACCCAAAAGTTTAACATGGCTGGCAGGGAACCATCCCTTCTGTCGCTTTTTTCCTCTGGCCTATAAAATTAGCAAAAAGAATATAAAAGATGAGACTAAAGACAATTATTGAGACATAAACTAAAAATAAGAAAAACCCTGGCTGTGTAGTAAAGAATTTAAACTTGCCCAAAGAGAGGTCTGGTCTTTGCCTTTGGCTCCTGGAAGGTAATGAGGTAATCTCTAAACCTCTGGAAGGTCTTGACTGTTAAGAGTGTCTCACTTTACGTGGGGGCCTTAACCAAGCCAGATAGCCTAACCATGTGATTTATGGTGGGCCCTCCGGGTCATAGTATGAACTCAACCTCTGGAGGGACTGGGGACTGAGTTCAGTCATGTGGGCAGTCAACTGTGTCTACGTGATGGAGCCCCAGTAAACACTCTGGAAACCAAGGCTCAAGTGAGCTGCTTTGCTTGGCAATACTCCATGGCTATTGTTGCCAGGAGGATTTAATGATGTCCACGACTCCATGGGCAGAGGACAACTGCAAGCTCTGTGTTTGGAATCCGCCTGAACTCTGCCCCATACATCTCTTCCCTTGGCTGATTTTAATCTAAATCCTTTTGCTGTAATAATCCATAACCATGAGTATAATAGCCTTCTGTGAGCCCTTATGGAGAATTACTGAACTCGGGAGTGGTCTTGGGGACCTCCAAACTTATGACTGATGTTAGAAGTGAGGGTGTCTTGTGAACACCTGAATTCTGCACTGGCCTTCCACGTCAGTATTAAGCAGCTGGAAGATTCGATATGCATCTCAACACTATTTGTAGAAGTCTATTTGGAGATCTTTCAGGCTCAAATTTCTCTGCATATTTCACACAAATAATATTTATAAACTAAAAAAACCTTTCTAATGTTCTCCTAGTAAGTTCAAGTCAACACTTAATGACATAGCTCACAGTAAATACCTCTTGGGGCTTTGCTAATAATTAATCAGGAGATCATGAACAAAATTTGTGGAAAGCCACATCTCCCACTTAGTTGGGTCAATCTTCAAAGCAAATCAGAAGGTGAAATTTCAGGGGGTTAGTCAAGAAGATACTGAATTTTCAACCTCCACTTTTCTTTAGAAACTGTAAGACCTTGATTTGCAAGAATGACGCTAAATTAATCCTCCATATTACAATCATGTATCAATTTCATGTAAAAATCCAGCTCTTACACCTGTCATCACCTTTTAATCCTAAAATGCTTTTCAGTTTTAACTAGTAAGGAAATTTTAGGAGTGAGAAAAGAACTCCTCTTTCTGTATCAAAACATGCAATTACTATCTCTGTTAACATTTTATGAAAAAACCAGGCTCATTCACTCCTGCAGCTCCTTTCCTTGCACTGCTGTTTCAAAAACGTAAGACTGTGGGGGTGGGGGGGACTGTCCAGTGAATAGTATTTTCTTAGCGCTCAGTCTGGAAGTTATGCCACAAGCCTGGGGTTATCCCAGGCAAAGATGATGTTAAGCTTTCCTTTAAGAAGGTGTCCTGTGGTTTATTAAAACAGCTATTATTGGAAAACAATTATGTCTTTAGGGAAATTACCCTTCATATTGTTACTTGTAACATCAACTGTGCTAAAAATAAACAGGCAAAAGAGAGAAACATAAGATACTAAAATGGTAATAATGACTACCTCCAAGTGGTATGATTATAGGTGATCTAAAATTTTTATTAACCTTATTTTTCTAATGAGCATGCATTACTTTTATAATAAAATTAATAAACGTTATTTAAAGGTTATTACCTGTAACTCCCCTTGCCACCAGCCACTTGTATTTTTCTTTAGAATTAATATTAACTGTCCTGGTGCAAGGCTAAGCTGTTCAGAACCAGAAGCCACATATGCTGAAGTTACTTGAGCAATCTCTGAAAAGAAGAAAAATAAGAAACTGAATTCAAGACTACTAAACACTTTAGTAGTTTTTCAGCTTCATTATTATACATACCAGGTTTCTTGTTTGATGTTCCAGATTTGCTAGCACTCGCAAAATCCTGTAAGGAAAAGATATACTGTTTTATCATTTTCCAACAATCTAGATGTAAAAGTACAAAGGCTATTAGGAACTAGAGATTTCTAATTCCCAGGGTCCTTGTTTCTTTCAAGTAAGAGCAAAATAATGATTAACCTACATTAATCAAATAAATTAAGAATCCAACACTTATGGGGAGATCTGGTTCTGACAGAATACATTATATACAAGTAGCTGATGCTGGCATCCACTGACTCAACAGGAATAGCTCATATTCTGAATCTTTCCTGAATATTAAACATAAACACAAATACATTTCATGTATCAATGTGGTTAGAATCAGTGTCTACCACATAAAACAAATGTGCTCTGGGTATGTTAAGGCATATGTGAGTTTAGCTCCTGCTGCACACAAGGTAATGATAATTTAAATTTTTTGCCACGTTCCTCCTGAACTTGACCTAAGAACAAAAAACGCATGATACCCCAGCAACTATGACCTGTTTGACTTTATAGGATGAGCAAGACGAGGGAAGCAGTTAAATTTCCTTTTCTCTTAGTGGACACAACTGTAGTAAAAGCACCCAAGCAGAGTTGATGGTAGTCAACAGCTAACATTTCTTGAGTACTTACTATGTAACAGGCAGTGTTGCAAGAATTTTACATATATTCACTTAGTTAATTTTTGCAATAACACTATTAAGTAATTATGATTATCCCCATGTTACAGAGAAGGAAAGTGAAACACAGAAAGGTGAATGAAGTAACTTATCCAAGGTCACCTAGCCTCTAAGTGGCAGAGCCAGAAGCCAACCTAAGCAGTCTCAGTGGTTCTCAATGTGTGGTTTGTGGATCCCTGGGGGCAGTCCTTCCAGCCCCTTTCAGGGGTCTGGAAGATAAAAACTACTTTCATAACAGTACTAGGACATTATTATTTGCCTCTTTTGCTGTACTGACATTTACACTGGTGGGTAAAATTGCTGATGCCTTAGCACAACTCACAGCAGTGGTGCCAAATAATACTAGTAGTCGTAATACTCTTCACAGCCACATGCTCACAGGAAAACAAGGCCAGTTTCACTTAAGCATGTCCTTGATCAAGCAGTAAAAAGTTTACTGAATCCTAATCCTCAGGTACACATCTTTTCAAGAGTCTGGGTGGCGAAATGAAGTGTGCCCAAAGCACTTCTGCTGCACACTGAAGTACAAGGGTTGTCTCACGGAAAAGCCTTAGGTGATTAAATTGTGTCAACTAGATTTTTCATGGAACAGCGTTTTTATGTGAAAAAATGACTAATGACAAATTATTCAGACTTGAGATTTAGCAGACATTTGCTCAAAGATGGATGAAGTAAATCTGTCCCTTCAAGTTAAAGAGCTGACAGGATTTCTGCCAACAATAAAACTCAAGCTTTCAAGGGAAAACTGGTATCTACCACCATGAGCTTGACCACTTCAAAGTACTTAAGGACGTTCCTATGTTAACAAATGTGATTTACTTTTTAGTGAAGTATGGTTGATTTACAATGTTGTGTTCATTCCTGTTGTACAGCAAAGTGATTCAGTTATACATATATATTCTTTTTTTAACATTTTTTCCATTATGGTTTATCATAGGATTTTTAAAAAATTAATTAATTTTATTTATTTATTTGGCTGCGTTGGGTCTTCCTTGCTGTGCGCAGGCTTTCTGTAGTGGCGGCAAGTGGGGCTACTCTTTGTCTAGGCGCGCAGGCTTCAGTAGTTGTGGCTCTCAGGCTCTAGAGCACAGGCTTAGTAGTTGTGGTGCACGGGCTTAGTTGCTCCGTGGCATGTGGGATCTTCCCGGACCAGGGCTCGAACCCGTGTCCCCTGCATTGGCAGGTGGATTCTTAACCACTGTGCCACCAGGGAAGTCCCTATCATAGGATATTGAATACAGTTCCCTGTGCTATACAGTAGGACCTTGTTATGTATCTACTCTATATACAGTGGCTTACATCTGCTAACCCCGACCTCCTAACTCCATCCCTCCTGCAACCCCCTCCCCTTTGGCAACCACAAGTCTGTTCTCTATGTCTGTGAGTCTGTTTCTGTTTCATAGATAGGTTCATTTGTGTTACATTTTAGATTCCACATATAAATGATACCATATGGTATTTATCTTTCTCTTTCTGACTTACTTCACTTAGTATGATAATCTCTAGTTGCATCCATGTTGCTGCAAATGGCATTATTCCATTCTTTTTTATGACTGAGTAGAATCCCATTCCATACATACATACATACATACATATATATATATGTATATATGCCACATATTTTTATCCATTCATCTGCTGATGGACATTTAGGTTGCTGCCATGTCTTACCCATTGTGAACAGTGCTGCTATGAACACAAGGGTGCATGTATCTTTTTTCTTTTAATTTTTATTGGAGTATAGTTGATTTACAATGTTGTGTTAGTTTCTGCTGTACAGCAAAGTGAATCAGTTACACATATACATACATCTTTTTTTTTTTTACATTCTTTTCCCATATAGGTCATTACAGAGTATTGAGTAGAGTCCCCTGTTCCCAGGAGGTCCTTATTAGTTGTCTATTTTATATATAGTAGTGTGTATATGTCAATCCCAATCTCCCAATTTATCCCTCCCCCTGCATGTATCTTTTTGAATTATAGTTTTGTCTGGATATATGCCCAGGAGTGGGGTTGCAGGATCATATGGTAATTCGATTTTTAGTTTTCTGAGGAACCTCCCCATACTGTTCTCCATAGTGGCTGAATCAATTTACATTCCCACCAACAGTGTAGGAGGGTTCCATTTTCTCCACAACCTCTTCAGAATTTGTTACCTGTAGACTTTTTAATGATGGCCATTCTGACCAGTGTAAAGTGGTACTTCATTGCAGTTTTGATTTGCAATTCTTTAATAATTAGCAATGCTGAGCATGTTTTCATGTGCGTATTGGCCATCTGTATTTCTTCTTTGGAGAAATGTCTATTTAAGTCTTCTCCCCATTTTCTGATTGTTTGTTTTTTGTTGTTGTTGAGTTGTATGAGCTGTTTGTATATATTGGAAATTAAGCCCTTTTCTGTTGAACTGTTTGCAAATATTTTCTGCCATTCTGTAGGTTGTCTTTTCATTTTGTTTATGGTTTCCCTTGCTGTGCAAAAGTCTGTAAGGTGGATTAGGTCCCATTTGTTTATTTTTGTTTTTATCTTTATTGCTTTGGGAGACTGACCTAAGAAAATATTGGTATGATTAATGTCAGAGAATGTTTCGCCTGTGATCTCTTCAAGGAGTTTTATGGTGTCATGTCTTATGTTTCAGTCTTTCAGCCACAAATGTGATTTTCTTAATATTATATGATGAAATGTAGCAATATGGGGAATATTTGCATAATTCAGTGATTCAATATTTCCCAAATGACCAATGAATGGTGTTACCATATTCAGTGTGCAAAACAGACTGGTGAATTTAATGTTACAGTAAGAAATGTTCACTGATATGGCTTCAGATTCCATGTTGCAACAACCAACCTACAACAATCTAGTTCTCAAGTTTTGATGTAGTACTATCAAAGAAGAGTATCTGCAGATATCTGCAAATGTTATTAACACATTTCTGTTTCCTCTCATATATGCCTGAGGGTGAATTTTCTTCATATACTTCAACCAAAAGAATATACCATTCTTTTCACTAAACTTTTTTGGTGAGGGAGGAATACATAGTTGTTTTTCATTAAAAGCATGTTATTTGGGGCTTCCCTGATGGTGCAGTGGATAAGAATCTGCCTGCCAATGCAGGGGACGTGGGTTTGATCTCTAGTCCAGGAAGATCCCACATGCCTCGGAGCAACTAAGCCCATGCACCACAACTATTGAGCCTGCACTCGAGAGCCCATGAGCCACAACAACTGAAGTCCGTGTGCCTAGGGCCTGTGCTCTGCAACAAGAGAAGCCACCACAATGAGAAGACCACACACCGCAAATGAAGAGTAGCCCCCGCTCACCGCAACTAGAGAAAGCCCACGTGCAGCAACGAAGACCCAACACAGCCAAAAATAAATAAATAAATAAAATAAAGACAATCCTGCAGGCTGTGGAACAAAAAACCACATTCACAGAAAGATAGACAAGATGAAAACGCAGAGGGCTATATACCAGATGAAGGAGCAAGATAAAACCCTAGAAAAACAACTAAATGAAGTGGAGATAGGCAACTTTCCAGAAAAAGAATTCAGAATAATGATAGTGAAGATGATCCAGGACCTCAGAAAAAGAATGGAGGCAAAGATCGAGAAGATGCAAGAAATGTTTAACAAAGACCTAGGAGAATTAAAGAACAAACAAACAGGGATGAACAATACAATAACTGAAAAGAAAACTACACTAGAAGGAATCAACAGCAGAATAACTGAGGCAGAAGAACGGATAGGTGACCTGGAAGACAGAATGTTGGAATTCACTGCTGCTGAACAGAATAAAGAAAAAAGAATGAAAAGAACTGAAAACAGCCTAAGAGACCTCTGAGACAACACTAAATGCAACAACATTCGCATTATACGGGGCCCAGAAGGAGAAGAGAGAGAGAAAGGACCCGAGGAAACATTTGAAGAGATTATAGTCGAAAACTTCCCTAACATGGGAAAGGAAATAGCCACCCAAGTCCAGGAAGCACAGAGAGTCCCATACAGGATAAACCCAAGGCGAAACACTCTGAGACACATAGTAATCAAATTGGCAAAAATTAAAAAAAAAAAAAAAATTGGCAAAAATTAAAGACAAAGAAAAATTATTGAAAGCAGCAAGGGAAAAACGACAAATAATATACAAGGGAACTCCCATAAGGTTAACAGCTGATTTCTCAGCAGAAACTCTACAAGCTAGAAGGGAGTGGCATGATATACTTAAAGTGATGAAAGGGAAGAACCTACAACCAAGATTACTCTATGCGGCAAGGATCTCATTCAGATTTGATGGAGAAATCAAAAGCTTTACAGACAAGCAAAAGCCAAGAGAATTCAGCACCACCAAACCAGCTCTACAACAAATGCTAAAGGAACTTCTCTAAGTGGGAAACACAACAGAAGAAAAGGACCTACGAAAACAAGCCCAAAACTATTAAGAAAATGGTAACAGGAACATACATATCGATAATTACCTTAAATGTGAACGGATCAAATGCTCCAACCTAAAGACACAGGCTTGCTGAATGGATACAAAAACAAGACCCATATATGTTGTCTACAAGAGACCCACTTCAGACCTAGGGACACATACACACTGAAAGTGAGGGGATGGAAAAAGATATTTCATGCAAATGGAAATCAATTAAGCTGGAATAGCAATCCTCCTATCAGGTAAAATAGACTTTAAAATAAAGAATGTTACAAGAGACAAGGAAGGACACTACATAATGATGAAGGGATCAATCCAAGGAGAAGATATAACAATTATAAATACATATGCACCCAACATAGGAGCACCTCAATACATAAGGCAACTGCTAACAGCTATAAAAGAGGAAATCGACAGTAACACAGCAATAGTGGGGGACTTCAACACCTCACTTACACCAATGGACAGATCATCCAAACAGAAAATTAATAAGGGAACACAAGCTTTAAATGACACAATAGACCAGATAGATTTAATTGATATTTACAGGACATTCCATCCAAAAACAGCAGATTACACTTTCTTCTCAAGTGCACATAGAACATTCTCCAGGACAGATCACATCTTGGGTCACAAATCAAGCCTCAGTAAATTTAAGAAAATTGAAATCATATCAAGCATCTTTTCTGACCACAACGCTATGAGATTAGAAATCAATTACAGGGAAAAAAAACGTAAAAAACACAAACACATGGAGGCTAAACAATACGTTACTAAATAACCAAGAGATCACTGAAGAAATCAAAGAGGAAATCAAAAAATACCTAGAAACAAATGACAACGAAAACACGATGATCCAAAACCTATGGGATGGCAGCCGCATAGCACAGGGAGATCAGCTCGGTGCTTTGTGACTGCCTGGAGGGGTGGGATAGGGAGGGTGGGAGGGAGGGAGACGCAAGAGGGAAGAGATATGAGAACATATGTATATGCATAACTGATTCACTTTGTTATAAAGCAGAAACTAACACACCATTGTAAAGCAATTATACTCCAATGAAGATGTAAAAACACCACAAAAAAGAAAACCTATGGGATGCAGCAAAAGCAGTTCTAAGAGGGAAGTTTATAACTATACAATCCTACCTCAAGAAACAAGAAAAATCTCAAATAAACAATCTAACCTTACACCTAAAGGAACTAGAGAAAGAAGAAGAAACAAAACCCAAAGTTAGTGGAAGGAAAGAAATCATAAAGATCAGAGCAGAAATAAATGAAATAGAAACAAAGAAAACAATAGCAAAGATCAATAAAACTAAAAGCTGGTTCTTTCAGAAGATAAACAAAATTGATAAACCATTAGCCAGACCCATCAGTAAAAGAGGGAGAGGACTCAAATCAATAAAATTAGAAATGAAAAAGGAGAAGTTACAACAGACACTGCAGAAATACAAAGTATGCCAATAAAATGGACAACCTGGAAGAAATGGACAAATTCTTAGAAAGGTACAACCTTTCAAGACTGAACCAGGAAGAAATAGAAAATATGAACAGACCAATCACAAGTAACAAAATTGAAACTGTGATTAAAATTCTTCCAACAAACAGAAGTCCAGGACCAGATGGCTTTACAAGTTAATTCTATCAAACATTTAGAGAAGAGCTAACACCCAACCTTCTCAAACTCTTCCAAAAAACTGCGGAGGAAGGAACACTCCCAAACTCATTATGTGAGGCCACCATCACCCTGATACAAAAACCAGAAAAAAATACTACAAAAAAAGAAAATTACAGACCAAGATCACTCATGAATATAGATGCAAAAATCCTCCACAAAATACTAGTAAACAGAATCCAACAACACATTAAAAGGATCATACACCATGATCAAGTGGGATTTATCCCAGGGATGCAAGGATTCTTCAATATATGCAAATCAATCAATGTGATACACCATATTAACAAACTGAAGAAGAAAAACCGTATGATCATCTCAATAGATGCAGAAAAAGCTTCTGACAAAATTCAACACCCATTTATGATAGAAAACTCTCCAGAAAGTGGGCATAAAGGGAACCTACCTCAACATAATAAAGGCCATATATGACAAACCCACAGCAAACGTCATTCTTAATGGTGAAAAACTGAAAGCATTTCCTCTAAGATCAGGAACAAGACAAGGATGTCCACTCTCACCACTATTATTCAACACAGTTTTGGACACGGCAATCAGAGAAGAAAAAGAAATAAAGGGAATACAAATTGGAAAAGAAGAGGTAAAACTGACTGTTTGCAGATGACATGATACTATACATAGAGAATCCTAAAGATGCCACCAGAAAACTACTAGAGCTAATCAATGAATCTGGTAAAGTTGCAGGATACACAATTAATGAATAGAAATCTCTTGCATTCCTATATACTAATGATGAAAAATCTGAAAGAGAAATTAAGGAAACACTCCCATTTACCACTGCAACAAAAAGAATAAAATACCCAGGAATAAACCTACCTAGGGAGACAAAAGACCTGTATGCAGAAAACTATAAGACACTGAGGAAAGAAATTAAAGATGATACAAACAGATGGAGAGATATACCATGTTCTTGGATTGTAAGAATCAATATTGTGAAAATGACTATACTACCCAAAGCAATCTACAGATTCAATGCAATCCCTATCAAATTACCAATGGCATTTTTTACAGAAATAGAACAAAAAATCTTAAAATTTGTATGGAGACACAAATACCCCGAAAAGCCAAAGCAGTCTTGAGGGAAAAAAGCAGAGCTGGAGGAATCAGACTCCCTGACTTCAGACTATACTACAAAGCTATAGTAATCAAGACAATATGGTACTGGCACAAAAACAGAAATATAGATCAATGGAGCAGGATAGAAAGCCCAGAGACAAACCCACGCATGTATGGTCAACTAATCTATGACAAAGGAGACAAGGATATACAATGGAGAAAAGACAGTCTCTTCAATAAGTGGTACTGGGAAAACTGGACAACTACATGTAAATGAATGAAATTAGAACACTCCCTAACATCACACACAAAAATAAACTCAAAATGGATTAGAGACCTAAATGTAAGACTGGACATTATAAAACTCTTAGAGGAAAACATAGGAGTAACACTCTTTGACATCAATCATAGCAAGATCTTTTTTGATCCACCTCCTAGAGTAATGGAAATAAAAACAAAAATAAACAAATGGGACCTAATGAAACTTCAAAGTTTTTGCATAGCAAAGGAAATCATAAACAAGATGAAAGGACAACCCTTAGAATGGGAGAAAATATTTGCAAACGAATCAACAGACAAAGGATTAACCTCCAAAATATATAAACAGCTCACGCAGCTCAATACTAAAAAAGCAACAACCCAATCCAAAAATGGCCAGAAGACCTAAATAGACATTTCTCCAAAGAAGACATACAGATGGCCAAGAGGCATGTGAAAAGCTGCTCAACCTCACTGATTATTAGAGAAATGCAAATCAAAACTACAATGAGGTAATACCTCACACCAGTTAGAATGGGCATCACCAGAAAATCTACAAACAGCAAATGCTGGAGAGGGTGTGGAGAAAAGGGAACCCTCTTGCACTGTTGGTGGGAATGTAAACTGATACAGCCACTATGGAGAACAGTATGGAGGTTCCTTAAGCAACTAAAAACAGAATTACCATATGATCCAGCAATCCCACTACTGGGCATATACTCTGAGAAAACCATAATTCAAAAAGACACATGCATCTCAATGTTCATTGCAGCTCTATTTACAATACCCAGGTCATGGAAGCAACCTACATGCCCATCAACAGATGAATGGATAAAGAAGATGTGGTACATATATACAATGGAATATTACTCAGCCATAAAAAGGAACGAAATTGGGTTATTTGTTGAGACATGGATGGATCTAGAGACTGTCAAACAGAGTGAAGTAAGTCAGAAAGAGAAAAACAAATATCATATATTAATGCATATATGTGGAACTTAGAAAAATGGTACAGATGAACCAGTGTTCAGGGCAGAAATAGAGACACAGATGTAGAGAACAAACGTATGGACAACAAGGGGGGCAAGTGGTGGTGGTATGATGAATTAGGAGATTGGGATTGACATGTATACACTAATATGTATAAAATGGATAACTAATAAGAACCTGCTTATTATTTATATTTATTTATAAAAATAATAAATAAAATTCAAAAAAAAAAAAAAAAAGACCAGCAGCCAAGGAGGAAAGAAAAGGATTCTAAGACTGTCAATTCATTAGATTAAATTACGGTGTTCAAGTCAGTAAGCAAGGGGTTTGGGAGGCTCTAGGATTTTTGTTTTGTGATGTTTTAAAGTTTTTAATATCTTCAGAGCTGAGTTACGTATTTGGTCAATCAATGACAAACCTATAGAACATCTATGATTTCAAGTTATTAAAATGAAAAAGACTCAAGCCCAAGGAATATTACATAAGGGAATATTTTGGCTAAGACAATCAGGACTTGAGTAATATCTTCCTCTGTTTCTCAAGAATAACAAAATCTACCTTCTGGTTTTGGATGCAGTGTTTTAATTGTAGTCTACATCATTAATATAAGGATGTTAGAAGGGGAAAAATGGTCTTTTTTTGGGGGGGGTAGTAATTTTGCTGGAGTGAGCTGAATAAATAGCAATAACTCTTTAGGGAATTTTTAAGAAAAAGGAAATTTTCATGATCAAATTCTGAACTAAGAAAGCAATGTAAGGTACTTTATTCTAAATTAGCACTTTACAATAAGGTAAGCACGAAAGCAAGGATTTTATATTGTTTTCCTAGCTGCAGAAGAGTCTATTCAATTCCATGAAATACTAAGGAACAAAGGACTAGTATAACAGAGTGCCTACTACGTGGTAGGCACTGTATAGTAACTTACAGGGCATGTAATCCTCAATGAGGTACTACTATCCTCATTTTTCAAATGAGAAAACTGTGGTTCAGAGAAGTGAAGCAACTTGTCTGAGATAAAATCCAGATCTGTCTTAATCCAAGGCATGCAATCATCCCACCTCCCCACTGTGACCCCAGGGAGTTAGCTAGTGTCTGATGATGGATATGACACTCAAAAACATATAACCAAATTAATGCTATAAATGCCTTTAGAGATACATATCTTGGTACTTAAACGAGAGAAAGAGAGAGCGATCTCACAGAGCAGGAAATGACAAGTTCAGGCTTAGCCTTCTCAGTAGAGAACAGTCTGGAATTCCTTGGCACAGCAGAGTGGCAACCACGCAACCAGAACCCTTCAGCGCTGCCTCAGAGCCCTCAGAGACCAGTAGAGACACATCCCATCAGGACACGGGAGCTAGTTGAGTGTCCCTGAGAAAAGGCTAGGCCCAGCACATTTCCGGCTTCTGCTACGCACACCTGCTTGCTCTGCCTCTTGCCTGGCTCGCCGGCTGCAGCCATCTTATTCACTTGCTACCTTTTCTCTAATGCTGCCACTCAGGGTTTTTCTCAGTTCCTCCAAGCTCTCTCTCCCTCTCCTCCCACCTTAGGGCTATTGCATATGCATCTACCTGCAATGTACTCCAGTCTATCAGGATTTTTAGATGGAATCATCAGAAACCGACTCTGGCTGATTTAAGCCTAAGAGAAATGGAGTGTATTGGGTGGCTCACAGAATTTCCAGGAAGGCTGCAATACGAGGTCTGGAGATTAGGAAGAGACAAAGCAAAGCTGGACAAACAACTTCAGGCAAAATCACACCCAGAACCAGCCCGAAGAGGGCTCTGTTGCCTTTGCCTCTGAATGCAATGCTCCCTTAGACAAGGATATCCTGGAATCACTGCTCCAAAAACTGAATGTTGCTACCACACTCATTGCCACCAAAAGAAATTCTCAGCTATGCTTTTTGGTATCACTAGTTCCTGATTCACTGCCTTGGACAGATGACTTTGACCAAGCCTGGGTCATGTTCCCACACTCTAACTGCAAGGAAGGCTAGGAAAGTGAGTAGGTGGGCTTTGGAGAAGCCTGCCCCTTACCAAGACTCACACCTTGGGAAGGAATTCAGGAAAGGAATTCAGATGCTAAACAGCCAAGAAGTTCCACCCCTCGTTTCTTCCCCTGCTTTGCCTTTTCAAGACTGGCCTCCTTACAGTTCAGGTCTTTGTTGAACCAGCTCCTCAGAGGCCTTCCCTTGCCCACCTCATCTTAAAAGATCTTCAGTCTGTTGTTACCTGCACCATGTTTGTTCCTTCACTGTACTTATCACAGTCGATCATCATTTATTTGGACTGTATCTTTCATGAGTACCTTGACTGCTTTGTTCACCTGTTTCCCAATGCCCCCGACCAAGCCTTACACAGATGCTCTCAGTGAACAGCTGTTGAATGAACGAGTAAGTGCATGAATACTTAAGAAGGCAGAGACTCTACCTGCTTAATTTTCTCTAGATTCAATGTAGCTTTATGTTAAAGGAGTTTCCACACATTACACTGGGAATTAATCAAATTACTTTATAGGTACAGTCACAGTCTTATTAATTAGTACAATACCATGTTCCATTTTGTATTTCCATTATTATTATAATGGAAATATTATTACTATATTATTACTATTATTACTTGAGTGGTATTGCTTATCTAATTGGCATGCGATCATGCTATGGATTTTCACTAGGCAGTTTCTGCTCATAATTGGCCACTTTTCTTACCTGAACACATAAGAGATTTAAAAACACGTTTGAAAAGGTATATCTTGCTCTCTGTAACAAATCAGGTATAATCTTGTGTGCTATTATATTGCCAAGTGTTTTCTTATAGAGAACTTCATAATCAAGATCTAGACGTGGCATTAATGACTAATGACTTCCCGGCTATGTCAGGATCTGAGATCATTAAACCTTTTCAGGAATGCTTCCCCACCATTACGCGGTTAAGTCCCTTAATGGTGCCTTAATTGGGGCTTTTATCGACTGCAGCAGCTCAGTAAATGTTTTTAATTCATCATTAGCTTTACAGTAATGAGTGTAGCCACTCAGTCGCCACTTCCAGCAAGCTGGCTCCTGGCTCCATGCCCCTGGACCTTAAACATGACTCTGGTCTAGTACTTCTCCACCACAAGAATCTGAGACCCTGACGTCTAGAGTCTTATAGATCTTTGCATTTTCCAGAATGTTCAACAGAGGCTTGGACACATGTTAATTATTACTCTGTTGAATGTTGGCTACATGAGTTCAGTGGCTATTTTAAAGTCTGTTTTAAATGTGTCTGCGTTCTCTCTCCACACGTAATGTAGTGCTTGTAAACACTGTCTATAGAACTGCATCTGGCTCCTTGTCCCACCACCCTGGGAAGTCTAGAGTTTATGCTAAAAGGGCTTATCCCTTCTAAGGGTCCTTATCCCACTCGCAAAACTGTGTACAATATTTTGTGTGTAGGTGAATTTATTCAAGGAGAGGTTGTAATTTTCACCAGCCTCTCTGAGTTAGAAAAGTTTAAGAACTACTGCTCCAGAGGCTTCTAAATCTCAAATTGTCTGTCGGAAGTATACATGCACACTACATGCACACTTCCTCTCTCCCTGTATTCCTAAAAGGGGAGAAGCAGTGGTAACAGTAATGATAATAATAGTAATAATAAACGTTCATTGGACATATACAAAAAAATAAATAAAAAATAAAGTGGGATAGGTTCTTAAAATGAGGAAAAAAATATATTTATACATATGTGCTTATGACTTTTATGTGCAAGAGAATATAAATTTTAAAAAAACAGAAAAAAAAATTTAAAAAGCAAGTTATGTCATCATATAATGGGTTTAATTTTGTTATTTCAAAATGAATTAATAAATATTTTTAAAATTTCTGTTTTAATTTCTAATATGGAAAGTATTGCTAGATATAATCCATATATTTTCAGAAACTTTGGAGTCCCTAATAATTTTTAAGAATGTAAAAAGTTCCTGAAACCAAAAAGTCTGAGAACTGCTACACTATATCATACTAGTGGTGGGATGAAACGCAGCAGGAACTCAGAGTGTGGGCTGGGTCACATTCATGTCAGAGCCTTAAAGATTTACAGACTTCTTCAAGGCGGTCCCTTGTAAGCCTCCATGAATCCAGACCATTCCCTAACTTCAGTTATCATAAGGCCCAGCCCTATCTATGGCTTTTGTCCTTGGAATTTCATAGAAATAGTTTTGCCCTCATCTCTCTAACAGGATCCCTATAATAAACTACATTTTACTGAAGCTACCTTAAGTGGCTTCCTTGTAACCAAAGCAGCCTGACCAAAACCATATACATGCATCTGTTTTAAATATGAACCCTGATCAACAGGAACGGAATGCTTCTGTTTCTGTATCAAACTAACTCTACCTCGTGATCTTTTGGTTTGACGTAATTTGATGGAAAAATTCCAGTTCTATCTCCGATACTTCCTGTCCACCATTCTCCATCTTTCTGGGTCACCAATATTTCTTCACCTTCAGTGAAAGTCAAATCTCCAGGTTCTGCACTTGAATACGGATAAAGTGCAATATACTCTGTAGGAAACAAAGCAAAAAGAAACTAGTTTTGGTTGCAAGATTACAGAAGTAAAAAAAAAACAACTGTTGATCTCCAAGATCTTGACTAATTTTACTGTAAAAGCCCTTGTGACTTAAGGAAACTTAATGTAAAGAGATGTTAAGGTAGAAAATGGAATGAAGTAATTATTTAATAATTTCTTAGAAAAAGATTACGTCTTTGACTGAACATAAAACTTTATCACAGGGTTTCTTTTTTCCCCAACCGTATCGTCATCACCATGATCATCACCATCATCATCACATGTCACAGAGAATAACCCCAAAACTACAAATAGATATCAGTATCTTTACAGAGAGTCAAGACATGAAAAGTTTTTTTAACCTTCTTACATATAATCTGCTAAATTCTTTTCTCTTTAATTCTTTTACATACAGTTATGGAAATGCCCACTATTCAGCTGACATCAGTACTAGAGGCCAATTTCCATCACAATGGCCCAGCTCCTAGCACAGTGCTTGGCACAGAATAGATGCTCAATAAATATTTGTTCATGAATAACCTTATGGGAAATGTCTAAGTTTTTATACTGGCTTTGTTTTTTTGTTCAGATGATTACTAGTACTTAGAAGAAACAGTCAATGACCAGGTTTTAGAAGTCTCTTTTTCTTTCTTCTAGTACTATTTGTATTTGTTGACATGAAATTTGCTCAGTAGATCATAACTGGAGATGGCCAGAACCAGTATCCGGAAACTATTTACTATCCACATTTCCATATTATTCAATTTAGCTGACTTAAGAAGATGAAAAATGCTTACAAGATTAAGGTATGTTGCAACAAGCCAGGTCCTTTCCAAAATGCTCCTTACCACTTTCCTAGGATCATTCCACTGCAGTTATTCCACAGTAAACCTCTGGTTGCAGCCTTGCTGGTGACTCGAGTTCCCTAACCTTTCACAGCTGAGCCCTGGCTCATACCTTTCCCTCTGTCCACCAAGCGTTCTCTTCGTCACTAAGCAAGAACTTACTCATTGTTTAAGATGATTCAACGTGGCCACCTCTGTGGATTCACAGGTCCTACTCAAAATTATGTTTTTGTTCATTCATTATAGAATTTATTACAATTACATGCCTAGCCTTCCCATTTTACTGTGAGCACTTGGGAAACTATTTTATTCATCCGTGTATATTTCAGGCTCTAGCATACAATCTCTAATGTAGTAGATACTGAATAAACTGTTTAATTTACCATTAAGCTGATTTTCTTGAGCAATATAAACAAAATGTACTTAAACTGTTCAACTAATTTTACAGTGAATATATAATTCATTTATAAACCTACACAACTATTAAATAACAATACTGTCTGAAATAAGGGTGGACATTTTTCAGCACAATATCAAAATTAAGATACTCAAACAACCCAAAGGGCAATAAAAAAATTCTTTGTAATATTTATGATTAAAGTGTATCTTGATTTCAAATCCTACTTAATGATTTATATGGTACACTGTAATTAAAATGCAATTCAGGGGGCTTCCCTGGTGGTGCAGTGGTTGGGAGTCCGCCTGCCGATGCAGGGGACACGGGTTTGTGCCCTGGTCCAGGAGGGTCCCACATGCAGCGGAGCGGCTGGGCCCGTGAGCCATGGCCGCTGGGCCTGTGCGTCCGGAGCCTGTGCTCCACAACGGGAGAGGCCACAACAGTGAGAGGCCCGCGTACCGCAAAAAAAAAGAAAAGAAAAGAAAATGCAATTCAGGGAATTCCCTGGCAGTCCAGTGGTTAGGACTCCACACTCTCACTGCTGAGGGTCCGGGTTCAATCCCTGGTCAGGGAACTAAAAATCCCACAAGCCGCGCAGTAAGGCCAAAAACAAACAAACAAACAAACAAGTGCAATTCATAAACAACTAAATGTACTGAAATTTCCTTATATTCTAAACATCTATAATCTAGATATATAATAAAAGGAAAACAAAAGACTTCATGTTATCTCATTGCAACACTTATCTATGATCTTATTTATTGAGGCAGTCTATGCTGAATTTTTATAGTACTGATTTTCTAAAAGCGTCAAGTATTTTCAGCTATATATTTTTTATATCCTCAATATTCATGTGAAATAGAGCGGGAGCAGGTTTTCCTAACCTCACTTTAACACTGAAGACACAGAAGTAAGGAGAGTAACAACTGTGGGAAGTCAGTAGCTAATTTGACTTCCATCTAATTTATAAATCGCCAAAAGCTCACCTTCTCCCACTGTAGAGGCTGCAGAGGTAGGTTTCTTGTTTACAGCTGCATACAAAGCTTCTGGTCTGCCAAATATACACACAAGCAGATTAAAAAAAATAATAAAATAACAAAAAAAAGACATCAACAAGTAAATAAAAAAGGTGATTTGATGAAAACAGGAGGTTTTAGCAGTGCATTCTTTTTAAGGGCTAAAATTAATTGAAATATTGTCTCAGTACACAGGCTAGAAATACCCTCATATGCAAAATCCTAGTGGATTAAGAACTGCCTACTTACAAACGACTTAATTTTTTTAAATCTACTGAGGTAATTTCAATATGATTTATAAATAGTTTTTCAAATGTGAGATATTTTGCCTTTCTAAAGTAACTTAAAAGACATGAGGCATTGGTAAATGGGCAGTTATTTGGTAAAGCACACATGGGACTTGGCTTGGTTTAGAGAAAAATAAGGGCAGTATATAAATTTTACTACTTGTTTAGAGCACGGTACATTTAAAAATATGTAAAAATAACAGAACTTTATTTTTACATTTTGGAACATACATAGCTTTTATTTCCAACTTAACCCAGGAAACTGTTTTCAAAAATCTGGAAAACTGTGGCATTTTAAGAACTAGACATCTGTAGAATACATCAGGGCTCCCCAGGACCTGTGAGTAAATTGTATAGTGAAGCAGTTTATAGGTTAACAGAGGGGACCCTTACTACAACTCATGGGCACACTGAATGGACTGCCTTGCTGAATTCTCCATTACCGCAGCATTTCGAGTTGCATGCCTTATCTGTTAGAAAAGATCAGTAATTGAATGAAAAGTTAGAAGAAATGCCCTTTAAGGCATTTAAACTTAATCCCTTTGTGTTTAAGTTTTCCTTCTCTGTAAAATGTCATGGAGTTTAAATAAGATAATTACTATAAAGGGTCTAGCACAGTGCCAGCATACACATCAGCTACGTATTATTGTTGTTCCTGTTATTACACACTCTAAATCTAAAATTCCATGTCAGTCTGAAAAGTAAAGTTCTGCATTTGAACTGAAAATTGATGTATAGAACCTTAGCACTGAAAGGATTTTTAAAGGTTTTTTAGTTTATTATTTTCATTCAACCGATTAAAAAACTAGAGACCAAGCAGGTTACCCCATACAGTCTGGCAAAAATAGCAGAATCAGAACTCAAGGCTCTTGATTTCCAAAGACCCCGTTCCTTTTCAATAAATCATTTTGCTTTTCTATTTAGATCAATTTCCATATAAAACACAAATGATAATTACCCACAGCTATATTAGAGTACTTACTTGTTTGTATTAAAGATGTTTGATGACCTGACTCCCTTACAGACTGGGAAACAAAGGCCAGAGACCTTATCTGGTTTTGTTTTTTGTTCATGCAAAAGTTCATTCATTTGACTGTCCTTTCATTCGCTTCTCTCCTCATTTACTAAGTAAATATGATTGAGCAGCTACTATGCATTAAGATCACACTAGGTATGGAAAAACTGAAAAATGAACAAAAAAGACGTGAATCCCACCCTCCTGGAGTTTATGACCTAATAAGGGATATAGGTAAGAAAGTAAATAACTACAACACAGTGTGTCATGAGCCGTAAGAAACGTGATGTTCAGGGAACTCTGGAGGCCCAGAGATGGGAACGCCTCACTCTGGCAAAGGCGAGGCCCTTGGTATTGATTTGTCTAAATATTGACAATTTACAGTAAATAATAAGGGAGAAACCTCCAAAGGAAATGAAAAATAACTTCTCTAACTGACCTGATGTTAGTACAAAGAAAGCAACAGATCTAAAATCTTAAGCACTTTGAAAACTTTAGGAATCTGAAATAACTAGATTAAAAGATGTTCAAAAATTGGACCAAATCATCTGAGGTATGATTTTTTTACTCTAGGAATCACCCTTCTGATATCAAACTCAAGCATAAACTTTTAATTTTCCTGCACAGCCAACTGTACTGTGGCTGACTCATCAGTGAAAATACCAACATCCACGCCTCATGTAAACACACAAAAATGCTTACTCTTGGGCTTCCCTGGTGGCGCAGTGGTTGAGAGTCCGCCTGCCGATGCAGGGGACACGGGTTTGTGCCCCGGTCCGGGAAGATCCCACATGCCGCAGAGCGGCTGGGCCCGTGAGCCATGGCCGCTGAGCCCGCGCGTCCGGAGCCTGTTGCTCCGCAACGGGAGAGGCCACAGCAGCGAGAGGCCCGCGTACCACCCAAAAAAAAAAAAAAAAAAAATGCTTACTCTTCCCGCCTGACTTCACTCCCAGGGATGATTTTGACGTAAGATTTTGGAAACCATCCTCTTCCTCCATGCACCTCCCCAAACCACCAATTTTCTTGCTGCTCCAAGACAGTAATGATGTCATGTTTTGAGAAGTTCAAGTGGTTATCTTTCTTTGCAGTCCAGGAACAAAGGGCCTGCGCTTTTAGGTTTTCTACAACCTGTCCCTGTGAAATCAAAACCACAAAATTAAAAACAAACAAACAAAAAACACAATGGTAGCCATGATTTTTGTTTTCTAGTATATAACATACTTACTGTTCAAACAGCAGACCAGTTTGGTGTGGTGGTGACTTAATATCAATGGTGACTTAATCTACTAACCAACTTAAAATTATATATGACAGACAACCACCTGAATAGCCTTCTGTGAAGTTAAAGACCCAACAGCTACCATTCAAGGAAACATCTTGGCACTAAGTATCACAGGTATGGAAGGTAAACCCTGGGTATGCAAGAAGTGTACTCATAGATCCATCAAGTATGTATCACAGAACAAATGAAAAGGGGAACCCTTTCTCTCCTCCAGTTTCCAAAGTCTCCTCACTGCAGTGGATTCTGTTTATTCCACTAGGAGTGGAGATGCAGTTGTGATGGGCCTCCCTCCACTTTTCTGTTTTCTGTTTCATAACGTCTTCTTATTCTTATTCATCCTTCTTTCTTTCCTTCTTCTCTCAGAGGAAGTAGTGTTTTCATTTTGTTGATAGGGCTAGCCTCTTCACCTGTGCTCTAAACTTTCTATCATGTCCTCCCACCTTCTAACAATATTTTGTAACACTGTGATTTCTCTCTTGAATCTTTAACTTTCCACTTCTCTATTTACTTCTACTTCTTAAAAAATATTTATTTATTTATTTGGCTGTACTGGGATCTTAGTTGCTACATGTGTGATCTTAGGTTGTGGCATTTGGGATCTAGTTCCCTGACCAGGGATTGAACCTGGGCCCTCTGCATTGGGAGTGTGGAGTCTTAACCACCGGACCACCAGGGAAGTCCCCTTACTTCTACTTCTAACTTCCTTAAAGAAAGAACAGTCTTAAACTTGCTTTCCAATTTCACCCCTCAGTCCATTCTAATTTAGCTTCTGTAACCATCACAATACTGAATCTCTTGACAAGATCATTGATAACATCAGAGCCAAAAGCTTCTTGCAAACCCTTACCTTCTCTGATCTCTGAACAGTGCTGACATCACTAAAACCCCTGCAGTTCGTGAAGTTCACTCTCTGGTGATTGATGGCTCCTCTTTGGTCCAGTCTCCTTCCCTTCCTGTTTTACATGATTTCCCTAATCTTATTTATGCCTATGATTTCTCAAATCTGTATCTTAATTATAACTTTATCTTTTGAGCTCCAGACTTGTAAATCAAGCTGCCTGCTGGGCCTTCCCAGCAGGTTGTCCCTCCTACAAATACCTAAGTTGCACGTCTGAAATGTAATCACTTTTAGAACCCACAAAACCACTCCTCCGGTACTGCCATCCTCTCAGTTACTCAAGCTAAAGACCCTGAAGAGGTATGTTTAACTCCAACTTCTTCCTCACTCTTCACATTCAATGAATTGCCAATTTTATGCTGACTCCTAACACTCTTTTAAGTCCATCTCCTCTTCTATATATTTTCATTACTGGTTCACATCATCTGTTACTTAGCTATTGTAATATCCTCCCTTTGTTGGTCTCCTCCCTTTGCTTCCTTCCACAATCTGGCCTCTATACTACTGCCAGAGTTATCCTTCTAAAATATACACTTCAACTCTCCTCTTAAAAACCTTCATGGGCTTTCCACTGCCAGTTGCTTAGCATGGTATTAAATGCTTCACAAATAAACCTCAACCTCTCCAACTTCACTTAACCCTTTCTTCATGAATCCTGTACTCTAGCCACACTATAAACAATACTTGTTTCCTATAAACTCCTCTTGTTAACATGCCTCAGTGACTTTTCCCAAATTGTTCTTTCACAGGAATAACTTTCCTTCTTTGTTTGGTGAAAGCTTGCTCATTTTTGAAGGTTCGACTGAAATGCCTTACCTATTGTGAAGCCTGCTCCAATTCCCACAGATTGAATTGAAATGCTCTCTCCTATACCCCTCAAGATTTCATAAAATATCTTTATTACAACACTTCTCATACAGTTATTTATTTATATGTTTGTCTTCATTAGATTGACTTCTTAATGGCAGAGGTTTTTTTTTTTTTTTCCATTAAATTTCTAGCACATAATAAATGCCTGGAACCTGTGGTCACACAATAAACATTTTTTGAGTGAAGGACTCTATTCTGATGAAGTCTGCGATTTCTTTTTAATAATGTTAACGTAACAATGCTGGCATCTCGGTTACATCCAAACCAGAGGCTAAACATATATATAACACAGTTCTCACACAAATGACTTACTTAAGGAAAACACAAACAAAAAAACCCCAAGCCCAAGCTCTTCTTACAATAACTACAAATTAAGACTATAATCAGATTTGTAAAAATGATATTTTGAGCTCAGAAACCTTAGCTGGTAGCAACTTGCTACTATGAGAATAAATTGTTGGGAAACCTCTAATAATAATTTCTTCAACCTTGTATCACATATGAATGGTAAGAAAAGAAACTAAATGATACAAACTTTGGTTAGATGAGTAAATGATGGCCTTGTACAAAAATCTTTATTCTATTTTATGTGAACCAGGAGCAATGTCAAAGAATAAAACACAAGAAAATTAAAGATACATACCTGTCCGTGAATAGGTGATGTAGATACAGGGGACACAGTGCGAGTAAAAGCTGATTTTTTCTGCCATGATGTGTTAACAGTTAGGCTTGAAAACGATACGTTTTGATAATCAGTCACTGATGCTGGTTGATTTGAAGAAAGTGATCTATAAATATAACAATATGACAAAAGTATACTTAATTGTTCAGAATCTTATGAAGTACTACCAATTTATCTATTTGTATATAATATACATTGTGTTGAAACACAACTTGGGCAAAAAAAAAAATTTATGAACTACTGACCCATGTTTTTATTTACTAAACATCAGAATTAAATTTGGAACAAAAGGTACTCTTAGAGAGTCCAGTGCAGATTACAATATGATTAAGTAGCAGGTTGACACAAATACATATTAGGTGTTCACACATTTGCAGAGACGTGTGAACTCCATTATTAGCTAAAAACTTACTCAGAAGTTGAGGTAGCAGATAAAGACACTGTAGGAGGAAGTAAGGCCTTCTTAGGCGACACAGATTTTTCAGACGTTATTTTTTCTACATAGTTGCATGGAAACCAGCCAAAATTTCCTTGAAAACTACCATAAAGCCAACCAGGTTCTCCTATGGTTTTTTCATCAACCTATGGAAACAAAAAGTAGGGTTAACAGTGGTTAGAAAGCCACTTATTTACAAAGGAAAGAGATGCAGACCACTGTCCGGCAGCCTAATTTTCAGAATTAAGTCCGTCTAACTAAACAGCTAAAGCACTTTCTACAGATTATTAACTCTAATGATGGACAAGGTGCCTTTTTAAATTTAAATTTTTAATTTTATCCAAGTTAATACATAAAAATAGTTTACATTCCTATCAGAGTCTTTTTGAACTCTCTAGGAGAAACAGAAAACTTTTTCTGAATACTATTTTCCAGCTGGTAAAACACAGAGGTGATTTATAGTTTCATTTCTTCTCCCAGACATTTCCCTCCTACAGTCTGGCATCCTCTGTCCTCACAGCACCCCTTCTTCCGCTTCTTGGTCCTTTGTCCTTTAAACACTGATGATACCTCAAGTTTTATCGCTGGCTCTCTTACTTCATACTATACACTTCTGGAAGAGGCCCACTCACTTCTATAGTGATCAGTTCTTTATACGATATATTTGCAGAACTGACTTCTTTTTTCTAATGGGATAAGCCTGTACTTTCAACTACTTCCCAGATATCTTCAACTGGATAATCCACAATCCACAAGAACTTCCAAATCAAGTCTAAGATTGAACTTGTTTTCTTCCCCAGTCTACTCCTTCTCCTAAATTCCTGTATCTCTGTTATTCTTACCATCAAAGACTTAGTCATTCTAAATAAAAAATCTTTGGATAGGGAGGGTGGGAGGGAGGGAGATGCAAGAGGGAAGAGATATGGGGACATATGTATATGTATAACTGATTCACTTTGTTATAAAAGCAGAAACTAACACACCATTGTAAAGCAATTATACTCCAATAAAGATGTAAAAAAAAAAAATCTTTGGCTCTTACCTCTCTTACACTTCCATATCCAAACTGTGTTGATTTTGCTTCTAAAAGCTCTTTCGAATTTTTTTTTTCAACCCTACCCTCCTAACCTACTTCAGGCCTTTTTCATTTCACAGCTAGATTACCGTAATCTTTACTCATCCTTCAAGATTCTGTTAACTGCCCCCAAACTAGGTCAGAGTTATCTCATACATACTGTCATGAGATAGCATGCATTATCATACTGTGTGATTCTTTATTTACATGTATCTCTTCCATTTGTCTGTGAGCCTTTTAATTGATACCCATTGCCCAGCATAATACATATTTGCTTAATTCATTGAATAAATATGCCAACTATGTCTCTGTTCTCCACTCCATTTTCTATACTTTTTAGATAACCTTTCTAAAATAGGTTTGACAGTGTTTTACCTATCAAAATCATGTAGAATTTGTATGGTGATTCCATATCCATTAGGATTTTTAAAAACACTTTTTTTGAGGTGTAATTAGCATATTATAAATTTCACATTTAAGGTATTAAATGTGATAAGTTTTGACATACGTATACAGTTGTGAAAAATCACACAACCAAGATAATAACCATATCTATCAACCCAAAATGTCTCCTTTTGCTCTACTGAAAGCACTCCCTCCCACTCCTCCACTTGACCCACACCCCATCTCCAGGAAGACACTGGTCTGCTTTTTGTCATTATAAATTAGTCTGCATGCTCTAGAACTTTATATAAATAAAATCACACAATATACATCCCTTTCTGGGGGGTCTGACTTTTACTCGGCCTATTATTTATTATTTTGAGATCCATCCATGTTGTAGTGAATGTGAATAGTTCATTTCATTTTATTGTTGAGTAATATTACATTGTATGATGTACCACAATTTGTCTGTTTACCTACTGATGGAAGATTGAATTGTTTCCAGTTTCTGGCGATTACAAATAAAGCTGCCATAAACATTTGTCTTTGTATGGACATATGCTTTCAATTCTCTCGAGTAAAGATCTAGGAGTGACAGGGCTGGCTCATATGGTAGATGCATGTTTAACTTATTTTACTGATAATAATGACTTTATTGAGATATAATTCACCATACAATCCTTCCATTTAAAGTACACAAATCAATGGATTTTAGTATATTCACTTATGCAACCATTATCACAATCGATTATAGAAACTTCTCTATTAAAAAGAAACCTTGTACTATGTTGTATCTAACAGTCTAAGAAACCCTTGAGCAGCCCAAAGCTGTAAGGATTTTCTCCAATGTCTTTTTCTAGAAGTTCTACAATTCTAGGTTTTACATTTCAGGATTTACCTCTGATCTATTTTGAGTTAACTTTCATATATGTTGTAAGGAATAAATCAAAATTCATTTTTGTGCATATGGATATCCAAATGTTCCAATGTCATTTGCTTTTTTGAAAAGACTAGGACTTCCCTGGTGGTGCAGTGGGTAAGAATCCGCCTGCCAATGCAGGGGACATGGGTTCGAGCTCTGGTCCAGGAAGATCTCACATGCCGCAGAGCAACTAAGCCTATGCACCACAACTGCTGAGCCTGCACTCTAGAGCCCGAGAGCCACAACTACTGAAGCCCACGCGCCCTAGAGCCCGCGTTCCACAACAAGAGAAGCCACCGCAATGAGAAGCCCGCACACCTCAACAAAGAGTAGCCCCCGCTCGCCGCAACTAGAGAAAGTCTACGCAGCAACAAAGACCCAATGCAGCCAAAAATAAATAAATACATAAATTTATATATTAAAAAAAAGACTATCCTTTCTCCACTGAGTTGCCTTTGTACCTTTATAAAAAATCAGTTATATAAATATGCAGTTGTAGATCCAGTTATTCTGTTCCACTTGTCTATTTTCCAATCTAGATACTAATACTACACCATTCTTATTGCTATAACTTTTATAATAAGCCTTATAATCAGGTAGCATAAGATCTCCAATTTTGTTCTTTTTCCAAAGTGGTTTGGTTATGAATCAGCTTGTACATTTTTACAAAAAAGTGGAAAAGAAGTACTGAGATCTTCCTGAATGGAACACTTGTAGGATAGAGCCTGAGGATTTGCCCAAACTGTCCTCATTTAAGTATTATTTCCTAAGCTCTGTATTTATCTAAAACAGAGATAATTTAGAAAAAAAAATGTTAAAAAAATATATAATATGTATAAAATTCTCTATTAAAAAGGGCTACCCTTTTAATATGTCTGATGAACTTAATGTGATTGAGAGACGCCGATATTGCTGTTTCTGTTATCTTGTGCACGAGACCTATTAGACGTGTGAAAATACCCCTTGGAAAAGAAGTCTGTGCTAATATAATTGTACATTCTATGCTGTCATATGTAGCATATCACATAGACAACTGTCTGGCTGTACTTGGAAGACTTTTTGAAATCTGATTGCTACTCAATGATTTTCTGTTTTAAACAGTGTTAAACAGATCACATATGCAAGTAATAAGACCAAAAATCTTAACACCAATGTATACAATTAAACTGCATAGCTTATATTCTTAAAAAAAAAAAAAGCCTGGTGGGAGTTTGATTGAAACTGCCTTGAATCTATAGAACAATTTGAGGAGAATTGCTTTCTTATCAATACAGAGTCTTCCAATCCATAAACATGTATAGCTTTCCATTTATTTAGGTCTTCCATTTTTCTCAACAATACTTTGTAATTTTCAATAAACAGGTCCTGTACATCTTTTGTCAGTTTTATATCTAAGCATTTCATATTTTGTATGTTACTGTAAATGTTATTTTTAATTTCAATTTCTGAATATCCATTGCTTGTATGTAGAAATACAACTAATTTCTGTATATTGATCTTGTTTCCTGCAACTTTGCTAAACTCACTTATTACTTCTAGTAGCTTTTTTTTTCTTTTTAAGATTCTATGGGATTTTCTACACAATCATGTCTTCTGCAAATTAAATTTACTTCTCCATTTCCAATCTTGATGTCTTTTATTCTATGCTGAGTCACTGCAGATCCATCACGATTTTTATCCTAGAAGATCCCATCTCTCTAGTTTTAAGCTCTTCAAAGTTCAAACTTCTTAGTGTAGAATTCAAGGCCTCTGAAATTGTGGTTTCTTTGTCAAGTACCAACTTACCTTTCTAGCTTCATCTCCTAATATTTGTCCCATATTCTAGGTAAGTGGTTATGTGACATTCTTTAAACACACCAGGCTCAGTGTTTTTGTTCAAGATATTCCTCCTGCCAGAATTTTGTCGGGTTTAGGGGAAAGAACACAGACTTTGGAGTTAAGTGAACCATGTTTCAGTCTTAGCCATGCCACCTGGCTGGTAATCTGCTGTAAGGTAATGAATATCATCTAAAGCCTCAGTTTGTTCATCCATAAATTTGGGGGGAAAATACCTGCCCTACCTTCCTCCAGGTTATTCTGAGGATTAAATTAAGAATATTTATAAAAGTGCTTAGTAAACTGTAAAGCTCTAAACAAGTATAAAGCATAATACTTTGAGCCCTTTCTCCATCCTATCCTTGGGGAAAATGTCCCCAATGCTATTTGGTTGTGTTATTGCTTCATCTTCTGGGTTCCTATAGCACTTTATTTCCTTAAATGGTTAATCTAAACATATCACATTATATTTTGTACAATTATACATATTTCTTTTTTCTTCCTAAACTTTGCCTTCCTTATTCATTTTTATATATCCCCAGTAGGCACATGGCTAGAAACTCAACAAATGTTAACTTGAATAGACTATTCTAAATTAGATAAACAACAGATTCAAAGTTTAATTAATAACAAATGGATTTATTATCAGGCAACTTCATTTGTGTTTATGGTAAATAATTCTCATTTTAATGCCATATGTCTGGCTATTTATTACATCATGAATGAGATATTTAAAAAATCCCTCAATCTAAGCTGCTTTGGTTAATTACACAGATAGTATCATAACTATCTAATTACCATAAAATGGTGTTCTGAAATAGAACAAAGGAACCATTTATAAAATATTATCCTGTAGATCTAGTTAAGACTAGTTTAAAATAGCTAATCCAGAGCACTAAAAATGAAGGCAAGAACATAATAAACCCTGAGGAATATGCAACCTAAACCTGATTTAAATATTTGGTCTAAAGGCAAGGAATCATTGAAAGGTATGAGTACTAGCATTCAACACTCACTTCCTCCTTTTCTTACAAACTTTTAAAAGCAAAATTTCTTTAATACTATTTCCTAATGTTTTCAACCTTCTAAAGAAGAAAAGGCTCAATCATTTATTATTCAGAGTTAGACCAGGTTGGCTCTGTAAGGGGTCAATTTTAACCAATTTCATACCTGTCGTTTATAATTCTAATTGATTTCTAGTGGTCAATTTACATAGAGAGTTAAACTAGAAAAATTTACATAAATTCTCACAGGCCTAGGGAAACTATTACTTCAAAAATATCATTAACAGATAAGGATAGAAAAATAGGTTGTCATGAAAAATGTTGCCATGGTTCAGTGGAATTTATCATCTTTTTCACTTTCACTCAAACCTCCTCGGCCACCTTCATTCATTAAGTTGACCAGATGTTGCCTCCTATCTTACCAACAATACAGAAGCCCTCAGATTTGACCTCACCTCTACCTCAGCACAAGTTATGATCCCATCCATCCCTTCGTCCAGCCCTCCAATCACGAAGGAAAATGTATCCAGCCCTTCCACCTCTCCCTCTTCCTGTGCTATAGACCCCAAGCCCTCAAGATTACCATGAATCTTCCTCCTCTCCATCCATTGGTCAGAACAGAGAGGTCTGACAGTGAGGCATGAGGTGCCTTCCTGAGTGCTCTGTGTTCTGTATGTTGAATTGAGTGGTGGTTTCAAAGATCTATATACATGTACAAATTATTTGAGCTGTACACTCATGGTTGTGTACTTCACTCAATGTAAATTACATTTTAATTAGAAAAAACACCTCCCTCCATTGGTGATTTACTCTTTCTGGTATCATTAACCCTTTTCCTCTGCAGATCCTTTCTATTATTTAAACTTGCTCAAGCTTCTGCCAAGTTAAAAAACAAAAACCAAAAAACAAGAACAACTTCCCTCAACCCACATTCCTCATTATTTACCACCTTTGCTCCCTCCCCTCTTTCAAAAGTCAAGCTCCTTCAGAGAGTTTCATATATTCACTGTCTCCTCTTCCTCCCTTCCAACTGTTCCTCAACTCACTGAAATCTGGCTTCTTCCCCCACCACTCCACTCAACTAATACTCTTCTCCTCAAGGTTAACAATAACTGTGCTGTTGTTAATCTAATGGTTATTTTTTTAGTACTGTCGTATTTTACATGTGGACCACTCGTCTCAATTGTCCCTGACACTAAACTCTGTTTTGTTCCTACCTCTAGTCATTCTTTTATGGCTCCCCCTCCTCTAACAATCCCTTCCATGTCCGTGCTTTTCAGGGACTGCATCCTCAGTCATCTTCCCCCTTCTTTATTACACTCTTGGATGAGCTCTGCCACAGTCGTCTTCAATAACCATCACAACACACGATGACATCCAAACTGGCCTCTAGATATCTCTGGATATCCAACTGCTGCCTAGAAATCTGAAACTCATCCCAAACTGAACTCATTATAATTCCCACTTAAATTTCCTCCTTCTAATCTTTCTGTCTTAATGAATGAACACCATTATCAACCAAGCTGTCCAAATCAGGTATCTGGTAGTAACTCATGACTCATTCTTTACGTCAAAGATTCGGCAGAGAATACAAGCGCTCAAGAAACTCCAGCTAACATTATGTTCCTGCTGTCACTACCACCAGACTGGCTCTCTGACTGTGGGAGACGTCTGCTCTAAAGCTGGAAGCAGTCTACACCCTTTCTTCCTCTACTTCTTCAGGATGTGTCTTTCTCATTAAACCATAAACTCACTAAGAGCAGAGACTGTCTTGTTCACTATATCCCTCGCCTATCATAGCTCCCAACAAGTATTTGCTGAAACAAATGAAAGATATAACCAAAAATATAAGTAAGCTCTTGACCAAACAGAGCTAGGCTACATTGCTTCACTCTTGGACACTACCTCATCATCACCAAGTAGAAGAGGAGGAATGGCAGGGCCAGAAGACTATGGACTCAAGCTCCTCAGCTGAGGAGCAGCTATGGCACTGTCCATGTGGCAATGGCAACAGAAGGAATGTGTAGCTGGGGATTGTCTTGAGCATTTGAATAGATGGTTCTGGTAAACCCTATTCCAAGTATCATTAAACATTTGCTACCTAACTGATAAAATACACCAAACTGGTGACAGTGCAGGTTAAAAAAGAAAACAGACACTGGCTAGGTATTCTAAGTAATACTGCCTTTATTTACTAAGAAGAAAACTGAAGCCAGGATTAAAATCGAAGTCGGTATGCTTCTAAAGCCTGTATTCTTTCCAGTAAATCACATAGCTCTGTCAAATGCTATTCCCTGCATCTTCTCTTATTCATTCATTTTACATCATTTGTGATTATACAATAAAAATCTTTCTGTTCCAAGGAACAAGGGTCTGCATCTAATTAGAGCTACAGAACTTAACTCCTTCAACTCTTTTAATGGTTGCCAGAAAATAACCAGCTCCCCCAAATTTCATTGGTAATTTATTAAAATAACAAAATATCACCTTTTATGACATAAAGCAGTATGGCAGAGTGGAAAGAACACTGGATATGGAAATCAAAAGACATGTACTTGCACTCCACATTGGCAGTGTGCTGCTGACAGTTACAACTTGTGTTAAGTCTTCCTACCTAGAATATGGCAATAATAATAACTGTCCTATGCAGCTCTGTGGTATGTCATAAGAACCAAATGAGGTAATGCTTAAGGTATATTTTTAAAATGGTAAATCACTATATAATAGTATACTCAATATTATTATAGAAAGTAATATAGTACATTGCATTCAGCTTATTCATGAGAAAAAAAGATTTTGTTTCCTACCTGTATTATATCCCCAGAATTAAAACTCATTTCGTCATGGTTCCTTGCTTCAAAGCAATATAATGCTCTGTAATTTACCAAAGCACCGGCTGGCTCACCTAAAGAGAAGATAATTGTCATTATCTGCTTCTTTCATATATACACATCTTTGCTATGACTCAATAAAGAGCTTGAAAAGAAAAAAACTGAGCATCAAACAGTATCATGAAAATCCATTTAATATAGGCTTGTTAGAATTTAAGTATTTTCAATAGTCACAGAATCAATATAAAAACAAACAAGGACATTCATCTTAAGTAGGAGTCAGTAAAACAAAGAGATGGCTTGCAGGGTGTGCCACGCGCATGGATGAAGGAAGGTGGGGTGGTAATTGTCAAGTGGAGGGAGACTAAGTTCCAAGAGGCTTAATTTGATCTGCGAAGGTCAGAATATCACAGGGAAGAAGAGCACAAAAGGGAGATCACAGACAGAAGGTTAGTCAGTAAACAGGGTTGACTACAGATGTATCAGCACGGTTCTTAAAAAAAAAACAGTACAAGAGTTCACAAGTGTACTTGACAATAGATGAAAAATATTTTACTTTGCTCATTTGTAGAATAAATGCTTTAACTTAGAAAAATTTCAACACATTGTATCATTAATAAGGATTCAAAGGTTTGTGCATTCAGAAGAAATACAATAATATTTAAAGTATTTTAGAAATGCACTCTGGGGTGTATCAGAAACAATGTATATCTTCTGAGAAAATTTCAGTGTGCAAAGACTTAAAACTTTACTGTTGCTTCATTAAAATAAACAGTTTAGTTACACTGGTGGAATAAAATATTTTAAACTATTTACTTCAATTATGAAAACTGTGTCAGGGTTTATGCACTGTTAGTGACGCCTATCTTCTTTTCTTTGTGTCGCTTTAAGATTTCTACCCTCAGTCTGTTTTTTCTTTTTTTTTTTTCCCTCAGTTTGTTTTAATAAACCCACGAACTTCTCATCCAAGTTTAAATTAGGAAAAGGTCTTTTCTGACTCTAAGGATTAGTATTCATTTTAATTTTCTTCTTTTTTTGAACCTCATCAGAGTCTACTTTTTTCTTTTCGCTTTTGTTGTTCTGTTTCAGAAAAATCAAATCAATTATTTTCATCCTTATCCTTACTTTGTTTCTCCTCAGCTTTCCACTCCACTTCTTGAACTTTTTCTTGTGTTTTTTCTTCTTGGAGTCGCTTTTGTTTTTCTTCTTCCTCCTTTCTAAGATTTTCTTTCCATAAGTTTTCTTTTCCTTGTTTTGCTTTCCTTTACATGAAAGAAAAAGAGTTTGCATAATGTCCTAAATTTTTTTTATGCAAAATAAAAATGTAATAGAAGATCTTGTTCCTGACAAACTAAAGAAAAATTACACATTTCTTATATATTTAAATATAATCTTAGGGACTTCTCTGGTGGTGCAGTGGTTGAGAATCTGCCTGCCGATGCAGGGGACACAGGTTCGAGCCCTGGGCCAGGAAGATCCCACATGCAGCGGAGCAACTAAGCCCGTGCGCCACAACTACTGAGCCCATGGGTCACAACTACTGAAGCCGTGCACCCTAGAGCCTGTGCGTCACAACTACTGAGCCCATGCACCACAACTACTGAAACCTGCGTGCTCTAGGGCCCACATGTTGCAACTACTGAGCCCGTGTGCTGCAACTACTGAAGCCCGTGTGCCTACAGCCTGTGCTCCGCAACAAGAGAAGTCATGGCAATGAGAAGCCCGCACACCGCAACGAAGAGTAGCCCCTGCTCGCCGCAACTAGAGAAAGCCCACGTGCAGCAATGAAGACCCAACACAGCCAAAATAACAAAATTAAAAAAAAAATACAATCTTATATAGTTATATATTATATATAGCAAAGACATATTAGTAGGGGGGTGTGGAGAAACCATGGGGGTCAGGGCTGAAGGGGAAAACCAATTAATCAATCAATTAATCAAGAGAGAAACTAAGCACAAGTAGATGAGCTAGGGAGTGTGACTAACAATTTCTCACACTCTCAAATTTCTTCCTGCCAGCCAACCTCCCAAACCCAAGAAAAAAAGTGGAAAAAAACTGTAATGGAACTGTTCAGAAAACGAATCTAAAAATTATATCTAAATTTCCTTCCCTTGTCTCCAGATTCTTCACAAGGACTGCTGTCAAACTCTTATTCCCACTATCCTAGCTAATCCCTGTTTTCAGGATTGAGTCATTGCTGTGAAAATAGGAAATACTGCTGGACAGATTATCTACTTCTTATATTATCACTCAAAAGTCTTTTTCATTTGTTAGATTTTAGATAATAGAGCATTTTTCCTCTATAGGTCCATACTTCTGTACATGTTTCTATGACATTTGATATAGCTGCAGCTTGGTTTCTAGCTGGTCAAGATGGTCTAAGATCAGCTTAGTTGTTTTAGTATTAGAATTAATGCTTACTGGAGTTCTTCTTGCATATACTTTTTATGATCTTACTGGAGGCAGAGCAGTCACCACTAATTAGCACCTTCTTCAAGTCTCAGCACACATTATCAGGGGCTATGAAGATTGTGACTGGATGCATCCCTAGGATTTGGGGGCATTTATGCCCCACCAAGGTGAAAGTCTTGGCTTAATTCCATATCTCTATTCCTATAATTCCTGGAGGAATTTGGAAATCCTGGATAATTCCAAAAACTGTACACCCACTCAGTCATGAACCCTTCCTCCTCATCCCCCAAATGTCTTATACTTCATACTCCTGGTTCATTATCCCACAACTAACTTCCTCTCAACCCTTTGCAAATCCTCCTACACCCTCTATCACTTTGCAGAGTGCTTTCTCTAGCACTTTCTGTAACTGACATCCAGCTCTCCTTTGAGAGGCATGCTTCTCTTGCAGTCCTTAAGCAATTCCGACCAATATTCCCTTTCCCAGTTCTCAGTAACTTTCCCTGACACTCTCCCATGCCTAGGATGACCCAACCTACCTTTATTTAAATTCCCATAGCATTATAAACACCACTATCAGAGTACCTGCCACATATTTACTGGGATAAAGACTAGAGAGTTAAGAGAATAAAAAATTAAATTTTGGTAAAGTTTCTATGTGCGTGTTTGTGGATGAGAAACTGGTCCACGGCCAGAAGATGCTTCAGAAGTTGGACAAAGAGGCCACAGCTACAATGTGAAAACCTGACTATTACCAATAGCTTGGGACGAGAAGGCAACATACCTGAGCAAATGGCCAAGAAATCAAGATGTAGTACTAAGACCCAGCTCTGGACCAATTCTACATGCTCTGATTTCTTCCCTCTACTAAAGCAGGATAATGTGCAAGGACAATGAATAAAATGAAAATGTGTATTACTAATATGGTCTGTTGGCCTGAAAGGAATTGTGAGCAATGATGGAGAGATATCAAGATACTTGCATGTGTAAACAGAAAATTCTTACTAGCACATGACAGTCTCCATCTCTGTCAATCAAGAAGATTATTTACTACTAATGAATGAATGAATAAAAGTTGTTTTATTTGAGGATGCTCTTCAGAAGACTTAAAATAATATTTGTGGAACATTCTGAATGTGACTAATTTATTTTGATGATTTATTTTGATGTCTGTCAATTTCTTTGACAACTACTCATTTTACTTTTTAGAAATGGACTTCTTATATCTAAGGGAGAGCCCAAAATGAATAAATTCAAATAGAAAAAAAAAAAAAGAAAATTCTAACACAGGGACTGCACTGCACAGTTCCCTTGTGCAATGTTAAGTGGCACAAGTTAGATGGCAAATAAAAGCCTTAATTTGAACTTTACTGTCTCCACGTCTATATTATTCTGGGATCTCTTGTTAGGGAATCACAAAAGTAGGGGTCTTAGAATAAAGAGTATTATAGCTATTTGTTTAGCTGTCTGACTCTCCTACTAGAATTATGACAAATCTAGGGGCAAGGAGTAACCCAGAGACTACCTGCATCGCAGTCAACAGTGACCACTCAGTAAAAATGTGTTTAAGTGGTTATTCTAAAGCCATTAAGAAAAGAGGCCTGCTATATGGTAATGTGTCTTTCTTGCCTTCCCAGTAAAGTTATTAGCTCTTTCATAGACATTATTGTCTACTCTTCTCCAGGGCAAAGAAATGTTGGTTTATTGATATTTGTTCACTAATTATAATAATTTCTGACCCTAGAGAACTTGGGAGAAACATAGGAACATATTAGAAATAGAATCTTACTGATAGAAAAAAAAATCATGCAAAGTCTCTAAATGAATGGTTCTAAGCTTCAGATACCACAACTGTCTCACTTTTCCTTGCCATAAATGTAGGCAGTTGATATAGCTCAGATATATACAAAGAAGCCTGCATCAACATGGCATTTCTACACTCAGTATTACACTCTATAAAATTAAGTACTTGGTTTTTATGATTTTTCAGGAAACGGTCATGGATTTATTATTGAGAGAGAGAAATAATGAGTGCTTATTACCTGCAAAACATTATACTTGGTTCTTTAGTTTTATTTAATTCTGAGTTACTTATGAGGTATGCATTAATGTTTCTATTTTTCAGGTGGAAAAACTGAGGTTCCAAAAGGTAAAGTGACTTAACCAAGATCATCCAGATAGTAAGTGGTAGATCAAGAATTCTAAATCAGGTCTGACTCAAAAGTCTGTATTTTTCACTAATGGAACATAAAATTGGTTACTGTAAACTCAGTCCACAAAAGAAGGACTGAACTTCTAAAATTTAGTATCTAATTAGCATCTTAGGATAATCATTTTATTCCCCTTAATTTTTCATAGTCAAACTAAAAATATGGGCAACAAAATTAGAATTCTAATAGCAATATAGTATAATAAATTTATCAACTATATTACCTTGTAGCCTCGTCTTCTAGTTTCTTTTTCTGTATTAGCTCTAATCTTTTTCTTTCAATTTCCCTCAGCTTGTCACGTTTGATCTTATAAAGTTGTTCAAGGGCTAACTGCTGTGTATTGTAGCTTTCTCTCAGTTCCTAAGGAGAAAATAAGAAGTTAACGTGGCATTGATTTAAATACTTTTGTCTTATGCAAAAATGTGGCAACTGCATTAAAAGATAAAAATCATAAAGCAAGTTTAACTAAAGTAAAAAGATTAAAAGTCTTAAAAAATCCAGATGATTGAAAAATTCTTGAAAACAGTAAGTATTTAAGGTATGTGGCCAATGAGGACAAATGCATGTTAAAATCATCTGCTTTTATATTAATTCATTTCTAAGGAACACAGAATCTTTCACAAGCTAATCCTTTGATTTGGTACTTCCTTTTCAATAAAAAAGCAATCTATTAAAAATACAGGGAAACAATTTTCTTATTCTAACATTTGAAGAGGAATTTTGCTCAGTCATATTTTTGACACATGTAGTTTAACCAAGTTACCCATAACTTTTACCCAGTAAAATAATGAACTAAACACAGAAGCAATTATTCAATAATTTAATAATTATTCAATATTTATTTAATTTAAATAATAATATATTAAATAATTTAATAACTAAAAATGGAAAAGATAATGTCTACCTAAAACCATGACTAGAATGGGCCAAAATAATGAAAAATATTCCAAACAGGGATTAAAATAAACAATTGTTTATTGAGCATCTAGCTCACTGCAAAGTGCTATAAAGATTCACAGCGATCCAATCCAAGGCCGTCTTGACTCCCAAGTCCATAGTCCTTGTCTTCAAAGAGTTCAGTCTCAAAGTAAAGTGCCAAAATCTGGGATATAGGTAAGTGTCTTCGCAGAAACTTGTGACTATCTGTTCAGCATTTCCTTTCCCTCTTCTGCTAACTGCACCCTTCCTCCTTTTGGGAAGCTGATTTACCCCCCAATCCCACCCTTCTATGTGGTTTTGATGAGTCTGTCAGATTCAGTGCTCCTAACTCCCACCCAAGTGTGGTCACTGGATCTAAAACAATCACAGCACCTCACCTCCCTGGCAAGAATGACTGGTTCAAAGGATGTGCACATGATCCAGGCTGGGCCACAAGCCCTTCCCAGGATTCAGATATATTGAAGAGGGCAGAAAGAAGTCTTTCCTTCACTAAACTCATTAAAATGGGATAAGGTAAACCTGGAGCTGCCCCACTTCCTAGTGAGGCCATCAGGGGTAGGAATGAAGTCAAAACAGGAAAGAGAGAAGCAAAGATTAGAGATAGAGTTGGAGAGAGAGGGAGTGCTGGGGGAACCAAATCTCCAACTTCATTCCTGTGTCTAGGAACTGCCCCGTCTACTGATTCAGTCAATGGTCTTAGTACTCTTGCAATAACCACTCTTTTCAGCTTAACTATTTTGAACTAAATTTCTTTTACTTGGAATCTATAGAATCCTGAACAAGGGAGTAGAAAAAGCCTGGGATAAGGAAGAGGAAAAAACCCCAAAAAACTCCCACAAAAACCTAAAGTAAACAAAGGAGACTTCATGGCAAAGGTGGGAGCTTCAACAACATTTAGATAGAATTTTTTGGTAAAAGATGTCTTGGGGCATCTATCTACACACAAAAACAAAACTCCAAACCACAAACAAATGAAAACAACCTAAGCTCTACTTCTTAATATTTTATAGGTGAACCCTTTTAACTCGATTGAAATGGTAGATCTAATCTGAGAAAATGTGGTATCCAGAGACTATGCCCAAAATGTCTAAGATCAAGACTTGCAGCTTAAGACAACAAGAATACAAATACTACATTCATAGCAAAGTTTTCACAGATCTCAGCTTCTGTAGTTCTCTTTGTTGCACCTTTCTCTAAACTCTATTGATGGGACTTCCTGGCGGTCCAGTGGTTAAGATTTTGCCTTCCAATGCAGGGGGTGCAGGTTCGATCCCTGGTCAGGGAGCTAAGATCCCACATGCCTCGCGGCCAAAAAACCAAAACATAAAACAGAAGCAATATTGTAACAAATCAATAAAGACTTTAAAAATGGTCCACATCAAAAAAATCGTTTAAAAAAAAAACCAAACAACTCTATTGAAAAGCGGAAGGCTACAATGGTTACAATCTGTGGAGAAGCAGTGTGGTTTAGTGATAAGGGCACATGGAGCACTGGTCTGGAATAAAACGCCAAGGTCTGAATCAGGCTCTATCTGTGACTAGCTGAGTAATCTTAGGAAAGTTACTTAACAGTCTCCTCATCGTAAAATGGGGTTAATTATAGTACATGCCTCATAACACTGCTATGAGGACTGAATGGGTTAATACACATAAAGTGCTTACAATAGGGCAGGGCACATAGTAAGTCCTCAGTAAATATTAGCTATATTATTGGCTGAAGTCATAAATAGAATTATAAGTTTAAAAGGAGAGTGAAGAGGAGTCAAATTAATGTCTGATCTTAATATGGCTCTAAGGTTAGCCCTCTAACTTGTCCTTTAAAATACTGTTCCAAGTCTTCCTTCATTAGCCCATTCCTCCAGTGTGTGAATTAACGAGCTTCCTTGTGCTCCCCAAGACGTTCTGTGCATTCCCCTATCACAGGCAGCGTCTTCTGACTGTATGACTGTCTCCACTGGAGTGAGTTTCTGGACAACAGGACTGTCTTTCATCAAGGTATCCCCACCCAAGAGAGAGCCTGGTACAGTGTAGTTATTTAATTAGTATTTACTGGATGAATGAAAATACATAAACCATAGTCTATGCATATTAATACGATTTGAAGAGCACCACAGGGCTTCTCAAAAACATTTCCTCTGCCTGACTTACAATGATCCTAGAAATTCTTATCATTAGACTCACTCCTCTGAGTTAAGTCCTGCTTCCAGGAGGTCCTGGTTAAATCTATCAGTTAACTATCACTTTGCTGTACAGCAGAAATTAACACAACACTGTAAATGAACTATACTTCAAATAAAAAAAAACTATCAGTTAACTGAAAAGAAGTAAACAATCTGCACTTAACGAAAAGAACTGTACTCCGTCTTAACGGAATAACAGATCATTCTTTTCAGGTTAAGGAAGTTCTCTTCCATTCCTAATATGCTAATAACTTTTTCATTTTTTCATCATGAATAGATGTTAAATTTTATCAAATACCTTTTCTGCATTTAGTGAGATAAGCATACTATTTTTCTCCTTTAATCTGTTTATATGGCAAATTACAGTCAACAGTTTTACATGTCAAATTATCTTTGCATGGCTAAGATAAATCCAACTTGGTCATAATGGAGTATCCTTCTTATAAATTTCCACATTCAACTTTGCAATATTCTTTAGAATTTTTGCCTCTATGCTAAATTGGTCTATAATGATCCTTTCTCATACTATTCTTATCAAATTTTGAGGTTTATGATAGTTTCATACAATAAGTTGGGAATATTCCCTCTTCTACATTTTGAAACAGATGTATAAGACTGGAGTTATTTATTCCTTCAGTAAAATTCTGGGTCTGGATTCTCTTTTAGGGAAGATTTTAAACTATGGAATTAAAATATTTTGTGACAATAGAGCTACATAAATATTTTATTTTTCTTGAGCCAGTTTCAGCAAATTCTGATTTGTTCATTTCACCTACGTTTTCATATTTATGTGCAAAATTTTTCATAATAGTCCCTTCTCTTTTATTGTTTGCAATGTATTTAGTTATAGCTCTTTTTCACTCCTTTATTTTTATTTTGTCTTTAAATTAAGTCTTGCCAAAGGTTTGATAATTTTATTAATCTATAAAGAGAGTCAAATTTTGGCTTTCTTGATTCTCTGTATTAAATATCTGTGTTCTGTTTCACTAATTTCCTTCTACTTTTTTCCCTTTATTACGCTAGTCTTTTTCTAGCTTCTTAAGTTGAACACTTAGCTTATAAATTTTCATCTTTTTAACAAAAATATAACCATTTAAGGTCAAATCCTGACTCTCTGGGTTGAATTTCTGCTTGCTACCTCTGTGCAACTTAATTTACTCCTATGTGAAATGTGAACAAATAATAGGACCTACCTCAACGGGTTAATATTAAGGATTAAATAAATTAATATAAGTAAAACATTTAGAACAGTGCCAGTCACAGATAAAGCCTTTAATAAATCCTATTATTAGTATATCTTATGAATTAGAAAATAGTTATTGACTCCTGATATGGAATATGGGGAATCTGCTCATTTACACTATCCCCCATCTCCTCTCCATCGTCCAGTGTTTGTTATAATTTAAAAATATACTTATTCTACTATTTCATTTTCATAAACATTTGACATTTTGCAACGTAATTTTTCTCCAAGTTTTTATTTTGAAAACTTTCAGATCTACAAAAAATTTGACTAAGTTGAAGACGCTGATGCTTTCACCCCTAGAACTTCATCATTATTCTATGTAACTACGGTGTCAATGTCAGTACCAAACTAAAGAAATTTAATAGTGACATAATAATCTTAATACAGAATTCATATTCAAAAGATGTTCCCTCCCAATAGTGTAAATATTGTCCTTAATAACAGCCTTTTTTTGGCTCCATAATCCAATCAAGGACCATACACTTCATTTCATCATTGTAAGAAGATTTCCTCCATCTTTTATGAGATTCACATTTTTAGAGTGTGGGTTAGTCAGCTATTTTACAGACCAAACCACAATTTGAGTTTGTCTGATTATTTCCTTACACTTACACAGATGAAATATTTTTGGCAAAAATAGTATAGAAGTGATGTGTCTTAAAAAAAAAAAAAAGAAGTGATGTGTCTTTTTCAGCACATCATATCAGGAGACACATAATGTCAGCTTCTGCCATTTGGGTAATGTTAAATTTGACTGCTTGGTTGAGGATGGTTTACCAGTTTCTGGCCTGAGTATTTTCTTTGCTCTTCATTGCCATTTCTAGATGATTATTTCTTCTTACTCTTACAAACTCCATCTTTTTCTGAGGCTCAGAATAACATCCAGCAGTACCACCCTCCCATTCCTCTTTATTGTCATCTATGGATCACCTGGTCACTGATCCTCATTCATTCGTTTTCATTATTCTTCCAGTCTTTGACATCAATGTAGATGACCCCATCAAAACCTCAACTCAGACTGATCTCCTCAAACACGGGGAGGGGGAAGTGTAAGCCGGGACGAAGTGAGAGAGTGGCATGGACATATATACACTACCAAATGTAAAACAGACAGCTAGTGGGAAGCAGCCGCATGGCACAGGGAGATCCGCTTGGTGCTTTGTGTCCACCAAGAGGGGTGGGATAGGGAGGGTGGGAGGGAGACGCAAGACGGAGAAGAAATGGGGATATATGTATAGCTGATTCATGTTGTTATACAGCAGAAACTAACACATCATTGTAAAGCAATTATACTCCAATAAAGATGTTAAAAAAAAAAAAAAAGAAAGGTAGCGATTGAAATAGTAACCTGGGAAATGTCAGTCAAGTAACAACTAAGAGCATGTGGTTTATCTGATGCTGAGTTGAAAACTGTAAGAACTGGTGTCCAGGGTGCTGACAGGACTTGGGCAGCTCTGCTAAGTCATTCTAAGTGACCAGAAACTATGAATTCAAAAGCATTCTCAATGTTCATTCTTGGGGCTAAACATATGTATTTCAGCACACTGGAGGAAAATTTTCCAAGTGAATATTATACAGATAAGAAGGCTTAATTATCCCTTGGCACTGTTCCTTTCCTGCCTCAGAATTATTGAAAAAAATACTGAAAAACACAAATAGGATTTATGCAAATGTAGGTATTTGACAACAGATCTTCTGTATAGATAGTTTTATAAAACATAATTATAAAAAAGTGTATATGGTTTAAGAAGGTTATAAAGTTTAAGAGCATCACAGTAGGAGGATTATAACTTTCTATTGTGATAAAATCCATCGACAAACACATGAAAGAATGCTCAACATCACTAATCATTAGAGAAATGCAAATCAAAACTACAATGAGATATCATCTCACACCAGTCAGAATGGCCATCATCAAAAAATCTACAAACAAATGCTGGAGAGGGTGTGGAGAAAAGGGAACCCTCTTGCACTGTTGGTGGGAATGTAAATTGATACAGCCACTGTGGAGAACAGTATGGAGGTTCCTTAAAAATCTACAAATAGAACTACCATATGACCCAGCAATCCCACTACTGGGCATATACCCTGAGAAAACCATAATTCAAAAAGAGTCATGTACCATAATGTTCACTGCAGCTCTATTTACAATAGCCTGGAGATGGAAACAACCTAAGTGTCCATCATCGGATGAATGGATAAAGATGTGGCACATATATACAATGGAATATTACTCAGCCATAAAAAGAAACGAAATTGAGCTATTTGTAATGAGGTGGGTAGACCTAGAGTCTGTCATACAGAGTGAAGTAAGTCAGAAAGAGAGAGACAAATAGCGTATGCTAACACATATATATGGAATTTAAGAAAAAAAAATGTCATGAAGAAGCTAGGGGTAAAACAAGAATAAAGACACAGACCCACTAGAGAATGGACTTGAGGATATGGGGAGGAGGAAGGGTAAACTGTGACAAAGCGAGAGAGTGGCATGGACATATATACACTACCAAACGTAAGGTAGATAGCTAGTGGGAAGCAGCCGCATAGCACAGGGAGATCAGCTCGGTGCTTTGTGACCGCCTGGAGGGGTGGGATAGGGAGGGTGGGAGGGAGGGAGATGCAAGAGGGAAGAGATATGGGGACATATGTATATATATAATTGATTCATTTTGTTGTAAAGCAGAAACTAACACACCATTGTAAAGCAATTATACTCCAATAAAGATGTTAAAAAAAATAAATAAAATAAAATCCATCGAAAATAAAACTTCTCATTTTAACTAAAAAAAGTAAAAACAAAACAACTGATCTCCTCAACAATGATTTTTTTGACTCCATTTAATCCCTCATTCGCATTATTATACCCTGAATCTTGTCATCATCACAAAGAGAACTACCACTGATCAGTATCCCATTTTCCAAACTTAAGTTCTTATCCTTCAAGCTTTTCTTATATATGGTACATCCATTTCAACAGGTTTCCAACCTCACTGAGACCTCCATTCTGTTGATCCCATCATCCTCTCTTCTTTCATCAGCACCCCTTCCTCTCTTCATATCCCTTCATGTCCAGTACCTATTTCAGAGTTCATGTTTATCACAGTTACTGTGTTAAGATCTGTAGTTCCCTTGTTCCTCCCTATCTGCCCATGTCTATTAAAACCTCAAACCTGTATGAATCTATTAACCTATGTCATCATCCTTTTCCATGCTTACACATAAACAGCTGAACTTTTGGTGGGGAAAAAAAAAAGACACAATTAGGCCTGCTGTTTTCAATTTAAATTTATGAACTCCAACTTCAAATAGGCATTCAACATTGCTCAGGACACCTACTGTTTTCCTCTACTAAGCTTGCACTCCCCACCCCCACTAAGATGTGTATTTCATGCCTACTTTTCACTCCTGAAATTTCCCAATCTTCCATTCATTCTTTTCACTACCAGCCAATAATCTTGCCTCATTAAGCCAGACTGGAATTCCCTCATCTTTCCATCTCAAAAGCAATAAAACTTCCTACATCTGCATCCATCTCCTTCTAGTCTAGTTTGAGTTATTCCATGTCCTCAACCACCCATGAAGACTCTTTGTAATGATCTAACTTGCTTCTGATTTTAGGTTTTGAAGCTATCAACTTCCTACTCTCTACCAACAAATTTAGCCGACTTCACACCTATCTTATCCCCATATGTTACACTGGAAGTATTCTTTTTCTCTTGTCCTTCAATCTATGCTCCAGATTATATCTTAGTCTGCTTCCTTGGGACTTTGCTCCATCAATTATCACTACTTTATATGGTCAATCTCAATCTCTCACTTTCCTCCTCCTTCCCTTCCTCTCTCTTCTACTTTAAGTCTTGTCTTTCTTTTCTTTCTTCTTTTTTTTGAATTTAAAAAATAGCCTTTACTTAAAAGAATAAATTACATGGAATCAGAAGTTTTCCTAAAACCTGTGATACATGGTTTTCTGCTGTTTTTTGACTAATTTCTTTCTACTTTTTTTCTCATAAACTCTATATACCAATACTAACTCTAAATGCTGTATATTTTCTGACTGAGAACATTCAAAACCATTCATTCATTCAACAAGTGTGTATTGCCATACATGATGTTCCATGCACTGTTCTAGGTGCTGGGAATTCAGCAACGAAATATTTGGCTTGAGCCTGGCAATCATCTTTAAGACACTAAGATGGATAAGGTTAGTTACCTAAAAAGCTTAATTTTCTCCATTTCCATTCTCCGGTCCTAACAGAAACTATCCATTCCTCATGTATCCATAAGCTGCACAAAAAGGTGATACCACTTTCAAGGGTGGTCCTAATTATTCTTTTATTTTTCAACTTTATTAAAGTATAATTGGTAAATAAAAACTGTATATATTTAAGGTATACAATTTGCTGCTTCAATACACATATACACTGTGAAATGATCACCATAATCAAGCTAATTAACATATTCATTTCCTCATATAGTTACCATTCCCTCCTCCCCCCCCTTCTTCTCTCCCCCCCCTTTCTTTCCTCCCTCCCTCCCTCCCTTCCTCTCTCTCTTTCTTTCTGTGGGAGAATGTTTAAGATATATACTCTTAACAATACTGTATTGTATAGTTGAAATTTTCTAATTATAGTCACCATGCTGTGCAGTGGGTTTCACAACTTATCCATCTTACATAACTGAAACTTTGTATCCTTTGTCATCTTTCTTAAACAAACAAAGTTTTCCTCATGCTCTCTTTTCACTCTCCTAAAGAGTTGTTTACACGCACTCCACCCCTCCTCAGCTCCCATTCATTCCTGATCTGCCGCAATCCAGCCTCTGCTGGTCACTCAACTGAGATGGCACTTTCAGAAAGGTCTTCAAAGGTCTCCTTGTTGACAATTCAATGGATACTTTTCAGTACTAAGTTAACTGACTGCTCTGTATCATTTCCAATGACTACAGAAAGCCTCTTTTCTTGCTTTCTGTAACAACAGTCGGTCTCCTGACCACTCTGACAGTATAGGTTTCATTCCCTTTTACATTCCTAAATTGCCTCTGATGAAACCTCAACAAGCAGTGAAAGGTTGGAAGGCAGGAAGCAGAAGGAAGAAAGGAAAACAAGAGACAAGAATAATCTGCTAGCCTGTGGAGAATCAAATGCTAACTCGAAGAATCAGACTTCGGTGTGTGAGTACAGTCCACAAATATCATCAAACTGCACTGTATACGTGAAGAAACACTTAGGTTTACATTTCTGTGTGATCTGCAGCAAAAGTTCTAAGACCAGATAATCTGGCCATTCATGCTATAAAGGAAAGGATGATACCATCTTTCCAACTGCCCTACCTTTGCTTAGGTAACAAATGAGCTCTACTTATGTTCTCGTCTTCACTGTGTATGTATATGTAATTGCCCCATTGCCATCCATTTTAGTACTGAGTAGAATACAGTCAAAAATCTACTAGGGTCAGCAAGTGGTAAATATAAAGCAACTTTCTTTAAACTAAATTAAAATAGGAATTCACTGAATGTTTTAAATATTCTTTGTGCTATCTATACATGACAAAGTGAATTACTTGTTTATAAATATGATTTAAACATTTTTATGTGTGGTGCAAGGGTATCTAAATATGAGGCCTGATAACTAGACAAAACTAAAGCTGCACCTGCATTATTGGTTCTTTAAGATTTTTCTTAAAGAAAAATCTTACAGCAGTATTAGGAAGCAGCCTGATATATATACGTGACATAACCTTGCACTAGATTTCAGAAGGTGTAAGTTTTATTTTAAACAATAATTTCAGTGATATGGGTAAATAATTTAATCTCACATTCCCTTAGTTTCCCTTTTAATTGAATGAGTAATCATCCCATCAGTTAGCCCAACTCACAGGGATGTTGTACGGGAACCAGGAAATATTTCTCAGTGTCCTGGGCGCCTCATGCGAAAGGTTACTCTGGGCAACCCTAGTGATTCCTAGCATTAGACTCAAACAGGCAGTGAGACAGCAGAAGGATATTTAAGCAAGCAGAAAGAAAAATGTCTATACTGTATATGTTATTTCAAACAAGGATATTTAGATAAATGCAAAGAATAGTCTAGTTTTTTAAAAAAGAAAACAGTAAAGTAACTCAAAGAAAAGGAGCTAGATATTAGAAAATAACCTTAAGTAAGAGGAAGAGGTTGTTGAGACAGCTTAGCAGAGACAAAAGGCACTGAAGAACAGAGTCATCCATATTCCCACACTGTAAGATAAGGCAGATAAAAAGCCAATTAAACTATGTACAGATTTAAAAAAAATAATGTAGGGAAGATAACTTGGCTGGTTTGTCTGTCCATCAAAGACAAATTATTTGGTTTTCTTTAAATTTTTTTTCTACAGAATATATGCTTGGGTAGAATGTATTATTTACATTATTCACCTCAAACTTCCCTTTCTTAACTGAAGCCACCATGGTTTCTTTTACCATTCTGTTTACTCTATGGTTGGTGTAACATTACTCTAAATAAGTCAGCAAAATGAAAGTCACATGAAGAGACAGAGAGCTGCCTGAAAAGCTCTGTAATACATTATGCTCTAAAAACTTCACGCTTCATTAGCAAGGGAGTAACTGAAACTAGTCCCAAATTTTAATCATATGCCATTACTCTGGTTGCTAGCTTTTAATATTTTCTTTTACGGGCATGGCTTCAGTATACAACTAACACTGAACAGAATGATAAGCATATGGTATACGTTTTGGACATCTGTTCTGCCACTGCAGCAAATAATGGATCATGAATCTACTTTTCATGCAAAATTTTTAGTGCCAAATTATGCTTTGGACTTCATTGGTTATGGCATTATTTCACAAAGGTTAATTAAATTGTAAAAAAAAGAAGAATTTAGTGTGTTAAAAGAGCCTCTACAACCTGGACTATTTAAAATTTTCCATATTTCCCATTTTCAAATTTGCCTAAGATCATTCTGGCTGAGATCTAATACTGACAAATCTTATCTAATCTAATCCTAATACTGACAAAGGTAATTATTTTTTAAATGTATAGATGCGGGCTTCCCTGGTGGCGCAGTGGTTGAGAGTCCGCCTGCTGATGCAGGGGACACGGGTTCGTGCCCCGGTCCGGGAAGATCCCACATGCTGCGGAGCGGCTGGGCCTGTGAGCCATGGCCGCTGAGCCTGTGCGTCCGGAGCCTGTGCGTCCGGAGCCTGTGCTCCGCAACGGGAGAGGCCACAACAGTGAGAGGCCCGCGTACCGCAAAAAAAAAAAAAAAAAAAGAAAATGTATAGATGCCAATAAAAACAGTCATCAAAAACTGGAAACTATGGTAAATTATAAGTTTATTTACACGACTCAATGTTTATAATACACAGAGAACATTAAAAACAATCCTGCGGGCTTCCCTGGTGGCACAGTGGTTGGGAGTCCGCCTGCCGATGCAGGCGACGCGGGTTTGTGCCCCGGTCCGGGAAGATCCCACATGCCGCGGAGCAGGTGGGCCTGTGAGCCATGGCCGCTAAGCCTGCGCATCCGGAGCCTGTGCCCCGCAATGGGAGAGGCCACGGCAGTGAGAGGCCCACGTACCACAAAAACAAAAAACAAAAAACAAAAAAAAAAAAAAAAAACAATCCTGCAATTCTGGTATAGCTCAAATTATAAAATAAATTATGAAATGTACTACATATGACAATAATAGCTTCAGTTATTTATTCAATTAAATCAAAATAAGGAAGGTAAAAGGCAGCTAACTAAAAATGAATATAATAGAAGATAAATACCTTTAGTTGATTGTTAAATGAATCCATTTCTGATAGCTTAGATGCAGTTTCTTTTTCAAGAGCATCTAATTGTTCTTTAAGTCTTTGGCATAATTCTTCCTTTTCTAATGATTTTTTATGAAGTAAACCGACTCCTAAATCTGAAATACAAACATCATACAGTTTACATTTGGTAGAAGTTCCTGTCATTACCAGTAATTAACATTTACTGTCTGGTCAAATTGGTATAACTAGAGAGCCAAAGGCTATACACACATAAGGTGGATCAACTCAAGGGAAAAAACAATCAGCAGTCATTTCCCTTTTTCGGATCATATCTTGGAAGATCCTCATACGGAAATGTTATAAGCATTGGTTCTGTACTCAAAAGTACTAGAACTTGAAGTGACGCTCCATTTTGGGTAAGTTGCTTCACCAATCTGATCCGTAGGCTCTCCTATTCAATGGGCATTATATCACCCACCTCATATATGAGGTGGGTGATATAAAGCCATTAGTACAGAGTCTGGCCTATAGTAAATACTCAATTAATAGCACCTATTGTTAAAGTAGCTTTCTATTTATTCTCAGTGCTACCAAGAATAGGGGAATATTCACTACAAGGACTCAATAAATATTACTAACTGGATCATTCAGTGGTATTATTTTAGGAGGTAGGAACAGAGAGCTTCATTTTATATGACCTTTTCTTACACATTTAGGCAAGGATGAAAAAACTGGATGGAAATATATGATACAGATTACATTTCAATAAATTAAGATAGCAATCTTACCATCTATTTAAATACAGCTGACCCTTGAACAACAATTGGAGGGTGGCCCTCCGCTCTGTTGAAAATCTAAGTATAACTTGCAGTTGGCCCTCAGCATACATGGGTGCAGTTCCTCCACATCCCCAGTTCTAAGTCCTTGGATTCAACAACCACGGACCTGTGTAGTACTGTAGTATTTACTTATTGAAAAAAATCTGCACAGAAGTGGACCTGTGCAGTTCAAACCCACGTTGTTCAACGGTCAACTGTACATATTTTAAAACTTTATTGTATTTTTTAAAGTATAGAAATCTAGTACAAAATTCAAATAAAATGAAGCATATAGAGTAAAAAGTAAAAAAGTCTCTCTTCATCTCAACTCCTACCCCCCTCTTAGGTACTTGATATGTGCATATTCAGCATTTCCATGGGGATTTAATGGGATCACGCTGTCTACACTGCTGGGCAACTTGTTTTAAATTTAATAACACATCTCACCATTAAAGACATCTAGATCTAGTTCATTCTTTAAAATCGCTCCCTGGTAGTCCACATTATGGGTACTCCGTAATTTATGTAACTATTCCCTTTTTGATTGCCATTTAGGTTGTTTCTGATTTTCTACTATTAAATAAAAATGCTGCCATAAACATACTTGTATGTACATTTTAACACACACAAGGAGGTATTTTAAAAGGCTAAGAGGTGAAAGAATTGCTATGTAAAAGGATGTGCACACTTTAAATTTGGACAGAAACTGCCAAACTGCCCTTCCAAAAAGCTGTACCCGTAACAATGACACCAAATTACCTGTTTCTGCATAACCCTATCACCAGATACTATCACTCATTTTTCTTTTTTTTTTTTAACATCTTTATTGGAGTATAATTGCTTTACAATGGTGTGTTAGTTTCTGCTGTATAACAAAGTGAATCAGCTATACATATATCCCCATTTCTCCTCCGTCTTGCGTCTCCCTCCCACCCTCCCTATCACACCCCTCTTGGTGGACACAAAGCACCAAGCAGATCTCCCTGTGCCATACGGCTGCTTCCCACTAGCTGCCTATTTTACATTTGGTAGTGTATATATGTCCATGCCACTCTCTCACTTCATCCCAGCTTACCCTTCCCCCTCCCCGTGTCCTCAAGTCCATTCTCTATATCTGCATCTGCGTCTTTATTCCTGTCCTGCCCCTAGGTTCTTCAGAACCATTTTTTTTAGATTCCATATATATATGTGTTAGCATACAGTATTTGTTTTTTTCTTTCTGACTTACTTCACTCTGTATGGGGTCCACCCACCTCACTACAAATAACTCAATTTCATTTCTTTTTATGGCTGAGTAATATTCCATTGTATATATGTGCCACATCTTCTTTATCCATTCATCTGTTGATGGACACTTAGGTTGCTTCCATGTCCTGGCTATTGTAAATAGAGCTGCAGTAAACATTGTGGTACATGGGTCTTTTTGAATTATGGTTTTCTCAGGGTATATGCCCAGTAGTGGGATTGCTGGGTCGTATGGTAATTTTATTTTTAGTTTTTTAAGGAACCTCCATACTGTTCTCCATAGTGGCTGTATCAATTTACATTCCCACCAACAGTGCAAGAGGGTTCCCTTTTCTCCACACCCTCTCCAACATTTATTGTTTGTAGATGTTTTGATGATGGCCATTCTGACCAGTGTGAGGTGATATCTCATTGTAGTTTTGATTTGCATTTCTCTAATATTAGTGATGTTGAGCATCTTTTCATGTGTTTGTTGGCAATCTGTATGTCTTCTTTGGAGAAATGTCTATTTAGGTCTTCTGCCCATTTTTGGATTGGGTTGTTTGTTTTTTTGATATTGAGCTGCAGGAGCTGCTTGTAAATTTTGGAGATTGTATCACTCATTTTTCATTTTTGCTAACTGGCAAAAAAATTCTTATTGTCACTTCAATTTGTATTTTCTTGACAACTACTGAAATTAGATAAACATCTATTTATATGGCCATCTACTTACATTTATCATCCATCATCTTGAATTGTCTTGTCTCAACCTTTGCTGGCTTTTTCCTCCTATTGGCTTGTCTTAGTTTCTGATTTGTAGAAGCTCTAAATTCTTGTTGTATCATACATATTTCAATTTTTTTTTTTACTGTTTATGACATCTTTCATCATGAAAAAGTTTTTCATTTTTATTTCATCAAAAACTATTTTCCTTCATAGCTCTATGTATTGTTTGAAGAGACTTTTCTGACACCAAAATTATAAAAATGTTTTCCTCTGTAACATTTTTTTCTAGAGTTATATTTTATGTTTAGCCTCCCACTTTACCTAGAATTTATATCTGCATAGAGTGAGGTAAAGAGCTTCTTCACCCCCCTTTCAACTATCCCTCAAATCACTTAATGAAGAGATAGTAACTATCGAAAGCCCATCCCTTCCCCACTGATGTTAAATGCCAACTTTATCTAATCCTAAATTGCCATATATATATATATATATATATATATGCTTGTTTCTAGACTCTCTATTTAGTTCCAGTGTTCTGTTTCTATTTTGGATCAATAATACATTATTTTAGGTACTATACCTTTTCATAACTCATGTTTCGGTATATGATAGGGCTAGACTCCTCCCCCCACCAATGTTTTTTCTTTTTACGTCTTGGCTCATGTTGTGTATTTTCTCTTCTAGGTTAATTTGTGAATTATCTGTCAATTTTCATTTAAGGAAACCTGAATAAAACTGAATATATGGATGAATTAGTAGAGAACTAAATAACATCTTTAAAATATTGAGCAAGTTCATTCAGGAATATAATATGTATCTACTTATCCAGGAATCTTTTATGTCAATCAGTAAAGTTTTATGGCTGTGCATTTCTTCTTTGTTCATTTAACAATGAGAATGCTGATGTGAATGAGACCTTTTTCCCCCTTATTTTCTAAATAAATACTTTTGATATACAGTAAAGTTGCTGATTTTTATATGCTGATTTTGTATGCAGGCACCTTGTTAAATTGTCTTATAATTCTAACAGTTTTCCAGTATTTCAATAAATATTTAATCATTAAATTACAAATCTGCTATATGCAAGGCCTTGCACTTTGTCAATGGTAGGTAAAAGTGAAGGATAAGGCATGGGTCCTATTCTAGTCAAGGTGGGAGACAAGCAATGGGAAAAATAACAGTAAAAGAATATTCATTCCTAGTATTCATAATGAGCATCAGTAATAATGGATGCTTTCATATTGAATGTGATCATATCACATCTACGAGCACTGTGTTAGGTAACTGAAAGAGGCAACATGGTAGTGTGGTGGGCTTTAGGAGTCAGACACACAAGAATTTGAGACCTACTATTACGTGATCTTGGGTAATTACTTATTCTCTGTGAACCTCAGTTTTTCTAAGCTGCACAATGGAAATAACAACGACTACTTTACAGGGTTGTTGTAAAGATGAAAGGAAATAATGCATGAAAACTGCCTAGCATGGTGCTTAGCACAGGGCTGAAAATCTTAAATGGTTACTATTATGGACAGAGGAATCTAAGGGATACTGGGTACTTTGCAAACTCCAAATAAAAGCTTCCTATTCTAAACTGGACTACAGCAAAGATTAATAAATTTATAAAAGCTAAACTGGATCACATTCCACAGAGAAAGAGTAGCTCTACCAGGCCCCTAATAAGACATATCCTACATTCTCTTCACAATCCAAATACTAACAATGAAGATGACAATATACTTTCTACCCTGCACAGATCAGGAGTGCTGCCTTATCCTGCTTCTGGAATGCCTGTGAGGGGTAAGGTAGGAGCTGATACACTTCGAATGGCCAAGAAAAGCACCCTGTGCAAGGAAGATTGTCTGAGACGAGACATCAGTGGAAGGTGGGAGACATAATAAGAGAAGTTCACAAGATCAAATTTTCTATTCCTGGTATTCCTTCGATGTAAAGGGACCTTTACTAGAACAACAGTTCCAGCTTCTTTCTAACTCTTAAATACTTGGTGAGATCAAGATAAGGACCCGGGTGTACACAGCCCTATACCTTTCCTATCCCTTGCTTTCTTGAGGTTGAACTGCCTACAGGAATCTGCATTCTTTTTTGTTCATGCACCCAGTGTCTTACGGGGCAGCTGTACTGCTCACAGATAAGCCATGCTGTCTAACATCAGCTTTATTAATAATGAGGTGATATTCTGGTCTCTCACGTCTTGCTCCTTTGCCTTATTTCTTAATTTGTTCAGAATTTGGGCAAAGAAGAGGGATGAACCTATTTATTGGCCTGCCTAAAAAAACAAAAGTGTAATAAAGAGCCCTAGAATGAAAAAACTGACCGATACTCAGTGGGAGACATTTAGGATACTCTAGCTAGTTCTAACACATTTGCAGAGTTACTTTTCTTTAAATAAATCTTTCTTCTGCTACATTGTTATTGGCATGCTATCCAATGTACAGATTTTTTTTTTCCTTCAGTTTCCTGGTTGAGACTTGAATCAAGAGAAATGTTATATTCTCATAAATTACACTGGAATATTTTGTTCCACAGGTGTCAGAGGGCCAAGGTGGTAAAATTCCTTACATGAATCACAAAGTTAGATGATATAAAAGGTCTGGGAAGAGCATACCAGTCTGCTTAGGCCTATCACTGCTGTACACTATCACCCTAGAATCCAACAGGTTTGGCTCCATAGAAAAGTCTCCTCATGAACAGTTCTTTACAATTAGTGCAGGATTTTGCCAAAATGCACATACAGCCTCGTGTTCAAGCCAAACTGAGGTCTTGTTTAACTGTAATGTAACATTTTATTGGATTGGTATTTGAAATATATAAATAAAAATGGTATCAAGACAGGAAGTCAAACCACAATTGTTATTTTATTTCTATTTACATTTTATTGCTAAAAATGCTCCAACATGAGGTAATGTTTTTCACATTATTTAAAAATTTTTAACTATAGACAAAAAATGTTATTTATAACAGAATAATGCTATTTTAAAACGTAACAGAATATAACTAATACATTCAGAAAAGAATAAAAGAGGCAAAACAAACCTTAGAGACTTACCAGGTGTGTTACTGAGCTGCATATTTTTAATTCTTTCATTTAATAATTGCTTCTCTGGCACCAAATAGATAAGCTTATTTTGATATTCCTTATAAAAAGAAAAAGAAACTGTAATGTTGTCTAAGAATTTTCTGAAAAATGTTAAAACATGATTTAATCACTCTTGAAACTTAGTATAGGAATAATGCATAGAATAATATGTAAATTGCTTACAACTTATGGATAAACTAAAATGGAATTAAATGATGTATTTATTTATTTATTAAAGACTTAAAACTCAAAGTGGTAAATGCCCAGATATTGTATAAATATTAAGCAGAATTTAACCAGATGTTAAGCACAGTTTTAGGGAGTCCATGAGATTCCTGATATTATACAAGATTGTGTATATCTACATGCCTTTAGGAAGGATGTCTATCAGAGGCTCAAAGGGGTTCATGACCCCAAAAGTGAAAAACACTTTATTAGGAAGAGTTATTAATAACTGCTCATGTTTAAGGACAATTCAGCAGCAAAGGACTTACCTGAAGTTCCTGTTGAAGCTGCCTGATTTCCATAATTTCCAGGTCACACTGCTTATCCAGAACTTCCAGCTCAGTCTTTTGAGTTTGCTTCCTGAGTCGGACGTCTTGAAGTCTGCTTGAGATCTGCTGATGTTTGCCATTCTATAGGAAGAGAAACATATGGTAACATAAAATGCTAATAGGAAATGTTCTTATCAAGAGAACAATATTTTTATTTAAATTTTAAATGTCATTTATCATTTATACTCAGTCTAAGATAAATGTCTAAAACCAAGTTAACTCAAGAGAGTTATTAGCAGGAAATGTACCACTGTGAGTATAAGAGCCTATTATGTTAAGATGAGAAAGCACAAACATAACACACTGAATTTTTTTCTGAACTCAGCATTTAGGCACTAATTCATAATATTAAAATATAAACAATCTCTTAGAATAATAAGGAGGAATAAGTGTGTGCATATGACAATTAGCATTACATTCTCTGAACTTCTATTTCTATCCTCAATGCTGCCATCTAATTCTTCTAATTAAACAGTGTACAGGAGGGCCTTTTGGGGCCACACTACTCTTCTCCTATACCAATATTCCTTTCCCCTTGTTCTAAGAAAAAAGAAAAAAACAGAACAAAAAACAGCAGGATTCTCAATGGAAGCTAATAAGAAGGGTGAGGTGTTATGAGCTGAACTGTGTCCTCCACAATTTATATGTTGAAGTCCTAACCCTCAGTAACCTCAGAATATGACTGCATTTGGAGATAGGACGTTTAAAGAGGTAATTAAGATTAAATGAAGTCTTATGGGTGGGCCCTACTCCAATCTGACTGGTGTCCTTATAAGAAGAGAACATTTAGACACAATAGAGACAGCAGAGATGCACAGGCAGAGAAAAGACCACATGAGGACATGGCAAAAGGCAGCCATCAGCAAGCCAAGGAGAGAAGCCTCAGAAGAAATCGAACATGCTGACACCTTGATCTTGGACTTCCAGCCTCCAGAACTGTGATAAAAATTGCCACCTGGTCTGTGGTATTTTGTTATGGCAGCCTTAGCAAATAAAGTGGGGTGAGGAAAAATGAGGTTCCTGGTTAAAAATCACCAATAATGAAAGTTTTTACTGAAAAGTATGTTTCATATTTGAGAAATACACGCTGAAGGGAATATGCTGTGTCCACCCTGGATATCATGTTATTATCTTCAGCAAATATAAGTATAGGCCCTGGACCTTTCCAGACTCTACACATTAATGTATGCTACTGCTTGGTGTGTTACCCCAGTTCTTGGGGGGAAAACAATCAAAAGGTTTCCTCCCATTGTATTTTTAAGGAAAAACACACAGTCAAGATAACGGTTCAGACAGATACCCAAGTAGCTACACAAAGCAGTTAAAGTTTTTCGGACTGTTTTGTATGTAGTACTATGGCATGATTAACAACTGTGGTATGCTTTCCTATTCATTTGAAGGCATAAAATAGTATCTTTCTGATGAAAGATATTGTGATTTTTAAAAAAAATGTAATTCAATTCATCAACCAAATAAAACATTAGACTACAATTAAACAAGATGTAAATATGGCTCTACTACATAGCTACACATGCATTTTTTGCAAAACCTTACTGTATAATCAGGTCAGGCTTATGGGATTACAAGGTCATAGTAGAATAGTATGCCTTACTCAGACCCTTTCTATCTTCTCACTTTGCATTTCAAGCAAAGTTTTTTTAACAGATACTCTGACATCTGATGTGTAAAAACTGAGAAGCATAATGGCCAATATTTGTTAACAACCATAGTCTTTTAGAACTGAAAGGAATCCTAAGAGATCATTTAGGTCAGCAGTTTCCAGTCATTTTTTCTTTTTAGCAGTAGAATCCCTTTTTCCAAGCAAATTTTAGATAAAACTCCAATAAAAGTACAGCCGATAAATGTGGCGATTCTCTGTTGTGAAATGTGGGACGAAGAAGTGGGGAGAGGAGACGCTGTCCTAGCGCCTAGGCTCTCCTCTCCCCCTTCTGGTTATTCCTCTGCAGACCACCTTCCAGAGACCTTGCCCAAGAGTACCTTGTTTATCCACATCTGAACTAAGACCACAACATAATTCTCAGCATTTCGAGTCACTATCCTTTTTTAGTAAACTATACTGTCTAAACTGTTAAAAAGCACATATGAAAATATGACTATTTAATTACATTAAAACATAACACATTCATGAGGTAGATTAAAAAAACAGTAATATTTTTCAACAGGTAACTCTAAGCATCATTCAGATAAATTTCACTTAAACCTATAGCCATACCAGTGCTTCCAACTCGAGATGAAGGCTTTTCTTTTTAGAGTTTAACCTGACAATTTCTTCCTGTTCTCTATTCCTTCGATTGAGAAGCTCCTGTCTACGAATTCTCTCCCATTCTAAACGACGTTGTCTTTCAAGTTCTTGTTTTGCTGCCTGAAAATAATGAATTAAAGTTAATTTTTAAATTAACAATTTTGCCTCATTCAAAAACTGATGGAATGACAAAGTAAAGATCAGGCAGCATTTAGCACTGAGTGGGCTTGAGTTTCTAAGGGTAACTGGGCAAACCTAGTTTTATCAATGGGCCTAATCTAAAGACTTCCACAAAAGCAAATTCATCCACCAGATTTTCTGATTGCTTCATAGGGCCATCCTCTTGCTGTAGTTACTTTTCCCTTAATAAACAAAAGGATGACTTCAGGGCTTCCCTGGTGGCGCAGTGGTTGAGAGTCCGCCTGCCGATGCAGGGGACACGGGTTCGTGCCCCGGTCTGGGAAGATCCCACATACTGCGGAGCAGCTGGGCCTGTGAGCCACGGCTGCTGAGCCTGTGCATCCGAAGCCTGTGCTCCGTAACGGGAGAGGCCACAACAGTGAGAGGCCCGCGTACCGCAAAAAAAAAAAAAAAAAAGGGATGACTTCATAAATGCAAATGTTAGTAGGAATAACTGTACCTTTATTCTGTCATCAGGGAAGAAAAATATTTTATTTACCTTATTTCAGTGCCACTGTAATTTACTGTGGTCCACGCACAGCCCTTGAAAACACAACCAGGCCTCCCAGGGACCCCACACAGCACCAGTTTTCCCAAAGACCTGTGCAAGCCCACCCTCGTGATCCCTCTCATGGCCTTCAATTCCCCACTCTCTTCTTTCTGCCTCTCCAATTACTTGGCCTTTCACTCTGGATCCTAAGCTTACTTTCGTTTAAGGACCTGATCACACTGACTTCTTCCTCTGGCTCCTCACTCAACTCAGCTTTGCAACCAATCTTGCACTGATTGAGGTATCACCTGCAGACATGCTTTCTCTACCAGCTGCCAGCCCTGAAACCCCTCACAAGCAAGGACCCTCTATCTCTCCACAGGAGAAGGAAGATTCAGATTTGTACAGGGTAAGAATGAACGAATGATGCTGAGAAAAAGCACAACAAAGATTACCATTTTTTATCAAATGAAATGTAGCCACTTACTAAATGAAATGATTTTCCTGGGAAATAAAATAACTTAAAAAAATAACCTCTCGTCTTTCTATCTCTTTTCTCCTTTCTTCCTCCCGTTGTCTCTCCAATTCCCTCTGCTTCTCCAAGCGTTTTTCTAATTCCAGTTGCTTCTTCCATTCTTGCTCTTGTAACTCTCTCTGTTTCCGTTCCCACTCTTCCTTTTCCTTCTGAGCTTTGCGCTCTGCCTCCCTCTGCTGCTGCTCCATCATGGCCTGGCGTCGCTTCTCCAGTTCCATGTTCCCCCGCTCATAGTTGGCTTTCCGCTTGTCCTCGAACGTAACTAGATAAGGTATATTGTAAGCATTCTTCAACATCAAGCCTAATGAACCTGTAATCTAGTTTCAACGTCCTCATGCCTCGTGATCACGTGACTGCTATTTCTCTGTGGATACTTCTCCGAAGGATAATTTTAACTCAAATGTAAATAGTAAAATGTTTACTTTCTTATAAGAATATTCATTTTTGGAAAACAAATCTCTAAGTTTGAGTCCATCCAAGAGAAAAATAATTTTACTATTCCTGCCAATGAAAATGCTTTTCAATTTTTTCCTCAGCATTTTCTTCAAGGATAACCAAAGTTGTATGGCTATATATTTGTTATATTTGGTATATGTCATTAACTTTTTAATATTTTAAAATACCTACACATGTACTTTTTCAACCAGTATTTAAACTTTTTTTAAAGCTCAAGATTTCGTTACAAAGCTTGCTATAATGATTTTTCCAAAAGTGGGAGAAACACTTTAACTAGGACACCTAATACATACACTCTTGCCAAATATACATACCTGTCTCTTCCTCTCAGTTTTGACTATCTTAATTTTACTGATGTTGAAATCCATCCCATTCATCAAATAGTGTCTCATACAGCATATAAAATATTAAGAATTTAAAAATTCTAAATATTCATTTATATTTCATGGTAAAATTTAAGAGAATTCACAATAAATATACAACTTGGACACTCGATGCTACCTGGTAATTTTTTCTGAGGTTCCTCTTCTTGTATTTTCTGATATGAAGGCAGAGTTCCATTAATGGAATCAATTTGCTTTCCTCCTCTAAGAAAAGCAAACAACAAATAAATTTAGCATCATGAGATCTGAGAATTTTTAGACCAGACTATATAGACTACCACTGACTAGAGCAATTTAATATTTAGAATGTAATTAAAGGTATTTAAAATATAGTGTGGTCTATAGTTACACTGTACAGCAGTATATGGATTATCAAGCCAGAGAGATGTGGATTCAAATCATGGTTCAGCCAATTGCTATTCTTGGGTAAATTTATTCTTAATCTCTTTACGCATCAGTTTCCTTATCTATGGTGTGGTGAAAATACACACCTACTTCTAATATCTACTCTCTTCTCAGTGTAACTCATTAAATACCAAAATCAAATGGCAATGTAAATGTTCGATTTTCCATGAAACTAGAGCAGAGGCCTCAGGAAATCCCAAAGTAATAATCATGTCTGCCAAACATGATCGAAACAACACCCCTTCATCTACAGAGGCACTCACCTAAAAGACGGAGGGACGAGCTCCGGAGGTAAAGTCAGTGGCAATGGCTGTCCAGCTTTGGCCATATCAGTGAGGTGCATTGCAAGGATAAACTCCTCAGCTTTTAGCTGCCCATCACCATCAATGTCAGCCAGAGTCCTAAAGAAAATATGAAAATTCACAACTAAGAAAGTCTATTTAGAGTAAAATATTTTCAGAAGAGTTCAATTTTTTATTTTTAAAACAAGAATAATGACAGTAGAACAGCTGGGTTAACACATTTTAGTGAAAAGTAAATACACACAGAAAAGTGAGCTAATTTTTACCCTTAATTTTCATATCACAAAAGAGAGGGAAGAAACGTTGAAATGGAAAGGGAAATATTCCTTCTGAAAAGGTGGCTTGTCTTGGTACATGGTTAATTCACCCATCAAATCACATTTAGCTCCACATTAAAAATGAGATATTCTCTAATTCTCCATAGAAGGCATTATATAAAAGCAAACAAGTTTTACTTGTAAAATAATTAAATGCCAAATTCTTGAGGATAACATTTTACAAAGCAATTTTATTTGCTTACAGGTTTGCATTAATTTTCACATGGCCACTTTTATGGAATGCTTCTGAGTCACAAACTTTTACAGAAACAGTATAACAGAAAATGTATAGTTAAAAATCATAATCAACGGGCAAACTCACCAAATAGTAGCTAGCTGAGTTTGAGAAAGGTTTGACTGAAGAAGGGCATTTCTAGCTTGAAAACCTGATTGTGTGAGAAAAAGCATAAAAAAATTCTTTAGCCTCTTAAAGTCATGCAAACTTAAGTAGCTGTACCCTTGAAATAACACTGCTGCTACCCTGGGATAGCATCGGCTTTTACCATGCACCAGACACTGAGCATTCAGTAGTCATCAAAACAAACACATTCCCTGGACCAAGGAGTTTAAAGTCTACAGTTAGTAGAATCAAGTGCTCCCGTGTCCTTTCAGAAGATAATGGTACACACAAGTGACTGACACGAAGTACTAAGCCAGCGACACAGAGTATTAGAGGCCAAGCTCTCAAAGCACAGCTTCCTTAAGCATTTTCAGATATTCTCTTATCTCTCTGATCATTCCTTCGTCTCTACTCTTCCTCTTCTAAATGACCTGTAAATGCTGGCATTCTTCACGGATCTATCCTGGGCACTCTTTTCTCTCTGTGCATTCATATCCATTTCTATGACTTTAAGCAGCACCTAGAGGCTGAGGATTCCCAAATGTACATCCACAGCCCAAACCTCTCCTCTAAGTTTAGACTTCTATATCCAACTGAAAAATCAATGTATGTATTTTATAAGCATATCAAACCAAATACATATAAAACTACTCTTTCAATCCCCATCCAGGCCCCTCTTCCTAATCTTCACCCAAATCATTCTTCCTCAGTCCTCCCTTCTCTATGAATGGTATCACAATCCATCCAGTGGCTCAAGCCAGAAATCAGAAAGTCCCCCCTGAGCCCTCCCTCTCCTGTACACCCATATCCAACATCAAGTCCTACAGTTCTACATCATTGCATGTCTAGGTCCTTCTCACCTGTGAAGCCGATATCTAACGTCACCTTCTCAGAAAGGCCTTCTCTGTCCACCCTACCATTCAATACATTTCCTGCTTTTATCCTTTATATCTCATATCACAATTTGTAATGTAACATTTGCTTGTTTACCTGTTTGTCTATTTCCCTTATTATGCTAAGTTCTATGAAGACAAAAGCCTTGACTGTTTTATCCACTAACGTATACCCCACACCTAGTAAATAGATGCTTAATAAATATTTGCTAAAGTAATGAAGAAAATTGTAATCCAAAATTATCCTCTATCTAAGGTGCAATGGGGGCTTACTTATGTGATAGCAACTGATAATAACAATAGCTAACACTCATTGAATGCTTACTATGTATGGTAAACTGTTCAACTTCTTTTCTCTCCCTCAGTGTGAGAAAACAAAAATACGTCTCTGTAACAGGCTCCTAATCTTCAATGAATATATTCCAGAACAGAAAATCCCTCTCTGCTTCAGAGGAGCGTTCACTCCTGGTGAGTTTGTCTGTGGCTTTCTGACCATGATGAAGCCTGAGGCTTCTCTAGGGAAGGTCACCTAGTCAATAAAGCAGGTGCAACACCTCCCACTCTCAGATGCCTAAGCCACAAATGCCAGAAGAGTCAGCCCTACCCTGCGTTTAGCCTGAGTCAAGGACTCTCGAAACAACTCTGCACAGAAGAGATACAACTGCCAGTTCTTCCTCAGCAACAACTTGCACTACAAAGCCAGCACCGATGCCGTTAAACCCACTGCTTCACTGAGCTTTGAACACAGAGATCTGGATAACCAAAGCTACATATTCTATATGGAACAACCTCAAATATACCACATATTATAACAAGCAATCAAATGTTTATATTATATAATTTTAAAATCTTTTCCATTCTTTTTTTAATCTGGCCACTTAATAGAAATCACATAAAGGAAACACACTGGAAATAGCTCACAGCCTCACTCAATTAATACTTCTCAATAGATTTCATATAAAAAGTAAGATTTGAGGAGGTTTTTATGTTAAAAAGAGGATTCTTCCAATAAAAAAATGGCAGGCTATTTCAAACCAAGAAAGGTTCTATAACTAAAGTTTCAGCTCTTGGACAAAGATAACAAAGCAGACTCCTCGCACTAGGCAACAGAGCAAACAACAGGAAGAAGGGAGGGAATGCAATGGTTAAAAGTGCACTGGCGGAAGGCTTAAATGTGTGCAGGCCATGTGAGTAATACAGAGGCCAAAGAGAGGCAGCAGAGGAAGCTGCACTAAGGAAGCTCACTCGAGCATGCACACTACTGGTCTGCCAACACTTTGGATATCCTATTTCCTGCGCCTAAAATGCTAGTCCCCCGACTCTCTACCAGGCAGTCTATTTATCCTCTAAGATCCAGCTCAAATGACACCTCTCCTGTGAAACGCTCTCTTACATCCTCAGCATTAGTCACTTTCTCATCCGTATTAATTACAGCACTTTTAAACCACCATTCACTGAGATTATGTGACCTATACTATGGGCTCTTTAAAGACATGGGACATGTCTTCTTGTCTGCATTCCAGTGTCATACTGAGTGCCCAGAAGATATGTGACTCAGGAAATATTTGAGTCAATGAATCAATCTAAATAAATCATGACTGAGGGTTTATGGGGAAGAGAGGAGGAAGAACAAGAGGGAAAAATTAGACCACTAACTGCTACATTCACTGAACAAAGCATACCACATAAGTCTAGGTTAGCCCTGTCCTCATATACGTGGGGCTCATGCTCAGTTTCAAGACACCAGAGACAACTTCTTCTTTCAAAGAAAATCAATCCTTCCCTTAACTACCGATATATAGCTTTACTCTTGTAAGTCTAAGAATAATAACATTTTCTGAAAACACAATACACGCCCTTCATGCAATGTGTCACATACAAATAAAGTAACATTAAGGGAACATTTCCTCACATTTGGCTCCCCACTGCCCTTCATACTGCAACACAAACCCACTTTTGTTTATACTCTATGTTTGCAGTACATACACAAAGGGTACTAATTTTAGGTGTACTGATCAGTGGATTTTTACATGAGTATGCACACATGCAACTAACACCCACCTCAAGATACAGAATGTTTCCAGCACCCCGGAAGGTTCTAACATGGTCCCTTGTCCAACAGAGTAACTACACTATTCTGATTTTTATCACCATCAATTCAGCTTCCTGTTCTTCAACTTCATATAAATGGATTAAATATTATGGATCTTTTGTGCCAGACTTCTTTGACTCATGCAACATTTGTGAAATGATCCAAGTTGTTGCATGTATCAGCAGTTCATTCATTTTTATTGCTGCAAGGTATTCTGCTAAAGAAATACACCACAATTTATGTATCCAATCTCCTGTCGATGGACATTTAGGCTACTTATTTTTTGGATGTTGTGAATGAAGCTGCCATGAACACTTCTGTACATGTCTTTTTAGTCCACTTCTGTTAATCTGAAAAAAGAAACTTCTTCAATGCAAAATGCAGGGCCCAAAGAAGTTCATTTTTTCAAATATGAGAATTGTCTGACTTTATGTTAATCTTTTTTTTTTACTTTATGTTAATCTTAAATACTATAGTTTGAATATAATTTCACAGAATCTAAGATGCCATTGATTATAAGATACCCCATTATTTTAAGTAACACTAAGAAGGAAAAATCACTGCCAAAAAAAAAAAAAAACATGACACAATGCTAAGATACCACTGATGATAATACACATCCCAATTTCAGAGATGTTAAATCCCAAAAAAAAAAAAGATTACTTAAAAATATAGTATAGTTCCACATAATTTAACAAAGTTACAGAAATTTATAGTTCTTATATAATATTTGATACATATATAGTATAGTTGTAAGTTATGAAGTATACTAATAAAAGTCACCCATTAAACTACTATACAACTTAAGAACTAGATCATTACTAAATTCTTTGAAGCTATCTGTGTTCCCTGATTTTATCTCCATGCCTCCCACAGAAAAGGCAACTACTATACTGATTTTTTTGTGTATAATTCTCGTTTTTTTTAAAGATTTTACCACATAGATATGTATCTTTAAAGAAAATATTGCATATTGCGTATTAGCTTTTCCAATCAATTCCAAAAGTTTTATTGCTCCCTTGCCCCAGTGCACAACTAGAGACCCCATACTCCTATTTCATATACTGCTTTTCATCCTCCAAACATGTCGTGTACTTTTTGCTCTTAGGATTTCTTCCTTGTCACCCTCAAATGCCCTCACCTTCAATCTCTATCTGAATCCTAACTTTTTTCTTTCATGATAGGGCTTCAATGCTCCCTTCCTAAAAGATGTTTTATCTTATTTCTTCAGTATTAATATCTCCTATTCTATGTTCCCTAGCACTTTAAAGCTCTATTATTTTTAAACACTCATTTTACTCTGTCTAAACTATAATTCATTGTTAAGTGAAGAGAGAGGCAAAAGTTAGACGATGGGAATTCTACTTGCCTATTACCCTCTGTTTATGTCCCCCTTCACTATCCTCAATTAGTGAAGTTTGGATGTTTGTTCTAGCATGGACTCAAATGTTCTATGGGGATCTCAGGTCAGGTTTTATGGCTACATTTGGGTTGGAGCTTTAAAGGGGAACAATGCTCACATGAGGTGTTCGGAAGGACAAGCAGAGAAAGAACCAATGAGGAAGGAGACTCTCAGGGAAACTGAGCTGAAGCTTAGTGCTATACTCTCTTATCACATGAAGTTCTCCATTCACTGCATTGGAGGATGAGGTTTGACCTTCTCAAGGGAGAGGTCTTCTTTCCAAAAAGCTGGGTGTGCTCAACTTGATTATAAGAACTTTGAACTCTTACACAACTTAAACATTATTTGTATTTATCAAATGCCTGCTAAATTTTTTGGATGTTAAAATTTTAAATGAGCTACAAAATACAACTTCAAATAAAATTTCTTTAATAAAAGTCCATATAAAATCATAACTCTCTCACATTCTTAAGCACCGTATGCCACTTACCTGAGAGGTATCCACTCATGCTTTTGTCAAGACTATTAAATTTTTGCCGATATTTTAATCTTGAAGGCTGAGGAACTGCCCACTCTGAGGTCCCAGTCTTGGGTGAGTTCCCTGAGAGGGAAGCAGTTGAGGAAGTTGAGCTGTAACAAAATTTATTTAAAATTTTTGTTACTAAATAAAATACGTTTAGTTAAGTCAGAGACAATAAGAATCATACCTTCTATAATATAACAGTAATTACTTTTATACTTGATACTGAAAAAATTCAATCAATTATCGTTATTCTTAGGAAAGCAAATACCATATGAAGTACAAAACTACCATATACCAAGAATCTACTATGTGCCAGGCCCCACATTGTGCTAGGGTTTTCACAAATATTATTTCTAATCCTCATGACAAACTTAAAAAGTATTACTGTCTTATGGCTCAGTGATGTTGAGAAAAACAAGGTCACACAATCAGTGAGTGTTTAAACAAGGATGCAGACATTGTTCTTCTGGGTCATTGCTTTAAAGAGTATTATTGTGATTTATACGAGTGGTGATGAATGAACATTGATGCTTTTGTGCTTTCTGAAATTTTAAAGATACTCAATCAGCAGCTTTTGCTCGACAAATAATAATGTACAATGATTATGAGATGTTTTGAGAAATATTTTTGAAAGAAAAATGTAGCTTTGTGCAAAAAATTGATTGATTAAAAATACAGAATATTTTTAGTTTACATAAGATATATTTTTCAAAAGTAAAATACCACAGACAGTTAATAATTCTTAAATAAAATTATTTTATGTGGATTACAAATAGTAAATTTACCAAGTGTTTACATTTGGCCACTATAAAGTAAAACCTGGATAAGCTCAGAGCTTTAAAAAAAAAAAAAGTCTTTTGTTAAATACTCCTTATTGAAAGCCTAAAAAGTTGGAAGTTTTAAGTATTCATACCTACTGGATCCTAAATCAATCAGAGACTGGGCTTTCTGTATACTAGCACCACCAAATCCTCCCATCATCAGACTGTAAGACGACGTATGAGGCAATGCTAAAAAAAAAGAGAAAAGAAAAAGGTTCATACCAAACAATTTCACAAAGTATGAAGGAAATCTATCTATTGGGATGCAAATATAAGTTTCTTCATAATAAAATACCGAGTCATCAGAAACAAAGCACTTACTTGAAGAAGAATAAGGAATGGATAAAGGCTGAATGAGACTGGCGGTTCCATTTGGTAATGATGAAGTGCTAACAGAAGGCACTAGGGGAGCAGGCATCATTAGGGGAGGACGGGTGGTCCCTGAAGTCGCAGAGGACAAGGGAGTTGCTATGTGTGCGACCGGAGGCAATGACTGAGGAAGGGACAGATTGGGCATGCTTCCCATTCCTAAGGACAAAACAGAACACATTCCCCAGTGCTGCTAAACCAATTATAAAACACATGACAGAAAACAAGTTCACAGTACAGTGAGCAACTGCTATGTTACAGAAACACTGTTGGCAAACTAGTTTTAAAAAGTTCACTAAAGCAGCTTGGACCCAGTGCAGTGCAGGAGGTAAGCTACTGCTTTTAATATCAATATTCTGACCTGTGTGAACTAAGCGAATGCCTACTAAGGAGTTAAAAATTCTCTTCTAGTATCATGAATAAAACTAAAGAGCCTTTTCCAACTAAATATTAGTATCCTCAATGAGAGAATGTATTACCTGATCAAATGTGGGGTTTTGTGTAGGGATAATAAATACAGTGTTGTTGAGTTCACACACACACACACACACACACACACACACACACACACTCACTCCCCAAACTCTCCCCTCCCCTGTAAAGGATGTTCTAAATACTGCATACTTTAAGAGAACCATTTATGCACACACACTACGTGCAAGAAGGAAGCATGCCACGTTTCAGTTTTCTTATATGTAACACAATACATATGGATTCAAGGACAATTCTTTAAAAGGAACAAAGTGATGACTCATTTGTTTACTAACTGCAGAATATGAAGTACACTATATAAATACGGTTACACAAGGATTTGATGTTATCTCTAGAATTCACTGCAATAGTGAAAGAATTTAGTATTTTAAGGTCTAACATCTAGAGTGGAAGAACATGTTTCTGATACATAGACATATCTAATTGAATGTTCTGTTCCAATGAGTGCTTCTCACAAATAATAGGAAAATGGCTAATCAAAATTAATGGAAAACTAGTTACCTCTGATGAATATGCAAATTAAATAGCACGAAGTCTCCAACTTTTAGCCCTAAATTTAGCTGGCTAATTAACCTTTAAATTAAAGAAATTTCTACTTATGTATAACTTTAAATTACCCCCCAAATGAAACCATTTCGAGTTTAAATTGTTCACAGTTTTGTTATGCATACAGAGTATAGAGGAAACTAATTAAGAATAGTATTTAGGCTCAGCTATAACTAGCAGGATCATATAATTTATCATCCAACTGGGAATTATGAAAGGGAACACTAACCAGACTAGATGCCAGGACAACAGGCATAATCACAACTGTCCCTGGAAAACTGGGACACATGGACTCCCTAGCTATGACAGCGAACTTAACATTTCTAGTCTCAGACATGAAAGTTAACTTGGAGTCTGGGGACTGTCATTTTATGCCAACAAATCCTTTTCTGATTCTCAAATATTATGCCTAGGAATCAAGTTTAACTATCAAATGCATCTAATTAAATTAATAAACACATACCAAAACGAGCAGAAATTAATGGAGAGAACATAGGAGGTTGTTTCATAATAGGGGGAAGAACCACGGGCAACTGTTGGCCTTGAAGCTTTAGTTTGATGAGTTTCATAGCTATGGAGAACTCTTGCTGATCCATCTTCCCATCCTTGTTCAGGTCTGACAAAGCCCTAAAAGGACAATGAGGGCGGTAGATTTGTTTTGATGTATTGAGCTCCCCTGATTTTAAGAGCTCAAAGTCACTCTTTTATTCAGGATGGAACAGGGCCCTCCTCACAGAACCTGACAGCAGATCAAACTAATGCATCTGCTACTTAGTTTGGAGGGTGACAGATTGTTATTCAGGGTCAACATTACTTTTGAGGAGGATGATAAAATGGAAACAACGACATAGCATTTACATGTAGATCATCACTTAATTAAATATGTGTATGTGTATAACAAAACACTAAAACCTGTACATTAATATACACTGACCAAAGATAGTATCTAATAAAATACTATCAGTCTATATAGTATCTAGATACCTTTGGGATGAATTCCACCAGTGCAGATGGAAGGAAATTATACAAGAGTATAACCACTGTAAACAATTTATTCATTTGTTCAAGTATTTACTGAATGCTTGCTACGTGCCTGGCACTCTGCCAGGCATGGGGATATTCTGAATGGAAAGAAGGATGGAGTAGGGGTTGATGTTTATTGTAAATACATTAAAAACCCAAAACCTTAGATATTATAAAGAACAATTTCTTTAAGGTAGGAATAAGGGAAGGGAGGGCTAATGTGGGGTTTATAGATGATGAAATAAATGAAACAACTACAAAATAACAGAATGAAGATCAAGACTCTTGCCAAATTGTAAAGAAGTGTTTTTTTTAATAGAAAAGCACTTAGAAATTTCCTTTCCTTAGAAATTCTAAGGAAATTAGAAATTTATCCTATAGAACAAAACCCCAATTGATTTTTAGTCATTTACTCAATAAAATTTATTTTCTAAAAAGCTGAAGAAATACTCTTATTTTAATTTTTTGCGGTACGTGGGCCTCTCACTATTGTGGCCTCTCCTGCTGCGGAGCACAGGCTCCGGACGCGCAGGCCCAGCAGCCATGGCTCACGGGCCGAGCCGCTCCGCGGCACGTGGGATCCTCCCGGACCGGGGCATGAACCTGTGTCCCCTGCATCGGCAGGCGGACCCTCAACCACTGCGCCACCAGGGAAGCCCAGAAATACTCTTATTAACAACAGACTACAAGTAAAAACAACTTTATGTTAACACTAAGTATTAAAAACAGAACAAAGTCAGACTACCAGAAAGTTAAGCTCATCTACAAAAGAAAACATTTTACCATATTTCAGCTAAAACAGGAGCTGGCAGGCCTGACTGTAAGAAAAAGGTACGTGCTTGATCACCTGAAGACAATAAAAAAAAAATCAAACAGCGTATTAGTAAGTGGAATTACTTTGATGCCTCTGAATAACAATAATGGCCAATAATAACAATGTTATTGATTTATTTTAATTACAATTATTATTTTTTATAAATTGATTGTTGATTGATTGATTAGCTGCATTGGTCTTCTTTGCTGCACGTGGGCTTTCTGTAGTTGCAGCAAGCAGGGGCTACTCTTCTTTGTGGCGCGCGGGCTTCTCATTGCGGTGGCTTCTCTTACTGCGGAACACAGGCTCTAGGCGTGCGGGCTTCAGTAATTGTGGCACACAGGCTCAGAAACTGTGGCTCGCGGGCTCTAGAGCATGGGCTCTAGAGTGGAGGCTCGGTAGTTGTGATGCCCGGGCTTAGTTGCTCCGTGGCATGGGGGATCTTCCCAGACCAGGGCTGGAACCCGTGTCCCCTGCATTGGCAGGAGGATTCTTAACCACTGTGCCACCAAGGAAGTCCCTAATTACAATTATTAAAGAAAAATTATTTATATTACTTTAATAAGACTTAGAGGTTTTAAAACAAAAATGTCACAACTGAAGTTATATATGCATTAATCAGTGATGAAAGATTACATTATTCATCTTAGTTTTTCCTCATAATTAGGGTCTTATTTGATAATACACCTATCTAATAAAATTTATAGTTAAAAACACTATTCCCTAGAAGAGCTCTAATTAAAAAAAATACAAGGTTTGGGAAAGATACTCCTCATGGGTGTCTGATATGTCTGATATGTCCTGCTGTGTATGCCAAGAACGTAAGATCCTAACTGCTCTTTACCTGGATCATGTCTCAGAGTTGGGTTTGCAGTGAGCTGTCTTGAAGGATGAGGTAATGTTTCCCTCTGGGACAAAGAATAAGCTTGCTTACTGCTTGCTGAAAAATGGTGGGTTCCCTGAAGTCCTGTGTTCCTCTTCTATAACAACCACCGCATGTGCAGCATCCTTCTGGCCCCTCTGCCTGGCCCCTATGTGACTCAAGGGACGAGGGAAATGGACAGAAATATGCCGGTGCTCATGCTACCAGCTGTGCCATTAGAAAGAGTGTCCTTGGTCTCTGACTCAGGAATTCTGGGTCTTCTGCCAGCATCCATGAGACAGTAACAGACCAAATTATTACCTTGTAAGTAGGGTAATCAAATCCCAACCCGGATACCAGGTAAGGTAGTTTTTATTACTGAAGTGCAAATAACATTAAACTATAATGTTTAAGAGGATGGACTCCAAAGTCAGACTGAAAGGTTTCCAAGCCCAGATCACCACTAACCATCTCTTGGCAAGTTACAGAACACCTCAAAGTCTCAGTTCTATCATCTTTAAATACAGACAACGACAGGGCAACGTCACCGGCTTGTTGTGAAGGTTAAAGGAGATAGTACATTTAGTATAGTATCTGAAATACAGTACAGATTTGGTAAATATTAGCCATTATATTTACTACTACTGTAAATAAAGCCCTAAGGTGCTTTAGCATAGAAAAGAAAGTTTCACTTATAGAAAAAAATTTGAAAGACACACCTAAATTAATCCTCTTTTGGTTCTGGGGGACTTCTTGCAAAACAAGGGCTATAGCATCAACAATCAATGCTTATAAAGCCTCCCAAAGACAGAGGGCTAAATGTTAGGAAAACAGATTCCAGAAAAAAAAATTCTAGATTATTTTCAAGAAAACTGATCTGATATATATATTTCTACTAGGTTTTAGTAACACTGATCATTATACTAGTATCTGGCACAACATATTAAGAACACATTAATAAATTTGCTTAGGGAAAAAAGTCTCAACTACCTTGAGAAATAAATGGAAAACTTTCCAGATATAAGGTTAAAATGTGAAACTGGACAATTAAAGTTTAGGATCAGGAAAAGATCTTCTATTATGCCAAATCCAAAGACAACAAATTAAGATGGTTCCGGGTAAAATAAGAAAGTCACATTTTAAAAAAATTCTAGAATTCGGATTGATATGAATTTTATCATTAAATAATACAAATTGATGGCAGTCAAATTAAAACTAATTATAAGATACTACATGAAAAGGAGCATAATTTACAAATAAAATATAAACACAAACCTGTTATGTAACCTCCTGAGGGTTTGAGGTTATCAAACTGCTTGTCATGCTTAGTCCGTTCTTCAGAGGTAATAGCCCACATGTTTGGCCCTCCTAAAACATAAATGAAAGAAAAAGATTTTATAATGTATACACGAGAATACTTAAATACAATTCCAAAATGTAAACAAGAATCACAAATATCCATTTAATGACAGTACTTAATACTGAAGTGACACAAAGAGGAAAGCTCTATCATAACCATACATAGCATGGCCCTAAGGCTTTTCACTCACTCACCCAGTTAACATCTACTTGAACAATTACTGTGTACAACTCACTGGAAGTGGGCAACAAGCTAAATACTGGAAATGAAAAGATGAATAAAGTATTATTCCTATCCTCAAGCAACTCTTACTCTAGAAGATGACTACCAGCATTTACAATGTTAACCTGTGAAGCATCCTAAGCAGAAATACATACAAAAAGCTGTGCTAGGGCTTCCCTGGTGGCGCAGTGGTTGAGAGTCCGCGTGCCAATGCAGGGGACACGGGTTTGTGCCCCGGTCCGGGAGGATCCCACGTGCCGCGGAGCGGATGGGCCTGTGAGCCATGGCCGCTGAGCCTGTGCTCCGCAACGGGAGAGGCCACAGCAGTGAGAGGCCCGTGTACCGAAAAAAAAAAAAAGCTGTGCTAGTACTGAGTCAGAAGCATCAATGATGAGCTAACAGGAAAGGTAAGACCAAGGCACAGCCTTGAAGCTTGGCTTTAATTTTGCCATGTGAAGAGGTGGGATAAGGGCATTTCATACAAAAAGGGCATAGCATGAGAAGTCAAGGCATGTTCAAGACACTGCAACTGCACTGAGTAGACTAATAGCTAAAGCACCACATGAGTGTGGGAAAGTTTGCAGTACGCGGGCCTCTCACTGTTGTGGCCTCTCCCGTTGCGGAGCACAGGCTCAGCGGCCATGGCTCACGGGCCCAGCCACTCTGCGGCATGTGGGATCTTCCCGGACCGGGGCACGAACTCGTGTCCCTTGCATTGGCAGGCGGACTCTCAACCACTGCGCCACCAGGGAAGCCCCATTTGGTACTTTTTAAAGTAATTTTTCAATTTGAAATACTTTTAGATTTACAGGAAAGTTGCAAAGATAGTATGGAGTTTCTGTATATCCTTCATCCAATATCCACTATGTTAACAATTTACATAACCACAGCACATTTGTCAAAACACATAAATTAACACTGATATACTACTACTGGCTAAACTAAATACCTCCACCAGCAGGACTAGCTGGTGAACCCCAACACAATTAGACTCTGGGTACTGGAAACAGCACAAATCTTTGTTACTGAGGATTCTGCCAAGTGCAGCCTTTGGCAAAGGGAAACAGCCTCCAGATGGGTCTGCTTGATCTAGGCAGGCCTAGTGACTCTCTGGCCTGATAGTCCCATTTGGGGGTGGGTCAAACTTAAATTCCACAACTAACAAGGTGAGAAGGACCCCCAAAAGCCTTGCTTGCCAAATGGAAATGGTATATTCAAGAATACAGGACAGCCTTGCCCCAACGGCATTTTGGCTTTATATGAAAAAGTGGCAGGCAATCCTCTGAGGGGAAACTTTATTCCTACTCCACTGTCTGAAGCAAAGCTACTGGATCAATGAGGTTCCCTGAAATGCCTCAGCCTGGTTCACTAATGGTTTATAGAAGCTGAAGCTGACAGTGTCCACTGGGCTGCCATGACTGTTCAGCCTCAGAGCTATGCAGAACCAAAAGGAGACACAGCATTCTCTTCAGTGGGCAGAACTCAGATTCTTGGGCTGTTGCCAGTGGCCCAGCTGTTTGGTTTGCCACTTGGAAAATTACAACTGACAGATTAAAGGTAGCCTCTTTGGGGCTGCAAACTGAAAACAAATTTTAATTGCTAATTGAATGGTCTGGGTCACTTAATGTAGCTACCCATGGCAAGAGTCCATTCTCTAATTTAGACTGAAATCAAGCTTCTGATTAAGTCTGACCCTGTGTTTCTGATGCAGAGGATACCACTGCATGCCAGACTTAATGATTCCTGTCTGGGAGGTCTCACTGCACAGGGCACTGCCCTTTTTTGGCTCTTGGCAGATGGACTACATCAAACTTTTGATCTCCCCCTAGGGCTACTGGTGGTTCCTCAAGCTGCTGACACGTTTTCAGGTTACCAATCGGCCCCTCATGTCCATACTATTGCGGCCCTTGAAAGTAATCTGTGTCATGTTTTTAGCTTTCTAGACTATTTGCACTGACGCTAATGAATCATTTATCAGAAAAGCTGTTCAACAATGCACTGATGATGTCTGACTCTGCTTCCATAACCTCCTCCTGGTTCACCTTACTCCTTAAACTCAGACAGTTTGGCCACTGAATGTGCTGTCCCTAAGAAAGGGATCATCATCGCCTCTTAGCTGGTTGGTGCATCCTCCAGGTGGCAGCTCAGCTAATAAGGGACCTAGGGGAGTCAAAGTTAATTCTGGTTAGGGTTTACAAAAATGTCCCTGTCCCTCTTGCACCTAACACTTCTAGATCACTAGAAGATAGTGAAGTTATAGCTAAATGGAACACCGAGATCTTTTGGCAGTGGAGAGCAACGAGCAGGCATCTGAAGAGACATACCTTAGACCCCAAGAGGTATGGGAGTGGGAGAAGCATGACCTTTTCTCTTTCAGAACTGGCCCTGGAGCCTTCTTCCCTAAGGACAATGCGCTGGTGTGGCTCTCCTAAAGTGCTGGAAGCACCTTAAAATTTATGTGACTCTGAGTCTGCCATCCCCAACCAGATGGCTTTCACTACCATCTGATCCTCATCCACTCTCAGTCTTAGGCAGGCCATGTGCACCTGAGTCCCAGGGGTATGGATTTCTCTGTTCCTGCCCCTCCACCCTGGGGCATCCAAACTTCTCCTTGTATCTGTGATTAGTCTTGGGAAGCACTTTCCTGCTGGTCCACCACCAGTAGTAGGAGTAATACCTCTGCTTGGTTTTGGTATAGAATCTTAGACACAAGGTTTCCTTCCCCCACGCTCAGGGGTAGACAGGTTTTTCTTCTACTCTTACCCCAGCAGCAATGTGTCTCTGCCTGTGTCTTTGGGGTGAGTCTTTAACTGACCCACTCTCAGTGGCTTAAGGTTTTTACTTAATAGGAAAAAAAGATGCAAGGAAATGCATGGTATTTCATGTTTGTCTGCCTACAGCTGCCTGCAACTGAGGTGGGGGCTCTTTCTGGTCTCTTGCACAGCCTCCATCTTTCTCATGAGCACCCAGTTAATGCCCAGAGGAACCAGCTTGTAAGTATAAACTCCCATTGTGTCTACAGCCCCCAGTCATTCCAGACCAACATGCTGGCCCTCACTTGTCTTTCGGTAGTTCACTGAAATTTTATCTTATTTCTGTAACAAATGCCCTACTTAGAGTACTGTTTGCATCCATAAAGTTTGAGGTTAAATTCTGTGGAGAACTGCTCCAACTTCATTGGAGTCATAGAAATCCTTCAATTTGCCATCAGTCCCATGTTCCACCCTGCATTCCAGCCCCCTTTACTCAACAGCTCTACTGAAAACATCAGTCCATTTATTTATCAAACATGACTCTCCTATGCCTATGTTGAATCCAATCTAATCTGCTTCATAATTTCTAGAAACTTTCAAAGTTTTTGGTACACCGACGGTGACGTGATTTCCTAAAGCTACCTTGGATTTTTTTTTATGTTCTCTTTGATAATTTAAATAGGATCCAGGAAGAGAAAGGCCAATAACATAGAATTAAATCACTATCTTGAAACAAGACTTAGTTATGAGTGCATATTTCAATAGGAACAACAAAGAAGCTCCAGAGAAGAAGGTGGTATGAGAGGCCTAGAAATATTCTATGAGGCAATTAAGGAACTAAAGATATTAAGCCTGAATAATCAATCAAAGGTTAAGGAAGAAAAAGTAAAAAAATATATATATATATCCCTTTTAAAAATCACACTAAAATACAAAAATACTTATGGATAAACCTGACGAAGGAGGTGAAAGACTTATATGCTGAGAACTAAAACACTGATAAAGGAAATTGAAGATGATTCAAAGAAATGGAAAGATATGCCATGCTCTTAGATTGGAAGAATTAACATTGTTAAAATGGCCATACTACCCAAAGCAATCTACAGATTTAAGGTGACAGGGATCAAATTACCCATGATATTTTCCACAGAACTAGAACAAATAATCCTAAAATTTATATGGAACCATAAAATACCAAGAATTGCCAAAGCAATCCGGAGGAAAAAGAACAAAGCTGGAGGCATAACCCTCCCAGACTTTAGACAATACTACAAAGCTACAGTAATCAAAACAGTGTGGTATTGGCACAAAAACAGACACATGGATCAACAGAACAGAATAGACAGCCCAGAAATAGACACACACCTATGGTCAATTAATCTTCGACAAAGGAGGCACCACTTCCCAGCAAGTGGTGCTGGGAAAGCTGGACAGCCGCATGTAAATCAATGAAGTTAGAACACACCCTCACACCACACACAAAAATAAACTCCAAATTGCTTAAATACTTAAATATAAGATGACACCATAAAAATCCTAGAAGAGAACATAGGCAAAACATCCTCTGAAATAAATTGTACCAGTATTTTCTTAGGTCAGTCTCCCAAGGCAATATAAGTAAAAGCAAAAATAAACAAATGGGACCTAATCAAACTTATAAGCTTTTTAAAAACTCTTTATTTTATATTGGAGTATAGTTGATTAACAATGTTGTGTTAGTTTCAGGTGTACAGTACAGAGATTCAGTTATACAAATACATGTATCTATTCTTCTGCAAATTCTTTTCTCATTTAGGTTGTTACGTAATATTGAGCAGAGTTCCCTGTGCTATACAGTAGGTCCTTGTTGGTTACCCATTTTAAATATAGTAGTGTGTACATGTCAATCCCAAACTCCCTAACCATCCCTCCCTCCCACCAATCCCCCCTGGTAACCATAAGTTCGTCAAACTTACAAGCTTTTGCACAGCAAAGGAAACCATAAACAAAATGAAAAGACAACCTATGGACTGGGAGAAAATATTTGCAAATGATACAAATGACAAGGGCTTCATTTCCAAAGTATACAAACAGCTTATACAATACAGTAATAAAAAATAACCCAATCAAAAAATGGGCAGAAGACCTAAATAGGCATTTCTCCAAAGAAGACATACAGATGGCCAATAGGCACATGAAAAGATGCTCAACATTGCTAACTATTAGAGAAATGCAAATCAAAAACCTACAATGAGGTACCACCTCACACTGGTCAGAATGGCCATCATTAAAAAGTCTACAAATAAATGCTGGAGAGGATGTGGAGAAAAGGGAACCCTTCTACACTCTTGATAGGAACGTAAATTAGTGCAGCCACTATGGAAAACAATATGGAGGGTCCTTAAAAAATTGAAAATAGAGTTGCCATATGATCCAGCAATCCCACTCCTGGGCATATATCCAGATAAAACTATAATTCGAAAAGATACTCGCACCCCAATGTTCATAGCAGCACTACTTACAACAGCCAAGACATGGAAGCAACCTAAAGGTCCACTGAGAGATGAATGGATAAAGAAGATGTGGTATGTATACACAGCTGAATACTACTCAGCCATTAAAAAGAATGAAATAATGCCATTTGCAGCAACATGGATGGACCTAGAGATGATCATACTAAGTGAAGTAAGTCAGAAAGAGAAAGACAAATACCATATGATATCACTTATATGTGGAATCTAAAATATGACACAAATGAACTTATTTACGAAACAGAAACAGGAAACAAACTTATAGTTACCAAAGGGGAAAGAGGGTGGGAGAGAGATAAACTAGGAGTTTGGGATTAGCAGATACAAACTACTGTATATAAAATAAACAACAAGGTCCTACTGTATAGCACAGGGAACTATATTCAATATTCTGTAATAAACCATAATGAAAAAGAATATGTATATATATATGTATAACTGAATCACTTTGTTGTACACCAGAAACTATCACAACATTGTAAATCAACTATACTTCAGTTTAAAAAAAAGATTAAAGAAGACATGGTAGCAACTCTAAGTGTTTCTACAAGTTGTTATGCAGAATATGAAATGGTTATTTGCCTTCCATACATGAATTAGGAAAAGGACCACCATTTTGAAGAAAGTTAGGACTGTATGAAGAGGGAATCAACCCCACCAGAAATTACTCTTTTGTTACCAGAGGTGTTAAAACAGACAATGGTCTACTAAATCTGAAAATGTCTGAGGGTCTCTTAAGCCATGAAAAACAAACAATGATTTTATGATCCTTTCCATTTGCTCTGAACATGAGACCCAGTCTCAACTCACTACCCCCAAATACATCTCCACCCTCTTCCTTTCATAGCTAAATGGCAGCAGTGGAGCATAAAGGAACACAGTGGAGATTCTGCTCCTGTGTGCTAACCAGTTTTGTGACTTGAGCAGGCCTTTAAACTTCCTCACCCTTTGTTTCCTTACCTAGGACTTGTTGTAAGAATGGTGTATGTAAAGGTGATTTCAAAAGTATAAAGTACGTAGCAGGCAATACTTGACTAGCCAATGTCCTACACCAGAGATATGCAACCCCTGGCTGAATCACCTGGGGAGCTTTAGGAGACAAAACCTATTCCAGCAGACCAAGTAAAGCAGAATCTCTGGGGAATGAGGCACAAGCTTCACAGTTTTTAAAAAGCTCTCCAGGTGATTCTTTTGTGCAGCCAGGGTGGGGAAACACTGTCCTATACAAACCAGGTTTGCACCTTGCCTCCTCTTCTTTCTATCACTCCGCAGAATATTCTGCTCCACCTCTACCCTTCCAGCCAACTCAGGACAACTAGCAAATAATGCTGTCCAAAGGCAACAACTGGTGGCTGTCAAAGTGAATTATGTGGTCTGTTTCTCCTAAGGATGCCACAGGCATCTTGCAATTCTACCCTGTTAAAAGATGAGTTAATCTCTTCTTACTTTTTCTCATAGAGATATACGCAGATCTTTTTTTAATCCCCTTTACCCTACTGTTCTCTCAACTCTTGACCATCTCAGAGAAACAACCTTCCCTCTCTTATCATTTGCTTTTAAAGTCCAACAACATTAGCAGAGTAATAGTAGTACTTGGTAGAAGAAGCAACTACTATTTACTATTACTTTATACCAGCAACCATGCTAAGCATATTAATATTACGTTTAATTTTTACAACAGTTCCGTGAACAAGGTTTACAGAAGTTACAGACGAAAAAAACAAAGCTAGGGAAGTTAAATAACTGGCCTAACACCATATAGCTGATTCAATTTTTAGCTAGAATCTTCTTGTACTTTAGAGTGTAAGTCCAAAGTTTCTGCTCTTAACTATTACACCACATTGCCTCCCTGACTACTTTGATATTTATTTTACTTTAGCAGTATTATGTTTGTAATTTAAAAATGACCAGCAGGGGCTTCCCTGGTGGCGCAGTGGTTGAGAGTCCGCCTGCCGATGCAGGGGACACGGGTTCGTGCCCCGGTCCGGGAAGATCCCACATGCCGTGGAGCGGCTGGGCCCATGAGCCATGGCTGCTGAGCCTGCGCGTCTGGAGCCTGTGCTCCGCAACAGGAGAGGCCACAACAGTGAAAGGTCCGCGTACCGCAAAAAAAAATAAAATAAAATAAAAAAGACCAGCAACAAAATGTAAAGGAGATACATATAAATTGACATTTGAATATAAAAATATGTGTCTCTTTTACATGTCAGAGTAACCAAATTTTCCCTTGGAATAATGTATCTTAAAACATTGGCGGGGGGGGAAATTCCCTGGTGGTCCAGTGGTTAGGACTCCATGCTTCTAGCACAGAGGGCCCAGGTTTGATCCCTGGTGGGGGAACTAAGATCCTGCAAGCTGCACAGCATGGCCAAAAATAAAAAAATTTTTGAACACTGATTATATAAAAAATATGTAGAAAAATGTTAATCGTGATACTATTATTTACTATTTAACAAGAAAGAAATCTATACAAAACAAAAACCAAGAACAACAAGAATGCTGGTAGTGTATCCCTATCTCAGAAAAGTAAATTCTTACAAACGCCATATACATAACATCCTCTTTCTCATCCCATGACATATGTTCCCTTTACTTGGACTGCCATTCATATCAGCGTCTTCCATTTCAAACTTTCTCTTTCAAGGTCCAGGACAGGTGTCACTTTCTCCAGGAGGTCCCTGACACCTGCAGGTCAAATTAATTGCTTCCTCCCCTAGATTCTCAAGAGACTTCTCCATGCTTCTATAGAGCACTTAAAAAGGTTCTGTAATTGTTTGCTATCCATCTGTTCTACCAGACTATGAGCCCTTGGAGGACAAGAGCTTTGTGTGTTTATCTTTCTATGCTCAGAACTGGCAGAGTACCCAGCACAAACACTTAAAAATGTCTGGAAAAATTGGAGTAGAGAAAAAGCAGAGAGGTAAGATCAGGACTTGGGGAAAGACAAGAGTCATTTACAAATCTTTCTGTTGTCCATCCTTCACATATAGTTATATCAGCTTTCTGTGGAGGTCTTTAAAGCTATATATTCAACATGGCTAATAATCACCTATACTTCATTTCTGATTACCTTTTCAGTTTACTCAGCTTCTACCAACAAGAAACCAAGTATGTTTAGGTATGTAAACTCAAACATATTTGCTGACTATAGTCCATAAAAATTTGCCTTACAAAGTTGTTTACAGGAATGCATATCACTGAAATATAGGTGCCCACTATAATTTTTTTTGTTTTTTTTTGGTGCTACGCGGGCCTCTGACTGTTGTGGTCTCTCCCGTTGCGGAGCACAGGCTCCGGACGCGCAGGCTCACCGGCCATGGCTCACGGACCCAGCCGCTCCACGGCATGTGGGATCTTCCCGGACCGGGGCACGAACCCATGTCCCCTGCATCGGCAGGCGGACTCTCAACCACTGCGCCACCAGGGAAGCACTGCCCACTATAATTTTAAACACTAGATGGATTTAATATTTCTAAGCCTTAAATGAGTGGATTTTTTAAAAAAATCTATAAACATCCTCTCTTAAAGACAAGATTTAAGATTAGAGTTAAAAATAAAGAAACAGGGAATTTCCTCGCAGTCCAGTGGTTAGGACTTGGTGCTTTCACTGCGGTGGCCCTGGTTTAGTCCCTGGTCCGGGAACTAAGATCCCCATAAGCCTTGCATTGGGGGTGGGGTTAGTGGGGGGGGGAGGAAGGAAAGAACAGATGTACTGAAGAACTAAAGACCTAAAATAGCTAAACCTACACACTTTTAAAATAAATACCATACACATGGTAAAGAAACCCCTACTTTATTAGTTTATCATGAAATAAATTAACCAATCATGAATCCTGTGACTAGGAAGGCAAGTAGTGTGGCTACAGAACTGATTTAATACTGTATGACTTTGGAAAAATGATGCTGATGATAAAAAAATAATGACCACAACAAAAAGGATTACAAAGATGGAAGCAACTCACCTTTATTGAGCTCTATCGGTCAGGGACTTCAAATACAGTAACTCACCGACTGCCACCACTACCTTATATATAAGGTACTACACTATTACCCGCATTTTACAGATGAGGAAACCAAAACTCATCGTGGTAAAGGAACTTCTCAAGGTCACACAACTAACAAGTGGCAGAACTGAGATTAGAACCTAGGTAGCCTGAACTCTCTACACTACACTGTCTCCCAGTGTACATAGATAAGATGCTCACATTCTCTGTACCTTGATTGCCACCTCTATAAACAACAGTATTACCTAACTCCTCAGGGTTGTTGTAAATACTACACGTAATATGTAACATATCCACACTAAAAAACACTAAATATCATTTTTTATCTATTAGACTGACAAAATAACAATAGCTAACATTTAACAAAACTTACCATGTGTCAGGTACTTTTCTTAAGAGTTTTACATGTATTGTTTCTATTAAGTCTCACAAGAATTCTATGAGGTAACTATTATTACTATCACTGTTTTTCAGAGGAGAAAACAGAGGCATGGCGAGATTAAATAATTTGTCCAAGGTAACAAAGTCGGCAAATGTTAAAGGCGGGATTGGAATCCATGCAGGCTTAATTAAGGGTCTTAATCTGCACCTTGATGATAATTAAAAAGAAACAGACCTACAGATATGTTGTCAGTTGATTTCAACAAAAATATCAAGATAATTCACTGGGGAAAGAATAGTCTTTTCAACAAATTATGCTTAAAGAACTGGACATCCATTTAAAAAAAAAGAATCTCAAACTTGTACCATATACAAAAATTAACTCTTAATGGAGCATATCTAATGTACATGTAAGGGCTAAATTATGAAACTTCCTGAAGAAAGCAAAGAAGAAACTCTCTGTGACTCTGGTTAAGGCAAGACTTTTTAGGACACAAATGGCACAAACCATTAAAAATTTTTTGATAAATTGAACTTCATCAAAATCTAAAACCTCTGCTCTCATAAAGGCAGTGTTAAGAAAATGAAAAGACAAGCTACAGACTAGGAGGAAATATCTGCAAAACATATGTGATAAAGGACACATATGCAGCATATCTAAAGAACTACAGATTCGACTCAATAAGAAGACAATCCCTGCTTTCAAAAATGCGCAAAAGATCTGAATAGACACATCAAACGATACACAGATGGCAAATAAGCATACGACAAGATGTTCAATGACACTGATCATCAGGGAAGTGAATACAAAAACCACAATAAGATATCACTACATGCCTATTAGAATGTCTGGAATTAAAAAAAAAAAATGCTGGCAAAGATGCTGGGCAACCAAAACTCTCACACATTGCTGGTGGGAAGGCAAAGAGATAATTTGGAAAAGTCTGGCAACTTCTTATGAAGTTAAATATACATTTACCATAATAACACCCCAACAATAACCCTTGGGGATTTACTCAAGAGAAATAAAGACCTATTTCCAGATAAAAATCTGTCATTTGATGGTTATAGCAGGTTTAGACATTATGTCTAAAGTTCCAAAACCTGGAAGTAACCCAAATGCCTTTTGCAGATGAATGGGTAAACAAATTGTGGTACACATTTATACAATGAAATACTACTTGGCAAGAAAGAGAAATATATGCAACGCCATGGATGAATCACAAAAGTATTCTGTTAAGTGAAAGAAGCCACAAAGATACAAAAGGCTACCTATTGTGTATTTCATTTATATAATATTCTGGAAAGACAAAACTATAGAGACAGAAATCTGATCAGTGGTTGCCAGTAGCTAAGGGTAAGGTGAAGGGACAAAGGAAAATTTTAGGTGATGGAAATGTTCCATATCCCAATCTACACGGCTATATACATTTGTCAAAACTCATCAAACTGTATTAAAAAGGGGTGAATTATATCTCAATAAACCCAACTTAAAACAAAAATATAAAGCCTCTAACACATGCCTGTCACATGGAGAGTGCTAAATAAATCAGTTTCCTTACTCAACCCAATCCCAGGGAACAACATAATTAAGGAGAAGGCAGAGCATTAAAATCTTTCTCAGGCTTTTCTTGTGATAAAGGTACTCTTGCCAGAAAATACTGAAAGTGAGGCCTTTTAGTCAGAAACCTTACGACTATTTTAAGTCTGAACAGTCTGGTTGGGGAAGCTTGAGCTGCTCTAACATACATCATCCCCAGGCAGTGACAGACTGCTATCCTAAGACTACAGAGAAGTCTGTTTCAGCAGAAGGGAATCTGTGTCAATCCTTATCACATTATAACACTTTCTTATATACTACTATCTCCTCACCTTTCTTTGGGTACCTGTTTTTGCAGTGGCCAGCTCACCCTATCTGATAATGCTTACTGCTTAGTTCTTCGTGACTCCAACCAGCAACCTTGACACCTTCATATATTGTACATTCATTCAACAAACATTTATAGGGCACCAATGTGTGTAAGGACGAGTAGTACAAAAATAAAACGACCCCCTTAAATAAGCTCAGAGACTTTCTAATATTTAAGGGACACCACAAGCCAAGAGAGTCACACACAACAATCATGATTAAATATTATCAAGATTAATGTTACTAACAGAATAAAAATGTCCTAAGTCATATGAGAATAATTTTTAAGTAGTATTCAAATAATCTTCAATTCTGAACACTTCCCCAAAGATGACCATATTAAAACATGTTATTAACGCACTAGAATTTTACAGAAAGGAAAAGTCACATAGAAATAAGAAAACTATGAAATATATGTAATTCAAAGCCAATTTTAAAATAGTTGATCCAATTCTAGCTTTCTTATTTAGAATATATACTAACAGAACCTTTTAAAGAGCCAACAGTCTATTATTTTGAACTTCAAGTAAAATATATCCTAAGGTTAATCTACATTTATTCATAAGTCTTATAGAAAGGCAGGAAAACCTAAGTTTTGGGGTTGATGTTTTCAGTATTTCCTTAAAGATCTAAAATCTTTTACATTGTCTGATGATCACCTTAGAAATCTATTACAATTCTATCCACTGCCCCCCAATTCATCACTAAATTGAGAATGTGGTATTTTCATTAAGATTTCTGTCGCTTAGTCTCATCTACTGGCTCTGTCAAATATGTTCTTATTGTCTATGTAGCAGGAAAAATACAGGTTTACAGAACATCCACAGTATGCTAGATCCCATGCAATAAGTAGTGTCATCCCTGTTTTACATATATAGATATACATACATATGCATATGTTCATACACACACACACAAATAAGTTCCACATGGTTAAGCTGCATAGCTGGGTAGTGGCACAGCAGTATTCTAACACATAGTTCTGAACATACATGATTCAGAAAGGTTATATCCCACTTGTATGCTATAAAAATTAAATGATATCAGAAATAGTCTTCATTGGTACATTTCTCCAATTCAAAGTAAGAGTCAAATGATATATATTGACCCAGTACTAACTTAAATCTCTAAAACACAACTGGAATACTGGTCTAGATAGAACTGAAGTCTCAACTGTAGGGACCTGAGTAATAAATGCTTGGGTGGTTATATGTGCAGTACAACACTACAGCTGATTCTACAGGTCCAATGCTTAACAAAAATTTCTTAATTACACAGTTGAAAACAGTAACAAGCCCTAAAATTCTAAAAAGGTAATAAAGCTCTAAAATTAAAAATGGTATTTTTTTCCTCCTAAAGCCACTAGCTGTTGCTTTTCTCTCCTTCTCCCTTCTCTCTTCCACATTTTAGGCAGAGCCACTGTCATGGGCTTCAGCACTTCGTACTCACATAACCAGTCTTTAGTACCTCCACAATTTTGAGGCTGAAACAACCCACATTACACTACAATATGAAATGGTAGCAACATGTATCTGAAGTGGCCTCTTGCCTATCACCTTATGGCTCATATATCATGCCCTGTGTATTTAAAATTTCATTAAATTTTTGAAAAGCAGAAAGCAAACCTACCATGATTAAGGAAGGCTTTGGCAAGGATGATTCTGCTGGTGCAGAAGACGTCAGAAGTAAAAATCACAAATGGTTAAAAATACAATGCAATGATCTTTTTTAGTTTTGTTAAGGAGATGGGAGGCGAAGCAAACAGACTAAGAAAAGAATATCTGTTCAACAGAGCTTTCTGAGATGTATGTGCATTGTCCAACACAGTAGTCACTAGCCATACATGGCTTTGAGCACTTGAAATGTGGCTGTGTGACTGAGCAACTGAATTTTTTACTTTACTTAACTTTTATTAATTTAAATTTAATTTTTATTAATGTAAATATAAATTTAAATAGTCACATGTAGCTAATGGCTACTATATTAGACAACACAGCTCTAAGAACCAAAAAAGTCTAAAATGTCTGTGGTTAGTCTCAGGATGATAAAGTAGACATGGCAAAATTTGAAGACTATGTCAGAAGTATTTAGACAAACAGCCTGGTGTAGGGAGGGCACTTAGAGACAAGTTCCAATGGTACTGGGCATGAAAAAATTTTAACCCAATCAATAACTGAGAATTTACTAAAGGAGCAAACACTGCTTTTGAAGGCTCTGTGCTATACACGGATGCTTATTTCAATAAGATCTTAAACCTTGAATTGGACTTAAATTAGATATATACAAGATTATCTTCAATATTTTATAAACTAAGTAGGAGGATAAGTACCTCCTAAGTACTACAGTCTGCATTAGCTGTCAATTCTTCAGAAGTTTAAAAAAACTGACAATTCTGCAGCCTGTGGAAGGAAAACCACATTCACAGAAAGATAGACAAGATGAAAAGGCAGAGGACTTTGTACCAGATGAAGGAACAAGACAAAACCACAGAAAAACAAATAAATGAAGTGGAGATAGGCAACCTTCCAGAAAAAGATTTCAGAATAATGATAGTGAAGATGATCCAGGACCTCGGAAAAAGAATGGAGGCAAAGATCGAGAAGATGCAAGAAATGTTTAACAAAGACCTAGAAGAATTAATGAACGCCTAGAAGAATTAAAGAACAAACAAACAGAGATGAACATACAATAACTGAAATGAAAAATACATTAGAAGGAATCAATAGCAGCAAAACTGAGGCAGAAGAACAGATAAGTGACCTGGAAGACAGAATACTGGAATTCACCGCTGCAGAACAAAATAAAGAAAAAAGAATGAAAAGAAATGAAGACAGCCTAAGAGACCTCTGGCACAACATTAAATGCAACAACATTTGCATTATAGGGGTCCCAGAAGGAGAAGAGAGAGAGAAAGGACCCAAGAAAATATCTGAAGAGATCAGAGTTGAAAACTTCCCTAACATGGGAAAGGAAATAGCCACCCAAGTCGAGGAAGTGCAGAGAGTCACAGGCAGGATAAACCCAAGGAGAAACATGCTGAGAGACAGAGTAATCAAACTGACAAAAATTAAAGACAAAAAAAAATTATTGAAAGCAACAAGGGAAAAACAACAACATACAAGGGAACTCCCATAAGGTTAACACCTGATTTCTCAGCAGAAACTCTACAAGCCAGAAGGGAGTGACATAATATATTTAAAGTGATGAAAGGGAAGAACCTACAACTAAGATTACTCTACGTGGCAAGGATCTCATACAGATTCAACAGAGAAATCAAAAGCTTTACAGACAAGCAAAAGCTAAGAGAAATCAACACCACCAAACCAGCTCTACAACAAATGATAAAGGAACTGCTCTAAGTGGCAAACACAAGAGAAGAAAAGGACCTACAAAAACAAATCCATAACAATTAAGAAAATGGTAACAGGAACATACATATCAATAATTACCTTAAACATGAATGGACTAAATGCTCCAACCAAAAGACACAGGCTTCCTGAATGGATACAAAAACAAGACCCATATACATGATGTCTACAAGAGACCCACTTCAGACCTAGGGACACATACAGACTGAAATTGAGGGGATGGAAAAAGATATTCCATGGAAATGGAAATCAAAAGAGAGCTGGAGTAGCAATACTCATATCAGATAAAATAGACTTTAAAATAAAGAATGTTACAAGAGACAAGGAAGGACACTACATAATGATGAAGGGATCAATCCAAGAAGAAGATATAACAATTATAAACATATATGCACCCAACATAGGAGCACCTCAATACATAAGGCAACTGCTAACAGCTATAAAAGAGGAAATCAACAGTTAACACAGCAATAGTGGGAGACTTCAACACCTCACTTACACCAATGGACAGATCATCCAAACAGAAAATTAATAAGGGAACACAAGCTTTAAATGACACAATAGACCAGATAGATTTAATTGATATTTATAGGACATTCCATCCAAAAACAGCAGATTACACTCTCTTCTCAAGTGCACATAGAACATTCTCCAGGACAGATCACATCTTGGGTCACAAATCAAGCCTCAGTAAATTTAAGAAAATTGAAATCATATCAAGCATCTTTTCTGACCACAATGCTATGAGATTAGAAATCAATTACAGAGGAAAAAACATAAAAAACACAAACACATGGAGGCAAAACAATACGTTACTAAATAACCAAGAGATCACTGAAGAAATCAAAGAGGAAATCAAAAAATACCTAGAGACAAATTACAACGAAAACATGGCCATCCAAAACCTATGAGATGCAGCAAAAGTAGTTCTAAAAGGGAAGTTGAAAGCGATACAAGCCTACCTCAAGAAACAAGAAAAATCTCAAATAAACAATCTAAACTTACACCTAAACGAACTAGAGAAAGAAGAAGAAACAAAACCCAAAGTTAGTAGAAGAAAAGAAATCATAAAGATCAGAGCAGAAATAAATGAAATAGAAACAAAGAAAATAGCAAAGATCAATAAAACTAAAAGCTGGTTCTTTGAGAAGATAAACAAAATTGATAAACCATTAGCCAGACTCATCAAGAAAAAGAGAGAGAGGACTCAAATCAATAAAATTAGAAATGAAAAAGGAGAAGTTACAACAGACACCACAGAAATACAAAGCATCCTAAGAGACTACTACAAGCAACTCTATGCCAATAAAATGGACAACCTGGAAGAAATGGACAAATTCTTAGAAAGGTATAACCTTCCAAGACTGAACCAGGAAGAAATAGAAAATATGAACAGACCAATCACATGTAATGAAATTGAAACTGTGATTGAAAATCTTCCAACAAACAAAAGTCCGGGACAGGATGGCTTCACAGGTGAATTCTATCAAACATTTAGAGAAGAGCTAACACCCGTCCTTCTCAAACTCTTCCAAAAACTGCGGAGGAAGGAACACTCCCAAACTCATTATGTGAGGCCACCATCACCCTGATAACAAAATCAGATAAAGATACTACAAAAAAAGAAAATTACAGACCAATATCACTGAAGAATATAGTTGCAAAAATCCTCAACAAAATACTAGCAAACAGAATCCAACAATACATTAAAAAGATCATACACCACGATCAAGTGGGATTTATCCCAGGGATGCAAGGATTCTTCAATATACACAAATCAATCAACGTGATACACCATATTAACAAACTGAAGAAGAAAAACCTTATGATCATCTCAATAGATGCAGAAAAAGCTTCTGACAAAATTCAACACCCATTTATGATAAAAACTCTCCAGAAAGTAGACATAGAGGGAACCTACCTCAACATAATAACGGCCATATATGACAAACCCACAGCAAACATCATTCTCAATGGTGAAAAACTGAAAGCATTCCCTCTAAGATCAGGAACAAGCCAAGGATGTCCACTCTTGCCACTATTTTCCAACATAGTTTTGGAAGTCCTAGCCACAGCAATCAGAGAAGAAAAAGAAATAAAAGGAATACAAATTGGAAAAGAAGAAGTAAAACTGTCACTGTTTGCAAAGGACATGATACTATACATAGAGAATCCTAAAGATGCCACCAGAAAACTACTAGAGCTAATCAATGAATTTGGTAAAGTAACAGGATACAAAATTAATGCACAGAAATCTCCTGCATTCCTATATACTAACGATGAAAAATCTGAAAGAGAAATTAAGGAAACACTCCCATTTACCACTGCAACAAAAAGAATAAAATACCTAGGAATAAACCTACCTAGGGAGACAAAAGACCTGTATGCAGAAAACTATAAGACACTGAGGAAAGAAATTAAAGATGATACAAATAGATGGAGAGATATACCATGTTCTTGGATTATAAGACTCAATATTGTGAAAATGACTATACTACCCAAAGCAATCTACAGATTCAATGCAATCCCTATCAAATTTCCAATGGCATTTTTTACAGAAATAGAACAAAAAATTTCACAATTTGTGTGGAAACACCAAAGACCCTGAATAGCCAAAGCAATCTTGAGAATGAAAAACGGAGCTGGAGGAATCAGGCTCCCTGGCTTCAGACTATACTACAAAGCTACAGTAATCAAGACAGTATGGTACTGGCACAAAAACAGAAATATAGATCAATGCAACAGGATAGAAAGCCCAGAGATAAACCCACGCACATATGGTCACCTTATCTTTGATAAAGGAGGCAGGAATGTACAGTGGAGAAAGGACAGCCTCTTCAATAAGTGGTGCTGGGAAAACTGGACAGCTACATGTAAAAGTATGAGATTAGCTCACTCCCTAACACCATACACAAAAATAAGCTCAAAATGGATTAAAGACATAAATGTAAGGCCAGAAACTATCAAACTCTTAGAGGAAAACATAGGCAGAGCTCTCTATGACATAAATCACAGCAAGATCCTTTTTGACCCATCTCCTAGAGAAATGGAAATAAAAACAAAAATAAACAAATGGGACCTAATGAAACTGCAAAGCTTCTGCATAGCAAAGGAAACCATAAACAACACCATAAGACAACCCTCAGAATGGGAGAAAATATTTGCAAATGAAGCAACTGACAAAGCATTAATCTCCAAAATTTACAAGCAGCTCATGCAGCTTAATAACAAAAAAACAAACAACCCAATCCAAAAATGGGCAGAAGACCTAAATAGACATTTCTCCAAAGAAGATATACAGACTGCCAACAAACACATGAAAGAATGCTCAACATCATTAATCATTAGGGAAATGGAAATCAAAACTACCGTGAGATATCATCTCACACCAGTCAGAATGGCCATCATCAAAAAATCTAGAAACAATAAATGCTGGAGAGGGTGTGGAGAAAAGGGAACACTCTTGCACTGCTGGTGGGAATGTGAATTGGTACAGCCACTATGGAGAACAGTATGGAGGTTCCTTAAAAAACTACAAATAGAACTACCATATGACCCAGCAATCCCACTACTGGGCATATACCCTGAGAAAACCATAATTCAAAAAGAGTCATGTACCAAAATGTTCATTGCAGCTCTATTTACAATAGCCAGGAGATGGAAACAACCTAAGTGTCCATCATCAGATGAATGGATAATGAAGATGTGGCACATATATACAATGGAATATTACTCAGCCATAAAAAGAAACGAAATTGAGCTATTTGTAATGAGGTGGATAGACCTAGAGTCTGTCATACAGAGTGAAGTAAGTCAGAAAGAGAAAGACAAATACCGTATGCTAACACATATATATGGAATTTAAGGGAAAAAAATGTCATGAAGAACCTAGGGGTAAGACAGGAATAAAGACACAGACCTACTAGAAAATGGACTTGAGGATATGGGGAGGGGGAAGGGTAAGCTGTGACAAAGCGAGAGAGACATGGACATATATACACTACCAAACGTAAGGTAGATAGCTAGTGTGAAGCAGCAGCATAGCACAGGGAGATCAGCTCAGTGCTTTGTGACCCGCTGGAGGGGTGGGATAGGGAGGGTGGGAGGGAGGGAGACGCAAGAGGGAAGAGATATGGGAACATATGTATAACTGATTCACTTTGTTATAAAGCAGAAACTAACACACCATTGTAAAGCAATTATACTCCAATAAAGATGTAAAAAATAAATAAATAAATAAATAAAAAACCGAATCCGCCTGCCAATGCAGGGGACACAGGTTCGAGCCCTGGTCCAGGAAGATCCCACGTGCTGCAGAGCAACTAAGCCCGTGCACCACACTACTGAGCCTGTGTTCTAGAGCCCACGAGCTACAACTACTGAACCCACATGCCACAACTACTGAACCCACATGCCACAACTACTGAAGCCTGCTCGCCTAGAGCCCATACTCCGCAACAAGAAAAGCCACCACAATGTGAATCCTGCGCACCGCAACGAAGACCCAGCAATGGCAAAAACAAATTAATTAATTTATTTTAAAAAACAGCAACAAAAAAACAATGTACTGATCTTGCCCTATGAGTGAGAACACTTTTTTTTTTAATGTAATTGATCAAATACTAGATGGTAACATTAACACAATCCCTTTGTGAAGGTGGTGGAATTATTGGTGATTTTTTCCTCTTTTTTTCTTTCTAGTGTTCTTTTCTATTATGGTTTTCAATTCAAGTGTTAAAGATTATTGACTGGACCCTCTATTTCTTTATATTTTTAATTAGCTAATAAAATTTACCTCAAAATTAAGAACTCAGCATCTTTGATTTGTTTAGTGATTTAAAAAATATAATGCATTTTCTCGGGCTTCCCTGGTGGTACAGTGGTTGAGAGTCCGCCTGCCAATGCAGGGGACACGGGTTCGTGTCCCGGTCTGGGAAGATCCCACATGCTGCGGAGCAGCTGGGCCCGTGAGCCATGGCTGCTGAGCCTGCGCATCCGGAGCCTGTGCTCCGCAACGGGAGAGGCCACAACAGTGAGAGGCCCGTGCACCGCAAAAAAAAAATAATAATAATGCATTTTCTCAATTATAAATAACATACACAGTAAGATGACCTATTAAGGGTAATTAATGTGTATCTGGGAAATAAAGCTATAATCAGGAAAAAAAACTTTAAAAACTTTTTATTATTGAAATTACCTAAACATTTTCCTCTAATATGTTTCCTATTAAACAATTGGGTATAGGCATACATCATCCTTTATAAAAGGGAAAATGAACCAATTTTATATGTATATTAATAATTGAATATTTACTGGTTTAATCAGTTTACAATCATCTCATGCTATCAAAAACACCTTTAATATTCTCCACTTATGGCATTAAGCTTTTTGTCCTCCAGTTTTACAAATTAAACACAATGTTTGTTTAGTTTATTCTTAACTGCTCAAAGGCAAGCACCACATTCCAGATGATACTACAGAACATGCTTATACTGAGCCGTGGGATTTACTGCATAATATTCTAATAGAAGATACATGCAGTGTTCTGAAATAAACTATCTAAATACTTTCAACAAGAATACTTTAAGTTTTTCATTTATAAGTTTAAGAAAAATATCTAAATGGAAATTTTATAACCTCTACCAAAGAAAAAAAATCTCATAACCTCTTTCTCTTGCCACAAGCACGAAGCCACTTACCATTCATAGCTGTGGGAAACTGAGCCATCATGGTCCTGAATTTTCCTTGCTAGCACTCAGCCATCTACAACATGAAAACATTGTGCCATTAATAACACAACAAGGGCAGATTGCAGCTTAGTGCTTCCGCTAAGGAGTAGGAATGTCTGTCCCCTTCAGCTCACACTTCCAACAAAAAACAATGCAGGGCTTCGGCAGCAGCCGAACAGACAATCTACATTTGGGGAAGGGTAGGAGATTTTGTTGAGTAATGGTACTGCCTTTAAAATAAAACTATTTAAAAGAAAAACAGTCATATTTAATAGCAAATACTTAATAGAGAAACCTTTGGCATGAACCAATTTTGTAGAAATTAATTTGGGAAAGAGGAGGATTGTTACAGCTAGGCGAGAATTTATTTCAAAGAAATCAACTCTATAAATTAATTGTACAATAACATGGAAATCCATAATACTCTTCTTCAAAAAAAAATCCCCAAACAAGAAAAATATCCAAAATAAATGTAGCATAACTGTAATTAAGTTCTACAGGTTTATAAAAATGGACTAAAAGTAACTATTAAAACATGTATGTTGGGCTTCCCTGGTGGTGCAGTGGTTAAGAATCCGCCTACCAGTGCAGGGGACATGGGTTCGAGCCCTGGTCTGGGAAGATCCCACATGCCGCGGTGCGCAGGCTTCTCATTTAAATATTAACATTTTTAGAAGCCTGAGGAAAAATGTTTGCACAAGCCATCTGAACAAAGAAGGCATAAAGAGTTGCATGTCGTGGTGGAAGGTGTCACCAGAGAAGTTGGCTGAATAGCTGCCAAGAAGAGTTACAAGGCACCATATCATAGTGACTGCAGTATAAGTCACGAAAAAACTGGTATATAAATCCAGTTTGTTCAGTTATAAATTTAATGGCTAAGAGAACAAACAGCAGCTTTTCTTCCTATAAAGCAAACAATCATCTACTAAATTTTGGCCAGATCATTGTGTGGTGAGCAAAGGGATTTAACTGTGATTAAAATGTTTAACGGTATCAGGCATCAGCAGTCTGACACATCCACCTACACAACAGGGATAAGCAAGGACTGGGCAGTAGGGATGAGCAAACCCCCAATAATGCTTGGAATGGCACTGCCAGTTTCAGTCTTCTGACTCCCAGCTTTTCTGTATGTTACCATGATAAACCACCCTCCCTCTCAAAGTGCACATTCTTTTTTTAAGCTTCACTGCAATGGAACTTTAAACCTTTTACAACACTTAGACTTCACCTGTCACTACACTCTTCTTAGGTAGGAGGAAATTTTACCCATGTACCAGTTAGTTTTCTTCACTTCTTTCTCAAAAGGTAATGTTAACTCCAGGTTTGGAGTTGCTTACTATACAGAAAAATAATACCTAAACTATGGTGGGGTGGTCAAGAACTCCTAGAGGAGGTACTGTGTAGAGCTTCAACAGGTGAGTAAGAATTAGTTAAAGCTATAATGTTAAGAACCTTGTACTTGAACCTGTGGCTGACAAGTTTTAAAAGGTTTTAAGGAGGGACACAGTCATATTTCACTTAAAATAAGACAGTCAATTGTGAAGAAAAGGCCAAGCCTGCATCGCGGAGATCAGTTAGAATATCTGGCACAGATAAGAATGCTATCTGGCACCTGATCTAGAACAGTGGCCTCAGGAAGAGAGGAGAAGGGATGAACTGGAGAAGCAAAGAAGTGTTTAAAGCAGGTAGAACTCAGGGACTCTTTAGACATAAGAGATCATGGAGAAAAAGGAAGCAAAGAGACGACTCCCAAAATGATACTCTGTGAGACTGAGTGAAGCGTGGTGTCACCAGCTAAATAAAGTGAACACAGAAGGAAATTTCATAAATCAAGTTTTGATTACAACTTCCTCAAATACAGAAATTCTACAAACAGGGGCTTCCCTGGTGGCGCAGTGGTTAAGAATTCGCCTGCCAATGCAGGGGACACGGGTTCGATCCCTGGTCCACGAAGATCCCACATGCCGCGGAGCAACTAAGCCCGTGCGCCATGACTACTGAGCCTGCGCTCTAGAGCCCATGCTCCGCAACAAGAGAAACCACCGCAATGAGAAGCCCGTGCACCGCAATGAAGAGTAGTTCCTGCTCTCCACAACTAGAGAAAGCCCGCGCACAGCAACGAAGACCCAATGCAGCCAAAAATAAATAAATAAATTTTAAAAAATAAATAAATTCTACAAACAAGTATAACACTTTTACCTCCCCAATTTTAAATTATTACAAGTAATGTTAAACCAAAATAAGCCAAATCTTGCAAAGAAACTACTGACTTAAGATATGCAGTAGCTAGAACCCCTATTTTATCAGGAGAGAATTTTTTTCCCCAAGATTTAATTTTTTTTTAGGCAAAATATACTTTAATATATCTGAAAATACAGTTAACAATAATTTCTACCATAACTTTAAAAAAAGATTTCCTTGACTCCTTTTTGTTCTAACCTTCATTCTGCTTGATTAATTTGTAATTGCAAACTATTTACTTTGCACTCTGTTTACTGCATCCACTTTTTAAAAATTAATGTTATTGGAGTATAGTTGCTTTACAATGTTGTGCTAGTTTCTACTGTACAGCAAAGTGAATCAGCTATACGTATACATATGTCCCCTCTTTTTTGGATTTCCTTCCCATTTAGGTCACCACAGAGCACTGAATAGAGTTCCCTGAGCTATACAGTAGGTTCTCATTAGTTACCTATTTTATACATAGTATATACATAGTATAAACAGTGTATATATGTCAATCCCAATCTCCCAATTCATCCCACACCCCTCTCCTGAGATTTTTTTAAATGTGGGAGAAATCCTCCAAAAGCATTACCTACAATGCATTTTATAACTGCATAAAAGCATGTGCATTTCCAAAGATAGCTTAAAGAAAAAGCACAGGCTTACAGAAGACAAATAAGGAATAGGATCCCACAGTCACAAAGCCTTTATCAGTTAGATCTAAGTCCAAAACTTACAGATCATCTATCTAGAAGCTCTAGCTAGTCACCATGTACTCTGTGAATACAACAGAATGCCACATAACAAATGCTCAATAATCACAGGTATAATCCTGAAATAAAACCAAAAAAATAAATCAAATAATGTGAGGGGCAGGGAGGGCAAATCCCCTTAGGGAAGCTGAAGGTACTGGTATTACAGAATATTCTTCACCTGGTACATGGGATTTAGCCACCCATGCATGCAGGTACTACATTATAACATGTATGTACGTAGGTTACATGTGATTGACTGTGGTAACATCTGAATATGGTATCATAATTTGTTGGAATCAATAAGCTTCTTTTTAAAACTTTTATATATGATTTATTTAGGAATTTTTAATGCAAAATATTACATTATCTTTGCCCAACTATATCTGGATTGTTCAGATGACTTTTAAAAAATTTATTTATATATATGTTTGCATGTGTATATATATATCAGATTATTTTCCATTATAGGTTATTACAAGATATTGAATATAGTTCCCTGTATTATATAGTAAATCCTTGTTGCTTATCTGTTTTATGTATAGTAGTTTGTATCTGTTAATCCCATACTCCTAATTTATCCCTCCCCACTCCCTTTCCCCTTTGGTAGCCATAAGTTTGTTTTCTGTCTGTGAGTCTGTTTCTGTTTAGTATATAGATTCATTTGTATTATTTTTTTAGATTCCACATATAAGTGATATAATATTTGTCTTTCTCTGCCTGACTTACTTCATTTAGTATGATATTCTCTTGGTCCATCCGTAGGACCATTAAGCTTTTAAAGCCTACCATTTCATATCTGTTATGTTTATATCAATTCTCTCTGGCCTACTGTAGAATAATTACTTCACGCTTAACAATTCTAATCTATATTTGCAGAGAAATAATATCAATTGAAATTTTGAAAAATACAACAGATACATTTGATGTTTTTAAAAAAAATCAACATTTTTACATTATGTAATCATAAAGGTTACTATTTACTAAGTGCTTACTGTCAATGCAGTACACTTCATTATCTATCTGTCTTGTTCAATAGTCATTGAGAATCTAAAATATTTCAGGTTCTGTACAAGGAGCTTCACACACAGGAGCTTGTAGACTAGTCTAACAGGTGCCAGACAATGCTAGGTACCTTTGATAATACTAATAATCCTCACAATACCCCTGGAGGACAGAGATACTGTACTCATTTCACACTTGAAGAAACTGAACGATTAAATTACTTGCCAAAATTTAGTAAGTGATGAAGCCAGGATGCAATCCTAAACCTGTCTAATTCTAAAGCCCATGAACTTCCCATGGACTTTATCTGCCTTTTCCTCTCTTAAATGGGGATAATAATTAATGCTGAGTGGGTCACAGGTTCCTGCAAGCAACAGATCAACTTACTCTTGCTACATTTCTAATGGAAAAGAAACACAAGCCAGAGACGCCCTCCAACACTTAGGTCTACAAGCAATCACATACATAAATTAGGGAGTGCTAATTATTTCTTACCTCTTGGTATAACCCTCTGACAGGAGGAAAAGGATAATCAGCATCTCCCCAGTTACAGGGCTGATGTCTGTTTCAGGCATGTGTGATTGAAGTCAGCATCCAATAAACACCTCTCTCTACTCCTTAAAGGGGGTAACATGTAATGATTGGCAATCTTGGCAGTTTGCAGTTATCATATAATTTGAACACTGTGCTAATTATCAATGGTTTTAGAATATTTATGTGGAGATTTTCCTGCTCATAAGGGGAGAACTGACATTGTTACCTTTTTAGAAACCAAGAAAATATGTGTGGTAGATAGCAGGCATAAGGCAAAGACTACTGCTTCAATTTAATATAATCCAAATGCAATTTGGAGAATGTGGTAAATATATTCATACTAAGGCAGAGAAAAGTGGAAATGCTTGAATAGGAGTAGGAAATCCTTCTTCTACAAAGGGTCAGTAAGACCCAGAAGGAAAAAAAATTGTAGCCATTATAAATAAAAAGTAGTTCAATTAAGGTTGGATTTGTTTAGAAGCACAGAATTATAAGGAAACAATTACAGTAATTATTTAGTCTAAAACCCTCAATTTTCAAGATGGGAAAACTAAAAGACTTCTATGAGCTCATATAGCTAGTCAGTAGCAAAACTGGTCCTAGAAACCACATTTCTTATGTCCAATGCTTTGTTTTTAAGTTTCCCAACTTGCCTGATTATATCACCTGGGACATTTTCTAGTTCTACAGATTCCCAGGCCCATCACCGGGAGCTTGTGACTCAGTAAATGGGTCATTACATTAATTAGGGCATGAACCTCCTAAAATGGTCTTCCTGCCTTCCACAGAGCTAGTTTTTTCTACAACATCCACTGATGCCCTTCTACTTAAATTCCCCCACTGATTACAAGTTAAAGCCCAAACTTCTTAGTATGAAATATGGCACCCTTCAAAATCCCACCCCAATCTACTTTACCACACGCATCTCTAGACACTTCCCCTAGATTCAGATGTCCTAAGTACACCAACCTTTCTCCTTGAAACAGAGAGGCTTTTTTCACTCCTCTATTCCTTTGTAAAGAGCTGTCCCCTCTGTCACGTTCACCATACTTTCTTCTCATTCTTCAACTCCTAACTCAAATGTCACCTCTCCTTTGGAAGACTTATGCCCTCTCAGGTAGTTAGTCACTATCTCCTAGGTATGCCCATAACACTGTTCATCCCACAATAACTTCACTTATACTGTATCCCAATTTCACGTGTTTGCCTGTTTCACTTCTTCTGGACACAGACCATTTTTATTTACCTCTATGCCTAGTGCCTAAACCAGATCTACTTGCTAAACAAATGAACTGGGTAAATGAATAAGATGGTTGAGATATGGGGGAAAAAAAAAAGAAAGCGAGGGAGGCATGGAGAAAGGTAGTACTGAACTGAATACGTATGTAGAAAAGGAACTGGTAAGAAAGCAGAGCAGGCTCCAAACTACTTCCTTGAAACCCTGCAGGCATCAGAGCTGTGGATTTTAAACCAAATTGTTCCTTGCAACATGGGCCTTCTGTAACTTGTTTATTTTTTTTCTTGTAAGTACACTTTTAGAGATAAAGGTTTATTTCCCATTGAATTCTAAAGGCTTTTTATTGGGATGAGGAGAAAGGCTTGGGTTTTTCAATTATACTTTGAATTATGTTGGTTGAATGCTGATTAGTGTAAATAATTTGACTTAAGATCTGACATTCAAATGCAAGATAATCAAGTTCCTGAAGGCATATCTTATAAAACTTGCTCCAGTGCCTCCTCCACTTCATGTGCTACACACATAAAAGGCAACTCTCCAAACTTGCTGATTAGTTTGGAAAAATGTTCTTTCCCCATCTGATTCCCAAGGAGATCAAGGTCAGTTCCACGAGAGAATGATTAAAGCAAAATACCTACTTCTTTATAGTCCTTGCAGTAGTATGAAACTTACAGAGTACATATACTCTCCATACCTGTTCCCCATCTATCCATTCATTTTTTCTTTCATCCACATATCTATTCATCAAACATGAACAGTCACAGAAGTCATGACTAAGCCATTAGTTTTGGCAATCTGTTGTGAGTACAGTTCCAGTATGGTGAGCTGGCTGTAAAAGTCAAGTTGAAGTAGATTAGGCAATAAACGGGAGGTGAAATGTAGGTGACTCAAGAAGTATGTTGCTAAGGGAAGGGGAAAAACGGGTGGGAGGAGAGATAAGAGGCTTTAGGAAAGAGGAAAGATTATAAGGGTTTACTTTTTAGATGGGAGAACAAAACTACTTTTAGAGGAAGAGGGAGAGATTTAATTTTGAAAAGGGAAAAGGAAAGGAGGTTACCTAACAGAAAGAAGTCTGGGTCCAGAGAAAGTTGAAGTTGACAGCTCTAGAGTATAAAGTTAGACACTGGGACAGAATAAAATACAGGAAAAGTGGTAAAGATGAATATACATAAGTTTGGAAACAGAGGAAAAGGAAGCTGAGAAAATGAGAAAGTAAAGCTTTTCTTTGCAACCCTTCTTTCTCTCTTTTCTTTGGGCCCAGACAAGAGTTCAAAGGGACAATAGTCCCAGGGGCCCAGGTGCCTAAACACAAATTTCTCTTCTCTACAGCCTAAAAAAAGAGAGGGTCACATGCAAATCAGTTCCCATGAATCAACCAGACATGTGCATTTCAACTTAGCTCATGCATTATACATCAAAACATTTGTTAAATGAATGAATATGGGGAAAAAATTTCTAGGCAGAGGTAAAATACTACATGCAAAAGCAGAGGGAAGAGTGTGGTCTGGGAAAATAGGCAGCAGCTTATTCATATGAAACCCTGAAGAGCTAACAACAATGCAAGGAACTGTAAGAACAGCTGTAAAAATAAGTATTGCATCAATACTTAGCTAATACGAACTACAGAAATGATGCCTGAAAGTACAGTCTTAATGCCTAGCTAAAACAAATGTAAATCAGCACAACCTTTCTGGAAAGGAATTTGGAAACATATTTATAGGCTGCCTTATTACAAAAAGAATTAAAGCCCCCACAAAAATACAAAACACATTTAAGTAAAAAGTAGATTACTAAATGAAGTAATATAGAAAATAAATGATCACTGTACTTCAAACTTTGGCATATGTTTGACATTTTTCATAATAAAAGTTGAAAAAGAAAACTAGCTTTTGACCTTCACGTACCTGACTTGACCACTGGCTCTCCTCCTTCACTGCTGTCCCCTACAATCACCAGAGTAATTCCCTGACTGCTTTAACACCTAGCTCACTATCTACTCTCCAGCATTATTCCCAAAAAATTCTTGGTGATGTCAATATTCACACAGATGATCCTGCCCATATCTTGGCCTTTAAGTCTTTGACCTCCTTTGTTCCAAAAATCTTACCCTCCATCTTATCTTAGCCATCTACTCCCAGCTCACAACCTAGGCCTGTTATTACCAGTAACTGTACTCTTCTGTAATCCATTTCAATTCTGCCATGCCCCTTTCACCAGCACCATCTCAACAGCCCCATCTCTCCAGTTCCCTAACTCCAACAATTCTTTAACCCTACCTGGACCTACAAACTATTGGTCTTATCAACTTTTCACTGTCCCTCAATCTTCCTTATATCCTCACACCCTTCCTGATGTCCTAATGTCCCTCCTTACCCAAATTAAATATCACAGTCCACCATTATAAGGAGTTAGTTGTATACACCCTCAACTTCACTCTCCTCTCTCCCTACATACTACAGATCTGGCAAAATCTCAGTCTTTTCTAAATCCAGCTCTCTAGTTATTCCATGACTATATAAATGAAGTTGCTGACTGGTCTCACTTTAGATTCCTGAGCACTAACTCAAGTGGACCCTATGTCCTGCCTGACAAGTCCACATTTCCCTAGTCCATTTGCTTTCCCACTTGCTTAGATGACTATTTCACCCTTTGCTCTTTCAGTCTCCCAGACTTGTAACATGTTACAAATACTTTTTATCCAGTTTGTTGTTGTACCAACTTTGCTATATCTTTTTTGTCAATCTTTTCCTTTATGACTACTGAGTATACTATCATGCTAAGAAAGGCCTGTCTCACATCAGAAAATTGCCCAAATTTTCTTCTAGTACCTGTATATTTTTCCAAATTTATATATTTGATCTATCTGGATTTTTATTTTAGAGCGGAAAGACAAATATGAGTCTAAATTATTTTCTCCACTCTTGCACTAGTGATGTCTGTCACTTTTTCTGAGACCATTTATGAAATAATTTGCTTTTCCTAATTGATCTAAAATGCATCTCTTTTCTTATACACTAAGTTTACTCACAGCCTGTATTTCTGTTCTGAGGGTCTTCCTGTGTACTCCTATCTCAGGGTTCTAATTACCATAGTGTTCGAATATGCAAATCCCTCTCTACTCACTATCCTATTTTTTCATAATTTTTGAGGCTATTCTCAGATGCGTATTTTTGCATCCTTCAGTAGATCCCGCCTCTTATCTCCTTTATTTCCAGGTATTTTATGGTTATAGTAAAAATGACATACTAACTTTATATATTTTTGGTATACAAGAAACATATTCATTTTGGTAAATTTATATTGCAATGAATACGTCTGGTTCATTTGCCTGCTTGGTCCATGGTTGTTTGTCTCATGACAAAAACATCAGCCAAATTCCAATAGGAGAGCATACTACAATATACCTAACCAGTACCCCTCTAAACTGTCAAAGTCATCAGAAACAAGTAAAGTTTGAGTAACATTCACAGCCAAGAGGAGCCTAAGGAGCCATGACAATTAAATGTACTATGGTATGGGATCCTGGAACACAAAAAGGACATTAGGTAAAAACTAAGGAAAAGTAAATAAAGCATGGACTTTAGTTAATAATAATGTACCAACATTGGTTCATTAATTGTAACAAATGTATTGTACTAATTTACCAATAATGAGTAGAAGGGTATATGGGAAACTCTGTACTATCTGCTCAATTTTTCCTGTAAATTTTAAACTGTCCAAAAAGAAAAGTGTATCCATTTTTTAAAGAAGGCAAATACCACAGAAGTAGAAGGTTTAAGGTAAAATATGTGCCTTTAACTTTGGCAACAGTCATCCAAAACAAAATACCCCACTTGGCCCATTTGTAAGAACTTATCTTAAGAAAATAATCCAAAGGAGGAAAATAGAATGCAAAGATGCATATCACAGTGTCATCAACAGTAGAAAAAAAAATACAAATAAGGTAATTTATCTAACAGAGAAAGGAACAAGAAAATAAAGTTATATTAACTTAGAATAATATACGTCTATTTACAAATGATAATTTCAAGGCCACAGTAGATAGCTAACGTTTATGATACAATGTGTTTCTAAAAAATACAAAATTCTAGAATAGGATACAAATATTCAAAATTGTTAGCACATGTCAAGGATTAGAAGAAAACCTCTTGAGGGAAATGTATAATAAACGTTTACTATACATTCACTAAATAATAATATTCATAACAGTTTTATTTATAATAGCAAAAAACTTGAAACAACCTAAACATCTGAGAACAGGAGTATGGTTAATAAATCGTAGCCTACTACTAGATAAAAACATCACAACCATTAAAACTTATGAAAATTATGAAACAACACATAAAAAAAATTCTTCCATGTAACGTGTAGACAAAAATCTACACTATGATTACAACTACGTAAAAATTACATATGGGTGTGTGTGCGTGTGTATAAACAGTTCAAACTCTAGCACCTACCTCCTCTTCCTGGAGGTTGGTGAGTGGGGCTGAAAATTCCCACTCTCTAATCCTCTAGGTCTCTCTGGTTGTTCAGCCTTATGCTGAGGCTATCTAGGGGTGCCCCTCTCAGTCACCTCATTAACATAAGCTCATGTATGATGGAAAGCAGATTTCCTATCACTCAGGGAATTCCAAAGGTTTTAGGAGCTCTGTGCCAGGAATCAGGGACAATGACCAAATATATTGGTATTACACTACATCATCTTTTTTTTTTTGCGGTACGTGGGCCTCTCACCGCCGCGGCCTCTCCCGCTGTGGAGCACAGGCTCCGGACGCGCAGGCTCAGCGGCCATGGCCCACGGGTGCAGCCGCTCTGCAGCACGTGGGATCCTCCCGGACCGGGGCACAAACCCGCGTCCCCCGCACCGACAGGTGGACCTTCAACCACTGCACCACCAGGGAAGCCCTACACTACATCATCTTTTAACCCTATAGCCAATATCAATCACCCAGAGCCTCTCCCTCGTCAATTTCTTAGTCTATTTTAAACAATATTAAGTAACAAGTCTGTTTTACCAAAAACATTTATCTGAAATTACCAACCTCATCTCAAATCCAACCATGCTACATCCAGTGCTAAAACAGGAAAAGTATACTCCACACACACCATACTGCAGAGGCCTAAAGAGACTGAATCCAAACTGATGCCACACCAGAGCAGGGTCCACATGGGAGAGCTTCTACCGGTTACTGGTAAATTCCAATCTCCACCAAAACACAAACAGAACAAGAGAGTAAAGGAAAGAAAAACTAGTGGCCAATGGATAGAAAAGCATTCATCCATTTTCTTACTCTGGCAAGCCAATTAACTCTTGTTTTAAAATATCAATACATTTCAAGTAAAGCATGCAATCACTGCAGCAAAAATAACACTCTTAAATAGAACATCCCAATCATTCAAGAAAGTGAATATGAATAAATATGCAATGAGGACTTTAAAGGCAAACTCCAAGTTCTGACAGGGACAAAAATTACCAGGGAAGAATAAAATAGAGATATTCTAACATGGAATGAGTCACACTTTAAAAAAAAGTGTATCCAGAAAACATCTATCACTGAACAGCAACACCTAACCAAAGTAAGGTCTCACTTTCCCCAAATACTTCAAATCACAAATTTACAAATTCTCTTCACCCATCTGAATTCTTTAATTTTGAGGGGTCATGGACTTTTTTTTTTTTAAAGAAATTCGGCAAACCCAGTTTCTCTCGGAAAAAAACACAAATGCACAAAATGTGGCATACAATTTCAAAGGTTTCAGGCTTCCAAAGCCAATCTGTGGACTTTCAGAGATTCATGTAGTCCATAGTTAAGACCCTTAATTAAATGTACACTAATACCCATTTAAAAAAATTATTAGAGTGGGATAGAGTGAAAAAGAATCTGTCCAATTATGTAGTCCATTCATTCGCAAACTATTCTAACCATGGCCCACCTAAGTGGAACAAGAGATCCAACCTAGCCACTTGCTCCTATTTTCCAGTAGAAAAATAACACCATGATGAAGAAATTATAGCAATGAAACAGTTACACAAGAGCAAAATGGTCAACAAAAATAAATCTAACATAAGTCTTTAATTACAGTTAATTCAAGAGTAGCAGAAACGGGAACAAAATCAAACTCAAGACAATCCAATGATGCAATGGAAATAGTATCCATCAGTGTGGGCGTGCATAGTAGGAATTTTTCAATTCAATTCAGTGCTGCCAAAGTTTTGTAGAGTTAACAGGTTTCTTAGAAGAAAACTAAGAAACCTCAGGAAGCTCTAGAAATTGGCTAGTTTTAGTTTATGAACACTAAATTTCAGTAATCCTTAATAACTCAGATTATAAGTAGCCTATACGAATACATAAAAATCAAAGACTGTAAACGGAATAACAATAGCCCCCAAGAATTGAGGAAATGACTTGCATTTTACTTTCATTCATCAGAAAAAATCCTTCCGACCTAGCATATGTCTTGAACTTATCTGGGAAGCAGCAACAGAATCCAATAATTTTCAACCACTGTGATTCTGTGATTCTGCTCACCAATAGTATAAAATCTAATCTCCTACTAAATTGGATCCCTCATACCTTGCTGGTGAGAATGTAAAATGATTTAGCTGCTTTCAAAAACAATTTGGCAGTTCCTCAAAATGTTAAACATAGGTTACCATAAAACTCAGCAATTCCACCCCTAGGTATGAACTCAGGAGAAATAAAAACATAAACCTATGTCCATACAAAAACTTGTACACAAATGCTCACAGCAGCATTATTTATAATAGCCAAAAGTGGAAACAACCCAAATGTCCATCAACTGATGAATGGATAAACAAATGTGGTATACCCACACAATGGAACCTTTGGCCATAAAAAGGAACTAATTACTGACACGTGCTACAACATGGATGCACTTTAAAAACACTATGGTAAGTGAAAGAAGCTAGTCACAAAAGACCACATATTCTATTTTCTCATTTATATGAGGTGTCCAGAATAGGCAAATTCATAAGAGACAGAAAGTAGATCAGTGGTTCCCTAGAGCTTGGGGTATTGGAGGGAAATGGAGAGAGGCTGCTAATAGGTATAGGGGGTTCTTTTAGATGATGAAAATGTTCTAAAATTTGTGATGATGCTTGTGCAATTCTGTGACTCTAATAAAAACCATAGAGCTGTAAACTTAAAAAGGGTGAATTTTATGGTTTATGAATTATATCTCAATAAATCTGATTTTTTTAAAAAAAATCTGATCTTCACATGGCATACAAGGTGTTTTAGGGTTTATCTTCTGCCTACTTTTCCACTCTTGGAATACCTTCCCCTTCCACCTCTGCCCCATCTTATTCCTATTCCCTCTCTCTCTGAATCTGTGTAACTACCTACCTTCTCAGTGACACTTCTACCTACAAAAGCTTTCTTTGCCACATTCTCATTTTATCCTGTATATATCTCCATTAAACTACATACCAACTAGTAATGTAACCTTTGTTTTCATTCCTGCCCACCTCTATTAGACTGTGAGTTCCTGTGAATGTCTCTTCATCTTCATATACCTAGTGCTCAGCAGTCAGCCACATGGTAGGTACTAAAATATCCTTTAATAAACACAAATGCTTTGACTCAGAGATTAGCATCCTTTCAACTGCACTGAGGACAAGCAAGTTGACAGTCTGGAACTTGAACTTTGAAAGCAGATCAACCAATTGAGCTCTAATCCCAGGGCAGTTACTTCTTAGTTTAGTAGACTTCCACATGACATAGCTTCAATTTCCTAACCTATAAATGTGGATAATGCCAGGCTTTTTTAAGGCTCAGCTATCACGTCTGTAAAGCAACTGGCACACACAAGGCGATCATAAATGATGGCTATTACTACTATTATTTCAACATGATTTTCAACTATAATACAGTCAGTCCCCTACATATGAACCTTCAAGTTGCAAACTTTCAGATATGAACATGTGTTCGCATGTCCAATCACGTTAGTTCACATGCCGGGTGTACACTGTCACGTGCGTGCATCCTCTACAAGTGGTTGTGCTTTTGTGTACTCTACTGTACAGTACTGTATAGAGTTCACTAGTACAGTATCTTTATTTCAAGCCCAGCATGTCCGGAAGAAAGCGTAAAAGCAGCACTGACGTAGCTGGTACTGCTAAGAAGCGCCAAGCGATACCGATGGAAACAGAAGTGAAAATAATTGAGAGAGTGGAGCGACAAGAGGAAGAAGTGGTGACTGAAGAACCGAAGAGATTCATGACACAGGAAGTGGCAAGGGGATTTTCTTTATTTGAGGAGGCAGTTAGTTTTTGATGCACAGGACCTGAACGTAGAATCATACATGAAGGCTGCAGCAGCAGTTCAGAATGCGATCCAGTGCTACCGTGTCATCTATGACGAGAAAAAAAGAGCTACTACCCAAACATCACTGGATCGTTTTTTTCACGAGGGTAGACAGAACTGAATCCAGCAAGGAACCAGAACCTGTGCCATCAACTTCAGGCATGGGTGAAATTGCAACTTGCCCTCCTTCTCCTATTGCTGATGATCCTTCAGCTCTACCATCTCCCACCTCCTCTCCCTCCTCCAGTCAGTAACTCTCCTTGCCTGTTCACTTGATGCCAGCCCCTGTATGCCAGCTGTTGTATTGTACTACTGTATTTGTCAAGGTACTGTACTGTAATATTAAACATGTTTCTTTATTTTGTTTGTTTTTTATGTATTGTTTGTGTGAAAAGTATTATAAACCTATTACAGTACAGTACTATATAGCCAATGTGTTAGTGTGGTACCTAGGCTAATTTTGTTGGCCTTAGGAACATATTGGACTTACGAACACGCTCTCAGAACGGAGTTCATTCGTATGTGGGGGATCTACTGTAGTTGGCTTGATTTCGCTGAACTGGTATAACAAACCACAGTTGTACCAATTACTAATAAAAAGGACATGTTTTTCTTACAAATATTGATTATATTTGAATAAAAGGTGACCACTATTTCTACCGAGAGGCTTAGGGCCCCAAATACACAAAGCATGTTGAGACTCAAAAACTTCAAAAAGAGAATTGTTCTATACAAACTTAGTTCTTAGTTCTAGTTCTTCAACTTAGCATCTTCAGTTTAAGATGTCTGAATATAAATTGTAAGTTTGGACTTTTATAAATGTTAGGTTTAGCCCACAAAGAATCAACCAATAAACGGGGCAAAAAAAGAACTGGAATGGTAAACTAATACTGAAGTAGCTAGCGCTCCAATAATATCAAAGATTTAAATTAAACCAATTTTAGAAGAATTAGTCAACAACACTGAACAAGACAATTCACCCACACGAAGGGGGAAAAAACATCTAAGAATAGCTTGTGACTCAGCCTGCATTGCTGTAAGGGGAGGGCTGGGGGTGCTGGTTATTTGGTCTATTCTCTTCTATCAGGACTAAATATTAAAGCAAAATTATTTACTTGAATGAGAAGTACAGAGGGAAAAAATTCAGGTAGATTCTTCACCTTCAAGTAAAATATCACCTCTCTGAAATAAAGATAACTTTCTAAGTTTTGAAGCCATGCAAGAAAACACAAAGGAAATAGTAAAAATTCATTTATATAAGTATTTTAAACTTCTGTTGAAAAAAAATTAAAAGATATACAATTGGAAAAAAATCACAACAAATATGGCAGCCATTATTTTTAATATACAGAGAACTACTAAAACAATGAAAACAAATAAATAGACAATTTTCCAAAGAGGAAATAAAACTGGCTAATAAATGTTAACATCACTAATAATCAAGAAAATACAAATGAAGTTCTCTTTTGTTTCTCCTTATAAACTTATTAAAAAAAACCCACAACAACAGACACTAGACAGTAGTCAGGGCTAGCAAACATGAGAAGAGATGAGTACTACAGACATACTCATGGGGGTGCAAACTGGTAGAGCTCTTCAGAAGGCAGTGTGAAAATATACAGCAAGAATCCTAACAACGTTCTTATCCTGTAAGTCAATAATTTCATTTCTGGAACTCTGTCATAAGCAAATAATAATAAATGTGGGAAAGACTTTACTTACAATGATATTCACTGCAGTTATTATTAGTTACTACACAAAAAAATTGGAAATAATATAAGCATCCAATAATAGGAGGACACACTGAGCCAAGTATTATGGTGCCACTTAAATTCATAATGATATGTAAATTATATCTCAACCTACTTTTTAATAAACAATTTCAGCTAGACCATATAATAACCTGGAAACTGGTTATGCTCTTATAACCTATGATATACTATAAATGTGTATTTATCATTATTAAAAATAACAGCGGCTAACGATCACTGAATACTTACCAAATACCAAGCCTGACACTCAGGTCTTTACTTGTTGTCACTGTTATCTCATTATCACTGATATCCTCACTATCAGGGCCATCCTAGAAGTCTGAGGCCCAGGACCACTCACCCACTGTGAGGCTAGCCCAAGATAAATCACACTTTAAAGGAGGTCTCAGTGTAAACATTTTCATAGGCCCCTTGAGAATATTAAAAAAAATAGTTTGAAGTTAAAATTTAATTATTTCAGAAAAGAAAGGTACAGTACCCCTGACTCACCCCCCTCCCTGCAACCACAACCCAGAGTAGCCCCAGCTGACCTAACCAAAAGACAGGTCCGATTATTATTGTTACATTTATTGAAAAGTCATTATGAGATGGTCACACTAAACATACATTATCTCTTCATCCTCATAACAACTCTAGGGATAAATATTATTAGGAAATCTCCACTTTTTAAAGAAAAGAAAACTGAGGCTTAGTGAGACTGTTACACTCACAAAGCTAATGAAAGGCTAAGTTGGAACTAAAACCCCAGACAGCACAAGCCATGTTCCTAACTACAGTGTTGTATTGTAAAACATGTACAAAAATATATATGCGAAAACAAAGAGAAAAGAGAGGGTGGATGGGAGACACCAAAATATGGTTGTCATTGGTTGTTGGACTTGGAATAACTTTTTTCTCCTACTTTTTCTCCCTCTATTTTACAAAGTTTCTTCAATCAGCATGCATTATTTTCATAATGAAAAAAAGTTTCAGTTACATGATGAGACATAAAGAGGAAAGGAATTTGAAAAAATATCAAATTAAATGACAAATAAATTACGTTGTTAATATATAAAGTGCTCACTTTTTATTCTTCTAGATCAGCAGTCAGTATACCTCAAGATTAGGCTAGTGGAACAACAGAATGTCCCTTAGTCTCTTATCAAAGCTAGAAGAACAGAAACGTAATGAACCCTGGAGAAAAAAGGAGTTGAGATCTTATCCAGTGTGCTGACAGCCAGGGAAAGGTGTGCAGGAACCCAAGTCTCCACGGACAAAAGCTGCATGGTTCCTTCTCTTCCCAAGCCCAAGGCTTCTACTTCAGGCAAAGGCTGCCAGTGGGCCTACCCCACCAAGTCACCAAACTTCCCTGGGCATTTCAAGATCTTACCAAGTTTACACCAGGACCCTCCAACTTCCCCTGTCCCCTCACACTGAAAAACGGGGAAGTCAGAAGAGAAACTGAACACTTTCACAGCAGAAGAAATCTAGAAGGAAGATTTAACTATTCTGAACACTAGACCAGGTATGCTGGGTGAAAGAAGAACTTATTTCATCAGGCTTTCCCAGAGGCAAGGTTGATAATCCTCAAAATCACTCTAAATAACTTGCGGTTCCCCGAATGGGGAATTTCCACATCTGTTTTCACTCGGTTTTAGTCTCTGGGCCCTCCCTCTCTCCCTCCTTCCCCACGGGCCTTCAAAGCGCAGTTCCAAGGTTAGTTCCTCAGTGTAAGTTTCTCTATTTTACATATTGGGAAGGTTGATTTCCTTCTTGATATCACCAACATCATCATGAGCACCTTTAATTCAAATCAACAAATCTTTACGGAGTCATCAGAGGTATAGCACCTGTATAAGATGTGTAAGCGCAGGGAATACACAAGAGGAATAAGACGAAAACTGAGTATTGCATGTAAGTGCTATAGGTATAAAGAAAAGACAGAAGATGGGCACCTAACTTTGCCTTAAGACTAGAAAGTTGTTAGATGAGTAATCCCAGAGGAAATGAATCCTAAACTGAGTAATGAAGAACTAAACAATAGGTATCACGCAGTAGGCTAGGAAAACAGATTTTTAGGAATTGGGAACAGAAATGGTCAAGGACACAGAAGAAAAAACTGTCTGAAAATTTAAAACATAATGTCAGAGGTTTGTAAATGGAGCTAATAATAGCACCTACATCACAGGGGTGTCGTAAAAATTAAATGAGTTAATAAATATAACGAATTAGAATAGTGCTACACATGGGGATTACAACATAAATGTTAGCTATTATCATTATCATTGATAAGAATCAATTTACAAAACTAAGAAACAAACTTGGAAAAAAATTTACACCTATAAGCAAGAGTTAACATTCTTAATATATAAAGAATTCTTAGAAATAACCAAGAGATGAACATGCCAATGAAGTGAGAAAAAGACAAATATTTCTCAAAGAAAAAAAAATTTAAGTATAATATTATTAATATTCAGAGAAAGAAAAATTAAAACAAGGGTTTTTATCAAATTATTAGATTAAAGAAAAAAAAGCCAGTGTTTCTGAGGATGTGGGGAATAGGACTGATTACATCTGGTAAGAGAACACTTTGGTACTGACAAGTTTTTCTAGAAGACAACTTGGCAATACATTTACATGGGCCTTAGGAAGTGTCCATACCTTTTGATCCAATACCACTGCAACTACTAGAAATTTATTCTAAGGAAATAATCATAGACATAAACACAGATATGGTTACAAGGATGTTAACTGTGGCATAATTTAAAATAACAACAACAAAAAAACTATAAACTACCTTAATGTTAGAGAACCGATATGAGCACAGTATATACAGTCAGACTAAGTTCATAACCTATGGCTGCCACTTATTGGCTATGGGATCTTGGGAAAATTACTAAACCTGTCCTTGCTCAATTTTCTCAGCTGTAAAATAAGTAATAAAAGAACAGGTCTTATAGAGAGTCTGAAGACTAAATGAGCAAAAATATGTAAAGTGTCTCGAAAGTATTGATAACCAGGATATAGTAAATGCACAATAAATACTAGACATTATTAACATACCGTAGTAGCAACCCAATAAAAATTATATTGTAGATAAATATATAATAAAGTAGAACCATGGTTTTTGATAAATGCTAGTAAGCTAAAAAGCAGATTATATAAGCAGAGTATATAATTCCATTTTTCCCAAAGAAAAATTTCTAGAAGGAGATCTACTAAAATATTAACACTGAACATTTCTCCGGGTAATATGAATTACGGACTATTATTTTCTTCTTTCAACTTCCCTGTAGCTTTCCAGTTTTACACAAGGAACATGATATTACTCATCACAATAAAAATGGTACAAACAAAAAGTCTATAGAATTTTAAAACAAACACAACATAGCACTTTTAGAAAAAACCAAATTAAGGTATCTATTCTAAACTATTTGATAAATCTCTGCTCTAGGCTCATGTTGTGCCTGAGGTTTTTTGTTTTTTGTTTTCTGGCTTAAGTTACTAGAAAATAGAAATATTAAGAGATCTGCTGGGTCCAAACCAAACAGTAAATGATAAACATTTCTGTTAAATACAATGACCTGAAATACTATTAAATTTACTCATAAAATGTGTACAATAATCCTTCCCCAATCTTGAATTCCTTAATAATTTTGAATGAGGCCAATTTACTTCTCTCGATTTACCCTCACCCACCTACCCACACATTCCCTAGCCTCATTTCCTACCTTACTTTTCTCCATGGCACTTAACAAATTCTAACTCCTAGACATTTTGTCTCTGCTCCCCCCCTTTTTTTTTTTTGCGGTACGCGGGCCTCTCACTGTTGTGGCCTCTCCCGTTGTGGAGCACAGGCTCCGGACGCACAGGCTCAGCGGCTATGGCTCACGGGCCCAGCCGCTCCGTGGCATGTGGGATCTTCCCGGACCGGGGCACGAACCTGTGTCCCCTGCATCGGCAGGCGGACTCTCAACGACTGCGTCACCAGGGAAGCCCTGCTCCCCCTTCTTGAATAAAAGTAGCACAAGGGCCAAGGTTTTTGTGTATTTTTTTCACTGTTTATATTCTCAGTGGTTGGGCCAGTTCCTGGCATGTAGACACTCATTATTTGCTAAAAGAATTAATTCAATACCAAGAATTACAAGTGATTTCTATTGGGTTTAACTTTTTAAAGAGGAAAGACAGTGTTTGAGAAAAAAGAAAAGAAAGTTAAAGCAGGTGGCAGAAAAGGTGGCAAGAGGGGATTTTTTTTTCATTGAAGCCCCTGGAAAGACAAAGATGGGGTAAAGTCAACTTAATGAGGAAAGCAATAGCAAAGATAGATTTAAGAGAGAGCTGCTGCATGTACTTTTTCAAAATGGGATTACCACCAGGTTATGAAGACTATAAAACCCAGGTATTGGAAAGTAGTGTTCAGAAAGTTTTGGGTTATCTGTCTCTAACCTAAATGGCTCTTTCCATCTCCATCATCCAAGTGACTTAGCTTTCTAGGACCCAGTGGAACCCCGGATCCTGGAGGTAGGAGCTAGTATGCTGGAAGAAGGCGGCAAAAACTCCAATCAGAATCATGGAATGAAGACCAGACACCAAAAGAAAGGAGAGGTGGTGAGGGAAAGCCTTCCAATACAGGTTGTCTAAGCATTTCACTGGAACTTTAGCAGAGGGAAAGCCTAAAATGTTTCTCGTGAGGTGAATAGAGTAAGGGAAATTAAATCTCAAGTCTTAACCATGGCTTCTCCTCTACAATTCCGGTTTTTAGGGCTTACCACAAAGTCAGAGAATGAATGCTACACAAGTGTTCCCAGCCTGCATCATTCTCAGCAAACTTCACTAATCCTGAAGTTCTCACTTATATTCACCAAAAAGTATCTCATACTTACTAAAATTAAAGTCACCTAATGTTACATAAATTGAGAAATTATTAACTTGACCTACTTAATTCTTATATTTAAGCAGTCATTCTTTTTTTTTTAACATCTTTATTGGGGTATAATTGCTTTACAATGGTGTGTTAGTTTCTGCTTTATAAAAAGCAGTCATTCTTAAGTGTGAAGGAGGAGGGGTGAGGGGGTGAAGAAAGTGTCCAAATACATATTTTAAGCAAAAATAAAACGATAAAGCAACAGTTATCAGTGTCCTCCTAACTGTCGGAGCAAACCCTGCTGGGTCCTTATCTGTATGGGCTCTGCAGTTTCACACTGCCACCGTCCTTGATCATTCTTTCCCATTATCAACCTCACACTAGCCAAGCACTCCTCACACTGAAAAGTAGAAGTTATTTAAGCATATGGATTCAAAGACTTTGAAGTAATAATCCAAAGCTGTTGTTTCTTTTGCAGATATACAACATTTTCTTCTTTCAGGCTATGTTTCCCCATCTCCCCACTGCCCCAAATTAAGGGGACTAAAAGGGCAGATTCTTTGTTGGGAGATGGGATTGTGGCTAAATTCTACTCTATTTTCCAGCCTTCTTTTAGGAATGGTAAGATTAAAAATTAAGGGCTAGGGCTTCCCTGGTGGCGCAATGGTTGAGAGTCTGCCTGCCGATGCAGGGGACACGGGTTTGTGCCCCGGTCTGGGAAGATCCCACATGCCGCGGAGCGGCTGGGCCCGTGAGCCATGGCCGCTGAGCCTGCGCGTCCGGAGCCTGTGCTCCGCAACAGGAGAGGCCACAACAGTGAGAGGCCCGTATACCACAAAAAAAAAAAAAAAAAAAAAAAAAAAAAAAATTAAGGGCTAATCATCATCAAAAAATCTACAAACAATAAATACTGGAGAGGGTGTGGAGAAAAGGGAACCATCTTGCACTGTTGGTGGGAATGTAAATTGATACAGCCACTATGGAGAACAGTATGGAGATTCCTTAAAAGACTAAAAATAGAACTACCATACGACCCAGCAATCCCACTACTGGGCATATACCCTGAGAAAACCGTAATTCAAAAAGAGTCATGTACCACAATGTTCATTGCAGCTCTATTTACAATAGCCAGGACATGGAAGCAACCTAAGTGTCCATCCACAGATGAATGGATAAAGATGTGGCACATATATACAATGGAATATTACTCAGCCATAAAAAGAAATGAAATTGAGCTATTTGTAATGAGGTGGATGGACCTAAAGTCTGTCATACAGAGTGAAGTAAGTCAGAAAGAGAAAAACAAATACCCTATGCTAACACAAATATATGGAATCTAAAAACAAACAAACAAACAAAAAAATGGTTCTGAAGAACCTAGGGGCAGAACAGGAATAAAGACGCAGACATAGAGAATGGACTTGAGGACACGGGGAAGGGGAAGGGGAAGCTGGGACACAGTGAGAGAGTGGCATGGACATATATACACTATATACACTACCAAATGTAAAATAGATAGCTAGTGGGAAGCAGCCACATAGCACAGGGAGATCAGCTCAGTGCTTTGTGACCACCTAGGGGGTTAGGATAGGGAGGGTGGGAGGGAGACGCACGCAAGAGGGAGGAGATATGGGGATATATGTATATGTATAGCTGATTCACTTTGTTATAAAGCAGAAACTAACACACCATTGTAAAGCAATTATACTCCAATAAAGATGTTAAAAAAAAAATTAAGGCCTAAAAGGCTAATTTCTTTTCCAGTTACTAGGTTAAAAAAAATTTTTAATAAATAAAAAATAAAAAGGAGACTAAGTTTAGTTTTGAAATTTCTCATCGACATAAGTTGGAATAATAACAGGTAACATTTATTAAGCACTTATACTGAGCAGAAGTCACTGTGCTAAGCACCTTATATTATATACAACAGCACTATGAGTTGGTAACGTTACTTCCCCCATTTTACAGATAAGGAAACAGAAGCTTAGAAAATTAAAATAAGTTGCTCAAGGTTGCTATTTAGTGTTGGAGCTGGGAGCAGGAGGCTTAACTTGAAAGCCTGTACTCTTATCTACCACAGTTAAGATAAAAATAAATAAAATTTTCATTGAAACACATAACATGAATATGTATTAGTGAAGAAAAGGATCTAGAAAACATGAAACTGTTGCTTAAGTAAAACAAGTTAAATGTCTGCCATCTGGTATTAGATCCCTAAATGTCTACCATAATCACTGCTAAACAGCTTCACAAATAAATCAATCATTCAGTATCCTGATATAGCTGTGAAATTAATTTTTAAGTGAATCTCTCAAAATAATACATTTGCAAATGAAATATGCTGCCCTCTTAGAGTTGTAAAAATACATTATCTCTTGATGTATTCACTGCCCTACTTCTATTTCTGCTGTTTCCTCCCCCCTCCCCCACTTCCTCTCTGCCTTCAGATCCTTTAAGGCCCGTTCAGTTCCTCCTTCTCAGCAATACCTACATGCACACTCTTACTCAATAGGACTCTAACATTAGTCGCTGTGCTCTGTAGTTAAAGGATGACAAAAAGTCAGGAATGAACTCAAGTAAAAGATACAGCGTTTCTGATGCATCTTCATCTTTAGAACTATTCTTTTACAGAACTAATCCTAAACATGATTTTTCTACTTCATACTTGGAATCCACCTTTAACAATTAACACACAAAAAAATCTGCCTTTTTTAAGCTTTTCTTCATAAATAGTTATTCCATACATTTTTCCATAAATAAGGTATTGAAAAGATCAGAATATAAAAAAGAAAAACAAGAAAATGCACTGTTGTATGGTAATAAAATACCCCATTTTGAGAAATGTAATTAGTTTATTTTGAATCATTCCTGGAACTTGTTAATATAAATGCTTTACAAGTAAATATAGTATATAAAAATGCTAGTTACTTATCGATGGAATAATATGTACTTTCATTCATCTATTCAACAAATATTTATTGAATGCCCAAATAACCTTTTGTTTTTGTTTTAATTTCTGAACCAAGATGAGTGTACCAGATAAGGGAACAGGTGCTGAAGTTAGAAGGATCCTGGTTTGCAACCTGGCTCCTGTACTTACTAGCTCAGTGACCTAGAGCAGCTCAGTTAACCTAGAGTAGTCAGTTAACCTTCAGGTTAACATTTCATTTATCTATTTGATGGGAGGGAAAGAACTACTCATAGGGCACAGCACAGGGCCTGGCAGGCAGTAAGTACTCAATAAATGACAAGAATGGTAAATACATTTTAATACTGAGGAAAGAAGCTGAAAAGGGAGATGGCCAATAATGGTCTTTTTGTCTTACTAGAAAGAAATTTGTGAAACTGTATTAAAGATACAATAAAATAAAAATCTTAGGGTTATGTAAGAAAATTTCCATTTTAAAAAAGAGATATGATAAGTATATAGAGTGAAAAAACTAAAAAATAAAGATAAGGAAGAAAGAAAGAAATGGGTAAAGAAGATCTTGAAAGCTACTGAGTTTGGGTGACGGATGTATAGAGGTTCCTTTTACTATTCTGATTCTGTGAAAATACAAAAATTTTTAAAACCATAATTCCAATCCCAGCACATGCCTAACACATTTCCTCATATTCAGGAGAGATCAGGATTTTATCCTTGAGATGTGCTGAACTAACAATAGTACCTCCCTGCTCAATAATTCAGTACAGGTCAAGTTTTCTCAGACAATTCTACCTTTCGCTATAAAGGTAAACAAAAGGAACAATTACATGCATTAAAGTATAAAATGCAACCTCTTCTGAGGCTCATTAATACTACACTAAAACAGCAGCCATGCACATTTTTTCCATGTCCTCTAAAAAAACACAAAATTCTGTTTGTCCTTAAACGAAGCTTTTAAAAACAACTTGCACCTTACATACTTTTGAAATAATAAAGGATATATGTCAATCATATCTCAGTAAAGCTGGGGGAAATAAAGAAATGACAAGAAAATCGTAGGCACAGCCAAAGAAACTTAGCACATCAGAACTGCTACTATCTTTAAATTTTGAGGGACGTCATTATTAATTTATGTAAAGGTTCTACTTTATGTTTCTAGATTGCGTTTAGGTTTTACCACTGATTAACAACACAGCAAACAAGCACAGGGAGAGAGGCAATTAATTTTCTTAAGAGGCTTAAGAGGCTTAACCTACAGAGTCTAGGCTACCTAAATTAAGCTGACTGGGACAACATAAAATTTCAAGGCACACCTTGCCTATTTCTGGTTATGCAAGTAAACACTAGTAAAAAACTAGAGCATTTAGTAAAGCAAACATTTTTGTGTTAACCTTAATTCCTATCACAAAGCGGTTGGCTCCATCAAAAATATTCCTAATTCCTAAACAATACAAGTTTCAAATGAAGCATACTTGCCCTCAGCAATCATTCGACGATAAAGCACAGGATTAATAAATCCCAATACAGCATCTTTCTACAAAATGCAAGGCCATCTGCAGTTTCAGCCTCGGTTTACCCATTCACTATGCATATGCAGGCGTCTTTTAAAAAAAATTATAAAAGCAATAAACTTTACTCTGGGCCAAGAGATTACATCTCTCCGTGCTTCCTGTACACCCTGGGAAGTCAATAACACTAAAGTCAAATTGTAACATTTCCCAACTTTGGTTTAAGGTGAGCGGTGGACGCCGAGCATCCGCCCACTGGCCTCTCGTGACTCGGGCTACTTTGACGCACCAGGATGCGGCTCACCTGACATTCCGCACCAACCCTTACCAGGAAGGAAAACCAACTCCGTGAAAATAAAATGGGGCTCCGAGGAAGCATGCGGGTGCCCCTCAGGGCTGTCTCTCTTCTGCCCGCACCCCGAAAGCGAGGGGGCTACGCCGCCCTCGGCCCGCCGCGGCGTCCGCACCTGCCAGAAGAGGCCGCGGCCGGGGGCCGGAGCTCGGCCGTGGAGAAGAGGCAGCCCGGCCCCGGCCCCTCGTCGTCCGCCCTGGCCCCGCCGCGGGGGCAGGAACCCGGCGCCAGAGGTTTCCGCCCGGCGCCGCCAAGCCCGCCAGGGGCCTAGCTCGGGGGCCGCCCGGGCTCCCGAGGGCCCGTCCGCGTCGTGCGGGGCGCCCAGCCCGGCCCGCGAGCCTCCCCGCGGCGGACGCGGCGGCGTCCGCACCTGCCCCGCGCCCTGCGGCAGGCCCGGCAGCAGCTTCACCCACCTGGCGCGCCACCGCGCCTCCCGCACGTCACAGCGCGGTCCCGCGCCCCTCGGCACCAGCGGCGCGGGCGCGGGCGGACGCCGGGAGACCCTGCCCAGCAGCCGCCGCCGCCGCGGCCGCTTCGTAGTCAGGCTGCCGCCAACGAACCTGTTGCGCAGCCTGTCACGGCTGCTCGGGCTCCGCGGCGCCGCCTCAGCCCCACAACAACATGGCGGCCGCGGCCTCCGCAGGAAACCGGGGGGCGGGGTGGGAGGCGACGGTCCGGGCGGCTGACTGCCCGCCCGCTGCCGGGCACCGACTCCCCCACCCTCGGGAACCCGAAATTGGCCCGGGCGCGGCTTCTCACCCCCAGAGCCCCAGGGCAGCGGACCCCGCGGGCCTGGTCCTAGTGTTCCGCTCTCCCCTCGGGGAAGCCCCGAAGCCCGGACGCGGCAGCCCTTCCTGGAGGGGCGCCTACCCACCTGGCTCCTCCTCCGCGAGGTGACATGTTGAGGCTGGGTGGTGCTTTTCCCGCCACCGCAGACCCCACAGTTTTGGAAAAGGGCCAAACGGTGTATGGTGCGTGCCTGCTGCACCTCCCGTGGCGCTCTCCCTGGAGCCTTCTAACTCACTACAGTATCTTCGCCGACCTGGGAGCTCGATTCCCCTGGAATGGGGGGTGGGGCGGGAGGAGGTTGTTCCCACCCTTGCTCATGGGTGTGTTACAGGCCTTTCCCTCAGGTAGCGCAGAAGGACTCACTGTACCCAACGGTCGTCCATGCAGCGTTCCTCACCCTCCTCCATCACAAACAAAAAAGGGCAAGAGAGGGGCCTTCCAACCCTCATCCACGCTCAGAGCAACTGCCCCGTATACTCTGGCCGAGCAGTAAGAAATTAGTCACCTCTCCGTGAACTCCACCACCTGAGGGTCTGCGGATGCTGGACGTTCTTCCCCGCCTGATAGCTGCCTGACAGGTGAAGCTCAAATTGTGTCTCTTTTTTCTCCCCTTTCAGCTCCTAGTTTCTTCGCAAAAGCCTAGATAACACAAGTCACCGCCATTTATGGAGGTTTTGCCCGTGACACAGCGCTCCTACAAGAGAAAGCCTTTTTGTTAGTTGGGGTTAGAGGAGTCGGTGGTTCCTCTGGGCATAACAAGAGTGGGGGTACGAGACCCAAGAGCTCTGTTGGCTTTCAGAGGCAGGGGCGGGGCTGGTCCCATGTGCAAAACTCATATCCCCATGACTTGTTGGAAACGGAGAAATCTGTGCAGATCAGATGATCCCGTGGCTTGCTTTCATTCTACCTGTTGGGGCATGTGAAGGTAGCAAGGCTGGCTTGAGAGGCATGACTCCAAAGCCCAGGCCTATCTGAACTAGTCAACCAAGTCATGTGAGGAACTTAGCACACATCAGAGATGATAAACAGGCTTTTCCTGCTCTCATACTCAGTGTTTTTCCTAACTCTTGGGTTTGGACCTGACCAAGACCTGACAGGTCCTGAGCTTCAGTGACACAGAGAGACCTGACTCCTTTGCATTAGCCTAGGAAGTCCTTTATCTACTAGAGACCAGTCAGTCTAACCCTTATCTGCTGGGGGCTAATCAGTCTGCAAACAAACCACCCAAGCTAGAGGTAGCACTCTTGAGCACATGGTCTCATTCCCTTGACAGACATCACCAGTTAATTGTGATTCCTTTCAGAGCCCCTACTTCGGTCCAGGCCTCTGAATCCTTCTCAACATAGTGCTCCAGAGAGTTGGCTTGTAAGGTGAAACCTGTTTGTTTTTTTGCGGTTCGCGGGCCTCTCACTGTTGGGGCCTCTCCCGTTGCGGAGCACAGGCTCCGGACGCATAGGCTCAGAGGCCATGGCTCACGGGCCCAGCCGCTCTGCGGCATGTGGGATCTTCCCGGACCGGGGCACGAACCCGTGTCCCCTGCGTCGGCAGGCGGACTCTCAACCACTGTGCCACCAGGGAAGCCCGAAACCTGTTTTTAATTCCCGATAGGCAGATTGTTAGCCAGTCTCCATTTCCCTCCCATCATTTGATCAATGTCATTTGTGTTTCTGGGTTCTGGACCAGACCTGATGCAATTCACCCTGAGTCCTCTTTCTTTCTGAAGGAGGAGCCAAATCCTTGGCAAGACAGAAATGAACTTTATAGAAAGGAATGGTTATAAAGAAGTAAAAAACATTTTAAAAGTCTTCGTAAAATGACCAAAAAGCTAAGAACCTCTGATGGAAATTGAGGTCCTGAATACAACTGGGAGCCTATAGTACCCCAAACACTAAAACAATTATATCCCAGGGTTCCATTCAGAGCTCTGAGGCCAGTTTGTCCATCCTATCCTACCCTTCAGCATTGATGATTCACTAGGTGGTACCTCCACCATCCCAGTTCTTTGACTTCCTCTTCTCTCCTTGGAACTGTATCTATAATTTCTCTCCTTAGTATTTCCCAAATCCCACCATCTCTTTTTTTCATCTCCAGCACCAACTGGAAATCAGATACCTGGAGGAACTAAGTAGTACCTAAGGCATATAGATGTACCGGCCAAGTCTAAAGAAGTTTAGGAATTATTGTAGGGTGAGAAGTTGGGTAGGGGGCTAGGTATGTTGCATTTCTCTTCCCCAAGTTCTGCCACAATTTAGGATAGATTCAAGGCGTGTTGCTGGTAACCTAGCTTTTACCATGGGAGCATTTAATCTCAATCTGTTTTCCTTCCCTGCACTGATCCTCCCTCCCAACCATATATATCCTATGTTCTAGCAATCTCTGTTTCTGTTAGTTTTCAAAGATTCTGTCCTTCACCCCATTCCTACCCAGTCAACCCACATAAAAATTCATAGTAATGGAAAGAGGCTAGAGTAGAGTACAGAAGCAATTCCAGACTCTAAGCATCTCATAAGATCAATATAGAGTAGGAAGAACTTGGAGCTCATATGTAATACCTCTACTAGTAATAAATCTCCCAAGACAGTGGTGTAAACAATTTATAAAGAAATTAAGAGAAAAGGGGCAAAAAATAGTTTTTAAATTTACTCAGAAACTTATTTTTGATGTGCTTCATTCTTTCCTGATGATCCAAGTTTCCATCTGATAATATTTCTCTTTAACTGAAGAAGTTCTTTTAGTGTTTTTTATAGTGCAGGTGTGTTGGCTACAAATCCTTTTAGTTTTATTTTATCTGAAAATATTTTTGTTTTGCTTTCATTCTTGAATGATATATGCCCTGAATATAGAGTTCTGGATTGACAGGGGAGTTATTTATTTATTTATTTAAAAATTATTTATTTATTTTTGGCTGCGTTGGGTCTTCATTGCTATGCACAGGCTTTCTCTAGTTGCCAGGAGTGGGGGCTACTCTTCGTTGCAGTGCACAGGCTTCTCATTGCGGTGGCTCCTCTTGTTACAGAGCACGGGCTCTAGGCACGCAGGCTTCAGTAGTTATGGCACACAGGCTCAGTAGTTGTGGTTTGTGGGCTCTAGAGCACAGGCTTAGTAGTTATGGCACACAGGATTAGTTGCTCCGTGGCATGTGGGATCTTCCTGGACCAGGGCCCGAACCCGTGTCTCCTGCATCGGCAGGTTTATTCTTAACCACTGCGCCACCAGGGAAGCCCAGGGGGGTTTTTTAGTTTCAGCATTTTAATGATGTTTTTCCATTCTCTCTGACCTCCATGGTTTCAGATGACTGTTGGCTGTTGAGCAGATCATTTTTTTTCTCTGTGTAATATGTTATTTTCTCTTGCTGCTTTCAAGAGTTGCTCTTTGGCTTTGGCTTTCAATAATTTGACTCTGATGTACATCAGTGTGAACTTTTTTGTGTTTATTCTGCATGGTGTTCATTTGTAATCTTGTATCTGCAAGTTTCTGTCTTTCATCAAATTAAGAAAAATCTTAGCCTTTATTTTTTAAAATACTTTTTTTCTGCCCCATTCTCTCTCATCTCCTTCTGGCATTCCAGTTACATGTATATTTGACTATTTGATACCATCTGGGGTTCATGTAAAATGTGCTTTAGCAGTGGAGCAGTGTTCCACACTGAACACCAGAAAAACCTGGCTCTACCCTCCTGATCCTCAGGGCATCTGGAGATAGAAGTGGTGGGCAGTATGATTCTAAAGCTGTGCCCCCTCTACCTTCTGTCTTCGGTAGGAGTTAATCTGCCTCTACTGTTAGCAACTGTACTTTCCAGCTAGGGTGTCTCTTCTGTTCTCCTGTAGAAAATAACACAACCTCACAGTCTTTCCGTGCAACTACCAAACACACACACACACACACACACACACACACACACACACACACACACACACATACTTATATACTGTCACATTGATTTTATCCCTTCTGAGAAATAGATGGAAAGTAAGGTTTGTCCCTTTTTTAGTTTCTTTTTCCTCTTAAAGCTCACACGAAAGAATAGATGTGCTGACTGGTCCTTTGCATAAAGAACTAAAGTCAAAGTTAACCTGGGAAACCAAGCTGAGGCTGCCCTAGTTTCTGAATATAAAAACAGATGAAAGCAGGCCAGGAATAGGGGAGGTCAGGGTCCAGGAAAAGGCCTTGGGCTTCATTTGACACCTACAGATGTACCTCATTTTATTGCACTTTATTGTGCTTCACAGATACTGCCATTTTACAAATTGAAGTTTTGTGGCAACCCTGCATATCAAACAAGTCTATCGGAGCTGTTTTTTCAAAAGTATTTGCTCATTTTGTGTCTCTGTGTCACATTTTAGTAATTCTCACAATATTTCAAACCTCATTATTATTTATTGTGGTGATCTGTGATCATGATCTTCGATGTTACTGCTACAACTTGCTAAAGACTTGGATGATGGTTAGGATTTTTAACAATGAAGTATTTTTTACTTAAAGTATGTACTTTTTAAGGCATAATGCTATTGCACACTTAATATACTACAGTGTAATGTAAACATAATTTTTATATGCACTAGGAAACCAAAAAATTTACTTTATTGCAATATTTGCTTTATTGTGGTGGTCTGGAACTGAACCCTCAAAATTCCCAAGGTATGCCTGTATTTGCTGATTCATTAATCTGATATTTGTGTTCCTTTGGTAAATAGTTATTAAGAACCTATTGTGTTCCAGCTACTCAACACAAGGAGTTAGCAAGGAAGTAGCACTAGTGGGGAGCAGTTGAGACTCAATTTAGAGGAATGGTCAGTGGGGCAAACTTGTTCCTTTGCTCTTATCTTAGCTTCTTGACCTCCCATACCCTAATCTGGAGCCCTAGAGAAGATGAGAAACAGAGAAGTGGAAATAGGAGTGACTTTAGGGGAAAAAGGAGGGAAGTTCCCTAGTGTGAAGGAAGGAATGTTCTCATTATTGGGGTACTTGTTCCCTGCAAAATTTGTGACTCTGGCTTAAGGCCTGATGGTACCGGAAAGGCAGTACCAGGCAAACTAGAAGGGGAAGTTAACCAGACTTGGCCCTGGGCCAGCACTGCAGGGTAGAGCCAAAGGCCAGACTGGGGTGAGGCCCTGGAGGCTCTGGACAGGGTATATGCCCATTCATGACTGAAGCACCAGGGGCTTCCAGGCTGGCAGGTATAGCTCAGCAAAAGGGAATCCAGCCTGTATTCAAGAGTCAGACATGTGGATGTCTGGCAGATTTGTCCAGCTGTCTGTTTAGTTTACTGTTGCTGTCTCCAGCACAAACCTGGAGTGATACCGGTTTCCTTCTTGTAATAACGTAACTAATATTTATATGGCGCTTTGTACTTAACAGAGTAATTTTATTTCATTTAATCCTCACAGCAGTCCTAGAGAGCAGGCTAAAGTTCTGTTTGTGATTATCTAACTTTGGTTGGTATGAAGAAAAGGAGGTAGAGTCAGGCATAAGCCTTGTGTTGGGAATTTCCCCATGCAGAGTTGTGATTTTTCCCCCCCTTTTAAATAGAGGAACACAAGCCATGCTATTCTGTGTTCAGAAAGCAACAATGTTTTAGTTTAGTTTTTTTTTTAATATTTATTTATTTATTTTGGCTGCACTGGGTCTTAGTTGCAGCATGCAGACTCTTAGTTGTGGCATACATGCAGGATCTAGTTCCCTGACCAGGGGTCTAACCTGGGCCCCCTGCATTGGGAGCGCAGAGTCTTACCCACTGGACCACCAGGGAAGTCCCAACAATGTTTTAGTTTAAAATATACAGTAGATCAGATCATTTTGTACTACTTGGCCCAGACTGGTGGGACAAACAATTTTTATTTCTAGTATTGCCATTTTCTTCTCCCTAAGTAAGTTATCTTGAGCCAGTGAAATATAAGATAACTGCCGCTATCCCGACCTTATGCCCACTCTCAGGAGAGAGAGATTGAGTAACCATCCTTGCTTTGGAGCCATAACAGTATAGGAGTATAGACTTCATGCCAATAGGAAGCCACAGTTTGCTTGTTTAGGTGATATAATTGATTCCTTTTAGTGTAGTTTTCATTTCAGTTGTGTTGTTCATCTCTGTTTGTTTCTTCTTTAGTTCTTCTAAATTTTTGTTAAACGTTTCTTGTATCTTCTCCATCTGTGCCTCCATTCTTTTTCTGAGCTCTTGGATCACCTTTACTTTTATTACTCTGAATCCTTTTTCCGGTAGATTGCCTATCTCCACTTCACTTAGCTGTTCTTCTGGGGTTTTGTCTTGTTCCTTCATCTGGGATATATTCCTCTGCCATCTCATTTTGTCTAACTTTCTGTGATTGCAGTTTCCATTCTGCAGGCTGCAGGATTGTAGCCTGGCTCCTGTCTGTCCCCTGGTGGATGAGGCTGTCTAAGAGCCTTGCACAGGCTTTGTGGTGGGAGGGACTGGTACCTGCCCACTGGTGGGTGGAGCTGGGTTTTGTCCCTCTGGTGGGCAGGACCCTGTCAGGGTGTGTGTTTATTGGGCAGCTGTGTGCTTAGGAAGACTTTAAGCAGCCTGTCTGCTGATGGTTGGGGCTCTGTTCCCACCCTGTTGGTTGTTTGGCCTGAGGTGTCCCAGCAATGGAGCCTCTAGGCTGTTGGTTAGTGCCAGGTCTTGAGAAAATGGTGGCCTCCGAGAGGGCTCACTCCCCGCAGTGAGCCACAGCTGCCCCCCACCCCGCCTCTGCAGGAGACCCTCCAATACTAGCAGGTAAGTCTGGCCCAGTCTCTTATGAAGTCACTGCTTTTTTCCCCTGGGTCCTGGTGCACGTGAGACCTTGTGTGTGCCCCCCAAGAGTGGAGTTTCTGTTTCCCCCAGTCCTATGGAATTCCTGCAATCAAACCCCGCGGCCTTCAAAGCCAGATTCTCTGGGGGTTACTCCTCCTGTTGCCAGACCCTTAGGCTGGGGAGCCTGACATGGGGCTCAGAGCTTTCACTCCTGTGGGAGAACTTCTGTGATATAATTATCTTCCAGTTTGTGGGTCGCCCACCCGGCATGTATGAGATTTGATTTTATCACAGTTGCACACCTCCTACTGTCTCATTATGGCTTCTTCTTTGTCTTTGGATGTAGGGTATCTTTTTTGGTAGTTTCCAGTGTTTTTTTGTCGATGGCTGTTCAGCAGTTAGTTGTGATTTTGGTGTTTCTGTAAGAAGAGGTGAGCTCATGTCCTTCTACTCTGCCATCTTGTCTGTGATCCAAGGTGATATACTTGAAACTTGCCCTGTCTTGACTTCCCTCAAGAACAAGATGAACATTTAAAAATTAGAGCAATGGGGGCTTCCCTGGTGGCACAGTGGTTGAGAATCTGCCTGCTAATGCAGAGGACACGGGTTTGAGTCCTGGTCTGGGAGGATCCCACATGCCGCGGGGCAACTAGGCCCGTGAGCCACAACTACTGAGCCTGCGCGTCTGGAGCCTGTGCTCCACAACAAGAGAGGCCGCGACAGTGAGAGGCCCGTGCACCGTGATGAAGAGTGGCCCCCACTCGCTGCAACGAGAGAAAGCCCTCGCACAGAAATGAAGACCCAACACAGCCAAAAATAAGTAAGTAAATAAATAAATAAGCCATTAAAAAAAAAAAACTAGAGCAATGAAATCACTGCCCAAAATGAGGTCAGCAACCTGAAGTCAGTTGCCACCCTCATCCACCCTTCCAGGAGAATTTTCTGCCTTGGAGGTTAGGATTGGGTACCGGTGTTATTTGCCATTTCTGGTTTTTTTCCTTTTGTGTTGCATGTATCCAATAAACATTTCCCCCCATTTCTAGTATCTAGTTTTAAAGTGCTTAATTCAGTAGACACGTGTAGAAGCACAAGAAGAGACAAAAATAGACTGCTTGCAAATTAATTTAACCTCAGAAGCCATTCTTCAACAGGTGGATATTTTTGGCTTTTTTTACAAATGAAAAATGTGTCAGAAAATCTACAGCCCTTGAACAAAGCCATTCAGCCATAAGTGCTAAGAATGGCTGGTATCCAGTTCTAATATTTAACAATCACCACCACCATTGTTTGCTGAGCATGCCAGTCACTCATATAGTCTCCAATCCTTAAGATAACAGTGTATAGTGGGTATTATAAACCTCATTTCACAGGCAAAGAAATTGAAGTTTAGAGGAATTGGATCATTTTCCCACAGTCACATATTTAGGAAGTGGAAGAGCTAGAAGTTAACTCCTGACTTTTATGACTCTCAAGTCTGTGCTCTTTATGAGACTTCCTCTCACTATATTACAGTGTCAATAATTTCTCTGTTTTTGTATTAAATGTGCACAAGTAACAACTTCCAAAATTATTTATCTTAGAAGAACATTTACCCAAAATATGAAGATGCAAATAGTAGGTCAAGCTCCTCTTTACAGTCAGACACACTGCGTGTTACTCCTGGAGCTTGGGATTCCTCCCTCTGCAGCCAGGGCCTCATGTCACCATGCAATTGCCCCTTCTCTATGTTGGCCACAGACTTCCAGGATGTGACTTACATGGGCTTATTTCTTAGATTCCTTTAAGAGTCTGTCATGTAAATAACATAACTCTTTAGGAAAGAGAATCCACCCGATCATTTGAAGAGGAGAGGCAGCAATGGCCTTAAGATGTACACTCCGTCTGGCCAATGTGAGCCATAATAACTAATTAAATGAACATCTTGCCATTCATGACCACCCACACTGACCCGAAGTAATTTAGTAAGGTTGGATTACTCAAAATACTTAGAAAAGCTTCATTACATTCCAAATAGGCAGTTTAAGGAAAATGAAATCTTCTCAATGGCTGTGTCTGGTTTTAATTCTGTGAAATGATCTTATCTAATTACAAACCATTTTTGTTCTTCTTTATTGAGGTATAATTTGCAGGCGGTAAAGTACACACATCATAAATTTGCCAGCTCCCAGATTTTATGTCAGTAAAATCACACAGTATGTACCCATCTGTGCCTGGCTGCTGCTGCTTCTTTTTTTTTTTTTTGCGGTACGCGGGCCTCTCACTGTTGTGGCCTCTCCCGTTGCAGAGCACAGGCTCCAGACGCGCAGGCTCAGCGGCCATGGCTCACAGGCCCAGCTGCTCCGCGCCATGTGGGATCTTCCCGGGCCGGGGCACGAACCTGTGTCCCCTGCATCGGCAGGCGGACTCTCAACCACTTCGCCACCAGGGAAGCCCCCTGGCTTCTTTTATTCGATGTTGTAAACAATCCACTTTGAAGCAACAGAATTTTTACCACACTTTTGAAATAGTCTGCCTAGAATTTACTCATTTGTGGGAAGAGGAACTAGAAAAGATTTCAGACTGTCATTTTTAAGAGATCGCCTTTTCTCTCATTTTCATCAAGAGGTATTTAATGAAAACCTTTGTGTAAATGTTATGCATCCATCTGTCTGTCCATCTCTCACTTTGGTCTGAGAAATAATTTCAAGTTCTTTCTTTTGCTGCATTAAGAATTTTCAGTTCTGTGTTCTGGAAAATGCCAGCATTGTTTTGGTACTTAAGAGGGTTGTTGACCAAACTCCCCATAGCCAGCAAGTCTTAACTCTCTACAATGTTCTTTTCCTAGAATTCAATTTTTTCTTCAGAGAAAGGGGGTTGATTTTGTTTTTATTACCCAAATAACATTGTATCAATAATTATAAATAAATTTAGAATTACATCTAGATTCTAAATAATGCAGTTGCACCATTCCAACAAATTAAACTTTCATTCTACTTCTGGGACTTGTGTATATGGATATATATTTATTAATTGACTGTAGTCATAGTGTAATATAATTTTATTTTCAGCTTTTTTTCACTTAACATTATGTCATAATTATTTTCCTACAATAGTATATTTTCTATATTTTCCATATTTATCTTCTTTAGAAAGTACATATTGGGGGCTTCCCTGGTGGCGCAGTGGTTGAGAGTCCGCCTGCCGATGCAGGGGACACAGGTTCGTGCCCCGGTCCGGGAAGATCCCACATGCCGCGGAGCAGCTGGGCCAGTGAGTCATGGCTGCTGAGCCTGTGCGTCCGGAGCCTGTGCTCTGCAATGGGAGAGGCCACAACAGTGAGAGGCCCGCGTACCGCAAAAAAAAAAAAAAAGTGCATATTATGTATTGAATGAAGTACCATAATTTACTTAAGGATTCTCCTGCTATTGGCTGATTTTAATTTTTTATTATTATAAATAACTTGTATAAATTTTTAAAAATATTTATTTGGTTTCACTGGGTCTTAGTTGCGGCAGGCAGCCTCCTTAGTTGTGGCTCGTGGGTTCCTTAGTTGTGGCATGCGAACTCTTAGTTGCAGTATGCATGTGGGATCTGGTTTCCTGACCAGGGATCGAACCTGGGCCCCCTGCATTGGGAGCACAGAGTCTTACCCACTGTACCACCAGGGAAGTCCCAACATGTAATTTCTAAACACCTAAACACAGATAAAAAACATTTCACAGTAAACATTTTCATAGATATCATTTTTTCTTCTTTTGGTGTCCATCCTTAGAATTAATCCTCAGAACTTTACTGCAGCAAAATAATTATTGACAGTTTCTACAAAAATATATTTATTTAATCTGCCATAGCAGCATAGGAATATACCAGTTTCATTACACCCTCATCAAAAGTATATTTCATCTACATTTAAACTTTTTAATTACTAGGCAAAGTAATCTTTCAACTTGTTTTTCTTAGATCAGTCCTGATGATCAACATTTTTGTTACTTTTTATTAATAAAGTTAATTTTTTTCTCCTATGAACTATTCACATTCTCTGTCCATTTATATATTATGGTATTCCTATTTTACCAATTCATATGAATTCTTTATATAATATATACAAAAGAGGGTTGTTTTAAAGTCATCATTTAGTCATTGTCTCATTGGACAGATTATTTTATTCTCTACTTACCAGATAACATGGATTGATTCTTATTTATCTTTCAATATTCTTGCTTATCTAGAAATGTTTAGCGTGTGCCTTTTATATGCCAAGAATGTGCTAAGCGAAGAGGATATAGCAGTAAACAAGATAACATGGTGCCTGCTCATATTAGATGTTCAGTAAATGTCACTGGATGCTGAAAAAATAAGTGTTATAACAGAATAATGTCATCTACATTTCAGCAAGGTAATTATTGTTGAGTAATTCTCAGGAGTCCTTGAGGAGGTTTCTAAGATTCTCCCACCTGATCAGAATAGTCAGGTGGTTCTTTTCCAAGTTCTATTTTTAAAACTTTTTTCTAAGATATATGTACTAACAGTACTACTTTGTAGAAGTTATCTTTTACTACTTTGTATGACCTGTTTGAACACAAGCTGCTGGTGGTAACCTAGGAGAGGCCCAGTTTGTTTTCATTGTATAGTACTACTCTATGCAGTAGAACTCTTAAAACATAATAAAAATCTTTGTTTTTACAAATTTAAGTTCAGTGTTTTCTAAGGCTTTTGATACATTGAAAATAATGTTATGCTGGGCAAGTATATTTATCAAATTCCTACAGAGAATAGCTCCTTTGATGAAGTCTACTGAACGAAGCTTCTTTACCTATAGGTTCACCGTGGTGAGATTTTTTCCATGTGTTTCAAAGGGACTTAGTCCCACCCTAATAATTTAGGCAAATGCTTTTCTTATATCTTTGTATAAGGAAACATAAAACTCTCAGTTCCATGTCAGAGTGACCAGGTTGAGTTAAGATGTTTGGTTGGAAATAACAGGAGTCAACTCAAGGGGCTTAAGCAAAAAAAAAAAAAAAAGTATATATTCTATATAAGGTTATAGGAGGGCACAGTGTTGAATGCTGAATAGGCACCCTCTCTCTCTCATCTCTGCACTTGTGCTTCATTTTCTCTCTGTAGACTGACTTCCTATCCTTTTCCAGTTCTCCTCGCAAGGTGGAAGATGCCCTCACCTCATTCCCACCCCACCCCCACCTCCATGTTCTAGATCTAGTCACCTAAGGAAAGGTTGAATTGCTCAGTTCTGATTTCAGATTTCTTGGGATGAGACTCTGATTGGTCCAGCTTGGGTCAGGTGCCCACTCTTGGCCCGGTCAGCTGTGGTCAAGGGGGTGGGATCAAGCTGTATAAACAAGTCTGACTCAGCTCCACTCTTGTGATTTTGGGGTTGTAGTGTCTGGAGGCCAAGGGGAAAGGAGGAGCAATAGGAACAGACAGATACCACAAAAGATGTCTCCTGCAATATTTTTGTCAGACAGACATATTGGTACTGATGGCTGGTTTTTTTAAAAAAATTATTTATTTATTTATTTTTGGCTGTGTTGGGTCTTCGTTTCTGTGCGTGGGCTTTCTTCTAGTTGCGGCGAGCGGGGGCCACTCTTCATCGCGGTGTGTGGGCCTCTCACTGTCGCGGCCTCTCTTGTTGCGGAGCACAAGCTCCAGACGCACAGGCTCAGTAGTTGTGGCTCACGGGCCTAGTTGCTCCGCAGCATGTGGGATCTTCCCAGACCAGGGCTCGAACCTGTGTCCCCTGCATTGGCAGGCAGATTCTCAACCATTGTGCCAACCAGGGAAGCCCATGGCTGGTTTTTTTAATGAAAGAAAAATAAATATTAAAATCTCTTTGCAGTATTCTACTATCTTTGGGGCTCTTCTTACAACAGCTTGATATATTTTAGTTCACTGAGATGACTGAGGAGAATCTAAGTAATATCAAAGGGTTTTATGTTGCTGTTTGATATTTTTCGTTTGGGACAACACGAGAGAGTAACTGAAATTATATTACAACTCTAGTGTTCTCTCTTTAAGTTAAATGTTCTTCCCATGAACAGTGGCATTATTAGAAGATTAAAACAAAAATACAAAATTCTACCTTCAAACCAGCAAATAATTCTGGTTAGAATTTTGGTAACTTCTTAGGGATTTATAAAAAAAAGTTTCCTGAAGTTTGTGTCTTTCAAGTTTAGCCTTGCTTTTAATTTGATGCAGTGTATAGTCTGAATTGATTTGTTTTTGTAATCTGTGTCATACGCCTTGGGGCAGGGATCAGGTTTTGACATGTAGTTTGGTACTTTATACTGCACTCTCAATACTTAGAAAATAATGATTAACAGTTAGGTGTTGGGTTTTGGGCACAAAACCCTAACTATAAGTAAAATTAACTTTAAGAGCTATTTTGGTGTATGTTGAAAGCGAGATATGAAAAACTTTTTATGGCTTCTTAGAAGGAGTCAAGAATGTTCCAGTGGCTGAAACATGTTGAAATTTAGAATACATATATGTAATTGCCTGATGAATGTGAATGTCTGGTGGTTTTAACGTTAAAAGTTCTAAAAACACTTATACTAGAATTAGTATCACCAAGGTTGGATAAAGAGTTTAGAGGCCCTAAACTCATGTGTGAAATTTAAAAAAAAAAACAACAACACAGACACCAAAATATACTAAACCTTAAAGTAAACATCAGGAAATCCAATAAGTTCTATGGTTTGTTTGTTTTGTAAGTTTGCATGATGACTGTTTGAATGACTTTTTAAAAAAACTCTCAAATATTGAAGTATATCCAAATAGCTGTGTGTGTATGTGCACGCACAAGCACTGCTAGCACCCTAAGGATTGCTTAGTTTGCCTTTTGGATGATTCACAGTAGGTACACCATGTTCTTAGAATGTTAAGTAGATTGTGTGGACTTTGGTTCCAATTACCGAAAATTTGGATAGCTAAGTTGGCAACCAAGGAAGCTACACCAGGGGGCAACTCCTTTATGACCACTTCAAGAGAGAGAGCTGGGCCCGGTGTCTTCTGCCTCATGTGGTAGAGGCTCAGTTTCATATTTGAGCATAAAAATTTTACCCCAGAGTGGTACTGGTTGAAGAGCAAGTGAGCAGTTGTAGAAGGCCTTGTGTGATGGTTCCTAACTTCTTCACCAAAAACCCTTTCCATTATTTCCCCTTTAGATTTGGAATATTTTTTCCTAATTAAAAAAATACATTTACTGTATAAAATTTGTTGTATGTCAGTGTATAAATAAGACGCCTTTTTAAGAAAGGGAAATTAAGAAAATAAGATAATCTTCAGAGTTAAAGTACATAAATACAAAATTGCAGAGAAGAAAATAGACGAAATTTACTTTAGAGAAATGGAATGGCTCCAGATCTGAGCAAATTATGATAGTATATGTTGAGGGCATAATTGGAGGGAAATGGAGATTTGTTAGTCTGGAGACATTTTTATAAAAGAGCATCTGAGATGACTTTTGGCAGTGTCCATCCAATTACTACTGTCCTGGGAAGAGAAAATCTCACACTTGTGGTAGTTATGGTTTCATCAGAAAGACCATGTTTATTGAGGAGAAGAGTACTAATGCCAGGTCGCATTAAACTTAAGTTACTACCTGCCCTTGGTATGATTCCAGTCTAAGTAAACAACATTCTAATCATAATTTGATTCCCTATGTAGTTCACCCCACAGGGAAAAAAATGTGCTGGTCATGCTTAGACTACTATTCTGGCCCATGTGACTGTGATAATTCTCAGCACAAATTAATACATTATCCGAGTTTGTTCATCAACCTCTGTAAATTTGGTTAATGTGAGGGATGATCCCGAATGGGCTGACAAATGGGCTTTTGAAGCCAGCAAGACTGAGAGCCAAGGAACCTCACCAAAGAGTATGGCCTTTAGACTCTTGGAGGGCGGAGGATGTGTCCAACTCATCTCTATCCCCAGCTTGTAGCACAGGGCCTTGGCACCCAGTAGAAACTGTGTTCATTTATCTGAACGAGATACTCCTTAATGTTAAAGCCTATTTTATAATTGCAATCTCATTTTATAATTACTCAAAAGTATAATTTACCAATCAGAAATTTTTTTAAAACTTTAAAAAATTTACTTTGGTAATATACATTTTGGAGAAAATATATAAAATAGATATAAGTGAAAAGAAAAAGACTAACCATCCAAATTCAATTACTTGGAGAAAGCCATTGTTAACATTTTGGTGTATACCCTTTCAGACATTTTTTATGCATAAAGTACATATATATTTAAATAGCTATATTCTTACAAAAATGGTATCTTACCGTAATGCAGTTTTGTAGCTTGCCTTTTTTTTTAAAATTGAACTATATGGTGAAAAATCTTCCTGTCAATAAATAGTCTATGGAATCATTTTTAATGACTGCATAGTATATCCCTTACTATATGGATGTACCATAACTTAAACATTCTCCTATTGTTTATCATTTAAGTTCTGCCCATTTCTTTCTTATTATAAACAACACACTAAAGAACACATTATTTCTTTAGAATAAATTCCTGGAAGTGATATTGATAAGTTAAAGTGTATGCATGTTTTAAAGCTTTAGATGTATAGCCAAATTGTCCTCTAGAAAAACTGCTTTAAATTATTCATTCACTAGCAGTGTTTGAGAGGGCCCATTTTCCTACCTTAGGCTTTCTACAACTTAGTATCACTTGACAGCCCTGGAGCTTAGGGCCACTACACAACCCACAGGATCCTTAACAACTAATTGGAACCCCAGATGCAGCTTTTCCAGTCAGCCTCACCATGCTCCTCAATCCCAGCCCTTGTCCCTCCAAATCTAACTCTAGCATCCCCCTTCCTTTCTCCCTCCCTCCTTCCTTTTTCCCTTCCTCACTCCCCACTCCCCTCTTTCCTCCCTTCCTCCCTTCCTTCCTTCCTGTCTTGAAGTTCCTTCAGGGAAGCTGTGAATGGGCTCTGAGGATGATCACCAGACAAAATACAGGATGCCCAGTTAAATTCGAATGTTAGGCAAACAATGAATATTGCCTGAACATAGTATAAATAGTTTTTCTACTAAAAAAAATTATTATATATTGTTATCTGAAATTCACATTAAACTGGGCAACCTGTATTTTCATTTGCTAAATCTGGCAAACCTACCTGAGTATTCTTTAATCTAATACCATCTGCCGTAAATCTAGTAAAATTCCTCAAAATATCTGATATTTGGATGCTTCTCTTCTCTGTCTCAATGCTGACACAGATTATTCCTTACTTTACATTTCTTCGGTCATTTTTTGGGGGGGAGGGGAAAGGGGAAGGAAAGGAATCAACCATGTCTTCTCAATCTGCCATCTTTTCCCAGAAGTATAAAAGTTTTATGAAAAATGAAACAAAACAGTGAATTTGAAGGCTATAAAGTAGGAGAACATTCATGACTTATCATTTGGATAAATTGGTTACAAAGCATGTGTTATGATCTCATTTCAGTTTAAAATATACTACTTTTATTTTAAATTTTATTGAAGTATAGTTGATTTACAGTGTTGTGTTAATTTCTGCCACACAGCAAAGTGACTCAGTTACACATATATATATTCTTTTTCATATTCTTTTCCATTATGGTTTATCACAGGATATTGAATATAGTTTCATGTGCTATACAGTAGGAACTTGTTGTTTATCCATCCTATATATAATAGTTTGCATCTGCTAATTGCAAACTCCCAACCCTTCCCTCCCCCACCCCCTTCCCCCTTGGCAACCACAAATCTTCTCTATGTCTGTGAGTCTGCAGTTTTGTAGATATGTTCACTTGTGTCATATTTTAGATTCCACATATAAGTGATATCATTTGGTATTTATCTTTCTCTTTCTGACTTACTTCGCTTAGTATGATAATCTCTAGGTCCATCCATGTTGCTGCAAATGGCATTATTTCTTTTTAATGGCCGAGTAATATTCCATTGTGTGTGTATGTGTGTGTGTGTGTGTGTGTGTGTGTATATATATATATATATATATATATATGTATGTATGTATACCACATCTTCTTTATCCATTCATCTGTCGATGGGCATTTAGGTTGTTTCCATGTCTTGGCTATTGTAAATAGTGCTGCTATGAACATAGGGGTGCCTGTATCTAAAATATACTACTTTTAGGGACTTCCCTGGTGGTCCAGTGGTTAACACTTTGCCTTCCAATGCAGGGGGTGTAGGTTCAATCCCTGGTCGGGCAGCTAAGATCCCACATGCCTCATGGCCAAAAATCCAAAATATAAAACAGAAGCAATATTGTAACAAATTCAGTAAAAACTTTAAAAACAATGGTCCACATCAAAAAAAAATCTTTTAAAAAATACTACTTTTAAATTATAGTAAAAAAATAATTTTTAATAAGATTCTAAACTCAGACTTCAATTATATTCCTCGTTCTGCCTTTCCAGCAGTTTTACCTTGGACAAGTTATTTAGCCTTTCTAAATCTTTTTCTCATCTTTAAAGGGGGCATACATTCTTCTTTGTAAGTTTGTTTGAAGTAGTGAGATAACAAGCATGGCACTCTGGCATATCCTAGGCCTTTTCTACCTGTACGCTGAGTGAGAAAGCACACACAGGACAGTCTTGATGATTGGATTACCCTGTTCAATTTTCGTTTTTTATGACACATTCTAGGGAGTCTTAGATTAAATTTAGCAATATTATTCAATCTAGTTTTGGGTCTGGAAAAATAAAGAGGCTTTAATATTTAGATACATTCTTTCTAAGTCAAAATGTATGTGTGTGTGTGTATTTACTATATATTCGGTTATATATATATCATCAAGATTAGTTGTGCGTGTAAAAGATTTTTGGATTCTTATCTCCAAATACTCCACCAGCCACCTAGATGGACACCCCACTAGATTGCTGAGAAAAATATATGAATGGAGGATAAGGACATTATTTTTTTTGCAGGCTGGGAATTTGGCCTAATTTCCAGCCTAATCTTCTGCTAAACCAGGCAGGACTTCACGAACAAGGCCTGGGTAAAAAGCAGGCCTCTCAGGTCCTTTGCCCTCAGGGCCACACTTGATCTTATCCTAGGAAGAGTGAAAAAAAGAATGGAAAAGGAAACCAAGAGAAAAAGAGCCCCTGCTCCATAAACCCTGACAAAGACTCTCCTTGACCAAAGCCGAGGCTCCTCTGAGAACCTCTTCTCAACGAGGCCTCAAACTTGGCCTCCCCCACAAGCCCAGGCCTGCGTAGCCCAGTTTTAGCAAGAATCCTGCCAAGTCAGTTTAGAGAGACTCTCTCACCCTTGATATCTGATAACTCTCAATATCTGATCAGGTTCTTCACCTGTACCTTTGATGTCTAAGTCCTTAGCCAGCCTTCAGCAAGAATCCTACTAAGTCGGTTTAGCAAGATCCTGACCCTTGATTTCTCCTCTTAATAATGTTCCATCCACTGAATTTTCTATCCACTGCCCTCCCCTCTCTGCTCCTTGGCTGTAAATCCCCATTTGTTATTATATTCAGAGTTGAGACTGATCTGTCTCCCCATTGGGATAGTCTCGACACCTACTGCAAAGTCTTGAATAAAGTCTTCCTTACCATTTAAACAAGTGTCAGAATAACTTTTTCCAGCTTTATTGAGATATAAATGACATACACCATTGTGTAGATTTAAGGTGTACAACATAATGATTTGATACACGAATACATTGTGAAATGATTACCACAGTGAGGTTAATCTCAGATAGTCCTGATACTTTTTAGGGGAGGGGTGTGCTGAGAACTTTTGAGATGTATTCTCTTAGCAACTTTGAAGTATACAGTACAGTATTGTTAGAATAATTTTTTCTTTAACAATCCTGGCAAATCCAGCCAAGGCTACCTCAGAGCACCACTTTTTTTTTTTAATTAATTAATTTATTTTTGGCTGCGTTGGGTCTTTGTTGCTGCACGCGGGCTTCCTCTAGTTGTGGCAAGCGGGGGCTACTCTTCGTTGCGGTGTGCGGGCTTCTCATTGTGGTGGCTTCTCTTGTTGCAGAGCACAGGTTCTAGACACGTGGGCTTCAGTAGTTGTGGCACGTGGGGTCAGGAGTTGTGGCTCGCAGGCTCTAGAGAGCAGGCTCAGTAGTTGTGGTGCACGGGCTTAGTTGCTCCGCGGCATGTGGGATCTTCCCTGACCAGGGATCAAACCTGTGTCCCCTGCATTGGCAGGTGGATTCTCAACCACTGCACCACCAGGGAAGTCCCAGAGCACCACTTTTTAAGATGCAAAGATTTAAATAGGAGCCAGGAGGAAAGGACATTCCACATGTAAGCAAGTGCTTTTAATCTTTTGGATCCTTACATTCTTTGCTACAGGCTTAGTAATAAAGCCCCCAAACGTCCTTGACCTGTATCAGCTTTCCTCCCCCAGGGAATGGAGCTGTGTGTGGAAATCCTTGGGCTCCCCCTAATGGGTAAAGTGTGCATCCAAACAGTGACTGGCAGATTGTGTGTGTGTGTGTGGGGGGGGGGGGTGTTGGGGGTGGGTTTGTTGTTGCCTCTGTTGTTTACTGTTAAAGTCAGGAAACCTAGGGTGTTGCTTTCCCTCTCCAAGGAGCTTAGCAGAGTATCAGAAATGTCCTGTCTGCACCTGCATGCAGCTGATTCTTCAGTCCTTGCTAGTTCTCCACTTGGGACTCATGAAGTGGGTAGTTCAGTCCTTTTACAAGTGTTCCTTTGATGTTCTACCCAGGGAGCAAGAGAGCTAGTTCAGGACATATCATGTGCAACCCAAGTGTTTTTCCAAGTATGGACCAGCTGCATAAGGATACCCTAGAGTGTTTTTTAAAAATGAAGACTTCTGCATCCCACCCCAAACCTTCTGAATCAGAATTTCTGGGGCTGGGTGTTGGGGAGGAGGGCAGGGAAGGTGAGGCAATTCTTACGCACACTGAGGTTTGAAGATCAGTGCTATACACTACTTGAGAAGGCGTTCCCCTATTCTATGTCTCATTTAAAATTATGCTGGGGCTTCCCTGGTGGCGCAGTGGTTAGGAATCTACCTGCCAGTGCAGGGGACATGGGTTGGAGCCCTGGTCTGGGAAGATCCCACATGCCACGGAGCAACTAAGCCTGTGCGCCACAACTACTGAACCTGCACTCTAGAACCCGCGAGCCACAACTACTGAGCCCACATGCCACAACTACTGAAGCCTGTGCACCAGACCCTGTGCTCCACAACAAGAGAAGCCACCACAATGAGAAGCCCACGCACTGCAACGAAGAGTAGCCCCCACTCGCTGCAACTAGAGAACGCCTGTGCGCAGCAACGAAGACCCAATGCAGCCAAAAATAAATAAATAAAATAAATAAAATTTTAAAAAATTATGAAAAAAAGTAAAATTATGCTGTATGATGCTGTAATCAGACTCCTCAGGGTTAAATATACAGTGAGCACAATATAATAATATTGCATGCTAGTTTTTTACCCTGAAAAGAGAACACAGCAAACACCCTTCCCTTATTCAGTGTCTTGAATTTAAATTCTCAAATATGGGGAGGAGGAAGGGTAAGCTGTGACAAAGCGAGAGAGACATGGACATATATACACTACCAAACGTAAGGTAGATAGCTAGTGGGAAGCAGCCATATAGCACAGGGAGATCAGCTCGATGCTTTGTGACCCGCTGGAGGGGTGGGATAGGGAGGGTGGGAGGGAGGGAGACGCAAGAGGGAAGAGATATGGGAACATATGTATATGTATAACTGATTCACTTTGTTATAAAGCAGAAACTAACACACCATTGTAAAGCAATTATACTCCAATAAAGATGCAAAAAATAAATAAATAAATTCTCAAATATGTAGAAAATGCTTTCCTCTTCCCTTTTTAAATCTTATTCTGTTCAGTCTAGATAAAGGAGTCTTATTCACTCCTTCAGCTGTGGCAAAGTTGGGTTAATTCAGTCCAAGTCTCAAGTGTTCCAGGGAGCTATGAGGAACAGCCCTTCTCACCAAATTTAGGAAGCCTAACTAACTGTGCATAAATATGATTGCTTAAAATCTAACCATAGTTTCTCTTTAGAAGGATAGTTAAAATGAAAATTCATAAGTTTCACTCTAAAAATTCTGGTTTGGTAGATCTTGGTTGGAGCCAGGAATCTGCATTTTACCAGGTATCCTAAGGTAACTCTGATGCCGGTGATCCTCAGACTATATTTTAAGAAACTCTACCTTGTATGCCAGAGTTTTCCAAACAAGTATAGTATTGCCAGAATATTTTACAACCAACTCCTATGTAAATCTTATAAATTATAGTTCTAATCAAATATTTAATGTTAATCTGGAGAAAAGCAGTAGACTTGGGATAATAAATAATGGCACAGAGACCATAATTTCACCCTTTTCTCTATTTTACATAGGTTTTACTTTTATCATGGTAAAATATACACATAATATTTGCCATTTTAACCATTTTAAAGTACAATTCAGTGGCATTCCATTCTCAGTGTTGTGCAATCACCACCACAATCTATTTTCAAAACTTTTTCATTACCTCGAACAAAAAATCTGGACCCGTTATGCAATAACTCATTATCCTCCCCATTCCCTCAGACCCTGGTAATTTCTAATCTACTTTCTGTCTCTGAATTTGCTTATTCTAGGTATTTCATATAAGTGGAATCATTCAGCATTTTTCTTTTGCGGCTGGCTTATTTTACTTAACATAATGTTTTCAAGGTTCTTTCATGTTGAAGCATGTATCAGAACGTCATTCATTTTCATGGCTAAATAATATACATATATATATATCACAATTTGTTTATCCTTTCATCTATTGATGGATATTTAGGTTGTTTCCACCTTGTGGCTATTGTGAATAATGCTGCAATGAACACTGGCATACTAGAATCTGTTTGAGTTCCTGTTTTCAGTTCTTTTGCGTATATAACCAAAAGTAGAACTACAGGGTCATATAACTTTTTGAGGACCAGCAAACTTTTTTCACAATGACTGCACCATTTTACACTCCCACCAGCAGTGTAAAGGAGTGCCAATTTCTCCACATTCTTGCCAACACTTGTCATTTTCTCTTTTTTTGATAGTTGCCATCCTAATGGATGTGATGTGATATCTCATTGTAGTTTTCATTTGCGTTTCCCTAATGATTAGTGATGTCGAGCATCTTTTCATGTGCTTTGGCCATTTGTATATGTTCTTTGGAGAAATGTCTATGCAAGGCCTGTGCCCATGTTTGAATTGGGGTTTTTGTTTTTGTCATCGTTGAGTTATAGGAGTTCTGTATATAAATCCCCTATCAGATGTAGTTTTGCAAATATTTTCCCTCATTCTGTGGGTTGCCTTTAACTGTGTTGATATTGTCTTTTGATACACAACATTTTAAAATTTTCATAAAATCCAATTTGTCTATTTTTTATTTTGTTGCCTTTGTTGTCATAGCCAATAAATCACTGCCAAATTCAATATTGTGAAGCTTTTGCCTGTTCCCTTCTAAGAGTTTTATAGTCTGATGTCTTACATTTATGTCTTTCACTCATTTTGAGTTAATTTTTGTATATGGTGTTAAGTACAGTTTCAACTTCATTCTTTTGCATGTGGGTGTCCAGTTATTCCCAGCACAATTTGTTGAAAAGACTGTCTTTCCCCATTGAATGGTCTTGGCACCCTTGTCAAAAATCACTTGATCTTATAAGTGAGGATTATTTCTGGGCTCTCTATTCAATTCCATTGGTCTTTATGAAGTACCACATTATTTTGATTACTGTAGCTTTGTAGTATGTTTCAAAATCATGATTTGTGAATCTTTCAGCTTTATTCTTTTTCAAGATTTCTTTGGTTATGTAGGGTCCTTTGAGATTCCAAATGAATTTTAGGATGGGTTTTTTTAACAATAATATTTTTATTTATAATGATCACATAAATGTCCATCCACTGATAGGGAGAGATGTTTATGATCTATTAATTGAGAAGAGCAGAATACAGAAAAGTATTTGTAACATGATCCAGTTTTGTTTCTGAATTGATGGTTGGAAAGAGAACTATAAAGCCTGAAATGTAGGATGGATTTTTTTATTTTGCAGAAAAAATGTCATTGGGATTTTGATAGGGATGGCACTGAATCTATAGATCACTTTGGGTAATATTGACATTTTAACAATATTAAGTCTTCCAATCCATGAACATAGGTTATTTCCATTTATTTACGTCTTTAATTTCTTTCAGTAATGTTTTGTGGTGTTCATTGTACAAGTCTTTCACCTCCTTGGTTAAGTTAGTTTCTAAGTATTTTATTCTTTTTGATGCTGTTGTAAATGGGATTGTTTGTGGGTTTTTTTTTTTCAGATTGTTCATTGTTAGCATATAGAAATGCAACTGATTTTTGTGTGTTGACATTGTATCCTGCTACTTTGTTGAATTTGTTTATTAATTGTTAACAGTTTCTTTGTGGAGTCTTTAGGATTTCCTACATATAAGATCATACCATCTGCAAAGAGATAATTTTACTTCTTCCTTTCCAGTATGGATGCCTTTTATTTCTTCTTGCCTAATTCCTCTGGCTAGAACTTCCAGTACTATGTTGAACAGAAATGGCAAAAGCAGAGTTGTCTTTGTCTTTTTCCTGGTCTTAAAGGAAAAACTTTCAGTCTTTCACCATTAAGTATAATATTCACTATGTGTTTTCATATGTGGTTTTTATTATGTGAAGTTAATTTCCTTTTATTCCTAGTTCATTGAGTGTTTTTATCATGAAAGGGTATTGAATTTTGTCAAATGCTTTTTCTGCATAAATTGAGATGCTTATGTGACTTTTCTTCTTCATTCTGTTAATATGGTGCATTACACTGATTGATTTTCATATGTTGAAACATCTTTGCATTGCAGGAATAAATTCCACTTAGTCATGGTGTATAATCCTTTTGATATTTTGCTGAATTTGGTTTGCTAGTATTTTGTTGAGAATATTTGTTCATAAGGGATATTGGTCTGTAGTTTTATTTTCTTGCAGTGTCTGTCTGGCTTTGGTATCTGGGTAACGCTGACCTCATAGAATGAGTTAGGAAGTTTTCCTTCATCTTCAGTGTTTTGGAAAAGTTTGAGAAGTATTGGCATTAATTCTTCTTTAAATGTTTGGTAGAATTCACCAATGAAACCATCAGGTCTAGGGCTTTTCTTTGTCAGATATTTGATTACTGATTCACCATCCTTACTGTAGGTCTATTCAGATTTTCTATTTCATTGTGATTTAGTCTTGGTTGATTTGTGTTTGTAGGAATTGGTCCATATCATTTAGGTTATCCAAATTGTTGGCATACAGTTGCTCATAGTGTTCTCTTATAATCCTTTTTATTTCTGTAGAATTGGTGATATTCCCATTTTCATTTCAGATTTTAGTCATTTCAATCTTCTTTTTTTCCTAGTCCATTAGCTAATGGTTTGCCAATTTTGATGAGTTTTGAAAGGATGAACTTTTATTTTCATTAATTTTCTCTATTTTTCTATTCTTCATTTACCTTTGCTCTAAATGTTTGTTATTTCCTTTCTTCTGCTAGCTTAGGATTTAGTTCTTCTTTTTCTAGTTCCTTAAATTGTAAAGTTAGGTTACTGATTTGAGGTCTTGTTTTTTTTCTCCTTTAGCAGTGCTTTCACTACATCTTATAAGTTTTGGTATGTTGTGTTTTTATTGTCATTCTTTTCTAAGTATTTTCTAATTTCCCTTGTGATTTCTTCTTTGTTATCTTGGTTGTTTATGAGTGTATTAATTTCCACAAATTTGTGAATTTTCCAGTTTTATTTTTGATAATCCTATTATAGTTAGAAAAGATACTTTATATGATATCAATCATTTTAAAACTATTGAGACTTAATTTGTAATCTAACATAAAAAAATCCACTTTCCACTTGCCCCTTCAGACCTACGGGTGGAGATAGCCCCCCTGTTCTTCACCATCCCTTACTGGTTCTTTTAATGCTGCCCACACCTCTGTAAATAGTTTCCTTATCAAATTCTATTCAATTCTCCTTTGAGTGTGCCAGTCTGTTTTCTGCCAGAACTCTGACAGCTTCATCACTGTTCATGTTCTCCCTTTACTGTGTTTATTCATTTCAAGAATTTAATCTCATTTTAGCAGAGTTTCTAGAAGCAACAGAAATAAGTGCCATATGTTCACTCTGCTGTACTTAACTGTTAAATATCCTTTTCCCACTATCTTTTCCTATGCAGAAGTATCTGACTCTATTTTCTTTGATACACTAATTTCTCTCCAGTACCCAAAGCAGAAGACTGGAGGCCTTAATCTATGGTTAAATTGAAAAGACAGGTCCCAATTCAGGGACAAGCAGTGGTAGGCAAAGCAGAAGCACCATACTATAACGAGTGACAAAGTCCATATGGTGAAGGGTGACCCTCCACTCATTCTCTTGAGTTTCTCAACTCCAAAAAAAGCTGAAAGCCAGAAGGCCCATAGCTCTGTTCCCATGTACCCACCAATCAGAAGGTTCAAGGTTTTTTCCCTGGAGAAAGTGAATAGCTCTAAAGAAAATTTTAAAATGCACGCTCAGTCATTCCACAGTGAACCTTACCAGGCGAAAGTCTGGCACACTTACTCAAATCTTTTTTTTTAATTAATTTATATTTTAAAAATTTATTTTATTAAAGTATAGTTGATTTATAATGTGTTAATTTCTACTGTAGAGCAGAGTGATTCAGTTATATATATATATGTGTATATATATATATATATACATTCTTTTCCGTATTCTTATCCATTATGGTTTATCACAGGATACTGAATATAGTTCCATGTGCTATACAGTAGGACTGTTTTGTTTATCCATTCTCTATATAGTAGTTTTCATCTGCTAATCCCAAACTCCCAATCCATCCCTCCCCCATCCCCTCTCCCCTTGGCAACCACAAATCTGTTCCTCTATGTCTGTGAGTCTGTTTCTGTTTCATAGATAAGTTCATTTGTGTCATATTTTAGATTTCACATACAAGTGATATCGTATGGTATATGTCTTTCTCTTTCTGACTTACTTCACTTAGTATGATAAATCTCTAGGTCCATCCATGTTGCAAGACCCAGCTCTACCCAAAAGAGGGCAGGCACCAGTCCCTCCCACCAGGAAGCCTACACAAGCCCCTGGACCAACCTCACCCACCAGGGAGCTGACACCAGAAACAAGAGGAGCTACAGTCCTGCAGCCTGTGGAAAGGAGGCCACAAACACAGAAAGTTAGACAAAATGAGATGACAGAGAAATATATTGCAAACGAAGGAACAAGATAAAAACCCACAAGAACAACTAAATGAAGAGAAGATAGGCAACGTACCTAAAAAAGAATTCAGAGTAATGATAGTAAAGATGATCCAAAATCTCAGAAAAAGAGTGGAGGCACAGACTGAGAAGATACAAGAAATGTTTAACAAGGAGCTAGAAGATTTAAAGAACAAACAAACAGAGATGAACACTACAATAACTGAAATGAAAAATACACTAGAGGGAATCAATAGCAAAATAACTGAGGCAGAAGAACGAATAAGTGAGCTGGAAGACAGAGTGCTGGAAATCACTGCCACAGAACAGAATAAAGAAAAAATAATGAAAAGAAATGAGGACAATCTCAGAGACCTCTGGGACAATATTAAATGCACCAACATTCTCATTATAGGGGTCCCAGAAGGAGAAGAGAAAGAGAAAGAGAAAGGGCCTGAGAAAATATTTGAAGATGTTATAGCTGAAAACTTCCCTAACATGAGAAAGGAAGCACTCAAGTCCAGGAAGTACAGAGAATCCCATACAGGATACTCAAATCTTTGAATCAGTGTTTTAGTGCCTTATTTAAAAATATGAATGGACAACAAAAGTGTACTAGGTATTTGAAAAAGACTTAAGAGAGACAAAGACAACCAAAAATAAATGCACAAACAAGCCATAGCGAAAATTCAAAGAAAGGAGAAGCAAGTCAGGACTCAGAAAACAAACAAAACAAAACAAGAACATTGAATTAGTCTGGAGAAAAAAATGAAGCAGTGCTTTAAAATTCTGAAGAAAAATGATTTCCAATCTAAAATTCTATAGGCATATTATCACTCTAATAAGAAGGGTAAAATAATGACACTTTTATTCAGGAACACTGAATCATGTGAAAAAGGAAGAAGCCAAGAAAGAGAAAAACACTGGATCCAGGAAACAGAATATCTAACATATAAGCAAGGGGAAAAGAATTCCCAGGATTTTAGTGATGGGAAGTTTCAGGATGACAGCTGGGCAGTAGGCCTAGTGAGTGACCAGTACAGTTAAGAGAATGAAGGCAGAGGGCTCCAAGAGGGATACTTCCAGGGAGAAAACTACTTCTAGATTATCTGATGTATCTTAATGTATTCAGGGGACTTCCCTGGTGGTCCAGTGGTTAACACTCTGTGCTTCCACTTCAGGGGGCATGGGTTCGATCCCTTGTCAGGGAATTAAGATCCCACAAGCCACACGGCCACAAATAAATAAATTAATGTATTCAGAAATGATTTTTAGTTCTATTGGATAGTTTGGAGTTGAATTAGTGATTTTGACTTGGGAAATAAGCAAACAAGTAACCAAAAGACCCTGAGGCAATTATCAATACCAGGAAGAACATAAAGTTGTTCAAGTATGAAATGTTATCATAGTATACACTATCACACAGCTGTGAATAATAGTAATCATAATAATATAAATAATAAACATTTATTTAAACAAAAATGCCAATGTAACTAATTTGGTAAATGGGAATGAAGAAGTATATGTGAGCAAATATATTTGAGGGAGATGACTTAAGAGAACTAAATCTTCATTTACCATAACAGCAAGTCAATAGGTAATAGCTAACATAAAAAAATAAAGAAATGGCAATGTAAGCACATAATTTATGTAAATGGAGTTAAAACCAGAAGAAAGAGCCAAAAAAATTTAAAGAAATTGCTTAAGAGGAGTGGGAATTTGGGAATAAAGCTCAAAGGGGCAGACTTCTGCTATTGTCCACTGTAAACACAGTTCTCTTTAATTTTTTTAAACAAATTCATGGGTTGGTCTCATAAAAACAAAAAATGAGAAGAAAAACAGGCGACTTCCCTGGTGGTACAGTGGTAAAGAATCCACCTCACAATGTAGGGGATGCAGGTTCTATCCCTGGTCAGAGATCAAAGATCCCATATGCCGCGGGGCAGCTAAGCCCGTGTGCCACAACTACTGAGCTTGCGTGTCTCAACGAGAGCCCACGTGCCTCAAACTACAAACCCCATGTGCCCTGGAGCCTGCGCACCACAACCAGAGAAGAGAAAAGCCTGCACGCCACGACTGGAGAGGAGCCTGAGCTCCACAATGAAGAGCTCTCGCACTGCAATGAAAGATCCCACATGCCTCAATGAAGATCCCATGTGCCACAACTAAGACCCAACGCAGACAAAAATAATAAATAAAAGAAAGAAAGAAAAGATAAACATATCACATAGGTCAGGGAACCCCAACCCCCAGGCCATGGACTGGTACCAGGCTGCAGCCTGTTAGGAACTGGGCCGCACAGCAGGAGGTGAGCGGCAGGTGAGCGAGGGAAGCTTCATCTGCCGCTCCCCATCACTCCCCATCGCTCGCATTACCACCTGAACCATCCCCTGCCCCCCCATCTCCCCCCCAGCCCATGCATGGAAAGATTGTCTTCCATGAAACCAGTCCCTGGTGCCAAGAAGGTTGGGGACTGCTGACATAGGTGGTCTGAGGAGCTGAATAATAGTCACATAGCAATATTTCTCTATCTCTTCTCCCCACCTCTGTTCCTTGTAAAGAGTTCTCGGAATCTATGTGGTATTTCACAAGTGTTCTGTGAATTTGTTCTCTTGGCTGCCTTGAAGTTTCTGTTCTTGCTGTCTTTTTTCAAAGGCCAACTAAAGGCCACACCCCTGCTGGCTGCTGACTCTTACTGATCTCTGTTCCCAGGCTGCCGATTCCCAGTGTCAAATTGTGGATGTTTGTGCCAGCAATACTTCTACTTGTCACTGCTGAAGCTGCTGGCTCCAAGGCTGTCAACATTTTACACCCTACTCACCCCACACACTTGTGTTTTCCTAAATGGGAGAAATTTCTCTCAATTTGCAAAATCAGGAATCAGTATTCTCTCTTGAGTATCTGCTTTTATCTCTTATGAATACTGTGGACATGCAACTGACTTTTCTTTTTGGGGGCTGGCTTCTAGGAAAGTTCTTAGCTAAATCTACTAGAGGGTGGAGAGGATCTTATGGTTTGTATGTTTGTTTATTACTTTTAAGTGACTTTTGGACTTTGTTTTAATCTTATGTTTTCACTTGTCTTTTATTCATTCATTCAATACTGTATTTATTTTGGTAAGGTGACTAATATCCTTTTTTTGGAAATGAGAATATATAAAAAATGGAATAAATAAGTGACAAAAATTTTTAGATTAAAAAAATTTCCTCATATTAAAATCTCTTTATCTTAGGAATCAGGACTGAATGCATGGTAGCGCTCTTGATTACTGTAGCTTTATAGCAAATCTTAAGATTGAATAGTGCATTTCCTTCAAATTCTTCTATTTCAACATTGGTTTCGTCATTTTAGTTCCTTTGTCTTTCCAATAAGTTTTAGAATTGGCTTGTCTATATTTATAAAAACTTCCGCTAGAATTTTTTAAATAACACCTTTACTGAGATATAATTCACACATTATAAAATTCAACCTTTTAAAGTGTACATTTCAGTGGCTTTTTATATAGTCACAGAATTGTGTAACCATCATCACTATCTAATTCCAGAATATTTTTATCACCTGAGAAAGAAAGCCCATACCCATTAGAAGTCACTCATTCAATCAGTTGAAGACCTTAGGAAAAAAAAGCTTGAGTCCCTGGAGGAAGAGAGAATTCTGCCTTGGACTCAAGCCTACAACATCAGCTCTTCTCTGAATGTCTAGCCTGCTGGCCAGTTTTGAACTTGCCAGGCCCCACAGTCCTGTGAGCCAGTTCCTACTCTGGAGAACCCTGACTAATACAGATTTTGAAATCATACAATATGTGCCTTTTCTGTCTGGCTTTTTCATTTAGCATAATATTTTCAAGGTTCATCCATGTTCTAGCGTGAATCCATTCTTCGTTCCTTTTTATGGCTGAATAATATTCTATTGTATAGATATATCACATTTTGTTTATCCATTCACTAGTTGATGGGCATTTGGGTTGTTCCCACTTCTGTCGATTATGAATAATGATGCTGTGAACATTTGTGTACAAGTTTTTGTGGGGGTAGGTTTCAGTTCTCTTGGATTTCTCTTCAATATGTGGCCACACCATCTTACATTCCTCTCAGCATTGTATAAGTGTTCTAATTTCTCCACATCCTCGCCAAAAAGTGCCTCTCTTTTTTATTATTGCCATCAGAGGGGGTGTGAAGTGGTATCTCATTGTGATTTTTATTTGCATTTCCTTGATGGCTAGTGATGTTGAGAATTTTTCCTATTTATGTTTAGAGTCATCAGAGGACTGATTCATGCGTTCTGTCCATTTTATAGCTGCATTCAGTGGGAAAGATTGGAAATATGCTTACTTCATTTTACCTGAAAACAGAAACTTGTTAGTTTTCGATTCTTAGAACAAGAGTATCTTTACATTTTCTAATTATTATTGCTGGTGAATATAAATACAATTGATTTTTTGATGTTCACGTGATTTCCTGCAAACTTGCTAAACTCTCTTTAATTCTAGTGTTTTATCATCTACAGATAACGAAGTTTTGTTTCTGTCTTTCCAATCTTTATTTGTTTATTTATTTTACATGACTGTATTAGCTAAGAACTCCAGAACAAAAAGGTAAATTAGAAATGATGATATGACAACCCTATTTTCTTCCTGGCCAGCCCCCACCTTGAATCATCTTGTTAGCATAAACTACCTAGGGGCCCACCATGGGTCACCTTGTTAGCATAAATGTCAGGTGTGGTCCAAGGGACCCACCATGAATAACAGAGACACTTTTGCCACTTGGAAAATTCCAAGAGTGTAGAGGTTATCTCCCAGAGCTAGGACAAAGGCCAGACCTCTCTATGGAGGTCAAATTCTTTACTACACAGTGGTATGAGGATTAAATAAATAATTACATGTAAAGCTCTTAAAATATGACCTGGAACACAGTAAATTCTCAATAACTGTTAGTTACTACTATTACTATTGTTATTAATCCTTGCCTCTTTTATTTTTGGTCTTTGACTTCTAAGAGAGCCTTGTTACCTAACTTTTACTTTTGTCTATCCAACAGCCTTTGCTTTCCTAGTTTCCTTTCCTCTTACATCTCACATAAGGAGGACATTGCTTGACCGAGAGAGGGAAGGAAAGTGTAGAAATCAAGCTAATGTCTTTCTCCCTTCTCCCAACAATCCCTGCCTCTTCCATTCTAAACCAGCATCCTCCTTCCCTTCTTAACAGCTCTCTTTCCTTCACTCCTAAATTGGAAGATCTTGACACCGTGAACCCAAATTCTTGCATAACAATATGCTGGTACTGGTCCCCACTTTAAACAAGCTCCATCCTGTCTCCATAACTCCCAAGTATCTGCTTCATCTACCTGTTTAGACCCTCTAGGATCTGATTTTGCAATGAAAAGTTTAGAGATTATTACCAGTAGTCTCTCAACATCTTACCAATAAACAGAACACAGGAAACATTATTAACAAACTTAGCAAAATTTTCTTACTAAAGAATTCTCCTGCTAAAACTCAGGCATGCTAACTTATATATGAAGAGCAAAGCTTTAATGATGTAAGCTCATGTTAATTTTTTGAATAAACTGGTCTTACCCCTTGCCATTGCACCTGAGAAATGGTGTTTCCATATTTTTTTAACTTATGTTACTTAACAAAATGCCTTCATTAAAAAACTGAAGGTCCGGGGCTTCCCTGGTTGACGCAGTGGTTGAGAGTCCGCCTGCCGATGCAGGGGATGCGGGTTTGTGCCCCGGTCCGGGAAGATCCCACGTGCCGCGGAGCAGCTGGGCCCGTGAACCATGGCCGCTGAGCCTGTGCGTCCGTCCAGAGCCTGTGCTCCGCAACGGGAGAGACCACAACAGTGAGAGGCCCGCATACTGCAAAAAGAAAAAAAAAAAAAAAAAAAAATGAAGGTCCTAGTAGAGAAATCCTGTGTGACACAAACCAGTTGCATGAGATTTACCTTATCGCTAGTTCACTTATCAAATGTTCTTTTCCAAGGGGCTGGAACTTCTAGTGCATAATTGGTTTTGGTTAAGAAAATCAGAATTCTGAATTAAAATGATTCCAAGTTGAAATAGAAAATAACTGTTTTTGGTTGTTTAAACAATCATTTCAAGGATTAAGTGACATTAGAGATCATTTAATCCAACTCCTGCCTTTTAAATATAAGGCAACTATCCAAGAATAAACAAAGTTCCATGCTGTGTTTTATGTTTTGAAGCTGTCAGAGCCTCTTAAAAAATTAACCACTGCAGGGGGGAGACAGCAGAGGATTTGCTTCTTCAAATGTTGGAAATCACACCATGATTTTCCTATTGTTTTGGGAACAACTACTTGGAAATATTTCAAGGAGTTCATTTTAAGTTCAATCACATCTAAAGTGATGGAATTTATTATAATTTATTAGTCACTGAATATCCATGTCCTCCCATGCATTTCCCAGCTCCCTTGTAGTTAAGTGGGTCTATGTGACTAGTTATGACAAATGAGATGTGAGTGGAAGTGACATGTGTCACTTCTGGGACAAAGTGTAGAGAAAAGAGCACTTGTTAGTTCTTGATGCCTCTCTCTTTTCCTGCCATTACAACAGTAGAAGCTAAATGTCGAGATGGTGTAACCAAAAGATGGGAATAGCCTGGATGTCAGGTGTGCTTAGAAGGGAGATGTCCAGAGGAGCCACGGTACTTGCAGCTAACTTCATGTAAGTGAAAAATAAACGTTAATGGGTTAAACCAACAAAAGTTTGGGATTATTTAATTCTGCAGCATAACTAATCTATCCTGGTTAACACATTAACAATACTACCTTACATTAGCTATGTTTTAAACTTGCCATAATTATCTGAAACATAATTTATAATCTTTGACATTCATACAGATTTGAAACCTTAATATTTGTATGTATCTCTTATTTTTAAAAATGATGGCAAACGAATTCTTATTTTTTCATGTTGAATGAGAAGAGAGCACAATAGAAGTCTATATCACCTATGATTAATATAAAACATGGTCAAATTTAATATTATTTAACATCTTGATTAAATCTGAATAATTAGGTAACCAAACAAATTTTTATTTGGTTTATAAGGTTGCAATTTGCTATATATATCAGCACAGGCTAAGCCATTTTGGAGAACAGCACAAAAGTTCTTTTAGGACTACATGATATATTTTTCCTTTAATGTTTTCCTTTAATTTCCTTAAAGAGATGGACGGGTTAATTTTAATTTGTTTCCACAAAACTGAGAGCCAAAAGTTAGGTAATTTGCTCTAAGCCATACAAATGAATGGAGAAGGTAATACCAGAACCCAACTTTCATTGTTTCCACTCAGTATATGCTTCCTCAGAAAGATACTGGATGGTAAGTAGGAAGAGATGAAAAAGTAGAGGGTACACTTCTACTTCCAGGAATGAGGAGTTAAGTAATTTAGACAAATCCTCCGTTGAAGACAGCTAGAATGCTGAACAAGATATAACATCATCTTTCTAGAAATAGCAAATTAACAAATAGTGAGAAATTCCTAGGCTAAGGTCCTGGAGAAGAGGAAAATCCACAGAGATGTGCCTGGAAGTGGTGTCACTTTGTTCTGAGGATGTCTAGTAATACAGAACAGGGAGTTGAGAGACCTGACTGCCTTTGGGGCTAGGAAGACAAAAGTTGGAGTCCATGGCCCACCACAGTAAGGGCCCTGCACCTTGGGTTGAGACTAGAAGGATGGACACTAGAAATAAGGGTGAATTGTACTGCAGTCTGCTCTTGAGTCATCTGTGCAGCCCAGAAAATGTCAATCTGTGAAATTGGATTAGGGTAATCTTGGATTGTTTGTGCCTCCAACTGCCTGGCAGAAGCAATGAAAATTCTCTTTGGAGAAAGAGAACATCACTGCAGGCCTCAAATTATTTTTACAAATAATTAAAAATAAAATTGTCAGGACACAGTAAAAAAGAATCAGGTATACAAGATGAAAAATGCCATGAACAAGAAAAATAAAATATAACAGACTACTAAAACAGATCCTCAAGGATTCCAGATACAGATTGTAAAGCAGCTATGCTTATCAAAGTGAAGTAGATAAAAGGGAAGCTTGAATATTTTAGTAGAAAACTGTACAGAATTTTTAAAAAGTAACACATCAGAGTTGAAAAAGAACCAAATAGAATTTCTAATAGTAAAAAATAGAGTAACCTAAATGAAATCAGCGAATGCATTTAAGGACAAATTAGATACAGTTAAGAAAGAATTAGTGTACATGAAGACAAAAGAAACCACACAGAATGAAGCACAAAGAGAAAAAACAATGGAAGAAGAAAAGAGAGCAGAATGAAAATGTCTAACTTGTTTAATTGGAGTTTTAAAAGAAGTAAAAGACAATGGGACAGAAGCAACATTTAATGAGATAATGGCTGGGAATCTTTCAGCTCTAGACCTCAACCTACGAATTCAAGAAGCCTGGTGAATCACAAGAAGACTTGTAAAAGGAAAGCCACACATAGTCACATCATAGGGAAACCAAGAAAACCAAAGGCAAAGAGAAACTATTAAGAGCAGCTTAAGTTGCTGCTCTTAATAGCAGCACTGAAGCCAAAAGATTGAGTAATGATACCTTTAATGTGCTGAGCTAAAGAGCTGCCAACCCAGAATTTTATACCTAGTGAAAATATCCCTAAAATGCTGTGTGAAAATAACCTCAAGTCAGTAATTAAGTTTTCCCTTCTGGTACCTGCTGCAAGTACACACCTGTGTGTACTGCTCTTCTTATTCTTACTCACCTCCGACCTATAAGCTCTGTGCTCTTTGTAACTCTGCAAGGAGCTGCGAGAGAGGTGAGAACAGGAGTGAGGTAGGAAGGCAAGACGGGGAGTTAGAAAGTTCTTACTTGGCTAACATTTTTGTAAGATGGCTTCACATCCTCTAGGGCCAGTAAATGTTTGAAAACTGGCTCTCCCACAGGCAGTTTCCAGAATTCCTCATAAATATTGAGTTGTCCATATTTTTCTTACTGCTTTGTAAGTTTTTTATACATTCTGGATACAAGCCTCTTTTCAATAATATATGGTTCAAATATAATTCCCCATTCTGTGGCTTACCTTTCCATTCTCTTAATGGTGTCTTTTGGTAAGTAGAAGTTATTACTTTTAACAAAGCTTAATTTATCATTCTTTTCCTTCTGGTGAGTGGATATTTTCTTATTTGCAAAGAAGTTCCCCTTTGTCTCTTTTAATAGCAAGGCCAACCCTTTTTCCTCAGTAGCATAAAACCCAAATTTAACTGTGTGATGTTGAACAGAACTTGGTAGCCTAAGAACAGCCATTTCCCATTTCTTCCCTGCTTACAAAACAGAATTGATGGGAGAAGAGATTAGGGGAAACGTGTACCCTAAAAACATAGGTTGTTTGGTCAAAGCACCCCACACCTGCCCCACTGAATCATAATTCTGGGACTGGAGTTTGGATGTGTGCAATTTTAAAAAGTTCCCTCAGATGTTTTGGTTGTATCTTAATAAAGATTACAAAGAAAAATAAAAACCCTCAAGTTTCAGGAATGTGATGGAAGGAAGGAGAGAATTTCATGCAGGGGTTGGAAAATAGACAGTCCAGGGAGGATAAAGATTAAGAAGGGCACAAACTTCCAGCTCTAAGATGAATAAGTTCTGAGGATCTAATGTACAGTGTGGTGACTATAATTAACGGTACAACTTGATTAATTGATTAACAACTTGAAAGTTGTTGAGAGTGGATCTTAAATGTTCTCACCACACACACAAAAAGATAATTATGTGAGGGAATGGTGGTGTTAACTAACCTTATTGTGGTAATCATTTTGCAATATATACATGTATTAAATCATCACGTTGTACACCTTAAATTTTCTTGTTATATGTCAATAGTATCTCAATATAAAGCTGGGGGAAAAAAATGCAAGGCATATGCAAAAACTGACAAGAAAGATATGGGCTACAAATATACCAATGGTACCAAGGAATTCAAATTTTAATTTTGTAGGCATTTATACAAGAATGAGGATTCTAAAAAATACATGGAGATTCTTTGCACGTTTGCAGAAAAATTATCTAATTTAAAAAAGATTAAGAAAAATGTGTTGGATTTAGTTTGAATCTTCAGTCATTAGTAAACTAAGAACACTTTTAGTATAGAGGTGTGATATAGAATTTGGGTTACATGATGTTAAAGATAGGGAATAAGGAGTCAGAAAGCAAAGAATAGGTATATATTAAATATTTAAGCAGAGAAGATGGTAATAAAATGTTTTGCAGAGTCGTACACAAAACATTTTTCAGTTTTAAGATTTGAGATCCAGGGGAATTCCCTGGCGGTCTAGTGGTTAGGACCTGGGCCCTTTGGTTTGGGAACTAAGATTCTGCAGGATGTGTGACATGTGGCGCAGCCAAAAAAAAAAAAAGAAAAAAAAAAAAGGCTTGAGATCCAAGACCATTAAAATCCTTGAATCTTAGAGCTGAGAGGAACCTTAAAGGTCATCTAGTCGAATTCCGTTTGATACTTAAGTTTTCTTTACAAAGTCCTGTCATTCTGTCTATACTCAAGCTCTTTTGTCGGGGAGGTCTGCAGTATCTCCGCATGGCTTTGAGTGAGGGTTTTTCCTTGTCCACTTTCCTCCTCAAAGTTTACTGATTGTCATATTTGAAACAGGAGGACAGGTGTCAGCTGTGACGGAATGTCATCTCAGTAATTTATTTAATAGCTTTCCAAAGGAAATGATAAAAACAAGGGTCTGGCTTGAATTTTATTTTCCAAGGGCGAACACTGGATCAAACTTAAATAAATAGGTCAGTGTAAGAAATAGTGGTTCGTCAAGAATGAAGTTTTGAAGGTCAGTCCTTTGTTTTATTTATTTATTTATTTAGTCCTTTGTTTTAGTCTTTGTGAGGAAAATTTAACTGTGTGGTATTTATTATGGCAATCCCGAGTCAGAAATTTGAGGAGGAGCCATATCATTTAGGAATGACTTTGGCTGAAAGAAACAGAATATCCGACTAAAACTGCTCAAAGCACATGACCCATAATATGCCACTTAAGAAAACGTGTGAAAGCAGGTGATGACTGGGGTGCTCAGCAGCTGGATGACGGTCGGGCACAAGGGCTGTTCCCTTGTCCTGCCCGTTCTGGCCACCAGATGGCGCAGCTGCTCTACACAGTGTATCCTCAGAGCGCCGAGTCCCAAGCAGGAAGGAAGGAGACAAGCAAAAGGGCTTTCTCTTTCTCTTAAGTCTCCCTAAGCAGGAAGAAACATTGAGGCTCCCAGCAAACGTCTTGGGCCTGAATTTGACCTCATGTCCATCGCTAGACTCACAAAAGGGAAGTGAGAGTGACATGATTTGCTTAGGCTCTGAAAATGGGCACATCATTGCCCAATCGAAATAGGGCTTTTATTTTATGCATGTAATTATTATTATTATTATTAAGCCAGAAAGAAGTGGGCAATAGCTGCTGGGTAGGCTACTAATAGCCTTGCCAGAGGAGCTCAGGAGAAATTATACACACTAAATCCACCTGGCCCTGTGCCAAGGCAGGATAATGCCTCTTCAGAAACTAGTAAAATGTTTTTCTTCCTCTGATAATTATTCATTCTCTTCAGTGACTTAGAAAAACTTTTTGGACTACATTTCTTGCCATTAAGTACTTGAAGAATATAGAAACGGACTGTAAAACTATTTTTAAAAGTCACTCTGCTTCTAACCCAAACTTCTTACTCTAGCTCTTAGCACTACACGAGTTGTACAAATCACCTCCAGTTTACATATTATAGAAGAGCCTTACATGGAAAAGAATAAATCATTTTCAAATTAGACATTCCATCTAGAACTGAGTAGCTGATTCCCAGCACTGTCTTTTATTTCTGACATGCTTTTACATGAGAGTAATCTTCTACTTGCAGTAATTCTCAGGATAAAATTTTCTTCTCAAAGCTCATTTTACGAAGTGTTTTTTGTTTTTTTTAGTTTTGAAGAATAAAGCAATTATTCTTGAGTCTTGAAATTGCACATCAAGTCCAGGAACATGAATTATTCTTTGTTTTTGAAATTGCATATCAAGTCCAGAAACACTGACTTTTTAATTTAAAATATTAATGTCAAGTGATGGCTGTAAACATCTCGTATTTTCACCCTCATTCTCTCGGTGTGCCTCTCTTTCTCGGTAGATCCTCATTCCTACTGGATTTCCATTGCACGCCAATTATCTAGGCTACTGCTGTTTACTGACAGCTGTTCTCTGCCCACCATGCAGCCACCCTTCTGCTGGTAACTGGACTCTCATTCCCATCTGTGGAAATCCCTGCCTCCCCAGTGTGGTTGCTTTGGCTGTGGCTTCACCCCTGGCTCAGGCACAGAGCTTGTGATCTAAATCAATCCAAATATTGCATTCCCCTGGCCAGACTGATTCAGAATCAATGAGAAGTAATGATACTTTTGCTGGGACTTCTGGGAGAGAGATTCATTCTCTGTCCTGCTAGATTTTTATGTTTAATGCAAGGCTCAGAGTTGCTGTAGCCATCTTGACATCTTAAGGGGGAACCCTGTGAGAACTGACCTGTGAAGAGAGAGAGAGCTGAGAGAGAGTGAGAGGCACCCTGGTGATACTTTTCAGCCTTCAATCCAAGACAGCAGCGTAGAAGCAAGCCCTATTCCTGGACTGTTCAGTTACATAATCAAGTAAGTTCCTGTTTTGTTTAAGCCAGTATTTGGATCAGATCTTTTCTCACTTGCTGTCAAAAGAGATCTAACCTGCTATCAAAAGCTATACAAATGTTCAGAATCTCTTATGACCAAGAAGTGTCCTCAGATACTGAACATGTCATAAAAATTAATATGGAAAATACTTGTTAGGGAATAAATGCACTTATAACTTGTTATGTCTAATATTTTTGCTGTCTTTTCTCCAAATAATAATGTTCACTCATCATACAATACAATATAGAAGAATTTGAATTAGTATTCTCCATTTTACATACTTAATATATTCTTTCTTTTTTTGTTGTTATTTTCTATAAATTTATGTATTTGTTTAATTTTGGCTGCGTTAAGTCTTCTTTGCTTCATGCGGGCTTTCTCTAGTTGCGGTGAGCCGGGGATACTCTTCGTTGCAACGCGCAGGCTGCTCATTGCGGTGGCTTCTCTTGTTGCAGAGCACGGGCTCTAGAGTGCAGGCTCAGTAGTTGTGGCGCATGGGCTTAGTTGCTCTGTGGCATGTGGCATCTTCCCGGACCAGGGCTCGAGCCCGTGGTCCCAGCATTGGCAGGCAGATTCTTAACCACGGCGCCACGGGGGAAGTCCCTCATTCTCTTTAAAGGCAATATAGAATTTCTTGTGAGGCAACTGACATTAACTTTTTTCATTAAAAAAATTAAGGTATAACTTATGTACAGCAAATTTTACCCTTTTTAGTATACAGTTCTGCAAGTTTTGACTAACACATATCTTCCTTTGTCATTTTGATAGATACTGCCAAATAGCCCTTTTGAGAAAGTTGTGTAGATATGTGTACCTGCTTTTCTACAATCTTGTCAATTCAGATGTGTCATCAAACTTTTTGATCTTTATCCATCTGTAGGTGAAAGTGGTATTACATTATCATTTAAAATTTTATTTCTCTTATTATGATGAAGCTTTTCATTTGTATAAGATTCATTTAGATGTCCTTTCCTGGGAATGATCCAAACCTTTTCTTTTTCGGTCCATTTTTCTACTGTCGGTTGGTCTTCTTATTCATATCAAGTAAGCACTCTTGATATATTAAGAAATTAGTCCTTGTTTGGTATATAAGTTACAAAACTTTGGGGAACGATGTTCACAGAAACATCACATAAGAACTGCACCCCTCAACACACACACACACAACAAACACTTAAACCTTTGTCAACCACTGGGAGTGCACTGTATAAACAAAATTCTCCTCCAGGAGAACTAAACTTCCAAAATTAGGTTTTGGCTCAGGAGATTGTCATGCTTTGCAAAGGAATCAGAGATGTATTGTCTGGAAACAAAAATAAAATGCACGTGTCTGTGCAATTAACTGTATAGTCTTTGAACAATCTACAAGGATTAAGAGTAAATTTTTTAAAAAATATTTATTTATTTATTTGGCTGTGCCAAATAGTTGAGGCACTTGAGATCTTTGTTGCAGCACGCGTGCGGGATCTAGTTCCCTGACCAGGGATTGAACCCGGGCCCCTTGCATTGGGAGTGCGGAGGCTTAACCGCTGGACCACCAGGGAAGTCCCAAGAGTAAATGTTTTATTATCTATAATATAACTGACCTGGGTCTCTCTAATTAATATATGAGAATATCCATCAGTTAATTTCAAGCACATGGAAAAATATAAAGTCACTTCTGGGTGCTTCCTGCCTTATCTTTCCAAAACTATCACATCATACTAAAATGAAGAATACATTCACAGTTTCAGTGATCTAATCTCCAAACCGCACATGTAATATTCAGTAGAGATCTCTATATTTCAGGATGTAATGGAGAAGAGGTGGGATGTAAGAAAATTAAAAATTACTTTATTTTCACATGGCATGGAGAAATAAAATGTGTTATTTGGCCCCCAATACAGCAGAAGACAGCTTGTGAACTAAAAATGAGGGCACAGAAAACTTTACTTGATTTATTTGGATAAATAAATTTATAGAATGTTTAGGAGAGAACCTCCAGGAAGAGGGAGATGGAAATAGGGGGAGAAGAGTGACTCAATATGCCTTCTTACATATGGGACAATGGACATAAGGGTATAATGAAGTCATCCATTATGAGCTTGTACCAGGTGAGTACTGGTCACTGCCTTAGATTTTTTTTTTTTTTTTTTTTAGAGCAGAGAAAGATTTATTGCAGGGCCATGCAAGGAGATGGGTGGCTCATGCCCCAAAATACCCTGAACTACCTGAAATGTTTCAGCAAAGAATTTTTTTTTAACATCTTTTTTAGAGTATAATTGCTTTACAATGGTGAGTTAGTTTCTGCTGTATAACAAAGTGAATCAGCTATACATACACATATATCCCCATGTCTCCTCCCTCTTGCGTCTCCCTCCCACCCTCCCTATCCCACCCCTCTAGGTGGTCACAAAGTACCGAGCTGATCTCTCTGTGCTATGCAGCTGCTTCCCACTAGCTATGTTTTACATTTGGTAGTGTATATATGTCCGTGCCACTCTCTCACTTCGTCCCAGCTTACCCTTCCCCCTCCCTGTGTCCTCAAGTCCATTCTCTATGTCTGCGTCTGCGTTTTTTTAGATTCCATATATATGTGTTACCATACGGTATTTGTTTTTCTCTTTCTGACTTACTTCACTCTGTATGACAGACTCTAGGTCCATCCACTGCCTTTGATTTTAATTTGCATATTGATATTAAACATTTTGTGTACTCTGTCATTATGCATGACTTTTTCAAACATGGATAATTGGTAGAAGTCATACATATTGGCAGCCTTTTAATTCTTTCTCTTTCACACCAATCCTTTTGTGTAACCAGCTCACTGAACAAGCAGGACTTGTACTTTGTGACCATAGAAGCAACTTATTTTTATTTCCTACTCTCTTTTTAAAGCTCTCTGTGGGAGGGAAGCCCTTGCCTTCCCCTCTGGGTGGAGATTCCAGCACTTGCATCACATTCTGCTCACTTTCAGGTAATAAGAATCCTTATGGTGGCTTTAAGTCCCAAACACAACCTCAACCAAGTAATTAAAGCTTATCCCTTACTTCAGCTGCGGCCTGTTGCGGGTGAGAGTCTGTGATCCAGGAAAGGTGAGAGGGGGAAACAGCGTCTCTTGCTCACGTGCCTCTCCCCAGCTGGACACTGTCTGTGAGGAGCCAAGAGCAGGCATGGGAGCAAGGAGCGAAGTGAGCGGTAAGAAAGTGCCTTGCTTCCTGGTGGATGCTGGCTGGCTTCCCTTCTCCGGGCCTAGTGATGCCCACTCTCATGGGCAGTTTTCTATGTCCTTCATGCATTCTGCTCCTGGGCCTTCACTGACCCATCCTGTGACCTGAGAAGCGCCCTTTCTTTTTTTTTTTTTTTTTTTGCTGTACGCGGGCCTCTCACTGTTGTGGCCTCTCCCGTTGCGGAGCACAGGCTCCGGACGCGCAGGCTCAGCGGCCATGGCTCACAGGCCCAACCGCTCCGTGGCATGTGGGATCTTCCCGGACCAGGGCACGAACCCGTGTCCCCTGCATCGGCAGGCGGACTCTCAGCCACTGCGCTACCAGGGAAGCCCGTGCCCTTTCTTTTGATTGGTTGCATCTGCTCTCTTCTTGGCACCGCTCCTGCCAGTCTGCTTTCTACCTATGTCCCCTCACACCACAAAGCTGCCCTCGAGGGCAGGACCCACTGAAATGACGTCTGGACAGCAGGAGAGGTCCTGCTCATGCTGTGGGTGTGGGCAGCCCCTGTGTCACCTTTAGCTTTCTCAGTCACGGGCCCCTGTAAGCAACCCTACTTGGAGTGGGTCTCCAGGGCATCCTATGAAGCTCCCTTACCTTTGAGGGGAAGGTTTCAAAGCTCCCTTCAGAGGAACCCTCCTCCCAAAGTTCTTCCTCTCTCCTCTCTCAACACGGTAGGGCCTCAGTGTGGGTTCCTTGTCTAACCTGTTCTTGGCACCTGCTTTGAAGTTCCCACATGGCCTCACACCTCACTTTGGAATCTGAAATCTATCAAAACTAGGTGCATGAGTCAAACCTCCCATTTACACATCCTGTCATGTTGTTTTCTCTTTCTTCTGAAGGAAATTCCTTTTACTTGTAGAGTTATTGCTAGCAAAACTTTCTCCCTGCCAGAGGGCATCACTCAAATTGGTGAAATGGCCTTTATTATCTCATGTCCCTGGGAGGCCCCTCAGCTGTCTTTGTCTCTATTTAGGTCACCTGTTTTTGATTAGGCAACATATGCGCATGGTATAAAATTCAAAAGGCACAAAAGGGAGGAGCAAGAAAAGCAGGTTTCTCCTCAACCCTGATCACTTGGATTCCTTATCCCTCCCTCCAAAAGTAACAACTATTTTGAGATCTGGAGTATGTTTCCAGAAGTATCGATACAGGTACAAGTACATGTGTCTATGAAACCTTTTGCTTATAAAGGTAGCATGTAACACACTTTTCTGTACTCTGTTCTTTCCACTTAATATATATTGTAGATCATTACACACCAGCACATATAAAGCTATTTCTTTCCTTGTAATGTCTACATTAAATTTCAAGGGGTATAACATAATTTGCTTCACCAGTTCCATAGTTATAAAGATTCAGATTTATCTTTGTTGACTGATTTAAATAACCCATTTACGTAATGGTTTGAGCATGGGCTCTGGAACCAGGCTGTCTGTATTTATGTTTCAGCTCAACCACTTACTTTCTGTGTGGCCCGAGGCATTCTACTTAACCTCTCTGTGCTTCAGTTGCTGCATCTCTAAAATGGGCGTAAAAATAATATTTACCTCTTAGAGTTGTGACGATTAAATGAGTTAATACATGTAAAGAGCTTATAACCATGCTTAGCACACACTAAGCGTTTAATTAATATACGTTAGTGTTTATTCTTACTGGATAAAATTGCTCTGTGCCCTCCTGCTGTTCCTAAGCCTGGTTTCGATTTGTAGAGGGACAGAGCTATTGTTTCTCCCCTGTGGTGTTGCGGGGAGGGACTGATTCAGACATGCTATCTGGTACTTGCTGATCTCAGGGGTGCCTGGGTGCTCTTTGCTACTTTGTTCTCACAGATGAAGTCTGGGGTCTAGGACTTGTGGCCTGGTTCTCTCAGCCAGGTGAGGCCTTATGGCACTTCCTGGGCCATTCACCTTCCCTCCTGGCCCTAAAACCCATCTGAGGTCTGGCTGCTTCTCCAGTTTAGCCCAGTCCAGGCAGTTTGCTCTGTATTCTCTCAATTCAGAGCCATGGCTTTCTTACTTTGGTGATCCCCTCTGACAAGCTTCACTCTCAGCTTCTGTCAAGAGTCTTCAGTAAGTTTCTGGGCAGGAGCCTTCTTCTTTGTCTTTTGTGTTATGCTCTAATCTAATGAATGCACCTCTCCAAATTCTCCATCGTCTCTTGGTTGGCTAAAGGTTGTCCTGTAGTACTTTCTTCCAGAAAGGAACAACAGTTCACCCTTGAACAACATGGGCTCAAACTGAGAGTTCACTCACACATGGATTTTTTTCAATAAATGTGTTAGAAAATTTTTTTGAGATTTGTGACAAATGGTAAAATCTCACAGATGAATTGTGTAGCCTAGAAATATCAAAAAAAATTAAGAAAAAGTTAGGTATGTCATGAATGCATAAAGTATTATGTAGGTACTAGTCCATTTTATCACTTACTACCAAAAAAATAAACAAATCTATTATAAAAAGTTAAAATTTATCAAAACTTATGCAAATAAACACTGCGCCATTCGCAGCTGAGTGAAATGTAAACAAAAGTAAAGATCGGTATTAGGCATAATTGCATACAATCAACTGTGGTACATACTGTACTGCTGTAGTAATTTCGTAGCCACCTCCTGTTGCTATCGTGCTGAGCTCACATAAAATGCCGGGTGACACATTTTCTCCGCATGAGCAGTTGGTGGCTCCAGTAAATTGCACGTCGTAGTAAAAAGTGATCTCCTGCGGGTCTCGCATATTTTTCTTCGTGTTTACTTCAATACTGCAACCTTGAATAACACATGGGAATCACACAAAGTGCCACTACCGATGCTGGAAGTGCTCCCAAGAAACAGAGAAAAGGCATGACGATACAAGAAAAAGTTAAATTGCTTGATATGTACCGTAGATGGAGGTCTGCAGCTGTGGTTGCAGCCATTTCAAGATAAATGAACCCAGCGTTAAGGGCCATTTAAACAAGAAAAGGAAACTCGTGAAGCCGCTGTTGCTGCAGCTACACCAGCAGGGGCGAAAACCTTGCACTTTTTTGCGAAATACCTTTTTACCTGGCCTTGAAGATGCAGTTTTATGTGGTGCACGATTGCTATAAGAAAGGCATACCTATAGACTCTAATATAATTCAAGGAAAAGCAAGGTCATGCTATGACAACTTAAAGCAAAAGGAAGGTGAAGCATCTAAAGCTGGAGAATTTAATGCCAGCAAAGGATGGTTTGATAATTTTAGAAAGAGGTTTGGCTTTCAAAACGTCAAGATAACAAGAGAAGCAGCTTCTGCTGACCAAGTGGCATCAGACAAGTTCCCAGACACCATTAAGAAAACCACTGATGAGAAAGGGTATCTGCCTGTACAGGTTTTTAATGCAGATGAAAGTTCCCTATTCTGGAAAAAAAAAAAAATGCCGTGAAGGGCATTTGTTAGTAAGGAAGAGAAGCAAGCACCAGGATTTAAGGCTGGAAGGGATAGGCTCACTCTGCTGTTCTGTGCAAATGCAGTCGGGTTTACAATCAGGACTGCCTGTATCTATAAATCTGCTAACCCCCAAGCCTTGAAGGGAAGAGATAAACACCAGCTGCCAATCTTTTGATTGTACAAGAAGGCCTGGACAATAAGAACCCTTTTTCTGGATTGGTTCCATCAAAGTCAGGAAGCACCTTTCCAGTAAGCCTTTTAAAGTTCTTTTGATATTGTACAATGTCCCTGGCCACCCAGAACCCCGTGAGTTCAACACCAAAGGTGAGCTGTTTGAGTGGTTTACTTGCCCCCAAACACAACGTCTCTAATTTAGCCTGTAGGTCGGGGATCATAAAGACCTTTAAGGCTCATTACACACAATACTCTTTGGAAAGGATCGTCAACCCTATGGAAGAGAACCCCAGTAGAGAGAACATCATGAATGTCTAGTAGGATTACACCATGAAGATGCCATCGTTGTTAGAGAAAAAGCTGTGAAAGCCATCAAGCCCCAAATAATAAATTCCTGCTGGAGAAAACTGTGTCCAGATGCCGTGTGTGACTTCACTGGATTTATGACAGAGCCAATCAACGGAGTCAAGAAAGAGATTGTGGATAGGGCAAAAAAGGTTGGGGGAGGGAGTGAAGGATTTCAGGACATAGATCTTGGAGAAATTTAAGATATAATAGACATCATACCGGACGAATTAACAGAAGATGACTTGATGGGTATGAGTTCTTTGGAACAAGTGCCAGACGATGAGGAAGAAGATGTAGAAGAAGCAGTGCCAGAAAACAAACGGACCTTAGACAATCTGGCAGAAGGATTTTGATTATTCAAGACTGGTTTTGACTTCTTTTATGACGTGGACCCTTCTATGATATGGGCACTGAAACTAAAGCAAATGCTGGAAGAATGACTGGTACCGTATAGAAACATTTTAAGAGAAATGAAGAAGGAATAAGTCAGGCAGAAATCATGATGTCTTTCTGTAAAGTTACACTGAATATGCCTGTCTCTCCTGCTGCCCCTTCCATCTTCTCCACCTCTTGCACCTCTGCCACCCCTGAGACAGCAAGTCCAACCCCTCCTCTTCCTCCTCTTCCTCAGGCTGCTCAACATGAAGATGGCAAGAATAAAGACGTTGGACTTCCCTGGTGGTGCAGTGGTTAAGAATCCGCCTGCCAATGCAGGGCACACGGGTTCAAGCCCTTGTCCGGGAAGATCCCACATGCCGCGGAGCAACTAAGCCCGTGCGCAACAACTACTGAGCCTGCACTCTAGAGCCTGCGAGCCACAACTACTGAGCCCTCGCGCCACAACTACTGAAGCCCATGCACCTAGAGCCCGTGCTCCGCAACAAGAGAAGCAGCCACCTCGATGAGAAGCCTGCGCACCACAACGAAGAGTAGCCCCCAATCACCACAACTAGAGAAAGCCCACATGCAGCAATGAAGAACACAGCCAAAATTAAATAAATAAATTAATTTTAAAAAAAGAAAAAAGAATGAAGACCTTTATGACGATCCACTTTCACTTAATGAATAGTAAACAGTCATCATGCTGTACCTTTAATAAACTTACCTGCTGTGTATGTATGTGAGTGTGTTTGTGTGAAAATCTAATAATTGTATGGCAAGAACTGTATGAGACATTTTTGTGTCATCATCATCATTATCATCACCTAAGTATTCATCGTGTAGAACATTGTGTGCAAGACTTGGATTGAAGTGTAGATTCTATCCCTACCTAGGCATAAGGTGAGTGATATTTAATATAAACTTAATAATGTGTTAGTTTTCTTACTGTTTTATAACTTTACCTTAAAAGAATTACGTTACAGTTTAGTGCGCCTCTCTTGTAATTGGAAGAACAGTATCAGCCGATCATCGTAGTGTTTTGTATCATGCAAAACAATATTGATGTAGGCACTGACAGACAATTCATCTTGTAAACATGATGTAAACTTACAGTATTGATAAATACAGTACAGTACTGTAGATATATGTTCTCTTTTTTTTTTTTTAAATCAGGGGATAGTTGCTTCACAATGTTGTGCTAGTTTCTGTTGTACAGCAAAGTGAATCAGCCATATGTATACGCATATCCCTTCCTTTCTGGATTTCCCTCCCATCAAGGTCACTGCAGAGCATCGAGTAGAGTTACCCATGCTATACAGAAGGCTCTTACTACTTATCTGTTCCATACATAGCAGTGTATACATGTCAGTCCCAATCTCCCAATTCATCCCACCTCCCTTCCCCCACTTGGGGTCCATACGTTTGTTCTCTATGTCAGTGTCTCTAGTTCTGCTTTGCAGATAGGCTCATCTGTACCATTTTTCTAGATTCCACATATATGCGTTAATATATGATATTTGTTTTTCTCTTTCTGACTTACTTCACTCTGTCTCTAGGTGCATCCACATCTCTACAAATGACCCAATTTCATTCCTTTTAATGGCTGAGTAATATTCCACTGTGTATATGTACCATATCTTCTTTACCCGTTCATCTTTCAGTGGACATTTAGGTTGCTTCCATGTCCTGGCTATTGTAAATAGTTTGTAATAAACATTGGGGTGCATGTGTCTTTTTGAATTATGGTTTTCTCAGGGTCTTCCTTATGTTTTTAGTAATAACATTTTCTTTTCTCTAACTTACTTTTTTGTAAGAATACAGCATATAATACATATAACATACAAAATATATGTTAATCAACTTTGTTATCAGTAAGGCTTCTGGTCAACAGTAGGCTATTTGTAGTTAAATTTGGGAGGATTTAAAAGTTATATGCAGATTTTTGACTGCACATGGGTCAGTGCCCCAAACCCCTGTGTTATTCAAGGGACAATTGTATATTCCCTGACTTTTGGCATGTTTGACAATATTTGTCTGTTGCGTTTATATTAAATATGCTGAGTATGAAAATCTTGGATCACACTCCTTTCTTTATAAGGATTGCCTCACTGTGTTCTGTTGTTGAATGTGACTATGGAGAAGTCTAAAGCTCATCTGAAACTTTTTCCCTTTATAGATTAGTTGATAATTTTGCATGAATGCTCAAAGTATTTTTTTTCTTTATCATTAAAGACCAGTAACTTTATTGGTACATATTCTTTTGTTTTTTTTTTTTTTTTTTTTTGCGGTACGCGTGCCTCTCACTGTTGTGGCCTCTCCCATTATGGAGCACAGGCTCCAGGTGCGCAGGCTCAGCGGCCATGGCTCACGGGCCCAGCCGCTCCGCGGCATGTGGCATCTTCCTGGACCAGGGCACGAACCTGTGTCCCCTGCATCGGCAGGCGGACTCTCAACCACTGCGCCACCAGGGAAGCCCCCCTAGGGAAGCCCCCCTAGGGAAGCCCCCCTAGAGGTTATTTTTTCTTTAGTCCCTCGAGTTTATGGAGATTGGTTATGATTTTCACTGGCTTTGTGGCAAGATTTTTCTGCTGTTATTCTTTATCTGCTAGTCATTTTTCCCTCTTGATTTCCTTCTTTTTTCTTGTATTTTTGTAAAGCGCTGTGCTCTTCCCCTTTTGATTATTTCCCACCTTTAGTAAGGGCACTTTTTCCTGCAGGGCTGATACACTACCCATTTCCAAAGGACAACATCCATATTGTATTCTCTCCAGGGGGCGCCGTTCACACAGAATATGATATGAATAGTGTCTTCTGAGACACCTCTGCTGAGACGACCTATCTGCTGAATTTCTTGTGGCGAAGGGACCAGAGCAGAGTGCCAAACCTCTCCCCGAGCCCCCATGATATCAGCGGGGTTTGTATGTGTGCTTGTGTGAGCTGCTCTAGCTTTCCTCCTCTTCAGAGAAGGTTAGCAACTGCAGGGCAGCTTATTACTGACAGCCATTCTTCTACCTGACATCACCATGGTGGGTCTGTAACCTTCTTTCCTCACCTGCTGCCCCTGCCCTCTGTGGTCTCCAAAAGGGTCCGAGGAAACTTCAACAGCTGACCTGCACCAATTCTTGTTCTAAGCAAGTATTGTTGGTTTTGCACCTCAGGAATCCACTTATGTTTGAGCTGAGTTCTGCCAGCTCTGCAATATGCAATTTCCCTGCCTGAATCTCCTTTCTCAGGTTGGATTATCACCATAGAAAACAGCCTTTCTTCATATATATTAAGGTTCATGGTGAAAGCAGCTTAGCCATTTCATCAAAGATGAAGTTGCTTATTCTCCTTATTGCTTTCAGGTGACTTAAAAAATTTTGCTGTCACAAACAGTGCTGCAATGTATATAATTCAGTTTGCATATATGCAAGTGTATCTGTAGAACAAAGCTCTAAGATTGGAATATGGGTTAAAAGGGTATGTGCATTTATCATTTGAACAATACCTAGAGGTTGTACCAATTTATACTCCCATCAGTAAGCATGCCCATTTCCCCAGATCGTTGTCAACACCATGGACTATCATACATTTTGGTCTATGCCGTTCTAGGAGGTACAAAATGGAGTCTTAGTATATTTTGAAATAACATTTTCTCTTTTTGTATATCTAAGAATCACTTGTCTTAGTGTTACCTTTGTACTTCCTTTTCTACAAAATGTCTATCCATTTTATTAGCCCATTTGCCTATTGAGGGTTGGTCTTATTGATTTGCAGGAACTCTTTATATTAAGGAAATAAGCCCTTTGTGATACGAGGTGCAAATATTTCCCCCAGTTTGTCATTTGTCTTTGGATTTTGCTTAGAGTAACTGTTGCTTTATTGATTTTTTTTTTTTATTCACGAAGCTGCAGTTATGGATCTCTTCTTTGATGACTTATGGGGTTTTTACATCCTGAGAAATGATCTTCACTGTAATGTAAGGTGCGTCCTTTTGTGGTCGCCACCCATGGTGAAACAGGGCTTAGAAACATGATGAAATAGGGTCAACATCATGCAGTATGGCTTAAAGATCAGATTTTATTGAAGAAACCTACACGCCAGGGGTCAGCAAGAAGAGATGAGGTGAGTAGTCCTCTATCTTCTCATCATCCTGTGGAGAGACATACCAGGGCCTGGGTAATCAGCTGGACACAGAGTAGGTTTGAGTTTCAGTGGAAGGATCCCTCATCCTCCCCCCAGTGTTCTTCCTTCCTACTGTGCTAGCATCTTGTTTGTGGGGCGGATAATGAGACTACCGGGCACCAAGAAGTCTAGATTTGGTATTTAGGATTATGACTATCCACAGGGATTATTTAGGAAAGCTAGCTGCCCAAAGCTTGGAGACTTTGGGGCCAGCAGGAAGTTGTATAATAAACATTGAGAAGGATAATTATGCTGATATTTCCTAATCTTTTATAGCCAGGGGGTCAAAAGATTTCATTTAAACTGATAAGTCAGATAAAGCAGTAGAACACACTAAATAGCACAAAGGAAAACCCTAAGACTGATTCTAAAACTGGGCGGAGTTCTTGGTTTCAATGATAAAATCCATACTCACTAGTTTAGGCAGAAAGGGATTTATTAAGTAGCTCATCTAAGCATTGGAAAGGCTGGAGGAAACGGGCTTTAGGCTAACGTTGTAGTAACAACTCTTAGAACTACATTGCAGAACTAGCCTGGTGAGATAGCTGCTGCCACTTTTTGTCCTCAACCATACCCAGCAAGGCACTTCCTCGAAACCACGAGCTGCTGCCTCCAGCTGCAGAAATGTCCGCCCAAGCACAGAATGCTCTTCCCCCAGATAGCTGTGTGGTTCCCTCCCTCGGACAGCCCCCAGTTGGCTTCTACTCCTGGGTTTGAAGTTTGCGGATTAAATTTGGCCCCGGGCCCCAAGAGCCTTAATAATGGCCTTGGGCATGGAGACTCAGTATAAATCTGTTCGTGTCCTCAGCTTTCATCTTTCATTACCCATTGCTGCTCACATGCCCCAGGGATAAATCCCGGCTTCAGTACTCTTCTTCTTTTGAAGCAACTGGGTAGTTTCTTTCCCCAGGAACTAAGAGAACCATTTGCTGAAGGGAGAAGAGTGCCTTCCACCTAGTTGTGTACAGAGTAGACATGGATCAAGTGCAAATTCCATCTCAGAATCAAAAGGGAGATTTTAAGAGTATCTTGTGCTGGACTCTCTGTAATTGCCTTTAGGGAATTAATACATTTCAAGGCTAGTGTCCACAGTAAGCCTTTGAAATCATTTATTATTTAATAGATTCAAAATTTTTTTGACATGTGGGACAGGCTTTGGATACCAGTCAGGTCAAAAAGTGGGTCCCCAGTTCATTGGTGATGTCATTCCATTTCACACGGACTCGCTGGTGTGTTCTTTCTTTCCGAGTCTGCACACCACATTCATGCACTCTACGGGGAGATTATTTTTAGTCATCAAATTCCTTGACAAGCTGGTGATGAATTTCTGCTAGAAAAAAATTTTTTTGCATTAAAAATATCAAATCACAGCATGAATTTCATCTGGGAACCACATGTCTAGGAAAGTAATTATTTCAAACCCAAGGGCATAACCGACCACAGCTAAAATGGATCCAGTTTATGGTTCTGCCATACTTGCTCATGAAGCATTGTACTCCCAACAAAATCACAGTGCTACACACTGGGTACTGGCCACTGGCCTTGTAACTTTCTTCTTTACTGACTTGGATATTTGAGACCTGAACTTCAAGGGAGTTTGTAGTCTCTGGAAATGGAGAACAGGGACCAGCTAAAATGATCAACTTTGAGGGATTCTGAGAGCATGACATGCATACGCAAGACAACAGTACTACAGAAAGTTCTCGAAAATCTGCTACCTGTATTAGGGTTGACTGTGGTTCTGAGAGGAAATTTGATTATAAGTTCCTTCTAGGAAAGGAAGGAGTGTATCCCTAGCACATACCTGCTTGGTAGGTGCTTTGATGATGAACGGAAATAAAACCTTGACCTCATGAAGGAAAACAGCAGTGTCTCCTGTAGCTGCCATTCAATAAATAATCATTGAATGAGGGGCAATGAAGGGTAATTATACCCCTTAGGGAGTAATTCAGCTAAACTTTGCATCTGTGCTTGTGCACAACCAGTGGGTAAGGGCAAGCTTCCTCAGAAAGACATTTTCCCAGTGGAAAAAGACTTAGAACTGAATTAGAAGATTTGGATCTTAATCCTGAGACTTACTATCTATTTGACCTTGAGTACCTCACCATATGTCTCTGAGACTCACTGTGTTCTATATAAATCATTTATGAAAATATAATGGGCGTGTGGACTAGTGCATTCATTCGGGAGAACAATCTACCCTTACCATGAGAAGTTGGGTGAGAGTAATCCTTATGGCCCTGTAATCCCCCCGAGTGGCTCACCTCTGTGTATAAGGGCAGCTTTATGAGGATGTTCACTGCATATAGAGAGTGTGCAGCAACCTAGTATCCATCTCTAGGGGAATGGGTAAATAAAATATGAAGAATTTTTGTCACAAAATACTCTGCAGCAACTGGAGGTGATGAATTAGAGATACAGAGAGCAACATGGATAGATCTTTAAACATAGCCTTGAGTAAATGAATAAGACATAACAGTATCATAGAACGATTCCATGTTGGCTAATTAAAATCACATTCATGGAAAATAACCCATGTATTTATCAGAGATACATACCCATGGAGGACATATTTCAAACATGTCAGAAGGATACATATGGAGTAGGGATTGGGAAAAATAACAATATAAGAGAGGGGCCTTATCCAAAACCAATGATGAGAATGTGGCTTAATCATCTCCAGCCTAATTAGAAACATAGCAAAAAATGCCATTCTTTACCCCATAGTTGGAATTGTTCCACTCACCCTGCTTGCTATCATGGTGTCTCTCTTTTTTTTAATTGTTCTTTAGGAGCCCATGGCTTTTCCTAAACTCTGTTCAGTGATATCATGGGTAATGCTTAGAGTTTAGGTATAGTTTGCAAATATCCTTTTGTTCCTTAGATTTTCCTAGTCAAATTAAGTATTAGATGTGCATATAAAGTAATGAGTTTTAAACTTGATCCAAATGAATGTTATTTCTTCCAAGTACTCATAGATTCCACCAGTTCTGCCAATGCTTGAAACATTTTTGGAACGTGTGTGTGTGTGTGTGTGTGTGTGTGTGTTTGTGTGTGCACGCATGCACAGTCATTTAAGGATCAGCCGAACTTTATATTATTTAAAAGCCTGGCCTTAGTTATCTGGTCACTGTCCACCTCTCCAGCCTCATCTCCTTCCAGTCTCCCCACCTTGCCCACAGTGTTCCAGGGACATGTGCCTTCTCTTAGTCTCTGCTGCACGTGAAACTCATCCTTGCTTGGGGCCTTTGCAATAGCTGTTCCCCTTGTCTGAGGTGCTTGTCCTTCTGATCTTCCTTTTCCGGGTGGGCTCCTTCTTGCCATTCGGGTCTTGCTTTAATATCATATCCTTATGGGCTTCCCTGGTGGCGCAGTGGTTGGGAGTCCGCCTGCCGATGCAGGGGACACGGGTTCGCGTCCCGGTCCGGGAAGATCCCACATGCCGCGGAGCGGCTGGGCCCGTGAGCCGTGGCCGCTGAGCCTGCACGTCCGGAGCTTGTGCTCCACAGCGGGAGAGGCCACAACAGTGAGAGGCCCGCGTACCACACACAAAAAAAAAAAATTAAAAAAAAAATCATATCCTTAGAGAAGCTCTTTCTGTCACCCAACTAAAGAGCCATCTAATGATGTGCTCTGCCACCACCCTGCTTTAATTCTTTCCATTGCCACAACTTGAATAAAAGTTGTGTATCCTCAGTACCTAGAAAGGTGCCTGCCACATAGTAGGTGCTCAAAGGATGTTTGCTGAATACATTGAAGAGTATGATTAACTCAGATCTCTGTACCTGAGGTCCAGAAAACAAGCAACATAAATATAAGGGGTTCGTATAGATTCTTTCTCCCTTGTTAATTTATTACAATTAATTGTTTATTCTTTTATTATGTCACTTCACACTTTACTTTGTACCACATATGTCTATTTATAAATGTATCTATTTCTCCTACTAAGTTGTGGGCTTCTGAAAAAAATGAACTGTGTTTCTAAAATTTATATCCCTTAGAGGACTTAGCACCAAATTTTGATATTCTGAGTACTAGATACATATTGCTATCAGATTGAACTGAATCTGAGTGGCGTGAACAAGTGTGCGTGTGTATATATGTGTGTTAAAGAGAGCGTGTGGGAGAGAACACAGTTGTATGGGCCTGTTTGGGTACTTTTTGTGCCAATGATTTTTAGACTGATTTTGAGTGTCTGCTTACATTTAGAAAGTGCGTATTTGGACAGAGGTCAAATTTCTGGACCATGTAGTCGTAATAGCCTAAATTCTGTAGGACAAAAAGCAAAATAGACAAATGGGCAAATGGAAGTAAGGTCATATACTTAAGGTGGCACATACCCATTTTACACAATACTCTACTCTTTTCTGTATAAAAACAATGACATTAGGGAGTTAAAGGGGGGTAAGACGACAAAACCCAGGGTTCCCCCAATATTTAACTGGAGTGGGTGGAGCAGATAGATTGTGAGTGACTTGAGGACTGACCCTGTGTCCTGCAAATTTTTCTCTGCACTAGTTAGCACAGCGCATAATGCATAGGAAACGCTTAACAAAAGTTTGTTAAATGATGGATTAAATGAAAAGTGGATACATGAACAGTAATGAGATTGATTTTTTATGTGACTCATAAATTGGCTCAGAGACCATTGGCTCAGGAGGAACTCAATTGAATAGTTCCAAAAATGTGGCATCGTTGACCTAAGTGTGAAGTCTCTCTAGAGTACATATTTATCTGTAGAAGTGGCATTACTCTCCATTGTCACCATCTTCCAGTCTCTCAGACTAGAAACGTTACAAGCTTATATGAGCCATCTACCTTACTTTTCTTCCACATCTAAGCAATCATTAATTCCTGCTAGATTTACCATTACCTTTTTGCCTAATTTCTAGACAACAGCCTCTTAATTGGGATCTGGCCACAAGTACCCTTCCCCTTTGCAATCAATCCTCTCTCAACTCACCGAAGTTATCCACCTGTATTTAGTATAATAAACAAGCTGGACTTGGGAGGACTTGAGCAAAAAGCAACTTTGTTCTATCTTATAACTGGCCCTTTAAAACTGCTCTCTCCAATCTTTCTTCCCTACCCAGGGGTATTGAAAAGTTCAGTCCAATCTAATATGAAAACTTCAACTTCTTATCCCAGTTAAAGTTCTCCCTTCCACTAGTGTGGGCCTCAACCAGACTTGCAAACATATGGTGAAGAGGCGGGGTTCACAGTCATTTCTTCTCTTTTTTCACCTCCTCTTGCACTAGCTGAGCCCAGGAGAGAAGAGGGATTAGAGAAAGAGGCATGGTCTTCAGTAGCTCTTGCAGTTGTAAGAACAGAGCCCTCTGTGAGTGGCAGATCTAACGGGTGTTTCTCTGGTGGGGTGATTTTGAGGATTCATTTAGAGACCCTTCTTCCCTGGGATATCCTACTATAGCGTTGCCTAGACAATACCCACTTCAGGTAGGTTCTTAAAATTCCTCCCTTATCACCTGGATTCCAGCAGCCTCCCCCACCCCTGGCAGTGTCTCCGTTGTTGGAGTCGTCTAGAAGGGCCTTGTCGAGTCTATAGGATAACTCAAGTCCAGCTCTCTTCCACATATCCTCATGACACAGACTTCTATATTGTTTCTGTAGTGAAGCTTATTCCCTCTGGGACCCACTGGCTTTGCTCTGATGCCCCAGGTGCCACAGTCAGCCTTTTGCCAAAGACTTTTTTTCCAGTGGAATCACTCGGTCCCTTCTCTTAGCCTTCGCTTGCAAAGCCTGGAGGTGTGTGAAGATCTAAACGTGGTAGAGCCAGCTCTAGGCATCTCTTTGCAAGTCTTGCCTAGACAATCTTGTATCTCACTTAGGATGTCTATGAGTGGAGAGAGACATAAACCTACTGTTCTTAGCTTTGGAGCCTCAGCCAAAACCCTGAGAAAGGAAGAGCCCTATTTTAACATGCTGTTACATTCCTTTAGAAACATTAGATACCGTTTTGTTTTGTTTTAATTAACTGTTCTAAGCTTACAAGGCTTGATTTTAAAGTCCCAGAAAGACATTTTAGCAAGCTAAGTAATTCATCCCTGAAACCCCATTATTTTGCAAATGAGAAACTAAAGCACAGGAAAGTTGATTGATTTATGGACAATCACACAGATAGTCATGACTGACCAGGGCTTGAACCTAGATCTTCGGCCTCCAAATACTGTGCTCTTTCCACTACATTATCCTGTTTAACATGCTTCTCCTTAAAGAGGACCAGAGACATTTTCTCTTGAAATGAAGCTATCTATATGTGAAGGTCAAATGAAAATAATACATACTTTTAACAACTTTCAAAGTCTACAAACTGGATGCTGTGATTATGGAGGATTTTAATTTTTTTGGCTTACCTATATTTTCTAAATTTTCTATGATGATCATATATTTCTTTTACTATAAGGAAACAATACATACAAAATTATTCTTTTTAAGTATAGTTCTCTATTATAGGAAATAATTCTGTATAAATTAAAACAAAATTGCATCTATATACTTTTCGGTAAGTCTATTTGAGTAGAATAATAAGACCTGAGTTAGGGAATTCTCTGGCAGTCCAGTAGTTGAGACTTGGTGCTCTCACTGCCATGGGCCTGGGTTCAATCCCTGGTTGGGGAATTAAGATCCCAAAAGCTGTGTGGTGCGGCCAAAAGAAAAAAAAATAAAAAAGACCTGAGTTACAGTCCTGGAGCTACTTAACTACATGACCTTGAGTTAGTCATGTGACCTCTTGGGGAATCATTTCCTCAAATGTAATGTATGGAGCCTGGACTATATAAAATCTAAGATATTTTTCAATTCTGAAAATAAAAATTATTTCTTAAAAGCCTTATGAGGAGCAATTATGAACATTTATATGAAAAGTCTCAAAACATAAATCTCCATGTAAATTTATGGTAATAAAGGACCATGGTTTCTCATCCTTCTCTAAAATGGGCCTTCCAAGCGAATGACGTCAACCTTGTTAGTTTATCCAAGCAAGGCACCCTGCCCCTGTATTTACCCTGAAGGGCTCCGCTCGTCCTCAAGTCCCACCTCCTCCGTGAAGTCTCCCTGACTACTCTAGCCCTCCCTGCCACCCCTTCCAGTTCCTACAGACTCTGAGCCTGCACCACCCCGTCATTTGTTGCTCTTCTCTGTTGCACGCTGTGGTTCCTTGTGTGTTAGATTTTCTTCTCCAGCACGTTGCCTGCATTCAGCAGCTTCCTTTGTTGTCCCTGTTTCCCCCACTACTGCCCACAACAGGCTTGAGCACGCAGGGCCTCCTCCATGCACATTTGTTATTGAGAGGTGTCCCTTAGGAGGAAAACTATCTGAAAGGTCCAATTAGGGACTCAAGCGATGTGGGGTCCCTGGCTGTCTTTGGAACAGGGCACCATCCTCAGCCAGTCTTGGTCTAGAAGCAAATGAAATTGATCCCTTTTCCTCCAACTCCCTTTGGGTCTTTCCCCTCTCCGGCTCTGGGCAAGGCTGACTCTGGGTTACTTTCTGCTGCTGTCACTTCCTGGAACTGGACCCACGGTTTGGACCTCTTCTGGAAAAGGGATCATGAGTCTCTCCTTACACTGCTGGCTCCAGGTGACCTTCCTTGGGCCAGGCCGAGGGAGTAGAGTTGTCCAGAGCTCTGAACTATCTGGCGTATGTTTTGGGCCTCTTGGCTGAGAAGGCCAAAACACTCATGGTGAGCTCTGCTGATTTTTACTGTCTCGCAGGACCTGGGGGAAAGGAGGTGGGGCCCCCTCTCTGCTGTCTCTAATTGGCCGTCTCTTTTACGTTCCTCTTCCACCCTTCGTGCCTCCTCTTCTCCCCTTTCTCCTTTCCCTAACCACTGCCCTCTGGCTGTCTTTCTAACTTTCTGCCTCACTTTACTTGCCTCTGTTATCTCCTCTTCTTTCCCACTGGGCCCAGCTCTTGCCCTCTCTATCTGTCAGCCTACCTTCCTGTTTCTGGTTATTTCCACTGTCTTCTCTGCCCACAGAGCAAAGAGGGGGAGACAAAGTGGTCACACTCGTGTGTGCCAGACTGGGAACTAGGGGATTTCGATACATTTTTCTCATTCTGAGAGCTAGACTTGTCATTTTAAGATGGGGAAACAGAATGATTGCATCAGCTGCACGTCAGAACCTGGTCAAGGGTCCCAACAGGAGTTGTCTTACAGCCTGTTGTGCTGCACCGGCCGGGAGGCAGTGGAGGCGCTGGTACTGGGGTGAGATGTCACAGGAGTGGTGGAAGTCCTCCGAAGTAGGCCACATATGCTCTGCTGTACAGTTCTGAGCTCTCTGATAAGCCCTTCCGAGCACAGTGCCTCAAGTCACACATCCAGAGTGAAATGTGGGTGTTCTAATCGCTGAAGAGAATACTTCATACTGCTCCTTCAGCACATAGCTGCCTCTCCCGCGCCAGGAACCGCAGGGAGCCTATTGCTTCCCATCCTGAACTGGTTCCAGAAGCGTTAGGTGATGCTCAGTACAATTTTCAGTTGTTATCATATGAGGCCCTTAGAGACGCTTCTCAGTTCTAGCAATTAGCCGCACCGGGGTCAACCAAGTGTTCTCAGCTCTAATTAACAGCTGTGTTGAATCTGGGACACATACGACTCCTTTGGGGATATGCTCTTCAAACAGAAACAAAACCGGAATATCAAGCTCTTTCCTCCTTATCAGAGGCTATGAAGTCTGAAAATTATTGCTGAGGGTATTCTTAATAAAAATTCCGGGAAGCTGAGTGGCTTCTGGGCTGAATTATGAATTTAAAGGTAAAAATATCATCTCGGCTGTACCATGAAATTATCCAGTGGGGCTCAGCAGGCTCCAGGGAGTGCGAGGGGGATTAGGTGCCTCCCAGATGCACGCCCAGAGCTCAGCTACACCCAGCAGGCTACATGATATCATTGCCACATGAATCAAAGGCTTGCTCTCTGGCTTCAGAAGGAAAAGGAAAAGGAACAGAATACTCTGTGTTGGGAGTCCTGCCCCAAGCGGGAACTATGCTGATGCCTGCTCAAGTTGTTCTCTGGGTTTGCTGGCTTCTTGCCCTGCCTGACAGCTGCAGGAGTTCTGTAAGAAATCTGAGGGAGAATTTCCTCTGCAGCCATGACTGAGACACCCAGGATCAAGAGCTTTGCAGACAGAAAAGACATTACCCTTCAAATATCCCGAGTCATCTATTAGGGTCAATAAGCAGCCGGCAAAAGAGGACAGCTGGCTGTCCAGCCCCGGATGGGGAAAACGTATTCCCCTGGGAACCAGCCAGTTGCATTTTTCTTTACTAACTGATGGCAAATGTACAGAGGCATTTAAAAATAAGTATATTTTAACACTAGAATGTTTCAAATGAATAGAAATGTACAGAACAATGCCGATTAACAAATACTAACTTTGTGCCATACTTACTACTTCACATATTTTTCTAAATAATTTACATATATGTTCGAATCTTCCCCCGCGTTCTCTGGCCTTACTCACCACTGGTGTCCGGAGGTTGATATGTATCTTCCTTTGTATCCACATCCAAGGGTATGTATTCTTACTACACATGGATGTATCCATAAGCAATAATGTCCTTCTCTCTGTTTTTGAAATGTATGTAAATGGTATCATTCTGTACCTCTCCTTTTGAAACATTTAAAAATGTCTCTCAACATGTTTCAGAATCATCCACATCAGTACATATAAATCTAGTTCATTCATTTTAATTTCAGAGAGAGATTTTATTATATGACTGTTTCAAAATGTGTGTATCCATTCCCTTATTGATAGACTTTAAGTAATTTAAAAAAATTTTAATCACAAACATGTCTGCAGTGAATGAGCTTGTACATGTCTCTTGGGGAACGTATGGGAGATAGTTTTCTTTAGGGCAGTGGTTCTCAAAGTTTTGCTCTCATAATTCTTTTACACTGTTAAAATTATTAAGAAACCCAAATAGCTTTTGTTTGTGTAGATATATCTATTGATGTGTATGGTGTTTAAAGTTAAAACTGAGAAATTAAAAAATATTTATTTAACAACAAATCCATTGTGTTTAACATAAATAATGTGTTTTTAATGAAAAATAACTATATTTTACCAAAAAAGTTAGTGAGAAGGTCATTGTTTTGCATTTTGCAAATCTCTTTAATGCCTGGCTTGATGGAAATTATATCTCCTTCTGCATTCAGTCTGTTACAATATGTTGTCTTTGTTGAATTATATGAAGAAAAATAGGCCTCACATAGGTTGGAGAAGGGAAGAGTATTTTAATAACCTTTAAAGATAACTTTGGATATTCTTCATCAAAGATACTAAATCAAAAGTCAATAAATAATAGTTTCATAAAGGTTGCAGTGTGGAATCTGAAATAGTGTCAATGAACTTCTCATACTCTGTTACACATAAAACCCATTGATCTTTCTTGGTCATTTGGAAAACATTGCTTCACTGAATTATATGTCTTACAAACATCGACAGATTTCATTATACAGTATCAAAAAAGCACATTTATTTATATTACCACTGACTTCATCATAGAAGTTTCTGAAAGCTGGGAAACTCTCAAGGTCATAGTAGTGGATGTAAGTTTTCCAAAATTCTAACTTTTTCTTGAAAGCTCAAAATTTATCATTGGCAACAGATGCAGTCAGTTTCTTCCCTTGAAGTGACAGGCCCACTTTGTTCATTTATGAGAAAATGCCTGCCAAAATCCCAAGTCTGAATAACCATAGTTTGTCAGTCTTTCTTTCAAGTAGAAATGGTGTTCCATGAAAAAAGCAGCTAGTTCAGCTCATAGCTCAAAAAAAGAATTAAAAAAAAAAAGCACAAGTGTTTTTCCATGAGAGGGAACCAACTACCCTCATGTACAGAAACATTTTATGCGTATTTTCCATTTCATTTAGCAGGATATTAATATTCAAAAGACATGTACTCCAGAGTTGAGCTTTATTTAAGAAAATTTATTAATTTTTACTGCTTCATCCGTAAAATTCATAAGTACAACTGGGTGATGTTGTTGGTGATGATGATGATGATGATGATGATGGTGGTGGTGATGATTTTATTTCAAGTGCCTGACAATAAAAAATACGACAACAACCAGAACAGTTTGGGACCACAGCCTTAATTTGTGCTAAATCACCAGCATTTTACCCACATTTGCTTTTGCATCATCCTTGCAAGCAACACCACATTGAAAAAGGCAAATGGTACCGAGTTTAGATCTAAGAGTGGAACCGCTGGGGTCTAGGATATACATGTATTCAATTCTACTGGATAGCATTGAATTGTTCTTCAGAGAAATTGTGCTCTCTTAGATATCTACCAGCAGTGTATGAGAGTTCCTATTTCTCCACAACCTTGCCAACATGGAACTTGTCTTTTAACTGTGGTTTTGGTGTCTTGGTACAGAGGTTTTAAACTCTGTTTTGAAGCATGCCCAGAGCATTTGTTCTTAACAAGGCCTGCCCTCAAGAGAAACTGTTTTACCAGAGCGTAACTGACTGGGGTTTTACCAGAGACCCACTAACCTGAAGGATGGGAAATACCTAACTCCAGCCCCTGCTAACCTTCCTGTCTCACTTAAGGGGGAAAAAGTAAAATAAAACCGAGAAGCACTGGTGAAGGTCACAGCCCAGGGGGCAAGGATCACTAAAAATCTGGGACCTAATCATAGGCTATAGAATATTCCTATCTCCCTACCCTTGACCACCACATCAATAAGACCTTTGTATAATAACAGGAGAACACAGATGGAAGAATTGTGTGTCTCAGACGTTATTTAAGAAGAAGTCTCTAGAGAAACCTAAAGACAACAGGGCAGACAGAAACAGAGGAAATTTTAGCCTCTGACACCTAGAGTTACAGCAAATGGTAATCCCCAGCCAGATAAATATAAAACTGCACCCCAAAGGTCTATTTACCTCAGTTCCTTTTATTTGTATATCATGTCTGGCTTTCAACAAAAAATTACAAGGCGTACTAAAAGACAAAAAAACACAGTCTGAAGAGACAGAGCAATCATCAGAACCAGACTCAGAGACAGCAGAGGTGTTGGAATTATCAGACCAGGAGTTTGAAACAACTGTGATTAACATGCTATGATAGTTTTTTTCTTTGGTTCCAATTCTTTCACATTTTATTTGTTTCTTTCACAGGACCTCCAGGACGATGTTAAATAGAAGTGGTGATAATGGTCGTCCTTGTCTTTTTTTTCTGAATTAAAAAATGCTTCTAAAATATTTCACTATTGACTATAACGTTTGCTTCAGGTTTTTGATAAATACTCTTTTTCAGGGTAGGAAGTCTCCTTCTATTTCTAGTTAGCTAAGCGTTTTGTGGTTTTTTAAAAAAATCATAAGTGGATGTTGAATTTTATTGAGTGCTTTTCCTGTATCCTCTGAGATGATCATGTGGTTTTCCTTCTTTAATTTATTAATGTGTTGAAATGAAATAATAGATTTTTTTTCTTATGGTAATTCATCATTGTATTTGTGTGATAAACCCAACTGGTCATAATCTTTTTAAAAACTACATTCCTGGGTTTGGATTGCTATTATTTTGTGTAGGAGTTTTTACATTTATGTTCATAACCAAGGTTGACCTATATTTTCCTTTCTTGTACAGTTATTGTCTGGTTTTGGTATCAAGGATACACTAGCCTCCTAAAATGAACTTTCCATTTTTCAGTTCATTTTCTGGAAATGAACTCTCCTGCAAAATAATATGAACCTCATGTATTCTTTGTGGTAGATTTAACTACTATTCCATTTCTTTCATAATTATAGAACTAGTAATATTTTCTATTCTTCTCAAGTTAAATTTAATAATTTATCTTAAAAATCCATGTCATTTGTTTTCAAATTTATTGGCACTAATTTGATTGGAGAATTTTATTATTGTAATTTTATCTTTATATCATTTCCAATATTGTTTATTTGTACCTTCTCTTTTTTTTTTTTTTTTTTTTGCAGTACACGGGCCTCTCACTGTTGTGGCCTCTCCCGTTGTGGAGCACAGGCTCCTGACGCGCAGGCTCAGCGGCCATGGCTCGCAGGCCCAGCCGCTCCGCGGCATGTGAGATCTTCCTGGGCCCGGGCACAAACCCGTGTCTCCTGCATCGGCAGGCGGACTCTCAACCACTGCGCCACCAGGGAAGCCCCTGTACTTTCTGTTTTTTCATTGATCAACCTTACCAGAAGTTTGTCTACCATATTTTATTAAATCTTAGATATTTTACTCCATTAGATATTTACTCCATTCATTTTCTAATATTAATTTTCATACTTCTTTTAAAAATATACCTATGAAGCAATAAATTTTCTTTTTGTGCTATTTGTACTACGAGTTTGATATGCAATGCTTTCATTGCCATTTATTTTCTATGTATTTCATATTCATAATTATACTTTGAAGACTAAATTAATAAAAGTGTTTAAAAATTTCCAAACATTAAATATATTTTTATTTATTTCTAACTTTATCATATTGTACTCAGAAAACATGGTCTATATATAAATTCTTTAGTGTTTGTGAAGACTTCCTTTGTGGTCCTATGCATAGTTAATATTTATAAATGTTTTCTATATAACTTTATAACTGATCTTAAAAAATTATGTACTCTATAATTGTTGGGTGTAGTGTCCTCTACATGCTCATTAGATTGAAGTTGTTAAGTCAGTTATAAAAATCATCTGTATCTTTAACTAAATTTGTGTTTGATCTTATTGTTTCATGTGTGAGAAATGTTAAAAACCTCCCAGTGTTATAGATTTATCAGTTTTCTTCAGAATTTTGTCAAGCTCTGCTCTCTATATATTTTAAGGCTAAGATGTTAGGTCTGTATCATCCTCATGACCTAATAAATTCAACCATTCATTTACTGAGCACCTACTATGTGCTAGGCATTGTTAAAGACAGTGAAAAAACAGCATGGAACAAAACAGAGAATGATTCCTTTTATCATTGAGTAATGATACTCTTTATCACTAATAATTCTTTTGCTTTAACATTTACTCTGTATAATAATAATATTGGTGTGCCAGTTTTTAAAATATGCATAATTTCCTGGTATTTTATCATCCCTTTGTTTTCATCAGCATATGGCAGAACTTTGTTCTTTTTAAATCCAATTTGAGAATTGCTGACTTTTAATGGAGAGATAGAATCCCTCTTCTTTTGTTTTAATCACTAATATATTTGGTATTAATTTTAGCAAGTTATTTTATATTTTCTGTATACCCTGCTCTTTCTTTCTCTTTTTCTGTCATCTACTGTCTTGATTTTTTAAAGTCCTCTTCTTTCCTCTGTTGGTTGGGAAGTTATATAATTATATATCTACACTTTTAGAGACTTTTTTTTTGGTTATTGTTAATATTTAACATGTACAGTTGTCTTAGCAATGTTTAAAGTTAACCAAGAGTTCTATCCTCTTCCCAAACAATGCATAGGCCTTAGAGTCTTTAAATTTGGTCACTCCACCTCCCATTGACATGTTATTCTTGAGTGGTATTTTATTTGTACTTTGTTTCTAACCCCAATCAGTCTTTAATGTTACCAATGTTGTTTTCACAAATGAATATTTGTATAGATTTAATCCACATGTTTACCAATTTACCTCTCTCTTTTTTTTTTTTTTTTGCATCTCATTTCTTCGCTTTTGTTTCAACATCTTTCTTCTGATACTTCAGGAAGAAGTAACTATCATAGGTCTTCTGGTGATAGCCTGTGAGTAATAAACTTTCTGTTAGTCTGAAAATGTCTTAATGTTAGCCTTATTTTAAAAGATACTTTAGTTAAGTGTATAACTTTAAGTTAAATAGTTATTTTCTTTTAGCTCTTTGAAGATATTAATCTAGTCTTTAAGATCCTATTGTTGATGATGAGAAGTCTGCTGTCAGTCTAATAGTTATTCTTCTGTGGTAATATGTCTTTTGCCTCTGGTTGCTTTTGAGACTTTCTCTTTATCTCTGGTATTCTGTAGATTCTTTCACCACCATTTGACTGTGTGTGGATTTTTTTTTTTCCTTGCTTGGTCCTTCAATGTGATAACTTACATCTTTCTTTAAGTATGGAAAAATTCGATCTGTTTGCTCTGAGCATTGTCTCTCCCCCTATTTCCTTCTCCAGGGACTCCTATTAGAGGCATCATAGTATCTTCTCATTGTGTCTTCTCTCTCTTAGCTTCTGCCATGCATTTTCCATCTCTTTCATTTGTCTGTACTACATTCTGTGTGATTTATGAAAATCTATTTTCTAGGTAACAGATTCTTTCTCACCTATGTCTAATAAGCTGTTTAACATACCTTTTATGCTTTTTATTTCAGTGATAATAATTTTTACTTCTACAAGTTTTAAAAGAAAAATCTGCCAGATTTTCTTTTTTTTATTTTTAAAGATTTAATTTTATTTATTTTTGGCTGTGTTCAGTCTTCGTTGCTGTGCGCAGGCTTTCTCTAGTTGTGGCAAGTGGGGACTACTCTGCGTTGTGGTGCGCGGCCTTCTCCTTGCAGTGGCTTCTCTTGTTGTGGAGCAGTAGTTGTGGTGCATGGGCTTAGTTGCTCCGCGGCATGTGGGATCTTCCCAGACCAGGGATCAAACCTGTGTCCCCTGCATTGGCAGGTGGATTCTTACCCATTGCGCCACTGGGGAAGTCACGGGAAGTCCCCTGCCAGATTTTCTTCATTGTGGTTTCTTTCCTTTCTTGTATATCTTTAACTATTTGTTTAATTCAGATTTCACCAGTGTGTGTGTGTGTGTGTGTGTGTGTGTGTGTGCGTGTGCGTGTGTGTGTGTGTAGTTTTATGCAATCTTATCATATGTATAGCTTTGTGTAACAACCACCACAGTGAAGATACAGAATTGTTCATCACCCTGAGGTTCATGCTGCTCTTTAGAGCCATACCTACTTCCCTCACTCATCCACCCTGTTCTGAACCCCTGGCAACCACAAATCTGTTCTCTATAATTTCTATAATTTTGTTATTTCAAGATGCTATATACATGGATTAATACAGTTTATAACCTTTGAGATTAGCTTGTTTCATTCAGCATAATTCCCTCATGATCCATCCAAGTTGTATGTGTGTTAATAGTTTACTCCTTTTTATTGCTCAGTAATATTCTATGGTATATACCATTGTTGTTTAACCATTCACTAGTTGAAGAATATCTGGGTTATTTCCAGTTTTAGGCTAATATGAATAAAGCTGTTATGAATATTTCTGTACAGGTTTTGTGCGAACATAGGTTTTTATTTCTCTGGAATAAATGCCCAAGGGTTCAATTGATGGGTCATATGTTAGCTGCATGTTTAGTTTAAAAAGAAATAGCCAAACTGTATTCCAGAGTGGCTATATCATTTAATATTCCTAGCACTGTATGAGTGATCCAGTTTCTTCACATCCTCCCCAGCATTCTAATAGGCGCCTAGTGATATCTCATTGTTGTTAGGCTTTGCATTTCCCTAGTGGCTAATGATGTTTAGCACTTTCTTGGTGCACGTGTCATCTGCATATCTTCTTTGGTGAAATGTCTGTTCATGTCTTTTGCCTATTTTCTAACTGGATTTTTTAAAATTAATTTTTATTGGAGTAGAGTTGCTTTACAATGTTGTGTTAGTTTCTGCTAATTGGATTTTTTTTTAACTGCTCAGTTTTGAGAGTTCCTATATATTCTAGATACAAGTCCTTCATTGGCTATGTGGTTTGCAAATATTTTCTGTAGCTTATCTTTTCATTCTCTTTATGGAGTCTATTGCAGAGCAGAAGTCCTACGTTTTGATGAGGTCCAATTTGTCCATTTTTCCTTTTAAGAATTATGTTTTTTGGTGTCAATTCCTTAATCATTTTAAACTTAAATATCTAGTCTCTTTCTGATTTGCTTTTATACCTGGTTGTTAGCACACAAATTCTACCCATTGTTGTGTGTATGAGCTCCACCTCATGCTGGTTCATTTCTTCATCTCTTTTGAATATTATGGGCTCATTCTGGGAGGGGGGGAGGGATATAGAATGTTCATTTTTCCTCATCTTAGTGCCTCGACCTATGGGAGTCACTCTTATTTTGATGTTTTACATTTTCTCTTGCCAGGGTTTGAGAAATTTTGTGAGTCCTGGACCAGTTTGGGGATTTCTGTACCTTAGGGGTAGTAAATATATGGATCCCATATTTTCATTTGGGTAGTCTAGAGTTTTATTCCCCCATTGGAGATTTAGTCCATCCAGTATTAGGTACAGAGCTTCTTTGCAACTTCTGTGGGCCATTTGGATAACGTTTTTCCTGTTCCTTTGTCATGGATTTAACAGACCATCTTGGCAAAGTCCCAGTTCCAGCACTCTGCCTTTTTCAAGTTGAGAGTCATGCATTTTTTCCCTGTATGGACGATCAATCCCAGTTTCCAGTCCTAAACCTTACACCCGGTTCCAGTATCCCACTTTTCCAGGTTAGTACAGGGTAACTGGAGTTTACTGCTCTGATTTTTTAATTCACTTTTTGTTCTTGACCTCTGTGGTTTCCCTTTCTTTTTGTTCTTTCTTCCTTTCTTTCTATCTTGACTATGTAATTAGTTTTATATTATTTTATACAGCATTTTAATATACTTGTAGTAAGGGTTGGTCCACACTAGCTTAATATCCCATGTTGTCAGGACCAAGACCTTCCACATAACAATTTCAGTGTTGTATCTGTTAATCCCATACCCCTAATTTGTCCCTCCTCTCTTCCCTCTCCCCCTCAGTAACAATAAGTTTGTTTTCTGTATTTGTGAGTCTGTTTCTGTTTTGTATATACATTCATTTAAAAGTATTTTTTAGATTCCACATATAAGTGATATATATAGTATTTGTCTTTCTCTATCGGACTTATTTCACTAAGCATAATATTCTCTAGGTCTATCCACATTGCTGCAAATGGCAATTTTTTAAAAAAAGGAATTTCAATCTTGCAGAAAATTACACACAATTTGAGAGGTAGAGAATGAAAAATTAAGAATGTGAAAAAAATCCAAAGAAGAGATCAAATAAACACTGATATTAAAGTGACAAAATTTTGACAGGGAAACCTATTAATATTTCCCCACCCGCTAAGGTATAGTTTTGGGTGGAAATCATCGATTTTCAAAAACTTTTCTGATTGTTTCTTTCTCTGATCCCACTTCTACCCCCCCTTCCCTTTACTAGATTCATGTTTGATATTCCAGTGTATGCTGAATATAGAGAGTTCTAGACCATGTCCTGGGCTTTGTTTTCTGAATATTCCTCTTCATATCCTTTCATCCCCAGCCCTGAGTTGTAATTTTGGGTCTCATTCTACCTTGGCAACTGGTTTCTGATTACCCAGCTACTTCCCCTGCCTATCATATGACTGTGCTTTCCAGGCTTATCTTGACAATTGTAGTGCTAATTTCACACTCTTAGTCCCCAAATTGCTTGCTATTCTTGGTCCCCCAAAACGCCATGCCAAAAAGTTTGGTATGGTGGGAGAGGGGCAAATTTGGAATTTGTGATTAACAGATACAGACTATTATATATAAAATAGATAAACAACAAGGACCTACTGTATAGCACAGGAAACTATATTTAATATCGTGTAAAAGCCTATATTGGAAAAAAAATGTTGGTATAAAGTTAGTCTCTTTTGATAGATGGAAAGAAAAGGAGGTTCCATGTAAGGGAATATGAGGGAATTCCCACAACTACAGTGGAAGCAAGAAGGCCTTATGTTGTAAAGTAAAACCATTTCTTAATTCTCATATTTCATTTTTTTTTCAGGTCCACACACTTTTTTCTTTTTTTTCTTTGGCTCACGGGCCCAGCCGCTCCGCGGCACGTGGAATCTTCCCGAACCGGGGCACGAACCCGCGTCCCCTGCATCGGCAGGCGGACTCTCAACCACTGCGCCACCAGGGAAGCCCCACACACACATTTTTACTTCTCCATTTTGTGTAAGCAGTGGTGCTTCTGATTACAATCCTCCAAGGGATTCCTATTACACTTAGAACAAAATTTAAATTTCTTATAGTGGCCTACTATAAGGACGAACATGATTGGTTCTTGCCAACTCTCCATTCTCAGCTCTGTATGTTCCTTTCAATATGTAGATTCAGATATTCTTTTATTTCTAGACATTTTTCTCAGATTATAATTTTAAATATTAAAAAAAAATTTTTTTATGCTTTGTGGACTCTCTATTGCCCACTTGTTGTATCTTCTATGCTTATCTCATGTATTTACCACTCTGAATCAACTTTAAATAAATGGCTGTCAATTCAACTCAAGCATGTACTTATTGCCTAGTATGCTAGTATGTACCTCAATCAGGAATACAAAAACCAAAATCAAGAAACGATCAAACATGTTGCGTTTTGCTTTTTATGAGCTGATTATATATGGAGGCGACTCACAGGGAGAAAATAGCTTGATAAGAAGCAAGAATGTCAATATACGATTAACTGCTAAAATAAGAGTAAAGATACTAGATGATAATAGGATTGAATTGTGTAGCCAATAATGAAAAGGCAGCTACTTGTAAAACCCAGCCTTAATAGGCTCTGAGGCAGAAATCTGTCTTTTCCATTCATTTATCAATGCTCACATTGATCTTTATTTTGACACTTATTGACATTATATTTATACTTCACATTTTCTCATCTTTATACTACTCTACAAGTTTTCCCCGAAAGATGTTTGATGCTTATTCCATGTTTCCTCATAATTGTGTAGAAACTTCTATTATTACACTAACTCCATGGGTTGTCAGTGGCCCAGAGCAGGGGCTCCGAAGTCAGGTAGAGCTTGGGTAGAATCTCAGCTCTGTCACATTAATTTTGTGACCTCAACCAAATTACCTAACCTATGACTTTATTTTCTTCATCTGTCAAATGGGGTTAAGAATAGATTGTTATAAATGCTAAATTGGATAATGCAAGTCAAGTGCTTAGTACAGCATCTGTCACATAGTAAATGTCAACTCATCTTTACAGGCACTTCTCTGTCTTCCCTGCTGGACTATGGTCTCCAGGAAGACAAGGATCTAGGCTAAATCTGTTGAGCAAATTTGTAGCTCTGTGTGATAGTCCTTTTTCTTGACGGAAGGTCATATGCCATGTTGGTTCACTATCTTGAAGACTCTTTCATTAAAGAGAGCAGATCCCCAGATAGCCTATCTTGTGCTCAGGTGGTAGGGCATGCTTAGGGGTAAATAATCTAGTTATTGATATTTTTACCTATCCCTATCTATGGTCTGGGAAACTCTATTGATCTGGGTTTTTGTGTCCATTAATTTTTCTGGTCACCTTCCCTATTGAAGCGGTGCCTGCACTTTTTCTGGGATGGCTAATCTTTATTTATTTATTTATTTATTTATTATTTTTTGGCTGTGCTGCGCGGCATGTGGCATCTTAGTTTCCCAACCAGGGATGGAACTCGCGCCGCCTGCAGTGGAAGCGTGGAGTCTTAACCACCGGACGGCCAGGGAAGTCCCATTTTTCTTTTAAATTCTCCTTTAAATCCTTCTTCCAGAGCACCCTGTATGCAGCTTAAGTTATTTTGCATTTGGCAACTCTGAGAAGTTAAAAAATGCAATTACAGAGCACATTCTCCTCTTTCCTCTAGTTACTCCAATGTTACATTTCCCATGAAGTTTATTAAGAGTTTAAAGGGGGAAAAACAACCTAGCCATCTTTCTTGACTTATTGCAGTAATTTAAATAGTCCCTTTAAAAGCAATGTGTGGATATATTTATATAAATATAGGTATAGTTATGGATAAACTGGAGATATACGTGGTTATATATATGGATGAAAAAGTCTGGAAGAATATATCTCAAAAAGTTAACAGTGATAATCATTGGGTGGTGATATTATCAGTGCTTATTTTTCCTTTATGCTTTTCAACATAAATCCTTATTGGGCTGGTTTATATTCTGCTCTCACTTTAGCTGTAACAATTCTCTCAGAGACTGCTAACTGTCTTCAAAATCCTTTTTCTCATTCTTCTTTAGTAATAGAACTTTTACCTGAGTACAAGGGTGCCCAGAATAAAGACTACATTTTACAGCCTCCCTTGAAACTAGATGTAGCCATGTGTCTAAATGAGACTAAATGAGATGTGATTAGGAATGTCATATGTGACTTGGTGAAAGGGTTCTTGAATGGAAGATGCATATTCTTCTTCCTTTCTTTTTCCTTCTTACTGACAGAGAAGCAGGTATAATGGCTAGAAGTTGAGTAGCCCTTTGGACCATGAAGGTAAAAGTCATACCCTAGGGATAGCAAACTAGAAAGTTGGAAGAAACCTGGATCCATGACAATTTTGTGGACCTTGTCATACCAGCTCAAGGCTTCTCATCTCTGGATGTTTTACATGAGAGCAACATGTATGTTTAAGCCATTGTTAATTTGGATTTTATGGTACAGTTAAATCCTGACATGGAATTAGTGTGTAATTCATATTTTCCTTTGCCTCAAAGGTGAAGAATTTATATGCTCTTCCCTGGACATATTTTCTGTAAGTAAACTGTTGGGCTTGGATTCTTATGCAGTTTTAAGATCGTTCAATCTCGTAAAGCTCTGGTTCATTGGAAACATTAGGACATGTTTACCAGGACACATGTATAAGAGTGTTCATGGCAGGATCCACTGATAATAGCAAAAATTTAGAAACCACTGATGAAAATTATTTAAAAAATTTGTGGCACAGTCCTGTCACTGAATATTATACAACAGTGAAAATGAGTTAACTATAACATTATTGATAAATATAGGGAACATAGTGTGGAGCCAAAGGAACAAGTCCCAGAAGACAACACGTAATATGACAAGTTCAAACATAGATAAACTAGCATATTGTTTAGGCCACACATGTGTGTAATAAAATGTAAAGAAAAGCAAGGGTATGATAAAAGCAAAATTTAAGAGAATGATTACTACTGAGAGGAAGGTTGGGGAATGGGATAGAGGAGGAACACATGGGTCAACATAAGTCATGGAGGCCTTTTAGCTCTTGGGTTGAGAGGTGGGTCCATGAGTCCTTTATTATATAATACATACAGTATAAATCAATTAAATGAGGTTTATGAAAGGACCAAAGGACTAATGATAATCCTGGATTTGTGACACACTATTAACATGAATCAGGACTCTGATAATCCAATTTTGTGTTTCTGAAGTTCATAAAATAATCATACCACTTGTGAAGCTGCCTATTAGGCAGGCCTGGCTTAATTTGTATAAACCAGGCAACAAGGATAGATGTGTTTCTATTTGTGTATCCAACTGTTTCCCTATCCAGGTTTTTAAAAATAAACTTTCAATTTTAGAATAGTTTTAGATTTACAGAAAAGTTGCGAAGATAGTACAGAGTTACTGTAAACCCTCCACTGACCACCGACCCTGTTTTCCCTGCTGTTAACATCTTACATTAATGGTGCATTTGTTCCAATTAATGAACCAATGATGATACATTATTATTTTTTATTAATTTTAAAAAATTAATTAATTAATTTATGGCTGCATCTGGTCTTCGTTGCTGCGCGCGGGCTTTCTCTAGTTGCAGCGAGCCAGCGGGGGCTACTCTTCGTTGCGGTGCATGGGCTTCTCATTACAGTGGCTTCTCTCGTTGCGGAGCACAGGCTCTAGGCATGCGGGCTAAAGTTGTGGCTCACGGGCTCTAGGGCTCAGGCTCAGTAGTTGTGGCGCACGGGCTTATTTGCTCTGCTGCATGTGGGATCTTCCCGGACCAGGGCTCAAACCCGTGTCCCCTGCATTGGCAGACGGATTCTTAACCACTGCGCCACCAAGGAAGTCCCTTTTTTATTAATTTTTATTGGAGTATAGTTGCTTTACAAGGTTTTGTTAGTTTCTTGCTGTACATCAAAATGAATCAGTCATACGTATACATATATCCACTCTTTTTTTAGATTTCCTTCCCTGTTATTATTATTAACCCTAACCAGACTTTAAGCTTCCTGAGAGCAGGGCTTATGCATTTTAGCATTCCCCAGCATCTTGCCTCCAGTCAGTGTTCCACGTGTGTTGTATTGGTGAGGAAATTAAATGTACTAAATGACTAAATTGTCTGCAAAAAGAAGCTCCATATTTCATGATCAAATATAATTTGCTTTAAGCAGCTAAAGCTGCTTTGAGATATAACCCTGAGCTAACTTGGGTTTAATGTTCTTAAAAGTCATTGTTTTTGAATTATTTACAAGCGTCCTCATTAGAATAAGCACAGGGAGCCAAGTGCTGAATTGGGTATTTTTTTTCTTCCCTGGGTTTCTTTTCTAAATCAGGTCATGGAAAATGGATGCTATTTCTTTAAATAATATAACCAAGCTGATCCCTGGATTACAATTAGGTTACGTAACTTGCTTATGAGCTGCTTTTCATTAAGACTTGCAGTGGGCAATGGGGCTTTACATTTCAGAGCAAAGCTGGGAGAACAATCCTGCTAAAAAGCCAGAATACATGCGGTGTCAGAGGCAGGAACTGCAATAACTTCGGCGCGGGATTGAGTTCCGTGTAGGCGGCTCCTTTTCTCTTTAAATCCTTAAAACATCCTTTGTCCTACCAGACTCCGTGGTTCCAAACACATCCACAACAGAGTTGCCGAGGACCCACAGTAAGAGAGAAGATCAAGGTTGCTGGTCCCCAGCAGGCTGAGAAATGTAGCCCTCCAGGGAGGACATTATCAAGTTTCCGCAGAACCATGGCTCAGTTTCATTTCTTGCAGAACGCAAATTACTAGGAAACATTTAAAAAATGTGTCCAAGGGAGGTCAAAAATCCTAGTACCAGCCTCTAACCATATCTTTGCAAATAAGCATTTACAGTAAGTAAAGTAGAAGGTGTCAGATCAAGGAGAAAGCAAGAAACTTGGTGTCAAAGAAATCAAGTTGGAAGAGATTCCAGATGGGGGTTCATCAAAACATACAAACATCTGTTCTAAAAATGGAGATAAAGCCAACTTTCCCCAAAAGGAAGTTGTTCATTGCTGTTAAACAAGATTCTACAGGATGGGACCATTTTTGAGACTAACATCAAAACCAGTCACAGAAGATGAGAAATGTTGGAAATTGAAGTAAGCAAAGTTATCAGAGAATGGGACAAAGCACCCTTGGCAATAAATGAGCAGGGAAAAGTGCTGCTCTCCAGGGTGAACCAGAACAGCTCATGAAAAGAAAGGATAGCATAATGCCAAAATTCTACTAACTGCAAAATTCTCTTTTGAAATGGAATTACTGCATAGTGATTAAAATAGCAATCAGGAACAATTAAATGAACTTGGAGCCCTTCATGCCCTTGAAGAAACACCTGTCATATACTCTATGGGAAGAGTTAAAATGATAATTCTTTAAGCAGCTAAATTAAAGCTTGTTTCTTAACTTTTGATAAGTGTGATCTCTTACAAAATTCCCCAAGTCGAGGACATTTTATTACATAGCTATATAAAATAATAAAGAAAATTTTTTCTTTTAATCTACAGTTAGCTTTTAAAAATTACGGTTAACTTTCAACTACTAACAATATTATAGTTAACTTTTATAAGTTTTTTAACATAAAAATTAACTTTTTACTATCAGTTATACTACCAATGTAAATGTAAGTTATATGCTTGAATGCAAAGCAGTTAATTAATTCTAATGGTATTGCACATTAAGCTTGGCTTCAACACAGCCTAAAACTTGCCTAAGCCCTGTTGGTTGCTGGGGAGTCTTTGATTCTGTGTGTGTGTCTAATTTACTAATGAACTTGGTGTCATTTAGGGCTGAACCAAGCACATCTGAACGGGTCTGGCTGCTCCTGGGCAGCTGGGGAAGGGCACCCACAGTGTTCTGAGCAGAGTTGGAAGAACACCAGAGTTGAGCTGAGTCAGAGGCTCTCAAAGTGTGTGGTGAGTCAGAATCAATGCCCCCCTCGCTGCCCCAGCTGTAGCAAAAAAAAAAAGAAAACAACAAAAAAAACTAGGGAGAGTTCTAAGAGGGAAGGTATTAAAGGACACACTACAAACCTCCTCCCTGAGACCCTTTGCATGCTGAATGTTGTGGGCCTTGCCCATTCCTAGGAAGGTTCAGCCCAGAGGCCACAGTCTAAGCAATGGCCAGAGGGAGAGCCAGCAAAGGTAACCTTAATCCTAACCCTAGCATGATGGACAGCGAGAAAGGGAACAGGCTGGCCAGCACACGCCACTGGGGTGTGATCACCAGCAGTGAATCTTGGGGAATCTGCAAATGGTCCTGGGAGTCACAGAGATACATCAGAGAAGGGACATGAGCTCTGCGTCCCAGATACTTGGGTTTAAGCTTAAATCCTTCCTCTGTCACTTATGTGTGTGGTATTGGGGCAAGCCACTCAAACACTCTGAGCCTTACTTCCCTTATCTGAAGGTAGTAATCATTACCTGGTTGGTTTGGTGGTGAAGAAAGTGTGTTGCATGTTGCTAAATAGGATTTCATGGTATTGCTTAGCTCAGTACTGGGGCCTAAAATAAAATATTAATGGAATGAATATCTAAGTGATACTACCACTAGACTATCCAGTTGAGGCTGTGCTTGGTCCCTGGTTGACATGTTTTCCAGGACATGATTTCTTTAGACCCCCTCCATATCCCCACGAGAGCAGAAGCTATCTGTCTCCTAATCTGGGAATTGTGTATCTCCTGTGAGGAAAGATTATATAGAAAAACTACACGTTTAAATATTTAAAGTTTCAAAAAGCTCTATCCAGTACTCTACAGATGTGCACAACCTTCTCAAAAATGGCTCTCCCAGCAAATATGCCACTGGCGAAGATTGATATCTTAAAAAAAATTTTTTTTATTGAAGTATAGATGATGTACAATATTATATAAGATACAGGTGTACAATATAGTGCTTCACAATTTTAAAAGGTTATACTCCATTTATAGTTATTATAAAATATTGGCTATATTCCCTGTGTTGTACAATAATCCTTGTAGCTTATTTTATACCTAACAGTTTGTACCTCTTAATCCCCTACCCCTATCTTGCCCTTCTCCCCTTCCCTCTCCCCACTGGTAAGCACTGGTTTGTTCTCTATATCTGTGAGTCTGCTTGTTTTTTGTTATATTCACTAGTTTGTTGTATTTTTTAGATTCCACATATAAGTGATATCATACAGTGTTTGTCTTTCTCTGTCTGATTTACCTCACTTAGTATGATAATCTCTAGGTCCATCCATGTTGCTGCAAATGGCAAAATTTCATTCTTTTTTATGGCTGAGTAGTATTCCATTATATATATATATCTCATATCTTCTTTACCCATTCATCTCTTGATGAACCCTTATATTGCTTCCATATCTTTGCAATTGTAAATAATGCTGCTATGAACATTGGGGTGCATGTATCTTTTCAAATTAGTGTTTTTGGGTGTTTTGGATATATACCCTTGAGTGGAATTGCTGGGTCATATGGTAGTTCTATTTTTAGTTTTTTGAGGAACCTCCATACTGTTTTCCATAGTGGCTGCACCAATTTACATTCCTAACAACAGTGTAGGAGGGTTTCCTTTTCTCCATATCCTCGCCACCATTTGTTATTTGTGTTCTTTTTGATGATAGCCATTCTGCCAGGTGTGAGGTGATATCTCACTGTGGTTTTGATTTGCATTTCCCTGATGATTAGATGTTGAGCAGAAGATTGACATCTTAATGATGATGGAGCAGCCAGAGGCTTTCGAGTCTTACTTCAGTAACAGAGCTCATTTTGGAGAAATATCATTCAGCATTCTTTTGACCAAATTTTACTGAATGTTTCTCCTCTGCAAGGCTTTGTTTTAGGTCCACCCTACAGAAAGAATTACAGATAAGGCACAGAAGCCGTATCTAAAACCTACAATCTTATGGAAGGAAACGACTGCACAGATGACTAGTAAAAAGACAGGCTGTGGTAAGAAAAGCTGAAGACAGAGTTGTGAGACCATCTTGTTTATTTTTGTAATTCTCACAGGGCCTTTTGTTCTGCCGCACAAAAATAATGATAATAACAGTAATAACAATGATGATGATGATGATAATGTAATTGCAAGCGTCCTGAGTGCTTACTACATACCGGACACCACGCTAAGAGCCTCATTCATCCATACATTGCTTTGTTTAATTTTTACAAGTCTGTTAGGTAACTTCTCTTATTAATCCAGATTACAAATGAAGGAATTAGGGCAAAGATTTTCTCTGGGAGATGCTGAAGACATTCATTTGCTCGTTCATCTGAATTTCAGCACCATATAAAGATTTGGGAAACAAAAATGGAATAAAAATTTCATTTCTAGACGCTACTAGAAAATAGAGTTTGAAGGGGAAAGAAGAAGAAGACTGATATTAATTGAATATCGACTATGTGCCAAGCACCTTCAAATGCATGATTTCATTTAATGTTCATTTTACAGGTGAAGCAATGGAAGATTAGAGAGGTTACATAAGTTGAGCCCAAATATGCCTGACTCCACAGTCCACATTCCTTCCATTCTCTCAGTAGAGTTCTGGCTCTGCTACTTATACCTATAAATGTCACTTACGTTTTCTAAACCTTGGTGTTCTCAGTAGTAAAATGGGAATAAAATTGCTACCTGCCTAGTCCTTAGGACATTTTTTATTTTTTAATTTTTATTATTTTGGGGTTTTTTTTTGTCACTCCATGCGGCTCACGGGATCTTAGTTCCCCAACCAGGGATTGAACCCATGCCCCTGGAAGTGGAAGCACGGAGTCTTAACCACTGGACTGCCAGGGAAGTCCCACGCTTAGGATGTTTTGAGAAATCATGTGAAATAATTGGGCTGGTCTACAAAAATAAAGCAGGCATGGATCCAATAGCAAATAATCCAAATTCAAATCAAGGAGACATAAACATATCTATGATACAAAATGTTAGGAGTCAATATATCCATTTGATAAAAATGCTGGGAGCACTGAAAAGAGAGTTATTTCTGTTGCTTGGGTGAGCCATGGAAGAGTCCATCTAAAAGATGACATGGAGCTAAACCTTTAGAATGAGGAAGATTTCATTAAGTTTAGAAAAAAAAGCTGGTGTTGGGGGGGGAGTGGAGGGTGGGCATTTTAAGGAGAAGAAATGACAGGAAAGGCATGGAGGCATAAAAGAACGTGAGTGTCCCAGACACAGAGTACCAGGTGCCTGGGATTGGCAGATGATGAGCCTGGGAATAATTGGACCAGACTGAGAAGGCCTTGAATGCCATGCTAAGGCCTTTGGACTTAAGTCTGTAGACAACTGGGGCCACCGAGGGTAACTACCCAAAGAATCCATAATGACAAAGAGTCTGAACAGGGCCTTTTGCCATCCTGTTCTTGTGATGATCACAAAGTCCCATGTTCAGAACATCACAGTCTGTTGCCATGGAAATAGTAATGGGCCTCACTATGGGAATAAATTATCCTCATCATTATACCTTTCTTCCAAGGAACTCAAAGTGTTTGTTGTATGTGTTTTCTTTTCTTTCTTTCTTTCTTTTTTTTTAATAGAAGCACCAGATGGTGGTTAAGGGAAAGAAGAAAGCCTAAAGACTGTTGAATTAAAGGAGATTTCAAAGGAATGGAAGGAAAAACACAAGTAGAATTTTGAAAGGTTTAATCAAAACAGATGGCAGAATATCTCAGCCTGAGGGATGGGGAAAATTTTCTCAGAACCGATCTGAAGTGGAAGCTTCTTTACCCTTGCTTCCTGGGTCCCTGTCTGATGCCTCTCTGCAGGCTGACAGTTCAAGCTGGCTAATGAGGAAAGAGAGGTGTGTGTGTGTATGTGTGTGTGTGTGTGTGTGTGTGTGTGTGTGTGTGTGTGTGTGTGTGTGAGATAATATATATGCCAGAGACAAGAATTAACATTGTTGAAATGCCTTTTTAAGTTACTGTAAGTACTGATTTGTTATTCATGTGATCTTTATTTTCAGACAAAAATTTTTTTTTAAATAACAAACAGAAAATTTTACTCTCTTCACGAAAGTGTGTCTGCTGTTTTTACTCTGGGGGTAGAAAAAGGAAACTATTACTTTGTGTATTTAATTTGTGCACACTTTCCTGTATCACCCTATTTTAATTATCTGTTTAATTCAGTCTTTGGACAGAATAGTCCTATGAGGTAGACATTGCTCTTCTTTGTTACAGAGGAAGATGAGGCCCACGGAGACTGCACACATTACCCAGGTTACTTCTAAGTGGCAGAGCCCTGCTCTGAGCTCTGGTTAGCGTGGGCTCTTTCCAAAATTCCAAAAGAGTTCTGCCTTTGCCGCTCTAAAACCAAGAGAACCTGGGCGAGTTTCTTATCCTCTCTGGGCCTCAGTTTCCTCTACATAATAGGAAAATCAATGCCTACATCAGCATTCTTGCTTTAGAGGCATGGGCGTGGAGTGGAATGTGAATCTGAAGAATGATAAACACTATGTACATTTTCTGATATTCTGATAATCATTTGAGACCTCTGAGTCCCTGTCTTGCCACGCTGCCTGGGGTTCTTTTGAATGGACCAATCATGTTCTGAGGATTGAAATAGTTATTTTTTAAAAATGTAAGGTACAAAAAGCAGGGAAAAGTTAGGGCATTGGAATACCCATAGTGGTTCTATTTATACCACATGTATTTCATGAGTGTTTACTATGTGCCAGGCACTGTTGGTGGGGATACTAAAATGAACAAACAGACAGGATTTAGCTATCCTAGAGTGCCTAGAAAAAGAGCAGTCATGGGAAGATTTCTACCTGGAAGTTGCATGTGAAATGAGGTTCCAGCCATTATCCTTCACAAAAGACTATTTCCTAAATTTGTATGTTGTACCTTCTTCAAGCAGGTGAGGGAAGTTGTATTACTCTGAACCTGCCCTAACAGTGAGGTATCTGTCCCCACTCCCTAGTCATCCTTACTACGTACAATAATCTCAGTTTCCTGAATATTTCTGAGGCTTTTTAAAAAATATATTTATTTATTTGCCTGCACCAGGTCTTAATTGTGGCGCACAGGATCTGTTTAGCTGTGGCACGTGGGATCTTTAGTTGCAGCATGTGGGATTTTTTTTTTTTTTTTAGTTGCAGCATGTGGGATCTAGTTCCCCGACCAGGGATAGAACACGGTCCCACCACACCGGGAGCGCAGAGTCCCAGCCTCTGGACCACCAGGGAAGTCCCTTCTGAGGTTTTGATATATAAATCACACATTAGAGGGATCAGGGCAGAAACGCTTGTGTTTGAATCCTTTATCATTCTGCCTTTTACGAACTGAACTACTGGTTGATAACCCAACTGACTGGTTGCATATTGTGGTTTTCCTGTGAGCGGGACGGGAAAGTGAGGAGGGCGAGGCAGCTGCAGTGTAACAAGGAAGGAGAAGCAGTTCACAGACCCCAGCCCAGGAGTGTGCCTGCTTCTTATCTTCAGGATGATCTTGTGAGTCCCTCCAACATGCCACAGCACAAAAGGGGAGATATTTTTCCATAAAAAGCTATACCTTTCGGTTTGAACATTTCTAACACACATTCTCTCTTGAAGTACTTTGTTTTCTCTGCTCGCCCACTCAGATCCACCTGATGCAGCTCTGTGCACAACCAAATTTTATTGAGGCTTAAGTAAATTTGGAAGGGATCTTACTCAAGGTCTTTGGACTTCTGGCTGGTGGGAAGATAAAAGAACCTTTCCTGAGTAGCAGGGCTCAGGCAGAGTCAGAGAACATATCCCAAACAGATTGTAAATACCAGGAGGTCTAGAGAAAATTTGGAAAGACCATAACCAAAGAGGGCTTGGAAAATCTGGAAAGGCAGCAGTGAGAAGCAACAGCTGGAAACAGAGAGGAGGAATCGCTCGGGGGGGATTCAGGAGACAGAGACCAGAGGGGTTTTGTGCATTTTCATGGCCATGCCAGATTCATTTTAAGGCAAAGATAGAAGAACCTAAGGAGATGACCATGACCTTGGAAAGAATTTTGGATTTTATTCCAAAATAAAGTCATTGGGGTGGATGTTAAGACTGAGGGAGAAAAAGGAATCAACTGATGGTGCCATTTATGGAGGTGAAGAATTTTAGATAAGGACCAGGGTCCTTGACCCTGGAAGCAAATCAACAGAATTTCATTGGCTTTTGTTAAGTTTGAGTTGTGTTTGGACGCAGGGGTCTGTACCTCAAAGGAGAGATCTGGGTTGGAGAAATGAATTTGGGAGTTGTCAACACAGATACTTAATGCCATACTTAAAAGAGGAGAAAACTGAAGCTGGGGGAGGTTAAGTAACTTGTCAAATATACCCATTCTGCCCCCAGTGAGTGGTGGAACCACCATCCAAAACAAGGCCTAAAATGGGTATAAAAACTAGTTATTGGTAATTTTGTTGTTGTTGTTGTTGTAGCTATTATTTCTTGCTGAGGTTAAGGGCTTGGCCGCATTACCTTTATGTAAAACCAGCTTAGCACTCTAAACAGCCCCATAAAAATCCTCTGTGATGATACGCCACTGCCCTGGGAAACCCCCAGGCTCTGCCTCCCACCTGTTGTTTTAAACTGCTTGCCTCGCGCTGGGATCTCAGTTGCTGTGCTTTTGCCCAGCACCTGGTTATTTCTGCCTCGTTGCCCAGATCCTTTGGCCTGACACTTCGGTGGGACTCTCTGTTTGGCATCCCAGCTTTGCCCAGGGATGCTATCTTTCCCTTGGCTCCCTGAGTTACAGCCTGTGGGCCAGTCTTGCCTCAGCTTTGAGCCTAGTCCTGGATCCCAGTTCCCTAAAGCAAATATGGTTCCCTAGGTACTTGCTTTTTTTTGCAGGAAGAGCGCTCAGACAATATCCTGGCTTTGTCCTTTAATATATATTCTTTCCATGGAAAGCATCCTGGATTTATTCTCCTTACTTTTTCTTATTCTATCTTATTTTTCCAGCCTTGGGCTAATGGAGTAAGAATTCTTTATTCCATTGTCTTGGATATTCTGAGCCTGCCTTCCTGCTTTTCTCTTCATTCCTCCATCATAGACTTTTACACATTTTTTTTTTTTAAACCTACTTTTACCTCCTTCTTCTTGCTTCCAAATGTCCTGGTTTTCATGAAGACCTTTCATCATTTCACTCCTGTGAAATTTCACTCCTCTTTCCCACATTATTCCTACCTTCAAAATTAAAAAAAAGTTTAAACCTCACTGTTATTTTTTGACATTGGCTGATTCTAGCTCTTGCTCAGAGGTTTCTTCTCGCAATTCACAAATATCGTTTGGGCAAGGACCAGGTATTTAATCAGACTTTCCCATCATTGCTAAATTCAGGGTGACCTACAGGTGGAAAATACCTAATGGCTCTTTATGTTCAATATTCATTCAGCTTGTCCAGTAGCCATGCTGACCAGGTAGTTAATATTTTAAAGATCACTCTGGCTAAAATACTACCGCTTCTAGAACAGAGGCACACTGAGAGTGACATCTGTTAACTTTAATCAGCCTGAGAACTCATTGATCCTAAATGTCAATTTATAAGGCTCTTGGTGGCCCACCGACCTCTACATTCTTTCCAGAAACAGTGTGATGAAATAAACTCAGCAAACATTCCAAACGGAAGGTTTATAGGTCTTCCTTGCTGGGGATTAATGTTGCTACACTTCTCAAGAGACAAGATTTCCCTGTGCCTTTGTCCAGTGATTCACAACAAGGGCACCCTTGACCCTTGGGGAAACACAAGAATCTCCAGGTGCAGGGGAGGGGTTTGTCTGAAAAAAATACATTCAACATTAGAATATACTTTTATATTTGAAAAATAAATAAGAACCCTTTTGTTTTCATTATGCAAACTGAAGAAAGTAAAGATGGACAAATGCAGGAAATAAAATAATCTCAACAGGGAGATCAGGGAGAGGAGAATGTTTTTCTAACTTTTTGTTGTTGCTGTGAACCACAACAAAATAAATACATTTTGTCTTAATTCAGTACACACGTGTGTGTGTGTGTGTGTGCGCGCAATTAAAACAAACAAAAACATTTTACACAGTGCTTACGCTTTTCTTTTTTCCCAACTGTTGGTCATGACAAACTAAATTGATTTTATGATCCAAAGTTTGAAAAACATTTCCTTCAGGTGATACTGTCAGAATCTCGGGAGGGGTAAGATTTTTAAGTTTATTACAAAAAGGCATTTTTAAAGAAGTTGCCTATGTCCTTGAGATTGCAGACTTACTTCTTTTGTCTTCTCTCCAAGGTCCCTGTTACTTTACTTTCTTTTATTCCGGTGTGCATAGACAACAAGTGAGAATATAAAACCAGTTTGCTGCAGAGTGTAGAACTCCTAGATTACATACTCTATGAAGTTGGTATATTGTAGGTACATGGTTTCATTATTTAAACTTAAACTTATCTAACACCTATCAAGATCCTGATTAATAAATTGATTATCAATAAACACATTAATTAATTAATTAATTTTATCTTGTGATTTTTTGGTTCTCTCCAATAATTTTTACCCCTCATTCTAAATGAAGGTCCAGTTCTTAGCTCACCTGGCTCATAGGGGAGCAAAGTCCCATTTTCCCTACATAGTTGAGGCCTCACCCTCTCATACAGGATGGGTCACATTCCACTCTGCCTCTTGAAATCCCAAGCAGTGATACTCTCCTGATCACCTCCTCCCCTTCCCCCATCATCATCTCCTGCAGCTGGTCTCTCTTGCTGGCCTTCCGCTTAGTCTACTTTTTAAGTTAGCCCTTTTATAAGAGTGACTTTCTAATCTTTTCTCCTATTTCCTGATCCCACATCTCCTGTACACCTTCCATCCTTCCTTCCCCAGAAAGCAAGGGCCCAGAGCCGGTATATCACCTACCTTGTCCATCAAATAATTGTGTGTATTTTCTTGAATCCAATCTGATATTGTGATTTTTTTTTTTTCTGGGTGTAAACCAATAATATAGAGATATGGAGAGCTGACTGTATACCAAGGCCCGGGCTCATTAACTCCTTAATTCATTCCCCTACGTTGGCTGTTATCTGCTATCTCCACTTGGATATCATGCCAACATCTTAGCGTATTTAAAATTGAATTTATTGTATTCTGCCTCAAACTATATTCCTTTTCAACTTTTCTACTGACAACGATAAGAACGGTGATGGTGAACTGTGCTGCCTTCCACCTGTCCAGTACTACTGTATTTTCTCGCATATCATCTTATTTGTGCCTCCCCAAAACACTATGAAGTTGATAGATGCACTTTACAAATGAGGGAACTGAGCCAAGAGGGGGATCAGTGCCTTGTTCAAAGTGGCAGACAGGTCTTCCAACTCTCAGTTCTGTGCCTAAGCTCTCGGCACTACCTGGCACCTCCAGCTTATAACCGCGTGGTGGTTTCTGTTCCTTTTCCTCTATCACAGTCCCACATCTAACCCATGACAACATTCCCCTGATTGCTCTTCTGCAGTGTCTCACACTTGCCATTATCAAAGCAGTTAAACAACTACCTCCTGGAAGCCCCCATCTGCTCATTCTTCAGTCACCACAGAAGAATGCTTTTCCATGCTTCTTTTCTTCTCTAATTCATCCAGAAGACATTCATTTGGAATATGATGTTTGTTTTGCGTATTTTTTCCCTTTCATGTTTTCTTCCCTCTGTTCCATGTGCATTTTGAGGTGTAATTCTGGCTTTCCTCTCAGGATTGAAATGAGGGTCTCAGGTACAACAGCTCTTAGGAGAGTAGCATCACACCCACACCCCATTTGAAGAGTAAATATCTGTGGATAACTGGAAAAATCATATGTGTAATATGTATATGTGTAAATATGTTGATCTCATAAGATCACTGCCTTGTGGCCTACTTTAGCTTCCTATTTCCTATTTTGGAAAATTCAAAATAGGCTGTATATCCAAGACTGTCTGTTAACTGTGAATTTTCTGACCTTGTCCTAGATACCAAAGTAATGCAGCACTTAAGCCACCTGTCCCAAAATTCAAGGGTGCGTGTGGCCAGGGGCTCCCTTCAGGGGATAGATAATGGATCTATTAAATGGATCATACTTCTGTGATGCCAGAAGCATCCCAAGAAAAGTAAAAGGAACCCAATTCTATTGTGTATCTTCTTGATGCCACCACCAAGTCTGGTATTTTATCCACTTTATCTCTTTGCATGCCAACGCCAACCCTGCAAAACAGGTAAAGAGCAGGTTGGGGGGGAAGTTCTGTCTTGGCTGCCTAACCTGGACTCAGAATTCTGACAGGTCTAGGAAGGTCCAAAAGCTGATGGGAAGGGACCTATTTGCTTGAGGAATCAAGGAGGTCCTGAGAAATAACTCATTCTAAGGAGAGCGGGCAAAATTTGGATGAAAGCGGGAAGGATACTGTGGGTGTTGTAAGCTGCTGGTCACTAACATTACCTGCTGACTCTGCTCTGGGAATTCCTGTCTTAGTCCTAGTGAGATTGTACAAAAAGCAGAAACAAACAAAGCCATTCACTTGAAAGATATTAAGGCAAGATATTATGACCTGAGATACCCTCGCTGGACAGCTCGTGTGGCAGAGTGCAGCCCACAGGGCTCTGGAGAATCTGTGGGAGCAGAAAGCACACCGTGACCTGGCAGCATGAAGACCCTGGGCACCTCAGCCTCAGCCTTGACCACTGGGCATCAGACTTCACCCCAGGTGCCAGAGCCAGAAAACAGGGAAATGGCAGACTTCATGGGCTGCTTGGATGACAATAGTGTTTAAAGAATACTTGTGAGACAATCACTGTCTCCATGTTACCTGCCTCCTTCCCCGCTCCCAGAGCTATTTAAGAGGAAATCAAAGAAGCCTATTTCACAAATACTGCTTTGGTTGGCATATTTTGTTTTGTTTTTTGTTTTGTTTTGTTTTTTGCGGTACGCGGGCCTCTCACTGCTGTGGCCTCTCCCGTTGCGGAACACAGGCTCCGGACGCGCAGGCTCAGCGGCCATGGCTCACGGGCCCAGCCGCTCCACGGCATGTGGGAGCTTCCCGGACCGGGGCACGAACCCGTGTCCCCTGCATCGGCAGGCGGACTCTCAACCACTGCGCCACCAGGGAAGCCCTGGTTGGCATATTTTTAGTCACTGTCCATTCCCACACCTGGCCTGAGAAGCAGATCACAAGCATATTTTCATCTCCATTGTATGGATGAGAAACTGAGGCTCAAGAAATTTAAGTAGCTTGTCTAAATTAACACAATTAGAAAGTGGCAGAGCTTGGGTTAGAATTTGGGTCTTCTAGATTTCAAAGCCCATGCTCTTTCCTTTATTATTTTATTATTTTATTCCACAAACGTTTTTGGAGTGCCTACAATATGTCAGGCACAGGAGGCAATGTGAAACATTCTGCCCAAATGAACCTCATACGCAGTGGCAGAGATTGCTAACTGTTCACCAAAATTCATGGTCTCTTCTTCTTCCTGGACTCATAGCTAGACTACATCTCCCAGCTTCCTCTGCAGTTAGATTTTCAGCCTGCTGAATGTGAGTGGAAATGATGAGTGACACTTCCAGGCCTGGCCCATAAAAACCTCTCTCACATGTTTGTCTCCGCTGAGTTGACTAGCGCCACCTTGGAAGCCACATGTGGAAGATGGCCGAGCTCCTTCCGCTGATGAGGAACATATGATTTGTTCTGTTACATGAACAAGACATCAATTTATATTGTGTTTGCGATATTATACATTTAGGAGTTTATTTTTTACAGCACTCTCTAGATCTTAATTAAAACATACTTCTACATGAGCACTGTTTACAATGGTTTTCTTTTTACCAAAAGAATGAAGGTAAACATTCCTCCTTTTTAAACTAAACTACTTTCTAAAGACGACTTTGAAAAGTCTCGTGGTGTTGGATGGAAAACAATCATCTGCTGGCCAGAAGGGGCTCCTGTTGGCTGAAAGGGTGACACCAGGGACTCACTCAAGAAAGCCTGCGTTGGTCCTGTGTTGCTCACAACTGAGGGGGCCATTCTCTCTAAATCTGGTTCTGTTTTACCCATCCTGCTGTGCAAAAAGACTTGATGCTACACTCTCCAACCTGGTCTCTCTCAAATATAATAAAGGCGATATCTTAACCTCCCTCTGCCACTCTTGTTTTACTTCTCAATTTATTCAGAACTCAGGTTGGGAAGAGGTTTGCTACTTATTGGGCTCCTTCAGAGATTTCTGGAGAAATCAGTAGTCAGTGATAATATCATGATGATTGTATAAATAAATCTTCACAGTTGAACCCAATGGAATACTGTGGTTATGTTTTGTTTCTAGTACAATTTTTGCCCTGGAGTTAATAAAAACCATGTTTTTTGTTTAAAGTTTTCTTAGTTTTCTATGAACCTACACTATTTTTTTTGCAACTACTACAATTTCTCTGTCAAAGATTTTTCAAACAGTATGCTAAAAGTGCTATCCATAAAAGTCAATAAATTGGAAAGCATTAAAATTAAGAACTTATGTTTATCAAATGACATGATTAAGAGAGTAAAAAAAAAAAAAGTGACTCCCCTGGTGGCTCAGTGGTTAAGAATCTGCCTGCCAATGCAAGGGACACGGGTTTGAGCCCTGGTCCAGGAAGATCCCACATGCCGCGGAGCTACGAAGCCTGTGAGCCACAACTACTGAGCCCGAGAGCCGCAACTACTGCAGTCCGCGTGCCTAGAGCCCGTGCTCCACAACAAGAGAAGCCACCACGATGAGAAGCCCTCGTGCCGCAACGAAGACTGGCCCTGCTAGCTGCAACTAGAGAAAGCCCGTGTGCAGCAAGGAAGACCCAACGCAGCCAAAAATAAACACATTTATATTAAAAAAAACCAGAGAGTAAAAAAAAAGCACAGAATGGAAGATACTTGTAATCCATGTATCCAAAAGAGGAATTGTGTACAGAATATATAAAGAACCCCAATGGATCAGTAAGAGAAAGACAACAGAATTTTTTAAAAGGAGCTAAAGATTTCAACAGGCACCTCACTAAAGAGGATTCCAAATGGCCTACAAACCCCGTGAAAAGATCAACTTCATTAGTCATCAGGGATGTATAAATGAACACCAGACGGAGGCCCTACACATCTACTAGAACGGTTAAAATTAAGAAGGCAAACAGGGCTTCCCTGGTGGCGCAGTGGTTGGGAGTCAGGCCCGCGTAATGCAAAAAAAAAAAAAAAAAAAAAAGAAGGCAAACAATCCATGTGATGCCAAGGATGTGGAGCAACTGGAACTTCTACACACGGCTGTTGGAAATGTAAATCTGTACAACCACTGTGGGTAACTGTTTGAACTACTTATTAAAAGACAAACTTATACGTACTCTGTGAACTAGCAGTTCCCACTCCTTGATATATACCCAATAGAAATGAGTAGAGTACTCACAAAAGACGTGTATAAGAATGTTCATAGCAGTCCTAGTTGTAACAGTTAAAAACTGAAAACAAAAGTCCATAAACAGTAGAATGGACAAACAGTGATGTACTCATAAAATACGGTACAGCAAGGAGAATGAACAAACCATTACTATTTGTAACATGATGCATAAATCTCATAAAATGTAACATTGCATGAAAGAAAACCACACAAAAAAGCACATAATATATGATTCAATTTATATAAAGCTCAAAACCAGGCAAAACTCACCGATGGAGATGATAGAACTTAGTTTGGTGGTTACTTTTGTTGGGTGGAAGAAGGCTTGAATGAGGCTTTCTGGGATGCTGGTTATATTCTATTTCACAGTCTGGGTTCTAGTTGTTCGTGAAAATTCTATGAGCTGAGCAATTATGATTTGTGCACTTTCCTGTCTGTATGTTATACTATACTGAAAAACTTTTAAATCTACCAGATCATGTAGACATACTGAAAATATATTGAAAATTCTAGGGCTTCCCTGGTGGCGCAGTGGTTGAGAGCCCACCTGCCGATGCAGGGGACACAGGTTTGTGCCCCGTTCTGGGAGGATCCCACATGCTGCGGCGCGGCTAGGCCCGTGAGCCATGGCCGCTGAACCTGCGCGTCCGGAGCCTGTGCTCCACAACGGGAGAGGCCACAACAGTGAGAGGCCCGCATACAGCAAAAAAAAAAAAGGGTTGAAAATTCTAGGAAACGAGAGCCTTCTGGATAGATAAGCTTCACAGTACACAAACTTGTCATTATCAGTAGGATTTGGTCTCTGGAATGACAAAGGTTAATTCAGATGTGTAGACTTCTCAGGGGTGAAAGGGCACTTAAGTAGCAAATTATTCAATCACCTGTCCACACCCTTTTGAGGGTGAATATTGAAGTGGAAGTATCCAGAGTGGACATCAGTTATTTTTTTCTGCCTAGAATTACTTCCTTGGGGGCTGCTACTGTCCAATATGTTCAATATGTGGTTTTGATGTGTTGTCAGTTACAACAATCTCTCATCTACCCCCAACATAGAGGTTGATGTTTGATCTTTGCTTGGCCAGTAACATTTTTTATCCCAGGAAGCTGAACTTCGAGTTGAGAAATACAGGCACAGAAGGGGGTAAAGCTATGTTCATATGTTGTCATAGGAAGAGAGTTCACAGTTCCTGATTCCCAGATCCTTGAAGCTGCTTTGGTTCTGGCCTCCTGACAACAAATCCAAAAGATCTTTTTATTCTCTGACCTGCCCTATATCCTCCCAATCAATTTTTGCCTCAGTAGCAAGAGTTTATTTTCATAAGTTTCAACCAAAGAATTGATACAGCATTGGAACCTGCAAGGTTTAGAAACTCAGTTCTATTAGTTCGTTCAGGAATTACTATGCTGCAAAGAAGTGATACACATTGACCAAACTCATAGGAATTTGATATATAAACAATGATATTAACTTATTACTTTATTCTAGGAGATATTCTTGGTCTAAAGACAAACGCAGTCATTTTGCAGAGGGCATTCATTTCATATTTAGCATTTATTTACTAAGGACTGACTCTTTGGTCACTGTAGCCCATGTGCATTAGGCCTGCAATAAGTACCTGTTTATCTTAGTCTTCTAGGGCCTGCCATAACAAAATACCACAGACTGGGTGGCTCAAACAACAGAAATTTATTTTCTCACAGTTCTGGAGGCTGGAAGTCCAAGATCAAGGCATTGGCAGGTTTGATTTCTTCTGAGGCCTCTTTCCTTGGTTTGTAGATGCCCACCTTCTCATTGTGTCCTCACATGGTCTTTCAACTCTGTGCATGCACATCCCTGGTGTCTCTTTGTGTGTCCAAATTTCATCTTCTTACAAGGACATCAATCAGATTGGATTAGGACCCACACTTACAGCCTCATTTTAACTTAATCATCCCTTTGAAGGCTCTTTCTCCAAATACAGTTACATTCTGAGGTACTGGGGTTTAGGATTTCAACATATGACTTGGGGGTGGCCATAACCCTGTTGAACAGACCATAGCCCTGTTGAACGATTGGTTAATTATAATGCTGTGGAATAAGTTACACCTTCCATAGGAGGCTAAACAGTTGTGGCAATTGCCTGTGAGTTGTCGACTAATGCAATCTTGGATTTCCAAAGGCAGTCCACCAGGTATGCTTCCTTTGGTTTTACAGCACAAAAATACAATGTTAAGACACAAAGAAGAACTTAATTCCTTAAGCAATGAATAGAGTGTATCATCTCTGTATTTGGTTTTCCATCTTTTAAAACTAGAGGTGGAGTCTGTACATGACCTACGGGAAACTCAGGGGATTATAGTCTTATCTCTTGTACAATCATCAATGTGCAACTTCTTGAAATTTAGTTTTCAACCATTGGTCCTCTATGTTGTAAAATTTTCTTGGAGTCTTTTCTGTGGTTCATTCCTGTCAAGATCTTGGTCTGTTAGGTGCATGATTAGGGTGGGTGGCAGATGTGGGGGGT